>NC_138303.1:81442500-84112500 GCF_965601325.2 Salmo salar | reverse complement strand
ACACCAAACCCGTTACTCACACCGCACCAAACCATTTACTCACACCACACCAAACCATTTACTCACACCACACCAAACCATTTACTCACACCGCACCAAACCTGTTACTCACACTGCACCAAACCATTTACTTACACCATACCAAACCATTTACTCACACCACACCAAACCATTTACTCACACCACACCAAACCATTTACTCACACCACACCAAACCATTTACTTACACCATACCAAACCATTTACTCACACCACACCAAACCATTTACTCACACCACACCAAACCATTTACTCACACCACACCAAACCATTTATTCACACCACACCAAACCATTTACTCACACCACACCAAACCATTTACTCACACCGCACCAAACCTGTTACTCACACCGCACCAAACCATTTACTCACACCGCACCAAACCATTTACTCACACCGCACCAAACCATTTACTCACACCGCACCAAACCTGTTACTCACACCGCACCAAACCTGTTACTCACACCACACCAAACCATTTACTCACACCACACCAAACCATTTACTCACACCACACCAAACCATTTACTCACACCATACCATATCAGTTACTCTTACCACACAAAACTATCCCAGTTACAGTACACACATCACAACATACCACATAACATCACACCACTCTTCCAGTTATGCAAACCGGTTATACACCATACCAAACAATACCACACCTCTCCCCAGTTAGACTCACCACACCAAACTATCCCAGTTACAGTACACATACCACACCACACCAAACCAGTTACACACCATACCACATCAAACCAGCTACACACCATACCAGACCACACCACATCAAACCAGTTACACACCATACCACATCAAACCAGTTACACACCATACCACATCAAACCAGTTACACACCATACCACATCAAACCAGCTACACACCACACCACACCACACCACACCACATCAAACCAGCTACACACCATACCACACCAAACCAGTTACACACCATACCACATCAAACCAGCTACACACCATACCACACCACACCACATCAAACCAGCTACACACCATACCACACCACACCACACAACATCAAACCAGTTACACACCATACCACACCACACCACACCAAACCAGTTACACACCATACCACATCAAACCAGCTACACACCATACCACACCACACCAAACCAGTTACACACCATACCACATCAAACCAGCTACACACCATACCACACCAAACCAGTTACACACCATACCACACCAAACCAGTTACACACCACACCACATCAAACCAGTTACACACCATACCCCACCCCACCACATCAAACCAGTTACATACCATACCACATCAAACCAGTTACACACCATACCACATCAAACCAGTTACACATCATACCACATCAAACCAGCTACACACCATACCACACCACACCACATCAAACCAGCTACACACCATACCACACCACACCACATCAAACCAGTTACACACCATACCATACCACACCACACCAAACCAGTTACACACCATACCACATCAAACCAGCTACACACCATACCACACCACACTCTCCCAGGTAGACACACCACACAACTATCCCAGCGGCATAAAGCTTTAAACAGTAAGGCCAGAGAAGGACCTACTGAAAGCAGACCACTTCTACACACGGTTAAGTTGAATATAAAGAATACATGTGAGAGTCTAGTAAAAGTGTAAAGCTCTTTGGATATCCACTTTTAGTGTTTTTCCTCATAAAATAGAGATGGGTTGGTACGGGGGGGGGGGGGGGGGGGGGGCTGTTTGTACCTACCTCTGAATGGGGGGAGATCCATGCTGCAATGGGATGGAGCGTCTTGGGGTTGGGGAGGGGGGGAGCAGTTCTCTCAGTTCTGTGGGGCCACAGCGCCTTCCTTCCCTTCCCTTCCTTCACCTTGAGTCCCCTCCGTAGGCTTTTCAGGAGCGTCCCTGTAGTGCAACCAATCCCACAACTCCTAGGGTCATTCCCTGCAAAGAAGAAGCAGCAACAACCCAGACCTGACGACAAGCAGCCAAGCAGCCTCTCCACGATGCCTTGTCAGGGGCAGAGAGGTCCCTGGTCCACAGTGTGCTGATCACTGGAGACCAGAGGGCAGAGTAGCATTAGAAAGATCCCAGAGAACACAAGAAGAAGTAACAGCCAGGTCCTCTGCTTCAGAATGAAAACAATTATTGTTATATTAAAAAAGAAGGTTGTGAAAAAAAGTTAAATTAAAGTGAAAAAGTTCCAAAATTACAGGACACAGGGATATTGTAGTAGTATGGCTCTGTAGTCTCTCTCTCTGCTATCCCTGGAAGCGTAACGACTGGGTGCTGGATCGTCCCTCTCTCCCTCGCTCTGGCTCTCTCTCGCTATCTCTCTCTCTAACGCTCTTGGGTCAGTCCTTCCTGTCTGTACGTTTATCCTCTCATTCTCTGCAAGCCGAGAGTGTGTGTGTGAGGGAGAGCGTGAGAGACACAGACACAGAAAGAGGGGGAGAGATGGAGGGAGGGAGGGAGGGAGGGAGGGAGGGAGGGAGGGAGGGAGGGAGGGAGGGAGGGAGGGAGGGAGGGAGGGAGGGAGGATGGGAAACAGAGAGAAAGAGAGCAGGAGGGGGCTGGACATGAATGGTAGAGGGAGGCAGGGGAGGGTTCTGTTCAGGATGGGGGTTACATGTTTGCTGCAGATAGTTAATAGCTAAGTGGCATCATCAGGCTGAATCTCTCATTTGCTCTCCCTCAGGCACTGTTCCATATGAGTCTATGAGCAGAGCCTTGATAGAGGGAGAGAGAGGGAAGGAGAGGGGGAGAGAAAGACAGATAGAAAAGAGAGAAGGGAAGAAAAGGGGAGAATGAGCGCAAGAAAGAGAAAAAAGGAGGGAGAGAAAAGACAGAGGGAGTGAGGGAGAGAGGGAGAAAAAGGGAGAGGGAGGGGAGGGGAGGTGAAAGAGCATGTGATGGGCAAGGGATGAGCAAGGGAGAGGAAGACCAAGAGAGGGAAAAAGAAGAGAATAGAGGAGGGGAATGCAGGGGTTAAGTCATAAAAAGCCTCACGAGGCTGACAGTATCACAGTGTAGAGAGAGAGAAAGAGAGTGAGGGCGAGAAAGGGAGAGAGAGATGTTTAGAGTGTTGTGGGGGAGCCACATGAACTATCAAAAGCCCTTACAACACACACAGGTCAAACACCCCTGTACAAAGCTGCCACTCAACCTTTATACAAGACAAGTCACTGATTCTGTGCCACTCTGTGTGTCCTCTCACCTACAGACACAGCTCTGAGAGCCTCTTTCAAAACCTTTTCAGGTCACACTTTATTTGGATAGTCCAGATAGTACATCTGTAGATGCTCTACAAATGGTCATTCTATCAACAAACTATATGTTGATAAGCAACTATTTGCTAAGTTTATGTTTAGGGTTAGGTTTAGAATAAGGGTTAGGTAAGGGTTAAGAATAGGGAAATGGTTAGAATTAAGTTTAGGGTTAGGATAAGGGTTTAACAGATAGTCGATAGAGCATCTACAGATGGACTATCCAAATAAAGTGTTACCCATTTTCAAGTCAAAAACATTAGCTCTATTTTTCAGTGTTTACTTATTTCGTTAACTTCCTTATTTCCGGTCTCATCCTGGAAAGCCTTGTCAGCAGCACTCTGGGTAATATTGAAAGCTGTCAACGTCAATATTGATGATGTATATTTTTGCAGTCAAATGTATATTTCGGACTCTTCCGTTCCACCAGCCCCGGTCTTACTCAGCAGGTTCTCTGCAAGATCTCTGTGGCTGACTATTTTCTGCCATATAGACATTATGCATATACTGTATACATCCCTACACAGTCATCTAAATGGTAAACGGACACTGTCCAGGAACAAACAGCACTGCTTCCTGCTGGGGGAAACACCTGAGAGGAGGGAGAGAAGGATTCAAGGGTCGTTTATTAGTTTATTGGTCTTTCAGCATTAATACAAGTTTTATAATGACAAACAGTTGTCATTAAAAACACTGAATTACTTTTCTGTTACAATAAAAACCATAAATGTTAAATAAATACAACAAATGTAAAGTGCAAAAAATCTCTAAGCGAAAATTGAAAATCCGTTTTTGTTTAGAAGCCTGCTCAAATAAGGTATTGGTGTTCAGCCCACATGGGCTTACAAGACACTACAAAATACAATTGTACAAATTACACACATACAATAACCATGGCAAGTACAGCTACCATCTAGCCACACTTCATAAACAGTACATTTCACATTTTTCTCCAGGCATTATGAACAAACTGAGCAATCTCAAACACGTCCCATCTGAAACAGAATTCAAGCCTCTGCTCGTCCCGTAACCAGAATACTTCAGGGTTATCACCAACATTTTACAAAAAGAACATGTCTCAGATCGTCATACAAAGGGATTTAGTTTGGATTTAGTTTCCGATTTACCCCTGAGTACCTCTGGGTAGCCTGAGTACCTCTGGGTAGCCGGAGTACCTCTGGGTAGCCGGAGTACCTCTGGGTAGCCGGAGTACCTCTGGGTAGCCGGAGTACCTCTGGGTAGCCGGAGTACCTCTGGGTAGCCGGAGTACCTCTGGCCAAGGATGATCTTACAGGCCTGTTTCTGTGTGCGTTCCAGCCTTTTAGCCTGGTTTTTGGTCAGAGAACTGCGCCAGACCGGGGCTGCACATTGAAGTACGGGACACCTTTGTAGATGGAAACCAGTTCTGGGTCTAGGACACCACATTTCTTCAGACGCCGCTGAACGAACAGATTCCTGTTGGCAGAGCTCAGCATGTGGTCCACTTGAGTGTCCCATTGTAAATTATTCTGGATGGTGACGACCAGGATTCTTACTATGTCACAGACTTCAAGGGTGTTCTGGTCAATGGAGAGTGTCAGTAGGTTGGGTGGACGCTTACTGTGGGTGACATGCAGAACTTTTCATTTCTATGGGTTTAGTTTCATTCTGTGGTCCTCTACCCAGATGTCAAGACCATTTAGGGTCTGTTGGAGGGTACAGGGTAGTTGAGGTGTCTACGTCTGATCCAGATTCACGTCATCCACGTATTTCCTGTGTTTTTTTATTTCCTGGGAGGGCACTGTCGATCAGTGCTAGTAAGACTATAGGCCCAGAAAGTGGTAGAGAGGAGTCTAGGGTGATTACCTCTGTTCTGAACCAGGGCAGGACTGAAGGGATGGAGGATGTATAGAGGACTGAATGTAGGGATGTAAGGATGTAGTTTTGGGACAGGACAGGATCAATGTAAAACGGCCTGGTTAACGACCGACACACAGCTGACAAAGTCATTCATTTCTGCCGGCATTCTGCACACTGTGTGTTTGTATCCCACTGTCACAGTTCCACAGGCATACACTGTGAACACTCTGTTGCAGAACCCCAGAGCTGGAGGTCAGTTCAGCCCGCCTGGCGCTCAGGATCAGGTTACACAACACAATGCAGTCCAGCACTGACACACACACACACATGCACAACCACACCACACTGCAATCCAGCAATGACACACACACAAATGCAGGCACACACATACAATCCAATGCAATCCAACACACAAAACACTCCAGCTGTGAGCGCTCCATAAACCCAGAGTGTAGCAGTAGGATTGCAGTATTTCGCAACTCTCACCGCTACTGTATAGACCTAACTAAATGTCGGGACAACCACTCTGGCTATGTTCAATTAAATTATACTATAGAACCCACTCTGGCTGTGTTACATTCAATTATACTATAGAACCTACTCTGCCTATGCTACATTCAGTTATACTATAGAACCCACTCTGCCTACACAACATTCAGTTATACTATAGAACCCACTCTGGCTGTGTTACATTCAGTTACACTATAGAACCCACTCTGGCTGTGTTACATTCAGTTATACTATTGAACCCACTCTGCCTATACTACATTCAGTTATAATATAGAACCCACTCTGCCTGTGTTACATTCAGTTATACTATTGAACCCACTCTGCCTATACTACATTCAGTTATAATATAGAACACACTCTGGCTGTGTTACATTCAGTTATACTATAGAACCCACTCTGGCTGTGTTACATTCAGTTATACTATAGAACCCACTCTGGCTGTGTTACATTCAGTTATAATATAGAACCCACTCTGGCTGTGTTACATTCAGTTAAACTGTTGTGGAAATTCTACACAGGGACACTCAAAGTTAATATTAAATTAATCATTCTTTGTTAACAGCAAGCTTGAGAGGTCTCAGTCAAATGTAGATGCTTAAAGTACCGGTCTGAAGTGAGCTCTGCCAGGGCAGTCCCGTTAGTTCTCATTTATACTGCTTAGACAGACAAGTTATATTTGAATGATTTAGCTTATTCATTATTCCAAATTAATTCATCATTAACGTTGGTTCCTGCTTGTGACAGACCAATACCTCACAAGGCTTCTTCTCTCCAAGCTGAGACCTTGAAACTGAGATATCCCTTTCCATTCTCAAAACAATGTTCTGTGCGTACTGCCAAATTGCAGATACTGATAGTGAGGATTCCTCCCAGGCACGATCAGTCAGTCACTTGCATGAACACAGTCAAATTGGTTATTAGAAAAGCACAAACATGACATTTTTCTTCAAAATACTGCAGAACCCACTCTGGCTATGTTACGTTCAGTTATACTATAGAACCCACTCTGGCTATGTTACGTTCAGTTATACGATAGAACCCACTCTGGCTGTGTTTTATTCAGTTATAATATAGAACCCACTCTGGCTGTGTTACATTCAGTTATACTATAGAACCCACTCTGGCTGTGTTACGTTCAGTTATACTATAGAACCCACTCTGGCTGTGTTTCATTCAGTTATACTATAGAACCCACTCTAGCTGTGTTTCATTCAGTTATACTATAGAACCCACTCTAGCTGTGTTTCATTCAGTTATACTATAGAACCCACTCTGGCTGTGTTTCATTCAGTTATACTATAGAACCCACTCTGGCTGTTTCATTCAGTTATACTATAGAACCCACTCTAGCTGTGTTTCATTCAGTTATACGATAGAACTCACTCTGGCTGTGTTTTATTCAGTTATAATATAGAACCCACTCTGGCTGTGTTTCATTCAGTTATACGATAGAACCCACTCTGGCTGTGTTACGTTCAGTTATACTATAGAACCCACTCTGGCTGTGTTTTATTCAGTTATACTATAGAACCCACTCTGGCTGTGTTTCATTCAGTTATACTATAGAACCCACTCTGGCTGTGTTTTATTCAGTTATACTATAGAACCCACTCTGGCTGTGTTTCATTCAGTTATACTATAGAACCCACTCTGGCTGTGTTTTATTCAGTTATACTATAGAACCCACTCTGACTGTGTTACGTTCAGTTATACTATAGAACCCACTCTGGCTGTGTTTCATTCAGTTATACTATAGAACCCACTCTGGCTGTGTTTCATTCAGTTATACTATAGAACCCACTCTGGCTGTTTCATTCAGTTATACTATAGAACCCACTCTGGCTGTGTCTCATTCAGTTATACGATAGAACTCACTCTGGCTGTGTTTTATTCAGTTATACTATAGAACCCACTCTGGCTGTGTTTCATTCAGTTATACTATAGAACCCACTCTGGCTGTGTTTCATTCAGTTATACTATAGAACCCACTCTGGCTGTGTTTCATTCAGTTATACTATAGAACCCACTCTGGCTGTGTTTCATTCAGTTACACTATAGAACCCACTCTGGCTGTGTTTCATTCCAGACATTTGCTCCCTCCCCTCTGTCCTCATTCCCTCCCCCTCATTACTCTTTCTTCATGGGAAGTGAATGCAGGCATAGTGGAAAGGAGAAACTTTCTAGAATGAAATGCAGCCACAGTCAAGCTCCCTTCATTCCCTCCTCATCCCCTCATTCTGTACAACACTGAGATTCATAAACACAGCCATCTGTATCTAATCTGATTTAATGCCGACCTTCCCTACTCCCACCTCTCCACGTGTCCCTCCAATCCCTGGCTATAGTCTCTGTTCAGCCCTGTGCCGATGAAGCAATACACCCTACCCCTCCCTAGCCCCATCCCCTCTCCCTCTCCCCATCATCACACCCTTTAGCTCCCCCCACCCCTCTCCATCTTCATCCCTACTCCCCCTCCCTAGTCCTATGTCTGAGGCAATCGTTCCCCCCTCCTCTCTTCTACCCCCTCCTCCGCGCCTCCATAATTGTTCCTGATATTTCGCCAAAGTATCCGTGTTCCATTAACTGACCAGGGCTTGTTGATTGGCTCCGGCCGCCCCCTGAAATAGCAGGGCTGGCCACCAGCCAAACTCCCATTTCCTGTCGGTCTGAGAGGCTGCAGGCAGCCGCTGGGGCTCAGATGCATTTCCTGACTGACTAGGTATAAAACTTTTATTAATGGCCAGGAGTGCATCAGCAGCTAGGGCACGCGAGCCAAAAAGTGGACTGAGAAAGAGAGAAATAAAAAAAGAAAGACAGATGGAAGAGTGAGAAGAGAGATGGAAAAGATGAGAGGTTAAAAGTGACTGTTTTAAAGAGATGGAGAGAGGAAGTGAACCTGAGAGAGAGAGAGAGAGAGAGAGAGAGTAAAGACAGGGGGAGTTTAGAGAGATAAAGAGGAGACAGACAGTCCATAATTACATCAGATGGAGGAAAGATGAGCCTACCCAGCAAACCAAAATTGGTTCTGTGAAAGTTCCCACCACATTCGTTAGGTCACAGAAAATGTTCGCATAACACAAAAACTGTCCAGTCATGCTGATGATTCTAGAATGTTTGTATAAAACATTCTGGTCTGGTGGGAACATTGTGTGGAAATCACAAAATATATTTTTCCAAAACACAAAACTGTCCATTCTACAATGTGTCTTTTAGGTGCAAAAATCATTAACCAGAACACATTTTGTCTGTTCTTTAAAAGGTTCCCAGTATGTTTCTTCAGGGTGTGGGGACATTGGGGGGAGATGATTTGAGATAGGTTCAAAAAACACTAAAACAGTCCAGTTGTGCTGGCATTCGGATAATGCTTGTATCTGGGTGCACAGAACATTCCTCTGATATTGCAAGACTGTTGACAGAACAGCCTTTCTGAGTTCTTTAAAGGTTCCTAGAACATTTAATTATATTGTGGGAACAGTGTGGATACATTGCAAGAGATAGGTTCCCAAAACACAAAATATGCTCAGTTGTGATGACATTCATGCAATGTTTAAGGAAGGTTGCACAGGACATTCCTATAATGCTGTAAGATTTTTGACAGAACACCTGGTCTGTTCTTTAAAGGTTCCCAGAACATTTAATTAAGCTATGGGGATTATTTGGGATGTTGCAAGAATATTCTTGTCACGCCCTGACCTAGGAGAGCTGTTTTTTCTCTGTTTAGTTAGGTCAGGGTGTGATAGGGGGTGGGCATTCTATGTTTCTGTTTCTATGTTTTGGCCGGGTATGGTTTCCAATCAGAGGCAGCTGTCTATCGTTGTCTCTGATTGGAAGCCATACTTAGGCAGCCTTTTCCCACTTGGTTTTCGTGGGTAGTTGTTTTCTGTTTCGTTTGTGTAACCTGACAGAACTGATGGCTGTCGTTTTGTTTATTTGTCTAAGTGTACGATTTCATAAAAATACAATATGAGCACTCAACACGCTGCGCCTTGGTCCCCTCTATACGACGCCCGTTACAGAACTACCCACCACGATTGGATCAAGCGGCGTGCCCGGGAAGAGATGGATACCTGGTCGATGGAGGAGTGGATTGAAAGGAGAAACTGGACTTGGGGCCAGGTTATGGACAGGTATCGTAGCCTACCGGGGAAGAACGAGAGGCGGGGGGGGGGGGGGGGGGGGGGGGGCACACGGGTAGTTTGGCTGGGCCAGGGATGAGACCTGAGCCAACTCCCCGTGTTTATCGTGGGGAGCATGTGTCTGTTCCTCGCACTCTCCCTCCAGTGCGCCTCCATAGCCCAGTACGTCCGGTGCCTGCTCCTCGCACTCTCCGTCCAGTGCGCCTCCATAGCCCAGTACGTCCGGTGCCTGCTCCTCGCACTCTCCCTCCAGTGTGCCTCCACAGTCCAGTATACCCCGTGCCAGTTCTGCGCACCCGGTCCTCAGTGCATCTCTCCAGTCCGGTGGGACCTGTTCCAGCTCCACGAGAAAAGCCTCCAGTGATAATCTATGATCCAAAGCCTGTAGAGATGATCCATGGCATGAAACCTCCAGTGATGATCCATGGCCCGGAGCCTGTAGGGATGTTCCATGGCATGAAGCCTCCAGAGGTAATTCATGGCCCGGAGCCTGTAGGGATAATCAATGGCAAGAAGCCTGTAGGGATTATCCATTGTCCGGAGCCTGTAGGGATAATCCATGGCCCGGAGCCTGTAGAGATGATCCATGGCACGAAGACTCCAGTGATGATCCATGGCGCGGAACCTGTATTGATGATCCATGGCATGGAGCCTGCAGCAACGGTCCCTAGTCCGGAACCTACAACGACGCTCCCCAGTGCGGAGCCTCCGGCGACGCTCCCCAGTACGGAGTCTCCGGCGACGCTCCCCAGTCCGGAGCCTCCTGCGACGCTCCCCAGTCCGGAGCCTCCGGCGACGGTCCGCAGCCCAGAGTCTTCAGTGGCGGTCTGCAGCCCAGAATCTTCAGCTCAGAGTCTTCAGCGGCGGTCTGCAGCTCAGAGTCTTCAGCGGCGGTTGGCATTTCAAAGCCTCCGGTGATGATCCATGGTCTGGTTCCTCCGGACACACAGAAGCGGGGGGATCAGCGGGCGGTGGGGGTGCTATGCCCTGAACCAAAGCCGTTGCCAAGTACAGATGCACACCCGGACCCTCCCCTATAGATTCAGGTTTGCGGCCGGGAGTCCGCACCTTTGGGGGGGGTTACTGTCATGCCCTGACCTAAGAGAGCTGTTTTTTCTCTGTTTAGTTAGGTCAGGGTGTGATAGGGGTGGGCATTCTATGTTTGTGTTTCTATGTTTTGGCCGGGTATGGTTTCCAATCAGAGGCAGCTGTCTATCGTTGTCTCTGATTGGAAGCCATACTTAGGCAGCCTTTTCCCACTGGTTCCCACTTGGTTGTCTCTATATGACACTCGTTACAATTCTTGCGATATTCACATAGGTTGCACATAACATTCCCACAATGTTCCACAATTTCCAAATAAGTCTGTTTTCATGAAGTTCATAGCATATTTGTTTTAGGTTTAACAAAATATTAAATTGATGTTCACGCAATATTCATTTTACCTTGTATTGGAGGTCCTCAGAACATTTCAAGAACAGTTAGACAACTGTATATCTAAGTTTGACCTAATACCACCACAACATTCTCAGCATGCAAAAATGTAGCTCCTTAAATCATAAGATAACTGATTGGAATACACCCCCATTATGTTTCTTTCCAGAATTAATGTCAATTCTCATTTGAAGGTGGAGAGACACATGGCATTTTCATTTAATTCATAGGACATTTGAACAGCATTTAATAATTCAATCACAACCATATTTTTTACACTTCATACTATATCTTGACTATCTACACCTGCGGGGTTTGAACCTAGGATTTTTGGTTCCCAAACCAGGTCTTTAATCCTCTGCACCACCAGGGAAGCTCTCTCAGATCTTCTTTTTTTCAGTATATAGCCATGGCAGTATGGACAATCAAGAATTCCATGCTTTCTTTTTAGTCTTCTTAGACATACAATTGAGGTCGGAAGTTTCCATACACTTAAGTTGGAGTCATTAAAACTCGTTTTTCAACCACTCCACAAATTTCTTGTTAACAAACTATAGTTTTGGAAAATCGGTTAGGACATTTACTTTGTGCATGACAAGTAATTTTTCAAACAATTGTTTACAGACAGATTCTTTCACGTATAATTCACTGTATCACAATTCCAGTGGGTCAGAAGTTTACATACACTAAGTTGACTGTGCCTTTAAACAGCTTGGGAAAATCCAGAAAATGATGTCCTGGCTTTAGAAGCTTATGATAGGCTAAATGACATCATTTGAGTCAATTGGAGGTGTACCTGTGGATGTATTTCAAGTCCTACCTTCAAACTCAGTGCCTCTTTGCTTGACATCATTGGAAAATCAAAAGAAATTAGCCGAGACCTCAGAAAAAAATTGTAGACCTCCACAAGTCTGGTTCATCCTTGGCAGCAATTTCCAAAATGCCTGAAGTTACCACGTTCATCTGTACAAACAATAGTACGCAAGTATAAACACCATGGGACCACGCAGCCGTCATACCGCTCAGGAAGGAGTCGTGTTCTGTCTCCTAGAGATGAACGTACTTTGGTGCGAAAAGTGCAAATCAATCCCAGAACAACAGCAAAGGACCTTGTGAAGATGCTGGAGGAAACAGGTACAAAAGTATCTATATCCACAGTAAAACAAGTCCTATATCGACATAACCTGAAAGGCCGCTCAGCAAGGAAGAAGCCACTGCTCCAAAACCGCCATAAAAAAGCCAGACTAGGGTTTGCAACTGCACATGGGGACAAAGATCGTACTTTTTGGAGAAATGTCTTCTGGTCTGATGAAACAAAAATAGAGCTGTTTGGCCATAATGACCATCGTTATGTTCAGAGGAAAAAGGGAGAGGCTTGCAAGCCAAAGAACACCATCCCAACAGTGAAGCACGGGGGTGCTTTGCTGCAGGAGGGACTATTGCACTTCACAAAATAAATGGCATCATGAGGTAGGAAAATTTGGTGGATATATTGAAGCAACATCTCAAGACATCAGTCAGGAAGTTAAAGCTTGGTCGCAAATGGTTCTTCCAAGTGGACAATGACCCCAAGCATACTTCCAAAGTTGTGGCAAAATGGCTTAAGGACAACAAAGTCAAGGTATTGGAGTGGCCATCACAAAGCCCTGACCTCAATCCCATAGAACATTTGTGGGCAGAACTGAAAAAGCGTGTGCGAGCAAGGAGGCCTACAACCTGACTCAGTTACACCAGCTCTGTCAGAAGGAATAGGCCAAAATTCACCCAACTTATTGTGGGAAGCTTGTGGAAGGCTACACGAAACGTTTGACTCAAATTAAACAATTTAAAGGTAATGCTACCAAATACTAATTGAGTGTATGTAAACTTCTGACCCACTGGGAATGTGATGAAAGAAATAAAAGCTGAAATAAATCATTCTCTCTACTATTATTCCGACATTTCACATTCTTAAAATAAAGTGGTGATCCTAACTGCCCTAAGACAGGAATTTGTACTAGGATTAAATGTCAGGAATTGTGAAAAACTGAGTTGAAATGTATTTGGCTAAGGTGTATGTAAACTTCCGACTTCAACTGTAACTAACCCAGGGAAATTCGGGGACAAGACAAAATGTTTTCTGGGAACGTTCTTGCAACATCACGGGAATGTTTTACACAAACATTGCATAATCATCAGCACGTCTGGACAGTTTTTGTGTTATGAGAACATTTTCTGTAACCTAACGAATGCTCTGGGAATTTTCACAGAACCAATTTTGGTTTGGGGGAAAATATTACTGGTACATTAGATTTCCAGGTAATGTAATAACACAATAAGAACTATTAGAGAATGTTCTGTGGTGGTTGTTACAGATATTGTGCACAACATTTTAGTGAATGTTAGGAGAACATTCCAAGGATATTTCATATATTTTAACAACAACAAAAAATCCTATCATTATTTGAATGTTTTGGGGATGTTATCATTCTAATGCTAGACAAAACCCTAACTAGAACTTAATGGGAATCTTATCTAAGGTTCTGGGAATGTTCCCGGTTTGCTGGGCAGTCATCTCTTCCATAGGAGAACAGAGAGAGTGGAGGGTGAGGGCTCTTCCTGACAGAGTGAAACAGAGAAAGTGGAGGGGCGAGGTCTCTTCCGGAAAGAGGGAAACAGAGAGAGTGGAGGGACGAGGGCTCTTCCTGACAGAGGGAAACAAAGAGCGGAGGGGTGAGGGCTCTGCTTGACAGAGGCAAACAGAGAAAGTGGACGGGCGAGGGCTCTTCCTAACACAGGGAAACAGAATGAGAAAAAGAGACTGGGAAATAGACATGAGAAAGAGTGACATGACATGACAGCTGTCAAACAAAGACATTCTCCCAGGTCAAAAGGTCAAATAGAAAAACCTGACGGTGATGGGCACAGAATGGTAGGGGCTAGGGGAGGCTGGGGTTAGGGAGTAGCGGTAATGATCACAGAAGGTGGTGAGGGTTGAAGGCCAATCAAATCAAATCAAATGTATTTATATAGCCCTTCGTACATCAGCTGATATCTCAAAGTGCTGTACAGAAACCCAGCCTAAAACCCCAAACAGCAAGCAATGCATGTGAAAGAAGCACGGTGGCTAGGAAAAACTCCCTAGGAAAAACTCCCTAGAAAGGCCAAAAACCTAGGAAGAAACCTAGAGAGGAACCAGGCTATGAGGGGTGGCCAGTCCTCTTCTGGCTGTGCCGGGTGGATATTATAACAGAACATGGTCAAGATGTTAAAATGTTCATAAATGACCAGCATGGTCAAATAATAATAATCATAGTAGTTGTCGAGGGTGCAACAAGCACGTCCGGTGAACAGGTCAGGGTTCCATAGCCGCAGGCAGAACAGTTGAAACTGGAGCAGCAGCACGGCCAGGTGGACTGGGGACAGCAAGGAGTCGTCATGCCAGGTAGTCCTGAGGCATGGTCCTAGGGCTCAGGTCCTCCGAGAGAAAGAAAGAAAGAGAGAAAGAGAGAATTAGAGAGAGCATATTTAAATTCACACAGGACACCGGATAAGACAAGAGAAATACTCCAGATGTAACAGACTGACCCTAGCCCCCCGACACATAAACTACTGCAGCATAAATACTGGAGGCTGAGACAGGAGGGATCAGGAGACACTGTGGCCCCATCCGATGAAACCCCCGGACAGGGCCAAACAAGCAGGAAATAACCCCACCCACTTTGCCAAAGCACAGCCCCCAGACCACTAGAGGGATGTCTCCAACCACCAACTTACCGTCCTAAGACAAGGCCGAGTATAGCCCACAAAGATCTCCGCCACGGCACAACCCAAGGGGGGGGGGCGCCAACCCAGACAGGAAGACCACGTCAGTGACTCAGCCCACTCAAGTGACGCACCCCTCCCATGGACGGCATGGAAGAACACCAGTACGCCAGTGACTCAGCCCCTGTAATAGGGTTAGAGGCAGAGAATCCCAGTGGAGAGAGGGGAACCGGCAAGGCAGAGACAGCAAGGGCGGTTCGTTGCTCCAGCCTTTCCGTTCACCTTCACACTCCTGGGCCAGACTATACTTAATCATAGGACCTACTGAAGAGATAAGTCTTCAGTAAAGACTTAAAGGTTGAGACTGAGTCTGCGTCTCTCACATGGGTAGGCAGACCATTCCATAAAAATTTAGCTCTATAGGAGAAAGCCCTACCTCCAGCCGTTTGCTTAGAAATTCTAGGGACAATTAGGAGGCCTGCGTCTTGTGACCATAGCGTACATGTAGGTACAGTGCCTTGCGAAAGTATTCGGCCCCCTTGAACTTTTCGACCTTTTGCCACATTTCAGGCTTCAAACATAAAGATATAAAACTGTAATTTTTTGTGAAGAATCAACAACAAGTGGGACACAATCATGAAGTGGAACGAAATTTATTGGATATTTCAAACTTTTTTAACAAATAAAAAACTGAAAAATTGGCCGTGCAAAATTATTCAGCCCCCTTAAGTTAATACTTTGTAGCGCCACCTTTTGCTGCGATTACAGCTGTAAGTCACTTGGGGTATGTCTCTATCAGTTTTGCACATCGAGAGACTGACATTTTTGCCCATTCCTCCTTGCAAAACAGCTCGAGCTCAGTGAGGTTGGATGGAGAGCGTTTGTGAACAGCAGTTTTCAGTTCTTTCCACAGATTCTCGATTGGATTCAGGTCTGGACTTTGACTTGGCCATTCTAACACCTGGATATGTTTATTTGTGAACCATTCCATTGTAGATTTTGCTTTATGTTTTGGATCATTGTCTTGTTGGAAGACAAATCTCCGTCCCAGTCTCAGGTCTTTTGCAGACTCCATCAGGTTTTCTTCCAGAATGGTCCTGTATTTGGCTCCATCCATCTTCCCATAAATTTTAACCATCTTCCCTGCCCCTGCTGAAGAAAAGCAGGCCCAAACCATGATGCTGCCACCACCATGTTTGACAGTGGGGATGGTGTGTTCAGGGTGATGAGCTGTGTTGCTTTTACGCCAAACATAACGTTTTGCATTGTTGCCAAAAAGTTTGATTTTGGTTTCATCTGACCAGAGCACCTTCTTCCACATGTTTGGTGTGTCTCCCAGGTGGCTAGTGGCAAACTTTAAACCACACTTTTTATGGATTTCTTTAAGAAATGGCTTTCTTCTTGCCACTCTTCCATAAGGCCAGATTTGTGCAGTATACGACTGATTGTTGTCCTATGGACAGAGTCTCCCACCTCAGCTGTAGATCTCTGCAGTTCATCCAGAGTGATCATGGGCCTCTTGGCTGCATCTCTGATCAGTCTTCTCCTTGTATGAGCTGAACGTTTAGAGGGACGGCCGGGTCTTCGTAGATTTGCAGTGGTCTGATACTCCTTCCATTTCAATATTATCGCTTGCACAGTGCTCCTTGGGATGTTTACAGCTTGGGAAATCTTTTTTTATCCAAATCCGGCTTTAAACTTCTCCACAACAGTATCTCGGACCTGCCTGGTGTGTTCCTTGTTCTTCATGATGCTCTCTGCGCTTTAAACGGACCTCTGAGACTATCACAGAGCAGGTGCATTTATACGGAGACTTGATTACACACAGGTGGATTCTATTTATCATCATTAGTCATTTAGGTCAACATTGGATCATTCAGAGATCCTCACTGAACTTCTGGAGAGAGTTTTCTGCACTGAAAGTAAAGGGGCTGAATAATTTTGCACGCCCAATTTTTCAGTTTTTTATTTGTTAAAAAAGTTTGAAATATCCAATAAATTTCGTTCCACTTCCTAATTGTGTCCCACTTGTTGTTGATTCTTCACAAAAAATTACAGTTTTATATCTTTATGTTTGAAGCCTGAAATGTGGCAAAAGGTCGAAAAGTTCAAGGGGGCCGAATACTTTCGCAAGGCACTGTATGTACGGCAGGACCAAATCGGAAAGATAGGTAGGAGCAAGCCCATGTAATGCTTTATAGGTTAGCAGTAAAACCTTGAAATCAGCCCTTGCCTTAACAGGAAGCCAGTGTAGGGAGGCTAGCACTGGAGTAATATGATCAAATTTTTGGGTTATAGTCAGGATTCTAGCAGCCGTATTTAGCACTAACTGAAGTTTATTTAGTGCTTTATCCGGGTAGCCGGAAAGTAGAGCATTGCAGTAGTCCAGCCTAGAAGTAACAAAAGCATGGATTAATTTTTCTGCGTCATTTTTGGACAGAAAGTTTCTGATTTTTGCAATGTTACGTAGATGGAAAAAAGCTGTCCTTGAAACAGTCTTGATATGTTCTTCAAAAGAGATCAGGGTCCAGAGTAACGCCGAGGTCCTTCACAGTTTTATTTGAGACGACTGTACAACCATCCAGATTAATTGTCAGATTCAACAGAAGATCTCTTTGTTTCTTGGGACCTAGAACAAGCATCTCTGTTTTGTCCGAGTTTAAAAGTAGAAAGTTTGCAGCCATCCACTTCTTTATGTCTGAAACACAGGCTTCTAGCGAGGGCAATTTTGGGGCTTCACCATGTTTCATTGAAATGTACAGCTGTGTGTCGTCCGCATAGCAGTGAAATTTAACATTATGTTTTCGAATGACATCCCCAAGAGGTAAAATATATAGTGAAAACAATAGTGGTCCTAAAACGGAACCTTGAGGAACACCGAAATTTACAATTGATTTGTCAGAGGACAAACCATTCACAGAGACAAACTGATATCTTTCCGACAGAAAAGATCTAAACCAGGCCAGAACTTGTCCATGTAGACCAATTTGGGTTTCCAATCTCTCCAAAATAATGTGGTGATCGATGGTATCAAAAGCGGCACTAAGATCTAGGAGTACGAGGACAGATGCAGAGCCTCGGTCTGACGTCATTAAAAGGTCATTTACCACCTTCACAAGTGCAGTCTCAGTGCTATGATGGGGTCTAAAACCAGACTGAAGCGTTTCGTATACATTGTTTGTCTTCAGGAAGGCAGTGAGTTGCTGTGCAACAGCTTTTTCTAAAATTTTTGAGAGGAATGTAAGACTCGATATAGGCCGATTAGTTTTTTATAATTTCTGGGTCAAGATTCGGCTTTTTCAAGAGAGGCTTTATTACTGCCACTTTTAGTGAGCTTGGTACACATCCGGGGGATAGAGAGACGTTTATTATGTTCAACATAGGAGGGCCAAGCACAGGAAGCAGCTCTTTTAGTAGTTTAGTTGGAATAGGGTCCAGTATGCAGCTTGAGGGTTTGGAGGCCATGATTATTTTCATCATTGTGTCAAGAGATATAGTACTAAAACATTTTAGTATCTCCCTTGATCCTAGGTCCTGGCAGAGTTGTGCAGACTCAGGACAATGGAGCTTTGGAGGAATACCCAGATTTAAAGAGGAGTCCGTAATTTGCTTTCTAATGATCATGATCTTTTCCTCAAAGAAGTTCATACATTTATTTCTGCTGAAGTGAAAGCCATCCTCCATTTGCGAATGCTGCTTTTTAGTTAGCTTTGCGACAGTATCAAAAAGAAATTTCGGATTGTTCTTATTTTCCTCAATTAAGTTGGAAAAATAGGATGATCGAGCAGCAGTGAGGGCTCTTCGATACTGCACGGTACTGTCTTTCCAAGCTAGTCGGAAGACTTCCAGTTTGGTGTGGCGCCATTTCCGTTCCAATTTTCTGGAAGCTTGCTTCAGAGCTCGTGTATTTTCTGTATACCAGGGAGCTAGTTTCTTATGACAGATGTTTTTAATTTTTAGGGGTGCAACTGCATCTAGGGTATTGCGCAAGGTTAAATTGAGTTCCTCGGTTAGGTGGTTAACTGATTTTTGTCCTCTGACATCCTTGGGTAGGCAGAGGGAGTCTGGAAGGGCATCAAGGAATCTTTGGGTTGTCTGAGAATTTATAGCACGACTTTTAATGCTCCTTGGTTGGGGTCTGAGCAGATTATTTGTTGCAATTGCAAACACAATAAAATGGTGGTCCGATAATCCAGGATTATGAGGAAAAACATTAAGATCCACAACATTTATTCCATGGGACAAAACTAGGTCCAGAGTATGACTGTGGCAGTGAGTAGGTCCAGAGACATGTTGGACAAAACCCACTGAGTCGATGATGGCTCCGAAAGCCTTTTGGAGTGGGTCTGTGGACTTTTCCATGTGAATGTTAAAGTCACCAAAAATTAGAATATTATCTGCTATGACTACAAGATCCGATAGGAATTCAGGGAACTCAGTGAGGAACACTGCATATGGCCCAGGAGGCCTGTAAACAGTAGCTATAAAAAGTGAGTGAGTAGGCTGCATAGATTTCATGACTAGAAGCTCAAAAGACGAAAACGTCATTGTTTTTTGTTTTGTAAATTGAAATTTGCTATCGTAAATGTTAGCAACACCTGCGCCTTTGCCGGATGAGGGTGTGTGATATGGTAGGGGCGGGGTACAGACTAGAGAGACAAAGAGTTGAGTTAGAGGAGCTTGAGGGGTGATGAGGGTGTGCGTGGTTTGGCATTTGAAGCATATACAGTGCATTCGGAAAGTATTCAGACCCCTTCACTTTTTCCACATTTTGTTACGTTACAAACCTTATTCTAAAATGGATTAAATCGTTTTTTCCCCCTCATCAATCTACACACAATACCCCATAATGACAAAGCAAAAACAGGTTTTTAGACATTTTTGCTAAATTATATATAAAAAAATTGAAATGTCACATTTACATAAGTAATCAGACCTTTGTTGACGCACCTTTGGCAGCGATTACAGCCTCGATTCTTCTTGGGTATGACGCTACACGCTTACCTGTTTTTGGGGAGTTTCTCACATTTTTCTCTGTAGATCCTCTCAAGCTCTGTCAGGTTGGATGGGGAGCGTCGCTGCACAGCTATTTTCAGGTCTCTCCAGAGATGTTCGATTGGGCTCAGGTCTGGGCTCTGGCTGGGCCATTCAAGGACATTCAGAGACTTGTCCAGAAGCCACTCCTGCGTTGTCTTCGCTGTGTGCTTAGGGTTGTTGTCCTGTTGGAAGGTGAACCTTCACCCCCAATCTGAGGTCCTGAGCGCTCTGGAGCAGGTTTTCATCAAGGATCTCTCTCTACTTTGCTCTGTTCATCTTTCCCTTGATCCTGACTAGTCTCCCATTCCCTGCCTCTGAAAAACATCCCCACTGCATGATGCTGCCACCACCATGCTTCACCGCAGGAATGGTGCCATTTTTCCTCCAGATGTGCAGCTTGGCATTCAGGCCAAAGAGTTCAATCTTGGTTTCATCAGACCAGAGAATCTTATTTCTCATGGTCTGAGAGTCCTTTAGGTGCCTTTTGGCAAACTCCAAGTGGGCTGTCATGTGCCTTTTACTGAGGAATGGCTTCTGTCTGGCCACTTTACCATAAAGGCCTGATTGGTGGAGTGCTGCAGGGAGGGGCAGGCGCCAATGACCCACTGCAGGGGTCCTGGTTAGATGGGATACAGGGGTAACAGGGAAAGAGGGTTCAACAGAGGCCAGAGAGAGAGCTGCCACTCACACATTTCCTAGTCCTTTTCAAGTTTTAATGTCACATGCACAAGTACAGTGAAATGCCTTTCTTGCAAACTCTAAACCCAACAATGCAATAATCAATAACAATGTAATACTAGAAGAAAAAAAACATGAGAAATAAGAGGAAATATGAAGAATACAATAAAAATACAATAAGAATACACTAAGTAAGCATACTATATACAGAGTCAGTTCCAATACCATATTTACAATATGCAGGGATACTAGAGTGATGAAGGTAGATATGTATAGGGGTAAGGTGACTAGGCAACAGGATATAAGATAAACAGAGTAGCAGCAGCTTGTGTGTGTGTGTGTGTGTGTGTGTGTGTGTGTGTGTGTGTGTGTGTGTGTGTGTGTGTGTGTGTGAGTGTGTGTGTGAGTCAGTATAAATGTATGTGCATATTATGTGTGAGTGAGCAGATGATGGAGTGAGTGTGTGTGTGTGTGTGAGTCGGTAGGGCCCTGTAAGTGTGTAGGGCCCTGTGAGTGTGCGTAGTCAGATTAGAAAGAGAGAGAGAGTATGGTTTGTGTTAGGATAGAAGGAGAGAGAGAGTACGGTTTTGGTTATGGATGGAAAGAGACAGTGAAAAACAATGAAAACTAAAACTTATATAGACACAACAGAATTGAGGAAGTTAAGGAACACCGGCAGACAGACATGGTAAAACCCCTGTGAATTTGTACATACAGAAACAGTTGTGTGGTAGTACTGTACAAACACACACTTACACAATCACTCACTTACACACACTCTACATGTGCGTGCATGCTCTATTTTTCATTCTATCAAACACAGAGAGAGCAAGAGAGAAAGAGAGAGAGAGTGTGTAAACCCAATATCCTCTGTGGCCCCCAGGGGCTTTGAGTACACAGGCAGTGCAGGAAGAGAGAGACTGCATTATCCACATCAAAGCCCTGAATTATCAGCCATAATCAATGCTTCCCCATTATCCCCAGCCCCCACATCTCCCCCTCTCTCCTCACCCATCCAACGCTCAACCTCACACACACTAGCCCATGCATCTCTAACTCTCAGAGCTACATCAGGCCATGCAGTGGGAAGTGAGGGAGAGAGGATAGAGATGTGGAGAACGAGAGAGAGACGGATTGGAAGAGGGGAAACTAAGTGCGTAAGACCCTGGACATGATAAAGAAGATTGCAGAGGAGCAGTACAATGAGAAGTTCTGGAAGGAGTTTGGCACCAACATTAATCAAAATCAAATCACTATTGTGATCATATAGACACAATAGTGTGCGTACGTGTAACTCTGCGTGGGTGCTTGCTTGTGTGTGTCATAACTTGTTAGGATGTGATATATGTACAGGTACCAAGAGGCTAGTCTGACAACGCTGTTCTGCCGTTCGCTACATACTTTAGTCTGAGACTGCCATCATTGAAGTCGTTTGTGGTGATGAGGGGTACGAGGGGTGTCGTACAAAACAAAGTCGTAAAGCAATTGGATTGTCTCTAAACAATCAGAGTATCAAAACCAATGATGATTTTTTTTTTACCCACGTGTGTTCTGGCTCTGGTCCAACCCATCGGTTTCTGGACCAATCAGATGGCCGAATGTGTTCGCATTCAGTGAAGGGTCTGCGATGTACTCAGATCCAGACTTGGGCGTGGTGTACCGTTTGGCCGGAGCAAGGAGTCTGGTTAGCCAGGCAATCAGGAGGCCAGGTAGGTAGGCCAGTCAGATAGCAGAGGCCCAGATAATCCCTAACTTTATGAATGAGACAGTATTTTCCTTTAGGAGCCGTAGCTTCCCTCCTGACCTCATTCTCCTGAAGAGAGCAGTTGAGGACCTAGCAGGGACCAGCACCACGCCTCATCACTAATTCATGAAGCATGCATAAAACAGGCTACGGAAATGGTTCAGTCAAGAAATGTGTCAGAAAAGTTTCTCACACACTAACAACACAACTAATAATTTTACTTATTTGACTGTTAATACTACTAATAGCACTGCAATATCTAACCACTAAAACACTAGTTCCTAGTGTCCTTCTACCATTACCAAGCATATATAGATCACAGGGCATGTGTGCATCGTCAGACAGAGAGTCCAGTGAATGGGACAGTGAAATGGTTGACAGTCTGCCTGAGCCAAGCCCTACAGAGATATCATGACCTCATTCACTGAGAGCAGAGCAGAGGGGGGCTGCTCCATACCACTCCGTCACTCTGAGGCACAAGTGTAAGCCACTGGCCCCCTCTGCTGCCATGAGAAGGTAACTGCACACTGACAGTGGCACCCTACTGGATAATATAGCAGTTGCCCCTAGGCCTTATTATTGGCGTTTCATAGGTAAAAAGAAAATAAAACACATAAAAAAATTAAAGACAAGTGACGTTAAATTCTACATTTTATTCACAGTTCCAAAAAGCAGAGGTTAAGGCCTAAATAGAAAAGAACAGTCTGACTTTAAATGTGAGAGCACATTAAAGAGAACTTCAGCAGATAACAATTGAAGGAAAAGCATAGTACTCCATACAGTGTTTATTGTGCTTCTAAAATGACCAGGTCATCCACTATGGTATATTACCCATAGAACCATGCACCAGTCCATGCCCAACCCAGTCATTCATATTCTCATACACCCACTCCAACCCCCAACCCCAAGCACAGCATTCCATTCAAATAACCCCTCATTCAAAACAAACCCATGCACCTCTTAAGGTTTAAACATGAAACAAAATGCATCTAAAACATATCACAGTTATCTACCATTACCTTGCCACAAAAGAATAGCAAAAGACCAGACCAGAGGTGGCCATTTTTATTAAATGTCTGCCAAAGCGAGTTTCACCATAGTCTTTTTAATTAGCACATAATTAAAGCATATTTAGCTAACTTATTTACATGCAAAGTAACCATAACGCCTTTAGAGGAGTTGTCCCCAAGATTAGCAGGGTAGTGCTGGCTCCATGGAGGACAGCGGACTAGATAGCTGCACACTAATAAGCACCAACCCCCTCTTCCCTGTCCACTCCCCAGCCCTCGTGGCTGTAGCATAAGCTTCTACTATAACATATTTGGTCGTTGAGTATTTGGTGTCCCTATCACAACCAAAGTGAAGCCTCTCGTCTAAGCAACCCCATTTGTTCCAAACCACTCATCCCAAATATAGGGGTGTTGAACCTACCACCACCACCACCACCACCACCCTGGGAGCCCTGAGGAAGAGGGAGACGGCAGCTGCGGGGGGAGAAGGGGAGGGACGGACAGAGTGTGGGAGGGAGGGAGTAGGAACGTCAGGGTCTTCTTGTCGTTCATTCCTGTGCGGAGCAGAGAGAAGAAGTCTCTTTAAGGGGTTGTAATGATTTCCTGTTTCAAAATAAACAACATGGATACAGTCGTTATGGCGTGAAGGACTAATCCATCAGATGTACTTAATTACATGTCTGTTCCTCGCTTTTTCTCACTCAGTATAAATCTGCCACACAACTCTTTCATTATGCCTTGGAAAGACGAAAAGCTTGCTCTAATCTAACCCTCTGATTGATGTTGTTGTTTTGACTAGTGTGCTAATGACAGCTTTGATTCAGACGTCATGACAGCTCTAAGACTAACAGTGGATCTCCAATCCCTGGAAAAGTCGGTAATGTCACCCAACAGTGCATTCGGAAAGTATTCAGACCCCTTTACTATTCCCACATTTTATTACATTACAGCCTTATTACTAAAAAGGATTAGATTAAAAAAAAGTCCTCATCAATCTACACACAGTACCCCATTGTCTGAATACTTATTTACATAAGTCAGATTCTTAAATGGAAGAAGTTTGGAACCACCAAGACTCTTCCTAGAGCTGGCCGGCCGCCCAAACTGAGCAATAGGGGGAGAAGGGCCTTGGTGACCAAGAACCCGATGGTCACTCTGACAGAGCTCCAGAGTTCCTCTGTGGAGATGGGAGAACCTTCCAGAAGGACAACCATCTCTGCAGCACTCCACCAATCAGGCCTTTATGATAGAGTGGCCAAACTGAAGCCACTCCTCAGTAGTGGCTGAAAGTGGCTTCGGGACAAATCTCTGAATGTCCTTGAGCGTCCCAGCCAGATCCTGGACTTGAACCCGATCGAACATCTCTGGAGAGACCTGAAAATAGCTGTGCAGTGACACTCCTCATCCAACATGACAGAGCTTGAGATGATCTGCAGAGAATGGAAAAACCTCCCCAAATACAGGTGTGTCAAACTTCTAGCGTCATACACAAGAAGACTCGAGGCTATAATCGCTTCCAAAGGTGCTTCAACAAAGTACTGAGTAAAGGGTCTGAATACTTATGTAAATGTCATATTTCCTTTTTTTTTATACATTTGCACGCCAAAAACATAAACCTGTTTTTGCTTTGTCATTATGGGGTATTGTTTGTAGATTGATGAGGGGAAAAAATCTTTTTTATACATTTTAGAATAAGGCTGTAACGTAACAACATTTGGAAATATTCAAGGGGTCTGAATACTTTCTGAATGCACTGTATATCCACTCCAACTCAATCACTACCTCTTGCATGCTTCTCACAAACAAGGACACCTGTCCAATTAAACATACCACCCTGATGTGGAATTTAGTAGAGTTGGGAGAACATCCATTTATTTTTACTACTAACAGACAGAGGCAGAATTGAACATGGTCTCTCCATGCCATCAGTGCCTAGCTCTCCAGGACCACAGAGGGAACTGCCTCCATCCATCCATCCATCCGCCTCTCATCATCCCTCCTCACACAGCGACCCCTGGCCCAGCTTCTGACAGGGCCAGATAGTAAAAGCCCAGTAAGGAACCCAGGCTCTCTCCCTCCTGGTTCCCCATGACAGTACACACAGGGTTAACACTATTTGGCCATGTCAGAATGGACATCACTAATCATATTTCACAACTTACCCTAACCTTAATTATTTCCCTAATCTTACCCCTCACTTCAAACTCTAAACAGAACAATAACTGATGTTCTTACTCGTCAGTTCTTACAGTAGAGCTATACTATAGTTTGTCCATTCTAGCATGGCCGTCTAGCTTACACTTCTTACCTGCTCTACTCTACCTGTTTGATAATCTCCCCCGTCCGGCTCTCGATGATGATGGTCTTGGCGTCCTTGACGGGCAATGTAGATTGGAAGTCCTCACTCAGCAGGCCCAAGAGGGGGTACCTGTTACTGTACCTACACATCAGTTATACACAGTAAGGACCGCATACTGGTTGGTTATGTACTTACTGTATACCAGTACAAAATCCTGTTTTGGGAAATTCCACACTAGGCATCCTAAATTACATTAACCCATTTTAGGGGAGCTTCTTCCAAATATTCCCCATAAAATAGGCTCATGGTGTTGTGGGGGGGCTGACCTTTTGGTGACAGTGGTTGTGGTGACATTCTTGGCGCTGTCGCTCTTCTTCTGCTGCAGTCGCCAGATCTCCTGATGGTTAAAGGTCAGAAATGGGAGGTCAGAGATGAATAATAAGGGAGGAGGAAGAAGGCCTGTGCTGTAAAACAGGTGTTAATGATGTAGCTAAAGGTGTACAAGCGTGTCAGATAAACACATTCCTAAGGTGAAATTAAAATAACCTTCAGAGCCACGTTAACACAAGGACTGTGAGAGAATGTAGTCAGACTGGCCGGACCAAAACCCATAACTTGATTATGGGAACAAATGAGATGAAAGACCCTAAAAGCAGTTTTTTTCCCCTAATCCAAACCTGTTGGGTTAGTTTGGTTCTCTTAAGGGGGTTTAAGTCAGGCAATACATACAAATCTTGTTTGAGTTTTTTCTTAGATCTGATCCTAGATCTGTGCCTAAAGGCTGAACAGTGACCAGTAACTATGACCCCTGACCTCTTCCTGACGTTTGATGACGACCTCCCGCTGCTCCAGTGTTGTCAGCAGCTGTGTGATGCGGAGCTGCAGGCTCTTGTCACCTGATCTCTCCGTGGTATACTCCGTGGTGATCCGTGTCAGCTGGGTCTGGACAGACACACAGATAGTCAGAGACACACATAGTCAGTATAACACTACATTTCCATAGTCAGTATAACACTACATACCCATAGTCAGTATAACACTACATACCCATAGTCAGTATAACACTACATTTCCATAGTCAGTATAACACTACATACCCATAGTCAGTATAACACTATATACCCATAGGCAGTATAACACTATATACCCATAGTCAGTATAACACTATATACCCATAGTCAGTATAACACTATATACCCATAGTCAGTATAACACTACATACCCATAGTCAGTATAACACTATATACCCATAGTCAGTATAACACTACATTTCCATAGTCAGTATAACACTACATTTCCATAGTCAGTATAACACTATATACCCATAGTCAGTATAACACTATATACCCATAGGCAGTATAACACTATATACCCATAGTCAGTATAACACTACATTTCCATAGTCAGTATAACACTACATACCCATAGTCAGTATAACACTATATACCCATAGGCAGCATAACACTACATACCCATAGTCAGTATAACACTACATACCCATAGTCAGTATAACACTATATACCCATAGTCAGTATAACACTACATACCCATAGGCAGTATAACACTACATACCCATAGACAGTATAACACTACATACCCATAGTCAGTATAACACTATATACCCATAGGCAGTATAACACTACATACCCATAGGCAGTATAACACTATATACCCATAGTCAGTATAACACTACATACCCATAGTTAGTATAACACTACATACCCATATTTCTGCTCACAAGTACAGTCAGTACTGCTACACTACTTCCAACTGTGCAGGAAAGCCCATCCCTGTATCCATACATTTCTGTAGGCTTCTCACCCTGAGGCTCTGCAGTTCCTTGTCCTTCTCCTGGCGCAGGGCAGCTAGCTGCTCCGAGTACTGACGTGACAGCTCCTCTGTCTTAAACTGAATGGTGCTACTGCTGCTCTGACCTGCCAGCTGGATGAAAACAGATACAGAGAGAGACAAGTGAGTTAAGGAAGTTGGTTCTATGAGAATAATTCTACAGTCAGATACTATAGTTAAGTAATCATGTGCAGGAAGAATTGGTAAGAGTTTATTCTAGCTCTGAAGTGAGATAGGTTAGAGTCAGAGATGGAGAGTAAAGTTAGAGTACCTTCTGTTTGAGCATTTCGTTCTCCTTCTCCAGGGCTCGGTAGCTGCCTTCCAGTTCTCTGATGCGGAACTCCCTGTCTGAGTCTGTACTGTGGCTGCTCAGGAGCTGAGTCTCCAGGGTCCGCTGGCTGGAGCTGCTCTCCTTCAGAGACATCTATATAGGATGGATGGATGGACAGAGTTTCTCAGACATATACTGTATACACCCATTGCACTAACATACAGTGCAGAGGAGGTGTACACACAGGCAAACACACACAAGCAACACACAGTGGAAGACACACAATAACAAACTCCCCCAACACACACACTTACCTGTAGCTGTCTGTTGTTCTCTCGTACGGCCTCTAGGAGGCGGTCATACTGCTCAGCCTGGTCAGCCTTGAAGCTTAAGTCTCTCTCCAGGGTCTCCTTCTCACTCTCCAGACGCTGGGAGAACAGAGACCAAAGTATTTTTTGTTGTCATGAAGACAGTGACATTAGTACTTTCAAAACATTATACTTTAAGGAAAATGGTTTTATACATTTGTACATTTTAATGTTTAGCTCACAGAATTGAATGTAAAAGTATGCATTAACAGCGTCCCCTGTCAGTCATCTAGTGCAGTGGTTCCAAACCAGGGGTACCTCTGGGGGTACTTGGCCTATCCATAGGGGGTACTTGAGAAGACCCATGAGACCATAGGCTTACTGGTAAAATGCACATGAAGGGGTACTTCAGGGGTACTCCGGACAGAGCAAAAAACAGTTGGTGATACAGTAACCAAAAAAGGATGGGAACCACCGATCTAGTGCATTTATAAATCATTAACAGAGACAGGCGCAGTAATACTCTGTAAGACTGCCTACATGTATATTTCAATGGGACAGTTTAGAAAAGAGCCATAAGAGGCTACTTTAGGGGCCCAGGCCCCAGGTCTTACCCTCAGGTCCTCTGACATGTGGATCAGCTCCTCCCTCAGGCTGCTGAAGGTGGTCAGCAGGAGACGCATTGTCTTGTCAGCTGTCATACGGGTCTGAGAGAGCGGGAGGGGGGGGGGTTAGAGAAGATATGTGAGAAAAACAAGAGTGACAGGAGAGAGTGATTAATAGAGGGAAAGACAGAGAGGGAATGTTCTGGGAGAACACTGTTAAACAGCCAATAGAAACAGGTGTTACCTGCAGCAGGTAACGGATCTGCTGTTTGGTCAGTTCAGATGCTCCTTTGGGGATCAGGGTCTCGATGTCCTCTCTCTCCATCTGGACAAATACACACACACACACACACACACACACACACACACACACACACACACACACACACACACACACACACGTTTAGTCTTTCATGTTTCGAATGGTTACCTTCTTCTAAAGAGCACTTTGAGCACCTAGTGAGAAAATGAAATTACTAACAAAACCATTGTGCTTTTCCCTACTGCATTCAAAAAGTATTCAGACCCCTTCCCTTTTTACACATTTTGTTACGTTACAGGCTTATTTGAAATGGATCAAATAAATATTTCTCCTCCTCAATCTACACATAATACCGCATAATAGCAAATTTAAAATCATAAAAAAACAGAAATACCTTATTACCTAATAAGTATTCCTAAGTATTCAGACCCTTTGCTATGAGACTCAAAGTTGACCTCCATCATTCTTAAAAGGGAGAATTTTAGAACCACCAAGACTCTTCTTAGCGCTGGCCGCACGGCCAAACTGAGTAATAGGGGGAGAAGGGCCTTGGTCAGGGAGGTGACCAAGAACCCGATGGTCACTCTGACAGAGCTCCAGAGTTCGTCTGTGGAGATGGGAGAACCTTCCAGAAGGACAACCATCTCTGCAGCACTCCACCAATCAGGACTGTATGGTAGTGCGGCCAGATGGAAGCCACTCCTCAGTAAAAAGCACGACAGCCCACTTGGAGTTTCCCGAAAAGGCACCTAAAGTACTCTCAGACCATAAGGAACAACATTCTCTGGTCTGATGAAACCAACTCATTGGCCTGAATGCCAAGCGTCACGTCTGGAGGAAATCTGTCACCATCCCTATGGTGGTGGCAGCATCATGCTGTGGGGATGTTTTTCAGCGGCACGGACTGGGAGACTAGTCAGGATCGAGGCAAAGATGAACGTAGCAAAGTACAGAGAGATCCTTGATGAAAAGCTGCTCCAGAGCACTGAAGACCTCAGGCTGAGGCGAAGGTTCACCTTCCAACAGGACAACAACCCAAAGCACATAGCCAAGACAACACAGGAGTGGCTTCTGGACAAGCTTCCAGCCAGAGCCTGGACTTGAACCTGATCTAACATCTCTAGAGAGACCTGAAAATAGCTGTGCAGTGACGCTCCCCATCCAACCTGACAGAACTTGAGATGATCTGCAGAGAATTGGAAAAACTCTCCAAATACAGGTGTGCCATACTTGTAGTGTCATACCCAAGAAGACACGAGGCTGTAATCGCTGCGAAAGGTGCTTCAACAAAGTACTGAGTAAAGGTTCTGAATACTTATGTAAATGTCATATTTTTTTTATACATTTGCACACCAAAAATCTAAACCTGTTTTTACTTTGTCATTATGGGGTATTGTTTATAGATTGATGAGAGAATAAGGTTGTAACGTGGTCTGAATACTTTAAGAATGCACTGTAACTGTTTAAACCGTAAAGTACAAGACTTATATGGTGTACTGTGTAAAACCATCATGGCAGCCGCCCCTCCCTCCCTGCTGTACCTTGTAGTCGTTGCTGGGGTCCAGGAGGTGTTTCCTGGGAGAGAGATGGAAAGGTAAACACTGAAGAACATGACAGGTCATGAGGCACACACACACGCACACACGCACACACACACACACACACACACACACACACACACACACACACACACACACACACACACACACACACACACACACACACACACACACACACACACACACACACACACACACACACACACACACACACACACACACACACACACACACACACACACACACACACACACACACACACACACACACACACACACACAGGTTCACATGGATGCAAAAGGACAGGGAAACAGAGGGGTGTGTTTGCTCAGTGAATCACAGGTACTATGAGTAAACAGAGAGTCTAGAGAAAGAGAGAGGTCTGACTCACGGTTGTAATTACGGGACTCCTTGGGAAACATTGTCGCTGAGCAGATTATCCCCAAAAACATTAGGGAGTTGTACATTCCACAGCGTTACTGTACATATTATATGGCCTAGCTAGTGAGTCTAGAAAGTTTATGTAAAATGTGTTGACAATGACTACTAGAGACTTTAATGGCTCCAGGAGCGTTATATTCCCCCAATACTGTAGTCTCTATGGGTTACAGAGTAACAGTGCCTGCGCCTCAAACCTCATCCAGTATTTTATGACCTAACCTGACAAACCTCACCCAGTATTTTATGACGTAACGTGACAAACCTCATACAGTATTTTATGACCTAACCTGACCCACCAGAGCGCGTGCACCTCACAGTATTTTATGACCTAACCTGACAAACCTCACGGCCACCGACCCCCCGTATTTTATGACGTAACGTGACAAACCTCATCCAGTATTTTATGACCTAACCTGACAAACCTCATCCAGTATTTTATGACCTAACCTGACAAACCTCATCCAGTATTTTATGACCTAGCATGACAAACCTCATACAGTATTTTATGACCTAACCTAACAAACCTCATCCAGTATTTTATGACATAGCATGACAAACCTCATCCAGTATTTTATGACCTAGCCTGACAAACCTCATCCAGTATTTTATGACCTAGCATGACAAATTGAATTAGAGCGAGTGTGACATTCTGAACCCAGTGTGAAACTGAGGAGAGCCAGAGCTAACACTGATTATTTAAATACTCAACCAGCACCCAAAACTACCCCTACAGTGTAGAAGGAGATAGAGTTACAGTACTTTCTCCCTTTGGTTTCTGTCTTGCTTCCTTATTGTTTTTCTTAGTATGTTATGTTTTATGGTTAGTGCTGGAGGAAAAACAAAGCTATAACAAAGCTATAAGCCCTACACATTAATAAGACTTTATGTTGAAAAAAGCTAAACCCACCGTCCGCGTATCTTGGCCACGTGTTCTGAGATGCACGTGTGGATGTCACAGTTCTTCCTATAAACCTCCGCCAGCAGCTCTCCAAAGAAACGGGTGTCCATCTTCACCACTGGTTGTACCTCCCTCACCTTGCACTTAATCTTCACCTGAGACACGTTCTCTATCACCCTCTCCACCACCCTCTCTTCCACACTCTCCTCTTCTACCTCCTGAGGAAAAAGAGAGGGAAAAAGTTCAATCTTGCACATCAGTCTACCACAAGCAAAAGAGAGAGACAATCTACAATCATTGAATCAATTACCCAACAGTCGGTTTCCTACAATACAACACAACACATGCAACTGTTCCTTGCCCCAAAAATACAAAATGAAATATATCATTTTCGGTATGGTAAAACATTTTCAGTGTAAACTTAAATGACTAAAACTAGACATAAAGTATGTAGAAAAGATAATGGAACAATATATTATTTAATAAGTACATTTTGGGGAACTACGACTCACCAAAATAAAAACTAGACAGCCAGGGAGAATCTAAAATGCAAAAAATGGCATGGGGCCGCAATTGATGTTGCTATAATGTTTAAGTCACTCAGGTCGCATAAGAACACGGCATGAGCCACTGCAAAATGTGTAGAATGGCACATTTTCTCTCAGCTCAATGGAAAACTGTGTAGAATTGCAGGAAATTAGCTTTGAAAATGCAATTATTCTCTCAGTCCGATGACAAAATGAATAGAATTGCAGGAAACTATCTTTAAAATGTTCTTTCCGCCCCCAAACTATGTAGAATTGCAGGCTTTAAAACTGCAAAATGTTGTCTCTGTGGCCAAGAGGAGGGCCTCTAACAGAGCTCTGCTACCCGACCCGAGCTCGACGAGCCCCGACGTTATATATCGGGTTAGGACCGGGTATAGCCTGTTTTTCATCAGTAACTATGGTACGGGCAGGGCTCGGGTATCACTAAATTGATCACTAACATTTTGAAGCTGAGCCATTTGCTTAGAGTGACCAAAAGTAGCTTACTGCTCTCTCATGTCTCTGGTCGTTGAGCAGAGCCAGAGATACTTTTGAGGAGATGGGAAACTCCATTGGAATCATATTAATAGTACACAGACTAGGAGCAGCCATGAGCAGAGTGCATGCAGAGCGAGCTGACCGTGCGCACGAGCGATCGAGTGAGACAGAGAGGAGCAGTTAATGGATTTACTAACGGAGAAAGTTTTCTGATTTTGGGTTTCGGGCAGGGCCTTAAATTTGGCAGAAGCAATTAGGCCTGGGTTGGGTAGGGCCTGAACGTCATGGGCATGGGTGGGGCTCGGCCTTAAAATTCATGCCCGTGCAGGGCTCTAGCCTCTAATAAACATTTACGCTAATTTGACAATAGCTGTATCCCTTCTAGCCATGACCCTTTTTGTGCTATAACCCTTTTTTTTATGGTTCTTCATAGAACCATTATCGAGAATGGTTCTATAAAGAACCGTTCTTAATCTCAAAGGTTCTACAAAGAACATTTTGAAGAAACATACAGGGTTTTTCTTCGGGTAGCCATATCAAAAGTTGAATGAGGTGTGCTAGCCCTGGAACAGTTGGGCGTCCAGGGCTAGAGAATTAACAAGCACTGATTTTGTCAACAGTCCTCAACTGACACAAGGCCTTATTAAAGGTGTCTTTCAAAAGACACCATAACTAACCCCAGTCATATTTAACATGTAAAGACAAAACACAACAGATTAGATCAACTGGAATGACTCTCTCGCTCACAGTTGCACAAAAAGAGCTGTGAGCAAACCACACCGCAAAATATTAGAATGAGCCGCCGCCCCTACATTTTACAGGTCAGTACAGGCAGAACCATCATGCTCTCACAACACTGGCTCAGTTTCCACTTCATCCACTCAGAGATAGGGTTGGTTCAGCGACTGGATCCTGGTGCCTCATAATGGCTGGCTGTCCTATATCAGGACAATCAATAGATAGGGCCCGTCTATTGAAGGCAATAGCTTAATAGCTGCTGCGGTCATCCCCCTCTTCAAAGGGGGAGACACTCTAGACCCAAACCGCTAAAGACCTATATCTATCCGATCCTGCCTTTCTAAGGTCTTCGAAAGCCAAGTTAACAAACAGATCACCGACCATTTCGAATCCCACCGTACCTTCTCCGCTATGCAATATGGTTTCCGAGCCACGCTCAAGGTCCTAAACGATAACATAACTGCCATCGATAAGAGACAATACTGTGCAGCTGTATTCATCGACCTGGCCAAGGCTTTTGACTCTGTCAATCACCACATTCTTATCGGCAGACTCAACAGCCTTGGTTTCTCAAATGATTGCCTCGCCTGGTTCATCAACTACTTCTCTGACAGAGTTCAGTGTGTCAAATCGGAGGGCCTGTTGTCCGAACCTCTGGCAGTCTCTATGGGGGTGCCATAGGGCTCAATCCTCGGGTCGACTCTCTTCTCTCTATACATCAATGATGTCGCTCTTGCTGCTGGTGATTCTCTGATCCACCTCTACGCAGACAACACCATTCTGTATATTTCTGGCCCTTCTTTGGACACTGTTTTAACTAACCTCCAGATGTGCTTCAATGCCATACAACTCTCCTTCCGTGGCCTCCAACTGCTCTTAAATGCAAGCAAAACTAAATGCATGCTCTTCAACCGATCGCTGCCCACACCTACCCACCTGTCCAGCATTACTACTCTGGACGGTTCTGACTTAGAATATGTGGACAACTACAAATACCTAGGTGTCTGCTTAGACTGTAAACTCTCCTGCCAGACTCACATTAAGCATCTCCATTCCAAAATTAAATCTAGAATCGGCTTCCTATTTCGCAACAAAGCATCCTTCACTCATGCTGCCAAACCTACCCTAGTAAAACTGACCATCCTACCGATCCTCGACTTCGGCGATGTCATTTACAAAATAGCCTCCAACGCTCTACTCAGCAAATTGGATGCAGTCTATCACAGTGCCATCCGTTTTGTCACCAAAGCCCCATATACTACCCACCACTGCGACCTGTATGCTCTCGTTGGCTGGCCCTCGCTTCATATCCGTCGCCAAACCCACTGGCACCAGGTCATCAATAAGTCGTTGCTAGATAAAGCCCCGCCTTATCTCAGCTCACTGGTCACCATAGCAGCACCCACCCACAGCACGCGCTCCAGCAGGTATATTTCACTGGTCACCCCCAAAGCCAATTCCTCCTTCGGCCACCTTTCCTTCCAGTTCTCTGCTGCCAATGACTGGAACGAACTGCAAAAATCCCTGAAGCTGGAGACTCATATCTCCCTCACTAGCTTTAAGCACCAGCTGTCAGAGCAGCTCACAGATCACTGCACCTGTACATAGCCCATCTGTAAATAGCCCATCCAACTACCTCATCACCATAATGTTATTTATTTTATTTATTTTGCTCCTTTGCACCCCAGTATCTCTACTTGCACATTCATCTTCTGCACATCTATCACCCAAGTGTTTAATTTGCCATATTGTAATAATTTCGCCACTATGGCCTATTTATTGCCTCACCCCCCTTATCCTACCTCATTTGCACACACTGTATATAGACTTTCTCTATTGTATTATTTTACTGTATGTTTGTTTATTCCATGTGTAACTCTGTGTTGTTGTTTGTGTCGCACTGCTTTGCTTTATCTTGGCCAGGTCACAGTTGTAAATGAGAACTTGTTCTCAACTAGCCTACCTGGTTAAATATATATATTTTTTTAAATTACAAATTACGTTGAAAATGTCAGAGAAAAAGAATGGGCTGTAGAAAGAGTCTCAGATATCCCTTGATGTAATATCTTGGCTAATTCACAAATCTAGAAATCGGATGTTTATGTTTTTGGCCTGATCTGATCAGAGTTTGGTTTCACCTGGTTTCACTGACAGTAGACTGAGAGAAGATAGTGTTCTCTGTCTGATCTCTTCCTCCATATCAAATTTCAAACCATGGTAGGTGTGGTGGAGCCGCACAGCAGCCAGTCAGGCCAGATTCCAAAGGGGATACTGAGCCAATAGGAAGCTATGGTTTTCAGCTGGTTAGGTTTCTGTTCACACTTAAAGCACGCACACACACTGATATGTTTGAGTGCAAATAAGAATGGGGTAATTATCGCTCACCCTTAGATTTATTTCACCTTTTACTGGAATGTTTTTAGGTAGTCCATTATCAATGTTCCTAACCTTGACATTTATTCTGAATGCAGGTTGCCAGTGTATAAAAATCCCAAAGGTTGGATGTCCTAACTCTGGCTGGATTACAATAGGAATTATATGTTACTTTGCAAGCCAGCATAATGTGACTTGAGGGCCTGATGTGGACTGTAAACCTGTATGTCCCTAACACCACTGTGTTGTGATAAAACATGGCAATCAAAGCAAGGCATTATGAAATATGTAACGTTTTGTAGTAAACAGTTATATACATATATATATATATATATATATATATATATATATAAGCACTATATATATATATATAAACTCAGCAAAAAAAGAAACGTCCTCTCACTGTCAATTGCGTTTATTTTCAGCAAACTTAACAGCTGTAAATATTTTATGAACATAACAAGATTCAACAACTGAGACATAAATTGAACAAGTTCCACAGACATGTGACTAACAGAAATTTAATAATGTGTCCCTGAACAAAGGGGGGTTAAAACCAAAAGTAACAGTCAGTATCTGGTGTGGCCACCAGCTGCATTAAGTACTGCAGTGCATCTCCTCCTCTCACAGTTCTTGCTGTGAGAAGTTACCCCACTCTTCCACCAAGGCACCTGTAAGTTCCCGGACATTTCTGGGGGGAATGGCTCTAGCCCTCACCCTCCGATCCAACAGGTCCCAGACGTGCTCAATGGGATTGAGATCCGGGCTCTTCGCTGGCCATGGCAGAACACTGACATTCCTGTCTTGCAGTTAATCATGCACAGAACGAGCAATATTGCTGGTGGCATTGTCATGCTGGAGGGTCATGTCAGGATGAGCCTGCAGGAAGGGTACCACATGAGGGAGGAGGATGTCTTCCCTGTAACGCACAGCGTTGAGATTGCCTGCAATGATAACAAGCTCAGTCCGATGATGCTGTGACACACCGCCCCAGACCATGACGGACCCTCCATCTCCAAATCGATCCCGCTCCAGAGTACAGGCCTCGGTGTAACGCTCATTCCTTCAACGATAAACATGAATCCGACCATCACCCCTGGTGAGACAAAACCGCGACTCATCAGTGAAGAGCACTTTTTGCCAGTCCTGTCTGGTCCAGCGATGGTGGGTTTGTGCCCATAGGCGAAGTTGTTGCCGGTGATGTCTGGTGAGGACCTGCCTTACAACAGGCCTACAAGCCCTCAGTCCAGCCTCTCTCAGCCTATTGCGGACAGTCTGAGCACTAATGGAGGGATTGTGCGTTCCTGGTGTAACTTGGGCAGTTGTTGTTGCCATCCTGTACCTGTCCTGCAGGTGTGATGTTTGGATGTACCGATCCTGTGCAGGTGTTGTTACACGTGGTCTGCCACTGCGAGGGCGATCAGCTGTCCATCCTGTCTCCCTGTAGCGCTGTCTTAGGCGTCTCACAGTACGGCAATGCTACCAAATACTAGTTGGGGGTATGTAAACTTCTGACCAATTGGGAATGTGATGAAAGAAATAAAAGCTGAAATAAATCATTGTCTCTACTATTATTCTGACATTTCACATTCTTAAAATGAAGTGGTGATCCTAACTGACCTAAGACAGGGATTTTTTACGAGAATTAAATGTCAGGAATTGTGAAAAACTGAGTTTAAATGTATTTGGCTAAGGTGTATGTAAACTTCTGACTTCAACTGTATATACACACATACACACAGTACCAGTCAAAAGTTTGGACACACCTACTCATTGCAGGGTTTTTCTTTATTTAAAAACTTTTTTTCTATATTGTAGAATAATAGTGAAGACATCAAAACTATGAAATAACACATATGGATCATGTAGTAACCAAAAAAGTATAAAAAAATTATTCAAAGTAGCCACCTTTTGCCTTGATGACAGCTTTGCACACTCTTGGCATGCTCTCAACCAGCTTCACGAGGTAGTCATCTGGAATGCATTTCAATTAACAGGTGTTCCTTGTTAAGCGTTAATTTGTGGAACTTATTTCCTTTTTAATGCGTTTGAGCCAATCAGTTGTGTTGTGACAAGGTAGGGGTGGTATACAGAAGATAGAAGTCCATATTATGGCAAGAATAGCTCAAATAAGCAAATAGAAACGACAGTCCATCATTACTTTAAGACATAAAGGTCAGTCAATGCAGAAAATGTCAAGAACCTTGAACGTTTCTTCAAATGCAGTCACAAAAACCATCAAGCGCTATGACGAAACTGGATCTCATGAGGACAGCCACAGGAAAGGAAGACCCAGAGTTACCTCTGCTGCAGAGGATAAGTTCATTAGAGTTACCAGCCTCAGAAATGGGCAATTAACTGCACCTCACAGAGTTCAAGTTACAGACACAGCTCAACATCAACTGTTCAGAGGTGTACGTGAATCAGGCCTTCATGGTCGAATTTCTGCAAAGAAACCACTACTAAAGGACACCAATAAGAAGAGACTTGCTTTGGCCAAGAAACACGAGCAATGGACATTAGACCGGTGGAAATCTGTCCTTTGGTCTGATTAGTCCAAATTTGAGAATTTTGGTTCCAACCGCCGTGTCTTTGTGAGACGCAGAGTAGGTGAACGGATGATCTCCGCATTTTGGGTTCCCACCATGAAGCATGGAGGAGGAGGTGTGATGGTATGGGGGTGCTTTGCTGGTGACACTGTCAGTGATTTATTTAGAATTCAAGGCACACTTAACCAGCATGGCTAACACAGCATTCTGCAGCGATACGCCATCCCATCCGGTTTGTGCTTAGTGTGACTATCATTTGTTTTTCAACAAGACAATGACTCAAAACACACCTCCAGGCTGTGTAAGTGTTATTTGACCAAGAAGGGGAGTGATGGAGTGCTGCATCAGATGACCTGGCCTCCACAATCACACGACCTCAACCCAATTGAGATGGTTTGGGGTGAGTTGGACCGCAGAGTGAAGGAAAAGCAGCCAACAAGTGTTCAGCATATGTGGGAACTCCTTCCAGACTATTGGAAAATCATTCCAGGTGACTACCCCATGAAGCTGGTTGAGAGAATTAAAAGCTGTCATTAAGGCAAAGGGTGGCTACTATGAAGAATCTAAAATCTAAAATACATTTTGATTTGTTTAACACTTTTTTGGTTACTACATGATTCCATATGTGCTATTTCATAGTTTTGATGTCTTCACTATTATTCTACAATGTAGAAAATAGTAAACATAAAGACACTTGAATGAACACTTGAATGAATAGGTGTGTCCTAATTTTTTACTGGTACTGTGTGTATATTTAACATTTGCCTACAGTAGAAACTCACTTTTTGAAGTCCACAGGAATGAAAATGAACGAATTCAACAATTATGTGTCTGTCACTAATAAACACAGTCAAGGGTTGTAACTGTACAATTCACTCAAATTGGCAAGGCACACTGGGAAATTATATTGGGGGAGTCGCTTAGTGGGGGTGTGACTTTCAAGAAGGGTTGTACCAGTTTAAGTGGTCTATGGTTATATTCATTAAAGTTGTATCATGTCTGCTGCCAGTTCTAAAGTATTTACAGTATAAGCGCTTACATAAGAGCATGTGGCAATAAAGACCTGTAAATATTTTTGTAAATGTCCATTACCCAACCTTGTCAAGAGATATGAACCTCTTGGTGTAAGCAAGGGGGTTCAATTCAATATTAAAAATACTATATGAGGTGTTATTGCATAACACTGAAAGTGTTCATTTCCTAACATTGACAAAGTGTAACAGTGTCAGCACAAAGCACACTGTTAATTTAACACTCAAAAGTGTGGACCCGTATAGACACCGGCCCAGGGTTAAATTGAACATGGTCAGTGTTGATTTAACACTGGAGAATTTGCTTTGCAATTTTCTGGATTCAGGTTCACTGAAACATCGTTTTAAGCTTTGTTTTACTATTAACAGTTACAGCTGATTTCAGGATGTGTATATCGAGTCGCTCTACTTAAATATTTGTCATCTGATGTATTTGTTTCAGTCTCTGAATTGTTTAATCAAACGCCAGCTCCTGCTATTAGGGCATAAAAACCTATATCCTGTCCCGAGCTTGTTTCCCCCGTTTTCTCCCAGCTGAACAATGATAGTTTTCGTCCCACATTGCCAAGCGTCATAAAAACTGCACCCTCAACTTCATAACCCCTTTGCTAGTTATTCAATCATATAACTAAGACATTCGCTGGAAAGAAACTTGAAAATGATTTGTTTTGTTGAATAGTCATGATTGGTTTAAGCTCTTTCTAGTATCGAAAGACAAAGGTGGCGAAGAATATCATTGCTACTTAACGTGGATCCAAATTCAGTTTTAGGATCCACCAGCATCATTGGCGTAGGGTCAGCTGGACGTTTCTGACCGGTCTTGGAACTGTGAAAACGGGCAGCCTCTCCCCGCTTGGTCCGATGGGATATGTAGTGATTTAGCCAACACAGCCAGATATGTACACAGTCTTGTGTACCCTTAGCCATTTTTAAACTGACTATCGTATTTGTTGATTAAATCTGACTTCATTAGTATAATGAGTAATCAAGGAATGTCACAAGTTAATTGACACGAAAACTTGAGAAAATAGCAACTCTATAGAGCGCCAATGGCTACAATGAATGGTGAAATTACTTCTGGACAGAAAAGGTCCATGGAGCTCCTCCTCACTGCTCTATAATACTGTAATAATCTAAAAAACAGTCGCCCTCTATTTCACCTTCTCTCTCCCCTACCCATTCTGTCATAACATCTCAGATATTAGCGCCATGTTGGGAGCTAACCTTTGGGCTTCTGAGTGGCGCAGCGGTCTAAGGAACTGCATCTCAGTGCTAGAGGCATCACTACAGACCCTGGTTCAATTCCAGGCTGTATCACAACCGGCTGTGATTGGGAGTCCCATAGGGCGGCACACAATTGTCCCAGCGTCGTCCGGGTTAGGGTTTGGCCGGGGTAAGCCGTCATTGTGAATAAGAATTTGTTCTTAACTGACTTGCCTTGTTAAATAAAGGTTAAATAAATAAATAAAATATATGATTATGACATGTACTGTACTATGTGATGAGCGACAAGGGGTTATTAATAAGGGTCTTTTTAATGTGTAGAAATAAGTGATAGTTTGGCTTACTCGCTCCTGCCTGCACTGCTGTGTTTTAGGTGTAATCACCCGTGTGGAGGGATAGTGTCCTTGAACCTTGCCTGGCTCCTGGTTGGGTGTGTCTGATATGGAAACATTCCAGGGATTCTTCCAGTGAAAGAGAGGTAGTTGGTAAAGGTTATGGTGATAGGCTTGGCCCTGAAGCTGGCTGCCACTCAACCGGTTTGGAGAGCAGAGCAACACCTGAGGCAAGAAGCAATAGGCTCTGTAAACACTTTATGCTGCTGCCCCTCCATAGCACGGAGTTTAACTTATATGGATACAACTGAACTGGGCATGCATAACTAAGTTCAAGCACAATGGTGAGGTTAGCTATACCCTGAGTGAAACTTTTCTATATCTATACAAACACACATAGGTTACCAGACTGTAAGGTCAAGATACCCTTTGAGTCAAACCTAAAAAATGTAATTTGATAACCCTGTTGCAGGAGAACTTTCATGCAATGCTTGATTATACGTGTAGTGTATTTGAGGTTTAAAAAGGCTTCTGAACTTTGTAATTTCCACTTTGAAATGTCAGACTTGATTATCCCTTATGGAAAATGTCCATATAATCCACATAATAATTCACATTTCCTGTTACTGCAGGATCATTTTTCAGCTGTAGCAAACTGGATTAAATTAAGATCCTACATTTGTATCTGTTTCCATATAGTTAAACCTATAGTACCAGTCAAATATTTGGACACACTTACTCATTCAAGGGTTTTTCTTTATATTTACTATTTTATACATTGTAGAAATAGACATCAAAAATATGAAATAACACATATGGAATCATGTAGTAACCAAAAAAGTGTTAAATTAAGTTGCCACCCTTTGCCTTGATGACAGCTTTGCACACTCTTGTCATTCTCTCAACCAGCTTCATGAGATAGTCACCTGGAATGCATTTCAATTAACCTGTCTGGGCTAGGGGGCAGTATTTTCACGGCCGGATGAAAAACGTACCCAATTTAAACAGGTTACTACTCTGGCCCAGAAACTAGTAGATTTGGATAGAAAACACTCTGAAGTTTCTAAAACTGTTTGAATGGTGTCATATGGCAGGCAAAAACCTGAGAAAAATACAACCAGGAAATGGTTGGTGGTGCCTGTAGTTTTTTGAAGTGATTTCCTATCTAACACACAGTGAGTTAGGGTTCATTTTGCACTTTCTAAGGCTTCCACTAAATGTCAACAGTCTTTAGAAAGTTGTTTGAGGCGTCTATGGTGAACAGAGACCGAACGAGAAGGTGGGGAAGTTGTAGACCCAGGGAAGGACATCAGTTCATTGGCGCGCATTCACTTGGGAGTTAGCTGTGTTCCAAAACGTTTTTCAAGACAATGGAATCGTCCGGTTTGAATATTACTGAAGTTTCACGTTAAAATGGCCCTAAAGATTGATGCTATACAACGTTTGACATGTTTGAACGAACATAAATATAACTTTTATTGACTTTTCGTCGTGACATTTTCCTCGCTACATTTTGAGTAGCTTACAAACAGTCTTGAAGGAGTTCCCACATACAAGCGCGCAAACAACATGAAGTTATTTGGACATAAATTATGAACTTTATCGAACAAAACAACATTTATTGTGGACCTGGGATTCCTGGAAGTGCCTTCTGATGAAGATTATTAAAGGTAAGTGAATATTTCTAATGCTATTTATGCATTTAGATGACTCCAAAATGGCGGGTATCTGTAATTGCCTGATGTATTTTTCTGATCGCAGTACTCAGATTATTGCAAAGTGTGCTTTCCCAGTAAAGTTATTTTGAAATCTGTCAATGCGGATGCATTCAGGAGATGTTAATCTATAATTCTTTGAATAACAGTTTAATATTTTATCAACGTTTATAATGAGTATTTTTGTAAATTGTTGTGCTGATTCACCGGCAGTTTTGGGGGAAATACATTTTCTGAACGTCACGCGCCAATGTAAAATGGGGTTTTTGGATATAAATATGAACTTGATAGACAATACATGCATTTCTTGTTCTAACGTAATGTCCTAGGAGTGTCATCTGATGAAGATTGTCAAAGGTTAGTACATAATTTTAGCTGGTTTTCTGCTTTTGGTGACGCTTGTCCTTGCATTGAAAATGGCTGTGTATATTATTTGTCTATGTACTGTCCTAACATAATCTAACTTTATGCTTTCGCCGTAAAGCCTTTTTGAAATCGGATAACGTGGTTGGATTAAGGAGATGTTTATCTATAAAATGGTGTAAAATAGTTGTATGTTTGAGAAATTTGAATTATGACATTTTGTTGTTTTCGAATCTGGCGCTCTGATTTTTCACTGGCTGTTGATAGTGTGTACCGCGGGTGGGACGCTAGCGTCCCACGTAGCCCATAGAAGTTAACAGGTGTGCCTCTCACCAAGAAGAGTGATGGAGTGCTGCATCAGATGACCTGGCCTCCACAATCACCCAACCTCAACTCAATTGAGATGTTTTGGGATGAGTTGGACCGCAGAGTGAAGGAAATGCATCCAACAAGTTCTCAGTATATGTGGGAACTCCTTCAAGACTGTTGGAAAAACATTCCAGGAGAAGCTGGTTGAGAGAATGCCAAGAGTGTGCAAAGCTGTCATCAAGGCAAAGGGTGGCTACTTTGAAGAATCTAAAATGTAAAATATATTTAGATTTCTTTAACACCTGTTTGGTTACTACAGTTGAATTCGGAAGTTTACATACACCTTAGCCAAATACATTTAAACTCAGTTTTTCACAACTACTGACATTTAATACTAGTACAAATTCCCTGTCTTAGGTCAGTTAGGATTCCCACTTTATTTTAAGAATGTGAAATGTCAGAATAATAGTAGAAAGAATGATTTCTTTCAGCTTTTATTTCTTTCATCACATTCCCAGTGGGCCAGAAGTTTACATACACTCAATTAGTATTTGGTAGCATTGCCTTTAAAATGTTTAATTTGGGTCAAACGTTTCGGGTAGCCTTCCACAAGCTTCCCACAATAAGTTGGGTGAATTTTGGCCCATTCCTCCTGACAGAGCTGGTGTAACTGAGTCAGGTTGTAGGCCTCCTTGCTCACACACGCTTTTTCAGTTCAGCCCACACATTTTCTATAGGATTGAGGTCAGGGCTTTGTGATGGCCACTCCAATACCTTGACTTTGTTGTCCTTAAGCCATTTTGCCACAACTTTGGAAGTATGCTTGGGGTCATTGTCCATTTGGAAGACCCATTTGCGACCAAGCTTTAACTTCCTGACTGATGTCTTGACATGTTGCTTCAATATATCCACATAATTTTCCTACCTCATGATGCCATTTATTTTGTGAAGTGCACCAGTCCCTCCTGCAGCAAAGCACCCCCACAACATGATGCTGCCACCCCCATGCTTCACGGTTGGGATGGTGTTCTTCGGCTTGCAAACATCCCCCTTTTTCCTCCAAACATAACAATGGTCATTATAGCCAAACAGTTCTATTTTTGTTTCATCAGATCAGAGGACATTTCTCCAAAAAGTACGATCTTTGTCCCCATGTGCAGTTGCAAACCATAGTCTGGCTTTTTTATGGCGGTTTTGGAGCAGTGGCTTCTTCCTTGCTGAGTGGCCTTTCAGGTTATGTTAATATAAGTCTCGTTTTACTGTGGATATAGATACTTTTGTACCTGTTTCCTCCAGGATCTTCACAAATTCCTTTGCTGTTGTTCTGGGATTCATTTGCACTTTTCGCACCAAAGTACATTTATCTCAGAACGCGTCTCCTTCCTGAGTGGTATGACGCCTGCGTGGTCCCATGGTGTTTATACTTGCGTACTATTGTTTGATCAGATGAATGTGGTACCTTCAGGCGTTTGGAAATTGCTCCCAAGGACGAACCAGACTTGTGGAGGTCTACAATTTTTTCCCCCCATGATGTCAAGCAAAGAGGCACTGAGTTTGAAGGTAGGCCTTGAAATACATCCACATGTACACCTCCAATTGACTCAAATTATGGCAATTAGCCTATCAGAAGATTCTAAAGCCATGACATAATTTTCTGGAATTTCCCAAGCTGTTTAAAAGGCACAGTCAACTTAGTGTATGTAAACTTCTGACCCACTGGAATTGTGATACAGTGAATTATAAGTGAAATAATCTGTCTGTAAACAATTGTTAGAAAAATTACAAAATGACTGACCGACTTGCCAAAACTATAGTTTGTTAACAAGAAATTTGTGGAGCGGTTGAAAAACGAATTTTAATGACTCCAACCTAAGTGTATGTAAACTTCCGACTTCAACTGTACATGCTTCCATATATGTTATTTCATAGTTTTGATGTCTTCACTATTATCTTACAATGTAGAAAATAGTAAAAATTAAGAAAAACCCTTAAATGCGTAGGTGTGTCCAAACTTTTCACTGGTACTGTATATCTGTCTCCAAGTGAAGCAGGGCACTAGTGTAGGGGTTATGCTGACCTCAGGCTGTAGAATGTGTATTGGAGAAGGGGAGTTCAACTATGAGGTAATGGTATAGGAGAGGGTGATCACTATGAAGTAATGGTATAGGAAAGGGTGATCACTGTGAGGTAATGGTATAGGGGAGGGTGATCTCTATGAGGTAATGGTATAGGAGAGGGTGATCTCTATGAGGTAATGGTATAGGGGAGGGTGATCACTATGAGGTAATGGTATAGGGGAGGGTGATCACTATGAGGTAATGGTATAGGAGAGGGTGATCTCTATGAGGTAATGGTATAGGGGAGGGTGATCTCTATGATGTAATGGTATAGGAGAGGGTGATCTCTATGAGGTAATGGTATAGGGGAGGGTGATCACTATGAAGTAATGGTATAGGGGAGGGTGATCACTATGAGGTAATGGTATAGGAGAGGGTGATCTCTATGAGGTAATGGTATAGGGGAGGGTGATCTCTATGATGTAATGGTATAGGAGAGGGTGATCTCTATGAGGTAATGGTATAGGGGAGGGTGATCACTATGAGAAAATGGTTTAGGAGAGGAAACTATGGGTTAATGGTATAGGAGGGTGAGAGTGATAGTAAAGCAGGAGAAACGGTGGGAAAGCAGGGAGAAGCAGAAACAGACTGTGCAAGAAGAATGCAGAAACAAACAAGCCCTTCTATTTGACATTCTTATCTTACTATGTTTTATTGCATGAACATGGGCTATATCATTAGGATGTTGGCTGTGAGTCAAGACAAAATGTCATTATGAGCTGAATATGCTTATCCTTATCATAGTTAATTAACAACCAGCTCTGAAGGATTGCTGTTAGGAGATTGCCCAACCCAGTCAAATAATTTTAAGGGCAATTCCACAACAGCTTAGTCCAAAGATATTTTTAGGTATCACAGAATGTTCTGGCAATTTTCACTTCATTGGGAGGAAGGATGTTTAACCTGTTTGGGATAGGGGGCAGTATTTTCACGTCCGGATAAAAAACGTACCCGATTTAATCTGGTTACTACTCCTGCCCAGAAACTAGAATATGCATACAATTAGTAGAGTTGGATAGAAAACACTCTAAAGTTTCTAAAACTGTTTGAATGGTGTCTGTGAGTATAACAGAACTCATATGGCAGGCCAAAACCTGAGAAGATTCCATACAGGAAGTGCCCTGTCTGACAATTTGTTCTCCTTCTAGGGCATCTCTATCAAAAATACAGCATCTCTGCTATAACGTGACATTTTCTAAGGCTTCCATTGGCTCTCAGAAGGCGCCAGAAAGTGGAATGACGTCTCTGCAGTCTCTGGGCGAAAAAAAGCAGGAGTTTTTGTGAGTGGTCAGGCAGGGAACAATGACACTGGAGTGCGCGTGCACGAGACGACTCCATGTTTTTCTTTCAGTCTATGAATGAATATAACGTCGCCCGGTTGGAATATTATCGCTATTTTACGAGAAAAATAGCATAAAAATTGATTTTACACAGCGTTTGACATGCTTCGAAGTACGGTAATGGAATATTTTGAATTTTTTTGTCACGAAATGCGCCCGCGCGTCACCCTTCGGATAGTGACCTGAACGCACTAACAAAATGGAGCTATTTGGATATAACTATGGATTATTTCGAACCAAAACAACATTTGTTGTTGAAGTAGAAGTCCTGGGAGTGCATTCTGACAAAGAACTGCAAAGTTAATCCAATTTTTCTTATAGTAAATCTGAGTTTGGTGAGCACCAAACTTGGTGGGTGTCAAATTAGCTAGCCTGTGATGGCCGAGCTATCTACTCAGAATATTGCAAAATGTGCTTTCGCCGAAAAGCTATTTTAAAATCTGACACCACGATTGCATAAAGGAGTTCTGTATCTATAATTCTTTAAATAATTGTTATGTTTTTTGTAAACGTTTATCGTGAGTAATTTAGTAAATTCACCGGAAGTTTGCGGTGGGTATGCTAGTTCTAAACATCACATGCTAATGTAAAAAGCTGTTTTTTGATATAAATATGAACTTGATTGAACAAAACATGCATATATTGTATAACATAATGTCCTAGGAGTGCCATCTGATGAAGATCATCAAAGGTTAGTGCTGCATTTAGCTGTGGTTTTGGTTTTTGTGACATATATGCTTGCTTTGAAAATGGCTGTGTGATTTATTTTTGGCAGGGTACTCTCCTGACATAATCTAATGTTTTGCTTTCGCTGTAAAGCCTTTTTGAAATCGGACAATGTGGTTAGATTAACGAGAGTCTTGTCTTTAAAATGGTGTAAAATAGTCATATGTTTGAGAAATTGAAGTTATAGCATTTTAAGGTATTTGTATTTCGCGCCACACTCTACCATTAGATATTGGTGAGGCCCTTAACATGCTTTTTACATTTGTATCACAAACCACTTTTTGAGAAAATCATGATGATAGTGGCCATTTTAGGCACCTTTTAGACCTATACATTTCTCCTGTAAGGCCCTATGATCCATGAACCTGTCAAGAATCCCGCTTCCTGAGTCTGTTTTCTGCCTGAGCTGACTGTTTTTTGTTTTGGAGTCTTTTGTCTGAGGTTCCTGTCTGGTTGCCAGGCGACGAAGCTAGGCGGGAGAACTTTTGATTACCCGCACCTGCATCTCATCAACCATCTGCACACCTGGTCCTGATCATCACCTCTTCATAAGCCCTGACCTGACATCCATTCCCTGCCGGATCGTTAGCAACGAACAGTATGTTGTGCCAGCGTATCAGCCTCATGTTCCCTGAGTTTGTTTTGTTATTCTGTACTTGTTGCCGGTTACTCACTCCCGTTTACTCTGTCTACAGTCATTCTCCCGGAACATTCAACTCCCTTACCTGGCCGTCGGTGGATTCAGTGACTTCATTGGATCAACCCATTTACTCTCATCAACTCACCTCCGCTGCTGTTCCGTCTCCTGGATTATTCAATTTACACATCAAGACTACCAATAAATACTCACCTTCATTTTACTCACCTTGTCCTGGTCTGCTTCTGGGTTCTGTCTTAGAAAATCGTGACAGAACCGTACATGATACAGACAAAACCTTGGTGTCGTACTCCTAACAGTGTGCTATAAAATATGTATGGCTATATTCTGAAATAACATTTTCACATTAAATTTGATTATTAACATCTCAAAAGGCCACTTTTTGATTTAGCTTATATTTAGAACAATATACTCTTCAAACACATCACATTTCCAGAGTGGCTCTCTGCTCCTTCTGAAGAAATTATACATTTTATACATAGAAATTGACATTATAGGTCATTAACCTGTAGGATTGCGCATTTAGCAAATCACCAGCTGAGGGAGTTCTCATTCATGTGTAAAATTGTATTTCAGAATGTAGCGATGCTCCATATTTTAGAGCACACTGTTAGGAGCTGTTGTCTGTATAATGTACAGTTCACGGATCATTGGGTCTTACATGTGGCCTGTATAGCTCTAAAAAAGGCCTAAAATGGTCACTTTAAATCATGATTTTCTCAAAAATGGTTTGTGTTACAAATGTAAAAGCATATTAAAACATCCTTCCTCCCAATAAAGTTTCTATGTGAGATCTGACAGTTTAATCTGAGATACCAAACATATTTCCAGGCTATGCTAGCATGGAATTGCCCTTAAAATCCCTACTACACTGTACACACCCATCCAGCTGAACCAGCTTTCCCTCTCTGGGGGCAGTAGGATATTACACAGACATTCTATAATCATTGATCAGACCCTATTTCAAATTCCTCCATTTTCTTAAGAAAGCCCTTATAAACCCAGACACACTCATTTATCTAGAGTGAAAAGCACACTTTTACATTTTTTTTAAACATTTTTAGTCATTTAGCAGACGCTCTTATCCAGAGCGACTTACAGTAGTGAGTACATACATTTCATTTTAATTTCATGCATTTTATTTTTTATTTTTTTTGCACTGGCCCCCTGTGGGAATCGAACCCACAACCCTGGCGTTGCACACATCATGCTGGCGTTGCAAACACCATGCTCTACCAACTGAGCCACTTGTATCTGGTTTGTATCACATACAATTTGATCTAAATAAAAATGTCATCCCTTCAAACACATGTATTCTTCTTATAGAATCTGAGACAGCAATCCCCTTTAACTATCTATACATCTGTAATCTAAAACTTGAAGGCAATACATCATGATGGCTCCACCTGGAAGTGTGTCCAGTCCTTCTAGACTTTAATAACTTATCCACAAAGGCCCTGTGTGTCCATGTGAATACTGATGTAGGTCAGGACAGGAGTATGAACCAGGGCATCAGTGTTACACTGTAACAGCAGAGTTTGGGGAATTGTGACACTGCCTGTGTAGAGTGGGAGGGAGTGTTAGCTTTCTAACAGTCTGACCATTTGACACTGGAAAGGACCTCACAGGAATGTGAAGGCATAAGGTAAACAATAACAAGGACATATGCAAATAAAATTGAGGTCTGTTTGGTCATACACAAATACACAAACTCGCGCACGCACACCCAGGCACACACGCACATCACTCAACACATACAACACACAAACCAAAATTATCAGCAAACCATTTTACTGTGTACAGGCCTGTAACCACTAGTTATTGAGCAATCAACTACCTGTATGTACCTTGTGTTCGCAATTTTCATCATCAAGGGCAGCAGTGTGCCAATAAAATGCCAAGCCCAGTCATTATCATCGCTGGGCTGTTCGTGTATCGTGGGAACACAGGCCAGAGACTGAAATAACCTGTCTAGATCCAAATGGCAATTAAACTGGCTGCTGCCTATATGCAAAAACCAAGTTTGACATAGAAAAATTTAGAGTCTGACCGATATATCAGTTCATGATCGCCGATATTGGCCTTTTACCACTATATCAGTATCGGCCGATAATTCAACAGATATTCAATAAATAGGTTGAAAAAGAGAATGTCATGCTCATCTGAACACTTGCGGCCATTCTCATGATGTGTCATTATTGTCACAATGTATGAAATCAACATTTGAAGCATAGTTATTGGACAATTGCTCTTTTGGATGGAAATGTATAAGAATTCAGTCTGGAAAAATGACAACATTTCATTTCACCAAAAAAATCGGAATTAGTATTTGTAGGCTACACCCAATATTTTTTGGAAAATTTTGGGGGTCCTGTCTGGTCCGGCTGTCTTTTTTTGGTGTGGTCCGGACTGGCCTTGAACCAATCATTGACGTCCATGTTTGCTTCAGATTTGGTCCGGTCTGGACCAGCCTTGATTCGGCCCAAATATAGACATCAATGTTTGGTTCAGATTTGGTATGGTCTGGACCAGCATTGATTTGGTCCATAAATAGACATCTATAACTGACGTCTTATCAACTTTCATTCAGAACCGATAATGAACCTAATTTCAACGTCCGGGAAATAAGTATTTTAACCTTACATTCAGAAACTAAAATGAACCTAACTTCAACGTCAGAAAAATGTGTATTATAGACGTCTTTTCAACATCATTTTGCTTACTGGGACTAGTGTAGATTTGCAGGGTTTAGAAGGGCTGCAATTATTTTTGCCTCGCCTAGGGCGGCAGAGTGGCCAGGACCGGGCCTGCACAAAGTAATCTAATTTGGGGGTGAGAGACAGTTCCTGTGTGTACAGCCGTCTACTAACTTGCCTACATTTTACATAGTCATGCAAGCAGAAGATTAGAAGGTAAGTGATTATCTTAGTCCCTCAGGGCAACAAAGCTGACTGAAATTTGTTTTGACACATCACTTTAAATCCCAAAATCTTTATAGGAGAAAACTAACATTCATGTTAGAGTGCTGCGGTTTTTCCTTAGTGTGAAGAAAGCAAGAAACCTAGAATTCTGTCTTTCAACCTCACCTCTTCCAGATACAATAACACACATAGGTGTGGCGTTGTTAGGAACAAGCTGGATCAGTCCTCCCTTCACAATGTACCTGACAATCAGTAGTGATTAATGGATATGTTTTATGTGATTCAGTGAGAAAGGAAAACTGAATCCGTGAAGAACGTTAAGTCTATGGCTGTACGCCCTGAAGCGTCCTGATCTTGGAATTAATGAATGCTTCATTTCATTCTTAAAATATGTTGAATGCAAGCCTGAACAACATAGGCATGTCACAACACAAAGTGAGATGACAATAACCTAAAACGACTTAAACAAGACAATATGCTAATAACTCCTCAGGCGCTCAGTATGCCTCTTCAAGCGGCTAAAAAGATATCCTCGCTCAGACAAAATCTACACATTAACACACACACATGTACTCACACACTCAGTCACACACACACTTTGACATGACCCAAGTATGCCGTGATGATTATTTGACAAAACAATACTGAACAGCAATACGTCAGTTAATGTGCTCCCAGCAAATTGACATGAAAGCCAGGTGATAACAACACCACACATGAACAACAGCTATTATCATGACATCTCTGGTCTGATCAAAAAGAGCTGCCGCCTCTGATCACAGCAAAGGCTTCTTGGTAACAGGGTGGCATGCCACACCCTAACCTGGCCACACGCATAGCGTTGCATAAGACTAGGGACAACGCTGATGAACAAAGTTCAGCTGTAATACAGTTTGTGTTCTCTATTCATAAAACCAACTGTATCGAAAAGGCCAAACTTTAGTCAAAGGTGTGTGTGTGATTGGCTCATTGTTCTAGTAAAGGCATGTTAAAAGCTCCAAAGCCACCACTAGGTCAAACTAGACCAAGCTTAAATGCTCAATACAATGACCGCACCATTAGGTAATTATCATAGTTCCATAACTGTTATTTGAGAAACAGCTGTGAACAGGGTCAAGGGTCATAAACGGTCAATAGACCTGACTCCAGAAATAAAGGTCCAGGCAGGCAAATATATTCCAGGACTGTAGTGTGTGTGTGTGTTAGCTCTCAGCATTATTTACAGTATGCTTGCATGACTTCTTGCATGAATAATTGACTGAAGTGCTGTGCTGTACACCCACACTGTGAAAACAAAAGATGTTGATTCAACATACAATTGTAAGGCAACCAGCTGCCATTGAGAGTTTGCTCAACAAAATATTCACACACAAACTTTTTGTTGTGAGTTTACTCAACATATTTTTTGTTGAGCAAACTCACAATCCTATCGCAGCTGGTTTCCTTACAATTGTATTTTGAATAAAAATAAAATGTGTGCATGTCAGGTCTTGCGTGTGTTAGTGCATATTTGTGTGTGTGCCCTGTGCAGGTGTGTGTGTGCATGTGTAATTAGATGCTTTCATGTGCACTAAACAGGTTTGCATGTAGGAAGGTGTATGTGTGGTGTGTGTGTGTGTGTGTGTGTCTCTCTGTGTGAAGAGCAGTACGCAAGTAAATTCGATGTGTGTGCAGGTGTGTTTAGTCCCTCTCACCTCCTCCTCCTCCTCCTCCTCCTCCTCCTCTTCTTCTTCCTCCTCCTCCTCCTCCTCCTCCTCCGCCTCTCCGACACCAGGCTCAGGGCTCTTGATGGAGCTAGACGCCTGGCTGAAGACAGAAGGAGTTTTCCCATTGAAATTCTGAAGGAAGAAAAAAAACAGGCACAGGGTCATTAAGAGTATAGGTTCTAGAATATTACTGGTAGCACTTACTATGTAATTTGTGTTACACATCAAATTTCTAAGAAGGAAAAAGACTTGGTTTGATGATGAAACTGAAAGTTCAACGAGAAACACTGCTGCAGATAAGAGTGATGACTGGGGCTGCTGAATCAGAGGGATGTAAGAAGTAGATTTATTATTTAGTTGTAATAAGGTGTGACGGCTGGTTTAAACTTGACTAGGTATGGCTCCATAACAGGAGTACCCTGTGGGTTTCAAGCAAAAACAAGCATTCAGGAAAGTATGCATCTTTCATCTGTGTGCTTTTCTCAGGCTCAGAGATGCATTTTCAGGCTGGAAGTATAAAGGAGGCTCAAATGTCAAACATACGTTAGTTTGCAATTTTGAGAATTGCGTAAAAACTGTCATACTTGCATTTTCCAGACCTACGACAGGTTCGGTAGTTTACCTGTCTAACATCAGCGGTCTTGTGCTGAGGTGAGAGAGGCGGAAATATGAGGTAAAAACATGCACCAATATGCCAATTTCAGTGAGCGCAACCAGAGATATTTAAGACCGACCAAAAGCTGGTCTTAGGGGTAGGCCTGCCAAATGCAATTGGTTATGGCATTGAGTTTACCAGCTGAGGCACAAACAGTAGCCTTATGTAGGACTACCTCACCAATGTTTTATGAAAATATCACAAACAGCAAAATAGTCAACGGACATTATTTTTGTCCAGCTTCTCTGAAATGTTTAGACTCATTATGTGCAATGTCCATTCCATGAATGGTGTCAGTGACTGTAGGAAGCTTGTTTAAGAACATCAAGTAATTTAAAAATACTTTATCATTTTGATTAAAAAAAACTCTTCCACTTTCCTCTGTTGGACTGAAGTGTCAAATCGCGAGACTTTTTTGCCCATGGTGCTGAATCCGCTTGTAGGTTATATTTGCCTGTTTGTTTGTTTACCTTTCATGTGGCAAAGTCACTACTGGCCATATCGACAGCGATGGTATGCTATAGTTATATATATTTGGAAGTCGTAACGGTGAGTGGACATTCCCCCTTTCTCTTTATATTGGATCTTTTTCCGGGTCCTGTGAAAAGTGTGATGTGAGTAAAAACCTCCATAGTCTACGTTGTCTTTTAGGCCTAATATTATATTTCCACGGGGAGAAATGATGGTGCCTCTAACTGTATTTAGACAGCCTATTTAAAACAAGTTGTTGTTATGTTTTATTAGAATTATTCACTGTCTTTCAAGGTCTAATTAATAGTGAATGTAATCTTGCTTATTGACAACGTTTGGCATGTCCATGGCTCAGACATTATGCATTTTACAGTAGGCCTATATATTTCCATATTGAAGCCATGCAATTAATGTTCAAAAATATGTTAAACATATTTAGCAAATTAGGGATAGGCCTACATTTTGTTATTTTGTTTCTGTAGGCTATTTAACATACTAGGCTCTATAATGGACTAACATTCAAATTGTAGTGGATGACAATGCAATACATAAAAGACCATAAATGCACAACTTGAACGAACCACATATTTAGCCATGGAGCACTTTCTGATTGGCCAGTGAGGGGCCAAGCCTCTACAAACCTTCAACTTGTTTATTCATCAAAACCCAGCCGTTTCCCGCCACCACCAGCTACGCGCCCATAATTCTGGTTGTGAAAATAGCCAAAATATTTCTGACACACCCTAGGACTACCACCAAAGTTTAGATTTACCATTGCATTAGGTTTGTTCAAATGAAGCCCTCGGGGTTATACTGGAGCAAATTGTTGTTCCTTTAGCCTACTGCCAAATCACTATCACAAAGCAAGCATGTGGCTTTTTTTCTGTACAGTATCAAAGAAAGAAAGAATGGTGTAAAGACAATGCACTGGGCAGATTATGATATTATACCTGTCATGTCGACCTGCACTGACAAACTGTTCTCTTATTTGCACATGGATGGATTTCCTAACGCGGCCCAAAGACCATCAGTAACATTATGCCCAAGTGTAAACAGTTCTTTACATTCTTAAAATAAATGATATACAAATATTAGAAATGTTAAACTCATACTATTTTAGGCATTAACCCCATTTGTTCATTAACCCCATCAATCCCCATCATACAGTGTGTTGTAATAAACTCACCTCTACATTTTGTTGTCGGTAGATGTCCGATTCTTCCAAACTACTCACGCTGACCCTCTGCATACTCTGCATACTCTGCAAATATACAGGTGACACCATTTGCTGCATAACCTGAGGGGCCTGGTTGACCAGTACGTACTGCATCTGCTGCTGCTGCATCGGCTGCTGTACGGGCATCAGGTAGCGCACGGTCTCGTAGCCATTATCAATACCATACTGTACCGGAGCATGCGAAACACTCATAGTTCTGTAACCGTCGATGTATTGGCCCGAGGATAGCACTGTGGTGGCCGGGTCCGATGAGACGTTGACGGTCCTGTATGATGTGGAGGTATTGTGAATAGACATCTTGCTGCGAAGAATTACGCCCAGACAGAAACTTTGAAAACGGCTATTTACCAAGTTTATCCACAAAGTGTCCTTGTTAGACCATGTGTGCTCGCATGCGACCTTTATTATCGAAGACAATCGAATAGCCTACTTCATGAAAAATAGTTGCAGAGTGAAGGGTAAATCAAATAAGTCCAGTCCCTATGAAACGCTGAAACTTCCTTGAAAGAGAAAGTGATTTGCATAATAGACTACGCAACTAAAGCATTGGGGGGCGGCGATCTATGCAAATGACTTACTGACATAGTGTGCCTCGTTCTCAAATCAGATGGACGGGAAAATGTCATGTGGGAGGCAAACATATTCAAAACAGGGCAGGCCACAGATACACTGTATAAAATTGTAATCTGTATGATAGTTCCAGGTGTTGACCTGTAGGCTACTACAGCCTGCGGAGGTGCGTTCGATTTTTGGAAATCCTGCCTTATATATATATATATATATATATATATAGAATGCATAGTCTATTTTGACCTGTGGTACAGTGAGACAATTATTGTGTGCACATTCTAAATCAGGTAATTTCCTTCTTACTTGGTTATTCAACTGTCCACCCTTGTGTTCGGTGCTTAAAGATAATGATAAACTGGGTGGTTCGAGCCCTGAATACTGATTGGCTGACAACCACGCTGTTTATTATCTATGCATAGTCACTTCACCCCTACCTACATGTACAAATTACCTCAACTAACCTGTACCCCCGCACACTGACTCGGTACCACTCTTCTTGAACTGCACTGTTGGTTAAGGGCTTGTAAGTAAGCATTTCACGGTAAGGTTTACACTTGTAATCGGCACGTGACAAATAAAGTTTGATTTGATATCAGACCTTATAACACGGGTATGACAAAACATTTATTTTTACTGCTCTAATTACGTTGGTAACCAGTTTATAATAGCAATAAGGCGCATCGGGGGTTTGTCATATATGGCCAATATACCAGGCTAAGGGCTGTGTCCAGGCACTCCGTCTTACATAAGAACAGCTCTTAGCCGTGGTATATTGACCATATACCACAACCCCTCGGGCCTTATTGCTTAAATAGATCACTGATGGATGTATCAAAACCATCAGTGGATATATTTTATTTCGGAAGTGTACATTCTTGTTATTTATACAAAGCCAAATCCAATTCATAACTGAAAATAGTTTACACATAATTAATCAACCATACAATCAATTGACTAAACAAGCAAAATGATTATAAATATGATTGCAAATACAGTTTTATCGACAGACATTTGACCAAAGTGCACATGACCAGGTAATATGACAGGTTAAAAGATCTGACAGAGACCAAACAGTGTCCCAGCCAGCTGAGTCATCCAGCAGTAGAGAATACAACCATGAAAACAGAAATAAATACGATTTATTGTCGTCAAAATATACAATGCCTTTAGAAAGCATTCATACCACTTGACTTCTTCCATATTTTGTTGCGTTACAGCCGGAATTGAAAATGGATTAAAATGTAGATTTTGTGTCACTGGCCTACACACAATACCACATAATATCAAAGGGGAATTATGCTTGACATTTTTTTTTATTAATTAAAAATAAAAAGCTGGAATGTCTTGAGTCAATAAGTATTCAACCCCTTTGTTATGGCAAGCCTAAATAAGTTCAGGAGTAAAAATGTGCTTAACAAGTCACATAATAAGTTACATGGACTCACTGTGTGCAATAATTGTGTTTAACATGATTTTTGAATGACTGCCTCGTCTTTGTACCCCACACATACAACACAGATTCAACCACAAAGACCAGGGAGGTCCAATGCCTCGCAGATGGGTAAAATGCCTCGCAGATGCCTCGCAGATAGGTAAAAAAAAAATCTGACATTGAATATCCCTTTGAGCACAGTGAAGTTATGAATTAGATTTTGGATGGTGTATCAATACACCCAGTGACTACAAAGATGCATGTATCCTTCCTAACTCAGTTGCCGGAGAGGAAGGAAACCGCTCAGGGATTTCACCATGAGGTGATAGGATAAAACTGAGGATGGATCAACAACATTGTAGTTATTTCACAAAACTAACTTAAATGACAGAGTGAAAAGAAGGACACCTGTACAGAATAAAACATATTCCAGAACATGCATCGTGTTTGTAATAAGGCACGAATGTACAACAGCTAAAAATGTGGCAAAGAAATGTACTTTATGTCCTGAATACAAAGCGTTATGTTTGGGACAAATCCAATACTAAGTACCACTCTTCATATTTTCAAGCATGGTGGTCATGTTAGGGGTATGCTTGTCATCAGGAAGGACTAGGGAGTTTTTTGGGGGGATAAAAAGGAACGGAACTAAGCACAGGCAAAATTCTAGAGGAAAACCTGGTTCAGTCTGCTTTCCAACAGACACCAATTCACCTTTCAGCAGGACAATAACCTAAAATACAAGGCCAAGTATACACTGGAGTTGCTTACCAAGACGACATTGAATGTTCCTGAGTGGCCTAGTTACAGTTTTGACCTAATTGTCTTGAAAATCTATGGCAAGACTTGAAAATGGCTGTCTAACAATGATCAATCAATTTGACAGAGCTTGAAGAATTGTTTAAATAATAATGTGCAAATATTGTACAATCCAGGTGTGCAAAGTTCTTAGACACTTACCCAGAAAGATTCACAGCTGTAAATCACTGCCAACGGTGATTCTAACATGTATTGACTCAGGGGTGTGAATACTTAGCCTTGATGACAGCTTTGCTCACACTAAAGGTGGCTACTATGAATAATCTCAAATATAAAATATATTTTGATTTGTTTAATACTTTTTTTTTACTACATGATTCTATGTGTTATTTCATAGTTTTGATGTCTTCACTATTATTCTACAGTGTAGAAAATAGTAAAAAATAAAGAAAAACCCTGGAATAAGTAGGTGTGTCCAAACTCTTGACTGGCACTGTATGTAAATGAGATATTTTTGTATTTCATTTCCAATACATTTGCAATAATTTCAAAAAATGTGTTTTCACTGTCATTCTGGGGTATTGGGTGTAGATGAATTTTGAATTCAGGCTGTAACAACAAAATGTGGAATAAGTCAAAGGGTATGAATACTTTCTGAAGGAACTGTATAACAATACAGTAAGGCAAGTCTAAGGAGTCAAATGGTAACAGCTGAATGACAACATTGTACTGTCATTTTCATGATATAAAAAGAAAGACAGGATTATGAAGAGAAAGCATATTGGATTCAGGGTTGGTCAATTCTGAAATTCCAATACAATGATTGAATCCATTTTCAATTAGGGTTTTTTCTATCCTTAAATTGGAAACTCAAATCACTCCCTGAAGTGAATGAACTGAAAATGTACTGATCACCCAACTATGTATTAATCTATATCAAAGTAATAATCAATTTGTGGTTACCAGAATTCAGCTGGAGCCAACTATATGGGTTGTATAAATGAAATAATTGTCCAATAATCATTATAAAAGAACAGCAATTAGAGAAAAATAAGTACATAACATACTCTGCATTTTTGAGTAAAGGGGAAACAAGTTCAAGACTTCAAGAAAGTGTTCTTTGTTAAGTTCATATGGGAAAACATGAGGTTATTTAAAAAATAGATAAAGCTTTGGAAAGAAATTCGATCCAATAAAAATAAAAAAGTTATTCATTCATATTTTTCAATAAATCTGCCTAAATATATTAGCCAATATAATAGTCTCTTCCACACAAACAACAAACAATGGATGTGTTTAAAAGGAAAGAAACCCACACAATATTCTCTGTGGGAAAAAAGTATTACATCATCATGATAAAGACACATCATCATGGTAAAGCTGAAAACGCTGAAAGGACGGCTTATTAAAACATGACTGCTGAAACAACAAATGAATGCTTATAATTGTCCTATTTCACACATGTACAAGTTTGTTTTCATTTGTGATAGTTTTTTTTAAATCTCCCAACTCCCCATCAGACACCCTTGGAGAGTGGAGTCACGGCCAGGGTCTGCCATTATCAACGGCGATCATGGAGCAATTAGGGCTAAGTTCCTTGCTCAAGGGTACAGACACATTTTTCAACTTGTTGGCTCAGGGCTTTGAACTAGCAACCTTTCGGTCACTGACCGAACACTCTAACCTCTAGGCCATCTGCCGCCCGTAAGCATGATCTGTAAAAATCAAACCTAAAGAAAACAGGACGTCGGTTTCAATTAATTACACAGTACATAACACCTACATCTCTCACACCTAATATCCATATACATGATCTGGAAATGCTACCACAAAACTTGTCATTCTAATAAAAACACAACAGGCACAGAAAGAGGCATCATAGAAATTAGAAACATGATTATGAAAGTAAAGTGTAAGGCTTGAGTAAGTATGTAACAGTGCAGTTCTCCTGGTACCTAGCCAACACTGACCTATTCAGGGACAGCGCTTTACAACAGCGGTGCAGTACATGCACACTTTGGCACTACGGCCCCCATATCCTAGTACTACAGGCCATTTCTATTCAGGGCTTTACTCAAACCTCAAAATATAAACAAAAAGCAAGTACTCTGAAGTAACTTTATGTACAAGCTAGAAATGCCTGTCACAATATGGTGCATCCACCTTCACATGTGTCTCTCTGTCCATACATGTACATAATGTACTTTTATGGGAATCACCATGACAACCAGGCAGGTCCAAGAAATGTCCTAATTGCTTCCACTGCTATGCTTGTTCCGGACAAGAAAAAACATATCTCTGTTTCACACAGAGGTCAGGGGACATGGAGAGGGCAAAGGAAAATTACATAATTTAAAACCTTTCAATAGTTCTACTACCTTTTGACGAAAAGTGACATGTTTTTTTTTACAGTAGAATTTGTGCGTGCGCCAACAACTTATCAGGTATTCGGGGGGTTTTACATTTACATTTACATTTAAGTCATTTAGCAGACGCTCTTATCCAGAGCGACTTACAAAATGGTGCATTCACCTTATGATATCCAGTGGAACAACCACTTTACAATAGTGCATCTAAATATTTTAAGGGGGGGGGGGGGGGGTTAGAAGGATTACTTTATCCTATCCTAGGTATTCCTTAAAGAGGTGGGGTTTCAGGTGTCTCCGGAAGGTGGTGATTGACTCCGCTTTTGACTTTTTGACTATTGACTACATTTTGTAGTGAAATGCACAGAAAGCATTCACTCTTCAGGGAACAACTGGTGGCTTTGGTTCAACAACAGACTGCATTCAAGTAATGACAAAAGAGTCCCCAATCTCATCTTATTGGCCATACAGATACAGTCTCAGCTTTGTCCTGAGTTCTTCTAACAGACCAAACAGAATCTATTGTAACCTTTTCTTAAAAAGGTAAGTCATTGAGAATAAATGATTTGAAAATAAAAACCCGGTTAACCCATCATGCATCCTCTGCTAGCTAGCGCTGCCCAAAACAGTGAATAGATTATTCAAACGTCAGATCAGACAGGTAAAACGACAATTCTAAACATTTAAAGAGATTGAACCAGATCTTTACATTTGTAACATATTGTACGAATTGGGATACGTAACATATCATACGAATTGCAGGAAGATTTTTTTTCAATTTCAGGATGGAACATATACAAAATAGTTGACGTACACAACTGTGCACAATTTTCAGAACCAGTTTTGGCTCGTGTGCGCTACTTTCTGGCTGAAATTACACAAAACATTTGTATTTTTCCTGCACGTCTGTGGTTAAAAACTAGGTCAGACACAATCAGAGGCCAATTCCACATCTCTCTAAATAAGCTCAAGTAGATCTCCAGTTCCCGTTCCACCCAGGATAGTCCTCCTCACTAAGATTGCTGGCAGGCAACGTACATAGCTAATACCTTATGGCCCAAACAGGCTTCCGTCCTCTGCTACAACCTAAGATTGAGCTGCTAGGAGAGGCCTCAAGGGTGGTTGAGGGGTATGAAGAAGTGTTTTAAAAAAACATAATACAACTAATAACTTTAAATGTTTTTTTTTTATACTATCAATATTATTAAATGTTCAAATAAAACTAAAATAACACTTAGATGAGCATGCACAGACATATAGATTGTGTGACAGAGGGAGGGATTGTGAATGTAACAAGGACGAAGGGCTGAGGCGTCAAACGCATTCCATGCAGGGCCTAGTGTTTTCAAACTCAACTCTCGACCTCAAAGCCAGTTCCACTGAATTTTTCATAGTTCCCCTCTAATCAGGGACTGATTTCGACCTGAGATACCAGGTGTGTGCAATTAATTATCAGGTAGAACAGAAAACCAGCAGACTCGTATATTAAGAGTTGAATAACCCTGGCCTAGTGGTTTTTGTTTTTCCCTTTCAATTAAGACTTAGACATCCAGGTGAGAGGAGTTTACTAATTAGTGACCTTAATTCATCAATCAAGTACAAGGGAGGAGCGAAAACCTTGACACTCAGACCTCTGTGGAATGAGTTTGACACATGGGCTGGGGTGTTGTGGGGTTTCCCGCTCTCCAACACACTATAGACCAGTAATGGGAAATTCCAGTCCTCGGGGGCCTGATTGGTGTCACACTTTAGCCCAAGCTAACACATCGGACTCCAATAATCAACAAATCATGATCTTCAGTTTAAGGCCAGGCACCACAGGCTGAAGTGGCATTTTTGCATCTACCTATCAATTTTGAGGTTTGTTGGCATTTTGGTTCATTAATTTTAGTATTTCCAAGAAGCAAACCTAAAAATGTCAAACTTGCTTAATGTATATTTTCTTTAGTTGATCATACTACCGTCGTCAACATTATGCATTTTAACCACTTTAAAAATGGACAATCATTTTAAAGTTCAGTGAATTGAATTACACAATTTTGAAGTTCATTTCATAGAATGTTACAAACTGGACTACATTTAATAACTTACTTTGAAGAGATGGTGATTTTGTCTAAATAGGCTTTTGCTATTCTTAATTCAGTGTACTTGTCGTTACCTGTCATTTCCCAAAAGTCAGACTCTTCCCACCGCCAACTTATTTTTCTCAGCTTCAGAAGCATCTGCATTCAAATTGTGTGTAGTTATCCTTAGATAAATTCTCCAGACTTGCCCAAGGGGGAATTGTTGATGTGTAACCTTTTTTAATTCTAGATAACATTTGGAAAATTGCACCAAAAAAAAATGCATTTTAATGTACAAGTCTTTAGTATTTTAAAGAAAAAGTTTATCCAGAATCTGCTCTGGACAGGTCTGGTCCTGGAGTGTCTTAAACGGAAACAAACATTTAAGCAGAATTCATCCAGCATCTATAAAAAATGAATTTGTATGGTATGCAAATATGTATACTTATTACCTCATTTGCAGATCTTAATATTTCAAACATTTATACAAAACTTTGTCTACATTCAACTAGGAAAAGTTGATTGTGATATGATTAAGATAAAAAAAAAAAAAATCCCCAATAGGGTATGGTGCCTGGCCTTAAACAGTTGTGTTTGCAAGGGATGGGGAAAAAGTGGGACAACACTCCGGCCCCCGAGGACTGGAGTTGCCCATCCCTACATCTAGTCCGATGGAGTGTCCACTTCCTGTTCCAACTACAAGTTGAGTTTCTTCAGCTGCTCAAACGTGATGAAGAACTAAATAGCTCTGGTTAAGGACAACAGATGACGGCAGCCTTGAAGTATATATTGTCTGTGCTCATACAAAAATGATCATAATACATTTAAGACTTTACTGAATAAAATTATCATTTGGTATTATTCAATATCACTGTAAATATACTGAACAAAAATGTGTTGATTACATTATTCATGAGTTGAAATAAAAGATCCCAGAAATGGTCAATTTGCACAAAAAGCTTCTCTCCCAACCTTTGTGCAGAAATGTTTACATCCCTGTTTGTGAATATTTCTCCTTTGCCAAGATAATCCAGCCACCTGACAGATGTGGCATATCAAGAAGCTGATTAAACAGCATGATCATTACACAGGTGCACCTTGTGCTGGGACAATAAAAGGCCACTAAAATGTGCAGTTGTGTCGCAACAATGCCACAGATGTCTCAAGTTGAGAGAGCGTGCAATTGGCATGCTGACTGCAGGAATGTCCACCAGAGCTATCGCCAGAGAATTGGATATTCATTTATCTACCATAAGCCGCATTCCAACGTAATTTTAAAGAATTTGGCAGTATGTCCAACTGGCCTGACAACCGCAGACCACGTGAAACAACGCCAGCCCGGCTTCTTCACCTGCAGGATCATCTGAGCCCAGCCACCCGGACAGCTGATTAAACTGAGGAGTATTCTGTCTGTAATAAAGCCCTTTTGTGGGATAAAACTTATTCTGATTGGCTGGGTATGGCTCCCCACTGGGTCGGCCTGTGCCCACCATGGCTGCGCCCCTGCCCAGTCGTGATATCATAGATTAGGGCCTTATGAATTCTTCAATTGACCGATTTCCTTATATGAACTGTAACTCAGTAAAACCGTTAATTGTTGCATGTGTTAATATATTAGTTCAGTATATAACAATGTTCTATCCTTGCATATTTTGCTTCGGTGCATGTATTTGGCGCCTTCTACTGCTAGGAATGGTGCTCTACAATGTCTATAATTAAGCAACAAGGCACAAGGAGGTGTGGTATATGGCCAATATACCACGGCTAAGTGCTGATCTTATGCACGATGCATCGCAGAGTGCCTGGACACAGCCCTTAGCCGTGGTATATTGGGATATACCACAAACCCCCGAGGTGCCTTATCGCTATTATAACGTAATACCAACGTAATTAGAGCAGTAAAAATAAAATGTTTTGTCATACCCGTGGTATACCGTCTGATATACCACAACTGTCAGCCAATCAGAATTCAGGGCTCAAACCAGACAGTTTAAAATACTCAATATGACCTGAAGCAAAACTGAACTGATAACAGAAATCGATATGTAAATGCAGGGAGTGAGTATGAGAGGTGTTCGGATGGTTCAGTTATTTGGATCATAGTGCTGGCAACACAGTGGGTTTGAACTTTGATTCCACTGATGGAAAGGATACAATGATGTTCCATGGCCCCAGCCGCAGCCAGTTGGGCCAGAAGCCCTTGTAGAGGGCAAAGAATCCCTCGTTCTTCCATGTCTGCATTACTCCGTCCAGCGTGCCTTTATACATGGGGTTCCCTGACAGCACTCGCTGGTTCATCATACGTGTCCGCACTACGTCCACTGGGTTGGAGGCTAGCGCCCCCGCCAGGCCACACATAAAACTGGAACTGCAGGAAGAGACAGAAGTGGGAGAAGCCAGAGGTTCAGGTGTAATATGCTCACTCACTAAAATGTAATATGCACACTCAATATAAAACCTTTTTAAAGAGAGCATGTCGGTACATACGGAATAACAAATAGTATTTCTATAGATGCATTATCCAATATTGATGTTTAAACTCACATAAAGTGTGTGAGTATGGTGTCTCCCATGGTGCCAGACTTGATGAGGTGCTTCTTAGTGATGTCATAGACAGGAAGCTCCACTCCCACTACGATGGCTGCCCGCTGAGCTGTAGGGATGACGCCCTGAGGATGACAACAATATAAATAATCTGCGAGTACCAGTCACTCAACGGTCTTCAGATGGCCTAAAAAAACATCTCTCTCTCACTGGTCACCATCTTACACAACAACAAAGACCACAACAACGAAATCATAACAACAGTATGCCTATATACTTCACCTACTACTGCTGTCCCAACCACACAGTACATGGGGGTAGTTTAGGACAGATCAGAGCCACTGTTTGATAGGTTCTGACAGAGAGAGGACCACTCACCCTCCACAGGCCACGGGTTCCCTCTGTCTGGTAGATGCTAATGAAGTTGGACATCATGCTGCCTTGTAACAGACTGCCCTGGGCCTGCATGCGGATCTGAACACAGAACATCAGGGCTTGTGTTCAACAGGCCAGAACGTTGTGGAACGTTCAGATAAAAATCTATTATAGAACAAACCTGCCTCGGACACAAAAAGGAATCACATCAGTTCTATTCATGACATTTCTATCTGCAATGTCCGGTATCTAGATCTTCTTTAAAATACTTTTTTTTTTTACCTTGACGACATCAGTGGGGTTGGCCAGAGAGGAGGACAAGACTCCAGACACCACTCCACAGAACACATTGATCACCATGGTCTCATCTGTCAGGGCAAACACAGGACAGCCCGTTACTCCTCCACATAACACACACAGAGAGAGAGAAATGCTAGAAAGACAGAAGTATGTCCCACGTAATAACAAGAGGCTATAATTCTGAACAACAAGATTTGCAAATGATCTATTATTTCAAGGTGAACATAACATCTAAAAGAGCAACACAAACATGCAGTAATTCAACTCCAGACAGAGAATCATGAGAATTAGAAAGCCTACATGTACATAAAGAAAAAACAGAGAGACATTATCCTATACATTATCACAAGTAAAAAATGACTACCAACTACATCTATCTGCAATTTGGATTTGTCACCATTTCAAAACATACCACTACTGTATTATTGATACACTACCGTAATGGGACAGATTGAGACTGCACCCTGTCTCTCTTACAGTACGAGGTTTGAAATGGAATGGGGACCTTCATTTATTTACTAGAAGTTATGACAGTTGGGGTTAGGACAAGAGATTATTAGTCACCGGCAAACAAAACAAATCTACAGTGGAAGTAGGTGTGACACAGGCGCAGGAAAAAAAGAACGGATCAAGTTAAGAACAATAGTTACAGTGAAACCTTGATCAATGTGACCAATAGTTAGTGTGGTCCTGGCACCGTTCACTATGGCAGGAGAACGGGCACTGGATTCCCAGCCCAACCACCACACCAGGCAAACCACAGCCTGTATCAAAATAAGCATTCAAAACACAGTGGCACATCCTGGCAGAGTGAGGCATGCAGAGTGAAGAAGCACAACAGCAGAGGTCTTCTGTTTACAACACACACAATCACAAATAAAACCCAGTCCCCACTCCCTACTAACCCTAATCCTTACTAAATCTTAGAAAAAAATCAGCTCCTTTACTAACTAGGTGATCCCCTGTCAGACTTCGTTTGGTCCATTTCTCTAATGCAGGGGTTCAAATAATATTGTAATTGTTTGTACAGTAAATACAGATAGTCTCTCAGTGGAAAGTGATTCCTGTGATATGGGGATACATGCTGACGCCGGTTAATGTAATGCAAACCTATTGATAGACAGCGGAGGAGATTTGTTCCCTCTTGTCATGGAGGCTCCCAGTCGTCTGTTTAGATTGGGCATTAGTGACAGCAGTTAGGCATTCTCCATCTGTGCAAATGCAGGTTGTCCAGACAGGTATTTGAAAGGTTTTCCCCAGCGGTTATTTTTGCTGACGAGGGTATGAGAAAATGCCCTGTCAACTCTACTGGAAGGCCTGGAAACAAAACACTGATCTTCAGAAAAATCAGCACAATGGTCTATTTGAAAATTACAGGCTTTATTTAAATCCCTGTTGTTTCTTTGTGTGTGCAAATTAACAGTATATGGTGAAGTAAAATCAAGTGCTGACTGCTGTCCCCTCTACCCTTTCAGGTTGACCAGCTAACCTCTTCCTTCCTCCTCCTCCTCCTCCTCCTCCCCCCCACACACACACGGCTGTAAAGGGGTGACTGTCCTGTCCTGGTATGAGTATTTGGAATGTCAGTCCCTAACATGAATTTGGCTGGGAGTTCGGTATTTGATCAAGAGCTATATGGGTGGAGCAAACAAAGAGAATATGATGTGAGATAGAAAGCAGTGGGGACAGTCATTGAAACCCACCTTCCGGATGGGTCACAAATAACCTCTTCAGTGTGTTGTATGTCCCAATCTTGATGGTCCCGTAGGAGGCTTGCCTCAGGAGAGCTGGGGAGATGCTGCACGGAAAAAGAGAAAGACAGAAGTAATATCAGGGAATGTCACTTCTATGAACAAGTGAAGAGGCACTCTACCTAATTTTCACATTACCTTGCCATCAGGACTGTCAAGACTTTGGAAGGCATTTGTATTCTACCTGTGGAGCTCAGTTCCCTAAATCAACTCTTGTTTAGGTTGCACACTATTGACTATTGTTGTCATCAGACTAGTTCAGACTCCCTGAGAGCAGAATGACCTAACAGGTACTGGATTTCAAAAGCAGTTCCCTGATAAAAACCACAGCCAAGAAGAGCACTTCGCCCCTAGGTTGTGCTAAAGATCCTGCCCACTTCCCTTGTCAAAGGTCACCCTCTCACAAACAAGACCAGATTCCATGTCAGTAGCTCAGAGGTCAAATGTTGATATTATCCTTGAAAATGAGAGAAGGTTCTAGTAGAGTTTATTTAGATTAATGGATAGTGGTTTACATGATAATGATCTAACTGTGTTCTAAGAAGAAAAATATTGTGTTTGATTCCATGTTCCACAATGGTAGAACAGAGAGTCTCGGACACTGTGTATACTTACAAATTAAACATTTATTGACAAGTTCACCCATTTGGCCACATAGACCTTTGAAAAGTCATGCTTTGACAAAAAACAAAAATGTTGAATTTGCAAGTCCAATTCGCAGCATAGGAATCACTTGTACCATTGTTCAGTTGTTGCTTCTCCGACGCACCTTTGAGCTAAGATGTTGTTTTCTATTCTGTTAGTCCCTGACCTAAGCCTCCTCTAAGAACTCAGACCTGGACATTGTGTCCTGGATGTTGACATACTCAGGCCAGGAGCTTAAGCTGACCTGACAGTTTCTTGCCTCCCTACAGTAGTCCTGTAATGTGTGAATACCATGTATGGATCACATATTTTGTTTAGTCTGTAAAAACGTTTGCCAATTCACTGAAGGGAACAACGCACTGAGACATTTGCAACAATCTCTCTAGTCACCAGCATTGAGCATTGACATTATCAATTCTGATAAACTGCAGAAGATTACTACAATTCTGCATACAGTACCAAGTAGGGCCAAGGACTACATTTAGACTGACTGCCACAAATCCAGCATGAGGTTGCATTACACTGTGCAAACAGCATGAACATTAACATATGGTTATGTATGGCATATCATTTAACATGATCATCTACAACAAAAGTATATTGTAAACATGGCATGACAGCCCTCTATGTCCTCATCCTAGCCATGATAGCAGGCATCTGGAATACAATAACCACTTTGAATTTTTGCTATGCAGTGTTCATGGTGTTTTCATATTCATACGCACCAGGCAGTCATCTGATCTAAGGTGCAACTTCACCTGCCCAAAGGTGCAACTTCAGAGCAGACTCACTTGCAAGTATATGTTCCAACATAGCACGCCATAATATGTGGGGCGGCAGGTAGCCTAGTGGTTAGAGCGTTGGACTTGTAACCGGAAGGTTGCAAGATCGAATCCCCGAGCTGACAAGGTACAAATCAATTGTTCTGCCCCTGAACAAGGCAGTTCCTAGGCCGTCATTGAAAACAAGAATTTGTTCTTAACCGACTTGCCTAGTTAAATAAAGGTAAAATGTAATATGTTATTTTCTATAGTGTATAACATGTTTAAACCATATTATTTTTGCTCACCCAGAGTACAGTGCCTTGATGCCTTCCTCCTTGCCGATCTTGAACAGGGCGTGGAACATGCCCCGGTAGCGCACCTCCATGTACTGGGACTGGCCCTGCACCTGCAGCCGCGTCTTAGTCAGGTCTATGGGGAATGTACCTAGGGGGAGAACAACAGACAACATCATGACAACATTGTTTTGTTTAGAGATCAATGAAGAAAGTTCAGATGACACACAGTAACTAATCCCACGTTCACATTCTAGTCGGAATTAGAAAACTCAGAAATGTACGACTTACTGATTCTTTAAAACATGGCACGTGTATAATTACAACCAGTTAGCAAGTTGGAAATTTCTGAATTTCCTAGTTCCGACTAGCACGGGAATGCGGCATTAGGTCAGCTAATAATATGCTATGCAAGTGCTGCATCGTTTTACAGGAAGTAGCCTTGCTTTTTTTTAAATACTTTTGTACGCTTATTCAATCGACAAAAATGTAGCGCAATGGTCTAAAGCGCAAAAACGTAAAAGGCATTTGGCAGAAGTAAAATCATCCACAAATATAATATACAGTGCATTCAGACCACTTGACTTTTTCCACATTTTGTTACGTTTCAGCCTGATTCTAAAATGGATTCAATTGTTTTTACACAATACCCAATAATAACAAAGTAAAAACTAGTTTTTAGAAATGTTTACAAAATAAGAAGGAAATATTACATTTACCTAAGAATTCAGACCCTTTACTCAGTACTTTGTTGAAGCAACTTTGGCAGTGATTACAGCATCGAGTAGTCTTGGGTATGACACTACAAGCTCGGCAAACCTATATTTGGGGAGTTTTTCACATTCTTCTCTGCAGGTCCTCTCAAGCTCTGTCAGGTTGGATGGGGAGCGTCGCTGCACAGCTATTTTCAGGTCTCTCCTGAGATGTTCGATCGGGCTCAGGTCTGGGCTCTGGCTGGGCCATTCAAGGACATTCAGAGACTTGTATCAAAGCCACTCCTGTGTTGTCTTGGCTGTGTGCTTAGGGTCATTGTCCTGTTGGAAGGTGAACCTTCACCCCCCAGTCTGAGCTGTTGAGCTCTCTGGAGCAGGTTTTCATCAAGGATCTCTCTGTACTTTGCTCTGTTCATCTTTGCCTCGATCCTGACTAGTATCCCAGTCCCTGCCGCTGAAATACACCCCCACAGCATGATGCTGCCACCACGCTTCACCGTAGGGATGTTGTCTGGTTTCCTCCAGACCAAAGAGTTCAATCTTGGTTGCATCAGACCAGAGAATCTTGTTTCTCATAGTCAGAGTCCTTTAGGTGCCTTTTGGAAAACTCCAAGCGGGCTGCCATGTGTCTTTTACTGAGGAGTGGCTTCCGTCTGGCCACTCTACCATAAATGCCTGATTGGTGGAGTGCTGCAGAGACGGTTTGTCCTTCTGGAAAGTTCTCCCATCTCCGCAGATGAACTCTGGAGCTCTGTCAGAGTCACCATCGAGTTCTTGGTCACCTCCATGACCAAGGCCGCTCAGTTTGGCCGGGTGGCCAACTCTAGGAAGAGTCTTGGTGGTTTCAAACGTCTTACATTTAAGAATGATGGAGGCCACTATGTTCTTGGGGACCTTCAATGCTGCAGACATTTTTTGGTACCCTTCCCCAGATCTGTGCCTCAACACAATCCTGCCTCGGAGCTCTATGGACAATTCCTTGACATCATGGCTTGGTTTTTGCTCTGACATGCACTGTCAACTGTGGGACCTTATATAGACAGACATATAGACAGGTGTGCCTTTCCAAATCAATTGAATTTACCACAGGAGGACTCCAATTAAGTTGTAGAAACATCTCATGGATGATCAATGGAAACAGGATGCACCTGGTCTCAATTTCAAGTCTCATAGGAAAGGGTTTGAATACTTATGTAAATAAGGTATATGTTTTCTATTTTTAATAAATTTGCTAACATTTCCAAAAACCTGTTTTCGCTTTGACATTATGGGGTATTGTGTGTAGATTAAGATTTTTATAAATACATTTTAGAATAAGGTTGTAATGTATTAAAAAAAAGGGAAGGTGTCTGAATACTTTCCGAATGCACTGTAGGCACACTACCAGTCAAAAGTCTGGACATACCTAATCATTCAAGGGTTTCCCTTTATTTTTTACTATTTTCTACATTGTAGAACAATAGCGAAGACATCAAAACTATGGAATAACACATATGGAATCATGTAGTAACCAAAAAGTGTTAAACAAAGATTATTCAAAGAAGCCACCCTTTACCTTGATGACAGTTCTGCACACTCTTGGCATTCTCTCAACCAGCTTCATGATGTAGTCACCTGGAATGCATTTCAATTAATAGGTGTGCCTTGTTCAAAGTTAATTTGTGGAATTTCTTTCCTTCTTAATGCATTTGAGCCAATCAGTTGTGTTGTGACAAGGTAAGGGTGGTGTACAGAAGATAGTCCTATTTGGTAAAAGAACAAGTCCATATTATGGCAAGAACAGCTCAAATAAGCAAAGAGAAACGACAGTCCATCATTCATTTAAGACATGGTCAGTCAAGGCGGAATATTTGCAGTCGCAAAGACCATCAAGCGCTATGATGAAACTGGCTATCATGAGAACCGCTACAGGAAAGGAAGATCCAGAGTTACCTCTGCTGCAGAGGATAAGTTCATTAGAGTTACCAGCCTCAGAAATTGCAGCCCAAATAAATGTTTCACAGAGTTCAAGTAACAGACACATCTCAACATCAACTGTTCAGAAGAGACTGTGTGAATCAGGCCTTCATGGTCAAATTGCTGCAATAAAACCACTACCAAAGGACACCAATAAGAAGAGGAGACTTGCTTGGGCAACAAAACACAAGCAATGGACATTAGACTGGTGGAAATCTGTCCTTTGGTCTAATGAGTCCAAATTTGAGATTTTTGGTTACAACCACTGTCTTTGTGAGAAATGGAGTAGGTGAACGGATGATCTCCACATGTGTGGTTCCCCCCGTGAAGCACGGAGGAGGTGGTGTGATGATGTGGGGGTGCTTTGCTGGTGACACTGTCAGTGATTTATTTAGAATTCAACCCACACTTAACCAGCATGGCTACCACAGCATTCTGCAGCGAGACGCCATCCCATCTGGTTTGCGCTTAGTGGGACTATCATTTGTTTATCAACAGGACAATGACCCAACACACCTCCAGGCTGTGTGAGGGCTATTTAACCAAGAATGAGAGTGATGGGAGTGCTGCATCAGATGACCTGGCCTCCACAATCACCCGACCTCAACCTGATTGAGATGGTTTGGGATGCGTTGGACCACAGAGTTTAGGAAAAGCAGCCAACAATTGCTCAGCATATGTGGGAACTCCTTCAAGACTCTTGGGAAAGCATTCCATGTGACTACCTCATGAAGCTGGTTGAGAGAATGCCAAGACTGTACAAAGCTGTCATCAATGCAAAGGGTGGCTACTTTGAAGAATCTAAAATATATTTTGATTTGTTTAACACTTTTGTGGTTACTACATGATTCCATGTGTTATTTCATAGTTTTGATGTCTTCACTATTATTCTACAATGTATAAAATAGTAAAAAGTAAAGAAAACCCTTGAATGAGTAGGTGTGTCCAAACTTTTGACTGGTACTGTATGTATGTATGTATGTGTACACACACACACACACACACACACACACACACACGTTAAATAATGATTTTTAAGCCTTGAGACAGGGATTGTGTATGTGTGCCATTCAGAGGGTGAATGGGCAAGACAGAATATTTAAGTGCCTTTGAATGGGGTATGGTAGTTCGTTCTCAGGCTCACCTACTAACAAACATTCCATTCTGGCTTTAAAAGTCTGCCAAAAACTAAATGCATTGTGTCCAACTATTTGAGTGTGTCAAGAACAATGCTGGGTTTTTTACGCTCAACAGTTTCCTGTGTGTGTCAAGAATGGTCCACCACCCAAAAGACATCCAGCCAACTGGACACAACCGCGGGAAACATTGGAGTCAACATGGGCCAGCATCCCTGTGGAACGCTTTCGACAACTTTCCAGACTAAATTAGGCTATTCTGAGGGCAAAAGGGGCGCAACTCAATACTAGGAAGGTATTCCTAATGTTTTGTACACTCAGTGTATACATACATACATACATACATACATACATACATACATACATACATACATACATACATACATACGTAATTAATGTAATGATCTAATTGTCAAGCCCCTTCAAAAGATTAGGGGATATGATACTGAAGTAAAGCGGAAGAGGTGATTACTTTCACAGGGTTTACTATCACAGGGTATATATATTATCTCAATACAATGAGGTGGAGTAACAATGCATTGATTGCAATGCAAACCAACATGATTGCTTTCAGCAAATAGGTGTGTTGCATTGTTTTACATTTTTTCTAAGGAGCGGTATCATTTAAGTTGGTTTATCTAAGTAAATCTATAATTGCTTGGGGTTGCACACAATTGCATCACTGTAGATCTACTCCAATGGAGTAGCATCATTAATCATTTGATGCAGCATCCATCATTTAGGGCCTTCGCCATCACTCAAGAAGAGAGACTGATGCAAATCTCGCAGTGTTTCTCAATGTGATGGAGCTAAACATACGTCTTAAATGTGTGTGAGTAAAATAATAATAAAATGAATGCATGATTAAATTAAAATAGTGTGAAATGGTTTGGTGCATCACTTACCGAATTCTGCGACAATAGAGGCCATCCCTCCGTAGATGAACGGTTTCCAGTTCAGATTGGTCATTTCGGTGGCCGCCGCTTCTACGTGATGGAGCCCTGCTAAAAACAACAGCAGGCCGCCGAAATACAAATAAAGAAATTGTTGTAATCGTACATCATGTAACATTGTGCTACCTGATTTGATTACTCCCCGAGAGCTCATACAATCAGCATCACAGAATATTGCGCCGGAAAGGAACGCCTCTCTCAAAGAGTCATGAAATTAGCCATCACAAATATTGAGAATTGCTATTGGCTGCAATTTAAGTCAATCAACATTTAAAGGATTCCAATTGGCTTTGGTTGCTTCATTCCCCGCCCACATAACTGTGTGTAGGAACACGCGAATGACAGCAATGTCATTCATATTTTCACCACAAGATGACACAATGTAATGTTATCTGATACTACGCTAACACCAGTTCAACTTTTAAAATACAGAGGTGAGTCGCAGTCCTATCTGAAATGTCAATCAAATCAAAGGAATAATCGTTCATTTAGCAGAACCCGCGTTGGCCGTCAGGTCCGCATGTTAGCGACAACCAGCTTGCTACTATAGTTACTGTAGCTTCTTAGCTAAAGCCAACAGTTCTAGAAATAAGTTACGAAACCCGCTACAAACTGCAACACCACATAATGACACCTACCAGTAATGTAAATAAAAGTTGTGCACTGCTATTTTATTTTGGATTCCATATCTTCGACATCAAGTGGGTTTATTCAATAAATAAAACAACACAAAAGTTATCCGGCTACGAGCTTTCCATTTCTAGTGGATTTGTGCCGAAAGAGGCACAGAGGGCACCGGAAGTTTCCGGAACCATTTGGAAGGGTACGCGATAATGATGCAACGCCCTTTTTATGTAGTTTGCCTTTGTTACAATTTCCTTAGGCCTACATATATATTTATCATGTAGTAAATATATTACGTCATATGGCTATCTATTACACCAGACTTATGTTGTGAGTGAAAGTTATAGGCATATAAAAAATATACTGGCAAACATTTATGAAAACAAATGTAAAGTGTATTATATCAGTTTTTATAGGCCTGCAGCATGAATGACAAAATACTAAACTGTTATAACATTTAGATCAGTCAAGTGGTACAAATGTATTGGACATATTATCTTCAATGTTGGGGAAGATACTCAGAAAATATAGTTTACTTAACTAAAGTTACTACTAAAAATAAATTCTTGCCTACTTCACCTTTTTTAATTTAATTTTAGCAAAAAAAGTAGTCTGTAGTTCCAGTAGTTAGCTACACTGCTACATGGCAAAAACGTAATTACTGAAAACACTACCTAGATTTGAATTTATTTAAACTACCACCAAACTAATGCAAAGTTGAACTACATGTTGTTCAATACTCCCCTGCCTATCTTCCCATAATTTGCACAAGGTAAAAGCCCAGTATTATTTTATGAAGACAGCACATACTGCACTATATGCATTCATGGAGCAGATTTAACAAAACACAATCACATCAATTCCAGCAGGAAACCTTTTCCATGTCCATTGGTAGATTTGAAGCTCATTGAAAGCATTCATTTATTGACCATCATGTAGAAATAACTGCTCAGTTTTCCACAAGAGGGCATGAAGTGAATGACATCTTTGAATGATCCTGTAATTGGCTTTTCCAGCACTCGCATTACAATGCAGGACATTTCTGCCACTAACACAAAGCTCATGCACTTAAGCAAATGCTTCTAACATGCACTGCATTTCTTCAGCTATGCAAAAGCATTCTCATAATAGTTAATACACGGCAAAAGTATGTTCATACTCATTCATACTCTGCAAAAGTAAAAATGCTCTCTGTGAATGGCATTCTGTGTGCAAAACAAATTTACCAGCTACTTAAATCAGTCAGTTCTGTGGCGTCTCCCCTCAAGGCAAGAGCAACCACACCCTACATCGTTATGCCTACGGAAAGCTGCCAAAATAAAATCCACAGTGTCAATGGCCAGCTCATTGTGTCCCATCCATGTATTACAAATGTTTTGCCTCCTGTACTAACAATGGTGCTAACATTCAAGTTCTATAACGGAAAGATCAGTCAAGCATATAAAAGGGAACAGCCTGAGCCACAGAATCACAGGTGAAACCTGAAAACATAGTAGACCTACAAGTATGTTTGCGTCCAGGGCCACCCCTATCCACTAAGAGACATAAGCGGCCACTAGGGGCCCCCAAACCACACAAACAAACTCAGGCAGGGTCTCAACTAACTGTTGAGAGTTAGAATAGTAGAATAATCTCTTGTCATGTCAGTCACTGACAGTCACTCAATTAGCTCATGTCAACAATTTTTGAGATTGGTAAATTAGTCTAGCCAGCAATCTAAACTTTTAGTAATCATGGCCGAATTACCGACCAGGCACGCAGGGCACATGCCCAGGGACCCTGAACTCCAGTGTGCCCCCATTGATTGTATTAGTCACTCTCACTCAGATATCATATTATATTGACATGGCATGAGTTATGGTAAAATGTGTAGAATTGCAGGAAATTAGCTTTAAAACTTCAAATTTTTATCTCTGCAAAATAAGTAGAATTCCATGAAATGAATTATAAAATTGCAAAATGTTCTCTCCGGTCCATGCAAAATGTGTAGTATTGCAGTAAATTAACTTTAAAATATACTCTCAACCAAATCTCGCTTAGGGCCCACAAAAGGCCAGCCCTCTTTGCGTCCACCACCTCATTCACATCTCACACAACAAGCCCAGTAGGATCTCAACTACTAAATCTATCTGAATCAATACATTTTTTTTTACTATCTCCCTCTTTATTACAGTGAACTGAAATGGTAAGAGGCTAAGAATGTTCAGGTGTTCCAAAAAAACAATCCATGACTGTGAGAGCACTATTTGTCCTCTTGCTCTGTCTGTGGCAGGTGCTCTGCAGGTCATCTCCATTGGATGGAAAGGGTAGGGCAGTAGAGTGACTCAGTCTTGAGGATGATGAGTGTTAACGGGCTCCACAAGATCACAAAGTGGTGCGCATAAGCCTAGTGACTCGCTGGTACAGCTGCTGGACAACTGTCATGAGATTCCTAAAATGGTTTGTCAAAAGAGCACAAAAGACATGATCAGTGAGTGGTGCCAAACACAGCAAACTGTTCAAGGTAAGGTTCTGTTTAACATACCGTATTAAAAATATATATATTTATATTCGAGCAAAGATTACTTCATTATTACTTTGTTAATTACTTTATGAATACTTTATTTATTACCCTTACTGTGAGTATATTAAAACAAAAAAGTAACTCAATAGCAATCTTCTTTTTACATCCTGTATTGTTATACTGTGTATTTCATTCTCTATCAAGCGAGGAAACATATGCCAACACACACATATAAAAATCACACACATAAAACAGAGGACATGCCACTACCTCAGATTGTTGCAAATTACCAACAGATGAACAGAAAATATATTATTAACACACACCATGATTCATGACTAAGACATTTTTCACACAAATACAAACACTCGGGTAAACATACACTGAAATACACACTCACTCATGCCTGTACACACACATACTCACACATACTCACACAGACTCACCGGGTGCTGATGGAGACACAGTTGTTGGGGTTCAAGCAGAAGAGCGAAGCCACGCAGTAGACACAGCCCAACAACATGGACAGCAGCCGTCTCTTTAAAGACATCTTTAATTCACAGTCCAAACGATTCTCAACTTCAGCGTTCAACTTCAAAGTTCAAGCCCAAGACAGGAGGTACTGTAGTCTATTCAAAGAATAACAACACCTTCAAGAAGTTTCTAGCCGGGGCATGGGGGGGGGTTGAGAACCCGTAGGTGAGGAGTGGGCAGTGCTAGGTGTAAACAGGGGGAGAATTCCTACTGGTACAGGGGCAGTGGGCACAATTACTGCTGACCAACAGAAGTTTTGAATGGCACTGAAAGGTCTAGTAGGGATGAATAACATTCCCACATTGTATCTCTGTGGGAGCCAGAGGTTTTTCCCCCCTCTGTGATAAAAAGAGGATCTTTGCTCTACATGAAAAGATCACTGTGTACTTGATGTGAACCTGGTGATACTGTTTAGACTGACCTGGTTGGGTTGTTGTGGCTGAGGGTGTGAGAGAGGAGGGAGTTGAGAAATAGTTACAGAAAGAGAGAGAAGAGAGACATGTACAGTTGAAGTCAAAGTTTACATACACCTTTGCCAAATACATTTAAACTCAGTTTTTCACAATTCCTGACATTTAATCAGAGTAAAAATTCTCTGTCTTAGGTCAGTTAGGATCACCACTTTATTTTTTAAGAATGTGAAATGTCAGAATAATAGTAAAGAGTGATTTATTTCAGCTTTTATTTCTTTCATCACATTCCCATTGGGTGAGAAGTTTACATACACTCAATTAGTATTTGGTAGCGTTGCCTTTTAAATTGTTTAACTTGGGTCAAACGTTTCGGGTAGCCTTCCACAAGCTTCCCACAATAAGTTGGGTGAATTTTGGCCCATTCCTCCTGACAGAGCTGGTGTAACTGTAATGCGTCTGTGTGTAGCTGGTGTAGATGAGTCAGGCGCAGGACAGCAGATATGAGTAATGTACGCAATTTACTCAACAATAACCACAATACACGTCAAATAAATACAAGGCCACAATCACTCACAAACAAACATGGGGGAACAGAGGGTTAAATAATGAACAAGTAATTGGGGGATTGAAACCAGGTGTGTAAGACAAGGACAAAACAAATGGAAGATGAAAAGTGGATCGGCGATGGCTAGAAGGTCGGTGACGTCGACCGCCGAACGCCGCCCGAACAAGGAGAGGGACCGACTTCGGCGGAAGTCGTGACAGTAACTGAGTCAGGTTTGTAGGCCTCCTTGCTTGCACAAACTTTTTTAGTCCTGCCCACAAATTTTCTATAGGATTGAGGTCAGGGCTTTGTGATGGCCACTCCAATACCTTGACTTTGTTGTCCTTAAGCCATTTTGCCACAACTTTGGAAGTATGCTTGGGGTCATTGTCCATTTGGAAGACCCATTTGCGACCAAGCTTTAACTTCCTGACTGATGTCTTGAGATGTTGCTTCAATATATCCACATCATTTTCCATCCTCATGATGCCTTCTATTTTGTGAAGTGCACCAGTTCCTCCAGCAGCAAAGCACCCCCACAACATGATGCTGCCACCCCTGTGCTTCACGGTTGGGATGGTGTTCCTCAGCTTGCAAGCCTCCCACTTTTCTCTCCAAACATAACGATGGTCATTATGGGCAAAAAGTTCTATTTTTGTTTCATCAGATCAGAGGACATTTCTCCAAAAAGTACGATCTTTGTCCCCATGTGCAGTTGCAAACCGTAGTCTGGCTTTTTTATGCCGGTTTTGGAGCAGTGGCTTCTTCCTTGCTGAGTGGCCTTTCAGGTTATTTCAATGTAGGACTCGTTTTACTGTGGATATAGATACTTTTGTACCTGTTTCCTCCAGCATCTTCACAAGGTCCTTTGCTGTTGTTCTGGGATTCATTTGCACTTTTCACACCAAAGTACGTTCATCTCTAGGAGACAGAACGAATCTCCTTCCTGAGCAGTATGACAGATGCGTGGCCCCATGGTGTTTATACTTGCGTACTATTGTTTGTACAGATGAACGTGGTACCTTCAGGCGTTTGGACATTACTCCCAATGATGAACCAGACTTGTGGAGGTCTACAATTTTTTTTCTGAGGTCTTGGGCTGATTTCTTTTGATTTTCCCATGATGTCAAGCAAGGAGGCACTGAGTTTGAAGGTAGGCCTTGAAATACATCCATGGGTACACCTCCAATTGACTCAAATTATGTCAATTAGCCTATCAGAAGCTTCTAAAGCCATGACATAATTTTCTGGAATTTTCCAAGCTGTTTAAAGGCACAATCAACTTAGTGTATGTAAACTTCTGACCCACTGGAATTGTGATACAGTGAATTATAAGTGAAATACTCTGTCTGTAAACAATTGTTGGAAAAATGACTTGTGTCATGCACGAAGTAGATGTCCTAACCGACTTGCCAAAACTATAGTTTGTTAACAAGAACTTTGTGGAGTGGTTGAAAAACGAGTTTTAATGACTCCAACTTAAGTGTATGTAAACTTTCGACTTCAACTGTAAATGCATACTCTTATGAGGAAGTTGGGTAGTAATTTGTGCAGGGTAGTAAGTTATGTCACCCAATGAAATGTTTCCCATACGTAAAACGGATGTAGTTGACTGATAACAGAGATTCATGTCATCCTGTCTGGCAAATATAAACTCTCTCTCCCTATCTCTCCTTATCATGTATTTTGCCTCTGTTTGTCTAGAGCTGTGTAAATACATACAGAAAACCCTTAGCCATAACGACCAATAGGTACAGTGGTTAGTCACAGGACATTTTGTACAGCACTGTGATCGTGCAGTGTTGTGTGCCAAGATGAAGGGGCTTCTCAAGATGAAAAGTCCTTCTATTATATTATTTTTGCTAGGACTCACCTTAGACACTAGAGGAGCCAAGAGAGCAGATACTCTTTATTGATTCTAGTAAGTGGGAGTAGATGGTTGTTTTATCTTCCGTGTCTCTATCTGGATTTTTTTTCTTCCTTGTGTTTTCTAAAGGACTCACATATATGCCTACAGATGGGTCTTCCCAAGAGACACGCCACAGAAAACTCTTTCTCTCTTACCTTACTGCACTACTCAATGAATTCAATGAATGGGGCTTAAAAAAAAAACGACTTAATGATGAAGATACAGATGGCATCAAAAGCAGATCTATCTTAGTGTATTGTCAGATTATGTTTATACTGCATACTACTGTCATTAACCCAGATTCGGTGGTGGTGAACCCTTGTGGAAAATGGCCCCATCATCCCGGATGTCTGCACCAGGGACTTTTCAAGGTGCAGCCAGATAGCAGGCTGGACAAGAGTCAGATGCAGAGGAACCACAGCTGCAGACGAGAGAGGCGGAGATACTTTTCCCTCTCAGGAGCAAAGGCACACCAGGAGTGGATGAGTCGCTCTGAATGTTCTACCTTTTTTTCCATTATAACGTTTTAATTAACAGCACCGTTTATCATTGTTTTACAAGGAGTTTGGCAGAGAAAGATATTAACAAGAAACATTTACAGAAGTCAATACAAATAGGAAAAAGGGTCTTTGGATTCAAATATCAATATACCACAGCAGGAGTGGATGTTGGTGGATATAATTTATTTGTTTTGAGGGGGTGGGGATCTCACAGATATAAAGGACTTAGAGCTTGTAAATGACTCAATGGCAGCTTACAATAAGACATGCTGGATAGGAGAGTCGGCTGGCAACCTCACGGCCATGATGCCTGGTATGAGACCTATACCAACCCCTGTTGTCTACACCTCAATGACACCAGAAATTATGGGATGGGTCCTGAGTGTGGCCTGTCTCCTCATTATCTCAACCAACCTTCTGGTGGCTGCTGCTCTGTTTCAGCTAATGTGCAGGAAGGGCAGTCAGAGCTGGTGCTTCTTTATCAACCTGGCCCTGCCAGATACCCTGATGTCCCTAACAACAGGGTTTCATTTCAATTCAGGGGATGAAGAGACTCAATTTGTGAATTCTTGATCAACTGGATAATGAACATGATATATTTTTATATTAATAATCTAAATACTATAAATATAGTAGTATATAGTATGTTTATTATTCTCCTCTGCTCTGTAGGCATGGCGCGGCAGCTACAGCAGAGAAACTTAGACAGTAGCAGCCTTTGCACCTTCTTCTCTGTCATCTGTCCTAGGGGCTTCATTGTGGTGTTCTGTGCTGGCTTCTTCCCCAGCCTCTCTGTCTTCGCCTACTTCTACCTGGACATCCTGAAGATTGCCTGCGGCCACCAGATGCAGATCCGTCAGGCCAGCTAAAGGCTTCCACAGCGCAGCCACTACTGGGGCCACGTCAAGGCCCTGAGGACCGTGGCTCTGCTGATGGGATGTTTCACCATCTGCTGGTGCCCTTTGTGGTGTGTGTGGTGCAGGTGCTGTGTGAGGGCTGTGAGTTGTACAAGGTGCTGGAGAACGACCTGTAGCTGCTGGGGCTGTCCAACTCCCTCATCAACCCTCTGGTGTACGCCTGCTGGCAGAGGGAGGTGTGGCTGAAGATCGGGGCACTCATCTCCGTTAAGGACAGGTTCAAGAACACAGCTGTGTTAGAGGCTAGTGAGAGATGTCAGACAGAGCTGCGTATACTGTGTACACTTATACTGTTATATCTGTGGACGATACCCTGAGCCTGGACCCCACCTTCCCCCGGTCACCACTGAACAGGGCCACACTGCATCGCTTTCTGCCTCAACCACCTTGTAAATGACTTAAACATTTTGAGAACAACTCATTGAGGTTGAATAAACCAATTTGGACACTTACTGTGGCAGCTTAGAGCTTTCTCCATTTCTGGTAGAAACGGTTCAAGTCACACGTCTGGCGACAGCAACCAACTGACAAAAACAACCAAAAGTGGAAAAATAACAGAGTGAGATAATGGTTGTGGAGACATCATGAAACCTATTTGCTGTTTTTCCTCTGTTTCCTCTATTAACCTAATTGATATTATCTCTGCAAAGTATGCACTTTGTCCCTCTGCATTCCCACCCAGCTAGCACATAATGCTCTGAGTGCTATATGTTTCTTAGAGCTTGATTGTTCTGGGAATGGTGCAGGATAGTTACTTGGCTTTGGAACATTCTCAGTACATTTAAGGAACTTGACAAAATAATGTTATTTTTTTGGTATTTCATTACTTTAACAGAACGTTTCCTAAAAGTTCAAACTTGGTTACATTTAGTTACATTTTTTGGTAATGTTCTAGGAACATTTTCCAACTGGATTGGCATTGGGAATGTCATCAAATTGTTCCAAGAATGTTAAGAAACAATGTTCTCCTGTGGGAATTTCAGTACTTCAGCATAACGTTTTCTGTAGGTTTACACATGGTTACATTTTTTCAGAACACTACAAATATTTTCCATTAAAACCCAATAATTGGCCACACCTGATCTTACTAAGTGCTTGTTTCCTTTGAAATGGGGTCTGTTTGAATAAACTAAAATGAACAGCTTTGTATGAGGTAAAAAAACATGGCATCATGGTGGATAGAGAACAGAAGATCATAGCTTTAAATGTCATTGACACAGTGCCACAGTGTTTGCATGATTAATGCCTAAGCAAATGAATGTGTCCTATCTGTGCTTGGAGATCAAAACAGTTAAACTAAGCTAGCAGTGTTATTAAAAGTCTTATTGAAACATTCAGTGAAAGTTTTAATGAAAATAAAATAACCTAGAATTTCTGTTCTCAGATCCTTAATAAAACCTCCCAGGAATACTTTTAGGGAACCATAGTAAAACGTCCTCAGAACCTCCCTGCAACATTAAAATGTATGTTCCCAGAGCAGCCATGCCTGTATTGTGGGAGGCTCTATTGTCAACCAATCATTAGGATGTTTTTTCCTAACCCACTCGAACGTGACCAATGACATGACTGAAACAGGAGCAAACTTTGCTGCAATTCATGTATACAGTGGATATGTACAAATTACTGTGATATTTGAGTCTCTCTCTCTCACCAATTGAGTGTACAATGTACAAACATATATATTTTCAGTTTGAGTTTTGATATATTATTTTTTTTTTATTATTGGGATTTATTAGGTTGGAGACATGTTTATTTCAACATTATAAAGAAAAACTTTTATAAACAATGACAACACCGCCATGTTGCACTGAGCCTTGCTGTTGGAAAACAACATCAGTAGCTAGGTTTCCACCTAATTGACGACAGATTTTCATGCAAATATTCTAAAATCTGCATTAAAAAAGATGCACCTTTTCCCACCAGAGATGTTTCCATCAAATTGACTTGTTGCAGATAAAAAGCTGTGCGTGATGATGTAGTGCACATATACATACTTTTGCAGTTAAATTCGAATGTACCGAATAAAAAATAAAAGTTAAATGGGTTTCCATCACATTTTCAACTGTAATGATGGTTTTCTCGCAAATTATTTGGCGTTAAATAGCGAATTTGCCCACTCTGGTATTGACACTGTATGTTTTCCCGACTAGTCCTAGTGGGAGGATCACACAACATGTTATCGCGGGACTTCGATATGATAGTTATTATATCAATATTTGCGCATAAAAGCGTTTCCACCAACATTTCTCGCATAATTAATTTTCCTGACAAAAAAGATCCCACTTTGTCTAGCTGGACAGTTTACCGACAAATGTTCTGTTTCCATCAGTCCTGTCATTAAATGTTTGTTTTTTTCCGACATGTACTTTACTTGCATTAAAAGGTTGGATGGAAACCCGGTTAGTGTCAGACTTTAGGCTGTCCCAGATGCACCTCCCCCGACTTAACTCCTCGACTTTTGTCTACATTCGGTTGCTTTCACCTTACCACTTAAACGAGCCCGTTGTCTATGTGTGTCTGAGAAGCAGTGGTGGAAAAAGTACTCATTTGTAATACTTGAGTAAAAGTAAAGATATCTTAACAGAAAATTACTAAAGTAAAAGTGAAAGTCACCCAGTAAAATACTACCCGAGTAAAAGTCTAAAAGTATTTGGTTTGAAATATATTTAAGTATCAAAAATACATGGAATTTACACGGCCTTCGGAAAGTTTTCAGACCCCTTGACTTTTTCCACATTTTGTTAAGTTAGTCTTATTCGAAAATTGATTAAATTGTTTTTTCCCTCATCAATCTACACACAATACCCCACAATGACACAGCAAAATTAGTTTTTTAGAAATGTTTGCAAATAAAAAACTTAAATATGACATTTATGTAAGTATTCAGACCCGAAGGTGAACCTTCTCCCCAGTCTGAGCTGTTGAGCTCTCTGGAGCAGGTTTTCATCAAGGATCTCTCTGTACTTTGCTCTGTTCATCTTTGCCTCATCCTGACTAGTGTCGCTGCCGCTGAAAAACATCCCCACAGCATGATGCTGCCACCACCATGCTTCACCGTAGGGATGGTGCCAGGTTCCTCCAGATGTAACGCTTGGCATTCAAGCGAAAGTGTTCAATCTTGGTTTCATCAGACCAGAGAATCTTATTTCTCATGGTGTGACAATCTTTAGGTGCCTTTTGGCAAACTCTAAGCGGGCTGTCATGTGCCTTTTACTGAGGAGTGGCTTCCGTCTGGCCACTCTACCATAAAGGCCTGTTTGGTGGACTGCTGCAGAGATGGTTGCCCTTCTGGAAGTTTCTCCCGTCTCCACAGAGGAACTCTAGAGCTCTGTCCGAGTGACCATCAGGATCTTGGTCACCTCCCTGATCAAGGCCCTTCTCCCCTGATTGCTCAGTTTGGCCAGGCGGCCAGCTCTAGAAAGAGCCTTGGTGATTCTAAACTTCTTCCATTTAAAAATTATGGAGGCCACAGTGTTCTTGTGGACCTTCAATGCTGCAGACATTTTTGGTACCCTTCCCTAGATCTGTGCCTCGACACAATACTGTCTCGGCGCTCTACTAACAATTCCTTCGACCTAATGGCTTGGTTTTTGCTCTGACATGCACTGTCAACTGTGGGACCTTATATAGACAGGCCTTTCCAAATTATGTCCAATCAATAAAATGTACCATAGGTGGACTCCAATCAAGTTGTCGAAAAATAATATGGCTGTAACGTAACAAAATGTGGAAAAAGTCAAGGGGTCTGAATACTTTCCGAAGGCACTAAGTATTAAAAGTAAAGTATAAATAATTTTAAATTCTTTATATTAAGCAAACCAGACGGCACAATGTTCTTGTTTTTATTTATTTACAGATAGCCAGGGGCAATCTCCAACACTCAGACATAATTTACACATTATTTTTTATGTTTAGTGAGTCCACCAGATCAGAGGCAGTAGGGATGACCAGGGATGGTCTCTTGATAAGTACGTGAATTTGACCATTGTCCTGTCAAAACGTAACGAGTATTTTTGTTGTAACGAGTACTTTTTAAAAATGTATGGAGTAAAAAATACATTATTTTCTTTAGGAATGTAGTGAAGTAGAAGTAAAAGTAGGCAAAAATGTAAATAGTAAAGTAAAGAACAGATACCCCAAAAAACTACTTAAGTAGTACTTTAAAGTATTTTTACTTAAGTACTTTACACCACTGTTGAGAGGTGTAAGTAGGTGTAGGTGTTTTGAAGTGGAACAGCTTGTTTTGTGTACAAATGGTTGTTCTCTGATGTCAATGATTATATGAACAACTTTTTTTTACAAAGTCATTTCTCATGAAAGTAGTGTGTGTTATTACCTCCATGCAGAAGGTACATGGGAAATGTGTGTTGTGTTTTATTGCCCACATTTTGCATCATCTCCAAATGATTTACTCTCTTTGTGTCAATGAAGAATTGCTTTATTGTTGTCACTTACAGTACCATAGTGGCAACATATTGAGAAAACCTTGATATGAGGTAGGTATTGTTTGAGTGTTTGTTAGTTCAAATAAATGAGACATTGGTTGAATGATTATTCATTAATGGGCACTTCCTTGTCATATAACCACTTATTTATAGGATAAATACATCCATATTTTACAACTAGGCAATACAATTACACTCACGAATATGAGGGTTGATGGTGCTATAAAAGCCGATTTCATAAAGAGAACAGATCATACAAGTGTGGGCCAATGCATTATCGTTGAAGCAAACTTTTGCTGAATCAAAAAAATACTCTTGGAATTGGATAACATTAAAATGCATTTTTTTCGGCGGAACTCTTATGGAAAAAAGATTTTGTTCGTACTTACAAGTTTGTCTGAGGTTCGTCTACTGAGAAGGGAACATGCCTTTGAACTACACCTCCCACAATCCCCTCCGCTTAGTCTGACGCGTCGAAAACGGAAGTTGTTCGGGTATCTCCGGTTGTCACTTGTTACCCCAGCCAGAAAGTCATAATGGCTAAACCCCGCCTATTTCTCCAATTTCTCTTCCTAAAATCTGGTTTTAAACCTAACACTAACCCCACTGCTAAACTTATGCCAAACTTTAACCTTAAAAAAAAAAGAAGCTTTTTGGTCGTAATTTATGTTTTTTTGTTAATATGTACGATATAGCCAATGTTGACTTTGTGACTGTGGTAGCTAACTAAAGTAGTGACAAACGGGATCTCCATTTTAAAGTCAGAATCGCGTTTACGTTCATGAAGATCACTTAATAATGAAGTGAGTATAAGTGACTGATTATGTGCTGTACAATTTGTTAATAGTCGATACAAAACTATTATATAGTTACTCGCTTAGGTGTAATGTTAATAGTGATCATGTGAAGAGATCTAGCTAACTAACTAGCCAGCCACTAACTACTCAGACATCAGTCAACATGGCTAACGTTGTCTTGCTAATAATTTGCTACTGTTACTAATGTTAAAATTATATAAATACACCATACTAACCATAATAGCTGCTAGCTAACTAGTCAGATGGTATGTAGTTACTCATGGGGTAAAAAAAAAGCTTGGCCATGGATGGTCAAGAAAAGAGACAGGCTCAGCAGAGAGAAGATTCTGTATTCTATTGCATGTTAAACACTTATTTAGTCCATCTCTCCCTCGTCCCACCCTGCAGTCCCCTGACCAAAGTGAAGCTGATCAATGAGCTGAATGAGAGAGAGGCCTCACTGGGGGTCAAGGAGACTGTGTCATGGCACTCGGAGTACAAGGACAGTGCCTGGATCTTCATCGGTAAGAGGCTGTGTCAGAGACACCCGTGGGATTGAGTAGAATTGATCAAAACCCTTGTATTACAAATCCACACCATACTAACAGCCAAGGTTGGTGTTTAGAGTGTACTGGCAGCTCACCAGTTGGGGGCTGAAAATGAGTGGCTTGTTTATTCACAGTTAATGGCTTGCTCTCCAGTCTCACCACCAGAGTAAAAAGCCTTTTTTTTTTACCTTAGTGTTTCTGTTGTAACCTGCAGGTGGGTTTCCTTATGAGCTGACAGAAGGTGACATCGTCTGTGTCTTCTCTCAGTGAGGCCCATACATATACCCTTTCCTCCCATCTCTCCACTCACATTCCCCTTTCTCTCCCCCTGTTCATTCTGTCTCTTGTTTATCCAATTGCATGTATCGTTCCATCCTTATCTTCCATCCACTCTTCCCTCTGAACCTTCCTCCTTTTCATTCTGAATAAAACATTCTGCATTAGATTGAGTTATCCTGCTTAATGTGTGTCTGCAGGTATGGCGAGATAGCCAACATCAACCTGGTGCGTGATAAGAAGACTGGTAAATCCAAAGGCTTCTGCTTCATCTGCTATGAGGACCAGAGGAGCACAATCCTGGCTGTGGATAACTTAAACGGGATCAAGGTAATGAACAGTAATCACTCCCAGCTGAGAGAGAACAAGAGAGAAATACATTTTGAGACTAAACCAGTAAACATGCATAAATGAAGGTTAGATGTTCCAAACCCTTTTACTGGCAAAATACTTGTAAATTACTGTACCTCATTACATCTAGATAAAGGGGCGGACCATCCGAGTGGACCACGTGCTGAACTACCGCCCTCCCAAAGACAATGAGGACATGGACGATATCACCAAGCGCCTAAGGGAGGAGGGCTGTGCCCCTAAACTACCCGACCCTTCATCCTCTGAGTCCGAAGAAGAGGAACAGTATGCTGTACCAGTGAAGAAGCCCAAGAAAGGTGAGGAGGGGATACTACTGGAGGCTTAGATGGCACATGTCTGCTGCTTGTCATTCCCAGAGCTGTTTTGACTAAAGTAGACTTTAATTGTAAGGCAAGGACACTGAGTACAGCCGAGTAGTGAAGGATAACTTGGCTGTCAGTGTGTCTCAAATAGGTGTCTGTCATGTTCATATCATCTCCTCTTACCTGACCTCACTCCATCTTTTCTTTCATTTACAAACCAGAAAAGAAAGAGAAGAAAAATAAAAAGGAGAAGAAGGCCCTAAAGGAGGAGAGGGAGCAGAGGGAGAGGCTGGCCCAGACTCCCCCTGGGTCTGCCCCGACAGTGAGGGTGAAGAAGGAGAAAGAGGACCTGGGTTATGACAAGTACAGCCAGCGGGGGGCGGCAGAGGAGCGGCTGAGGTCCAGGGGAGAGAGGCCTGGGGCAGAACCACGGAACCCCCAAGATACACACAGGCAGGAGTATGGAGGGTTCCGAAATCGCCATGGAGACCAACAGGACAGAGAGAGGGATAGGTCCAGGGAGGATGAGAAGAGGAGACATGAGATGGGGGAGAGGAGAGATGGAGGACTGCAGTTGGAGAGCAAGAGGACAGGCAGGGAGGAGAGAGAAAGAGAGAGGGACAATGATAGAAATAGGGAGAGCGAGAAAGACAGGGACAGTGATAGAAATAGGGACAGGGAGCGAGAGAAAGACAGGGACAGTGATAGAAAAAGGGACAGGGAGCGAGAGAAAGACGGGGACAGTGATAGGAATAGAGAGAGAGACCAGTCCAGTAAGCACAGAGAAGCACACAGTCGGGAGAGAGACTACAGGAGAAAGTAACAGAAAATACATGCCATGAGAAGATGTCCTATACTGTTTCCACGACAACAGCTTAGTCAACATCAGCAGCAGAGTAAATGGGAACTGGATTTCCAATAGATTGCCACCTTTAAACGGCTGTATGTACACTAATTTTACTTACTGATTTACTGTTGTAAATAAAAATGACAATTGCTTTTGTAGAGAAGACTTGAGATTTGCTTTCAAACAAGAGTGAGACAGATGCCATATAAATAACATATTTATTTTTGTAATAGGATTTCAAGTGAAAGACACCTAACGCAAGATCAGAGCTTCCTCTTGGCTTCAAAAATAGAGGTAATTTTGGGTGAAAAGAAAGAGAGAAATAGCCTCCAAAGATATAACGTTGACTGTCCAAAACAACATTACACAACTTGTAATTCAGTGAAGAACCAACAAAATTAGAAAATGAATAATTCTAATCAAACAAAGAGTATTTACATGGTATCACTAGCCCATACCTGCTTTACAGGATTTTAACTGTAATTTATCCGTATCACTGAACGTCACGCTAAATTATGTTTAAAAGCCACAGCAACATAGTTAATCACCTAGCGAGAGAGAATAAAGCATTGCTACAGAAATATATACCATGAATAAATTCACTTTGTGTCAAAACATGAAAGGGGAAAAAGAGGTAAAGCATATTCTGCCTGTGATCATCAGCCATTAAAGAAACAATTTAATTCCAACCAAGAGGTTAAGCGTGTGAAGGAGCCTGTCGATCGTTGACATTTGAAACACAGTACATGTAATCAGCTCTTTTAATCTCATCACACAAGGGTTCCAATGAAAATACCAAACTGGGGTACAAAGACTGAGGACGAGCCACCATTTTGTCCTCAGACAGATATGAGTTAATCTCCCTCTCCCTGGGTTAACCGTTCCTTATCCTCTCTAAACTCTCCCAGTGGGGGGCCAGGCAACAGACAAGCCACACTCACTTAATCACTGGGATTTTAGTCACCACCGTTGTTGTCTGGCTGCATGAATAGATCCGCTATGCTATCCTCTTGTCCAGTTGATGCTATGTTAGTTGCCTAGGTGGTGATGTACTAGACAGTTTTTATGAATTCCAGGTAGAGGTCAATTTCTGCTTTGACCTGGGCCCCAGATGAGCAGACACTTAGCCAGGCTGGGAAGAAAAGGAGAGGAGAGCATTGCGGTGTCCCAAATATATCTTTTTTTAGTTAGGGACATAATTGCAATTGAAAGGGGAGTTTTGGAGCATGGAAGTTGGTGCAATTTAGCACTATGTGATGCAATATAGTTGAATATCATGCAAGCATCATATTTAACTGGGTTTTGACAAATTCTCTGATGAGATAATAATAAAGTTCAGGTAAACAACCCAGATATTGACCTTCTGTCTTGGTTTATAAACTCCACACTATATAGCCTCAAAGGTTTCCTACTGTATAGGAACACATCACACAAGCAGAACAAATATTTTGCCATTACAATTAACAACACTGATAATATCAGCCCCCATCATTTCCTGTTTACAGAAAACAAACTTTTAAAAACAGAAAATAAGCTCTGATCATAAACTGTAATGATCACATCTCAATCCACAATCTGACACAGATGATGCAGTCCATCCAGAGTTGAAAAGAAGTTGTCAAGAGTATCTATCACAAATAACAAATTGCACCCATATATCTGTTATAGAAACCTTACAGGATTTGGCAAGACTCGGTAAGAGAGAAGTATTGGGCCTGCTGTACAAAATATGTATTTGACATCATGTTTACTATGAATGTACTGAATCTAAAACACTTGGGTTGTATTTCCCTGAGGTATGTCAAGAACGTGTGTACTTTTCAGGGTTGTAGAATGATTATAATGGATTGACAGGCGGATGAAAATGCCTCAATGCGGTATGGTAGTAGGTGCCAGGTGCACTGGTTTGAGTGTGTCAATGCTGCTGGGTTTTTCATGCTCAACAATTTCCTGTGTGCATAAATAATGGTCCACCACCCAAAGGACATCCAGCCAATTTGACACAACTGTGGGAAGCATTAGTCAACATGGGCCAGTATCCCTGTGGAACGCTTGACACCTTATAGAGTCCATACCCCGACAAATTGAGTCTGTTCTGAGGGCAAAAGGGGGTCAAACTCAATATTAGGAATATTGTACACTCAGTGTACAGTGGATATCATAAGTATTCCGCCACCTTGGATGTCTTCACAATTTATTGCTTTAGTGGGATTAAAATGGATTTGTCAACGATCTATACAACATACCATAAATTCCGGACTTTAAGCCGCAACTTTTTTCCCAGGCTTTGAACCTCGCGGCAATGACGCAGTTAATATGGATTTTTCCCGCTTTCAATTTTTTTTTCTCCAAAAAACACATTCTGTGACGTGATCAGTTTTTTGGCGGCATGAAGCTTTCATTAGACCAATGAAATTGCCGAACGGGTTAAGGTCAAACAACTTTTTTGTTTACTGTTTAGATTAAATCGAGCGCTCTCAAACTTCCCATCATTCTGATTACGGTAGTCATTTTGTCACCCTCATCATGGCAAAGACACGGAGAAATGCATATGATGCAGCTTTCAAATTGAAGGCGATTGAACTGGCTGTTGGAAAAGGAAATAGAGCTGCTGCACGGGAGCTTGGTCTTAATGAGTCGATGATAAGACGTTGGAAACAGCAGCGTGAGGAATTGACTCAGTGCAAAAAGACAACTAAAGCTTACTGCTAATTATTATTTTTTTGTTACAAACCGTGTTTCGTTAAAGCCTATTTATTTTTGTTACAAGCCGTGTTTCGTTAAAGCCTGTGTAAAGTTAATTTGTTTCAATGTACCGGTAGGCACCTGCGGCTTATAGACATGTGCGGCTTATTTATGTTCAAAATAATATATTTTTTTAAATTCAGTGGGTGCGGCTTATATTCAGGTGCGCTTAATAGTCTGGAAATTACGGTACTCTGAAATGCCTAAGTGAAATTTTTATTTTTTACATTTCTTAAAATGTAATGAAAAATAATATATAGTACCTTAAGTATTCACCCCGAGTCAATACATGCTAGAAACACTTTTGGGCAGCGATTACAGCTGTGAGTCTTGGGTTAGTCTCTAAGAGCTCTTCACACTTGGATTGTGCAATATTTGCCCATTATTATTTTCAAAATGTGTCAAGCTCTGTCAAGGTGTTGGGGGTACACAGCAATTTTGAAATCTTGCCATATATTTTCAAGCAGATTTAAGTCCAAACTTTCACTTGGTCACTTAGGAACATTAACGGTCTTCTTGGTAAACAACTTCAGTATAGATTTGGCCTTGTGTTGTAGTTTATTACCCTGCTGAAAGGTGCATTTGTCTCCCAGTGTCTTGTGGAAAGCAAACTGAAGACTGTTTTCCTCTAGGATCTATCCTGAAAGATTCCAGTTCTTGCCAATGTCAAGCTTACCCATACCATGATGCTGCCATGCTTGAAAATAAGGAGGCAGTTACTCAGTGATGTGTTGTGTTGGATTTGCCCCAAACATAAGGCTTTGCAATTAGGCCAAAAAGTGTATTCCTTTGCCGTGTTTTCTCGCAGTATAACTTTAGTGCTTTGTTTTGGAATATTCTGTATATTTGTAGCCTTTTCACTGTCATTATTGTGGAGTAACTAGAATGTTGTTGATCCATCCTCAGTTGCTTTCTCCCATCACAGCCATTTATCTCTGTAGCAGTTTTAAAATCACTAATGGCCTCATGGTGACATCCCTGAGCAGTTTCCTTCCTGTCCTCCAGCTCAGAACGACAACTGTTGTGTCTGGGTGGTTTAATACATCATCCACAGCATAATTATTAATTTGACCATGCTTAAAGAGATTCCATCTCTGATTTGTTATTGTTACTCATCTACCAATCACTGCCCTTCTTTATGAGGCTCCCTGGTCTTTGTAATTGAATCTGTGCTTGAAATTCAATACTTGACTGAGGGACCTGACAGATGCCATATGGAGGACAGAGGAAGGTGTAGCCACTAAAAAAATTGTCAAATCTATTATTTCACACAGAGTGAGTCCATGTAATTTATTACGCCAAATTTTACTCCTGAACTAAATTAGGGGGTGAATACTTATGCAACGACTATATTCAAGTAATAAAATGTTTATTCATTTGTAGAATTATTTTCACTTCGACATTGAGTATTTCGTGTAGTATAATGACCCCCAAAAAAATCACAATTACATCAATTTCAATCCCACTTTGTAAATACATCCAAGGGGGATGAATACTTATGATACCCACTGTAATGACAACCTAGGTATTCATTAGCATTTCTAAGACTTGGTATTCATATGACAGTACCTGCAAAGGATTTCTATCTGCCATCGTATGTTTAAAGTAGCTGTCCAGTGTTTCCAGATTTCTATTAAATATTTCTATGATCTATAATTAATTACAATATGAATGAAATAATGTCCATATTTTGGAAGGGAAACTGTTAAAAAAAAATCAGGTTTTCTGTGTTTGAATCATGTGAAAAGCCCTAAAAGGTGTTTTCAATTTGCAAAGTGGAAACAAATGCACCATAAAATCCTGAAATCTCATTTTGTGGACAGTGTCTCTGCCTTAGTTTTCACTGATTTGATCTCCTATTGCCCCATTAACAATATATTAATGAAATGCCAAACAGATCATCTTTACTATTATTACTGATGTATGTGTTTGTTTTTTATGACCATGTTTTTCTTTCTGCTTGCATTGTGTATTGATATGCGTATTTTCTGTAATTCAGGGCTAATCTGTGAATGAGACATTGGTCTCAGTATGACTCCCTGATTAAATAAAGGTTAAAAAAATTATTAAAAGATGACTGCAGTTCTCGATGACTCATGGCAACTGATCATGATAACTGACGCAGCATTAAAGGCTTAAGTCCATTATAGGAAAATATGACCGTCACAGTTAGCATTTTTTGCTGACATTACAGATAAACCATAGTGATTGCAGAACTGTGCTGCCCAAAGGACTGTGTTGGCAGAAATGTCTGTCCAGGCAGTGGGTAAAGCAGGGACACTGACCACTAGAGCAGAATATCAGGTAGTTACAACAGCTCCAAATAACCTCAAAACCTATGTACAACACATAAATAGCGCTCAAATTGACAGAATATCCTCATACTATCTTTTAGAAAATATGGTCATCCAACATTTACATATTTCAAATATTTATAAGAAAGACGAGAGTTGTGGTGATCGGCAGAGGGTGTTTCTGGGTATACTGCAGGGGTTTGTGGGCAAGTAGTGGGGATACCTCCCCCCCCATGTAGGACATCAGGAGAGCGAGCAGGAGAGGACTGTTGGATTACAGACATATCCGTGGTCGACGTCATTAGAGGTATTTCATGGAAAGGTGGGTACTTGTTTGGTTACTATGATGCCAGGTGAGGGCGAAGGTACATGGCTAGACTACTATGGGATGCCCATTTTTACCCACTTTGTCACAGGATTTTACCCAAGTCCACTCAAACCGAGAGTCTGTTCAAGACACTAAGGGTTGGTCTGAGTCAGTCTGAGTTAGTCCTCAGAGATGCCCTCCCAACGCAGGGCATGCTAGTTAGGATACATACAAAAGTAAGGCTGTGGTGGGTTGACTGACACAAGAGGAAAACTACCCCCATATTACAGTATATCAGAGCATAAAATAACTGAAGGTAAACCAGGTTCAACGATTAAGAAAATGTGTGTATTTACAAATGCGTGCCTCCTCCATACTTTTCTCTGTTGGTAAGGAGTGTATGCAGAGAAAAACACAGCATATATAATCCCAACCGTGGTGGTACTGTAGTACTTGCTCCAGAACCTTCTCAGTGCTTTACAAACTTTGACAATAACCTAATCTTCAGGCAAACATTAAAGTATTCACAAACGCACACACACAATAAAATGTGACTTGACTTGTGTCATGAAGTGAACATAATGCTATCTAACATATGACATGACACCTCGAGACCTTGGGACCATCTGCGCAAAGCAGTTCTGAGATATTGAGCATAAAAGTTCACACATCTCAGAACTGTTTTGTAGTGAATTATTCTTTCTTAATTAACGTTCATCCCATTTGTTACAGCGAAAGTTCCCCAAAATGACAAATGCACTATATCCTACGGATAACTAGTAGCGTTGCTTAAAGCTTAGCTCTGGATGAGTAAACTGATAGATTTTTCTGGTCTCTGACACAAGGTCAGTAAACTACTTGCTATTAATCAATAAAATGTGATAAGTTTGTAATTTCAGTGAAATACCCCTTCCATGGAGGTTTTCGTATTGATATAGAACAAGACAAAAACAGTAATGCCTCTCCTAAGTGCCTATAAGATGCTCTAATGCACCTGGATTTATTCGTTTTTACCTTACATTATGGCCATTGTTCTGAAAAAGTGGTGAGAAAAAAAGAAAAAAAAAAATCGAATTGAAAAAGAGGACCAGAACCTATGATATAATAATCAAGAACTTGGGACTATAAGGTTCTATCTGAAAAATATATCATTTTTAGATGGGAGTATTTTTCCAAGTCCCAGATGTCAAAACTGTTTTGCGATGTCTTACTCTTTTATGACTCAATAAGTATATCACCTTACATGCAATTATTTTTGATTCACAATGCTGGTTTGTCATTGGATTGCAGATAGAACCTTAAAGTTAAAAAGATGTTTGCACAAATATAACTTATAATTTATTCATTATAAACCCAGACCTCTCTCACATGTAAAGGACCACCAAAAGAGTAACTATCTGAATAACTCATTTTTGACCAAAATGTAAGATAGAATCTTATAGTCCCAAGGTCCGGTCTTTCATTCAGGGATAGAAAATGAAACATGACCATACAAAAAGGTGTGGGACTTCATTCTTAGCAAACAAGCTAACCTTCGATCAGTCAGGGTATGAGCAACAGAACTTGTGACTTCAGAGAAGTAACATGCTTTTGTTGTTTGAGAATGTAAATATTCAACTTAACTTTGTTTTCTTTTGTTGTTTGTATTGTCATACAGAATCCATGTGAATAACTAGGCACTAGGGTTTTACCGAACAGTGGTTATGACAGGGTTCATACCATCATTACGACGGCATTATGTAACCTTTATGATACGTTATGATGAGCGCCTAAGACCAAAAAAAATCGAACCTTTCTTTATTCTACATGCTGGACAGATATGCTTACAATCAGGATCAATCGCCTGAGTGTACAAAACATTAGGAACACCTGCTCTTTCCATGACAGACTAACCAGGTGAAATCTATGATCCATTATTGATGTTACCTGTTAAATCCACATCAAATCAGTGTAGATGAAGGGGAGGAGATGGGTTAGCGAAAGATTTTTAAATCTTGAAACAATTGAGACAAGGATTGTGTATATATGCCATTCCGAGGATGAATGGGCAAGACAAAATATTTAAGTGTCTTTGAACGGGGTATGGTAGTAGGTGCCAGGCGCACCGGTCTGAGTGTGTTAAGAACTGCAACACTCCTGGGGTTCTCATGCTTAACAGTTTCCCGTGTGCATCAAGAACGGTCCACCATCCAAAGGACATCCAGCCAACTTGACAACTGTGGGAAGCATTGGAGTCAACATCGGCCAGCATCTCTGTGGAATGCTTTCGACACCTTGTAGAGTCCATGCCGCAACAAATTGAGGCAGTTCTGAAAGCAATACTAGGAAGGTGCAACTCAATACTAGGAAGGTGTTCCTAATGTTTTGTACACTCAGTGTATATTATACACTGAACTTCCTCAGTTACAGTGTCACCATCTTCATTTCATAGACACTCTGGACATAACATAGGCTTGTTTAATTAAGCATGACATACTTATGGAAATGGTTGCGTTTTGCAGCTTACTGTTTTGAACAGTAAGGAGTTGGTTAGTAGTCTGTGTAATCCTTTAGTAGAGCATGAGCAACCCCTCAGCTCACACTAACCCAGACTGGGAGGCAGCGCATTGGTCACCATTAGGCCCCGACTCTGCCCACATGCGTCTCTGAAGCCCCGATTTGTCCACTGTGCAATTTACTGAAACTTGATTCGCTGTGAGGATTAGAAAGCTGCATCTGCAGGGGCCACTGGCTGTTGAAGTGGAGCTTCTCTGAATCTGCCGGGTGGCTGCAGATTGACGGACCGCCCCTTCTTACCCTGGGCAGTGCCCTCCTTGCCTGGCACTGGTTGGCTGGGCAGAAGAGGTGGTGGGGGTGAGCGCGGTGGGAGCAGTTGAGGGATGTGGGGTCCTGGGAGCAAGGCAAACTCACCTGGGCACAGGTAGGGCATCAATCATTACAAGCCCACCACATGTAAGCTACTGTACACGGTCTCCAGCACACACAACGAGAGAACAGGCACACACACCTTGAAACTACGCTACAGGCCAGTCTCCATTCAAGCATTATGGGGAGCCAACCAGCCTCAAGCAGCAACACACACACATATATCCTCTCCATCTCCTACCTGTCCTCTCACACACACACACACACACACACACACACACACACTCTACTGCATCACACAGCAGTCAGTAACTGTATACTAGTTTGTGTGTAAGTCTGAGAACGAGAGGTGTGTAACTTCTACGCACGGGTGTGTGTGTTTCCACATCTGAGCAGCTCAGCACATGGAGATGGTGACGTTGATCCCCAGGTTGCCGTTGTCAGCAAACAGGTGAGCGATGGATGTGTCAAACACCAGACAGTCGCTGTTCATGATGGCAGCTGCCACGCCGTCGTGGATGGAGCGGGGCGTGGCCTCCCAGGTGAGGCGCCGCCGGTTCCCGTTGAGCTCCAGGCGGTAGGCGAAGTTCTCGGCCTGCTTCCTCGTTCCGATGAGCAGCACCACGGCGAAGAACTGTTGGTGGCCCTCGTACTTCTCCTGCTTCTCCAGGACCAGCATGAAGTGGTGGCCGAAGCAGGACTGCATCATGACCCAGTCCACAGCCCCCGGCAGGTTGATGTCTGTGGCCAGGAAGACGATGTCTTCTCCCTGCAGGGTGGTGATGGACTTGTGGGCATGCATCAGGTGAGGCATGACGGCCTCCAGGGAGCCCTGCCACTTACAGGAAGCTCCGGGGCACGGGCATGTGTAGGGACGGAACTCACACACTTCCTCGTGTTCAGGCTTCTCACTGTGGTGGAGAGACAACAGGCAGCCGGCTGATGCGTACTGGAGGGGGAGAGCGAGAGAGAAAATGATAATTGTTTACAATTTGGTTTTAGGTATGTTGATTGATAACCAATTCTTGTTTATGACAATAAGCTTGAAGTGGAGTGGAGTTGATTGAGCCACAGATGGGAGAGGAAAGATGGAATGGGAGAGGGCAAAGAAAAGAGATGACAAAAGGAGATGGGGGAAAAGAGGAAATGAAGGAATGATGTTGGTGAAGAGGGAACGAAAGACGAACAAATTGAGAGAAAAAAAATGTGGGGGAGGAGAGAGAAAAGAGAGGCAGGGAAAGAGTGCAAGAGAGGGAACAAAGACATGGAGAAGGGAGGGGGGTGTGAGGGAGAGCATGTGAAGAGTAGTAGATAAAATTAGGAGGGTAGGGAGTGGGGGGAAGTGAAGAACATGATAAAGATAAATGTTCATCAAAAGACCCATGAGATTGTAATATCACCAATTACCATTTGCGAGACATTACTGTCCAACCAATGTCATGCATAGAAAACTAAGGCTACACAGATGAGGGGAGCCAAGGTTGAGTGTAAATGCCAGCGGCATTCCATTTTCCGTGAAAGTGTCAGGGTACGAGTGTGTGATGTGTACGTGTGTGGTGTGCGTGTTCGACGACGAAGCGGCTGCCTATAGATGTTTATGTGTGCATGTATATGAGCTGGTGTGAGGCATGCATGCTCCTTAAAAGAGAGGCTCAGGTCAATCAAGAAGAGATGAATTGCATGGCTCCAGTACAGGGCTTTCTCCTTGATCATCTTCGACAGGGAATACCAATGAAGGTCATACTGGTATGCTCTCCCTCCTCTCCTCCTCATACGGCTGCTTAATCTAGTTGAACAGCAGCAGCACCTCTCCAGACAAACCCTCTGGCACTACTACAGCTTCCAAACACATCAACGGAGATGTTAGGCAGGACAAATCTTAGAAGATTCGATGGTAATGACGTATGAAAACAATGCAATACAAGGCCATTCAACTAAATGGAGACACATGACATCGTTAGCAGGGATGTTTTTAAAAGAAATGCACATACTGAATCATCAGCAGATAACAGTAAAGATAATGTAGCAGGAGAGGACAGACAGTATGGGAAGACATGTCATGTGCGTAGCTCCTCCGTTTCTGGGAGTGCTGGGGAGGTATTGAATGGTTGGAGTAATAAGTGGATTATCTAACGAAAGGTGCAAAGAGGGGGCGGATTTGGCTGTTTGGCCTTGATAAGGCTGGAGGGAGAGGACTTCTGCTGAACTAGAGCTGGACACGCGTCCTGAAGGGCTACTAACACAAGGACAGGAGATCCATTTGATGTCATTAAGGTGGATAACCTGGGATAGATAGGCAACCTATTGTCTATGATGGAAAGCTTGAATTTGAATTTCCTTCAGGAAGGAATTGAAGCAAATGTCACAATATACCCACTCAGTTCTGTTAGATCAGTCATTACTCCAAGCAAGGTAGGAAGGAAGAAAGGATGCATTTTTCTAAGCATTCCAACAGGGGCTATGTGCTGTGTCCTCCTTTTAACCTGGTGTTGAAAGGATGGGAGTGTGTGAAGGAGGGGGACCGAGGGAGGATGTGGGGTGACATGGTGTGAGAGATGCTTGTGTTTTGGCCCCAGTTAACCAGGGTTGTGGTAAATTCAGAATTGAATTGAGAATGACTCAAATTCCAATTCAATTATTGGATTTATATTTTAAATAGTAAACATGAATTAAAAGGAAATAGAATGCAATGAAATTCAAATGCCTCTTCTATATTAGGTGTAATCTATATAAATATACATCTTGTACATAAAACATGTCGATATATACATTTTCCAGAATGCATTAGTAACCCTTAAATTATTAATTGGCTATTCTAAGCACTAAGGTTAAAAGAGTATGAACATTGTTTCCATAGAAAAGTGATATATTCCTTGGTATCTGGAAGTGTGACCTGTCAGATACAATGAAAAATCTCATGTTCTATGACGGAGTGGAATTTCTTTGAATTGCACTGAATTACATTCTACTTCCTGTCATTCAAACTCAAATTCTACATCCTGTGGGGTGTGGCCAATCAAGTCAAATTAACTCATGAGTTGAATGGGAGTCAATTCAAAATTCTGAATTGAGCACAACCCTGCAGTTAACTGCCCTAGGGGGCAAGTTTTAATATTTGCCCCATTAAATATTCATCTATGTGGCAGATTAGAGGCTTCCCACTTGGTGTGATCTAACATAGCTATTGGACCCACTGGACCATTTGAGAGAATAGAAGCATGTCCGACAAACCGTGCGTTATATATAGGGTAGCTGGGTATTAAAACCATCAGGGGCCACACACACACACACACACACACACAACTGCAACTGTTTGGGTTAGAAAACGTTGGTTAAAATCAAATACTGATTCTCCTGTCCATTAAAAGTTTCCCAATTATTAACCTAACAATCTGGTTAAACGTCATTCCATTTGGATTTTCAAATGGGCCTACTTGCAGTCACGCAAATTCCTCTATATCCTTTTTCACTCTCTCCCAGACCAAATATTTGTATAGAAGTCAGTCTGTTTCACTGGTTGAGTCCCTGGGGGAAGCTGATCCTCTTATCCACCTTTATTAATGAGTGATTGACAGGATTTGTTGCCGTAATCCTGTCGGCAGGCCGTCTGTGATAAAGCTCCCTCCTCTCCCCTCCTGGATGAGGGGTGTGTGTGCTAGGGGGTTGGGAGGGAGAAGGGGTAAATGAGGACCTCTGGTAGAGTTCCCCAATGTTGCCAATGAATTTAATTTAGGAAAATTGAATTGAAAAACCTTGTCCATCAAAAATGGTCACATTTCCTCAGAGCCACCAAAACATGAATACACGCTAAACAACTGAGCAGCGCTCACATTACATCTCATGGAATGTAGCATGTCCCTGCTCCATTTGGACCAAACCCCTTGTTCTCCTCTTCATCTCTGAATACAATAACAGTGATTGTACACTGTGTCCAATCCTCCATCTACTCCTCCTCCAGTGTGGTTTTGTGTGTGTCAGACCAGAGTCATAGCCCAGCCTCTCTCTGTGGGGTGCTACAGAGTCTCAGGGTTTTCATGTCAACTACACTTCTCTACACTGTCAATGACGTAGTGCACACACACACACACACACACACACACACACACAACCCCCTCACACTTATTCACCCACACAATTGTTTAAAATCAATTTAGCTCTCTAAACCAGGGAGTGAAAAACCAACTGGTTTGTTGGCAATCCCCTGACATTAACAAAAGCTGGTAAATTCGCCCAGTGGCGGTAAATGCTATTTTCTTCCTTCTCTCCCTCACGCTTATTTTAATTAAACCTAATCTAGCCCAGGCCTGGGCTCTGGAGGCCTGCTAAAATCCTAACTAAAGCATTATCTTTCTAGTACTGGCTGGCTTGGGATGGGGCTGCATGGTGGGGGCGATATGGCGGAGGCTGGGGGATAGGGCTAGCAATAGGGATGGGACTGGTGCTGGGCAGATAGAGATGGGGCTGAGGCGATGGGTCTGGGGAGATGGGGATGGAGATAGGTCTACTAGGGTACGTGTGCTGGAGCGGAGGCAGGGGGGCAAGGTCTAGAGCGGGGTTTCCCAACTGGCGGGTGTTTTGTTGTTGTTTTTTTTTAAATGGCCTGCGGCTGAATCTAGTTGATGATCCCTGGTCTAGAGAGACGGGGCTGGGTTCCTGCCAGGAAACGGGCCAAACCTTTGAAGAGGTACAAAGGTCAGCCCAGCCGCTGGCTGCTGAATTAATGAACTTCCACATTTAAGTTGCAAATCATGTGCAGTGAGCTTGGCCAGCGAGGGGAGTCTGACTGGAGCTGCTGGTGAACGTTTCCTAGACTTATGTGTTCACGTTGAATCAAAACAGAAGTTCGATAAACCGCCTTGGCTTCTATCCCTCTGCTTTGACATTCTTAATTGTACATATATTTTCTGAAATTCTGTAGGCTTCTTTGTTGGTGTTTGATGACAGCTTTTGACTTGAGGGTATTTCCATCGAAAAGGAACCATGAGCACCAACATGTGAAGTTCAAAGGAGCATGTCGAAAAGCTAAAAGTTAACATATTTTTGGGGAAATGAAAGCATAGATTAACATTTTCAACCATTTCCCCATCTTAGAATTTAGGCATAATTAAAGGCTTTGATTTCTGGATAAACAGATGGAAAAAGCGTCTTGGAAAACATCTGCCAGAAAAAGTCTTAAAAAGAAATACATCAAAACACAATAATGTTGATGTAAAGACCCCTGCCAAGCCGTTTACCTTCTATGAGTTTATGAAATATTGCCTTGTAATTCCATGAACAAAAACCACCACATATCTTTAAGATATATTCTAATGTCTCTACCTCATGAGGGAGGATAATAAAAGTTCACAGAATTAACAAGTAATGGTACACCTACCAATAAGTTGGTGATTCTACTGATATACATTTTGGTTATTAAGTGATTAAAACTTGTAATTCCGTTACCAATTTGGTTACTGAATTACCAACAAAACAAATATCAGTAACGCCATTACTGCAACGGGAAATCATAAGACACCAACCACTGTTGGGTCACCTTCTACCGTCCTTTCACTGGCATACTGTTACGTTCAGCTCATAACCGTTTTGTCTTTCTGTTGGTCAAACCAAAAGTGTTAAAACAGTCAGTCTCGACAACCCTTCTCTCTCGCCCCCTCTCTGCCTCTCTCTCCAGAGAGTAGTTGAAATTTGGTCAGGCTACCCTGGCCTTGATGTTAATGGATTGTACCAAATCTGAACCCATCATAGATGAATGTTTCACAAGTTTGGATATCACAGTACAGTCAAGTGAGTTGAGCACAGTACTGAGTACAGTACAGCAACTTACTGTACAGTGAGTAGAGCACAGTAAAGACCAATACAATAAAGTAAAGAAAAATAAAGTAAAGTAAACTAAGGTACAGTTATTGTACTGTACTCTACTGTGTTCTGCGATGACCAAACTTGTAATACATGAGGAGAATGACATTCATACCCATAATTATGCATTTCTGTGTAGTACACATCAGGGACCCATGATTTAATTCCATTAGCAGGTGTAAATCCACTTCACTTACCATAGTTCAATAACCAAAATATCTTTTTTCAAACTCAAAGTGCCATGTCATAGCAGACACCGCATTCTTTCTGCAGACATCTTTGAATCTTAAGTCAAAGCAGATATTTAAGAGTTTTTTGGAAACCACGGTCGCATATAAAACTGAAGGGAGATTCCGTTACCAAAGTTTACATTTGCACAGTTCTTCCACAAAAATCAATTTTTGCAAATGTTTCAGTGTAAACTGTTAAGTTGTCCTTGTGCATGGAAGTAGTGCTGTTAAGTAGTCAAGTTGTATGGTTTGTTAAACTTTGAAATCAATGGTGTTTTTTTGGAATACATTTTAAAGTGAAAAAAAAGAGTCCATGATTCTCTCAAATTCTGTCCAAAAACCAGCTCAGCCAACCTCAATTATAAGCTGGTCAGCAATCAAGTAACAAATGACATGTAACCATCTCAAATTTGATAAGATGAATAAAAACACCCAGTTGTGTGACCATTAACTGTGAGGGCATTTCTAGAAAATCCATTTACTGACAACCTCCTGAAGCAGCAGTAAAACACTGCCAAACCCACCTCAATTCAGCTGAGAGACCCAGCTTCTCTCCCACCACTACATCTTGAGATGACCAACCCAAAGTACACAAACTACCTCACTGGCTGTGCAGGAGTGGAACAGTCAGGCCTGTTCTAACAGTTAAAAGTTGTTCGCTACACTGAATTATTGAACAGCTTCTCAGACTAAGACACCATTCGCCTGGGCAACTTCCTCACTGCTGTGCCACTGCTGTGCCGGGCTGGGTTGGTATCGACTGACTGGCTGAGGCACTTTGGAAGCACTCCTGAGCTAGAGAGTGTCTTGTCCTCCCTCCAGGATGTGTTCCATCAGGCCTTTGTTGTGTTGCAGCATAAAGGCCTGTGAAGTTGCAGACTCATCAGTCCTGCTAAGTGGCTAATGAGCCAGCCCTACAAGGCAGTAGGGCTGGCTGAGAGACCTGGTCCAGAGACTACAAGGTACCTGGGTTAATGGGCCTCAGACTAACCTGATGGAAGACTTTACAGGTCAGTCAATTAGAGAGTCTGGGATCACAGCCTTAGAGTAGTGTACATTAGTGCCATTTTAGTCATTGTGCTTAAAAACAGAACTATAAACTAGAGGTCGACCGATTATGATTTTTCAACGCCGATACCGATTAAATCAGCCGATATTTATACATACATACATATATTTGTAACAATGACAATTACAACACTGAATGAACACTTATTTTAACTTAATATAATACAGAAATAAAATCAATTTTGAAACATGTTCAATTTGGTTTAAATAATGCAAAAACAAAAGTGCAATATGTGCCATGTAAAAACGCTAACGTTTAAGTTCCTTGCTCAGAACATATGAAAGCTGATGGTTCCTTTTAACATGAGTCTTCAATATTCCCAGTTAAGAAGTTTTAGGTTGTAGTTATTATGGGAATTATAGGACTATTTCTCTCTATACCATTTGTATTTCATATACCTTTGACTATTGGATGTTCTTATAGGCACTATAGTATTGCCAGCCTAATCTCGGGAGTTGATAGGCTTCAAGTCATAAACAGAGCTGTGCTTCAAGCATTGCGAAGAGCTGCTGTCAAATGTAGGAAAGTGCTGTTTGAATGAATGCTTACGATCCTGCTGCTGCCTACCACCGCTCAGTCAGTCAGACTGCTCTATCAAATATTAAATCATAGACTTAATTATAATATAATAAACACACACCTTAGGTCATTAATATGGTCAAATCCGGAAACTATCTTTTCGAAAACAAAACGTTTATTCTTTCAGTGAAATACAGAATCATTCCGTATTTTATTGAACGGGTGGCAACCCTAAGTCTAAATATTGCTGTTACATTGCACAGCCTTCAATGTTATGTCATAATTATGTAAAAATTTTGACAAATTATTTACAGTCTTTGTTAGGAAGAAATAGTCTTCACACAGTTCACAACGAGCCAGGCGGTCCAAACTGCTGCATATACCCTGACTCTGCTTGCACTGAACGCAAGAGAAGTAACAATTTCCCTAGTTAATATTGCCTGCTAACATGAATATTTTAACTAAATATGCAGGTTTAAAAAGAATATACTTGTGCATTAATTTTAAGAAAGGCATGGATGTTTATGGTTAGGTTCATTGGTGCAACGATTGTCCTTATTTCGCGAATGCACTTTTGTTAACCTGTTAGGGCTTGGGGGCAGTATTTACACGGCCGGATAAAAAAAACGTACCCAATTTAATCTGGTTATTACTACTGCCCAGAAACTAGAATATGCATATAGTTATTGGCTTTGGATAGAAAACACCCTAAAGTTTCTAAAACTGGTTGAATGGTGTCTGTGAGTATAACAGAACTCATATAGCAGGCAAAAACCTGAGAAGATTCTGTACAGGAAGTGCCCTCTCTGACCATTCCTTGAGCTTCTTGACTCTTTTTATTGAAAACGTAGGATCTTTGCTGTAACGTGACACTTCCTACGGCTCCCATATGCTCTCAGAACCCGGGAAAAAGCTGAATGATGTCGAGGCAGCCCCTGGCTGAAAAACATTAGCGCGTTTGGATAGTGGTCGGTCAGAGTACTATGAGATAGAGGGGCGTGCACGAGGCGACCCCATGTTTTTATTTTCTCTCTCTTTGTACTAAAACACAGATTCCCGGTCGGAATATTATCGCTTTTTTATGAGAAAAATGGCATAAAAATTGATTTTAAACAGCGGTTGACATGCTTCGAAGTACAGTAATGGAATATTTAGATTTTTTTTGTCACGAAACGCGTCGGGCGCATCACCCTTCATTACACTTCGGATAGTGTCTTGAACGCACGAACAAAACAGAGGATATTTGAACATAACTATGGATTATTTTGAACCAAACCAACATTTGTTATTGAAGTAGAAGTCCTGGGAGTGCATTCTGACAAAGAACAGCAAAGGTAATAACATTTTTCTTATAGTAAATCTGACTTTGGTGAGGGCTAAACTTGGTGGGTGTCTAAATAGCTAGCCCTGTGATGCCGGGCTATCTACTTAGAATATTGCAAAATGTGCTTTCACCGAAAAGCCATTTTAAAAATCGGACATAGCGAGTGCATAGAGGAGTTCTGTATCTATAATTCTTTAAATAATTGTTATGTTTTTTGTGAACGTTTATCGTGAGTAATTTAGTAAATTCACCGGAAGTTTGCGGGGGGTATGCTAGTTCTGAACGTCACATGCTAATGTAAAAAGCTGGTTTTTGATATAAATATGAACTTGATTGAACAAAACATGCATGTATTGTATAACATAATGTCCTAGGATTGTCATCTGATGAAGATCATCAAAGGTTAGTGCTGCATTTAGCTGTGGTTTGGGTTTATGTGACATTATATGCTAGCTTGAAAAATGGATGTCTGATTATTTCTGGCTGGGTACTCTGCTGACATAATCTAATGTTTTGCTTTCGTTGTAAAGCCTTTTTGAAATCGGACAGTGTGGTTAGATTAACGAGAGTCTTGTCTTTAAAATGGTGTAAAATAGTCATATGTTTGAGAAATTGAAGTAATAGCATTTCTAAGGTATTTGAATAACGCGCCACGGGATTCCACTGGCTGTTACGTAGGTGGGACGAACTCGTCCCACTGGCCCTAGAGAAGTTAAGTAATCACCCGTTTGGCGAAGTAGGCTGCGATTCGCTGATAAATTAACAGGCACCGCATTGATTATATGCAACGCAGGACAAGCTAGTTAACCTGTTAGGGCTAGGGGGCAGTATTGACACGGCTGGATAAAAAAAACATACCCGATTTAATCTGGTTACCACTCCTACCCAGTAACTAGAATATGCATATACTTATTACATATGGATAGAAAACACCCTACATTTTCTAAAACTGTTTGAATGGTGTCTGTGAGTATAACAGAACTCATTTGGCAGGCAAAACCCTGAGACATTTTCTGACAGGAAGTGGATACCTGATGTGTTGTATTACCTTTAAACCTATCCCATTGAAAAACACAGGGGCTGGGGAATATTTTGGCACTTCCTATTGCTTCCACTAGATGTCACCAGCCTTTACAAAGTGTTTTGAGTCTTCTGGAGGGAGATCTGACCGAACAAGAGCCATGGAACGATGATGGCCCATTAGACACCTGGCGCGCGAGTTCATGTTGGGTACCCTCGTTCCAATACGTTATAAAAGAGTATGCATTCGTCCACCTTGAATATTATTCATGTTCTGGTTAAAAAAGGCCCTAATGATTTATGCTATACAACGTTTGACATGTTTGAACGAACGTAAATATATTTTTTCCCCTCGTTCATGACGAGAAGTCCGGCTGGCTTAGATCATGTGCTAACAAGACGGAGAGTTTTGGACATAAATGATGAGCTTTTTTGAACAAAACTACATTCGTTATGGACCTGTGATACCTGGAAGTGACATCTGATGAAGAGAATCAAAGGTAATGGATTATTTACATAGTATTTTCGATTTTAGATCTCCCCAACATGACGTCTAGTCTGTATCGCAACGCGTATTTTTCTGGGCGCAGTGCTCAGATTATTGCAAAGTGTGATTTCCCAGTAAGGTTATTTTTAAATCTGGCAAGTTGATTGCGTTCAAGAGATGTAAATCTATAATTCTTTAAATGACAATATAATATTTTACCAATGTTTTCTAATTTTAATTATTTAATTTGTGACGCTGACTTGACTGCCGGTTATTGGAGGGAAACGATTTCCTCAACATCAATGCCATAGTAAAACGCTGTTTTTGGATATAAATATGAACTTGATAGAACTAAAAATGCATGCATTGTCTAACATAATGTCCTAGGAGTGTCATCTGATGGATATTGTAAAAGGTTAGTGCATCATTTTAGCTGGTTTTATGGTTTTGGTGACCCTGTCTTTGAATTGACAAAACATTACACACAACTCTTGTAAATGTACTGTCCTAACATACTCTAAATTTATGCTTTCGCCGTAAAACCTTTTTGAAATCGTAAAACGTGGTTAGATTAAGGAGATGTTTATCTTTCAAAGGGTGTAAAATAGTTGTATGTTTGAAAAATTTGAATTTTGACATTTATTTGGATTCAAATTTGCCGCTCTTGAAATGCACCTGCTGTTGATGGAGTGCACCACGGGTGGCACGCTAGCGTCCCACCTAGCCCATAGAGGTTAAACTAGAAAAATCATCAATTATGTGTAGTTAACTAGTGATTATGTTAAGATTGATTGTTTTTTTATAAAGGTAAGTTTAATGCTAGCTAGCAACTTACCTTGGCTCCTTGCTGCACTCGCGTAACAGGTGGTCAGCCTGCCACACAGTCTCATTGTGGATCGCAATGTAATCGGCGTGCAAAAATACAGATTACCGATTGTTATGAAAACTTGAAATCGGCCCTAATTAAAATCGGCCATGCCGATTAATCGGTCGACCTCTACTATAAACGGAACGATTTCTTTCATATTGACGTTGACAGAGCAGATTGGAGAAAATGAGAGGGGTGTGAGATGGTTGTACGGATACTGTAAATTTGTGTGTGTTGTCTAGGCAGATCCCCTGAGACAGAGCCCTGGGGAGGAGTGATGGTGGTGCTGAGGGGACTTAACTCCTTGGAGCCTGACTGCATCATTAACCGCCATCACACTCAGAACACAAACCCTGCTAGCTAGCCTCCATCCTGCAGCTCTCTCTCGCGCTTCTCCACGGATGGCGGGAATGTCCCACGAGACAGAGAGAGGGAGGGACAATAATAGTCAAACGGGAGAGAGAAGATGGATGAAGTAAGCAAAAAAGGGAGGGAGAGGGGAGAGCGCAAGAGAAGTGTGGCGAGATCAAGAGAATAACAAAGTGGATGTAGACGTTCCCTAAAAAAAATTAAAAAAAATCCACTGAGAAAATGTCATGTCTACTGAGAGCAAACTTGAACGTTGTGAAAATTCTGTGCAACTTCCAGTGAGTGTTTGCTGTGAACACTGAGGCTATACATTTTTACATTTTAGTCATTTAGCAGACGCTCTTATCCAGAGCGACTTACAGTAGTGAATGCATACATTTCATACGTTTTTGTTTTCTTTTTCGTACTGGCCCCCCGTGGGAATCGAACCCACAACCCTGGCGTTGCAAACACCATGCGTTTCAAACACCATGCTCTACCAACTGAGTGGCCAAGTAGGCTACTGTGGCTATTTTATCATAATGTAGGCCTAACAGAGTGGTCTACCATCAACAATGGAGAAAATGCATCCCATAACATTTTAAAATGGAAATAGCTTACAGTAGCAGCCAAAGTGTGGTGTTTATTGTAGGCCTACATTCCATGAGACGTTTGAACAAAACCATGCAGGGCTTGACATGAACCTATTTATCTACTTGTCCTTCAGACAAGGTGACTGAAAATGTTGTTGTTTGATGCAAGAAACCACTTTACAAAGTAAAATGCATTTTTATTCCCATACCATTATTATAAAGAATCAGACAAATGATACTACCCTCTACCTATTTAGCTTATTCAAGTCCGTCTCAAAATACAACATGGCCCCTTTACCTGACTTGATTTTCAAAGATGTCTAGAAATGTACACGTTTTGTGCTTGTCGGAAGCAATCAGTACATATGATCTATAACTGGGCTAATAGATCACACGTGGCTACATGCAGCTCTCGCTTTGATCTCAAAACAAGCACATCTACTCATGACTGCTCATGCTGTAAACACAGTCCAGTTCAAAGTAAATGGCAAAGATTCATATATGGCAATGGCCCATTTTCATAGGCCTACTACAGCTGATTGGTTATTCTGCACCGGTCTGTATAGAATCCTACTCCAATGCATTCTGCCTACAACAAAATCTCTTGCATATTTAGTTTAGCATACTCAGTCTTGCATAGTTTATTTTGGTATGTTGCATTGTAAGTGGATAATATTGCGCTGATTCAATCACAATTCCCACAGTAAAAGGAAACGTTGATAGTGTTAACATGGAAAACTCTAGAAAGTTGAGTGAAGTTCAAGCTTCTCTGCGCAAGCTGATATTTCTTCTGCGCCCAGCTTAGAGGAAACATTGGATGTAGAGGTAGACAGAGAGAAAAACAGAGGGAAAGGAAAAAACAATAGTGAACTGTAGAAGAAAAGCAAGAAGCTGGTGAGGAATAGAGAGTAGGTGTGGTCCTCTCCTGTAGTTCCAGTGAGAGGCAGTGACCTCATGGTACTCTGCCTGGGAAGCGTGATGAGGTCATAATGACAGACTACTGAACAGAGTACCCAGAGGCTCATGTGTCCCGAACAGTCATCCAGCTGCCAGACCAGGGGTGTTTGATTACCCTCTTTGCCAGGGAATGGGTCACAGAGGGCCATCTGCATCCTCTCCATCTCCCCCCACCCCTCCAACCCCAGCCCTGACACAGCCATACACCCACCACCTCCTCTCCATTCCTCTGCCCACACTAGGATCAATAGCAATCTGGCTAAAAGTTTGGGATGAGATTGGCCGGCAGTGAGAGATTGTCTAGTAATTGGGTTAGAGGCATCAAATTTCCCAGCTTGAACACCACATGTTCCATTACCTGTTCTTCTTATCCAATTGTTTTTCCTTCAGTCACACTCTTTCCCTGGCTGCAATAGCAGGCTTCAAAATGAGATATAGCAACATTGTTTTGATGCCATGGTGAGAGCAGAGCGCTTCTAATTTTAGTACAAGACTTTCCTTCATCTGCTGCTAAATATTCAACATCATGCAGAACAGAGGCAAGAATTTAATCAAACGAGTTACATTCTGGCGGTAAAAACGGCTCTGGGCATAACAACCCTCACATCTGCAGCAAGGCCCCCTATATGACAAGCATCACACAAACTCCTCTCAAAAGAATACAGAACCCTCTGAGGGGATAGACACCTAAAGGATGGGGTTTATATATTATTCATTGCTCTTTTAGCAGTATCTAGCTGATCTAAAGTGTGGTGTAAAAATAGTAGGTTTAAACTGTCTGAAAGGTTGCTGAGTAAATTAAGGTACTCACCTTGCTCCCCTGTTGCGGATTGGTGCGGCAGATGGGTCGAGTCGTGCCCCCCACCACAACCCTGACTTCTGACCCCAGCCCAGCCCCTGCCGTGACCCCCGTGCTGACCCCGTGATGGCGGTGCCACCCCAGCAGGCAGCGCCACTGAGCCATCTCCCTGAGGAGAGGCAGGCAGGATGCAGGGCACAGCATGACACGTGAGAATGGACACACACACAAACACCCCCACCCCCCCGCGTCTGACACACTATCCCTCAACCAATTTCACGCACCACTGAGTCTTTACTATACCCCCCCCACGAGACCCATCAATGGCTGCACTCTTCCTTCACAAGCAGATCCAATCCAAATCTCAATGCCTGTCTACCAAAGACCTGCTGAATTCACAGTCTCAAGTAGTTTAGGGGCTAAATCCCTTCTGCACTCGAAGGATAGAATACCTATCCGTCTCAACCATAAGCCAGGTAAGAGAGATGAGGGGCTCCACAGCTGGCTAAATAAAGCAATCTGAGTATCAGTCCCCAAAGAACACTGCTGTAATGTAACAGCAGCCTGAGGTGTAAGGAGAGCTGCCTGCCTAACTGACTGCTCTAATGATGCAGTAACGGCTGAAAATACACAAAGTCCCTAATATCGGTTTCACACAGTCAATGGTATGCATGTCTCTCTAAGTGTGAATGAATGGGTGTGTGTCTGTCCGGTCCACAGTCACACTAAGTTACCTCTAGCACTAATCTTGCCACCTGCAAAGCTCAGCTCACACATTTATTGTGCCTCTGACTGAACACACTGAAACCAGCCCACTGTTTCTCTCCTGCCAGGCAGCCTAAACAAAGCCACGAGGAGCTCCGAACCTCTCTGCTGTGGAGGAATTCAGCTGCTTCTCTTCTCTCGCTCACACAAACACAGTGTGATGCTCAGCACACAGCAGCATGGAGCCCAGCTGACTAGCTACCTCACCGTCCGTCCTCTACCCAGAGAGAACATTCAGTACCGCCATCGTACGACTTCAGCTTGACTCAGGCACGTGCTGTATCAGCCACACAGCTAAACACTAGCAAGCAGCATCTCTAGAGAAGATGAACAGACCAATGGACATGAAGGGTAACAGCTGTCTCTCCATCGTTCCAGCGCTCCCGCTTTCCTGCTCCCTCCCTTCCTGGCGGTCTCCTGCAGCAGTCAAATGCAAACAGCGCTCAATGACAGCTCCTCCTCGATGGCTTATCGAGCTAAACACACGACGAACAGCAGAATAGTGGCTGTCACACACAGCAAAAGCTCCTACTGAATCACCTAAGGCTAGACAGAGGAATGCCTGCATAACACACACACACACTATGCTGCGCTCTCCTTTCAGCTCAGCGCGGTAACAGACAAGGCGCCGCGCAAAAACATTCCCCCATCGAACGACTGCAGCACACGAACGAATGGAGGGGGCGGGGAGACTGCCTGTGTGTGTGCGTGGGGTGGGGGGGGGGCACTGTATTCGTTACAGCAGCATCCCTCCCTCTGCATATTAAGATGCATCCTCAGTGTAAATCAGTTTATACTCCAGAGTTTGTTTACTGGATTTTAGAGGTTGACCGATTAAGATTTTTCAACGCCGATACCGATTATTGGAGGACCCAAAAAAAGCAGATACCGATTAATTGGCCAATTTATTTTTATTTTTTATTTGTAATAATGACAATTACAACAATACTGAATGAACACTTATTTTACCTTAATATAATACATCAATAAAATCAATTTAGCCTCCAATAAATAATGAAACATGTTCAATTTGGTTTAAATAATGCAAAAACAAAGTGTTGGAGAAGAAAGTAAAAGTGCAATATGTGTCATGTAAAAAAGCTAACGTTTAAGTTCCTTGCTCAGAACACGAGAACATATGAAAACTGGTGGTTCCTTTTAACATGAGTCTTCAATATTCCCAGGTAAGAAGTTTTAGGTTGTAGTTATTATAGGAATATTTCTCTATACGATTTGTATTTCATATACCTTTGACTATTGGATGTTCTTATAGGCACTTTAGTATTGCCAGTGTAACAGTATAGCTTCCGTCCCTCTCCTCGCCCCTACCTGGGCTCGAACCAGGAACACATCGACAACAGCCACCCTCGAAGCAGCGTTACCCATGCAGAGCAAGGGAAACAACTACTCCAAGTCTCAGAGCGAGTGACGTTTGAAACGCTATTAGCACGCACCCCGCTAACTAGCTAGCCATTTCACATCGGTTACACCAACCTAATCTTGGGAGTTGATAGGCTTGAAGTCAAACAGCTCAATGCTTGAAGCACAGCGAAGAGCTGCTGGCAAAACGCACGAAAGTGCTGTTTGAATGAATGCTTACGAGCCTGCTGCTGCCTACCACCGCTCAGTCAGACTGCTCTATCAAATCATAGACTTAATTATATTAGAATAAACACACAGAAATACGAGCCTTAGGTGATTAAATATGGTCGAATCCGGACACTATCATCTCGAAAACAAAATGTTTTTCCTTTCAGTGAAATACAGAACCGTTCAGTATTTTATCTAACAGGTGGCATCCCTAAGTCTAAATATTCCTGTTACATTGCACAACCTTCAATGTTATGTCATAATGACGTAAAATTCTGGCAAATTAGTTCGCAACGAGCCAGGTGGCCCAAACTGTTGCATTTACCCTGACGCAAGAGAAGTGACAATTTCACCTGGTTAATATTGCCTGCTAACCTGGATTTCTTTTAGCTAAATATGCAGGTTTAAAAATATATACTTCTGTGTATAGATTTTAAGAAAGGCATTGATGTTTATGGTTAGGTACAGTCATGCAACAATTGTGCTTTTTTTCGCAAATGCGCTTTTGTTAAATCATCCCCCGTTTGGCGAAGTCGGCTGTCTTTGTTAGGAAGATATAGTCTTCACAGTTCGCAATGAGCCAGGCGGCCCAAACTGCTGCATATACCCTGACTCTGTTGCAAGAGAAGTGACACATTTTCCCTAGTTAAAATAAATTCATGTTAGCAGGCAATATTAACTAAATATGCAGGTTTAAAAAATATATACTTGTGTATGGATTTTAAGAAAGGCATTGATGTTTATGGTTGGAGCAACGTGTACCTAAGCGATTATATGCAATGCAGGACAGGCTAGATAAACTAGTAATATCATCAACCATGTGTAGTTAACTAGTGATTATGATTGATTGATTGTTTTTTTATAAGATAAGTTGCTAGCTAGCTAGCAACTTGGCTTCTTACTGCATTCGCGTAACAGGCAGGCTCCTCGTGGAGTGCAATATAAAGCAGGTGGTTAGAGCGTTGGACTAGTTAACCGTAAGGTTGAAAGATTGAATCCACGAGCTGACAAGATAAAAATCTGTCGTTCTGCCCCTGCACAAGGCAGTTAAGCCACCGTTACAAGGCCGTCATTGAAAATAAGAATTTGTTCTTAACTGACTTGCCTAGTTAAAAGGAGTAAAAAAATATATATATAAATAAATAAAATTGGTCAAATCGGTGTCCAAAAATACCGATTTCCGATTGTTATGAAAACTCGAAATCGGCCCCAATTAATCGGCCATTCTGATTAATCGGTCGACCTCTACTTGATTTCCATTGAATGTTCTATATGTTGACTATGTGTCTACTCAGTTTGTACATTGTCTATGTCAACAACCTCCTGGCTTTCCTCTCCCATGTTTTTCTTTGTTCCTCTCTTTTTCCCTCCGCATCCATCTGCCCCTGTAGGACAGACTGTTCGGACTCCAGAGCAGAGCCTTTTCCTGGCAGATTGTGTGTGTGTGTGAGAGATGGATATTGTAAACAGCTGTGCTGGGAGCTGGTTTCATTGACTCTGGCAGGTGGTTGATCGAAGAGCAGCTGGCCTTGGCCGACTGACTTTCCATTTCCCCAGCATCGTTTCCATGGTGTCCCCCCTATCCAAGGCCGGCCTCTATTACCTCCCTCAATGGGATGTGGATGAGAAGCCGGAGGTACATGTATGCGTGTGTACTTGTGTCTGGAGGCTCGGACACACCTCAGTCGAAAAACAACAGATTCAGCAGCAGGTCCTTCCAGAGGACTCTCTAAACCAGAGTGAGAGAAGTTCTGCTAATGCAATGCCTTCAGAACACCCACCGCCGCCAAGTTTACAAACAAGAGGTATGGCAGTAGGCACACATACATAGTGTGTGCAAACACCCACACCAGTGTGTGTTAGCACACACTCATAAAGACACCGAAATGCATATGGATAGATGTGCAGACACAGACAACCACACGACACCCCTACATAAGCTGCATAGCTAACTGTCAGCGTCCCTGCAGTGTACATGGCTGAATATTTATAGTGTTAGCTGTGGGTGACAGTATCAGGTGAGGTTACAATTAGGGAAAGGGAGATACCTAGTCAGTTGTACAACTGTATGCCTTCAACTGAAATGTGTCTTCCCCATTTAACCCAAACCCCTCTGAATCAGACAGCTGGAGTCATGTGTGATGTAATGAGGCACACGCATGCACACACACAAACCCATACACTGCAGTGCAACATGGACAAGGACAAACAGGATGCTCTGAAGCCAAAAAGGACCAGGAGCCTCCATTACTGCCAAACAACAGATGATGAAAGGGTGAGAGCAAAGGGAAGGAGATGGGGAGCAAGACTAGAACAGGAAGGGAAAGTACTCCCTGTATATTAGCTTCATCCTTCTGTGTTTTATTTCTCCTGTTACTATTTATATCATTTTTCTTTCACTCCGCATCGTTTGAAGGGCTCACGAGCATGCATTTCACGGTCAAGTCTACTCTCGTTGTATTTGACGCATGTGGCAAATAATGTTTAATTTGAAAGAGAGAATGAGGCCTTTTGCCAGGCCGTCATTGTAAATAAAAGTGTTCTTAACTGACTTGCCTAGTTAAATAAAAGGTTAAATCAATAAATGAGGAGTGATAGAGAATGAGGAAATAACAAGAAAAAGCATGAGAGAGAGGAAGAGAATGACGAATGAGAAAAGGCATGATTAAAAGACCGACATCGCGCAGAGACAGACGGGTGCACAGTGTTCTTAAACACCAGGCAATTCAATTAAGTGCTGACGGATGAGGGTTTATGGTGCAGTCAGGTGTGACCATCACTCTGGCCTGGCTGAGGTGAATGACTCCTCACACAGGAGAGAGGGAGGAGGAGGAAGAGAGATAAGGGGAAGGAGAGGAAGGAAAAGGAAGAGTAGAGGACACACTGATGATCTGGTCATTGAGATTCAGCATTATAATAGAAAGGGACCGATGTGGTGGTAGCTGGGCTAGGAGCTCATAAAGCAGATAAATCATGTTCTTTTGTTTTCATGATGACATTCATTCAAGTACATCTCACCCCCACTGAGCCCAGGCTGCTAATACAGCATGATGAAAACTGGTTCCAGTCAAATAAATCCCATTCAGGGGCTTGGTGAACACACAGCAAACCATACACACCCTACCACAGTGGTCGCCAACTGGTTGATTGCGATCGACTGGTCGATCTCCAAGGCATTTCTAGTCGCCAAACATCTGTAAAAAACCCAACGATAAAGCCTTGAGTTCCCCTCAAAAGTTGGCGGTAGGGTGCACCCGATTCAGCTCTGCGTGTTCTGATTTTGAACCATTTCATGTGTCTGAAGGTTCAAACTCTGCCTTCCCGGCGGGCCCGGAGAACAAATCAAGTGCACTACTGTTCTCTCCCGCCGCTGAGACTGACCATCAGATGCAGGTACCATCAGCCCAGTAAAATAAAAAATAAAAAGCAAATTATTTAAAATGTATGCTCACTCAGATGTGCCTCATAAGTAATACAACTGATCGATTGCCGGTGTGATCAAATAGCCTACCAAAAAATGGTCAGGTCAACAATGCATTGGCAGGGAAATTCAAGCAAAGCCAATATGCGGTGATAATGTATTGGGCCTATAGCCTAACTCCACAAACCTCATTGCTACAGTAATGTTTTTAATAGCTTCATGTGGCATAGGATTACATTTTTTAAGTCATGTTTAAAAGAAATCTAAGCGGAAGATCTCGGTTTGTATTTTGATTCAGAAAGTGATTTTGACTCAGAAAAGGTTGGTGACCACTACCCTACCGCATACATCAGTAGAATGAGTTATTGAGATGTATGTCTAAAAAATACCATTCCAAGACAGTTCTATACATTTATGCAAGGGAAAACACATTACACTACTGGAACAATCAATACTCCACAGGCAGGTAGAGATGTTATCATACGGCTCTGGCTTGAGACTCTCCCCTCAGCTATACCCCCAAGACCGCAACACAGAAGCACACGTGTCAATCACAACGCTGACACACACACACACACACACACACACACACACACAGGAGAGCAACACTTCAGAGGGGGAGAGGGGATGGGATTGGCAACCTGCCAGCGTTTGTGTGGACACACACACACACACACACACACACACACACACACGGAAATGTATTTGTGGATGACATTGTCAGGTTGACAGTGTGAAAATTTGATGATGGCTGTGAGAAGGAGCGCCGAGGAGATGCAGGGAAAGACTGACGAGGAGAGAGGAGAGCCGAGGAGATAGAATGCCCCAGAGTCTGCTCACGATCCTCTTCATTAAATCACACACTTAACAAGACCGCGGTAGTGAGATCCAGACAGCTAATGCTGGTTTAATCAAATCCCCATTAGAAACCCCCATGGTGAGACATCACATCAGCTGTAATAGCTAGTAGAGGTCGGATATACTGACTCGCAGGGTCTACTACATTATAAACTCACATTCCATTTCATCTCCAAATGATGTCTATCATTTTAAATTGTTGGTCTAAAACATAAACACTGCAGTTATGTTCCCTACATTAGGAGATAGTGGCACTACAGACATGTTGCTGTACAGAGCAGTTGATACATTCACTGAAAAACAACCACAACAAACATTGCACCGTCCTACTTCCTAACACCTCCCTTGACATCCTAACAAATGCAAACACAAATAATGAATGACAAAAAAAATGTAAAAGTATGCAACCAACTCAATAGACTGCTAATAGAAAAACATCCAAAGTAAGGAAGCAGCTCTCACACTAATACTGTAAAACACACCTACTGAACAGCCATTCCATCCACACCACAACTGAGCTGAACTACCATCTGTCATACATCAGCCCTGCTCTCTCTCTAACACACACAGGCCTCAGCAGGCGTCCTGCTTTATCGACTAACCACGCCACAACTTTAACCACACCTCACACACACACACAGACTGCCTGCTCCCTCCCAGCAGAGGTCTCAGCTCGGAGGCAGAGGAGTATGCAAAGCAGATGTCACATTGCCTGCTTCTAAAAATAACATGGGGCCATAGAGGCAGAAGTGAAGTGAGGAATCACATGCTCAGGAGAGACGTGCCAGGCCAGCGCAGCACCACAGGCCATGCAACCTCAAGGGGGATGCAGTAGGGTGGAAAGACCAGACATAGTTAGCATTTCATAAATAGTCAATCAATACAGACCTGACACATCCAATTAAAAGCTGTACTTGTGTTGGGATAACCAATCATGAAATAAGGGGAAGACGATTCTCGACCTGCTAACAGTTTTGCTGCTTCTAAAAAGAGAATGTCCCAACAACACTTGCACCCTGAAATCGAGCTTTAAGCTTATGGTTTTTTATTGAGTGGAATTAACCATGTGCGAGTTCCTCTCCATTCAAGTGTGTTTATTCAGTCGTCAACTCATTTCCTGAAAATGAGTAACCAGAATTCCCTAAGAGGATTTTTTTCTTCGATCAACAGGAAATAGTGCATCTTTCCTGCTAAGACAATTGTCTCATGGTGTATGTGTGTGTGTGTGTCTGTTCACATGGCCCAATGCCTGATTTCGACAAAAGCTGCAAGGGCACATGGGTCACCCTGCAAACAGCTCAACTGTGAAATTAACCAGAGGCAGCAGGCTAGGCATCCTCACTCCCTCAGCCATATAATGGAGGGAACACACCTCAGAAAGGAGGGGAAACAATGTGTGCATGTGTGTGTGGGAGAGAAAGAGATAGGCTAATGAGAGAGAGACAATGAATGAGCAAGAATGTGTGTGTGGGCTTTTGATCTGCTTCTAAGCTCAGCTGAAGTGTGAAATGTTGCTGATTTCTCATTAAAATCTCCATTATGAGAGTGGAGGGGAGTGGAGGTAAGTGTGTGTGGGGGGGAATGTGTGTGAGGGTTTGTGAGTAGGCCTACCTGTTTGTGTGTGTGTGAGAGAAAGAGAGAATATGAGACATTACTATTATGATGCATACGCGACTCCTACTATGTATAATGATGTTTGTGTGTTGTTCCCCGTCTGCTGCAATCAGGCTCTGCCATTCTAAATGACTCAGATAAGGGGTGTGATTAGAGGGGTCCAAAAAGGTGTGTTTGTCCGCACCCGAGCGTCTGTTAAAATCAGCTTTCGTAGCCAACAATAAACCGTAGGGAAGGCAGTTGAGTGCCGGCAGTGTGTGTGGGAACAACCCAAAAAAACAGGAACCGGTCCAGAATAGACTGACTCCTACCGAAAATAAATTGTCAGCCCATGCAGGCATGTAGGCAGGTAGGTAGGCAGGTAGGCAGGTAGGCAGGTAGGCAGGCAGGCCTGGGGCTCAGCATATCCGTGTCTAATCCCATTACACAGTGTGGCGGCTGCAGGCCAACGCTGAGACCGTTACAACACTAACACCAGGAGAGGAGAGGACCTGGTTGGGAAAAGTCCAAAATACATCAAAAGTAACTGCATAAACATTGAGCTGCTCCTGAGGAAATGGGCATGCATAAAATCACTATATAACACCTCTATGTGCAGTGGAGCACTGAGCTGCAGCTTTAGAGAAGATAAACAGACATTCAGAGGAAACACTACTGGAAGAACAAGAGCTATAATGTTTGGGTCAAGCGTCTGCTTAGTCCTGTGCTGTTATCGGTCATAGTGATACCTGTCCTCAGTGGAAGTTCGAGAAGGTTAAAGGGTTCTATGTTGTTGGTACTACTGAGAGATGAGGGCTGAAGATGGTTTGGCTGACTACTGAGGCAGGGCTGGGAAGGACAAGGAAGGACATGGCAGGGCAGGGCTTCATATAGCTTTCAAATGTTCGTCTCTGCGGGCCTGGGTCCTGCAGAGGCCTTAGCACCCCAACAAAAACACTTGAGGACATATGGATGGATATACAGGCAGGTATTAAATACCAAATTACTGACCTTAGTCTCTTTATCGCCGCTTCTCTCTGACACAGCCTTTAGCCTCAGCCAGAGAATGAGAAGATGAAGCAGAGATCATCTTTCAAAAGGATTGTAGCACCACAGAGCGCTGATACATCTTTAATGCGGCCGCAATGCAATCACAGCACCATTAAGATGCAGGAGCAGCTACTGCCCTGGCTGACAGAGAGGGGGAATACATGCGTTTCTGTGTTTCACACTACCATGACGTCAAGCGACGGCTTGACTGAGTGGATCCAAGCATTCATGAATGAGAGTAGTGAGAGCCAATTTAATTGCACACATTAAGCCTCCTCTGCTCCATTTTGAATGTCGGAATCCAAAGGGATTCATGACCCTCAGGACCCTGGGACATTGAGGGAGTTATTTTACGCTGGCCCAGTTTGAACCGGGAAAAAGCCTGTCATGTCATCAGGCGAAAGCGGGGAGGGAGGAGAGCCCTTCTCAATTCAAACAGTAAAGCATCATTTTGTCAACAAGGCATCATCCAGAAGCTCTTTTCCATAAAATACATTTTGAGTTTTCAAACTAGTTCTCACTGGGAAGGCTGATAAAGCATATTTATCAAAAGCAATTCACTTTTGCATGGGAAAACACAGAATCTTAAAAATTACTACACATCCTTAATTATGTCACTTTTGTTTTGAACTGACTTTGCAGTTGGACAGAGGGGCACCTGGCTCACGCCCGGGAGGCAGCCTGGTTCCAAATTCAATGCAATCATCTTTGAGCCGGTGCAAGACACACCTACACGGGCGCCCGGGCAAGATTAATCGAACCCCGCATGGAGCAGTTAAGAGTGATGATATCAGCATCATCTCAGCAGGTCCAATGAAAGGGTGTGAACTACAAACTGAACTTCTTGATTTGTAAAGGTAATTTGATCAGTCATAAACTGTGTGAATGATTGAGCGGATTTACAGAATGTACTGTTGATGATTCACAAAGACAATGACAACACTTCTGGTCCTTATGACAACACCAGATACTTTAACTGACAATGTTAGTTCAATACAAGGGCTTCTTGTTCTTTGCCAGGACAGTATTCGTCAATGTTGTGGTCCATTCAATTCTGGTCTTCTCTGACAATTACATAACAAGTGACTAACCATGATGACAACACAGTATAGATCATAACTAGCTACTTCCCAGTAGTAAAAAAAAAAAGCAGAGATGCAATAGTAACCCCTGCGTGGAATCAACGTCCAAACCTTCAATTCGAATACTCTTTGTTTGCTTTAGACTCATTTAAAGTAACGTTACCCAAGTACAATACACTGGAAGATATCTGATGGGAAAGATGCGACAGTACGGAGGTCTACAAACCTGGACCTTGTATCGTCACCCGAACTCGTTTTGATCTAGCTATCGGAGCGCACGAGGGACTCGCACACACATTTGTGAAAGTGACTGCGAGCTCTCTTTTAGCTGTCAATCAAGTTATTAATTGGCAATAAGTACGACAATCTAGTTAAAATCAGATATCTGCGTATTTCGGATTCAATGCAACTCTGTATTTTCTTACCTTACAAGGAAACGGTAGAGTAGAGGCAACTTTTTCCATAGCCAAGTTCCTGATACTCGGGGTGAGAGGGCCTCGACAAGTTGGACAACAACTCAGCTTTTGACGACATTGGTTGCAAACTAGATGCCCGGCCTGGCATTGCAGAATCGGTGGCAGAACGTAGTCAAAACAAACCGGGCACTCAAACAAGGCTGTAAGTTCAGCAGATTGTCCAGGTAGTGCTGCTGAGGGCAAGGAAACAACAGCGGCAGGTAGAGCCGAGACAGACCCGGCCACAGCTCCAACTCCGGCGGCGGCGACAGCAGCTGCGGCGGCCGCAGCTCCTCCCGAACCTCCGTGCTTTCCTCCTCCTGCTTTCCCGGCACCGAGTCCTCCGCCCCCGCCGCCCGCAGAGGACGGGTGGCTCATAGCGATTAGTTCAGTTCTTTAGGATAAACCCAGCGCGAAGTTTGAAGCCCAAGAACACTGTTTACGCACTCCTCGGCGTGGCAGACTCCGCTCCAAGAAATCTACAAGCCCCCGGGGACAGAACATGGCGGCCTGTGTTTGACAGAAAGCAAGTAGTCCATTGGAGAGCATGGTTTGAACTGACAGCTTCTGCGCCAATTAGAAAGTGAGCCTGGGCGGTTATGTAACGTGCACTTTCTTCAGCCCAGGCTTTGCTGACGCTTCCCAGATCTTACAACGCCTGGATAGGTATTTTATGCATCAGCTAACCACATATGTTATAGCAATCTGTCAGTCGCTGACAGTCGACGTGCCTTGCAACCAATGGTTGATACATGCAACGTCTGAGCAGGGGAACGCGACCGTAGTCATGGTGTAAAATGAACGTTGGGATCAGAGGTTTTGATAAACCATTGATCGTAAAATAACATATCGTGTAAAACATTTAGAACGCTGCACAATTTACTGGACAGTTTGGAAGTCCAAGTTATTCATGTGCAATATGATTGTTGTATCCTAGTAGCTGGGTAATGTTTGACAGGACAGTCCAGTTTCTTACTGTTTATCTCAGTACTATAAAAAAAAAAGAGCACAAGCCTACTGCTTTGATATTCAAGTGTTCCTATTCCCAATACAATTATAATCAGATTGGGGAAGTCTCCCTCTATTGGCCACTAACTGGAATACATCTGAACTATGCCCAAACAACTGGAAAACCCCTATTGTATTCACTCACTTCTTGCTTTCATTTTAAGTCCCATTATAACAGTTATAATGGACTAGACTTGCTATTGGAGGTGGCAGATAGCCTAGCAGTTAAGAGTGTTGAGTCAGTAACTGAAAGGTTGCTGGTTTAAATCCCTGAGCAGACTAAGTGAAACAAATCTGTCAATGTGCCCTTTTCAGCAAGGCACCTAACCCCAATTGCTCCTATAAGTCACTCTTCATAAGAGTGTCTGCTAAATGACAAATTTCTTCTTGTCACAAATATCTTTTTTATTTGTATGTACAAAAATTGGTGGCAAACAGGCATGACAGTTACTCATTTTACACAATGTGATGGGATAATTGTAAACTGGCTGGCTAACCTCAAAACTACCTTCTACAATATTTACAGCACACGCTTGCTTTCATCTAGCCGACTCCTCCCTGCTTTATCTACTTATCCATGAGGTCATAATGCATCATAGTCATCATCTTCATGCTTCCTTTTCAGCGATTCACTGGCCAAGTTCTGTGACACCATGTTGGTGGTGATGAGGATGTTCTTAGAGCCGATCAGGGAGGGATTGATTAGGACGTTTTGAACCGTTGGGGTGGATGGTGTGGCTGTTGGAAAACAAGACAAAAATCATGATTTATAATTAACATTTTGAATTCACATTTTATTCACTGAATAAATGCTAAGACAATCCCCACAAACTACTGAATTGAAGCTTCAGAGACCTGAATTACTAATGATGTACAGTGCATTCAGAAAGTATTCATACCCATTGAAGTATTCCAAGGGTCGGAAACTTTCCAGAAATTTTCCATGGGAAGTTAAGCCCGGGAATTTGGGGAATTTTGCTTCATTTCATCAAAAGAAAAAGTTTGCTTATAACAGTGTACCTTTTTTTGTGGGATTCACATGGCAATTCTAGGTCTTATGGCATATTTTGGTTCAACTATCCCCAATTCAATGGAATTGCAACCCTTGCATGCACAGTGCATTCTTCCATCACATGTACAGCTGATTCTGAAGATCTTGCACACTAATGAGATGCTATCGAGCCCACACTACTACACTGTCTGAGCCAAGGACTACATGCTTTCTGGTAAGTTGATTAAAATACTAGGTAGGGTGAATATATTGTATATGACATACATTATTTGTTAACTAGTAAATAGTAGCCTACAGGAAAGTGTGTTTAAATCATTTCTAACTTGTTAACAATTTCTGATAGTTAGTTTTTGCTACCATGTGGGTTTTGGCTTGCTTGAGCCTGCTAACTGAGGAGTGTTAATTCACCTGTTTCAATATGTTTCATTTTAAAACATTTATCTTACAAAAGGAGTTGTTTAACGGCTTAACTATTTACTTGTACATGGAATTGTATTTGGGTTTTTTTACTCATTTTTTTCTAATCTTTACAGGAAAATGCCATGGGCACTATCTGATTTGTGGAGACATTTCACTGCAGCTAATGTAGAAGGAAAAGCTTGTACATTTGCAAATACTGTGCCAAATCATATGTAAAGAATGCAACAAAGATGCAGAATCATCATCTGGCCAAGTGCATAAAGTTCCCTAAGCACCCACAACAAGCAACCTCTGGCAAAAGTTCCTTTACTTCTATTCGAGGTTAAAATTATAAATCAGACACCTTATCAATAGCAACAGCTCATGGTCCTGGAATCAGAAGTTTGACTCAATGGAGGAACGTAGTCAGAGAAATGCTGATGAATGTCTTGCTCGAGCTGTGTATGCAACTGGTTCACCTCTGATGCTCACAGGCAATGTGTATTGGAAGAGATTTCTGAATGTTCTTCCCCCAGCATACACCCCTCCAACCAGACATGCTTTATCTACTCATTTGCTGGATGCAGATTTCAAGTGAAGGTCCAACAAATCATAGAGAAACAGACTGTATTGCAATCATCTCTGATGGGTGTCGTCGAATGGTCGTGGGCAAGGAATAATTAACTACATCATATCCACCCCTCAACCAGTATTCTACAAGAGCACAGACACAAGGGACAACAGAAACACCAGTCTCTACATTGCAGATGAGCTGAAGGCAGTCATCAATGACCATGGACCACAGAAGGTATTTGCACTGGTGACAGACAATGCTGCGAACATGAAGGCTGCTTGGTCTAAAGTGGAGGAGTCCTACCCTCACATCACACCCATTGCCTGTGCTGCTCATGCATTGAATCTGCTTCTCAAGGACATCATGGCACTGAAAACAATGGATACACTCTACAAGAGAGCCAAGGAAATGGTTAGGTATGTGAAGGGTCATCAAGTTATAGCAGCAATCTACCTCACCAAGCAAAGTAAGAAGAATAAGAGCGCCACACTGTAGCTGCCCAGCAACACCAGTGGGGTTGGTGTTGTCATGTTTGACAGTCTCCTGGAGGGGAAGGAGTCTCTACAAGAAATGGCCATATCGCAGTCTGCCGATATGGACAGCCCCATCAAGAGGATCCTCCTGGATTATGCATTTTGGGAGAGAGCGGTAAGCAGCCTGAAACTCCCGAAACCCATAGCAGTAGCCATTGCATGGATTGAGGGAGACAATGCCATCCTGTCTGATGTTCAGACTCTGCTTGCAGATGTAAGAGAAGAAATCCGTACTGCCCTGCCCACTTCACTGTTGCTCCAAGCAGAGGAAACTGCAGTTCTGAAATACATCAAAAAGCATGAAGACTTCTGCCTGAAGCCTATACACACCACAGCGTACATGTTGGACCCCAAGTATGCTGGCAAGAGCAACCTATTCCTCCTCAGGAGACTGAAAAAATTTGGCATGGGTCCCCATCTCCTCAAAAGGTTCTAAAGCTGCACCACCGAGAGCATCCTGACCGGTTGCATCACCGCCTGGTATTGCAACTGCTCAGCATCTGACCGTAAGGAGCTACAAAGGGTAGTGCGTACAGCCCAGTACAACATTGGGGCTAAGCTTCCTGCAATCCAGGACCTATTTAAATAGGCGGTGTCAGAGGAACGCACACCCAGTCATAGCCGCTTCTCTCTACTAATGCACGGCAAGCGGTTACAGAGCACCAAATCTAAGACCAAAAGGCTCCTCAACAGCGTCTATCACCAAGCCATAAGACTGCTGAACAATTAATTCAAACAAATTAATTGTTCAGCAGTCTTATGGCTTGGGGATCGAAGCTGTTGAGCGTTTTGTACTATTACATTGACCCCCCCCCCCATTTGTTTTGTACACTGCTGCTACTCACGGTTTACCATCTATGCATAGTCACTTCACCCCTACCTACATGTACAAATTACCTCAACTAACCTGTACCCCGTACACTGACTCGGTACCGGTACCCCTGTAATTGTTGTTACTTTATATAATTATTTTACTTTATTTGGTAAATATAGGACTTCTAAGTAAGCATTTCATGGTAAGGCTACACTTGTATTCGGCACGTGAAAAATAAAGTTTGATTGAACTTTGCACACTTGGATTGTACAATATTTGCAAATCAGATTTTTCATTCATCTCTGTGAACTGTTGGTTGTTGGTAAGCCATTTAAGTCTTGCCACTCATGAACATTCAATGTCGTCTTGGTAAGCAACTCCAGTGTAGATTTGGCATTGTGTTTTAGGTTACTGTCCTGCTGAAAGGTGAATGTCTCCCAGTGTCTGTTGGAAAGCAGACAACCAGGTTCTCAGTTTCTTTTTATCCTAAAAAAAAAAAACCCTCCCAAGTCTTTGCCAAGTACATATCTTTGCCACATTTTTTTGCAGTTTTAGTTTAGTGCCTTATTGCAAACAGGATGCAAGTTGTGTAATATTATTTTTCTATACAGGCTTCCTTATTTTCACTCTGTCATTTAGGTTAGTATTGTGGAGTAACTACAATGTCGATCCATCATCAGTTCTCCTATCACAGCCATTAAACCCTGTAACTGTTTTAAAGTCACCATTGGCCTCAGTGAAATCCCTGAGTGGTTTCCTTCCTCTTCGGCAACAGAGTTAGGAAGGACAACTGTATCTTTGTAGTGACTGGGTGTATTGATACACCATCCAAAGTGTAATTAATAACTTCGCCATGGTCAAAAGGGATATTCAATGTCTGCTTTTTAAAATTGTTAACCAATCGACCATTAGGTGCCCTTCTTTGCAAGGTATTGGAAAATGTCCCTGGTCTTTGTGGTAGAATCGGTGTTTGAAATTCACTGTTCGACTGAAGGACCTTACAGATAATTGTATGTGTGGGGTAAAGCGATAAGGTAGTCATTCAAAAATCAGTCCATGCAACTTATGACTTGTTAAGTAAATTTGTACTCCTAAACTCCAGGCTTGCCATAACAATGGGGTTGAATAGTTAGACATTTCAGCTTTTCATTTTTAATCAATTTGTAAAAATCTCTAAACACATAATTCTACTTGGACATTATGGTGTATTGTGTCTAGGCCAGTGACACAATCTCTAAATTCAGGCTGTAACAACATGTGGAAAAAGTCTTAGGGGTGTGGATACTTTCTTTAGGCACTGTAAATACAGTGAACAAAGATGTAAAATGCAACATTTAAAAGTGTTGGTCCCATGTTTAATGAGCTCAAATAATAGATCCCAGAAATTTCCCATACGCACATTTGGTGCACAAATTTGTTAAAATCCCTGTCAGTGAGCATTTCTCCTTTGCCAAGATAATCCACCTGATAGGTGTGGCATATCAAGAAGCTGATTAAACAGCATGATCATTACACAGGTGCACCTTGTGCTGGGGACAATAAAAGGCCACTAAAATGTGCAGTGGTGTCACAACAATGCCACAGATGTCTCAAGTTGAGGGAGCGTGCAATTGGCATGCTGACTGCAGGAATATCCACCAGAGCTGTTGCCAGAGAATGTAATGTTCATTTCTCTACCATAAGCCAACTCCAACATCATTTTAGAGAATTTGGCAGTACGTCCAACCAATGTCACAACCGCAGACCACACGTAACCAAGCCAGCCCAGGACCTCCACATCCGGCTTCTTCACCTGCGGGATCGTCTGAGACCAGCCACCCGGACAGATAATGAAACCATGGGTTTGCCCAACTGAAAACTGTTGGCACAAACTGTCAGAAACCGTCTCAGGGAAGCTCCCTCGCATGCTCTGTGTCCTCACTAGGGTCTTGACCTGACTGCACTTTGGCATCATAACTGACTTCAGTGGGCAAATGCTCACCTTCAACGGCCACTGGTACGCTGGAAAAGTGTACTCTTCATGGATGAATCCCGGTTTCACATGTACCGGGCAGATGGCAGACAGAGTGTATGACGTCATGTGAGCGAGCGGTTTGCTGATGTCAACGTTGTGAACAGGGTGCCGGTGGGGTTATGGTGTGGCCAGGCATAAGCTACGGACAACGAACACCGTTGCATTTTATCAATGGCAATTTGAATGCACAGACATACTGTGAAGAGATCCTGAGGCCCATTGTCGTGCCATTCATCCGACGCCATCACCTCATGTTTCAGTATGATAATGTACGGCCCCATGTCGCATGGACCTGTACACAATTCCTGGAAGCTGAAAATGTCCCAGTTCTTCCATTGCCTGTATACTCAGCAGACATGTACCCATTGAGCATGTTGGGGATGCTCTGGATCGACAGCATGTTCCAGTTCGCGCCAATATCCACAAACGTCGCATAGCCATTGAAGAGAAATGGACCGAAATTCCACAGGCCACAATCAACAGCCTAATCAATTATATGCGAAGGAGATGTATCACACTGCATGAGGCAAATGGTGGTCACACCAGATACTGACTGGTTTTCTGATCCACGCCCCTACTTAAGTTATCTGTATTCTCAGTATTGTGGAATCCATAGATTTGGGCCTAATGAATTTATTTCAAGGAGTCTCTTACAGGACTTGGAGGCTGCGGTCTGTGAGGATGGGATCTGAACGGTGAAGCGCTGCCCCGACAGAGACATTGGCGTCCCCACTTTGGTAGTGACTGACTGAACTGAGGGAGTGCCTGGAAACATGCAAGAAGAAAGGAGTCAATGTTTTTGTAATGAAACAGAAAATACATCAGATAAGGTAGCAACAGGGCTGCACACCAAAAGGCCAACCCAAATCCCAATGTCAAATATACGTGCTTGTGACAATGTGTTTGAAAAATATGTAATACAATGAAGAGATATTACTGAAAAGTTAATGCACTAAAGGGTCCCTCACCAAAGGTAGGTGTGCTGGACCTGCTGGATACAGCTCCTACACTGAGACGAGGCACTGTTATTCTCCCCGCGGATGAGGACATCTGCACAGAAGAGGAACAGTCAGAAAGATTCTCAACATAGAACAGAATGAAATAGAATAAAATAAAGATGAATTGCAAGCGCAGAGCAGATCATGAGGTTACCTTTTTCTGTATGGATTTGAGCCTGTAGTTAGGAGCAGTCAGACAGTAACGGTCTGGGGGCAGGCGGGGCCCAGTGTATGGCTTAATCAAAGGCAGAGGGGTCTGGTTCTTCTGCCTAGCTACCTCCAGCAGGAACTACACAAAGTCAACATAGTCAGGAGTTAGCCTTGATCATTTATGAACACCTGAATAGGCAAATAATGATGTCGATCTTGGCACTGCTACTCAATCTTACATCTCGTGGTGGTGGGGAGGTGAAGGACTGGTCCATGCGACTCTGGATCGCGAGTCTTATGTCGTCAGCATCCACATTGTTCTTCTTGGCATGTGTTGCATAGATTTTGGCATCCTCGATAATGGTTGTCACATATCCTGTAAAATCAAATTACTTTATTTTCTTGTAGTGCTCAGTAATTAACCGACATTTTGGTTATTTTGGGGGTTTCAAAAATGTATTGACCGACGTCTGTTCAATTATTTCAATTCCATTTAGTTCTTAATTTTTTGGTGAGCGCAACGTGCAGTTTTTCTAGAGATGAATCAGGTCAAGCCCGATCTGTGCGATGTAGTACAGAGTTGTAATTTCCAACAGGCCAATATTATAAATAGTTTAGCACAGAAATCATGGTAATGAACTACAATGACCATAATCCATTGCGCGCCTACTTGTCTGGTCTGAGACGGAGAGAAGAGGAAAAACGAGCGATCGAGATGGATAGAGCACTTGCTTCTCTACCTGTAAAAACATTATATAAGAATAATAGTTGGTATTCAGCAGTCATAAAAATATGCCTTATTTACTTTCAAAAACTACTAAAAGAGTGATTTCGTCAGACAGCAGCTCTATAGAGATAGGAAATAATAAAGTCATCAAATAGGCCTAAAAGACATTAAATAAACAACTGAAATATACATTTTTAAAGTAAACTAATGTGAATAAATTATGGTTAATAAGTGATAAGCAGTAATGGGCAACCACTATCATCATGAGACCTTTATTAATTGTTTTATTCTGTGTCATTACAGCATTCAACCCACATAATACATTTAGTGTGTAAAAATAATTGACACCGAAATCCATGGAAACGACCTCAAAAAGCACTAATCCCTCAGCACTATTGTTTTGGTACATTAACGTTTGTCTTGTAGCTGCTAATATGCAATATTGCACACAGAGCATAAATAACAAGGGAGAATTGAATGTATACTTACTGTAGGTAAATTCCAGCATTTGATTAATCACTCTGGGCTCATACTCTGTTATCCCCATGTCTTTGAGGATTTGGATCATAACCTTTGCAAAGGAAGAATTAGAGAGGATAAGAAGCTAGAAAAGCAGTATACTGTGCCATCAACTCGTCAATGCTGACATTAGCTTTGAAGTCCCTAGGGCAATTCAGACAGCTGACAGGATTTTTATAATTAAGTATGTGTTGGTTTTAATTGACTTTTTGTTCTTATGTGTTCTTAATGTGTTACATTGAGTATATTTATGTTTATCTATACTTACCTGTTTTATGTGCTTGTTTGTGTATTGTGCAGGGCTCATTTGTAAGAGATTTTAGTTTCAATATGACTTCCTTGTTGAAATAAAGGTAAATAAACTGCACTAACTAGATCGCTAGCTACAACAATAAAAATTAAGTCAGCTGCTGACGTTAGTTTGTCCTGATAACAGGCTAACGTTAACTAGCTACTATAGCTACTGTTCCCAATACAATAGGCAAGTAGATGCGTTATAAAAATACATCCAAATAGAATGACATTGAGTTATATTTCTGAACAGCACCCTACATAAATGCACTTTGAAAAAGAAAGCATTATGTTCTAGTTCTAACGTTATCTAGCTAAAAGATAAATAACTGTCTAACTACCTAGCTCGCAAGCTACCGTAACTTACCCAACGTTCGCCACCTAGCTAACGTTAGCTAGCGAGATGAGCTTAAAATCCTGCAAAAATCTTCTTAAAAACTTCAGACAAAGCCACAATAGATATTTAACTAAACACTCATCATTACTGTGAATGATTGAGACTATGACATTTCACAAATTGTAACTAGGTGGTTTACTCCTACCTGTGCATCTTTAGGAACAGTTTTCGGAGAAGCCATTTTCACGTTTGTTCCTTTCCCGCGCATCCACTTCCGCACTAAAATCTAGGTTGAAGATGGGATAATAATAATAATAATATTCTTCTTCTGTATTATGCCTGGCCGGAAACAGATGTTATAGGTGCAAGACGCCACCTATTGTATCAACCTACTATTCTGCAGTATGATTTTATTTCCCTTTGCGAAAAGAAATCCCTACTAATTTACTACAGCCATTAAAATCTCACCATTATTGCACTAATTTGGCTCTATCTGATGCTACACCAGGCCAGCAGCCTGAGAGGATGTTCAAAACACCTTGTAACTCTTCTGCAGTAAAATCTCGTACACCCAAGTACTTCTCTGCAGCTGCCACCACAATATTTATCCTCTGTGGTTTACATTCCCTTCCTGAGGTACAGTTGACAACCATAGCCATGAATGTAACAAATATATATACTTATTGAATCACACGTAATTCCTATCACTTTCTATTGGCCTTGGCCTACTCACAGGGATCCTCTTTGGACCCATCTTCCTCTACAACTCAATTCAATTCAAGGGGCTTTATTGGCATGGGAAACATATGTTAACATTGCCAAAGCAAGTGAAGTAGATAATATATAAAAGTGAAATAAACAACAAAAATGAACAGTAAACATTACACTCACAGAAGTTCCAAAAGGATAAAGACATTACAAATGCCATACTATGTATATATACCGTGTTGTAACGATGTGCAAATGGTTAAAGTACAAAAGGGAAAATAAATAAACATAAATATGGGTTGTATTTACAATGGTGTTTGATCTTCACAGGTTGCCCTTTTCTTGTGGCAACAGGTCACAAATCTTGCTGCTGTGATGGCACGCTGTGGTATTTCACCCAGTAGATATGGGAGTTTATCAAAATCGGGTTTGTTTTCAAATTATTTGTGGCTCTGTGTAATCTGAGGGAAATATGTGTCTCTAATATGGTCGTACATTTGGCATTAGGTTAGGAAATGCATCTCAGTTTCCACCTCATTTTGTGGGCAGTGTGCACATAGCCTGTCTCTCTTGAGAGACAGATCTGCCTACGGCGTCTTTTCTCAATGGCAAGGCTATGCTCACTGAGTCTGTACATAGTCAAAGCTTTCCTTAAGTTTGGGTCAGTCACAGTGGTCAGGTATTCTGCCACTGTATACTCTCTGTTTTGGTCAAATAGCATTATAGGTTGCTCTGTTTTTCTTGTTAATTCATTCCAATGTGTCAAGTAATTATCTTTTTCTTTTTTCATGATTTGGTTGGGTCTAATTGTGTTGCTGTCCTGGGGCTCTCTTCACTGCCTCAGCATATAACACCTTCTGCAATACTCTGATCATGGCAACCTCAACCTGCCTTTCTCTCACCGGACACCTCTGATCTCCAGCACCATGGGTACCCCTACAGTTTACACACACAACTTTTTCCACTGATACTACACATTCCTTTGTATCATGTCCTCCTGCACGCTTCTCACATCTAGGAATCTCCCTCTCACACATTGCTGCCACATGACCATATGCTTGACACCTAAAACACCATAATGGGTTCAGGACAAAAGCTCTCATGGGAAAACTGACACATTCTAACTTGACATCATCTGGTAAAGACTCTGCATCAAAACTCAGTAGTACAGACAGTGTCTTCTCTGATTCACCAAGCTCTTCAGCAGGTCCGTGTCGCACAGACACCGGGAATCTTAAACTTCAGTTGACCATCCTCAACACTTAACGCCACTCCAGTTATCACTCCATTCAACAGCGCCCTGCTCCAGAGAAGAAAGCAATTCACAGTTCTTGTCCCTAGTCACGTGGTCGAAGCACATGCTCCCTCTGGATGATAGAAAAACTAAAAATCAACACAACTGCTCTTGGCGTTACTTTTACCAACCCAACAATCCCCAACCTCTTCTCCACCCAACCTGACAACACATACTGATCAGGCAGAAGGCAAGGGTCCATTCTTTTCAAAAATCTCACTGCCACTGGGTCAATAATCACCTTTATCACCATTGGGATGAGGCTCAAACTCAGCTTCACTGCACCTGCCACAGCAGTTAATTCACCCTCATTCTCATCATGTTCAATTTCCTTCTGCAGCATTCCATATTTACTCTTAATATGTTCCACTTTATTTAGTTTTTTTGCCCACCTTCTTACCCACCTACAGTTGAAGTCGGAAGTTTACATACACCTTAGCCAAATACATTTAAACTCAGTTTTTCACAATTCCTGACATTTAATCAGAGTAAAAATTCCCTGTCTTAGGTCAGTTAGGATCACCACTTTATTTTAAGAATGGGTAATGTCAGAATAATAGTAGAGAGAATGATTTATTTCAGCTTTTATTTCTTTCATCACATTCCCAGTGGGTCAGAGGTTTACATACACTCAATTAGTATTTGGTAGCATTGCCTTTATATTGTTAAACTTGGGTCAAACATTTCGGGTAGCCTTCCACAAGCTTCCCACAATAAGTTGGGTGAATTTTGGCCCATTCCTCCTGACAGAGCTGGTGTAACTGAGTCAGGTTTGTAGGCCTTCTTGCTCACACATGCTTTTTCAGTTCTGCCCACACATTTTCTGTAGGATTGAGGTCAGGGCTTTGTGATAGCCAGTCCAATACCTTGACTTTGATGCCCTTAAGCCATTTTGCCACAACTTTGGACGTATGCTTGGGGTCATTGTCCATGTGGAAGACCCATTTCCGACCAAGCTTTAACTTCCTGACTGATGTCTTGAGATGTTGCTTCAATATATCCACATCATTTCCCTCCTCGTGATGCCATCTATTTTGTGAAGTGCACCAGTCCCTACTGCAGCTAAGCACCCCCACAACATGATGCTGTCACCCCCGTAATTCATGGTTGGTATGGTGTTCTTTGGCTTGCAAGCCTCCCCCTTTTTCTTCCAAATATAACGATGGTCATTTTGGCCAAACAGTTCTATTTTTGTTTCATCAGACCAGAGGACATTTCTCCAAAAAGTACGATCTTTGTTCCCATGTGCAGTTGCAAACCGTAGTCTGGCTTTTTCTTGGCGGTTTTGGAGGAGTGGCTTCTTCCTTGCTGAGCGGCCTTTCAGGTTATGTCGATATAGGACTCGTTTTACTGTGGATATACATACGTTTGTACCTGTTTCCTCCAGCATCTTCACAAGGTCCTTTGCTGTTGTTCTCGGATTGATTTGCACTTTTCGCACCAAAGTACATTAATCTCTACGAGACAGAACGCGTCTCCTTCCTGAGCGATATGGCGGCTGCGTGGTCCCATGGTGTTTATACTTGCATACTATTGTTTGTACAGATGAACGTGGTACCTTCAGGCATTTGGAAATTGCTCCCAAGGATGAACCAGACTTGTGGAGGTCTACAATTGTTTTTCTGAGGTCTTGGCTCATTTCTTTTGATTTTCCCATGATGTCAAGCAATGAGGCACTGAGTTTGAAGGTAGGCCTTGAGATACATCCACAGGTACACCTCCAATTGACTCAAATGATGTCAATTAGCCTATCAGAAGCTTCTAAAGCCATGACATCATTTTCTGGAATTTTCCACGCTGTTTAAAGGCACAGTCAACTTAGTGTATGCAAACTTCTGAGCCACTGGAATTGTGATACAGTGAATTATAGGTGAAATAATCTGTCTGTAAACAATTGTTGAAAAAATGACTTGTGTCATGTACAAAGTAGATGTCCTAACCGACTTGCCAAAACTATAGTTTGTTAACAAGAAATGTGTGGAGTGGTTGAAAAACAAGTTTTAATAACTCCAATCTAAGTGTATGTAAACTTCCGACTTCAACTGTATATGCGTTCCCCTGACTCCATCTCTAAATCCAACAACTATTCGGGCATAGGCCTACCCGCCATCTTGTCCCAAAAACGTTTCCCTTCAGGACAAAAACTTCACCAGACATTTGTTTAAGCTACCTCATGCCTGAGTTCCAAATCACTTCCAACCACAATGGGACATTTTGAACCTAGACTAAGCTAAAATGTGCTTGGTACCGCCACGCTCTGGTTCACAGCGTTCATGACCCCTAGACTTTGTTAATTTTAGATTATTGGGGGGCGGGGAGGGTAAATGAAAACTACACATTTACTGTGAATACATTGCTCTTATAAAATATAAAGCTATTCAATGTTGCAAAAATATGGTGAATTTGAAAGTGCAATGAATTAAATAATCTCACTAGGTGGCGCTGTGAAACTTGAAGTTAATTTAGCTGGCCTTCAACAATCATCAAAAAAGAATTGATGCGCACGCACGCACGTGTGTGTGTGTGTGTGTGTGTGTGTACAAATTTGTATTTATTTTTATTTCACCTTTATTTAACCAGGTAGGCAAGTTGAGAACAAGTTCTCATTTACAATTGCGTGACTGCTACCTACTTACATATTGATTGCCAAAGCCTGGACTTAATTGACATATGGGGAGTTAAAAACCCTGGAGAGAAACAATACACATGGAGTAATAGAGATCGTTCACTACAATCAAGAATTGACTTGTAGGTGATAACCTCTAGTCTTGAGCCCAACACTGTAGAGGTAAAAATACTGCCTGCAGTCTTAACGGATCATAAAGTCATATGACTGACTTTCAGAATGTGCAGTAATGATGATAAAAAATACTCTGGTGGTTATTGGAAATGAAACAACTCATTGTTATTGCATGATGATTTAGAAAATGTGATTAAAAATCTAATTTCTGTTTACTGGAATTTAGCTACATCTAATGCAGAATATGGGAAATATTGGGAACTGCTGAAATTTAAAATCCGCTCAGCCTGTATTACTTGTGGAAAACGGCTTGCTTTAAGAAGGAAATGTGAGGTAGCTGAACTCTCTAAGACAGTTGCGGCTATCCCAGAGATTGAGCATCTTGATCTTAATGAGAAAGCTAAATTGAAGGATTCACAGAATCAACTAGATACATTTTATGAGGAAAAGGCTAGAGGAGCCTTCATAAGATCCAGAAAACAATGGTTTGAAAAAGGTGAAAAGAACAGTAGATACTTTTTTACCACTGAGAATGGAGAGTTGTTGTCATACTTTAACACTAAGTTTTATGAGAATCTTTACTCCTTAGATAACAATTTGAGTGACTCTAAGGATCGCCTTGACTCTATAGAGAATGTTAACTGGTTAGTGTTCTTTTCTTTTTCCTTTATTATTTAATAAACACCCTTGAAACCGAGCTAATCATACTCTGTCCGTGTCTGATCTATGTAAACGTCTTGACCAAACCTTCTGGTCTGCCACACCGTGTAATAGCTTGATTTCTAAATATATACCTGAAGTTACCAGTGAATAAAGTTTTTGTGAACTAGAAACTGAATCTATTGAACACTTATTCTGTCATTGTTTACACAGTGAAGTATTCTGGACTGATGTAAAACTATATCTTGGCAACAAAAGTTTGACATTATTTTACTACACTGATTCCACAATTGAACGTGAGTATGTCATACATCTCTTTATTTCATTAGGATACACAAATCAACATTTATGAAGAAAAAGTCCCTTTTCTTTATTTTTTATCTGATTTGGAAAACTATTTAGAATCATTAAAACGTATACAAAAAAATGTCAAAAATGTATTCACTACATGTCTGTATTTGAATTGATATAATGTGGATTTGTATTATTTTTTTCTTTCTCTTCCGTATTTCTTTGTGGAATCCCTCTGGCTGTTCTGTTTTTGTGTTTTGCATGTTACTGTTTAATAAAAAAAAAAACATTAAAAAAAGTAAAAATACAAAAATACAAAGGGATTTTGTTTTGTATTATTAAGTAAGCAAGCATCCTGTAGGAAAGCAAAGTTCCATTCCATACTAAATCATGATATTTGAATTTACAGTTAGCTATTGTAATGTGGTAACGTTAAAGACTAGGAGTCACATTCTAGCCAAGTCAAGTGAGTAGGTTGTTCTTTGGCTGCTGGTACGTTAATCTCAATAATTGTGAATCACAAGCATTTGAAATGTTGATCTTTGAATGTCTGAGCACACAGTAGTTTAGTTGATGTCTAGCTCTTTATACTATTGGACCTTGCTGCATTTAGCAACGCTAGTATTTACACTAGCGTTGATAGGAAATAGCTTGAAAAAAAAAATGTCCTACGGAAGACGGAGGTTAAATACAATTCAATTTCAATTTACTCGTAGGGTTCGTCCTTATGCAGGGAGTAAATTGAAGAAAGAAAAAAATGTAATAGAAAATAAATTAAAGACTTTCCAAACGGGTAGACCCAATTCCTCTCCATTTACCTCGTGTCAACATAAAAGTCCTACACGTGCATAATACCTGAAAAAAATATAACTTGTGGGGGATTTTTATTTTGACATGAGGTACTGCATGGGTCTACAACAGACCCACGTTTGGAAATGCTGTTTAATTACACAATCTAGTAGATCTATTTTTTTTATCTCAAATTTCCCCCTGCAAAAGGACCAAGCCTAAAGAAAATCGACAGATTAAGTTGAAATTGTATTTGATGTAACTTCCGGCGGACTATTCAGTTTTTTTTCAAGCTTATTCCCAGCAATGCTAGTGTGTAAATACTAGCATTGCTAAAAGCAGCTAAATTGGACCTAGGTTGATGTTACCCATTAAAGTTAACATGCATTGTTTTCTTATTATTGTTCTCCAGGAAGATGATATCCCAGGTGTTCATCTTGTCCTCCAAAGGAGATCACCTCATCTACAAAGACTGTGTCCTCCGCCTACTGGCCTGTGTCACTCCTCAGCACCTTATCTAAAGTTGTTGAGACTGAGATGAGTGTTTTATCAACTTGAAGTACACCTTCTCAAGCACAAACTACGGAGTCTGCTACTTACATTATGCACCTTTTTGAGCAGATCAAGCAGGAAAGTGAGAAGGGGAACTATACAGGTATGGTCATGTTAGACTTGCAAAACGTGTTTGACACCGGACGATGACATTCTTCTGATGAAACTGAAATGCATAGGTCTAAATGATATAGCAATCAATTGGTTTAGGTCTTACCTGATTAACAGAACACAAGGATGTAATGCTATTGATGTTATAATAAATATCCTGTGGCGTACCGCATGGATCAATCTTAGGGCCACTCTTATTCCTTATATATGTATGTCAATGATATGCCAGCTGCAATAAAGTGCAAACTCATGCTTTATGCTGATGACTCAGCCCTATCAGGGAAGGGTATTGCTTATATAGAGGAGACCTCGAGTAAGGAATTGCATTCTGTTAGAGATTGGTTGGTTGACAACAAAGTGTTGCTATATTTGGGCAAAACTGAATCTATTTATCCAGGCTGTGGAAGGTTTACTTTTGGACAAGATTGTCTAAGAGAAACCACTCCACTGTCCCCTTGTGCCACCTATGTTACGTTTGTAATTTATTATGAATGTATTAGTAGGCTTACGGATTGGGCGAGTACATTTTTCAAGTAATCTGCCCATGTCAACAAGAATGACAACGAAAGATCACGTGATTCCTGTGACTTGTTCAATTGCATGCAGTTCAGGTAATTGTTTATAGACAAAGCTATAGTACAAGCTGTTTTCAGACAGGTCAAACAGCCAGCCGTGTGTGTGCAAACGCACCAGCCGGAGGAGACTTGCAAGCCAGAGAACACCATCCCAACCGTGAAGCACAGGGGTGACAGCATCATGTTGTGGGGGTGCTTAGCTGCAGTAGGGACTGGTGCACTTCACAAAATAGATGGCATCACGAGGAGGGATATGATGTGGATATATTGAAGCAACATCTCAAGACGTCAGTCAGGAAGTTAAAGCTTGGTCACAAATGGGTCTTCCACATGGACAATGACCCCAAGCATACTTCCAAAGTTGTGGCAAAATGGCCTAAGGAAAATAAGGTCAAGGTATTGGACTGGCCATCACAAAGCCCTGACCTCAATCCTATAGAAAATGTGTGGGCAGAACTGAAAAGGTGTGTGCGAGCAAGGAGGCCTACAAACCTGACTCAGTTACACCAGCTCTGTCAGGAGGAATGGGCCAAAATTCACCCAACTTATTGTGGGAAGCTTGTGGAAGGCTACCCGAAATGTTTGACCCAAGTTAAACAATATAAAGGCAATGCTACCAAATACTAATTGAGTGTATGTAAACTTCTGACCCACTGGGAATGTGATGAAATAAATGAAAGCTGAAATAAATCATTCTCTCTACTATTATTCTAACATTTCACATTCTTAAAAAATAAAGTGGTGATCCTAACTGACCTAAAACAGGGAATGTTTACTAGGATTAAATGTCAGGAATTGTGAATAACTGAGTTTAAATGTATTTTTCTAAGGTGTATGTAAACTTCCGACTTCAATTGTATGTATGCATGTATGTATTCAACACTCTGTATTTTCCCTTCTGTCTTCAGGGAGGCAAAAACAAGATATTTGTGAATGTGATTGAAAGGATGTCTGTAGTCATTGGTGCCAAATCACTTTTTATTGATCGCAGACACACATTTAGCAGATGTTATTGCGGGTGAAGCGAAATGCATGTGTTCCTATCTCTAACAGTGCAGTAATATCTAACAATACACACAAATCCAAAAAGTAAAATAGTGGAATTAAGAAATATAGAAATATTAGGACGAGAAATGTCGTAGTCCGGAATGGTATTGTATACAGTATATACACTACCGTTCAGAAGTTTGGGGTCACTTAGAAATGTCCTTGTTTCCCATGAAAACATACATGAAATTAGTTGCAATATGAATAGAAAATATAGTCAAGATGTTGACAAGGTTATAAATAATGATTTTTAATTGAAATAATAATTGTGTCCTTCAAACTTTGCTTTCATCAAAAAATTCTCAATTTCCAGCAATCACTACAGCCTTGCAGTGATTGCTCCTTCCACTACAGCCTTGCAGACCTTTGGCATTCTAGTTGTCAATTTGTTGAGGAAATCTGAAAAGATTTCACCCCATTCTTCCTGAAGCACCTGCCACAAGTTGGATTGGCTTGATTGGCACTTTACGTACCATACGGCCAAGCTTCTCCCACAACAACTCAAAAGGGTTGAGATCCGGTGACTGCGCTGGCCACTCCATTATAGACAGAAGACCAGCTGACTGCTTCTTCCCTAAATAGTTATTGCATAGTTTGGAGCTGTGCTTTGGGTCATTGTCCTGTTGTAGGAGGAAATTGGCTCCAATTAAGCTCCGTCCACAGGGTATGGCATGGCATTGCAAAATGGAGTGATAGCCTTCCTTCTTCAAGATCCCTTTTACCCTGTACAAATCTCCCACTTTACCACCACCAAAGCACCCCCAGACCAACACATTAACTCCACCATGCTTGACAGATGGCGTCAAGCACTCCTCCAGCATCTTTTCATTTTGTCTGCATCTCATGAATGTTCTTCTTTGTGATCCGAACACCTCAAACTTCGTCTGTCCATGACACTTTTTTCCAATCTTCCTCTGTCCAGTGTCTGTGTTCTTTTGCCCATCTTAATCTTTTATTTTTATTGGCCAGTCTGAGATATGTCTTTTTCTTTGTAACTCTGCCTAGAAGGCCAGCATCCCGGAGTTGCCTCTTCACTGTTGACGTTGAGACTGGTGTTTTGCGGGTACTATTTAATGAAGCTGCCAGTTGAGGACTTGGGAGGCGTCAGTTTCTCAAACTAGACACTCTAATGTACTTGTCCTCTTGCTCAGTTGTGTACCAGGTCCTCCCACTCCTCTTTCAATTCTGGTTAAAGGCAGTTTGCGCTGTTCTGTGAAGGGAGTAGTACACAGCGTTGCACGAGATCTTCAGTTTCTTGGCAATTTCTCACATGGAATAGCCTTCATTTCTAAAGAAGGACAGTTTTATTGCTTCTTTAATTTGGACAACAGTTTTCAGCTGTGCTAACATAATTGCAAAAGGGTTTTCTCATGATCAATTAGCCTTTTAAAATTATAAACTTGGATTAGCTAACACAACGTGCCATTGGAACACAGGAGGGATGGTTGCTGATATTGGGCCTCTGTACGCCTATGTAGATATTCCATAAAAAATCTGCCGTTTCCAGCTACAATAGTCATTTACAACATTAACAATGTCTACACTGTATTTCTGATCAATTTGATGTTATTTTAATGGACCAAAAAATTCGCTTTTCTTTCAAAAACATGGACATTTCTAAGTGACCCCAAACTTCTGAACGGTAGTGTATATACACAGTATATGTATGATTGGATGTATAGACAACATGGACAGTATATGGATAGAATATATAGTATGTCTGAAGAATAGTATATGTACAGCAATTGTTAAATAGGATAGTCCTTGACTAGAATACAGTATATACATACGAAGTGGTTAAAACCGTATGTAAACATTATTAAAGTGACCAGTGTTCCTTGACTATGTACATATGGCAGCAGCCTCTAAGGTGGTAGAGCAACAGGGTGGTAGCCGGGTAGTAACTAAAGTTCAGGGCAGGGTACTGGGTGGAGGCCGGCTAGTGGTGACTATTTAACAGTCTGATGGCCTTGAGATAGAAGCTGTTTTTCAGTCTCTCGGTCCCAGGTTTGATACACCTGTACTGACCTCACCTTCTGGATGGTAGCGGGTGAACAGGCTGTGGTTTGGGCGGCTGAGGTCTTTGATGATCTTATTGGCCTTACTGTTACACCGGATGCTGTAGATGTCCTGGAGGGCAGGCACCACCCTCTGGAGAGCCCTGCGGTTGGGAATGGTCCAGTTGCCGTTCCAGGCAGTGATACAGCCCAACAGGATGCTTTCAATAGTGCATCTGTAAAAGTTTGTGAGGGTCTTAGGGCCCAAGGCGAATTTCTTCAGCCTCCTGAGGTTGAATAAGTGCTGTTGCGCATTCTTCACCACTGTCTGTGTGGGTGGACCATTTAAGATTGTCAGTGATGTGTACGCTGAGGAACTTGAAGCTTTTCACCATCTCCACTGCAGCCCTGGCGATGTGGATGGGGGCGTGCTTCCTCTGCTGTCTCTTGAAGTCCACGATCATCTCCTTCGATTTGTTGACGTTGAGGGAGAGGTTATTTTCCTGGAACAACTCCGCCAGGGCCCTCACCTCCTTTCTGTGTGGTATCTCGTCATTGTTGATAATCAGGCCTACAAAAATGGTGTTGTCAGCAAACCTGATGATTGTGTTGGAGATGTGCGTGGCCACGCAGTCATGTGTGAACAGCAGTAGAATCTGCTGAGCAGAGGACGGCTCTTAGTAATGGCTGAAATGGAGTAAATGGAATGGTACCAAACATGTTTGATTTCATTCACTCCATTCCAGCTATTATTATGAGCCGTCCTCCCCTCCGCAGCCTTCACTGGTGAACTGGGAGTACAGGAGGGGGCTGAGCACGCACCTTTGTGGGTCCCCTGTGTTGAGGATCAGCGTAGTGGAGGTGTTGTTGCCTACCTTTACCACCTGGGGGGCGACCCGTCAGGAAGTCCAGGACCCAGTTGCACAGGGCAGGGTTTCGGACCCAGGGCCCCAAGCTTAATGTCGAGCTTGGAGGTTAATATGGTGTTGAAGACTGAGCTTCTTACATAGGTATTCCTCTTGTCCAGATGGGATAGGGCAGTGTGCAATGCAATGGCGATCATCCGTGGATCTATTGGGGCGGTATGCAAATTGCAGTGGGTCTAGGATGTCGGGAAAGGTAGAGGTGATATGATCCTTGACTAGCCTCTCAAAGCACTTAATGATGACAGAAGTGAGTGCTACGGGGCAATAGTAATTTAGTTCAGTTACCGATAACATGGTGGAGCCATGCATGTGATCAGTATCTCCTCCTTAACCTATACTTCCTTTCTGTCCTTTCCATTTCTCTCTCTCTGTCCCCAGGCATTTCAATTGGATACTTACGTATTAAACTGTACCAGGTCAGAAATATAATTTAGGGTTTTATATTTCTATAAGGATATACTCTAAGGATTATATATTTATGAATGATCATAAACTGATGAAATTCCCTCACTGTTCTCAAGGGATTCGTGACGAAAGCAGACATTGAGGGAGAGATCAGAGTCAAGTGTTACATGCCAAGCTGCTCAGGTGAGCTTTCTTGTTTAAAGTCTTCATTTTGAATGATGTGCTGTCAGAGGCAAGTACAACCTTAAACAGGTTCTGATTCTTCCATGCCTAACCATTTTTACATTCTCAAATTCTCCTTTCTCCTCACTCTCTCTCCCTTTCCTTCTCTTCTCTGCTCCTCGCCCTGTCCATAGAGATGCGAATTGGACTGAATGAAGAGTTCATCATAGGAAAATTCCAGCTGAGAGGTTGTTACTGTTAGGTTCTAATTCTCAGAGTAAAAACTCACCGGACACTATGAAAGCTCAAACCAAGTTTATTCTTCCCAGAGGGTCAGTACAGCTATATTAGACAAAAACATGGTGGTATATGTACCCCACTTTGGGTGGTCTCCTCCTTCTCGCTAAACATTGTATCTTTATTCCTAGGCAGGAAACTAAGTGATACGAGTAATACATTTTTCTTCTCCCTTAATGTGACCTGACCTGTCCTTGACCCCCTTCATCACTAATCCATGGCTCTCTCCCCTTATCAATGCCTGCCACATGTGATCGCTTTCCCTATACTCAGTACATTTCAAGCTTAATTGCACCCACCATATACCTTCTTCCTACAGATAACCATGAACCTCTGGTGTAGCCCCTCGGCAATGGCACCCCTCAGGTCTCTATTACAACTAATGATTAATAACATTTAAAGTTCAGAAATCCAAACCTATCAGTACCATCCCCTTGCAAATGCTACATCCTTCACTGGCTAGATCAGCCACTGTGCTGGCCATATTGGTGACCTTATTACTACAATTCCTGTAAAATCCTGCAATGGATAAATATGAGGCAATTTTTTAGAAGGTCCAATGCAGCCGTTTTTATCTCAATCTTTAATAATTTTTAGGTAACAATTAAGTACCTTACTGTGATTGTTCTCAAAAATAAACATAAAGAGCAATTTCTCAAGCAAGAATTTTGCTAGGACTATCTGTCAGTGGTGAGAGTGTCACGACTTCTGCCGAAGTCAGTCCCTCTCCTTGTTCGGGCGGCGTTCGGCGGTCGACGTCACTGGCTTTCTAGCCATCGCCGATCCACTTTTCATTTTCCATTTGTTTTGTCTTTGTTTTCTACACACCTGGTTTCTATTCCCCAATTACATGTTCATTATTTAACCCTCTGTTTCCCCCATGTTTGTGCGCGTGTTTGTGTATAATGTTCAGGTCGTTACTTGTTGGCTGGTATTGTTTGCGTTATTACGCCCGTCATTTACGAGTGACCGGTAATTTTACGCACCTTTAGTATTTGTTTTATACTAGTGCTGTTCGTGGAATAAATTACCTTGTACACTCATCTCTGCTCTCCTGCGCCTGATTCCATGCACCAGTTGCCCACAGCCTGACACAGAGAGGGGAGGGGTGAAACGAAAAACTAGCTGTTATTGGCAGAGAGATTTGGAACTCTTTCTTATTGGTCTTATCAGTAATTTACCGCTTGGGGATGTCACCAGGCAGGCCAAAACTCCAAACTTCAAACAGCTCCTACCTACAGAATCCAGAAAGTGTGTCCCAGCCAAGGAGAGGTGCTCATGGAATTCACTCACGCACGCACGCACGCGCACACACACACACACACACACACACACACACACACACACACACACACTCACACACACACACTACAGTCGTGGCCAAAAGTTTTGAGAATGACACAAATATTAATTTCCACAAAGTTTGCTGCTTCAGTGTCTTTAGATATTTTTGTCAGATGTTACTATGGAATACTGAAGTATATTACAAGCATTTCATAAGTGTCAAAGGCTTTTATTGACAATTACATGAAGTTGACGCAAATAATAAATATTTGCAGTGTTGACACTTCTTTTTCAAGACCTCTCAATCCGACCTGGCATGCTGCAATTAACTTCTGGGCCACATCCTGACTGATGGAAGCCCATTCTTGCATAATCAATGCTTGGAGTTTGTCAGAATTTGTGGGTTTTTGTTTGTCCACCCGCCTCTTGAGGATTGACCACAAGTTCTCAATGGGATTAAGGTCTGGGGAGTTTCCTGGCCATGGACCCAAAATATCGATGTTTTGTTACCTGAGCCACTTAGTTATCACTTTTGCCTTATGGCAAGGTGCTCCATCATGCTGGAAAAGGCATTGTTCGTCACCAAACTGTTGCTGGATGGTTGGGAGAAGTTGCTCTCGGAGGATGTGTCGGTATCATTCTTTATTCATGGCTGTGTGCTTAGGAAAAATTGTAAGTTGTTTTATTTATTTATTTTTATTTTATTTCACCTTTATTTAACCAGGTAGGCATGTTGAGAACAAGTTCTCATTTACAATTGCGATCTGGCCAAGATAAAGCAAAGCAGTTCGACAACATACAAAAACACAGAGTTACACATGGAGTAAAACAACATACAATCAATGATACAGTAGATAAAAATAAGACTATATACAATGTGAGCAAATGATGTGAGATAAGGGAGGTAAAGGCAAAAAAGGCCATGGTGGCAAAGTAAATAAAGTATAGCAAGTAAAACACTGGAATGGTAGAATTATAATTTGAAGAAAGTTCAAAGTTAAAATATAAATAATATGGTGCAAAGGAGCAAAATAATAAATAAAATAAATAAATACAGTAGGGGAAGAGGTAGTAGTTTGGGATAAATTATAGATGGGCTATGTACAGGTGCAGTGATCTGGGAGCTGTTCTGATAGCTGGTGCTTAAAGCTAGTGAGGGAGATAAGTGTTTCCAGTTTCAGAGATTTTTGTAGTTCGTTCCAGTCATTGGCAGCAGAGAACTGGAAGGAGAGACGACCAAAGCAGGAGTTGGCTTTAGGGGTGACCAGAGAGATATACCTGCTGGAGCGCGTGCTACAGGTGGGTGCTGCTATGGTGACCAGTGAGCGGAGATAAGGGGGGACTTTACCTAGCAGGGTCTTGTAGATGACCTGGAGCCAATGTGTTTGGCGACGATTATGAAGCGAAGGCCAGCCAACGAGAGCGTACAGGTCGCAGTGGTGGGTAGTATATGGGGCTTTGGTGACAAAACGGATGGCACTGTGATAGACTGCATCCAGCTTGTTGAGTAGGGTATTGGAGGCTATTTTGGAAATGACATCGCCGAAGTCGAGGATTGGTAGGATGGTCAGTTTTACGAGGGTATGTTTGGCAGCATGAGTGAAGGATGCTTTGTTGCGAAATAGGAAGCCAATTCTAGATTTAACTTTGGATTGGAGATGATTGATGTGAGTCTGGAAGGAGAGTTTACAGTCTAACCAGACACCTAGGTATTTGTAGTTATCCACAAATTCTAAGTCAGAACCGTCCAGAGAAGTGATGCTGGACAGGCGGGCAGGTGCAGGCAGCGAATGGTTGAAGAGCATGCATTTAGTTTTACTTGTATTTAGGAGCAGTTGGAGACCACGGAAGGAGAGTTGTATGGCATTGAAGCTCGTCTGGAGAGTTGTTAACACAGTGTCCAAAGAAGGGCCAGAAGTATACAGAATGGTGTCGTCTGCGTAGAGGTGGATCAGAGATTCACCAGCAGCAAGAGCGACATCATTGATGTATACAGAGAAAAGAGTTGGCCCAAGAATTGAACCCTGTGGTACCCCCATAGAGACTGCCAGAGGTCCGGACAACAGGCCCTCCGATTTGACACACTGAACTCTATCAGAGAAGTAGTTGGTGAACCAGGCGACGCAATCGTTTGAGAAACCAAGGCTACTGAGTCTGCCGATGAGGATGTGGTGATTAACAGAGTCAAAAGCTTTGGCCAGGTCAATGAATACAGCAGCACAGGATTGTTTCTTATCGATGGCGGTTACGATGTCGTTTAGGACCTTGAGCGTGGCTGAGGTGCACCCATGACCAGCTCTGAAACCAGATTGCATAGCGGAGAGGGTGCGGTGGGATTCGAAATGGTCGGTAATCTGTTTGTTGACTTGGCTTTCGAAGACCTTAGAAAGGCAGGGTAGGATGGATATAGGTCTGTAGCAATTTGGGTCAAGAGTGTCACCTCCTTTGAATACAGCAGCTGCTTTCCAATCTATGGGAATCTCAGATGACACGAAAGAGAGGTTGAACAGGCTAGTAATAGGGGTTGCAATAATTTCGGCAGATAATTTTAGAAAGAAAGGGTCCAGATTGTCAAGCCCAGCTGATTTGTAGGGGTCCAGATTTTGCAGCTCTTTCAGAACATCAGCTGAATGGATTTGGGAGAAGGAGAAATGGGGGAGGCTTGGGCGAGTAGCTGTGAGGGGTGCAGTGCTGTTGAATGCAGTAGGGGTAGTTAGGTGGAAAGCATGGCCAGCCGTTGAAAAATGCTTATTGAAATTCTCAATTATAGTGGGCTTATCGGTGGTGACAGAGTTTCCTATCCTCAGTGCAGAGGGCAGTTGGGAGGAGGTGTTCTTATTCTCCATGGACTTTACAGTTTCCCAGAACTTTTTAGAGTTTGAGTTGCAGGAAGCAAATTTCTGTTTGAAAAAGCTAGCCTTGGTGTTTCTAACTGCCTGTGTGTATTGGTTTCTAACTTCTCTGAAAAGTTGCATATCGCGGGGGCAGTTCGATGCTAATGCAGAACGCCACAGGATATTTTTGTGTTGGTTAAGGGCAGTCAGGTCTGGGGAGAACCAAGGGCTATATCTGTTCATGGTTCTAAATTTCTTGAAAGGGGCATGCTTATTTAAGATGGTGAGGAAGGCATTTTTTTTAAATAACCAGGCATCCTCTACTGACGGGATGAGGTCAATATCTTTCCAGGATACCAGGGCCAGGTCGATTAGAAAGGCTTGCTCGTTGAAATGTTTCAGGGAGCGTTTGACAGTGATCAGTGGAGGTCGTTTGACCTCTGAACCATTACGGGTGCAGGCAATGAGGCAGTGATCGCTGAGATCTTGGTTGAAAACAGCAGAGGTGTATTTAGAGGGCACGTTGGTTAGGATGATATCTATGAGGGTGCCAGTGTTTGCGGCTTTGGGGTTGTACCTGGTGGGTTCATTAATCATTTGTGTGAGATTGAGGCCATCAAGCTTGGATTGTAGGATGGCTGGGGTGTTAAGCATGTCCCAGTTTAGGTCACCTAGTAGCACGAGCTCTGAAGATAGATGGGGGGCAATCAGTTCACATATGGTGTCCAGAGCACAGCTAGGGGCCGAGGGGGGTCTATAGCAGGCGGCGACGGTGAGAGACTTGTTTTTGGAGAGGTGGATTTTTAAAAGTAGACGTTCAAATTGTTTGGGTACAGACCTGGATAGCAGGACAGAGCTCTGCAGGCTATCTCTGCAGTAGATTGCAACACCGCCCCCTTTGGTCGTTCTATCTTGTCTGAAAACGTTGTAGTTAGGGATGAAGATTTCAGAGTTTTTGGTGGACTTCCTAAGCCAAGATTCAGACACAGCTAGGACATCCGGGTTGGCAGAGTGTGCTAAAGCAGTGAATAAAACAAACTTAGGGAGGAGGCTTCTAATGTTAACATGCATGAAACCAAGGCTATTACGGTTACAGAAGTCATCAAAAGAGAGCGCCTGGGGAGTAGGAGTGGAGCCAGGCACTGCAGGGCCTGGATTCACCTCTACATCCCCAGAGGAGCAGAGAAGAATGAGTATAAGGGTACGGCTAAAAGCTATAAGAATTGGTCGTCTGTGACGTCCAGAATAGAGAGAAAAAGGAGCAGGTTTCTGGGGGCGATAAAATAGCTTCAAGGTATAATGTACAGACAAAGGTATGGTGGGATGTGAATACAGAGGAGGTAAACCTAGGCATTTAGTGATGATGAGAGAGATATTGTCTCTAGAAACATCATTGAAACCAGAAGATGTCATAGCATGTGTGGGTGGAGGAACTGAGAGGTTGGATAAGGTATAATGAGCAGGGCTAGAGGCTCTACAGTGAAATAAGCCAATAAACACTAACCAGAACAGCAATGGACATTGCATATTGACATTGAGGAGAGGCATGCTTAGCCGTGTGATCAAAGGGTCCAGTGAGATTCAGACAGCTAGCCGGGCCATAGGTAGCAAGCTGGTGGAAGATGGAGGGAGGTCTGTTTTTAGCCACCTCGTGCGTTTCCGTCTGTGGGTTAGTGGGGTTCCGTGTGGAAGGGGGGACCAGTCCAAGTTGGCAAAATAGTTAGTTATAGTGGCCCAAGAAAAGTGTCCGATAGACCTATTCAGATCGCAGCCGATAAGACAGCTAACGATTAACGATTAGTGGGCCGCAGATGGGCGTTCAGGTTACGTCGCGACGGAGGGGCCAATTGGATAACTCCCTAGGGCAGATAACGTCGGTGGTCCAGTCGTGAGGGCCCGATGGGGCTCCGCATCGGCAGTAAAGCGGGTCAGGATAGGTGATTGTAGCCCAGGGGACACTTCAGCTGGCTAGCTCAGGAATAGCCCACGAGTGGCTGACGGAACTCTTCAGCTGGCTAGCTCCGTAATAATGTGTGTTAATTCCGTGACCGACGTTGCCAATAGTCACTCAGGTAGCAGTTAGTTAGCTGCAAGATCCAGGTGTAAATGTCCTGAGCCTGCGGTAGAAATCGGGGAAAGGAGAGAGAATAGGTCCGGTGTGCTCTGGTCTGAGTCGCGCTGTACAAAAAACTGGCGATAGCTTTTCGAGCTAATGGATAGCTGAGTGAGTGAGCCCACTCCCTTGGCTGAGAAGCAACCCCACACATGAATGGTCTCAGGATGCTTTACTGTTGGCATGACACAGGACTGATGGTAGTGCTCACCTTGTCTTCTCCGGCCAAGCTTTTTTCCGGATACCCCAAACAATCGGAAAGGGGATTCATCAGAGAAAATGATTTTACCCCAGTCCTCAGCAGTCCAATCCCTGTACCTTTTGCAGAATATCAGTCTGTCTCTGATGTTTTTCCTGGAGAGGTGGCTTCTTTGCTCCCCTTCTTGACACCAGCCATCCTCCAAAAGTCTTTGCCTCACTGTGCGTGCAGATGCACTCACACCTGCCTGCTGCCATTCCTGAGCAAGCTCTGTACTGGTGGTGCCCCGATCCCGCAGCTGAATCAACTTTAGGAGACGGTCCTGGCGCTTGCTGGACTTTCTTGGGCGCCCTGAAGGCTTCTTCACAACAATTGAACTGCTCTCCTTGAAGTTCTTGATGATCTGATAAATGGTTGATTTAGGTGCAATCTTACTGGCAGCAATATCCTTGACTGTGAAGCCCTTTTTGTGCAAAGCAATGATGACGGCACGTGTTTCCTTGCAGGTAATCATGGTTGACAGAGGAAGAACAATGATTCCAAGCACCACCCTCCTTTTGAAGCTTCCAGTCTGTTATTCGAACTCAATCAGCATGACAGAGTGATCTCCAGCCTTGTCCTCGTCAACACTCACACTTGTGTTAATGAGAGAATCACTGACATGATGTCAGCTGGTCCTTTTGTGGCAGGGCTGAAATGCAGTGGAAATGTTTTTGGGGGATTCAGTTCATTTGCATGGCAAAAGGGGACTTTCATCTGATCTCTCTTCATAACATTCTGGAGTATATGCAAATTGCCATCATACAAACTGAGGCAGCAGACTTTGTGAAAATTAATATTTGTGTCATTTTCAAAACTTTTGGCCACGACTGTACACCAAGACTTTTTTCTCTCTGTTACATATACAAATGTATTCTCCCTCAATGTTTTTTACACACACTTTTTCGCTCTCAAGCAAACAGTGATGCAATACCAGTTGTGCGATGACCTGCCCACAGCCCCTCCATTCCATATTTTCCCTTCTTTTGAGAGGGACAGTGCTTCATTCCTTTTGGGTAGAGAACCCTTTACTAGAACCATCTCAAAATATGTAGAACACACACATTTCACTTCCTCTTACTCATGATGAAAACAGTCATTTTAACTTCCACATTTTACTAACTTGAGTGTTAGGAAATCAACATCCCAACCACCACCCTCAACACACAATTGCTATTTTCTTTAGGTTAATGATGTACTTGAAGCTGCGGTGTGACCTGCCCCCAAAGAGGTCAGTTCTCTAATAACAGGGAATGCTGATATGCGTGTACATTATGTTGAGAATGTAGAGTTTGCATGTAGCTAATGTGGAAGTCATTGAACACTTTATAATGCTTTATGAGTACTTTATAATAGTTAAATGTAGTCTGTCAGTGTGATTATCCTTGCCTTTTCTGATTGGGCTGCAACGTAGGTTGCTATCTGTCAATTAAGCAATCTATTCTCTCTTACAGCGCTGCTATTAATGTTTCCATTACAATACCGGTCCCCAAGGGCTCGCTTAGGTGAGGAGAAACTAATTTCTCTATCTCCTGTTCCTTCCATCCTTCTCTCAGTCTCTCACCATGTGTACCCTCTCAGTACATAACAACCACCCCCTCCTCGCTCTCTCCATCTCTTCTCACCCTTGTTGTTTTCCAGTTTCTCTCAGGAGTTGAGCAGCCCGGACCAGAGTGCTGAACTGAAGCCTAAAAACAAGGCTGCCCACTGGGAGATCCCTCGCTTCCCTGGGGGGCGCCCAGCTCTCCGCCCTGTTCAAGGTGACTAAACATTATCAGCACAATAGCAGATAGCAGGTCTGGTAATGTGAGGGTAAAATAGGTCAGTTTCAGTGATGCTGATGTCAGGAAATCAGGAATGTCTTATCATTGAGGAAGAATCACATCTCTGCACACTTGTTTGCAATAGATCAGATAGATTGAAGATCAGATCGTTAGCTATAGACCAGGTTCTCAAAATCCATGAGCCATTTGCAGGTCACGTAGAGCAATGAGGCATCTGCAGACAGCATTATATGATTAACATACTTCAGTGAAAACTTAGCAAGTGCAAAATAATCCTGTAGTTCAAGGTACACTATTTGACCCTAATAGACATGTAATAGATAGACAACTATGCATAGCATTGAGCAACATGGTGAGCACTTCCTCTATCCCTGTACATTCAGCTGGAGGTCTCTGGCCTTAGCTCTGCCTCATTAAAGGAAGTAGGGCCGGTCAGTCTGAGCTTTGAGCTGCCGAAGTACACCTGCACAGGACTGCAAATTAGATTCTTCTGCCTGTCCCATTCAGACTCGTATACCATTCGTATCTGATGTGGACATGCAGTGCACACAGACACACCATTGATCACTCAGAATCTGGTCTACTCTCAATATGGATGTGAACCCTGATCTTGACCGCCTGAAAAAGTCAAGGGACTTTTGTTTGACATATTCATTCTGTGTAGTGGAGTGACCCAATACAAATGCATCTACTACACCAAAAAAGCTACCCTTATATTATGTCATATGGGAAACTATTCAGGAAAATCTATGAATGTGCATAGAAACATTCAGCACCCTGCCTGTGTTTTAAATGTATTTTATTTCACCTTTATTTAACCAGGTAGGCTAGTTGAGAACAAGTTCTCATTTACAACTGCGACCTGGCCAGGATAAAGCAAAGCAGTGCAATACAAACAACAACACAGAGTTACACATGGAATAAACAAACATACAGTCAATAATACCATAGAAAAAGTCTATATACAGTGTGTGCAAATGAGATAGGATAACGGAGGTAAGGCAATAAATAGGCCATAGTGGCGAAATAATTACAATATAACAATTAAACACTGGAGTGATAGATGAGCAGAAGATGAGTGTGCAAGTAGAGATGCTGGTGTGCAAAGGAGCAAAATAAATAAAATAAATAACAGTATGGGGATGAGGTAGTTGGATGGGCTATTTACAGATGGGCTATGTACAGGTGCAGTGATCAGTGAGCTGCTCTAACAGCTGGTGCTTAAAGTTAGTGAGGGAGATATGAGTCTCCAGCTTCAGTGATTTTTGCAGTTCGTTCCCGTCATTGGCAGCAGAGAACTGGAAGGAAAGGCGGCCAAAGGAAGAATTGGCTTTGGGGGTGACCAGTGAAATATACCTGCTGGAGCACGTGCTACGGGTGGGTGCTGCTATGGTGACCAGTGAGCTGAGATAAGGCAGGCTTTACCTAGCAAAGACTTATAGATGACCTGGAGCCAGTGGGTTTGGCAACGAATATGAAGCGAGGGCCAACCAACAAGAGCATGCAGGTCGCAGTGGTGGGTATTATATGGGGCTTTGGTGACAAAACGGATAGCACTGTGATAGACTGCATCCAATTTGCTGAGTAGAGTGTTGGAGGCTATTTTGTAAATGACATCCCCGAAGTTAAGGATCGGTAGGATAGTCAGTTTTACGAGGGTATGTTTGGCAGCATGAGTGAAGGATGCTTTGTTGTGAAATAGGAAGCCGATTCTAGATTTATTTTTGGATTGGAGATGCTTAATGTGAGTCTGGAAGGACAGTTTACAGTCTAACCAGACACCTAGGCATTTGTAGTTGTCCACATATTCTAAGTCAGAGCCGTCCAGAGTAGTGACGGGCAGGCAGGTGTGGGCAGCGATCGGTTGAAGAGCATGCACTTAGTTTTACTTGCATTTAAGAGCAGTTGGATGCCACGGAAGGAGAGTTGTATGGCATTGAAGCTCGTCTGGAGGTTAGTTAACACAGTGTCCAAAGAAGGGCCAGAAGTATACAGAATGGTGTTGTCTATGTAGAGGTGGATTAGAGAATCACCAGCAGCAAGAGCGACATCGCTGATGTATACAGAGAAAAGAGTCGGCCCGAGGTTTGAACCCTGTGGCACCCCCATAGACTGCCAGAGGTTCGGACAACAGGCCCTCCGATTTGACACACTGAACTCTGTCTGAGAAGTAGTTGGTGAACCAGGCGAGAGAGTCATTTGAGAAACCAAGGCTGTTGAGTCTGCCGATAAGAATGTGGTGATTGACAGAGTCGAAAGCCTTGGCCAGGTCGACGAATGCAGCTGCACAGTATTGTCTCTTATCGATGGCGGTTATGACATCATTTAGGACCTTGAGCGTGGCTGAGGTGCACCCATGACCAGCTCGGAAACCAGATTGCATAGCGGAGAAGGTACAGTGGGATTCGAAATGGTCGGTGATCTGTTTGTTAACTTGGCTTTCAAAGACCTTAGAAAGGCAGGGTAGGATAGATATAGGTCTGTAGCAGTTTGGGTCTAGAGTGTCTCCCACTTTGAAGAGGGGGATGACCGTGGCAGCTTTCCAATCTTTGGGGATCTCAGACGATACGAAAGAGAGGTTGAATAAGCTAGTAATAGGGGTTGCAACAATTTCGGCGGATAATTTTAGAAAGAGAGGGTCCAGATTGTCTAGCCTGGCTGATTTGTCTAGCCTGGGGCCGGTCAGATTGTCTAGCCTGGCTGACATCAGCTATCTGGATTTGGGTGAAGGAAAAATGGGGGAGGCTTGGGCAAGTTGCTGTGGGGGGTGCAGGGCTGTTGACCGGGACACGGGTAGCCAGGTGGAAAGCATGGCCAGCCGTAGAAAAATTCTTATTGATATTCTCAATTATTGTGGATTTATCAGTGGTGACAGTGTTTCCTAGCCTCAGTGCAGTGGGCAGCTGGGAGGAGGTGCTCTTATTCTCCATGGACTTTACAGTGTCCCAGAACTTTTTGGAGTGTGTGCTACAGGATGCAAATTTCTGTTTGAAAAAGCTAGCCTTTGCTTTCCTAACTGCCTGTGTATATTAGTTCCTAACTTCCCTGAAAAGTTGCATATCGCGGGGGCTATTCGATGCTAATGCAGTACGCCACAGGATGTTTTTGTACTGGTCAAGGGCAGTCAGGTCTGGAGTGAACCAAGGGCTATATCAGTTCCTGGTTCTACATTTTTTGAATGGGGCATGCTTTTTTAAGATGGCGAGGAAAGCACTTTCAAAGAATAACCAGGCATCCTCTACTGACGGAATGAGGTCAATATCCTTCCAGGATACCCGGGCCAGGTTGATTAGAAAGGCCTGCTCGCTGAAGTGTTTTAGGGAGCGTTTGACAGTGATGAGGGGTGGTCGTTTGACCGCAGACCCATTACGGACGCAGGCAATGAGGCAGTGATCGCTGAGATCCTGGTTGAAGACAGCAGAGGTGTATTTGGAGGGCAGGTTGGTTAGGATGATATCTATGAGGGTGCCCATGTTTACGGATTTGATGTTGTACCTGGTAGGTTCATTGATCATTTGTGTGAGATTGAGGGCATCAAGTTTAGATTGTAGGATGGCTGTAATAGTTGTCATCTACATTTCACTTATTTCCAGAATGTTCATATATAATAGTAGTGTAGAACAGACATGTTTCACTATATTGTAAAAAAAAAAAAAAAAAAAAAAAGAGTTCTGTTCTACACATTGCAATTCTGTCTGCAATGCTCTGAACGTTGCATCCCAAAAAGCACTACCATTTGGGCGTAGCGCCTTCTGCTAGTGCGTAGGTATTGCGCAATGCTACAGTACTCTTCCCCAAAGCGCATCTTTATTGCTGCACGGATCGGATGAGTTCCTGCTTTTGCGGAAGCGAAATTGCTAGCGCTAGAGAGCAAATAAGCTTGGAAGGGTGGAGGAAAAGACACCATAAAATTAAGTGAAAAAATAAGAAAAATACATCCATCTACCGAAAGCCCGTCGAGGAGATGGGGGATAAGGCCGGCACCAGGTAAGGATGAATTCCCCCGCAATATCGTATTTGCTGTTGTTGCCTTGTGTGGAGGCGAGGGCACATCGAGCTAGTTATACTAGCATTTGAGCTAACTAGCGAGACATGAGACTACTCAGCCTTTTCCACATGCATCAACATCAGATTGGTATTTACTAAAGCAAGAAGAGGACCTAGCTGTTTAATTAAACATTGGAGAGTAGCTAGATTATTAAGACAACTCCTATACTCGTAACATTTCGTTGACCGTGTTTTTATTACGCTATACAAAACAGAAACAGGTAGACCCGTGTGTTCCCTCGTTAGTTAGCAGCGGTAACTAGCTAGAATTGTTCGCGCGGGAGACTTCGCTTTCCTCTTGAATGTCTTGTATACAGTTTAATGGCGATATCATCTTTGTAGTTTTAACAAACATGTTCTAACAGCTAGCTGCAGGGTGGGGTCAGCCTTGATGGCCAGCGTGGTGTGTGGGTTAGGTTCTCTCACACCAACAACGAGTTAGCTCAAAATGAACAAATGAGCTGATTGCATGATTGATAGCTATGCTGTTTTTAGTAAACGAGCGTATAATTAGATGTCGTTTCTCTTGACACAAGTGTTGAATGTTGATGATTATTTGGCCCTCCTCAGTGACGTATATTTGACGTAGGTTTTTTGCATAATCGCCCACATTGTTATTTTATAAATATCCTGCATGGAAATGTAAACAAACAAGCGCACACGTCTGTCCAGCTATTGATATCATGTGCCATACACGTGATGGTTACTGTATATAGCATGACGTTGTAAAGCCGCTGCTGTGCACTGTCCATATCAGGCCAGGGCAATTTACCATGCCACTATTCATACACTTGCCTGCCTGACACATTTGATCACTTCAAAGTATTTTGCTCTTGGTAATCAGCTGCTTGCATTTGCCTCAGTATGTACAGTCTGACTCTGAGCAGCTGTACTTCCCCACTAGGTTATTTTGGATCAGTGTCTTCTGCAAGTGACTAAATAATGTGGAATAGAGTTGCTTGTGCAGCATGATTCACTACTGACATTAATTGATTTGATGTTGAAATTCCTTGTTTATTCTGCTGTGGGCAGAGTCCCTTTATTTACAATAGTTTGAAAAAATGGTCAGGTTGTGTTTTGGGGTTTAGGGTCAAGGTCCTGTGGTTGAGTAAAGGTCCAGGTTAATAGATGATTTTGTCTTGTGGTCTCTGAAGCGTCAGCAGCATTGGCAGAAGGTAGTGGGCCTGTGGCGTGGCGTGTTTGACGGGTCGGTTTTGGCTGATATCTGGTGGTGAGGTATGAAATATAGCACTGGCTCGTAAATTAAGAGACGGCAGAGCTCTAGGCCTAGGAGATTCAAACTGAGTGTTTGCAGAGAAGACACATTCACCCTGGACCTGTGCTAAGGGGATATGCACCATGTAGTCTCGGAAACCCAGACCCTAGCTTGCTAGCTACTATTTGTATCCGGGGGATGTGGGCAATGAGCGGATAAGGCAGTGACGTACACTGAACAAAACTATAAACGCAACATTTAAAGTCTTTGTCCCATGTTTCATGAGCTGAAATAAAAGATCCCTGAAATTTTCCAAATGCACAAAATACTAATTTCTTTCAAATTCTATGCCCAAATTTGTTAACATCCCTGTTTGTGAGCATTTCTCCTTTGCCAAGATAATCCGTCCACTTGACAGGTGGGGCATATCAAGGAGCTGGTTAAATAGCATGATCATTAAACAGGTGTACCTTGTGCTGGGGACAATATAAGGCCACTCTAAAATGTGCAGTTTTGTCACAATGTCTCAAGTTTTGAGGGAGTGTGCAATTGGCATACTAACTACAGGAATGTCCACCAGAGCTGTTGCCAGATAATTGAATGTGCATCTCCACTATAAGCCGCCTCCGTCATTTTTAAGAATTTGGCAGTGCAGACCACGTGTATGGCGTCGTGTGGGCGAGCGATTTTGCTGATGTCAACCAGTGCTTCATTTGTAAATCGGGATGTGCCGGAAACAAAAAGTGAGCGCGAGATGGGGGGGACCTGGGGAGCTCTGAGGTACTGGAACGCATGGGGGAGGCGGGGTTGAGGAATTAACGAAGAGGCAACTCGAATGAACTTAGATTGTGTTTTTTTGCATTTTTACATTGCAAAAAGGTACAATTATTTTTAATTCCACGAGAAGTACCGGATCCGGCCAAATATGTTCTGGAACGAAGCAGTCCAAAACAGAGGTGCAGGATCCTGTTCCGGCAGGATATGGCTCAAATTAATCACTGATGTCAAAATGATGAACAGTGCCCCATGGTGGGGTTATGGTGTGGGCAGGCATAAGCTACCGACAACGAACACAATTTCATTGTTCGTTGGCAATTTGAATGCACAGATATACCCCTGAGGCCATTTTGTTTAAGGTATCTGTGAACAACAGATGCGTATCTATATTCCCAGTCATGTGAAATCCATAGATTAGGGCCTAATGAATTTATTTCAATTGACTGATTTCCTCATATGAACTCTACTCAGTAAAATCTTTAACATTTTTGCATGTTGTTTATATTTTTGTTCAGTATAGTTCCACTATGCCAAACTGACATTGTATCGTACAGATTTATAAGCCAGAACATCAAGCACATTGTGGGAGGCAACCTTGCTGTCTATATAGAGAATGCACCATGCCCTGTGTCCACTACACACTCACTCAGGTTAAATAATATACAAGTCAAACTCAGTACCCTATGCTGCTAGTGTGCTTATGTTGTCCATCACTGGTGGGAAAGAGTAGAGCATTCACCTTCCTCCCCTAGTCTTGCTCAGAAATTGACTAGTCAGTGGTCCCCCTTCATTCCCATATTGTCAATGAGTTGTTGACTTGTCCTTATCAGACAGTGGCAGTAACTGGGAGGTTCGAAGCAAAGATTTTCTATCTAGATATTTTCATTTATGACAGACAATAGTTGTTCAATGCTCGCCAGTTAATATAATCTTTCCTCTTACACACACTGTGTTACACCGCGCCACATTCCCAATGGTTAGAACATGGTGCCTGGGACTCCTGAGTGGCGCAGCGGTCTAAGCCACTGCATCGCAGTGCTTGAGGCATCACTACAGACCTGGGTTCAATCCCAGGCTATGTCGGAACCGGCCGCTACCGGGAGACCCATGAGGCGGCGCACAATTGGCCCAGCGTCATCCAGGTTAGGAGAGGGTTTGGCCGGCCGGGATGTCCTTGTTCCATCGTGCTCTAGTGACTCCTTGTGGCATCTTGAGCGCATGCACACTGACTTCAGGAGCAAGTTATAAGGCGTTTCCTCCGGCACATTGGTGCGGCTGGCTTCTGTGTTAAGCGAGCAGTGTGTCAAGAGTCAGTGTGGCTTGGCAGGGTCGTGTTTCGGAGGACGCATGGCTCTCGCCCTTCACCTCTCCCGAGTCCATAAGGCAGTTACAGCGATGGGACAAGGCTGTAACTACCAATTGGGGAGAAAAAGGGGTAAAAAGTAAAAACCTTTTTACATCTGAAAACCAAAGGTTAATTTTGTTAAATTGGCCGCAGTATATGTTTGTGGTCAGTTGTTATATTGAAGTGTCAAATGCATTTACTTTTATGCAGGCTCTATTATTTTAATCAAGGTACCTTTATTTATGTAGTTTACTCATCTCTGTTTCCTTATGACAGCGTGAAGTAGTACCACAACCTGTCCAGTAGATGGCAAGGTGTAGGACTTCAAAGCATTGAAAATCAAATCCGGATTCTGTTATCTTGATGTTGTGGTATATGGATCAGAATGAAAAACCTTCTCATAAACAGCCAGATCGATCTGATCCTGAATAGCAAAAAAGAGGATTAGAGTCTGAATCATTCTGATCCAGATAAAGAGTTTGGAAAAACTGGGCCCAGAGGTGTAAAAATCACACCCCGTACTTTATAGGGGCCTCAAACTCAACTCTGGACCTCAAGGCCAGTTCCACTGCTTTGTTTCATTGTTCCCCTCTAATCAGGGACTGATTTAGACCTGGGACACCAGGTGGGTGCAATTAATTATCAGGTAGAACAGACCCAGCAGGCTCTGGACCTCTTAGGGTAAGAGTTGAATACCCCCTGTTATAAAGTAGATCTTCCTGCTTGATAATCTCTTTCTCGCTTTCTATCTTCCTTATCCTTTCTCAGAGTCTTCAAGAAGTCAAGCCCCAACTGCAAGGTAAAGGACATAAGTATTGCATTTTTAGTTGTATCCTTTGATGCTTTACTTTATTCATTGTGACATATTTGTCTAAGTACCTCTACTTCCCTCCTGTCTGCAGGTCACAGTATACCTGGGAAAGAGAGACTTTGTGGATCACCTTAACCAGGTGGACCCAGTCGGTAGGTGCAGGATGATCAATGAATTTACTGGTTAGAGCAGTGGTTCCCAAACTGTGGGGTGCGCCCCCCTAGTCGGGGTCACGAGGGGTCGGCAATGGGGAGCGAGGAATCAGATGATCTCTCCTAAAACTGCCACATTTTTGTGTTTGTAAATAGTGTTTCAAACAATTAATATTGTCTCATCAAAACCTCATCTCTTTACATTTTCCTTTCTTACAGATGGTGTGATCCTAGTGGACCCTGAGTATCTGAAAGACAGGAAAGGTATGGCATCTTCCTCGTTCTCTACACTGTTTTGTCTCCTCAATTTTTTGGCATTTGATATCACCCTCTTCTGATGTTCAAATCCCTCCTCCCCAGTGTTTGTGACCCTGACGTGTGCGTTCCGCTATGGCCGTGAGGACCTGGACGTGCTGGGCCTGTCTTTCCGGAAAGATCTGTACATCTCCACCTTCCAGGCCTTCCCCCCCATCGCAGAGGAACGCAAAGCCAACAGCCGCCTGCAGGAGAGACTACTGAAGAAACTGGGCCAGCAGGCACACCCCTTCTACTTCACTGTGAGTCAAGAAGACACCCACATGCACCAGACCTGGGTTCAAATACTATTTAGGGCAGGGATGTGCAATGTTGATAGGGGTGGAGGCTATACACTTTGCCATAGAGTGGAGGCAAATGTTTGCAGTTTTTAAATGATAACTGATGATCAATGGGCCTCACGCTGGTCAGTAATTCGATCATGCTAACTATAAGTTTAGATAGCTGGCCGCTAGACTAACTTACAAATCCCCCAAAAATTTGTGACTGATGATGCACAACCAAATTTCGAAAAGTGCACATTTTGTATTCTATTATTCTAACTATCAATTTTTTATTTTTTAAAATTTGTAAAATTTGTATAAAGTATTTTATTTTGAATGAGTCTGTGGGCCTACAAAAGGGGCATGTGGCCTGCGTGCAGCCAGTTGCCCATCCATGATTTAAGGTATTTAAATAGTGTTGAATATTGGAATGTATTTGGAAATACACTTGGAAAGTATTTTAAAATACACTCCCATGCATTTAATCTAGATATTTGAAAATAGTATTTGAAATGGGTATTTTAAAATACTTTCAAAAAGTAGGCCGTTTATAACAAATGATTTGAAAATACTTCCAATAGAAGTAGTTGTTTCGAGCCACATTATTTGAAAATACTAAAATACACAGAAAAATATTTCAATAATAAATGATCAAATACACGTGTATATAAACCCAGGTCTGACTGACACACACACGTATACTTTGAGCCTGTAAAATAATACCAACAATATGGCAACTGTGTGTCTGTCTCAGGTTCCCCAGAACCTGCCGTGCTCAGTCACCTTACAGCCGGGACCAGAGGACACAGGGAAGGTACAGAAGCTTCAGCATCACTTTATGCAAACGTACACATTATAATATATGACTGCTATCTAAACGTAGCAATTTCCATACCTGTAGAGTCAACAATTCAGATCCACATGACACTAATAATGCCTATTCTATAATTGATGTCCCTGTCTCTCCTCCTCTTTTCCTTTCCTCCACCTTTCCCTCTTTAGGCATGTGGAGTTGACTTTGAGATCAGAGCGTTCTGTGCCAAATCGATAGAGGAGAAGATTCACAAACGGTACGAAAACCATTTTACTTTGTTGTGTGTGTGTGTCTTCTGCAGGAGTTGTTTTAGTGTCTGCGGTCCTTGAAAGCATGTGATATGCATGTCTATTCTCTGTGTGTTTTTAGTTAGTCAGAAAAGTTGGTGATCTGTAAAGAATAACGTGTGTGTGTTGTGTAGGAACTCTGTGCGGCTGGTGATCCGTAAGGTGCAGTATGCCCCAGAGAAGCCTGGGCCTCAGCCCATGGTGGAGACCACACGGAGCTTCCTCATGTCGGACCGCTCACTACACCTGGAGGCCTCTCTGGATAAAGAGCTCTACTACCATGGAGAACCCATCAGCGTGAACGTTCATGTCACCAACAACTCCACAAAGACTGTCAAAAGACTCAAAATCTCAGGTACCTGTCTACCCGTCTTTAATCAAAGTTTCATCAATTGTTTTTTATGACTCTAGGCTCTATTCGCTCTTCTCCGTTCAGTTTTTTTGTGTGTGTGTGGTTAACTCTTTCTATCCCTCGCTCTCTAGTGCGACAGTATGCTGATATCTGTCTGTTCAGTACGGCTCAGTACAAGTGTCCAGTGGCTCAGGTGGAGGCAGAGTGAGTATTTTACCTGATTATTATGCCTACATCTCTACAGTTCCTTTATTTCTCCTTTGCCTTTCCTTTTATACATGATTCCATTTATCCTTTTTCAGGCTTCCAAGACATCTCTCTTAATAACCGCTAGCTTGTAATCTTATGTTTTCCCATACCTTATTGTCCAGATCTATTGAAATTCCAGGTGTGTTCCTCTCCTCAGTGACCAGGTGTCGTCTAGCTCTACGTTCTGTAAGGTGTACACCCTCACACCCACGCTAGACAAGAACCGAGAGAAGAGAGGCCTTGCCCTGGACGGAAAGCTCAAACACGAGGACACCAACCTGGCCTCCAGCACCATGTATGTTGACTCGCACGTACACACACACCTGCCCTCCAGCACTGTGTTGACGATAACCGACGCACACTCACACAAACGCTGTAGTCTGGCATCCAGGACCATGTTAGATAACAAGAACACTCACCGGCCCTCACTATGCAAGATATCACACACCACACACACACACACACTCTAACTTGGCCACCCTGCGAGTTTACATACACATGCTAGGGAAGAGGCTGAGCTCGTAAATGCATTGTGATTTATGTTTGAGCACAGCACCCTAGAAGATGCAAGAACCCATCCCTTACTGAGAACCTTTTTCATCATTCTTTCTTTCACTCGTGTGTGTGTGTGTGTGTGTGTGTGTGTGTGTGTGTGTGTGTGTGTGTGTGTGTGTGTGTGTGTGTGTGTGTGTGTGTGTGTGTGTGTGTGTGTGTGTGTGTGTGTGTGTGTTTCAGTGTTAAGGATGTGACTAACAAGGAGGTTCTTGGAATCCTGGTGTCCTACAGGGTCAAAGTCAAACTGGTAATATCTCGTGGAGGGTGAGTTCTACAGGAGTCAGTGGTCGATATTAATATGCATGATATATGGGTAGGGGGGATTATGTGCAGGTCCTCACACACTCACAAAACTTTTACTGACCAAAGACATGCTGTATTCTACAAACACACAGACAAGCACATACTCAAAAACACATTTACACTCCCCCGTGTCTCATACACACAAACACTCCTGATACTATGCCACTCCAACTCGTGTATAAACTCTGTAATGACATCACGTCTGCCAGACCCTCACTAGTCGCCATGCTTTGCCGTCTCCCCTCTCGGTTGCGGTTGCCTTGGTTTTTCGTTCTCGCCTCATTTCATCTCTTTCCTCCTGTGGCTTGTCTCTCCGCTCCTGTGTTTGTCCGCCTGTCTGTGCATCTCTCTCTCCATCCGTGCGTCTGCTCCTGCGTTGGGTCGTATCAGGCTGCTGAGTGGCGTGTTAGAAAGGTAATATGATATCCCAGCCGCCACCTGCGTGTATGTGGTGATCTTACGCCCCATCGCCATCTGTGTGTGTGGTGATCTTACGCCCCATCGCCATCTGTGTGTGTGGTGATCTTACGCCCTACCGCCATCTGTGTGTGTGGTGATCTTACGCCCCATCGCCATCTGTGTGTGTGGTGATCTTACGCCCTACCTCCATCTGTGTGTGTGGTGATCTTACGCCCTACCACCATCTGTGTGTGCGGTGATCTTACGTCCTACTGCCATCTGTGTGTGTGGTGATCTTACGCCCTACCGCCACCTGTGTGTGTGGTGATCTTATGCCCTACCGCCATCTGTGCCTCTTAAGTGTGTGTGATGATTTTACATACCAGCTATTGTGTGTGTCAAATCTCACCTGCAGCTGCTAAAATCCTTTATAACTGCAGCCGTCCCAGTCTTCTACCTTTCTGAGTCACAGGGTCCTAACCCTAAGGATGGGGTGAGGTTTCATAAGGCTGTTGCGCAAAGCCACACTCATAATTCCATGCTTAGTTATCAATGCAGTGTTGAGGGTAATGAAGCTTGAATATAATAACACTGCCCATCTTGGTGTTTAGGCTTTGATTTACGGCAATTCATTGGTTATTACAAAAAAAATAACTTTTCTGTAAAATAAAGTGCAACCCAGCACGGAAGAGTTCCAATTGGGTGAGATCAACAATTGACAGCAAAGGAGGGTTGATGTGCTTTATTCCCCCTTCACTGATCAAACATGTCACTAATCACTATTTCCTGGGTTGTTTCCTGTCAGATATTGGATTATTCATGGTGCAATAGTATATCATCATATGTACAGTACCAGTCAAAAGTTTGGACACACCTACTCATTCCAGGGTTTTTCTTTATTTTTACGATTTTCTACATTGTAGAAGAATAGTGAAGACATCAAAACTATGAAATAACACATATGGAATCATGTAGTAACCAAAAAAAGTGTTAAACAAATCAAAATATATTTCAGATTCTTCAAAGTAGCCACACTTTGCCTTGACAACAGCTTTGCACACTCTTGGCATTCTCTCAACGAGCTTCATGAGGTAGTCACCTGGAATACATTTCAATTAACAGGTGTGCCTTGTTAATTTGTGGAATTTCTTTCCTTCTTAATGCATTTGAGCCAATCAGTTGGGTTGTGACAAGGTAGAGGTGGTATACAGAAGATAGCCCTATTTGGTAAAAGACCAAGTCCATATTATGGCAAGAACAGCTCAAATAAGCAGAGAAACAACAGTCCATCATTATTTTAAGACATGAAGGTCAGTCATTCTGGAAAATGTCAAGAACTTTGAACGTTTCTTCAAGCGCTATGATGAAACTGGCTCTCATGAGGACCGCCACAGGAAAGAAAGGATAAGTTCATTAGAGTTACCAGCCTTAGAAATTGCAGCCTAAATAAACGCTTCAGAGTTCAAGTAACAGACACATCTCAACATCAATTCAGAGGAGACTGCTTGAATCAGGCTTTCATGGTCGAATTGCTGCAAAGAAACCACTACTAAAGGACACTAATAAGAAGAGACGTGCTTGGGCCAAGAAACACGAGCGATGGACATTAGACTGGTGGAAATCTGTTCTTTGGTGTGATGAGTCCAAATGTGAGATTTTTGGTTCCATGTGTGGTTCCCACTGTGAAGCATGGAGGTGTGGGGGTGCTTTGCCGGTGACACTGTCAGTGATTTATTTAGAATTCAAGGCACAGTTAACCAGCAAGGCTACCACAGCATTCTGCAGCGATACGCCATCCCCTCTGGTTTGCGCTTAGTGTGACTATCATTTGTTTTTCAACAGGACAATGACCCAACACACCTCCAGGCTGTAGAAGGTTTATTTGACCAAGGAGAGTGATGGAGTGCTGCATCAGATGACCTGGCCTCCACAATCACCCGACCTCAACCCAATTGAGATGGTTTGGGATGAGTCGAACCGCAGAAAGAAGGAAAAGCAGCCAACAATTGCTCAGCATATGTGGGGACTCCTTCAAGACTGTTGGAAAAGCATTCCAGGTGAAGCTGGTTGAGAGAATGCCAATAGTGTGCAAAGCTGTCATCAAGGAAAAGGGTGGCTACTTTGAAGAATCTCATATCAAATATATTTTGATTGAACACTTTTTTGGTTACTACACGATTCATATGGGTAATTTAATAGTTTCGATGTCTTCACTATTATTCTACAATGTAGAAAACAGTAAAATATTGAAAAGCTCTTGAATGAGTAGGTGTCCAAACTTTTGACTGGTACTGTACATACAGATGTTTCCATAGAAAAACAAATTGTTATTGATTGACATGCATATTATTAATCCTATGTAATCAATGGATCTTGTTTATATTCTGTGCGTTTACAGAGATGTGTCAGTGGAGCTGCCCTTCGTCTTAATGCACCCAAAACCCACAGAACTGCCCATATCCCGCCCACAGTCAGGTACCTACAGACTCCTACCACCTCTCCAGAAGCCCACTATCAAGGCTTTATCTTAGTACTTTGGATGCATCTCAGTTTCTCTCCTCTCCTTCCCTTCATTTGCACTGAATTGAGTTTTGAACAAATCCTCTCTGACAAGCTTCCGCCATATTACATTCACGTAGCCAAATATTTAGATCAGTTCAAATTAAGAGCAGAAGATGAGGACTTTCGAATCTTGCTTTTTTCGACTGATTGAGAAGCAGTGAATTGTGTTGTGGAAACTTCTACTAGGCCTATACAGTGTCTGAAAAGGGTTTGAAAATGGACAGTCTTGTGAAATATTTGTCAGTAGTTTAGTTCAGCCTCAGCCCTGAACAACAGTCCCTCACATACACAAGCCCCTCAAATACATCATCTCACTCTGGTATTTCCTGCCTGTAAGTTGCCATGGAGACACAAAGCTGTTCCCATGGTGACGTCGCACTGACATTTCATTATCTGTGTGTTCTAACAGCTGTGCCGGATTCGGACCCTCCCATCGACACCAACCTGATAGAATTTGAAACAAAGTGAGTATTCATCTGGTCTGTCTGGCCATTGTAAGCACTGTTGCTTTACTATGATCAAAGGGACCCTAAGATCTAAAACACTCCATGTTTCCTTGTTGCTTCTCGTCCTGCAGTAGTTTCTCCCAAGACGACGACTTTGTGTTTGAGGACTTCGCCCGCCTGCGGCTCAAAGGAATGGCTGACGACAAGGACGACGACTGCTAGAGCTCACGTGTATATACATACATACATACATACATACATACATACACACACACACACACACGGTGGAATGAAGGCATGTGGACGGAGAGATGTGGTGGCCTCGTGGTCTGCTGAAAAGATCCTGATGTCACTCAGTGTTCATTTGGGGGGTGGCAAACACAGCACCATGTAAATGGTGACTTAATGTTGTGCCATGGCGATGCTGACAATGATTGAAATGTCATGGCTGTTCACACCGAGGAAGAAATTGTGCCATTAAAAGGAAGGGGGCTTTACATCATTATTTTCCACCAATAATTATTTCAATAAGTATTTGTACAAATATTGATCACCTTGGTCAAGTATTGGTACCTGTTTAAGAGGGGAGAGACGGGAAAACAGACTTACACCTTTCATCGTCTGCCCCATCTTTTCAGTCCTCTGAAATTCTACCATGTAATCCATTCTGTAAAAAAAACATGTTTTAGGGGAAGAATAGAGGAAGTTTGTGATTCACCCTCTTCTGCAATACGAGGACAGACTATACACTACCACTTAAGTAAACGTGCACAATCTGGACCCTCACTGTATAGCCTAGGGCATGGCTATTCAACTCTTACCCTACGAGGGCTGTAGCCTGCTGGTTTTCTGATCTACCTGATAATGAATTGCACCCGCCTGGTGCGCCAGGTCTAAATCAGTCCCTGATTAAAAGGGAACAATGAAAACAAGCAGGGGCACTGGCTTCGGGGTCCATAGTTGAGTTTGAAGGGCCTAGGGATACTTCTTATAGTCAGCCTCAAATGCAGCACTATGACATTCACTTCCCCATGTCGCTCAGACAGACACTTGCACATGGTCTAAGAGCATGAGTATTTTAGAATAATTTCTCGATCAGATTTCACTCCTGTGCTAAATCCCAAATCATCAACCCATATCATCTCCTCCAGTAGAACTGAAAGGACTGGATAGGTATATGTAATGTAGGAAAATTAAAACTAACCAATCAGAAGGCAGGGTGAAGCAATTACCATAATAGCCATACCTATCCGAGAAGTGCCTAGTGACAGGGCTAGCTATGGGTCAGTTTGAGATTCAGCATCGGTGTCAGAGCATCACCTTGGCAGTGCAACAGCAGTACAAATGGAGCATATTTTTCAGCAGTGCTGTGAACTATGGTCTTATTGTTTTGCTTCTATGGGGTACCTGTTCACAGCTCTGCTAAGTGTGAATATTTGAAAGTGCCGCCACTGAGCTGAGTGCCATAATGTCTACAGGAAGGACGCTGATATGATTTTGGTGGAACATGACAGGAAACAATGAATATTATTACTACTGTGTCATTACCATGATTATTCTCAATCATTTAAGGATTTTTTTTTGCCATTTGTTTTTCAGAATTTTAATTTTTTTATTAAAGTCAAAATGAATTAACCTAAATTCTGTTGTAGATTGTTTGTGTACTTTCTATTAAGTCTCACATCCACAGACAGAAGTGAAGTTATTCTAGCAATTGACAAGGTACAGTATCCAAAAATGTTCTGATGACGTCCTTGTCAGAAGCTCAAAGTGCAATTTCTTTATCAACAATGTTAAATTTGATTTGCACAGTAGGCAGTCAGATGTTTTATCAAGATTACATGATTCACCATTTGGGTCTTAGTGCCACTGACATATATATATATATATATATATATACACACCTACTTTGTTCCTCTGAGACAGTGAGTCACTTTTGAAAAAGACAGTCACACACAAAAGCAGGAAGCATTGCAGTCACACACAAAAGCAGGAAGCATTGCAGTCACACACAAAAGCAGGAAGCATTGCAGTCACAGGACAGAGGTGTTTTAGTGAAAAACATTACTGAACAGTTACTTTATTCTCGTGGTATTTAAACATTGAGTTAGGTCTTGGGTACTAATTTACAAGCCTGTACATACAGTATCTGAAATTCACAACAGTATAGATTAATAGTGGCCCACATTCAAATATCCTTCAATGTATACAAAAAAAAAACATTCAATGTCTAGTTTTTTTTCAGTGTGTCTTACAGGAATGAGTGATTCAGTACAGGAGGCTTTTGGGGAAAAAAGGTCAAGGTCCATCCTGGGCAGTGTGCACCACCCTCTGGTCAAAGCAGACCTTGACATTAGTTGGGACACAAGAATGTGCCTGCCACTGCTGTGTGTGTTTCAGGAGAATGGACAGTTAAGCACACGTCACAACATACAGTGCCTTCGGGAAAGTATTCAGAGCCCTTTAAAAAAAATGTTCTGTTTTAGCCTTATTCTAAAATGGATTTTAAAAAAAATCAACAATCTACACACAATACCCAATTTTTCATTTAACTAGGCAAGTCAGTTAAGAACAAATACTTATTTACAATGACGGCCTAGGAACAGTAGGTTAACTGCCTTGTTCAGGGGTAGAACGACAGATTTATACCTTCTCAGCTCGGTGATTCAATCTAGCAACCTTTCAGTTACTGGCACAACGCTCTAACCACTAGGCTACCTGCCGCCCATAAAGACAAAGCGAAAACATGTTTAGAAATTTTACAAAATGTTTTAAAAATAGAAAATACCTTATTTACATAAGTATTCAGACCCTTTGCTATGAAACTCAAATTGAGCTCAGGTGCACCCTGTTTCCATTGATCATCCTTGAGATGTTTCTACAACTTGATTGGAGTCTACCTGTGGTGAATACAATTGATTGGCCATGATTTGGATAGGCACACAACTGTCTGTAAAAGGTTCCACAGTTGACATTGAATGTCACAGCAAAAACAAAGCCATGAGGTTGAAGGAATTGTCCGTAGAGCTCAGGGACGTGATTTTGTCGAGGCACAGATCTGGGAAAGGGTACCAAAATATGTCTGCAGCATTGAAGTCCCTTCTTAAATTGAATAAGTTTGGAACACCAATACTCTTCCTAGAGCTGGCCGCCCACCCAAACTGAGTAATCGGGGGAGGTTCCTGGTCAGGGAGGTGACCAAGAACCCAATGGTCACTGACAGAGCTTTAGAGAACCTTCCAAAAGGACAACCATCTCCGCAGCACTCCACCAACCAGGCCTTTATGGTAGAGTGGCCAGACGGAAGCCAGTCCTCAGTAAAAGGCACAAGACAGCCCTCTTGGAGTTTGCCAAAAGGCACCTAAAGACTGAGACCATGAGAAACAGTCTCTGGTCTGATGAAACCAAGATTGAAATATTTGGCCTGAATGCCAAGCATCACGTCTGAAGGAAACCTGGCACCATCCCTACGGTGAAGCATTGTGGTGGCAGCATCATTCTGTGGGGATGATTTTCAGCAGCAGGGACTGGGAAACTAGTCAGGATCAAGGCAAAGATGAACAGAGCAAAGTAGAGAGATCCTTGATGAAGTCCTCAGCACTCTGGAGCAGGTTCTCAGACTGGGATGAAGGTTCACCTTCCAACAGGACAACGACCCTAAGTACACAGCCAGCCAAGACAACGCAGGAGTGGCTTAGGGACAAGTCTCTGAATGTCCTTGAGTGGCCCAACCAGAGCCTGGACTTGAACCCGATCTACCATTTCTGGAGAGACCTGAAAATAGCTGTGCAGCAACGCTCCCCATCCAACCTGATAAATCTTGAGAGGATCTGTAGAGAAGAATGGGAGAAACTCCCCAAATACAGGTGTGCCAAGCTTGAAGCGTCATACCGAAGAAGACTCGAGGCTGTAGAAGCTGCTAAAGGTGCTTCAACAAAGTACTGAGTAAAGGGTCTGAATACTTACGTAAACGTGAGATTTCAGGGTTTTTTATTATTATAAGTTAGCAGAAATGCATTAAAACCTGTTTTTGCTTTGTCATTATGGGGTATTGTGTGTAGATTGAAAAAAAACTATTTAAATCAATTTTAAAATAAGGCTGTAACGTAACAAAACAATTGAAAAAGTCAAGGGGTCTGAATACTTTCAGAAGACACTGTATATCACTGTGATTAGAGTATGCATAAAGATCTACAATAGCTACCACCCAATGAGGATCATTTGAGGCTATTGGAAGTCTTACTCTGTATGGTGGTTGCTGGTTCAATTGTAGGCCTACCAGTCGTCGGTCTGCTCACTTGGTCGCAGCATCTCTCTACGGTGATGCTTGTTGAGTCGCCGGGTGAAACGATGCCACCTGGTGGGAAAAAGCATTCAAATACTGTACCTCTGTCTAAGTCCAGTACTGAACACCACCACTTTTCTCTTAGCCCCAACCCTTTATACATATTAGTTTACCCCTAGGGGAAGGGGATAGGGGTTGAATTTAGATGGGAAAATACATTTTCTAAATATTCAAACTAAGTCCAGAACCCTTGGTCTATCACCTTTCCTGTGTGTCATTGTGCCTGTTCACCCTCTCCGCCTCCTCCTTCTTCTCATCCATCCATCGCTCCAGAAGCTCTTCTTTCTCTCTCCAGGCCGCTGCAAGCCCCTCCTTCAGCTCCCACTGCTCCAACCGCAGGGCTGCCAACTCCTTTGATTGGCTCGCCAATGTAAACTCAAACTCTGATAGGCTGGCCTGCAGAAGGTTGGCCTCCCTGGCTTGAGTGACAGCTTCCTTCCGATAGCGGGAGACTCTAATAGAAGATGGTGACAGGAGTCTATGTAAGCTTATATCAGACAAGACATTAGACAACCTCACAACTTATGATGCCTCAGTTTCATGCCTCATCTTTGTAGAACATTTCATGGATGCATTATTAAACCATATAGACTAACTACTGTACCATAATATTAATGTATAAACAGATCTCATTGGTTGATCACTTACTGTGAGTGGCAGTATTGAAGCTCAGCATCTTTCAGGTACATGACGGTGGTCAGGTCAGAGACTGTCTGAGAGAGCTGGGGAGGAATACGAGGAGAAGATTGGACTAGTAAGAGCAGGTAAAAAATATGATAAACAATCACTCACCTGTGTACAAGGCTATTATGTGAGTAATCTATGTGAGGGCTGGGGTTGCCAGAAGCAGCACAAGACATCAGAGAATCCAACTGATAGGATGATGTAGAACCTTAATGTAGCAGTATCACACACAACTCCCTTTCCACAACCTGTGAAAAAGTGGACAATAATCTTGAAAATTGTGACTGGATACAGTAAGATAATTGAAAGTCACCTTTTCTGTTATATGTTCACTCTCTCTGAGCTGGAGGTATAGTTCTCTGTGGTCAACCGTCAGCCCACCATCTCCTTCAGAACTGTGGAAAATATTGACATATCATTGTTTGCAACACATGTGCAAAACTCAGCATTTTCCCTAGGTGTTGCCATTGTCCTACCTGGGTCTCTGTACCTCATCCCAAAGTGTATCCCGTAAATCAAGCTGCTCCGCTAGTTTGGACACTGAAAAGAGACAATCACAATATGTTGTCAAATATGTTGACAAAGAACTAATGATTCAAACGTCATCAATATACAGATAACTCCGACAACGTACAGGTGTTGAAGATACCACTGAAGGGGTCCTTTTGTGTACAGTCTCTCTGGAACAGTCCAGCGCGAACGTGACTCTTCCACCCTTCCATTGCTGTCTTTTCTCTGAAAATGTAAACGCCTTGTTCGAGGGTTGCGATTGTTGACACAATTTAAAAACTTTAAATTGGCAAGAAACCTTGAATGAACACTGCGTCTGCCACGACATAAAACGTTATACTGTGAGCAGTCCAGTCTATCACTTAACTTTGTGATATTTTCGTTCACATTCACATGGCAGTCAGACCCAAAACAGATAGCACTGACAAAACAAACAAGTTATTTGCCTGAGCGTCAGTTTATACAACAGTACAATTGATCCAGCGGATAAATTCATTAGCTAATGTTGCTGTTGTACCAGGTCATTCTGTCTTTGTCTTACCAGCAATATACTTTTATAAGAAATTCACACACGAATGTATGCGCTAACCTTAGCTGAGCTGATGAATGATTGCTTGCAGTTGCAGGGCTCTGCTCACAAACTTCAACAGGACTGAGGATGCGGAGAAAGAGACTGCACCGTATACAGGTCAAAGCAAAAGCACTGCTACTCATGGCTGGCTGGGCTCAGCTGCAACAGGATGTCTTCTTCCCGCAGTATTATGGCGGTATGCAAACAATCATAGAGGTGCATGCCGCCACCTACTGTAGGGGTGGTAAACTATAGAAAAATATCCAATGTAGGAAAGGAGAAAAAACGACATCGAAATCATACAAAATACAAAAATAGACACATAAAATTACATACAAAATGGTCACTTCCTTCAGTCACATTCCAAATCAAGTCACATCCCTACACAGGCACCTGTGAGGGTGGGAACATAATTTGTCAGTATTTCTTGCAATGTCTCGGATGTAAACCCATTGAGTTCCAAAAAGTGTTATGCTGCACTCACAATGACTTACATTTTCTCAGATTTCATCTTCGTTTGTACTGTGCAGTTTATCAGCATTGCAAAAATATACTACAAAGTCCACCCTTTTCACATGTAATATATCAGGATTCCTTGATAGCCGAGAAACATTCACTTGTGTAGGCTCAGTTATCACTGTCTTCCACGCTCCTTCCAATCTTCTCACCACCTCCAGATAGGAGACACGCTGGAAAGCCCTTACTCTTGCCACCTGTCTCCTTCATCCTAACAGGGCAATCCGGGAAATCAGGCATATGTTTGCCACCAATGTTGCAGTATGTAATCTCAGCTGGCACACAATGTTCTTCCTGTCTACATACACTTGATACATGTCCAAATATTTTGCATTTACTGTCGTAGCCAAAGATATTGGCACCCTTGCACTTTTTTCAAATAATGCAATTTTTTTCCAGAAAACTTTTGAAATGAAAACATATTTTGGTATCAGCATATTTATGTATTTGGTTTGCAGTTGAAACAAAAAAATCTGAATAATTTACTAAATGTTAGCTTATTCCACAAAGAAATCCTAAAATGACCCGGACAATATTTTTGGCACCTTCTAGAAGTAGTTAGAGATAATTAGATTTCAAGCAGGTGAATCTCCTTTGCTTTGGAATTTAACTTACCTGTGGTGAGTTGCATGTGCCTGCAATATAAAAATCCCTCATTCAACCAGTTTAAATAAAGGAAAGGACTCATTCTCCTGTTTTGTGCCACAATGAGGATGGAGAAAAGAAAGAAAACCAGAGAATTATCTGAGGAGGTCAGACACAAGATTGTAGCCAAGCATGGACAATCTCAAGGCTACAAGTCCATCTCCAGAGACCTTGATGTTCCTGTTTCCACCGTATGTAATGTTATCAAGAAGTTTAAGGCCCATGCCACTGTAGCCAACTTCCCTGGACGTGGCCGCAAGAGAAATATTGATGGAAATTTGCAGCGAATGATTGTTTGAATGGTCGAGAAAGCACCTTGATCAATTGCCACACAGATTCAAGCTGACCTTCAGACACAAGGTATGACAGTTTCAGCTCGCACCATACGTCGCCAACTCAATGAAAGGGGGATATGGTAGGAGACCCAGGAGGACCCCACTGCCGAGAGAGACATAAGAAAGCCTGACTGCTATTTGCCAAAACACACCTGAACATGCCAAAATCCTTCTGGGAGAATGTCCTGTGGACAGATGATTAGAGCAAATTAGAGCTTTTTAGTGAAGCACACCATCTATGTTTACAGAAAACACAATGAAGCCTTCAAAGAAAATAACATAGATTCAGTGAGGTTATGGGGTTGCAATGTCAGACCCAGTGTCATGGGTCATGGGTCTTCAAGCAGGACAATGACCCCAAACACACTTCAAAAAGCCCCCAGGAATGGTTCAAGACAAACCACTGGACTGTTCTGAAGTGGCCAGCAATGAGTCCAGATCTAAATCCCATTCAAAACTTGTGGAGAGATCTGAAAACAACAGTTGGGAGAAGGCACCCTTCAAATCTGGGAGAACTGGAGAAGTTTGCACAAGAGAAGTGGGCCAAACTGCCAGTACAGAGGTGCAGGAAACTCATCGATGGCTATAGGAAGTGCTGGATTGCAGTTATTTTGGCCAAAGGCTGTGCTACCAAATTTTAAGTCTAGGGTGTCAATAATTTTGTCAATGTCATTTCTGTGATTTCTTTTCATTTAAATGGATATATTAAGTTCTGAATCAAAAACAGGTTCTGTAATATTAACAGTAAAATAAAGAATTGTGAAGAATAAATACTTGGGTCAATTTCAATGTATTTTTAGGTAAAAATTGTGTTACTTGAAAAAAGTGCAAGGGTGCCAAAATGTTGCCCACTTGTTTAACACTGAAGAGGCTTGTGCACAAGCTCTAAAAGGGTATCTCATAAAGAAGGGAGAGACTCATCAAAAAACAATAATATGCACGTGGGTTTCCTTACTCCATTCAGGACAGTCGACTCCCATCAATCACTTCACCTACTTCCTCAGGTACACTCTATATACACAAAAGTATGTGGACACCCCTTAACATTAGTGGACTTGGCTGTTTCAACCACACCAGTTGCTGACAGGTGTATACAATTCAAGCACACAGCCATGCATTCTCTACAGACAAACATTGGTAGTAGAATGGCCTTACTGAAGAGCTCAGTGACTTTCAACGTGGCACCGTACTTTCCGAATGCACTGTATATTATACTATACTGTATTTCCCAGCATTACTATCCATAGAACGTAATCATAACAGAAATGATTCCATTTTAGATTCGTTTGGTCTCAGAATTTCAATCATCCAAGCCTCATCGAATATTTGGTCAAACCAGTCTTTCAAACTTTGTGTGTGTGTTACATATTTACAAAATTACGTCTACAGGACTTCATGAATGAAAAACGAAACTAGATAAAACATGTTTTCGCGGGCATTATTTTGAAACGCCTGTACGCTGTACACAAGAGAGGAGAGTGAATAATCTTTTTTTTTTTTAGCTATGTCATGATTTATTGGTCAATTTTGTTGTAAATGTTTGAATTAGTTTACCCTGTGATTATGTTAAATGTTGATTCAATAAATGAGATGTATTGTAGGTCTATAGTATGAGCGTGAAAAACGTATTGCCTATATGGGTAACGTTAGATAAAAATGAAAGAAAAACAATATATATGCATAACATTGCAAATATAATAGAGGACTTTTATATATCGTCTGACTACCCGATTGATATCATCTAGTTTATTGTAGCCTACATCTTTTCAAATGAAATAGCAAGTTAGCCAAGGGTGCCACAATGTACAGTAGCTTGATCAATCTGCTTAAAATGTGCATTTGTAAGTTATATTTTTAAGATGTATTTTCCTTTTTCCAGAGATGACTTCAAGCGATGCAGATAAGTGACATGCAGTGCTTAATAGCATTATAGAGCATCTGAATGATAGTGATTACAAAAAGCTGCTCAACTGTTTAAAACAAATGTTTTAAAAGTGTACAGAAGGGCACTGCAAGAGAAGACGTGGTTAGAATCATTATCAAAAACTATGGATTGGTTGAGTCTATCCTTGAGGTGAAGAGAGTGATGGAGGAGATCCCAAGAAAGTATCCTACTATTCAGAACCTACTGCTCCCCATTGTTAAGGACCAGAATAGGAAAATGCAGAAAGAAAATAAAGGTATTACAATTTCACAGAAAGTGTAGCATTAATGACTTTACATTCCCATCTCACTTTCCATCTCTGGTCAGCAGAAATTGTTGAGTGCAACAAAGTTGTTGATAATGTAGTTGTTGATTATTTTTTTAAGAATCACACAACATAATTGATTCGGAGTCAGAGATATCTAGCCACTGTTATACATTTTAAATATGTATAACAAGTTTTGATAGTATTGCAGACTTCTTTTTCTGTATTGTTTTCCTTACCAAGGTGTCCCTTTAAATTAGTAACATTTCCTCAGGGTGTGTGATTGTTCAGTGAATGGTACATTTTTATGGAAATGATGGCATCATATGCAGTTGTACTGTTACTAGGCAAATCAGGGGCGTTTTCACTGCTCTAGTGTAGTGGTAAATTGCTGCTGTGCCTCACCCAGTAGGATTTAAACATTAAGATGAATAAAATGTATTATTTTATTAAAATTTTATTTTTTACTCAGGACAGAAGAGAAAACATGTGAGAATCGAAGGACGAGGAGTCAGAACCAGGTTATAAAGAATATACGTTTTCAAGCTTAAAATAAAATTGCATTTGTTTCAATAATTCAATTGAATTTATATAGTAGGTGTACAGAATGGCCATACATATTCTGAATGGATGTTCACTTGACAAGTTCTATGAACAATGGTGATTTATTTAATTTACTCCTCATGCCTATGTTTGATTAATTCATATATTTTGTTTTAAATGGCAAAAAAAGAAGGGGCAATGGAAAAGCAACAAGGTAGGCCCTGAGTTAGGGATCTTTTCACAAGCTGAATAAAAGTTAGCGTGTTCACCTTGTCTGAAATGAAGAAAAAACCCCAGATCAGACAGGTGGCCTCTGGTAGACAAATTGTTTGATGGAAATACACCATAGAATTTGAATAAAATGTCAGCTCTACCCATGTTATATGAAATAACCACTTATAGTTTCATTTTCTACTTGACATCAGGGTCATCCTCCTCCCTCTTCCAAGCACACTCTCAAATCCTGGGTGTTTGTCTCCTTTATTTATTTAAAATGTGGAGGACCAACATGACCACCATTACATGAAGAGTAACATTGTCTGAGCCCTGAAGACTCATGTTAGCTCCCAAAGCTTGAGTCAAACAGATGTCTTGGGTTTAATACCTGGTTGGTCACATAGGCTGCGTTTACACAGGCAGCCCAATTCTGATTCTTTTTTTTGTGAAAAGATCTGACGTGATAGGTCAAAAGACCAATTAGTGCAAAAAAAGATCAGAATTGGTCTGCCTGTGTAAACGCAGCCATTGACTGATCCTCTTTCCCCTCATTTGGTCAGATGATAACTATCGCAAAGTTGAAAACCTAGGAATAACTCGGTGATAAAGTGATACTTGGAAAGATGATCACAAAGTCTGATTTGATACCTAACAAAAAGAAAAAATGTTTTTATTTCAAGATGGGTCTGGTTGATGACACAGATTGTATCGAAGTCATTGTATTTGGAAAGGAGAGATAAGACTTCTTCCAAAAGGGAATCTACTACCTGTTAAGGAATCTAATCATGAGCGACGACACAGTGAAGGTCACAAGCAGAAGCAATGTTTCCAAAACAAGCCCTTTCGAAGTTCCTAACTGGCTAGTTGAGGAGGTCAGGATGCTCATTCATCAGACAGTCCTCTCCATAGCTGATGCCAACGAATCTGATTCCGGCACCAAGATGAGCATTCAGGGAACTGTAATTAAAGAAGTGTCCTCATAACTTTTTACAGACATATGCCCTTCACTAACCCTTTTCTTGGTGATTTTTTGTGTATTGCCCCCTCTGTTCTAAGGGGACTGGGAAAGTGAAGGTGAAAAAGCAGAGAAAGCTGACTGCACAGCGCTTCCTGACCTTGCAGGACGAGACCAAACAAAACCCCATTGAGATCTGTTTCTGGGGGGACCAGGTGAGCTGCGCTGCAATGGTTGGGATTGGAGACACTATCAAGGTGAACAATGTGTACTCCAGTGAGTATGAAGACAGTATTCCTCTCAACACAACAAAAGAAACCATGGTTGATATGGTAGGTCTCTGTTATCTAAACCCTATGCACGATCTTCCAATCTTTCTCATTCTAGTTATGGTTATGATATCCATTCATGATTTTCATCACACTTTTATTACCCGCTGTTTGTATGCAGATCCAGGCTGCTAAATCGGAGACTGTAATGTTGTCCATTCAATCAATTGTGTGCAATGACGAGGTGACCCTGGAGGCAGAGAGGATGGAGGATGGAACACTAAACACATTCATTGTGGCATTAGAGCTCCTGGCAAAGACCGATGGGATTAAACATGATGAAAGTGTTGAGAAGATACTTGTTGATATGTTACCACTCTCTGTGGAGGCAGAAATACAAGGGAATAAGATTACAGCTCTAAAAAAAGATGAAAGTCCAACCTGAATTATAAAATGTTTCCAGGTTGGAAAGTTTGATCATAGGCTGTGCAAATTCGGCAACCTAACCATTAACCAATGGCTTGAAAAGTCATGCTTGTGAAAGTAAATAATTCTAACATGTATTTCGACATTAACTTCATTGTGTAATGACTTGTGTAAAAAATGTATCTGGGAAAAGGTTATTACCTTTCTGGGATGTGGCGAACTGAATTGATACACAACATTTGCTCATGAATACTTTCCATTTCTGTCTGATTTCTAGTGTATAATTTTGGATGTAAATTATTTGTATTTCACCAGTGGCAAGGGTTGAGTCACGGGGTGTAAGGGGTTTCTGTCTTTTAAGTAATTATAACACTGTGTAATTATGGAGCTTTTAGTAGATGCTGAAAGAGACATGACTGATAATTACTCTTTATAATCAATACATATTACTAAGAACTGATTTACTGTAATCTTTAAAAAAAAATCTTAGAATTGTCAACTTGATAAATAGAATGGACAAACATTTAAGAGACAGCATGACTGTGTTTAATTAAATATACGTAAAGCTTGTTAAAGAGCAGTGTGCAGGTTTCTTATTTTATTCAACTGTTACCATGCACCTGCAAAAAATATAGCTCAGATGTGCTAGTGCCTTTTGATGTTTAATTTTGAAATAAAACTGCCTTGGCAATATGTCTTGTTTTGTTTCATGTTGCTTTGGAATTTTATTTTTTACATTTTTTATTATCAAATTCAATGAAGCGATTTCATTTTATTTATACTTCCAGTTTATTGCAGGGAACATCTATAAGAGACTGAAGTCCTTCACATAAAGTACCATTTATAGATCCTTTCACATCATTACACTCCAGAGAATAGCGAGGCCAGGGGAAATACAATAAACACATTAAATAAATGCATATTTAATTTGAACATTTTATACACCATCCTTTTCTGAGGAATTACTATAGCAGATTTAACTAATACAATAACTATTACAGTTAGGGCTGGAGTCAATCCGTATTGCGGTAGTTCCACGTTATAGCTTGATTGAAATCCTTGGGACATCCCTACCCTAAACCCTAACCATTTAAAATGTTAACTTCAATGGGGTGACGTCCCAAGGATCCCAGCTAGCATGGATTGTTCGCGGAGACTATTCACAGCTGCCTGAGATATTATAGAAAGGAGATAGGAATCCCATTGGGCAATGAATTGAGAAATGCTGCAGCCAGCGGTTGCTAAACTAATCGTCACGCAATCCCTTCTCAAAGTCAGGGTATGTTGGTGCTTTCAAGACAACTGGGAACTCGGTCAAATCAAAACATCAGTGATTTTTCAGGTCGGAAATTCGGTGATCAAGAAAGATGCCTGTGTTTCCGAATTGGAATTCCAGTTGGGTGACCATTCAAAACCATTTTTCACTGTCGGAGCTTATTTTTTTCCCTAGTTCCAAGTTGTCTTGAAGTCTGAGATTTCTGAGTTCCCAGTTGTTTTGAATGCGGCATGAGTTGAGAAACCGGCCTTTTTTCCTAGAAAGTATGTAATGGCACGATTCCAAAGCTATAAGATATTACAGAGAATGTATTTTTATTTTATTTAACTACTTAACAACAAATTCTTATTTACAATGACGGCCTACCCCGGCCAAATCTGGACGACGCTGGGCCAATTGTGCCCAGCTATGGGACTCCCAATCATCGCCGGATGTGATACAGCCTGGATTCGAACCAGGGACTGCAGTGACTCTTGCACTGAGATACAGTGCCTTAGACCGCTGCGCCACTCGGAAGTCTAGAACAAGTTAATTATCTCACATCTCTGAAAAGATGTGTAATGTTGTACTTCTTGTTCACAACATTTATGCTAATTTTGGGATGAGCTAGCACCCAATTGACTCCCATTCACATGATGGAGAATAGGGCCTATTGTGCCAAAATTGCCCAGAATGCACTGCACGGCCCATTGACGACGCATGGGCAACGTATACAATGGCCGTTAATACGATTCAAATGGAGTTTCCCCATCTCCTCAAAAGTATCTCTGACGCTGCATGTCGGCTCAATCGGAAATCACCTTTACATTTTAACATGAATCTTCCACGATATGGACTGAATCCAGACCCTATATTTTTACAGCATACAATTCACAACAGCACATAAATAAACACAAACTATGCACACACACAAAATGTATTTAGCTATTTTTGACATATCTCTTGGTTTGCCTGACAGACACTGACCATCTATCAATTTGCTGTCAATTCAGGCTGAAAGAGGAGATAATTACATATTTCTGTAACTGTAGTGGTCTGTTGAGTTGCATCTAGGAATTTGTGGTGAGTTATCTAGCATAAATGTAATGTTTGGTCCATGAGGGGAACAAGACTTACATTTTTATTGATCATTATCAATATTGTCAGTTAGCATTGATGGGTTACAGTTTAGGTCAATTCAATAAATAGTTGTATGCAAATACAAAGAATGATAACATTTCAATCAATAGCATAACAGAGAGGACTTATGTTCAATGTTTTACTATAGAAATAGCTTTTTATAAGGTTGCTTCCCTTGAGAACTTAAATTAGAGTGTGTGTATATATAATCTTCTGATGTTTCAGGGGAATTTATGTCACCATGTACTCCTGCCTCTTGTTGAGTCTGACCTGGCAGAGTGACACTGCCCCCACTGCAACATAGATGGCTGCTGCAATGAAGCAGTTGATGCCCACCTGGTTGTAGAGTCCATAGATGGTTCCCGGTGGGTTCTTACTGTGGGGCAGAGAGAGATGAGCCAAATAGATGAGTTTGGGGAAAACAACCCAAGCGAGGCAACATGGGATGGTTTACAAAGAGTGAATTCAAAGGGCATCTACACTAGTAGTCAAACTAAGCACCTAATGGTCCCTTTTCTTCACACCACTTACTCATTGCGGATGTCCTCCTCAGTGAAGGGCACATCCTCAATCAGCACAGCAGACTTTGCACTGAAGAAGATCCCCAACATCACCTGCAATACAAAAAGATGATACATATGTAGGGATGCACGATATGTCGATGAACATATCGGAATCGGACGATATTAGCTAAAAATGCCAACATCGGTATCGGCCGATGTCTAGTTTAACGCCCAATGTGCAAAACCGATGTCAAAGCTGACGTGCATACCTATATAACGAAGGTACATGACGTAATGACACCACGTAAAATGTTGCTCTGTACGTGCAACACAGCATTCCTAAACTAGCCCACAATGTCTGCTGTGTGGATCGAGCAGTCAACAAGTCAAGCAGTCATTTGAAAGAGTTTCAGTGAGACAACTCACATTTCAGTGAGACAACTCAAAGGCAAAATCCATTAAAGCCAAAAGAATGGAATTCATTGCCCATGACAATCAACCTTTCTCTGTCGTGGGTGATGTTGGCTTTCGCCGACTGGTCGAGCACTGGTTAACACTACCAAGTGCGCTATTTTTCCGATGTTGCCCTACCGGAGTTACACAGTAATAGCGTCACTGCTATCAGCTTCATGACATACATACTATTGAACGCCGTTTGGGTCTTTGCGTGTCAAAAAAGATACAGGGGCACTGTCAAAGCTGTACAAAAAAGTCAGCAAACAAGCAAACACCGGCCACGAACGATGTGTTTACAATACCGGGTTGGTAATAAAGCATCATTTGTTCGACTGCAACTTCTGGGGTAGCTAGCTTTAGCTTGGTACCTAGCTAGCACCAATACAACCAGCCTGAAAACAATGACCAGTAGAAAATGCAGTCATTTTCAATATTCTTAGCAATGATTTAGGAATTCTTGTGAGTAAGTATTAGCTAGGTTGCCACTTGTTGTTCACCTATTGAAATTGAACTTCAGTTCATGAAAATACATAGCTAGCCAGCTACTTAACCCTGTTTCCCAAAATTAACTTTATAAGCAGCCAGCTAGCTTCATCTGGCTAGTGAGGCTTGACTGGGCAGGGTTATGTGTTGTGAAGCTAGCCAAAATAAGGATTAGGCACAATAGTGGAATTTGCAGTTTGCCTTCAAAATAAAAATGTAATTGACTGATGGAAATGAATACAAATAGTAGAATTATGCCATACTTTTATTTTGAAGGCTAACCGCAAAGTCCACTATTGTGGCTTATCCTTATTGTGCCTAGCTTCACATAGATGGGTCCGACCACCATTAATCAAATAAGAACTGTCTTAGAAATTAGGGATATTTTAGATGATGACACCTAGCTATATAGTTAGATAAACAGAAACAGATTATGTTGTTATTCTATGTTTTTGGGGAAGAACATTGTTTGCATCCATGAGCTAGCTAGCTTTTTTTTATGGCCAGCACTGTAGGTGCGCGAGAGAACTTTACCAGCATCATAGCATACGTATCGATGAATCGTTGTGACATGTAAAATACGAGTGATAGTGTAATCAATGTGTAATAACTACATAAAACATTTATGAACGCGTTAAATTATTATGTGATGTGCAGTGAAATTCAGGTCATGATAGGTCAAAAAGTGTTATTTGACACGTCAAAAAGTGTTATATGACACGTCAAATAGTGTTTTGACACGTCAAAAAGTGTTATATGATACGTCAAACAGTGTTATATGACACGTCAAACAGTGTTATATGACACGTCAAACAGTGTTATTTGACACGTCAAACAGTGTTATTTGACACGTCAAATAGTGTTAAATAGTATATTTTTTGACACGCAAATACCCAAACGGCGTTCCATAGAAATACTGGTTGAGAATGAAACGACTGAACAAATGAACAACGAAACAGCACAGCAAGTAAGTGAATGAAATAGGTTTTGATTATGATTTACTGGTAATGGGGCATACATAAATGCCAACAAAATAACTTTTTGGTCAGTGTGGTGTGTGTGTGTAACATTTATTTAACTAGGCAAGTCAGTTAAGAACAAATTCTTATTTACAAAGAAGGCCTTCCCCGGCCAAACCTGGACGACGCTGGGCAAATTGTGTGCCGCCCTATGGGCCTCCAAATCACGGCCGGGATGTGATACAGCTTGGATTCGAACCAGGGACTGTAGTGACGCCTCTCGCACTGAGATCTAGTGCCTTAGACCGCTGCGTCCATGTGTTAGCTATTTAACTGTACTAAAATGCTTAAAAGGCCGCTACATTTTTTTTATATCGGTATCGTTTTTTGGGGGGGAAGGAAAATAAAGGATATCGGTATTGGACAAAAATGTCATATCGGTGCATCACTATACATATGTATTGCATTACCCACATTCAGTCTAGTCAAGAGTGTTTACAGGGTCAATTAGGGCAGAGTCAGTTGAGACATCCTGTGGATACAGGGTCGATTGACAAACTCAGTCACACAATCTGTCATCAAACATCAGCCAATTCATTCCACTGCTATATCTAGCATACCCGTACAGTTAGTCAAGAAGAGAGGTTCTAGCAACACCAGACTGTTATTTTATTTGGCTAGCTATAATGACCAGATTTTGGAAAAGGCAAGTTACTTAATTAAGCCCGCAATCAGCTATAGGTGTCTTATCAAATATGCTGATTGTTGACTGATATTGAAACGTGGAAAATCTTGACACCTAGCTAGCGTTGGCAGATACTTGCAAGCGTGGGGGTGGGAAATACTGACAATAGTACTACTGTCTGTAACGGTAACATTAGCCAGCTAGCTATTCCTTACCAACATGATGACTCCCCATATGCTGATCACTATTCCACAGGCGGCCATTTTCGGACCGCAGAATAAAAGAGATGGCATTCTTCTAGTTGATATTTTCTACCAAAATATATAATTTCGATACACAAATCTAAAACAGTCGTTTTCTTTTCTCAATGGACAGGCGTCAACCTAACCTTCATCAGCTGACACTCGATTCATTCGGTATTAGCCCTCAGTTACACCCCACCTTCTCCTTTCTCGACTCTCGCGCGACGACAATCAGCAACCCTAACTATAACTAGCAAATATTTTTGAAATAGCTAAATGTAGTTTGCGAACGAAAAAGTTACACTTTGTTAAATCATTAGTCTATGTGACTTGGTCTGTCGTGTTAATTGTTGAAACGCTAAATGTACCGCCTTCTATGGTAGATAGCTACCTCCTTACTAACGTTAGCTTCCTAAGATATTGTTGTAGAGTGGGATAGGAAGCTAGCTAAGTTAGCTGGCTATCCAAGTGGAGTCAGCAGCAGCCCAAAATGACTTCCGCCTCTACTAAGGTAAGAACTGTCGTAATGGAGATCTTAAACAGTGCTGCTCAAATTTACTACTACTAATTATAATTTGGTGAGTGCTTATATTTGTCCTATTTCACACATGTATAAATGTGTATTTTACGCATGTGTGAAACTGATTTTTTTTCTTCTCGCATATCCCAACTCTACCCGAGACACCCTCAGAGAGTGGGGTCACCGTGGCTAGGTTTAGTCACAACGGCGACCCTGGAACAATTAGGGTTAAGTGCCTTGCTCATGGGCACATCGACAGATTTACTAGTTAACCATGGGCACCATGATTGTGTGCATTAGTCATACGACCCTAAGCTAATGCAGCTATTGATATAAAGTTAAAATTGTCCATGCCTCTTTCTGTGACAGGTGGGAGAGATCTTCTCAGCTGCAGGAGCTGCCTTCACCAAGCTGGGTGAGCTTACCATGCAGCTGCATCCAGTAGCTGACTCTAGCCCTGCAGGGTGAGTGTGTACACTCAGACACACACACGACAATATGAGGATTAAGGTGTATTCTCTGTGCTTCTCTCCTCAGAGCCAAATGGACAGAGACAGAGATTGAGATGCTGCGTTCAGCTGTGCGGCGTTTCGGTGATGATCTGAACAGCATCAGCTCTGTGATTAAGGAGCGCACTGTGTGAGGACCCTTCTGTCCCTTTTCTCTTGCCATCCACATTTTTTTCTATCCTGCCACACTTTCTCTCTCTTTCTCCCTCTATCTTTTATCATATTGCACACACTCTTACCTGTCTTTTTCCATGCTTTCATCCATTGATCTTTCATCTTTACTGCCTTCTTTCTAAAGAAGATGTCTGGTGGGGTTAATACATCTGTTGGCAAATTATCTAGTTTACAATGTATACAGCCTGTCTGTCAACCTGTATGAAAATTACATTACCAATCTGTTGCCTCTCCTGTTTTAATACAGAGCCCAGATAAAGACAACAGTGAAGAGGAAACTGTATGAGGACAGCAGGATGCCCCTCTCCTCCGACTCTCCCAAAAAGACCACCAAGAAGACCACGGTCACTATGGCAGCCACACCAGCACCTGTGGCCCCCACAGTCATTGCTGTGCCCACCTCACAGGTTGTCCTGACAACAGGGTTTCAGAGCACCTCCCCTATGCCCCCTGCCATCAAGAAACAGAAAACAGCAGGTGAGTGGAATGATACAGGCCTTTACCTCAAGGGCAGGGATTGTGTGATGAGTATGGCTTGTATACGGAATTTAGTAGACTAGATTTTCATTCATAGTCAAAAGACCAAGACATATTTTTTGTAGAAATTACTTGAACCCTTTATCGAATCGATACTTCTGTCGTGTCTTTGGGGGTACCATTAAACTGAAGATATGTTTATCAATTAGCTCCCTGTAATTATTATCACGCGATTAAACTGATTAATCGTTTAATTGTAATTAACTAGGAGATCGGGGCACCAAGGAGAATATTCAGATTACAAAGCTATAATTTTCCTAATATAACTTTCCTGTACTATAATATTATATCCTATTATAGTATAGGCCGATTATCTTCTGGTTTAAATGGTGTATTTTACCTGTAGTCCAGTCTCATTCCAAACGTCGTAAATTGTTGTATCTGCACGAACCCAGTCTTTACTAAAATCATCCATACATCAATTGTCTTAAAATCATTTATTTACTACACTAAGTAATTAACAGAAAACATACAAACAGTAATTATCGTCACAAAGGATTGGTAGAGGAATGTGCCCTTGTGGGCTAAACAGGCAGGTCGGCCTGTTGAACAATGGATCATAAAAGGTCAGCTGTGGCACACAGAGTTCATTAATATTGACAATTGAAGGCTCGCTCATTCGGGAACAATTGCAATCAATATATATTTACGCTCATGTGTCGTCGAGATCCTTGTTCGAGCGTCGTTCTGATGGAGAGTCTCTCTCTCTCGGTTAGAATGGATCTTTCAAAGCGACATTCATTAATGTCGTTATAGAATGGTTGTTTCGTTGGTCTTTGCGTTCGATGATATAATTTACTTAGCTGCAGACTAATAATTAATATCAAAGACTTGTTCTTATTCTGTCGGTATCAATAGTCTAAAAGTTAACCACGTGGTATGGTTCACTTTCAGTAGAGGAATTGGATGGTAAAACCTATTGGCCATGGAGTTGAGGCCTGGTCTGAAGAAATGTAAATCAGGGGGTGTTTTATAGTGACCCTTGAACAGGCTTGTCAAATGACGCCTGGTCCTGTATGGGTCCTTGGGGGCGTGCCCATGACTGAGCTAGACTTGGTTACAGAAATACAATTCTATCACATTACATCAGTACAATAGCATCTCAATGTCTTACAAAAAGCTTTATCCTTATTAATACATTCTATACAACCATTATGATGCAAGTCTCAAGCTGATGCTATTATATAAACAGTTTTATGGTAATATGGCTATATTGTCTCTTCTGAGTATCACAAAATTGTACCAAGCGGATCAGTTCGTAGCTGGATTCTTCACCAATCTTCCATACCTTCTCCAGCACACACATGTCGCTCAGTTCTCCAATTCTATGAGTTGGAAGAATTTCCTTTGTCTCTCTATGGGCCATGTGGCCAGGGACTCTCCTGGAATTTTAGAGTTTTTAAAACCCTTTACACACAGGGCCTGGGTTGGGGGTGGTAGGTTGGGTGGTGGTGCAAAAGGGAGGGGGTCAACTGTCCTCCCTGTACCAAAAGAGGCCAACGTCATGACACTTCTGATGCATTTACTCCAAGCATTGGCTACTTTGAATGTGCAAGTTTATTAACATATTACATGTTTTCCCTGTCTGTCTGTGTGTAGATGTGACGCTCAGTGCTCTGAATGACTTGGATGTGAACAGCGACCTGGTGGACATTGAGGGACTGGGAGATGGATCCAACACCAAGCTCAGTTTCGATCAAGGTGAATAATATCAGCTGGCTCTCAATCAATATGGTTCACATTGTGTCATTATGCTGAAGTCAAAGGTATTTAGCTGAAAATATAGTTGTCTTCATCTGTTCTGTTTTCAAATCTTTGTGGCTCATCTTGTTTTCTCAGAGAGCCTCAACCTGGACTCCAGCCTCATCATGAACTCCAGTGACTTGCCCCTCCTGTCTCGCTGACATCTAACCCCACTGTACCCGTGGGTTGGAAAACTTGGGTCCCTCTATCACCAGAAACAGATTTTAGCAGATGTATTTTTGTATTTTTATGAACAGACCCCACCCCTCCCAATCAAGTGCTTCTCTATTCAGTATGTGGCATTTCTACAGAGAAACCCTTCCATTTCACTCTTAGAAAAAAAACATGTTTTTGTGTTTTGTATAGCTTTTTGTATTGGAAAATATTATCATTTATTTGCACTGCTAATTTTACAAGTACTGTATTGTGGCTGAACATGAATGTCCATGATCTCCAGAGAGCTGTTGCAGTGCAGGGGTGTGTTCAGTATACATTTGTTAGGTTGCAGAACGGTTTGTACTGAATGACCTGTTTCCCCAACACGTTCTTGAACAGACTTTGAGGTACGTTTTCTCTGTTTGTTGGATGTGGCTTGAAGCAATGAGTGAATATTTAAAGGGCAGCAGAGTGTTCCACAACCAAGTTCCCTCCCTGTTTTTTCAACTGGTTGTTCAGAACACCACCATTTCTGTTGAATTGAGCATTGCATTAAGTATTTTCTTGTACTGAATGCAGCCGTTGGGCATATTCATTAGGCAAATTCTGTTGCAAACAAAATGAAACAGGGAGGGACGTACCAGAATCAGTCCAATAGAAACTCTTATTTTGCTCTGTTTACTTCCGCTGGGTTATTAAACGGTTTCCGTAATGAATAAGCTCCATGTCCATCATGTAACGGAGTGTGTACATGTTGTGTACCACGGGTTGATATATTTATAAAGACAAGATATAGGCTAGCCAAGTATTATTTAATTTTGTTCAAACAATGGTTGTGCATGACATGATTCCTTTTTATGCTTTTTAGTAAAATGTAAAAATAAATAAAAATGTTTGTCTTTCACTGTGCTTGTAGAATTATGTGACAGAGGGTAGCAGTTCGGACTGCCATCTAAGGTGGTTATATCAAAAGCTTGCAGAAATGGACAGGTAACCATATCAAATTATCTATGGAGACAAAGGAAAGTCCACAGGTTTTCTGATATAATACAATGACTTTTATTATCATGATTTTATTTATATATTTAAAAGGTGTACATTATCCCCCCCCTAAAACTAGACACATTTTGTGTCAACTTTACAGGCATGAGAAAGGCTACTCAGAGGGAATTAATATAGTTTCTCTCACTCTCTCTATTAAAAGTTCCATTAAAAAATACAATCTTTTTATGTAGACTTTTCTCAAAGCTATTTACAGTTTGAAAATACTTGAATGGTCTGGCAGATGTGCTTTAGTTCCCTTTTTTCACCTTTCCTTTCTCACCTCTCTCTCTTTCATCCTATCACTCTCCTCTAGGCCTCATTCTAATGTCAGTTTGAAAACCAGGAAAAAAAGGAGCCCTCTAACACTGACATGTCGTTTTTGGAAAACAATTTTTAAGATTGTGGCTGATTTTGTAAAATGACACAATGAAAAGGAATATTAAAAGAATCAAAGAAAATCTGTAAAATGACTATAAATTGAGTGTTTTAACTGACCACAGCACCAGTCAGATGGGCTCCTGGTTTGAGGTTTGCAATTGAGATGGCCAGATGAGGCCTCGTGCTATCTCCTAGGTCTCAGACCCAGGACTTGACTTATCTCCTACAGGCAGTGGTCTCCTTGTATGATGATGAAAATGGGGGGGGGGGGGGGGGGGGGATTGCTGATAAGGCATGCCAATGCTGTGGGTCAACTGCAATGAACATCAACAGGAGATTATTAAAATATTTTATATTTGGCTTCAGATCATCTCCAACTCAATGTATTTCCCTCCCTATATAGTTCATCCTCTGCAACAGGATGGGATTGGTGAAACTACCACTGAATATTAGTGCCATTTGATTGCAAGTTAACCTCTGGCTAACTGCAGATAAAATTGAGTTAGTTATGAGATAAGAGATCTTCTATTGATGTTCATGTCATTTAACCTAGTATGCATTTACAGGATCTTCCCATACTCAGGAAATAGTATAAAATACATGTCAAAACCACCTTATATTTCTGTACATGGTGTATGAAAGATAATAATTTGGGTTTGGCAATGTGAGTTGATTGATGATCTACATTAGTGTCTAAATCATACAGCTTTTGAGAGAAATTAAACTGACGCTGGTTGTCAATTTAAACAATGTATACCAGCATCATAGAATCTTTTGGGCCAAAGGAACCAAACTACATTATTGAGAACAACAAGTTAACATGAATAGAACTTAAAACAACTGGAGTTTTTATTTCCCTCCAAATTCACTGATTGTCACTGAGGAAAAACAAATCTGGGGTTAAGATCAGAAGATGACCCTCAACCCTTGCTGACCTAAGCACTTCTTTAAGACAGGACAGAGACCCAATGAGAAATGAGCAAATTAAGCAACAAATATACAACGCAACAGCATGTCTTAATCAGGATCCTATTTGTGTAACAGCAATATTGATTAATAATGTGAAACTAATACTGTGCAAAATCTTAATTGGAAGTAGAATGTTCCATTCACAAAAAGGAGACAAGATTTAGAGAAAATAATCTGTCTGTTGCTGTAAAACTCAGCTCTGGAAAGGGCATTTGAAGAGTATTACACATAGTTACTATCAATAACATTATTTGTTTTTGTATAAGACACTTCTCTAAGCAGCTTGTACTCTATTTCACAAGTCAAAAGGTCTGGAGGTCACAGACTCATGCATGGGATTAAAAAACAGAACTTTCCCATAGATTACATCAACCCAAACCACGTGATATACCCATGATGTCACTTATGATATTTCACAATATCTATGAGGGTCCTGAGCATGTACAACCATACCACATTACAGAAGTCAAATAATAACATTCATGTAATCAATGGGAAAATTTGATAACACCCCACAGGCTACCCTTTTTAAAGTAGTATGCATGTAGAGAAAGGGTAATATCACGCTCTACCCAGAGGACTGAGATCACCAGTCGAGGTCCCTTCTATCAAACTAAAGTTCACACACACCTGTCAAGAGGTGAGTATTCATGCCAATCTCTCATTAGATTTAGGCCATAAAGGACCAGGACTGGGTGGGTCCTCTGGGCAGAGCTTTGCCTAGGGATTCTATATCTACAGAACAAACCCCCTCAGCCAGAGAACCAACTCCCAGTCCTGCCTTAAAGGCAGCCCTGCTTATATCAGTATTCACATATTAATACACTATTCACATAGACAAACTGAGCCACCGCTGGCTCGACAGTCTGCTGTGACACCTTGTCTTCATGTCTCATTTTTGAGCGCTTACTTCTGGACTATCAAAAAATACAGGACTATTGGGTCTCGTTCAGTGGGATTACAACGTGCCCTCACCATTACCCCTGAACACAACTCCGGACAAGGCCTTTTAACACCTCTAACTTTGATATAAACAAAAGCCCAACAAGGAAAAATATAGTCTCTTCACCCGACTTCCTTTGGCAGGGCATTTCATGCAACCTTCTGATTAACAAAGCACAGGTGCCAGTCTTTGTGTAACATCTATATATTATCTTGATTACAACTCAAGACATGATTACGTCAGGAGCCAAGGAATATGATGAGTATCCCCAAGGCTCTGATGGTTTGAGGGAGAGGAGCGTTCTGATAGGCTGTGAGTAGAATCTAGGACTGACTGTAGTCCTGGTCTGTGATAGGCTGCTGGTGTTGTGGTTTCTAGATATTGGGCTGGTGAGAGGTGAATGAGGGGGGAGGAGACAGGTACAGGGTACTACCCTGGGTACTAGCACCACACACAGACACACCACCTGTAGGAGAGTCTGCAGATGCCTGAGACACACTGGGGGAGAGGGAGAGAGGTAAAAAAAAACAGGAAGTTAAAAGAGATGCAGCTAGCACCATATTCACAAGTGTGCAAGAGTTTGAATGTCTCTGGTTCTCACCTGACTGTGTAACTAGTTCGGTGAGCAGGATCTGTTACCCCGGCAACAAACAGCTTCTTCGGCGGACCATCAGACTCCACTCCTCCTACATGACAGAACGACAGGATGAAAGAGAAGACAGACACACACACACACACACACACCAAGGCTGAGTAAAGTAAGCACCATTCTTGAAGCACTGTTCTTACCTTTCCTTTTCAGTGGAGTCAGGGCAGGCCATCTCACAGTAGAGCTGACTGTTGGCCTGGCAGTGAAGGGACACTTTGTGTTAAATTGTTGTGGACACAGTGTAAGTCCACAATCACAGGATAGCTATAAATCTACACTCAAGTTAGTTTGTCAAGCAACGTGAAACTCAACTCACCCCCTAAACCTTCGAGTTGGACTAGGGGACGAATTGGGTGTGACACCACTGTCCGGTAAATGGAATCCCTGTGAAAGACAGGACGAATATAAGTAAATATGAGATGACTCTTTATCCATCCATTTATTCATAATCTATCCATCAATCCTCTCTCCATGCTTTGGTATGACAAAGCACTACAGTCACGTGCAGAACACAGAGGGAGTACTCACCACTGATGAATTGTCATGCCAGTGACTGACAGGAGGGACCAGGTTGGAAGCACTACACCAAGAGAGAGAAAACACAGTTAGAGAGAGTGTGTGTGTGTGTGTGTGTGTGTGTGTGTGTGTGTGTGTCACTACCTTACCTCAGTCTCTGAAGACTCCCCCTGAGTGTCATCTCCATATTCTCTTCCTTGAATGAAAATACACACTTTCAGTCAGTGGTCATACACACATACTACAGTGTGCCACACACACTGAAACACCAATGTGAGCATTTACATAAGATAACCTCACACTGAACTGTACTAACACACTGGCTAATGTATAAGCAAACACTCAAACCAGCATCATTAATCAAAGGCAGGCATTTGCACAAATAGAGGGAAGAGGCCCACAATATCCCTAACCTTGTCCTCACCTGCCTTTTGTGGTCTGGTCTCTCACCACCCAATGAGAAAGGGGACAGGGGGACGGCCTATGGAATAAAGACTGGATGTATTATTGTTGGTCTGTTGATGGAGTAACTGACAGAATACTGAATGATCACACACACACACACACACACACACACACACACACACACACACACACACACACACACACACACACACACACACACACACACACACACACACACCTCACCAGAGAAGGACAGCTGGGGTTGACAGAGACACTGCTCCGTCGATACCGGGCTGAAATAGTTGGACTGAACACTGTCATACCATCGCTGGGAAACAAGCAAAAAACTCAAAATCATTCCAAGGCAGACATATTACAAACATGACTGCAAAAATCAAATTTCATAAATGACAGACAGACAATTCTATTTCAATCAAGTAGAATATCAATTCCACTAACCTGACACTCGTGATCATGGGGGCGCTGTTCGATCTACGAAGAGCCCCGCCTCCGCTCCCGGCAGCTGCGCCTGCGCACTGGTCCACTTCCATTCGTTCCATTTCTTGAAATCACCGGCCTCCAGCCTAGCAGCGCGAGCTGCTGGCTTAGGAGCGCTCAGAGGCGGCGTACGGCCCTACTCTATCAGGGTGAAAGCCCGACCTGCAGGCCTCACACACAAATCCTACGGTCCAATTCAGAGCAGCTAAATCAGCGGGAAATGTCCTTGGTCTCGTCCCTCTATCTCATTTTTGTTAGATGAAGTCAGACTTGGCTCAAGTTATAGCAAGCGACTATTCGTAACTAGCTAACCTTATAAAGTACTCAAACGCAATTCCTGTTGTCGCACAAAGGCTAAACAAACACATACTTGACCAATACTGTCAACTAGAGAGATATATCCCTTACAATAACTTTTAAGGGAAATTAGGTTAGGCGGCCAGCTGGAGACGTGACTTTTTAGGGTTAGCTAGCTAGCTACAGTAGCTAACCATTAACACCAACTTGGCTAGCTAGCTAGTAGCTAACCAGTCAGAGAATAAAACACAACAGTCCTCAACAAAACATTTGCGTCGTTGAAAAGTTCCATCCTCCGGTCAAGTTGTTCATTGCGTCCTCAACGAAATCGACAAAATATCCCAAAAATGTAACTATTTATCAAAAATATAACTAATTGAAAGATTTCACAACATAGTCCTCCACCAAATAGCGGTACTTCGTAATCTGTCATAACAGCGCCTCACCCTGGTTAGATATAATATTGCATGAAGGAGATTCACTCCAACAAGGCTGGAGAGACGAACGATCACCTTGCCTGACTGCATCACTTTTTAACAGATTTTAATAGCATTGGATAGGGGTTGGGAATAAGTTCAGGTTTTAGGGTGACTATGAGGCTGGTTGGGCCCCTAGGGGTGGAATGCCTATTAGGTTGAAAAACAATGGTTTGTTATGGGGTGCCCAGTCCCATAGCCCAGCTGTAATTCGAACCCTGTACTGGATTACAATAGTACATCAAAGTTGACTTTATAACAGCTTAAATCAGTGACTCTGCGCAGTTGTCCTTCTATAACAATTACTCTGTTGAATTGGACTATTGAGACTTCCTCCATGGTTCCTCAACATATTTAGAGTGTTCTGACTGTGCTATTTGTGCTGGCTGCTGCTACTGGTCCTATGCCTACAGCTTTTTCACACGCTTTTCCATTAACAGAGGCAGGAGAGGGAACAGCAGTCAGCAATAATATTTGTGGTCCAGGCTTCGTGGGTCACTGGCTGCTGATAAGCAGGGGCAGAGCTGCTTACTGTCCCAGCCTGCATTGTTGCAACATCACATTTTATACACCAGCTGTCCTCTGGCCTGGAGAGAGGGGTGGAGGGACGGTTATGACTGGGAAATGTATGAATGGAGGTTGTGTATGTGTGCGCCTTCCCAATAATGTGTGAGTGATTGAGAGGGACAGACATGTTTTGTAAATTAATACAGAGTTTAAAGATGTGTGAGGGTGTCAGATTAAGCAATGTGCAGTGTTAGAGGACCAGATAAAAGGGAGGATCATTAACCTTCTACCCCTCTTATAGATTGGCTAATTATCACAGGACACTCTCTGCAATAACCAGTCTTTGTTGGCCGGTGATCACACAAATAAAGTTAAACACGAACAAGAAATAGACCACACTGTTCACAATGATAACTTGACCTGCATTTAATGTCAACATGCCGACTGAGAAAGTAACAAATGTAACAAGTCCAAATGAAATAAAGTGCAAAACTACTAGGTGTCCCAAATAGAAATGTCCCCAAAAAAATACACACACACACACACACACAAATGTACACTTAAACGATTCCATATTTGTTCTAAACGTAAAATCTCCTAAAAGACAATCCCAGAAGACTTTGACTCATTGTCCCGACGAATCTCCCCCTCCTTCACCTTTTCCGTCTTCTTTTCTCTCTTCACCTCCTCCTTCTCTCCCACTCTGTCTTTCCTCAGGATCCTCAGTGGCCAGAGAGAGGGGTTGCGGTGGTGGTCATGCCGACTGGCCGTGTCACAGCAGGGGACACTCTTGTCACCAGTGAGGAAGTACAGGAGAGCGTTCAGCCAGGCATTACAGGAGGCCAGTGGCCTAGTGACCTTGTAGCAGATAGAGATTGTCTTCATGGCATTGCATCCTCCCATCTGACCCCTCCTGAGGAGCAGGAATAGTGTCCGGGTAACATGGAAGGGGAGGAAGCAGAGTGCGAACAGGAGAGTGATGGTGATGATGGTTTTGATGGACTTGCGGCGCCTGCGGATGTAATGGGAGTGCTGTGAGCTGGAGATGGAGATGGACGTCCTCTCCCTGTGCCCTTCTGATCCCCCACCACCTCCCTCCTCGTCTCCTCCCACCTGGGAGCTGGATGGGGAATGCAGGGTCCTAAAGATGGTCCTGACTACCTGGGAGTAGCACCATGCGATGATGGTGAATGGGACGAAGAACCCCAGTAGGTGCAGGACGAGGCCGTATGGGACGTATTCTGCAAACTCATTATCAATAGCATCATCCCAACAGTTCACAAACACCTTCGGCCCACCACCGACTACATCTCCACCCCCCTCCTCCTCAGATCCATTCCCCCGCTCTCCTGCCCTCCCTCCACCACCTCCTCCTCTCACCACATACCCCGTCTGGGCAAACCTAAAGATGGGACAAGTAAGCACAAACACCACCACCCACACCATGGCGCAGGTCCCCCTCACAGCCCCCTTGCTCTCCAGGGTGATGGTCCTCATGGGGTGGCAAATGCCCAGATAGCGGTGGACGGAGATACAGGTGAGGAAGAAGATGGAACAGTAGAGATTGAAGTAGAACAGGAAACGCACCAGGCGACACATAAAGTCCCCAAACACCCAGCGGTCTCGCAGCATGTAGCTGGCCACCAGGAAGGGCAGGGACAGGCCGTACATCAGGTCCGTGGTTGCCAGGTTCACCATGTAGATCAGAGACGTGGTCCAGCGGCGGTGAGCATTGCCGTGGCGACAGCCACCATAGCGACGGCAGGAGCGCACCAGGACAACGGAGTTAAGCGTCAGGCTGAAGAAGAAGGTGAGGGAGTAGCAGAGAGGGAGGAAGATGTACTTGTAGGACTCGTCAATACTGCAGGGGGAGAGGGAGAGAGGTGGGGATGGGGTGAAGGAAGAGAGGGTCTCTGTCACAGATGTGCTCTCTGTGGTGTTGGAGGCTTGGCTTATACTCATGGTTGACTGTGGTTGTTTTTCTCTCTTCTGCAGGGTCTCATGTTCCTTTTTCATCAAGCCTTCCTTGGGGCAAATTCTTCTGCTTGTCTAGTGTTCCTGTCATTTGCTCTCTCTCAGGTGTGGTTGTCTTCTAAACTGTACACTGCAGGTTTGCAGATAGTTTGAGGGAAGGAATGTTCTCTGCATAAGGGAGAAAATAAGTGCTTTAGTTTGTAAATACTCACTAGGAATGTTTTTAGCTGATTATGGACAATTCTCGGTCTACTGGCTCTTCAATCAGTAACACACTCTTCCGGAAACTCTCCATTCATCCATACTGTATTTCTGATCCAGTTTGACCCTGAGTACACTCAAGCCCATATTTTGGAGTAGATTGATCCACTGTCCAAGAATGTGACATATTTTGAAATTTTATGCTAAGTATCAAGAATGGAAATGGGACCAATGACAGTGGGTTCTTCTTGTGTGTTGTTGTGCACAGTGTGTGTGTGTGTGTTTGTGTATTTGTATGTTTGTTTTCTTTAGAGGATGCAAGTAAATGAATGCTAAATTAGTTGGAAAATGTTGTTTATGTGCTCAATGTTTACCTTCCTCATGTTTATCTTCCATGTTGGGAGTGTTTATCACACAGAACTCTCTCATGGCCTTCCAGTGGAAGATAATTGGTTGAAACTTGGTTTAGTTATTCCAGAAGCCTTCACATGTTTCTCTTTCTAATAACAAGTGGATTGGAACATTTAAAGGAGCACATTACCTCTTGGTGCAGGGGAGGGTGTGTATTTCATGGGAAGGTGCAGCTAAAACGGTTTTGGTCCCGATGGACCTCCTATGACCTTCGCTGGCGCTGTAAATAATTAATATCCATTCATTCAGACAGATATGCAGAACGGAAACCCAATACAAGCAACTGCAGGCGCTACTACTGCAATTGTTTTGCAACATTTTATTATCATCGCTTCAAAGAATGTGTGGAAATGAGGTATTTATACCATTTGAAATGTTTTATTATAGCAGTAAGGAAAATATTTATTCATCATCCTCTGTATGTTTGTGGGGATGGTGTTGATATTTTCACTTTGTTTTAATAATTCACGTTATGTATATTTAATGTGTGTACAAAGCAATGTTTACAGCAGAGTATGTACAGTATTATGTGTTAGTTTTAAAGTATAAATATAATATCTTACCTGGTTTTCTGGTGATATAAATGTATTGTCCTTTGTTTGTCACTTTAAAATATACCAGCCTGTTTCTTCTCCTACTTTCGTCCCCGTACCCATTGAGCTCTTCAGTAAAACACTGCTAATATGTAACATTAACTTCCGCTTACCTTTAACACACTCATATATCTCTATTATTTTATTCCTCTCCTCCTCCTGCTCTCTCTATCTCTCCTCTGGTGCGAGTTAGTCATCCCTGACTCTGTTGCTCAATTATCCCTCCTCCCTCTGTTTTACTTTATCCTCGTCAATACCCTCCCTCTCCCTCTATTTTTGTCCTCTAAATCATTAGTGCTGAGCTAGTCAGCTGAAGGTACGCAATGGTACACACACACACACACACACACACACACACACACACACACACACACACACACACACACACACACACACACACACACACACACACACACACACACACACACACACACACACACACACACACACACACACACACACACACACACACACACACACACACACACACACACACATTTGCTTGCTCGTACGCATGTACACACACTATAGATTCAAACAAATAAATTAAAATCTTGTAGTGACCAACTGGCAGGTGTCTTCACTGACATTTTCAACATGTCCCTGATTGAGTCTGTAATACCAACATGTTTCAAAGAGGACACCATAGTCCCTGTGCCCAAGAACACAATGGCAACCTGCCTAAATGACTACAGACCCGTAGCACTCACGTCCATAGCCATGAAGTGCTTTGAAAGGGTGGTAATGGCTCATATCAACACCATTATTCCAGAAACCCTAGACCCACTCCAATTTGCATACCGCCCAAACAGATCCACAGATGATGCAATCTCTACTGCACTCCCCACTGCCCTTTCCCACATGGACAAAAGGAATACTTATGTGAGAATGCTATTAATTGATTACAGCTCAGCGTTCCAACACCATAGTACCCTCAAAGCTCATCACTAAGCTAAGGATCCTGGGACTAAACACCTCCATCTGCAACTGGATCCTGGACTTCCTGACGGGCCGCCCCCAGGTGGTGAGGGTAGGTAGCAACAAATCTGCCACGCTGATCCTCAACACTGGAGCCCCACAGGGGTGCTTGCTCAGTCCCCTCCTGTACTCCCTGTTCACCCATGACTGCATGGCCAGGCACGACTCCAACACCATTGTTAAGTTTGCAGGTGACACAACAGTGGTAGGCCTGATCACCGACAACGACGAGACAGCCTATAGGGAGAAGGTCAGAGACCTGGCCGGGTGGTGCCAGAATAACAACCTATCCCTCAACATAACCAAGACTAAGGAGATGATTGTGGATTACTGGAAAAGGAGGACCGAGCACGCCCCCATTCTCATCGACGGGGCTGTAGTGGAGCAGGTTGAGAGCTTCAAGTTCCTCGGTGTTCACATCAACAACAAACTAGAATGGTCCAAACACACCAAGCCAGTCGTGAAGAGGGCACGACAAAGCCTATTGCCCCTCAGGAAACTAAAAAGATTTGGCATGGGTCCTGAGATCCTCAAAAGGTTCTACAGCTGCAACATCGAGAGCATCCTGACTGGTTGCATCACTGACTGGTACGGCAATTGCTCGGCCTCTGACCGCAAGGCACTACAGTGCGTGCGGCCCAGTACATCACTGGGGCTAAGCTGCCTGCCATCCAGGACCTCTACACCAGGCGGTGTCAGAGGAAGGCCCTAAAAATTGTCAAAGACCCCAGCCACCCCAGTCATAGACTGTTCTCTCTACTACCGCATGGCAAGCAGTACCGGAGTGCCAAGTCTAGGACAAAAAGGCTTCTCAGTTTTTACCCCCAAGCCATAAGACTCCTGAACAGGTAATCAAATGGCTACCCGGACTATTTGCATTGTCTGCCCCCCCAACCCCTCTTTTTACGCTGCTGCTACTCTCTGTTTATCATATACACATAGTCACTTTAACTATACATTCATGTACATACTACCTCAATTTGGCTGACCAACCAGTGCTCCCGCGCATTGGCTAACCGCGCTATCTGCATTGTGTCCCACCACCCCCTTTTACGCTACTGCTACTCTCTGTTCATCATATATGCATAGTCACTTTAACCATATCTACATGTACATACTACCTCAATCAGACTGACTAACCTGTGTCTGTATGTAGCCTCGCTACTGTATATAGCCTGTCTTTTTACTGTTGTTTTATTTCTTTACTTACCTATTGTTCACCTAACACATTTTTTGCACTATTGGTTAGAGCCTGTAAGTAAGCATTTCACTGCTCACGTGACAAATAAACTTTGATTTGAAATAGCAGCATCACAGACACACACACACAGTGACAGCACACAACATGAAATAACTAAGGTTTATTGAATGCAAAATTATTTTTTAAGTAAATACTGAAAAAAATACTTCAGAGACCAAAAAAGTTAAATGTTACTTCAGAGCACTCATCCCTTTCCCATAGCTATGAATCTGCTATCACAGTTAATTCTTCCATCAACCTACAAATACACACGATTGTGAAAGTACGATATATAATAATTGCTTGACAAGGCACAATAGTTCAAATGGCCAGGAGTTTTTCCTGACCATATGACTTGAACAGGAAAGAGGGGGTCAGTAACTAGAGCCTGGTGTTTGCTACTGGTGAGGTCACATGGTCAGGAAAATCTCTTTACCTAGACATAATGAATGGAATAAGGCAATTCCACACCAGCATGGCCCAATTTTTTTTTAGGGTATCTCAGATTTCTCTGGCAATTCTCACATACAAACTTAATTGAGAGGAAGGATGTTTAACATGCTTGATACATTTGTATCACAAACAATTTTTGGGGAAAATCATGATGAATGTGGCCATTTTAGGCTCTTTTAGACCATATAATCCGTGAACCGTACAGACATCTTGGTGTCATTATACTCCTTATAGTATGCTTTAAAATATGGAGTATGGCTGTATTCTAAAAAAAAAAATGTAAAAAAAAAAAAATCGCATTAATTTATTCAATATTAAAAACATTATGAACATCTCAAAAGTACCCTTTTTGATTTTGATTATTTTTAGACATCTTGTTTAGAACAATATACTCTTCAAACACATATTTCGAAGGTGGGCTCTGCTAATTTTGAAGAATACATAGAAATTGATATTGGTTAAGGAAGGACCTATCAAAGTTCCATTTGAATCCATTTTTCTATTCACTGTGTTGATGATGCTCATAAAATTGTTTATAACTAAAAGTAGCAGAGAGCCCACTTTAATCATTTTCCAAAAAATGGTGTGTTACAAATGTAAAAAGCCTATCAAACATCCATCTTCCCAATGACGTTTCTATGTGATAATTGCCAGAACAATCTGCGATACAAAATTATTTTTGGGCTTTGCTCACATGGAATCACCCAATAGCAGCTTTGTGGTTTCCTATGCTGGTGGTAGTTATAGTTATGGCCGCAAACCACCTAGGTATATCACAAGAGTCAACATAAATGTCAATACCCACAGGCTTATAGGCAATATAAGTGGACAATTCTCTTACATCAGCAACTATACAAGAGGATAATTATCCTAAATTAGAAACAAAGAACCTTCTCTACCAAATTGTTACAGGACAGTTCCCTTTAGCCTGAATATGAAACCCCTTAGCTTGTTTTACACAGGCTGTAAGTGTACAATTCCCTTATATTAATAAGTCATGGATATTGCAATGTTTACACAATAAAACTTGTGGAAAAGCTGGTATTCCTCAGATATGTAAATGTTTTAACTATGGCTGTGAAGATTCTCCGTCTGAAGGTTCTCCCAAGATAAATACAATTTTTCTTACCACCGGCAATAGACTAGGAGTCAGATATTAGAGATGTTTCAAACATCACAAATGGCTTAAACTCCTCTTTCTGATATGAAATCTTTTTTGTTAATTAAGTGCATGCGTACATCAAAATAGGTCCTAATACAGTACTCTCTCCACTAATGATGATAATGAAGATTATGCTGTTCAAGATCAGGTGGGGATGATGAGGAGAAAGTTATCCATCAATTGTATTTATAAAGCCCTTTTTACATCAGTAGATGTTACAAAGTGCTATACAGAAACACAGCCTAAAACCCCAAACAGCAAGCAATGCAGGTGTAGAAGCACAGTGGCCAGGAAAAACTCCATAGAAAGGCAGGAACCTAGGAAGAAACATACAGAGGAACCAGGCTCTGAGGGGTGGCCAGTCCTCTTCTGGCTGTGCCGGGTGGAGATTATAACAGTACATGGCCATTAAGGCCAGATTGTTCTTCAAGATGTTCAAACATTCATAGATGACCAGCAGGGTCAAATAATAATAATCACAGTGGTTGTAGAGGGTGCAACAGGTCAGTACCTCAGGAGTAAATGTCAGTTGGCTTTTCATAGCTGAGCATCCATACCCTGCCTGTGTAATGTGGATTGCATTATGACGCCGGTCCAAGATGGTGCTCATTAGTGTTCATCATCAATATTTCTCCTTTTTATCAAAGAATCATATGTTAAGTAGGATATTATTGCAACACTTCTGACTGTCTCATAGTGGCATATCTTGGACAGCATCACTTTATCCACTGTTGAGCACAATGACTTCCTGTCCTGTGCACATGTGGGTGAGGGTTATGTCAGATCCTGTACGTCCAGGAGCATGGCGTCCTGTTTGGTTCTCAGCTGGTCCCTTATCAACAGGTGACCCACCAACTCTGAGCTCAGGTCTGCAAGAATAGAATATTACTTTGCATAAAAACATATAGATCCTAAAACACAAAAACCGTAGAGCAAGCACTCACCTGCCAGTTCATTTACTGACACATTATTACCATGTAATAACCACCCCTTTTCCATGTAATGACTACGATTTCCATGTTATGACCATGATTTCCATGTTTTTATTTTTTTTATTTAACCTTTTTTTATTTAACCTTTAACTAGGCAAGTCAGTTAAAAATAAATTCTTATTTACAATGACGGCTTAGGAACAGTGGGTTAACTGCCTTGTTCAGGGGCAGAACGACAGATTTTTACCTTTTCAGCTCAGGGATTCGATCTAGCAACCTTTCGGTTACTGGCCCAACGCTCTAACCACTAGGTTACCTGCCGCCCCATGTAAAGACCATGATTACCATGCAATGACCGCCTACTGACCGTGTATGTCGTGGTTGAGTGAGGTCCTGAGGGAGTTGAGCTGCTGTATTGAGCAGGTCTGCAGGTCACAGTGTTCCAGATGCGTCCTCTTAGTGATCACACTACTGCAGGCAAGGTGCTGTGACACACAGGAATTATTTACACATACCAATCCTTACCTCTCTCCCACCACATGCCCACTGTTTCCCTCTATTTCTTCCAACCCTATTTCTTTTCGCTCCACAGTCCACACTTCTCCATTCTTCTCACCTCCTCTTTCTGTTCAGCTAACAGCTTGTTTTTGAGCGCGCTCAGTGCGGCCCTCACTTCCAACTTCAGGCCAGAGGGGTGGTAACCATAGCTACCTGGTCCTATAGAACCCTGACAAAGAGGAAACACAACAAAAGCATGGCATGGGTACGTATGCATATCTTTATATCTGGCCCTAGAGTGCCGCAATGTGTGTAGGTTTTTGTCCCAGTTTTGCGCTATACTATAAAACAGGAGGGACTCGCTCACCTCTTTGACAGCCCCCTCTTCATCCTCACTCTCACTGTTGTTGATGTAGCATAACTGTAGATTTCTTTGGTTGTGGAATCTAAAATAAGAAAATAAAAGACAAAAACAACATGAACACTTAAAAGAGAGAACATACATTATATGGTTTCAGAGAATACAGAATGAAGTTGAGAATGAGATTGACTGTTTTGACTTTTGTTACCTAGACGAGACGACCGTGACTCGACATCTTCCGTAGTCCTCCTCATCCTCCCATTCATCTTTCCTCCACAGCCCACCCTGCCTCTCTTCCGCCCAGCCCCCTGACACACTCCCCTGTTCCGACCCACTCGTACTCTGAAAGAGAGGAACAGAGGGAGGGATCAGGGATGGAGGGATGACATGGGAGGAGGGAAGAGGTGAGATGTGTGGTAGCGAGTGTAAGCAATGGGTGTCATTAATCCCATCATTGCAGTCTTTTTCAATGCCGGTGGATATTATTAACATGTATAAAGCAAAGAGAGTAGGATTAAGTTGCCCCTAAATGCCGATGGGCACTCTGACTATTTGCATTGACCTTCCTTTTAATTTTACAATTACATTCTTGCACTGGCTCTATGCACTCACTAGACTCTCACACATACTACACTGACACTACAACTACACTTCAACACACACACTTCACATATACTGCTGCTACTCTGTTTGTTATCCATCCTGATTTCCTAGTCACTTTTACCCCTACTTACATGTAATATTACGTCACATCCCTGCACATTGACTCGATACCGGTACTCCTTGCAAACAGTATAGCCTCGTTATTGTGTTACTATTTCCTTTTTTTGTGTTTCTTATTTGACCATTGTATTTGTTTGTCTTACTTTTTAACTCTGCATTGTTGGGGAATGGCTCATAAATAAGCATTTCACGGTAAAGTCTCACCTGTTGTATTCGGCCGCATGAGACAAATACAATTTTATTTTATTTGATCTATGGTCAGTGTTTTGTTTCTGATAATTATTAAGGTCAGGGTTTGGTGCGGGTAAGCTGATCTCAGAACTGTCACAACATCTTCACCCTCCCTTCATGCCCTCTGACCTTTGCCCTTTCTCTCCTCGCCTCCTCCTGTTTCTCCAGTTCAGCGATCCTCAGGCTCAGGTCTTCCCAGTGCATGATGGGTAGGTCCTGGTCGTCCTCGGAGGACTCTCCATTCTGATGAAGTCGCCCTGCCCCTTCCCCAGCAAACGGCTGTGTCTCATCACTCTCCTTCTCCTCCGCTGTCTCTTTCTCCGTCTCTCCCTCCATCCTTCACCCTGTTGTTGAGGGCAGATGGCAGAGAAAGGGAGGCCAAGGAAGAGGATTTGATTCATTTTAATTTGGTATAAAGTGATTCACGGTGGGTTGTCTCTGATAAATAAATAAAGTTTGTTTATCAATTAGCAGCTGCCAACATCATTATACACTGTACACAATCTTACAATAGGATACCAGGATAGTCAGGGGAAAAAACAACAAGTATTGCATAGAGAAGTTGGAAAACACTTGGCCTGAACTGTAGGAGAGACTAGTCTATTTCCTAATAGTGAATTGTTTACCTTTCCCATCAACTGAACTAGGATTGCATGCACTAGACTACACCCAAAATTCCCACTCTGTTTTATAAACTGGAAGTAAATACTTTTCAGGCTCGCTATGTCTGACTGTAGAACGATTGCGCTCAGATTTCTTGCCATGAATGTGCTGGAAGGCGCGCACGACACGAATACAAAGTAACTCTTCTCCATTGATATTTAACTCACACACATGCCACACACATCGTTGAAGACTTGTTGTTTACAAGTTGAACATTGAAAGGGGCGGGTGGCAAGCGGATACTTTGACTTACCTATTCCAGACCGTGGTGCAGTTTTCCTATTCCCAACATCGCGGTCTCCTTCAGTTGTTTGTGTCTTTTAAAATTTGATAACGTACGGTTTCCCAGTGGTGTATCGTTTTAATAGCCCACAATAAGCTATTAACTTGATTAAACTCTTCCTTGAAGTTAAGGAAACACCCTAGCTGCCTGCCTTTCTCCCGTACCCCTTCCCTTTCCTCCCGCCCCCTCTTTCCTCTGAGACGTTCCCACAGATTTGTAACCTCTACCTTCTGCAGCAGGGGGGAAATACGACCGCTTCCTACATCCAATGCGCCGCCAGTTGAGCCCTCGGTGCATATCCCGTTTAATTAGCGTTGTTTCGGGTTACTGTAAGGGTTGACATTACATGCAATATCCATTTAAGATTAAAACGAGCTGGTGTGATCTGACTCTGGTCCTACATTTCGATCGGGAAACAATGTAAAGGAGAGTTCTAAGAAAGGGTTAGAATGTACTCAAGGTGTCCAATTTCACAATTTTTGGAGATGACGATTCAAACCAGATGGGAAAACCCGGTGGGAAAAAGAAAATCACGAGGATTGCTTTTAGTGACAGTCAAAGGCATTACAACATTTGGCGAAAAACGTAAAAATCTCAATTGATTTTCAAATAATATCATTCTTATGATGGAAATTTTAAAAATATTAAAATAATAATTTAATAAAAAGTGAACAATTTGGTTCTATTATTTCCGTGTCATTTTTTATTCCCGTGAAGCTGGGCACTTTTGACATTTGAAACACATTTTGTAAAGTTAATTAAGGATTCTATTGAAATACAATATTCAAAAAATTATATAATATTGATTAATGTGACAATAAGATATTACATGTTTTCTATTTACAATAAGTGAAAGAAACAAAGTCGGTGCATTTGTTATAGACTACTAACATGATTTTATCTAGGATTGTGGATGAAAATGTATATATTACTAACATTTACAATACATAATGTCAAAGTAACATTTCAGGAGAGAAGACCTATGTCATTCTGGCCATTTATCCAAAGCTTTCAAGCAGGGGCGCAACTTTGGTTTTAGAAGTGGGAGGGATATTACTATTATTATATATTTTTAAATCTAGTCAGATAAACACTCCAAACAGACAACCCGACCGCTTGGAGGCGTCCGCATGGACCTAAAATATACCGTTGCCTCGTTTTGTATCACATTCCAATTATAAAACTGGGGGGGGGGGTGACAAAAATGCAATTTCAGTAATATCCTCTTTTCTGGTCCCCTCTCCCAACCTGGTCTAAGAGCATTACATATTATTCTGTACGTAAATCCGTCCCACTCCATTTGTATGATATGTTGCGTTTCGTATGGTATGTATTAATTTATCAATGTCCATCACCCATTTCGTATGATATGTTACAAATTACAATTTGTATTATATGTTACGAATTTGCTAAAAGTACAATATATTACAAATTTGCAAAACATACAATGTTACGAATTTGCTAAACTATAAATATGTTACGAATTTGCAAACTGACCAATATTTTACGAATTCTAGCTAGGTGGCTAACGTTAGCTAGGCGTTAGGGGTTAAGTTTAGGAGTTAGTTTAAAGGGTTAGGGGAAGGCTTAGCTAAAAGGGTTAAGGTTATGGTTAGCTAACATGCTAAGTAGTTGTAAAGTAGTAAGTATACTGTATAAAAATATAACCACAACATGTAAATTGTTGGTCCATGTTTCATGAGCTGAATAAAATATCCCATAATTTTCCATACGCACAAAAAGCGTATTTCTCTCAAATTTTGTGAACAAATTTCCTTTGCATAGAGTTGACCATGCTGTAGATTGTGGCCTGTGGAATGTTGTCCCACTCCTCTTCAATGGCTGTGTGAAGTTGCTGGACCTTGGCGGGAACTGGAATATAGTGTCGTACATGTCGATCCAGAGCATTCCAAACATGCTCAATGGGTGACATTTCTCATTTGCCAAGTTTATTCCATATACCTGGCAGATGTGGCATATCAAGCAGCGAGCATGATCATTACACATGTGCACCTTGTGTTGGGGACAATAAAAGGCCACTCTAAAATCTGCAGTTTTGTTGTTACACAACACAATGTCACAGATGTCTAAAGTTGTTACACAAGACCATTTTAGAGAATTTGGCAGTACGTCCAATCGGCCTCACAACCGCAGACCACGTTACTACATCAGCTCAGGACCTCCACATTTCGGCTTCTTCACCTGCATGATCATCTGAGACAAGCCACCTGGACAGCTGATGAAACTGTGGGTTTGCACAACCAAAGAATTTCTGCACAAACTGCCAGGAACCGTCTCAGGGAAGCTCATCTGCGTGTTCGTCGTCATCACCAGGGTCTTGACCTGACTGCAGTTCGGCATGGTAACCAACTTCAGTGGGCAAATGCTCATCTTCGATGGCCACTGGCACGCTGGAGAAGTGTACTCGTCACGGATGAATCCCGGTTTCAACTGTACAGGCCAGATTGCATGTATGGCGTCCGTCGTGTGGGCGAGCAGTTTGCTGATGCCATATGGTGGTCACACCAGATTCTGACTGGTTTTCTAATCCATGCTCCTACCTTTTTTTAAGGCTTCTGTGACCAACAGATGCATATCTGTATTCCCAGTCATGTGACGTTCATAGATTAGGGCCTAATGAATTTATTTCAATTGACTGATTTCCTTATATAAAAGTCAATAAAATCTTTGAAATTGTTGCATGTTGCGTTTATGATTTTGTTCAGTGTAGTTGAAAAGTCGCTAATTAGCTAAAATTGTCTGTGAGGAGATTTGAACTCGCAACCTTTGGGTTGCTAGACGTTTGTGTTATTACCCACCCATTTGACCAACCACCCTACTTTTGTTTTTGCTTTAAGTAACCATCTGTCTTACGTAACCATACCAAACGTTACATATCATACTAATGTCACTGTTCTGAATTTACCCATTTACTATGTTACATCTAGTCGATGAGACCAGGCCACCTCTCCTCCTCATTCACCAGCCTGCAGTTTCTGTTGCTCCCACTGGGTGTCGCTGATGAGTCGATAGTTTAGCTGCCTGTAGTTCTGTGGGTGAACATGTCTCTGCCTCCAAACCTCCTCATACAGGCTCTGTGTGACTGGGGGCAGAGGGGAGAACATCCCAGTCTGAGCGAAGGTCAGGGCATAACCCCACTGGTCCTTGTCCTTCTTCAGCAAATGTTTGAGCTGCACCCCCTCTCCGCACTCCTCTTCATCTCTCTCTGGGCCTCCTCTTCCATCTCAACCCGTGACCGCAGGGCCACGGAGCCCTCCAGCACTGCAAGGGCAAACTGGATCTGAAGAGAGAGAGGGGTAGTGAAAGAGAGATGGTGAGGGAGAGGTGGGATAGCTAGACATTTTGTTCAACAAAAAATAAGATTATCAACAACATCAACCATCTTAAAGCCTCCTTCCTCACCTGGCAGTGAAAGTGGGGGAAGTGGCAAATTATTTTTGCAGATGCTTATGATGAAGAGTGATAGGAAGGCTGGAGGCATCAGGAACCTGTAGAGCGGGGTTACCAGGTGCTCCTGCACCTCCAGGCCCAGGTGGGCTGGCTCCAGGAAGGGGTAGCTGAAGTTGTAGCCCGTACAGAGCAACAGGACCTGGGCCTGGGTAATGGACCCATCCTGGAACTGCAGAGACCCACCCTCCTGGACCTCCACCACAGGGGTAGCCTGGCAGACCCCATAGGGCAGAGGGAAGGACAAGGGCTCAGAGTCACCTGGGCATTGGATCAACCCAGTTCTAGTGAGATGTCCAGTCCTGAGGTGTCAGCACCCAGCACCACCACCGACTGACCTGAGATAGGCTCAGGGTGGCGGTATGAGTGACTGTAGATCACTTTGCCGAGAAATAGAGACAGGGGGATGAGAGAGAGGGAGATAAAGAGAGATGGCATGAGGCAAAGGCCATGAGTTTCTCCTGACCACCTAACCTGGCCCAGATGTTTTCCAGATCAGGTCACATGGTCAGGAAAACCCAGGCATGAGATATACACTACAGTACCAAAACTATGTGGACACCTGCTCATCGAACATCTCATTCCAAAATCATGGGCATTAATATGGAGTTGGTCCCCCTTTGCTGCTATAACAGCCACCAATCTTCTATAAAGGCTTTCCACTAGATGTTGGGACTTGCTGCAGGGACTTGCTTCCATTCAGCCACAAGCGCATTGGTGAGGATGGGCACTGATGTTGGGCAATTAGGCCTGGCTCACAGTCTGGGTTCCAATTGATCCCAAAGGTGGTCGATTGGGTTGAGGTCAGGGCTCTGTGCATGCCAGTCAAGTTCTTCTACACCGATCTTGACAAACCATTTCTGGATGGACCTCGCTTTGTGCACGGGGGTATTGTCATGCTGAAACAGGAAAGGGCCTTCCCCAAACTGTTGCCACAAAGTTGTAAGCACAGAATCGTCTACAATTTCATTGTATGCTGTAGCGTTAGGATTTCCCTTCACTGGAACTAAGGGGTCTAGTCTGTACCATGAAAAACAGCCTCATACCGTTATTCCTTCTCCACCAAACTTTACAGTTGGCACTATGCATTCGGGCAGGTATCCTTCTCCTGGCATCCGCCAAACCCAGATTTGTCCATCGGACTGCCAGATGGTGAAGTGCGTGATTCATCACTCCAGAAAACACATTACAGTGCTCCAGAGTCCAATGGCGGCAAGCTTTACACCGCTCCAGCCGACGCTTGGCATTGCGCATGGTAATCTTAGGCTGTGTGTGGCTGCTCGGCCATGGAAACCCATTTCATGAAGCTCCTGACGTTGCTTCCAAAGGCAGTTTGGAATGTGGTAGTGAGTTTCTTTATAGCACTTTGTGACATCTGCTTATGTAAAAAGGGCTTTACAAATACATTTGATTGATTGTTGCAACCGAGGACAGACAATTTTTACGTGCTATATGCTTCAGCGGTCCCATTCTGTGAGCTTGTGTGGCCTACCACTTTGCGTTGAGCCGTTGATGCTCCTAGACATTTCCACTTCACAATAACAGCACTTACAGTTGACCGGGGCAGCTCTAGCAGGGCAGAAATTTGACAAAGTGTCTTGTTGGAAAGGTGGCATCCTATGATGGTGCCACGTTGAAAGTCACTGAGCTCTTCAGTAAGTCCATTCTACTGCCAATGTTTGTCTATGGAGATTGCATGGATATGTGCTCGATTTCATACACATGTCAGCAACAGGTGTAGCTGAAATAGCCGAATCCACTAATTTGAAGGGGTGTGGCCACACCTTTGTATATATAGTGTAGGAAGAGAGAGAGGGCTAGATGGTGACGCTGGTGTGCACCTTTAAATCGCTCAAGCCCAGGGATGGATGGGATGTGGGGGTCAGAGTAGTGCCTACGGGGAGAAAGGGAGACAGGGGTCAAGGGTTAGGGTGTAAACGACAGGGGTCTGTTGTCAAGTGAATATCTAAAGCACATCCACATCTCTTACCCGCTGCAGATTAACACAGAATCAAACGTTTCAGTGTTACATGATCCCGACTTGAAGTCACCTCCCACGTCATCATTAGTCCCTTCTCCTCTGTTGCCATGGTGACAGGGATCACCTCCTCCACCATGGTGCTGAACTAACAAATAGTGGGGGAGAGATGGGTTGAGAGGCTTTATAGTCTTGTCCTATGAAAACAAATACACTTTTTCCTTTTTTCACCTGAAATCGATGAGTGTGGACATTCCTTCTCTACCCCTGTCAAAGGACCATGAGGCATTGTGTGTGAGTGGACGGTACCTACCCTGATGTTTGGTGTGATGCGGTGGCTCTGGCAGTATCTCTCCAGATATCTCTGCACTTCCTGGTGTGCTTGGAAGGAGGAAGCTGGGGGTCAAAGGGGAAGTCGGGGAACATCATCACCTCCTTTGGCAAGTTGGTCCTGCATAGAGGGAGGGACAGTAAAACATGAGACACACAATAAGACCTGGGTCATGTCAGAGAGAGAGAGAGAAAAACAGAGAAAGAGGGGTAAGGTTAGAGTGTTACAGTACTTGAGGTCTCTGTACATGCTGCTGTGAATGGGAAGCCCGTTTTCATAGCTACTGGTACGTTCCTTGTAGAACCAGGTGCCACCTACGTGTTCCGTGAGCTCGTAGGTGACGGGTGGTGCAAAGGCGTCTGGGCGGGACAGGATGTGACGTGCAGCACACAGACCTGCATCTCCCTCACCCATCACTGCAACTCGCAGCTGGTGCATCGTCACGGTCCAGACAGACAGGGGGACATGCCAATCACAAAGCCTTGAATACAATTACATCAGGGTCCTATTCAGGAGGGTGTTTATAGCATTACATCTAGAGAACTGAGTAATAACTTTAGAAAACTGACAGGGGCACTGTGAAACAACACTGACACCCAATAGACAATTTGAACTGCCAGCTGCCAGCTGCCTGAATTTTTTTTTTTTTTTTTTTTGACAGATTCCATATGAAAAGCATTACACACACACACACACACACACACACTTTCCAAATGTGGGTCTGTCAAAATAAAAGTCCTGCACGTGCGCCATATGTGGACAAAAAAGGAATAACTTGTGGGGAACTTTTATTTTAACATGAGGGAAGGGGAAGGGTTAGAGGAAGTTGGTCTACAACAGACGCACATTTGGAAAGTCTGTTTAATAATACGATCCTTTCGATATTTTGTTCGAAATTCCCCTGTCATAATGACCAACTGTCCTGCCCACGGGCACAGTAGTTTGAAATGGAATTGTATTTAACTTCTGGCTTCCCATGGACTGTTTCTGTGCAACCCAGTACAATTGAAAGCAACACTAGTGTATTTAAATACACTTGCGTTGATTAAAGCACCTACTCAGGCAGCACACCATACAATCAATTGCCCTTTGGGCCACCATAATCATTGCTCTCGAAAACCCTACACTCTCGAAAACTGTTCTCCGTAAGTAGGGTTTTAAGCCGATAAATTCACCCACTTTTGCGTCCATGTGAACTACAATTATGACACTGTGTTTTAACATTTAGAAAGTCAATATTCATCTCTTCCAAACCGGTTTTCGAAACATATGCTGATATACCACATTCCAGATTTCAGAACTCGGTCCTCCAGAAAGTGGAGAGCATTATCAACACTTTTGCAGTTCTTCGTGATATCATTCAAAAAAGCTGCGTTAGAAAAGATTACTTACACATACTGAGCAGCTCATTTTATAGAGAGAAGCGTGCTACATGGCAGACAAATCCAAACTCATCTAAGCGTAACAGGGTTGGTTCTCTTTCGTTATGGGTCGCCAAACGACCTATGGAAACTCCCCCTTCAGGTGATGTGATTGAGATGCTTAATATCAAAGATGTTTACAGTCACGTCACACACTTACTGTACCTGTGTGACCTGTCACTATAAAAGGCGGTGTGGCGTGACATACTGTCTTTACTTCACTCTCACGTTTATGTGTTTTACATTACGAGATTACTATTAATCCCCTTCGGATGACTTTCTTACGGAATTATGATTCTTTAACGATTTGAGAAGGTGCCGTGAGTAGTTGATTTTTTATAAAATCTACTCCCCCCTCTCTCGTTATTGTGCCTTCCCATACTAGCTAGCTTTTATTGCTTCTTGTTGGGCATTTCCATCCTTGTATGTTCGCTAGATAGGTAGTAAGCTTCAGGTCTATCCTGTTACCTCAGAAGTTAGCTAGTAGCTAGCTAGCTAAGTTAGCCACACATAGCGACCATTGCTAGTTAGCTTGCTGTTCATGTTGTTGGAGCTTGTTGACCCGCGGTGTCGTGCCAGTCCTGCTTGACTGCCACACCAGTCTGTACACGGAGCTGTAGGCTACCAGTCCTCGCTTGACCGAGTCCACCAATGCCGAGACTGATAGTCCACATTTGACTGTGCCAGTCAGATAGCTTCATATAAGGGGCAGTTTCAAGCCCACACCTTCATACATGTTTAAGTGGGACCGCAAAGCACGACATGTCAGAGCCAAATGGTATATTAAGTCACTGGACAGTCGTATGGTAAACATTGAGTCTGCCCTCAAGAACATCCTGGCCAGGCTTCCCCCGCCGGTACCAAACCTAACCTCTACCTTTGAATGGAGCATGGTTGTTGAATTGGATGACACTGATGTATTGTCCACAAGAGCCTCCCACTCTTATGACAACAGACTAAGACAACAGACTACCGCCCCAATAGATCCACAGACAATGCAATCGCCATCGCACTGCACACTGCCCTATCCCATCTGGACAAGATGAATACCTATGTAAGAATGCTGTTAATTGACTATAGCTCAACATTCAACACTATAGTACCCTCCAAGCGCATAATTAAGCTTGAGGCCCTGGGTCTGAACCCCGCCCTTGCAACTGGGCCCTGGACTTCCTGATGGGCCGCCCCTAGGTGGTGAAGTTAGGAAACAACACTAACACTTTGCTGATCCTCAACACAGGGGCCCCACAAGGGGGTGTGCTCAGCCCCCTCCTGTACTCCCTATTCACTCATGACTGCGTGGCCACGCACGCCTCCAACTCATTCATTAAGTTTGCAGACGACACAACAGCAGTAGGCCTGATTAGCAACAATGACAAGACAGCCTACAGAGAGGAGGTGAGGGCCCTGGGAGTGTGGTGCCAGGAAAATAACCTCTCACTCAATGTCGACAAAACAAAGGAGCTGATCGTGGACTTCAGGAAACAGCAAAGGGAGCACACCCCTATTCACATCGACAGGACCGCAGTGGAGCAGGTGGAAAGCTTTAGGTTCCTTGGTGTACACATCACTGACAATCTGAAATGGTCCACCCACACAGACAGTGTGGTGAAGAGCCTCAGGAGGCTTTAGAAATTTGTCTTGGCACCTAAAACCCTCACAAACGTTAACTTTTACAGCTTTTCGCGCCTGGTTTGGGGGCAGGACTGAACAATTTCATGTAAATAAGAGAGGGGCAATACAGAGGCTCTCTCGATGTCTACTTTTTGCAAAAAACAAGAAAAATAAATCGTTAGTTTTATTAGTACATTATAAATATAACATTATATTAATGATGATAGGCTAATAATTTAATATGTATTTTTTTTTACCTAATGTTCTAATAATTTTTTAGGGCCCCTGTCAGTCATAGGCCCTTAGAATCCTCCTAACCCCCGCCCCCCCATATGATGCCCCTGCCGGTGCATCAAGTCTGACACCAAAAGGCTCTTGAATAGCTTCTATCCCCAAGCAATACGACTGACATATAGCTAACAAAATAGCTACATGGACTATCTGACTCAAGCTTGTATCCTCATTGACCTTTTTATTTTTGTCTGTATGCACACTCACAGGGCCCTACACACTCACACACTCACTCCGTCATCTGCTCACTCACACATGACATGCACATACCTTTATACTGACTCTACACACACGCACACCCACTCACATACAAGCTGCTGCTACTCTGTTTATCTTATATCCTGATGCCTAGTCACCTTACCCCTATACATAAACTCTGCAAAAAAAGAACCGTCCCTTTTTCAGGACCCTGTCTTTCAAAGATAATTCGTAAAAATCTAAATAACTTCACCGATCTTCATTGTAAAGGGTTTAAACACTGTTTCCCATGCTTGTTCAATGAACCATAAACAATTAATGAACCTGTGGAATGGTCGTTACGACACTAACAGCTTATAGACGGTAGGCAATTAAGGTCACAGTTATGAAAACTTATGACACTAAAGAGGCCTTTCTACGGACTCTGAAAAACACCAAAAGAAAGATGCCCAGGGTCCCTGTTCATCTGCGTGAACGTGCTCTAGGCATGCTGAAAGGAGGCATGAGGACTGCAGATGTGGCCAGGGCAATAAATTGCAATGTCCATACTGTGAGACGCCTAAGACAGCGCTACAGGGAGACAGGATGGACAGCTGATCGTCCTCGCAGTGGCAGGCCACGTGTCACAACACCTGCACAGGATCGGTACATCCGAACATCACACCTGCGGGACAGGTACAGGATGTCAACAACAACTGCCCGAGTTACACCAAGAACGCACAATCCCTCCATCAGTGCTCAGACTGTCTGCAATTGGCTGAGAGAGGTTGGACTGATGGCTTGTAGGCCTGTTGTAAGGCAGGTCCTCACCAGATATCACCGGCAACAACGTCGCCTATGGGAACAAACCCACCGTCGCTGGACCATACAGGACTGGCAAAAAGTGCTTTTCACTGACGAGTCGCGGTTTTGTCTCACCAGGGCTGATGGTCGGATTCGCGTTTATCGTTGAAGGAATGAGCGTTACACCGAGGCCTGTACTCTGGAGCGGGATCGATTTGGAGGTGCAGGGTCCGTCATGGTCTGGGGCGGTGTGTCACAGCATCATCGGACTGAGCTTGTTGTCATTGCAGGCAATCTCAACGCTATGCGTTACAGGGAAGACATCCTCCTCCCTCATGTGGTACTCTTCCTGCAGGCACATCCTGACATGACTCTCCAGCATGACAATTCCAACAGCCATACTGCTCATTCTGTGCATGATTTCCTGCAAGACAGGAATGTCAGTGTTCTGCCATGGCCAGCGAAGAGCCCGGATCTCAATCCCATTGAGCACGTCTGGAACCTGTTGGATCGGAGGGTGAGGGGTAGAGCCATTCCCCCCAGAAAAGTCTGGGAACTTGCAGGTGCCATGGTGGAAGAGTGGGGTAACATCTCACAGCAAGAACTGGCAAATCTGCAGCTGGTGGCCACACCAGATACTCACTGTTACTTTTGATTTTGACCCACTCTTTGTTCAGGGACACATTATTCCATTTCTGTTAGTCACATGTCAGTGGAACTTGTTCAGTTTATGTCTCAGTTGTTGAATGTTCATACAAATATTTACACATGTTAAGTTTGCTGAAGAAAACACAGTTGACAGTGAGGGGACGTTTCTTTTTTGCTGAGTTTATCTACCTTTATCACTCCAGCATCCCTGCACATTATAAATATGGTATGCTATTCATATTTCTTCTTATTTCTTGTTATTTTTTCTAGTATTACATTGTTATTGATTATTGCATTGTTAGGTTTTGAGTTTGCAAGAAAGCATTTCACTGTACTTGTGCATGTGACATTAAAACTTGTAACTTGAAACCCCTGCCATGCCAAGCATATGCACTCGCTTAGCTACAGGTCATGGTGGAGATGAGAATGGTTTTGGCCATTTCTCCAGTATGGACAAACCATTTGCTTCGCTTGTTCTGCCTGCTCCTCTGCCTGCTTCTCTCTGTTACAGTTCAGACCAAGAGCTGCCAAAAAAAGGATGCAGGCCATCTGATTGCTTCCTACGCTAGACAGCTGCTAGGCTTAGCAATTCAGCAGTGATTCTGCTTTTCTATCAGAAGCAGCTGCAGGAACGTCTCTCCGCAAACTATGATGCCATTTATGGTTAGCGCAGTCCAAGCTCCCATTACTCCCATCCCAGGGCCCAAACTGGGATGCCAAGAAACCAGGCTCAGACTCATGCTGCACCTGCTCAGGAGTGGAGGAACAGACACTCTCAGCCCTACTGAAGAGGTGGAGCAGAGCATCGCACAAGAAACAGAGGCGCACAAGAAGCAAAGGCACACCATATGCAGGCCGCATAAGATTGGCTAATATGTGCAGGGTCACAAAGTCTTGGCACACACATCCATGGTCTCACATCACCTCTCCTAGTTGGGAGTAAAAAAAACCTGTAAAAGAGTTATCTGGTTCCCACTCAGTGTGTGCACTTCCTGCGCCTGACACTAGACACTCAAATCATACGAGCAACCCTCTCTCCAGAAAGAGTGGTATCTTTGACAAATTGTCTTTCAACATTAATACTGAAAAAACAGGTGACAGTGCTAGAGAGTCAGTGGCTTCTAGGCCTCCTAGCTGCTGCAGTCCATGTTGTACCAATTGGGCTTGCTCCATATGTGGCCAATAGAGTGCTGGTACAACTGACACAATCTATGTCCCAGAAGGGACAAACACAAAGAGCTAACAATTTCAATGAATTGCTGGAGAGCAATACAAAGGTGGCACCTAGCATTTCAACTTCCCAGTGGAGTTCTCCTAGGCGCATATCACACAGATGGCCAAGGGGGCTGCTGTATGCATTTCCACCAATTCCCTTGCTCCCTCAGGTCTTCAAGGTAGGTCAGTCTCGAGAGTGTGTCAGTTCTACTTGTTGCTCCACATTGGCCACAGCATCACTGGTTTTCAGACCTTGTACAGCTGACAACCTCCCAACCATGGGTATTCCCTCTTTGAGCGGACCTCCTGTCACAAGTGAACGGTAAGCTTTGGCACCCCAAACCCAGAATACTGAAGTTATGGGTGTAGGGTGCCTTGAATGTGACCGCATTGTAGCTGCAAGGTTGCCCTCCTTGGTAATTGACATCCTCTGTGCGAAGTGGAATGTGTTCAGAAAGCGATGTGTCGACCATGCAGAATCGCCATCTTCCTGCCCAATTTCTGTCATTTTGACTTTGCTCCAAGAGCTTATGGCTGCAGGAAGTCCCCATCAATATTGAAAGTGTATATGGCAGCCATGTCTCTCTCTATGGGTCATGACCAGATTGCGGATGCATCACCAGGGACACAACCTCTAGTATTGCAATTCATGAAAAGTGCCCGCAGGCTACGGCCTCCCAAGGCTCCTACAGTACCCTCACGGGAGATAGATGTTGTCCTACGATCACTTATAAGACCACCATTTGAGCCCGTCTTCACTTGAGCTATGTGAGCACTCAGTCAAGACTGCTTTTCTATTGGCTATTGTTTCAGCAAAGCGTGTTGGAGAATTATACTGAACAAAAATATAAATGCAACATGCAACAATTTCAACAATTATACTGAGTTACAGTTCATAGAAATACATTCATTAGGCCCTAATTTATGGATTTCACATGGCATAGGCCCACCCACTGGAGAGCCAGGCACAGCCAATCAGAATGAGTTGTTCCCCACAAAAGGGCGTTATAACAGATAGAAATACTGCTCAGTTTCATTATCTGTCTGGGTGGATGGTGTCAGACGACCCCACAGGTGAAGAATCTCAAAAACGACGTTGGAGGTGGCTTATCGTAGAGAACATTAAATTCTCTGGAAACAGCTCTGGTGGACATTCCTGCAGTCAGCATGCCAATTGCACACTCCCTCAAAACTTGAGACATCTGTGGCATTGTGTTGTGTGACAAAATTGCACATTTTAGTGGCCTTTTATTGTCCCCATTTCAGGGTGCACCTGTGTAATGATCATGCTGTTTAATCAGCTTCTTGATATGCCACACCTATCAGGTGGATGGATTATCTTGGCAAAGGAGAAATGCTCATTAATAGGGATGTAAACAAATTTGTGCACAACATTTGAGAGAAATAAGCTTTTTGTGCATATGGAACATTTTGGTGATCTTTTATTCCAGCTCATGAAACATGGGACCAACACTTTATATGTTGAGTTTATGTTTTTGTTCAGTATACATGCGCTTTCTACCCATCCTTCATGGCTCACTTTAGCAGAAGATGGATGTAAGGCAGTGCTTCTGCCAAATCCAGCATTCTTACCAAAGGTGCTATTATCATCACATGCTAACCAGCTCTTAATCATAGTGACATTTCTTCCGCCTTCTCACTCCTCACAAGAGTGTCATGAGTTGCATACACTTTGCCCGATTAGGACATTGAGTGCATATCTTGCTGCAACAAGACCTGTTTGTCAAACAGAAAAGCCTTCCCTGTAGCTCAGTTGGTAGAGCATGGTGTTTGCAACGCCAGGGTTGTGGGTTCGATTCCCACGGGGGGGTCAAGTACGAAAAAAAAAAAAAAAAAAAATGTATGGAATGAAAAAAATGAAATGTATGCATTCACTAATGTAAGTCGCTCTGGATAAGAGCGTCTGCTAAATGACTAAAATGTAAAAATGTAAATGTATTATGGAGAGAACACCATAGGGCGGCGCACAATTGGCCCAGCGTTGTCTGGGTTAGGGGAGGGTTTGGCTGGGGTAAGCCCTCATTATAAATTAAGAATTTGTTCTTAACTGACTTGACTAGTTAAATAAAGGTTAAATATATATATATATATTTTTAAATAAACACCAAAGGGCGTGATGTCTCGAAGCAGAGACTGGCACATTGTATTACCAATGCAGTGTCCAAATCATACGCTGAAGCAGGTAGACCAACTCCAGACAGCGTGGTAACACACTCCACCAGGGGTATGGACACTTCAAGGGCCCTGTTCAGAGGGGCCTCCCTGGACTCTATCTATTCTGTTGCAAGTTGGGCTACAGACTCAATTTTATGTCAACAAGTCAGTGGGCTCTGTGGTTCTGGACAAGGCACGCTCTCTCAACCCGTGAACCTTGTACATACTTACTTATCAACCATCAGTGAGATGGATGTTCTATACAGAGGCCTTCCACTCTTGGTGGTGTTGCACCCAATTGAAGTCTCATGTTGTAAGTTCTAGCTTTCAGTTCGCTTGTGTATATGGTTGTGTACCACAGTTGAGATTCTGTGTTACCCTGTTTGGTAATTGTAATCTGTTGCATCCTGTGGTGGATACAAGGACGTCCCAGGGACTCATCTGGACTAAGTTAAATGGTGAGTTATCCCACTCTGTTGTCCGAATTACCTCTTTGGTACAGCCTCTCCCGTAGGTTGTTTGGCAACCCGTTATGAAAACGATAGAGAACGTTGGGTTACGGGTGTAACCATGGTTCTCTGAGTAGAGTAACGGGTCGCCACGCTTTCATGTCATTCCTCCACCTCCGTGGGGTTTGAGTGAAGTAACAGACAGTATGTCATGCCACAGTGCTTTTTATTGTGGCAGGTCACGTGGGTAAAATAAGGGTGTGGCGTGACTGTAAACATCTTTGATATTAAACATCTGTTACATTGCGTGGAGGGGATGAAGTTACCGTAGGACGTTTGGTGACCCGTTACTCTACACCCGTAACCTAATGTTATGTTTCCAATGGCCGCTGCAGAGATATGTATTTGATATTTATGTATTCCTATTGGTTGGTTGAATTTACATATCAATGAGGTGTTATGCCATAGGTCATGCTTACAGATAGGGGGAGATTGCGAACTTCAGTTCTTCCCAGTCTGATATTGACGTGCAAGTGGGAGGTCACATCCTGAAATACTGTATTCTATTTTCATATTTACAATGTGTACAAGTTCTCTATGTACATGTCCTGATGTGTATAAATATGTGTACGGTACCTGTTAGATATTGGGGGCATCCTGGGATGTGCTTTTGTTATTGCTGTAAGTGTCACGGATCCCCCCGGTACTGCTGCTCATTCTGTCCACCAGTTCTGGAGGTCGACGTCACCGACCTTCTAGGCTTCACTAAACTGGACTCATTATCATCAACCCCGATTACGCACACCTGGTTCCCATTTCCCCTTATTAGTATGTTATATATGTGTCTTCTGTTCCCCATTGTCCTTGTCGGTTATTGTTCCCATGTCTGTTGGTCGTGTGAGTACCTATGCGTTGTTTCAGCTTCTGTGCTGTGTGTTTTTGGGACACAACCTCTAGTATCGCAATTCATGAAAAGTGCCCACAGGCTACGCCCTCCCAAGGCTCCTACAGTACCCTCACGGGAGTTAGATGTTGTCCTACGATCACTTATAAGACCACCATTTGAGCCCGTCTTCACTTGAGCTATGTGAGCTCTCAGTCAAGACTGCATTTCTATTGGCTATTGTTTCAGCACAGCGTGTTGGAGAATTATACTGAACAAAAATATAAATGCAACAATTTCAACAATTATACTGAGTTACAGTTCATAGAAATATATTCATTAGGACCTAATCTATGGATTTCACATGGCTGGGCAGGGCGTAGCCAGGGGGGGCATAGGCCCACCCACTGGAGAGCCAGGCCCAGGGACTCATCTGGTCTCGTCCCATGTCATTCTATGAGGTTTACCCTCGCTCTTTTGTTTGGATACGTCCCAGTGTTTTGTATACGTGTTTGTTTTGGGTGTATTAAAAACCCCTATTATTTATTCCTGTGCCTGTCTCCAAATCCTTTTATACCAGCGTGACAGTAAGAATGAGTTAGCTAGAATGCTATAACTGTAATGGTCGCATTAGCTACCTGCTAATTCAGTTATTTCCATGCTAACAGATGAAACACAAATCTACAAACACCAACACTGTTTATACACCTAATGTGCTTCCTCGTGTCTTATCGTCAGGTACTTACATGTATTGTATTTTGTACTATTTTGGTCATGGTTATGTTTGATCACAAAATACCTAGTCTGATATTGACGTGACAAATCAAGAATCTACAGCCATCAATATACTGTTGTCCTGCACATCTAATGTGCTTCCTTGTGTCTTATCGTCAAAATAAACACCAATCAACTGGGATCACTGGCTGGACATTCCTTTCTTTAAAAACACAAGAAAGAGTTTGAAAGGAGTCTTATTTAGTTATTGCTTAATTTCCTAAATTCTACCAACCTTGCCAGCAGGCCTGCTAGCTAAGATAGTTAGACAAGCTAGCTACTCTAACTTGATTAATAGCGTGAAATGGTGTATTGGTAGCTTAGTTATGAGGTTGGGAGATTGCAAACTTATCTGGGCTAGCTAAAGCCAACTTCATAAAATTGCTAGGTGGCTAGTAGTGTTATAGAAAAACAACAAATGTTTTGCATGTATTTATTAACAGATCAAATCTGAGGGGGCATGTGCCCCTATGGGCATGACGCCTCTGCGTGTAGACATGGTCATCATGGAAATAAGGCAGCATTTATCTTCCTGGGGTCCAGGTTATATGTTCTTGATTGATACTATAAGGGCTATAATGCTCATGCCTCTGGCCCCCTGCTGAGCTGAAATGTCACTGTTTTCCCACAGCTCTACCTGCCCCAGACAGAGGGCCATAGTTCAATGCACCCTCCTGTTCTCACAATCCTCTGAATTACTGAACATATTTTTTTAAATCATTCAACCAAAGCATCCAATAACTTAACTGGGAGGGGAAAGATGAAATACACATGATATTCTTTGACTGAAGACTGTCAGTATGAGAGTTTTTTGTTGTTGTTGTCAACATGTCTGAGAACATGACTCTCTTTTGGTGTTGGTGGACTTTATCCTGTCCTGCGGCGTTTGTGTGGAGGAATACGCTCCTAGTCACTACCCACCATATGTGTTTGAAAAAAAGACCTGTTGTGGTAATGCATGGCATATACTGTACAGTGGGGTCCACAATTATTTGCACCCTTGATAAAGATGAGCAAAATAGACTGTATACAATACATAATACAAATACTAAGCTTTATTGCACGCTCACATTTTGACTTATTTTATACTAATACAATTGCTCAGATTTATTTTAACAAGTAATACATATATTATTGGCTCCTCTGTTTTCAGTACTCCAGCACCCTACCCTTGCAAGGATAATGACACTGAACCTTTCCTAAAATGTTTTAGGAGATTAGAGAACACATTGGGAGGGATCTTAGACCATTCCTCCATACAGAATCTTTACAGATCCTTGATGTCCTCTGCCTGCGCTTATGGACTGCCCTCTTCAAAGTTCGGAGACTGAAATGGCCATTGCAAATTGTAGATTTGTTGTCAATTAACAATGTCCTTGTGGATTTTGATGTGTGCTTGGGGTTATTGTCTTGCTGGAAGATTGTCAGGTTTTTAGCTAAATTGGTTATTACACTTACTGAAAAGCGTTTATCATTCAGTGCCTTCAGAAAGTACTCAGACCCCTTGACTTTTTCCACATTTTAAGTTACAGCCTTATTCCAAAATGGATAAAACAAATGTAATCCTCTGCAATCTACACACAATACCCCATAATGACAAAACAAAAACAGGATTTAAGAAATGTTTGCAAATGTATTAAATACAAAAACAGAAAAACCCTATTTACATAAGTATTCAGACCCTTTGCTTTGAGACTCGAAATTGAGCTCAGGTGCATCCTGTTTCCATTGATCATCCTTGAGATGTTTCTACAACTTGAATGGAGTCCACCTTTGGTAAATTCAATTGATTGGACATGATTTGGAAAGGCACACACCTGACTATATAAGGTCCCACAGTTGACAGTGCATGTCAGAGAAAAAACCAAGACATGAGGTCGAAGGAATTGTCCGTAGAGCTCCGAGACAGGATTGTGTCGAGGCACAGATCTGGGGAAGGGTACCAAAAAATATCTGCAGCATTGAAGGTCCCCAAGAACACAGTGGCCTCCATCATTCTTAAATGGAAGAAGTTCGGAACCACCAAGACTTCCTAGAACTGAGCAATCAGGGGGAGAAGGGCCTTGGTCAGGGAGGTGACCAAGAACCTGATGGTCACTTTGACAGAGCTTTAGAGTTCCCCTATGGAGATGGGAGAACCTTCCAGAAGGACAACCATCTCTGCAGCACTCCACCAATCAGGCCTTTATGGCCAGACGGAAGCCACTAATCAGTAAATGGCACATGACAGCCCACTTTGAGTTTGCCAAAAGGCACCTAAAGACTCACAGACCATGAGAAATAAGATTCTCTGGTATGATGAAACCAAGATTGAACTCTTTGGCCTGAATGCCAAGCGCCACATCTGGAAGAAACCTGGCACCATCCCTACGGTAAAGCATGGTGGCGGCAGCATCATGATATGGGGATGTTTTTCAGAGGTAGGGACTGGGAGACTAGTCAGGATCGAGGCAAAGATGAACGGAGCAAAGTACAGAAAGATCCTTGATGAGATCCTTCGGGACAAGTCTCTGAATGTCCTTGAGTGGCCCAGCCAGAGCTCGGACTTAAACCCGATCGAACATCTCTGGAGAGACCTGAAAATAGCTGTGCTGCAACGCTCCCCATCCAACCTGACAGAGCTTAAGAGGATCTGCAGAGAAGAATGGGAGAAACTCCCCAAATACAGATGTGCCAAGCTTTTAGCGTCATACCCAAGAAGACTCGAGGCTGTAATCGCTGCCAAAGGTGCTTCAACAAAGTACTGAGTAAAGGGTTTGAATACTTATGTAAATGTGATATCTTCGTTTTTAGTTTTAATAAATTAATAAATTAAATAAATTTTCTGAGCCTGATTTTGCTTTGTCATTATGGGTTATTGTGGGTAGATCGATGAGGAATAAGGCTGTAATAACAAAATGTGGAAAAAGTCAAGGGTTCTGAATACTTTCCAAAGGCACTGTAATTTTATGTAATATAATATATTTATATAATATCAATTGATATCACAATATTGCCATTAATACAAATATAAGTTATATACAGTATTACAGCTTTTACAAGTTATTTATCATCCGAGTTCTCCATGGCTCCCTCATTACCATATAATATAATAATATTATCTGTACAAAATAAGTATAAAATACGCTGATAATAAAGCAGTAAACCAGTGTTCCCATGGCCAGCCCTCTGTTGCACCAGTGAGGGTTGTCAGTGGTCTCCTGATAACACTCCCCGTTCCTCCTCCTCCCTCATCCCCTTTTTGGCATCGGTAGCAGTGGTATTGCAGTACAGGGGCATATGATGGTGTTTTGGGGGGGTCATCCCCCCCCCCCCCCCCCCCCCCTCATCCTCTTGTAGTGGTGTTAGCCCAGGAGGGGAAGGTGTCCAGGTTGAAAATGGCTCTACCCCAGCTGTTAATGGCCAGAGTGATACACAGGATCCCAAGGATGTTCATCACTATACCTGTCTTAGCCTAGAGGAGAGAGAGGGGTTAAAGCTGAGGTGGTGGTAGGTTGAGGGGATGGTGGATGAAGAATACGGTGCGAGGAGGGGGTTTAGATTTGGGGTGGGGTGGTAGGGTGAAATATATGCCAACATACAGTACATTAACTTATTATTCATACTTCCTACTGTATAGTAGGTACCTATAGAAGCAGAGGTCAAAAGTGGGGCTCTCACCATATCCGTCACCTTCAGGTATCCATAAGAGAACACGATGGCGTTAGGAGGCGTGGCGACAGGCAGCATGAAGGCAAAGGAGGCACTGAGGGTACAGGGTACCATCACATACAGTGGGTTCACTCCTATGGACTGGGACTGCAATAGAACACACACATATTAGCCAGCACATACGTATGTACGTATGTGCGCAAGCACATACATGCACACATATGAGTACACGCACAATTAGTAACCTACTATCCTGCAATGTGGATGTGAATAGGATGAATGAAAGTGTGTGTGGCTCTGTGTTGGCTCAGTTATCAAAGATTCTCGTCACTGAATGAACAGAGCTGAGAGCTCTACACACAGTGCTGCTACAGTCTCAATGTCTGGCCTCTAATGTGACCTATTAGTGTAAATAACCTGTCTTGTTTTCTCTCTGTATCTCTCGCTCTCTCTGAGTTGACTTTTTCACTCATTCAGCTCTTTCCCTCTGTCTTCTCTTGCTATTTGCTTATCTCTTTCATTCGTACATTCTCTCTTTCGCTCTCTGAGAGACTCTTCAGTAGTAGGCCTGGCTCAGATCCCCTATTGACCAGCTCTATTCAGTACAATCCAATTTTATGAAAAGGAAACTTGATCCCAGAATGAGAGAGCAATCGAGTGTGTGTGTGTGAGCGAGCGAGCGAGAGGAGGAGAGAGAGAAGTGTGTGTGTGGTTGGTTGAGTGTGGGTGGGTGTACCATGGAGGCTAGGATGGGCAGGAAGAGTGTAGCGGTAGCCACGTTGCTGGCACACTCAGTGAAGATGGCGGTGAGGAGACAGAGAATGACTGCGATGGCCCAGGGAGGGATAGAGCAGAGAGGTATCATCTGATCACCCAGCCACCGCGACAGACCAGACACCTGGATGGATACACACACATTCAAGCTTGTACATATGCACAGACTCATGCACGCACGCACGCAAGCACGCACGCATGCACATACGCACTCAAGGTTACACACACAAACACACCTCGCTGCCCTTAGCCAGAGCGAAGCCTCCTCCTAGCAGCAGTACAATGCTCCAGGGCATCTTCCTCTGGGTCACCTGCCAGGTCAGCAGGGCAGGGGTGGGGCCGCGAGGGGGCTCTGAGAGGAGAGAGGCACACACATGTCAAGTAATGTCTACAGTGTGTGTGTGCATGTGTGTGCATGTGTGTGTGTTTCACCTGTGTCAAAGCTCTGTGTTCTCCAGAAGCAGAGGTACCGGGGGGGCTCAGAGGGCAAGACGAACAGCAGCACGGCAATAAACACTGCTACTGTGGCATCAGTCACAAACCTGGAGAGGTTGGATGGTTGGAAGGTAAGGCCCTAGTAAAACAATCCTATAGGATTTGTGATTTTTCCATCGGAATCCTGTAGGATTCTCACAATCCTATAATATTTTGTTTCACCTCTATCAGAATCCTATTGGAATCCCGTTGGACTACTTTTTTCCTATTGGAAATCAAAAGTAATCCTATTGGATCCTATAGGATTTTGTGTCACCTCTATCAGAATCATATTGGAATGCCATTGGACTTCTTTTTTTCCTATTGGCAACCCTATAGTAGGATTTTGTGTCACCCCAATCAGTATCCTATTATAACTGTTTTCTTAATTAACCTCAATATTTTAAACCCATTAAATTATAGTTTGTGGCTCTGCAGAGAATCTCCGGTTTCCTAACATGAGCTATTCTAACAGTTGTATCCTTTACTGTGTGAATGAAAGAGCTGAGGGTACAGGATTTATTTCCTTATGAGGCTTTCAATGTTTTAGTCATATTTCCGTCATTGTACAGAATTTCAAATCACATTTTATTTGTCACATACACGTGTTTAGCAGATGTTATTGCTGGTGTAGAAAAATGCTTGTGTTTCTAGCTGAAACAGTGCAGTAATATCTAACAAGTAATATCTAACAATACACACAATCTAAAGTAAAGGAATGGAGTTAAGAATATATAGATATTTGGACGAGCAATGTCAGAGTGGCATAGACTAAGATACAGTAGAATAGGATAGAATACAGTATATACACAGTTTTGGTTTCGCATGTGTATAGAGAAGAAGCTCGTGGAAGAGGTTCCTACGCATTAGTTAAGTTTTCCAAATTTGCACTTTGCATTCCAGTTTCTTATTATCATATTTCATTGGTGAGTTCGTAAGTTACCTTTTTTATTCAAATGTCACACAACCTGAGGAGCAGAAGACCTGTAACTAACGTTTCAACCGCGATGGCAAACGTGAATGGTAATGGCGCCAACTCCAGTCCAACTGTTACAGAGCCTCATGCGGTCCCACTCCCCACAGATCTTCAGAACCTCCGTACGGTTCTGGTCTCGGAAATTACAGCTACCATTGCCACTCAGCTCAAAACTGCCATCGATGCTGCTCTGGCCCGCTTCTCCTCCGTCCTAGTTGGTGTCTGAGCCGCTGCGGATGAACAAGGTCACCAAATTGACGGCTTTGAACATGACCTGTGTGACTACAGTGACCGCATAGTAGCACTTGAGAAAACGGTCGCTCGTCTGAGCTCCGAAAACCAAAAGCTGATTGACAAAACCGATGACCTGGAATCCCGTTCTCGCCGTTGCAATCTTTGTGTTGTTGGTATACCAGAGAAATGTGAAGGAGGCGACTCAGTTAAGTTCATGTCAGAATTCTTCACGGATGTGCTGGGTCCGGCCATCGATCCATCACCCACGAAGCTGGATAGAGCCCACCGCATTGTCCCCTCCCCAGTGGGCGGAGACGACAACTCCAAGCCTAGAGTGTTTATTGTCAGTTTTCACAACTACTGTGACAAGGAGCGCATCCCCCAGAGGCAGGGCAGAGACCAGCTACACTTCTGCGGACGCAAGGTGTTCATCTTTCTTGACCTCAGCTCGAATGTCGCCAAGAAAATAGCAAAATTCCTCGATGTGAAACGTACACTTCATCAGAAGAAAGTGGAATTCTCACTCCGCTTCCCTGCTCGTCTGCACATTGAACACTAACGTTATTGAACTGATAAAAATGACTAATACCGTCTTGTGTGGTTGTCATTTAAACTACACATTTGGGAGGTCCTTTTTATTTGGCTAGATGGCTAGCATAGTAATGCATTGCTACAATTCCAAGCTTTTTCCGAGCTTTCTTTCCTTTGTTGTTTTTTTTTCTTTCTTTTCGTCTTTACCGTTTTGTGAATGCCTTTTCGAATGTATTTCACTGCTGGTGCTATGGAGCCTCTGCGTTAGGATAGGAAGGTTTTCTGTTTATATGCACCGAAGCTGCGCCTTTTTTGGTCCTATTTTTTTTGCTTTGCTTTTTTCATCAGTTTTCTCCGTTATCTTTGCAAATGCTTGGTCTGTTTTCACACCTTTTTCATTTCAATATTTTAGATGGCTAACAACACTAATAGTAGTACTATAGGTAGGCCTAATCTTATAAAGTTCGTATCTTGGAATACTACGGCAATGAACAATCCTGTCAAGAGGTCTAGGGTATTCTCTCATATGAAAAAGCTAAAAGCAGATGTGGTATGTTTTACAAGAGACCCATTTACCCATTAAACAAGGCTACAAAACTCCAGGTTTAGTCAGGTTTTCCATTAAGACTTTAACACCAAAGCCAGATTACTAATGTTATTTCAGACAGTCATGGGAGATATTTAATCATAACTGGCACCATTTGGCACACACCTGTAGTATTGGTCAATGTATATGCTCCCAATTTTGATGATGTTGAATTTGCCAATGGGTTGCTGGGGAAAATCCCGTCTCTGAACACCCATCTTTTGATATTTGGCGGGGATCTGAATTGTGTTATTAGCCCGGCTTTAGACCACTCCAACCACAGAACTATGTCTCCTTCTGCTATGTCAAAGTCCTTCTCAGGTTTTATAGTTCAGAATGGGTGTACAGATCCCTGGAGATTTCAGAAACCCCAGGCAAGAGAGTATTCTTTCTTTTCACATGTACACCATTCTTTTTCTCGTATTGACTATTTCTTTATTGATCATAAGTTACTTCCAAATGTAAATTCTTCTGAATATTTAACCATTGTAATTTCTGACAGATATTCATGGACCTTTAGCCCTCGACATAGTCCTATCAGGACAAACTCGTACTCCTCTCTTCTCCTGTCTGATGCAGACTTCTGTAACGTTATCTCCACTTCTATTGATCTTTTCTTTTTTTATAAATCAGACAAGCTCAACCTCTCATTCTTTCTTATGGGAATCACTTAAGGCCTATCTTAGAGGATACATTATTTCTTACTCTTCTCATTTAAACAAAACTTGGAAACCTAAACTAGAAGAACTCAAGCCATCCTTGACTTACACCATCAATATGCCCTGACGCCATCTCCAGAGCTATATAAGCAACGCTTGAACTTACAATCTGAATTCAATCTCTTGTCCACTAAAGATGCAGAACGGTTACTATTGCATTCACATGGTACCTACTATGAACATTGCGACAGGGCAAGTTGTCTGCTCGCACACCAATTAAAACGCAGTGTTGCTACCCGTCCGATTCCCCAAATGAAAGATTCCTCTCATAGCTTGATTTCTGACCCTATGGGGATCAATGACACCTTCAAATCTTTCTATTCCTCCGTGTATACATCTGAATTTCCATCAGATGCTGCCAATATGACTACATTTTTGGGTGAACTGGAGACTCCCACAGTTGAGGCTGAAACTGCAGATGACCTTGATTCTCCTCTCAACCTTGAAGAAGTTATTCAGTCTAACAAGTCAATGCAGAGCAGCAAGGCTCCAGGGCCTGATGGGTTTCCAACTTAAGAAATTCTATACCAAGTTAGCCCCTTTACTTTTATATATGTATAACGCATCACTTGAACAAGTGTCGTTGCCACCTATCCTAACACAGGCTTCAATAGCGCTTCTCCTTCACTTCCTGTTCTTAATTTAGGCCCCTAAGTCTCCTTAATGTGGATGTAAAGGTGCTGGCGAAGGTGATAGCGGGGCGTCTGGAAGTAGTCTTACCAGGACTCACATCGCAGGAACAAACCAGCTTTATAAAGGACAGATATTCTTTTTTTTTTTACATTCGGACGCTGTTTAATAGGATTTATTCTAAACAATTCTCCAACTCCCCTGAGGTGGTAACCTCCCTAGACGCAGAGAAGGCATTCAACAGAATTGACTGGGAGTACCTATTTGCTGTCCTTAAATTTTTTTGGATTTGGGGACAAATTTAGCTCATGGATCTGTCACTTGCATACATCTCCCCAGTGTCTGTACCAATGACACTCGTTCTGATTATTTTGCCCTGGAACGTGGGACACGCCAAGGCTGCCCACTGTCCCCTTTATTATTTGCCGGCGCCATTGAGACCCTTTCAGTAGCTTTACGGGCATACTCCGCTTTCCAAGGTGTAACGCGGGAAGGAGTTGAACATTGGTTATCATTATATGCAGATGATTTGTTACTCTATGTAAATAACTCTGTAACCTGTTTAAATTCTATCCTTTCCATACTGGTAAACTTTGGCTCCTTCTCTGGTTACAAGCTGAATCTCCAGAAAAGTGAGTGCTTCTCAATCAATCCAGCAGCGCTACAGCTCCAGCAGACAGACTTGCCATTTCAGCTTAGCCGCTCTGGTTTCAAATACCTTGGCGTGAACGTAACTCGTTCATTACATGCTCTTTTTTCTGCAAACTTTGCTCCTCTTGCGCAAATGAAAACTGATTTTCAGAGATGGGGTAGCTTATCACTATCACTTATAGGAAGGAGATTGTAAAAATGAACAGTTTACACAAATTCCTTTATCTATTTCAATCTGTCCCATTGTTTTTACCAAAATGTTTTTTTAAAGTCAATCAATTAGGCTGTTGCCACATTTATGTGGGGAGGAAAGGTACCCAGAGTCAGTAAATCTTTAATTCAGAGCTGCAAGTTTAGTGGAGGGCTGGCACTACCCAACTTTTTATACTAACTTTCAGAAATTGCCATTCTGGTTACATGCTCCAGATACCCCATGGTGCCACCTAGAGGCACATTCTTGTATTTCTGCTTCTCTTCCTGCTTTACTCTGCTCTTCTTTCCCAACATCCCCCTCTTGCTATACTCGGAATCCTATAGTGCTTTCCCCACTTAAGATTTGGTACAAGTTTCGATAACATTTTAAATTCTCTGCTGCATCTACTATGGGTCCTATTGATAAGAATCACTTATTCCCCGCTTCTCTAATAGATAATGCTTTCTCTTACTGGACAAGGAAAGGTAATAAGTCCTTCTAATTTTTTATAGTTTTCCCAACCTGGCCTCTAAATACTCTCTCTCCATCTAACTTTTTCCATTACCTTCAAATTAGGCATTGTGTCTCCTCCCAGTTTTCTGGCTTCCCCGCTCCACCCCCTTACCAACCCTGGGATGGCATATTGACTCTATTACCTCGACAGAAAGCAGTAATTTCTCAGATCTATTTGTGTATTTTGTCATTGGACAAACACTCCACCAACAAAATGAAATCTGCTTGGGAACGGGAAATGGGTGTTGAATTTACACAGGAGTGGTTGGATGAGGAGATGGATAGAGTGAAATTGAAATTAACCTGCATGCAGCCTTGTCCCTTGAAAGCTATTTTTGGCATTCCAGAAGACTTGTTCTCCTTGGACCCCAAACATGCCGATATTGTTGCTTTTACATCCTTATTAGCTTGACATAGAATTATTCTCCAGTGGAAGTCTGCTCAGCCCCCCTCTACTTCTCAATGGCTCAACGATGTAATGTTCTTCCTAAAGCTTGAGAAAATTAAGTATTCTCTTATGGGTTCCAATGAGACATTTGTTAGAAAATGGCAACCATTTATATCATATTTTAATGGCTTGCAGAGGCTCCCCTCTGATGACATGCTTTAAGGTTTCCCAGTAGGCATTACCAGAAGTCATTACATAATAGGTACAATCATCAATATAATGCTATAATGCTGTTTTTTTTATCTCTTATTCATATCAAAATATTTTTTAAACTGCATTGTTGGTTAGGGGCTCGTAAGTAAACATTTCACTGTAAGGTCTACACCTGTTGTATTCGACGTGTGTGACTAATACAGTTTGATTTGATTAGATCCAGTCCAAGCAAGTTTGTCCAAGGTTTACTGATCATTTATTTATGTTTTTGTATATTGAATCTGTATTGAGTTGTTTGTATATTCCCATCCCCCTGTATTCTTGAAGGTCTATTTGGTGTGATATCTCTGTAGAATTTTTGTTTTCGAGGACAGAATTGAGGGAGGGTATGGGATGGGAGGGAGGGAATCGAGGTGGGTGGACTGAGGTAGGGCGGAGAGGTAGGGAAGGGACTAGGGGGTTGGGTGGATGTGTTGTATGGAGGGAGGGAAGGAGGGTGGTTGGGATATGGTAAAATCTTTGTACTTACATTGATGTACATTCTGTAAAGCTTGAAGAAAAAATACAAATAATAAAGAATACAGTAAATACATATGAGTAATGCAAAATATGTAAACATTATTGAAGTGACTAGTGTTTCAATTATTAAAGTGGCCAGTGATTTCAAGTCTATGTATATAGGGCAGCAGCCTTTAATGTGCTAGTGATGGCTATTTAACAGACTTGAGATGGCCTTGAGATAGAAGCTATTTTTCAGTCTCTCGGTCCCAGTTTTGATGCACCTGTACTGACCTCGCCTTCTGAATGATAGCGGGGTGAACAGGCAGTGGCTCAGGTGGTTGTTGTCCTTGATTATCTTTTTGGCCTTCCTATGACATCGGGTGCTGTAGGTGTCCTGAAGGGCAGGTAGTTTGCCCCCGGTGATGCGTTGGGCAGACCGCACCACCCTCTGGAGAGCCCTGCAGTTGTGGGTGGTGCAGTTGCCGTACCAGTAGGTGATACAGCCCGACAAGATGCTCTCAATTGTGCATCTGTAAAAGTTTGTGAGGGTTTTAGGTGCCAAGCCAAATTTCTTCAGCCTCCTGAGGTTGAAGAGGCGCTGTTGCACCTTCTTCACCACACTGTCTGTGTGGGTGGATCATTTCAGTTTGTCAGTGATCTGTACGCCAAGGAACTTGAAGCTTTCCATCTCCTCCACTGCGGTCCCGTCGATATGGATAGGGGGGGGCTCCCTCTGCTGTTTCCTGAAGTCCACGATCAGCTCCTTTGTTTTGTTGACGTTGGCTGAGAGGCTATTTTCCTGGCACCACATTCACAGGGCCCTCACCTCCTCCCTGTAGGCTGTCTCGTCATTGTTGGTAATCAGGCCTACTACTGTTGTGTCATCTGCAAACTTGATGATTGAGTTGGAGGCGTGCGTGGACACGCAGTCATGGGTGAACAGGGAGTATAGAGGGGGCTGAGCATGCACCCTTGTGGGGCCCCAGTGTTGAGGATCAGCAAAGTGGAGGTGTTGTTTCCTACCTTCACCACCTAGGGGCGGCCCGTCAAGAAGTCCAGGACCCAGTCGCACAGAGCGGGTTTCAGACCCAGGGCCTCAAGCTTAAGAGCTTGGAGGGTACTATGGTGTTGAATTCTGAGCTATGAACAGCATTCTTACATAGGTATTCCTCTTGTTCAGATGGGATAGGGCAGTGTGCAGTGCGATGGTGATGCATCGTCTGTGGATCTATTGGGGCGGTAAGCAAATTGAAGTGGGTCTAGGGTGTCAAGTAAGGTAGAGGTGATATGATCCTTGACTAGTCTCTCAAAGCACTTCATGATGACAGAAGTGAGTGCTACGGGGCGATAGTCATTTAGTTCAGTTAATTTTGCTTTCTTGGGTACAGGAAAAATGATGGTCATCTTGAAGCATGGGGGGGGACAACAGACTGGGATAGGGAGAGATTGAATATGTCCGTAAACACTCCAGCCAGCTGGTCTGCGTATGCTCTGAGGAACGCGGCTAGGGATGCCGTCTTTGCCGGAAACCTTGTGAGGGTTAACATGCTTAAACGTTTTACTCACGTCGGCCACAGAGAAGGAGAGCCCACAGTCCTTGGTAGCGGGCCACGTCGGTGGCACTGTGTTATCCTCAAAGTGGGCGAAGAAGGAATGGTTCTTATCCAGAAGCAAGACGTTAGTGCCTGCCACATGGCTGGTTCTCTCTATGTAGTCCACATACGTCTCGTGTATGAGCCGTTGAATTGCGACTCCACTTTGTCTCTATACTGATGTTTTTCCTGTTTGATTGCCTTACGGAGGAAATAACTACACTGTTTGTATTCTGCCATATTCCCAGTCACCTTGCCATGGCTAAATGTCATGGATCGCGCTTTCAGTTTTGCACGAATGCTGCCATCTGTCCACGGTTTCTGGTTAGGGTAGGTTTTAATAGTCACAATGTGTATAACATCTCCTATACACTTCCTGATAAACTCAGTCACCATATCAGTGTATTTGTCTATGTTGTTCCATGGAGGCTACCCAAAACATATCCCAGTCCGCGTGATCAAAACGATCTTGAAGCGTGGTTTCCGATTGATCAGACCAGCATTGAATAGTCCTTAGCACGGGTACTTCCTGTTTACGTTTCTGCCTATAGGAAGGGAGGAGCAAAATAGAGTCGTGATCAGATTTGCCAAAGGGAGGATGGGGGAGGGCCTTGTAGGCATACCGGAAGTTGGAGTAGCAGTGGTCGAGTGTTTTAGCAGCGCGAGTACTACAGTCAATCTGTTGATAGAACTTCGGTAACATTTTTTCTCAAATTTGCTTTGTTAAAATCCCCAGCTACAATAAATGCAGCCTCAGGATATGTGGTTTCCAGTTTGCACAAAGTCCAGTGTAGTTCCTTGAGGGCCGTCGTAGTATCGGCTTGAGGGGGAATATACATGGCTGTGACTGTAACCGAAGAGAATTCTCTTGGGTGAAAAAAAGGACTGAGTTCCTGTATGTTATCACAATCACACCATGAGTAGTTAATCATGAAACATACACCCCCGTCCTTCTTCTTCCCGGAGAGATATTTTCCTGTCTGCGTGAAGAACTGAGAACCGAACTGGCTGAACGGACACAGTATATCCTGAGAGAGCCATGTTTCCGTGAAACAGAGTATGTTACAATCCTTGATGTCTCTCTGGAAGGATATCCTTGCCCTGAGCTCGTCAACTCTATTATCCACAGACTGAACATTAGCGAGTAATATACTCGGAAGCGGTGGGTGGTGTGCGCGCCTACTGAGTCGGACTAAAAGTCCCCTCTGAGTACCTATTTTCCTTCGGCTGTGTTTTGGAACAGCCTCTGGAATCAGTTCAATTGCCCTGGGGAACAAAGGATCCGGTTCGGGAAAGTCGTATTCCTGGTCCTAATGCTGGTAATGCTGGTGAGTTACCACCGCTCTGATATTCAAAAGTTCTTCCCAGCTGTATGTAATAACACAAACATTTCCTGAGCTAATAATGTAAGAAATAAAACATAAAAATGAAATACTACAAAGTTTCCTAAGAGCACGGCAGCCCTATCCGTCGGCTCCATTTCCCATATGTTAGCTTAGTAGAAACTCAGCTCCGGGCACTTCGATCTAAAGTGCCCAAATTCAGCATTTTGACATGTCCCTCCGTCAACCCTGTGTCACTTCTAGGAAGATTTTAACCCACTTAATCCCCAAATGTCTCCAAGTTTCACCATCATTGTAAAGCCCTAGTTATTTTGTTTCTTTGACAGTCATTTTTGAAGATCATAATTTATTCTATGTGATTAGTGATTCATTTGCATTTGTCCCTCATTTTGTCAACCATGTTACGTGAACTGAACTCTCGTTTTAATATGGTAAAACAATTCCCTTTTAAATATATTTTTTGAAGAAACATTGAACATCTAATAGTGAAATCATCAGTCAAAAGCAGGAAAGCTGGTTCTACTCTTTTTGGCAATTTTCTGGTGTTTTTTGGTGAACAACTGAGCGGCTTGAGCATAACACATCAACCCTGTTACCCATAGATAGGCAGGCACAAAATAATATCAATAAATGTGAAGCTTGCATTCAATTGAAACTCTCTGTTTGCACACAACAGCCCACTGGCCACAGACATCAATTCAATGTCTATTCCACGTTGGGTCAATGTAATTTCATTGAAATTATGTGGAAAGAACATTGACTCAACCAGTGTGTGCCCAGTGGGAAGCTTTCATTCTCCCTGTAACAAGGGGATTTATGGCTGATTTAAGAAGAAATAATAAACCTTGCTATAGTCAATCCTTTTACTTTATTTGGCACTTAATAAGCACTTACTATAGTAATTTACAAAAACAAATCCTCTTGAGATGGGAAAACTTGTTTTTTATGAAGTTGAACATGTGCTCTTTATGACAGAATGTTAAAATTAGGTGGAAAAAAATAGAAAATTGACCACGTTACACTTCTCAAAAGGCTGGTAATTGGTAGAATGACCCAGGTTCTCAACCTATTCAACACACCACCACAATATCAAATCAAAGTTTATTTGTCACGTGCGCCGAATACAACAGGTGTACCAGGCAGTGATGCAACCAGTCAGGATGCTCTCGATGTTGCAGCTGTAGAACCTTTTGAGGATCTCAGGACCCATGCCAAATCTTTTTAGTTTCCTGAGGGGGAATAGGCTTTGTCGTGCCCTCACGACTGTCTTGGTGTGTTTGGACCATTCTAGTTTGTTGTTGATGTGGACACCAAGGAACTTGAAGCTCTCAACTTGCTCCACTACAGCCCCATCGATGAGAATGGGGGCGTGCTCGGTCCTCCTTTTCCTGTAGTCCACAATCATCTCCTTAGTCTTGGTTACGTTGAGGGATAGGTTGTTATTCTGGCACCACCCGGCCAGGTCTCTGACCTCCTCCCTATAGGCTGTCTCGTCGTTGTCGGTGATCAGGCCTACCACTGTTGTGTCGTCTGCAAACTTAACAATGGTGTTGGAGTCGTGCCTGGCCATGCAGTCGTGGGTGAACAGGGAGTACAGGAGAGGACTGAGCATGCACCCCTGGGGGGCTCCAGTGTTGAGGATCAGCGTGGCAGATTTGTTGCTACCTACCCTCACCACCTGGGGGTGGCCCGTCAGGAAGTCCACGATCCAGTTGCAGAGGGAGGTGTTTAGTCCCAGGATCCTTAGCTTAGTGATGAGCTTTGAGGGTACTATGGTGTTGAACGCTGAGCTGTACCCAATGAATAGCATTCTCACATAAGTGTTCCTTTTGTCCAGGTGGGAAAGGGCAGTGTGGAGTGCAATAAAGATAGCATCATCTGTGGATCTGTTTGGGCGGTATGCAAATTGGAGTGGGTCTAGGGTTTCTGGGATTATGGTGTTGATGTGAGCCATTACCAGGGATTCAAGGCTGCAAGTTAATTTGCAGTATGACTAATAGAAAAATCATATTTTGGAACCAGTCCTATTGGTCACCTATAAGATTTTAATAGGCACTTTTATAATCCCTAGGCTAGGTGACAAGTGGCTGTAATTCAAGTGTCTGGGAGATTTAGGCTGATAGAATTGTATTTTATAGGATCCTATAGGATTTCAGTATAAGAATCCAATAGAACAATCCTATCAGATTTTGGAACCAGTCCTATTGGACTCCTATAAGATTCTATCCTACAGGATAGCTTCCAGAATCTGATAAGATTTGCTATTGGATTGTAATAGGATTTTTCTATTTGAATCCTATAGGATATTTTAGGGGGTTAGACTGTGTGGGGTTAGGAGGCAGCAGGGGATTAGGGTAGGGGTATACATGGATTAGGAGTTAGGGAGAGGTGCAGCAGAGGGAGGCCGGGGAGAGGCCTTCCAATCCTTTTCTGAACACTAACTAATTATAACCCAATGACAATGTGATGAAGGACTTAACAATTGGCTCCAAACAGGACCTTAAATGTACAGTTGAAGTCAGAAGTTTACATACACTTAGGTTGGAGTCATTAAAACTCGTTTTTCAACCACTCCACAAATTTCTTGTTAACAAACTATAGTTTTGACAAGTTGGTTATTACATTTACTTTGTGCATGACACAAGTCATTTCTTACAGACAGATTATTTCACCTAAAATTCACTGTATCACAATTCCAGTGGGTCAGAAGTTTACATATCCTAAGTTGACTGTGCCTTTAAACAACTTGGAAAATTCCAGAAAATGATGTCATGGCTTTAGAAGATTCTGATAGGATAATTTACATCATTTGAGTTAATTGGAGGTGTACCTGTGGATGTATTTCAAGGCCTACCTTCAAACTCAGTGCCTCTTTGCTTGACATCATGGGAAAATCAAAAGAAATCAGCCAAGACCTCAGAAAAACAATTGTAGACCTCCACAAGTCTGGTTCATCCTTGGGAGCAATTTCCAAAGGCCTGAAGGTACCACCTTCATCTATACAAACAATAGTACGCAAGTATAAACACCATGGGATCACGTAGCCATCATACCGCTCAGGAAGGAGACGCGTTCTGTCTCCTGGAGATGAACGTACTTTGGTGTGAAAAGTGCAACTGAATCCCAGAACAACAGCAAAGGACCTTGTGAAGATGCTGGAGGAAACAGGTACAACAGCATCTATATCCAGAGTAAAACAAGTCCTATATCGGCATAACCTGAAAGGCCGCTCAGCAAGGAAGAAGCCACTGCTTAAAAACCGCCATAAAAAAGCCAGACTACAGTTTGCAACTGCACATGGGGACAAAGATCGTACATTTTGGAGAAACGTCCTCTGGTCTGATGAAACAAAAATATAACTGTTTGGCCATAATGAACATCATTATGTTTGGAGGAAAAAGGGGAGGCTTGCAAGCTGAAGAACACCATCCCAACCGTAAAGCACGAGGGTGGCAGCATCATGTTGTGGGGGTGCTTTGCTGCAGGAGGGGCTGGTGCATTTTACAAAATAGATGGCATCATGAGGAGGGAAATTATGTGGATATATTGAAGCGACATCTCAAGACATCAGTCAGGAAGTTAAAGCTTGGTCGCAAATGGGACTTGCAAATGGACAATGACCCCAAGCATACTTCCAAAGTTGTGGCAAAATGGCTTAAGGACAACAAAGTCAAGGTATTAGAGTGGCCATCACAAAGCCCTGACCTCAATCCTATAGGAAATTTGTGTGCAGAACTGAAAAAGCATTTGCGAGCAAGGTGGCCTACAAACCTGACTCAGTTACACTACATCTGTCAGTGGGAATGGGCCAAAATTCACCCAACTTATTGTGGGAAGCTTGTGGAAGGCTACTTGAAATGTTTGACCAAAGTTAAACAATTTAATGACAATGCTACCATTGTATGTAAACTTCCGACCCACTGGGTATGTGATGAAAGAAATATAAGCTGAAACATATCATTCTCTCCACTATTATTCTGACATTTCACATTCTTAAAATAAGGTGGTGATCTTTACTGACCTAAGACAGGGAACTTTTACTAGATGGATGAAATGTCAGGAATTGTGAAAAACTGAGTTTAAATGTATTTGGCTCAGGTGTATGTACATTTCCGACTTCAACTGTATACAGAGAGCTAACATTAATAATATCCATGTCAATCCGGCATGGCTCAAAGTGGAGGAGAGAATGACTTCATCACTACTTGTTTTTGTAAGAAGTATTGACATGCTGAATGCAGCGAGCTGTCTGTTTAAAGTACTAGCACACCGCTCAGACACCCATGCATACCCCACAAGACCTGCCATCAGAGGTCTCTTCACAATCCCCAGAACAGACTATGGGAGGCGCACAGTACTGCATAGAGCCATGGCTACATGGAGCTCTATTCCACATCAGGTAACTGATGCAAGCAGTACTATCAGATTTAAAAAAAGATACAAATACACCTTATGGAACAGCGGGGACTGTAAAGAGACACACAGGCACAGACACACTCATGCATATCCACATGTACATATCCACAACACGCACACTTTACACACTCGTACACATATATTTTGTATTGTAGATATGTGGTAGTAGAGTACAGCAGTGGCCTGAGGGCACACACGTAATGTGTTGTGAAAGTGCTATGAAATGTAATGTCATGTAATATTTGTAATTGTATATATTACTGCCTTAATGTTGCTGGACCCCAGGAAGAGTAGCTGCTACCTTGACAGCAGGTAATGGGGATCCTTAATAACTACAAATACAAATAAAGAGTGGATTGACGTAATGGACAGAGCATGTTTGATGACCTTAGCCCCAGTTTGATCCAGGATTCTGTTATAATCAACACCTGTTTCCATGGTGATGTGCCCATTCATAGATTGACAGACGTCACATATGCCCTCTGTGATAGGGAGGTCACATGACCAGATAAAAGAGAACACAGTGTGTGCCTCTCCTGCCCATCGATCTGTTTGTCATAAAGAAGTGTGCTTTCTCTCTCATTCACTTTAGTGAGATCATGTTTCCCAGACTCTGTGTGTGCATGTGCCTATGCAAGTCTTTGTGTGTGCTGGTCAGAGCGTGTGTACGTGCACAAGTTTGTGTTTCTGTGTGTCAAAGTTCAGAACATGTTTATTGATGTAACACAGACGGTTTACTCTGTGAACGACAGGTTTTGTCCGTTTGTGTTTGTTTTCTCCAGTTCCCCATGACCTGACACTTGTTCTAACAGAAGGTTCTGGGTCTAAAGACAACTCAGGTAGCCTATCCTTCAGATCAAGCTTGTGTTACTGTGCATGTGTCTGTATATTTCCACCTGCTAGTGTTTTGTGTGTGAGCCTGTGTGGTTGAGTGTATATATATGGTGTGTACAGTATTTCACTGTGTGGTGTGTGTTACATACTCTGCCTTTGTGTTGAAGATGTGGGTTGCCCATCCGTTGATGAAGCCTGGGCTTCGTGTGAACCACAGCACCACCAGCAGAATGAACAGCCCCAGGACACTCAACTCTCCATAGGACACTGGCCCCAGACGACGATGCTCCTCACGGATCAAATCATACGCTGCATGTTCTTTCGCTGACTGCACAGCACCACAGCCCCACGTACGCTTCAGACTAGAGAGGAAGAGTGGGAGAAAGGGACAAGAGAAATGAGTGGGGGAGCAAAAGAGAAGGGGGTGAGAGAAAGACAGACTGAGTGAGAGAGAGAGATTATTTAAGAAGCAGAGTGAGTGAGAGAGACATTGCCCCTATTTAGCCTATGCAAACCTTTACAAATATCATGTCATGGTTGAACTGAGAGAGAGGAGAGAGTAGAGTTAAAATAATGCACTGTGATGCTCTGGCCAGGTCACTCACTCGAAGCCGATGAAGACGAGTTGGAGCCAGAGCCAGGCCAGCGTCAGCATTAGCAGCATTGTGGGGAAGGCAAAGGCGAACCACGAGGCAAAGTTAACCACGTCACCGTTCTGAGGGAAGAGTCTGACAGTGGGTTTCTGTTAAGAACTTCACTTCTCAAAAATGTTAAATGTCAGTTGATCAACACGATATGTTCAGACTCCCATATCTATATTCATATATATGGGATATACACTAATATTTGCGAGGTGTGTGTCTGTGAGAGGTACATACGCCATGCGTGTGTGCGTGTGTGCGTGCGTGTGTGTGTGTTACATACTGGCTCATCTGCCCTGTGAGGACGAGGTTGGGTCCGGTACCAGTGAGAGTGGCAGTGCCTCCGATGCTGGCAGCATAACACACACACAACATCAAGCCTTTACACATTTTCATCCTCTCCTTCTCCTCCTCTTCCTCCCCAACCTGCTCCTCTGCTGCAGTCCCCTCCTTCAAGACCATGGACATTACCACTTTATACAGAGAGGGAGGGGGAGACAATACCACTATATATTAGAGAAGTTTGGGAATCAGGACAACCAAGAGGTCACAGCCAAAGTTGTTAGCTAGGCAGGCTATAGTGTGCCTGTTGCCTGTAGACATACAGCCTAAGTTTACTTTTGTCTGAAATCGCCATGTACATGTAACTGTATTATGGTGTGTTGGTGAGAAGGCAGTACTCCAGTCTCACCTAGCCCCCTGCTCTGACCTCTGCCCCCAGCCCAGTGCCCCTCACCTGGCTTCCCATCAGTCAGAGAGTTGTCCTGGTGACCTGGCTTGTCTGGGGAGTCCACTTTATCCTCTGTGGCTGGTTTCTTCAGTGGAATGTGATTGTCCTGGATGATAAGTTTGTCCTGTGGGTTTGAACTGTTCTCCAGTTTTTCCTCGGGAGTCATACCATTCTCCTGGCTCTGGGGGATGGGCAAGGGGTTCTCCCCACTCTGTGGGCTGTTGAGCTGCTCCAGGACAGCCTGGACAATGGGGACCATCATAGCTGTGGTGGCTGTGTTACTGATCCACATGGACAGGAACGCTGTCACACCCATGAACCCTAGCATCAGACTGGCGTGGACAGCGAAAGGGGAACAGAAAGAGAAAAGAGGAAGTGGAGAAGGAGGAAGGAATGCTAGGCTTTAGCTCAGTGGGTTTACATGGTCTTGAATTTTGCAGACAATCCTGATTTGATACCTGAAAAACTGATAAAGATAGACACCTGTGATTAGCTACTCACAGAGCAGGCCGCACCCCCACAACAAGTAGAACCCTGAGAGCGATGCGCTTGTGAAGGTTCCATGACTCCACGGCAACAGCCACCATCAGACCGCCTACAAACAGCATGTTGGTGTCCTTCAGGTACTGCATACACACCTGATACAGATGTAGGATCTTACTTTGAGCTAGTTTGCTACAGCAGGAAAATAATCTCTCAACAGGAAATGTCTATTATTATGTGGATTATAATTAATGGACATTTTTGTAGGGGTTGATACAATATATACACAAGTATGTGGACACCCCTTCAAATTAGTGGATTTGGCTATTTCAGCCACACCCTTTGCTAACAGGTGTATAAAATTGAGCACACAGCCATGCAATCTCCATAGACAAATATTGGCAGTAGAATGGATTTACGGCAGAGCTCAGTGACTTTCAACATGGTGCCGTGATAGGATAACACCTTTCAAACAAGTCAGTTCGTCAAATTTCTGCCCTGCTAGAGCTGCCCCGGTCAACTGTAAGTGCTGTTATTGTGAAGTGGAAATGCCTAGGAGCAACAACGGCTCAGCTGGGTCCGCCGAGTGCTGAAGCGTGTAAAAATCGTCTCTCCTCAGTTGCAACACTCACTACCGAGTTCCAAACTGCCTCTGGAAGCAACATCAGCACAAGAACTGTTCATTGGGAGCTTCATGAAATGGGTTTCCATGGCCAAGCAGCCGCATAGAAGCGTAAGATCACCACGTGCAATGCCAAGCGTCGGCTGGAGTGGTGTAAAGCTCACTGCCATTGGACACTGGAGCAGTGGACACGCGTTCTCTGGAGTGATGAATCCGCCTCACCATCTGGCAGTCTGACGGACAAATCTGGGTTTGGCGGATGCCAGGAAAATGCTACCTGCCCCAATGCATAGAGCCAACTGTAAAATTTGGTGGAGGAATAATAGTCTGGGGCTGTTTTTCATGGTTCGGGCTAGGCCCCTTTGTTCCAGTGAAGAGAAGTCTTAATGCTACAGCATACATTGACATTCTAGAGGATACTGTGCTTCCAAATTCGTGGCAACAGTTTGGGGAAGGCCCTTTCCTGTTTCCACATGACAATGCCCCCGTCCATAATTTTTTTAATCGATTATTTATTTAACTAGGCAGTTAAGAACAAATTCTTATTTACAATGACGGCCTACCACGGCCAAACCCTAACCCGGACGACGCTGGGCAAATTGTGCACCACCTTATGGGACTCCCAATCACAGCCGGTTGTGGTACAGCCTTGAATCAAACCAGGGTCTGTAGTGACGCCTCTAGCACTGAGATGCAGTGCCTTAGACCGCTGCGCCACTCGGCGAGATAGGTGTGGAAGAACTTGACTGGCCTGCACAGAGCCCTGACTTCAACCCCATCGAACACCTTGGGATGGATTGGAATGCCGACTGCGAGCCAGGCCAAATCGCTCAACATCAGTGCCCAACCTTACTAATGCTCTTGTGGCTTAATGGAAGTAAGTTCCCGCAGTAATGTTCCAACATCTAGTGGAAAGCCTTCCCAGAAGAGTGGAAGCTGTTATAGCAGCAAATGTAGTGTACATTTTCGGTAAGGGAAAATCAAGTCAAAGTGGAAATTACAAACTTCAAAAGCCTTTTTAAACCTCAAATACGCTACAAGTTTTACATTTCCTTTCCATTGCAGGAAAGTTCTCCTGCAGCAGGGTGCTCAAATTAAGATCCTACATCTTTACGCACGTACGTGAGAGATTGTCTTTGTATGTGTGCACGCTTGTGTGTGTGAGGGAAGTGTACCTGCTTGGACTCCATGATGCCAAACAGAGGGAAAAGGACAGTGGGCAGGAGAGCAGTCACCGCTAGTGGCAATACCTCAGTACACCAGTACACTGCCATCAGAGCTATTACATAGGCACATTTTGCCTCCTGCAACACACACAGTTACAATACTTTTTTTAGAGCCATATAGAGTACAGAGAACCCAAATATTCTTTAGGTCAAAAGGACACAAACACACACAAAATAACTGAAGCACATGAACACATAATGTTCTCTGTGTCTGGTGGTGCCATTGTATAAACATTGATCTGCGATGTGAATTCGTCGAGCTCAAGTAATGTAAACTTGAACTTCAACACCCTATGGTGTGACGAGGAAATGTTTCCTCCCTCTTCTATGCCAGGAGTGGGAGGCCCCGGTGCACAACTGAGCAAGAGGACAAGTACATTAGAGTGTCTAGTTTGAGAAACAGACGCCTCACAAGTCCTCAACTGGCAGCTTCATTAAATAGTACCTGCAAAACGCCAGTCTCAAAGTCAACAGTGAAGAGGCGACTCCGGAATGCTGGCCTTCTAGGCAGAGTTGCAAAGAAAAAGCCATATCTCAGACTGGCCAATAAAAAGAAAAGATTAAGAAGGGAAAAAGAACAGACACTGGACAGAGGAACTCTTACAAGAAGGCCAACATCCCAGAGTTGCCTCTTCATTGTTGACGTTGAGACTGGTGTTTTGTGGGTACTATTTAATGAAGCTGCCAGTTGAGGACTTGTGAGGTGTCTGTTTCTCAAACTAGACACTCTAATGTACTTGTTGTCTTGCTCAGATGTGCACCAGGGTCTCCCACTCCTCTTTCTATTCTGGTTAGAGACAGTTTGCGCTGTTCTGTGAAGGGAGTGGTACACAGCGTTGTTTCTGGCCATTTGGAGCCTGTAATCGAACCCACAAATGCTGATGCTCCAGATACTCAACTAGTCTAAAGAAGGCCAGTTTTATTGCTTCTTTAATCAGCACAACAGTTTTCAGCTGTGCTAACATCATCGCAAAATGGTTTTCTAATGATCAATTAGCCTTTTAAAATGATAAACTTGGATTAGCTAACACAACGTGCCATTGGAACACAGGAGTGATGGTTGCTGATAATGGGCCTCTGCACGCCTATGTAGATATTCCATAAAAAATCTGCCGTTTCCAGCGACAATAGTCATTTACAACATTAACAATGTCTACACTGTATTTCTGATCAATTTGATGTTATTTTAATGGACCAAAAAAATGCTTTTCTTTCAAAGACAAGGAACAATTTTAATGACCCCAAACTTTTTTGGTAGTGTATGTGCTGCGCAAATTCAATCAGTGTTCAGACAAGAGTAATTATACAGTTTTAGAATCCTTATTACTTCAGCACCCCTACTTCCCATGGCTATAACCTTCTGTCTTATGTAACCATACCAAATTTAACATATCACACTAATTTGAGTTGTCACGGATTTCCTTTTACTATATTACGTGTAGTCTTTGAGACCAGGCTGCTTAGCGGGGCAGTTCTATCTTAAGAGGACAACAAAGGGTTAAAGACAACACGAGAGCTCTGCGCCAAGTTCACCCCTGGCGCAAGCTGAAGGAATGTGTCACCCCCTTGTCACACCAGGTCCTGACCCTGTTACCCTCTGAACATTTGTAGGAATTTCCATTTTCTGAATTGGCAGAATAAGTGCTCTCTTCTGAAAAATAAATGAACATAATACATCTGTGTGTGTGTGCATGCGTGTGTGTTTGTGTGTCTGTGCATGCGTGCGTGTGTGGGGGAGGTCTAAAGGAATAAATGTTTAAGTCAAAATCACCATGCGTCAGGTGTACAAATGAATAATTCATGAAATATCTAACAAGACGATAGAATACTAGTAGGTTCTTATTGAAATATTTTAAATCATTATACAGATAGCATACTCTTGGTGCAGAAAGCAGAAAGACTAGGCCTAGATGGTGTGAAGAGGAGATAGGGACCCCTGGAATAAGTCCGTTCCAGAAATTTGGTGCATACCGTGGTTCCGATCAGTAGAGGCAGCGGGAGGAGCAGGAACGGTGTACAGAACAGAATGACCCCATCCTTGAACATCCACATAATCTGGAACGAAGACACCATCTTCGCTCGATCAGAGAATACTGACATAAATTAGAGTTGCACGTGTCCCGTCCCAGGGAAGAAAGCAAAAATTATGAGGGAGAGCGTGAGAGAACTCAGATACCTCCGGCTTTACAGTTGGGACACGACTGCACATGACATCTCTCTGTCTCTCTCTTTACTCTCTCTCTGTGTTTTTTTTACTCTCTCTCTCTGTGTGTATGTGTGTGTGTGTACAAAGGGGTGGCAACACTTTTGAGTGGCATTCTTGTGTGTGTGTGAGTGAGTGTGTGTGAGAGCTAGAGAGAGAACAAATGTTGAGTAGCATTTATACTTAAATATTAACTTAGAAAGAAATCTTAGATAGGAAAATAAAACTAGAATGTACTGTATTCTGAGAGAGACATAAGGGGGAGGAGACAGATAGATAGGGTTTCCTTGGAACAGCAGTGGGTGCTGGGAAACTACAAACTTTCTATGTAAAGTTACACCACACACACACACACACACACACACACACACACACACACACACACACACACACACACACACACACACACACACACACAATTTCCTATAAAAATAACTTATTTCAAATACTATTTCAAATACCTAGATTCAATGCATGAGAGTGTATTTGAGTCAATGCATTTGTGTATTTTCAAATACATGCCAATAGTTTCCAAGTGTATTTCCAAATGCATTCCAATATTCAACTACTTGTCTTTTCAAATAAAGCATATTTGAATACTTACTTTGAAATGTACAGAACCAGTCAAAAAGTTTGGACACACCTACTCATTCAAGGGTTTTTATTTATTTTTTACTATTTTCTACGCTGTAGAATAATAGTGAAGACATCAAAACTATGAAATAACACATATGGAATCATGTAGTAACCAAAAAAGTGTTAAACAAATCAAAATATATTTTATATTTGAGATTCTTCAAAGTAGCCACCCTTGCATTGATGACAGCTTTGCACACCATTGGCATCCTCTCAACCAGCTTCATGAGGTAGTCACCTGGAATGCATTTCAATTAACAGGTGTGCCTTGTTAAAAGTTAATTTGTGGAATTTCTTTCCTTCTTAATGCGTTTGAGCCAATCAGTTGTGTTGTGACAAGGTAGGGGTGGTATACAGAATATAGCCCTATTTGGTAAAAGGCCAAGTCCATATTATGGCAAGAACAGCTCAAATAAGCAAAGAGAAATGACAGTCCATCATTTATTAAAGACATGAAGGTCAGTCAATGTGGAAAATGTCAAGAACTTTGAACGTTTCTTCAAGTGCAGTCGCAAAAACCATCAAGCACTATGATGAAACTGGCTCTCGTGAGGAACACCACAGGAAAGGAAGACCCAGAGTTACCTCTGCAGCAGAGGATAAGTGCATTAGAGTTACCAGCCTCAGAAATTGCAGCCCAAATAAATGCTTCACAGAGTTCAAGTAACAGACACATCAACTGTTCAGAGGAGACTGTGTGAATCAGGCCTTCATGGTCAAATTGCTGCAAAGAAACCACTACTAAAGGACACCAAGAGACATGCTTGGGCCAAGAAACACGAGCAATGGACATTAGACTGGTGGAAATATGAGATTTGTGGTTCCAACCGCTGTGTCTTTGTGAGACGCAGAGCAGGTGAACAGATGATCGACGCATGTGAAGCATGAAGGAGGAGGTGTGATGGTGTGGGGGTGACACTGTCTGTGATTTATTTAGAATTCAAGACACACTTAACCAGCATGTCTACCATAGCATTTTGCAGCGATACGTCATCCCATCTGGTTTGCGCTCAGTGGGACTATCATTTGCTTTTCAACAGGACAATGACCCAACACACCTCCAGGCAGTGTAAGGGCTAATTGACCAAGAAGGAGAGTGATGAAGTGCTGCATCAGATGACCTGGCCTCCACGATGACCCGACCTCAACCCAGTTGAGATGGTTTGGGATGAGTTGGTGTAATGGTATGCGTGAAGGGCTGTAGGAAGTCAGGCGCAGGAGAGCAGATAGTTGGTAGAAAAACAGAGCCTTTTATTTGGCGACCCTAAAGCACACGGCACAAACTAACATGAAATACAAATAAGGGTTTTACATAACCCAGCGTAACCAGCCTAATGTGCGCATTCATGAACAGATAAACAATCCCTCACAAACAAACATGGGGGAACAGAAGGTTAAATAATGAACAAGTAATTTGGAAATTGAAACCAGGTGTGTAAGACAAGGACAAAACAAATGGAAAATGAAAAGTGGATCGGTGATGGCTAGAAGGCCGGTGACCTCGACTGCCGAAAGCCACCCGAACAAGGAGAGGGACCGACTTCGGCGGAAGTCGAGACAGTACCCCCCCCCCCGACGTGCAGCTCCAGCTGCGTGCCGACACCGACCTCGAGGACAACCCGGAGGACGAGGCGCAGGGCGATCCGGATGGAGATGGTGGAACTCCCGCAGCAACAAGACGTTCTCCACCGGCACCCAGCATCTCTCCTCCGGACCGTACCCCTCCCACTCCACGAGGTACGGAGGGCCCCTCGCCCGACGCCTCGAGTCCAGGATGGCTCGAACCGCATACGCCGGGGCCCCCTTGATATCCAGAGGGGGTGGAGAAACCTCCCGCACCTCAGAATCCTGGAGTGGACCAGCCACCACCAGCCTGAGGAGAGACACATAGAACGAGGGATTAATACGGTAATCTGGGGGAAGCTGTAACCTGTAGCATACCTCGTTCAGTCTCCTCAGGACTTTGAATGTCCCCACAAACCGCGGACACAGCTTCCAGCAGGGCAGGCGGAGGGGCAGGTTTCGGGTCGAGAGCCAGACCCGGTCCCCCGGTGCAAACACCGGGGCCTCACTGCGGTGGCGGTCGGCGCTCGCCTTCAACCGCCTCATGGCCCGTTGCAGGTGCACATGAGCGGTGTCCCAGGTCTCCTCCGAGCGCTTAAACCATTCGTCCACCGCAGGAGCCTCGATCCGGCTCTGATGCCAAGGTGCCAGAACCGGCTGATACCCCAGTACGCACTGGAAGGCGGAGAGGTTAGTGGAGAGTGGCGGAGTGAGTTTTGGGCCATCTATGCCCAGGGGATGAACACCGCCTACTCCCCCGGCCGGTCCTGGCAATATGACTGCAGAAACCTACCCACATCCTGGTTTACTCTCTCCACCTGCCCGTTACTCTCAGGGTGAAAACCTGAGGTGAGGCTGACCGAAACCCCCAGACGTTCCATGAACGCCCTCCATACCCTGGACGTGGTGTTGCCCGTACCGGGACCGGGCAAAGGGCGGAGGCAGCAGGACTTAGAAAACCGATCCACAATGACCAGAATCGTGGTGTTGCCCTGTGAGGGAGGAAGATCCGTCAGGAAGTCCACCGACAGGTGCGACCACAGCCATTGTGGAACGGGTAGGGGTTGTAACTTCCCTCTGGGCAGGTGCCTGGGAGCCTTGCACTGGGTGCACATCCGAGTAGGAGGAAACATAAGCCCTCACGTCCTTGGCCAAGGTGGACCACCAGTACTTCCCACTAAGACAGCGCACCGTCCGACCGATGCCAGGATGACCAGAGGAGGGTGACGTGTGGGCCCAATAGATCAACAGGTCGCGGACAGCAGACGGAATGTACAGACGCCCAGCTGGACACTGGAGACGTACAGGTCATGCTTCAACAGTTGACCAAGCACCCTGCGCACCAGGGACACATGCTCGGTGTGTGTAGTGGAGTATATCAGAATGTCGTTGATATACACCACTACACCCTGCCCGTGCAGGTCCTGGAAAATCTTGTCCACAAAGGCCTGGAAGACTGATGGAGCATTCATCAACCCGTACGGCATCACGAGGTACTCATAGTGCCCTGAGGTGGTACTAAATGCCGTCTTCCACTCGTCCCCCTCCCGGATACGCACCAGGTTGTAAGAGCTCCTGAGATCCAATTTTGTGAAGAAGTGTGCCCCATGCATTGACTCGATCGCACTGGCGATGAGAGGCAGCGGGTAGCTGTACCTCACCGTGATCTGATTGATTCCCCGATAGCCAATACACGGGCGCAGACCTCCATCCTTCTTCTTCACAAAAAATAAACTCGAGGAGGCAGGTGAAGTGCAGGGCCGAATGTATCCCTGCCCCAGGGATTGAGAGACCTACGTTTCCATAGCCGCCGTCTCCTCCTGTGACAGAGGATACATGTGACTCCTGGGAAGTGCTACGTTTACCAGGAGATTTATCGCACAATCCCCCCGTCGATGGGGTGGTAATTGAGTCGCCTTCTTCTTACAGAAGGCGAGAGCCAAATCAGCATATTCTGAGGGGATGCGCACAGTGGAGACCTAGTCTGGACTTTCCACTGTAGTCGCACCGATGGAAACCCCTACACACCTCCCTGAGCACTTTCGTGACCACCCCTTGAGAGCCCTCTATTGCCACGAAATAGTGGGGTCATGACAGGCCAATCAGGGTAGGCCCAGCACCACGGGAAACGCAGGAGAATCAATAAGGAAGAGACTGATTCTCTCCTTGTGACCCTCCTGCGTAACCATGTCTAGTGGAGCGGTGGCCTCCCTAATCAGCCCTGACCCTAATGGTCGACTATCTAGGGCGTGCACATGGAAGGGCATATCCACAGGAACAAGGGGGATCCCTAATCTATGGGCAAATGAACGGTCAATAAATTCCCAGCTGCGCCTGAATCCACGAGCGCCTTATGCTGGGAATGCGGGGAAAACTCAGGAAATTTTATAAACACCTACATGTGAGCAACAGGGAGCTCTGGGTGAGCCTGGTGCCGACTCAACTGGGGTGACACGATAGTGCCCTGCCTGCTGCCTCGACTCCCTGAAGAACCCCCCCAGCACCGACCAGCAGTGTGCCCTCTGCGGCCACAGATGGTGCAGGGAATGGCCCCTCCTCCGGTCGCCCTAAGCGCAGCACCTCCCAGCTCCATGGGCGTCGGAGCGGAGGTGCTGGGGGATGGAACTGACACGCCCCAATCCGGACGTCTGTGGGTAGCCAGCAGGTTGTCCAGCCGGATGGACAGGTCCACCAGCTGGTTCAATGTGAGGGTGGTGTCTCGGCAGGCCAACTTCTGATGGACGACCTCACGCAGACTGCACCGGTAGTGATCGATCAGGGCCCTGTCGTTCCATCCCGTGCTGGCGGTCAGGGTCCAGAAGTAAGTCCAAAGCGAAATCCCGCGTGTTCCTCGTCCCCTGCCTCAGGTGGAACAGACATTCACCCACCGCTCGACCCTCAGGCAGGTGGTCGAAAACTGCCCGAAAGCGGCGGGGGAACACTGCGTAATGGTCCAACGCCACGTCTCCTTCACTCCATACGGCGTTGGCCCACTCCAGGGCTTTGCCTGAGAGGCAGGAGACGAGGGTGGACACGCTCTCACGTCCCGAAGGAGCCGAGTGGACGGTTGCCAGATAGAGCTCCAGCTGGAGTAGGAACCCCTGGCATCCGGCAGCCGTCCCATCATACTCCCTCGGGAGCGAGAGCCAAATCCTGCTGGAACCGGGTGAAGGAGGGATGGACAGTGGGGCCTGCTGTAGTGGGGCTGGTGGAGGCATTGGAAGACCTCATTCTCTCTCCCATCTATCCATCGTCTGCAGCACGCGATCCATGGCGGTGCCCAGACGTTGCAACATGGTCGCGTGCTGCTGGACGCGGTCCTCGACCGCCAAAGGGGGGCCATCTACTCCTGCTGACTCCATTTACGGGTGAGTGATTCTGTAATGGTATGCGTGAAGGGCTGTAGGAAGTCAGGCGCAGGAGAGCAGATAGTTGGTAGCAAAACGGAGCCTTTTATTTGGTGACCCAAAAGCACACGGCACAAACTAACACGAAATACAAATAAGGGTTTAACATAACCCAGCGTAACCAGCCTAACGTGCGCATTCATGAACAGATAAACAATCACTCACAAACAAACATGGGGGAACAGAAGGTTAAATAATGAAGAAGTGATTGGGGAATTGAAACCAGGTGTGTAAGAAGAGGACAAAACAAATGGAAAATGAAAAGTGGATCGGCGATGGCTAGAAGGCCGGTGACGTCGACGGCCGAACGCCACCCGAACAAGGAGAGGGACCGACTTCGGCGGAAGTCGTAACAGTTGGACTGCAGAGTGAAGGAAGAGAGGCCAACAAGTGCTCAGCATTTGTGGGAACTCCTTCAAGACTGTTGGAAAAGCATTCCTTATGAAGCCGGTTGAGAGAATGCCAAGAGTGTGCAAAGCTGTCATCAAGGCAAAGGGTGGCTACTTTGAAGAATCATAATACATTTTGATTTGTTTAACACTTCTTTGGTTACTACGTGATTCCATATGTGTTATTTCATAGTTTTGATGTCTTCACTATTATTCTACAATGTAGAAAATAGTCAAAATAAAGAAAAACCCTTGAATGAGTAGGTTTGTCCAAACTTTTGACTGGTACTATATGTGAAAGTAATTGAGATATTTGAAATAGTATTTGAACCCAGGTTTGACACACACGCATGCACACACACATGCACACACGCACACACCCACACACACACACACACACACAGTTAAGTATTGCTATCCTTGTGGGGACCAAATAAAAATAACCCTAACCTTAACCCTTAACCCAACCATAACCATAACCTTAACCCTACGTCTAATCTTAACTCCAAACCCCTTACCCTAACTGCAAAACAATACCTAACCCTAACTCATAACCGTAAACCGTAACCATAACCTTAATTCTAACCCTAACCCTAATTGTAACCCTAACTGTAAACCTAAGCCTAAAATAGCATTTTTCCTCGTGGGGACCGGCACAACTTTTCTTGTTTTACTATCCTTGTGAGGACTTCTTGTACCCACAGGGATAGTTAAACAAACACACACACACACACACACACGATTTGACTTCAGATCCTACACTGCCACCCTATGGCCATTTTTATATATACACTCAGTCCTTATCACGATATGTCACTTGAAATAGCCAAGATGGTCTGAGAAATTAGAGTTGAAACTGAGATAATTTTCTTCAATTTTATTTGAACATGGAGAACCCCTTGCAGGTCATCCTTCATACAATATGGCCAATCTTCTTCTTCATTGTCAGTGTAATCCAATCAGTGAAAATCTAATTTCAGGGCCAGGATTTCCATGTGCAGAAGGCTACTTGTTCTCTGCAGTCAGCTATTTGTTGCAGGTACAGGTCTAAATCAGTTATGCTTACAGATTCCTGCATGTATACATAACACAATCAATTGGCTTGTGAGTTAACATGTGGGGGCTGTGAGTTGGGGTCCTTTATTCTACCCTAATGGAAGGCAGTAAACAGACAGTCACCCCAAACCACCCCAAGGGGGCTGAGCAGGTGATGGCCTGATTCACAGGTGCATTGTGGGGTGGCAACGGTTGTGCCAAGGTCTTGTGTGGGCGTAGGGCTGGAATGGGGCAGTCTGTGCAAGAAAAACAATATCCCCCTCCCCAAACTACACCCTCTGTGTTTACTCTATTTTACCTAAAGGGCTCGCTAGAGACAGAGGATTAGGCCCAAAATGGTGTAATAGCAGCTCTGATTCATATAGAAACATTCTACAGTGCTTATGTTGGGTTTCCTCCACAAGGGCTGATAGAGGGAGACACAGTGCTGTAAATAAAGTACATGCATGTGTTAATAATATTGGAACATATCAACTCTCATGGTCACAAACACTTCAGTAGGCGGACATTTGACATTTGCCACTATCGTAGAGCTATCTGTGAGGGTTTCCAAACTCTTTCTAGGAAAATGTGTTTGTAGGTCAGAGAGAGTAATATCACAATCCAAACTACACCCTGCATCTTTCTCTGAGATAAATAGAGAAACTTAGGCTGTGTTTACACAGGCAGCCCAATTCTGATATTTTCCCCAATAATTGGTCTTTTGACATCAGATCTTTTCACATTTGATCTTATTTGGAGCTGATCTGATTGGTCAAAAAAACTATTACTGACAATAAGATCAGCATTGTGCTGCCTGTGTAAATGCTGCCATAAACGTCCTTACTACACTGGTAGATATTAAGATTCTCATTATAAGGGTCCCCCTTATTTGGACATTTAAAAATGCATCTGTCCTCCTCCCTCAGGGATACCACTGATCTGATGAGAGCAGAAAGGTGAAAATATTGTGCTACTGGGAACTTTTACATGAATTACACCTGCTAAATGTTTTATATCAGTGATATGTCTGTGAAATGAGGAAAGGAAGCAAAGAGAGAAGGAATGAGAGAGGGAAGGAATGATGCTGCTCAGTGCTCTCTGTCCGGGTTGTGGAGCCAAAGCTCTTATAATGGCAGGTTTGACCTGTGGGTCACATATGTTAATATTTTCATTTTCTGGTACAGTAGTCACTCTGCTGAATCAAAGCAGGGTTGAACATTAACTGGCCAATGAGGGGGCTGACAATGTAGAGTACTGTGCACTACAGGATCCAGCTAAGGAAACACTCACCGTGCCTGTCTGTCTGTCTCTCTGTCTGTCTATATCCTAATCCTATTTGCCTATATTACCTATCCCCTGACCAAACATTGGCTGGGTAAGTTTTTACCATCTCAATTCACTTTGATAGAGGCTTGGAAGGGATTGTGGTGTTGGGGAGTCGGTAGGTATTTTGGCACAGTGCATGAAACCATATAATTCTACTATAGCAAGTGCTTTTTATTTAAAGCTATTTGGACCATGATTTAGATGTATGGCTGTAGCTATTAGTTTACTAGTGATATAATAATAGCACAAACTGTTTTTTTGTAAATAAGACTACATTGTAAATGTAAATGTACACTAAAATCACCAATCAATAAATATCCCCATTACCACTATTTCTACTACGTCTATGAATGCTAATGATTCTATGCAGTCATATATATATATATATAAACACTAATACTACCATACATCTGTAGAGATACCGTTGCAGTAGTGAGGCCAGTGTTTGCTGTTTGTGGACTTTAGAAGTAAAACAAAAACCTTTGGCCCTCTGACAAACACTTGTGGTCCCAGAGCAAAACACCACCCATCTCTGCACTGTAGTACCAGGCTTATGCTGCGCCACACTGACCACTAGCCAAGCAATCCTGCTTTTGATTGGCTCTCTTTTCCTCTCAGCCAATCAGTGGTCCCATGTCCAGCAGCAATAGGTACTTTGTTATTGCTCTGTAAAATGAGTGGTTCAATAATTGCTATGCATTGATAATCACTGCTATTGAATCTTAAATATCAAAGTTACTGTGACAGGGTAGGAACCATCATTTCGGTCCATGTTTCCCAGGGGACTATAATTGGTGTTGAACATGTAAATGTATAAAAGCACCATAGAGTCCTTTTCATGTTAGAGCTTGGTAGTGGAACAGCCATTGTTTGTATAGGTGGTGTGATGTCAAGTGTTAATTCTGTGAGCAACCATTTTGTGAACATGCTGTATGGGAAGGAATGTTTGGGGTGTGGCCATTGTTCTGAAAAGTTGATTTGTTTTGGGAGAGGCTTTGTTGGTTTTGGGTCCAAGCAGTGTTGATAGCGAAGGGAAGTATTGGTTGTCACTGTTTTTGGTCACTGTGTAGCCTAACTTGATCAATCTAGTCATGTGAAAGCACTGTTGCACTTTAGAAAGGAACTGAGACCCTAGAAACCTTTGGGTATCCATGCTGTGTTTTGTATGCGTACTTATCTATTTCTATACAAGCAAACCTAAACTTTTTATTTATTTATTTTAAAAAAATGTTTTTTTTTTTTTTTACATCTGCCTTAGACTTTCCCCTAAATGGGCCTTGAACCTGTAATCTTACATTATTGTACAGGTTTGTTCTGTTTTGCAGGCTCTCTGTTGGGATATGGTGCTGTATCTGGCTGTGCTCTTGCTGCTCTGCCTCTGTCAGCAGGGACTAACTGTAAGGGGGCCAACCATAACCCTACCCTGAAACACATCAACCTTTCTTAAATATCTAACCATTAGCACCCTACCCTGGTCTTTACAGTCTAACCCCTGGACCCCCTCTCTTGCTCTCTCAGGATGAAACTGGTATGGTAGTTCCTGAGGACCACTCCTGTGGAGAGCAGGTATTCAGACAGGAGGCCTGGCGGTCAGTAGGCGGTGCAATTGACAGACTGGGCCGGCAGCTACTAGACAGCCTGCAGGCAGGGCTGGAGCAGCCCAACGTCATCATATCACCCTTAAGTGTGGCCCTCGCACTGGCACAGCTCTCACTGGGTGAGGCGTGTGAGAGCTCATGTATAATGTTAATAGTATGTATCTGAGATTGTATATGTGTGTTTGTTAGTTTATCTCCAAGACTTAATGTGCTTAACATGGTCGTTGCCCCTATCAGGAGCTCACAACGAGACCCAGAAGTTGCTGCTCAGTTCTCTACATGCTCACACCGTACCCTGCTACCATCACACCCTGGGCAGCCTGCTCCAACACCTCACCAACACTTCCCTACAGGTGGCCACACGCATATACCTGCGCCCAGGTGTGTGCTTCCAGGATGAGTAGATGTCAGCGCTGCAGCTCTGTGCCAGAAAATGGCAATCTACTAACATAATTATAAAGCACATCCATTGTAACTGCTGTTAAGGTCTTACCACTTTTGACACTTGGTATATGTTGTGTTCACCTCTCTCAGAGTTTGAGGTGTACCAGTCCTTTATTGCAGAATCCCTGCGTCGGTACAGATCAGAGCCTGCCCCCCTGATCTCAGTGGAGGAGGTCAACCAATGGGTGGAGGAGGCCACTAAAGGTCACATGACCAATTTCCTGCCCAGTATTCCGCATGATATGGTGCTAATGCTTATCAATGCTGTGCATTTCAAAGGTACGCCCTTTCACTCCATCTTAAAATAAAGGTTTGAAACTGTATACCATACAGAAGCGTCTACCCTTTACAACTGTGGCTTGTTCTCCTGTTGTCTCTGGTAGGTGAGTGGGAGGCTCGCTTCGACCCTCAGCTCACACAGAAGGGGGAATTCTACCTGGACAACAAGAACTTTGTCCATGTGGACATGATGCGCTCAGCCAAGTATCCACTGAGCCTGTTAGAAGATGGGGAGCTTGGAGCTCAGGTGAGTTGGGCTGGCTGTTCTGCACTGTTGCTGTCTTAATCATTTCTATATTTTGACATCCTGCTACTGGAGATTTGTTTTACTCCTGAAACGTTGATAATATATACTGTCCTTGTCTCCACCTTTCTCTTAATATCTACAGTGCAGTTTGTGCATTCTCCCATTATAAAATCTATCTCCCACCCCCCTTCTCCTGTGTTTGCAGGTTGCACGTTTTCCGTTTAAGGGAAACACCAGCTTCCTAGTAGTGATGCCGTTGCCAGGAAGAGGAAATGTGTCATCGCTGGTGGCCAAGCTGAACATCTCGGACCTGTACAGGCGTCTACCTCAGGAGAGCACCATGCAGGTCCAACTGCCAAAGTTCACCCTGCAGTACCGTCAAGAGCTACAGGAGGCGCTGTCCAGCATGGGTGAGCACAGAAGTGGTCTAGGAAATTCCAGACCTAGGACAATCGCACTAGGTCTGGGAATCATGTTGGATTTTCTTGTCCAATTCGGAGAGGGTGCTATTCAGACGGACGAGACTCCCAACAAATCACAAGTTTGGGTAGGCGGGGCAAAAAATGTATTAATAATCCCCTCAAACATGAGGTGTACACACAATGCGGTCACTTTTGCCACAGGCGGTCAGTGGTTGTAAGCTTGTAACGCTAATGTCATGGCGCCTGCAAACTACTCAGTTGATTCTTCGCAAGTTCCTAGCTAACTGCCGGAAATGTTTGCGGCAGGGCTCTGGATGGATTTTCCGGCGCCCAACTCCGCTCTTTCCTCTGCCAAACTGACATTGGTCTTAGTACAGACGTGCAATCTGGAACATTGGTAATTTGTGGGAGGCATCCAGTCTGTCTAGAGACTAGCACAGAAAGGTCAATAGTTTTGGCCAGGAGTTTTTCCTCTCAGGTCTGAAACTGTTCCGTGAGCTAGAAACAGACATGTGTTTTACAGCAGTCAATAACAGTATAGGATGGCTGAATGCTCAATCAAAATCTCTTCTCTCTCAGGTTTGGGATCTCTGTTCTCTGGTCCTGATCTGTCCGGTATCTCTGCGGTTCCTCTGCAGGTGTCCAGTGTGCGTCACGCTTGCAGGGTGGAGCTCAGTGAGGAAGGGGCCGACGCATCTGCAGCCACCTCTGTTACCATAATGCGCTCTGTTCCCATCTTCTTCGTAAACTCCCCCTTTCTGTTCGCCCTGGTAGACCATGCCTCCCTTGCTCCCCTCTTCCTGGGCACTGTCACTAACCCTGCCCCTGACACCAGCCCAATGCACATTGACAGTCTTCTCGGTGATGATCCCCATGGCAACAATACCCAAAGTGACAGCACTAATAGTAACAACGTACAGAGCGCCGGTCCCCATAGCAGCAACAATGTACTTTGACCAGCCATAGTGATAGAATGCAGTGTGGCGCCCCTGCTGGAGTGAGGCAATCAGCACCCCCTGAATGAAGAGGGGAAACTCCAACACCCAAGTGGCAGGGCAAAGATCCTGTGCCAACCACGCATACAGTTTCTTCCTAAACCAACTTTGATGCCCAGCCTGCCCCAACCCATCTCTCACTTTTCTGCCCTGAACAATACAGCCCAGCCAGTCACATATGGATCCCAGCCCTCGTATAGCAGTTCCCAGACCAAGATCAACCCCAGCCCCTATGCCTAAGACACCTGACTTTTCACAGTCCCTTCCCAGTGTATGCCCCCTGATTTAGGAGAGACCATGGACCTGTCCCATACTACTGTGTGGATGAACACTCAAATCTGTTGCTATTTTTACACTTGGTTGTGCACTGTCTTACACTATTTTTGCTTTGTCATACTTTCTCATTCTGATTATTCCCAACTCGGGTATTGATTAAAGAAAAGGGATGAAGTCAATGTCTTAGTAGTGGATGTGATCATGTTACTGGAGTTTTGGATTAAGAACTGATTATTTTATTTTAAATGGGCTTATGCTAGGTCTTATACCTCACAACTTATCATTTAAATAGTCAAGAATCATTTTTTCCTGGTTGCTAAAATTCTAATAGTTCACTTAATTTCAGTTTGACAAAACGAGCAAGTATAGTGCAGATAATCATTGTACCATCTAAACCAGTGTGAAATATATTTTCCAGAACCAAAAATATTGATATTAGCTGTTTGGTGCTGGCTGTTGTGGAAAATTGTCTTCAGAATATAATACTCGTACAAGAACTTATGAATTCAATATAGGCTTCAATACAAAGTAGCAAAAGCTGAGGTGGTCCTGAACATCTAACTTCCCTGAGCATTGGCTCTGCTTTTAGCCACATACAGCATATGGGTACATCCCCTTAGTTAATGCAATTACTCCTCTTAGCCTTTCAGCCACCATTATCTTCCAACCCGAGTTTCTTGCTTGCCTACGCCTGATAACGCACACATCTGTTCCGGTTTTGGATCAAAATGGTTGCAGAACCCCCTAGCGTATACAACAAATAATACATTTATTGCATAAGCGTTTCACATGGTCGTCAATTTGCTACCATCCTTCTCCTGCTTTCTCCTGACATTAGTATGTTAGAAGGCGGAAATGTAATTATGTTCTCAGCTAATGCAATCTTTAGCATGACATCCTACATAGAGATGGTAATTGTATTACATGCCCCTACCTCTCTATCCGGTCAATGTACTTATTGTCTACATTAGTGGCTCAGCATATCCGCTGCCCCTAGTTACATTACATTAACTCCCACATAAAAAGCAAAAAGATATCAACCATATACACACAAATAAACTGGACCAAACATCAATAAAACAGTGAAAGATCCAATCTGTACAAATACAAAGTAAAATCAAACTTAAAATACAATGTAAAAGCATTAGCATGTAATACATAGCCTTGCCTGAGGTTCTCAGTTATTTAAAACAAAGAAAATAAGAAAACCCTTGTCATTCTCAATATGACACTTAAACAAGATCCTTCCTTACAGACACCTCTGTAACAACAGTGAAAACACCTGTTTAAGGACATGGTCCATGGACACTTGTAACTGGAATTTCCCCATTTTAACCACAAGTTTAAGTAAACAAAATTCAGAAGTTCTAACTTAATTTATCCCTTGTCAAAGGTAGAAAGGAAATAGACAATACACTCCATAGTAAATTATTACCAGGTTATACATATTGTATCAGTCCAGCTTTCAATCAAGCACATAATCGGGTGCTTTACTAAAACAGGAAACCCTTGAACACCATAATCATTGCAATCATGTCCTCCTCCTGGAGTAACCCCATTTACTTAAAGCTAAATCCAACCAGTCCCAACCATGGGTTCATTGTCCTTAACCTCTTGTCACAATCCCTTCAGTTTAGTCATAGCTAAAGGAAAAGTTCCATCTAGTACATTGTTATTATTAGGTGTTATCCAAATAAATATTGATTTAAACCCTGATTTAACCTCGTCTCTTGCTTTGTATTCATCAGGAACTCCTCTCACCTATCCAATCGCATCTAGATATACTTTGGGATCTGATTCATAGGCTTCCCTTACTCTATGCTTTACAGACTCATCCTGCTGTGATTTAATGATAGACACCTGTTGTGTCGCTCTAACCAAGGCACAGAGACCAGTCCAGCCTTCTGGTAAAACATTCAAGACTTTGTTCTGCCCACACATCCCAAACCTATGAGCTATACCTCTGTCCTGATTCCTTAATATTGCAAGAGATAGTGTTACTTGAGTTATATTACCACATGTACCTTTGTGATCCATAATCATTCCTTTATCATCAAATGTACTAACTCCTGCAGTTTCGAACACCCAAATAGTTTAACAATTAACTGTAGTGTTTCTCACATCTATCCCATTATCTCCATAGCTGTAGAAACATATCTACTTTTTACAATAGTAAACCTATCATTATGAGGACCATTTAATTCAGTTCTTATATCATATGTTGTACATTCATGTTCTCCCAACATAGTTTCATTTAAGACACTTCTACCCCTGGTACTACCTAAGGCAATTCTACATTCTATGTTGCACAAAGGGATATAGTATTTTCTCTGAATACATTGAACATTTTTCCCCTAACACATTCTTCAAAAGATGCAAGTTCAGGTACTATTAAAAGATCAGTCAAATGTGATTTGCTACACAAAATGCAATTGTCCATCCTATGTTTAGTTGCTGCTTACTGAGCCCACTTATACACGCCACTTGTTGCTTTTCTAAATTTTTGAGCAATGTTTGATTCTGGGGTAGTTTCTTCATTGTAGCTACCCCAGTTGGTAACAGATGTCCAGATTTTCTGCATCAACCCACTTTCTTGTGGTTTTGCTATTGTCTTAGTTGGTGTAGTCTCTAGCGGGAGGTGATTTTACAATTTCTTCTAGGTTTGTTGCTGTTGCTGTCAAGGCCATTCTACCGTTCTTCATCTGTCCTGTTTCACTGTCTGTTAAAAAGACCATGTGAGGACAGAGAAGTTGATGATAAGAAAGTCTCCTTTCCATTCTCCTGTCGTTGTTTCTTCGTCCCCTTGGACAGCACCTCTGTCAGGGGTATCTGCCAGAGTAGGTATGTCATCAGGAGCAACAGGCATGTCACTCCTCCCCATCCCTGGACTCTCTGGATATTCAAGAGAGAGGGTCTGTGGGCTGTTGGAAGTTGCTCCTTGATCCACCTCTTCTTCAGCTCCTGCCTGGCTCCTGCCTGGCTCCTGCCTGGCTCCTGCCTGGCTCCTGCCGGCTCCGCCGGCTCCTGCCTGGCTCCGCCGGCTCCTGCCTGGCTCCGGCTGGCCCTGCCTGGCTGGCTCCTGCCTGGCGCTTCGATCTCCTCTGCTCCCGTTCCGTTTGGACACCCACCTGGTATATCAGCATCCTCTTCGTCTTCTTAGCCTGGTGGTTGTCTCCTCCTTTCCGACGGGACTTTGGTACAGTGGTTTAGATGGTACCACGTTTTTCTTCCTTTCACCTGGACAGCAATTAACGTTGTTCGAGCCACCTTGTAGGGACCCTCCCTCCTTGGCTCATTCCATTCTTCCGGAACACTCGGACCTGGTCACCTTGGATTACCAGACATGGAACCTCTGGTCCTGGTTCAGGTTTCTGCCTTCTTTCTGTGAGGCATTCAAACTTAGAGACTTATGGCCTCTGTTTTATGATCACACCATACATCCACTTATTTCCATCACTTATCAATCAAATCAAAATCAAATCAAATTTATTTTTATATAGCCCTTCGTACATCAGCTGATATTCTCAAAGTGCTGTACAGAAACCCAGCCTAAAACCCCAAACAGCAAGCAAAGCATGTGAAAGAAGCACGGTGGCTAGGAAAAACTCCCTAGGAAAAACTCCCTAGAAAGGCCAAAAACCTAGGAAGAAACCTAGAGAGGAACCAGGCTATGAGGGGTGGCCAGTCCTCTTCTGGCTGTGCAGGGTGGATATTATAACAGAACATGGTGAAGATGTTAAAATGTTAAAATGTTCATAAATGACCAGCATGGTCAAATAATAATAATCATAGTAGTTGTCGAGGGTGCAACAAGCACGTCCGGTGAACAGGTCAGGGTTCCATAGCCGCAGGCAGAACAGTTGAAACTGGAGCAGCAGCACGGCCAGGTGGACTGGGGACAGCAAGGAGTCATCATACCAGGTAGTCCTGAGGCATGGTCCTAGGGCTCAGGTCCTCCGAGAGAAAGACAGAAAGAGAGAAAGAGAGAATTAGAGAGAGCATATTTAAATACACACAGGTCACCGGATAAGACAAGAGAAATACTCCAGATGTAACAGACTGACCCTAGCCCCCCGACACATAAACTACTGCAGCATAAATACTGGAGGCTGAGACAGGAGGGATCAGAAGACACTGTGGCCCCATCCGATGATACCCCCGGACAGGGCCAAACAGGCAGGATATAACCCCACCCACTTTGCCAAAGCACAGCCCCCACACCACTAGAGGGATGTCTCCAACCACCAACTTACCGTCCTAAGACAAGGCCGAGTATAGCCCACAACGATCTCCGCCATGGCACAACCCAAGGGGGGGGGGGCGCCAACCCAGACAGGAAGACCACGTCAGTGACTCAACCCACTCAAGTGACGCACCCCTCCCATGGACGGCATGGAAGAACACCAGTAGGCCAGTGACTCAGCCTCTGTAAAAGGGTTAGAGGCAGAGAATCCCAGTGGAAAGAGGGGAACCGGCAAGGCAGAGACAGCAAGGGCGGTTCGTTGCTCCAGCCTTTCCGTTCACCTTCACACTCCTGGGCCAGACTATACTTAATCATAGGACCTACTGAAGAGATAAGTCTTCAGTAAAGACTTAAAGGTTGAGACTGAGTCTGCGTCTCTCACATTGGTAGGCAGACCATTCCATAAAAATGGAGCTCTATAGGAGAAAGCCCTACCTCCAGCCGTTTGCTTAGAAATTCTAGGGACAATTAGGAGGCCTGCGTCTTGTGACCGTAGCGTACGTGTAGGTATGTACGGCAGGACCAAATCGGAAAGATAGGTAGGAGCAAGCCCATGTAATGCTTTGTAGGTTAGCAGTAAAACCTTGAAATCAGCCCTTGCCTTAACAGGAAGCCAGTGTAGGGAGGCTAACACTGGAGTAATATGATCAAATTTTTTGGTTCTAGTCAGGATTCTAGCAGCCGTATTTAGCACTAACTGAAGTTTATTTAGTGCTTTATCCGGGTAGCCGGAAAGTAGAGCATTGCAGTAGTCCAGCCTAGAAGTAACAAAAGCATGGATTAATTTTTCTGCGTCATTTTTGGACAGAAAATTTCTGATTTTTGCAATGTTACGTAGATGGAAAAAAGCTGTCCTTGAAACAGTCTTGATATGTTCTTCAAAAGAGAGATCAGGGTCCAGAGTAACGCCGAGGTCCTTCACAGTTTTATTTGAGACGACTGTACAACCATCCAGATTAATTGTCAGATTCAACAGAAGATCTCTTTGTTTCTTGGGACCTAGAACAAGCATCTCTGTTTTGTCCGAGTTTAAAAGTAGAAAGTTTGCAGCCATCCACTTCTTTATGTCTGAAACACAGGCTTCTAGCGAGGGCAATTTTGGGGCTTCACCATGTTTCATTGAAATGTACAGCTGTGTGTCGTCTGCATAGCAGTGAAATTTAACATTATGTTTTCGAATGACATCCCCAAGAGGTAAAATATATAGTGAAAACAATAGTGGTCCTAAAACGGAACCTTGAGGAACACCGAAATTTACAATTGATTTGTCAGAGGACAAACCATTCACAGAGACAAACTGATATCTTTCCGACAGATAAGATCTAAACCAGGCCAGAACTTGTCCATGTAGACCAATTTGGGTTATCACACACCAACTAACATTCCAGCTGAAGCTGGCGACCCCTCTCCTTCTGGTTCCTAAGCATAAGACTTGGAAAGTGAAAAACAAAAACACAACAGTATTGACAATGTGATATGTCATGCATAAATATATTCATGAAAACCGAAACCTGAGACCATGACAATTCCCACTCTCTCTCCACCTGACTCTATGCCTCCAGGATATTTTTCTGCTGAACTCCACAAAAATAAAAGCCCTAAAAAGCTTCCTCATGCTTTCACCCAGTCTTCCCCTTTCGGCCCCAGGTTCTGAGAGGTGTTCCCAAATCGTGTCATTTTCACTTTGTTTCCCATCTGCTCCATTTCAACTGATAGGCACGTGCATATCGCTAATCAACATTATATCTTCTTGAAGTAATTCAATACTGTATATGCTTTCACATTAATGCCTTCAACATGTTGTTCAAAGTACAATTACCCTAACATCTATCTTCTTTCACATGATGCATTAACCAATAGAACAAGTAGCTCCCAAACCCAACCCATCTGTATGTCTACAGTGGAATCTTCTCTCTCTCTCTCTCTGTCTGTCTCTCTGTCTGTCTGTCTGTCTGTCTGTCTGTCTGTCTGTCTGTCTGTCTGTCTGTCTGTCTGTCTGTCTGTCTGTCTGTCTGTCTGTCTGTCTGTCTGTCTGTCTGTCTGTCTGTCTGTCTGTCTGTGCGTCCTCTGTCATGGTGTTTTCAAGCTCAGCCATTATTCAGCTGGACCTTACTTCTTGTGAGAATTATGCACCCACCGATGAGAGACATGACAATCTTTACCACTGCAGGTGCTGTAAGAAGTATACCCCCAGCCTGTAACTTGATGTACACTCAATCTCTAGAAGTCAGCCCATGCCCTTGGTTATTTCTGGCTTCTTATGTGCTGCTTTTCTCCTGAGGACATACACACTAACACATGGGTTATTTCCTGACAACAGACTTTCTTCTTACATTTACATTTTAGTCATTTAGCAGATGCTCTTATCCAGAGCGACTTACAGTAGTGAATGCATACATTTCATTTCATGCATTTTTTTTTGTGGTTCTTATGTCAAGATCACTACTTTGTAATATTTAAATAACAGCCCTATTTAAACATTGTCTCAAATACCTCGCCTCCTACCACAGATATACTTATACATAATGATAGCCAAATTATGGTCCCTACAGCAACTGCTGTAAGAATAACATGTAATCAGTCAAGTGTCTTCCAGTTGAAAGAATATCCAACCTCTTTAAAAATCTAAGTCATAAGTTTCTTAAACTTTTACCATAGTGTTAAAAATGTCACCACTATCACTTTTAGTCTTACCATAATCTAGGTATGTGTAATGTTTAATTTACTTAGAATTGTCCCTATATTTTACACAGCCAGCTGTCCTTCCTCTTCTGTGAGGTCTCCTCTAATAATATACATAGTCTATAGAAATAACACCCCTCTACTACCATAACCTTCATTTATGAGCCGCCTCAGATCCCCAATGCAGTCACAGTTCTAACCCATAACACATCATTTCCTACTTCTAACTTCCTTTCATAGTTTGATACATACTAAAACATTCTCAAACCAATTTTAGTCAATTTATAACATTCCCTCCTCAGGAACAATAAACACACTTATGTTCCTTAAAACAAAAAGAAATTGACCAGACAAGAAAAGAGAAAAATAAATTATAATAACTGCATATTTTTAACAAATCACCACTACTCATAATGTAACTAAACCTGGGGAAAACCTCCATCCGTTACATTCTATGCCCATGTTATGTTGGTCTCCTTTCTTCTTCATCTTTGGGTGTTATCGCAAAACAGACTAAACCTTTTATGCAATGAATTATATCAATACAATTTAACATTAAAATTCCAATGACATAATAAAATAAAATAACAAAAACCTTAAATCTAATCATCTGTAGGTTCTGTCAACCTCCCTGTCTCAGGATTTAGTTTCCAGAGCTTCCCTAGGCCTAGTAAATTTAAACAGTTCTATATCCAAATCATAACTAAAACATTTTATAAATTGTCCAACCCAAATTCAGAGTAACATATATTTCCCTTCTATATGCAGACTGAACAAAGCACATTTGTATATCTACCCAAAGACAATAACCCCATGGAACTGATCATTTCCCCTATGAACACATGATTCAGCAACAACATGTTAAATTAAAAAAAATACAATTATTTGAGTAACTAGTCAATTTAAGATTACAACTCTTCATAATTTTCATATGGAAATAATACAATTTCAAAGTAATTGTACACTCTGAATAGAGACTGGTGTTTCTTAGTCATTTTATATTTAAATCCCACCTGTTCCAATAATTTCTAGTGAAGTTGATCAGTCTTCACGGGAAATTGTTAGGATTCAGGGCATTTGACACCATTAAATGTTTCCTCTCCCTTCTCTGTCCCTGTCCTTCAGAAACCATTTGGACACATTTCAAAACATTTCCATCTTCCTGTATACCCAGTTTAAAACTGAATTGAAAAAGGTCCATCCAAATTAAATCCCAGAGGCCCTTTCCAGTAATCTTATCATTTTAACCTGTGTCATTAGTTTAGTATAATACAAAACTATTGGTTAACCACTGTAGAACCTTCAAAAAGTTGATGTTGTCTTATCATCTTGTTAGTCAATACGTAATTCAAACAGATTATAATGTCCAGAATACAGAACTTTCCTGCTCAAATTTACTAGTGTTATCTAACTATTAAACCAAACAATAGTAATGTTTATTCATACCTTTATTTCAAACATCGCACTAGTTGCTTGTTTGCTTCCAACCGCAAATTATTTTATTCTTTTTTATTTTTACAATCTCAAGGCTCAATTTATTCATCATATAACCTTGTATTGAAACCTTAGTTTTTCAATTGACTAAAATATCGCATCATTAGAGTGCTATAAAGACATTAATAATATATTACCATTCACATACTGTCAACACTCATTAAACATCCATTAGTTTAAGATTAACCTGTAAAGCACCAAATGTAGAAAATACATCAGCCAATTCTTATGTCATTTCAATACATTTATTTCGAATACCGAAACAAAGACTATGTTTTTCTTGAGTCACATGGTTCTCAAAACCCCAAATATGTTGTAATGAACAGGGTTGAACCAAACTTTCTGAATCATTACTTCCTACTATTTTTCCCATGTGGCAGTCAAACACCCAAGCTAACGTTTAACTGTGCTGCTTGCAATAATTCTAATTATGTTTCTTCCCTGACGTTTACTGACACCGGCAATATTCAATCAGGCTTCAAGCATTTGTAAACTAATCCGTTATTCTGCACTCTGGTATATCCATACTAGTGCTTTTGACATCCCACCAAAATAGCCTAATCCAGATACTTTTACTCTTAAAACAGCCGACTATCACTAACTGCTTTCCCCAGTATCGCAGTCTCCAAGGACATTTCCGACAAGAGAAAATGAAAACCCCTTCTGGAAAAGAAAGTGTACATTTCGTTAGTATTCACAATGTTACCTTTTAATCAGCAAGCCAATAGTATTACTTATATACTGAACATCACAATTATAATTCCACTATCCTTACTCCAATCATTAAATGTTTGTTTCAATCCATCACTATGTTCATAAACTAACTAAAATATTTTAAAGGTTAATTTTAAATTTGGCAATCCCAATGCTGGCGCTTAACCCAATTACTTATTTAACTCGACAAACATTTCCTCACACTCTTGATTCCATTCTACAAGTGTTTTAGCAGTTTCAGAGAATGCCGGTATAAAATGTCTAACTAAATTGAAAACCCCTTACGTTTTCCTGAGCATGCGCGGAGTGTTTGGCCATGCCACAGAACACATAGTTTATCTTGCCCTCAGAAATTGAAAAACTCAAACATGTTACAATTTGCTTTGCCTGTTCCTCCAATTCATTTACTAAGGTGGTGATCTCTCATATAAGTTTATTTTCCGTCTTTCGACGCCAATAACAAATCATCCTCGTATTTTATCACCACAGAAACGATTGTTTCAATGCAAAATGATACCAAGTGGGACTATTTGTAAATCCCATCGGTGCTCTAATAACAGTTAGGTAGAACGTGATCTAATACGTCTTCCATCACATAGAAACTGTAATCTCTATTAATCACTCATTAATCGAACAGAGACCATACACCGCTTTGTGAAAGTTCCATTCTTACTAAGCTCAAAACGATTAGTTGTTGCTCTATTGAAAAAGATGCAAACTCTTGTATAGCAGCATTTCCTGCTACTGCACTAGGTTCCAGTGTCTCCCTATACACATTCTTCCCACAGTCCCATATCTAAAACAGAGAGCTATCTTCTTACGTTTTGATATTTTATGGCTCTACTCTCCTCTCGCACGTCTGCGAGGCGAGCAGAGTCATATCTGGCCCCCATCGTAATGTATTTTCTGATGATAGAATGCTGATTTCAAAACACTGGCAAGTTGAGCTTCTTATTCTGGTTTTATGTGATTCTTTCAATCCATACCTGCCTCCCTGACTTTTTTATTTGATTTTATTTATCCTGTTTACCGGGTAATGTTGTCCTACATTATCCAGTTTACTCTTTCATAGTCAAACCAAATTGGTAGAATTAACGTGCGCTTCTTTCAGCGACTCCATGGCTTTATTAAATTCCACTATCTCTATTTTCCAGGGAGAAAACAGTCTGTTTGTCATCATGTCACTATTTATTATTCCCTAAACACTCCCGTCTATAATACACACCTTTTATTAACTATTCTCCAAGGTAGGGCTACTCATTCTCTCAGATAATAATTCATTAGTCACAGCACTTAATACATCCTATTAAAGACCACTCTATAATGTCTGCAACTGTATTACTGAACACTACAGATGACTTAATTTCTTATTCTAGTACAGCACCTCAAATATCACTGTGCGTTTTTCCCATTCACAGATATCATTATTATAGTAGAGATCGCCCCTACGATCTCTACTGGTGTCTTATTTATTTGATCAGTTTACATTACTTTAACTTTATTAATCCTATTTAACACATTTTTCTGTCTAAATCAGCTGTTTATAATATCTACACTTTCTTATCTCTTTATATTTATTCACTTATGATATTCTATCCTACTTAATGTCTTATTGTTTATATTCCTAATTTATCCTATCTATTCTCTACACTCCAGACCCACTCTCTCTCTCTCCTAGATGGTGTAACTTCCTAAGGGTCCTGCAGCTACAGTGTTACCTACTGTTTTCCTTCTACCGTCCTTCACGGTGCTGTAATATCTCTAGTATATACTACAGACTATACCATGGTATTGTTCTTTATGTATTTGTTGTTGTTCTAAATAGCCTGAGTTTATTTTAACCATATAGTATAGCTTGTGTTTTATCCGTATGTTTTATCTTCTCACTTCACACACCGTATATATTATGTGTCTTGTTTAATACTTTTTACCACAAGTTCTATGCACTCCAGAATAGTTATTTAACACATTTATTATGTAAATGTTCTACCTTTTCATAGTTCCTTTTAATCAATACCCTTTGATTTATTTTTCTTCCCAGTATGCTCTATACGCATCCTTTTCCTATTACACTCGATCTATTGTCACAGAAAGGCTTGCGCATTCCTCCTCCGGACCAACCGACACACACACAATATTTCTCTTTATTTCTCCCTGCCCTGTTTCACTCCCTTGACACAGAGAAACTTTCACTCACTCAGGCCTTAATTTTCACTCATTCAGATTTCTTTTCCACATTCGTTCATACACACTTTGTTTCCCCTCCAACGATCTATAGTTTATTAGCCTTCCTGATTCACTTCCTCAACACAAGGGACAATATTCTACAGGATTTTACGATATGACGGAAATTCTGCCTAAACGGGTCAGTCTTTCTTCACATCCTATTCACGTTTATACATACTAAGTTTTACCTAAAACGACCCATAATTTTTAGCCTGATCTGATTCGCTTCCGCAACACAGAAGACATTATTCTACAGGATTTTACGATATGACGGAAGTCCTGCCTAATCGGGTCAGTTTCCCTTCCTATCCTTATTCACGTTCATACACAATATGACGGAAATTCTGCCTAAACGGGTCAGTCTTCCTTCATATCTCACTCACCCCCTCCCTGCTATACTCTGTTCCTCAGAGCAGCAACGAGGTGTGGCCTACTGATTTACTGACCCCGTTAGCTAGACGGAGCGTTTAATCTGAAGGATCTGTTTTGCAGTTGAACCTCGCCTAATCGGGTCAACATTTTCCTGCTCCCTAACTATTCACCCAGGCCGACCCCCATCCCGGGGTGGTCTCGTGAATATGCCACCCAAGCAGGCCTTTTTCTCATTTTAAAAGTGGTATCGTGGACTTTCTACCTACTTATTTATTTGTTTTGACCATATGGGCAGGCAGCAGCAGCCCCATACCAGGCCAGGCCTACCGCTCACCACACATTTAGTCCCCATAAATTCATACATATAATTACATTTAACAACCCCCAAAATTCATGCATGCATGCAGTTTCTATTGAATTCAAAAGCTCTTAGCATTACTAGGTTTTTTAGGAATGTAAGGAGAGACCTACGTGACGTCTTTTTCCGCTGAGACAGAATCCCTGAAGCAATCTACACAAACATTTCAACTACGTAAGAACAATCCTACCTGTATATAGTTGGGCGGCCACCCGTTTGTGAGATTGTCCAGAGAAACTGTCACCAGCCAAGAACGACACTGTCCGAGGTCCCTTCGATCTCCTGGCTAGCTCGCCATGTATGTCGTGGAAAATTGTCTTAAGAATATAATACTCATACTAGAACTTATGAATTCAATATAGGCTTTAATACAAAGTAGCAAAAGCTGAGGTGGTCAGCGGAACATCTAACTTCCCTGAGCATTGGCTCTGCTTTTATCCACATACAGCATATGGGTACATCCCCTTAGTTAATGCAATTACTCCTCTTAGCCTTTCAGCCACCATTATCTTCCAACCCGAGTTTCTTGCTTGCCTACGCCTGATAACGCACACATCTGTTCCGGTTTTGGATCAAAATGGTTGCAGAACCCCCTAGCCTATACAACAAATAATACATTTATTGCATAATTATGTTTCACATGGCCTTCAATTTGCTACCATCCTTCTCCTGCTTTCTCCTGACATTAGTATGTTAGAAGACGGAAATGTAATTATGTTCTCAGCTAATGCAATCTTTAGCATGACATCCTACGTAGAGATGGTAATTGTATTACATGCCCCCACCTCTCTACATTTGCAATGTACTTATTGTCTACATTAGTGGCTCAGCATATCCGCTACCCCTAGTTACATTACATTAACTCCCACATGGTGTACAAAGGTAAAAGACACAAGAACTAGAAGCATAGAAATAAAACACATCTACCGCTTCTTAGATTTGCTTTCAATGAGTGACAGATCTATAACTAGTTTCTGTGATTTTGGTTGGGTAGCCCAAAAAGTTACGTATTGCAGCATTAACTCTCTCCAGCACATTCTTGCAATTAAAAAAATAATTAACATTTTAGGTCAATTGATTGCCCGTCAAATTTGACATACCATTATGTTAGGGCGGTGAAGGAGAGAAGGGACCATGAATTTGCCTTGCGCTCAAAACAGACATCCCGCTTCTTGACAAACCCAACCGGCTATATCCTCTGCTACGTCAGAGCAGGGCGGGGGAAAGTTGGCTCCCTGTCTTCTATACACGGCTGTGTGCATCGCCCCGCTATATTCAGCACTCCACCGGAGACAGCTGCTGGAGACACACGGGCGGGCGACGTGGCCCATAATCGTGCTAAAAGGTTAGTCACTTTTAGGCATCATATGGGATGTTTTATCAAGGTCGATTGCACGGTATGAAAGACTCGGGCACTAAACCTTAACGGTATTTTTCTTTTCTCCAGTCAGAACCTCCTGTGCAACATCCTTTACAGAACGGAGTAGACCTAATAACACCTCTTAGTAAGCAGGATTTTTTTGTAAAGCTTTTTAATCAGGCTTTGTAGTGTTGTGGTGTTTTGAAACCATTTTATGGGATAACTTAATCTCCATAACAGGAGTGAATAATCCATGCTTTTGACTTAAACAAGTGCACAATCTTATGGTGAATTTGCTCCACTGGTCCCTTTTCTTTTCCAGTAGGCTACTTTTCACTGGTTCAGAATTTCCATTTGGATCAACTGCAAACCTGTCTAATAGAGAAAAGACAAAAGACACATGTCTAGACTCCATATGCAAGGTGATGTGTATAGAGCAAGTGAAGAATGCTGTGTCCATAGTGGTCCCTACCTGCAGGATATAGACATTCTCATGGCAGGAGATTCAGTGTTAATGGCCTGAAAGTATGGGAGTCAATAGATGTGTGGGCTTGTAGGAGAGCAGTGGTTTGGTGCCCAAACAAAACTTTTTGTGCACTGCCCCCCCCCCCCCCCCCCCCCCAAGATGACCTATAGTACCATTAGCCAAACAATAAGACCTACAGTACCATTTGCAAAACATTGTGGTAAGTTATCTTGAATTTACCATGCTTGTGATTGTGTATGGTTGTGTGGCAGAGGGCAGCCTCGGTACAGGTCTCTCTGTGGGTTTGGCTGGCATCTTTGGGTTGGAAAGAGATTAAGTGCCTGGGTTAACCATCAGGCCTGCAGAGAGGGGGCGGAGAAGAAGAAAGAAATTGAGAGAAGTGTGCATGGTCTGAGGTTCAGCGATGGATGTTTTTTTTCATCAGGGAAACCAGGAGAAGCTCAATGACAACCAGATGTGCTGAGGAAACAAGAGAGTATGTGTGTGTGGGTAAAAGAGAACGTGAGAGGGAGAAGGAAAGAATGAGAGGGGGTGTTGGGAATGAGAACTGGCAGAGTTATACTATTATGTGTTTGTGTGTGGTCTGAAAAAGCATCCTCCTCAAGCTCTCCATAATCTCTGATCTCCACCTTCTGTGACCTTTCACTTTGTCACTTCTCTGTCTGTGTCAATGAGTCTGCTCACCTCTCTGGACTCTGTATGACCCTATTCACTCTACAAAGCTCATTAACATTACTGTGTTAGTGTGACTAGCTAGTAAACAGGTGTTAACAGTCTGCCTCTGCTTGTGTTGTGTGTTAGTTACACTGTGTGTGTGGAGAGCCAGAAGTTTGGGATATATTACAAGGCTTACACGCTACCCAAACCGGAACCGTCGTGTGCGCGAGCGTTGCAAAATAAATGTACACATGTTATTCAATCATTGCACCCACAATGCTCGCACGCACCAACGAGCGTCTGCGTTGGCAAGCGCTAAACTAGAAGTTGCTTCTATTTGTGACGCCGAACGCGATGCAAGTCCTGCCTCTCCCATTTCCTCATTGTCTTTCAGAAGCATATACCCACATGCCATCTCCTCATTGGGGTGATTTAAAGATGAACTGAGGTCAGAGGGTCAGTTGTGGTAATACACCTTATTATGAAAGTTAGACGCCATATAAAGTCCAAAGAAGAAAAAGCCTGGAAGGAGGAGAGTTGACTAGAAACAATTTGGTTGACCGTTTTATGTGTGGATTAATTGTCGGAGTAGAAGACCTTGTGCATTTCAGGTGAAATAATAACCCGGGACAAATTAGCTAGCAACAGCAAGCTAGCTAAATAGGACAAATTAGCTAGCAACTGCAAGCTAGCTAGCTAAATTGCCATAAATGTTATGTTTAATGCTTTTCGACCTGTCCCCAAATTAATATAATTGGTTCAGAGTTTGTTTTGATATTTCAACCTGCGTGTCATGATCACGTTTGTTGTAGGGGGACAAAATCAATTTGCGCACGATGTCACGCACGGACGGTTTGGGCATGGTTTTAGTCTCTGCTCAGTAAGAGGAAGAAATGGAGCTCAGTTTGAACACACAAACATCTAAACATCACTGCCTAGTGAAAGAGGGAAAAGAAGAGATGCTGACAGGGTTTATCATAAGTTAACACTACGTTCTCCCACAGGAGCCCTGCAGCCAATCACACTCAGTCAAAAAATCTGACTCACACTCTAGTTTCCCTGACACAGATTAAGCCTAGGCCCTGGACTAAAAAGCATTCTCAATGGAGAGAGTGTATGTTTTAATAATAATGTGTGTGTAATTGAATTTGTGTTGCAGGATGCTGCGGACGACCCTGTTGCTGTGTCTGGGGGCCCTCCTCTCGCTCTCTTATGCTCAGTTGGTGAGGCCACTCCACATCTCCGTTTTCACTCAATTCTTTCTTATGCTCTCATGTCTTTTATTCACTCCGTACCTTTGGCTTTCCTATTCTACACCTTATCTCTCTCCTCTTCCTCTAGTAGATTCTCCACAGTCTCTCCATCTCTACGTCCCTCCATTTTCATTCTGGCTTGCCAATTCCGAACAGCATCACTCTTTGTCACATCACTTCTCTATCTCCTTATTTTTCTCATTCTGCATGAACAAGCCATGTCAATAACCCTCCTCTCTCTCTCTCTCTCTCTCTCTCTCTCTCTCTTCCTGTGTCTTTCGATTGACAAATCCCATGCAGTTGGAGACAGAGGCGGCGGGAGGGGAAGAGGAAGCTGTGGAGCTCTTTACCACGCCCAGAGCAAAGATGGCCGCTGCCACCTCTGACTTCGGCTACAACCTGTTCCGGGCCTTGGCGGGTCGCAACCCCAATACTAACGTGTTCCTGGCCCCCATCAGCATCTCTGCGGTGCTCACTCAGCTATCCATGGGTTAGTAAGCCTCAGCACTGTTATACTTTATATCACTGTCTGCTATTTATCTGGTGTTTAATTGGCAAATTTGTAATTACATATTGATCTCTCTCTCTCTCTCTCTCTCTCTCTCTCTCTCTCTCCCCCCCCCCCCCCCAGGAGCGTCTCCGGATCGTTCAGAGAGGTGGTTATACAGAGCTCTGAGGTATCACACCCTGCAGGACCCTCAGCTCCACGACACACTCAGAGACCTACTTGCCTCACTCAGAGCACCTGGAAAAGGCCTCAGCATCGCTGCACGTGTCTACCTGGCCCGCAGTGAGTGAGAGTGTGTGTGTAAGCATGCATGTGTCTCAGATAATTTTGATCAGTCTGTGTGTATTTTGATTGTGTGTATGTTTGTTGACCTGTGTGTGTGTATCTCTCTAGGGCTGCGTCTGAAGCAGGAATACTTTGGCGTGGTGGAGAAGCAGTATGGGGTGCGGCCCAAGGCTCTGATGGGCGGGGCTAAAGATGTGAATGAGATCAATGATTGGGTCAAACAGCAGACGGGCGGCAAGGTCGACCGCTTCATGTCCAAGCCCCTGGGACGGAACTCTGGTGTGGTTCCTCTGGGCGCGGCCTACTTCAAAGGTAAGGACAGTCTGTCTGCAGTCCAATTCTCTGCCCTTCTCCCCAAAGTGTGCAGTCGTTTATGGGGTGCTGTTTGTAACATGCTGTTTGTGTGTGTGTAGTGAAGTGGATGACTCGGTTCAGTCAGAGTGGAGTGATGGAGGACTTCCAGCTTGTTGGAGAGGCTCCCGCCCGCATTTCCATGATGCAGCAGGACAATTACCCGGTGAAGATGGGTGTAGACCCAGACCTGGGCTGTACAGTGAGTACAGATGCAGTATATTCAGCAGATATGCTTTTTCCATTGGTCATTACTTTCTTAACTAGCCAGTTATCAAGTTTACCTCAGGGAAAACATTTATTGATGACCCCCCCACTCCCTCTCCCTTTCTCTCCAGATTGCTCAGATCCAGATGCAGGATGACGTCAGCATGTTTGTGTTCCTTCCTGATGATGTCACTCAGAACATGACCTTGGTGGAGGAGAGCCTGACAGCTGAGTTTGTTCAGGACCTCTCCATGACCCTTCACCCCGTGCAGACGGCCCTCACACTGCCTGTCCTAAAATTCAGCTACTCCACTGACCTGCTGCCACTGCTCACTGACCTGGGTGAGTTTCTTCACCTCCCTCCTTCTCTCTTCCTCTCACTCCCTCTCGGTCTTCATTTTGCTCTTCTTCTGCCTTCACATCTCTCATATCCTCTTTCTCCATCTCTCCAGGTCTCGACGAATTTCTGGCAGACACGGACCTGACCAAGATCACGTCTCAGGCGGCGAAGCTCGGCAGCCTCAATCATAAGGTTGTCATGGAGATGGCCCCAGAGGGCACCCAGTATGCCAGCTCCCTCCCCGCCTCCACACCCCTTTCGTACTGCGTGGACCATCCCTTCCTGTTCCTGGTGAGGGATGAGGCCTCGGGAGCACTGCTCTTTATTGGCAAGGTGGTCAACCCACGCAATCTGAGGATATAAACACAGACACACACTGCCTTCTAAGCAGGTCCTAGGAGGGGATCAGCCATCGTTAAGCTTAAGCTTCTGTGTGTCATAAATGCACAATATGAGAGGGTGGATAAGCAGCTAGATTTACCCATTGATCATATAATACAGTTTCTTAATCATGTATGGAAACCATGCATAACATTCAGACTAAAAGTTCAGACCAAAAGTCTGAACACTCACAACTGATAGTCTCAAGTTGTTTTCAGGGAAAATAATTTGTGATTGAAAAGTACAGCTCTCATAATTTTTAAATAGAGGCACATTCTTTAACCCCAAAAATACTCATCATAATATTGTCAATTGCGATGCAAGAAATAAACATTGAAGTTAAGTCTTTCTGTTTGTCTGTCTGACTCCATAGATGGAATTGTATAACTTTATCCAGTTGACATACAATAGCTGCTTCCAGTAAAGGGTTGGGTTATTTTGGAAAGAAATTGGACTCTTGGATGCTCTTTCCTTAGCTATTGTGCTGTTAAACAAAATTAAAGGACTAACACAAACATATGTGGCCGACCGCCTTGATTCAGTCTTATGTAGCAAAATTTGAAATGGTGTTTTTTACATTGGATTAAAGCAGAGACACAGAGCGACAAAATTGTATATCATGCATTGCATTTGAGGAACAATGGGAAAGTAATTCTGCTTTGAAAGTTGATTAACTTAACCTCACTTTTGAGAAAATGGCCTTTGAATGTTTTGGTATCTACTGGAGAGCTGCTCATTGTCTACACCCATTCAGCATCGTTCACACACTCTTAAGCTTTAGCCGAGCGTTCTGTCCTAACAACAACAGTCAAGCACCCAAGCTAACATTGGCTAGCTACTTCCAGACACAAATGAGAGAACAGCTCACTGACCATTTTCTGCCCTTGCAGAGCTGGTTAGGCAGTTTTTATGTTATCCAGAGCGTTGGTGACTGCAACTGTGCTGCTGGCAACAATTTACACTTTTTTTGTCAACGTTTACTGACACCGGCTATATTCAACGGGTTTTGAGCATTTGTAAATTTGTCAGTTATTCTGCGCTCTGGCACACTCGGAGTAGATAGCTAGAGCGAATTTACCAGCTACGTCTATCAACGGTTGTCGCAGTGAATTTCTATTGAAATGGATACTTGCATAGTGGAGTCTTTTGTTAAGATGTGTAGCTAGTTAGCTAGCTAAACAATGAACCATAATCTCAACTCATGGTGTTACTACCCAGCATTAATCTGCAGGTAGCTAACCAACCAGGTTCAATGTTAGCTAGCTAACATTATGCTATAGCTAGCAAAGCAAATGGCTCTGAGATACGAATAATAAGATCATACACATAACATTAGCGAGTGAGCCAGCCAGCTAACTTTAGCTAGTTAGCTAACAGTACACTTTAACTTGAGACTTTGTCAAAATTAGATACGTGTAATATCTGAAAATGTAGCTAGCTAGACTATCTTACCCGTATATATCATGGATGGACGCCTCTCCATATCATGGATGCCATGGTTGCCCTTCTACTACGCCAGTGGTTCCCAAACTTTTTATAGTCCCGTACCTCTTCAAACATTCAACCTCCAGCTGCGTACCTCCTCTAGCACCAGGGTCAGCGAACTCTCAAATGTTTTTTTGCCATCATTGTAAGCCTGCGACAAACAAACACACACACACACACACACACACACACACACACACACACACACACACACACACACACACACACACACACACACACACACACACACACACACACACACACACACACACACACTATACGATACATTTATTAAACATGAGTGTGAGTTTTTGTCACAACCCGGCTCGTGGGCCATGACAAAGAGCTCTTATAAGACCAGGGCACTAATAATAATCAATATTTCTGCTCTTTATTTAACCATATTACTTGTTATTTGTTCATCGAAAATTGTGAATAACTCACCACAGGTTAATGAGAAGTGTGTGCTTGAAAGGATGCACATAACTCTGCAATGTTGGGTTGTATTGGAGAGCGTCTCAGTCTAAAATAATTTTCCACACACAGTCTGTGCCTGTATTTAGTTTTCATGCTAGTGAGGCCCGAGAATCCACACTCACATACAGTACCGTTCAAAAGTTTAGGGTCACTTAGAAATGTCCTTGTTTTTGAAAGAAAAGAAAAACAATTGTCCATTAAAATAACATTAAATTGATCAGAAACACAGTGTAGACATTGTTAATGTTGTAAATGACTATTGTAGCTGGAAACGGCAGATTTATTAAGGAATATCTACATAGGCGTACATAGGCCCATTATCAGCAACCATCACTCCTGTGTTCCAATGGCACGTTGTGTTAGCTAATCCAAGTTTATCATTTTAAAAGGCTAATTGATCATTAGCAAACCATTTTGCGATGATGTTAGCACAGCTGAAAATTGTTGTGCTCATTAAAGAAGCAATAAAACTGGCCTTCTTTAGACTTGAGTATCTGGAGCGTTAGCATTTGTGTGTTCGATTACAGGCTCAAAATGGCCAGAAACAAAGACCTTTCTTCTGCAACTCATCAGTCTATTCTTGTTCTGAGAAATGAAGGCTATTCCATGTGAGAAATTGCCAAGAAACGGAAGATCTCGTACAATGCGGTGTACTACTCCCTTCACAGAACAGCGCAAACGGTCTTTAACCAGAATAGAAAGAGGAGTGGGAGGCCCCGGTGCACAAGAGGACTGAGCAAGAGGACAAGTACATTAGTGTCTAGTTTGAGAAACAGATGCCTCACAAGTCCTCAACTGGCAGCTTCATTAAATAGTCCCACAAAACACTCCGGGATGCTGGCCTTCTAGGCAGAGTTGCAAAGAAAAAGACATATCTCAGACTGGACAATAAAAATAAAAGATTATGATGAGCAAAAGAACACTGGACAGAGGAAGATTTGAAAAAAGTGGACAGACGAATCTAAGTTTGAGGTTTTCAGATCACAAAGAAGAACATTCGTGAGACGCAGAAAAATGTAAAGCTGCTGGAGGAGTGCTTGACTCCATCTGTCAAGCATGGTGGAGTTAATGTGTTGGTCTGGGGATGCTTTGGTGGTGGTAAAGTGGGAGATTTGTACAAGGTAAAAGGGATCTTGAAGAAGGAAGGCGGTCACTGTATTTTGCAACGCCATGCCATACCCTGTGGACGGAGCTTAATTGGAGCCAATTTCTTCCTACAACAGGACAATGACCCGAAGCACAGCTCCAAAATATGTAAGAACTATTTAGGGAAGAAGCAGTCAGCTGGTATTCTGTCTATAATGGAGTGGCCAGCACAGTCACCGGATCTCAACCCTATTGAGCTGTTGTGGGAGCAGCTTGACCATATGGTACGTAAGAAGAGCCCATCAAGCCAATCCAACATGTGGGAGGTGCTTCAGGAAGCATGGGGTGAAATCTCTTCAGATTACATCAACAAATTGACAACTAGAATGCCAAAGGTCTGCAAGGCTGTAATTGCTGCAAATGGATGATTCTTTGACGAAAGTAAAGTTTGAAGGACACAAATATTATTTCAATTAAAAATCATTATTTATAACCTTGTCAACATCTTGACTATATTTCCTATTCATTTTGCAACTCATTTCATGTATGTTTTCATGGAAAACAAGGACATTTCTAAGTGACCATAAACTTTTGAACGGTAGTATAGGTACGTGGTTGCAAAGGGCATCAGTGTCTTAACAGCGCGATTTGCCAAGGCAGGATACTCTGAGCGCAGCCCAATCCAGAAATCTGGCAGTGGCTTCTGATTAAGTTCAACTTTCACAGAACCGCCTGTTGCAATTTCGATGAGGCTCTCTTGTTCAGATATCGGTAAGTGGATTGGAGGCAGGGCATGAAAGGGATAATGAATCCAGTTGTTTGTGTCATCCGTTTCGGGAAAGTAGTTGCATAATTGCGCAACTCACTCAGGTGCTTCGCTATATCACATTTGACATTGTCCGTAAGCTTGAGTTCTTTTGCACACAAATCATACAATGATGGAAAGACCTGTGTGTTGTCCTTGTTAATGCAGACAGAGAAGAGCTCCAACTTTTTAATCATAGCCTCAATATAGTTGTGGAGAGTCCCTGTAATCCTAGATTCAGATCATTCAGGCAAGAAAAAACAACTGTCAGGCATTCCCTTGGCAGCAAAAGCCTCTCGGTGGATACTGCAGTTTACCCACGTGGCGTTGGGAGCAACTGCTTGCACGCGCGATACCACTCCACTATGTCTCCCTGTCATGGCTTTTGCACCATCAGTACAGATACCAACAATGGAAGCAGCTACGTTTGGCTACATATGGACCGTTAGTGGAATTCCCGCGATAGAGTAACAGTTAATGTGATTGGATGTTAATTATTTCACTAGGCTACCTGAATTTGACATTGTGTTATTTCGCTGAACACCTAGATGGCTTAATTTTATTTTTGGCAGTGAAACGAGGCAACTTAGGCATGGAAAAAAAAATCGCCCAATTGTATAGCCCCGTTTGACAATATAAATGTACTGTTTGAAAATGTGAAGAGAATTTTAATTTTTTTACATTTAAAAGAAATGTGAATCACATTTTTATTTGGCATACACCTGACGGCATTGTGCGTACCCCAGTTTGGGAATACCTGTACTATGTGATACATTAAAAAAAGCCACGTTAGACAGGATTACCTACACATACTGACCAGCTCAAATAGACAGAAGCGAGCTGTATGGCAAACCAATCTGAACGCCTCTCTCGGCATGTCCAGCCCACTCATTATCTCAGCCAATCATGGATAGCGGGAGGTTGCTGTCTTTTTCTGTGGCTAAACCAACTAGGCTCGTAATTTAACAATTGTATTCATATTTACAGATGGCATACAAGTCTGTTATTAAGGCACATGGAAGTTCACATGTTCCAGAAGGCATTTCTCCCAAAAATCGCATTTTGATAAAAGGAAATGTACGTTCAAATGCCTCTCCTGTGAAGTAGTGATGTGGAACATACGCCTAGCTTCCTGGAACGGGTCACATATACTCTTCTCATTCTTTTCTGTACGTCAGAGTATCTTTCAAATTAAACATAGATGAAGAGTATGTGTAGTGTGTGTGTGGTGTGTTTGCATGAAGTCATGTTTCTTGTACGAGCTGATTCGAAATACATTTTCCATGTTTGGGAAGAGATTCCTGTGGCCACGGTAACCCTTCCCAGAACAAACACAACCAAAGCCATGCCTGGAAGACATCAGTCGCTGATTAGAGGGGAACAATTAAAAAATGCAGTGGAACTGGCTTCGAGATCCAGAGTTGAGTTTGAAGGCGTGAATCATGACTCACTCTCTCTCTCCATGCCATCCCTCTCAGGCCCCCCATTGTGGCCACGTGAGGGAGCACTTTATCAGGGACAGCACTGAGGAGGCACTGAGGAGGCAGAGAGAGGACAGGAGGAGAAAACATGCAGAGTCAAGTTGAGACTATTGAGATTGAGACATTCATTTACCAAGAGGAGAGCTGAGGTCATGTAGCACACTTCAATGTGTTTTTCCACATGAAATGCCATGTTTGGCATTCTGCTGCATTGTGAAGATATGGAGGTCAGCAGTTGGTCAGTGTGATTTCTGATTGGTGACAACCTTATTTTATATTGAATGTCACTATGCACTTTAGTTCATATTAATTCACATCCCTGTCAGTGAACAAGGTTAACCTTTGGCTTTAAACCATTCAGCATTTCACAACTTCATGTTTTCATAACACTATGGGTCAGATTTTCTGTAAGAGGAAGTCGCACACGCACGCACACACAGACAGAGGAAGCAGGGTGCAGACATGGGATGCAGTTTCACAATGGAATAAAATAAGGGGAGATGTGGCTGAGGTAAAGATTAGTCTGTGTACATAGACTAAAGAGGAGAATTCTGACAAATTATTCGAAGACAGTTGACAGATGCGCTCGCCAGCACACCTCCGTGACTAGCTGACTGGTAAGCCGTCATTGTAAATAAGAATTTGTTCTTAACTGACTTGCCTAGTTACTCACTCACTCACTCACTCACTCACTCACTCACTCACTCACTCACTCACTCACTCACTCACTCACTCACTCACTCACTCACTCACTCACTCACTCACTCACTCACTCACTCACTCACTCACTCACTCACTCACTCACTCACTCACTCACTCACACTCCCCTATACCCCAACATAGAGTTCTGGAAGCAGCAGTGTTAGAGCCAGCCAGCAGACACACTCACAATTCAAGAATGATGTGTCTCTCTGGAATGACAACAGGAATTGAACCTCTTTGCCTTTTGACTCTGCGGGACATGGCAGAACTCCCAGATGTTAACTCTGATATTCTGAGATTCAGGTGCATTCAGATATATCAATGTCAGGGAGGTCTTGGCAGGTCCACACACACAATTGTTCATGCACCAGCTTGTGTCACCCCATACCTGTTTATGACAGTAAGTCAGCAAGACACTGTTGCTCTATGAACTAAAAACATGCCATCTCCTGGCATGACTCCTTGACACAACCTTTTCTGCAGTGAAAGGATGAGGACTGAACATGTCTGCTGATAGAGTTTATTAACCTTGTGTATCATCACTCAGGATGGCAGTTATAAATGCTTGGCTCAGGTTTCACAACATCCCCACCCCATCTCCACCTCCCTCCTCTCGCTCCCCTTGGAGAGCAATGCCCTCTTCCATGTCACATGGGTTCACATTAGTTCATTACATGCATGATTTCTTCCCTGTTTGGAAAGGGCCTTTGAACACACAATGCTTGCCTACCATAACTCATTACATGACAAGAGCAATGGAGAAACAGATGCCTTGTGTGGAATTGTCCATCAAATAAAAATTCCACTTTATATAATGTACGTGAAAATATTTACATTTTCTTCTTCACAGGATAAGATTATAAGCATGATACAGTGGGGGAAAATAGTATTTGATCCCCTGCTGATTTTGTACGTTTGCCCACTGACAAAGAAAGGATCAGTCTATAATTTTAATGGTAGGTTTATTTGAACAGTGAGAGACAGAATAACAACAAAAATATCCAGAAAAACGCATGTCAGAAATTGTATAAATTGATTTGCATTTTAAATTGGGAAATGAGTATTTGACCCCCTCTCAATCAGAAAAATGTCTGGCTCCCAGGTGTCTTTTATACAGGTAACAAGCTGAGATTAGGAGCACACTCTTAAAGGGAGTGCTCCTAACCGCAGCTTGTTACCTGTAAAAAAGACACCTGTAAACAGAAGCAATCAATCAATCAGATTCCAAACTCTCCACCATGGCCAAGACCAAAGAGCTCTCCAAGGATGTCAGGGACAAGATTGTAGACCTACACAAGGCTGGAATGGGCTACAAGACCATCGCCAAGCAGCTTGGTGAGAAGGTGACAACATTTGGTGCGATTATTCGCAACTGGAAGAAACACAAAATAACTGTCAATATCCCTCGGCCTGGGGCTCCATGCAAGATCTCACCTCGTGGAGTTGCAATGATCATGAGAACGGTGAGGAATCAGCACAGAACTACCCGGGAGGATCTTGTCAATGATCTCAAGGCAGCTGGGACCATAGTCACCAAGAAAACAATTGGTAACACACTACGCCGTGAAGGACTGAAATCCTGCAGCACCCGCAAGGTCCCCCTGCTCAAGAATACATATACATGCCCGTCTGAAGTTTGCAAATGAACATCTGAATGACTCAGAGGACAACTGGTGAAAGTGTTGTGGTCAGATGAGACCATAATGGAGCTCTTTGGCATCAACTCAACTCGCTGTGTTTGGAGGATGAGGAATGCTGCCTATGACCCCAAGAACACCATCTCCACTGTCAAACATGGAGGTGGAAACATTATGCTTTGGGGGTGTTTTTCTGCTAAGGGGACAGGACAACTTCACCGCATCAAAGGGACGATGGACGGGGCCATGTACCGTCAAATCTTGGGTGAGAACCTCCTTCCCTCAGCCAGGGCATTGAAAATGGGTCGTGGATGGGTATTCCAGCATGACAATGACCCAAAACACACGGCCAAGGCAACAAAGGAGTGGCTCAAGAAGAAGCACATTAAGGTCCTGGAGTGGCCTAGCCAGTCTCCAGACCTTAATCCCATAGAAAATCTGTGGATGGAGCTGAAGGTTCGAGTTGCCAAACGTCAGCCTCGAAACCTTAATGACTTGGAGAAGATCTGCAAAGAGGAGTGGGACAAAATCCCTCCTGAGATGTGTGCAAACCTGGTGGCCAACTACAAGAAACGTCCGACCTCTGTGATTGCCAACAAAGGTTTTGCCACCAAGTACTAACTCATGTTTTGCAGAGGGGTCAAATACTAATTTCCCTCATTAAAATGCAAATCATTTTATAACATTTTTGACATGCGTTTTTCTGGATTTTTTTGTTGTTATTCTGTCTCTCACTGTTCAGATAAACCTACTATGAAAATTATAGACTGATCATTTCTTTGTAAGTGGGCAAACGTACAAAATCAGCAGGGGATCAAATACTTTTTTCCCCCACTGTATATTATTGGAGTTGTATATATGTAAGTCGCTTCCTCAATCTATAATGATAGTTTTCTTTGAAAGTATACGTTCACCACTTTATATTGTTTACAAAGGACAAAAATATTTATTTTTTTTTAAATCAGAAAAATATATGGTATATAAAAATGGTATAAAAAAACAACATCTGAAGAACATTGGCTTGGTAAGTTTGGTTATCTAATGCTCTCTGGTCTGATAGCACTGATCTACAGTTCATAGATCAGGTGTCTCCTGTAGGTAGAGATGACCCTCTAGAGGTCTAGGATCAGCTTATAGCAGCTTATCCTCCCCAAGTCCTAACCTTAACCATAAGAGGTATAGAAAAAGGTCTGACCTTGTTTCAGTGGATAGGGAACCACTCAGACTGGTCCCAGATATTGACATGCTATAGTAAATGTGCCATGGCTCAGATACAGCACTTGCTGTGCACATTATTACAGTCAGTTTGGGCACAGTAATAGTGTACTTTCTCTAAGCACAGTTTTGGGAGTAGGGAACTATGTAGTTCAAGCAGTAATTGAAATACATTTTGCAGTAGCTTAGTGTTACTTGAACTAAATGAAAATATGGTAGTATTTTTAGTAGGTAACTAGAAAGGTATAGGATAGCCTGAACATGTGACAGTTGTTTTGGTGTCTCTAGTTTGAATGGTCTAAGAGTTACTGTTGGTGAGTTAATTCATGCAAATGTGGGACACATTCATGTAGTTATAGTTAATAAAGCTTTTAAAGAATTTGAAGTAGGTATAGCCTGAATGTTTTAAAGTTGGTCTTGTAGCTTAACTGGCCAAGGAACTGGTCCATTTTGATAAGCTACCCCTGTATTCCTATGGTTCTCATTTAAACTCATGTTCATTTATGGACATTTAAGATCGTTATAGTTAAAAAAGTATACATAGTATAAGAAAATCCTTTGACAATAAATCTAAGTTGGGCCAGTCTGAACATTTCAATGTTGGTTTGGAGTTAATAGCTTAGTAGAGATTGGTCTAGAATCTCCATTTTTTAAATTTTTATTACAATTCAAATCTATGACCCTTTTTCCCATTGAAATCCATTGGGAGCTCATTTAAATATTGATATGGTTCAAAAAGTATAAATGTTATAAAAAATATTTTTCTCAAGCAACCCCAGTTGGCTCAGTCTGGGCATTTGGAAGTTGGTTTCGTGTTAAATCGTTTAAGTTCGAACGGGCTAAAGAAATCAAATAATAATAATATGAGTATGTAAGAAATCTGGAGTTGCACACCTAATTACTTTTTGCCATGTAGGAGTGTAGTTAACTACTGGAACTCCACCCTACTTTTTTGCAAAAATAAAATGGGTGATGTAGTCAATAATTTCCTTTTTCTGCATCACACCTGCCTAATTCATTTAGCAGACGCGCTTACTCAGAATGGATTCATTTTCGTACTGGTCCCCCATGGGAATCAGACCCCCAACCCTGGCATTGCAAGCACCATGCTCTGCCAATTGAGCCACACATGACTTAATTCTCACTTGATACATAGTTTTTGTGTTTAATAGGCTTAATTACACATTCTGTTGATACCCCAAAGTGATGCTTTATTGCAATTGGTAGTCTGACATTTGATGTAATTTTTATTTTTATTAATTTTCACTAAGTATTTTTAATGTAGTGAACTCCTTTTTCAAAGTAACTTTAGTTTAATAAAACTATATATATTTTTTTTAAAGGGTAGCTTTTGTGTAGCTTAACTTCTTCCAGTGTGAAGTAATTGCTAGCTTGGTAACCTATATTTTCAGAGTAGCTTCCCCAACACTTTCGAAGCACTGCTCATTGGCCAACAGGGAAAAGGAAGAGAAAGTAACAAGTCCTCCCATGGACAAAATGGAGGACACACACAGTAAGGGATGGACTCTCAATGAGAGAGAATTCTAAGGAGCAGCTCTCATTTCTGTAGTCTTCATCATGACCCTCTGGGGGATAGAAATAGACTTTCTATTCAGCTCGCAATTCAGTTCTTTCTTTCTTTCTTTCTTTCTTTCCTTTCTTTCTTTCTTTCTTTCTTTCTTCTCTCTTTCTTTCTTTCTTTCTTTCTTTCTTTCTTTCTTTCTTTCTTTCTTTCTTTCTTTCTTTCTTTCTTCTCCTTCTCTATTAGGCCTCTCTCATGCTGCCATACTCTGTAATTCTTTGGAGGCAGTGTTCTTGTCTGGACTCTGCTCTCTGTCAATCATAGTGTATCCCTGTCCTGCCTGCTGGCCTTGTTTTCCTGCCCTATGTTTCAGGACCAGGAGGGAGAGCAGGAAGCAGACAAACGCTCCAGTGACAAAGAATGCCTGCAGACCCAGGAACCTGCACACAGAAGAGAGGTGGGAATATCAGACATACTGTATACTCTATAACAGGCCTGGGTCTAATAAATACAGTATTGGAAATACTTTTAAATACTTGAACTGTGTTTGATTTAGTTTGCCTGGTAAAATGGTCTGTAACTGCTCTATGCTAAATCAAGCACATCTCAAATACTTTCTAGTATGGCTGACATGGCTGACATATCTGTTGGCACTTGCCTCTGTCTGAAGAGGTCCATGTTGTAGTAGTGACAGGATGTGTTCCTCCCACACTTCTTCCCCCAGATGATACAGGTGGTGTCTATGGCAGTGCCATACAGGACTGGGGCTGGCAGGAACGCTGGAGACACACATACACAGAATTATAAACACACATCCATGCACGCACGCACACAGACATGCATGCACACACTGTGTAAACAGACATTTGGATGAGTGCCTGTGAGGTTATTATTCTTGAGTGGCAGTGTTTATGTTAATTATCCCTGTAGAGTCTTACTTCCATAGTGTACATGGTCCTGCTTAAAGGTAGAGTCAGCTAAATGACATTGCATGAGCAGCAACGCAGATATTGTGATGAGTGAGATGCAAGACAGTATCTGTGCATGCTCACAAGTTCGCTTCACACTTTTACAACGTGGTAGCCACGGGACCAAAACAGCAGAGAAGTTTGGCATCGCGCTCCAATGCTCTTAGTTGTTGTGGAAATTGACCCACTATGCTGTTTGCTTTGTGCATCTACGCCATATTGCTGACTCTACTGTACCTTTAATGTCACCTAACAGGACGAACAGAGTCAAATTCAGGGTTAAATATTTAAAAGGCAGTTTCCCAGATGTTTGCTGTTAAAATTATGGATGTCTACTCGAGCAGAAAAGTCGATCACTGTAGGTCATTTATCTACATTTCTTGGAATCAAGGGGAAAGAGGTGAGTGTGGCTGTCTGTGGAATGCTGATATACAGTGTCTTCAGATAGTATTCACACCCTTTGACTTTTCCACATTTTATTGTGTTAAAGGTGGGATTAAAATGGATTTAATTGTAATATATCTACACAAAATACTCTGTGATGTCAAAGTAGAAGAAAAATATGAACATATGTAAAAAAAATAATTAAAAAAAGTATGAAAATAAACACTAAAATGTCTTGATTACATAAGTATTCATACCCCTGAGTCAATATGTACATGTCAGAATCACATTTTGCAGTGATTACAGCTGTGACTCTTTCTGGGTAAATGTAAGAGCTTTGCACACTTGGATTGTACAATATTTTCTCATTATAAATGTCTTAATTCTTCAAGCTCTGTCAAGTTGGTTGTTGATTATTGCTAGACAGCCATTTTCAAGTCTTGCCATAGATTTTAAAGCCAAAACTGTAACTAGGCCACTCATTCAATGTTGTGTTGGTAAGCAACTCCAGTGCAGTATTTACTGTATTTGGCCTTGTGTTTTAGGTTGTTGTCCTGCTGAAAGGTGAATTTGTCTCCCAGTGCCTGTTGGAAAGCAGGCTGAACCAGTGATGTGTTGTGTTGGATTTGCCCAAAACATAACGCTTTGCATTCAGGACATGAAGTTCATTTTTGGCAGTTTTACTTTAGTGCCTTATTGCAAACAGGATTCATGTTTTGGAATATTTTTCATAATGTACAGGCTTACTTCTTTTCACTCTGTCATTTAAGTTAGTATTGTGAAGTAACTACAATGTTGTTGATCCATCCTCAGTTGTTTCCTGTCACAGCCATTAAACTCTTAACTGTTTTAAAGTAAACATTGGCCTCATGGCGAAATCCCTGAACGGTTTCTTTCCTCTCCGGCAACTATATCTTTGTTGTGACTTGGTGTATTGATACACCATCCATAGTGTAACATCACCATGCTCAAAGGGATATTCATTGTGTCAGCTTTTTAAAAACATTTTTACCGATACCAATAGGTGCCCTTCTTTGTGGGCATTGGAAAACCTCCCTGGTCTTTGTGGTTGAATCGGTGTTTGAAATTCACTTCTCAACTGAGGAACCTTACAGATAATTGTATGTGTGGAGTACAGAGATTAGGTAGTCATTCAAAAATAATTTTAAACACGATTAATGCACACAGTGTGAGCCCATGCAATTTATTTTGTGACTACTTGTTAAGCATTATGTGACTTGTTACTCCTGAACTTATTTAGGCTTGCCATAACAAATTGATTGAATACTTATTGATTCAAAACATTTTCAGCTTTTCATTTTTTATTGATGTGTAACAATTTCTAAAAACATAATTCCACTTTGACATTATGGGGTATTGTGTGTAGGCCAGTGACACAAAATCTAAATTGAATCAATTTGAAATTCAGGCTGTAACACTGTAACTCACCCAGCACTCTGAAGAGCATGTACTGAACCCCCACAGCAAAAGACTTATCCTCTGGTCTCACTGTCCTGTAGAGGAGAGTGGGAGAGAGAAGGAAAAATTGATGGAGAGGGTAGAGGGGACGGAGAGTGAAAGGATGGGTGAGGGGTAACAGAATCAGTGCTGGTGTGAAGAAGCTACTGACCAGCTGGATGGAACAGCGTTTAAATCGGAGTGTATCACAACAGCTGAACGGATGCAGTAAACCATCTCTCTCTCACACACACACACACACACACACACACACACACACACACACACACACACACACACACACACACACACACACACACACACACACACACACACACACACACACACACACCAACGTGCTTTACTTTATCTTGAAATCATTGTTGCATGCACCTTAGAGACTGCAGCCCTATGTACATATAATCATTGAACACTGGTCACTTTAATAATGTTTACATAGTGTTTTACCGACTTTATATGTATATACTGTATTTTAGTCATTGCTCAACCTATATAACTACTGCTGTACACACCATTTCTACTCATATACTGTCCCTTCTGTCTATACACACCATTATATATATTTATCTTCCTGCTCTGACATTGCTCGTTCTGATATTTCTTCATTTCTTTTCACTTTTGGATTATGTGCGTATTGTTTTCTAGGCACGGGAGCTTGAAACAAACATTTCGCTGCACCTGCAATAACATCTGCAAATCTGTGTACGTGACTTTGATTTACAGATGCTCTCTCTCTCTCCCTCTCTCTCTTTCATTGGTGTGTGTGTTCAGTATGTTAATATCATGTTAGGCCTGTGTGTGAAAGGTGTGTGAATGTTCTACCTCAGTATCATCATGTAGGATGGGGTCTGTGAGAATGATGCAATGAAGCAGGTGAGAGCAGAGAGAACCATGAAGGGCAGGAGGAGGTGTTTACAGTCGCTACCGCATGTCCCTGGCAACGCATAACCATAGGATCCGCTGACCCCTATGCAGCCACAGTCGGTGTATTTCTGTCAGAGAGACAGAGAGAGTCACATGACGTTAACCACAGGCCAAGCAGACCCACACCATTGCATCTGGTAGTAACTGTTGGCATTAGTAGGTATGAATGAGAATCTCACAAAGACATTGAAAAGACATTGTCAAGAAACAGTCTCTCTGGCTTCAAGCAAAACTAATATTCTTCTCCCAGGCTTTGTGTGGTGGTGGTGGTGGTGGTGGTGTGTGTGTGCCTGCATGTGTGTAAGTGTGTGTGTGTGTGTGTTGGTTCAAGAATGCTGAGTCTGGCTTTAAACTCAGTTTTCCATGCAGTAGGCATCGGGCTGTGACAGTAAAGCAGAAGTGAGGCCCCTTTAGAGTCTGTCTGACATGTCTACTACCTTGAAACCCATCATCTAGGGTTTCTTCAGTCATTCTGCATCTTATATGATTTCATTTTCTCTCTGCTTTCTTTTTTAAGCTCATGTGCAAATATAATATATGGAAGATTCATTGAATGGGAATGGTTGGCCAGGAGAAGTTAGGATTTGTTGAATGGGAATGGTTGGCCAGGAGAAGTTAGGATTCGTTGAATGGGAATGGTTGGCCAGGAGAAGTTAGGATTCATTGAATGGGAATGGTTGGCCAGGAGAAGTTAGGATTCGTTGAATGGGAATGGTTGGCCAGGAGAAGTTAGGATTCATTGAATGGGAATGGTTGGCCAGGAGAAGTTAGGATTCATTGAATGGGAATGGTTGTCCAGGAGAAGTTAGGAGTCGTTGAATGGGAATGGTTGGCCAGGAGAAGTTAGGATTTGGCCCATTTATGGATAGGCAGGTGTAGTGGTTTACCAGGATTTTGCTGGTGTTATCGTCCAGCACTTTGGTCAAGCAGCCTGCATGACAGGGCGATCTGAACTCCACCCCGTCTGAGCCACACACTGGGTTAAAGGCCTCAGTTGGACAGGAGCACCTAGAGCTACACTCCAAAGACCTGTTCTGTCTGAGAACAGAAGAAGATGTAAGAGAAATGGTGCCTGGTACAATATGGCAGCTTATGGCTTAAGTGTTGTTTTAAGGAGGGTGGCGAGGTGAGGGTAACCTTTTGAGACGGCAACCTACTTGGTGGGGTAGACGCCAGTGACCCTCTGTGTAGAGCAGCCGAGGAGGAGGAGAGGCAGAGCGGTGAGTATACACATCAAGATGGCTGACGTGCACATGAGGGCGGAGCCTCTAGTAGAGATACTCAGCCTCCTCATCAGAGCCCCGCCCAGCACGATGCCCAGCACCGCCAGAGGGATGTTCACCCCACCTACAGGCACACAAAGATCAAAGAGTAAGGGTCACTCAGAATAAAGCAGTAGGCACGTTCCAGATAATGTTAATTGCAGTCTCAAAAGATAGCTATGTAAATATGGTTCCGGAGACATAAAACACTGAGATGTGCGCATCCCGACTTTGAGAAAGGCAACCTGGAACACAACCAGTGTTTCCCCTTACTTAGGCAGGGTGGTTCCCCCCGGACTAGCTCTGTTAACCCCCTCCTAAAAATGGTTAGCCTTATTTGGTTGTCATGGAAAATGTTGATATATTGGCAGCTTCAGGTGCTAACACTGGAGATTCTGCACCCCGCCAAAGAACTGGCTACAACACTAGGGTAAAGGGCAAGTAAACCCCATCCAGATTTGACCCTGTTCATCAAAGAGAACACACTGTATTCCAAGGCTATAAACATGGGTGGCAGGGGTTTGATTGGCTGTGCTCTGCACATACAATGGAGTCTTTATCGTCTGGACAGCATCTGTGAATGATTACCTCCAGTTGATCATTAATCTGACAGATTTTTATGGGGATTTTTTTACTATGCTAATTAGATTTCCACGGGGCACGGACATCGACCTTAGGGGGTTAAAAGTGTTTATGTGGTAGTTTTCTATGCGCTCTGTGCTTTCCATAGACCATTGGAGAGTTGAAGCATAATTATTCTAGCTAGTACTGTGTATATGTCAAACACAGGTGTCAAATACTTGAGGTGTGCAGATTTGACTGAAGCAATCACTCTCCATGGAGTGGAATTTTCATTTGGTCCATTGGTTCTATTTCTATTCAATTTTTTTAGACAAACCCTAACCTTAACCTAAACCAGGATGTTCCACAGAGATAATGAATGGTGTCTCTCACCGATCATCATATTGGAGAAGGAGGCGGTCTGGGTGAACTGGCGCTCTATGAACTTGGCCATGAAGGTGGCAAGGCCCGCTATCATAGCTGCCAGGTGGACCTGTGCCAGCACCACCAACAGGTAGATGGGGTTCTGCAGGGTCCGCAGGGCAATACGGGGGAAACCTGGGAGAGAGAAGGGGAGGGGAAAGAGAGGGAGACGAGGGGGAGAAGGAAGAGGCGAGCGAAGTCGATGACCTAACTGCTTCAGACCATATTTACCAAGGGATGAGAAGCAATAGAGGAAGAGAGAGACCACCACAACTACTTTTCATATACTATCAGTATCATGACATCAGTGACCGTCACCCTCAACGCCATGTAGTCACCCACAGACACAATGAAGGGAAATGGAAAGGAAACAGACGGATGTGGTCTTATAAAAGAGTCTAACTTTTGAGGAACTGTGTGAGGGTGAGTTCCTGGATGGGGTCTGGCAGCGGTTTCTTTTCCTCCTCGCCTCTGGGTTCTTTGGCATCGCCTGCAGCTTCCTAACCAGGGGAGAGGAAGAACCACAATGATGCTCTTTACTCGTGTTAAAGCAGATTTGAGTGTGAATACGGTACAGTAAACATGTAATCCTGCCTGTATTGCATTAACTCTCTCTAATAGACTTTGAAGAGACCTGGGTCACACGATGTGGCAAAGAGATAGTTTGTCTGATTGCAAAATTATCAAATGTAAAGTGTATTTTTTATTTTTTATTTCACCTTTATTTAACGAGGTAGGCTAGTTGAGAAAAAGTTTTAATTTACAACTGCGACCTGGCCAAGATAAAGCAAGCAGTGCAACACAAACAACACAGAGTTACACATGGAATAAACAAACATACAGTCAATAATACAATAGAAAAAGTCTATACACCAGTGTGTGCAAATGAGGTAGGATAATGGAGGTAAGGCAATAAATAGGCCATAGTGGAGAAATAATTACAATTTAGCAATTAAACACTGGAGTGATAGATGTGCAGAAGATGAGTGTGCAAGTAGAGATACTGGGGTGCAAAGGAGCAAAATAATAATAATAATAAAAGTATGGGGAAGCGGTAGTTGGATGGGCTATTTACAGATGGGCTACGTACAGGTGCAGTGATCTGTGAGCTGCTCTGACAGCTGATGCTTAAAGCTAGTGGGGGAGATATGAGTCTCCAGCTTCAGTGATTTTTGCTGTTTGTTCCAGTCATTGGCAGCAGAGAACTGGAAGGAAAGGCGGCTGAAGGAGGAATTGGCTTTGGGGGTGACCAGTGAAATATACTTGCTGGAGCGTGTGCTACAGGTGGGTGCTGCTATGGTGACCAGTGAGCTGAGATAAGGCAGGGCTTTACCTAGCAAAGACTTATAGATGACCTGGAGCCAGTGGGTTTGGCGATGAATATGAAGCGAGGGCCAGCAAACGAGAGCATACAGGTCGCAGTGGTGGGTAGTATATGGGGCTTTGGTGACAAAACAGATGGCACTCTGATAGACTGCATCCAATTTGCTGAGTAGAGTGTTGGAGGCTATTTTGTAAATGACATCCCCGAAGTCAAGGATCGGTAGGATAGTCAGTTTTACGAGGGTATGTTTGGCAGCATGAGTGAAGGATGCTTTGTTTTACGAAATAGGAAGCCGATTCTAGATTTAATTGTGCATTGGAGACACCTAGGTATTTGTAGTTGTCCACATATTCTAAGTATGGTGCAATGCAGTGCACTCAAGTTACACGCCAAGCTTTAGAGCTTTTAAAGCTCCAGCATTCAAGAGACAGAGAGAGAGAGAGACTGTGTGTCTGTGTTTGTGTTTGTGTGTGTGTGTGCACGCCCAGTTATGCTCTGGCATGTTAATGTGATATACAGCCTCTTTCACTATTGAGCAAGACCTGGCACGAATATTCTTCTTTGTGCTGGATGACTGATTAGAGAAACATGAACCAAAATCTGATAAAACAACATTTCAGAATGATGGATATGAGCCAAGACCTTATTCAACAAGGTCAAAACACACCACTCTCACTTGCTCTGAACCACATATTTTCTATGAGAGAAGATTGTGCAACTTTCGTTAGAGTCAATAAATCATAAATATATGTCATGACTGTGACTCAGCTGGTATACAATCACCTCTTTTGGCATCTGTTGGGGGAAGAAGAGGTAGGGCAGGGAGGTGAGAAAGAGGAAGGAGGCTGCCACGACAAAGCCCAACCACCAGGCTCCCACCCAGCGAGGGTCCCCTCTCTCCAGACCTATCTCATCTGCAGACAGGAGAGAGACATGTTACTGTACTAGTGGTAAAGTACAATATCAATAATAAAATAAAAATATTCGATGATACTATTAAATTAAATAATAAATTGAATCAAATGCACTGTATGTATAGAAATGTACCCTGAGCACAGTTCCTGGTTTCAACATGTTATAACATTTTGAGCAATTTTTGACAGTGTTAACAGAAAGTTTTTTTTCCCCTTGGTATCATGCAACAGAACATTGAATCTCCGTCAAACTGATAGCCGTTTACAGGAAGAAATCACAGTCTTTCACTTTCAGTCATTGAAAATGAATGTGGAGCTTCTCCCAGTGAAAGAGAGTGATTTTTTCCTGTAAACTGCTATCAGTTAAGTGTTCTGTTGAATGAGGTCTCACTGGCTATAGGAACCCAAATTCCAGTTAAGAACCTATTTTACTCCAGAAAGGGAGTAAAGTGGATTTCTCTCATAGAAATTAATCTCATATCATGCACTGTTGTACAGAAGTAAATAAGTTAAGTTATTCATTATATGCAGTGCCTTCGGAAAGTATTCAGATCCCTTGATTTTTTCCACATTTTGTTGCATTACAGCCTTATTCTAAAAAGGATTAAATAGTTTTTTTTCTTCAATCTACATACAATAGCCCATAATGACAAAGGAAAAACAAATGTATTTAAAAAAAAACAAGTCTTCTTGGGTATGATGCTACAAGCTTGGCACACCTGTATTTGGGGAGTTTCTTCCATTCTTCTGGGGAGCGTCGCTGCAGAGCTATTTTCACGTCTCTCCAGAGATGTTCAATTGTTCAAGTCTGGCCTCTGGCTGGGCCACTCAAGGACATTCAGAGACTTGTCCCAAAGCCACTCCTGCGTTGTCTTGGCTGTGTGCTTAGGGTTGTTGTCCTGTTGGAAGGTGAACCTTCCTACCAGTCAGAGGTTTTGAGTGCTCTGGACCAGGTTTTCATCAAGGATCTCTCTGTACTTTTCTGTGTTCGATCCTCGATCCTGACTAGTCTCCCAGTCCCTGTCGCTGAAAAATATCCCCACAGCATGATGCTACCACCATGCTTCACCATAGGGATGGTGTCAGGTTTCCTCCAGACGTGACGCTTGGCATTCAGGCCAAAGAGTTCAATCTTGGTTTCATCAGACCAAATAATCTTGTTTCTCATGGTCTGTGAGTCTTTAGGTGCCTTTTGGCAAACTCCAAGCGGGCTGTCATGTGCCTTTTACTGAGGAGTGGCTTCAGTCTGGCCACTCTACCATAAAGGCCTTCTGGGAGGTCCCAACTCCACAGAGGAACTCTAGAGCTCTGTCAGCGTGACCATCAGGTTCTTGGTCATCTCCCTGACCAAGGCCCTTCTCCCCTGATTGCTCAGTTTGGCCGGGCGGCCAGCTCTAAGAAGAGTCTTGCTGGTTCCAAACTTATTCCATTTAAGAATGATGGAGGCCACTGTGTTCTTGGGCATCTTCAATGCTTCATAGATTTTTTGGTACCCTTCCCCAGATCTATGTCTCAACACAATCCTGTCTCTGAGCTCTACGGACAATTCCTTCAACCTCATGTCAACTGTGGGACCTTATATAGACAGGTGTGTGCCAGGTGTGTGCCTTCCAAATCATGTCCAATCAATTTAATTTACCACAGGTGAACTCCAATCAAGTTGTAGAAACATCTCAAGGATGATCAATGGAAACAGGATGCACATGAGCTCAATTTTGAGTCTCATTGCAAAGGGTCTGAATACTTATGTAAATAAGGTATTTCTGTTTTTTATTTTTAATACATTTGCAAAAATGTCTAAAAAACGGTTTTCACTTTATCATTATGGGCTACTGTGTGTAGATTGATGAGGATTTTTTTACATCCATTTTAGAATGAGGCTGTAACGTAACAAATGTGGAAAAAGTCAAGGGGTCTGCATACTTTCCGAAGGCACCGTATATAACTTCCATATTAGTTCTATGTGTGTGTGTGTGTGTGTGTGTGTGTGTGTGTGTGTGTGTGTGTGTGTGTGTGTGTGTGTGTGTGTGTGTGTGTGTGTGTGTGTGTGCGTGCGTGCGTGCGTGCGTGCGTGCGTGCGTGCGTGCGTGAGTGAGCGAGTGCGTGTGCTAACCTTTGGACATCTTGTCGATGTCGACATAAAAACTCAGCATGAAGGAGCCCATCATGAAACCAAATGCAGGACCGATAGACGTGACAGCCAGGAGAATACCTACAGGGGGGAACCACAGTCAGACATAACACTCCTGTTGTGGGGCAATACAGTTAAACAGAAAATAAAGTTTAAACAGAAAATAAAGTGTGATTGCTCATGATTTGCTTCTCCCCAGATCATACTTAAGTTGATGAAAAGAAAATGAAAGTCTGCTCATTGTTTTTAGACTAAACACGACACAGCCTTGAGAGCTGCAAACAATGAGTGGATACAATACATTCACTTTTGTTTCATTGCTATTTTTTTCACCTTCTACACCAGGGTTATGTGTGAAATGTCTCATCTCACACTCCCTCTAATGTCCCTGCAAGTATTCCCAGTAATGGAGGTTATAGAGTGCAGGCAAAAGTTGCAGGAACGTTACAGAAGTATGGTGGAACGCTCCCTCTTAAAAAACAACAATAATCTATTGATTTGTAGTTTTAAAAAAAACGCCATTTTGGCCCAAAAGACCTGCATCAGAATGTGTATTCCCAGTATTCCAATAATTTTCTGTGTTTCCCAATCATTCCCAGTGATCGTACCGAGGTAGAAGGGAGAGTTTCTCTTGCTGGCATAGTCATCAATGTAGGAGATTCCGAAGGGTTGGATGGGAACGCCGCCGATTCCCAGGAGTAGCTGTCCTAGGAGCAGGAGCGGGAATACGCCCTGCTGAGCATGACTCTCCTGCTGTGTGCAGCTGTGATTGGACAAGGGTGTTTGGAAGGAGCTCTCTAATTGGCAGAGGCCAGAGTTGTCATCCTTGGATTCTATGGAACAAAGGTAGAGGTAGGAAGGAGTTAGAAGTTAGGTGATAACTATTTTTGTTTTGAGATTCAAACAAATGTGTGTTCGTGTGTGCGTGTATTTGAATGTGTGTACGTGTCTGCATTTGTGTGTGTGTGACTTACGGCTGATGTGGACTGTGTACTCGTAGGGGCCACTGATGAAATGAGGCAGGGCCATCATCAAAGCAGCCAGACTGGCCACCAGTGCCCCTCCACCGATGAACCGCGGTCGGTGAACACGGCTACCAAAGAAACTGACAAACACTATCAGGACCGTGTTCCCCACCTACACACACGCACACACACACACACACACACAGTCTTGTACAGCTAACCTTGTGGGGACACAAAATTCAGTCCCATTCAAAATCCTATTTTCCATAACCCTAAACCGTACTCTTAACCTAACCTTAATCTTAACCCTAACCTTAACCGAAAAAACCTAACTTTTTTAAAAATGTTATTATTTCACCTTTATTTAACCAGGTAGGCCAGTTGTGAACAAGTTCAGATTTACAACTGCAACCTGGCCAAGATAAAGCAAAGCAATGTGACAAACAACAACACAGATTTACACATGGAATAAACAAACATACAGTCAATAACACAATAGAAAATTCCATATACAGTGTGTGCAAATGAGGTAAGATAAGGCAGGTAAGGCAATAAATAGGCCATAGAGGCGAAATAATTTCAATTTAGCAATTAAACACTGGAGGGATGTGCAGAAGATGAATGTGCAAGCAGAGATACTGGGCTGCAAAGGAGCAAACAATAAAAATAACAGTATGGGGATGAGGTAGTTGGATGGGCTATTTACAGATGGGCTATGTACAGGTGCAGTGATCTATGAGCTGCTCTGACAGCTGGTGCTTAAAGTTAGAGAGGGAGATATGAGTCTCCACCTTCAGTGATTTTTGCAATTTGTTCCAGTCATTGGCAGTAGAGAACTGGAAGGAACGGCAGCCAAATGAGGAATTGGCTTTGGGGGTGAGCAGTTGAATATACCTGCTGGAGCGTGTGCTACGGTTGGGTGCTGCTATGGTGACCAGTGAGCTGAGATAAGGCGGGGCTTTACCTAGCAAAGACTTATAGATGACCTGGAGCCAGTGGGTTTGGCGACAAATATGAGAGCATACTGGTCGCAGTGGTGGGCAGTATATGGGGCTTTGGTGACAAAATGGATGGCACTGGGATAGACTGCATCCAATTTGCTGAGTAGAGTGCTGGAGTCTATTTGTAAATGACATCGCCGAAGTCAAGGATTGGTAGGATAGTCAGTTTTACGAGGGCATGTTTGGCAGCATGAGTGAAGGATGCTTTGTTGCGAAATAGGAAGCCGATTCTAGATTTAATTTTGGATTGGAGATGCTTAATGTGTCTGGAAGGAGAGTTTACAGTCTAACCAGACACCTAGGTATTTGTAGTTGTCCACATATTCTAAGTCAGAACCGTCCAGAGTAGTGATGCTGGACGTGTGGGCAGTAATCGGTTGAAAAGCATGCATTTAGTTTTACTTGCATTTAAGAGCAGTTGGAGGCCATGGAAGGAGAGTTGTATGGCATTGAAGCTCGTCTGGAGGTTAGTTAACATGGTGTCCAAAGAAGGGCCAGAAGTATACAGAATGGTGTTGTCTGCGTAGAGGTGGATCAGAGAATCACCAGCAGCAAGAGCGACATCATTGATGTATACAGAGAAAAGAGTCTGCCCGAGAATTGAACCCTGTGGCACCCCCATAGAGACTGCCAGAGGTCCAGACAACAGGCCCTCCGATTTGATGCACTGAACTCTGTCTGAGAAGTAGTTGGTGAACCAGGTGAGGCAGTCATTTGAGAAACCAAGGCTGTTGAGTCTGCCGATAAGAATATGGTGATTGACAGAGTTGAAAGCCTTGGCCAGGGCGATGAATACAGCTGCACAGTATTGTCTCTTATCATGGCCAGCTCGGAAGTGAAAATAACCTTAACCCTAAACCCCTAGAAAAAGCAATTGACCTCGTGGGGACTAACAAAATGTCCCCAGTTGGTCCAAAAATGTTTTATTTACTATTCTTGGGGCGACTTCTGGTCCCCACAAGAATAGTTAAACACGTCCACACACACACACACATACCTTATCACACTCACGTGCACCCTCTCACATGTGAAAATTTAAAGTACATCTTCTGAAAATAATAATCTTAACCCAATGAATTTGGAACAAATCTGAACCAGCTCAGTAGAGTGGTGGGTTGCATGGCAGGCTCACCTCATTGAATGAGGCCAGGATGCCAGACTTCTGGCTGGAGAAGCCGTAGCGTCTCTCTATAGTGGAGATGGAGCTCTTCAGATACCCAGACACCAACAGTTGGGCCAGCTGGAGCATACCATGGCATAGCACGAAGAACTAGTGGGGAGAGAGGCTGACAGACTATAGATACGTGTAGTATAAATCATTCATAATTAATATAACAGATCTGATCAATGGTCTATAGAAAGCTCAAAAGTCTGATTCAAATATTCAGGAGAACTTTATGTGGAACCACGTCATGTTTCACGTATGACACCTTTATGTAAAGAGATTATGTAATGTAACAAAACATAATGCTACTGTAGTTACCTGGAGGGCTAAAGAGGGTCTGGTTTTCTCTCTTTAGAATGGCCACTCTGTAGGCCTATGAGTAACTTAATGAGGATTTTCACTCCCAGAACATAATGTGTTACATGTAATACAAACTGCCTAACCCTAATCTTTTTAAAGTAATTCTTTATTTGCCAAGTTTCTTATCTTAATTCTCCTGAAGATACAGTTTTACAAGTGAATTCACAAGGAAGTAGACTCATGTAGTTAAAAGACACATACAGAACCAAGTTTATGTGTTTCTAACTCATGGGAACACTACAAGGATGTGCTGAAAACAACAGGAAACACAACCCCTCCTGGGGCTGGAGAGGAACATCACAGTAGGCTACAGGACACACATCAAAGTTTTCACTACATTAAGAAATAAACTACATTTCAGATTGCAAAACAAGGAAGATTTGCTCCCTTTCCTCTCTGACGATGGACCTTAGATTTTTGGGCTCCAGTCCACAACATGAGGATATCCTGTCAATTAATGTAGGTTAAACTCCTTAATGTTAGCACGCTAGCTGTCTCTGTGACCCTAACATCACAGAATCCAAGTCTAAATCTTCTGGACTCCTGAACAGCAGTCTCTAGACATAGATTTGCCCTTTGACCTCACTTCCCGGTATTTGTCTCAGTTCTGCGACAACACAACACAACACACAAAGCAGACCAATACATCAATTGGGCTTTTTCGACATTGCAGATGATCTACAAATCAGCTTGAATCATAAATAACTACTAATTATTATTTGTAGATCAGTCAATTTACTCACAACACATCACAGATTTGATGCTCTCGAACACTGACACTCACTGAGAGTTGGGAGTAATGATGTGAGAGGTGAGAGACAGGAGTAACCAGTTGTGGAAAAAATACTAAATTGTCATACTTGAGCAAAAGTAAAGATACCTTAATAGAAAATGACTCAAGTAAAAGTGAAAGTCACCCAGTAAAATATTACTTGAGGAAAAGTCTAAAAGTATCTGGTTTAAAATGTACTTAAGTACAGGGGTAGAAAAGGTACTCAGTTGTCATACCTGAGTAAAAGTAAAAAGTAAACGCTATGCATCAAATTCCTTATATTCAGCAAACCAGACGCCACAATTTTCTTGTTTTTTTAATTTACAGACAGACAGGGGCACACTCCCACACATCAATAATTTACAAATTAAATATCTGTGTTTAGTGAGTCCGCCAGATCAGAGGCAGTAAGGATTACAATGTGTTATTTTGATTCATGCATCAATGGGACCATATTGCTGTCCTGCCTGAGCAATCGAAATATAATGAGTACTTTTGGGTGTCAGGGAAAATGTATGGAGTAAAAAGTACATTATCTTCTTTAGGAATGAGTAAAAGTAAAAGTAGTCAAAAATATGAATAGCAAAGTACAAATACTCCAAAAAATGACTTAAGTATTACTTCGAAGTATTTTTACTTAACCTTTCTAAAGGAAAGTGTGGGTCCCACGCCGGACGGTTGAGCTAACATAGGCTAATGCGATTAGCATGAGGTTATAAGTAACAAGAACATTTCACAGGACATGGACATATCTGATATTCGTAGAAAGCCTAAATTATTGTTAATCTAACTGCACTGTCCAATTTACAGTAGCTATAACAGTGAAAGAATACAATGCTATTGTTTGAGGAGAGTGCATAGTTATGAACTTGAAAATGTATTAATAAACCAATTAGGTACATTTGGGCAGTCTTGGTACAACATTTGAACATAAATGCAATGGTTCATTGGATCAGTCTGAAACTTTGCACATACACTGCTGCCATCTAGTGGCCGAAATCTAAATTGAGCCTGGGCTGGAATAATACGTATGTTTTTTTCTTTGTATTATCTTTTACCAGATCGAATGTGTTATACATTAATTTCACATTTCCACAAACTGCAAAATTTTTCCTTTCAAATGGTTTCAAGAATATCCATATCCTTGCTTTAGGTCCTGAGCTAAAGGCAGTTAGATTTGGGTATGTCATTTTAGGCGAAAATTGAAAAAAAGGGTCGGATCCTTAAGAGGTACTTTACACCACTGGGAGTAAAATGTAATAAGCGAGAACCAATAATTTTGGAAATTGTACACACAACAGCAACAGCCGGACGGTAAAATGCTATTATGCTAATCAGCAGTATTGCGTGGCGTTCTAAAAAGTATGCCACTCTCATAGATTTCTATTCCTTTGCTACTACTGGTATGTAATTGACATTTGGCGCTAGTTGCAAGTGGAAATGTTATATGTAGTTTTGAGGTGACGCAGCCTACCTTGATGCTGTTGAAGGGGCTCCTGCATCTGGCGGGAGGCTTCGACCTCAATTGTTCAGAGTTCATCTGGAGGTCGCTGGCCATCATACCTGTCTGACTCAGTGATCCAACCCAGGAAGTAGAAAATCTATAAATGTCACAAGATTTCCAGTCAAGTTCTTTTCCTTGTACTCTGTTTACTTTGTATCTTCAATCTTTATATTCACTTTGTCTCTATATAATTTGGACTCCAATAACACTTATACTTACTTCTATCTCTGCTGGTGTTCTGTATCTACTGCCATTGTTAAAATCAGGTAGAGGAGATGTGCTATTCATTTAAATCATATTGAGATGCAGTGCTCTGAGTTTATATTCAGTTTGAAGAGAAACGATCTTCATTCACATCATAATGTTGAGAGAGAGAGAAAGAGAGAGATTAAGAGAGAAAGAGACAGAGAATGGGGACAGACAGATCGACAAATTGAGACCAACAGAGACAGATGTAGGGAGGAAAATTTAGGGGGATATGCCTGGGTTCAAGTTGTCCACCATTTCTTATTACAAAGTGAATGTGAAAGTCAGTGAGCATTGCTCCATTACATCCCATAAAGAATCCCAAGTTGTGGTGACATGCTGGAGAGATCATGACTTTAAGATTAACTTTACCTCTGCGTTTTACAACAGTTTAGTGAATTACTGTGCACATTATGCACCAGATCTCACTAAACAATGCACTAATAGCAGATATAAATCTGATCTGAAGACCACACAGAAGAGAGGTTGCATGGCACTGGCCACTAGAACACACCTTAGAGAAGCATTTCCACATGCAGTATATACTTACTGTGTGTTCTTACTGTAAAGCAGTAAGATGCTGCAATAGACAGTGTCTTCAGAAAGTATTCACACCCCTTGACTTTTTCCACATTTTGTTGTGTTACAGCCTGAATTTAAAATGTATAAAAAACATTTTTGTCACTGGCCTACACACAATCCCTATGATGACAAAGGTGCTTCGACAAAGTATTGACTTTGAAGTGTGAATACGTATGTAAATTAGATATTTCTCCATTTCATTTTCAATACATTTGCAAAAAAACAAAAAAAAACATGTTTTCACTTTGTCATTATGGGGTATGTGTAGATGGGTGAGAGAAAAAAAATCAATTTTGAATTGAGGCTGTAACATAACAGAATGTGGAGTCAAATGGTATGAATACTTTCTGAAGGCATTAGTTTTTGTGTGGTGTTTTTCCACGTTTTTCCCCCCAAGCATGTTTGTGTAACATGGGAGTTGGTGTGGCTGCAGTCAACAGAGATAAGATGGGCAGGAGACAACCACCAATCAGTTGTGGAATGTCAACAAAAACAAACACTGTACCAAATACATTTAAACTCAGTTTTTCACAATTCCTGACATTTAATCCTAGTACAAATTCCCTGTCTTAGGTCAGTTAGGATCACCACTTTATTTTAAGAATGTGAAATGTCAGAATAATAGCAGAGAGAATTATTTCTTTCAGCTTTTATTTCTTTCATCACATTCCCAGTGGGTCAGAAGTTTACATACACTCAATTAGTATTTGGTAGCATTGCCTTTAAATTGTTTAACTTGGGTCAAACGTTTCGGGTAGCCTTCCACAAGCTTCCCACAATAAGTTGGGTGTATTTTGGCCCATTCCTCCTGACTGAGCTGGTGTAACTTACTCACACACGCTTTTTCAGTTCTGCCCACAAATGTTCTATAGGATTGAGGTCAGGGCTTTGGGATAGCCACTCCAATACCTTGACTTTGTTGTCCTTAAGCCATTTTGCCACAACTGGAAGTGTGCTTGGGGTCATTGTCCATTTGGAAGACCCATTTTCCACCAAGCTTTAACTTCTTGACTGATGTCTTGAGATGTTGCTTCATTATATCCACATAATGCCATCTATTTTGTGAAGTGCACCAGTCCCTCCTGCAGCAAAGCACCCCCACAACATGATGCTGCCACCCCCGTGCTTCACGGTTGGGATGGTGTTCTTCGGCTTGCAAGCCTCCCCCATTTCCCTCCAAACATAACGATAGTCATTATGGCCAAACAGTTCTATTTTTGTTTCATCAGACCAAAGGACGTTTCTCCAAAAAGTACAGTCTTTGTCCCCATGTGCAGTTGCAAACCATAGTCTGGCTTTTTTAATTGCGGTTTTGGAGCAGTGGCTTCTTCCTTGCTGAGCGGTCTTTCAGGTTATGTCGATATAGGACTCATTTTTCTGTGGATATAGATACTTTTGTACCCGTTTCCTCCAGCAACTTCACAAGGTCCTTTGCTGTTGTTCTGGGATTGAATTGCACTTTTCGCACCAAAGTACGTTTATCTCTAGGAGACAGAACGCGTCTCCTTCCTGAGCGGTATGACGGCTGAGTGATCCCATGGTGTATATACTTGCGTACTATTGTTTGTACAGATGAACGTGGTACTTTCAGGCATTTGGAAATTGCTCCCAAGGATGAACCAGACTTGTGGAGGTCTACAATTTTTTTTCTGCGGTCTTGGCTGATTTCTTTTGATTTTTCCATGATGTCAAGCAAAGAGGCACTGAGTTTGAAGGTAGCCCTTGAAATACATCCACAGGTACACCTCCAATTGACTCAATTGATATCAATTAGCCTATCAGAAGCTTCTAAAGTCATGACATAATTTTCTGGAATTTTCCAAGCTGTTAAAAGGCACAGTCAAGTTAGTGTATGTAAGCTTCTGGAATTGTGATACAGTGAATTATAAGTTAAATAATCTCTCTGTAAACAATTGCTGGAAAAAATGACTTGTCATGCACAAAGTAGATGTCCTAACCTACATGCCAAAACTATAGTTTGTTAACAAGACATTTGTGGAGTGGTTGAAAAACAAGTTCTAATGACTCCAACCTAAGTGTACGTAAACTTCCGACTTCAACTCTATGCTGCACACAGCAACCTGTTCTCTCACACATAATCTCTACACACTGCACAGTACATTAGATTACAGTGTCTGAATTACAGCTAGTAGAGTTAGTGGATCACAGTTAAAAGCAGTATTACAGAACAGTACAGTTGGTCACTTACTCTGTAGATGAAGCTGAGGTTTAGTGGTGTGTTCTGTATCCACTCCTCAGATATCGACTCACACAGAAAGTGAGCTTAGTTGGAACCCCAGGAGGTAGCTTTCACTCGATGAAGTAAGGCGTGCTCAACTTTGAGGAATTCCTTGAATGTAACTGAACAGTGACTGAACAGATAGGGGGAGGAGAGTGGGGCTGGGGTTGTGGGTGTGGGTGGGAATGAGGAAAAGGGAGGTAAGTTAACATTATAAGAGAATACAGGATAAGATAAAGGAGATAAACTCTACTATCATGTGGGTAGAATGTCTGAACAACATACTGTACTGGTTGTTAGACAGCTATGCACGTTGTTTATATGGCTTACAGTAAAGACTGAGCGCAATAGATCTGAATGGGATGGTTAATTTGGTGTGATATACAGTTGAAGTCGGAAGTTTACAAACACTTAGGTTGGAGTCATGAAAACTCATTTTTCAACCTCTCCACAAATGTCTTGTTAACAAACTATAGTTATGGCAAGTCGGTTAGGACATCTACTTTGTGCGTGACACAAGTCATTTTTCCAACAATTGTTTACAGACAGATTATTTCATTTATAATTCACTGTATCACAATTCCAGTGGGTCAGATGTTTACATACACTAACTTGACTGTGCCTTTAAGCAGCTTGGAAATTTCCAGAAAATGATGTCATGGCTTTAGAATCTGCTGATAGGCTAATTGACATAATTTGAGTCTATTGGAGGTGTACCTGTGATTGTATTTCAAGACCTACCTTCACACCCAGTGCCTCTTTGCTTGACATCATGGAAAATCAAAAGAAATCAGCCAAGACCTCAGAATGAAATTGTAGACCTCCACAAGTCTGGTTCATCCTTGGGAGCAATTTCCAAACGCCTGAAGGTACCATGTTCATCTGTGCAAACAATAGTACGCAAGTATAAACACCATGGGACCACGCAGCCATCATACCGCTCAGGAAGGAGACGCGTTCTGTCTCCTAGAGATGAACGTACTTTGGTGCGAAAAGTGCAAGTCAAGGTGTTGGAGTGGCTATCACAAAGCCCTGACCTCAATCCTATAGAACATTTGTGGGCAGAACTGAAAATGCGTGTGTGAGTAAGGAGGCCTACAAACCTGACTCAGTTACACCAGCTCTGTCAGGAGGAATGGGCCAAAATGCACCCAACTTATTGTGGGAAGCTTATGGAAGGCTATCTGAAACGTTTGACCCAAGTTAAACAATTTAAAAGCAATGCTACGAAATTCCAATTGAGTGAATGTAAACGTCTGACCCACTGGGAATGTGATGAAAGAAATAAAATCTGAAATAAATAATTCTCTCTACTTTCTTCTGACATTTCACTTTCTTAAAATAAAGTGGTGATCCTAACTGACCTAAGACAGGGAATTTTTACTAGGATCAAATGTCAGGAGTTGTAAAAAACTGAGTTTAAATGTATTTGACTGAGGTGTATGTAAACTTCCGACTTCAACTGTATGTTACCTTGATTAGCGTTAATAATCCTTTTAATTATACTGAACAAAAATAAAGCAGCATGCAACAATTTCAAAGATTTTACTGAGTTACAGTTCATATAAGGCAATCAATCGATTGAAATAAATTAATTCGGCCCTAATCTATGGATTTCACATGACTGGGAATACAGATATGCATCTGTTGGTCACAGATACTTAAAAAAAAGGTAGGGAAATGGATCATTAAACCAGTCAGTATCTGGTGTGACCACCATTTGCCTCACGCAGTGCGACCTCTCCTTCGCATAGAGTTGATCAGGCTGTTGATTGTGGCCTGTGGAATGTTGTCCCACTCCTCTCCAAAGGCTATGCGAAGTTGTTAGATATTGGTGGGAACTGGAATTCACTGTTGTACTTGTCGATCCAGAGCATCCTCTAACATGCTCAATTGCTGACATGTCTGGTGAGTATGCAGGCCATGGAAGAACTGGGACATTTTCAGCTTCCTGTAATTGTGTGCAGATCCTTGCTACATGGCGCAGTGCATTATCATGCTGAAACATGAGGTGATGGCGGCGGATGAATGGCACGACAATGGGCCTCCGGATTTTGTCAAGGTATCTCTGTGCGTTCAAATTGTCATCGATAAACTGCAATTGTGTTCGTTACCATAACCCCACCACCACCATGGGGCAATCTGTTTACAGCGTTGACATCAGCAAACCGCTCGCCCACACAATGCCATAAACGTGGTTTGCGCTAGTGAGGCCGGTTGGACGTACTGCAAAATTCTCTAAAATGACGTTGGAGGCAGCTATTGGAAGAGAAATGACCATTAAATTCTCTGGCAACAGCTCTGGTGGACATTCCTGCAGTCAGCATGCCAATTGCATGCCCCCTCAAAACTTGAGACATCTGTTGCATTGTGTTCTGTGACAAACCTCAAATTTTATAGTGGCATCTTATTGTCCCCAGCACAAGGTGCCCCTGTGTAATGATCATGCTGTGTAATGATCATCTTCTTGATATTGCACGCCAGTCAGGTGGATGGATTATCTTGGCAAATGAGAAATGCTTACTAACAGGGATGTAAACAAATTTGTGCACACATTTTGAGAAGAATGTATTTTTTGTGAGTATGGAACATTTCTGGGATGTTTACTTTCAGCTCATGAAACATTTGACCAACACTTTACATGTTGCCTTTATATTTTTGTTCAGTGTAAATAACACTATTCTGATATTGGCCTTTGGTGGTTTTATTGGATATCCTCAGGACTCTGATCAGGCTGCAATGGCATCATATCACCAGGAGGTGGTAATACAGTGCTTTGTATGGGATATTTCCGTAAAGAGCACGCTACAGAAAATCACAGAGAACCTGTACTATACAACCAACTGCAAGACAAAACTCATTTTGCAGCAGTCTTCAAACGTGTAATTGGAAATTTTGAAAAGCAATGATATCTTGGTCTGAATCACAGGCCTACTGCTCTAATTACACCCTCGCCAGGCTGCATTGCCATCTATTTAGTACTTGAGTTACTCTACATCCCCTTAGCGTACTTATCTCCTGGCCACACTTTATTTGGATATTCCAGATTGTCCATCGGCAGATGCTCTACAGATGGTCATACTATCAACAAACTATATGTTGATAAGCAACTGTTTCCTAGGGTTACAGTTAGGGTTCGGTTTAAAATGAGGGTTAGTGTAAGGGTTAAGGTTAGTGTTAAATTTAGGTTTAGGTTAAGGGTTAGGGTTAGGGTTAGTAGATAGTTAGTTGAAATGTTACTGATAGTCTGTAGAGCATCTACAGATGGACTATCCAAGTTAACTCCTTAATAAATCTCCTTACTGCAAAATCCAAACTTGTCAAAATGGTTTCATTTTTCGTTCAGCCCACTCCTGATTTTGGCTCCTGGTTGAAGGCACTGCATTTCAGTGTAAGAGGCATCACTACAGTCAATGGTTCGGATCCAGGCTGTATCACATGCTGCTGTGATTGGGAGTCCCATAAGGCGATGCACAATTGGCCCAGTATCGTCCGGGTTTGGCTAGGGTAGGCCATCATTGTAAATAAGAATTTGTTCTTAACTGACTTACCTGGACAACGCGTCCGATGTAGCGGGCCAGTAAAACATATTTTGTTGTTTAATTCAGAAACTGACAAGTTATGGCATTTCTTTGTGTAAACAACTGTTTTCCCATTTTCAATTGACTTGGCCAATGGGAAAGTGCTTTTCAGACCTTAAAGTTAGTCTCTGTGTAAGGTATGACATAATGATTAAAAGGTTGCAAAACGGTTTTATGATGACAGAGTTTTTCTAATCAGGTCACATAGTTTTAAACTAGAAAAACTCCTGCCCTATAGGGAGGATGAATACCCTGTCAAACTGTAGCAACCTTGTACTTGTTCAAGGAATTATATTTTAAAAGTAGACTAATGGGGTTTTTGTTACATTTGCATTAACACAGTCTAGCCTATGTAATCACTATTTGTTGATTTAATACATTTTTTTTATTAAAAAAGGCCCAGGTAGCCTAGCCAACTAAAGTTTTAATATTAACAACATTTTAAACAAAATATAAACAACATTTCACATTTTAACACAAATAAATTTGCTTAGGCTATAAATACTGTAGTGATCCTGGTTTATAAGCGCGGATATGGAGAATGTTGAGGGTTTGAGCAGCGCTCCCTGTTTTCTGCTTCGTTTCCCATGGGCAGATGGGACAGGGCGCATAGAGGCCAGGCATACAGTTGATCAGCCTGATACAGCATGTCAGATTGTTAATGTGTAGGTGTAGGCTGCTACAACATTTCTGTAAAGAGTTTTTGCTTTTGTCTGATGGGAGTGAGCTTTCTATAGATGCTTGACACGCGCGACCTGTGATTTCAGTGAATCTGATTGGTCAAGACACACACACCACACACACACACACACACACACACACACACACACACACACACACACACACACACACACACACACACACACACACACACACACACACACACACACACACCAGCAGCACTCTGATGAGAAGGACATAGAGTGTGAGTTGACGGATTATGAGGCAAGGCAAGTCAGTCTGAAAAACAGTAGGCCTAATTTGTCCCTGTATTCCATGCTTTTGCTTAAATTTAGTAAACCAAATCAAAAGTGGTGGGGGGCTACCCCACCTAATTGAAAAGTGCTGAGGCAAATGCCTGCTCGCCACACGTTTGCTGTCGTCCCTGCAGTGGACACAACACTACAGGGTCCATATCTATTATATTACTTTTCATTGAATGTTGCTTAGACTGATTTTTTTATTGTGCAAGAATAATAAGACCTGAGTGGCGCAGCAGTCTAAGGTACTGCTTCTCAGTGCTAGAGGTGTCACTACAGACCCTGGTTCAATTCCAGGCTGTATCACAACCAGCCGTGATTTAACGGGGCGGCAAGTAGCCTAGTGGTTAGAGCGTTGGGCCAGTAACCGAAAGGTTGCTAGATCGAATCCCTGAGCTGACAAAGTAAAAGTCTGTCGTTGTTCAGCTCCTGAACAAGGCAGTTAACCCACTCTTCCTAGGCTGTCATTGTAAATAAGAATTTGTTCTGAACTGACTTGCTGAGTTAAATAAATCAATTACAGCCTCTCAAATACTGTGAATCTTTCCAGAGCAAAGTAATAGGTTTCTGAGTCAGACCTTGGCAGTCATTTTCTTATACAATAAAAGGTCTTGGATGTGTTTCCAACTCTTGTTTCAGAAGTGAAACACCTGTTCAAAGAAATGCCTAATGGATACAATAAAGTCATCATTATCATCATCATCACCTCCGCTGTTGTAGTGGACGCCTGTTCAATGGTCAATTAATTGTAATTAAATGTGTCAAGGACTAGGGGTAGCCTACTAGTGAAAGGGAACATATTTGGTGAGAGAGTAACAGGACAGCACAGATTCCCAGTTGAATTGGCAACATTATTTACTTATTTTCAGATGGTCAAATTCTTGAGTTAGGGCCAGTTCTTACTCTCATGTCCTTGAGTTTCTATGACAACTAAAGTTCTGTTTTTATCTTTCTCCTCCAAGCACCATGGAACACTCTGTTATTAACAAGGAGCTCAAGGGAAATGTTGGCTCCCCTAATGTCTGCTGTTTCATCACCCCTGCCCCCAGTCAACACGCCCCCCGTTAGAATAGCATGGACCTCTGAGCGACTAGAGGATCCGTAATGAACGCTAACCTAATAGCTCTGCCTAACACCCAAAGGGATGAGTGGAACTGTTGCACTGTCATTAACGAGCTCCATTGTGGGATGACTTCAACAAACACCTATTAACAGTGTCTGATAGTAATTAGTGCTTTTGGAGCCAGAGATTGTGTTTATCAGACGGCTACGTTAATACTAATGAGATAAGGCCATAATGGTCTCCTGGTATTTGAGGCCCAATAGCTCCACCTCTACATCATAGTCACAAGACTGATTGGAGTTTGGCTTTTGGGCCTTGGGTTTTTCTGTATTGTCTTCTAGAGTGATCTAGTTTAGACAACAGTTCAAACTTTGAATTTTGCTCAGTCAGTATTATATAGTCTGTGTTCATAATGAATACCACTCCTATTTCAGACAATAATAGGCCTACGTAAAGTTACATTATGTAAGCTGACCTTTTCTGTCTGTGTGACACTATTTTCTGTGTCCTCACTCCTCACTAAAGTATGCTCTATAACCTTGCAGTGCCCAGTGGAAAACCTGGCTGAGAAAGGGAGAGAAAGGGGGGGAAGAATAAGAGATGAGTAGAGGGACAGGCCAAACGGAACAGTCCATCCAAAGGGGCCCAACTATTCCCTGTCTTCTGCCCTGGAGGGCCATCCCAGGGTGCATCACTTCACCTCCTCTAATTCAATTATCTCTGGGTCATCAGTAACACCTATGAGGCCAGAGGGACCGTTCACTACCTACAAGACCACACACACCACCTCCTTCACACACATACATAAATACAGAAGCACACACACTCACACTGACCACATCAACCATAGTCCCTAAAGGAGTACAGTGCAGTCAACTCTGATCTTCTGAAGTAAAACTTTAGTTTGTTGACTGGACATTGAGTGAGTCTGCACAGTGCTTTCTCACCGGTGGCTGTTTGGAGGGGGTGAGGAGGCTGTTCCTACAGAGGCCTCATTAACCCCCTGGTGTTACACAGTGTGATTAGTGACTCTATGACAGTGACTGGGGAACTCATTAGTCAGACATGGGCTCTATACTGCAGCAACAATTTGCAACACTGACAAACAAGTATGTGTGATGAAATAGCAGAGTCAGTCTTACACACAGATATGCCTACACACCAGGGTTGGGGTCAATTTGGATATAATCAGTCAATTCAGGAAGTAAACTGTTGGCACTACATCTATTTTAAGTGACTTCTCAATAGACTGAAAAGGAGAATCTATTTATTTCAAGTTTTGTAATTAAAAATTCAAATCACTTTCTGAATCGAGTTACCTTAATTTGAATTGACCTAAGCCCTGCTTCAAACAACAAGCAAAATAAGAAACACATACATGCAGATACACACTCCGACAGATTTCTGATATGTATTTGCAAATCATTTGCTGCATAATTTTTTCAAACGTATAAATAAGGATATATCATACCAATGATACATACTCATCGATTCCTTCAGAATATAACTTATAAAAGCTCAATGAGCTTAGTTCAACTGGTACCCCATCAGAACTGAAAATATAAGATTGTTTTACTCCAATGTTTGAAAACATTGTAAATGTAGACAAACACTGTATAACCTAAAAATATGCTTAAACTCTAAATTGGATAACTTAGATGGTCAGTCCTTGCATCAATAGCTACAGTATGTCTATGAATTTAAGAGTGGTTACATTTATTCAGGCCCATCTCTCATCTTTTTACCAAAACAGAGGCTGGATGACTGCTTTGTTATTGTTTCTACTCCGGATTGCCCCTTTAATTATACATTTTGAAACAATACATTTTTTCTGACCAGTATCCCTGCTAGCCAGCGACACACCCAATGCTTAGGCTAACATTTGTACAATTAAAGTGTTGGAACCTGATGGAAGGCACTAATATTATTATACTTTTTTTTTTATCCATTACTAATTTATGTCACCATCCATGACTATTATCATCAAATGTGTGTTCCTTATCTAAATTATTCTCAGGATTATGGTACTGTAGAACCTCCTGACATTTATTGGAGCTAGTGGGAAGCGGTAGCTGATGATGATCATAAGAATGACGATCTCATAGATCATATAGATGACCAGGTGAGAGGCGTAGGTCTGTAAGGTCTTACGTGGATTGCCCTTGTCACACCTCCTCATCAGACAGGCTGACAGGATCTTGGCGTAGCAGAAACTGATGATAAAGAAAGGAGCTGCTGCTGAGAGTCCAAGACAAGTCATGCACAAACCTGGAATGACATGAAGAATACACTTACTTGCCGTAGATGTTGTTGATGGGGGTCGGTAAGCAGGCCAGGTTCAGGATGGAGCGGTTACTGCAGTAGACATGCCTGATGAGGTTGCCACATAGGGAAGTACCCACATTCAAAATGAAGAGCAAAGCTATAAGGCTGATTGCTCCTGGCCAGCACGATCACTAACACCATGTGGGCCATGGTCATGATAGCATGGTACCTCAGTGGTTCACCGCCACAGTGCTGAACCGCCACATACTGTACCTGCAGTTAGAATAGCATAGAATAGTCAGCATCTGGTGTGACCAACATTTGCAGAGCGACACTCCTTAGATTAGCGTTGATCAGGCAGTTGATTGTGGCCTGTGGAATGTTGTCCCACTCCACTTCAATGGCTGTGCGAAGTTGTTGGATATTGGCAGTATCTTAAACACACTGTCGTACACGTATATACAGAGAATCCCAAACATGCTCAATGGGTGACATGTCTGGTGAGTATGCAGGCCATGGAAGAACAGGAACATTTTCAGCTTCCAGGAATTGTGTACAGATCCTTGCAACATGGGGCTGTGTATTATCATGCTGAAACATGAGGTGATGACGAAATCCATTCATCCACCGCCACGGTATCTCTTTGCATTCAAATTGCCATCGATAAAATGCAATTGTGTTCGTCGTCCGTAGCATATGCCTGCCCATAACATGACCCCACCACCACCACGGGGCACTCTGTTCACAACATTGACATCAGCAAACCGCTTGCCCACTTGACGCCATACACGTGATCTGCAGTTGTGAGGCCGGTTGGACATACTGCCAAATTCTCTAAAACAACATTGGAGGTGGCATATTGTAGCGAAGTTAACATTAAATTCTCTGGCAACAGCTCTGGTGGACATTCCTGCAGTCATCATACCAATTGCACGCTCCCTCAAAACTTGAGACGTCTGTGGCATTGTGGTGTGTGACAAAACTGCACATTTTAGAGTGGCCGTTTATTATCCCCAGTTCAAGGTGCACCTGTGTAATGATCATGCTGTTTAGTCAGCTTCTTGATATGTCACAACTGTCAGGTGGATGGATTATCTTGGCAAATTAGAAATACTCACTAACAGGGATGTAAACAAATTTGGGCACAACATCTGAGAGAAAAAAGCTTTTTGTGCAAATGGAACATTTCTGGGATCTTTTATTTCAGCTCATGAAACATGAGGCCAACACTTTACATGCTGCGTTTATATTTTTGTTCAGAATACAATGTTGTTGATCCAACCTCAGTTTTCTCCAGAGTTACAGGCATTAAACTCTGTAACTGTTTTAAAGTCGCCTTTGGCCTCATTTTGAAATCCCTTAGTAGTTTGCTTCCTCTCTGGAAACTGAGTTAGGAAGGACAACTGTATCTTTGTAGTGACTGGGTGTATTGATAAACCATCCAATGTCATTAAAAACTTCACCATTCAATGTCTGTATTTTTAACCATTTACCAATAGGTGCCGTTCTCTGCGAGGCGTTGGAAAACCTCCCTTGGAAAACCTCCCTGGTCTTTGTGGTTGAATCTGTGTTTTAAATTCACTTTTCAACTGAGGGACCTTACAGATAATTGTATGTGTGGAGTACAGAGATTAGGTAGTTATGGAAAATGTATGTTAAACACTATTATTGCACACAGAGTGAGTCCATGCAACTTATTATGTGACTTGTTAAGCACATCTCTATCCACGGTTTCTGGTTTGGGTAGGTTTTAATAGTCACAGTGGGTACAACATCTCCTACACATTTCCTGATAAACTCAGTCACCGTATCTGGGTGTTCGTCGATATTATTTTTTATTATCCAGAACGCCGCAGCCCGTCTGGTGTTCAACCTTCCCAAGTTCTCTCACGTCATCCCGCTCCTCCGCTCTCTCCACTGGCTTCCAGTTGAAGCTCGCATCCGCTACAAGACCATGGTGATTGCCTACGGAGCTGTGAAGGGAACGGCACCTCCATACCTTCAGGCTCTGATCAGGCCCTACACCCAAACAAGGGCACTGCGTTCATCCACCACTGGCCTGCTGGCCCCCCTACCTCTGAGGAAGCACAGTTCCCGCTCAGCCCAGTCAAAACTGTTCGCTGCTCTGGCACCCCAATGGTGGAACAAGCTCCCTCACGACGCCAGGACAGCGGAGTCAATCACCACCTTCCGGAGACACCTGAAACCCCACCTCTTTAAGGAATACCTAGGATAGGATAAAGTAATCCTTCTAACCCCCCCCCCCCCCCTTAAAAGATTTAGATGCACTATTGTAAAGTGGTTGTTCCACTGGATATCATAAGGTGAATGCACCATTTTGTAAGTCGCTCTGGATAAGAGCGTCTGCTAAATGACTTAAATGTAAAATGTAAAAATTATTCTCAGAGGCTACCCGGAACATATCCCAGTCTGACTGATCAAAACAATCTTGAAGCATGGATTACGATTGGTCAGACCAGCGTTGAATAGTCTGTAGCACGAGTACTTCCTGTTTGAGTTTCTGCCTACAGGAAGGGAGGAGCAAAATGGAGTCATGATCAGGTTTGCCGAAGGGACGGCGGGGGAGGGCCTTGTAGGCGTTTCAAAAAGCTGAGTAGCAGTGGTCCAATGTTTTGTCAGAGCGAGTGCTACATTAAACGTGTTGGTAGAACATCTGTATCGGCTTGAGGGGAGTATACACGCCTGTGACTATAACCAAAGAGAATTCTCTTGGGAGATAATATGGTATTCTAGGTCGGGTGAACAAAAGGACTTGAGTTTCTGTATGTTATCACAATGACACCATGAGTAGTTAATCATGAAACATACACCCCCGCCCTTCTTCTTCCCGGAGAGATCTTTATTCCTGTCTGCGCAATGAACTGATAACCCAACTGGCTGTACGGACTCAGACAGTATATCCCGAGAAAGCCATGTTTCCGTGAAACAGAGTATGTTACAATCCCTGATGTCTCTCTGGAAGGAGATCCTCGCCCTGAGCTGGTCAACTTTATTATCCAGAGACTAAACATTAGTGAGTAATATACTCGGAAAAATGGGTGGTGTGCACGCCTCCTGAGTTGGACTAGGAGTCCACTCCGAATACCCCTTCTCCGCCGGAGTCCACCCTGAATACCTCTTCTCCATTGTTCGCCCTGGGGGGGTTCAAACAATGGATCCAATTCGGGAAAGTCGTATTCCTGGTTCTAATGCTGGTAAAGCTGGTGAGTTACCGCCACTCTGATATCCAAAAGTTCTTTCCGGTTGTATGTAATAACAAAAAAACAATTCTGGGCTAATAATGTAAGAAATAACACAGGAAAAACGCAATACTGCAAAGTTGCTTAGGAGCTAGAAGCACGGCTGCCCTATCTGTCGGCGCCATCTTCGGGAAAGAAGATGATCAAGGGATGATCATCGGAGCATCGGAGCATCGGATGCATCGGATGCATCGGATGCCAAAGTGAGTAGTCGTGCTGTACTTCGCTCCGCGGGTAATATTACATTACATTACATTACAACGGAACGATTTGATTAGTGTAATGTTAGCTAGCTAGCTACATAGTTGTCTTTGCATCAAGGATAAAGGAGAGTCTTGTCTTTAAAATGGTGTAAAATAGTCATATGTTTGACAAATTGAAGTTTTGGGATTTTTGAAGTGTTTGTAATTCGCGCCACGCTCTATCATTGGATATTGGCGAGGCCCAGAGACTGCAGACACCCCATTACACTTTCTGGCGCCTTCTGAGAGCCAATGGAAGCCTTAGAAAATGTCACGTTACAGCACATATGCTGTATTTTCGATAGAGATGCCACATAAGGAGAACAAATTGTCAGACAGGGCACTTCCTGTATGGAATCTTCTCAGGTTTTGGCCTGCCATATGAGTTCTATTATACTCACAGACACCATTCAAACAGTTTTAGAAACTTTAGGGTGTTTTCTTTCCAAATCAAACAATTATATGCATATTCTAGTTTCTGGGCAGGAGTAATAACCAGATTAAATCGGGTACGTTTTTTATCCGGCCGTGAAAATACTGCCCCCTATCCAAAACAGGTTAAGTCAAACGACACCGCTGGTCCTGCTCACATTGCCCTACCCTATGCTTTGACCTCTTTCTCCCCTCTCTCTCCAGATGAAATCTTGCGACTTGTGACGGCCGGCCGCCCAACAACCTAGCCGCTTGACCCTATCCCCTCCGCTCTTCTCCAGACCATTTCCAGAGACCTTCTCCCTTACCTGACCTCGCTCATCAACTCATCCTTGACCGCTGGCTACGTCCCTTCCGTCTTCAAGAGAGCGAGAGTTGCACCCCTTCTCAAAAAACCTACACTCGATCCCTCCGATGTCAACTACAGACCAGTATCCCTTCTTTCTTTTCTCTCCAAAACTCTTGAGCGTGCCGTCCGTGGCCAGCTCTCTTGCTATCTCTCTCAGAATGACCTTCTTGATCCAAATCAGTCAGGTTTCAAGACTGGTCATTCAACTGAGACTGCTCTTCTCTGTGTCACGGAGGCTCTCTGCACTGCTAAAGCTAACTCTCTCTCCTCTGCTCTCATCCTTCTAGACCTATCTGCTGCCTTTGATACTGTGAACCATCAGATCCTCCTCTCCACCCTCTCCGAGTTGGGCATCTCCAGCGCGGCTCACTCTTGGATTGCGTCCTACCTGACAGGTCGCTCCTACCAGGTGGCGTGGCGAGAATCCGTCTGCGCACCACGTGCTCTCACCACTGGTGTCCCCCAGGGCTCAGTTGTAGGCCCTCTCCTATTCTCACTATACACCAAGTCACTTGGCTCTGTCATATCCTCACATGGTCTCTCCTATCATTGCTACGCAGACGACACACAATTAATCTTCTCCTTTCCCCCTTCTGATAACCAGGTGGCGAATCGCATCTCTGCATGTCTGGCAGACATATCAGTGTGGATGACGGATCACCACCTCAAGCTGAACCTCAGCAAGACGGAGCTGCTCTTCCTCCCGGGGAAGGACTGCTCGTTCCATGATCTCGCCATCACGGTTGACAACTCCATTGTGTCCTCCTCCCAGAATTCTAAGAGCCTTGGCGTGACCCTGGACAACACCCTGTCGTTCTCCGCTAACATCAAGGTGGTGACCCGATCCTGTAGATTCATGCTCTACAACATTCGCAGAGTACGACCCTGCCTCACACAGGAAGCGGCGCAGGTCCTAATCCAGGCACTTGTCATCTCCCGCCTGGATTACTGCAACTCGCTGTTGGCGGGGCTCCCTGCCTGTGTTATTTAACCCCTACAACTCATCCAGAACGCCGCAGCCCGTCTGGTGTTCAACCTTCCCAAGTTCTCTCACGTCACCCCGCTCCTCTGCACACTCCACTGGCTTCCAGTTGAAGCTTGCATCTGCTATAAGACCATGGTGCTTGCCTATGGAGCTGTGAAGGGAACGGAACCTCCGTACCTTCAGGCTCTGATCAGTCCCTACACCCAAAGAAGGGCACTGCGTTCATCCACCTCTGGCCTGCTCGCCTCCCTACCTCTGCGGAAGCACAGTTCCCGCTCAGCCCAGTCAAAACTGTTCGCTGCTCTGGCACCCCAATGGTGGAACAAGCTCCCTCACGACGCCAGGACAGCGTTATTATTATTATTATATTATGCAGATAAGACATCTTAATTATCTATGTTACCTAACTAATTCTGATTCTTCCGCCACAGTAGTCTTGAGGTATTTCTCGCCTGAGATAGAGTATCTCATGATAAGCTGTAGACCACACTATCTACCAAGAGAGTTTTCATCTATATTTTTCATAGCCATCTATTTCCCAGCACAAACCGATGCTGGCACTCAACGAGCTGTATAAGGCCATAAGCTAACAAGAAAATGCTCATCCAGAAGCAGCGCTCCTAGTGGCTGGGGACTTTACACGCAAACTTAAACCGTTTTACCTCATTTCTACCAGCATGTCACATGTGGAAAACTCCCCACACAGCGACGCAAACAAAGCTCTCCCTCACCCTCCATTTGGTAAATCTGACCATAATTCTATCCTCCTGATTCTTGCTTTCAAGCAAAAACTAAAGCAGGAAGTACCAGTGACTCGCTCAATACGGAAGTGGTCAGATGACGCGGATGCTAAACTACAGGACTGTATGTTCCGGGATTCATTCAATGGCATTGAGGAGCATACCACCTCAGTCACCGGCTTCATTAATAAGTGCATCGACGATGTCGTCCCCACAGTGACCCTACGTTCACATCCCAACCAGTAGCCATGGATTACAGGCAACATCCGCACCGAGCTAAAGGCTAGAGTTGCTGCTTTCAAGGAGCTAATCCGGATGTTTATAAGAAATCCCACTATGCCCTTAGACGAACCATCAAACAGGCAAAGCCTCAATACAGGACTAAGATTGAATCCTACTATACTGTCTCTGACGCAAGTCAGATGTGGCAGGGCTTGCAAACTATTACGGACTACAAGGGGAAACCCAGCTGTCGGCTGCCAAGTGACGTGATCCTACCAGACCGGCTAAATGCCTTTTATGCTCACATTGAGGCAAGCAACACTGAAGCATGCATGAGAGCACCAGCTGTTCCGGAAGACTGTGCAATCACTCTCTCCATAGGTCAACATTCACAAGGCCGTGGGATATGTACAGAGCATGCGCAGACCAACTGGCAAGTGACTTCACTGACTTTTTAAACCTCTCCCTGGCCAACTCTGTAATACCTACACTACCGGTCAAAGTTTTAGAACACCTATTCATTCAAGGGTTTATTTATTTTTATTTTTACTATTTTCAACATTGTAGAATAATAGTGAAGATTTCAAAACTATGAAATAACACATGGAATCATGTAGTAACTAAAAAAGTGTTAAACAAATCAAAACATTTTATATTTGAGATTTTTCAAATAGCCACCTTTTGCCTTGATGACAGCTTTGCACACTATTGGCATTCTCTCAACCAGTTAATTTGGAATGCTTTCAAACAGTCTGAAGGAGTTCCCACATATGCTGAGCACTTGTTGGCTGCTTTGCCTTCACTCTGCACTTCGACTCATCCCAAACCATCTCAGTTTGGTTGAGGTCGGGTGATTGTGGAGGCTAGGTCATCTGATGCAGCACTCCATCACTCTCCTTCTTGGTAAAATAGCCCTCACACAGCCTGGAGGTGTTTTGGGTCATTGTCTTGTTGAAAAACAAATGATAGTCCCACTAAGCCCAAACTAGATGGGATGGCGTATCGCTGCAGAATACTGTGGTAGCCATGCTGGTTAAGTGTGTCTTGAATTCTAAATAAATCACAGACACTGTCACCAGCAAAGCACCCCCACACCATAACACCTCCTCCTCCATGCTTTACAGTGGGAAATACACATGTGGAGATCATCTGTTCACCTACACCGCGTCTCACAAAGACAGCGGTTGGAACCAAAAATCACAAATTTGGACTCATCAGATGAAAGGATAGATTTCCACCGGTCCAGTGTCCATTGCTCTTGTTTCTTGGCCCAAGCACGTCTCTTCTTGTTTTTGGTGTCCTTTACTAGTGGTTTCTTTGTAGCAATTTCACCATGAAGGCTTGATTCACACAGTCTCCTCTGAACAGTTGATGTTGAGATGTGTCTGTTACTTGAACTCTGTGAAGCATTTATTTGGGCTAGAATTTCTGAGGATGGTAACTCTAATGAACTTATCCTCTGCAGCAGAGGTAACTCTGGGTCTTCCATTCTTGTGGCGGTCTTCACGAGAGGCAGTTTTATCATAGCACTTGATGGTTTTTGCGACTGCACTTGAAGAAACTTTCAAAGTCTTAAAGTAATGATGGACTGTCATTTCTCTTTGATTATTTGAGCTGTTCTTGTCATAATATGGACTTGGTCTTTTACCAAATAGGGCTATCTTCTGTATACTCCCCCTACCTTGTCACAACACAACTGATTGGCTCAAACACATTCAGAAGGAAATAAATTCCACAAATTCACTTTTAAGAAGGAACACCTGTTAATTGAAATGCATTCCAGGTGACTACCTCATGAAGCTGGATGAGAGAATGCCAAGAGTGTGCAAAGCTGTCATCAAGGCAAAGGGAGGCTATTTGAAAAATCTCAAATCTCAAATATAATTTGATGTGTTTAACACTTTTTTGGTTACTACATGATTCCATATGTGTTATATCATAGTGTTGATGTCTTCACTATTATTCTACAATGCTGAAAATAGTAAAAATAAAGAAAAACCCTTGACTGAGTAGTTGTTCAAGAACTTTTGATGGGTAGCGTACATGTTTCAAGCAGACCACCATAGTCTTTGTGTGAAGGTAACCTGCCTAAATGTCTACCACCCCATAGCACTCACGTTGGTAGCCATGAAGTGCTTTGAAAGGCTGGTCATGGTTCACATCAACACCATCATCCCAGAAACCTTAGACCAACTCCAATTTACATACCGCCCCAACAGATCCACAGATTACGCAATCTTAATCGCACTCCACACTGCCATTTCCCACCTGGACAAAAGGAACACCTATGTGAGAATTCTGTTCATTGACTACAGCTCAGTGTTCAACACCATAGTGCCCACAAAGATCATTACTAAGCTAAGGAGCCTGGGACTAAACAACTCCCTCTGCAAATGGATCCTGGACTTCCTGACGGGCCGCCCCATGGTGGTAAGGGTAGGCAACAACATGTCTTCCACGCTGATCCTGAACACGGGGGCCCCTCAGAGGGAAACTCCAACACCATCATTAAGTTTGCCGATGACACAATGGTGGTAGGACTGATCACTGACAATGATGAGACAGCCTATAGGGAAGAGGTCAGAGACCTGGCAGTGTGGTGCCAGGACAACAACCTCTCCTTCAACATGAGCAAGACAAAGGAGCTGATCGTGGACTACAGGAAAAGGAGGGCCGAACACGCACCCATTCACATCGACTGGGCTGTAGTGGAGTGGTCGAGAGTTTCAAGTTCCTTGATGTCCACATCACGAACAAACTATCACGGTCCAAACACACCAAGAAAGTCCTGAAGAGGGCACGACAATGCCTTTTCCCCCTCAGGAGACTGAAAAGATCCTAAAAAATGTCTACTGCTGCACCATCGAGAGCATCCTGACCGGTTGCATCACCGCCTGGTATGGCAACTGCTCGGTATCTGACTGTAAGGCGCTACAGAGGGTAGTGTGTAAGGCCCAGTACATCACTGGGGCGAAGCTTCCTGCCATCCAGGACCTATATACTAGGCGGTGTCAGAGGAAGGCCCCAAAAATTGTCAAAGACTGCTGTCACCCAAGTCATTGACCTTTCTTTCTGGGACAGCAGGTTAATTATTAAGGGGTCCCGCTAGCGGGACAACTTTCGGTGAAACTGGAGGTTGCACAATTCAAATAAATAATCATAAAAGTTATGGATATTAAACATTTAGGAACATACAAGTGTCTTATATCTGTTAAAAGCTTAAATTATTGTTAATTTAACTGCACTGTCTGATTTACAATAGGCTTTACAGCGAAAGCATGTCATGAGATGGTTTGAGGACGGCGCCCCACATCAAAATATTTTTCCACCAGCACAGGTTTCATATATTCACAAATAGCAATTAAATATTCACTTACTTTTTGAAAATCTTTCTCTGATTTGTCAACCAAAGGGTCCCAGCTACAACATGTAGTGTCGTTTTGTTAGATAAAATCCTTCTTTATATCCCAAAAAGTCTATTTAGTTGGCGCCATCGATTTGAGTAATCCACTCGTTCAACATGCAGAGAAAGGATTCCAAAAAGCTACCGCTAAACTTTGTTAAAACAAGTCAAAATACATTTCTATTTAATCCTCGGGTACCCTAAAATGTAATTAAACTATGATATTTCATACAAAAATAAGTATGTTCAATAGGAAACCGATATTAGCAGGTCCGCGTCCTCTTCGTCGTGCGCGCATAGACTGATTTCCAAGTCTGTATCCCAGTACTAAAACTCATAATTCTTCCTTGTTTGGGAAGAAACAAGCCTGAAACCTTGAACAAAGACTACTGACATCCAGTGGAAGCCATAGGAATTGCATACTGGGAGCTAGATGACATTTTTTCCCTATACGTTCTAATGGAAGAGCATGGGCTCCGGTTGGTTTTTCTTGGGATTTTCTCCTACCATATCTATTGTGTTATAGTCTCCTACATTATTTTAACATTCTACAAACTTCAGTGTTTCCTTTCCAATGGTACCAATTATATGCATATCCTGACTTCAGGGCCTGAGCAACAGGCAGTTTACTTTGGGCACGTCATAAATGGAGAAAAATAGACCCTAGCCTGAAGTTTTAAGCGGTATCGGAGCACCAAGTCTAGGTCCAAAAGGTTCCTTAACCTTTTGACGTGTAAGTTCTAAATATTAATAACAGCCCTTACAGCATGAGTTCTTTTTACACGTGGTGCTGGAATTCTATGCTGGGTATGAGCGGGGTATGAGCATATATTACATATGCCGACCATGGCTAAGGCTGAGAAAGGCTGGCATTCTCAATACTTTTTCTTAATTTAAAAACACACACACACACACACACACACATATATATATATACACATATATATTTATCTCCACTGGATATGTAGCCTACAGATACCTCACTCGTCACCAAGCGAGGAAGATTTCTCATCAAATACAGTGAGTATTATGGCTTGGATAGGTTTTAGCCTGGTCAAGGTGGAGGATAATGAAAGCAGGGTGGTGGACAAAGTCATGTAAGCAACAAAGTGAGGTCGTTTTTGCGTGTAATCAGATTGAATGGTGCGAATAATCAGCTATATTGTATGCAGAGACCGAGGGATAAGTGAAGCAAGGTTTTAGATAGAATTGGTTATCATAAACTATGGAGCAAGACAGGATTATCTAGGTTTATGCTTTTGCGCCATCTACGGGCTGTATGTTACGTGGGTGGACAAGTTATTGCTCTTCTTCCAAAACGTGGTTACATATATAAACTTCAAGTATTACTAACTATACAGTATATTCCTAAGAAAAGTCAATTTAATGTAACAACCCAAATCATGCTCTTTGGTCTACAGTACTCTTGGATTAGGCTAAAGGTTGTTGGCATGGGAAAAAATGATTTGATTGAAATAATCAAATCATGTTTTCCCTGTCCAACAACCATTTGGCCAAATGATGAAACATAATTGCGAGAATGCATTACAAATCAAGGAATAACAAAAGTTGATTACATACTTTTCATTTTCTGTTTTACTTCAGAAATGGAGCCCAGGAGTCCATTGCCAAGGGGTTTATTTTATTCAACTGATAAACTTGTGTTTGCCCCCCATTTATTGATAAATCCCCCATCATAACAATATGATATGAACGGCATTCTGGGATTGGGGAGTTTTCTCTTGTCAAACGTAAACAAACATGGCTGCCATCATAAAGAATTTAGCTGCTGTGTAATGGCCGTCGTCAGAATTAGACCAAGGTGCAGCAGAGGATGTGTTCATCATTAGAATTTTAATTAAAAAAAGAGAACACTTTACAAAAACGAAACAAAAACGACCAGAAACAGTCTTGTCAGGAAACACACTGAACAGAAACAATTACCCACAAAACCCAAAGGAAAAACATGCTCCTTATGTGTGACTCCCAATCAGCAACAACAAACTTCCGCTGTGCCTGATTGGGAGCCACACACGGCCCAAAACAAAGAAATACAAAAACATAGAAAAAGGAACATAGAACGATGTAACACCCTGGCCTAACCAAAATAAAGAACAAAAACCCCTCTCTTTGGCCAGGGCGTTACATGCTGTTAGCTTAGCTGACACGCATTTATTTTCTAAACAACATTCCATAAGTCCCTTGTGCTCACCAGAGATGTGGTACATTGTAAACAAGTCTAGCTGTTAGGTCGCTAACTTATGTTTTGCTTTTTTGTCAGCGCAACCTGTTATTTAGATCTACAGAAAATAAGGCACTTACTTTGATAGGAACACACAAGTCCAAAGTTATTATTTGCACGGAAAACAACAATGAAGGCAATGCGAGCACCAACCAGAAAAAAAGTGCCAGGGGGAAAAAGTTTGTGCAAGACCTGTTCTGACTAGAGATGAATCTCTGTTGTGCGTCACTTGAGTGGGTTGAGTCACTGACGTGGTCTTCCTGTCCTGGTTGGCACCCCCCTTTGGTTCGTGCCGTGGGGGAGATCTTCGTGGGCTATACTCGGTCTTGTCTCAGGGTAGTAAGTTGGTGGTTTGAAGATATCCCTCTAGTGGTTTGGGGGCTGTGCTTTGGCAAAGTGGGTTGGGTTATATCCTGCATGGTTGGCCCTGTCTGGGGGTATCGTGTCGGGGCCACAGTGTCTCCCGAACCCTCCTCTCTCAGCCTCCAGTATTTATGCTGCAATAGTTTATGTGTCGGGGGGCTAGGATCAGTCTGTTATATCTGGAGTATTTCTCCTGTCTTATCCGGTGTCCTGTGTGAATTTAAGTATGCTCCCTCTAACTCTCTCTCTTTTCTCTCTTTTCTCTCTTCTCTCAGTGGACCTGAGCCCTAGGACCATGCCTCAGGACTACCTGGCCTGATGACTCCTTCCTTTCCCTAGACCACCTGCTGTTCCAAGTCCATCCTAGTCCGCCTGCTGCTGCTCCAGTTTCAACTGTTCTACCTGCGGCTATGGAACCCTGACCTGTTCACCGGACGTGCTACCTTGTCCCGGACCAGCTGTTTTCAACTCTCTCTCTACCGCACCTGCTGTCTCTAACTCTGAATGATCGGCGATGAAAAGCCAACTGACATTTACTTCTGAGGTGCTGACCTGTTGCACCCTCTACAACCACTGTGATTATTATTATTTGACCCTGGTGGTCATCTATGAACGTTTGAACATCTTGGCCATGTACTGTTAGAATCTCCACCCGGCACAGCCAGAAGAGGACTGGCCACCCCTCAGAGCCTGGTTCCTCTATAGGTTTCTTCCTAGGTTCCGGCCTTTCTAGGGAGTTTTCTCTAGCCACTGCACTTCTACATTTGCATTGCTTGCTGTTTGGGGTTTTAGGCTGGGTTTCTGTATAGCACTTTGTGACTGATGTAAAAAGGGCTTTCTAAATACATTTGATTGATTGATTGAGATGCGCAATGTATTCATACTTGATCTGGGGTAAGTGCTTTGGCTCTCGTCGAAGAGAGAAGTCTGTCCATCAAACTTGTTCGAAAATAATTTGAAATTGACAAGTTGTAACATAGCTTATACATAATAAGAAGGCAGCGTGCCTTGGTTTGAGGGCAGCGCAGGTTAACTGTCCTGTTGCGTAACAATAACATTTTGAAACAGTGAGTGCATTCTGACATCATGCGCATAAAAAAACTCACACTGGGGCAACCATTAGAGATATTTGGAACTCACACATGAAAAGGTTAAAGGAACATTCTTAAAGTGTTCTAAGCTGTCATCTGTCTCCAGAGATGCCCCCTAAGAATCCCGACACTTGACCACTTGTTGGTTTGTTCTCAGGGTGCCGTATGATGGATGGATAGAAAGATGGAGCAACTTCTACTAGGGGGAGGAGCATTAACAGTATAAAGGACAGTCACCTCTCGCCCAGTAAGGACTTCATCACCGTCTGCTCAGATAGGTAGATAGTAATTTACAACTAATATTGTTACTATGGGCAATGCAAAATAAAATAGCAAAGTAATACAAGAATAAATTGACTATGCTGTGTAGATGATCAATGATAAACTCATTGTGAATAGCTCTCATAGTTATTAGGTGACTGGGGGACTGTAAACAGCTCTCTCTCTAAAGCATGTGTGTTCTGAGGTTCCTCCTGTGCTATGCTTTTTACAGGACTCTGATGTTGCGCATGGAGAATGTGTCCTACGTGGCCCTGAGGCAGCCCATCGTGTTTGAGCTGGAGGGCTTTGAAGTGCCTCGGAGCCATGGTTACCCCCTGTTTGCCCTGGTCCTGGCCATCTACTTCCTGGTGCTGCTGGGGAACATGGTTGTGATGAGTGTGATTGCAATAGATAAGACGCTACACAAGCCTATGTACGTGATGGTATGTAACCTGGCTGCCTGTGACCTGCTGGGAGGAACGGCTGTGATGACTCAGCTCATGTTCATCTTCTTGACGGGGGAGAAGAGGATTCCATACAACAGTGCCTATGCTCAGGCCATCTGTGTTCATACCTATGGTGCAGCTGTACAGACCATACTGTCAGCCATGGCCTATGACAGGTATGCAGCAGGTCATGGTAGATGAAAATGTCTCACAGTAAAGTAAACTTCTGCCTAGCTGTACTCGTCTATGGGAGAGTGAAATGTTCTCTCAGGCCCACATTTATTAAGTGGTTTCCACAAGTGCAAAATTTGAATCTGTTATTGTTAAGAAGGAATAATACTAATAGTAGTAAAATAATGTATTATACTCCAATTACAGGTATGTGGCAGTGTGTGAACCATTGAGGTACCATGCAATCATGACCACGGCCCACCTAGTTTTTGTGATCTTGCTGGCCTGGGCTGTAGCAATCATCCTTATAGCTGTGCTCTTCGCTTTGAATGTGGGTACTCCACTATGTGGCACCTACATCAGGCATGTCTACTGCAGCAACCGCTCCATCCTGAACCTGGCCTGTGTGCCCACCCCCATTAACGATATCTACGGCAAGTTTGTGTAAATGAGTATTGACCCTCGCCATTATGTTATATCACTGCAATTATGAAGCATTGGTTGTTTTTTTTATCTTGCTTTGTCATTCACATTTTCTTTCCCATGACTTGTATTATGACTTCTTCATCTCATTGCAGGTTTGTGCATGACTTGGATTCTCAGCAGCAGTTCATTTTTCATCATCTTTTTCTGCTATGCCAAGATCCTGTCAGCCTGTCTGATGAGGAAGAGTGACAAGGGCAGTCGTAGTAAGGCCTTACAGACCTGCGCCTCTCACCTGGTCATCTACTTGATCTACGAAATTGTCAGCCTCATCATTATCCTCAGTAACCGCTTCCCCCAGGTCCCAATGAACATCAAGAAGTTCTGCACTACCCTGATCTTCATCGTTCCCCCTCTAATTAACCCTATCATCTATGGATTTGTCACTAAAGAGTTACGCACAAGCATTATAAAGCTGTTGAAAACACGGGTTGCACCCAAACTGTAAAATGTTTGACATTTTGAATGTTTGAATGTTTACTGTGGCATCCCCACCGTACCCATTGTTCCAGATAGAGAACATGCATATAATAATAACAGAGGTCATCTAACAGGTTGCAGGAAAAAAACATGGCCAATGTAAAAGAAATCTGAATTAAGTGCTATTATTGTAGTGGCCTCCAGCGGGTCCCCAAAGTGCTGTACAGTATGGCTTAGTGACCATTGAATGTGTAGTGGGCTTGTAGTAGGAATACAGTATTTGTTTGAAAAAAATGAGAATTAAAAGTTACATTCCATGTCTGCTCCCAGAAAGAGATAGCAGATAATACAAGCATGATATGATGTGTGTCTCTAGCTCAGGCTGTTTCATTTCCATGGTGGTTAGAATATGACACATGACTTTGTTGTGCCATTGTGAATTTGTGTAGCTGTTACATTTGTTTTGTTATACAAATGACAGCATGTTCAATGTGAATAATAAGTAAACATACATGATGCCATTGATTGGGAATGCCTACTTTGCTTACTTTGCACCATCACTTGGAACATAATATAAAATAAGGCATGAAGGGACTATGAAGTGTGGCAAGTAGCCTAGTGGTTAAGAGCATTGGGCCAGTAGCTGAAAGGTAGCTGGTTTGGATCCCCAAGTCGACTAGGTGAGTAATCTGTCGATGTGCCCTTGAACAAGGCACTTATAGCGCATTCAGAAAGTATTCAGACCCCTTGACAGCCTTATTCTAAAATGGATTAAGATCGTTGTTTTTCACCATCAATCTATACACAACACCACATAATGACAATGCAAAAACAGGTGGAATTATTTAATGCGCATTTATAAAAACATAAAAAACTGAAATATCACATTTATATAAGTATTTAGACCCTTTACTCAGTATTTTGCTGAAGCACATTTGGCAGTGATTACAGCCTCGAGTCTTCTTGGGTATGACGCTACAAGTTTGGCACACCTGTATTTGGGGAGTTTCTCCCATTCTTCTCCGCAGATCCTCTCAAGCTCTGTCAGGTTGGGTGAGGAGCATCGCTGCACAGCTATTTTCAGGTCTCTCCAGATATGTTAGATGGGTTCAAGTCCGGGCTCTGGCTGGGCCACTCAAGGTCAGAGGGAGTTGTCCTGAAGCCAATCCTGCGTTGTCTTGGCTGTGTGCTTAGGGTCGTAAACCTGTCTGAGGTCCTGAGCATCTGGAACAGGTTTTCATCAAGGATCTCTCTGTACTTTGCTCCGTTCATCTTTCCATCGATCCTGATTAGCCTCCCAGTCCCTGCCACTATAGAACATCCCCACAGCATGATGCTGCCACCACCATGCTTAACAGTAGGGATGATGCCAGGTTTCCTCCAGATGTGACGCTTGACATACAGGCCAAAGATTTCAATCTTGGTTTCATCACACCAGAGAATCTTGTTTCTCATGGTCTGAGAGGCTTTTAGGTGTCTTTTGGAGAACTCCAAGCGGGCTGTCATGTGCCTTATACTGATGAGTGGCTTCCGTCTGACCACTCTACCATAATGGCCTGATTGGTGGAGTGTTGCAGAGATGGTTGTCCTTCTGGAAGGTTCTCCCATCTCCACAGAGGAATTCTGGAGCTCTGTCAGAGTGACCATCGGGTTCTTAGTCACCTCCCTGACCAAGGCCCTTCTCCCCCGATTCCTCAGTTTGGCCTGGTGGCCAACTCTTTGAAGAGTTTTGGTGGTTCCATTTAAGAATGATGGAGGCCACTGTGTTCTTGGGGACATTGTTTGGTACCCTTTCCCAGACCTGTGCCATGTCACAATCCAGTCTCGGAGCTCTACGGAAAATTCCTTCCACCTCATGGCTTGGTTTTTGCTCTGACATGCACTGTCAACTGTGGGACCTTATATAGACAGGTGTGTGTCTTTCCAAATCATGTCCAATCAATTGAATTTACCACAGGTGGACTCCAATCAAGTTGTAGAAACAACTAAACGATGATCAATGGAAACAGGATGCACCTGAGCTCAATTTCGTGTCTCATAGCAAAGGGTCTGAATACTTATGTAAATAAGGTATTTCTGTTTTTGTTTTATATACATTTGCAAATATTTCTAAAAACCTAGTTTTGCTTGGTCATTGTGGGTTATTATGTGTAGATTGATGAGGACAACAATTATTTCAATCCATTTTAGAATAAGGCTGTAACATAACATTTTTAAAAAGGGAAGGGGTCTGAATACTTTCAGAATGCACTGTGTCATGACTGTCATGTGAGGATCACAATGGGTCAGATCAGCTTTGCAATGACTGACAACAACCAGACCCTCTCCCACCTGCAAAGGGGGGAGGAGGACACTGGCCGTTTTAACACCTCCACACTGGTTGTAAATTAAGCAGGAGAGGACTCTCTTTCTACCCTCCAGTATTGGCTAAAGGAAAGTCCCCTTGTCTCCAGAGACTTTTACCCGCCCAAAACTCTAAAGTCTAAAAGTGGATAATGGAACAATAATTCTAACATTAAGAATGTGGGGAATGGTCAGTGGGGAGATATGGAAAACGAATGTCATATGGTTGATTATTTAGTGATGTCATTAAAAATCTTATGAAGGAAATATTGTAACTTGGAAAGTATGGCTATTACAGGTATGAGGTTTCATCCGGTGCGTTGAGCATATAATATGAAAAGTGATGAAGGTATTTGTGTTAAGATAGGAATGTGATTTTAGTTTTCTAAAGCGGTAATCGTTTTTGATAATATTTTACACAGTAACTAGCCATGCCCCGAGTGAGGTCAGAGAGCTTGTCAGCATGACGGAACGCCCTTTTTGACCAAGAGTGCATAAAGGCTTGGAAGAGAAATCAACCTTTAGACCAGGAAATGTGAGGCGGAGAGCTACACGTTTGAAATGGTTGAAATTTCAACCTCATCACGAGGTGAAGAAAATGAACTCGCCTACCAGACCAGGACACCGCCAGTCTGCAGCTGCACGTGTACAGTGATTAGGAACTTTGACTATCTACCCGAGGTGGAGAAAGGAGAAGCTCACCTCAGACAATCACTGGTACAGCTAAGTAGCTGTTCTGAGGAATGAACAACCCATGGAGACCTGACAACTAAGAAGAAGGACATTGTGACCTCTGGTGGACAATCAGAGCATGTACAAGTGGGCCGCGGAAAGGCCCAACAAACCCCTTCCAAGAAGGCTTGGTTTTGACAGAGAAAAACGACGAACGAAGGCATTTCACACGTAAATACATTCATGATTTCTTACTCCAAACGGGCGGCGGTTCGTGTGCAAAGTATATGATTAATGTGAGAATAGTTACAGAATGAGTCCACGATAAATGTCCCTTTTTCTCTCTCTCTTTTCCCCACCCCTCTTCATTCATTGTGTATAAGCCACCATATATTGTCAGTCCAATAGGGACCTTTGTCTCATGTAATAAGTGTGTTTCTATTCTGTGTTATTATTTAGTTAGCTAGTAAATAAATCATTAAACCAATTTGTGTAGTACTGAATAATTGCAGATGCATAAGGGTAAGACTGTTCAGAATGATGATGATCTGATCATTTTTATAGTATTTTTTTATTTAACCTTCATATAATTCTTAGGGCTAGGCCCCTTTTTTCTCAATTTCCGCCTGAATGACGTGCCCAAAGTAAACTGCCTGTTGCTCAGGCCACGAAGGCAGGATATTCATATAATTGGTACCATTGGAAATAAAACACGTTGAAGTTTGTAGAAATGTTAAAATAATGTAGGAGAATATAACACAATAGATATGGTAGGAGAAAATCCCAAGAAAAACCAACCGGAAATTGTCTTTTTTTGAGAGCCCATGCTCTTACAATGGAAAGTATAGGGGCACACTGAATTCTAGCTCCCAGGATGCAATTCCTATGGCTTCCACAGGGTGTCAGCAGTCTATGTTCAAGGTTTCAGGCTTGTAACTTCCAAAACTAATAAGAAATATTAGTTTTGGAACAGGGACACAATTTGTGTATGCGTGCGTGATGAAGACAGAACGCACCTGCTAAAATCGGTTTCCTATTGAACATACTTCTTTCCGTAAGAAATATTATAGTTTGATTACATTTTAGGATATCTGAGGAGTAAATACAAATGTATTTTGACTTGTTGAAACAAAGTTTAGGAGTATATTTTCAGATTCCTTTCTCTGCATGTTGAACGAGTGGATTACTCAAATCGATGGGGCCAACTAAACAGACTTTTTGGGATATAAAGAAGGATTTTATCTAACTAAATGCCACTACATGTTATAGCTTGGACCCTTTGGATGACAAATCAGAGGAAGATTTTCCAAAAGTAAGTGAATATTTAATCGCTATTTGTGAATTTATGAAACCTGTGCCGGTGGAAACATATTTTGATGTGGGGCGCCGTCCTCAAACAGTCGCATGGCATACTTTCGCTGTAATGGCTACTGTAAATCGGACAGTGCAGTTAGATTAACAATATTTTAAGCTTTTAACCGATATAAGACACTTGTATGTTCCTAAATGCTTAATATCCATAATTTGTATGATTATTTATTTGAATTGTGCGCCCTCCAGTTTACCGGAAGTTGTCCCGCTAGCGGGATGCCTAGCCCCATTTACTAGGCAAGTCAGAGGTAAGAGGTTATGATTAATATGTTGACTGTTTTATGGATGTTGTAGGTAAATTCGGGAGATGGTAACTCTTTAACTTCTTAGTGACAGGGGGCAGTATTCGGAAATTCAGATGAATGACGTGCCCAAATTGAACTGCCTGCTACTCGGCCCAGAAGGTAGGATATGCATATTATTAGTATATTTGGATAGAAAACACTCATAAGTTTCTAAAACTGTTTGAATGATGTCTGTGAGTATAACAGAACTCATATGGCAGGCAAAAACCTGAGAAAAATCCAACCAGGAAGTTTGGAAATCTGAGGTGTGTAGTTTTTCAAGTGATTCCCTATCCAGTATACAGTGTCTGTGGGGTCATTTTGGACTTCCTAAGGCTTCCAATAGATGTCACAGTCTTTAGAACGTTGTTTCATGCTTCTACTGTGAATAGGGAGAGAATAAGAGGTCCTGGAAGTAGATGAGTGAGAAAATGACATGAGTTCAGTGGTGCGCGCTCACGTGAGAGTTAGCTGTGTTCCTTTTCTTTTTTGAAGAAAAAGGAATCGTCCGGTTGGAATATTATGGAAGATTTATGATAAAAACATCCTAAAGATTGATTCTATACATCGTTTGACATGTTTCTACGAACTGTAATATAACTTTTTTGACTTTTCGTCTGAACTTAACTACGCGAGCACAGTGCATTTGGAGTACTCTACCGAACGCGCGAACAAAAAGGAGGTATTTTGACATATATATGGACTTTATCGAAACAAATGAACATGTATTGGGGAACTGGGATTCCTGGGAGTGCATTCCGATGAAGATCATCAAAGGTAAGTGAATATTTATAATGTTATTTCTGAGTTTTGTTGACTCCACAAAATGGCGGGTTTGGTTTCGTGTCTGAGTGCCGTACTCAGATTATTGCAAAGTGTGCTTTCGCTGTAAAGTTTTTTTGAAATCTGACACAGCGGTTGCATTAAGGAGAAGTGTATCTATAATTCTTTGAATAACAGTTTAATATTTTATCAACGTTTATGATGAGTATTTCTGTAAATTGATGTGCTCATTCACCCGAAGTTTTGGGAGGCAAAACATTTCTGAACATTACACGCCAATGTAAAATGGGGTTTTTGGATATAAATATGAACTTTATCGAGCAAAACATACATGTATTGTGTAACATCAAGTCCTATGAGTGCCATCTGATGAAGATCATCAAAGGTTAGTGATTAATTTTAGCTGTATTTCTGTTTTTTGTGATGCCTCTCCTTGCTTGGAAAATGTCTGTGTGGTTTTTCTTGTATCGGCGCTGTTCTAACATAATCTAATGTTATGCTTTCGCCGTAAAGCCTTTTTGAAATCGGACAATGTGGTTGGATTAACGAGAAGTGTATCTTTAAAATGGGATATAATAGTTGTATGTTTGAGAAATTTGAATTATGATATTTTTGTTGTTTTGAATTTTCCGCCCTGCTATTTCACTGGCTCTTGAAACGCTAGCGTCCCACATTTCCCAGAGAGGTTAAACAACTTCTTCCGATTTAGTTAAATGTTTCATGATTGATTTAATCTTGTAACAATTAAACATAATTAGTGGATTAAATATATAACAGTCATCAGATTAATGAAAGTAAAATCACAACAACTGTATGTACCATCTCTTTAAAATGCATTAAGTCTCTCCACAACACACTGGAGAACTTGATTCAATAATAAAAAAGCTTTTACTTATTAGGGACCATACTCACAAAGCATCTCGGAGTAAGATTGCTGAACTAGGATTAGGTTTGAGTTTCAGATCATAATTTATAAGATTACATGGACAGAGGGGATCTGATCCTATATCAGCACTCCTATTCTGAGATGCTTTTTGAGTTCGGGCCCAGATCTTCTCATATCAGTGAACATCTGAGAGAAAGAAGGAAATGAAGAAGGAAAATAGAAAGGAAGAATTAAAGGAAAGGAGGGGAAGCGAGATGACTCTGCTGTTTCAAAACACGTTTGTTTATCAGGATTGCATCTTGTTGCTGCAGTCACTGGCATAGAGCCACTAATCACACTATGTAACACCAAGGGGTTAATGAGGACTCTAGGGACACAGACTCCTCACCCCCTCCATACAGCTACTAGTGACTCAGCACTGTGCAGAAACTCACTCATAGTCCAGCCAATTAGACTAATCAACTAAAGTTTTACTTTCTGAGTTTAGAACTGACTGACTAACATCAGACAATGGCTTTGATCTCCTGTCAGGGATGCTGTATGATGATGTAAACCTGACAAAGACCCCTACAGGTCAAAATATTGTTAATAAACTTTGGACGGTGCTCTCATTCAAAGATTTTTCTTTATTTTTACTAATTTCTAGAATAATAATGAAGACATCAAAACTATGAAATAACACATATGGAATCATATAGTAACCAAAAAAGTGTTAATCAAATCAAAATATTTTTTAGTTTTGAGATTCTTCAAAGTAGCAACCCTTTGCCTTGGTGACAGCTTTGAACACTCTTGGAATTCTCTCAACCAGTTTCATGAGGTAGTCAGTCAACTGGAATGCGTTTGAATTCACAGGTGTACCTTGTTAAAAGTTAATGTGTGGAATTTATTTAATTTTTTGAGCCAATCAATTGTACTGGGACAAGATAGGGGTGGTATACAGAGATAGTCCTATTTGGTAAAAGACCAAGTCCATATTATGGCAAGAACATGTCAAATAAGCAAAGAGAAATGACAGTCCATCATTACTTTAAGACAAGGTCAGTCAATACAGGACATTTCAAGAACTTTAAAAGTTTCTTCAAGTGCAGTCGTAAAAACCAACAATCGCTATGATGAAACTGGCTCTCATGAGGACCACCACAGGAATGGAAGACCCAGAGTTACTTCTGCTCCAGTGGATAAGTTCATTAGAGTTACCAGCCTCAGAAATTGCAGCCCAAATAAATGCTTCACAGAGTTCATGTAACAGACACATCTCAACATCAACTGTTCAGAGGAGACTGCGTGAATCAGGCCTTCATAGTCGAATTGCTGCAAAGAAAACACTACTAAAGGACACCAATAAGAAGAAGAGACTTGCTTGGGCCAAGAAACACGAGCAATGGACATTAGACTGGTGGAAATCTGTCCTTTGGTCTGAAGAGTCCAAATGTGAGATTTTTGGTTCCAACCGCCATGTCTTTGTGAGACGCAGAGTAGGTGAGTGGATGATCTCCGCATATGTGGTTCCCACCATGAAGTGTGGAGTAGGTGTGATGATGCTTTGCTGGTGACACTGTTGGTGATTTATTTAGAATTCAAGGCACATTTAACATTTACATTTTAGTCATTTAGCAGATGCTCTAATCCAGAGTGATTTACAGTAGTGAATGCATACATTTCATACATTCTTTTTCCGTACTGGTCCCCCGTGGGACCAGCATGGCAACCACAGCATTCTGCAGCGATACGCCATCCCATCTAATTTGTCCATAATATATTTATGAAATATAAAACTTGAGCACATTATAGAACATGGCATATATTTTAAAATATATGTTAATTTAATATACTTTTTGCTTTTCTTTACCTCTGGTACCTTAGCATTCGCCAAAGTGGAGTTTGAATGCAAAAGTTAAATAATTGAGTTGCAGTTTAACCTGTTAGGGCTAGGGGGCAGTATTGACACGGCCGGATAAAAAACGTACCCGATTTAATCTGGTTACTACTCCTGCCCAGTAACTAGAATATGCATATAATTATTGGCTTTGGATAGAAAACACCCTAAAGTTTCTAAAACTGTTTGAATGGTGTCTGTGAGTATAACAGAACTCATATGGCAGGCAAAAACCTGAGAAGATTCTGTACAGGAAGTGGCCTGTCTGACAAGTTGTTGTTCATCTTGGCTCTTTTTATTGAAGACTGAGGATCTTTGCTGTAACGTGACACTTCCTACGGCTCCCATAGGCTCTCAGAGCCCAGGAAAAAGCTGAATGATATCGAGGCAGCCTCTGGCTGAAACACATTATCGCGTTTGGCAAGGGGCCGATCAGAGGACAATGGGCTTAGGCGCGTGCACGAGTCGACCCTGTGCTTTATTTTCTTTCCTCTTTTTACCTAAACGCAGATTCCCGGTCGGAATATTATCGTTTTTTTTACGAGAAAAATGGCATAAAAATTGATTTTAAACAGAGGTTGACATTCTTCGAAGTACGGTAATGGAATATTTAGAAATGTTTTGTCACGAAATGCGCCATGCTCGTCACCCTTTTTTACACTTTCGGATAGTGTCTTGAACGCACGAACAAAACGCCGCTATTTGGATATAACGATGGATTATTTTGGACCAAACCAACATTTGTTATTGAAGTAGAAGTCCTGGGAGTGCATTCTGACGAAGAACACCAAAGGTAATAACATTTTTCTTATAGTAAATCTGACTTTGGCGAGTGCTAAACTTGCTGGGTGTCTAAATAGCTAGCCCTGTGATGCCGGGCTATCTACTGAGAATATTGCAAAATGAGCTTTCACCGAAAAGCTATTTTAAAATCGGACATATCGAGTGCATAGAGGAGTTCTGTATCTATAATTCTTAAAATAATTGTTATGTTTTTTGTGAACGTTTATCGTTTATCGCAAGCGTCCCACCTAGCCCATAGAGGTTGAAATAAATTATGCAGCTATTGAGGTATAGCCTACCTGTCACTTATGAAGCATATTAAGTTTAGCTGTGTGTATTTCGAAAAGAGCCCCAGCCCGCCTTCAACTGACAGAGCAGCCATTGCAATTTTGAATTTTCTTCTGATGAAGGTGAAGAACAGCTGTCACCACCCCAAATCTTTTTCATGGCTAATGGCATTTCATTTGATTGTATATTCATAACATTGGTCCATCTAGGTACACATTTGTGGTAAGTACACTAATCATGAGAACACTCTTCTGGTCTTGGTGGATGGAATATTGAAGCACTGTTAGGTGCAGCTCGTTGCATTTCTTGCAGGGTCGTCTGAGGTGGCAAGCATCTAGTTTGTGGGATAGTCCGCACTTCCAACACTGTTGTCTATCCTTTATCCACTCAATGATCTCAAATCAAATCAAATCAAAGTTTATTTGTCACGTGCGCCGAATACAACAGGTGTAGACCTTACAGTGAAATGCTTACTTACAGGCTCTAACCAATAGTGCGAAAAAAAAGGTATGTGTGTGTGTGTGTGTGTAGGTAAGTAAAGAAATAAAGCAACAGTAAAAAGACATTTGAAAATAAGAGTAGCAAGGCTATATACAGACGCCGGTTAGTCAGGCTTCTTGAGGTAGTATGTACATGTGGGTATGGTTAAAGTGACCATGCATATATGATGAACAGAGAGTACCAGTAGCGTAAAAAGAGGGGTTGGCGGGTGGTGTGACACAATGCAGATAGCCCGGTTAGCCAATGTGCGAGAGCACTGGTTGGTCGGGACAATTGAGGTTGTATGTACATGAATGTATAGTTAAAGTGACTATGCATATAAGATAAACAGAGAGTAGCAAGTGGGGGGGCAGGGGGAGGGCACACAATGCAAATAGTCTGGGTAACCATTTGGTTACCTGTTCAGGAGTCTTATGGCTTGGGGGTAAAAACTGTTGAGAAGCCTTTTTGTCCTAGACTTGGCACTCCGGTACCGCTTGCCATGCGATAGTAGAGAGAACAGTCTATGACTGGGGTGGCTGGGGTCTTTGACAATTTTCAGGGCCTTCCTCTGACATTGCCTGGTGTAGAGGTCCTGGATGGCAGGCAGCTTTGCCCCAGTGATGCACTACCCTCTGAAGTGCCTTGCGGTCGGAGGCCGAGCAATTGCTGTACCAGGCAGTGATGCAACCAGTCAGGATGCTCTCGATGTTGCAGCTGTAGAACCTTTTGAGGATTTCAGGACCCATGCCAAATCTTTTTCGTTTCCTGAGGGGGAATAGGCTTTGTCGTGCCCTCTTCACGACTGTCTTGGTGTGTTTGGACCATTCTAATTTGTTGGTGATGTGGACACCAAGGAATTTGAAGCTCTCAACCTGCTCCACTACAGCCCCGTCGATGAGAATGGGGACGTGCTCGGTGCTCCTTTTCCTGTAGTCCACAATCATCTCCTTAGTCTTGGTTACGTTGAGGGATAGGTTGTTATTCTGGCACCACCCGGCCAGGTCTCTGACCTCCTCCCTATAGGCTGTCTCATCGTTGTTGGACACTGTTGTGTCGTCAGCAAACTTAATGATGGTGTTGGAGTCGTGCCTGGCCATGCAGTCGTGGGTGAACAGGGAGTACAGGAGGGGACTGAGCACGCACCCCTGGGGAGCTCCAGTGTTGAGGAACAGCGTGGCAGATGTGTTGCTACCTACCCTCACCACCTGGGGGCGGCCCATCAGGAAGTCCAGGATCCAGTTGCAGAGGGAGGTGTTTAGTCCCAGGTTCCTTAGCTTAGTGATGAGCTTTGAGGGTACTATGGTGTTGAACGCTGAGCTGTAGTCAATGAATAGCATTCTCACATAGGTGTTCCTTTTGTCCAGGTGGGAAAGGGCAGTGTGGAGTGCAATAGAGATTGCATCATCTGTGGATCTGTTTGGGCGGTATGCAAATTGGAGTGGGTCTAGGGTTTCTGGGATAATGGTGTAGATGTGAGCCATTACCAACCTTTCAAAGCACTTCATGGCTACGGACGTGAGTGCTACGGGTCGGTAGTCATTTAGGCATGTTGCCTTTGTCTTCTTGGGCAGAGGGACTATGGTGGTCTGCTTGAAGCATGTTGGTATTACAGACTCAATCAGGGGCATGTTGAAAATGTCAGTGAAGACTCCTGCCAGTTGGTCAGCACATGCCCGGAGCACACGTCCTGGTAATCCATCTGGCCCCACAGCCTTGTGATTGTTGACCTGTTTAAAGGTCTTACTCACGTCGGCTAAGGAGAGCGTGATCACACAGTCATCCGCAACAGCTGATGCTCTCATGCATGCCTCAGTGTTGCTTGCCTCGAAACGAGCATAGAAGTGATTTAGCTCGTCTGCTAGGCTCGTGTCACTGGGCAGCTCACGGCTGCGCTTCCCTTTGTAGTCTGTAATAGTTTGCAAGCCCTGCCACATCCGACGAGCGTCGGAGCCGGTGTAGTATGATTCAATCTTAGCCCTGTATTGACGCTTTGCCTGTATGATGGTTCGTCGCAGGGCATAGCGGGATTTCTTGTAAGCTTCCGGGTTAGAGTCCCGCACCTTGAAAGCGGCAGCTCTACCCTTTAGCTCAGTGCGAATGTTGCCTGTAATCCATGGCTTCTGGTTGGGGTATGTACGTACAGTCACTGTGGGGACGACGTCCTCAATGCACTTATTGATAAAGCCAGTGACTGATGTGGTGTATTCCTCAATGGAAGAGTCATCGGAAGAATCCCAGAACCTGTTCCAGTCTGTGATAGCAAAACAGTCCTGTAGTTTAGCATCTGCTTCATCTAACCATTTTTTTATAGACCAAGTCACTGGTGCTTCCTGCTTTAATTATTGCTTGTAAGCAGGAATCAGGAGGATAGAGTTGTGGTCGGATTTACCAAATGGAGAGTGAGGGAGAGCTTTGTACGCTTCTCTGTGTGTGGAGAACTTGGGACAGACGGTGAGGTAGTGTTCTATGTTGTCACAGTGAGGAGAGTATGGATGCTTGGGCTTGGAAGGGGGATTGGATGATGCAGACTCCTAAGAGCTGTGGTCTTCGCTAGATTTGAAGTAGATCGAAGTGTATCTCTCCTTTGGTCTAGAAGAGGCACGTTGGTTTTCTTTGCTGGCACGTGCATGTCATATTTGTAGAGGGCCCCAGCTCTGCTTGCAATACACTCAACCTGGGATTTCCTCTGCAACCAGGTTGCCAGGTCAGATTAGGTGTACGTTTGGTCCGTGCCTGTCTAGAGAATGCTGTGAGTAAAGCAATACTCTACGATGGCATCCCAATAATTCTGTGGTATCTTGCTTAAGAGTCGGTCGACATGGGATCCGCATCTGAACTCGTAGCCCTTCTGGCCATCAAGGAATCTAAGCATGCCTATCAGGGCGTAGGTAGACAGTGCAAAATCATCAGTGCAAGGTCTCAGGTCATGCATGTAGGCCTTAGTGTGCTGGAGTATCCTCAGTAGTTTTAGGTGTCCAAGGAGCACTTGATACTTGTACCGCTCTTTCACGTGTCTGTGATTGCTCATCGTCTTGTCCAGGACCATTTGGAGGACGGCAAAGTCTCTCGCTCTGCCTCTCTCAAAATGGGGCAACAACGGCTTTGGGATGCCATGTGATGAGGCAATCAGCTGTCCATGCAAAGTGGCAAAGCAGGCGCATGGTAGGGTGATGTCTGGTCCGGAGGAGTGTATGGCGCAGCTGGATTGGAATAGGGCATGCCTAGGCCTGGAGGGGACTAGTGTTCTGCTGGAACGGGATAACCCAGAGGGATGTAGGGTGCTACTAGGGCTGTTACGCTGACATATTACCGCCACACCGGTGGTCATGAGTCATGACTAATAGCCTCCAACACTCTACTCAGCAAATTGAAAGCAGTCTATCACAGTGCCATCCATTTTGTCATCAAAGCCCCATATACTACCCACCACTGCGACCTGTATGCTCTCGTTGGCTGGCCCTTGCTTCATATTCGTTGCCAAACCCACTGGCTCCAGGTCATCTATAAGTCTTTGCTAGGTAAAGCCCCGCCTTATCTCAGCTCACTGGTCGCCATAGCAGCACCATAGTAGCACGCGCTAAAGAAGGTATATTTCACTGAAGCTGGAGACTCATATCTCCCTCACTAACTTTAAGCATCAGCTGTCAGAGCAGCTCACAGATCAATGCACCTGTACATAGCCCATCTGTAAATAGCCCATCCAACTACCTCATCCCCATATTGTTATTTATTTATATTTTTGCTCCTTTGCACCCCAGTATCTCTACTTGCACATTCATCTCTGCACATCTATCACTCCAGTGTTGAATTGCTAAATTGTAATTACTTCGCCACTATGGCCTATTTATTGCCTTACCTCCCTAATCTTACCTCATTTGCACACACTGTATATATAAAAAAATTTCTGTTGTGTTATTGACTGTACGTTTGTTTAGTCCATGTGTAACTCTGTGTTGTTGTTTGTGTCGCACTGCTTTGCTTTATCTTCGCCAGGTCGCAGTTGTAAATGAGAACTTGTTCTCAACTAGCCTACCTGGTTAAATAACGGTGAAAAAAAAGAACACTAAGATAACCTACCTAAACAACTACCGACCCATAGCACTCACGTCTGTAGCCATGAAGTGCTTTGAAAGGCTGGACATGGCTCACATCAACACCATCATCCCAGAAACCCTAGACCCACTCCAATTTGCATACCTCCCCAAAAAATCCACAGATGATGCAATCTCCATTCCACTCCACACTGCCCTTTCCCACCTGGACAAGAGAATGAGAATGCTATTCATTGACTATAGCTCAGCGTTCAACACCATTGTGCCCTCAAAGCTCATCACTAAGCTAAGGAACCTGGGACTAAACACTTCCCTCTGCAATTGGATCCCCAAGGTGTAAGGGTAGGTAACAACACATCCTCCACGCTGATCCTCAACATGGGGGCCACTCAGGGGTGCGTGCTCAATTCCCTCCTGTTCTACCTGTTCACTCATGACTGCACGGCCAGGCACGACTCCAACACCATCATTAAATTTGCCGATGACACAACAGTGGTAGGCCTGATCACAGACAACGATGAGACAGCCTATAGGGAGGAGGTCAGAGACCTGGCCGTGTGGTGCCAGGATATAAACTTCTCCCTCAACGTGATCAAGACAAAGGAGATGATGGTGGACTACAGGAAAAAGACGACCGAGCACGCCCCCATTTTCATTGACGGGGCTGCAGTGGAGCAGGTTGAGGGCTTCAAGTTCCTTGGTCCACATCACCATCAAACTAACATGGCCCAAGCACACCAAGACAGTCGTGAAGAGGGCATGACAAAGATTTGTCATGGGTCCTCAGATCCTCAAAATGTTCTACAGTACAAAAAATAAATAAAAAATAAAATAAAATAATGCATGAAATGAAATGAAAAGTATGAAATGTATGCATTCACTACTGTAAGTCACTCTGGATAAGAGCGTCTGCTAAATTACTAAAATGTAAATGTAAATGTAAGTAGGCATTTCACTGTAAGGTCTACACCTGTTGTATTCGGTGAATGTGACTAATACAATTTGATTTGATTTGATATCAGCCTTCAAATTGCAAGTTCCTTGCCGAGCCAGCAACTGTTTACCGGCCAATGTGTAGCCGTTTCCCAGCCAATGTATTTTCACACGAGATGGTGGGTAAGAGTGCACTGCAGAGTTTGCGTCGGCTGCAGCATTCACGCTAAAATATATTGCTCTGTGATATATGTTTCGTTCTTGTAGTTCCAGGTTAATGAACGGCCTTATTTGGTCGCAGCATAATGTTATAATAAGGTATTTTGATGTCCATTAGGGAACAATATGAAAAGGTTCCTATTTGGTTCTGATAGGACATTATCCATGGGACATTCAATGACCAAAAGGGGACGTTTCATGATGGTCAAGGGGATTTGATGCTCCCAAGGGAACGTCCTCTGGGGGACTTTTGTCTATTTCCCTGTAAGTCATCAAGACGTCACTGAGGACCATGCCAGGGCCTTTTTAGGATGTTCTCAGGACTTTATTTTACTAGTCATTAGGATGTCATGTTCCCAGGGGAACGTCCCTGAAGACTAAATGAGTCATTAGGTCATCCCCCGGAATGTCATGAAATGGTCACCTAAAGTGGTCAGGACGTTGTGTCATGGTCCTCTGGAGGTTTTGTCTAGTTCCCTGCTTGTCCTGCGGATGTACCCGGGGACATTTTTAGGACATTCTTTGGGTGTTGTGTCATGGTCCCCTGGAGGTTTTGTCACATGATGGTTGCAGGTGTCCCAAACCATTATAATTATAAGTAAAGTAATTATAAGTGGTAGACTGTTCAGCTAAAATAGTGTAAACACCTTTAATCAATGACAATAGGATTACATTTGACATGATCACTTGGTGCTTACTTTTCAATATGAGCCCACTTGGGATTTGAACTCACAACCTTTGGATTTGGGGTATGCTGATCTTTCTGCTGCGCCCCAAAGTCTGTCGAATTTCGTAAGTCCCATACACATTCATTACCTATAATACATCTCTGCACTTAGCAAAATAGTTCCATGTGCACTGCTATTTTAGTCATCAGTTAATCTTTCTATTCTCTCATCATTGATTTCATAGACTTTCAGCAATTTCAGTTTGGGTTTTTAGTATAGTTGTCTAATGTTGGTGGGAAATATAATTCTGTTTTAATGTTACTACTGAATCACTATGATAAATATAGTTTTTCTTGATTTCTTACAAAGCTGAGTTTTACTATGAAGTGCAAAGTGTAGGAATACAGGTGAAATCAGTCATTGATACAGATATGGTGACGTAGCAGGAAGTTTGGAATGCTGTGAGTTGGGGACATGTGAAATAATAATTACTGTATGAATAAACATACACATTGTAACCATGTACGTCAAATATGTACATTGAAAACACTATGTTAAAAGTGCTGTTGTGGGTGTCCTTAACATTGCCAAAAAGAGCCGTGAATGGATCAGTGGTTTACCAATCAGGGCCTTGATGGGTTTGGCAACAGTAACAAGGGATGATGTGTAATGAATCTAGGGTTTGCATACCCTGGGTAGACCCTTTTTGGGGGACTGAACATTTTATTGCGACCATCAGGTGACCTCCCCGGAACAAGCCGGGTACTAGACAAAAACCTCCAGGGGACCATGACACAATGTCCCAATAATGTTCTAAAAACGTCCCCAGGACAAACCGGGAATTAGACAAAACTCCCAGGGGACCATGACACTATGTCCCAAGAACGTCCTAAAAATGTCCTTGGGACAAACCGGGAACTAGACAAAACCTCCAAGTGACCATGACACAAGGACCTGGAAAAGTTAGGCCACCATTTTGTGACATTCCGGGGACGTCCTAGCGACTAATTTTTATTTGCAGGGATGGTCCGGAGGTTAACTTCATGTTTTAATGTTTCGCCGAAACCCTTAAAGGGACCTAATGGGAACTTTGCCGAATGTCCTATAGACATCCCCTGTTTGCGGGGCAGAGCTTTAGAGTATTTATATTGACAAATTCACTTCTTGTGTAAACGCCTTTATTATGGGTCCATTAGTTTACAATGACTCTGGGTGTTGTTCAATCAATCATAAGCAGCTAGTTTAAGAGAAGAAGAAAAATTTTCTAGCACTGTATGAATTCATGGGGGTAAGGACCTGACCATTACCATGGCACCTTTGTTGATGCCTCATAGCAACATTATCTGAGGTGCTGACAGTGGCTCCCCTGAGAGAAAAAGAGAGGTTGAGTCCTATAAAATGATAGAAGGTAGCAGAAACTGCTTAGTCATAGACTCATAAAGGTAGGTGAGATATCGACACCAGGTTCATCTACAGATTGAGAACTGAAGGATCAGGGAAAAAGCAAGGTGCCGATTAACAGGTTTTCAAAGTATTTTCAGATTTTCCTATTTTGAATGTTTTATTTGTTATCATGGTGCTATGTTGTTTCATTATCCTACGTTTAATACAATTATGATAAGCCACTCTGGATACAAGTTTATTTATGCTAAATGTAAAGTCAAATGTATGTCTTTACTTGTAATTTTAGATGAGTTTGAGGAATTAATAATGTAGGAAGAGTATGTGTATAACTCTAAAGCTCTGTTAGAGGATGGTTTTACAGTTATAAACAAGCTGATCTGAGGACTCTGAAAAAATCCTCATATATGTCCTTGAAGTTACAATTATGGCTGATATCGTGATAATTGATATGCAGTGAACTTCCACTCCCCATACCTTCAGCCTGGGTGCCAGTCTGTTTCTTCTTCAGCCATTATATAAAAAGTAAAGGTAATGTTGGCTGGGATTCAATGCAAGGAGCGTTACAGAGAAGCTGACTAGACAGCCGACAATGCACCTTAAAGGAATTTTCCCCAACATTCACAGAGCTTGGATTCACGGTAAATGCTCAAGCGTAAATTACCTTTATAGTAAATGACCTGGTACCCTTCGGATAGTGTCTTGAACGCACAAACAAAATGCCGGTATTTGGATATAACTATGGATTATTTGGAACCAAACCAACATTTGTTGTTGAAGTAGAAGTCCTGGGAGTGCATTCTGACGAAGAACAGCAAAGGTAATCCAATTTTTCTTATAGTAAATCTGAGTTTGGTGAGGGCCAAACTTGGTGGGTGTCAAAATAGCTAGCCTGTGATGGCCAGGCTATCTACTCAGAATATTGCAAAATGTGCTTTCACCGAAAAGCTATTTTAAAATCAGACACCGCGATTGCATAAAGGAGTTCTGTATCTATAATTCTTAAAATAATTGTTATGTTTTTTGTGAACGTTTATCATGAGTAATTTAGTAAATTCACCGGAAGTGTTCGGTGGGAATGCTAGTCACATGCTAGTCACATGCTAATGTAAAAAGCTGGTTTTTGATATAAATATGAACTTGATTGAACAAAACATGCATGTATTGTATAACATAATGTCCTAGGAGTGTCATCTGATGAAGATCATCAAAGGTTAGTGCTGAATTTAGCTGTGGTTTTGGTTTGTGTGACATTATATGTTAGCTTGAAAAATGGGTGTCTGATTATTTCTGGCTGGGTACTCTGCTGACATAATCTAATGTTTTGCTTTCGTTGTAAAGCCTTTTTGAAATCGGACAGTGTGGTTAGATTAACGAGAGTCTTGTCTTTAAAATGGTGTAAAATAGTCATATGTTTGAGAAATTGAAGTAATAGCATTTCTAAGGTATTTCAATATCGCGCCACGGGATTCCACTGGCTGTTGACTAGGGTGGGATGCAAACGTCCCACCTAGCCCAGAGAGGTTAATGCAGATACAGCAGACTCCTTAGGCTACAATCCCATTTGGTTTGTCATTTGAGGAGTCCTTTTCAATAGGAAATCGACATAAGTCTTTGATTTTATGATCATGGCTTTAATTCTAGCAATTGGTTGTACAATGAACTTCTATTAGATCATATTTTCAGACAACACTGTCTATCCATTTACCTTTACCTTTGTCTGGGCCTCGGTGTGACACAATGTGTTTCACATCTTTTCTCTCTTTCCTCTCCTCCTCTCTCAGACATTCGATGGTTAACCTGACCTACAACAGCTACATGCTCCATCTGGAGGGGTTAAAGGTAACGGAGGAGACCATGTACCCTGTCTTTATCATCCTCTTCTTCTCCTATGTCATCATCATGTTTACCAATGTGGGAATAGTGGTTCTCATCTCCATGGAGAAGAGCCTGCACCAGCCCATGTACATCCTCTTCTGTAACCTGCCCTTCAACGACATCATCGGCAACTCCATCACGTTCCCCCGTCTGCTGGCAGACATCCTCGTCCCTGCCTCTGAGCGCTACATTACCTACTCAGAGTGTGTGGTCCAGGCCTTCTGCACACAAATGTTTGGGACGACCTCTCATACAATACTGATGATCATGGCCTTTGATAGGTATGTGGCCATCTGCAACCCCCTGCGATATTCCATCATCATGACCAACAAAATGATTATCAGGTTGTCGGTGTCTGCCTGGGGGGTGGCCATAGTCTTAGTGGGGATCCTGCTGGGCCTCACCATCCGCCTGTCACGCTGCAGGTCGACCATATTAAACCCTTTCTGCGATAACGCCTCGTTATTCAAGCTCTCCTGCGAGAGCGTGTTCATCAACAACATGTATGGCCTCACCTTCACCATTGTCCTCTTCATCTCCTCAATTGGCAGCATCGCACTGACCTACATGAAGATCGCAGCCGAGTGCTTTATCAGTAAGAACAAGGCTATGAACAGTAAGGCCCTGAAGACCTGCAGCACACATTTGACTGTGTACTTGATCATGCTGATCAGTGGTTCCATCATCATCATCCTGCACCGTTTTCCTCATTACTCAGACTACAGGAAGGTGGCAGCCCTGCTCTTCCACATCATCCCCGGGAGCCTGAACCCCATCATCTACGGCCTTCAGTCCAAAGAGATACGCAAAGTAGTAGTCAATATGTCCTGCTCCAGGAAAATTTCACCTTGATTGCAATTAGAACTGACCCCAATTCGTCGACTGGTCGATTGTTTGGTCGATAGGCTGTTGGTCAAACAAGATTTTTTTTTGTCTATCAGTAGCAAATATATATATATATATATATATATAGGATTATGGCACATAAGACACCTGTCTTATTTGCGCCCATCTCATTGAACTAATCCATTGTGGAGTCCGAGGGGATGGCACAGTCCAAGAAGAAGGGGAGTGTGGCTTAAAGGTTCTGCATCGTCAATCAGCATTTACAGCGAAGCGGCCTCCGCGGAAGTCAGAACAAACTTACTTTTTCCACTTTGCGGAGCAGAGCTGTTGTAAAGGAAGTTGTCGAGGAAGTGAGTTTGTGTTTATACAAGACCGCTCACCCTCACCTACTGTCAACCAATCATATCAATGCGGAGCTATATGGAGTCCTCCACATTGTTACAAAATTTGAGAGGCACAAGGTGATGCGGTATGGAGCTTAATTTGGCCTCTGCATGCCTCCGGAGGCTCTGCAATTGTGTCACACCCTCCATACCAAGCCTCTGACCACATTTTCCAATCAAGCATAAATTGTGTTTTAGATGCACAATGCATGTCTCTCTCCAGAATGCGCTCTCGCCAGCCAATTTGTGCACATTCAATGTTTCATAACTTCATTGTGTGCATTGCTTACGTTTGATTGTTAGTGTCTATCAATTCCCCATTACATATATCACCAGTAGTACATTTACCATTAATTCCTATAATTTTATTGTTTGGTTATGGTTCTCATTGTTGGAGTGGACACGTTGTTAGCAAAATGCAAAACCTATGCTACACTTGTGAGAAACAAGTTTAGGTTAATTTCATTCAATTTATGAGTTTTGTCAATTTAGTCATTTTCTTTTCTTTGGACAATCATTCCTCAATATATTCGATTTTTTTTCCAGCTCTCCCCTTTTCAATAACCACTCAGGGTGAAGGGAAAAATGTCATGGTCTTGGAAATGTTATTTAGATTGACAGAATTTTGATTAACCACATGACAATGATTTTGAGATAGGAAGACATTATTAGAAATGAAATGAATCTGTTCCATGAAAATGTGCATATGAAAACCATAACAGGCACACAGATTGGTAGAAATGGTGAGATGAATTGGCATTCCACATTGGCATTCCACAAAGGTTGAAGAGTCTTTGTGTAGTCTGTTACCAGCAACTTCAAGAGAGTAACGACAGAATCTGCAACAGTCATCAGGAGCGGGAGAATGGTCAGGTCACGTTTTTTCTGGTTATCTTCGTCTCTGGCTCCCTCTTGAGTCATTTATATCTTATTTCATCAAACAGAGCACTTAAACATCAAACAGAGCGCATGTGCATAATGTTTCTGCAACCGTACCTTACAGCAAAAAATAGCTTCTGGATATCAGGACAGCGATCACTCACCTCGGATTAGACAAAGATTTTTTCTTCAACAAGCAAGATGCACAGGACATTCGCCAAACACCCGACAGGACCAACATCCCCGTTATTTATAAGAGGAAGAAACGCAGGTACAGGGAACACAGAGCGGGATGCCTCGTGAGGACCTGCAGAAGGCGAGTGGGAAAGCTGCCATTACCGTCAATATTACTCGCCAACGTGCAATCATTGGACAATAAATTACACGAGGTACGATCACGAATATCCTACCAATGGGACATCAAAAACTGTAACATCCTATGTTTTACGGAATCGTGGCTGAATTACGACATGGATATTCAGCTAGCGGGAAATACGCTGCACCGGCAAGATAGAACAGCAAACTTTGGTAAGACGAGGTGGGGCGGTCTGTGAATATTTGTAAACAACAGCTGGTGCACAAAATCTGAGGAAGTCTCGAGATTTCGCTCGCCTGAAGTGTGATAAATTGCAGGCCTCACTACTTGCCTAGAGAGTTTTTAGCTATACATTTCATGGCTGTTTATTTACCACCACAGACAGATGCTGACACTTGACGGCACTCAGTCAGCTGTATAAGGAAATAAGCAAACAGGAAACCACTCACCCAGGGGTGAGTGGCCGGAAACTTTAATGCAGGGAAACTTAAATCAGTTCTACCAAATTTCTATCAACATGTTAAATGTGCAACCAGAGGGCAAACTTTTCTAGATCACCTGTACTCCACACACAGAGACGCGTACAAAGCTCTCCCTCGCCCTCCATTTGGTAAATCCGACCACAACTCTATCCTCCTGATTCCTGCTTACAAGCAATAATTAAAGCAGGAAGCAGCAGTGACTCGGTCTATAAATAAGTGGTCAGATGAAGCAGATGCTAAACTACAGGACTGTTTTGCTATCACAGACTGGAACATGTTCCGGGATTCTTCCGATGGCATTGAGGAGTACACCACATGAGTCACTGGCTTTATCAATAAGTGTATTGAGGACGTTGTCCCCACAGTGACTGTACGTACATACCCCAACCAGAAGCCATGGATTACAGGCAACATTCGCACTGAGCTAAAGGGCAGAGCTGCCGCTTTCGAAGTGTAGGACTCTAACCCGGAAGCTTACAAGAAATCCTGCTATGCCCTGTGACAAACCATCAAACAGGCAAAGAGTCAATACAGGGCTAAGATTGAATCATAATACACTGGCGCTCGTCTTATGTGGCAGGGCTTGCAAACTATTACAGACTACAAAGGGAAGCACAGCCGCGAGCTGCCCAGTGACACGAGCCTAGCAGACGAGCTAAATCACTTCTATGCTCGCTTCGAGGCAAACAACACTGAGGCATGCGTGAGAGCATCAGCTGTTCCAGGTGACTGTGTGATCACGCTCTCCGTAGCCGACATGAGTAAGACCTTTAAACAGGTCAACATACACAAGACTGCGGGGCCAGACAGATTACCAGGACGTGTGCTCCGGGCATGTGCTGACCAACTGGCAGGTGTCTTCACTGACATTTTCAACATGTCCCTGATTGAGTCTGTAATACCAACTTGCTTCAAGCAGACCACCATTGTCCCTCTGCCCAAGAACACAAAGGCAACCTGCCTAAATGACTACTGACCCGTAGCACTCACATCCGTAGCCATGAAGTGCTTTGAAAGGTTGGTAATGGCTCACATCAACAACATTATCCCAGAAACCCTAGACCCACTCCAAATTGCATATCGCCCAAACAGATCCACAGATGATGCAATCTCTATTGCACTCCACACTGCCCTTTCCCACCTGGACAAAAGGAACACTTATCTGAGAATGCTATTTATTGACTAGAGCTCAGCATTCAACACCATTGTACCCTCAAAGCTCATCACTAAGCTAAGGATCCTCGGACTAAACACCTCCCTCTGAAACTGGATCTTGGACTTCCTGACGGGCCGCCCCCGGGTGGTGAGGGTAGGTAGCAACACATCTGCCATGCTGATCCTTAACACTGGAGCCCATAGGGGTGCATGCTCAGTCCCCTCCTGTACTCCCTGTTCACCCACGACTGCCTGGCACGCACGACTCCAACACCATCATTAAGTTTGCAGACGACACAACAGTGGTAGGCCTGATCACCGACAATGACGAGACAGCCTATAGGGAGGAGGTCAGAGACCTGGCCGGGTGGTGCCAGAATAACAACCTATCCCTCTCAACGTAACCAAGACTAAGGAGATGATTGTGGACTACAGGAAAAGCAGGACCGAGTACTCCCCCATTCTCATTGACGGGGCTGTAGTGGAGTAGGTTGAGAGCTTTCCACATCACCAACAAACTAGAATGGTCAAAACACACCAAGACAGTTGTGAAGAGGGCACAACAAAGCCTATCCCCCCTCAGAACACTAAAACGATTTGTCATGGGTCCTGAGATCCAAAAAAGGTTCTACAGCTGCAACATCGAGAGCATCCTGACTGGTTGCATCACTGCCTGGTATGGCAATTGCTCGGCCTCCGACCACAAGGCACTACAGAGGGTAGTGCGTACAGCCCAGTACATTACTGGGGCTAAGCTGCCTGCCTTCCAGGACCTCTACACCAGGCGATGTCAGAGGAAGGCCCTAAAAATGTTCAAAGACCCCAGCCACCCCAGTCATAGACTGTTCTCTCTACTATCGCATGGCAAGCGGTACCAGAGTGCCAAGTCTAGGACAAAAAGGCTTCTCAACAGTTTTTACCCCCAAGCCATAAGACTCCTGAACAGGTAATGAAATGGCTACCCTGACTATTTGCATTGTGCGCCCCCCCAACCCCTCTTTTTACGCTGCTGCTACTCTCTGTTTATCATATATGCACAGTCACATTAACTATACATTCATGTACATACTAGCTCAATTGGCTCGACCAACCAGTGCTCCCGCACATTGGCTAACCGGGCTATCTGCAAGACATACAAATAACTGATATTTCCACTAGATGGAGGGAATGTTGGAACTTAACAAACAAAATTACAGTTAACGAAAATGTGTGCTTTATCCAGTATAAACTTATATGTAGAATGTATTATACAAGAGATAACATTCACAAATTCTACAGCAGAATGGCACAGTCATGTCTTAAGTGTAAACGTAACAATGACTCAATAATTCATGCCTTCTGGGAGTGCTATAAAGTCAAAAAGTTATGGGCAGAGTTAGAAAGCTGTCTGTCAGAAGTCTTACAATGTAAGTTTACTTTTAATCTGTCTATCTGCATATTATTTCAAGACATGACATATGGGGATGCGGTGAGATACCCAATGGGTTGGACAATATTATTTTCGTCACTTACTGTATATTGAATAAGTTATTACTTAAATACTGGAAGTCAAATGATGCTCCAATGTTAAGAGAATGATAGAATCAAATGCTTTATTATTTACATATTGAAAAAATCCTGCTACAGACAAACAACATAAGACAATTTGAAGTTATATGGGGCCTAGTCTTACAAGCATTAGAAACAACATTGGGTGTGGACACGGTGAGAACGTGTGGGTCTGAGCAAGCGTGTTGTCATTAATGTTTGTGGAAGTGTATGCATGTAGATGTTAATTGTTTTTGTATATGTATGTTTTAGTTTATTGTTAAATAAAATATTATGTATAAAAAGGAATATATTGGAATTGATTTAAAGGGACAATCAGCAGTTGCTACATTTATTTTTGGCATTCATGTAAACCCACAAACAATCGAATGGATTGTGAACTACATGTCTAATAAACCACAGTTCATAATACTGAACCAGGCAGTATCAGATACGATATGTACAAACACTAGGGTGCTGCAGGGGACAGTCCTGTCACCTTTCCTGTTTACCCTTTACACAAATTACTTCACACACAACAATAAACTGAGACACTTCCAGAAATTCTCTAATGAGTCTGTAAGCTGTGTCCTTTGTGAAATGGTGAGAGGTCAATTCCTTGGACCTAAATGTACGGAAGACCAAGGAGCTAGTGGTAGATTTTAGGGAAAAGAAATATGTACTTGGGTGTAATAGTGGACAACAAACGTAACTGTAAGGAAAACGATGTGTCTACAACAAGGCCCAATCCAGACTGTACTTTCTAAGAAGCTTAGATCTTATAATGTATGTGACAAAATGCTTTGCATTTTCTATAGCGGTGTTGTGGCGAGTGTAGTTGCCTATGCCATTGTGTGCTGGAAAGGGAATTTAGCTAAGGAGGACTTAAACAAGCTTGACAAAATCAAGAAACAATTGGCTGCAGCCTGGAATCACTGCAGGACATGTTCATAAAAAGGCTGCAAGCAAAAAAACACATGATCACAGACAATGACACACACCCACTCCTCAGCACTCCTTCTTTTTCTTCTGTAATGAATACGCTATTGTCCGGTTGGAATATTATCGACGTTGTATGTTAAAAAGACCCTAAGGATTGATTGTAAACATCGTTTGACATGTTTCTTTGAACGGTAATGGAACTATTTGACTTTTTGTCTCTTGTTTTATGCTCACACGTTATGCCTTTGGATAGTGATCTGTACGCACGAACAAAACGGATGTATTTGGACATAAATATGGAGTATTTCGAACAAAAATAACATTTCTTGTAGGAGTCCTGGTAGTGCATTCCGACCAAGATCAGCAAAGGTAAGGGAAGATTTATAATACTATTTCTGAGTTTAGTTGACTCCAGAACTTTGCTGGTATCTGTATAGCTTGTTTTGATGGTTGAGCTCTGTACTCAGAATATTGACAAATGTGCTTTCGCCGAAAAGCTATTTTAAAATCTGGCACAGGGGTTGCATTAAGGAGTAGTATATCTATAATTCTTTCAATAACTGTTGTAAATTTTATCAACGTTTATGATGAGTATTTTTGTAAATTGATGTGCTCATTCATCGGATGTTTTGGTGGGAATACATTTTCTGAACGCCACGTGCCAATGTAAAATGGGGTTTATGGATATAAATATGAACTTTATCGAACAAAACATACATGTATTTTGTAACATTGAGTCCTGGGAGTGTCATCTGATGAAGATCATCAAAGGTTAGTAATTCATTTTAGCTGACTTTCTGGTTTTTGTGACTCCTCTGTCACGTCCTGACCAGTATAAGGGGTTATTTGTCATTGTAGTTTGGTCAGGGCGTGGCAGGGGTATGTATGTTTGTTTTGTGTTTTTGGGGTTTTGTTCTATGTTTTGTAATTCTATGGTTTTTCTATGTTGTATATTTCTTTGTGTTGGCCTGGTATGGCTCTCAATCAGGAACAGCTGTACATCGTTGTTGCTGATTGGGAGTCATACTTAGGTAGCCCTTTTCACCTGTCGTTTGTGGGAAGTTGTTTTTGCACTGCTGTGTTTAGCCTGCAATACTGTGCGTTCGTGGTCTTGGTTTGTTATCAAGTGTTCAATAAAAGTTAAAATGAGCACTAAACCCGCTGCGCCTTGGTCTACTCCGTACGACAATCGTTACAGCCTCTCCTTGCTTGGAAAATGGCTGTGGTTTTTCTTGTTTAGGTGCTGTCCTAACATAATCTAATGTTTTGCTTTCGCCGTAAAGCCTTTTTGAAATCAGACACTGTGGTTAGATTAAGGAGAATCTTATCTTAAAAATGGTGTATAATACTTGTATGTTTCAGAAATTTTAATTATGAGATTTTTGTTATGAATTTGCCGCCGTGCACTTTCACTGGCTGTCGTCATATCGATCCCGCTAACGGGATTCAAGCAATTAAGGCAATTTGTCCAGGTCCTGAGGCAGCAAAGCATCCCCAAACCATTACACTACCACCACCATGCTTAACAGTCGGCATAAGGTTCTTACTGTGGAATGCAGTGTTTAGTTTTCGCCAGGCATAATGGGACCCATGTCATCCAAAAAGGTATTTTTACTCATCTGTCCATAGAGCATTCTTCCAAGAGTCTTGTTGGTCGTCCAGGTGCTTCCAGGTGCTTTTGGGCAAAATTGAGTCAACTTTTTGGATGAGATGGGTCCCATTATGTCTGGGGAAAAAAACAAATACTACATTCCACATTAAGAACCTTGAAAACCCACAAATGTCGCTAAGTTAAAGTAGTTCTGCATGCAAGAGTGGGCCAAAATTCCTCCACAGTGATGGAAGAGACTGATCCATAACTACAGGAAGCATTTGGTTGCAGTCATTGCAGCTGAAGGTGGCACAACCAGTTATTGAGTGTAATGGGGCAATTACTTTTTCACACAGGGGAATTGGGTGTTGCATAACTTTGTTAAATACATAAAATAAGTATCCATTATATATTTTACTTTTTCACGGTACTGTATGCCAAATATGTAAGTTGAAAACACTATGTTAAAAGCACTGTTGTGGGTGTGTCTTTAATGTTGCCAAAAGACTGTTAGGTTATATTTTCTTAAACTAGTTGTGGTGCATAGCTTATGAATACATTAATGTTAAAAATAACAGGTTTGTGCTGTGCTGACATAGATTGAGCACCATATAATAAGATGTGACTAATGAGAGGGCTACTAGGGTGTAGGCTGAGTAGACTCGTGACACACACACACACACACACACACACACACACACAATGCCTGGTTGTGAAGCCGCTCAAGGACAGGTGTATGTGAGGAACTGGTAGAGTGGAAACTGTAGCATAATAAAAAGACTGTCCTTGGGTTTGCTGACTTTTGGGTGAAAAACACAAAAATAAGCTGGAAGACAACTACGCCTGGCAACAGTGATGCGCCAAGAGGCTGGGACCAGCCTGTGTGCCTGCGATAGGCTGAGCAAGTCTAAACCACGCTCAGCCTCTACTCTGACAGGCCCGCTCTGAGCGGGAACTCTGTCAGAATATTAAAAAATAACTTTGTGCATAAACAATCAGTTCTCTGTTTGCCCTGTGAGGTGTTACAGTGAACCCGTATATATGAAGATTGCATTTACCATTTATTCACTTGACTAATTATATTGAATAAAAAAATCTGAGAATATATTCAGTGACTTAGTGTTAAATTCTGTTCTGATACCAGATTCGATTGACGCAACCTAACAAGACAAAGAGCTGTGAGTGGATCAGTGGCTTACCAATCAGGGCCTTGATTTAATTTATTTTTATTTCACCTTTATTTAACCAGGTAGGCTAGTTGAGAACAAGTTCTCATTTGCAACTGCGACCTGGCCAAGATAAAGCAAAGCAGTTCGACACACAACAACACAGAGTTACACATGGAATAAACAAACATACAATCAATAATACATGTGCAAATGAGGTAGGATAAGGGGGGTAAGGCAATAAATAGGTCATGGTGGTGAAGTAATTACAATATAGCAATTAAATACTGGAATGGTAGATGTGCAAGTAGAGATACTGGGGTGCATAGGAGCAAAATAAATAAATACAGTATGGGGATGATGTAGTTGGATGGGATATTTACAGATGGGCTATGTACAGGTGCAGTGATCTGTGAGCTGCTCTGACAGCTGGTGCTTAAAGCTAGTGAGGGAGATAAGAGTCTCCAGCTTTAGTGATTTTTGCAGTTCGTTCCAGTCATTGGCAGCAGAGAACTGGAAGGAGAGGCAGCCAAAGGAAGAATTGGCTTTGGGGGTGACCAGTGAGGCCTGCTGGAGCGCGTGCTACGGGTGGGTGCTGCTATGGTGACCAGTGAGCTGAAATAAGGCGGGGCTTTACCTAGCAGAGACTTGTAGATGACCTGGAGCCAGTAGGTTTGGCGACGAGTATGAAGCGAGGGCCTGCCAACGAGAGCGTACAGGTCGCAGTGGTGGGTAGTATATAGGGCTTTGGTGACAAAACGGATGGCACTGTGATAGACTGCATCCAATTTGTTGAGTAGAGTGTTGGAGGCTACTTTGTAAATGACATCGTCGAGGATCGGTAGGATGGTCAGTTTTACGAAGGCATGTTTGGCAGCATGAGTGAAGGATGCTTTGTTGCGAAATAGGTTAATTTTGGATTGGAGATATTTAATGAGAGTCTGGAAGGAGAGTTTACAGTCTAACCAGACACCTAGGTATTTGTAGTTGTCCATATATTCTAAGTCAGAACTGTCCAAAGTAGTGATGCTGGACGGGCGGGCAGGTGCGGGCAGCGATCGGTTGAAGAGCATGCATTTAGTTTTACTTGCATTTAAGAGCAGTTGGAGGCCACGGAAGGAGAGTTTTATGGCATTGAAGCTCGTCTGGAGGTTAGTTAACAGTGTCCAAAGAAGGGCCAGAGGTATACAGAATGGTGTCGTCTGCGTAGAGGTGGATCAAAGAATCACCAGCAGCAAGAGCGACATCATTGATGTATACAGAGAAGAGAGTCGGCCCAAGAATTGAACCCTGTGGCACCCCCATAGAGCCTGCCAGAGGTCCAGACAACAGGCCCTCCGATTTGACACACGGAACTCTATCAGAGAAGTAGTTGGTGAACCAGGCGAGGCAGTCATTTGAGAAGCCAAAGCTTTTATCTCAGTAGACCACCACTTCCCTTTTGTCCACCAAGCCGCCATGCCGGTTTAGCCCACTAGGGCACATTCCCCTATCCTTTCCTTGTAACCATATCTACTTGTTATTTCTGCATTTCTGTGATTATTTAGTTAGTTAATAAATAAATGATTTAAGACAATTGATGTAAGGATGACTCATAGTGAAGACTGGGTTCGTGCAGATAACCAACAATTTACGATGTTTGGAATGAGACTAACGTGAGGTAAAGAATAATTCATCATTAATTAGAAGACTAATTGATCAGATATTAAAATATCTGAAAGTTATATTACGAAATGTATAACTTTGTAATCTGAATATTTTCCTTGGTGCCCCGGATTCCTAGTTAATTACATCTACCTGATTAGTTAGTCACGTAATAATAATGACAGAGAATCGATTTGATAAACAAAAAATAAGTCTTCAGTTTAATGATGCCAAAGACACGACAGTGTCAAGGGGAGAGTCCAAGGGAGGATGGCATGGAAGTGTAAGATGCCGCAAAGGAATGTTTACCTCCAGGTTTGCCTTGGTTAAAGGGCTTGGCCTGCGTATTGGCAGTCTACTGTGTCGCCAGGGGTTTTGGTCCCCCAAGGCCAGCTTGTTGCCCCCTCCCTGCTGTGAAGCTGGGGTAGGTTACAGCTTCAAAGCGGTGACTGCGAGGCCGAAACAGTCCTTGGGTGTCACAGGGTCATCTAAGATGTTCACTTTATCTTTGTCTGTTAAGCTGGATAAGCTTTATTAAAGTGCCCTTTCTCCCACCACCGCCAGGCTCATGGTACGACCACAGCCTTGGATGGCACTACAGGAGGTACAGGGATTTAGATCTGTAATCATACAGACCTCATCCCAAGCATCTGGATTCAGGGTATCCAATTCCAGTTGCTTCTTCACCGAATGCAGTAACTCTGCCTGGTAAGCCATCCTTAAAGAGGTAATGTTAAGTGCTTTGACTTATATTCTATTCCAAGATGGCGTAGCAGTTCAGACGTCCTCTACCCTCCTCTTGTCGTGTCCCGTGTATATATATATTTACATATTTTTTCTTCACTATCTTTTTACATTTTTTATTATAAAAACTCAACCTCAAAGCACTCTCCTGCAACCCGCCTCACCAATTTAAAAAATAAAGTATTATTTACCTCATCTGAATTCCACAACAGAAGCTAGCCAGAGGTTAGCCATTTTCACTGGCTAACGTTGAAGTTCAGCTAGCCACGGTTAGCTGTCCTCAGCTATCCATTAGCTCGAAAAGCTATCGCCAGTTTTTGTACAGCGCGACTCAGACCCGAGCATACTGGACCTATTCTCTCTCCTTTCCCCGATTCCTACCGCATGCTCTGGACATTTACACCTGGATCTTGCAGCTAAATAGCTGCTACCTGAGTGACTATTGGCAACGTCGGTCACGGAATTAACACACATTATTACGGAGCTAGCCAGCTGAAGAGTTCCGTCAGCCACTCCTGGGCTATTCCTGAGCTAGTCAGCTGAAGTGTCTCCTGGGCTACAACTCACCTATCCTGACCCGTTTTACTGCCGATGCAGAGCCCCATCGGGTCTTCACGACTGGACCACCGACGTTATCTGCCCGAGGGAGTTATCCAACTGGCCCCTCCGTCACGACGTAACCTGATCGCCCATCTGCGGCCGGCTAATCGTTAGCTGTCTTTTCGGCTGCGATCTGAATAGGTCTATCGGACACTTTTCTTGGGCCATCGTAACCGCCATCGATAAGAAACAATACTGTGCTGCCGTATTCATTGACCTGGCCAAAGCTTTTGACTCTGTTAATCACCACATCCTCATCGGCAGACTCAGTAGCCTTGGTTTCTCAAACGATTGCGTCGCCTGGTTCACCAACTACTTCTCTGATAGAGTTCAGTGTGTCAAATCGGAGGGCCTGTTGTCCGGACCTCTGGCAGTCTCTATGGGGGTACCACAGGGTTCAATTCTTGGGCCAACTCTTTTCTCTGTATACACCAATGATGTCGCTCTTGCTGCTGGTGAATCTCTGATCCACCTCTACGCAGACGACACCATTCTGTACACTTCTGGCCCTTCTTTGGACACTGTGTTAACAACCCTCCAGACGAGCTTCAATGCCATTCAACTCTCCTTCCGTGGTCTCCAACTGCTCCTAAACACAAGTAAAACTAAATGCATGCTCTTCAACCAATCGCTGCCTGCACCTGCCCGCCTGTCCAGCATCACTTCTCTGGACGGTTCTAACTTAGAATTTGTGGACAACTACAAATACCTAGGTGTCTGGTTAGACTGTAAACTCTCCTTCCAGACTCACATCAATCATCTCCAATCCAAAGTGAAATCTCGAATTGGCTTCCTATTTCGCAACAAAGCATCCTTCACTCATGCTGCCAAACATACCCTCGTAAATCTGACCATCCTACCAATCCTCGACTTCGGCGATGTCATTTACAAAATAGCCTCCAATACCCTACTCAACAAGCTGGATGCAGTCTATCACAGTGCCATCCGTTTTGTCACCAAAGCCCCATATACTACCCACCACTGCGACCTGTACGCTCTCGTTGGCTGGCCTTCGCTTCATAATCGTCGCCAAACACATTGGCTCCAGGTCATCTACAAGACCCTGCTAGGTAAAGTCCCCCCTTATCTCCGCTCACTGGTCACCATAGCAGCACCCACCTGTAGCACGCGCTCCAGCAGGTATATCTCTCTGGTCACCCCTAAAGCCAACTCCTCCTTTGGTCGTCTCTCCTTCCAGTTCTCTGCTGCCAATGACTGGAACGAACTACAAAAATCTCTGAAACTGGAAACACTTATCTCCCTCACTAGCTTTAAGCACCAGCTGTCAGAGCAGCTCACAGATAACTGCACCTGTACATAGCACATCTATAATTTAGCCCAAACTACTACCTCTTCCCCTACTGTATTTATTTATTTTATTTATTTTGCTCCTTTGCACCATATTATTTATATTTTAACTTTGAACTTTCTTCAAACTACAAATCTACCATTCCAGTGTTTTTCTTGCTATACTTTATTTACTTTGCCACCATGGCATTTTTTTGCCTTTACCTCCCTTATCTCACATCATTTGCTCACATTGTATATAGTCTTATTTTTTTTTTCTACTGCATCATTGATTGTATGTTGTTTTACTCCATGTGTAACTCTGTGTTTTTGTATGTTGTCGAACTGCTTTGCTTTATCTTGGCCAGGTCGCAATTGTGAATGAGAACTTGTTCTCAACTTGCCTACCTGGTTAAATAAAGGTGAAATAAAAAAATAAAATAAAAAATAAAAATATGGCCAAGGTTTTGTATATCTTATGGAAAATGGAGGCAGAAAAGCGCTTAATCTTTCCAGTGAGGGAAGTGCCAGTAGTGCTAGTAGCATGGCGTGTGGGGTGGAGGTGGTTAACGAGTGAAGGCTCCACCATGGGAGGGTTGCAAAACTCGGGTTTTGTACATCTTGTGCATGTCCACGCTAGGGCAACCCCTAGCTAGGATATTGTAGGTAAGGGGCTTGACCCATGAGCTCCTCGCCTCCCTAAGACAAGCTGGGATCACGGGAAGCAGTTGCTTAGCGGGGGTCATGTGGTATGGGAGTATTTTCCTATTGTACAGGTCCCTTCCAGGGTCCTGGCCACCCAAGGGAGCCAGCCACTTGATACCAACTCTGGCTGTGGCTCGCTTGCTAAAGTTGAGGAGCCCGAACTCCAAGCAAGGGGGATTTGCGGCTCCTCTGTCTTGTGGGCGGAGACCTAGGGCCAAGAGATGGGAAGAGTGGTGTCTTAGCCCTCCATCTCAGTCTCAAAGTTGAGAAGACCCACAAGATGAATCTCGTCGTCTTCCTCGTCTTCTGAGTCTCAACCTCTGTAACGAGGTGCGTACTAGCGGCAGAGAAGTCAGGCGCAGGAGGGCGAAAACTGATTTACAATGGTGTTGTTTAATAGACATAACAGAACAATAAATGAATGGGTCAAACAAAACCTGGTATCCACCAGCATAACGTACACAAGCACTACAAGAAACAATTCCGGACAAGGACATGGGGGGAACAGAGGGTTAAATTCACAACATGTAATTGATGGAATTGAAACCAGGTGTGAGGGAAGATAAGACAAAACCAATGGAAAATGAAAGGTGGATTGACGATGGCTAGGAGGCCGGTGACGTCAACCACCGAACGCCGCCCGAACTAGGAGATGGACCGACTTCGGCGGAAGTCGTGACAACCTCGGCCAGTGGCTGAGAGGTGAGGTTAGGGCTAGAGATAGGGGAGTTTTTAAGCCTCCTAAAAACTGCCGTAGACAGCAATTTACAATGCTTACAGGACTCAGGGTTGTCGAGTGCCTCCTGAGCATGTTCCCTTCCCAGGCAATTGATGCATAGAAGGTGAAACTCCTTCCCCGCAATCATGGAACCGCAAGCGCAAGAACATGGGGGTTTGAGTGCTTTACTAGGCTCGTCTTGGGATGGGACAGCAGTGGCCACTATATAGAACAGGGCTAGGCTGAGATGCCTGTTGAAAAAACAATGTGTATTAGATAGGCTTAAGCTAGCTAGTAAAAGCCTCACGTCTAATGTTAGTTACGGTGTACACAGTGAGACCACTACAGCCGCAAGGCTAGTAGTGCGTTAACTAGCTAGCAGCTACCTCTTGGCTAAGGCATGCTGTAGCTAGCACCGTACTGGCCGACGGGAATGGTGTGGGAGCAGTTCAACCTCAGGTAGGTATTCTCTCAAGACCGTAGAGGCGTGAGGCTAACCAGTTGGTCTAGTTACCACAAACGAGTAAACATAGGTTAAATTAGATGAGAGAAGGGAGCTGGCAATATTACTGTGTTGTAGGTAGTAATGCTTGTGTGGTTAGCTTGCTTTCCAGCTAGCTAGCCAGGTTAGCTGAAGAGCTTTGTGGCGTAAGCTAGCCCTTTGTTAGTCTGTTTAGCTAGCTTTGCAGCTGGCTAGCCGAGTTAGCTAAAGCCTTGCGGAGTGGGCTAACCTAGGCCAAAATAGTCTTGGTAGCTAGCCGTGTGACACTAGCTATAACCAGAGACTGAAGTAGTAGAAACAACTTTCCTTTCGGTCAGTCCTCAACACTACCAATAGGAGCTGAGGTCCTATGTTCGGTGCCCTCACGGTTCGCCTGAGAACAGTTCAGTATGAAGACAGGGAATTTAGTTGTGCTGAGGAGACCTTCAGTGAGCGTAGTCTCTTCAGCAAGCAAGAGAGGTGAGAATGACTGGGTGAGTGGCTCCTTATAGGAAGGAGAGGGGCTCACCTCACTTGCCACTCAATCAGTTGTCTCCAACAGATCATCAAATCAAATGTATTTATATAGCCCTTCTTACATCAGCTGATATCTCAAAGTGCTGTACAGAAACCCAGCCTAAAACCCCAAACAGCAAGCAATGCAGGTGTAGAAGCACGGTGGCTAGGAAAAACTCCCTAGAAAGGCCAAAACCTAGGAAGAAACCTAGAGAAGAATGCTGTGATTGGATACTTCGAGCCATTGATCAGCCCCCGAGCATATCCCATATTGACACATCGAAACAAGTATTAGAAATGGAAACTACATTTTCCTCCTAAAAAATGTATTTCCGACAGCCAATCACATATTGCTTTCAATATGACATAAACATTGTTGGATTCCACTCATATATTCTACCATTAATATGGTAATCTATCAAAAGAATGTTTAAAAACAACTTTATTATTTACGTTTTATCTTGCAGCAATGTCAGTATATACTTTGAGATGACCCCTCTCCTGTTCACTTGACTACAATATATGGGAAGTAAAGTTATTTTGCAGGAGACATTTTTGTGTGGACAAATGTCAAAGAAGATGCACTTTGAGTATTAGGTGTTACCAACTATTCATAAATAGTTGAAATACTATAAGTAAGTATGTTCTTTTTTTTTTTACTTTAGAAACATTTGCAAACATTGTTAAGCTTTACAATTCAAAGACATTTTAACATTTATAATTATTTATGAAGCATTTCTAAATGTATGAGTTGTATGTCTTCCTCTTACCATATTTGGGTGAATTACAGTACCTGAGAGATGAGACAAACTTAGACCCTGTTGCTTGGAAACTGCCGCACAGTGCTGAGACAGGTGTTAGAGATACAACCCTGTACCTAATAAAATGTGATGGTGTTATTTGTCTGGCCATGGTTGTAGGATGGTGTGTCAGACGGGGTGATCTGGACACAGAGAACCCTACTGAAGAACTTCTCACTTTCTCACTCTGTCAATGGTGTGAGACGTTAGAATAAGGCTTATATATTTATGTAGCAGGGGGTAATATACTAAGTCTATGTATACAAGATTATTCATTATCAAATATACTTTAATCTTTGTTTACTTGAGGTTGGGTAAGAAATCTGGTTTCTTTGCGTTTCAGATTAAATTTTATTTAATTAACATTTATTTAAGTTGCAATCTTACAGCACTACTTTGACATCATGCTTAATGTGGAAATGATCATTGCAATTGTGTAGCTAAATTGTGTATGATTTGTACTGTATCTTTCTATTGATTCTTGTTTTTCCTCCAGATTCTCTGCACCTCAGATGGAGAACCATACATACAGCGAGCACGTTCTCCAGCTGGAGGGGTTGAAGGTCACAAACCAGTCCTCTTACCCTGCTTTTATCTTCATCCTCGTCATCTATATCTTTACTATGGTGGCCAATATCAGCCTTACAGTACTCATCTCCATGGAGAGGATCCTGCACCAGCCCATGTACATCCTCCTCTGCAACATGCATCTCAATGATGCTCTCAATATCACCACCGTCATACCTCGAGTGCTGAGTGACATTTTAAAAGCAAGTGCAGACAGATATATGACCTACGTTGAATGTGCCACCCAAGCGTTCTTTGGTCACTTTTTTTCTACGAATGCACATACAATACTAATGATCATGGCCTTTGACAGGTATATGGCCATATGCAACCCTCTGCGATACGCCACCATCATGAACAACAAAATGCTGGTGAAGCTGTGTGTGTCTGCCTGGGGAGTGTCGTTTGTCTTTGTGGGGGTCCTTATAAGCCTCTCGATCCGCTTATCACGCTGCAGGTCACAAGTCATCAACCCTTTTTGCGACAACCCATCATTATTCAAACTTTCCTGTGACAACTTGTTCATCAACCAAATCTATGGTCTCTTTTTCACCGCTGTATTCTTTATTGCCTCCATGGGGAGTGTAGCTCTGACATACATTAGCATCGCCATAGTGTGTGTGAGAAGTAAGAGCAAGTCGCTAAACAGCAAGGCCCTGCAGACCTGCTCTACACACCTGGCTGTATACTTCATTATGCTGATGACAGGTTTCGTCATTGTCTTTCTTCATCGGTACCCACAGTGGTCAAACCACAGGACAGTGGCGTCCATTATGTTTCACTTGGTTCCACCTTGCCTCAACCCCATTATCTATGGACTACAGTCCAAAGACATCCGGACATTAGTGGTGCAAATTATCAAGTCTAAAACAGTCTCTTTAACTGTAAGATAACATTTGTGTAAAGGTTATGTTTTCCCCTATTGAAATGCAGTTTGTGAACTAGGAAGGACAATGTTAACAAATGTACAAAATTATATTATACTATCCATGAGTTATAGTACACGTTTCATCACACTATTGTTTTGAACCATCTTTTGAAGACTGATTTCAGACAGAACGTTCTACTCAATACAGTACATTCGCAATTGGCAATAGGGTATCAAAATTCCAAGTATTTTCCCCCAAAATTCCCTGCCTTCCAGATATCCTGGTTGGAGGATTCCGGATTTCAGCTTATGCCATCCTGATTTTGGGAATCTTCGAAACAAGATTTATGGAAAACCAGGGACATTTTTGAAAGATACTGGAATTTTGTAACCCTAATCAGTGCTGATGAAGATTTTGTCAAAAGTGCATTATAGTGGCTTGGAAAAACAATGACATTTCTAAAAGAGGCATATAATTTGTGGGAAAACCTTTTGTCTTCATGGTGATGTCGTCAGATTTAATTTAATTGTAGTATAACATTAGCAAACTACCTAAGATTGAGGGGAGAGCACTGGATTTTAGCTAGCTAATGTTAGCATTGCTAGGTATTTTTGACTAACTAGCTAAATAGCAACATTGCCATCTGTCAGATATGTTGCAATTCATCTGACAACATCATAATGATGACAAAGTTGTTTCCTACTAATTATTTGCCTAATTTAGCAAGCCACTTTGTAATTTAGACTAACCAATCATTAGCCCTGTTAAGAATGACTGGGCACCACTCGACTTCCAGGAGCAACTATGGCTGAAACATCTTCAGAACGCTCATAACAATGGTGTGATACAACTGAGTGATGGTGGTGCAATCAATGAATATTATATTAGTCAATACTGTTGATTTAGAGATCATTGCACATAATACACTTATTATATTTCATTTATATGTATTACAAATATTTTTTAGGGGTAAACACAGTTTTAGTTATATATCTCATGGCAATGTCAGTATACACACTGAGCCGTCACATCTGCTGTTCACTTTGGAATGTATTGTACTTTGCAGGGTTGCAAGTTATTTACAGTTGAAGTCGGACGTTTACAAACACTTAGGTTGGAGTCATTAAAACTTATTTTTCAACCACTCCACAAATGACTTGTTAATAAACTATCGTTTTGGCAAGTCGGTTAGGACATCTACTTTGTGCATGACACAAGTCATTTTTCCAACAATTGTTTACAGACAGATTATTTCACTTATAATTCACTATCACAATTCCACTGGATCAGAAGTTTACATACACTAAGTTGACTGTGCCTTTCAACAGCTTGGAAAATTCCAGACAATGATGTCACGGCTTTAGAAGCTTCTGATAGGCTAATTGACATTATTTGTGTCAATTGGAGGTATACCTGTAGATGTATTTCAAGGCCTACCTTCAAACGCAGTGCCTCTTTGCTTGACATCATGGGAATATCAACAGAAATCAGCCAAGACCTCAGAAAAAAAGTTGTAGACCTCCACAAGTCAAATGCTGAAGGTACCACGTTCATCTGTGCAAACAATTGTACGCAAGTATAAACACCATGGGACCACACAGCCATCATACCACTCAGGAAGGAGACACGTTTTGTCTCCTAAAGATGAACGTATTTTGGTGCGAAAAGTGCAAATCAATCCCAGAACAACAGCAAAGGACCTTGTGAAGATGTTGGAGGAAACACGTACAAAACTATCTATATCACAAGTCCTATATCGCCACAACCTGAAAGGCCGCTCAGCAAGGAAGAAGTCACTGCTCCAAAACCGCCATAAAAAAGCCAGACTATGGTTTGCAACAAAGATTGTACTTTTTGGAGAAATGTCCTCTGGTCTGATGAAACAGAAATAGAACTGTTTGGCCATAATGACCATTGTTATGTTTGGAGGAAAAAGGGGGACGCTTGCAAGCCGAAGAACACCATCCCAACCGTGAAGCCCGGGGGTGGCAGCATCATGTTGTGGGGGTGCTTTGCTGCAGGAGGGACTGGTGCACTTCACAAAATAGATGGCATCATGAGGCAGGAAAATGATGTGGATATATTGAAGCAACATCTCAAGACATCAGTCAGGAAATTAAAGCTTGGTCACAAATGGGTCTTCCACATGGACAATGACCCAAAGCATACTTTCAAAGTTGTGGCAAAATGGCTTAAGGACAACAAAGTCAAGGTATTGGAGTGGCCATCACAAAGCCCTTACCTCAATCCTATAGAATATTTGTGGGCAGAACTGAAAAAGTGTGTGACCAAGGAGGCCTACAAACCTGACTCAGGTACACCAGCTCTGTCAGGAGGAATGGGCCAAAATTCACCCAGCTTATTGTGGGAAGCTTGTGGAAGGCTACCCGAATTATTTGACCCAAGTTTAAGCAATTTAAAGGCAATGCTACCAAATACCAATTGAGTGTATGTAAACTAACTGACCTAAGACAGGGAATTTTTTTACTAGGATTAAATGTCAGGAATTGTGAAAAACTGAGTTTAAATGTATTTGGCTAAAGTGTATGTAAACTTCCGACTTCAACTGTAGCTAAAAAGGCCGTTTCAGAGGAGCTTCACTAGAGGGATAAAACATCAACAAAAGTCTATACCATTAAATATTTTCAAATAATAAGTGGCCATTGATAATAAAAAAAACAACAACTAAAGTATATAATTAACTTTGTCTTCAGAAAAGACTTAAAAAGGTTGAGACCGAGTCTGCGTCTCTCACATCGATAGGCAGACCATTCCATAAAAATGGAGCTCTATAGAAGAAAACCTGCCTCCAGCTGTTTGCTTAGAAATTCTAGGGACAATAAGGAGGCCTTTTTCTTGTGACCGAGGCGTACGTGTAGGTATGTATAGGAGGACCAAATTGGAGAGATAGGTAGAAGCAAGTCCATGTAATGCTTCGTAGGTTAGCAGTAAAACGTTGAAATCAGTCCTATTCCTTAATAGGAAACCAGTGTAGAGAAGCTAGCACTGAAGTAATTTCATAAAAATGTTGGGTTCTAGTCAATATTCTAGCTGCCATATTTAGCACTAACTGAAGGTTATTTAGTGTTTTATCTGGGTAGCCAGAGAGTAGAGCATTGCAGTAGTCTAATCTACAAGTGACAAAAGCATGGATTTGCTTTTCTGGATCATTTTTGGACAAAAAGTTTGATTTTTGCAATGTAACGAAGATGAAAAAAAAGTTCCCCTTGAAATATTCTTGATATGTTCGTCAAAAGAGAGATCAGGGTCTAGAGTAATGCCAAGGTTCTTCACAGTTTTATTTGCAGCGACTGTACAGCCATCAAAAGTAATGGTCATATAAAACAGCAGATCGGTTTTTTTTCTTGGGACCTAGGACTAGCATCTCTGTTTTGTCCGAGTTTAAAAGTAAAAAATTATCCGCCATCCACTTCCTTATGTCTGAAACACAGGCTTCCAGGGTAGGCAATTTTGGGGCTTCTCCATGTTTCATCGAAATGTACAGCTGTGTGTCGTCCACGTAGCAGTGAATGTTGACATTGTGTTCCTTAATGATGTCACCAAGAGGTCGAATATATAGTGAAAACAATAGTGGTCCTAAAACGGAACTTTGAGGAACACCGAAACGTATAACTGATTTGTCAGAGGACAAACCATTCACAGAGAGGAACTGATATCTTTCTGACAGGTAAGGTCTAATATAGGATTTAAAATTTTTCCTAAAGAATGTGGTGATCGATGGTGTCAAAAGCAGCACTAAGGTCAAGGAGCACGAGAACAGATGCAGAGCCTTGGTCTGACGCCATTAAAAGGTAATTTACCACCTCCCTGAGTGCAGTTTCAGTACTATGATGGGGTCTAAAACCAGACTGGAGCGTTTTGTATACATTATTTGTCTTCTGCTGGGCAGTGAGTTGATTTTTTTTATTCAGCGGAATGTCAATCAAAATCAAAAATACAGGGGAGTGTACAATATTTAATGCTATCTCAAAAATAGACCCGGGTATTCAACAAGAATGTCATACGATAAAAGTAAGATACAAAAAAATACAGTTCAGTGTGTCTCAGGTGTAGTAAAGTGTAGAGAACTATAGCTACAGATTGTTACAACAGATAATGGGATTTAACCAAAGATTTTTGGTATCCATTACTGGGAGTTACATGATAGGTACTGCTTGGTGTAGCACAGAAAATCTTCAACCAACCTTAGCTTGAGTTTAGAAAAGGCTTCCTTATTAAAATAAATCATTTTTTGCTCCATTAAGTAATCCAATAGTGCACGCTTACCTATTTCAAGTCCTCCCATTGATCGAGACAGGTGTGTCCATCCCAAAGTGCCGCATGTCATGATGACAGACACATGTCTCAATCAATGAGAGAAGCAGGGGCACAACGTTGGTTTTTGAAGTGGGGGATGTAAATTGGCGGGTTGTCTGGAGATCCACCCATTTTTTGGGGCATCTAACACTCATTTCCTGCATTTATACACAATCTAATAAAAAAGATGGCCCTTCTAGCTGTCTCTATTTAGAAAAACAAAAAGTAAGCAAACATGACCACAGTCATCAAGCTAGGTAAGAGATCATTATTAAATATGTTTAAGTGATTGATAAGACTGAACTATATCAATGATAATTCAATAATAAATATTGTTTGTACCTTTAACCAATAGCCTAACAAATGAACATTTTGTTACATACAACCTTATTCCAAAATGGATTAAATGAAAAAAAATCCTCATCAATCTACACACAATATCTCATAATGACAAAGCCAAAACAGGTTTTTTGAATTTTAGAATTGAGCTCAGGTGCATCTTGTTTCCATTGATGATCCTTGAGATGTTTCGACAACTTGATTGGAGTACACCTGTGGTAAATTCAATTGATTGGACAAGAAAGGCACACATCTGTCTATATAAGGTCCCACAGTTGACAATGCATGTCAGAGCAAAAATCAAGCCATGAGGTCGAAGGAATTTTCCATAGAGCTCCGAGACAAGATTGTGTCGAGGCACAGATCTGGGGAAGGGTACCAAAAATGTCTGCAGCATTGAAGGTCCCCAAGAACGCTGTGGCCTCCATCATTCTTAAATGGAAGAAGTTCAGAACCACCAAGACTATTCCTAGAGCTGGCCGCCCGGCCAAACTGGGCAATCGGGGGAGAAGGGGGGTCAGGGGGGTGACCAAGAACCCGATGGCCACTCTGACAGAACTCTAGAGTTCCTCTGTGGAGATGGGAGAACCTTCCAGAAGGACAACCATCACAGCAGCAGTCCCACAATCAGGCCTTTATGGTAGAGTGGGCAGACAGAAGCCACTCCTCAGTAAAAGACACATGACAGCCCGCTTGGAGTTTGCCAAAAGGTACCTAAAGTTTCTCAGACCATGAGAAACAAGATTATCTGGTCTTATGAAGCCAAGATTGAACTCTTTGGCCTGAATGCCAAGTGTCACGATGAAGGGAGCAAAGTACAGAGCGATCCTTGATGAAAACCTGCCCCAGAGCGCTGAGGAGCTCATACTAGGGTGAAAGTTCACCTTCCCAGCCAGAGCCCGGATATGAACCCGATCGAACATCTCTGGAGAGACCTGAAAATAGCTGTGCAGCAACGCCCCCCATCCAACTTGACAGAGCTTGAGAGGATCTGCAGAAAGGAATGGGAGAAACTCCCAAAATACAGGTGTGCCAAGCTTGTAGCGTCATACCCAAGAAGACTAGAGGCTATAATTGCTGCCAAAGGTGCTTAAACAAAGTACTGAGTAAAGGGTCTGAGTACCTGTGAATACCAACTATTTATTTATTTTAACAGTTTTTGCTTTGTCATTATGTGATGTTTGTGTAGATTGATGGAAAAAACATTTTAATCAATTTTAGAAAAAAGGCTGTAACATAACAAAATGTGGAAAAATCAAGGGGTCTTAATACTTTCTGAATGCATTGTACATCAGGGTTTCCCACCCTCTCCTCGAGACCCCCCAGACTTTTCACATTTTTGTTTTAACCCTAAACTGTCACACCTGATTCAATTAGTCAAAGACTTGATGATTAGTTGACTGTGCAAGTTTAGGGTTAAAACAAAAATGTGAAAAGTCAGTGGGGTGTCGAGGGGAGGGTTGGGAAACTCTGATCTACATCTTCTTAATGTTGGCTAACATTGACTTCACAGTGCTCATTTGCATGGAGAGAATCCTGCATCAGCCCATGTACATCCTCCTTTACAACATGTATTTTAACCCATGCTCTCAAAACAGTGCAGCTCAAAACCCAAACCCTGAGCAGCGAAGATCATAGGCATGACATACACTATAAAGTACCAGTCAAAAGTTTGGACACACCTACTCATTCCAGGGTTTTTAATTATAGGTACTATTTTCTACATTATATAATAATAGTGAAGACATCAAACTATGAGATAACACATATGTAATCATGTAGCAACCAAAAAAGTGTTAAACAAATCAAAATATATTTGAGATTCTTCAAAGTAGCCACCCTTTGCCTTGATGACAGCATTGCACAAGCTTAGCATTCTCTCAAGTAGATTCACCTGGAAGGCTTTTACAACAGTCTTGAAGGAGTTCCCACATATGCTGAGCACTTGTTGGCTGCTTTTCCTTCACTCTGCGGTCCAACTCAACCCAAACCATCTCAATTGGGTTGAGGTCGGGTGATTGTGGAGGCCCGGTCATCTGATGCAGCACTCCATCACTCACTCTCCTTCTTGGTCAAATAGCCCTTACACAGCTTGGAGATGTGTGGGGTCATTGTCCTGTTGAAAAACAAATCATAGTCCCACTAAGCGCAACCAAATGGGAAGGCGTATCGCTGCAGAATTCTGTGGTAGCCATGCTGGTTAAGTATGCCTTGAATTCTAAATAAATCACCGACATTGTCACCAGAAAAGCACCTCCACACCATCACACCTCCTCCTCCATTCTTCAAGGTGGGAACTACACATGCGGAGACCATCCGTTCACCTACTCTGCATCTCACAAAGACATAGGGGTTGGAACCAAAAATCTCAAATTTGGACTCAGACCAAAGGACAGATTTCCAAAGTCTAATGTCCATTGCTCGTGTTTCTTGACCCAAGCAAGTCTCTTCTTATTATTGGTGTCCTTTAGTAATAGTTTCTTTGCAGCAATTCGACCATGAAGGCCTGATTCACACAGTCTCCTCTGAACAGTTGATGTTGAGATGTGTCTGTTACTTGAACTCTGAAGCATTTATTTGGGCTGCAATTTATGAGGCTGGTAACACTATTGAACTTATGCTCTGCAACAGAGGTAACTCTGGGTCTTCCTTTCCTGTGGCGGTCCTCTTGAGAGCCAGTTTCATCATAGTGCTTGATGGTTTTTGCGACTGCCTTTGAAGAAACTTTCAAAGTTCTTGACATTTTCAGGATTGACTGACCATCATGTCTTAAAATAATGATCGACTATCTTTTTTCTTTGCTTATTTGAGCTGTTCTTGCCATAATATGGACTTGGTCTTTTACCAAATAGGGCTATCTTCTGCATACCACCTCTACCTTGTCACAACACAACTGATTGGCTCAAACGCATTAAGAAAGAAATTCCACAAACTTTTAACAAGGCACACCTTTTAATTGAAATGCATTCGAGGTAACTATCTCATGAAGCTTGTTGAGAGAATGGCAAGGGCTTGCAAAGCTGTCATCAAGGCAAAGGTTGACTACTTTGAAGAATCTCAAATATAAAATATATTTTGATTTGTTTAACTTTTTTGGTTACTGCGTGATTCCATGTGTGTTACTTTATAGTTTCGATGTTTTCACTATTATTCTACAATGTAGAAAATAGTGAAAATAAAGAAAAACCCTGGAATGAGTCGGTGTCCAAACTTTTGACTGGTACTGTATATTCAAAAGTATGTGAATACTCCTTCAAATTTGTGGATTTGGCTATTTCAGCCACACCCATTGCTGACAGGTGTATTAAATCAAGCACTCAGCCATGCAATCTCCATAGACGAACATTGGCAGTAGAATATCCTTATTGAAGAGCTCTGTGACTTTCAATGTGGCACTGTCATAGGATGCCACCTTTCCAACAAGTCAGTTCCTCAAATTTCTGCCCTGCTAGAGCTGCCCCGGTCAACTGTATGTGCTGTTATTGTGAAGTGGAAACTTCTAGGAACAACAATTGGTCAGCCACGAAGTGGTAGAACATACAAGCTCACAGAATGGGACCGCCGAGTGCTGAAGCGCGTCCTCGGTTGCAACATTCACTACCGAGTTCCAAACTACCTCTGGAAGCAACGTCAGCACAAGAACTGTTTGTCTGCAGCTTCATGATCTGGGTTTCCATGGCTGAACAGCCACACACAAGCCTAAGATCACCATGCACAATGCCAAACGTCAGCTGGAATGGTGTAAAGCTCGCTGCCATTGGACTCTGGAGCAGTGGAAATGCGTTCTCTGGCATGATGAATCACGATTCACCGTCTGGCAGTCCGATGGACAAATCTTAGTTTTGCTATCCTGGCATAATAGGCCCCTTAGTTCCAGTGAAGAAAATGTTTTTTTTCGAGATCAGCGTGGAAGAACTAGACTGGCCTGCGTAGAGCCTTGACCTCAACCCCATCGAACACGTTTGGGATTAATCGGAATGCCGACTGCGGGCTAGGCCTCATCGCCCAACATCAGTGCCCGACCTCACTAATGCTCTTGTGGCTGAATGGAAGCAAGTCCCCACAGCAATGTTCCAACGTCTAGTGGAACGCCTTCCCAGAAGAATGGAGGATGTTATGGCAGCAAAGGGTGGACCAACTCCATATTAATGCCCATGATTTTGGAATGAGATGTTCGACGAGCAGGTGTCCACATACTTTTGGTAATACAAACTCAGCAAAAAAAGAAACGTCCTCTCACTGTCAACTGCTTTTATTTTCATAAAACTTAATTTCACATGTGTAAATATTTAACAAGAACAACTGAGACATAAACTGAACAAGTTCCATGTGACTAACAGAAATGGAATAATGTGTCCCTGAACAAAGGGGTGGTCAAATTCAAAAGTAACAGTCAGTTTCTGGTGTGGCAACCAGCTGCATTAAGTACTGCAGTGCATCTCTTCCTCATGGACTGCACCAGATTTGCCAGTTCTTGCTGTGAGATGTTACCCCACACTTCCACTAAGGCAACTGCAAGTTCCCGGACATTTCTGGGGGGGAATGGCCCTAGCCCTCACCCTCCTATCCAACAGATCCCAGACGTGCTCAATGGGATTGAGATCCGGGGTCTTCGCTGGCCATGGCAGAACACTGACATTCCTGTGTTGCAGGAAATCACACACAGAACGAGCAGTATGGCTGGTGCCAATGTCATGCTGGAGGGTCATGTCAGGATGAGCCTGCAGGAAGGGTACCACATGAGGGAGGAGGATGTCTTCCCTGTAACGCACAGCGTTGAGATTGCCTGCAATGACAACAAGCTCAGTCCGATGATGCTGTGACACACCGCCCCAGATCATGACGGACCCTCCACCTCCAAATCGATCCAGCTCCAGAGTACAGGCCTCGGTGTAACGCTCATTCCTTCGACGATAAACGTGAATTCGACCATCACCCCTAGTGAGACAAAACCACGACTCGTCAGAGAAGAGCACTTTTTGCCAGTCCTGTCTGGTCCAGAGACGGTGGGTTTGTTCCCATAGGCGACATTATTGCCGGTGATATCTGGTGAGGACCTGCCTTACAACAGGCCCTCAGTCCAGACTCTCTCAGGCTATTGCGGACAGTCTGAGCACTGATGGAGGGATTGTGCATTCCTGGTGTAACTCGGGCAGTTGTTGTTGCCATCCTGTACCTGTCCCGCAGGTGTGATGTTCGGATGTACCGATCCTGTGCAGGTGTTGTTACACGTGCTCTGCCACTGCGAGGACAATCAGCTATCCGTCCTGTCTCCCTGTAGCGCTGTCTCACAGTACGGACATTGCAATTTGTTTCCCTGGCCACATCTGCAGTCCTCATGCCTCTTTGCAGCATGCCTAAGGCACGTTCATGCAGATGAGCAGGGACCCTGGGCATCTTTCTTTGGGTGTTTTTCAGAGTCAGTAGAAAGGCCTCTTTAGTGTCCTAAGTTTTCATAACTGTGACCTTAATTGCCTACCGTCTGTAAGCTGTTAGTGTCTTAACTTGTTATGGATAGGGGGCAGTATTTTCACGGCCGGATAAAAAACGTACCCGATTTAATCTGATTATTACTCCTGCCCAGAAACTAGAATATGCATATAATTATTAGCTTTGGATAGAAAACACTCCAAAGTTTCTAAAACTGTTTGAATGGTGTCTGTGAGTATAACAGAACTCATTTGGCAGGCCAAAACCTGAGAAGATTCCAAACAGGAAGCGCCCTCTCGGACTATTTCTTGGCCTTCTTGATAATCTCTATCCAAAACAGGGGATCTCTGCTGTAATGTGACATTTTCTAAGGCTTCCATAGGCTCTCAGAAGGCGCCAGAACGTTGAATGATGACTTTGCAGGCCATGGCTGAAAAACAGTAGCGCATTTGGATAGTGGTCTATCTGAGAACAATGAGACTGGCGCACGCGTGCATGAGACGACTCCATGTTTTTATTTTCAGTCTTTGAACGAAAACAGGGTTTCCCGGTCGGAATATTATCGCTTTTTTATGAGAAAAATCGCATAAAAATTGATTTTAAACAGCATTTGACATGCTTCGAAGTACGGTAATGGAATATTTTGAATTTTTTTGTCACGAAACGCGTCGGGCGCGTAACCCTTCGTCACCCTTGGATAGTGTCTGGAACGCACGAACAAAGCGCCGCTATTTGGATATAACGATGGATTATTTTGGACCAAACCAACATTTGTTATTGAAGTAGAAGTCCTGGGAGTGCATTCTGACGAAGACAACAAAGGTAATCAAACTTTTGTAATAGTAAATCGGAGTTTGGTCAGGACTAAACTTGGTGGGTGTCTAAATGGCTAGCCGTGATGGCTGGGCTATCTACTGAGAATATTGCAAAATGTGCTTTCACCGAAAAGCTATTTTAAAATCGGACACCTCGATTGCACAAAGGAGTTCTGTATCTATAATTCTTTAAATAATTGTTATGTTTTTTGTGAACGTTTATCGTGAGTAATTTAGTAAATTGTTAGTAAATTCCCCGGAAGTTTGCGGGGGGTATGCTAGTTCTGAACGTCACATGCTAATGTAAAAAGCTGGTTTTTGATATAAATATGAACTTGATTGAACAAAACATGCATGTATTGTATAACATAATGTCCTAGGTGTGTCATCTGATGAAGATCATCAAAGGTTAGTGCTGCATTTAGCTGTCTTCTGGGTTTTTGTGACATTATATGCTAGCTTGAAAAATGGGTGTCTGATTATTTTTGGCTGGGTACTCTGCTGACATAATCTAATGTTTTGCTTTCGTTGTAAAGCCTTTTTGAAATCGGACAGTGTGGTTAGATTAACGAGAGTCTTGTCTTTAAAACGCTGTAAAATAGTCATATGTTTGAGAAATTGAAGTAATAGCATTTCTAAGGTTTTTGAAAATCGCGCCACGGGATTCAACTGGCTGTTGCGTAGGTGGGACGAATTCGTCCCGCCTAGCCCAGAGAGGTTAACGAGAGTCTTATCTTTCAAATGGTGAAAAATAGTTGATTGTTTGAGAAAATGGAATTTTGGTATTTTAGTTGGTTTTGTATTTCGCGCCGTGCGATGCCATTGGCTGTTGGCTAGGGGTTCCGCAGGTGGAACATCTGTCCTCAACAGGTTAACATAGTGATATATATCATTTGGTCAGTATATATGCCATTTGGACATTTCTTATGCCATTTGGACATGGTTCACTGACTTTTGGGTTCGGAAGCCAACTTCCTATGACCATATATGGCAAATAGACATAACATCCTGATTTGGTACTTTCAATACTTATATATGCCATTTGGACATGTGTAACGCTCGTTGTTTTGTAGTTGAAGAAGTGGACCAAAGCGCAGGGTGGTAAGTGCTCATGATTATTTATTTTCAAGAAACACTCAAACAAAATAACAAAAGGGAAAAACGAAAACACACAGTTCCGTCAGGCACATACACTAAACAGAAAATAACCTCCCACAAAACTCAGGTGGAAAACAGGCTGCCTAAGTATGATTCCCAATCAGAGACAACGATAGACAGCTGCCTCTGATTGGGAACCACACTCGGCTCAAAAACAAAGAAATAGAAAACATAGATATTCCCACCCGAGTCACAACCTGACCTAACCAAACGTAGAGAATAAATAAGATATCTAAAGTCAGGGCGTGACAACATGGTTCACTGACTTTTGGGTTTGGAAGCCGACTTCCTATGATCATATATTGCAAATGGACAAAACATAGGCCTTATGGACAAACTCAATAAAATAATACAAATGTATGTCCATATGATTATTACATATGTATAATTGACCCAAAACAATCCCAAAAAGCACTTTTTATGAGGTTTTAAAATGTTGAAATAAATTAGATTTTCTCAATTTCACCCTTGGGACCTGACTTTGTGACCATTTGCCATATGAAAATCTACGGTGGAGCGCATTTGCCATTTTTGGGATTTTTGCAGTATGACACTTGGCATTTGCCATGTTCTGCTTGCAATATGGTTTTGATGAACTTCCATCCATTTGAGTGGTATTTGCAATTGTGTATATGGTTCGCCCAATGCCAATAAGTTGCCATTCATTTTTGTCCATTTCATGGGGGTCTTCCTTTACTTCCGCAAATGGCCGGGATTACCTCGAAGCCTGAGCAACATTGCCTGTACAGTCAGAAGAACAAACTGAAGCCACCCATCAGCAGCCTGAATGAGGAATTCATGGTGACCTGTACAAGGGAGGTGCTACAATATAGGGAGTCAAATGACCCAAATGTCTCCCAGACCGGTATAGAGGTGAGGACAGGAAGGTCGTGGAGGGTTCAAGAAGCAGTGGTTGAGTCATGGGTATGGCACAGTGTGGTGGTGGGTTAACCTGTTGGGTCTAGGGGGCAGCATTTGCACGTCTGGATAAAAAAAATGTACCCGATTTAATCTGGTTACTAATCCTACCCAGTAACTAGAATATGCATATACTTATTATATATGGATAGAAAACACTCTAAAGTTTCCAAAACTGTTTGAATGGTGTCTGTGAGTATAACAGAACTCATTTGGCAGGCAAAACCCTGAGACATTTTCTGACAGGAAGTGGATACCTGATGTGTTGTATTGACTTTAAACCTATCCCATTGAAAAACACAGGGGTTTAGGAATATTTTGGCACTTCCTATTGCTTCCACTAGATGTCACCAGCCTTTACAAAGTGTTTTGAGTCTTCTGGAGGGAGATCTGACCGAACAAGAGCCATGGAACGGTGATGTCCCATTAGACACCTGGCGCGCTACTTCATGTTGGGTACCCTCGTTCCAATACGTTATAAAAGAGTATGCATTCGTCCACCTTGAATATTATTCATGTTCTGGTTAAAAAAGGCCCTAATGATTTATGCTATACAACGTTTGACATGTTTGAACGAACGGAAATATATTTTTTCCCCTCGTTCATGACGAGAAGTCCGGCTGGCTTACATCATGTGCTAACGAGACGGAGATTTTTGGACATAAATGATGAGCTTTTTTGAACAAAACTACATTCGTTATGGACCTGTGATACCTGGAAGTGACATCTGATGAAGAGAATCAAAGGTAATGGATTATTTACATAGTATTTTCGATTTTAGATCTCCCCAACATGACGTCTAGTCTGTATCGCAACGCGTATTTTTCTGGGCACAGTGCTCAGATTATTGCAAAGTGTGATTTCCCAGTAAGGTTATTTTTAAATCTGGCAAGTTGATTGCGTTCAAAAGATGTAAATCTATAATTCTTTAAATGACAATATAATATTTTACCAATGTTTTCTAATTTTAATTATTTAATTTGTGACGCTGACTTGACTGCCGGTTATTGGAGGGAAACGATTTCCTCAACATCAATGCCATAGTAAAACGCTGTTTTTGGATATAAATATCAACTTGATAGAACTAAAAATGCATGCATTGTCTAACATAATGTCCTAGGAGTGTCATCTGATGGAGATTGTAAAAGGTTAGTGTATCATTTTAGCTGGTTTTATGGTTTTGGTGACCCTGTCTTTGACTTGACAAAACATTACACACAACTCTTGTAAATGTACTGTCCTAACATACTCTAAATTTATGCTTTCGCCGTAAAACCTTTTTGAAATCGTAAAACGTGGTTAGATTAAGGAGATGTTTATCTTTCAAATGGTGTAACATAGTTGTATTTTTGAAAAATTTGAATTTTGACATTTATTTGGATTCAAATTTGCCGCTCTTGAAATGCACCTGCTGTTGATGGAGTGCACCACGGGTGGCACGCTAGCGTCCCACCTAGCCCCAAGAGGTTAAGTGACTTTCGGAAGTGCTGTCCTTGGTAGTATTACAACACCACGCTATGACAAGGCCAAAGGGAAAGACAGGCAGATGCTGGTGCAGGAGGAAGTGCAAGCTGCAGTTGAGGAGGAGGGAGCCAGCAAGATGGTCAGAATGTGGCGAAACAAGGAGCCTGGACAAGATGAGAGCAAGTGGTGGAGCGTAAGGTCACATGGTCAGAGCAGTGGAAGGCCGAGACCCATCAAATCTAGTTCTTTATCCAGGCAGTGTATTATGTTCTACCAAGCCCATCTAACCTGTTCTGCTGAGGAAAGGTCCATTCACTATCATGCCCTCTGCGTCTGAAGAGAGGAACACTCAAGCACATCCTCAGCTGCATATCGGATACCATCTACAGTGGAATCAGCCACTGCAAGTGCCTCCGACTAGTGAAGCAGGCCATCACATTTGTCAGAGCCGGGGAAAAGCCAACACCAGCTACAAGAACCTCCACAGATATTCTCGCAATAGCTCAAGACTGGGAGCTGAAAGTCAACCTGGGAAAGCAGCTCAAGTTCCCAAACACCATTCCAGCGGCTACACTGAGGCCAAATATTGTGCTGCTTTCCGAAACCTCCAAGCAGGTAATCTTACTGAAGCTCACCGTCCCTTGAGAGGACCACATTGAGGAAGCCAATGAAAGAAAGAGGGCGAAGTACAAGGACCTGGTGGAGCAGTGCCACTGGCAGGGGTGGAGAGCAAGGTGTGAGCCTATCGAAGTGGGCTGCAGAGGGTTTGCTGGTCAATCCCTCAACAGCAATACTGGGCATCACTGGGGCAAACATGAGGAAGACTATCAAGACCGCCACAGAGGCAGCTGAAAGAGAATATAGGTGGCTGTGGACCAAGAGGAATGATCTGTGGGTGAAATAGACAAGCTACTTGGACACAAGTCAGGGCTTGATCAACCATGGCTGGGTCGCCTGGGCGAGGGTGTATGATGTTGAAAGACACGAAACACCCGATGACCTCAGGTTACTGATCACTGATGATGTGTCCAAGTACATCCCAAGATGTATTTTTTAAATAGGAAATTACCAGCAAAGCCCATCGCAGATTGGTGATTGAGTGCATCAAAACCATGATGCAGAAAAGGGTCACATTTAAAAACGCAAACGAGAGGAAAGAGAGAGCACTTCCTCTTCCGGACACTCACTGGTGTAAATGTAATATATAAGAGTATTTTTCCCCAAGGAGATCTTCATCAGAAAATGCACACCTCTTGATCTAACTATTCAGTCAATTTCAGCCAAACTTATTATTTCTGATGTAATTAAGTCACCTTTTCACTGCTATTTCCACTGATACTGTTACTGGTGTGTATTGTAATGTATACTGCTATTACAGTTTGTCTGTCCTATCTATGCTCTCCTCCAGGCTGAGGGGACTGACCGGCTGTGTGACTCCTTCACTGCCATAGCCGAGGTGTTCAAAATCAGACCTGACTGCAATCTGCTGCAGTCACTGTTTATGTTCTACCTCCTTGCCTAAACGGAGTGCTGTGCCATTCACTCGAACCAGGTGATCTCTTTGTATTTTGAGAGGAACATCACCTCTAAAACCTAAATGAACTTGTCAAAAATCTGATGCAGACATATTGAATGCAGCGAAGGTAAGTAGGGAAACTATTTTTGAGTGGAACGTCTAATTCACATCGAAATCACCAACTTGCTGCTAAAATGTGTTGCAATTACCCAACATAGTGAATGTTGCATAGACCAAATGAATTTTACCAATAGTGTATGTTTTTCGCAAACTTAATGTTTTTGTCATTTGCAATCACTCATGCAGGATTTTAGTAGTAGAACTATACTTGTATGAGAAATCTGCTATGAATTCCTCACTGTTATTGTGAAATAAAGATTTTATCCTAAAACACAATGAATGAATCCGTAGATTCTTTTAAAACTATTGTTTTTCAGTGTCAAATCTATATTTCACATCTGTAGCCATGAAGTGCTTTGAAAGGCTGGTCATGGCTCACATCAACACAATTATCCCAGAAACCCTAGCCCCACTGCAATTTGCATACAGCCCCAACAGATCTACAGATTTTTATTTTACCTTTATTTAACTAGGCAAGTCAGTTAAGAACAAATTCTTATTTTCAATGACGGCCTAGGAACAGTGGGTTAACTGCCTTGTTCAGGGGCAGAACAACAGATGTGTACCTTGTCAGCTCAGGGATTTGATTTTGCAACCTTTTGGTTACTAGTCCAACGCTCTAACCACTAGGCTACGCTGCCGCCCCAGATGATGCGATCTCTATTGCAATCCACACTACCCTTTCACACCTGGACAAAAGGGTCATCTATGTGAGAATGCTATTCATTGACTACAGCTCAGTGTTCAACACCATAGTGCCCTCAAAGCTCATCACTAAGCTAAGGACCCTGGAACTCAACACCTCCCTCTGCAACTGGATCCTGGACTTCCTGATGGGCCGCCCCCAGTTGGTAAGGGTAGGTAACCACGCTGATCCTCAACACGGGCCCCTCAGGGGTGCATGCTCAGTTTATTTTTACTTTTAGTAAATACTTTAACACTTTTTTCTTCTTCTTAAAACGGCATTGTTGGTTAAGGGCTTGTAAGTAAGCATTTCACTGTACGGTCTACACCTGTTTTATTAAGCGCATGGGACAAATAACATTTAATTTTATTTGATTTTGAACAAGTTATTTCCAAAAGTTTCTTGATGAAGTGCCTGCTGTATACAATGAGAATTGGGCCATTTTGATACATTCACCTAAAATGTTAGGTGTGCTAGTATTATAATTGTACTAATATTAACACAAACAGGGTTCAGTGCAGTTAATCTGTGCAAGTTGATCAAATAAAGCAATTTGGAGAACCTGACACAGAACAGAGCATTCACTTGTAACGAATCCTCATTTTCACCATCTGCACACCATGACAATTAGGCCATTTTGACCCATTCCTCTAAGATGTTTGGTGTGCCGTCATTATAATACAGGGGCGCAACTTTCACTGCGCATGGGTGAAAGTTGACCCCCCCTTCCTCCCACATTCTAAAATTGCATTTTTGTAATTCCCAGTTTTATCATTGCACTGTGATACAAAAAACACAGCTCCGGTGTGCTTTCGGACCATGCGGACACCTCAGAGCGGTCGGGTAGGCTGTTTTCTGGTTTGAGCCGGCTGGATTTAGGACTGCACAGAGACCACAGAGCATGTAGACAGGCTGTGTGAAGGCAAAGCTTCTGAAAGGGTGGTGTATAGGACCAGCACAGGAGAGATGAACAGAGCTGCTGTCTGTGTTGTGCTTTTAGTCCAAGTTGTAAAAGCAAGGAGAGCAGAGACTGGCTACTCTTTAGTTGACTGATCTAGCTGGCAAGGTAACTGCTGTTTGACAGAAAGAAGAACAAAAATATTTCCAGTGCTGAGCTAGTAGTGTAACTGAAATTTTACGTTAGCTAATGTTTCACCCCCTTCGGCTGAAGTGAATGAACTACTAGCAGCTAGTTAGCTAGCTAGTAGCTCCCACAGCCAGTTCAGCTCTAGCTAGCCTCTATCTATGTCAGGTAGCAGTATCTAACAGCTGTTGTGTGTATGGAAATGTTTTGTCCCGTTTCAACAGAAGTACATTTGATGTACCATTGTACCATTAGTTAGCAGAGCTAGCCAACTAAAATTAGCTTTTATTTTTGACTCAATCTCACTAGACCTGAATCAAACAATGAAACCAGCAGCCAAACCATTGAAGACCAATATTCTGACGTTTTTTTCAGCACAATGTGAGTTTTTATTAGTCAGTATAGCAATCTAACATTATTGATCTGTCAATTTCCCTAGCTAATTCCCTACTTTTCACACTTACACGATATACACAGCTCTACAGGCTTCACTGTCATGGTGCACAGTCATTGCATAACACTATGCTCATCATGTCTTAGCAGGACAGGTTCCCCTGCAGGGTCAGACAGCCAGGGAAGACCAGTCTACAGGGCTCAGGAACATTTTGCTGTATATTATAACAATCAGTGAATGGATACAAAGTTCCATATTGAGTTGATGGGTAGGCTACAGTCTGGGATCTGGAAATAATGGTAATTTCAATTGTTGAACCATTGATTCTAATCATGGATAATATCATGTATAAATGTACACCAATGTCATTCTTTGTCATGCCACATCTGAGCAGGATCTTATGGTGATAGTGGTCTCATCAGGGTCAGGCAGCCAGGGAAGACCAGTCTGTGATGGAGCTGAGGTGAATTTTTGCAGATACAACACTATTTTCTCTGTGCAACAAACACTGGACAAGCAAGACGTTTCAAAGATTGATACTATTTAAGGCAGTCTGACAAACCTCTAAAGTTGATTTCCAAACTGTATCAAAGGTTGATAGAGGCTTTTCCCGATGACACAAAACATGTAAAAGAAAAATGTGAGGAAGACCTGGGAGACGTTATTGATACTGATGAATGGATAAAGATATGTTAGAATGCTGTGATGTTCATATAATCTCAGACATAAATGACTGCAGTTTTAGACCATCCATAGAATGTACTATATGCCAGTGAAACTGAATATCATGCACTCAGAAATGTAATTATTCTGCTGGAGGTGTAAAACACAAAACAGGACATATTTGCATATGATATGGTCTTGTGAAAAGTATGTTCTTCTATCTCAGCATGTCTACAGATTCTCCCTTCTCCCTGTTTTGTTTGCTTGGAAATGTTGATACTGGAGACTGTTATCAGAGGAATCTGTGTAACCTAGCATTTATAGTTGCTAAGAAATTCATTGCCATTAATTGGAAGGTTGGTTATCCTCCCACAATGGATGGAAGACATGTCAAGTTATATATCACTTGATTTGATTCATTACAAGATTAATGGCATGTAATGTGCAACTTTCATACCGTAAGTTCTGGATGCCTTATATGGAATACAGAACGACAAAAGTAGTGTGTGTTGAAAACATGCCCACGTCAGGGGAGATAACTATTTAGGCAATCCCTAGCTGCTGGGCTGCTCAGTCCTGGCCCTGGGGGTCAGACATACTGTTGGTTGTCACTTTGGCCTTGGCCTAACACACCTGAAACCAATAATGAATGTTTCACTAAGATCCGTCTTTAAAGGTAGATATGACGTAGATGCCAAAAGTAAACAGCTGAGTTGGTCAATTTCCACAACTACTAAGAGCTTTGAAGTGGGAGGTTCAACTTCTCTGCTTTTTTGGTCCCTTATGTACCACGTAACTGTGTGAAGAAAACTCATGCAGATGGGCAGATACTCTGTGGGAGAGCGAAGTCTTGCATCTCGCTCGTCGCAATATCTGTGATGCTGCAACGTCACTTTGCTGAGAATACCTTTAAATGAAAGTTTAAAATCAAGGTCATGTGACGTGATAAACCAAAACACAGGGGCCTATATATGAGTCACAGATAGGGCAGTATATACTTTTGTAAGTATTAATTGAGGAACCAGGTGAGGAGGGACACAATCTTGTCATGTAGCATCAATGATATCTGGGCACCAGTCCAAATTGTGCTGTTATGCAACTAATGTAGTTCAAGCCACTGTCAGCAACATTAGAATAGAAAGGTATAATTGGACTGGTGCCCAGTTATCACTAATGCTACATGAGTCACAGTGAGGGCAGTACAGACTTACTTTTGTAAGTATTATTAGCAGACGAATGATTCATTTTCTAATCACTATGCTAGCTTGCTAGCTATGGCTCCGTACATAATCAAGCTAACGTTAGCTAACTAGCTAGCTAGCTTAAGAATAGCTTGCAAAATTACGTTACCTAAAAGATGTATGTAGCTAGTATCAGACTACAACGCTAGAGTTACAAACTCTTAATAACAATGACTTGGACAATAGCCTCCAAAAACGTATTACAAACAAGAAAAAAGCTTGCTACCAATCCATAAAAAAATATATATAATACGAGCGCAACATGTAAAGTGTTGGTCCCATGTTTCATGAGCTGAATAAAAGATCCCCGAAATGTTCCATACCCACAAAAAGCTTGTTTCTCTCAAATTTTGTGCTCAAATTTGTTTACATCCCTGTTAGTGAGCATTTCTCATTTGCCAAGATAATCCATCCACCTGACAGGTGTGGCATATCAAGAAGCTGATTAAACAGCATGATCGTTACACAGGTGCACCTTGTGCTGGTGACAATTAAAGGCCACTCTACATTTTTGTCACACAACACAATGCCACAGACGTCTCAAGTTGAGAGAGCGTGCAATTGGCATGCTGACTGCAGGAATGTCCACCAGAGCAGTTGCCAGATAATTTAATGTTCATTTCTCTACCATAAGCCGCCTCCAACATTGTTTTAGAGAATTTGGCAGTACATCCAACTGACCTCACAACCGCAGACAACGTGTAACCACGCCAGCCCAGAACCTCCACATCCGGCTTCTTCACCTGCGTGATCGTCTAAGACCAGCTGATGAAAGTTAGGGTTTGCACAACCAAAGAATTTCTCCACAAACTGCCAGAAACCATCTCAGGAAAGCTCATCTGCATGCTTGTCGTCATCACCAGAGTCTTGACCTGACTGACTGCAGTTCGGGGTCATAACCAAATTCAGTGGGCAAGTGCTTACCTTCAATGGCCTCTGGCACGCTGGAGAAGTGTGCCCTTCATGGATTAATCCCGGTTTCAACTGTACCGGGTCGATGGCAGACAGCATGTGTGTTGTCGTGTAGTGAGCGGTTTTCCGATGTCAATGTTGTGAACAGAGTTCCCAAGGTGGTGGTGGGGTTTGGTATGGGCAGGCATGAGCTATGGACAACGAACACAATTGCATTTTATTGATGGCAATTTGAATGCACAGAGATACCGTGACGAGATCCTGAGGCCCGTTGTTGTGCAATTCATCCGCTACCATCACCTCATGTTTCAGCATGATAATGCACGGTCCCATGTCGCAAGCATCTGTACACAATTCCTGGAAGCTGAAAATGTCCCAGTTCTTCCATGGCCTGCATACTCACCAGACATATGTGGGATGCTCTGGATTGACGTATACGACAGCGTTTTCCAGTTCCCGCCAATATCCAAATACTGACTGGTTTTCTGATCCACGTCCCTACCTTTTTTTTATGATATCTGTGAGCAACAGATTCATATCTGTATTCTGAGTCGTGAAATCCATAGATTATGGCCTAATGAATTTTAATTTCAATTGACTGATTTCCTTTTATGAACTGGAGGGGTTGCCCTCTGTTATTGTTTGAACTACATATTGCCACTTTAATGCATTTGAATGTAAACAAAGATGATTTCTAGTTCATTAGTAAGATTACTTTTAACATTTTGAAGAGCAATTTACATTGGGTAGATATGAAAAGGGAGGTAAAATATATTTCCGACATTGTTAGTCACCAGACACAGAATACGGCTTGACGTGGACTAAAAAGTAGTTTCCATTCATAGTTCATTACGGCTTTTCAAACCAGCTACACGATGATCAAGGAAGACACTTCCTATTGCTTATGGAGGTGCAGTTTAGCTGAAGTACATGACATGAGCAAAACTGCAGTAGCATGGAGAAAGGAACTCACACATTCTATTTAATCTCAAAGCCCAAATGGACCACATCCCACAGGCTCTAACATGTTGCTTTCCTCATTAGCTTCTCCTGGAAATGTGTCACTAGAGTCATGATGTCCATGTTTACATCTTGATTGACAGACTCATCTTCCTGTTGTTGGTTTTGTTGTAAATAAAAGGCTGTGATGTTGTTTGTGCACACAGTCTGGAGGGGTGAAAGAGAACATAGGAATCAACGTGGAACACTGAAAAAAGCTGTAGAAGCCTTAATTGCCTATGTTAGTGCTGAACTCCAACTCTTCACATCAAGGACAATTCATATTTTGTTATATAGTGTGGAATGTGGTGATTCTAATGACAAATGTAATGTGTTTTGGTGCACACAATGTCCATTCAGTTTTGTTAGGCTAATGTTGTCTAGCTACCTATGGTATGTGAAATGTGAACCTTCCAAAACAATATATAGCTTTCTTTGCTGGCTAGCTAGCTATCCAGCTCTCATCTGACTGATGATAGCTAATGTTACAGCTGCAAGCAGGAGTTGGATAGAAAACAAACATTTCTCCAGCCCCATCCCTCAGCTGTTTACCAAATGACGTGGCGGGGCAGACGGCCCCTCTAAGAAACCCTGTTTCTCTGCTACAGCTACCACAAACATCAGTAGATTTATTTTTTAAGCACACCTACTTTGTGTTTTGAAACTGATTTCCCAGGTTTTTACTACTAATCTTTTTAAATTCTCCTCTCAAGGTTCTGAGCTGCCCACTCACTGGGGAATGGAAAACCGTACATACAATGAATACGTTCTCCTTCTGGAGGGGTTAAAGGTCACTCAACAGTCCACGTACCCTGCCTTCACCCTCCTCCTCATCATCTACATCTTTATCATGGTGGCCAACATCGGACTCATAGTATTGATCTCCATGGAGAGGAGCCTGCACCAGCCCATGTACATCCTCTTCTGCAACCTGCCTCTTAATGACATAGTCGGGGCTACAGCGATGATACCTCGTCTGTTATGGGACATTTTGACCGCAGCGCCTGAGCGATATATCACTTACATAGAGTGTGTCATTCAGGCTTTCTGTGCTCATTTATTTGGTACAACATCACACACCGTTCTCATGATCATGGCCTTTGACAGGTATGTGGCCATCTGCAACCCCTTGCGGTATGCTACCATCATGACAAACAAAATGGTTATCAGGCTGTCTGTGTCTGCCTGGGGGGTGGCCATAGTCTTAGTGGGGATTCTGCTGGGCCTCACCATCCGCCTGTCACGCTGCAGGTCTAACATATTTAACCCGTACTGCGACAACGCCTCCTTATTCAAGCTCTCCTGTGAGAGTGTGCTTATAAATAACATATACGGCTTCGCCTTTACTGTTGTGCTGTTTGTCTCGTCCATAGGCAGCATCAGTCTCACCTATCTCAAGATCGCCATTGTGTGTCTGAGCAGTAAAAACAGCTCTTTAAACAGCAAGGCCCTGACAACCTGCAGCACACACTTACTGGTCTACCTCATTGTGATTGGATTTGGAGTCACCATTATCATCCTCCATCGCTTCCCAAAATATGCAGAACTTGGCCAAATGTGTAGTGTGCTGTTCCCCGTGATCCCTACTTGTCTCAACCCCATAATATATGGTTTACAGACTAAAGAGATTAAACAGAGGATCTTTAGAATGTTTCACAGAGCCAAGGTGGCTGCATGATGTTGTGTTAAATCTTTAACAAAAGTATATTATATACAGTGCCTTCAGAGAGTATTCACATCCCTTGACTTGTTCCACATTTTGTTGTGTTACAACAAAGCCTGCATTTAAAATTGATTAAATTGAAACTTTTGTCACTGGCCCACACACAATACCCCATAATGTCAAAGTGGAATTATGTTTTTCGAAATTTTAACAAATGAATAAAAAATGTGTGCTGAAATGTCTTGAGCCAATAAGTACTCAACACCTTTGTTATGGCAAGACAAAATAAGTTCAGGAGTAAAAAATATGCTTAATAAGTCACATTGGATGGACTAGTGTTTAGCATAATTTCTGAATGACTACCTCATCTCTGTACCCCACACATACAATTATCTATCAGATCAGCTCTGAAAAAGATCTGATGTGGTTGGTAAAATGACCAATTAGGAAAAATATCAGAATTGGGCTGCCTGTGTAAACTGTTTTGAAATACAATGCTGAACTGTATTTTGAAGGGTTATGTTGACATTGGGATTTTTATAGGCAGTTTTTAAAAAATAAATAAATGGGAAGTAAAAAAAAAAATATATATATATATATATATCTGTAAGGTCCCTCTGTTGAGCAGTGAATTTCAAAACATAGATTCAACCACAAAGACCAGGGAGGTTTTCCAAGGCCTCGCAAAGAAGGGCACCAATTGGTAGATGGGTAAAAATAAAAAAGCAGACATTGAATATCACTTTGAGCATGGTGAAGTTATTAATTACACTTTGGATGGTGTATCAATGCATCCAATGCATCAAGGTGTCTTTCCTAAATCAGTTGCCGGAGAGGAAGGAAACCGCTCAGGGATTTCACCATGAGGCCAATGGTGACTTTTAAACAGTTACAGATTTGAATGGCTGTGATAAGAGAAAATTGAGGATGGATCAGCAGCATTGTAGTTACTCCACAATACTTAATTGATAGAGGGAAAAGAAGGAAGCTCGTGCAGAATAAAAATATTCCAAAACATACATCATGTTTGCAACAAGACACTACAGTAATACTGCAGAAAATGTAGTAAAGCAATTCACTTTTTGTCCTGAATACAAAGTGCTATGTTTGGGGCAAATCCAATACAACACATTACTGAGTACCACTCTCCATATTTTCAAGCATAGTGGTGGCATGTTATTGTAATCGTTGAGGAGTTTTTCAGGATGAAAAGAAACAGAATGGAGCTAAGCACAGGCAAAATCCTAGAGGGAAACTTTGTTCAGTCTGCTTTCCACCAGACACTGGGAGATGAATTCACCTTTAAGCATGACAATAACCTAAAATACAAGGCCAAATCTACTCTGGAGTTGCTTACCAAGAATACAATGAATGTTCCTGAGTGGCCAAGTTACAGTTTTGACTTAAATCTACTTGAAAATCTATGGCAAGAGCTGAAAATGGTTGTTTAGCAATGATTAATAAACAATTTGACAGAAATTGAAGGATTTTACAAAGAATAATGGGCAAATGTTGCACAATCCAGACTTACCCTGTCAGGAACTCTATAAATGCAGGAGGGGTGAAGTCAGGCTCAGGAGACCAAGGTACGTGAAAACACGTTTAACCTGTTAGGGCTAGGGGGCAGTATTGACACGGCCGGATAAAAAACGTACCCGATTTAATCTGGTTACTACTCCTGCCCAGTAACTACAATATGCATATAATTATTGGCTTTGGATAGAAAACACCCAAAAGTTTCTAAAACTGTTTGAATGGTGTCTGTGAGTATAACAGAACTAAAATGGCAGGACAAAATCTGAGAAGACTCCATGCAGGAAGTGGCCTGTCTGACAAGTTGTGTTTCATCTTGGCTCTTTTTATTGAAGACTGAGGATCTTTGCTCTAACGTGACACTTCCTACGGCTCCCATAGGCTCTCAGAGCCCGGGAAAAAGCTGAACGATATCGAGGCAGCCTCTGGCTGAAACACATTATCGCTTTTGGCAAGTGGCCGATCAGAGTACTATGGGCTTAGGCGCGTGCCCGAGTCGACCGAATGCTTTATTTTCTTTCGTCTGTTTACCTAAACGCAGATTCCCGGTCGGAATATTATCGCTTTTTTATGAGAAAAATGGCATAAAAATTGATTTTAAACAGCGGTTGACATGCTTCGAAGTACGGTAATGGAATATTTATAATTTTTTTGTCACGAATTGCGCCATGCTCGTCACCCTTATTTACCCTTTCGGATAGTGTCTTGAACGCACGAACAAAACTCCGCTGTTTGGATATAACAATGGATTATTTTGAACCAAACCAACATTTGTTATTGAAGTAGAAGTCCTGGGAGTGCATTCTGACGAAGACAGCAAAGGCACCAGGACCGGCTGGTAACCCAACACACACTGGAAGGGCGACAGGTTAGTAGAGGAGTGGCGAAGAGAGTTCTGCGCCATCTCGGCCCATGGCACGAACCTCGCCCACTCTCCCGGCCGGTCCTGGCAATAGGACCACAGAAACCTGCCCACATCCTGGTTTAATTCTCTCCACCTGCCCATTACTCTCGGGGTAAAAACCTGAGGTCAAACTGACCGAAACCCCCAGTCGCTCCATAAACACCCTCCACACCCGGGACGTAAACTGGGGACCCTGATCAGAGACAATGTCTTCAGGCACCCCGTAGTGCCGGAAGACGTGAGTAAACAGGGCCTCCGCAGTCTGTAGGGCCGTAGGAAGACCGGGCAAAGGGAGTAGATGGCAGGACTTAGAGAACCGATCCACAACGACCAGGATCGTGGTGTTCTCCTGAGACGGCGGGAGATCGGTGAGGAAATCCACCAACAGGTGGGACCATGGTCGCTGTGGAACGGGGAGGGGCTGTAGTTTCCCTCTAGGCAGGTGTCTAGGAGCCTTACACTGGGCGCACACCGAACAGGAGGAGACATAGAGCCTCACGTCCTTCACCAATGTGGGCCACCGGTACTTCCCTCTAAGACCTCGCACCATCCGTTCAATCCCTGGATGACCCGAGGAGGGTAGCGTGTGCGACCACCTGATCAACCGATCGCGGACACCGAGCGGGACGTACTTCCGACCCGCGGGACACTGAGGTGGAGTAGGTTCTGACTGTAATGCCCACTCGATGTCCGCATCCACCTCCCCGACCACCGGTGCCACCAGACAGGAGGCCAGAAGTATGGGAGTGGGGTCGACGGACCGTTCCTCGGTGTCGTAGAGACGAGACAGTGCGTCGACCTTGGTGTTCCGGGAACCTGGTATGTACGAGATAGTGAACTGGAATCTCGTTGAAAAACATAGCCCACCTGGCTTGACAAGGGTTCAGTCTCCTCGCCGCCCGGATGTACTCCAGGTTACGGTGGTCAGTCCAGATGAGAAAAGGGTGTTGCGCCCCCTCGAGCCAATGTCTCAAAACATTCAGGGCCCTTACCACAGCCAGCAACTCCCTGTCCCCCAAATCATAGTTACGCTCCGCCGAACTCAGCTTCTTAGAAAAGAAAGCACAGGGGCGAAGCTTCGGGGGCGCGCCCGAGCGCTGTGACAGCACGGCTCCAACCCCAGCCTCGGACGCGTCCACCTCCACTATGAATGGCAAAGAGGGGTCCGGATGCGCCAGCACTGGAGCATCGGTAAACATTGTCTTCAGTCGACAAAAGGCTCTGTCCGCCGATCACCGCAGCCGCACCGGCCCCCCCTTCATCAGTGAGGTAATGGGAGCCGCCACCTGCCCAAAGCCCCGGATGAACCTCCGGTAGTAATTGGCAAACCCTAAGAACCGTTGCACCCCCTTAACCATGGTCGGAGTCGACCAATTACGCACGGCCGAAATGCGGTCACATTCCATCACCACCCGTGATGTGGAAATGCGATACCCCAAAAAAGAGACGGTTTGTTTGGAGAACACACATTTCTCGGCCTTGACGTACAGGTCATGCTCCAACAGTCGCCCAAGCACTTCACGCACTAGAGACACATGCGCGGCGCGTGTGGGGGAGTAGATCAGAATGTCATCGATGTACACCACCACACCCTGACTGAGCAGGTCACGGAGAATCTCATCTACAAAGGATTGGAAGACGGCTGGAGTATTCTTCAACCCATATGGCATGACGAGGTACTCATAATGGCCAGATTTGGTACTAAATGCGGTTTTCCATTCGTCCCCATCTCAGATACGCACCACATTGTATGCTCTCCTGAGATCCAGTTTTGTGAAGAAGCGTGCCCCGTGAAATGACTCCACCGCCATAGCGATGAGAGGTAGCGGGTAACTGAAACCCACCGTGATGGAATTTAGACCTCTATAGTCAATGCACGGACGCAAACCTCCCTTCTTCTTCTTCACAAAAAAGAAGCTCGAGGAGACAGATGATTTGGATGGCCGAATGTATCCCTGCCTCAAGGACTCAGTGATGTATGTCTCCATAGCCACTGTCTCCTCCTGAGACAGGGGATACACGTGACTCCTGGGAAGTGCAGCGTTAACCTGGAGGTTTATCGCACAATCTCCTCGTCGATGAGGTGGTAATTGAGTCGCCTTCGTTTTACTGAAGGCGATAGCGAAATCGGCATATTCTGAGGGAATGCGCACGGTAGAGACTTGGTCTGGACTCTCCACCATAGTCGCACCGATGGAAACCCCTATACATCTGCCCGAGCACTCCTTTGACCACCCCTTAAGAGCCCTCTGTCTCCACAAAATCTTAGGATTGTGATTGGCCAGCCAGGGAATCCCCAGTACCACCGGAAACGCCGGGGAATCAATGAGGAAGAGGCTAATAAGCTCCTCATGACCCCCCCCCCCCCGCATTACCATGACCAGTGGCACTGTGACCTCCCTGACCAGCCCTGACCCATTTTTTCTGGATATAAAGTGAATTCCCAGCTAACAGTACAAGGGAGAGAGATATTAATGTTCCAAAAACGTTTCATGGAAACTTTGCAAGAACATTCTTGTGTATCAGTCGTCAGGATGTCACCTGACGGTTCCAAAGAAATGGTCTGTGTATATTTGGTATGAGGTTGACAGAATATTCTCCTAACCCTTAGAAAACTGGAAACAGGAATATTCTTGAAACGTAACAACAAAACATGTCTAGAACATGAATATTGAATATTCAGAGAACATGGTAACCACGGGTAAGTTCTGTTTGACATTAAGGGAATGGTCTCTTGGAAACAGTCCTTGCAGATCACTGTAACATTGCTATGAAAACATTAGGTAATGACCAAATGAGACTTAAGAGAATGTTCTATAATGGTGTGGGAACGTCTGTTGTCAGCTGGGTTGGAGTAAGAGAGGCTATTCCTCTGACCCACCACACTTTTCCAGCCCAACTTGGTACTGCTCCTTTCGTATTGAAATCAAATGGTTTGAAATACTTTTGGATAAATATCAGGTCACTAATCAATAAGATATTTGAAAAACCATCAGGAATGATTGACATTAAGAGATGGACAGTTTTACCTTTATCACTATGCGGTAGAGCAGAGGTAATAAAGATAAACATACTACATAGACTTTCTTTTCTCATGTCAGTTTTTTTCACTTCAATTCCCTCAGCATTGATTTAAAGAGATAAACTGTATATTTTCAGGCTTCTTGTGGAAGGACACAAGAATTTACCATAAACTGCCCATGTTCCTGATGTTTATCTTTATTACTTATCATATAATGCAAGATAAGCATTTTCATGGGGCTATAAAAATGTGAGAACAGTAGGCAGCTGGAAGTGGCTGGAGGAGAATATTGGGTAACCTTTCATTTTACAGACCTTTAATGTAAGTACATAGTAACAAACTAAATAGGTAGTAACAACTGAGTCTTAAACATACTTACTAGGAACCAAACAAGTAAGTACTACATACTTAATGTCTAAAATCGAAAGGTAATTATATACAGTAGGTACAGAGCATTTGGAAAGTATTCAGACCCCTTGACCACATTTTGTTACATTACAGTCTTATTCTAAAATGTATTAAATAGTTTTTTTCTCTCATCAATCTACATACAAATAGCCCATAATGACAAAGCAAAAACAGGTTTTTAGAATGTTTGCAAATGTGTAAACAAATAAATAAACGGAAATATCACATTTACATAAGTATTCAGACCCTTTACTCAGTACTTTGTTGAAGCACCTTTGCAAGCAAATACAGCCTCACGTCTTCTTGGGTATGATGCTATATGCTTGGCACACTTGTATTTGGGGAGTTTCTCCCATTCTTCTCTGCAGATCCTCTCAAGTTCTGTCAGGTTGGATGGGGAGCATCGCTGCACAGTATTTTCCGGTCTCACCAGAGATGTTAGATCGGGTTCAAGTCCGGGCTCTGGCTGGGCCACTCAAGGACATTCATAGACTTGTCTCGAAGCCACTGATGCGTTGTCTTGGCTGTGTTCTTAGGGTTGTTGTCCTGTTGAAAGGTGAACCTTCGCCCCAGTCTGAGGTCCTGAGTGCTCTGGAGCAGGTTTTCATCAAGGATCTCTCTGTACTTTGCTCCGTTCATCTTTCCCTCGATCCTGACTAGTCTCCCAGTTCCTGCCACTGAAAAACATTCCCACAGCGTGATGATGCCACCACCATGCTTCCCCGTAGGGATGGTGCCAGGTTTTCTTCACACGTTACGCTTGGCATTCAGGCCAGAGTTTAATATTGGTTTCATCAGACCAGAGAATCTTGTTTCTCATGGTCTGAGGGTCCTGTAGGTGCCTTTTGGTAAACTCCAAGTGGGCTGCCTTGGGCCTTTCACTGAGGAGTGGCTTCCATCTGGACACTACCATAAAGGCCTGATTGGTGGAGTCCTTCTGGAATGTTCTCCCATCTCCACAGAGGAACCTTGGAGCTCTGTCAGAGTGATCATCGGCGTCTTGGTCACCTCCCTGACCAAGGCACTTCTCCCACGATTGCTCAGTTTGGCAGGGGGGCCAGATCTAGGAAAAGTATTGTTGGTTCCAAACTTCTTCCATTTAAGAATGATGGAGGCCGCAGTGTTCTTGGGGACCTTCAATGCTGCAGACTTTTTTTGGTACCCTTCCCCAGATCTGTGCCTCGACACAATCCTGTTTCGGAGCTCTGCAGACAATTCCTTCGACCTCATGACTTGGTTTTTGCTCTGACATGCATTGTCAACTGTGGGACCTTATATAGACCATGTGTGCCATTCCAAATAATTTCCAATCAATTGAATTTGCCACAGGTGGATTCCAATGAAGTTGTAGAAACATCTCAAAGATGATCAATGGAAACAAGATACACCTGAGCTCAATTTTGAGTCTCATACAAAGGGTCTGAATACTTGTGAAAATAAGGTATTTCCGAGTTTTTTTCATAGATTTGCAAAAGATTCTTAAAACGTTGTTTTCGATTTGTCATTACGGGGTATTGTGTGTAGATTGACTAAATGAAATGAAATCCTCATCAATTTTAGAATAAGGCTGTAACGTAACAAAATGTGGAAAAAGTCAAGGGGTCTGAATAGTTTCCGAATGCACTCTAAGTTCAAATAAATAAGTAAGAAGCTAGGTACAACTAAACACCAGCTAAAAAATATGTGAATACATAGCCACGCCACTATTTCAATGTAAAATATAACACCAAGGAACATAGTCACTAAATGTAATTATATAGTAAAACATTTTTGTCCCAAAGGTAAGTACAAGTAAGAACCAGCTTATTACTATGTAAATATGTAGTCACGCCACTCTCTTTCAAAGTAATACCTAAGACACTGTCATGATGAGCCCTGGGGGGAGGATCATAGCCCCCTCTCTCTTCCTCTCTCTCCACAGTTTTATGACTTTATGACAGGTCATAAATACCTGGTAGAAACTGCCATGCAGTGTTGAGGGAGAGAGAACAAATAACCTCCCTTGGCCAAACTCCTAATTCCAAAATGGGAGAATTAAACAATATTTCCCAGCTATCAGGTTTACATCTAAATATTGTGAAATGTATGTGATTAAACTTGAAACTATTTGTGAAAAGATGTAATGTGATGTTAACCTTTTAAATGAGAGTATTGGTTTTTCATATAAAGTTAACAAAATCAATGGCCACGCCCATGTGAGAATAGACATTACATTGATGTCATGGAACCGCCCTTTTCTGTCATATTCGTGTATGTAGGTGGCAGGGAAGTCAGGCGCAGGAGAAACCAAATTGGTTAATCTGGAGTATTTAATTAAAAAACTAACTCCAAAACCAAAGTATAAAATAACATGGGTAACATATACCCATCGCACACCGAGACAAATACACACGTAACATAACATCACAAAAACAATCACTGACAAGGACATGAGGGGAAACAGAGGGTTAAATACACAACATGTAATTAATGGGATTGGAAACAGGTGTGTAGGAAAACAAGACAAGACCAATAGAAAATGAAAAACTGATCAATGATGGCTAGAAGACCGGTGACGTCGACCGCCGAGCAACACCCGAGTAAGGAGGGGCATCGACTTCGCTACAAGTCGTGACATTTTCTCTGGAGTGCATAAAACTCACTGGTGACGAAATTTACATTTCATGCCAAAGAGACACACAGTAAGCCAGACATCTCGAATGGTTAACTTATTCGGGCTAGGGGGCAGTATTCATAAGTTTGGATGAATGAGGTGCCCAAAGTAAACTGCCTGTTACTCAGGCCCAGAAGCTAGGATATGCATATAATTGGTAGTATTGGATAGAAAACACTCTAAAGTTAACCTCTTTTGGGTAGGGGGCAGTATTTTCAACTCCAGATGAAAGCGTGCCCAAAGTAAACTGCCTGTTACTCAGGCCCAGAAGCTAGGATATGCATATAATTGGTAGATTTGGATAGAAAACACTCTAAAGTTTCTAAAACTGTAAAAATAATGTCTATGAGTATAACAGAACTGATATGGCAGGCGAAACCCCAAGGACAAACCATCCAGGGGAAACAAAAATTGAGGTCATTGGTAGTATTCCAATGGTTTTCTATGGGATACTCTTATTATTAGGAACCTGGTTGCAGTTCCTATGGCTTCTACTAGATGTCAACAGTCTTTAGAAATTGTTGATGTTTTTCTTTTGAGAAATGAAGAAGTAGTCCTATTCATTGTAAGTGTCACTCCAGGTGGACTCTACTGTTTTGTTGCACGTGAACTGGAGCACGCTTCACGTTGTTTTTATCTGGTATTAGAAACAATTTATTCCGTCTTAACTTTTATGGATTATTTACATTTTAGGGTACCTGAGGTTGGATTAGGAACGTTGTTTGAAATGTTTGGACCAAGTTTACAGGTAACTTATTAGATACTTTGTAGGCATGTTGGGCGAGTTGAAACCGGTGTATTTCTGAATCAAATGCGCCAAATAAATTGACATTTTTGGGACATAAAGAAGGACATTATCAAACAAAAGGACCATTTGTGATGTTTCTGGGACTTGGAGTGCCAACAGAAGAAGATCTTCAAAGGTAAGGCATTAACCCCTGTGCGCCATTAGCATAACAAATTTAATTTAAAAAAATAATAATTTTTTTTTCTCAAATTATATCGTTTTATAGATACACCTCTCCTGAATCGAACCACGTTGTCAGATTTCAAAAAGGCTTTACAGCAAAAGCAAAACATTAGATTATGTTAGAGGAGTATATCGTAAAAGTAGCCACATAGCCATTTTCCCACCAACCACATGCATCACAAATAACCAAAAAACAGCTAAATGCAGCACTAACCTTTGACAATCTTCATCAGATGACACACCTAGGACATCATGTTACACAATACATGCATTCTTTTGTTCGATAAAGTTCATATTTATATATAAAAACAGCATTTTACATCGGTGCGTAACGTTGACTAACTATTTTCCCTCAAATGCATCCGATGAAACAGAGCTACAATTTACTAAATTACTATTCGAAAACATTTTTAAAATGTAATATTGTCATTCTAAGATTTATAGATGAATATCTCTTGAAAGCACCTGTAATGCCAGATTTAAAAATAACTTTACTGGGTAATCACACTTTGCGATAAAAGGGAATGCGATACTCAGAACAATAGGCTAGCAATAGCAATAGGCTAGCCATCTTGGAACAATCGCATATCACATCTAGTCTTGTATACTATTGTCAATAATCCCTTACCTTTGGTTGTCTTCATCAGAAAGCACTTCCAGAAATCCCAGGTCCACAACAAATGTATTTTCGTTCGAAAAAATGACTCCTTTATGTTCCAAGAGCTTGTTCTTGTTAGCGCGTCTGAAGGCTGCTCCAAAACTTCCGTCGGCCACGGGACAGCCATTTCGAGAAAATGCATTTTTTTCCCATTTAGGTTCGTTCAAACATGTCAAACGTTGTATAACATAAATCTTCAGGGCGTTTTTCAACAAGAGAGCCAATAAGATTCGAGGGGGACGATTGCATTGTGTTTCAAAACGTTTCGAAAGGGGAGGGTAACCAGGGGCGCCGGCGTCGTAATGGTGATGGCCCTATCCGTGTGACTACGTTCCACAGCGTCTCATTCATTCAGTTTTAACAGTAGAAGGCTCAAACCAATTTGTGAAGACTGGGGACATCTAGTGGAAGCAATAGGAAGTGCTCAATGAACCATAGCTCACGGTGTGATTAATAGGCAACGTGATTAAGTTGAGTTCGCAATTCAGAATTCCACTTCCTGTTTCCATCTGTCTCGGGGTTTTGACTGCCATATGAGTTCTGTTATACTCACAGACACCATTCAAACAGTTTTAGAAACTTTAGGGTGTTTTCTATCCACAAGTATTAATTATATGCATATCCTAGCTTCTGAGTTTGAGTAGGAGTCCGTTTAAAATGGGCACTAATTTTTTTCAAAAATCGCTTTAGCGCCCCCTATCCTAGGGGAACGCCAAGAGGTTAATTATATCGCTATTTCTGACTTTTCTGGTGCCTGGTGGAAATATGATTTTCATGTGTTTGTATGTGGGGCGCTGTCCTCAGATAATCACATGGTTAGCGTTCACCGTAAAGCCTTTTTGAAATCTGACACAGCGGCTGGATTAACAAGAAGTTAAGCTTTATTTTGATGTATAACATATATATTTTCTAGAATGTTAAATATTTGAATTTGGTATTTTTGAGTTTTGCGCTCTGCAATTTCACCGGATGTTGGCCAGGTGGGACGCTACCGTCCCACCTGCCCATAAGAAGTTTTAACTGTTAAAATAATGTCTCTGAGTATAAAAGAACCGATATGGCAGGCGAAAACCCGAGGACAATTCATCCAGAATGTTCTTTTTTTTCAGCTCACCCTTGATTACTGTGGCTGTCAATGGGAATATAAAAGGAATACCTCCCAGATTGCAGTTCCTAGGTCTTCCACTAGATGACAACTGTCTTTAGAAAGAGTTTCAGGCTTGTTTTTTGAAAACATTAGCTAGAATTTGTAGTTTTAGTCAGTGGCTCCCATTTTGGCTGTAGTGTTTGTTGCACGTTCCGGTGAGGGCGCGTACTTCATTATTTATCTCCGGTAATGGTCTCCGGTATTCTCCGTCTTAAATTTTATTGTTTATTTACAAACTTATTAGGGTACCTGAGGATTGATTAGGTACGTTGTTTGATATGTTTGGGAGAAGTTTATTGGTAACTTATGGGATTCATTTGTATGCATTTTGAACGAGGGAAACCGGTGGATTACTGAGTCAAGCGCGCCAACGAAACAGACTTTTTTGGGTTATAAAGAAGAACTTTATCGAACAATAGGACCATTTGTTATGTAGCTGGAACCATTGTGATTGCAACCAGATGAAGATCTTCAAGGTAAGTGATTTATTTTATCGCTATTTCTGACTTTCGTGACGCCTCTGCTTGGTTGGAAATGTATGTAAAGCTTTTGTGTGCAGGACGCTGTCCACAGATAATCGCATGGTGTGCTTTCGCCGTAAAGCCTTTTTGAAATCTGACAGAGTGGCTGGATTAACAAGAAGTTAAGCTTTTAAATGATGTATGACACTTGTATTTTCATGAATGTTTAATATTACGAGTTTTGTCATTTGAATTTCGTGCTCTGCAATTTCACCGGATGTTGTCGAGGTGAGACGCTTAACTTAAAAAGTTAAGAAGTCAGAGAACGCCTGGAAAGAGTCTCCACATTGGAATAGCTACAATTCTATAGGCCGTCGGAGACCGTACAGTTTAAGAGCAAATCTTAGACGTATAATTACTAGTCTGCAGCTAGAAATGACGTAAATCTAGAACGAGAATAACGGCAACCGCCTAAACACCTATCTAATACCATTTCCAAATAGTACTCTGAAGTATGCGTTCTAACCACTGTCATGACGTTGGCCTCTTTTGGTACAGGGAGGACAGTTGACCCCTCCCTTTTGCACCACCACCCCCTACCTTCCCCCCCAATCCACCCTGTGTGTAAAGGGTCGTAAAAACTCTAAAATTCCAGGAGAGTCTCTGGCCACATGGCCCATAGAGAGACACAGGAAATTCTTCCAACTCATAGAATTGGAGAGCCAAGCGACATTTTGTGTTCTGGAGAAGGTATGGAAGATTGGTGAAGAATCCAGCTACGAACTGATCCGCTTGGTACAATTTTGTGATACTCAGAAGAGACAATATAGCCATATTACCATAAAACTGTTTATATAATAGCATCATAATGGTTGTATAGAATGTATTAACCTCTATGGGCAAGGCGGGACGAATTCGTCCCACCTACGTAACAGCCACCTGAATTCAGTGGCGCGATTTTTGAATCGTTTGAAATACTATTACTTCAATTTTTCAAACATATGACTATTTTACAGCTATTTAAAGACAAGACTCTCCTTAATCTAACCACACTGTCCGATTTCAAAAAGGCTTTACAACGAAAGCAAAACATTAGATTATGTCAGGAGAGTGCCCAACCAGAAATAATCAGACACCCATTTTTCAAGCTAGCATATAATGTCACAAAAACCCAAACCACAGCTAAATGCAGCACTAACCTTTTATGATCTTCATCAGATGACACACCTAGGACATTATGTTATACAATACATGCATGTCTGTTCAATCAAGTTCATATTTATATCAAAAAACAGCTTTTTACATTAGCATGTGACGTTCAGAAAAAGCATACCCGGGCAAACTTCCGGGGAATTTACTAACAGTTTGCTAAATTACTCACGATAAACGTTCACAAAAAGCATAACAATTATTTTAAGAATTATAGATACATTACTCCTCTATGCACTCGATATGTCCGATTTTAAAATAGCTTTTCGGATGAAGCACATTTTGCAATATTCTAAGTACATAGCCCAGCCATCACGGCTAGCTATTTAGACACCAGGCAAGATTAGCCTTCACCAAAATCCTATTTCCTATAAGAAAAATGTTCTTACCTTTCCTGTTCTTCGTCAGAATGCACTCCCAGGACTTCTACTTCAATAACAAATGTAGGTTTGGTCCCAAATAATCCATCGTTATATCCAAATATCCTCTGTTTTGTTCGTGCGTTCTAGACACTATACGAATGGTAAATAACGGTCGTGCGCATGGCGCATGGCGTGACAAAAAATGTCTAAATATTCCATTACCGTACTTCGAAGCATGTCAACCGCTGTTTAAAACCAATTTTTATGCCATTTATCTCGTAGAAAAGCGATAATATTCCGACCGGGAATCTGCAATAAGCTAAACAGCCGAATGAAATTTCTCCACGGGGGCGAATCGTGCACGCACCTCATTCAATGGTCCTCTGATCGGCCACTTGGATAAGGCGATAATCTGTTTCAGCCAGAGGCTGCCTCGTCATCGTTCAGGTTTTTCCCGGGTTCTGAGAGCCTATTGGAGCCCTGGGAATTGTCACGTTACAGCTAAGATCCTTACTCTTCAATAAACAGATGCAAGACGCACGACTCCTTGTCAGACAGGCCACTTCCTGCATGAAACCTTGTCAGGTTTTTGCCTGCCATAGGAGTTCTGTTATACTCACAGACACCATTCAAACAGTTTTAGAAACTTTAGGGTGTTTTCTATCCAAACCTGAACAATAATATGCGTATTCTAGCTTCTGAGTTGGTGTAGGAGGCAGTTAAAAATGGGCACATATTTTTTCCAAAATTCTCAATACTGCCCCCTAGCCCAAACAGGTTAATAAGGATAAAGCTTTTGTAAGACATTGAGATGCTATGTACTGATGTAATGTGATAGAATTGTATTTCTGTAACCAAATCTAACTCAGTCATAGGCACGCCCCCAGGGACCCATACAGGACCAGGCGTCATTTGACAAGCCTGTTCTATGGGCACTATAAAACACCCCCTGATTTACATTTCTTCAGACCAGGCCTCCACTCATGGCTAATAGGTTTTTCCTTCCAATTCCTCTACTGAAAGTGAACCATACCACGTGGTTAACTTTTAGACTATTGATACCGACAGAATAAGAACAAGTCTTTGATATTAATTATTAGTCTGCAGCTAAGTAAATTATATCATCGAACGCGAAGACCAACGAAACAACCATTCTATGATGACATTAATGAATGTTGCTTTGAAAGATCCATTCTAACCGAGAGAGAGAGTCTCCAACAGAACCGAACTCTCCAACAAAGAACGACAACACACTGAGCGTAAATATATATTGATTGCAATTGTTCCCGAATGAGTGAGCCTTCAATTGTCAATTGTTAATATTAATGAACTCTGTGTAACTTCTCAGGTGGCCGTTTATGACCCATTGTTCAACAGGCCGACCTGCCTGTTTAGCCCACAAGGGCACATTCCTCTACCAATCCTTTATGACGATAATGACTGTTTGTATGTTTTTCTGTTAATTACTTAGTGTAGTAAATAAATGATTTTAAGACAATTGATGTATGGATGATTTTAGTAAAGACTGGGTTCGTGCAGATACAACAATTTACGACGTTTGGAATGAGACTGGACTAGAGGTAAAATACACCATTTAAACCAGAAGATAATCGGCCTATACTATAATAGAATATAATATTATAGTACAGGAAAGTTATATTAGGAAAATTATAGCTTTGTAATCTGAATATTCTCCTTGGCGCCCCGATCTCCTAGTTAATTACAATTAAACGATTAATCAGTTTAATCGCGTGATAATAATTACAGGGAGCTAATTGATAAACATATCTTCAGTGTAATGGTACCCCAAAGACACGACACCACCTACAACCACAAAAGACATTTTGACTTCTGGGAAAGTTAACCAGAGACTCTGATGAACTCTACAGGACGATTGAGTGTTTTCAACGGAGAGACAACAACGACATCCAGGCATAAATATGTACGTTACAATTTCTTTCAGAATAAGCGGCAGTTCATGTGCAAAGGATTAGCATTTCAATTAATATAATTATAGACTGTGTGTAGTGAATCCATTTCGACTTTCCCGCTCTTTCTCAGTCCCCACCCCTTTCCTTCGTCTACCAAGCCGTCATATCGGCTTTGCCCACTAGGGACTTTTCTATCATTGTTAGTAACCAACATCTACTGTTTGTTTTATGTATTTCTGTGATTATTAAGCTAGTTAGTAAATAAATAATTAAGCCAATTTGTATATTGCTGATTCATTATGGAAACTAGGGTTAGTGCAGATAACCAAGAATTTTACGACATTTGGAATGAGACTAATGAGGTAACAATTAAGAATTAATTAATAGAAGACTAATTGATCAGATATTAAAATATCTGGAGTTATATTCTGAAAATTATAACTTTGTAATCTCAGCATTTTCCGTGGTGCCCCGACTCCCGAGTGAATTAATGTTTACATGATTAGTTTAATCACGTAATAATTAAACCAATAGAACTGATTTGATATAAATAAGTCTTCACATTTAATGATAGTCCAGACACGACAACACACTAATGTGTACGTATCAATGAACGTATCATTTATTACCACATAATTACCAAAGAAATACCTTCTAGTCATCCTCGTGTTGATATTCTCTCCAGTTATTTCTATGTACTTTAACTTTAGTTACCATGTACAGGTAACTGTCAAAATAAAGAAAAGACTTGCGTAAATGAAGGATACAACATATATTGAAAGCAGGTGCTTCCACTCAGGTGTGGTTCCTGAGATAATTAAGCAATTGAACCCTCTTAGATGTACAATCCCCTATTTAGGGGACTTTGAGCGGTTGTGGACTGGTTCTGCCTAACACTTTAGTGTACAGAGGGCTCTGTGAATGGCACAACAGCAATTGCTGTGCCCTCCATGAAACTCTGGTTGTCCCGCTTCACATGTCGATCTTAGCTCTCAGCTGAGATGTAGTATGTGAAATCTGATACCTCACTTGCATACGGAGCGATACGTCACATTTTCTGGCCTCGCAACTCTGCTTGCAATACTGCATATGAAACGGGAGAGCAATTGCAGCAAAAGCAGTGCCATATTGCTGTGATGTTCTCAGATGGATTTAGAGCTCTCAACATGAAACATAATTTAGTAGAATTGAAACAGCACCACTTTCTCTTGGTCACAGAGGGACTTAAAGCTCAAGTTGTATCCAGACAGAAGACATTTGAATGGCATCTCCACGTCGCTCAGAGGGCGCTGGGCAGACAATTATCTGTTGTTAGTTATATGAAAGGGTGAGCGTGTGTGTGTGTCTCAGTCACCAGATCTCAACCCAACTGAACACTTATGGGAGATTCTGGAGCAGTGGTTGAGACATTTTCCACAACCATTAACAAAACACCAATTTCTCGTGGAAATACACTGCATTATCAAAAGTATGTGCACATCAAAAATCTTATTCCAGAATCATTGGCATTAACATGGAATTGGTCCACCCTTGCTGCCATAAGAGCCTACACTTTTTTGGGAAGGCTTTTCACTAGGTGTTGGAACATTGCTGTGGGGACTTGCTTCCATTCAGCTACAAGAGCATTAGTGAGGTCGGGCATTGATGTTGAAAGATTAGGCCCGGCTCGCAGTCAGTGTTCTAATTCATCCCAAAGGTGTTCGATGGGGTTGAGGTCAGGGCTTTGTGCATGCCAGTCAGGTTCTTCCACACCGATCTCGATAAACAATTTCTATATAGACCTTGTTTTGTGCATGGGGTCATTGTCATGCTGAAACAGGGAAGGGCCTTCCCGAAACTGTTGCCACAAAGTTGGAAGCACAGAATCGTCTAGAATGTCTTTGTATGCTGTAGCGATAAGATTTCTCTTCACTGGAACCAATGGGCCTAGTCCAAACCATGAAAAAGAGCCCCAGACCATTATTCCTACTCCACCAAACTTTACAGTTGACCCTATGCATTCGAGCAGGTAGCGTTCTCCTGGCATCCGCCAAACCCAGATTCATCCATCGGACTGCCAGATGGTGAAGCGTGATTCATCACCGGAGAACGCTTTTCCATTGCTCCAGAGTCCATTGGCAGAAACCTCCACACCACCACTCCAGCCGATGCTTGGCATTGCGCATAGTGAGCTTAGGCTTGTGTGTGGCTGCTCAGCCATGGAAACCCATTTCATGAAGTTCTTGTGCTGATGTTGCTTCCAGAGGCAGTTTGTAACTCGTTAGTGAGTGTTGCAACCGAGGACAGGCGATTTTTATGCGTTACACACTTCAGCACTTGTTCTTTGAGCTTGTGTGGCCTACCACTTCGCGGCTGAGCCGTTGTTGCTTCTAGACGTTTACGCTTCACATTAACAGCACTTATAGTTGACCGGGGAAGGTCTAGCAGGGCAGAAATTTGACAAACTGACTTGTTGGAAAGGTGGCATCCTATGACGGTGCCACATTGAAAGTCACTGAGCTCGTCAGTAAGGCCATTCTACTGCCAATGTTCGTCTTTGGAGATTGCATGGCTGTGTGCTCAATTTTATACACCTGTCAGCAACGGGTGTGGCTGAAAAAGCCGAATCCACTCATTTGAAGAGGTGTCCACATACTTCAGTATAGTATATTGAATCTATGCCAAGGCACATTGAAGCTCTTCTGGTGGCTCGTGATGGCCCAACGCTCTATTAAGACACTTTATGTTGGTGTTTCCTTTATTTTGTCAGTTACCTGTATGTTCATAGTGGTTTCTGTTTCCACATAGATACAACGGAGTTACTTGTGAGGTACCACTCCATTGGACAACTCCATTCCATGAAGACAACAGCAAATCTGTCTGTGATCTTACCCTGTTGTTACATGGCACCACGTTCACACTTACAGAGTAGAAATGAGGTAAGAGGGGTGTAAAATGTGAAAACCAGATACTTCAATGTGAATACCAGATACTTTCAATTTAGAGTGATGTTTATTTAATGAAAATCAACCAAAACAACCTAAGTACAAACACATTTGTATTCACAATCATAAACAGCTATCATAACCTGTCAAACCCTGTTCTGTTTCACCTGTCTTGTGATTGTCTCCAACCCCCACCAGGTGTCTCCTGTGTATTTTGTCTGTTGCCAGTCCGTCTTGTCCCATCAACTTCTACCAGTGTGTTCCCGTTTTTCCTGTTCTCTAGTTTTTGTTTTTCCTAGTCTTACCAGTTCAAATTTTTCTGCCTGTCCTGACCCTGATCCTGCCTGCCGTCCTGTACCTGCCTGACTCTGATTTGGATTATGACTCTTTGCCTGCCTCCATTTACCTTTTGCTTGCCCCTTGTACTATAATAAACTCTGAGACTCGTACTATGCGCCTCCTTTGACTGCATCTGGATCTTACCCTAAGCTGTGATAGTACAAACTGGCCATGACTAACCCAGCAGACTCGGACCAGCTTCGCAACGCTGTGTCCTCCCATGGAGGCACCTTTGGAAGACACGAGGAGTTACTGCAAAGCCTTATGGAGGGACTCCATACCCTGGCAGAACGCTATGACCATGTGTTCAATACATTGCTAGTGCAATTCCGTAGATTCCCAACTAGACAGCAAGCCACAACAGTAATCCCCCAGACTTGCAGCAACCCAGCCACCAGCGGTGCTTCTTGCCAGCCTACTCCGGTGTCCCGAGGACCTCGCTTACCTCCTCCGGAGCACTACGCTGGAGATTCTGGAACCTGCTGGGCATTTCTCTCCCAGTGCTCCCTCATCTACGAGCTGCAGTCTTCTTCGTTCCCCTCGGAACACTCAAAGATAGTGTACTGCTCCCGGCGGTGTGGGAGCAACAGTCTATAATAAACTCTGAGACGCGTACTAAAGTGAATTGCATTATTAATTATGTGAATGTGTGAAAATGATTTTTACGTTAGCTTCATACAAAAAAAATCATTGTATCCACATGACATGAATATAAAACATACAAATAAAGTGCCTTCAGAAAGTATTCATACCCCTTTACTTATTCCACATTTTGTAGGGTTACACCCTGGATTCCAAATAGAATAAATAAATAAAAATTCTCACCCATCTACACACAATACCCCATAATGACAAAGTAAAACTTGTTGTTAGAAATGTTTGCTAATTTATTGAAAATGAAATATAGAAACACTAATTTACATAAGTATTCACACCACTGAGTCCAGGGGTGAAACTTTGGTTTTAGAAGGGGGGGACATATTTTTTTATTATACTTTTAAATTTTTTATCTATTCGGATAAACACTTCAAACAGCCTGCCCGACCACTCGTTGCCTCGTTTTATATCACCTTCCAATTATAAAACTGGGGGGGACAAAAATGCAATTTCAGAATGTGAGGGGGCCAGCCCTTGCCTGAGTCAATACTTTGTAGAAGCACCTTTGGTGGAGATTACAGCTATGAGCTTTTTGGTTGGTCTCTAAGAGCTTTGCACACCTGGATTGTACAATATTTGCCCATTACTCTTTAAAAAATTCTTCAAGCACTGTCAAGTTGATTGTTGATCATTGCTAGACATACATTTTAAAGTCTTGTCATAGTTTTTCAAGCCAATTTAAGTGTAGATTTGGCCTTGTGTTTTAGGTTATCCTGCTGAAAGGTGAATTTGTCTCCTAGTTTCTGTTGGAAAACAGACTGAACCAGGTTTTCCTCTAGGATTTTGACTGTGCTCATAGCTGTATTACGTTTCTTTTTACCCTAAAACAATCCCTAGTCCTTGCCGATGACAAGCATATCCATAACATGATGCAGCCACCACCATGCTTTAAAATATGAACAATGCCCCAAACATAACGCTTTGTACTCAGGATGCATGTTTTGGAATATTTTTATTCTGTACAGGCTTCCTTCTTTTCACTCTGTTATTTAGGTTAGTATTGTGGGATATTCAATGTCTGTTTTTTTTTATTTACATATCTACCAATTGGCGCCCTTCTTTGCAAGGCATTGAAAAACCTCCCTGGTCTTTGTGGTTGAATCTGTGTTTGAAATTCACTGTTTGACTGAGAGACCTTACAGATAATTGTATGTGTGTGGTACATAGATGAGGCAATCATTAAAAAATCATGATAAAAACTATTATTGTACACAGAGTGAGTTCATGCAACTTATTATGTGACTTGTTACGCACATGTTTACTCCTGAACTTATTTAGGCTTGCCATAAAAAGGGGTTGAATACTTACTGACTCAGGACATTTCAGCTTTTAATTTTTAATTCATTTGTAAAAATTTCAAAAAGCATAATTCCACTTTGACATTATGGGGTATTGTGTGTAGGCCAGTGACACAAAAAATCTCTATTTCATTCATTTAAAATGAAGGCTGTAACACAACAAAATGTGGAAAAAGTCAAGGCACTGTAATTAATGTAAAAATTATTTTCACATATTCACATAGTGTGCCTGTCTTAAATTGTGAAAATGTTTCCTACTTTGACAAACTGGATCACTTTGTTATATTGTACTCTAGTAAACTTGAAAGTATCTAGTATTTCCATGGTATTAGCTACAGCTTCATTTTACAGCACTCTTACCTCGTATCTCCAGGTAACTGTCAAAAAAAGGAAACATTAACATAAAGTGTCCTAATAGGGTGTTGGTCCACCAGGAGCCAGAACAGCTTCAATGCACCTTGGCATAGATAGTGTCTGGAACTCTTTAGGAGGGATGCGATACCATTCTTCCATGAGAAATTACAACATTTTATGTTTTGTTGATGGTGTTGAAAACGTTGCCTCAGGTACTTCTCCAGAAAGGTTAATTGTCTAAATAACTCAGGAACAACACCTGTGTGGAAGCACCTGCTTTCAATATACTTTGTGTCCATTATTTACTCAAGTGTTATTATTATTTTGGCAGTTACATGTACCCTGTAAGTGTGAAGCTGGTACCATGTAACAATGGGATGAGATCACACAGACAGATTTGATGTTGTCTTCATAGAATGGAGACATCCAATGTGGGAATACATCACATGTACTGTATTGGGGCTGTTACAGCGGCGAAAATGTGATATCTACTTTGGAGGGGACAATTACATTACATTTTCTCAAGAGCAATTCCTGAGGGGGACACCAAAAGTAGTGCTGTAACACATTGTCTACATTGTAATATGGTAAATGTATATTGAGGAACCAAAGAAATAAGGTGTTTGCCGTACTCCTAACTACCGGTACCCAAAACTACACAACTAATCACAACAGCAATACCATTGCCTTTAACAAATCTTAGTTCAGTCACCAGTTTAAGTTGAGAGTGGGGGTATCCATGGCATTTTCCAATTATGTTCCTATTTTACAAGTCAAAAAAATTGAGAACCTTTCATAATGTTGCCAAACAAAGACTCAACAAACTTACCTGAGACTCCCTGTCTCTGCCAGTCTGTCCCTGCATATCTGTCCCCAACTCTGCTGTCTGTGTGCCATCTGTTGCCTGCTCTGCCTAATGACATCATTGTGAAACATTTCCATTAGAATTTCATTTCTTTCTTATGAACATTTTATCAACTAGTCTTTAAGATATTAGGCTACTAGGGTTCTTACTATGCGTTTTGGTGTATTGAAAAATACTCTGATGTCCGTCTTTTATTTTTCTGCCATTTTTCTACCTGGCTGGCTGGCTGGCTACACACATAGTGTGTAGGTTATTTACAGTAGGAGATGGGCTTCTATCATCTTCAATCATTCTATATGGGCTTCGATCTAAAAGGTAGCTAGCAAATGTGAAACGGATTAAAATGACATGAGTTGACAGCTGTAGGAGTTCACCATTTACACAACATATGCTGCAACCTTTTGTCATTTTAATAGTTTGTTTCATATTGGCTGGCTTCCAACAATAGCTGAATTTGCAAAGCTAGCGAGCACCAATTCAGTTTCAGTGGTGTTTGCTATAATCTTTGCTACCCGGGTTAAATAAAGGTGAAATAAAATAAATAAAAAGTTCCCTTGCGACAATTTAGCTTTTGCAACGAGACCATTAAATACATTTAAGACACTGGTAGAAGAGAGTGTAGTTCTGTTCAGTTTGGACTTCAGTTTATCGCTAACCTTATCACAGGGACTTTGAAGCACTAACTTACATCATCTGCATGCTGATTCCATCTTTGACGACGCCACATAAATGGAATAGGTACTAGCTAGCTTAATAGTTAATATTTGCGCGCTAGCTCTGCATATTCAGCTAGTGTGTGTGTTCGCGATTGACTGGATGAACCTCACGGCAGTTACGTAGCAAGCTAAGGAACTGGCAGTGGATCAAACCATTGTGAGGCAAAGGGCGGGGGGGGGGTCGCAATCTTTTGAAACTTAAAAACGCACTATTAAGTGTCTAATCAGCACAATTGCTTTCATTACGTATTATTAATATTATTTAAATTACAGTTATGTTTCAGTGATATATTGGGGGGGACAAATCATATTTTTCCCAGGATGGGGGGGTCGTGTTCCCCCCGGGATTTCCGCCCCTGGGCTGTTATGGTGACCGTATTTTCTGCCCCACAGGCGGTCATGAGTCATGACGCAGTCAAATTTCACCTAGCATACCATTTAGTCATGGTAACTAGGCTTTTCCAAAACAGTGCTCTGATGCTGCTAATGGTCTTTAGTAGCTAATAAGCCTACCAAACGTGTTAACTGCCAGCCACTAATGGCCTGGTACTCAGTTCACTATTGTCCCTCTAATCACTCTGACAAAATAAAATCATGAGAGAGAGCCCATGAGGTCATGTTGCGCAATATCTCTATAGGCTATGCAATTGCGTGAGAAAACAGAGTTTGTATTGCCTCTATTAAAAAAGGAGGATCCAATCAGCTTTCTATGGGCTAGGCCTAGTATATTTATTTATCAACTTTCCTAAAGCACATTGCTTCGTTTTACTACAGGTGTATAGCCAACCTGGCTGGCATGAAAATGAACTCCGGACAAAGCGTCCTCCATTCGCTATTTAAGTGCATACATGACATGTATTTTTTCCCCTTGCCCCTGTTCTGATAGGTGCATGATAATAGTCCATTCTAAATCAAACTAACTTCACACATAGCCTATATGATTTAGTGTATGTAAAGACAAGATTAAATTAAGAATAGTCTGATGGTGCAGTCCAAGCCAAGAAACAGCTCATGCCTTTTTTTTGCGACTTTTTTCAAATTATAGTTGCACACACCATGTAGCCAAGCCCATGGGCTTATATGTTTTGATAAGGTTTGTATCACAACTAAAGTGGCCAAATAACTCCAAACGTAGCCTACAGGCCTAGGAGCTCTGGAAGACGGTTAGAGAGCACATAGCCTACAGGCCTAGGAGCTCTGGAAGACGGTTAGAGAGCACATAGCCTACAGAGCCTAGTGAAACATGTTCTTATAAGGCCACTCATTGCGCAATCGCGTGCGAAAACAGAGTTTTTCCTGGCCACTATTTAAAAGAGGATCCCAGCTTTCTCATGCTGCCATATTTATTGGTAAATTCTTAAAGTTAAGCACATTCATCTGATTTGCAACCGGTGCAGCCCACCTGGCATACATTTCAAGTTTGTGGAAGCGAATTTTCACCATGAAAATGCACATTTCTAATAAAGCTTTCCATGCATCATGGCATTTGCTGACGTATGTAAGATAGCCTACTATTCTTAATGTGATGAATAGATTGGATAGTCATAATTTAGGCTAATAATATAATCACTGTTCAATCACTGTTTGGTCAGTACACTAATGCATCTTTTCTGGAACTGTCAGATTTTAAACTGAAGTAGTATGTATCCCACTTTGTCCTTTGTGTGCCAATATCCAACCTAGAACGCATCATTGCATTGGCCTTTCTATCAGTCAAAATGGAGAATACTTGTGAATTAGAAAGTGCGTAAACCTCTGGTTCAGGGGCTTCATGCTTATTGACTATGGAACGAGCAGCATTAGCCCTACAGGGAGATGAAAATGGACTACAGGGTCTCTGGGACACTATAAGAACACACGTAAACCGTAGAGCATAGCCTAATGTATCAATTTGTCTGTATTCATTTATGTACAGTACCTCCCCTCCCTCTACCCCCAAGACTTGACTCCTGCCAGGTCACAGAGGATGCCTGGGATGCTTTGGCAGGGCTCTCTGTCTGTCCTGTGTGTCCTGTTACTATAGGACCCAGGCTACCCCTCCCCCTTATATTGTGTTGTTATCATGTTTCAATGTTGGTTTGTCACTGTGCTGTTGTTGTTTATGTAATGTAAATCTAAAATAAAAATTATAAATAGCAAAAAATTACTTACACTGTCCTCTCAGAAAGGGAAGGTATGTCCCAGTGCTTCGACCACATCAGCCCCCTCACACATCCGGGCTGTGTGTTTTGATGGCCTCACAGCCGCCATCCCACTTCTAACACCAATGTAGCAAACAGAGGGACAGGGATTCAGGGAAGCAAACCCAAGTCACTGGCGTGAAAGGCAAATACATGTATTTTTGTGTTCCTTATCAATTATCCTCAAACTGAAATCAAATGTGTACAGTTGTGCAACGTACACCATGAACCAAATGTTAAAGAAGAATGTTGTGCGGCTTACAGTTGGTTCTAAAAGCAAGATAAGTAAACATAAGGGCTCTATTACAACCATCAAGGGCCACCAGATTATTGTCAGCTGATCTCTTGTTAAACCATCAACATGCGTAAATCACCCGCACAGTTGATCTCAATTGCAACCATCATTGGCCACCAAATTGCCACTATGTAAAGTTGATGTCAGTGATATTTTATCGTTAATTAGCAGGCTGAGCAAGTAGACTATACAGGGTTGAAGGACTTTCAAGGACTTTTTTGAGCACTTAATTGTACTTTTCAATGGTGGGAGACCATTATAGTACACTGTCAGCGACCATATAAACTCATTTTAAGTGTTTTAACATGGGTACAGTAGAAATTGAAAGAGGTAAGGTGGCCAGGGGATGTTAATGAGGAGGAACACAGGAGAAGAAAGTTTTCCCTTTGTAAACTGGGTTTCCTTTGTAATGGAACCCTTTGCATGAAAAACCAAGAATAATTATATTGGAGCAGTAGAACTTCTAAATCGGCTACCATAACTTCAAGGACTTTTCAAGGACAAACTGCCTAGACTGAATGTACTTTAAAAAAAAAATACAATTATATAGCCTAGATTAAAAATAGCATTATTACAATATTTTTTCCAATGGCCTAAGTGGGCCACTGACGGAGATGATCGACTGGCCAGCGGGCAGCCCCGTATGTGACCTACCCGCTTGATTCAGCTCTATGTAGCAAAATTTGAAATTGTGTTTTTTGCAGTGGATAAAATTTGTCTTTTTTATGTTGCCGTTTCAAGGTAAAATGTACAGCAGGCTTTGAAGGCTGTCTGGGCTTTTAGTGTTATTGAAGGAGCTGACCAGAAATGGGCATTTCCTTTGTGCCCATGGTGAATGAGAACAGAACAATATTGTCTGAATGAAAGCGATTATTTTACTACTGCAGTTAATAACAAATACTGTGTATTTTTAAGCTACTTGAGTACTCTGAGCTAGAAAATTGAATATCATACACTTGTCACGTCCTGACCATAGAGAGCCCTTTTATTTCTCTATTTTCGTTAGGTCAGGGTGTGATTTGGGTGGGCATTCTAGATTTTGTAGTTCTATGTTCCATTCTATGCTTTCTATTTCTTTGTTGTTTGGCCGAGTATGGTTCCTAATCAGAGGCAACTGTCTATCGTTGTCTCTGATTGGGAATCATATTTAGGCAGCCCTTTTTCCCACTTTCAGTTGTGGGATCTTGTTTTTGTACAGCTCAGTTTAGCCTGCAGAACGTGACGTTCGTTTCCTGTTGTTTATTGTTTTGATTTAGTGTTCTGAGTTAAAATAAATGTATCATGAGCACTCACCACGCTGCACCTTGGTCTCCTCTTTACGACGACCGTCACAGAAGATCCCACCACAAAAAGACCAAGCAGCGTGGTCCAGAGAAATGGACCTGGGAGGACATCCTGGACGGAAAGGGATCCTGGACGTGGGAGGAAATCGAGGCTGGATGGCATCGACTCCCATGGGAACAGGTGGAGGCAGCGAGAGCAGAGCGGCAACAAGATGAGGTACTAGCACGGCAATGACGGAAGCACGAGAGGCAGCCCCCCCAAAAATTTGAGGGGGGGCACACGGGGAGATTGGCAGAGTCAGGGTGGAGACCTGAGCCAACTCCCCGTGCTTACCGTGGGGAGATTAGGACTGGTCAGGCACCAGGTTATGTGGTAATGCGCACGGTGTCTCCAGTGCGCAGCCACAGCCCGGTGCGCTCTGTGCAAGCTCCCCGCAGTGGCCGTGCTAGTGTTGGCATTCAGCCAGGAAGGATTGTGCCGGCTCAGCGTTCCTGGTCTCTGGTGCGTCTCTTTGGCCCAGGTTATCCTACGCCAGCTCTACGCACGGTACCCCCAGTTCGCCAGCACAAATCAGTGCGACCTGTTCCAACGCCCCGCACTTGTCAGGCTACGGGGGGTATCCAGCCAGCATGGGTTATGCCAGTCATAAGCTCCAGACCTCCAGTGCGCCTCCAACGCCCAGTATATCCTGCGCCAGTGCTCCTGCACAGCCCAGTTCGTCCTGTGCCAGCGCCCCGTCCTTGCCGAACTAAAGTAAGCATCCAGCCAGAACGGGTTGTGCCAGCCATAAGCTCCAGACCTCCAGTGCGCCTCCACATCCCAGTATACCCTGTGCCTGTTCTGCGCACCCAGCCTCCAGCGACATTCCCCAGTCCAGAGCTTCCAGCGACGTTCCCCAGTCCGGAGCCTCCAGTGACGTTCCCCAGTCCGGGGCCTCCAGCGACGTTCCTTAGTCTGGTGAGACCTGTTCCGGCTCCACGTAAGAAGCCTCCAGTGATGATCCATGGTCCGAAGCCTCCAGTGATGATCCATGGCACGAAGCCTCCAGTGATGATCCATGGCACGAAGCCTCCAGTGATGATCCATGGCCCGGAGCCTGTAGTGATGATCCATGGCACGAAGCCTCCAGTGATAATCCATGGCCCGAAGCCTCCAGTGATAATCCATGGCCCGGAGCCTCCAGTGATAATCCATGGCAAGAAGCCTGTAGGGATGAGCCATGGCCCGGCGCCTCCAGTGATGATCCATGGCACAAAGCCTCCAGTGGTGATCCATGGCGCAGAGCCTGCAGTGATGATCCATGGCATGTTGCCTGCTGCGACGGTCCCCAGTCCGGAACCTCCTGAGACGGCCCGCAGTCCGGAACCTCCAGCGGCGGCCAGCAGCCCGGAGCCTCCAGCGGCGGCCCGCAGTACATAGCCTCCGGCGATGATCCTCGGTCCAGTGGTACAAAAGCAGATGGATCAGCAGGCGGAGCGGGGGCTACTCCCCGAACCGGAGCCGCCACCATGGGTAGATGCCCACCCGGACCCTCCCCTATAGGTTCAGGTTTGCGACCGGGAGTCCGCACATTTGGGGGGGGGGGGGGGGGGGGGTACTGTCATGCCCTGACCATAGAGAGCCCTTTTATTTCTCTATTTTGGTTAGGTCAGGGTGTGATTTGGGTGGGCATTCTAGATTTTTTATTTTTATTTTCCATTCTATGCTTTCTATTTCTTTGTTGTTTGGCCGAGTATGGTTCCTAATCAGAGGCAGCGGTCTATCGTTGTCTCTGATTGGGAATCATATTTAGGCAGCCCTTTTTCCCACTTTCAGTTGTGGGATCTTGTTTTTGTACAGCTCAGTTTAGCCTGCAGAACGTGACGGTCGTTTCCTGTTTATTGTTTTGATTTAGTGTTCTGAGTTAAAATAAATGTATCATGAGCACTCACCACGGTGCACCTTGGTCTCCTCTTTACGACGACCGTCACAACACTGCAGATATTCCGGTTAGCCAATGTGCGGGAGCACTGGTTGGTCGGCCCAATTGAGGTAGTATGTACATGAATGTATAGTTAAAGTGACTATGCATATATGATAAACAGAGAGTAGCAGCAGCGTAAAAAGAGGGGTTGGGGGGGTTGTGGGGGGCACACACTGCAGGAACCATGGGAAAATAATTCTGCTTAAACAGTTGATAAACTTGTAGCCCCACTTTTGAGAAAACTTTACTTCAATGATTTGGTACCTACTGGAGAGCTCTTCTGTGTCTACACCAATTCAGAATCATTCACAGCCTCTTAATCCTTATTCCCACCCATCTCTTTAAGGATTTACAAATGAGGCCATGTGCTCAACAGAGTGTGTAAGGTAATGTAGTAAACAACCAAAGATTTCAATACTAGAAGTGGTGAAAGTAGTAGCAAAAATACACTTTATCTAGTCTTTGGCCTATATCCTAATCTGACTTTGGTTCAGGTTGCATGTTGTTCTTCACATAACCTTCTCTGGTAAACACACACTATATTAAATAAAATCAATGTTTATTTGTCACATGCACAGGATACAGAAGGTGGAAACAGTACAGTAAAATGGTTACTTGCAATAGTAGCAAAATAGAAAGTGTCCAGATAAATATTTTAAAATAATTAGATGAATCTTACCCAGACACACTTGTCTAAATTGATGGGTCATGTGAAATAAATTCTATAACCACCCCCTAGCCACATCTAGCTAAGTGGATGTGTCACTATCGTCTAGACATGTACACATGTTCATGAAATACAATAGATGACCGTAATCACCCCCAGGCAAATGCGTTGTTAGTGGCTGTGAAGTAGGGTTCCCCCAGGAGTTGATGGAAAGTCGGAAGAGCGAATTAAATGGTAGGATGGATATGCCATCTTAAAGTAGTGTCAGATTTCACATCCTGCAGGCAGAAGATACATACTTCGTGAGAATCAGGGCTACCGCTCGATCTATGGTGTCTACATATCAATTTCTAAGTGAAAATGTCGGAACCAGTACCAGAACCATGCAGGTCCTCAAAACAGGGGACTTTGCATCTAAGAGGTTTTAACAGGGAGAGGTTGATGTTCGCTGCTGGCTCGGGCAGCTGGCAACGAAGACAGGTAGTGAGGGGGAATTTAGAGAACCAGATAAGATAGTGGGGTTGCTAGGAGTGTGAGCCATCTCCCCGGCTTTTGGGAACAGACCGCACTGCGTGTTGTAGTGTGTTCTTGGACATGCAAATTATTTAGCTAGGCTTTATCAGTGTTTGTAAACAGAGCACGCTGCAAGTGTAGTGCGCTCCTCAATTCTACGTAATTAATCAGGCTAAAACGTACATTGATCAACCTGAATTTGAGTATAGCCTAGTTGTTGTTCCAGTCAGCTGGGAGAGCTAAGTGTACTTCTAATTTGCATGTTTGTAGAATTGCATTTCATTGGGCTAGGCCCGGTTTGCAGAGAAGTAGTAGTAGAACCTTGGATGATCAGTTCTCCTTAACTGTATACCTCACTAGTGTGTGTAGTGTCACGTTTTAGCGTTTTATCGCACTTAATAGCTTGTGTGCCTTACACCTTCGGATAATTGCAGCACTTCTGATTAGGTCACAGAGACTGCAGGAATTTAGTAGGTGGCCTAGTATTGCATGCACTCTGTCTTATGAAATTGTGTAGTTAATAAAGATGATTGTTTGCTATAGCTGTGTTGAGATTTGGTGCCTTATCCTCTGATGCCGGACCATACCAGTCAAACAAAGGTGGTGGCTGCGTCACGCTACTCTGCTCAATCCAGTACTTTCCCCACCTCTCTGGTGGTCTAGCTAGCTTTATTACACTGGTGGCAGCGGTGGGATGTCAAACGATGAGGACTCACCAAACTTCGGCACAAGTGTGGCCCAGATGGCAGCCCCCGCCCCTTTCAATATGCCATCTGTGTTCTCTGTCTTTATGCCAGAAACATTTATCGGTATGGGGCAGGAATGGTCTGATTGGGCTGGACAGTTTGAAATGACCACAGAGGTAAACAATTGGAATGATGGGCTCAAGTTCAAATTTATGTCTTTGTTGCTAACAGGGCGGGCTCGAACATTTATAGCGTTCTTTACATTGAGGGTGGAAGTGACTACACACACTTGAAAAATGCTATGGGGAAATGTTTTGACCCTTGTGACAGTCACAATGGGAACTTCCTGGCTAAGATGAGACTGCATAATGAAACAGCCCGTGAATTTGCCAATGCTCTATGTTGGTTAATAGAAAAAGCGTACCCAACTGCAGATGCCACTACTCTGGATCTGTTTACACGTGATCGTTTTATTGGATATGTATGTAGTGGGGACTTGCGATTTTCCGGTCTGCTAGGCCCTCTACGATGGAAGTATTGCTTACGAGATGGAAGTCATCGATTCTCCGGTCTGCTAGGCCCTCTACGATGGAAGTATTGCTTACGAGATGGAAGTCATCAGGAGTTTGGAACATAGTCACATAATCCCCGATGCTAGGATTCGGTGCGTGTCGGTGCAGTCATCTAGTGATGCTCAAATGGAGGTTTTCCTTGGTGTAGTAGAAGGGCTTCGACAAGAGGTCAAATCCTAGCACACAGAGGTAAAAAAAGGGCCAAACCCCTCCCCCCAATAGACTGGCCGACCCCGTACACATGACTAGTGCCCCCTCTGCCCATGGGACAAAGTGGGTTTGCTTATGGAATAGAGGCCGGGCAAAGTCGTCTGGGAATGTGGATGTAACCGTGCAGGAAACTAGAGGGGGCTTGCACGGCAGGCCAAATGCTCACTCCCTTCCTCCTTCTTCTAGACTGGCCTTTCCATGAGACAAGAACACTTCTGGGGTGTACCTCAATGCTAAACTAAGTGGGTGGGACACTTGTCTACTAGTTGATATCGGGGATCAAGTTTCCATTGCCCCCAAGCATATATGGCTAAAAATAACTAATGGATACACTGAGTTGTTGTGTTACCAGGGCAGAGTTGTTGTAACTAATGGGGTGGAAAATGAGATCCAGGACCATTGGCGGAACTGTTTGTCAATTTGGATCCTTAGCTGTAGTTGCTGAATTCTTATTTGCAGATATTCTGCAAGAGATTGTCCTTGGCAATGACCTTCTAGCAAAATCTGGAGGAAAGATGCTGCCAACTAATGGGAAAGCAGCTGCCTCTCTTGTTGCTGTATGACGCTAACCAACCCAAACTTGTTACTGATCACTCTGATAGAGTTGTAAACCCCGCAGTAAAGTACACTACATGACCAAAGGTATGTGGACAGCTGCTCGTCGAATATCTCATTCTAAGTTGGTCCCCCCTTTGCTAACAGCCTCCACTCTTCTGGAAAGGCCTTCCAATAGATGTTGGACATTGCTGCGGGGACATGCTTCCATTCAGCCACAATAGCATTAGTAAGGTCGGGCACTGATGTTGGGTGATTAGGCCTAGCCAACTTTTTCTTGCCACAGTAGATTATCCTTGAGATTTTCTACAACTTGTTTGGAGTCCACCTGTGGTAAATTGTACATTATTTGTCTATGTAAGGTCCCACAGTTGACAGTGCATGTCAGAGCAAAAACCAAGACACGAGGTTGAAGGAATTGTCTGTAGAGCTCCGAGATAGGATTTTGTCAAGGCACAGATCTGGGGAAGGATACACAATTATTTCTGCAGCATTGAAGTTCCCGAAAAACACAGTGGCCTCCATCATTCCTAAATGGAAGAAGTTTGGAACCACCAAGACTCTTCCTAGTGCTGGCCGCCCGGCCAAACTGAGCAATCGGGGGAGAAGGGCCTTGGTCAGGGAAGTGACCAAGAACCCAATGGTCACTCTGACAGAGCTCCAGCGTTCCTCTGTGGAGATGGAAGAACCTTCCAGAAGGACAACCATCTCTGCAGCACCCCACCAATCAGGCCTTTATGGTAGAGTGGCCAGACGGAAGCCACTCGTCAGTAAAAGGCACATGACAGCCCGCTTAGAGTTTGCCAAAAAGGCACCTACAGGACGCTCAGACCATGAGAAACAAGATTCTCTGGTCTGATGAAACCAAAATTAAACTCTTTGGCCTGAATGCCAAACAGCACGTCTGGAAGCAGCCAGACACCGCTCATCACCTGGCCAAGACCATTCCTACTGTGAAGCATCATGCTGTGGGGATGTTTTTGAACAGCAGGGACTGTGAGATGAGTCAGGATCGAGGGAAAAATAAACGGAGCAAAGTACAGAGAGATCCTTGATGAAAACCTGCTCTAGAGCGCTCAAGGCCTCAGACTGGGGTGAAGGTTCACCTTCCACACAAACAAGACAATGCAGGAGTGGCTTCGTGACAAGTCTCTGAATGTGATTGAGTGGCCCAGCCAGAGCCCGGACTTGAATCAGATCAAACATCTCTAGAGAGACCTGAAAATAGCTGTGCAGCGATGCACCCCAGCCAGCCAACCAGACAGAACTTGAGAGGATCTGCAGAGAAGAATGGGAGAAACTCCCCAAATACATGTGTGCCAAGCTTGTAGTGTCATATCCAAGAAGACTCGAGGCTGTAATCACTGCCAAAGGTGCTTCAACAAAGTACTGAGTAAAGGGTCTGAATACTTATGTAAATGTGATATTTACAGTTTTTAATACATATTTCTAAAAACCAGTTTTTGCTTTGTTATTATGGGCTATTGTGTGTCGATCGAATAGGGGAAAAAATATTTAATTAATTTTAGAATAAGGCTGTAACTTAACAAAATAAGGGAAAAAGTCAAGGGGTCTGAATACTTTCTGAATGCACTGTAGATTAAATATTCCCTCTAAATGAGGGAACATTGCTTGTGGTGCAATTTGGTTCAGAAGAGAGACGTTTTGAACTGGCCGAACTTCATTCCAGTTGGGAACTGCTCCATCGTCACACTTTTGTTTTTAGTACAGGAGTACGGATCTAGGTGAACTTGCCTTTCGATGCATCATATAGATACCGGTAACGCAAACCCATTAAAATGGGCCTGCGCAAAATCCACCTCAAACTGCAACAGGTAGCTATAGACCACATTGAGCAAATGCAAGATCATGGCATCATCCGCCCCTCATGTAAACCCCTGGGTAGCCCCTGTTGTTCTGGTAAAAAAAAAAAAAATGGAACTTTACGCTTCTGTGCTGATTATCAGAGAATCAATGATGTCACTGATAAAGACGCTTATCCGCTCTCGAGAATTGACGATGCTCTTGACAGTGGCTACAGGCAAATTGAGGTGGACCCCAAAGACAGATAAAAAAACTGAGTTTTCTACCAGACAGGGCTTATTTTCAATTCAACGTTTTAAGTTTTGGTCTATGCAACACACCAAGTACCTACTAGAGGTTGATGGGGGTAGTCCTAGCAGATTCACAGTGGACCACCTGTTTAGTTTATTTGGATGCCATTATTGTGTTCAGTCGTGCCTTTCAAGAACATCTCCTCTGTTTGGATGAAGTTCTTTCCAAGCTGCCCAAGCCAATCTCAAGGTCAAGCCCTCCAAGTGCAATCTCTTTGCCTCTCAAGTACAGTATCTGGGCCACATCATCTCAGTTGAAGGGGTGGTGGCAGATCAAAACAAATCAAAGTTTATTTGTCACGTGTGCCGAAAACAACAGGTGTAGACCTTACAGTGAAATGCTTACTTACAGGCTCAACCAATAGTGTAAAAAAGGTATTAGGTGAACAATAGGTAGGTAAAGAAATAAAACAACAGTAAAAAGACAGGCTATATACAGTAGCAAGACTATAAAAGTAGCAAGGCTACATACAGACACCAGTTAGTCAGGCTGATTGAGGTAGTATGTACATGTAGATTTGCTTAAAGTGACTATGCATATATGATGTACAGTGAGTAGCAGTAGTGTAAAAGAGGGGTTGGCGGGTGGTGGGTGGGACACAATGAAGATAGTCCGGTTAGCCAATGTGTGGGAGCACTGGTTGGTCGCCCCAATTGAGGTAGTATGTACATCAATGTATAGTTAAAGTGACTATGCATATATGATAAACAGAGAGTAGCAGCAGCGTAAAAAGAGGGGTTGGGGGGGTTGTGGGGGGCACACAATGCAAATAGTCCAGGTAGCCATTTGATTACCTGTTCAGGAGTCTTATGGTTTGGCGGTAAAAATGGTTGAGAAGCCTTTTTGTCCTAGACTTGGCACTCCGGTACCGCTTGCCATGCGGTAGTAGAGAGAACAGTCTATGACGGGGGTGGCTTGGGTCTTTGACAATTTGTAGGGCCTTCCTCTGACACCGCCTGGTGTAGAGGTCATGGATGGCAGGCAGCTTAGCCCCAGTGATGTACTGGGCAGTACGCACTACCCTCTGTAGTGCCTTGCGGTCAGAGGCCGAGCAATTGCCGTACCAGGCAGTGATGCAACCAGTCAGGATGCTCTCGATGTTGCAGCTGTAGAACCTTTTGAGGATCTCAGGACCCATGCCAAGTCTTTTTAGGTTCCTGAGGGGGAATAGGCTTTGTTGTGCCCTCTTCTCGACTGTCTTGGTGTGTTTGGACCATTCTAGTTTATTGTTGATGTGGACACCAAGGAACTTGAATCTCTCAACCTGCTCCACTACAGCCCAGTCGATGACAATGAGGGCGTGTCCTTCTTTTCCTGTAGTCCACAATCAATTCTTAAGGTAAAGACTTAAAACTCAGGATTCTGTGAAAGCCTACCCCAATGACAACGTGTGTCGATTTTAAGCTTCCTGGAGCAACCGGAAGTTGTTAAAAACACCCTAAAGCTGTTTTGATATAACCAACCTGCAGATTGTGAAAATTACTCAATTCAACCCTGTGTAAATCAGTCAATTCTTAACGTAAAGACTTAAAACTCAGGATTCTGTGAAAGCCTACCCCAATGACAACGTGTGTCGATTCTAAGCTTTTTGTGCCAACCGGAAGTGCCTTAAATTGGGGTCACAGTTGCTGTTTTGAAGGGTTAAAAAAGTCACATATTTCCAAAACTTCATATGTGTGACTAGGTAACCCTCATGAACTGTAAATCAGTCATTTATCCCATCAGATTTGCAAAAACTAACACACACACACACAGCTAGGACATAGTGACATAGTGTGGGGCTTAGAGGCTTACAGTGCCTGTAATAGTTACCTTCATTCAAACGATTCAAGAACCGTCAGACCTAGAGCTCTGAAACTTTAGAAACCTGTTCTAGAGCTGAAGTCGATAGTGCACGGTGAGTTATGTGGCTCTAGAAGGTTCTCAGACCGAGAAACAGCCTTGTACATTTGCAATATGTTCAATTAATTTTGACCATCATGAAAATGGCGACATTTAGAAATGACCCAGAGTCGCAAGACTCGGTGCATTGAAACTGCCTCGGCCCATAGAGACGGACCCCAACGTTTCTGTCCGATAGGTCATTCAAGGACTCCGTATCAATGCCCTGAAAAAGTGGATTTTCAGCACCAATTAAAGCCGTTGCTCGGACACCGAATGACCTATCAAGCCGAAACTTGGGATTCGGGGTTGCCTCACATAGGCCTACACATAATGTCAGAGCTGGACCCGCAGCTAGAACGTAACTATGTGTTTTATGTTTTTTTATGGTTAAAACTGAAGGCGCTGTGAATTATGGGCCTGCTCTGATATATGTGATAGTTGGCTTCTAAACGAGTTGTAAAAAGTGGATTTGGTGTCAGATGGTATCAGTTTGGTGTCAGAATGACATCTAATTGACTGATGGACGCTGACTTAGTGAAAAATAGTGAAAAACATCACTAAATGGACATGATGAAAACCCCACAACGAGCGATGGAGAGGAACCGCAGTCACTGCCCGGCCATCCTGAGTTCATCGGGCCAGTCAATTTTGCATTTCTGCAGTATTTTTGAGCATGTCAAATTCGTGATGGTAATGATCATTTTGGACATTTTTCAGAAAATCGTTAAAAAACAACAGAGTCCCACTTCTCCCTCATCATACATGACAAATAGACCATCTAGGTTGATTCATGGCTTAACCTGTTAGGGCTAGGGGGCAGTATTGACACGGCTGGATAAAAAACGTACCCGATTTAATCTGGTTACTACTCCTGCCCAGTAACTAGAATATGCATATAATTATTGGCTTTGGATAGAAAACACTCCAACGTTTCTAAAACTGTTTGAATGGTGTCTGTGAGTATAACAGAACTCAAATGGCAGGTCAAAACCTGAGAAGATTCTGTACAGGAAGTACCCTGTCTGACCATTTCTTGGCCTTCTTTGTCATCTCTATCCAAAACAAAGGATCTCTGCTATTACGTGACACTTCCTAAGGCTCCAATGGGCTCTCAGAAGGCGGCAAAAAGCTGAATCGTGGCTTTGCAGGCTCTGGCTGAAAAAAAGTAGCGCGTTTGGGTAGTGGCTGGTTACAGTACTGTGAGACTCAGGCGCGTGCCCGCGTCGACCGAATGCTTTGTTTTCTTTCCTCAGTTTACCTAAACGCAGATTCCCGGTCGGAATATTATCACTTTTTTATGAGAAAAATGGCATAAAAATTGATTTTAAACAGCGATTGACATGCTTCGAAGTACGGTAATGGAATATTTAGAATTTTTTTGTCACGAATTGCGCCATGCTCGTGACCCTTATTTACACTTCGGATAGTGTCTTGGAACGCACGAACAAAACGCCGCTATTTGGATATAACGATGGATTATTTTGGACCAAACCAACATTTGTTATTGAAGTAGCAGTCCTGGGAGTGCATTCTGACGAAGACAACAAAGGTAATCAAACTTTTGTAATAGTAAATCGGAGTTTGGTCAGGGCTAAACTTGGTCGGTGTCTAAATGGCTGGCCGTGATGGCTGGGCTATCTACTGAGAATATTGAAAATGTGCTTTCACCGAAAAGCTATTTTAAAATCGGACACCTCGATTGCACAAAGGAGTTCTGTATCTATAATTCTTTAAATAATTGTTATGTTTTTTGTGAACGTTTATCGTGAGTAATTTAGTAAATTCACCGGAGGTCTGTGGGGGGTATGCTAGTTCTGAACGTCACATGCTAATGTAAAAAGCTGGTTTTTGATATAAATATGAACTTGATTGAACAAAACATGCATGTATTGTATAACATAATGTCCTAGGTGTGTCATCTGATGAAGATCATCAAAGGTTAGTGCTGCATTTAGCTGTCTTCTGGGTTTTTGTGACATTATATGCTAGCTTGAAAAATGGGTGTCTGATTATTTCTGGCTGGGTACTCTGCTGACATGTTTTGCTTTCGTTGTAAAGCCTTTTTGAAATCGGACAGTGTGGTTAGATTAACGAGAGTCTTGTCTTTAAAATGCTGTAAAATAGTCATATGTTTGAGAAATTGAAGTAATAGCATTTCTAAGGTATTTGAAAATCGCGCCACTGGATTACACTGGCTGTTGCGTAGGTGGGACGATTTCATCCCGCCTAGCCCAGAGAGGTTAACATAGGGCTATATATCATTTGGGCAGTATAAATGCCATTTGGACATGGTTCACTGACTTTTGGGTTTGGAAACCGACTTCCTATGATTGTATATGGCAAACGGACAAACATCCTGATTTGGCACATTCAATACTTTCATACATGTATAATTGACAAAAAAATATATTGTTACATTTGCAATAAGAAAATTCACTGTGGAGAGCGTTCGCCATCTATTGGATATTTGCTGTGATTTGGCACATTCAATACTTTCATAATTGACAAAAAAAGAATTGGACATTTCATTTGGACATTTCTAATGGCATTTGGCAAAAAAATTTCACTTTTGACTTCCTATGAAATCATATTCCAAATGCACAAAACATATGCCTTATGCACAAGCAAAAACAACCCAAAAAATTATGTCAATAAAATATGTCAAAAGTATGTTCATACAGCTCTTATACATGTGTAATTGATATAAAAATCTAATATATATAATTTTTTTAACGGTCCAGAAAGCACTTTTTTAAGGGGGTGATAAGTTTTCCATTTTTTTGTTCATTTTATCAAAATTTGACCCTTGGGTGTTGACTTTTTTGGGGTGTTACACTTGGCATTTTCAATATGAAATTTGCAATATGATTTGGATAAATGTGGACCAAATTGGGTGGTATTGGCATTAGGGTGTATGATTCGTGCGGTGCCAATATGTTGCCATGTTGTTTTGTCCATTTCAGGGGGGTGTTCCCTTACATCTACGACCAACCAATCAAAGCGCAGCTCAGAGTAAATATTTTTTGCATTTTTCTTTTCCAAATGGGAGGTTATTTAGAATGCATGAGATTCTGTATTTACGATAGAGTAGCTGCCTACGGCCCGATAGAGACACAAAATCTTTTTGTTCCTCAGTCTTCCCGCTCTTTCATTCAAAACCCAACCCCCTTTCTTTGTGTAACCAACCGTCATATCTGCTCCGTCCGCTAGGGACGTTTTCCTTTATGACATAATTTGTAATCAATGTATGATCCATTCTGTGTAGATGTAATTCTGTGTGATTATTTAGGTTTTTAGTAAATAAATAATTAAACCAAATTTTGTATTGCTGATTCAACTTGTTAGCCAGGGTTTGTGAAGATAACCAAGAATTTACAACTTTCAGATGAGACTAAATAAGGTAACGATTAAATATTGACTGCTATTGAGGTAAAAGATTACCAGGTCTTTATTAAGAGTTTATTCGGAAGATAACAGCTCTATAAACATTCTTTCATGGTTCCCCGACTTTCTAGCTAATTACATTTACATGATTAGCTTAATCAAGTAATTTTAATGACAGAGAAATTATCTTATAGAATAGCATGTCATATCACTTAATCCGGCATAGCCAAAGACACAACAATAATTTCCTAAGAACGTGAATCAAGGTGACCATCTCTGTTGGCGCCATGTTGCATGTGTGTGTCGGTACACAGTGTGTCAGTGATTATGGAGGCCAGGTCATCTGATGCAACACTCCATCACTCTCCTTCTTGGTCAAATAGCCCTTACACAGCCTGGAGATGTGTTGGTTCATTGCCCTGTTGAAAAACAAATGAAAGTCCCACTAAGCCCAAACCAGATGGGATTGTGTATCGCTGCAGAATGCTGTGGTAGCCATGCTGGTTAAAAGTGTGCCTTAAATTCTAAATAAATCACTGACAGTGTCACCAGCAAAGCACACCCACACCATCACACCTCCTCCTCCATGCTTCAACCACACATGCAGAGATCATCCATTCACCTACTCTGCCTCTCACAAAGACATGGCAGTTGGAACCAAAAATCTCAAATTTGGACTCATCAGACCAAAAGGACAGATTTCCACCGGTCAAATGTCCGTTGCTCGTGTTTCTTGGCCCAAGCAAGTCTCTTCTTCTAATTGGTGTCCTTTAGTAGTGGTTTCTTTGCAGCAATTTGACCATGAAGGCTTGATTCACACAGTCTCCTCTGAACAGTTGCTCTTGAGATGTGTCTGTTACTTGAACTCTGTGAAGCATTTATTTGGGCTGCAATTTCTGAGGCTTGTAACTAATGAACGTATCCTCTGCAGCAGAGGTAACTCTGGGTCTTCCTTTCCTGTGGCGGTCCTCATGAGAGCCAGTTTCATCATAGCGCTTGATGGTTTTTGCGACTGCACTTGAGGAAACTTTCAAAGTTCTTGAAATGTTCCGGATTGACTGACCTTCATGTCTTAAAGTAATGATGGACTGTCGTTTCTCTTTGCTTATTTGATCTGTTCTTGCCATAACATGGTCTTGGTCTTTTACCAAAAAGGGTTATCTTCTGTATACCACCCCTACCTTGTCCCAACACAACCGATTGGCTCCAAAAATGTACTTTTAACAAGGCACGCCTGTTAATTGAAATGCATTCCAGGTGACTACCTCATGAAGCTGGTTGAGAGAATGCTAAGCATGTGCAAGCTGTCATCAAGGCAAAGGGTGGCTACTTTAACCTCTTACATCTAGACGTTCCGCTAGCGGAACACCTGCTCCAATATCCAATGATAGGCGTGGCTCGAATTACAAATTCCTCAAAAATACAAAAACTTCAATTTTTCAAACATATGACTATTTTACACCATTTTAAAGACAAGACTCTCGTTAATCTAACCACACTGTCCGATTTCAAAAAGGCTTTACAGCGAAAGCAAAACATTAGATTATGTCAGCAGAGTACCAAGCCAGAAATAATCAGACACCCATTTTTCAAGCTAGCATATAATGTCACAAAAACCCAGAAGACAGCTAAATGCAGCACTAACCTTTGATGATCTTCATCAGATGACACACCTAGGACATTATGTTATACAATACATGCATGTTTTGTTCAATGAAGTTCATATTTATATCAAAAAACAGCTTTTTACATTAGCATTAGCAAAAACTTCCGGGGAATTTGCTAACAATTTACTAAATTACTCACGATAAACGTTCACAAAAAGCATAACAATTATTTTAAGAATTATAGATACAGAACTCCTCTATGCACTCGATATGTCCGATTTTAAAATAGCTTTTTGGTGAAAGCACATTTTGCAATATTCTAAGTACATAGCCCAGCCATCACGGGCTAGCTATTTAGACACCCGGCAAGTTTAGCACTCACCAATATCAGATTTACTATTATAAAAGTTTGATTACCTTTTGTTGTCTTCGTCAGAATGCACTCCCAGGACTGCTACTTCAATAACAAATGTTGGTTTGGTCCAAAATAATCCATCGTTATATCCGAATAGTGGCGTTTTGTTCGTGCGTCCCAGACACTATCCGAAATGGTAAATCAGGGTCGCGCGCATGGCGCAATTCGTGACAAAAAAAATCTAAATATGCCATTACCGTACTTCGAAGCATGTCAACCGCTGTTTAAAATCAATTTTTACGCAATTTATCTCGTAAAAAAGCGACAATATTCCGACCGGGAATCTCCTTTTCGGCAAACAGAGGAAAAATCACAAAGACGGGGGCGGCCAGGGCACGCGCCTAAGCCCACAGTCCCTTGATCGGCCACTTGAGAAAGGCGATAATGTGTTTCAGCCTGGGGCTGGGATGACGAAATTCAGTTTTTTCCCGGGCTCTGAGCGCCCATGGAAGACGTAGGAAGTGTCACGTTAGAGCAGAGATCCTTTGTAAAAGATAGAGATGGCAAAGAAGTTCAAGAAATGGTCAGACAGGCCACTTCCTGTAAAGGAATCTCTCAGGTTTTTGCCTGCCATTTGAGTTCTGTTATACTCACAGACACCATTCAAACAGAAACTTTGGAGTGTTTTCTATCCAAAGCCAATAATTATATGCATATTCTAGTTACTGGGCAGGAGTAGTAACCAGATTAAATCGGGTACGTTTTTTATCCAGCCGTGAAAATACTGCCCCCTAGCCATAACAGGTTAAAGAATGTCAAATATAAAATATACTGCTCAAAAAAATAAAGGGAACACAAAAACAACACAATGTAACTCCAAGTCAATCACACTTCTGTGAAATCGAACTGTCCACTTAAGAAGCAACACTGATTGACAATACATTTCACATGCTGTTGTGCAAATGGAATAGACAACAGGTGGAAATTATAGGCAATAAGCAAGACACCCCCAATAAAGGAGTGGTTCTGCAGGTGGTGACCATAGACCACTTCTCAGTTCCTATACTTCCTGGCTGATGTTTTGGTCACTTTTGAATGCTGGCGGTGCTTTCACTCTAGTGGTAGCATGAGACGGAGTCTACAACCCACACAAGTGGCTCAGATAGTGCAGCTCATCCAGGATGGCACATCAATGCGAGCTGTGGCAAGAAGGTTTGCTGTGTCTGTCAGCGTAGTGTCCAGAGCAGGAGACAGGCCAGTACATCAGGAGACATGGAGGAGTCCGTAGGAGGGCAACAACCCAGCAGCAAGATCGCTACCTCCGCCTTTGTGCAAGGAGGAGCAGGAGGAGCACTGCCAGAGCCCTGCAAAATGACCTCCATCAGGCCACAAATGTGCATGTGTCTGCTGAAATGGTCAGAAACAGACTCCATGAGGGTGGCATGAGGGCCCGACGTCCACAGGTGGGGGTTGTGTTTACAGCCCAACACCGTGCAGGTCGTTTGGCATTTGCCAGACAACACCAAGATTGGCAAATTTGCCACTGGCGCCCTGTGCTCTTCACAGATGAAAGCAGGATCACACTGAGCACGTGACAGACGTGACAGAGTCTGGAGACGCTGTGGAGAATGTTCTGCTGCCTGCAACATCCTCCAGCATGACCGGTTTGGCAGTAGGTCAGTCATGGTGTGGGGTGGCATTTCTTTGGGGGGCCGCACAGCCCTCCATGTGCTCGCCAGAGGTAGCCTGACTGCCATTAGGTACCGAGATGAGATCCTCAGACCCCTTGTGAGACCATATGCTGGTGCGGTTGGCCCTGGGTTCCTCCTAATGCAAGACAATGCTAGACCTCATGTGGCTGGAGTGTGTCAGCAGTTCCTGCAAGAGGAAGGCATTGATACTATGGACTGGCCCGCCCCTTCCCCAGACCTGAATCCAATTGAGCACATCTGGGACATCATGTCTCGCTCCATCCACCAACGCTACGTTGCACCACAGACTGTCCAGGAGTTGGCGGATGCTTTAGTCCAGGTCTGGGAGGAGATCCCACAGGAGACCATCCGCCACCTCATCAGGAGCATGCCCAGGCGTTGTAGGGAGGTCATACAGGCACGTGGAGGCCACACACACTACTGAGCCTCATTTTGACTTGTTTTAAGGACATTACATCAAAGTTGGATCAGCCTGTAGTGTGGTTTTCCACTTTAATTTTGAGTGTGACTCCAAATCCAGACCTCCGTGGGTTGATAAATTGGATTTCCATTGATTATTTTTGTATGATTTTGTTGTCAGCACATTCAACTATGTAAAGAAAAAAGTATTTAATACGATTATTTCTTTCATTCAGATCTAGGATGTGTTGTTTAAGTTTTCCCTTTATTTTTTTGAGCAGTGTATATTTTGATTTGTTTAACCCTTTTTGGGTTAGTACATGATTACATATGTGTTATTTCATAGTTTTGATGTCTTCACTATTATTATACAATGTAGAAAATAGTAAAAATAAAGAAAACCCTGGAATGAGCAGGTGCGTCCAAACTTTTGACTGGTACTGTACATCAGTACAAAAAGCAACACTGTGTAGAGTGCAATATGTCAAATCACAGGGCCATTATGTATGAAACAATTTCAACATAGTATCAAAAAATAGGCTGTACCCAATACTTGCTGGTGAAAAAAACAAAAGTAAGAAGAGACAAAAGCGAGACTTAAGAAGGAGAAGCATAGAAATACCACCCCTGCAAACCTAAATTTGACGTTAGGACGTCCCCGGGAACTTCACGAAATGGTTTCCTAAAGTGGTCAGTACATTGTGCCATGGTCCCCTGGAGGTTTTTTCTAGTTCCCGGTTTGTTCCAGTGACATCCTTAGGAGGTTCTCAGAACATTGTGTCATGGTCTCCTTGAGTTCTTTTCTAGTTTACGGTTTGTTCCAGCAACATCCCCAAGGACGTTTTTAGGACATTCTCGGAACATTGTGTCATGATTAGCTGGAGGTTTTTATCTAGTTCTTGGTTTGTTCCAGTGACATCCCCAAGGACATTTTGTGAGAGAATGTCCTAAAAAGGTCCTGAATGTTCCCATTGGACCATCATGCGATGTCCCCTTTGACCACCATGAAATTTCCGCTTGTGGTTATTGAATGTCCCATGGATAACGTCCTATCAGAACCAAAGAGGAACCTTTTCATAAGGTTCCCTAATGGACATCAAAATACCTTATTATAAAATTATACCTTGACCAAACGGGGACCTGTACTGAATGTCTTCTTATGATCCTGAAGTTAACATGATGTCTTAATGTTCCTAAAACATTTTCAGAACGTTTCAGAAAATCTTTAAAGGGACCTAAAGGGAACGTTGCCTAATATCCTTAGACGTCCCCTGTTTGCTGGGGCATAGAACGGATCTACCACTTATCAGACTTGCTTTCAATAAGAATGACTGATCTATAACTCACAGTTCTATGTGAATTTGGTGAGGTCACTCACAAAGCTACATAATGGACCTTAAAAAATAAAAATAATTCACACATGCCCCTATTACTTTGATTGATTGTTAGATGGTGGTGGCTAAAGCTAGCTGACATTTGTGGCTGTTTAAAGAAAACTAAACCATGGATTACAGTTCCTTCTGGTCAGGGTGACGAACCATCTAACATCAAGTTGTAAACTACTGAACTTCCCCTTTAATCTCTTGAAGACAAATGACCTTGTAATATTTTGTAAATTTGCAAAGCCCAAGTGGACAACATCCCACAAGCCATGTTTGTTACTTTCCTCATTAGCTTCTACTGGCAATTTGTGTCAATGGAGTCATGACGTACATGTTTACATCTTGACTGACATATTCGTCATCACATTGTGGGTTTTGTTGTAAATAAAAGGCTGTGATGTTGTTTCTGTAGTAAGTCTGGAGAGGTGGGATAGAACACAGGAATCAACTTGGAACACTGAAGACACTGAAGAAAGCTGTAGGAGACCTACTTGCTTATGTTAGTGCTTAACTTCAACTCTTCATGTCAAGGACAGTTATTATTTTGCTATCTAGTGTGGAATCGAGTGATTCATATATATAATTTAATATGTTTTGATGTATGAAATGTCCGTACATACAATCTTATTTGGGTAATGTTTAGTTATCTGGCTATCAAGTAAGGACATTAACTTACTTAGGTCAGCTGTTTGCAGAACATAGCTATTTAGCTAAATAGCTGAGATCACTTGTGTCATGTAAACCTTCCATAACAATGTATAGCTTTCTTTGCAAGCTAGCTACATCTCGTCTGACTGATGATAGCTATACAGCTACCAGCTGGAGCTGGATAGAAGCTAACCCCGAAAAAGCTCCATACCTCAGCTGTTTTCCAAATGAACTGGCAGGGCAGCTGCCCCACAGTCTGCCCATTAAGAAAACTGTTTATCTGCTACTGCTACCACAAAAACATTAGATGCTTTTACAGTTTGTGTTTTGAAACTGATTCCCCAAGTTGTACAACTAATCTTTTCAAATTATTTTCTCTAGATTCTGAGCTACCCCCTGACTGACGAATGGAGAACCACACGTACCCTAACCACGTTCTCCTCCTGGAGGGGTTAAAGGTCACACAACAGTCCTCGTACCCTGCCTTCAGCCTCTTCCTCATTATCTACATCTTCACAATGGTGACCAACATCGGACTCATAGTATTGATCTCCATGGAGAGGAGCCTGCACCAGCCCATGTACATCCTCTTCTGCAACCTGCCTCTTAATGACATAGTCGGTGCTACAGCGATGATACCTCGTCTGTTATGGGACATTTTGACCGCAGCTCCTGAGCGTTATATCACTTACATGGAGTGTGTCATTCAGGCTTTCTATACTCATGTTTATGCTACGACATCACACACCGTTCTCATGATCATGGCCTTTGACAGGTATGTGGCCATCTGCAACCCCCTGCGGTATGCTACCATCATGACAAACAAAATGGTTATCAGGTTGTCTATGTCTGCCTGGGGGGTGGCCATAGTCTTAGTGGGGATTCTGCTGGGCCTCACCATCCGCCTGTCACGCTGCAGGTCTAACATATTTAACCCGTACTGCGACAACGCCTCCTTATTCAAGCTCTCCTGTGAGAACGTGTTCATAAATAACATATATGGCTTAATCTTTACTGTTGTGCTGTTTGTCTCGTCCATAGGCAGCATCAGTCTCACCTATCTCAAGATCGCCATTGTATGTCTGAGCAGTAAAAACAGCTCTTTAAACAGCAAGGCCCTGACGACCTGCAGCACACACTTACTGGTCTACCTCATCGTGCTGGGATGTGGGTTTACCATTATCGTCCTCCACCGCTTCCCAGCCTTTGCAGACCTGCGCAAAGTGAGCAGTGTTCTGGGTAGTGTGGTCCCTACTTGTCTCAACCCCATAATATATGGTTTACAGACTAAAGAGATTAAACAGAGGATATTTAGAGTGTTTCACAGAGCCAAGGTGTCCACATGATGTGTTAAATCTGACAGGAAAATATATGATATATCATATGATGAGAACTGTGTGTGGCATTCATGAAACAAGGGTGGGGTGTCTTCTCAGCCACCACCTGAGGGACCAGTTTTCTTGAATTGGATGCTAAAATTAATTGAAAACCATGATTTCTACAATGATATTTCACATTAAAAATATGTTTTAAAATGTATAACATATAGCCACCCTTGAATGGTGTGTGGATACTTTATTTTACAGTGTGCTATTTCCCTGATATTTAGAAAGAACATTGTCAGATTGTAGGTACACAAGAAATCACCTAACGATTACTCTTTGGTTTCTTTTAGATTAATTAAAAACATGTATAATTACAAAACATATAGTACTGTGTATCTGGTAGTCTGTACAATGCAAATTAACAGGAATGTACAGGTGTAATTATTTTTGTGTTCCTTATCAATAAACTATTAAATCAAATGTATACAGTTGTGCAATGTACATCATGAACCAAATGGTGAACAATAATGTTGTTCGGTTTAGTTTCTAAGAGCGTTAAACATTTAGTTTTTCTGCCTTCCCAAAAAACAATCAATAATTGAAAGTAGTGACTTGGTATTATTTTGGAATCTGAAAATGATTACCCTTTTTAGCCCATACTAAACTATTTTAAAAGTAGAGGCACAGAAGAGGAGCACTTCTTTGGTTTATAGTTAATCAATGATCTCCTTTAGTGTAAAACATTTTTAAAAGCCTTTGTTGTTTTAAGGCTTATGTTTGGCGAGAATAAAAAACCACTGCGTTGCGGCTACAACAGCCTTCATCCGGGTGACAAAGAATATTGTTGAACAAGCAGGTGTATATCCCAACTTTTACAGGAAGTGGTTCAATTCATTACCATATATATATATTATTTAATCTTTATTTAACTAGGCAAGTCAGTTAAGAACAAAGAACAAATTCTTATTTACAATGACGGCCTACATTTAAAATGTAAAGGCAAAAAAAACTTTTTGGGAAAAAACACATTAAAGATACAGAGATAAACAAAACAAACATTGCATAACGAGAATACAACACCTCAAAATAAATGCTAAATCATAAAAGAAAAATACATACTGTGTACACATGAGTTCATGTTACCAAACTTAAATAAGAATGGAGAACAAAAAAATTAGAACAGAAAGTAAATCACATATATCTTACAGGAAGGGTAAATAAAACATTTCCTAATTTAGACCCTGCAATACAGTTGACTTAATTTAAAGATCCAGAACGTTTCAAGTTGTAGGAGCTGTTTGAGATGGCCATTGCTATCAGAGAGTTTGGGCTGCCATGGCCAGCATGTCTGTAATGTTTAGCCATCGGAAACTTATCGTTAGCAGTTCTAATAGCATAAGCATGTTCAGACACCCTGTCCTTGAGACTTCTCTTAGTACGTCCTATGGAAAAGAACCCACATGGGCACTCCAGCCTGTACACCATATACAGTAGGTAGTGTTGCAGTTGACAAACGATTGCACTTGGTATTTGTTTTTACGATATGATGGCAGTGATTGCAGTTACCACATGGGAAGTTATTCTTCCTTCCTGTAAGAGATATGTGGTTTATTTTTTGTTCAATCTTTTTTTGTTTTCTGTATCTCTGTATCTTGAATGTGTTTTTTCCCAATTCTATTACATATGGTAATGAATTGAGTCACTTCCTGTGAGAGTTGGCATATACACCTGTTATATACACCTGTTTCAAAGATTTAGATGCACTATTGTAAAGTGGTTGTTCCACTGGATATTATAAGGTGAATGCACCAATTTGTAAGTCGCTCTGGATAAGAGCGTCTGCTAAATGACTTAAATGTAAATGTTTCTCCACCGATAGTCTTTATCACCCTGATGAAGGCTGTTGCAGCCGCAACACGTCTGTGGTTTTTGCCATGCATAATCCGTAAAACAATAAAGGATTTTGAATTTTTACATTAAATGATAGTGCCTTGATTACTTCTGGAAGTTTGTTGGCACAAAGGCTTTTCTGGCATTGTTTACTATCCAGCATCAACATCTTTTTTTCTTTAGTATTTTAAAAGTAGACTGTATTGAGCGTTTTGCAGTCAGGAGAATTTGCTTACTATTTTGTGGCCAGGACAGCGTGTTGAGTTTTCTGCGGCCCTGCAGTGAGATGGCTCTGGGATAGCCTTTCATGAAAGGAGTCAGAGCTGAGTACAGCACTGACACGATGATACACACCTACAACAATAACACAACATTAATACAACATTAAGACAACCGCAATGTGACAATGATACCTCTCCACCCCCAAAAAATAGAATAAATGCTAAGTTACACATTATTATACAACAATGATACGCACCTACAACATCAACACAATGTTATCCAACCTTATCACAACATTATTAACAGCACGACCTGGATAATATTTGCCCATAAACATTTACACAGCATTATTAGGAAGGGTTGGGGTCAATTCCATTTAAATTCCAGTCAATTCAGGAAGTACTCTGAAATTCCAATTCCTGCCCACGCTTTTCAATAAGGAAAAAATTATTTGAATTGGAATTTGTATGAATACATTTCTGAATTGACTGCAATTTAAATGAAATTGACCCCAACCCTGTTATTAGGATTATCACAGCCCTGCCACCATGACACAAACCTCTCTCAACCAACAACTACTGAAGAGCATCAGTACAATATGCGACACACAAATAATACAACACTGCCATCTCCTGGTGGGAACCCATTTTGCATACTGGTAGACATTAACAGTGAAAGGACACAAATCAGAGGACATGGGTAACCAGAGTAATGGCACAAATATCAGTCAAACTCTTCAGCTGGTGATTGTAGAATTCACAGTGTTGACTGAAAGATGTCTGATGGCAGAGTTAAACAGACATCGGAAGAGAGGGAGGGGGAAGGGGGAGAAAGAGAATGAAGAGGAGGGTCACCTCTGGAGAGAAGTTTCCCACAAGGTAGGAGTCGCTGGGCGGCACCCATTTTAGCCATCACCACACCGATGAGGATGTAGGAAGTAAAGATGAGCACGCCGTGGTGAGCAGCGCTACAAGGGCAAAAGACCGCGACATGATACTGTCCACCACCCGAGGATGGATCGGACAAGCAGTGGCGCACCAAGTTGGGTTTGCAAAACAAAAACCGCGTTGCCATGGCAGTGGCCAGGAGGGTTCAGATGGCGCCTAAGGTCCATGCCCTGATGATGAAGGGCAGGCGGACAGGTTGGGTCATCACAGCAGTGTAGAGGAGAGGATTACAGATGGCCACATAGCAGTCATAGGCCATGACGGTCAGCAGGGCATGGTTGTTGACGGCCATCTGGATGAAGCAGTACATCTGGGGGAAGCAGCCGGGGACGGAAACAGTCTTGACCTCAGTCAGGAAGCCTGACAACATGTTGGGGACAGTGACTGTGGTGTAGACCATTTCCATGAAGGACAGGTTGTGGAAGAAGTACATGGGGGAGCCCAGCTTCGTGTCAGTCCACAGCTAAAGGATGAGATAAAGAGAGGGATTAGACAGTGATGTAATAGATAGGCCCAGCAGGGAGTTTTTACCGACAATGTGACTCATCCAGGGAAGAATCTGGATTCAAGAGTCCTGACTCCTGAGGAGTATAGTGTAGTCTACAGGCCCTCAGTGAGCTGACCTGAAGGAAACTTTTTGATCACTTACACTTACTACAACACCCATTCTCTTTTATAACATAATGTTTTTTTGTCACATGCTTTGTAAACAACAGGTGTAGACTAAGAGTGAAATGCTTACTTACAGGCCCTTCCCAACAATGCAGAGAGAAAAATAGAAATAGTAGAAAACATAGAAATAACAGAAAAAATAGAAAATAATAATAAAAACACAAGGAATAAAAAAATAACAACACAAGGAATAAATACACAATGAGTAACGATAACTTGGCAATATACACGGGGTACCAGTACCGAGTCGATGTGCAGGGGTGTGCGTGTACAGTGTACAATACCAGATGATCCTGCTGTTTCCTCCTAGGATGATGGAATAGGCCAGCAGGAAGATGACAAACAGAACCATTCTGTTTTCCACCAGACTGGCCAGGCCCTGGATGATGAAGAAGGTGATAGGGCTGGGCCAGTGAGCCTGATAGGAACTTAGACAAACCGAGTGCAGACAGAGAAAGACATTGTGTACACAGTGGTGAAAAAAGTACCCAATTGTCATACTTGAGTAAAAGTAAAGATACCTTAATAGAAAATGACTCAAGTAAAAGTGAAAGTCACCCAGTAAAATACTACTTGAGTAAAAGTCTAAAAGTATTTGGTTTTAAATATACTTAAGTATCAAAAGTACATTTTATTGCTAAATTATACGTAATTATCAAAAGTAAAAGTATAAATTATTTCTTATTCCTTCTATTAAGCAAACCAGACGGCACAATTTTCTTGAATTTTAAATGTGTGTTTAGCCAAGGGCACACTCCAACACTCAGACATAATTTACAAATAAAGCATTTGTCTTTAGTGAGTGCACCAGATCAGAGACAGTGGGAATGACCAGGGATGTTCTCTTGATAAGTCTGTGAATTGGACCATTTCCCTACACTGCTAAGCATTCAAAATGTAACGAGTACTTTTGGGTGTCAGGGAAAATGTATGGAGTAAAAAGTGCATGATTTTCTTTAGGAATGAAGTGAAGTAAAAGTAAAAGTTGTCAAAAATATAAATAGTAAAGTAAAGTACAGATAATCAAAACAACTACTTAAGTAGTATTTTGAAGTATTTTTACTTAAGTACTTTACACCACTGCGTGTACACATAGAAGAAGCACATTCTGAACGAACATGGTTTAGTACAGTTATATTTTGGTTACTAAAGTAGATACATTAATACATGGTGTAAGGATAATAGTAATGAAAAGTGTTGCCCACAGAATAAAAAAATACAAAATAAAATCGTATTATTTTTGATTCTTGACCTTCCTATGGTCGTATCAGAATGGGGAAATCTAAATGGAATGTGATATGACAACAATAACTTATACTAATTTATAGTAAGTGGTAATCAATTATGTTTAGTTAACAATTCCAGCCAAAAGCTTGAACACTGAATTCAAAATGTAGTAATATGTTGAAATCTGATTATTATAACATAAATGTTTGCAAACAAAACACACTATTACACTTAACGCTAATTTATAAAACAGTTCTCTAAGCTCTCTATACATATTCACTTAGGGGCCGATTCCGACCTGAGTTAAGTATTCGTAAATGGAACGTAATTCCCCATTTATGCAATTTTCTCTCTATACATATTTTGACCTTTACCTTAAGCAGGAGAAAGCATGCTATTCACCCGCTATTTGTTCGTGGGTGGAGATCTGAGAAATGTGTGTCTACAGAAATGTTGTTTTCTGACTGTGATTTAATTCCCTCATAATTCTACCACCTTTACGTGCAAGAAAATGATTAAGGTTGAGCGAACCTTCCAAGTGGGAAAAGCATCTACTATTCTACTTAATTTTTCCCGATAACAATAACAGCATTCTCCATGCACTGTAATTTATGAAAACCAGTCATATGGAAGCAAACTGAAAATCATATCAACATGACATGTATTGTGGCCCCTTTTCCACAGTGAAGTAAGCCATAAATAGCTGTGCCGTTATTCAGAATTTTTATTGTGTGCCCTCATAATTTGCGTGGACTAAATTTGGAGACTCAAGCTATAGACTTCTGCAGGGCTGAACCTGCCGAGTTGATGTATGCGCTTTAGAATGTTTTAATTATATACCCAGGCTTTTCTCCATTTCATTTTACAATTTGTATCATGGAAAATTGTAGGCACTATCAAGAACTACCGTCAGTAATACCCGCATACAGTTATAACTGTCACTTTAGTGTTAGTTTTCTTAAATTTGTAACTTACATTGTGCATTATTCCATTCCATTCCGTTTACCTTTCTGTATATTTGTTCCTGAGGGTCACTAGCATTAGTGGATCATATTAGGTTAACGTTGTGCAATAATTTGGGACATGTAGCCTATTTGAATCATTATGTAATTCAGACCACACATAGCAGTTTAAACCTGGAGCCTGGCGCACGGTTCACAAAGACTGGACCATTGTCATACAGTTGTACACTTTTTTCCACATTCCAATATTTCATGGATTGAACGTGAATATGACAACTTTCAAAACACAGTTTTTGTTTATGATTCATGCATACTTTCCTAACCATAACATTTTCCTAAATAATCTACAAGATCATAGTATATTTTAATCTTCCTGTTGGTGAGCTGAAACAGAGATGAAAATGCATATATTTAGATGGCTTTATTTCATTGATACCTACATTCTGAACCCATTCTCTCAATGTACAGTGGGGGAAAAAAGTATTTGATCCCCTGCTGATTTTGTACGTTTGCCCACTGATAAAGAAAGGATCAGTCTATAATTTTAATGGTAGGTTTATTTGAACAGTGAGAGACAGAATAACAACAAAAATATCCAGAAAAACGCATGTCAAAAATGTTATAAATTGATTTGCATTTTAATGAGGGAAATAAGTATTTCACCCCCTCTCAATCAGAAAGATTTCTGGCTCCCAGGTGTCTTTTATACAGGTAATGAGCTGAGATTAGGAGCACACTCGTAAAGGGAGTGCTCCTAACCGCAGTTTGTTACCTGTAAAAAAGACACCTGTCCACAGAAGCAATCAATCAATCAGATTCCAAACTCTCCACCATGGCCAAGACCAAAGAGCTCTCCAAGGATGTCAGGGACAAGATTGTAGACCTACACAAGGCTGGAATGGGCTACAAGACCATCGCCAAGCAGCTTGGTGAGAAGGTGACAACATTTGGTGCGATTATTCACAAATGGAAGAAACACAAAAGAACTGTCAATATCCCTCGGCTTGGGGCTCCATGCAAGATCTCACCTCGTGGGGTTGCAATGATCATGAGAACGGTGAAGAATTAGCCCAGAACTACATGGGAGGATCTTGTCAATGATCTCAAGGCAGCTGGGACCATTGTCACCAAGAAAACACACTACGCCGTGAAGGACTGAAATCCTGCAGCGCCCGCAAGGTCCCCCTGCTCAAGAATACATACAGTGGAGGAAAAAAGTATTTGATCCCCTGCTGATTTTGTACGTTTGCCCACTTACAAAGAAATGATCAGTCTATAATTTTAATGGTAGGTTTATTTGAACAGTGAGAGACAGAATAACAACAAAAAAATCCAGAAATACGCACGTCAAAAATGATATAAAATGATTTGCATTTTAATGAGGGAAATATGTATTTGACCCCTCTGCAAAACATGACTTAGTACTTGGTGGCAAAACCCTTGTTGGCAATCACAGAGGTCAGACGTTTCTTGTAGTTGGCCACCAGGTTTGCACACATCTCAGGAGGGATTTTGTCCCACTCCTCTTTGCAGATCTTCTCCAAGTCATTAAGGTTTTGAGGCTGACGTTTGGCAACTCGAACCTTCAGCTCCCTCCACAGATTTTCTATGGGATTAAGGTCTGGAGACTGGCTAGGCCACTCCAGGACCTTAATGTGCTTCTTCTTGAGCCACTCTTTTGTTGCCTTGGCCGTGTGTTTTGGGTCATTGTCATGCTGGAATACCCATCCATGACCCATTTGCAATGCCCTGGCTGAGGGAAGGAGGTTCTCACCCAAGATTTGACGGTACATGGCCCCGTCCATCGTCCCTTTGATGCGGTGAAGTTGTCCTGTCCCCTTAGCAGAAAAATACCCCCCAAAGCATAATGTTTCCACCTCCATGTTTGACGGTGGAGATGGTGTTCTTGGGGTCATAGGCAGCATTCCTCCTCCTCCAAACACGGCGAGTTGAGTTGATGTCAAAGAGCTCCATTTTGGTCTCATCTGACCACAACACTTTCACCAGTTGTCCTCTGAGTCATTCAGATGTTCATTGGCAAACTTCAGACGGGCATGTATATGTATTCTTGAGCAGGGGGACCTTGCGGGCGCTGCAGGGTTTCATTTTTTCATTTTTTGGTAGCCTTCCACAAAATTCACACAATAAGTTGGGTGAATTATGGCCCATTCCACCTGACAGAGCTGGTGTTACTGAGTCAGGTTTGAAGGCCTCCTTGCTCACACACACTTTTTCAGTTCCGCCCATTTATTTTCTATAGGGTTGAGGTCAGTGCTTTGTGATTGCCACTCCAATACCTTGACTTTGATGTCCTTAAGCCATTTTGCCACAACTTTGAAAGTATGCTTGTGGTCATTGTCCGTTTGGAAGACCCATTTGCGACCAAGCTTTAACTTCCTGACTGATGTCTTAAGATGTTGCTTCAATACATCCACATAATTGTCCTGCCTCATGATGCCATCTATGTTGAGAAGTGCACCAGTCCCTCCTGCAGCAAAGCACCCCCACAACATGATGCTGCCACCCCGGTGCTTCACGGTTGGGATGGTGTTCTTCGGCTTGCAAGCCTCCCCCTTTTTCCTCCAAACATAACGATGGTCATTATGGCTAAACAGTTCTATTTTTGTTCCATCAGACCAGAGGACATTTCTCCAAAAAGTATGGTCTTTGTCCCCATGTGCAGTTGCAATCCGTAATCTGGCTTTTTAATGCGGTTTTGGAGCAGTGGCTTCTTCCTTGCTGAGCGACCTTTCAGGTTATGTAATAAGCCTGTGTGTAGCTGGTGTAGAGGAGTCAGGCGCAGGACAGCAGATATGAGTAATAAACATAATTTACTCAATGAACCAATAATACAACGCAATAATCTAGCCCACAATAACGGACCGTATTACATACGAACAATCACTCACAAACAAACATGGGGGAACAGAGGGTTAAATAATGAACAAGTAATTGGGGGAATGAAACCAGGTGTGTAAGACAAGGACAAAGCAAATGGAAAATGAAAAGTGGATCGGCGATGGCTAGAAGGCCGGTGACGTCGATCGCCGAACGGCGCCCGAACAAGGAGAGGGACCAACTTCGGTGGAAGTCGTGACAGGTTATGTCGATATAGGACTCGTTTTACTGTGGATATAGATACATTTGTAACTGTCCTTCCGCATCTTCACAAGGTCCTTTGCTGTTGTTCTGGGATTGATTTGCACTTTTTGCACCAAAGTACGTGAATCTCTAGGAGACAGAACGTGTCTCCTTCCTGAGCAGTATGACGGCTGCGTGGTCCCATGGTGTTTATACTTGCGTACTATATTTTGTACAGAATAACGTGGTACCTTCAGGCGTTTGGAAATTGCTCCTAAGAATGAACTAGCCTTGAGGAGGTCTACAACTTTTTCTGAGGTCTTGGCTGATTTCTTTTGATTTTCCCATGATGTCAAGCAAAGATGCACTGAGTTTGAAGGTAGGCCTTGAAATACATCCACAGGTACACCTCCAATTGACTCAAATGATGTCAATTAGCCTATCAGAAGCTTCTAAAGCCATGACATCATTTTCTGGAATTCTCCAAGCTGTTTAAAGGCAGTCAACTTAGTGTATGTAAACTTCTGACCCACCGGAATTGTGATACAGTGAATTATAAGTGAAATAATCTGTCTAAACAATTGTTGGAAAAATTGCTTGTGTCATGCACAAAGTAGATGTCCTAACCGACATGACAAAACTATAGTTTGTTAACAAGAAATTTGTGGAGTGGTTGAAAAACGAGTTTTAATGACTCCAACCTAAGTGTATGTAAACTTCAGACTTAAACTGTATGTTTACAGTAAACTCCATGTAACGGGCATCATATAAAGGGGACCAAGACGCAGCGTGTTGAGTGCTCATCTTGAAGTTTAATGAAAAATCCAACACTTTACAAAATAAACAAAATGACAGCCGACGGTTCTCTCAGGTACTTAAACGAAACAGAAAGCAACTACCCACAAAAACAAAGGGAAAAACAGGCTGCCTAAGTATGGCTTCCAATCAGAGACAACGATAGACAGCTGCCTCTGATTGGAAACCATACCCGGCCAAAAAATAGAAAAACAAAACATAGAATACCCACCCACCTATCACACCCTGACCTAACTAAACAGAGAAAACACAGCTCTCCTAGGTCAGAGAGTGACACTCCAGGTAAAGTGCATCATTATATATAAACTCAGCAAAAAAAGAAACGTCCTCTCACTGTCAACTGCATTTATTTTCAGCAAACTTAACATGTGTAAATCAACTCAGCAAAAAAATAAATGTCCCATATTCATACTGCTCATTCTGTGCGTGATTTCCTGCAAGACAGGAATGTCAGTGCTCTGCCATGGCCAGCGAAGAGCCCGGATCTCAATCCCATTGAGCACGTCTGGGACCTGTTGGATCAGAGGATGAGGGCTAGGGCCATTCCCCCCCAGAAATGTCCGGGAACTTGTAGGTGCCATGGTGGAAGAGTGGGGTAACATCTCACAGCAAGAACATGGACAATCTGGTGCAGTTCATGAGGAGGAGATGCACTGCAGTACTTAATACAGCTTGTGGCCACACCAGATACTGACTGTTACTGTTACTTGACAGTTTTAGATGTTTATTATATTTTGTTTAAGTTGGAGGGCGAGGGAGAGCTTTGTACGCATCTTCATGACTACAGACCAGTAGCACTCACGTCTGTAGCCATAAAGTGCTTTGAAAGGTTGGTAATGGCTCACATCAACACCCTTATCCCAGAAACCCTAGACCCACTCTAATTTGCATACCGCCCTAGCAGATCCACAGATGATGCAATCTCTATTGCACTCCACACTGCCCTTTCCCACCTGGACAAAAGAAACACTTATGTGAGAATGCTATTCATTGACTACAGCTCAGCGTTCAACACCATAGTACCCTCAAAGCTCATCACTAAGCTAAGGATCCTGGGACTAAACACCTCCCTCTGAAACTGGATCCTGGACTTCCTGACGGGCCGTCCCCAGGTGGTAGCAACACATCTGCCACGCTGATCCTCAACACTGGAGCTCCACAGGGGTGTGGCTTCAGTCCCGTCCTGTACTCCCTGTTCACCCATGACTGCATGGCCAGGCACGACTCCAACACCATCATTAAGTTTGCAGACGACACAACAGTGTTAGGCTTGATCACCGACAATGACGAGACAGCCTATAGGGAGAGGTCAGAGACCTGGCCGGGTGGTGCCATAATAACAACCTATCCCTCAACGTAACCAAGACTAAGGAGATGATTGTGGACTACAGGAAAAGGAGGACCGAGCACTACCCCATTCTCATCGACGGAGCTGTAGTGGAGCAGGTTGAGAGCTTCAAGTTCCTTGGTGTCCACATCAACAACAAACTAGAATGGTCCAAACACACCAAGACAGTCGTGAAGAGGGCACGACAAAGCCTACTCCCCCTCAAGAAAAGAAAAAGATTTGGCATGGGTCCTGAGATCCTCAAAAGGTCCTACAGCTGCAACATCGAGAGCATCCTGACTGATTGCATCACTGCCTGGTACGACAATTGCTCGGGCTCTGACCGCAAGGCACTACAGAGGGTAGTGTGTACGGCCCAGTACATCACTGGGGCTAAGCTGCCTGCCTTCCAGGACCTCTACAACAGGCGGTGTCAGAGGAAGGCCCTAAAAATTGTCAAATACCCCAGCCATAGACTGTTCTCTCTACTACCGCATGGCAAGCGGTACCGGAGTGCCAAGTCTAGGACAAAAAGGCTTCTCAACAGTTTTTACCCCCAAGCCATAAGATTCCTGAACAGGTAATCAAATGGCTACCCGGACTATTTGCATTGTGTGCCCCCCCAACCCCACCAACCCCTCTTTTTACGCTGCTGCTCCTCTCTGTTTATCATATATGCATAGTCACTTTAACTATACATTCATGTACATAGTACCTCAATTGGGCCGACCAACCAGTGCTCCCACACATTGGCTAACCGGTCTATCTGCATTGTGTCCCGCTTACTTTACAGCAGTGGTTCCCAAACCTTTTATAGTCCCGTACCCCTTCAAATATTCAACCTCCAGTTGCGTACCCCCTCTAGCACCAGGGTCAGAGCACTCTCAAATGTTGTTTTTTGCCATCATTGTAAGCCTGCCACACACACACACACTATACAATACATTTATTAAACATAAGAATGAGTTCGTTTTTGTCACAACCCGGCTCGTGGGAAGTGACAAAGAGCTCTTATAGGACCAGGGCACAAATAATAATAATCAATAGTTTTGCTCTTTATTTAACCATCTTACATATTAAACATTATTTGTTCATCGAAAATTGTGAATAACTCACCACAGGTTAATTAGAAGGGTATGCTTGAATGGATGCACATAACTCTGCAACGTTGGGTTGTATTGGAGAGAGTCTCAGTCTTAAATCATTTTCCACACACAGTCTGTGCCTGTATTTAGTTTTCATGTTAGTGAGGCCCGAGAATCCACTCTCACATAGATACGTGGTTGCAAAGGGCATCAATGTCTTAACAGCACAATTTGCCAAGGCAGGATACTCTGAGCGCAGCCCAATCCAGAAATCTGTCAGTGGCTTCTGTTTTAAATTCATTTTTCACAGAACCGCTTGTTACAATTTCAATGAGGCTCTCTTGTTCAGATATCGATAAATGGACTAGAGGCAGGGCAGACAGCTGCCTCTGATTGGAAACCATACCCGGCCAAAAAATAGAAAAACAAAACATACAACCTGCGTGTTGTCCTTGTTAATGCAGACAGAGAAGAGCTCTAACTTTTTAATCAAATCCTGAATTTTGTCCCGCACATTGAATATTGTTGTGGAGAGTCCCTGTAATCCTAGATTCAGATCATTCAGGCGAGAAAAAACATCACCCAGATAGGCCAGTCGTGTGAGAAACTCGTCATCAGACAGAGGTCAGACAAGTGAAAATGATGGTCAGTAAAGAAAACTTTAAGCTCGTCTCTCAATAATATAAAATAATGTGTCAATACTTTGCCCCTTGATAACCAGCGCACTTCTGTATTTTGTAAAAGCATTACATGGTCGCTGCCCATATCATTGCATAGTGCAGAAAATACACAAGAGATCAGGGGCCTTGCTATAACAAAGTTAACCATTTTCACTGTAGTGTCCAAAATGTCTTTCAAGCTGACAGGCATTCTCTTGGCAGCAAGAGCCTCTCGGTAGATGCTACAGTGTACCCAAGTGGCGTCAGGAGCAACTGCTTGCACATGCGTTACCACTCCACTATGTTTCCCTGTCATGGTTTTTCAGTGTAGATGTAGACCCATCTTGACCACCAAAGTCCATTTGAGGTCTCAAAGCTGTCCAGTACTTTAAGAATATCCTCTTCTGTTGTCCTGGTTTCCAGTGGTTTGCAGTAGAGGATGTCTTCCTTAATTGACCACCCTTAAACGTAACGGACATATACCAGGAGCTGTGCCAGCCCCGCCATGTCTGACTCATCCAGTGGTTACGCATAGAATTCACTGGCTTGTATGCGAAGCAGTAATTGTTTCAAAACATCTCCTGCCATGTCACTGATGCGTTGTGAAACAGTGTTGTTTGATGAAGACATTGTCTGTATAGTTATTTTTGGCCTTTTGTCCCAGCCATATCCGCGGCAGCAGGAAGAATTAAGTCCTCCACATTAGTATGGAGCTTGCCTGTCCTATCCACTCGGTAGCTCACCATATAAGACGCTTCTAGCCCCTTATTATGGTATCTGTTGCTTTTATACATGTCTTACTACTCAAAAGTCGCCTTAATTCTCGCTCAAAACTCCTGTGGCCTATTTTCCAAATTGCAGTGTTTTGTTTCTAGATGTCTGCGCATGAGTGAAGGTTTCATCAAGTTGTGAGATAGCACTTTTGCACATATAACACACTGTGGCTGAGAAAAGGCACTACTCCCAAGATAAGTGAACCCCAAATCAATGTAGTTCTCATCATATTTTCGCCTCTTTGATGGTCCAACGTCCCTGTCTGTTGTTTGGTGCTTTCCCGGGTAAGGGGGCAGTAGCTTTTCGGCTGCATCAGATTCACAACTGTCAGTGTCCATGCTATCTGGGCTAACAACAAATGTAGAATTCCTGATGCTAGCATTGGATGTGCTCGTTGAAGCAGAACAACTTGCGCCGTCGACAGGTGCAGGTGTAATACTGCTGGTAGTAGCAGTACTCCCAGTAGAGCTGGTAAGTGTCTCTATGGCCTTACTTTTTTAAACCATTTATCCATTTTTGAGCAAACGGAATGAGCAGTAGCTACGTTTGGCTACATACGGACCGTTAGTGGAATTCCTGCGACAGTGTAAGAGTTAATGTTATTGGTTGTTAATTATTTGACTAGGCTACCTGTATTTCACATTGTGTTGTTATTTTGCTGAACACTAGATAGTTTAATTTTATCTTTGGCTGTCACGTCCTGACCAGTAATAGGGGTTATTTGTATTGTAGTTTGGTCAGGACGTGGCAGAGGGTATTTGTTTTATGTGGTTCGGGGTGGTGGTTTGCTTAGAAGGGTGTTTGATTTATTATTTCCGGGTTTTGGGTTATGTTCTATGTTTTTTGTATTTCTATGTTCTCTCTAGTTTAGTATTTCTATGTTAGGTAATTGGGTGTTGGACTCTCAATTGGAGGCAGGTGTTTGTAGTTGCCTTTGATTGATTGTCCTATATATAGGTATGTGTTTTGTTTGTGTTTTGTGGGAGATTGTTCTGTGTATAGCCTTGTGCCTTACAAGACTGTTATTCGTCGGTGTGTCTTTTGTGTACGTGTTTATTTTGGTTTCCCTTCTTTTCTTTAATAAAGAAGATGAGTGCACATTTCCCCGCTGCGTCTTGGTCCACTTTATCCGACGACAACCGTTACATTGGCAGTGAAACGACTTAACTCAGGCGAGGAAAAAACCTCACCCATATGTATAGCCCCGTTGGAAAATATAAATGGACTGTTTGAAAATGTGAAGAAGAAAAAATGTGAATCACATTTTTATTAGGCGTACCCTTGATGGCATTGCGCGTACCCCTGGGGCAACTCCTTGTGGCGGGCCGACAACGGTCGTCAGTTGAACAGTGTTTCCTCTGACACATTGTTGCAGCTGGCTTCCGGGTTAAGCGAGCGGGTGTTAAGTAGCGCGGCTTGGCGGGTCATGTTTTGGAGAACGCATGACTTGACCTTCGCCTCTCCCGAGCCCGTTGGGGAGTTGCAGCATTGGGACAAGATCGTAATTGGATATCATGAAATTGGGGAGAAAGAGGGGGTAAATAAAAAATATATATACCCTTCCATTCAAAAGTTTGGGGTCACTTAAAAATGTCCTTGTTTTTGAGGAATGAAGACTATTCCATGTGAGAAATTGCCAAGAAATGGACTACTCCCTTCACAGAACAGCGCAAACTGGCTCTAATCAGAATAGAAAGAGTGGGAGGCCCCGGTGCACAAAAGGACCAGTACATTAGAATGGCTAGTTTGAGAAACAGACGCCTCACAATTCCTCAACTGGCAGCTTTATTAAATAGTACCCGCAAAACACCAGTCTCAACATCAACAGTGAAGAGGCGACTCTGGGATGCTGGCCTTCTAGGCTTTTCTTTCAAAAACAAGGACATTTCTAAGTGACCCCAAACTTTTGAACGGTAGTGTATATTACACATACAAAAAAATGATATAGCTTTAATTACAGTAGGAGAAAGAGTCTGTTTTGGAAGAAAGCGAGAACATAAGGCAAAGTGTATATATAAAGAGGTAGTAAGAAGCAGACAGACGGACAACCAGAGGGGGAAGGGAGGAACGAGAGAGGGAGCAGGTTTCTGAGTCAGCGGATCAGGCTGTGGTGGTAATCAGGGCAGAAGTGCAGCATAGCTGTTTTTTCCTCCTTTGGCACCCTCTAAGACTGAATCAGAGTTAAGGAGTAAGCAAGAAACGCCGAGAACCACCTCAAGGTCGAAATCCCTCTCACAGAGTGGCAGGATGATTTAAAACAACCATTCAATAGAACTGCAGAGAGTTAGACAAATTACAGAAGCACTGACCCTCTCTCAACACCATGACAGCCTGACTTTAACATGGATCTTCATTAGAGAGATGGAAATTTAAAGAACTTATTGAGGTGGTGACCTGTATCTAAGCTATATGACAGAATGATTTAGAAGGGTTGGTCTTGTTTTGGGAATGCTTAGTGAATCTTAAAGCCTGTGTACCTTTATTTGGATGTGGTGGGGGGAATTCATCTGAAGGGTAGTTCACCTGTAGGTAACTGTAGCTCTCTGCAGAATATTGTGTCTGCCATGAGGAGGGCCACACACAACCACAGAATAGGGACCACTCAATAGAGTTCCCTGCACATAAGTCATGTTTTAATCAGTCTGTAGCCTGATGAGAGCGAGAAAGCGATTTGCCATAACCCCATTACCTGTGTCAGCATGCAGTGGGTGAGGTCAATAGGTGTGCAACCAAGTTTCTATGTTCATATGGCTAATAACTTGAATATTGGAAAGGTGTAACAATTTTTCATTTGCATCAATAAGTGAGTGAAATGCATCCGAAAGGTATTGGAAAGTTCAGGAAAACACCAGGAAAGCTAATCAGGTAATAATTGTGTCGTTAAAAAAAAAGTTTTGCTTTGCTTCAATTGCGGTTTTGTCACTGTCGCTTCTAACGTCTCATGTGCTGCTGGTGGATGCTCTGTTTGTTCCAACAGCATTTAGCAAATATCAGAGGTTACTCAAGTAATCACAGTTCTATGAATTAAGCAGGGCATTTTTATTTGTATTTATTTGTATTTGTATTTTTTTTACCTTAATTTAACTAGGCAAGTCAGTCAAGAACAAATTCTTATTTACAATGACGGCCTACCCAGGCCAAACCCTAACGACGCTGGGCCAATTGTGCGCTGCCCTATGGGACTCCCAATCACGGCCGGTTGTGATACAGCCTGGAATCGAACCCGGGTCTGTTGTGACGCCTCTAGCACTGAGATGCAGTGCCTTAGACCGCCATACCATTTTTAGAGGCATTATTACAGACCGCTTCTCAATTTGTTTGGTTTTCCGACATATATTGATGGTGAAAACTGGGGCTTATTTGGGAGGATGCAGCCTTGCAGAACGATCAGACAGAAACAGTGCCGACATTTTGGTCGGCACTGTTCTACAGAACACATTTCTGTCTGATCATTCTGCAAAGCTGCATCCTGAATAAGCCCCGGTTTTCAATATTGATATTTGTCGAAAACCAAACACATTGAGACGCAGTATCAGGTATGAAGGTAAGACCCAGATGTAGACAACGAATTAACAATGGTTTAACCTGTTGTGGTATAGGGGGCAGTATTTTCACGGCCGGATAAAAAACGTACCAGATTTAATCTGGTTACTACTCTTGCCCAGAAACGAGAATATGCATATAATTAGTAGATTTGGATAGAAAACACAGTTTTTAAAACTGTTTGAATGGTGTCTGTGAGTATAACAGAACTCATATGGCAGGCCAAAACCTGAGAAGATTCCATACAGGAAGTGCCCTGTCTGACAATTTGTTGTCCTTCTGTTGCATCTCTATCGAAAATACAGCATCTGTGCTGTAATGTGACACTTTCTAAGGCTTCCATTGGCTCTCTAAAGCCGCCAGAAAGTGGAATGGGGTGTCTGCTGTCTCTGGGCAAAGTACAGCAGCTCTGTTTGTGAGTGGTTAGCCTGGGGACAGTGAGACTGAGATGCACCTTCACGAGACTTCTCAATTTTTTTCTTTCAGCCTTTGGATGAATACAACGTTGCCTGGTTGGAATATTATCGCTATTTTACGAGAAAAGTAGCATAAACATTTATTTTAACCTCTTATGGCTAGGGGGCAGTATTTTCACGGCTGGATAAAAAACGTACCCGATTTAATCTGGTTACTAATCCTACCCAGTAACTAGAATATGCATATACTTATTATATATGGATAGAAAACACCCTAAAGTTTCTAAAACTGTTTGAATGGTGTCTGTGAGTATAACAGAACTCAAATGGCAGGTCAAAACCTGAGAGATTCCTTTACAGGAAGTGGCCTGTCTGACCATTTCTGGAACTTCTTTGCCATCTCTATCTTTTACAAAGGATCTCTGCTCTAACGTGACACTTCCTACGTCGTCCATGGGCGCTCAGAGCCCGGGAAAAAACAGAATGTCGTCATCCCAGCCCCAGGCTGAAACACATTATCGCCTTTCTCAAGTGGCCGATCAAGGGACTGTGGGCTTAGGCGCGTGACCTGGCCACCCCCGTCTTTGTGATTTTTTCCTCTGTTTGCCGAAAAGGAGATTCCCGGTCGGAATATTATCGCTTTTCTACGAGAAAAATGGCATAAAAATTGATTTTAAACAGCGGTTGACATGCTTCGAAGTACGGTAATGGAATATTTAGAATTTTTTTGTCACGAACTGCGCCATGCGCGCGACCCTTCCCTTATTTACCATTTCGGATAGTGTCTGGGACGCACGAACAAAACGCCGCTATTCGGATATAACGATGGATTATTTTGGACCAAACCAACATTTGTTATTGAAGTGGCAGTCCTGGGAGTGCATTCTGACGAAGACAACAAAAGGTAATCAAACTTTTATAATAGTAAATCTGATATTGGTGAGTGCTAAACTTGCCGGGTGTCTAAATAGCTAGCCCGTGATGGCTGGGCTATGTACTTAGAATATTGCAAAATGTGCTTTCACCAAAAAGCTATTTTAAAATTGGACATATCGAGTGCATAGAGGAGTTCTGTATCTATAATTCTTAAAATAATTGTTATGCTTTTTGTGAACGTTTATCGTGAGTAATTTAGTAAATTATTAGCAAATTCCTCCGGAAGTTTGCGGGGGTATGCTAGTTCTGAACGTCACATGCTAATGTAAAAAGCTGTTTTTTGATATAAATATGAACTTGATTGAACAAAACATGCATGTATTGTATAACATAATGTCCTAGGTGTGTCATCTGATGAAGATCATCAAAGGTTAGTGCTGCATTTAGCTGTCTTCTGGGTTTTTGTGACATTATATGCTAGCTTGAAAAATGGGTGTCTGATTATTTCTGGCTTGGTACTCTGCTGACATAATCTAATGTTTTGCTTTCGCTGTAAAGCCTTTTTGAAATCGGACAGTGTGGTTAGATGAAGGAGAGTCTTGTCTTTAAAATGCTGTGAAATAGTCATATGTTTGAAAAATGGAAGTTTTTGTATTTTTGAGGAATTTGTAATTCGCGCCACGCCTATCATTGGATATTGGAGCAGGTGTTCCGCTAGCGGAACGTCTAGATGTAAGAGGTTAAACAGCATTTGACATGCTTCTAAGTACGGTAATGGAATATTTTGACATTTTTTGTCACGGATAGTGACCTGAACACACAAACAAAACGGCGGTATTTGGATATAACTATGGATTATTTGGAACCAAAACAACATTTGTTGTTGAAGTAGAAGTCCTGGGAGTGCATTCTGACGAAGAACAGCAAAGGTAATCCAATTTTTCTTATAGTAATTCTGAGTTTAGGTTGTCCCAAACTTGGTAGGTGTCAAATTAACTAGCCGTGATGGCCGAGCTATGTACTCAGAATATTGCAAAATGTGCTTTCGCCAAAAAGCTATTTTAAAATCGGACATAGCGATTACATAAAGGAGTTCTGTATCTATAATTCTTAAAATAATTGTTATGTATTTTGTCAACATTTATCGTGAGTAATTTAGTAAATTCACCGGAAGTTTTTGGTGAATGCTAGTTCTGAACATCACATGCTAATGTAAAAAGCTGTTTTATGATATAAATATGAACTTGATTGAACAAAACATGCATGTATTGTATAACATAATGTCCTAGGAGTGTCATCTGATGAAGATCATCAAAGGTTAGTGCTGCATTTAGCTGTGTTTTGGGTATTTGTGAGGCATGCTAGTTGCTTGGAAATGGCTGTGTGTTTTTTTTGTGTCTATGTACTCTCCTAACATAATCTAATGTTTTGCTTTCGATGTAAAGCCTTTTTGAAATCGGACAACGTGGTTCGAAATTCAGGAGAAGTGTATCTATAAAATGCTGTAACATAGTCCTATGTTTGAGAACTTTGAATTATGACATTTTGTGGTTTTAAATTTGGCGCTCTGATTTGTCACTGGCTGTTGAATAGTGTGGGACGATTTCGTCCCACCTCCCCTAGAGAGGTTAATGTCCAGGGCATAACGCTGGGACAGGACAGCCCCCACTCCGACATCTGAAGCATCGGCATCCACCACGAACTGACGGGAGGGGTCAGGATGAACCAGGATAGGAGCAGTGGTGAAGCGGTATTTAACCTGTTGGGGCTAGGGGGCAGTATTTTCACGGCCGGATAAAAAACGTACCCGATTTAAACTGGTTACTACTCTTGCCCAGAAACGAGAATATGCATAGAATTAATAGATTTGGATAGAAAACACTAAAGTTTCTAAAACTGTTTGAATGGTGTCTGTGAGTATAACAGAACTCATATGGCAGGCCAAAACCTGAGAAGATTCCATACAGGAAGTGCCCTGTCTGACAATTTGTTGTCCTTCTGTTGCATCTCTATCAAAAATACAGCATCTGTGCTGTAACATGACACTTTCTAAGGCTTCTATTGGCTCTCTAAAGCCGCCAGAAAGTGGAATGGGGTGTCTGCTGTCTCTGGGCAAAGTACAGCAGCTGTCACGTCCTGACCAGTAATAGGGGTTATTTGTATTGTAGTTTGGTCAGGACGTGGCAGAGGGTATTTGTTTTATGTGGTTCGGGGTGGTGGTTTGCTTAGAAGGGTGTTTGATTTATTATTTCCGGGTGTTGGGTTATGTTCTATGTTTTTGTATTTCTATGTTCTTACAGCAGCAGAGTTTGTAAGTGGTCAGCCTGGTGACAGTGAGACTGAGATGCGCGTTCATGAGACTTCTCAATTTTTTTCTTTCAGCCTTTGAATGAATACAACGTTGCCCGGTTGGAATATTATCGCTATTTTCAGAGAAAAATTGCATAAAAACTGATTTTAAACAGCGTTTGACATGCTTCTAAGTACGGTAATGGAATATTTTGACATTTTTTGTCACGAAATGCGCTCGCGCGTTACCCTTCGGATAGTGACCTGAACGCACGAACAAAACGGAGGTATTTGGATATAACTATGGATTATTTGGAACCAAAACAACATTTGTTGTTGAAGTAGAAGTCCTGGGAGTGCATTCTGACGGAGAACAGCAAAGGTAATCCAATTTATCTAATAGTAATTCTGAGTTTAGTGAGCCCCAAACTTGGTGGGTGTCAAATTAGCTAGCCTGTGATGGCCGAGCTATGTACTCAGAATATTGCAAAATGTGCTTTCGCCGAAAAGCTATTTTAAAATCTGACATAGCGTTTGCATAAAGGAGTTCTGTATCTATAATTCTTAAAATAATTGTTATTAGTATTAGTATTAGAAATATTGTATTACCTTTGCTGATCAGCGTCTATTAAAACATTCCCCAACCAGAAACCGTGGATTGATGGCAGCATTCGCGCAAAACTGAACGCCCGAACCACTACTTTTAAATCAGGGAAAGGTGACCGGAAACATGACCGAATACAAACAGTGTAGCTATTCACTCCGCAAGGCAATCAAACAAGCTAAGCGTCAGGACAGAGACAAGGTGGAGTCGCAATTCAACGGCTCAGACACGAGAGGTATGTGGCAGGGTCTACAGTCAATCACGGACTACAAAAGAAAAACCAGCCCCGTCGCGGATCACGATGCCTTGCTCCCAGACAGACTGAACAACTTTTTTGCTCGCTTTGAGGACAATACAGTGCCACTGACACGGCCCGCTACCAAAACCTGCGGGCTCTCCTTCACTGTAGCCAACGTGAGTAAAACATTTAAACGTGTTAACCCTCGCAAGGCTGCAGGCCCAGACGCGATCCCCGGCCGCATCCTCAGAGCATGCGCAGACCAGCTGGCTGGTGTGTTTACAGACATATTGAATCAATCCTTATCCCAGTCTGCTGTCCCCACATGCTTCAAGAGGGCCACCATTGTTCCTGTTCCCAAGAAAGCTAAGGTAACTGAGCTAAATGACTACCGCCCTGTAGCACTCACTTCCGTCATCATGAAGTGCTTTGAGAGACTAGTCAAGGACCATATCACCTCCACCCTACCTGACACACTAGACCCACTCCAATTTGCTTACCGCCACAATAGGTCCACAGACGACGCAATCGCCATCACACTGCACACTGCCCTAACCCATCTGGACAAGAGGAATACCTATGTAAGAATGCTGTTCATCGATTACAGCTCAGCATTTAACACCATAGTACACTCCAAACTCGTCATTAAGCTCGAGACCCTGGGTCTCGACCCCGCCCTGTGCAACTGGGTCCTGGACTTCCTGACTGGCCGCCCCAGGTGGTGAGGGTAGGTAACAACATCTCCACCCCGCTGATCCTCAACACTGGGTCCCCACAAGGGTGCGTTCTCAGCCCTCTACTGTACTCCCTGTTCACCCATGACTGCGTGGCCATGCACACCTCCATCTCAATCATCAAGTTTGCAGACAACACTACAGTGGTAGACTTGATTACCAACAACGACGAGACGGCCTACAGGGAGGAGGTGAGGGCCCTCGGAGTGTGGTGTCAGGAAAATAACCTCACACTCAATGTCAACAAAACAAAGGAGATGATTGTGGACTTCAGGAAACAGCAGAGGGAGCAGCCCCCTATCTACATTGACGGGACAGTAGTGGAAAAGGTGGAAAGTTTTAAGTTCCTCGGTGTACACATCACGGACAAACTGAAATGGTCCACCCACACAGACAACGTGGTGAAGAAGGCGCAGCAGCGCCTCTTCAACCTCAGGAGGCTGAAGAAATTCATCTTGTCACCAAAAACACTCAAACTTTTACAGATGCACAATCGAGAGCATCCTGTCAGGCTGTATCACCGCCTGGTACGGCAGCTGCTCCGCCCATAACCGGAAGGCTCTCCAGTGGGTAGTGAGGTCTGCACAATGCATCACCGGTTGCAAACTATCTGCCCTCCAGGACACCTACACCACCCGATGTCACAGGAAGGCCAAAAAGATCATCAAGGATAACAACCACCCGAGCCACTGCCTGTTCACCCCGCTATCATCCAGAAGGCGAGGTCAGTACAGGTGCATCAAAGCGGGGACCGAGAGACTGAAAAACAGCTCTATCTCAAGGCCATCAGACTGTTAAACAGCCATCACTAACATTGAGTGGCTGCTGCCAACATACTGACTCAACTCCACCCACTTTAATAATGGAAGTATTGATGTAATCAATTTATCACTAGCCACTTTATATTATATAATGTTTACTTACCCTACATTACTCATCTCTTATGTATATACTGTACTCTATACCATCTACTGCATCTTGCCATCTTGATGTAATGTATCACTAGCCACTTTAAACAATGTCACTTCATATAATGTTTTCATACTCTGCATTGCTCATCTCATATGTATATACTGTACACTATACCATCTACTGCATCTTGCCTATGGCGTTCAGCCATCACTCATTTATATATTTTTATGTACATATTCATATTCATTCCTTTACACTTGTGTGTATAAGGTAGTTGTTGTGAAATTGTTAGGTTATATGACTTGTTAGATATTACTGCATGGTCGGAACTAGAAGCACAAGCATTTCGCTACACTTGCATTAACACCTGCTAACCACAAATAAATTTGATTTGATTTGGAACGCAACACCCTGCTACACTTAACTCCCAGTGGAGTGAAAGAGGTATGTGATTGCAGGTGCAGGTAAGGATGACAAAAGCAGAGAATATTACCGTTTACAGATAATATATTCTTCCTTCACACAGTAATTTGAGGAAAAGGGGCTGGACGGAACCAAACCTTACCTGCCTTCCCAGTGGTGCGCTAACCAAAATACAGGGGGTGGTCCGCCCAGGTCTTACCTAGTGTGCATAGACAGATTAAATACTATGGGTTATATATGCCCACAGGCCTCTTGCCTAAACACTCCCAAGGTGCGTTCCCCTTCCCACCCTGGGAACAAATGAAACAGAATAATTTACCAATACTCTAACTGTGAAATTTCAATAACCACAAACACTAAGTCCTATTGCCATACACATACCTCTGAAGAAGCGGCTACAAAATACTATTAAAAAAACTTTCACTGACCACCACAACAACCCACGTAGGACATAAAAAGAAGCTCTCCTCTCTGACGAAGGAACACTGGCTTAAATCAAGCTGGAGAAGGAGTTGGTAATTGAAGAAACAGCTGTATCCCCTGATGAGAGGGAGGGGTCAGAGCTCCAATCAACGTTGGGGCCGACCAATCAGCTGCTTTAGGAATCCAGGAAGCCATTTCCTGAAATAGACACACATACAAACCCACAACAACACAGAAACTGAGGAACGTAACAGAGCGAAATCGAATTTCCTCTCCATCCGTCATTCCCGCAGTCGCCCATCGATGCAGATGGTCAAAGCGATGAGGGAGTCAAGATCCGTGGGTAACTCCCGAGCAGCAAGCTCATCCTTAACCACCTCCGAGACGTTGTGCAGGAACATGTCGAACAGTGCTTCCTGGTTCCACGCACTCTCCACTGCCAACATACGGAAATCCACCGCATAGTCGACCATTCTGTGGGTGTCCTGCCGGAGCTGGATTAGCTTCCGGGCAGCTTCTCTCCTGGAGAACGGGGCATCAAAAACCTTCCTCACCTCTCCCACGAACCCCTCCAGACTCACACACATGGCCAGCTGTTGTTCCCATATAGCGGTAGCCCAGGTGAGAGCCCTCCCAGACATCAGCGTGATGAGGTAGGCTATCTTGGAGCGATCCGAGGGGAAGGAGGAGGGCTGAAGTTCGAAAATGAGGGCACACTGAGCTAAAAATGCCCAACAGGTGCTCGGTTCTCCATTAAAGTGTTCCGGGGGAGGTAAACGGGGCTCCCGGGAAGGTGGAGTGGCCTGTGGGGCTGCGCTGCTAACCGCCAAGTTACTGAGGGACGGTGGGGTTACCACCGTGGTAGGATGCCCCCCAGACAACCCACGGAATTGCTCCAGCAGCATGTCCAACGCCCGGTCATGGCGCTCAGCCAACATTTGGACTCCCTCCATAAGACCACAAAGCAATTTCTCGTGCCTAGAAAATGGAGGCTCCTTTGGAAGAGATGGCGTTGCGTCATGGCCAGTTTGTACTATCAGGTATGAAGGTAAGACCCAGATGCAGACAACGTCGAATTAACAATGGTTTAATAATCCATCAGGGGCAGGCAATAGACAGGTCAAGGCAGGCAGGGGTCAGTAAACTAGATGTGGGGCAACGGTACCAGTCGGAAGGCAGGCTCAGGGTCAGGGGCAGGCAGAGAGGTCAGGCAAGCGGGCTCAGAGTCAGGACAGGCAGGGTCAAAACCAAGAGGGCTAGAAAAAGAGAGACTGGGAAAAGCAGGAGTTGAGACACAAAAACGCTGGTTGACTTGACAAACTAGTGTAACCGATGTGAAATGGCTAGTTAGTTAGCGGTGGTGCGCGCTAATAGCATTTCAATCAGTGACGTCACTCGCTCTGAGACTTGAAGTAGGGTTTCCCCTTGCGTTGCAAGGGCCGCGGCTTTTGTGGCGCGATGGGTAACGATGCTTCGTGGGGTGTCAGTTGTTGATGTGCGCAAGGGTCCCTGGTTCGAGCCCGGGTTGGGGCGAAGAGAGGGACGGAACCTACACTGTTACACTGGCAACAGACAAACAGAGACACAGGTATAAATACACAGGGGATAATGGGAAAGATGGGCGACACCAAGAGGGGGTGGAGACAATCACAAAGACAGGTGAAACATATCAGGAAGTGACAAGTGTTCTGTAATAACGCCTCTAAAAGTCTACAGATGGGTTCTACTAAACTAACATATGGAATTGTTTTAAGATGGTCATACCATGGATCGTTTAGCTATTTGATTTAGAATTTTAGGTCTAAAAAACATATGTTGAATTTGGCATTTACTACTATAGCCTGTAAAAACTTATTGAATAACACATTAGTAAATGGCAAAAAAGACAGTCAAGAAATAAATAATATGGAATAAGATTTTGAAGTGTCTGTCCTATATCTAGTAGCTATAAGAAAGCTCAGGATTTTTTATTTATTTTTGGCCACATAAAGTATTCATATCCCTTGACTTATTCCACATTTTGTTATGTTACAGCCTGAATTCAACATTTATTAAATATAGACACAACACCCCATAATGACAAATTGAAAACACGTTTTCTTGTTTTGCAAATGTATTGAAAATTAAGTACAGAGATCTCATTTACATAAGTTTTCACACCCCTGAGTCAATACATGTTAGCATTTTAATTATTCAAGCTCTGTCAAATTGGTTGTTGATCATTGCTTGACAACCATTTTCAAGTCTTGCCATAGATTTTCAATCAGATTTAAGTCAAAACTGTAACTCGGTCACTCAGGAACATTCACTGTCTTCTTGGTAAGCAACTACAGTGTAGGTTTAGCCATGTGTTTTAGGTTATTGTCCTGCTGAAAGGTGAATTCATCACCCAGTATCTGGTGGAAAGCAGACTGAACCAGGTTTTCCTCTAGGATTTTACCTGTGCTTAGCTCCATTCCGTTTCTTCTTTATCCTGAAAAACTCCCCAGTCCTTAATGATTACAAGCATATCCATAACATGAAGCAGCCATCACTATGCTTAAAAATATGGAGAATGGTACTCAGTAATGTGTTGTATTGGATTTGCACTGAACACACTGTATTCAGGACAAAAAGTGAATTGCTTTGCCAATTTTTTTTTCAGAATTACTTTAGTGCCTTGTTGCTAACAGGATGCATGTTTTGGAATTGTTTGTATTCGTTACAGGCTTCCTTCTTTTCACTCTGTCAATTAGATTAGTATTTTGGAGTGACTACAATGTTGTTGATTTATTGAAATCACTGAGCGGGTTCCTTCCTCTCCGGCAAGTGAGTTAGGAAGGATGCCTGTATCTTTGTAGTGACTAGGTGAATTAATACACCATCCAAAGTGTAATTAATAACTTCCCCATACTCAAAGGGATAATCAATGTGACTTGTTAAGAAATGTTTTACTTCTGTCATGGCTTGCCATGACAATGGGGTTGAATACTTATGGACTCAAGACATTTCAGCTTTTCATTTTTAATGAATTTGTTAACATTTCAAAAATCATAATTCCACTTTGACATTATGGTGTATTATGAGTAGGCCAGTGACAAAAAAATCTAAATTGAATCCATTTTAAATTCAGGCTGTAACACAACAAAATGTGGAAAAAGTCAAAGGGTGTCAATACTTTCTGAAGGCAGTCCCGTGACACTTGTGGGGGTCATAGAGCAAAACAGAGAACACCATCGTGGTCTTTCCATTGAGAGGTCATATTAATTAGTAGGCCACTGTTCGGACACTACAGACATTTTGTGAGAAAATCGATTTTCATCTCCTGGTCTGACAAACAGCGCTGTAGATCTGCCACTGTTTCCCTGATGCAGAAGGGCAACAAAGGCAGATGTGGTGGATTGAGACGCAGCCCATTCAAAAAACTGATATCCCTATCTTAAATTGACGGATCTGATGGGGATTTTTGTATTATTTCCATTAGATAGATGCACAGGTGCGTCAGTAGACTAGTATTTTAAGCGGTCCGGTTCAAAGAGTCGTCATCTGAATTCAGCCAATGAAAACCCTGTTTTCAACAATGTGTGTAGTTCGGGAGTGTATGTGAATCATCGTTGTCATCGTAAGCAGGATTAGTGTCTGAGGGAGATTACCCAGGACTCTCTGAATGGTTTTAAATGTAAGATTAAATTGCTTTTCCCAATTAATTCACAAAGCTCTAATGATGTTAAAGGGTTATTGGATTACACTACTACATGTCCTAATTTAGCTTCACGCTGGTTCTCTTCCATGTATCCTGTCCTATTCCTCACTACTGGAATGTATGAGTGTATAACAGTATTACTTTCCCATTCATGGCTCACTGAAATGTTTACCTGGGGTTACAAAGTGGAAAAAGTCAGAGGGTTTTGAAAAGTATGAAATATTCAATACATTTAATGGCGTGGTTGCACATATGCTGCTATGCATTTTGGATACTTCTTTATGGTACAAGACAAGTGATAAACATCAGATACATTATTCTTAAGCATGGCCCATACCTATTATTTTAGCATTGTCATACTATACTGTATCTACACATCAAGTCTTCAAAAGTGTCAAGTGAGCACTCAAAGAAAGTGTACACTTATAAAGTGCTGTGATTCCCATGCAGTGACTGGCAGGCCTGAGAAGTACGCTTAAAATACAATTGTCCAATGACACACAGTCCATATGTAGTGTACTGGATTTTTCACATACAGTAAAAGGACAGAGAGCGGTAAAATTATATTAATACAAAAAGGTGTGTGTGTGTGTGTGTGTGTGTGTGTGTGTGTGTGTGTGGAGAAGAAGAGGACTGTACCTCCTCTAGGTTTCTTCCTAGGTTCTTGCCTTTCTAGGTAGTTTTCCCTAGACACCGTGCTTCTGCATTGCTTGCTCTTTGGGGTCTTAGGCTGGGTTTCTGTATGACCACTTTGTGACATCAGCTGATGTAAACAGGACTTTATAAATACATTTAATTGATTGATTGTTTGCATGTGTGTGTGTTGATAATAGTCTCAGGGTGGCAGAAGATTTGCTTTGGCTCCATTCCACAGATTAAGTGTGTTCCTGTCTCCTCTACAAATACTTTAGATCCACGTAGAAAACATATGTATGGTGGCGATACAGAGAAACTGCCAAGTTCCCCACCTCTGTATCAAGAGATCAATTAATCCTCTTCCTCACAGCCTTGGAACATAAACAGCTAGTATACTAGGTACAAAAACACCTTTCCACATACACAGTATCTCCTGTGGTAAACTCTGTGAATGGTTTAGTTGGCCACTACTGCCCCTCGGAGTAGGATAAAGTTGTCATTAGAAACTGAGCTAAGATCTGTTTGGGATCCCCCTTAATGGTTAAGGTCAGTATTTGGGAAGGGTATGATCTGATCCTAGATCTGTGCCTAAGAGTAGCTTGTACCCGGAGCCTTCTCCCTCTTCTTTCTGTACGTGCTCAGACAGCCTTGCCCATGATGAGGAGGCTCATGAGGAAGACCATGATGAAGAAGAGCCACATGAAGAGTCGGTCCATAACCTTGGCTACCTTCCTCCACTCACCCGTACGTCTCTGGGTGGAGCGCTGGTCATGGTAGCAGCTGGCGATGTACTCGATGTTCCTGCATAGTGCTTGGTGCTGACACACACACTGGGCCCTCACCACCACCTCCCTCCTAACCCTAGCCTCTGCGCCTCCTAATGATCCTTTCCTTCTTTCTCCACCTCCTCCCACACAGCCTCTCTCTCCTCCTCCACCTTTGCCTCTTTCTGCCGCCACTGCTCCTCCCATGTACCCACTTTCTCCTCTGAAACCCTTCTCTCTTTCTGCCTCTCCTCCTCCTTTTTTCTCACCTCCTGCTGCCCCCTCCTCCTCCTCTCCAGCATCTATACTCACAAACAGGTTGTCTTTCCACCAACTGGGCTCAAACGTTTGGTATGAGCCTCTTTTCACATCCAGTCTATCCCCCTCCTCTTTCTCTTTCTGTGTCTTTACGCCCACCCCACCCCCTTCCTCTCCACCCCTCCCTCCCATGGACTCCCCATTCACATCCCAGTTGGTACTTCTGGTTTGGGGGTTGATATTGTGGTCAGGTGGGAGCTCGGGCGGGGCCCGTTTCTTGGGGGTGCCGGTAAAGCAGTTCTCTCCCACCTCATAGACAAAGCAGATCCGTGCCAGGTAGTGCAGGATGAAGCGGCGGGCCCACTCAGGGACGGGACGCGCCTCCGGACCACAGTGATGGATGTTCATGATGAAGATGGTCAGGGCGGTCGACGCAGTGATCATCGTCATGGTAGCAATGTAGTACTTGCCTGTGGGGAAGTAGTGATCAGCAATACAGTCAATTCCATGTATAACAACTCTCACACATTCAAACATAATCATCATTATTCAATGTAATATCACTGCCTTCAGGATTGTAGACAGTGTTAAATAGACAGACACGCACAATTGCTCCGCAGAGGGAAGACAGAGTATAGGTTATCGAGTTGTGATTGCGGCACATTCAATTATCTGGACAGCCACTATCGACTGGCCTCTGTACCATTACATCAACATTATCCCACAATCACCAACACAATTTATTACTTTGCTGATATCTTCTTTATTGAAAATGTAATACTATTGCAAAAATTCCTACTTCACTTTGTTTTACTCTGCATGCATCCCAATGTTGATTCAAAATGCATGAGCACTTTTTGCTTGTCCGTATACTATTTCACAATAAAATATGGAATAATATACTGAATAAACATACAAAATATCCTTCTTTAGTATTCATAAGGTCTCCCTGCACTGTATCACATCTCATCTATACAGTAGCCAGGCAATTCAATTTAGCAGCAGAGAGAGGCTGTATGAGGATGTGCTGAGTAAGACCCATTAAATATTTACTAAGCATCTCTGCCTGTGAGTTTATGGGAGAAGACCTACAAAAGTCTCTGAGGAGAGCTAGTCAGTCTCAGTTAGTGTTGGAGAAGGAGATAAAATGGCCTCAATAGCCCAGAGGAGAGTATATATTGTCTGATTGCTGTACTCGTGGCACTCTCTCTACCCATTTCTCGCTCTCTCTCTAACACAACACCCCCCCCCCCCTCCCCCCTTCTCTCACCTATGAGGGGTACGTTCTCTGAGGGTGGCATGCTCTCTGCCACCAGTAGCTGGAACACAGTCAGAGCCAGCAGCACGGTGACCCCCAGGGACACTTTCTCCCCAGAGTCAGCTGGCAGGTAGAAGCCCAGCGGGGCCAGGAATGAGATCATCATACAGGGGATGAGCAGGTTGAAGATGTAGAAGGAGGCCCTGCGTTTCAGGTGCAGGGTGTAGGTGATGTCTGGGTAGGGGTCCGAGCAGCAGCCGTACAGGATAACGTTCTTCTTGGCTGGCATGCCCAGAACCTATAGTTAGGATATCATGGAATAAAATATAAATTAATGGCCTGCGGTGATCTAGCGGTCTAAGAACACTGATACTTTGAACCTCTGCCAGCATGGGTTCAAATCCGATCCAATGCTCTTTCAGCACACACAAATCTCTCTCTATCCTATCCAATAAAATGCATGTATTGTGCATCGTTGAATAGAAACTATGGAAACAACTAGATAAGACAGTCTTATAAATGCAAAGTGTTTTCAATCAATAAAGTGCAAATAGGGAATACATATCAGGCTTTTCCCATATAAATATCAGCAAAAGCACTGCTATAAATAAAGGATAAAAAAGTCTAAATTAACTAATAAATCTGACCTCCCACTCTACATTGGCCACGAAGTCGGCCAGGTCAGCACTGTCCAGGGCGTTGACCAAGTCCATCTGGTTGCCGTTGTGTGTCCAGGAGCCAAAGGTTAGGCGACACTGCTGGGCATCAAACGGGAAGAAGGAAACATCCACTGAGCACGAGCTCTTAGTGATGGCCGGCTGGTCCCACATGATCTGTCCATCGTTACGGATCACCACATTGGTCTCCATGGAGCTGGCGAACTGGTCATCAGCACTGAGAGGAGGATAGGAAGGTGAGAGGAAGGGAAAGTGTATGAGTGAGAGGGGAGATTGAAGGGAAAAGGAGGAGTAGGGAGAGAGGGAGGGAGGGAGGATAGAGGGGGGAGAAGGAGGACAGGGATGGTGGGAGGAGGAGAAACGGAGGGAGGAAGGGAGGGAGAAGAGGCAAAGTGTGTGAGGAATTCATTGGTGAACAAAGAAGGCAATTAAAAGCATAGAAAATGTGTTCTTGTCTACAATAGATACCGTCAAGTCACTAAAGACTCTTTAGAGGAGTGACTGGGAAAGGACAGAGGGCAGAAATGGAGGGAAGGAAGATGGGCATGGAGTGACAAAGGATGTAATGACGGTCAGGCAGGATGATTGAAAAATGATTGCCGGGGCGCAAGGAGAGTGGGAAGAGGAGGGGTGGAGCCCTCCTCTCAGAGCCCACTTTTACAATCAGAAATCTCACTACACTTTCTGACCTTCATCACAGGGACTGGACTGAACTTAGAACCTTAATCGTCATTACCCTAAAAGTTTGAATCTTCTCGGAAACCAAAGCTTAGGAACTGAATCTGCATTCTGTGGCATCCCCCTACTATCAATCGTCCTCCAACAGGGATTCGGTAACTAAACATGTAAAATGTTAGTTTAGGTATGGGATTATTGTGAGTCTCATGTAACACACAACCCTCAGACCTGTACAGATATTTCCAGGAAAAGGGATGTAAAAATGCTCCAAGCCTAGCCTGTTGTAAAAGGATTACTGACTCAGTTGTAATAACAACAAAGGGAGATTAAAACATAACAAAACTGAAAGAATGAAGAGCTGGATTATTCCGCTAATACAGTGTTTCCCAGTGCAAAAATATATATGAGAAAACCCTGTGCATCTAGGTCTGGGTGCTGGTTTAGGTAGGAACAACTAGTATCCAAAAACAAGTTTAAAAACCGCATACTAGAAAAGACAGGCGACCAACCTTGTCTTTAGTTTCAGGTTAAAAAATGAAAAATAAATAGAAGTCAAGGTCAGTTGTCTGTCTTTTCTAGTGTGCAGTTTTACAGTTGTTTTTGGAGAGTGTTTCCCAACTGTGGGCCCGGGTCCATTGGTGGGACAGGGTTGGTATCTACTGCGTTATTGATTAAGACTTGATTCTGGCTAGAAACACTGTCAATGTTGAATTGGCACATTGCAGCAACAAAAAACTTGAAAGGCTGTAGTTGGCCATAAATCATAACAAGTGCCAAGAGATTTTCCTGACCACGTAGCCTAACCAAGACAAACCCTGGCACTAGTCATGGTGCAACAGCAAGAAAGTCCTGCTCCAATACACTGTGATGAGCATCAGAAGTAGACTGGTTGCCTGGACACCCCGTGAGTAACGGCTTTTAGGGTGTCCAGCTTGTGTCCATGGCAACACAACAGAAATTTGACGATGAGGGTGAAGAAGAGGAGTATGAGGAAGAGGACAACAAACCCGTGCAGGGAGAACCGATGTGTCTCAATACCAGCCAGACCTACTTGTTATATAGGACAATATCAGGCCTCCATACATAACTACTAGGTATACGGATGGTATCGAGACCATCGTAGTCCTCCTTCTTCCAAGTGAGGTAGGCGTCCGTCCACACCTGCCGGATCCACAGGTATGTGGTCAGGATCTGGTTACGCTCATCCTGCAGAGAAAACACACAGGTAACGAGACAACAGGTACTGAAACCCACAGGTCCAATGACTACAGGTAATGAAAACATACAGATATGGTAGTATCAGAGGAGGCTGAGGTGTGCATGTGATGTGGGGTCATCATGTGTTTGTGCATGTGTTTGTGTGTTTACCATGTCGATTATCTGTGAGAGGGTGATCTGCAGTGTGACATTGATGATGTGGTCCGTGTCCTCCACTGGTCTCAGAGCGTTGGTGTAGTTAGCGAACAAATCAGTCAGCAACTTCTGAGCATACCTCCCATGAGCACCAAGACTCACTGCCACAGAGAGAGAGAGAGAGAGAGAGAGAGAGAGAGAGAGAGAGAGAGAGAGAGTTATATTATTCAATAATCAAATCCAAGTCTCAGTTTCTCAAAGGAATGGGAAAAATTGGCTCTGCAGTATCCCAGCTCGATTAAACTAAGCGCGACCTTAATGATGTCCAGTCATTTGATAAGCTGATCACACCTCCACGCAGACGACACCATTCTGTATACTTCTGGCCCCTCTTTGGACACTGTGTTAACTAACCTCCAGACGAGCTACAATGCCATACAACTCTCCTTCCGTGGCCTCCAACTGCTCTTAAATGCAAGTAAAATGAAATGCATGCTATTCAATCGATCACTGCCCGCACCTGCCCGCCCATCCAGCATCACTACTCTGGACGGCTCTGACTTAGAATACGTGGACAACTACAAATACCTAGGTGTCTGGTTAGACTGTAAACTCTCCTTCCAGACTCACATTAAGCATCTCCAATCCAAAATTAAATCTAGAAACGGCTTCCTATATCGCAACAAAGCATCCTTCACTCATGCTGCCAAACATACCCTCATAAAACTGACCATCCTACCGATCCTCGACTTCGGCGATGTCGTCTATAAAATAGACTCCAACACTCTACTCAACAAATTGGATGCAGTCTATCACAGTTCCATCCGTTTTGTCACCAAAGCCCCATATACTACCCACCACTGCGACCTGCATGCTCTTGTTGGTTGGCCCTCGCTTCATACTCATCGCCAAACCCATTGGCTACAGGTTATCTACAAGTCTGTGCTAGGTAAAGCCCCGCCTTATCTCAGCTCACTGGTCACCATAGCAGCACCCACTCATAGCACGTGCTCCAGCAGGTATATCTCACTGGTCACCCCCAAAGCCAATTCCTCCTTTGGTCGCCTCTCCTTCCAGTTCTCTGCTGCCAATGACTGGAACGAACTGCAAAAATCACTGAAGCTGGAGACTCATATCTCCCTCACTAACTTTAAGCACCAGCTGTCAGAGCAGCTCACAGATCACTGCACCTGTACATAGCCTATCTGTAAACAACCCATCTATCTACCTCATCCCCATACTGTATTTATTTTATTTATCTTGCTCCTTTGCACCCCAGTATCTCTACTTGCACATTCATCTTCTGCACATCTACCATTCCAGTGTTTAATTGCTATATTGTAATTACTACGCCACCATGGCCTATTTATTGCCTTAACTCCCTTATCTTACCTCATTTGCACTCACTGTATATATACTTTTTGTTTTCTTTTTTCTACTGTATTATTGACTGTATGTTTTGTTTATTCCATGTGTAACTCTGTGTTGTTGTATGCGTCGAATTGCTATGCTTTATCTTGGCCAGGTCGCAGTTTCAAATGAGAACTTGTTCTCAACAAGCCTACCTGGTTAAATAAAGGTTAAATAAAACAAATAAGATTAAAAACAAAGCTAGCTCTACATGTCTGTCTGGTCCCCCATGCATGACTCACTACAGTCATTACATTTGATAATGTTACAGTATCTTTTGGTTAGGCTTGTTCCTGTAAGTAGGCACATTTAAGGTATTGCCTTTTTGTGCGGTTGCCCTTTAACTGCAGGGTCACTGGCAAAAGTCCTGCTCCAGATGTTCTCCCTTATTCGCTGCATTGATGGAACTGGTGGGATAGTCCTGCAGTCTCTCAAGCCTTTCTTGGAAGAGTTCCTGTAGGGGTTTGGGCCAGCTTCTTGAGGTCCCTTAATATTTGGAATTTGGTTTGGCAAGAAACACACAAACAATGGCAACACTCATGTTTATAAACCTTATGTTAATTTTTAATTATTTAGAAATTCAATTTGACAGAGACAGACTGAGGGTGAGAGAGAAAGTGACAAGGGAATGGAGACAGAGAAAGGGGAAATGTTAGAGAGATTAACAGGGAGAAGTCAACTGAGAGGTGGAAAAGACAAGAAGATTAGGGGTGACTTTAGCGTGAGGGGAGGAAAGAGAGAAAGGGTTGGAGGAATGGAGGGAAGGAGTTAATTACTCAACGCACTGGAGAGAAATGCTGGATATATGAGAGAGAAGGGAAGAGAGGGGGAGAGGGGAAGGAGTGGGGAACAGAGGCAGATAAGCGGAAAGTTAATTACAAACAGTAAAGGAGATAGTGTGTCCATCTAGAACTGCTAAATCCCTGTCCATTCACTTCCTACTGCAGACAGCACAGCGCAGCACAGGCACGCCCTGTGCCACTACAACCCCCACTGCAGAAAGTTAGACACACTCAGTGCCTCTACACTTACTATTGCCAAACATTATAGGCCCTCAATCTCAAACAATGCATGTGTGTGTGTGTGTCTGTACATGTAACAAAGCGGTGTGTGCCTGTGTGCCTGTGTGTGTGTGTGTGTGTGCGTGCGTGCGTGCGTGTGTGTGTGAGATAGAGAGAGAGAGATGGGACAAACACCAAATTGAGACTCTGCAAGCTAAATTCTGCAAGAATATCCTCCATGTAGAACGTAAAACACCAAATAATACATGCAGAGCAGAATTAGGCCGATACCCACTAATTATAAAAATCCATTAAAATCCATTAAATTCAACAACCACCTAAAAGGAAGTGATTCCCAAACCTTCCATAACAAAGCCATCACCTACAGAGAGATTAACCTGGAGAAGAGTCATCTAAGCAAGCTGGTCCTGGGGCTCTGTTCACAAACACAAACAGAGTCCCATGACAGTAACACAATTAGACTCAACCAAATCATGACAAAACAAAGATATAATTACTTGACACATTGGAAAGACTGAACAAAAATACTGAATAAATTAGAATGCTATTTGGCCCTTACAGAGATTACACAGTGGCAGAATACCTGACCACTGTGACTGACCCAAAATTAAGGAAAGCTTTGACTATGTACAGACTCGGTGACCAAAGTCTTGCTATTGAGAGAGGCAGACCTGGATCTCAAGAGAAGACAGGTTAAACTGAACTGCCACAAGAAAAGGGCAAACAGTGAAGAACAAACATTGTAAATACAACCCATATTTATGTTTATTTTCCCTTTTGTACTTCAACTATTTGCACATTGTTGCTACACTGTAATATGGCATTTTACATGTCTCTATCCCTTTGGAACTTATAAGTGTAATGTTTACTGTTCATTTTTATTGTTAATTTCACTTTTGTTTATTATCTATTTCATTTGCTTTGGCAATGTAAACATATGTTTCCTATGCCAATAAAGCCCTTTGAATTGAATTGAGAGAGAGAGAGAGAGAGAGAGAGAGAGAGAGAGAGAGAGAGAAAAAATGGAATTGAATTGAGAGAGAGAGAAAGAAAAAAATAGTTTACTAATTTAGTTAGAATAACAGACTTGGTGTGGTCTTGAGTGGATTGCTGGCCTGATTACCCATCTGCAGTACTGTACATGTGTGAATGTCATAGAGCCTCAGTAATATCTTGTACATACACCATGTATTGCATGTCAACCAACAAGAGGACTTGGTTATGGCACCAACCACATCTGTCAACCAGGCCATCACTGTAAACCTACCCCCTCATCACATAGCATTCATCCCATAAGCTCAACCCCTATCTCTGAGCCCATAACTAGACCAACAACTCTGGGTCCTAGTTGTAGCCCATTATGACTAGGTTCCACAGTTTTCCCTGGTCACGTCACACAGTAAATAAGCAGCAGTGTTAAGGATTGGAGGTTGGCTCTGGGTAGAGCTACGTTGCATGTAAGCTGACCAGATGCGACTGTTTGCCTTAAGTTAAAGAGATCGTTCACCACTAAATCAATGTTTGTCAGATGTTGTCATACTTCAAAAGTGATCTAAAGTCCACTCATTATTCCATACCATCTTCTGTGTAAATCACACATACAGAAAAATCTCTATACCTCAAATCCAAATGAATGGGAACGATGAGAGCAATCTAATTGCAGCGTTATTGGGGTTGAACTACAACTTTTTGTCTGTACAGTTGGTGCAGCATTATACGGGGAACTTACTGTCCTTGATCAAGTTCCTGAATGTTACCCCAACTGATCCATCATCAGTGACACAGAGGGGGAATTCTTTTTTGGCACCATGGGGTGTCTTTCTAATAGCCTATACATCTAGTCTAAAAGAGTACAGGAGGGGCATTATGACTCCTTCACAGTGCTCTTAAGTACTTGAGTAGCTACTCCATCATTTTCTAACCCATATACTGTGGTGCGTGTTGCCACAAGTCATTAGGCATCATACATCTGTGAGTAGCTTCTTCAGTCTGCTGACTCATAGCATTTTATGTATATTGTTGTGGCTAATTTCTGCATTACCAAATGAGGAGTTACAAACACACCAGTCCGAGTTAAAACTACATCTTTAATACTTAATTAAGATACTTTTGCAAAAGTTCTTGACCCCACTAATGCATTCTCTCGAATGAACCAGGAAGGTGATTACAGAATTGCTACAGGGATCTTTTATAGCAACGATACACCCCCTTCAACGTACATTGACAAACCACAGATACTTAGTAACAGTTCACAAAGGTTAAGTTTTGTATGACAGATATCAATAAAACACATCAGACAGTAACTGCTATGTCAACAGGATTAATTGTATAGCCCCGTATCTGGTCCCCTTAGAACTGTCCCTCCCTGGTACGGTATTGAACAAAACTATTTCATCCAATGGCATATATCAATTGTCAACTCTAGATACTCCCATCTCAAGCAAACCCCCTCTTGACCCCACTCCTGGACAGGCTCACTGGGGGGAGTGAGCCTCTAGGCCATATATTATCACAGGATAAGTGTGAGATCTAAGAGAGGACATACAAGGGTCCATTTACTGCCATAATCCTCCCCACAATAAAGAAAAGGAGGGAGTGACTTGCTCACAGACATTGTGGAGACAAGTCATTGGTTCCCCATTCATCACGCCTCCCTTCACATGGTTTAAGAAATAGGTAAAGACACATTCCCATGACAACAAGTCTGACCTCTCCCCTCTCTGGGCCCCAAGTGTCTGAGCCCCAGCTAAGGTAGACGTGCAACTGAAAAGACACCAGAGTCCTATGGACACTTTCTAATGACAAGTACCTCAAATAAGCATATTATATTAATAAAACATCTTAATTATCTATGTTACCCAACTAATTCTGATTTGTCCACGACAATATTCATAGATAGTATTTACTAGTCCTGCCTTGGGAGCCTGTAAACTCGGCATAAGAATGTGAAATTTACCTTGACCGTGTCATTTATAAAAGTGAAAAATGGTTCTAGCCTCTCATACAGAAAACTCTGTATCTGTCTCAGTGTGACTGTAAGTGCACATGTTCGTGCTTAATGGTTGGATGCTCTTCATCATCTCACACATTGTGCAAAATGGCTTGTTGCTCTAATACTGTGTGTGTGTAATAATGTACTAGTAATACTTACTTTGAAATTCTATAATTATGTCCACCTGTGTGTGGCCTGTATTGTTGCCGTAACATTGATTGGCATTGCCTCCTATGCACACTGAAGAAGGTCTTATACCCTAAATGTTTGGCGACAAAACAAATAAGTGGTGTCCTGTTTTTGTTCTGTGTAATAATGTGTACGGCACACAGAGTGGTCCATGAACATGTTTATCTGCTTCTGAGTTCAGTCAGCACCTCATCAGCAGCTCACTGGTTGTCATAGCTCCATTCTCTCTCAGTCCAGCTCAGCATCCATCCATCCATCTCTGTGCCAGTATAAAGTGCTGCAGCCACACTGCAGAGGGCTGCTGTCCCACTACTACATTCACTGGGCCACAGCGCGCTCTCTCTCTCAGCTCCTAATGGAACAGCAGGTTTACTCATCTGTTCTTTAGTTCCTCGTTCTCCTCATTGTTTATTCTTTCACTCTGTGCCAATTGCTTCTATCCCTCTCATGTTCTCTCTCTCTGCCACTGTACTCACCTTTCCGTCTCATTCTCGCCTTCGCTCCTTCTCTCTCTTTATCTCAGTTACGCACTCTCCACCTCTCTCTATTTCTCCCTCCTCTCTATCTCTCTCCCTCCATCCTTCTCTCTATCTCTAGAAAAGCAGGTTCAGTTGTTTGGTGGGTTCATGAGGTGTGAGTTTAGTCAGCGTTTTTCTCCAGCATTAATCTAAGGGCCCTGGTGCTAACGGACCATCACATGCCAGCTGGCAGACACTTGTCTAACTACCTACTGTATTGCCCAAAGTGCACACAACACATAGACATGAGAGGGAACATACACATGGAGAAACCCAAATGCATGTACCAACTAGCACAAACACATGTAGGCCTACTGTAGAGCATAACAAAACATACATAAGAGTAGAAATTACACTGTATTGGCTGGTTTCCCAGATATAGATTAAGACTAGTCCTGGAATAAGAAGAACTGTCTGAGTGTGTATTGTCAGACTGACAGGGCCAGGTTGGATTATCTGTCCCATCATGCCATGAAGCAGTGAAGCGTCAAAGCATGTACTCCTACCCTGCCAGAGGCATTGTGGGATTATTTGCTATAATCCCGCTCATGCCCTTCACTGTACCCTCTCTCCTCTAGCATCTGGACACACACACACACACACACACTGACACGCACACACACCAGCCACTCCTTGAAGGCAGAGAGCACTCTGGCATCAACTCTGACAGTAGTTTCAGAAGCCCGGACCTCATCTACACTAACTCTGGGTCATCACCATCTGGTCATAGAATTTAAATGCTTTCTAACCACAAATAATTTAAAAAAAAAATCACTAACCCTAATTTTAAACCTTACCTTAATCCTAGGTCACATACATGCTTATCATTTAAAGTGATACTGCCAATTCTTACATTTTATTTTGTTTAACTTTTTACTGAATTTGACCCCGACCCTGATATCTCTATTCTATCCTCTGACTGTGTGAAGTGATTGAAAATGCCCAACATAATCAGAACAAGATGCAAACAATTTAGAATCCATACTGTGGGTGTGTGTGTGAGTGCGCGAGCCCAGGGACATCCTGACGATTAATTATTAATGAACGATGATGAAGGAAGTCCCTGTAGTCTCTCTCTGGGTGTAAACTGTAGGGAATAGTAAACATTCATTATTTACACACAAGAAGGTCAGAGGAAAGGTCTCTTGCGTAAACACAACACTATTTTTCTCTCTCTCTCCCCCTCTACATCTACCTCGTCCTCTTCAACTCTCTCCCTCTCCTCTCCCTTTACCACTCCTTGTCCCCTCCCTCTCTCTCCTCTCCCACTCCTTGTCCCCTCCCTCTCCTCTCCCTTTACCTCTCCTCTCCTTTCACTTTACCTCCCTTTGTCCACTCCCTCTTCTTTCCTGGAAAGTAACATTAGTGATATTGATTCTTACAAATTGAGGCTACCAATGGGCAATGTATTGATATGGAAGTCTTTGACCATAGAGTCCAGACCCTGTCATCTTCTCGGTTCTCCTCCTCTCCCTCTCTTTTTTCCCCTTCATTCATCTCCTCTCTTCTGTCTCCTGTCAGTATTTGCATGACCAGGCATGAGTCTGGGTCAGAGGTCACAGGGATGACAGCATTAACCTGTTGATAGTGGCAGATAACACGTGTCCAGACAACAGTGTAATTCTCTCATCTGATCTAATCTCTTTGTGTGTATGTGTGTGCGTGTGTGTGTGTGTGTCTTCTCTTTCAGCCCAGTGGTGACGTCAGAACACACTCCCACTGCAGGTTTAAGCACCAGATGGTTAGGATTAACAAGGGATGATATGAAAAAGAGAGAGAGCGATAGATAGGTGAGTGATGAGAGGAACAACTTGCCACGTGTACAGAAATCAGGTATTAATTAATAAACACACCATAACCTCCACAGCTTTGTGAAGAGTGAAACCAGCAATAACACCAATAGGGTCAGGCACTAAGGCATGGTAGCCCAGCAAGTAATATTATCAGGTTAATTCCATATTTCCATTCCAGTGGGATAAAACACCTACATTCTCATCCAGAAATCACCAACCCAGAGTGTGTAGTCCATGCATGCCATTATATCCTGTCCACCTTTGCCTCTAAATAAATCTGAGGGATAGTTAATACATTAATTCATCATCCAATGTGAACATAGCTATAGTCTACCACATTTTCAATGTGAGGTCAGTTAGGTCACTATACTGTAGGTGGCATTTTATAACACTGGGAAAACATGAAATAGCCTACTTACTGTAAGTTAGTCTCCCGACTGACATAAGTGAGGAAATTTGCCTTCAAAGTCTATTCAATATTTGAAACTGATTTAAGCCATGGATAAGCAATCAGAACCTTCTCTGTAATGCAATTCATGTTGTCAGTTTGTTAAGCAACAAAGAGCACGTACCTGGAAGAAAACTTACACCGAGGAAGAACAGCAACATAGGAAATAAGCTCAATAGATGCATGGTTCCGAACTGGCACAATGTGCCGCTATATGTTTGATCCAGCAGGCAGAAGAGGAGCAAAATAGTCACCTACATCTGAGATATCATCCCAAAGCGATTGAAAGATTATTTGCCGTATCTATCGATTTTAGCGCACTACTGAAACGCGCCGCGAAGTGACAGCTGCGCACACAGAGCTGCTTATGGATGGACTGCTGCTGTGTCCAGTTGCATAGTTTTTTTCTCCCGCGCTGTGGTGAGCGACAAACATGTTGCAACAGAACACATGCTTGTATATAATGTGCACACTTAAAGGTACATGCGATACTATAAATAGGTTTGAAACATCTCTGAGGTGCTGACTTTGTGATTATTTGACCCTACTGGTTATCTATGAACGTTTCAACATCTTGGAGAACGATCTAGCCTTTATGGCCATGTAGGCTACTCTTATAATCTCCACTGACAGTCAGAAGAGGACTGGCCACCCCTCAGAGCCTGGTTCCTCTCTAGGTTCCTGCCTTTCTAGGGAGTTTTCACTAGCAACCGTGCTTCTACATCTGCATTGCTTGCTCTTAGGGGCTTTAGGCTGGATTTCTGTATAAGCACTTTGTGACATCAGCTGATGTAAAAAGTGCTTAATACATGTAATTGATCATATCTGACCGGCACTGACTCCTGTAACATAAGAGTGCCATTGAGGAAAGTGGCCATTGCCCAATTGACCTCCATTCATTTGAAGCAACTCTGAAGAGCAACGTGATGGTGCGTAGCCTACCTTGAGGCGTTGGCAAATGTTAAAACAAGGTTTTTAAAAATTCATCATTGAGGAAGGGCAGGTGATGTGAATAATTTCAATGTAATGGTAGCCAAAAGCTGCTTGTACCGTGGACACACAGCAAGTAGCCTAATTAACGGATTTTTTTTTAAATGTATGAAATGTATGCATTCACTACTGTAAGTCGCTCTGGATAAGAGCGTCTGCTAAATGACTAAAATGTAAAAATGTAATGGTTCCACTCAGCAACCCTGGTCATTGAGAGAGATATATATATATAAACGTATGCAAGGAACATCTTCAGAAAATCAAGCATTATAAAAACGCATTAAGCCTATTAAAAAAACAAAAGTAAATGCTGATGCTGCCTTATGCAGACTAACAGACATGCCATACTGTACTATAGCCTAAAGGAGAACGGATGCATTAATTCAGGACAAACATTTTATTCAGACTTTAATAAAAACGTTATCATTATCACCGTCATCACAATCATGCACAGTAACGGCGGCAACAGATGTCCGGAGACCCTCCTCGTGAAAGGCACTGTGCGCGAGGGGAGCGGTCTCCCGCCAAACAAACATACATACTGCGGCAGCACACACCAAACAATAACTACATACCTCAGTTTCACTTGAAACATCAAAAAACAGAAAACCCGAGGGTAATGGAGATTGAGAAAATGGAGGGTGTGTGAGTGAAGGAGAGACCACCCCAAGGAATTGTAAATTATATTTAAAATATGATATTTTTAATCAAACTCCTTGCAAGGACCACAAAAAAAAAAAAAAATGGCTGATTACAAAAAAATAATAAACATAGCTCTGGTAATCCCCCATACAATAGAAATATGAAACCATATATTTGAGATATGGAATCTAACTATCTCCATTCCAATAGAATCACACTCTGGTTTTCACCCCCAAAAAATAAAATACAAAAATAGAAGTTTATCCAATCTCATTTTACATTCTCTCTCTTTTGGTATGCAAAAACAAGAGTTGTTCACTTCAAGCCAGCTGTTTGTACAAGATTACATCACTAAAATGAGTCTCCATTTTAAGCTAGATAGATCTTCCCTATGTATACACATATTGAGAGCTCATCAGGTGAGCGCAATTCCACACACTAACAAAATCCTGGTAAACAATCTTTACTATATTAAACTTTCCATTTCCATGGGGATGTAGGAGTCAAACAAACACGTAGTTTGCATACAGTATTTATACTGGAAACGGATCAATTGCAGGATGACGGCGTTAACACACGAGCCAGTGAGTGAGTGTCCCTTTAAACAGGGTCAAAGGTTGGGAGAAGAGAGCTCTTATCAGGATGGTTCAGCAGTTCAATATTTAAATGCACATCATACACACATCTCAGGCCTCCTAAGTACAAAAAAGCTATACAAAAACATAATAATGAAAGAAAACAACTTGCAAGTCATTCATTTCCAAACACACACACACACACACGGAGGAATGCTTCATCCAATTATCTTGTGCCATTTTCTTCAGGAGAAACCAAAGCCCCAAAGGAGCATGGGATACACTGCAAGTTCTTCGCTGCCTTCTCAACCAAACTTCCCCTCCCATCTCAATCAACCCCAGTAGTCCTACTAAACAGTGCCAGATAGTCCCCTCCTACCCCCACTGTTCTCATTGGCTCCCAACAAACTACCTCAGTTCCTATTGGGCGGGGGCTGAAGGTTCGGGGGCAGGTCATTAGCTGACGATGAGCTGTCTCAGGTATGATTGGGTGAGGCTGCGGAGCTCCTCGAGGGCATAGTCCTCAGGCATGGGCAGACGGCCGATGTGGGGCGCTAGCTGGGACAAGGGGATCTCGCCACCCTCACCACCCTGCTGCAGACTCAACACCACACGCAGGATGTTAGCCACGCGCTTGGCCATCTCTGGAGACAGGAGAGAGAAGAGGTTTAGGTAGGTCTCGGAACACACCTATAGTCCAGCTTCTCTAGACCGAGATTGTATCTCAGTCTAGCAGTATAACAGTAGCCCACGTTCAACTTATTTACCGACACTTTTCCCACTAGAGGGTATAGCCGTGATTGGTGGACTGTTTGGATAAATAATGCGTCATTTGCGCCGCCGAGCAGTGCCCAGGACAGAATGTCAATGTCTACGCCCACACGCTCCATTCTACTTCCTGTCTGTGGCAGCATGGTGCCCATATTACGAAGCTGATTAGCTAGGACAAACAGGTGTAAAACAGACAGGTGTGTGCACAAAGCAAGAACACAACATGGAATCCATGTTTGGTTTTGATTTGTATTTAATTCATTCTTGGGCACCGCAAACAATTATTTCCTAATCAGAACTGTCTATTGATAGCAGATATAGGCTCGGACATGGGAAAAGTGACGACAAACAGGTGCAGGCCGACAAATAACTCGTAAGGTGGGTATATGTTATAAGACTAGACCAGAGTTCCATTCAGGTCTAGAAACTGGGCTAGGTCAGACAGGACAACGTAGAACATTAAAATTAACGTTACATATATAGATCTGTCCTAGGAAAGATCCCTCTGATTGGAGCAGACGGCTCCATCTCCTCACCTGATTGGGCGAGGCGGTCCTTAGCGGTGGAGCAGGGGAGGAGCTCTATCCTGCTGCAGAGTGATGTCACCTCGGTGTGTAGACGTTCCAGCTTATAACCAGCACCGTCCATCTGAACACACACGGAGAGTGAGACCGAGAACGACAGAGACCCATTACATACAAACGTCATGCGTCAATATGAAGCATCCATGGAGCGCCAACACACGCACCCTCCCACCCACATCCTTCCATTAAAAAAACCCATACAGCCTCAATGTGTTCCAGACCATAGCCACCATTGTCCTTCAGTATATGACAGAGACTGATAGATAGATAATCAGGAGATTAGCAGCATAGCTAATTGGCTAACATAATCAACTGTAATGGAGTCAACAATGCCAGACAGATGTACCTGTTGTATGGCGTGTAAGGTCTGTATGACTCTGATGTAGTCCAGGTAGACTCTGCCTGCCGTGTCCCAGTCCTGGATCACAGCACTGCGCTCTGGAACAGCCAGCCCCTCCAAGAACTCCAACAGGTACTCATGGTTATCATTAATGATACAGTCTACAGGGGAAACATATATACATGTTGAATAGGGTTAGAGGTGTGTGTGTGTGTGTGTGTGTGTGTGGGGGGGGGGGCGTATACACACCTGAGGCCAGGTGTTGTATGACCAGCCTGTGGCAGAGGTTCCAGTGGCCTGCTCTGTACAGGTGCAGGGCCTCTCTGTGTCTGTCTGTCTCTCTTCTGGCTCTAGTAGCTTTGGCCAGGTGGAGCCACTGTTCTGGGATCAGTAGTCTTTCTGTGAGGAAGCGCTCTTTCTGGGCAGACTCCTCCGTCTCCAGCAGAGGGCAGTGGAGCTGGAGCATCTCCCTCACCGCACGCTCACGGAGCCTGGAGAGAGGACATGTTAGCAGGTTTAACTTAATACAACTTTCCATGTTATAAGTATTCCAACAGGGCTTGCTCACGTAGTAATGTGTAAGCTTGCCTGAGACTATTACATCCGTTAGCTACCCCAGCACAGAGGGATAACACATTACAGACGAGTCACAGTTGGAATTGGAACCCAGCTGGTCACAGTAGCACTTGTGAGAGATTATGATAAACCGTGTTCAGCCTATCGGTCCATCCAGGGCATCTGCTGAGGGCACTGACCCTCAAATCCTCCTCAAATCCTCCTGCGACTAATCAATTTAAACTTCGTCATGATTCATGTTAAAGTTGAGAGTGTGAAGTCTCTTCCTGTGTGTATGTTGTAAGGTGTGTGTTGCGGTACGTACATGTCCTCAGATATGTGCAGCAGTACATAGATTGCCATGTCCCAGAGGCCAGCGCTCTCCAGCTGGGCAGCGTAGCTGGTGTGTATGAGGCCCTGCCGGGCGGGGCTCAGGTGTGTGTAGTGCAGCGCCTGCAGGACCGACCACAGGTGCCAGCTCAGACGGTAGTCCAGACGCTCCCATGTCACCGTCAGCGGGTCCAACAACTCCTGCAGGCTGTAGTGTCTGGGAGGGAGGGAGAGGCGTCACTTATCATTTAAACCCCACTCTAGCGGCACTTCACTTTTATTCTGTTAAATCTGCTTGAGAATGGAAGTGTAGGATTAATTCTAACCTATTTTGAGAAACCTATGCAGTGTGTTGTGGGAAATGTAGTACCTGTCGCTGTATAGTTTGAGCAGGTGGAAACAGATGTCGTAGAGTGGCCGTTTAGACTCTTCTTCCTCCATGTCCAGCGGGTCTGATTGGCCGAGGTAGGGGGGCAGGGGGGCGCAGGCGTACTTCTGACCCTCTGCAGAGCCCTGGAAGGCGGCTTCGTACTTGGCCAGGGCGTCAGCGATGGAGGCGGTGGGAGGCAGCATGTACCAAAGGTGGACCGCCAAACAACGCTTCCAGTCCAGCTCTGAACACACATTCACCACACAGTCTGTAGACTGCCACACCTAGAGAGACAAGTACATACAGCTCAGAAAACATTTAGCACTTATGTACAGTACTAGTCAAAAGTTTAGACACCTAATCACTCAAGGGTTTTTATTTTTTACCATTTTCTACATTGTAAATTAATAGCGAAGACATCAAAACTATGAAATAACACATATGGAATCATGTAGTAACCAAATATATATTTTATATTTGAGATTCTTCAAAGTAGCCACCCTTTGCCTTGACAGCTTTGCACACTCCTGGCATTCTCTCAACCAGCTTCATGAGGTAGTCACCTGGAATGCATTTCAATTAACAGGTGTGCCTTGTTAAAAATTAATTTGCAGAATGTATTTCCTTCTTAATGCATTTGCGCCAATCAGTAGTGTTGTGACAATGTAGTTGTGGTATACAAACGGTTGTCTTTTACCAAATAGGGCTAAGTCCAAAATATGGCAAGAACAGCTCAAATAACCAAAGAGAAACGACAGTCCATCATTACTAAGACATGAAGGTCAGTCAATCCGGAACATTTCAAGAACTTCAAGACGTTTCTTCAAGTGCAGTCTCAAAAACCATCAAGCGCTAAGATGAAACTGGCTCTCATGAGGACTGTCACAGGAAAGGAAGACCCAGAGTTACCTCTGCTGCAGAGGATAAGTTCATTAGAGTTAACTGCACCTCAGATTGCAGCCCAAATAAATGCTTCAGAGTTCAAGTAACAGACACATCTCAACAGCAACTGTTCAGAGGAGACTGCGTGAACCAGGCCTTCATGGTCGAATTGCTGCAAAGAAACCACTACTAAAGGACACCAATAAGAAGAGACATGCTCGGGCCAAGAAACACGAGCTATGGACATTAGACTGGTGGAAATCTGTCATTTGTTCTGAGGAGTTAAAATTTGAGATTTTTGGTTCCAACCGCCTTGTCTTTGAGACGCAGAGTAGGTGAACGGATGATCTCTGCATGTGTGGTTCCCACCGTGAAGCATGGAGGAGGTGTGATGGTGAGGGGGGTGCGTCGCTGGTGACACTGTCTGTGATTTATTTCAAATTCAAGGCACACTTAACCAGCATGGCTACCTGAGCATTTTGCAGCGATACACCATCCCATCTGGTTTGCACTTAGTGGGACTGTCATTTGTTTTTCAACAGGACAATGACCCAACACACCTCCAGGCTGTGTAAGGGTTATTTGACCAAGAAGGGCAGTATTAGAGTGCTGCAGCAGATGACCTGGTCTCCACAATCACCCGACCTCAACCCAATTGAGATGGTTTGGGATGAGTTGGACCGCAGAGTGAAGGAAAAGCAGCCAGCAAGTGCTCAGCATATGTGGGAACACCTTCAAGACTGTTAGAAAAGAATTCCAGGTGAAGCTGGTAAAGAAAATGTCAAGAGTGTGCAAAGCTGTCATCAAGGCAAAGGGTGGCTATTTGAAGAATCTCAAATATAGAATATATTTTTGGTTACTACATGATTCCATGTGTGTATTTCATAGTTTTCATGTCTTCACTATTATTATACAATGTAGAAAATAGTAGAAATAAAGAAAAAGTATGTGGATTGCAAAACCTACACACATCAACATAGCACAAAGGATAACCCAGTTAATAACCCAGCTGCATGCGCACACGCGGTTACTTACAGGTTTCCCGGCGAGCAGGGCGAAGATGCGTAGCCTCTCCTCCTGCAGGAATGAGTCCGTCTGCATTCTGTTCCAGTCTCCAAGCTGCAGCGCCAGCAGCTCCCGGCCGTACTGAGAGCCCACCGCCTGGGACAGCAGCAGGGAGAGGCGGTGGTCCCCTACACACACACACACACACACACACACACAGGTTAAAGACATCTTAATGAGATCCTACAGCCTGGCCCCAACTCATTTGTGACGCCCTGGGGCCTTATTTATAACCGTTACGTAAATTTCACACTAAATATCTGCGTGTGCCATTTCTGAAAAGAGAACGCACACTCACAAAAATAGAGATTTCTGAAGTCGGCGCACGTCATCCATACGCATGTTTCCAGTTATAAATCAGATCAGTTTTAAAACTGTGCATGTGTGAACAAGCATTATAACTGCGCCTGAATAATGCCCATCATTCACCTTTTATGGTGACGACAACACCCATATTTGCTGTATACTTTGGAAGTACTGGAATTAGACCAAGACAGTGTGTGTATATGTATAAAGGAAATATCAATGGCGAATTTGATCAAATGTCTTGAGGTATTGGCAGAGCTTTCCCCCCCCCATTAACATTTGCTGTATCTGACAGTTTCTGAAACACAAAAACAACTGCAAATACAATGTTTTGTATTTACTTTCTCCCGAACCGAAACATGCTGCACTGCCCCCAAATTCTGAATAACTATACTGACATTTTTAAATGTATTTTTAAAATACAGTAGGCCCACTTACAGTGGTTGTCTACACACTTCAATGCAAAAGATCAACTGTCTGTTCATCTGTATGTTATAAACCACACACCTTTTAGGATGCATAGAGCAAAAACTTGAAATTATAATAGCCTATCTAATAGGCCCAATTAAAACGAGATGCTCATGGTAATTTGTTGTATGGCTTCTTCGGGAATATGAACTCATCATGGCCAGAAAAGGCACAAATGGTTATGATATATGTATTGTTTATAAATGAAATATTGTCTAGGCTACTGGAGAAATTTGACATTACAGAATTCAGACGTAGCCTACAAATGTCATTGGAAAAGGTGAACCGTCTGTTCTACCGTTAAACTGCTCTTCAGATCGGATCACATAGAGCAAAATACTTGAAATAGTGGTAGCTTATTAAATGACAGATGGGACGAATAGTAGTCCATCCTAACTTGTTGGATGCCTATAGGCTATTTCACGAGTATGAAACCATCACAGTCAGAAAAGCTGAGGAATTTATTCTGCAATGATCATGGACATGAAAGAAATCAGAAATAGATTTCAAATTATTTTAGAATGCAAAGAAAATAAATTGTTTTTGGATCTTCTCAACAACAGAAAATGAATAAGGCATCATATACTCCCTATTTGCATAATGCAATTCTGCAACCCCCAGAAACTGTGTACGCATGGTCTACAGTGTGCGGGAGGATAAGCACATTCTCACGTTAAGTTATTATAAATGCAATTTTCATGAAAAACATGCGTGCACCAGTTTGGGGCATATTCTGTGTGTAGGCAACATTTCTAAATGAGGCCCCAGGTCTGCAGCAGGCTTTACCTTCTCACCCCTCATCTATCCATCCATTCATTCCCTTTTCTTCCTGATCTCTGTCCCCCTTCCTCTCTTACCAATCCCCTCAAACTGCGATCTCCCCCAACTCCAATCCCCCCTTTCCTCACCACTCTTCTGAGCCAGCCTGCAGGCGTCACTGATGCAGTGTCCAGTGAGGTAGCTGAAGATGGCCTCCACGTGTCCTCCCGCCTGGCTCAGGCCCACCTCCTGCTCGATCCTCTGGGTGGCGCTGCGGGACAGCCAGGCTGAGAAGCTCCTCCTTCTCTCCAGCTGCTGCAGGTAGCCGCTGGTACCAGGCTCTGGCTCTGTCGTACCCAGCCGACCCCACAGGGCCTCACACAGAGTCCACACCAGAGCCCAGTGAGCCAGGACCGCTACAGGGAGAGGATAGCATTAGCAAGCATATAGTTATATCTGAACTCATTGAGCCAGCAGTGGGAGAGAGAATTAAAACAGAGGTAGCAGGGGTGATGTTAGAATCATAGGGAAGCCATCTACCATTGTGTATCAGAGGGTTGCATAGCTTACCGTCTCCGGCACCAGCCTCCTGGTTGAGGTCTGTGATCCACTCCACGTACTCGTGCAAGGCGGCCACCCCACTCTGGGGCTGGATGAAGGGGCAGGCCCCCTCTGTACTGATGGTGCTGTGCTTCAGGCCGATCTCCAGGGGACGCTGGTACACCGCCTGGCTCTCCTCACTGTCCCGCGGCTCCAGACCAACCACCTGCTCGATCACCACCTTGAACGGACTGTCTGAGAGTCTGTAGGGGGAGGGGAAAGAGGAGTTTAGGGTTCAGTTTCTACCACCCATAACAAGGTCAAGCACTGCTCTGATAGAGTAAGTCTGGATCCCATTCTGACACTCCTACAGCATTGTGTAGATGACAGTGGTCTGGTGTTTGTCTGTTACTCACTGTTTGCGCTTGGCAGGTTTAGGCAGGAATCCAAAACCTCCAGCTCCTGTGTCTCCTTGGTCCTGCTCCTTGTCCCCAGCCCCACTCAGCCTGTCTCCACAGTGGACCAGAGTCCAGCCTGGACCCCAGCCAACCCGGAACGACCGGCCCGTGAACAGAGCTGCATCCATCAGCAGACGGCCCTGGGTGGAGGGAATGTGTTGATTACGTTGACTAGATGATTTAAAACTGCCCGTACTGTACAGCTATGTTCACACATATGAAAACCACAGTGGATTCATTGAAATGATCCAACAAATCTCCATGTTCTCTCCATGTACCTCTGTACTGTATGTATCCCTGTGTGTTCACTCTACTGTACTGTCAGATATTTAAACTCTTAACTATCAAATGTATCATGATGTAGGATGAAGTGTCTAGAAAGACACCGGAAAAATAAATGAATACTACTAGTAGTATAGTTATCATTACCTTCCCCAGTGTGACTGAGTTCTCTGGGGCTACAGGGCCCCCCAGGCGTCGAGCCCCCACCGTCCGAACAGTGGTCTCTGCCGCTGGGGCCGGCAGCAGGAAAGAGGGCCCCAGCGAGGGCCAGGGGGAGAGCCGCGAGGGCTCAGGAACCACAGCGGAAGGCCGAGACATGGACAGCCTCCCGGGAATGCCCCCCCCAAAGGGCACGTCAGGGAGCTGAGGGAAGAGACCTGCCCCGCTGAAACGAGTCTGCAGGAGACCACCGACTGGAGAAAGAGAGCAAGAGAGATCGATGAGCATTTATAATAGCAATAAGGCACCTCAGGGGTTTGTGGTATATGGCCAATATATATATACACTGTTCTTAAGCACGACGCATTACGGAGTGCCTGGACACAGCCCTTAGCCGTGGTATATTGGCCATATACAACAAACCCCTGAGGTGCCTTACTGCTATTATAAATGGGTTACCAACGTAATTAGACCAGTAAAAATAAATGTTTTATCATACCCGTGGTATACGGTATACCACAGCTGTCAGCCAATCAGCATTCAGGGCTCGAACCAGCCAGTTTATAATAGCATTTAAGACATGTTAGGGTCTCTGAGTGAAGGATGGGTGACTGTGTGTGAGGGCAGAAATCATGGTTAGGGCTGTGTGTGACACACTTACTGGAGGGCCTGCCCTGAGTGCCAGGCAGGAGGATGCGAGGGGAGGCCCTGTCTAGAGAGCTCTTCATCCCTCCCTGCTCCAGGAACATGTCACCATCATCATCCTCAGCAAACAGAGATGCCTTCATGATCTGAGAGAAGAGAAACACAAATCACAAACACATTGAGGACTCCTTTAGCCTCAACAAACAGGTAGAATGTGAGGGTGTACAGTAGTATCTTACCTGGAGAGTGTGAGGGTTGATTCCCAGCGAGGAGGCGATCTGACTGGATGCAGAGACAAGGTTGTGTTCTGTGGGGGTCACAGTGCCCAGCCGACTGCCCTTCTCCTCCCCCATGCCGCTCTCCCCCTCCTCCTCCCCCAACATGCTCTCCCCTGGGGCATCCTGGGTAATGTCGGCCATGTCACTGTCCACCTCAGACATGCGGCTCAGCAGCTCCAGCACCGCCGTGGACTGGACACACAGAGCGAATGGACACAGGATACACACACAGCAGGGAAAGTGCAACCAAACACACACAGTAAGGTGACACACACCAAGAGACACACAGACAAAATCAGTTTAGTGTAAATAAATCAAAATGGTCAGCATACACAAGTCAGACAGACCAGCAAAGTCTGATCTTTAATCCGTTTATTTATCAGATTTATCAGATCAAATACAAGATATCACAGATGTATATAGGAGCATGTTTTACATAATAAAATCATTCATAGCTTGACTCAATAATACCCCAAGAGTAGATGTTGTAGCTTCTTAAACCCTCAACCAGAAAGAAGACCTAACCCTGAATATATTCTGCAGGACTGGCAGTTTACGAAGAATTGGAGGTTATCGCACATCACTCATTATCTTTGGTCATCATCTCAAAGCTTGTTTCAAAGAGAAACTAAATATTCATAACAACAAAGAATCAAAAATACATTGTGTAGATTCTTATGAGATACAACCATGATCAATTTGAGGTTTTCTGAAGTTATATTTGATTTTAAAACACATAACAATGGAAGGAACAGTTGGCAAAATACAAACATTTTACAATATAATACAGATTTAATTTAAGAAATCTTAAAATCTTACAAACAAACTCTACTTCTGAGTAAAGACTACACTTCAAACATTTCCTTAAAAAGGGGAAATCTGCAGTTGGTACATCCATTTTAGACTTTGAAAGTAATGATATATACCCATTGATTCTTGAAAAATATAACACAGATGCCTCATGAGCATAGTTTAACTGTCATACACCATCACCACCCAAAATATAAGCTTGTGTTACTCCTTTGTTTGAAAACAATGTAAATTTAAACAAACTGTATAGCCTCAAAACATGGTTAAAACTACAATTTCAATATCATGGATGGTCAGTCCCTGTATCCATAGCGCTGCCCATGAGTTTGGGAGTGGTTACATTTCTCCCGCCCCATCCCTTAGCTGTTTACCAAATCAGTGGCGGGGTGGCGCTTTGTTATTGTTCGAACTGCAGATTGCTGGTTAGATTTTCATATCTAAAAAAAACCCGATTTAACACAGCCTTTAAAGGGATACTTCGGGATTTTGGCAATGAGGCCCTTTATCTACTTCTCCAGATTCAGGTGAACTAGTGGATACAATTTTTATGTCTTTGCGTGCAGAGACAAATTCCAGAAGTATCCCTTTAAAAACACCTTATTTTCAATCCACGGATGACTTCAGGCCATAGCTATTGATCCAGGCTGATGTTTAGCTAAGGACAGTTTATATTTAGAGCACAAATGAAGTTGATGATCCTGAATCAGTTGTGAGGGGCAGAACGTAACCACTAACCAGGACTGACAGACTTCTGACAAACTACCCTGCCCACCTCCTGTCTGTGATTGGTGGGTTGTGGCCTCCACCACCTCAGGTACAGGTGAACCTGGGAGAGGAGAACCCAGCCTTCCCCACACCTCCACTGATAAACAGATAATGTGGGGTGTCCCATCTGATCAGTCGCTATACTCTACAGCCCATCCAACTGATGTCAGACCAATGTTTAGCAGCCTTATTTGGGGTGCAGAGATCACCAACACCATCGAGGGCTACCAAACTTAAAACCTTTCCATAGAAACCTATTGAATACAACCCATAATAGTAGTGGTGAAACAGCTGAGATCTAGGCAGAGGACCCCACACACTGCATGTGGCTGTAATGGTAGTGGAAAGGAAACGGCTTCAATTCAGATCATGTATATTTAGGTTGTATATTGACTAAGGCCATCCAGGTGATGTAGAGAGCAGTGGGTGTGACTGTCAGTGTGGGTGGGCGAGCTGTGCTGCTCCGTCTACCTGAGCCTGTGGCGCCACCTGCTTCTGGGAGGGAGGAAGCTGCTGCAGCCCCGGGGGAAGTGTTGTGGCTGTCTTCAGCTTCTTGGGGTCCACTTTGAGAGGCACTTCCTCATCCTCGTCAGAGTCCAGCAGGCCGTACTTAGAGAAGTGGGCCACCTGCAGACAGAGAGAGATGGGTTACAGACATTGGAAGGGAGATATGGAGACACACCTTCCGTATGCGTCTAGGCATGCTTACTTCAAACACCCAGGAGCCGGTCTCGGGGCGGTACTCAAGGAAGCGGGCGCCCTGTTTGCGTGAGGCGTTCTCCAGGCGGCCCTCGTAGTTCATCTCAGACAGACGCTCAGGGTTCTTTATCTGAGTACAAGTGGTCTTATCATTAGGCCACACCCCATCCAGAGTCACCTCCGCTCGCCTGGCAGAGGAGAGGAGTGAGGGAAAAAGAGGTATAAAATAACATGGGGTAGTAAAGAGGTGAGAGGTAAAGGATGAGAAAGAGAATATCAACTTGAGTTACGTCTCAGCTGTGATCACTATCAGAATATGTTGAATCAGTGTATGACTTCTGTGATGAAATTACAAGGAAACTGATAACGACATTGTCCCCAGTGTGAAGGGTAGTAAGTTTCCCTGTCACATCCTGTCACTGACCTGTTGAGCCCCTCCCCCTCAGCAGGCTTGTTCTTGTCGTCGGGGTAGACGATGACCTCTTTGCGTCTGAAGTGAACAATCTCATCCAGGTTCAGCCCCGTCACATTCACCTCACCATGGAAAAACACTGAGCCGTAACCTGAGAGCCAATCAGAGAGTAGAGCAGTGAGCTACCGACCAATTATTTCCCCAGAGCTGTTTCCACCCGACCAATTAAGAGAATCGTTTACCTTTTCTGCCCACGGTGAAGTTCTCCACCACACACACGCCGTTCTCGTCCACCATCTTGGCCAGCTCGTCCATGGCGGGGATGGTATAGTAGCCCACACGGCACAGAACGATACCTGCAGGGTGTGGGGGAACCTCCTGCACCTCCTCCTCTCGCTCCTCCTGTATGGAGTCCTCTCCCAGCGATATGTCCTCGCTGCTCACCTGGAATCAGAACACTCATGTCAAACCTCAAAAGTAGAGCACTATATGAGAAGCACAGCCAAAAGAAGTCTACTCTGTTCTATCAGCTCACCTCCAGGCCATTCCTGCCCCTGGCCCCCACCCTATGGGCGTTAAGCTCTGAGATGGTGTCCTGCAGGCTGGGCTTGGTGTAGAACTTGTTGATCTCCAGGTCATCCCCTCCCTCCACCACCTCCCTCACATAATCATCCTCATCCACACTGGCACTGTAGGGGGGTGGGACATGGTTCAGCAACAAACATCACACAGATCAATATCCCTGACGGTGTGTGTGGGCGCGTGTCTGACCTGAGTCCGTTGAGGGGGTACTCCGGTGGAGAGGCCAGGTCATCTGTGTCTCTGTTGATTGGGCTGCTGTACAGGCTGCTGCCATTCAGGTTCTTCAGCACCAGCTTCTTGATGCTCTTCCTGGTTTACAACACCACAGAGAAACACACAGATCAGATACCATACACCAACATCACTGTCAGAAGACAGACAGAAGCAAATAGCTGCACCTCATACAAGAGGTTACACAAGAGTTGAAAAGCTAGCGAATACTACAACTTGGTTTTCGGTAAGAAAAACACAACAGAAAACAACTAAAAATCGGTAAATCAGTTGAAACAGAAACATGTGAACTAGCTACAAGCGAATTTCCACAGACGGCCACCTACCTGGGCATGAAGGCTCCATTGGTGAGAGAAGGCTCGTCGTCATCCAGCCCGTCAAACAGCTGAGACTTGGAGGAGCCCGAAGATGTCAGAGCTTTGGGCCGCACACGTGTCGCAGGCCGCGGCGTCAGCTTGTAGTGAGTGGGCGTGGTCAACGCCTTCTGGGCCGCCGGATTGGTGGGCTTTAGACGCTCCTCCTTCTTCTTGGGGTCAGAGAGGGGGTTTCTGAAGAGAGGGGAGTCACCAAAGGGGGAGTAGGCCAGAGCATTGATCTGCTGCTGCAGCACTGCCTGTTGGGCCGCCGCCGCATTAGGGTCCGTCAGCGCTGGGAGGAGAGAGAGAGAATTATAGCTTCACCTAGCCTTCAAGGGCTACTGGAAGTTTCCACCACAGTGTAATGTTATCTAGCCAGTTTCTTCAGTACACTGAAAGAGTAATACAACTAGGTACTAGAGGAAAGTGCTGGAGAATGTGCTTTCACAATCAGCTTGAGACTGGGCAGAGGAGATAGAGGTGGTAGACGGAAGTGGTATTTACCGACGGGCTGTTGTTGTGCTCCAAAGCCCAGAGTGCTGGTTCCTGTGCTGAATCCCTGCGGTCCGAACGCTCCCATTGTTCCCAGAGTGGAACCCAGTGTCTTGTTATTCCCAAAAAGAGACATCTGCCCAGTGCCCACCGCTAACAAAACACAGAACACACTTAGAGAAACATCCACAGGGGAGTACTAATGACTGACAATACAGACTCCGGTAAAACACCCAAACGGGCAGGTGTTTGTTTTTGCTTTTCTTTACATGATGGAAATTTCATGTATTTTTGGTTTCTTTATTATTGTATCCCAGGCCTATGACGCTCTTTCCGTTCATACCTGCTCCAAAGCCGGCTCCCAGTCCAGTCCCCAGTCCTCCTGCTGCCGTCTTGTTCCCAAAGAGGCTTCCGCCAGCAGCAGTGGGCCCAAAACCTTCACACAACACAGAGATAACACGATCACTTAAATGGCCAATACAATTATCTATAGAAGATTTATTTGCAAGTACTAGCCTTTATCACACAGGTGCACTCCAATAAGGGCAGATGATCAACTCACCGAAGTTAGATGGGTTGGTGCCTGTTCCGAGGGTGAGAGCGGATTTGTTGCCGAAGAGGCCGGTGCCTGTGCCAAACGACGAGGCGCTGGTGGTGGTGGCGCCAAACCCTGCAGTCTTATTACCAAACAAGCTCTGCTAGGGACAGAGAGCAGATTAATACACGCCCATCCCACCATGCCTGTACCTAACAACTGTGTAAAAGCCTGCGCAGTCGAGTCTATTAACACCTGTGTGCCGACGTTCCCGAAGGCGGTGTTGGTTTGTCCGAAGAGCCCAGTGCCTGTCCCAAAGCCTGTGGCTGGTGTGGTCTGAGCTGTGTTTCCAAACAATCCCCCTGCCTGGGATGCCGCGGTGCTCCCAAACAGACCCCCCTGGGATGGAGAGAGAGTTACTCTAGTGGAATGGTACAACACAGACAGAGTTAATGTTAGGCGCGTGAGTGTATTAACATGTACGTGTGAGCTCTCACCATGGTGCTGGTTTGTTGGGGCTGGCCCATGGTGCTGGTGTTGCCGAAGGAGAATCCTGTATTGGGTGTGGTTGTGGCCTGACCGAAGGGCTTGAACAGGCTGGCTGCCTGCTGGGCCTGCTGGGGCTGTTGCTGCTGGCCAAACAGACTGCCTGTGGCTGCACCAAACCCACCTGTACCTGGGGACAGGGAGTTAAAACTGTACTATATAATACATTTGTATATATATATATATATATATATATATATATATTTTCTATTGAGCGCTGTCTATGGGCCTATGTGACTTACTGGTGCCGAAGTTGGTTTTGGCCTGGCCGAAGGAGAAGCCTGTGTTGGTGGCTGAGGAGCCGAACAGCCCTGCAGCCCCCGTACTGGGGGTGGCTGCGGCCGCAACCCCAAAGAGACCCCCCGTTGGTGCAGCCATGGGGTTAGTGGGGCCCTTCCTTCCTGCCTGGTAGTCCTCCAACCTCAGCTCCTACACAGAGCAAACACCACACAGGAGAGAGGGTGAGTGAGGCCTGGGCTGCACTGATCCAATCTTGCACTGGCTCCACGCACTGGCTCCACACACACCCTAAAATGACACTCACAAAACCACACATTCACCACATACGCACACACGCATTCAGACAACATAAACACACTTTTACACTCATATGCTGCGGCTACTCTGTTCTATATTTGACTCCTACTATTATCTATCCTGATGCCTAGTCACGTTACCCTGCCTTAATGTTCATATCTACCTGAAATACCTCATACCCCTGCACAGTGATCTGGTACTCCCTGTATATAGCTTAATTATTGTGTATTTTATTCCTCGTGAGATATATATATATATATATATATATACTGCATCTGCTGGGAAGGGCTTGTAAGCAAGCATTTCACAGTAAATGCTACACCTGTTGTATTCTGCGCATGTGACAAATTCAACCTGATTTTGATTCAATACTTTAAAGTGGATTCCTCTCCTCGTCTCTTTCCCTTTCATTTGAACTGATCTAAAAGACAGAGGGCAGCTGAAAGTAACTGCATAATAATGGCCCACCTCCAGTGATTTGTTCTCATACTCCTTCATGGCCGTGATGCACTGGTGCTTGGTGTTAATGCTCGTGGTCACACCCCCTTTCACCATGGTGTCACTTCCTGTTGCAGGCTGAGGAGGACAGAAGAGGACATTCATTGGAATACAAACTCCTTTACTGTATTGTAGCAGGATAAAGTGATTACTCGTACACATTGCAGAGAAAGCTGACCTATGAATTTCTTGAGGATTACAGTAAAGAGTCGCATGACATACAGCAGTAAGTACAGACCTTTTTAGATAAAATAACATTCCATACACAACACTAGACAGAGTCCTAGTACAGTAGTTTGGCCCAGGTGTAATGGGCTAGCCTAGGTCAGGCCAAACTCACATTGAACTTGACAGTGGTGCCTGGCTGAGCGGCTTGCTGAGTGAAACCTGAAGCTCCGAACAGGGAGGCAGATGCCCCTCCGAAGGGGTTGGAGTTGGTCGCCCCAAACAGCCCCCCGCTGCTGGCTGCGCTCGTGCCAAACGCTAGACAAAAAAAAACATGTTAACGATCTAGCCAGACATCGATAATGATGTAGGACCATGTGACCTGACCAAGATAACTCCTGCCCCTCATGGGTGATCTAAAATCCTTCTGAAATATGAGCAATATACAACATCAAATGCATCTAATCAAAAGAGAAACAAATATAAGGTATTACACATCATGATCTCATTGTATTTCATTGAACACCAGCTGTCACACAATTACTACAACAGACCAGAGCCCTCTATCTACGACAATTTTACAGGCTAAATAGAAGGCACTGGAGTGGCCATAGGAGTGCCACCACAAAATAATCAAAATTTTCAAAACCAGTTCTATTTGCCATTGTTGCATCTATGGAACTCTGAGAAAGGCACAGAATTCTAAGCTTACACTCCATAGACCCAGTCGGTATTAGATAGAACGTCGCGACCCTGCCTGCCTGCGGGGAAAACAACCTGTGGTTACCCCATGGACTCACAGCAAAAACCTGACCTTTTTCAAATGCAATTTTATTTTTATTGTTGTCTGCTTGTTTTAGTCAATTACTTTTCAACATTGCCTGGTCCCTAGTGTTAAAAAAAACAAACATAATATTGTAGGGCTTCCCTCATGCCCCTTTTCATGACGATGATAGCAGCCACTTGAGCGAGTGAGCGCTAGCTCGCTACCGACCGGAACATGAAGCCTGACAAAACCAACAAAAACGGACTATACAGCTACAAGTAGTGAGTGGAGTTAAAATCGAACTGTACTAAACAAGTTAAATATCTTACATGTGATGAAATGTTTTCCACATATAGCCTACTTGAACACAGCGTCCCCACATTTTCCACTCTCCCACACCGAATAGCCTGAAGCCACAGGGCTCTTCTTGCAGGCTCCATTTCCCTGAGGAGCATTGCGAACCACAGGTCTGGATTTTTGGCCTGGCTACATGTACATTGAACAACACAGTAGTCAGTGGTGTAAAGTACTTAAGTAAAAATACTTTAAAGTACTAAAGTCACTTTTTGGGGTTATCTGTACTTTACTATTTATATTTTTGCCAACTTTTACTTCACTACATTCCTAAAGAAAATGTACTTTTTACTCCATACATTTTCCCTGACACCCATAAGTACTTGTTACATGTTGACAGGAAAATGGTCCGATTCACAGACTTATCAAGAGAACATCCCTGGTCATCCCTACCTATATTTTGTCACCGTTTATGATGAGTATTTTTGTAAATTGATGTGCACATTCACCGACAGTGTTGGTGGGAATACATTTTCTGAACATCACACGCATCACATAAAATGCTGTTTTTGGATATAAATATGAACACTATCGAACAAAACATACATGTATTGTGTAACATGATGTCCTAGGAGTGTCATCTGATGAAGATTGTCAAAGGTTAGTGCTTCATTTAGCTGTGTTTTGCGTTCTTGTGACATATATCCTTGCTTGGAAAATGGCTGTGTGGTTATTTTTGTCTATGTACTCTCCTAACATAATCTAATGTTTTGCTTTCGCTGTAAAGCCTTTTTGAAATCGGACATTGTGGTTACATTAAGGAGAAGTGTATCTTTAAAATGGTGTAAAATAGTCGTATGTTTGAGAAATTGAAACTATGATATTTTTGCTGTTTTGTATTTCGCGCCATGCTATTTCACTGGCTGTTGAATAGTGTGGGACGGTCAACAATTTGTGGGTGTGGTCGAGGAGAATCCCTTATTAATACGTGAATACCGACTGGGACTACATAGTACACCCAATATGACCACTGTCCTACTGGTCACGGAACATTCCTTTGAATGTGAATGCATGATAGTAGAACTAATCCTATGGTAAACCTGTTTGAACAACCTCAATGCTAGACAGTAAAAATAGACACTGACTGCCAAAGGAGGCTGGTTTGGCGGCTCCGAAAGCATTGCTCTGCTGGGAGAAGAGTCCTCCGCCGCCGCCCGTGTTGGTGCTGCCGAACAGGCTAGTGGACGTGCCGCTGGCCGCGCCAAACCCAAAGCCGCTACTGGTGGACGACGTTACGGGCTGGCTGAACGTACTGGAACCAAACAGGCCACCTGGGGAGGGACACACACCACCTCAAACCAGCTCACACACAGGTCCCTATGGCCAGCTGTAAGGGTGCTCAACTCAAATTCTTGTAGGACCCGAGCTAACGGTTCGGTTTCATGTTCACTGAGGATCCTCTAGAACTGGAGTTGTGCATCCATGATCTGACTAAGCCAGTCAGATGGGCCTTTAGGTCCATCTGAACTAGTTTATGGGAGCCCCTAATCATTTCACTCATCACAAGGAGAGGTGGTCTCAAATAACATGCAGCCCTTCATCACCCTTGTCCCAACTTTTTCTTTCCTCTCACTCAGCACAAATAACCCATGAACTCTCACATATATTACAGACAATAGGGCCATACACAGTGCCACCTGTCTACATGATCACACTCCCTTTAAGAGCAGAATGCAGACTGTGGCTTTGCTCCAAACCAAATACTACATATTGAATATACTTTGTATGTACGGAAACCCCTTTCAAGAGTATAACAGGGACTGTGGGTGCGCAGCCTTTTTGTGTGTGCACAGCCGCCTGTTTAACAGCGGGTCGTGTGTGTGCGCGCGTCAACCCATGCTTACCTCCTCTACCTGCACCAGTTTGGATTTGTTGAGGATTGGCTGTCACCACTTTTGAGAGAGTAAAGCATTACAGGGTGGGGTTAGACACACATATTCAACCACCACATGTCAGTAGCAGCATCAAGGTGGGCACAGAAAACACTCACCATTGTATATTGAATAATAGATTAATGTATAGAGCACATAGTCAGCTCTCTGTCTACTGCGAGTGGCAGTGTGATCATGCAGGTTCACTGTTCAGGCAGACATCACAGTACAAAAGCTAGTCTTAAACATGTTCAACGTCGTACTTTATCAGTGCTATCATATTGACACATGGGAATCCCCCTGAAGCTATGTGGTTAAAATGCCAGTGGGAAATTTCATAATGGAATCTGTAGGTTATGCAAAAGTTATACAAAAGACCTTATGCCACAGACACCTTTCTTCTGTGGCTATTCATTCAAATGAAGAACACGGTCGTCCTGAACCGTCAGCAGAGTTAACCCCTAAACCACTGCAATGGAGAACACTGGCCTGGTTCTAAACCCAGAGCATAGTTGCAGAAACCATACTGCTTTAGGGCCTCAGCAGATTATAGTGAAAAAAGTATTCAGGAAAGCAGCTATGGCCCCTGTACTACAGGATGTTAATTAGAAGAACAGATCTGACATTCGACAGGATTAGGCAGGTACTGAGTTATTAACATGTGTTATAGTCAGGATCAGGGAGATGTGGCAAACCTGGTTTATTCTGCGTCGCCCCAAAGAGTCCTCCAGTGTTGTTGGTTGCCCCAAACGCTGAGGCCCCGAAGCCACCTGTCGTCGCCCCGAAGCCAGTGTCTGCAAACACAGGGTCAACACCCCCCTCTTATAATCCGGAACAATTTAACTTTACTTGAGAGTGAATGCTGAGGCGAAGACATTGATGAGACAAGCAGGAAAGCATAAAGGTACTCAACTTGTCAGGGCATACATTAAAATAAACTGTACACTTGCTTCCTACTGTTGTTACTTACTTTGTTGTCCAAACGTGGATGAAGTCCCAAATCCTCCGGTCCCTCCCCCGAAAGGAGCACCAAATGACTTGTTGAACATCTTCTCCTGCTAGCAGGACTGCATATGTCTGCTCAGCATTTCACAAAATTACAAACTTCAGTTTATATCAGCAGACAAAAATAACTGACAAACATAATTGACAGTAACTAAATACAATTACAGTAATCACGTAAATGTTCTAAGTTACCAAGATCTAGCTGGCTATGTATGATTTTTGGGCATGGAACAAATTAATGAGATACAGTACATTCGTTTTAGGTATTCCAATAGCCAAGAAGAGAGCAGGCTCTGGCTGAACACAGTAGCTGATTTATATCAGCGCGTGAACGACGTTGACATTACAAAAGGCTTTCCATTAGAAGCTAAGGTTTTCTATGAGACAGCCAATTGGCCTGTAAAATGTTTTATTGTTAGACATTAAACTGGTTTTAGCATAACCTGGCCTATATGGCAGTTATAATAACACACATAGCAACACAAAAACGGATTAACGTTAGTTGAGTAATGGAATTGAGAGAAGCAGTGTACAGTAAATTAGTTATGGTGGTGCGAGGTTCCAGAAAACAGGACTAACGTTAGTTCCACTATAATTCCTGTAATGAGAACCTAGTTAGCTAGCTAGCTAACTCAGCTACTGTAACGTTAGTTAACCACCGTCCGCACATGTCAAATTCACTACCTGCCAGTCCTTCAGTTCATTGATATATATTTTTTTAGAGCAAAGGCCAAGAGTCCGTGCAGAAACAGTTGAACTACTTTAGCTAGATTTCGCTAACAAATAGCGCTCACCGCTCGGTTGGCTTGTTAACTAAAGATTATGTTTTGTTTATTCCATGTTTAACTCTGTGTTGTTGTATGTGTCGAATTGCTATGCTTTATCTTGGCCAGGTCGTAGTTGCAAATGAGAACTTGTTCTCAGCTAGCCTACCTGGTTAAATAAAGGTGAAATAAAAAAAGTACGTTTGAAAACCAGCTAGGCGCCAGAATGTGTTCTCTCATCACGCCAAGACAAGGCCTGGCAGACGTCGTTAGTTAACTAGCTGCTAACGCACTACTTACACAGCCTGATATTAAAAGTCTTTAGCCAGTTAATTGCCCACTTCAAAACATTAAGAAAATGATCACACCAACGTCGCACAAGATAAAACCAGATATGACCAGTTTAACCTGCTAACTAACGTTAGTTATAAACATCCGCAAATGTCGCTGGTGAGTCAGAACCGCAAATCTGTTAACGTTGGCTAACAGTTAGCTCACTAATTAGCTAGCTCCTGTTAGCCAACTCTCTCTGGCACGATAACAATCTTTGATATCCAACAAATGTATCTAGGTCGTTCAAGTCTACACTATAGTTAGATATATTGACAACTTTAACAGACCAAAGTTACTAGCTAACTGTTAAAGAACTCATTGCTAGCTAGTTGTGATGTTGTGCTAACTACCTTGATATGTAATCCAGTTGAAAAAGGGATGGAAGGACAATGTTAAAACTCACCGTAAATCCGATTATGTTCAATACAATACGTGTCTTGTGATCCAGTCACAATATGGGTGTAAATAAGGTCGAAGTCTCTAAACTGGAATAGATTGTAATGTTCTTTTTCCGAAACTGCGGCTTTTCGTTGCACAACGAGGAGGGAAACTGCGGTAACGAGGCCAAAATACGTCACGACGCACGGCGGCTACGTTCTGAATATGTCGACGCGCACCAACGTTTTATCGGTCCTAGAATATCTATGGCAAGACTTGAAAATGGTTGTCTAGCAATGATCAACAACCAATTTGACAGAGCTTGAATAATTTTGAAAATAATAATGGGCTAATATTGTACAATCTAGGTGTGCAAGGCTCTTAGAGGCTAACCCAGATAGACTCACAGATGTAATCGTTGCCAAAGGGGATTCTAACATGTATTGGCTCGTGTGTGAATACTTATGTAAATGAGATATTTCTGTATTTCACTTCCAATACATTTGCAAACATTTCTAAAAACACATGTTTTCACTTTGTCATAATGGGATATTATGTGTAGATGACTGAGAAAACAAATCTATTTGATCAATTTTGAATTCAGGTTATAACATAATATCATGTGTAATAAGTCAGGGGTATGAATACTTTCCGAAGGCACTTGATGTACACTATATGACCAAAGGTATGTGGACACCTGCCCGTCAAACATTTAATTCCAAAATCATGGGCATTAATATGGAGTTTGTCCCCCCTTTGCTGCTATAATAGCCTCCACTCTTCTGGGAAGGCTTTCCACTAGATGTTGGAACATTGCTGCAGGGACTAACTTGCATTCAGCCACAAGAGCATTAGTGAGGTCAGACACTGATGTTGGGCGATTAGGCTTGCAGTCAGCGTTCCAATTCATCCCAAAGGAGTTCGATGTGGTTTAGGTCAGGGCTCTGTGCATGCCAGTCAAGTTTTTCCACACCGATCTCAACAAACCATTTATGTATGGACCTCGCTTTGTGCACAGGTGCATTGTCATGCTGAAACAGGAAAGGGCCTTCCCCAAACTGTTGCCACAAAGTCGGGAGCACAGAATTGTCTAGTATGTCATTGTATGGTGTAGTGTTAAGATTTCCCATCACTGGAACTAAGGGGCCTAGCCCGAACCATTAAAAACAACCCCAGCCCATTATTCCTTCTCCACCAAACTTTACAGTTGGCACTATGCATTCGGGCAGGTAGTGTTCTCCTGGCATCCGCCAAACTAAGATTCGTCCGTTGGACTGCCAGATGCTGAAGCGTGATTCATCACTCCAGAGAACGTGTTTCGACTGCTCCAGAGTCTAATGACGACAAGCTTTACACCACTCCAGCCGACACTTGGCATTGTGCATGGTGATCTCTTAGGCTTATGTGTGGCTGCTCGGCCATGGAAACCCATTTCATGAAGCTCCCGACAAACAGTTCTTGTGCTGACGTTGCTTCCAGAGGCAGTTTGGAACTCGGTAGTGAGTGTCGCAAACGAGGACAGAAGATTGTTACTCGCTTCGAGCACTCGGCGCTCCCATTCTGTGAGCTTGTGTGGCCTACCACTTCACTGCTGAGCCGTTGTTGCTCCTAGATGTTTCCACTTCACAATAACAACACTTACAGTTGACCGGGCAGGTCTAGCAGGGCAGAAATGTGACAAACTGACTTGTTGGAAAGGTGGCATCCTATGACGGTGCCACCATGAAAGTCACTGAGCTCTTCAGTAAGGCCCTTCTACTGCCAGTGTTTGTCTATGGAGATTTCGTGGCTGTGTGCTCGATTTTATACACCTGGCAATAACTGGTGTGGCTGAAATAGCCGAATCCACTAATTTGAAAGGGAGTCCACATACTTTTGTATATATAGTGCATATATATTTATAGTCCGGACTCCGACATTGCTCGTCCTAATATTTCTATATTTCTTAATTCCATTATTTTTTATTTTAGATTTCTGTGTATTGTTCTGTATTGTTAGATATTACTGCACTGTTGGAGGTAGGATCACAAGCATTTTGCTGCACCCTTATGCAACCAATACAATTTGATTTGAAAATAGTTATTGGTTAAGTATCTAACTATCTATTTAGCAGTCTTGTGGTTTGGAGGTAAAAGCTGTTCAGGGTCCTGTTGGTTCCAGACTTGCTGGATTGGTACTGCTTGCTGTGCAGTAACAGAGAGAACCGTCTATAACTTGGATGGCTGGAGTCTTAAGCATCCGACCGCAAGGCGCTACAGCGGATAGTGCCTGCGGACCAGTAAATCACTGGGGACGAGCTCCCTGCCATCCAGGACCTCTATACCAGGTGCACGGCAAGCGATACCAACAGGACCCTGAACAGCTTCTACCCCCAAGCCATAAGACTGCTAAATAGTTAGTTAAATAGTTAACCAGATAACTACCTGGACTATCTGCCTTGACCCTTTTTGCACTAACTTTGTTTTAACTAATCACTTACGCTGTTGCTACTGTTTATTATCTATCCTGTTGCCTAGTCACTGTATTCCTAGTTATATGTACATATCTAACTCAATTACCTCGTACCCCTGCACATCGACTCTGTACTGGTACCCTGTGTATGTAGCCACGTTATCGTTAGTTATTATAGTTTATTTATTATTACTTTTATTATTACGCGTTATTACTTTTCTATTATTACTCTATTTTCTTTATCTCTGCATTGTTATTTTCTTTCTCTCTGCATTGTTGGGAAGGGCCCGTAAGTAAGCATTTCACTGTTAGTCTACACCTGTTGTTTACGAAGCATGTGACAAATCAAATGTTATTTTATCTGATAATGGCTGACCCTGGCCATAACCCCACTCAGAGGGTGTCACCAGTTACAACAGCCACAAAGTCAAAATGGCTATATTGTAAAAATTCATAAAAACGAAAATGAGCTTTTTGGTCTTAAATTGAAGGTTAGGGTTAGGCATACGTTTATCAGTGTGGTTAAGGTTAGGATTAAGATATAGCCATAATTATTACTTTGCGGATGTGGTAACTAGTGACGACCGTGGGATATGCAAAAAACACATTTCCAAATAGGACAAATATAAGCACCCACCAAATTATTAATACTAGATTTATTGTCATGATAGCCATCTGCAGTCGTCAGCAGTGTCTTTAGAAGCAGACGTAGAGCAGGGCAGCCGTGGGACCAGCCAAAAGACCAACCAGGACAGACACTTTTTTAAGGGGACTTTCTGACCAGCAGCATGCCTTTACAGCCCGACTAGTGATCAAGACAAAGGAGATGATTGTGGACTACCGGAAAAAGAGGACCGAGAATGCCCCCATTCTCATCGACGGGGCTGCAGTGGAGTAGGTTGAGAGCTTCAAGTTCTTTGGTGTCCACATCACCAACAATCTAACATGGTCCAAGCACAGCAAGACAGTCGTGAAGAGGGCACGACAAAACCTATTCCCCCTTAGGAAACTGAAAAGATTTGGCATGGGTCCTCAGATCCTCAAAAGGTTTTACAGCTGCACCATCGAGAGCATCCTGAATGGTTGCATCACTGCCTGGTATGGCAACTGCTCGGCCTCCGACCGCAAGGCACTACAGAGGGTAGTGCGAACGGCCCAGTACGTCACTGGGGCCAAGCTTCCTGCCATCCAGGACCTCTATACCAGGCGGTGTCAGAGAAAGGCCCTAAAAATTGTCAAAGACTCCAGCCACCCTAGTCATAGACTGTTCTCTCTGCTACCGCATGGCAAGCGGTACCGGAGAACCAAGTCTAGGTTCAAGAGGCTTCTAAACAGCTTCTACCCCCAAGCCATAAGACTCCTGAACATCTAGTCAAATGGCTGCATTGTTGGTTAGGGGCTCGTATGTAAGCATTTCACTGTAAGGTCTACACCTGTTGTATTTGGCGCATGTGACTAATGCAATTTGATTTGATTTAATTTCTAAAACTGATCCTTCATTATTTTACTCCTAAATTTAACCAAACCCTTAACCCGGGCCTAACCCTTCCCTAACCTAATTTTAACCCGTTTGGAAATTAAATATCATTTTGCAGTTTGCACGCCAGACACGGTCCCCTTCGTTTTTCCCGATCAGGACAGAGCAGCTATAGGCCTGAGGATAGTGTGAGGAGAGCAGGGCCAGTTAAACAATAATTGTGTTTTGAAGTGTTTTGATAGAGACACGGTAGAGAGGCCCCTTGGCTCTCTTGCCTTCTGGGTTTCTGATGGGCAAATGAAGAGTTTTCCCTCCAGGAGATGATCTATAAGAAATGAATAATTTAATGTATGACTTTTTGTTTTCTGATACAATTGAAACTTTCTAAATCAATTCTGGCCTCTTGTCAAATAGTCCTACTCCAGTCTCCTTTTAACTTCATTTATCACCTGATTTACAAAAGGCACATCTCAATAGGTGGTCCAGTTATCCTCATGATGACATGGTGTCTCTATTGCTTCTCTATTGTTCCCACCAGTGAGTGTGGAGGCTGATGACATCAGAGGGCACCATCATACCACATCCTTGAATGGCCTACTCCTTGAACTTTGCAGTTATGTCTAAAAAGACACTATTTTGCTCAAAACATATATTTTTAACCTTAAGTGTGTGTAGGCCTACATTACTGTATTTATTATACATGGGATATTGTTTTTCAACAGGATAAATTCAACATTAGCTGGAGCGCGTCTTTCAAGGTGTTGTCCTTTGACCACTAGATGTCCTCAGTCGTATTTAGATCATGATTCAAACGTATATTGATTGGCTGACATGTACCAACCTTTGTGGGAGTAAAGCATAATGTTAAAAATATGGTTGTTTCATTTTATTATTGAAAGAAAATAGAATACGATAAAATATAATGGAATACTATAGAATATAAATCTTCCAGAATGCCATCATGACATGTTTAATAAACTGTGAAAAAATGGTTTAATAAAATGTGAGCATGCGATTTTTGGTAGTAGCTCTTTTGGATATAATGTAAACCTTTTCTAAGCCCCTGCGTGTTGCCAGACAGTGCAGATTCAAAGGATTACATTTTGCAGTCGGTTCGTTTCTTCAACCTTGAACCTACGTATAGCAGCAAACGATCCGGTAGGAACGCCTCCTACCATGAATGTCAGCTCAATTGCCCAATGAGAGCACAGAGCAAGACAGCAGTTCCTGTTTCAGTGGGTATGTTAGCCTCAGCAGCGAGAGGGAGCCTGTCGAAACAAGGTACCAAACATTTCCTTAATTGTTATGTAGATAGACTGTAACTATCAAGATGTTGTCCACGGGGGTCATGCAACAGTGTTTCAATGAAGTATAACGTCAGAACTAATGTAGGCCTACATTGAAGTTGGCGTTTGCTAGAGAGTGGATGCGTTAATTTCTGTGCTCTCCAGTCACTTTTCCAAGGCTATGATTGAGGATGTGTTGTTTTGGTATTGAGTTTTCTATGCTTATTTCCTAGCTACTACAATATATCAAACTTGACCCTGGTGTATTAATAACAGAAAAGAGAGTTTGCTTCAGTATTTTAGAATCAACTATTCTTTGCACGCAAACTATGCAGAATAATTATCTTTTCAAATGTTATTTTTCTTTTGACCGCAGCTAGTTGGTGGCACCTTAATTGGGGAAGACAGGCTCATGGTAATGGCTGGAGCAGGTAGTGGAATGGTATCAAATGCATCAAACACATGGTTTCCATTTGTTTGATGCCATTCCATTTGCTCCATTCTAGCCATTATTATGAGCTGTCCTTGCAGCAGCCTCCACTGCCTTTTGATACATTTATGAGTTTTAAAGCATTAAATAGTCTATCATGGGTCTCAACAGTCTACATGTTGCTCAAAATCTAAGTTAGATTGTAGTGCTGGAGTGATTCAATGAAATGTTTTGGCAATGTGTGGTGGTGGTGGTCAATGTCAAAGTTCAAGAGTTTGTCTGATATGAGATTAAAGCGGCACCCCAGACTTTAAATCACCCAACATTATACAGTAGCCCACTGGGGATTAGCTGACCAGAGAGGATCTTAAAAATTGGCTTTATTCCTGCCATTGTTCCTTTTGTCATAATTGCATTATGAATCATGCATTGGCTGGCCTGATTTTGTATTGTGGAAACAAAAATGTTAATTGTTCATTGACGTATCATAGATTAATCAATTGTTGATTATTGATCTATGTGTATTCTGAAGTATTGGTTTGTGTTTCTAGGCATTGTGTGTGAGGGTCCCGTCTTCTGATATTACCTGGACCTCCACAGAGACTGGGCCTGCTGTGGAATTTCCACCCCTCAGAAAGAACGACAGCTGGGACAGAGAACAGACAGCAACATCCACATACAGGAGAAATAATAGCCTGGAAGTTCCTAGAGGCAGACTGGAAGAGAAGGGACAGTCCTAAATGTGTAGTACAGTAGAAGCACCAGCTATGTCAGAGAGTAACAGGGTGATAGCTGCTTTTCTGTAAAGTCCATCCACCTGGGCAAGATTGAATCAGTGTTATCAACCCAGTGCCACATCTCAATTTTCGCTCTGTGAACATGCGCGTGGTATCTCTACCCAAAGGAAAGTTGGCCAGTAACCCCATACACTGGTAACGGCATCACGCAATGTGAACAGTGATTTGCATCATTTGGAGAGAGCAAATCTGAAGTATTATTCTTATTTTTTTACCTGGGAAATTAACAATTTACAACCGTTACATTTTTGCTCCAAGAGATTGGTCTGATTACCTCTGGAATCATGGGGGCCACTGGTTATGGATACTATCGTATCGTTATCTTCTTCTCCATGTTTACTGGCTACTCCCTGTACTACTTCAACAGGAAGACCTTCTCTTTTGTCATGCCCTCTGTGATGGAGGAGATTAAACTGGACAAGGAAGACTTGGGTAAGAGCAGTCTTATGCTATATACAGTTGAAGTTGGAAGTTTACATACACCTTAGTCAAATACATTTAAACTCAGTTTTTCACAATTCCTGACATTTAATCCTAGTAAAATTCCCTGTCTTAGGTGAGTTAGGATCACCACTTTATTTTAAGGATGTGAAATGTCAGAATAATACTAGAGAGAATGATTTATTTCAGCTTTTACTTCTTTCATCACATTCCCAGTGGGTCAGAAGTTTACATACACTCAATTAGTGTTTGGTAGCATTGCCTTTAGATTGTTTAACTTGAGTCAAATGTTTCTTGTAGCCTTCCACAAGCTTCCCACAATAAGTTGGGTGAATTATGGCCCATTCCTCCTGACAGAGCTGGTGTAACTGAATCAGGCTTGTAGGCCTCCTTGCTCGCACATGCTTTTTCAGTTCAGCCCACACATTTTCTATAGGATTGAGGTCAGGGCTTTGTGATGGCCACTCCAATACCTTGACTTTGTTGTCCTTAAGCCATTTTGCCACAACTTTGGAAGTATGCTTGGGGTCATTGTCCATTTGGAAGACCCATTTGCGACCAAGCTTTAACTTCCTGACTGATGTCTTGAGATGTTGCTTCAATATATCCACATAATTTTCCTACCTCATGATGCCATCTATTTTGTGAAGTGCACCTGTTCCTCCTGCAGCAATGCACCCCCACTACATGATGCTGCCACCCCCGTGCTTCACGGTTGGGATGGTGTTCTTCGGCTTGCAAGCATCCCCCTTTTTCCTCCAAACATATCGATGGTCATTATGGCCAAACAGTTCTATTTTTGTTCCATCAGACCAGAGGACATTTCTCCAAAAAGTGCGATCTTTGTCCCCATGTGCAGTTGCAAACCGTAGTCTGGCTTTTAGGGTGGTTTTGGAGCAGTGGTTTCTTCCTTGCTGAGCGGCCTTTCAGGTTATGTCAATATAGGACTCGTTTTACTGTGAATATAGATACCGTTGTAACTTTTTCCTCCAGCATCTTCACAAGGACCTTTGCTGTTGTTCTGGGATTGTTTTGCACTTTTCGCACCAAAGTACGTTCATCTCTAGGAGACAGAATGCGTCTCCTCCCTGAGTGGTATGACGGCTGCGTGGTCCCATGGTGTTTATACTTGCGTACTATTGTTTGTACAGATGAACGTGGTACCTTCAGGCGTTTGGAAATTGCTCCCAAGGATGAACCAGACTTGTGGAGGTCAACAATTATTTTTCTGAGGTCTTGGCTGATTTATTTAGTTTTTCCCATGATGTCAAGCAAAGAAGCACTGAGTTTGAAGGTAGGCCCTGAAATACATCCACAGGTACAGCTCCAATTGACACAAATGATGTCAATTAGCCTATCAGAAGCTTCTAAAGCCATTACATCATTTTCTGGAATGTATCAAGCTGTTTAAAGGCACAGTCAACTTAGTGTATGTAAACTTCTGACCCACTGGAATTGTGATACAGTGAAATAATTTGTCTGTAAACAATTGTTGGAAAAATGACTTATGTCATGCACAAAGTAGATGTCCTAACCGACTTGCCAAAACTATAGTTTGTTAACAAGTAATTTGTGGAGAGGTTGAAAAACGCGTTTTAATGACTCCAACCTAAGTGTATTTAACTTCCGACTTCAACTGTAATTCATCTTTGTTGAGACATGCATCCTATGAAATGCTGTGTGAATTCATTCAATATTATGTGAGAGAATGTGCAGCAGTCACTGTAAGCAACTTTTATTAAGCACACCTCTGTATAGAGATGACGTTGTATTTATCTTTAGGCAATTCACTGACCCACATAAGAAAATCAGTTTGGGCCTTCTATCTAAGGTTTAGAACCATGTTCAGATCTATATCTCTTGTGATTGATGTCCTGTTAAGAATGTGTTTTCCTCTCCTGTCCTCTTAGGCCTAATCACCAGTAGTCAGACCATGGCCTATGCCATCAGTAAGTTCATCAGTGGTGTATTGTCCGACCAGATCAGCGCTCGCTGGCTCTTCTCCATTGGCCTCTTGGTGGTGGGGGGCATCAACGTGATCTTCTCATGGTCCTCCACTGTGACTGTGTTTTCTGCTCTGTGGTTTGTCAACGGTCTGGGCCAGGGCTTAGGCTGGCCACCATGTGGGAAGGTGCTCCGCAAGGTAAGACTGTTGCTCTTATAGGGAGAGGCTCCTGTAACATAGACTGAGGTGAATTCACAATCAATACATAATGAAAATCATTCAGGAAATCCCCGAAGGAAACTCTCACACCCAAAGGCTTGCACCATCAGCCGTCTGTGTTTTAACACTTGGCTTTACAATATGCACACAATTATTTTGGGAAGGTATTTACACCCCACCCAAAAAACAGATCCCTTCGAAAAGAATAGTGACGAGAATGTGCTTCACCCTTTGCCTATAGAGTGTACCTGTCACTCACCTCCCCCAAGTGTGGTCAGGAATTCAAACCCTTGCCATGACATAGCAGTGACCTTATGGGCTAGAGATGGTGATTTCTGTCATGAAATCACAACAGCTTATGTCAACTGTAATCTTGGAACACTGAGTGCTCATGGTGCCATGTCCATGAGTTAGGGGCCACAAGGAAAGGACTATTACATGGAGATAGAGCAATACTGTTCTCAATCAGCATGTACTGCATACTGCAGCCTTCCTATTACATTTCACACTTGTTTTCTGTCATATGCATTTGAATGAACTACAGTGTAAATTATACTGTGGTGTCTATTTGTACAATATCTAAAGTAGATTTGAGTGCTATATGAATTCAACATGTGAGAGAAATAAAAATTATGTACCGCTTATATAAATTGGTGTTTTCCCCCATTCCTTACCCTCAACCATTCATGTCAATCCTTTATTTCCTGATACTATTAAATGCACAATGAGTTAAGACAACAGGAGTCCTAAGAAGCTGCCGTCAATGATCGGGGATGTCCTTTGGGTGGTGGACCATTTGTGATAGACACAGGAAACTGCTGAATGTGAAAAACCCAGCAGTGTTGCAGTTCTTGACACGCTCAAACTGGTGCGCCTTGCACCTACTACCGAACCCTGTTCAAAGGCACTTACATATTTTATTTATATACAGTACCAGTCAAAAGTTTAGACACACCTACTCATTCAAGGGTTTTTCTTTATTTTTACAGTTTTTTTTACATTGTAGAATAATAGTGAAGACATCAAAACTATGAAATAACACATGGAATCATGTAGTAACCAAAAAATAGTTATTTTATAGTTCAAATTTATTTATATAGCCCTTCTTACATCAGCTGATATCTCAAAGTGCTGTACAGAAACCCAGCCTAAAACCCCAAACAGCAAGCAATGCAGGTGTAGAAGCAAGGTGGCTAGGAAAAACTCCCTAGAAAGGCCAAAACCTAGGAAGAAACCCAGAGAGGAACCAGGCTTTGAGGGGTGGCCAGTCCTCTTCTGGCTGTGCCGGGTGGAGATTATAACAGCACATGGCCTAGATGTTCAAATGTTCATAAATGACCAGCATTGTCAAATAATAATAATCATAGTAGTTGTCGAGGGTGCTACAAGTCAGTAACACAAGAGTAAGTGTCAGTTGGCTTTTTCATAGCCGATCTTTGAGAGTATCTCTACCGCTCCTGCTGTCTCTAGAGAGTTGAAAACAGCAGGTCTGGGACAGGTAGCACGTCCGGTGAATAGGTCAGGGTTCCAGCAGGTCTGGGACAACAGGTCTGGGACAGGTAGCACGTCCGGTGAACAGGTCAGGGTTCCATAACTGCAGGCAGAATAGTTGGAACTGGAGCAGCAGCACGGCCAGGTGAACTGGGGACAGCAAGGAGTCATCAAGCCAGGTAGTCCTGAGGCATGGTCCTAGGGCTCAGGTCCTCCGAGAGAGAGAAAGAGAGATTCTTCATAGTAGCCATGATTTGCCTTGATGACAGGTTGCACACGCTTGGCATTCTCTCAACCAGCTTCATGATGTAGTCACCTGGAATGCATATAAATTAACAGGTGTGCCTTGTTAAAAGTTAATTTTTGGAATTTCTTTCCTTATTAATGCGTTTGAGCCAATCAGTTGTGTTGTGACAAGGTAGGGGTGGTATACAGAAGATAGACATATTTGGTAAAGACTGGCTCTCATGACGATCGCCACAGGAAAGGATGACCCACAGTCACCTCTGCTGCAGAGGATAAGTTCATTAGAGTTACCAGCCTCAGAAATTGCAGCCCAAATAAATGTTTCAGAGTTCAAGTAACAGACACATCTCAACATCAACTGTTCAGATGAGACTGCTGCAAAGAAACCACTACTAAAGGACGCCAAGAAACGCGGATCATGGTCATTAGACTGGTGAAAATCTGTCCTTTAGTCTGATGAGTCCAAATTTTATATTTTTGGTTCCAACCGGCGTGTCAGAGTAGGTGAATGGATGATCTCTACGTGTGTGGTTCCCACCATGAAGCATGGAGAAGGTGTGATGCTGTGGGGGTGCTTTGCTGGTGAACTTGTCTGGGATTTATTTAGAATTCAAGGCACACTTTACCAGCATGGGTACCACAGCATTCTGGAATGCTTTTCCAACAGTCTTGAAGGAGTTCCCACATATGCTGAACACTTGTTGGCTGCTTTTCCTTCACACTACTGTCCAACTCATCCCAAACCATCTCAATTGGGTTTAGGTCGGGTGATTGTGGAGGCCAGGTCATCTGATGCAGCACCATCACTCTCCTTCTTGGTCAAATAGCCCATACACAGCCTGGAGGTGTGTTGGGTCATTGTCCTGTTGAAAAACAAATGATAGTCCCACTAAGCGCAAACCAGATGGGATGGCATATCGCTGCAGAATGCTGTGGTAGCCATGCTGGTTAAGTGTGCCTTGAATTTTAAATAAATCACAGACCGTGTCACCAGCAAAGCACCACTCCACCATAACACCTCCATGCTTTACGGTAGGAAATACACATGCAGAGATCATCCGTTCACCCACACCGCGTCTCACAAAGACACGGCGGTTAGAACCAAAAATCTCAAATTTGGACTCATCAGACCAAAGGACAGATTTCCACCGGTCTAATGTCCATTGCTCTTGTTTCTTGGCTCAAGCAAGTCTCTTCTTCTTATTGGTGTCCTTTAGTTGTGGTTTCTTTGTAGCAATTTGATCATTCACGCAGTCTTGTCTGAACAGTTGATTTTGAGATGTCTGTTACTTGAGCTCTGTAAAGCATTTATTTGGGCTTCAATTTCTGAGCCTCGTAACTCTAATGAACTTATCCTCTGCAGTGGAGGTAACTCTGGGTCTTCCTTTCCTGTGGCGGTCCTCATGAGAGCCAGTTTCATCTTAGTGCTTGATGGTTTTTGCGACTGCACTTGAAGAAACTTTAAAAGTTCTTGAAATGTTCCGCATTGACTGACTTTCATGTCTTAAAGTAATGATGGGCTGTCATTTCTCTTTGCTTATTTTAGCTCTTCTTGACATAATATGGACTTGGTCTTGTACCAAATAGGGCTATCTTCTGTATACCACCCCTACCTTGTCACAACACAACTGATTGGCTCAAATGCATTAAGAAGGAAATAAATTCCACATATTAACTTTTAACAAGGCACACCTGTTAATTGAAATGCATTCCAGGTGACTACCTCATGAAGCTGGTTGAGAGAATGCCAAGAGTGTGCAAAGCTATCATCAAGGCAAAGGGTGGCTATTTGAAGAATCTCAAATATAAAATATATTTTTATTTGTTTAACTTTTTTGGGTTCCTACATGATTACATATGTGTTATTTCATAGTATTGATGTCTTCACTATTATTGTAAAAATAAAGGAAAACCCTCGAATGACTGGGTGTTCTAAAACTTTTGACTGGTAGTGTGTGTGTGTGTGTGTGTAAAAAAAGGTGTGTATGAATAGAAATGTTGTTTACAGTAGTAGTTATATAGAATGAGCCATGACCAGAATACAGTATATACATATAAAGTCGGTAAAACAGTATGTAAACATTATTAATAAGGTGATCAATGACTATGTACATAGGGCAGGAGTGTCTAAGGTGCATGGTAGAGTACCAGGTGGTAGCCGGCTAGTAACAGTGACTAAGGTTCAGGGCAGGGTACTGAGCGGAGCCCGGCTAGTGGTGACTGTTTAACATTCTGATGCCCTGGAGATTGAAGCTGTTTATCATTCTCTCGGTCCCAGCTTTGAGGCACCTTTACTGTCCCCGCCTCCTAAATGGTAGCAGGGTGAACAGGCCGTGGCTTGGTTGGCTGAGGTCGTTGATGATCTTCTTGGCCTTCCTGTGACACCAGGTGCTGTAGAGGTCGTGGAGGGCAGGCAGTTTACCCCCAGTGATGAGTTGGGGTGACTGCACCACCTTCTGGAGAGTCCTTCGGTTGCGGACGACGCAATTGCCGTACCAGGCAGTGCTACAGCCCAACAGGATACTCTCAATGGTGTATCTGTAAAAGTTAATGAGGGTCTTAGGGGCCAAGCCAAATTTCTTCAGCCTCCTTCACAACACTGTCTGTGTGAAGGGACCATGTCAGGTTGTCAGTGATGTGCAAGCTGAGGAACTTGCTGCTTTTGAATTGACCCTCCACTGCAGCCCCATCGATGTGGATAGGGGCGTGTTCTCTCTGCTGTCGCCTGTAATCCACACTCGGCTCCTTCGTTTTGTTGATATTGAGGGAGAGGTTATTTTTCTGGCACCACTCCACCAGGGCTCTCCCCTCCTCCCTGTAGGCTGCCTCGTCATTGTTGGTAATCAGGCCTACCACTGTTGTCGTCAGCAAACTTGATGATTGAGTTGGAGACCATGGGTGAACAGGGAGTACAGCAGAGGACTGCGCATGCACCCCTGTAGGATCCCGTATTGAGGATCAGCATGGCGGAGTTGTTGTTGCTTACTTGGGGTAGGCCCACTTCAGGAAGTCCAGTACCCAGTTGCACAGGGAGGGTCTCAGACCCAGGGCTCTAAGCTTAGTGATGAGCTTGGAGGCCACTATGGTGTTGAAAGCTGAGCTGTAGTAGATCAAATCAAACTTTATTTGTCACATGCGCCGAATACAACAAGTGTAGACCTTACAGCGAAACGCTTACTTACAAGCCCTTAACAGGAACAGCATTCTCATTTATCTTGTCCAGCTGGGATAGGGCAGTGTGCAGTGCAATGGCGATTGCGTCGTCCATTCATCTGTTGGGGCGGTATGCGAATTGTAGTGGGTCTAGGGTGTTGGGTAAGGTGGAGGTGATATGATCTTTAACTTAGCCTCTCAAAGCACTTCATGATGACAGAAGTGAGTGCTACGGGGCAACCATTATTTAGTTGTTACCTTTGCTTTCTTGGGTACAGGAACATCCTGAAGCAAGTGGGTACAACAGACTGGGATATGGAGATATTGAATATGTCCGTAAACATCCAGTTGGTCTGCACATGCACTGAGGATGCGGATTGGGATGCCTTTTGGGCCGGCAGCCTTGCAAGGGTTAACCCGCTTAAATGACTTACTAACGTCGGCCACAGAGAAAGAGAGCACACAGTCCTCGTGGTGGGGCATTTAAAGGGCTAGCCCCACCCCTTTTAGGTGGTGGTGATCTGAATGATTACATTGAATGAGGTGTGTGGTGACCAATAGGTGGCAGGCTCCCCTCCAGTGTAGAAGGGACGTGGGGCGAGTTTGTAAAAATGGAATAAGAACAATGCAGATAGCACCTCAGCCGGACTGTTTGAACAGTGCAGGAGGCAGTGGTGGACTGCTGGTTCTGTGCTTAGAACTCTGGATCAATACGGTATTAAAGCAACCTGCAGGCAGGATTAAGTGGTCAGCCGGCAAATGGATTGTTATGTTACTGTTAATTGCTGCGGTCGCCATTTCAGTGGTGTTATGGCTTGAGCTACATTACATCTCTTTAGGCAACTCAGCACAACTTCAGAGGTTGTTAACTGATGACACTGGTTACAGTTTTGACAGATAAAACCATAAAATAAGTATCCAGACTGATTCAGTGGTCTAAAATTAGTATCAAAGTGAATATGTTTTGACTTGCCTTTCCACATGTCTAGATGTCAGATCAATTTTACTGTTCTCAGAGTGTTCTCATTCTATAGTTTACATATCTGTTCTCTGTACTCAGTGGTTTGAGCCATCTCAGTTTGGGACATGGTGGGCAGTGCTGTCCTGCAGCATGAACCTGGCCGGTGGATTGGGTCCTCTCCTGGCTATGGTATTGCTTCATTACTATGACTGGAGGACTATCCTGTCCATGTCAGGCATCATCTGTGCATCCTTTTCTGTCATCTGCCTGGTGTTCATAAAGAACGAACCCAAAGACGTAGGCCTGCCCAGCATTGAGGCCGCAGCCAAGAAAGGAGGTGAGGAGAAAAAAAGCCGTTACCGCAGGACAGAGGGACTGTTTTGCATATGTTGATTTTGTGTGTTTTAAGATCCATGTGTACATTTTGATTGGCTATATCCCCATATGTATTGCTCTGGTTACTCTGTCCAACAGACTTGGAGCATAATCATTAAAAACATGTTTTCTATTTGTTTTATCCTGCAGTAGCCAACTGTGACAGTACTCTGAGTGAGTTCCTGCTGTCTCCATACCTGTGGGTGCTGTCCCTAGGCTACCTGGTAGTGTTCGGGGTGAAGACTGCATGCACTGACTGGGGCCAGCTCTATCTCATTCAGGATAAGGGCCAGACTGTCCTCATAGGTAACGCACACACACAATTTACAAGTGTATATCTAGGTATTTGCCTAACATCATGTACCGTACCAGTCAATAGTTTGGACACACCTACTCATTCAAGAATTTTTCTTTATTTTTACTATTTTCTACTTTGTAGAATAATAGTGAAGACCTCAAAACTATTAAATAATAAATATGGAATCATGTAGTAACCAAAAAAGTGTTAACTTCTTTGTGATAGGTGGCAGTATTTTCACGGCAGGATAAAAAACGTACCCGATTTTTAATCTGGTTACTACTCCTGCCCAGAAACTAGAATATGCATATAATTTGTAGATTTGGATAGAAAACACAGTTTCTAAAACTGTTTGAATGGTGTCTGTGAGTATAACAGAACTCATATGGCAGGCCAAAACCTGAGAAGATTCCATACAGGAAGTGCCCTGTCTGACAATTTGTTGTCCTTCTGTTGCATCTCTATCGAAAATACAGCATCTGTGCTGTAACGTGACATTTTCTAAGGCTTCCATTGGCTCTCTAAAGCCGCCAGAAAGTGGAATGGGGTGTCTGCTGTCTCTGGGCAAAGAACAGCAGCAGAGTTTGTGAGTGGTCAGCCTGGGGACAGTGAGACTGGAGATGCACGGTCACAAGACTACTCCATTTTTTTCTTTCAGCCTTTGAATGAATACAACGTTGCCTGGTTGGAATATTATCGCTATTTTACGAGAAAAATAGAATAAAAATGGATTTTAAACAGCGTTTGACATGCTTCTAAGTACGGTAATGGAATATTTTGACATTTTTGGTCATGAAATGCGCTCGCGCGTCACCCTTCGGATAGTGACCTGAACGCACGAACAAAACGGAGCTATTTGAATATAACTATGGATTATTTGGAACCAAAACAACATTTGTTGTTGAAGTAGAAGTCCTGGGAGTGCATTCTGACGAAGAACAGCAAAGGTAATCCAATTTTTCTAATAGTAATTCTGAGTTTAGTGAGCCCCAAACTTGGTGGGTGTCAAAATAGCTAGCCGTGATGGCCGAGCTATGTACTCAGAATATTGCAAAATGTGCTTTCGCCGAAAAGCTATTTTAAAATCTGACATAGCGTTTGCATAAAGGAGTTCTGTATCTATAATTCTTAAAATAATTATGTATTTTGTGAACGTTTATCATGAGTAATTTAGTAAATTCACCGGAAGTTTTCGGTGGGTATGCTAGTTCTGAACAGCACATGCTAATGTAAAAAGCTGGTTTTTGATATAAATATGAACTTGATTGAACAAAACATGCATATATTGTATAACATAATGTCCTAGGAGTGTCATCTGATGAAGATCATCAAAGGTTAGTGCTGCATTTAGCTGTGGTTTGGGTTGATGTGACACATATGCTTCCTTGGAAAATGGCTGTGTGATTATTTGTGTCTATGTACTCTCCTAACATAATCTAATGTTTTGCTTTCGCTGTAAAGCCTTTTTGAAATTGGACAATGTGGTTAGATTAACGAGAGTCTTATCTTTAAAATGGTGTAAAATAGTTGATTGTTTGAGAAAATTGAATTGTGGTAATTTAGTTGGTTTTGTATTTCGCGTCTTGCGATGCCATTGGCTGTTGGCTAGGGGTTCCGTAGGCGGAACGGGGTTCCGCTAGCGGAACGTCTGTCCTCAACAGGTTAAACAAATCAAATATTTTTGAGACTCTTCAAAATAGCCACCCTTTGCCTTGATGACAGCTTTGCACACTTTTGGCTTTCTCTTAACCAGATTCATCTGGAATGCTTTTCCAACAGTCTTGAAGGAGTTCCCATATATGCTGAGCACTTGTTGGATGCTTTTCCTTCACTCTGCGGTCCAACTCATCCCAAACCATCTCATTTGTGTTGAGGTCGGGTGATTGTGGAAGCCAGGTCATCTGATGCAGCACTCCATCACTCTCTTTGGTCAAATAGCCCTTACACAGCCTGGAGGTGTGTTAGGTCATTGTCCTGTTGAAAAACAAATGATAGTCCCACTAAGCGCAAACCAGATGGGATGGCGTATCGCTGCAGTGTGCCTTGAATTCAAAATAAATCACTGACCGTTTCACCAGCAAAGCACCCACACACCATCACACCACCTCATTCATGCTACTCTGCGTCTCACAAAGACACGGTGGTTGGAACCAAAATCTCAAATTGGACTCATCAGACTAAAGAACAGATTTCCACCAGTCTAATGTCCATTGCTTGTGTTTCTTGGCCCAAGCAAGTCTCTTCTTATTATTGGTGTCCTTTAGAAGTGTTTTCTTTGCAGCAATTCAACAATGAAGGCCTGATTCACACAGTCTCCTCTGAACAGTTGATGTCCTTGTGAAGCATTTATTTTGGCTGCAATTTCTGAGGCTTGTAACTCTAATGAACTTATCCTCTGTAGCAGAGGTAACTCTTCCAGATTGACTGACCTTCATGTCTTAAAGTAGTGATGGACTATTGTTTCTCTGTTTATTTGAGCTATTCTTGCCATAATACGGACTTGGTCTTTTACCAAATAGGGCTATCTTCTGTATACAACCCCTACCTTGTCACAACACAACTGATTGGCTCAGACGCATTAAGGAAAGAAATTCCACAAATTAACAAAGCACGCCTGTTAATTGAAATTCATTCCAGGTGACTACCTCATGAATCTGGTTGAGAGAATGCCAAGAGTGTGCAAAGCTGTCATCAAGGCAAAGGGTGGCTACTTTGAAGAATCTCAGATTTGTTAAACAGTTTTTTTGGGTTCCTACATGATTCCATATGTGTTATTTCATAGTTTTGATGTCTTCACTATTATTCTACAATGTAGAAAATAGTAAAAATAAAGAAAAACCCTTGAATGAGTAGGTGTGTCCAAACGTTTGATTGGTACTGTATGTCATCCAAAGGCAGTTCCTACATGAGTGCCTTGGAGGTTGGAGGTCTGGTGGGCAGCCTCGCAGCTGGCTTCCTGTCTGACAGGGCTGTTGCTAGGGTGAGTGACAACACCAATCACACATAAAAATAAGTGTTTACATCACTCTGCATTGTTTTTATTGTCTTATTGTCCCACAGCAAGGTTTGGGTACCAATGGTAACCCTCGCCATGTCCTCCTCCTCTCCATGATGGCTGGCATGTTTTTGTCCCTATACCTGTTCCGTGTCACTATCACAGCTGAGGCCCTAAAGGTACATTAAATTCAACATTCCCATTAAAATCTCAGTCATTTCATGGTGGTGTTTTTGTAAGTTTTCAGTTGTTACATTATTCTTTAAATGAGGAGTATGTAACACTATAATCTGTGCCATTTATCTTTAATCGTCACATCACTGTTCCCACAGGAAGCTCCCGTCTGGGTAGTGGCCCTTCATCCTCTCTCTGTCCTTATCGGCCTGTCAGAGAAAGAGGTAGCCATTATAATTAATTTACTCAAATGTGTTTGTTGCTTACTTTGTTTCTACTCTTTATCACATAACGTCCTGAGTCATCGGCAACACTATCTGTTGAAAAATGTACATTGGTTGCAAGAACAGGAATATTTATACTGAACAAAAATATAAACGAAAAATGTAAAGTGTTGGTCCCATTTTTCATGAGCTGAAATAAAAGATCCCAGAAATGTTCCATATGCACAAAACACTTATTTCTCTCAAATTTTGTGCACAAATTTGTTTACATCCCTGTTAGTGAGCATTTATCCTTTGCCAAGATAATCCATCCACCTGACAGGTGTGGCATATCAAGAAGCTGTTTAAATAGCATGATCATTACACAGGTGCACATTGTAAAAGGCCACTCTAAATTGTTCAGTTTTGTCACACAACACAATGCCACAGTTTTGAGGGAGTGTGCAATTGGCATGCTGACAGTTCCACCAGAACTGTTGCCAGAGAATTGAATGTTAATTTCTCTACCATAAGCCACCTCCAACGTTGTTTTAGAGAATTTGGCAGTACATCCAACCGGCCTCACAACTTCAGACCACGTGTAACCACACCAGCCCAGGACCTCCACATCCAGCTTCTTTACCTGCGGGATCGTCTTAGACCAGCCACCCGGACAGCTGATGAAACTGAGGAGTATTTCTGTCTGTAGTAAAGCCCTTATGTGGGAAAAAAACTGATTGGCTGGCCCTGGCTCCCCAGTGGGTGGGCCTGGCTCCCATGGCTGCGCCCTAGCCCAGTCATGTGAAATCCATAGATTAGGGCCTAATGAATTCATTTCAATTGACTGACTTCCTTATATGAACTGTAACTCAGTAAAATCTTTGAAATTGTTGCGTTTTTGTATTTTTGTTCAGTATATATTTATCTGAGTTGTAGACCAATTTGAAATTATGTATATGAAAAAACATTCATTACGTTTTATATTCTGTTTCATATTCACTCATCTAGATCTGGATACTTTCCCTGGGTGCTATGTTCGGATTCTCCTCTTATGGACCAATCGCATTGTTCGGTGTGATAGCCAATGAAAGTGCTCCATCAAACTATTGTGGGTCCTCCCATGCCATCGTAGCTCTCATGGCCAATGGTAAGTCCCCTATATTGGTTCCTTTTGATCTGTATTCTCAAAAAGACACTGCATGGTTCTGGGTATCTGCAATTCTCTGAGACATTCATATCAGTAAGCTAGCTGTGTTTTTATTGATTGCAGTTGGGGCTTTCTTTGCGGGACTCCCCTTCAGCACCATCGCTAAATACTACAGCTGGGACATGGCCTTCTGGGTAGCTGAAGTGACCATTGCCGTGACGACAGTCATCTTCTTTCTGTTCCGTAACATTCGCACCAAAATGGGCCACATCCCCCAGAAAATTGATTGATTGATCTCTGCATCTCCTGAGCTATGCACAGGTTCCTGCTGTGTGACTAGGTGAATATTCTACAGCAAGGGTTGTTGGACTGGCTGCACATTACATAGCCCCTAAAGTACACTTCCAATCCCTGGAAACACAACACTGTGTCAGTGATCTCACCTCGAGACGTTTTAGATGTTAGCAACCATGTTTTCTAAAAGGATACTTTGCTACACTTTAGTTTGCCATTTAATGCACCGTCAGAATCAAACTCCTCACAAGCCGTACAGTTCTAAGCACCTATGGAATCTACACCTACGGCATCCACTCACAGTAATGACTTCAAAAAGTATAGTGTATATAGTAAGTCCTAAATTTCGAATAATCTATTCTCTTACCACTGTTATTTAGTCGGTATAATAACTCATATTATTTGACGCATGTTGTTGATACACAGTGAATTTGCTGTCCATTGCATAGATTGCCTTCAGTGGATGCCAAATGTCTTGAAGTTACCGAATGCTTCATTGATGAGCCAGCATTAAAACTATGTATGTATAGAAATTTGCACAAAACGGTAATGTTTGACGATCACAGTAGTATTTCCCTTTCACTAATTCTTCTTCATTTATAAAATAATGTTCAGTCAGGAAAATAGATACTTTACGACAAACACGTCATCTATTTTTGATAACACACTGGCTTTACTAAATGGACTTTTAAAGTTTAGAGATCTTAGCTAGTTGTCTATGAAAATATTTAAATGCATCAACCTAAAAGGAATAGTTCAGATGAACATTTTAATGTATCTACGTGCCGTTTGAAGGAAATTGCTAACTTAAGATGATGTAGCTGCGTGAAAAAATGTATAATCTATGGGGGTGAAATATATTTAGGCTAACTATAATTGTTTTCGCTATTGTTGTTTCAAATACTGTTATTATTACACAGAAATTGATTTCCCCTACACATTTTTCTACAGATAGTAATTTCAGAATCACCCAAGTTTTGTAGCCTATGCTGTTGCGGATGCAACACTTTCTAGCTGTGGGCATGGTTGTTCATGCAATGTAGATATCACTTAGCCACTTTGGGAGGGAAGAGGCTAGGTATCACATACAACATTCTCATAAAAGGTCTGCGGTGAAGCTGTGGGAGCAAACGAGTTTGGTTCAGAGATCATGTTTGTTTTGGACATGCAAATCTGATTGTACCAGAGCGTTTGATTTATTGAAATATCAGCTGCAATTTAACTTCGAAGTAGCTTTTTCCTTTCTGAGGGCTAACCTGGTACATTTCCGGATTGCCAAAATCCCGATTCCCGAACTATCCCTTTAATAATGTGAAGTCTTGAAAGGATTAAAGTATGCACACAGTCCAAGTGTTTGTCACAGGATACTATTTTGCCACTACAGGTTTTGTTATTAGACAATGTGGTCACAGAGGCTGGGTTTACACAGGCATACCAATTCTGATCTTTTCCCCAATTATTGGTAGAAGAGCTGATCTGATTTGTGAAAAAATATCAGAATTAGAATTAGATTTCTGAGCCTGGTCCCATACTGTATGAGCTGTGGCCAATTCTTCTATGTTTGCATTTACACAGGCAGCTCAATTCTGATATTTATTTCTTCACTAATTGGTCTCTGAAATAGATCAGATATTTTTTTATAGCTGATCTGATTGGTCAAAAGACCAATTAGTGGGGGGGGGGGAAATATCCGAAATGGGCTGCTTGTGTAAATGCAGCATAATTCTTTTTTTGACCAATCGGATCAGCTTTAAAAAAGATCTGTGAATGGTCAAAAAAACATTAGTGGAAAGAATATCAGAATTGGGCTGCCTGTTTAAATGCAGCCAAAGAGGCCAATCAGACTGGAACACCAGGCTCGCATCATCCTGATATTCTCACAAAAGTATGTAATGCTGCGTTTATATGCAGGTAGCCTAATTCTGATCTTTTGCCCAATTATTGGCAAAATAGCTGATCTGATTGGTCAAAATACCAATTAGTGAAATAAAAAATTTGAATTGGGCTGTTTGTGTAAACACATCCACTGGTTGCGTTCCCCTGCTCAGACGTTGCATGCATCAAGCAATGGTTTCGTGCCACGTCATCGACTGTCATTGACTGACAGATTGCTATAACATATGATGTGATTAGCTGATACTTAAAATACCTATCCAGGCTCTGTAAGATCTGGCATGCATCAGCAACGCCTGGGCTGAGCAATGCGCCCAATGGTTGCATTTACACAGGCAGCCTTATTCTGATCTTTTGCCAATAATTCGTCTTTTGGCCAATCAGCTCAGATCTTTATCCAATAATTATAGTAATACTGTGAAATTGTGAAAATTATGATAATGCCATTTTTTTGTGTAAGAGCTGTTTGAAATTTCAGCCTGTTTTGGTGGAATGGAGTTTTGGCCTGCCTGGTGTTATCAGACCAATAAGAAAGAGTTACAGACATCTTGGCTAATAACCGCTACATTTTCAGTTTTTCGCTCCCCACTCAGACCACTCCCAGACAGTCTTAGCTAAATTCTTACTTTAGAAATTGCTCTTTGCTAAGAAGCTATTTTTGTTTGTTTTAAATGAAAATGGTAAACAAATAATCACAGAAAGGTACATAATTGATACCCAGAAATGATTTGATATTGGGATAAAAATGGCTGCGTTGGAACTTTTCACAAACAGTTTTTAACTGAAAAATATTTATCTCACTATTCTGTGCCATTCAGGCATATTTGTCTAACTGGAATTATTGAAATGTTAAGGAAAACTAATAAAGAGCAATGAATGTATTGTCACCCTGTTCTTATTTCACCCTAAAGCCTGTTATGGACAGACCATTAATCATAAAACGTACTGGTTTTCTAATCCAATGTGCCTTGCAGGTTACATTTACCACAGAAATAGAAGTAACCATATTGGGGACATTTTGCACATATGTTGGTTCTGCACTATGGGACTAAATTAATAAATACAGTGGGGGAAAAAAGTATTTGATCCCCTGCTGATTTTGTATGTTTGCCCACTGACAAAGAAATGATCAGTCTATAATTTTAATGTTAGGTTTATTTGAACAGTGAGAAACAGAATAACAACAAAAATATTGCGAAAAACGCATGTCAAAAATGTTATAAATTGATTTGCATTTTAATGAGGGAAATAAGTATTTGACCCCCTCTCAATCAGAAAGATTTCTGGCTCCCAGGTGTCTTTTATACAGGTAATGAGCTGAGATTAGGAGCACACTCTTAAAGGGAGTGCTCCTAATCTCAGCTTGTTATCTGTATAAAAGACACCTGTCCCCAGAAGCAATCAATCAAGCAATCAATCAGATTCCAAATTCTCCACCATGGCCAAGACCAAAGAGCTCTCCAAGGATGTCAGGGACAAGATTGTAGACCTACACAAGGCTGGAATGGGCTACAAGACCATCGCCAAGCAGCTTGGTGGGAAGGTGACAACATTTGGTGTGATTATTCGCAAATGGAAGAAACACAAAAGAACTGTCAATATCCCTCGGCCCGGGGCTCCATGGAAGATCTCACCTCGTGGAGTTGCAATGATCATGAGAACGGTGAGGAATCAGCCCAGAACTACACGGGGGGATCTTGTCAATGATCTCAAGGCAGCTGGGACTATAGTCACCAAGAAAACTATTGGTAACACACTACGCCGTGAAGGACTGAAATCCTGCAGCGCCCGCAAGGTCCCCCTGCTCAAGAATACATATACATGCCCGTCTGAAGTTTGCCAATGAACATCTGAATGATTCAGAGGACAACTGGTGAAAATGTTGTGGTCAGATGAGACCAAAATGGAGCTCTTTGGCATCAACTCAACTCGCCGTGTTTGGAGGAGGATGAATGCTGCCCATGACCCCAAGAACACCATCTCCACCGTCAAACATGGAGGTGGAAACATTATGCTTTGGGGGTGTTTTTCTGCTAAGGGGACAGGATAACTTCACCGCATCATTTGATGGGGCCATGTACTGTCAAATCTTGGGTGAGAACCTCCTTCCCTCAGCCTGGGCATTGAAAATGGGTCGTGGATGGGTATTCCAGCATGACAATGACCCAAAACACACGGCCAAGGCAACAAAGGAGTGGCTCAAGAAGGTCCTGGAGTGGCCTAGCCAGTCTCCAGACCTTAATCCCATAGAAAATCTGTGGAGGGAGCTGAAGGTTCGAGTTGCCAAACGTCAGCCTCAAAACCTTAATGACTTGGAGAAGATCTGCAAAGAGGAGTGGGACAAAATCCCTCCTGCGATGTGTGCAAACCTGGTGGCCAACTACAAGAAACGTCTGACCTCTGTGATTGCCAACAAGGGTTTTGCCACCAAGTACTAAGTCATGTTTTGCTGAGGGGTCAAATACTTATTTCCCTCATTAAAATGCAAATCATTTTATAACATTTTTGACATGCGTTTTTCTGGATTTTTTTGTTGTTATTCTGTCTCTCACTGTTCATATAAACCTACCATTCAAATTATAGACTGATCATTTCTTTGTAAGTGGGCAAAGGTACAAAATCAGCAGGGGATTAAATACTTTTTTCCCCCACTGTATATGTATGCAACAATTTCATATTTTTTTCTGAGTTACAGTTCATACAAGGAAATCAGTCAATTTAAATAAATTCATTTTGGCCCTAATCTATAGATTTCACATGACTGGAAAGGGGCGCAGCCATGGGAGCCAGGCCCAGCCAATCAGTTTTTTCCCATCAAAATGGCTTTATTACAGACATACACTACTGTTCAAAAGTTTGGGGTCACTTAGAAATGCCCTTGTTTTTGAAAGAAAAGCAAAAAAAAAAATGTCCATTTAAAATAACATCAAATTCATCAGAAATACAGTTGACATTGTTAATGTTGTAAATGACTATTGTAGCTGGAAACGTCAGATTTTCTTTTTTTCATGGAATATCTACATAGGCATACAGAGGCCCGTTATCAGCAACCATAGGCATACAGCAACCAACGTCCCACTGTTCTAATGGGACGTTGTGTTAGCTAATCCAAGTTTATCATTTTAAAAGGCCAATTTGAATATTAGGAAACCCTTTTGCCATTGTTAGCACAGCTGAAAACTGTTTTGCTGATTTAAAGAAGCAATACAACTGGCCTTTTTTAGACTAGTTGAGGATCTGGAGCATCAGTATTTGTGGATTCGATTACAGGCTCAAAATGGCCAGAAACAAAGAACTTTCTTCTGAAACTAGTCAGTCTATTCTTGTTCTGAGAAATGAAGGCTATTCCATGCGAGAAATTGCCAAGAAACTGAAGATCTCGTACAATGCTGTGTACTACTCCCTGCACAGAACAGCGCAAACTGGCTCTAACCAGAATAGAAAGAGGAGTGGGAGGCCCCGGTGCACAACTGAGCAAGAGGACAAGTACAGTAGAGTGTCTAGTTTGAGAAACAGACGCCTCACAAGTCCTCAGCTGGCAGCTTCATTAAATAGTACCCACAAAACACCTGTCTTTACGTCAACAGTGAAGAGGCAACTTCGGGATGCTGGCCTTCTAGGCAGAGTTCCTCTGTCCAGTGTCTGTGTTCTTTTGCCCATCTTCATCTTTTCTTTTTATTGGCCAGTCTGAGAGATGTTTTTTTTCTTTGCAACTCTGCCTAGAAGGCAAGCATCCCGGAGTCGCATCTTCACTGTTGACATTGAGACTGGTGTTTTGCGGGTACTATTTAATGAGGCTGCCAGTTGAGGACTTGTGAGGTGTCTGTTGCACCTGTGTAATGATCATGCTATTTAATCAGCTTCTTGATATGCCACACCTGTCAGGTGGATCGATTATATTGGCAAAGGAGAAATGCTCAATAACAGGGATGTAAACAAATTTGTGCACCAAATTTGAGAGAAATAAGCTTTTTGTGGGTATGGAACATTTCTGGGATCTTTTATTTCAGCTCATGAAGCATGCGACCAACACTTTACATGTTGCGTTTATATTTTTGTTCAGTGTATGTATATATATATATATATATATATATATATTAGTCCCATAGTGCAAAAACCTTCATAGATGTTGGTCAGTGTATACAACAACAAACAATCTCAAAAATGTGATATGGGTGGATATGAAGAAAAAGATCTGAGGTACCAACAAGAAACTCAATGTCCCAGGAACGCAAGCTATTTAGGATTATATCGTAATGTATTATGAGTCAATTGTGACCGACTCTCTACAAATAATAATGAGTAGTTATTTATGATGCAAGGTTCTTTGTCGATCAGTCAGTCAGCAGTCACCTGCAAGGTCATAACTAGTTACCACAGCCACAAAGTCATAAACCCCAGCTATTTCTACAATTTATCTTCTTATAATGTGATTTTAACCCAACCTCAAATTATGACCAAGCAAATTTTTGTTTACAGACATTTTTTACAATATAGCCAATTTTGACTTTGTGGCTGTGCTATCTAATGGAAAGCTGCCAGCAATGTCGTACAAGCCGAATGGCTCTGAGTTTTATTTTGAGGTATGAGAAATGAGCAGGAGGGCATGGGACTAAGGAGTGTGTAGTTTCAGTGGAAAAAGTGTAGTGTTTCAATTGTGGGGGTGGCCATGTTGCTGGGGATCAGAAATGTCCTGTGTGATTGACACCGGTTCAAGTTTCCAGGGTGATAGTAGTGCAGAATGTGTCATATGCTGAGGCAGTGAGGAAAGTAGAGGATGGAGGGCAAATTGTGAGGGAACCTGAGAGGATCCATGCGAGTAGTAGGTCAGTACAGAGTGACCCGAACCGTTTGTGCTTTACTAAGGTTGACTTCTTGGCGTTTATTGCTATGGTCATTAATTGTACCGGACAGATGAAAAGATAATCCCAGAAAATGTAATTGGTAGTAGCAGCAGCAGAGAGGTTTTTGGGTGTCAGAGATTTTAGTGCAGAAGAACTGTAGAGGGTTTTGAGAAAAGGGGTTCCAGCCTCCCAGGCCAACAGCCTGAAGTAGGATATGTTAGGGCCAAAGTAGTGGGAGTAGTAGTATAGGGTTAAATGGTGGCGCAATTTCCTTTTTCCCCCATTTCCCTTTTTTTGAGAACAAATGTGCAATGCATTTTCTGAATTGTGAAAGGCAGCAATACGCAACAAAGAGGCATCTGCTGGAACACCACACGAATAAGGAGGCGGCGGCTCCGGGTTTCCCGGATGTACAACAAATAGAGAGCAATAGTAATGGTGCCTGGGGTAGGTACTAACTCTGCCATGATTCGTTGACAAGGCCTATGGGAAAATTAAAGGAGTTTTATTAGGGTTTTATTTTTACTTTAGTTATTTTTGGAAATATTTTCTTAACTGTATTTTCTTAAAACTGCATTGTTGGTTAAGGGCTTAAAGACTTGTAAGTAAGCATTTCACGGTCAGGTCTACACCTTTTGTATTCGGCACATGTGACAAATACAATTTCATTGGATTTGATGTAACGTTAACATCATTGGAAATGTAGCTATTGGGAAAGTTTGCTATAATAACTCACCGTTTGGCCTAGTATAATAAGTATTTAATATCTTCTTTCTCTATCCTGAGTAGACGTGTTCCAAAGGGAAAGTGAGGGACACGCTCAATAACCTGGTCCTCTTCGGCAAAGCCACCTACGACAAACTGATCAAGGAAGTGCCCAACTACAAACTCATCACCCCAACTATTGTATCCAAAAGGCTAAAGGTCAGAGGCTGTCATCGCCAGAGCAGCCCTCCAGGAACTGCTGTCTAAAGGTATACCTCAAACTGGCTTCAGTCCTATTCTCTACCCTTCTTCCTCCTGAACATCAAATATTTAAAGGAATCGACCAGTGTAAGGAATATGGTCAAAAAAACCTCCTGCACAACTCTTTAAAGTACTTGAGGGGGAGTGAATGAATGCACATTCTGAGGGAAAGGGTAGAGAATTGGAACATAGCAAATTGCCAAGTTAAGAATGAATTTGGTTAATCAGTATGTAGCTTTGTATATTGGTTGCATACATGTGACCCATCTATTGGACATGTTCTGCTCCATGAATCTGCAGATTGAAGCCCACGGGAAGTAATTTGTTAATAGCCTCTGTGCTCCCTTAAATGTGCTGTGTATTCTTATCGAGCATATTCTTCCTATCTGCTTTCCACAGGTATGATCAAGCTGGTGGGATCTGTAGATTGCCGCCGTGTGCCAGAGGAGAGGTCTGCTGCTCTGCAGGATGTTTCCCGTGTGTGGGAGATCTTCACCTCCTACTTCTTCGAAGAGAGTGCTGTTCCCTGGTAACATCATAGACTACACTATACACAACCAAAGGCTCTTGTAAGAGCCATCCACATTGCAATAAGAGTATTTTTCCATTTACTTAGCTATGTCAACCACAGTTATTGAATTCCCAGTTTCTCTCCCTTTGATTTCTACTTCTCAGGTGAGGATGCTGTTTAGGTAAGGGTGATGTCTGTACAAAAACAAAACAGGCTCTTTTAAGAATTTTTTGGGAACAATTAGACACCCTATAACCCACACCTACACACTTGTGTATCAATCTGATTGATGGATTGTGTTGTTCAGGTATATTACTGTTGCTCCTTCCACCTTCAAAGAATAGGCAAGACGACCAACCATAGAGAATAGTACTTCATTATTTCTATAACTACGCTATATTGTTTGTACTTGTGTGTCTGTGCATGTTTATCAGTATAAAGTACTCTGCAGCCACTTAATGTGGACACCAGGTGAGGCCACACAAACAGATTCCCTTATTTTCTCAATAACAGTCTCTCTCCTTCACTTCATCCCGCTCCCCCTTCTCCCTAAATCCTCTAGGTTATATCAGCTGTGTCGGTGAACCCCTCCTGCATCTGAACTGGCTACATAGAGGGCACAGCATTATCAGAGGTGAGAGGTCACTTAGTTGGGTCAACAGGAAGTATTATTAAAGAGATGCTTTACATTGAAATACAGAGAGATGTACTAGTCCCAGAGTTAATGATCCAAGGTCAGTTTTGTATTTCACATCCTGATTATTATGACGACTAACAGTGTTAGAATAAAAAAAACACTACTTAATCATGCTGTCACTCTCTCCATCTGTCTCTCGTCTGCAGGTATGTTTTGATGTGAGAGAGGATGCCAACCCCCAGTCCCATCATCGCCACCTCACCCGCTCTTAAGATAAACTTTGGGCCAACTGGGGGCCCAAGGCTGGTTAGGAGACACCGCTAGAGACACTATTATGTAATTGTGATGAACTGAGAGAATTTTAAGTTTAGTAGCACTGTAATTCATTAATCATATGCTGTCTTCCCTGCTCCTCTGTTCTTACCTCTTTCCATTTCTGTCTTTTACACTCTCACACCTCTCTCCCCACCTCCTCTTTCTTCCTATATTTTTATAATGGACACCAGATGTGCATTGTAGTACAGATTGAAATTGTATTTATAATATTACAATAATAATATGTATAATGCATGTATTATGTATTTATAACACTTGGATAATGAACTTCTTTCAAAGCGTTTCACGTTCTCTGATTGAAATTAAGTCTCTCATTTAAATACTACACCTATCCTGTGTCCTCAGATCAATGCAGATGAAGGAAATTAGATATTGAGATTGACCGGTTTTAGAGTATTTACATGATGCATTGGAAGTGTAGTGTACTGTTTTTAAATTGTTTCTGTGTATATGAACTACAAATCAGCCTTTAATAGTAATGCCTGCCTCAGACCACTAGTTGATCAGCTAATGCCCAGTGTACACTAGCACGCGGTGCCGCGCGTTGAAACACAGCTTCCCATTAATTTTCAATGGAAGGAAAGCGGAGAGGGCAGGGGACCGTTGTGCGGCACGAAAGTGGCATGGGAGGCAGTGAAAAAGTTAATTTCCCAACGTCATGCAAATCACCAGTGGCGACCACTGGCGACCACTGGGCGATGACCAATCATATCAAGTGGTTCCCATGATGAATTTGACGCTATGCGATTACAAGGTAGGATACTTTATTCAGCAAAGATGGCTGACAAAAATACTTGGATGGAAGCAAATGGAAGTAAATATAACATAATGAATCGTGCAAAAACGTTGAGAAGAATATGTTAATGTTGAGAAAATGATTATGCATATTTTTTGGTCATAAAGTACATTTACGAAAATCACTATTTAGCAAGCTAGCTGACGAGCTAACATTAGCCATCTAGCTTTATGGGTGAGTATGAAATTGTAATTCTGGTTGTTTAATGTTTTAGGGACTCCTGAAACAACCAGCAAACCAGGCTGTTGTCTTATGAAACAGTGGATGTAAAGACTTAAACATGCTAACACTGTCAGTCATCATAATCATCAGGAGGTGAAATACAAAACTGACCTTGGATCATTAACTCTGGGACTACGACATCTCTATCTGTATTTCAATGTAAAGCATGTCTTTGATAATACTTCCTGTTGACCTGACCAACTGACCTCTCACCTCTGGTCCTGCTGTGTCCTCTATGTAGCCAGTTCAGATGCAGGAGGGGTTCACCGACACAGCTGATATAACCTAGAGGATTTAGGGAGAAGGGGGAGCGGGATGAAGGGAAGGAGAGAGACTGTTATTGAGAAAATAAGGTAGTTAAAGAGACCGTGTTCAACAGGTATCTGTGTGTGTGGCCTCACCTGGTGTCCACACTGTGGCTTCAGAGTACTTTATACTGAAAAACATGCACAGACACACGAGGACAAACAATATAGCGTAGGCCCTCTTACCTATTCTTTGGTGGAGAAGGAGCCACAGTTATACACCTGAACCTGCTTACTGCACAACACAATCCATCGATCAGATTGATACATGAGTGTGTAAGTGTGGGTTTTAGGGCGTGTATTTGTTGTTTTTCAATATGAGTGACTTAAAATAGCCTGTTTTGTTTTTGTACAGACATCACCCCTTTACCTAAACAGCACCCTCACCTGAGAAGTAGAAATCAAAAGGAAAGAAATTGGGAATTGAATAACTCTAGTTGACATAGCTAAGTAAATGGAAGAATACTGTTATTGCAATGTGGATGGCTCTTAAAAGAGCCTTTGGTTGTGCATAGTGTAGTCTATAGTGTTGCCAGGGAACAGCACCCTCTTCGAAGAAGTAGGAGGTGAAGATCTCCTGCTCACGGATTGCCTCTCTTGCTGGATTGTTGGACCCCATCCTTGAAACATCCTGCAGAGCAGCAGACTTCTGCTCTGGGATATGGTGGCGAGCTGCAGATCCCCTCCTGGTCCCCGTGTCCATTCTCATGAAGTTATGCAGGACACAGGTAGCCTTCACACTCCTGAATTCCCCAGGAGACAGTCCCAGATGGCCCTGGTCGCCCAAACTTGTAACTATAGGCAATCGTTTTGAAGGAATCTCCAATTGCAAGGTGTCTGTAGGAATATGGAAGATAATGTCATTATTAGATGTTTACATCACCATGTCATTGTGGATTACTAAAGTATAATATATCTTATAACAAATCATGATAACATTGGGATAGATGCATGTGCACACACATGCATGTGTAGCATGTGACAACAGCAGGATCATTTCAAGTATAGCATCACAAATGAATACATAAATACCACTTGAAGCTTTATTTTTTTATTTCACGTTTATTTAACCAGGTAGGCAAGTTGAGAACAAGTTCTCATTTACAATTGCGACCTGGCCAAGATAAAGCAAAGCAGTTTGACACATACAACAACACAGAGTTACACATGGAGTAAAACAAACATACAGTCAATAATACAGTAGAAAAATAAGTCTATATACAATGTGAGCAAATGAGGTGAGATAAGGCAAAAAAGGCCATGGTGGCAAAGTAAATGCAATATAGCAAGTGAAACACTGGAATGGTAGATTTGTAGTGGAAGAAAGTGCAAAATAGAAATAATGGGGTGCAAAGGAGCAAAATAAATAAATAAATACAGTAGGGGAAGAGGTAGTTGTATGGGCTAAGTCCCCAGGACTAGGACTGAGAACCACTGTTCTTTATTGGGACATCTTCATCTGCATACAGGCTTCTGAGGACAGAAAACATCAGAAGAATCAGACTTCATTATACTCAAATTATACAGCACTGAGCATTATGTTACTATGAGCATGCTTACTGGGAGAGGAACTACACAAAAGCACCTGCCCTATGCAGAATAGCCTACTCTCTCACTTCGACAGTTGGGCTGCTTTCCTTTCACCCTCTGCCATGGCTGTTAGCTAGCTACATACAGATGCATTTAGAGTTTGTTTTTTTACAATGATAAATACACCAAGATAGCTAGCTAATATGAAGTTAGGTAGCTGGTGATATTTAATTAACTTATCTAGCTAGCTATATCGTATGTAAAAGTTGGCCAGCCCTGTAGCTAGTTTGCTAATAATACACCTTTTTTTTTAACTTGTGGACAATTGGACACAGGGCAGAAAAGTTTGTCACCAGAGCAGTTTAGAGCATATTACTATTTACCTGTGAATAAATCCATTAAATGGAGAATGGATTAAACTAAATCAAATAAAATTTTATTGGTCACATACACATGGTTAGCAGATGTTAATGCGAGTGTAGCGAAATGCTTGTGCTTCTAGTTCCGACCATGCAGGAATATCTAACAAGTAATCTAAGAATTTCACAACTACCTTATACACACAAGTGTAAAGGAATGAATAAGAATATGTACATATAAATATATGGATGAGCGATGGCCGAACGGGATAGGCAAGATGCAGTAGATGGTATAGAGTACAGTGTATATATATATATATATATATATGAGATGAGTAATGTAGGGTATGTAAACATTATATAAAGTGGCATTGTTTAAAGTGACTAGTGGTACATTTATTACATCCAATTTTCAATTATTAAAGTGGCTAGAGATTTGAGTCAGTATGTTGGCAGCAGTCACTCAATGTTAGTGATGGCTGTTTAACAGTCTGTTGGCCTTGAGATAGAAGCTGTTTTTCAGTCTCTCAGGTCCCAGCTTTGATGCACATGTACTGACCTCGCCTTCTGGATGATAGCGGAGTGAACAGGCAGTAGCTCAGGTGGTTGTTGTCCTTGATTATCTTTTTTGCCTTCCTGTGACATCGGGTGGTGTAGGTGTCCTGGAGTGCAGGTAGTTTGCCCCCGGTGATGTGTTGTGCAGACCTCACTACCCTCTGGAGAGCCTTACGGTTGTGGGCGGTGCAGTTGCTGTACCAGGCGGTGATACAGCCCGACAGGATGCTCTTGATTGTGCATCTGTAAAAGTTTGTGAGTGTTTTTGGTGACAAGCCAAATATCTTCAGCCTCCTGAGGTTGAAGAGGCGCTGTTGCGCTTTCTTCACCACGCTGCCTGTGTGGGTGGACCATTTCAGTTTGTCCGTGATGTGTACACCGAAGAACTTAAAACTTTCCATCTTCTCCACTACTGTCCTGTCGATGTGGATAGGGGTGCTCCCTCTGCTGTTTCCTGAAGTCCACGATCATCTCCTTTGTTTTGTTGACATTGAGTGTGAGGTTATTTTCCTGACACCACACTCTGAGGGCCCTCACCTCCTCCCTGTAGACTGTCTCGTCGTTGTTGGTAATCAAGCTTACCAATGTAGTGTCGTCTGCAAACTTGATGATTGAGTTGGAGGCGTGCATGGCCACACAGTCATGGGTGAACAGGGAGTAGAGGAGAGGGCTGAGAACGCACCCTTGTGGGGCCCCAGTGTTGAGGATCAGCGGGGTGGAGATGTTGTTTTCTACCCTCACCACCTGGGGGCGGCCCGTCAGAAAGTTCAGGACCCAGTTGCACAGGGCGGGGTCGAGACCCAGGGTCTCGAGCTTAATGACGAGTTTGGAGGGTACTATGGTGTTTAATGCTGAGCTGTAATCGATGAACAGCATTCTTACATAGGTATTCCTCATCCAGATGGGTTAGGGCAGTGTGATTGCGATTGCATCGTCTGTGGACCTATTGGGGCGGTAAGCAAATTGGAGTGAGTCTAGGGTGTCAGGTAGGGTGGAGGTGATATGATCCTTGACTAGTCTCTCAAAGCACTTACCTTAGCTTTCTTGGGAACAGGAACAATGGTGGCCCTCTTGAAGCATGTGGGAACAGCAGACTGGGATAGGGATTGATTGAATATGTCCGTAAACACACCAGCAAGCTGGGCTGCACATGCTCTGAGGACACGGCTGGGGATGCCGTCTGGGCCGGCAGCCTTGCGAGGGTTAACACGTTGGCTGTGGTGAAGGAGAGCCCGCAGGTTTTGGTAGTGGGCTGTGTCAGTGGCACTGTATTGTCCTCCAAGCGAGCAAAGAAGTTGTTTAGTTTGTCTGGGAGCAAGACGTCAGTGCCCATGATTGACTGTAGACCCTGCCACATATGTCTCATGTCTGAGCCATTGAATTGCGACTCTACTTTGTCTCTATACTGACACTTAGCTTATTTGATTGCCTTGCGGAGGGAATAGCTACACTGTTTGTATTTGGTCATGTTTCTGGTCACCTTGCCATGATTACAAGCAGTGGTTTGCGCTTTCAGTTTTGCGCGAATGCTGCCGTCAATTCACGGTTTCTGGTTGGGGAAGGTTTTACTAGTCACCGTGGGTATAACATCACCGATGCACTTGCTAATAAACTCTCTCACTGAATCAGCGTATACATCAATGTTGTTGTCTGAGGCTATCTGGAACATATCCCAGTCCACGTGATCGAAGCATTCTTGAAGCGTGGAATCAGATTGGTCGGACCAGCGTTGAACAGACCTGAGCACGGGCGTTTCCTGTTTTAGTTTCTGTCTATAGGCTGGGATCAACAAAATGGAGTCATGGTCAGATTTGCCAAAAGGAGGGCGAGGGAGGGCTTTGTATGCGTCACGGAAGTTAGAGTAGCAATGATCCAGAATTTTTCCAGCCTGGGTCGCGCATTCGATATGCTGATAAAATTTAGGGAGCCTTGTTTTCAGATTAGCCTTGTTAAAATCCACAGCTACAATAAATGCAGCCTCAGGATATGTGGTTTCCAGTTTACATAGAGTCCAATGAAGTTCTTTCAGGGCCATCGAGGTGTCTGCTTGGGGGCGGGGGATATACACAGCTGTGATTATAATCGAAGAGAATTCTCTTGGTAGATAATGCGGTCAGCATTTGATTGTAAGGAATTCTAGGTCAGGTGAACGAAAGGACTTGAGTTCCTGTATGTTGTTATGATCACACCACGACTCGTTAATCATAAGGCATACATACACCCCCTCCCTTCTTCTTACCAGAGAGATGTTTGTTTCTGTCGGCGCAATGCGTGAAGAAACCAGGTGGCTCTACCGACTCTGATAAGGTATCCCGAGTGAGCCATGTTTCCGTGAAACAGAGAATGTTACAATCTCTGATGTCTCTCTGGAAGGCAACCCTTGCTCAAATTTTGTCTGCCTTGTTGTCAAGAGAATGGACATTGGCGAGTAGTATACTCGGGAGCAGTGAGCAATGTGCCCATCTATGGAGCCTGACCAGAAGACCCCTCCGTCTGCGGTGCCGTTGTTTTGGGTTGCCTACTGGGATCCAATCCATTGTCCTGGGTGTTGGTCCAAACAGAGGATCCGCTTCGGGAAAGTCGTATTCCTGGTCATAATGTTGGTAAGTTGACGTTGCTCTTATATCCAATAGTTCTTCCCGGCTGTATGTAATAAGACTTACGATTACCTGGGGTAACAGTGTAAGAAATAATACATAAAAGAACGAAATACTGCATAGTTTCCTAAGAACACGAAGCTGAGCTGTAATCAACTATTTACCCATTTAATAACCAGACCTTCATACAAACTTGCTAATCTGAATTCTTGACGCACAATGTGCTGCTATATGCTGCCAGCAAAGCCACAAGCGAGCCACTTGTGTGTAGATCACCGTTTGTCCTCCCGCGTCACTTTAACACAGAAAATCTCAGCTAAACATAGAATGACCACCACTCTCTGTGACCACCGAAAACATAATAGATTAATATAAATAGCCTAAAAAGCTCGCTGTGTTATAAACAAGTGAAGCAAGGATACTTTAAAAAAAGGAAAACACAAGCAAATTTCATGTGCAATCGGTAGACCTACCTAGTAGCCTAAGCTTCTTAGGGATAGGCATCCCGTCAATGGGGCAGTTGTGAATCATGCAGCACCGTGTGTCACAATCATAGATTTTAGAGAAACAACAAATGTCAGTACATACAGTATAAGTGTCTTATATCGCCTGAAAGCTTAAATTCTTGTTAATATAACTGCACTGTCCAATTTACAGTAGCTGTTACCTAGAAAAAATGCCATGCTATTGTTTGAGGAGAGCTCCTAACAACAAAACACTTTTTTCACTGCGATAGGTTTGATAAATTCACCTCTGAAGGTGAAATGTGTACTTACATTCTTAAATCTTGCTCTGATTTATCATCCCAAGGATCCCAGCGATAACATGATGTGTAGTTTTGTTAGATAAAATCCTTTTTCATATCCTGAAAAGGTCCATATACCATGCGCGATCGATTTTGTATTTCCACTCGTTCAATTTGTAAAGAAAGGAATCTGTAAAAATCTAACCCTAAACGTTGTTTCAACCAGTCAAATTACGTTCGTATTTATTCCTCAGAGATCCTAGAACGTAACCAGACTTCACTATATCATTAGGAGTGTAGTAAAATTGCAAGAATATGGAGAGTTACGAGTGTAGTAAAATTAGGAGTGTAGTAAAATTGCAAGAATATGGAGAGTTATGAATTATGAAAACTGGGTGTTTTGCAAATGTTGAACTTACAATACGGCTACTAATACTGGAAAAGCTCAATAAAAGTCCAAGTATACAAATTTGACGATATTCTTGCAGAAAAATGGATCCTTCACGATTTGCCCAAATGTACCTGGGTGACTTCACACTAAATGTCATGTAGCTTGCTCATACTTCAAGTTATCAGTCTGAAACTTCGCACATACACTGCTGCTCTCTTGTGGACACCATCAGAATTACAACCAGAGTGATGGCTAGATTTGGGACCTTTCTGTTGCATTTCAAAGATGTTGGTAAAAGAAAATCCAAAGATGGTGGTAGAAAAATAAGATATTTGTATTTTCTTCTACCAGATCTATTGTGTTATATTCTCCTACATTCAATACACATTTCCACAAACTTCAAAGTGTTTCCTTTCAAATGGTATCAAGAATATGCATATCCTTGCTTCAGGGCCTGAGCTACAGGCAGTTAGATTTGGGTATGTCATTTTAGGCGACATCTTAGCCGCTTCAATATTCGTATCTATACATTAGGCCTATAGGCTACTTTTATCTAAAAGCTCACGCATTTCACTGTAGCTTAACCAATAACCTAAAGGTCAACCTTGGGTCTATGGCAACGTCGCTTAAATTGCTACTGTTGAGCAATTATGAAAACCATTTTTCATCATATCCTACAGTATCTTTAGGTCAAATTTATATTAGTTATAGCGAACGAGCGACTTTGACTTCAGCTTTATTAATTATTGCTCACAGTTTACACAAACTGAAAAAAATCTGAATTTAAATAATCAAACATTGCATTCAAAATAGCACGAGAAAACACTTAGAATAGATAACACAAATACAAACACTTGAATACATGATAGGCTACAGAACATTTTTTCTCTTGGTGTGAAAACTGTATTCTGTAAAAAATAGTTATGGGGCAATATATATATAAAGATGACTTTGAATAGGCATCAATCATTTAAGAGCTACAGTGAACTCCTTAGCCTATATTCTGATATTGTTTTCAGCACCGGACAGTACCTGTCACTACACAGTTAAGTTTAATTTTTTAACGAGTGCACTGCGTGGTGTTTTGGGAAACGGGTGTGACATCTTTGGCAGTTATTTTTTAGAATGCATCATTAAAACACTCATAAGCTTAAGTTCCATCGCTATCGGGAAACCGGGCACAGAGCGACTAACAGGAGGGTAAAGTGCCTTGCTCAAGGGCAATTGGCAGATTTTTCACCCAGTTGGCTTGGGGATCCGAACCAGTGACCTTTCAGTTACTGGCCCAACGCTCTTAAACCATTAGGATACCTGCCGCCCCTCTTATGCATTCTCATTTCCACGCCAAAACCACCACTGGTGTGTGTGGCCAAAGAGCTCTATTTTCATGTCATCTCACCAAAACACCGGTTCCAATCCAAGTGCCAACAATATTTAGCAATACCATCTGTTGGATGACATGAAAATAGAGCTCTTTGGCTACCCATAACAGTGGTGGTTTAAGAGTTGAAATGAGAATGCATGAGCAGAAAACAACCCCATACCTACTGTAAAAATGGTGGTGGATCTTTGATGTTATGGGGCAATGTTTCTTCCACTGGTCCTGGGGCCCTTGTTAAGGTTAAACGGCATCATGAACTTTATCCAGTACCAGGGCATTTTAGCTGAAACCTGGTTGGCTATTTGACCAAGAAGGAGAGTGATGGAGAGCTGCATCAGATGACTTGGCCTCCACAATCACCCAACCTCAACCCAATTGAGATGGTTTGGGATGAGTTGGACCACAGAGTGAAGGAAAAGCATCCAACAAGTGCTCAGCATATGTGGGAACTCCTTCAAGACTGTTGGAAAAGCATTCCAGGTAAAGCTGGTTGAGAGAATGCCAAGCGTGTGCAAAGCTGTCATCAAGGCAAAGGGTGGCTACTTTGAAGAATCTCAAATATAAAATATATTTTGATTTGTTTAACACTTTTCTGGTTACTACAGGATTCCATGTGTCTTATTTCATCATTGGTACCATGGTGATTTTAATGGTGAAACATTGTAACTTTACCTGTAGGGAGATTCGTCGGTGTAGGTTTAGGACTAAATCAAAACATTGGTAATGCATGTATTGGTCTTCAAGTGGCTCATTAAAATGTGTGTATACTTAACAAACAGCTGTGAAAATTACTTTCCAAAATGTGATTTAAAGTTCTGAATTAATTATGTGTGCGCACTGGGATGTGTAAACTCCAAATCAACAAACCTGTCCTTGCGTGATGGCGCCCAGGCGCACTGGAGTGGCATGTTTGTAGTGATAACGCTCCCACAGGGAATTAGAATAAGCAGCCCATTATTAACACAACATTGCATAAAGGCATCATGTCACTCATTCTGGAGTGGAGTTCCAGTCCAGAGATGTTGAGTTGACAGGGTCGGGGGTCTTTTTTTAATATCCAAATATCTAAAGCTGTGGCACCGTCACACCTTTAAGAATTTGCTACAATCTGAGTTTCAGGATTGGCGCTATCGCAACAAGGTAATATTGGTATCAGACAATCACTCATTTTAAACGACTTTCTTTGCCATGAATATCTGGTTTTACGCCTGTAAATCCAACACCAACATGCCGGAGACGAGTTTTCTAGTCGTGCTGTCTGTCAAGTCGGTAAGACATTGAGGTATTTTTGTTTACAATGAGGAGGATTTGAATAGAGCGATGCACTGACGGACAGACAGAATCGCATGCGGAAAGGAAACGTGATGACTCGTGTTCATTCGTACAGTTTAGGATATGTTCGTTCACAGCATCTCCACTTTGAGCGAATATTTAGGTACAATCTTTCTGTAGTGTTAAATTATGAATGACTGAATTATAAAAAATGATGATATTATGAAACCTGTCCTTGGTGCTGATTGTTTGTCAACAGCACGTTTTAATTAATAATATCAACATTCAATATGCATAATGAATCATATGCAATGGTTATTAATATTATTACAAAAATCTATAGGTAATTCTGAAATAATATCAGCAACCCTTTAGCAGAATGCTGTACTGAAAACACCTTTATTTTCTAATGAGACTGAAATACTGTATCTCTTATGTCTCTTTTATCTCATATACCTGACTGGGCTTTTTTTCTACTATTCTGCAAAAAAGTTTTGGACAGAGAATAATTACATGGTTTTTCACCTCCAATGGATACCCATAATTTAGGCTGAACAAAGAGAATGGAGAAGTGAGGCAGGCAGAGAAATGTGGGTACCTAATGTAGACCATATAATGCAGGAGAGCGAGCCAAAGTCCTCATGAGGAGGGATGCTAAGCATCACTCAGTCAGTGCCGATTCGGAGCGTGATTCATGGCATCTTGCTGGTAAATGCCAGGTCCATGGGTCTGAGCTCCATACAAAAGCCCCATTGCCTCTGCAAAGGAGGGAAACTTTCTCTCTGAGACTTTGGTAAGAGATGCTTATTGTCATTGATTTGTCTGTCATTGGTTTAGGAATAAGCTAGTAGTCTGAAGATTCTGCCCTATTGTTTATCATGTTGCATCTTGCATGCCATATGAATTAAATGTATTTTTAAGTAGCATATTTCAATATTTCAAGATCAGAACTATTTTTGTCGCTATGGTATAAAAATGTGTAATACATTCCCTGAACATGAGTCAGATGATGTAAAAACCAGCAATCGCTTAAAGTTATGTTCATTTTTAACCATCACACCACTTATTCCCATACATTGTTCCCCTGTTTCAGTGGGGGAATACTGAACAGCTCATTAGGATGCTTTGAACAGGAACTTAACTGACATGTAATTACTGGGGAGATTTAGCAGAGGAGTTCCTGTTTTTTCTTTTTAAGGGGTTCTTCAAAACAAGATCTCATTAGTGTTCAGTGCTGTTCACCCTTTTGGAGGCAAAGTTATCATATCCATCTCATCTTGATCCTATCAGTTATTTAAAGCATGTTATGTATAGATTGAGAAATGTACAGTTCACAAATACATTTAGGATTTTGGGTCTCATATCCACTCTAAAAATAATTTCCTCATACTGAAGAGATGCCATAAATTAAAGGCTTCTAAACATCCAAGATTCAAATTGACTGGACTTCTGCTCAAAAGGATAATTTCACTATCACCACTTTTGAAGCATTCAGTTTTCTGACAAGTTTCTAAACAAGGTACTGTATAATAATTGTTTATCTAAATAAAGTAATGCAACAGCAGATTACATGACTTCAATGCAATGTGGTCACACATATAGCAGCACATTATTGCATCTTTACTTCAAATTTGTATGACTTGTACACATATGTTGTATGAACATTTTTCATTGTGATGCTCCATATTTATGCTATGTTCCCCAAGGTTGTAGGTAGCCTATTCTGCATCCGTGCTATAACTGTCCTTCTCAGCTGATGGTTTTGCAGCAATACCCCCCGCCAGCAGAGGGTGCTGAAGGCCCGGACACAGAGGAGCAGAATGATGATCACAGGCTGGGGATCTATGGCTGGAGGAAGCGCTGCCTCTATCTGCTGGTGCTTCTCCTGCTCTCCACCTTGCTGGTCAACATTGCCCTGACCATCTGGATCCTCAGGGTCACCTGTCTCAACACAGTGAGTGCATTTCAACAGTATTTCTCTTCTCGCTTGCTATGAGGTTCCCTCTAACAATTTTGAGTAGGTGGCCAGGAGAAGGATGCCTGAAATCAAATTAAATACTTTTGAGATTCACACAGAGTACATGCTCAGTCTAGTTTGCTCAGTTCAGTATTTATCAGTGACAGTTGCTTATTACTAGACATCCTGGATGAGATAGCCTATCTTGAAATAGGTTTATCTATAATAAAACAGGGAAGTCATTTGTACACATTTGTCTAGTTAAAGACCATCGAGGCATGTCGGCAGTCTCACAAAACACTTCAGATGTACGATAAGATGACTTTAATTCTTCTGGAGGAGAATATCAGCATATTACAAGAGCAAGAATGACCAAACAGAGTTTGTATTAAAAGTTGATTTCCTCCTGACTGTTTCAGGAAGGAATGGGGCAGCTGAGAATAACATCAGATCGGGTGAGGCTTGATGGAGTGTCCGAGTTCCTCTTCTCTCTCTACGCCCAAGAGATACACTCCAAACAGGTAAACTAATTGAAGTTCTTTACATTGAACATTTACATATCCTCCTGTTTCCCTCAATGTTCTGATCACAGCCCTATACTATGTATGTGATTTGAGGAGTTAGCAAGGTAACTTTAGTCAACTCTGTGTTCAACTCGGGATTACCGGTACCATGAAAGTGGCTCACTTTTTAGCCAGGTAACGAATCCTTCAGAACCAACCTGCTCCTGGGCAGGCTAACTAACCTGCTCCTGGGCAGGCTAATTCAGTGCTAACTCCACTTATACTGAATGATGTGTCTGAGCCTTGAGTTGAGGACCAATGAAATCATATTCCCTCCTTCTTGCAAAGATTGCATCATCATCCCTTTCACCATGGATTAAATATTTTATTCATCAAATGTTTTTGTGTAAAAAGATTGAAATACCTATGTTACTATCACATTTAGTAATGACAGGATGCATTTCAAACTTCATCCACAGTAAAAGTTTTGTATGACTTTTTATACAATTATTTTATTGATAGGAGTGGGGGGAGGTGGTTGTGCATTGATAAGCACACCAAAGACAGCATTAACAATAAGTTATAGAATAAAGACGGCAGTTCAACAAGCCTGTTTCACACCGTAGCCTGATTGATTGGCAAAATAACTTTTATAATTTTGATTTCGCCACAAATGAAAATGTGGCACTGACTCGCCCATGGATTGACGTTTCAGCATTGTCTCAATGAAGAGTTTGGCGTTTGACTAGCTAGTAAAAACCGATTCATGCTTGATCTGTAAATGTGGTCGGCGGTGCAATTGCGGAGCCTTCAGAGGCATGCAGCGCACACATTTTGTAACAATGCGGAGGACTCTGTATAGCTACGCATTGACATGATTGGTTGACTGTAGGTGGGGCTGAAGGTCCGGTATAAATACAAACTCACATTCTTGACAACATCCTTCACAACAGCTCTGCGCTGCTCTGCGAAGAGCAACACATGAATGCCCTGCCTTCTGCAGAGGCCGTATCACCGTAAATGAATGAAGCCTGAGCTGGAATGTGAAGCTAACTGAAGCTGGCTAATTTCAGAAAACCCTGAGTAGATATAACTTTAATTGTAGTATAGCCCTCTGATCAGAGTGACACTCAGTGTTGCCAACTAATTTTCAGGGGAAGTTGCCCGAGGCAGGTCAATGCTAAATGACGTTGTGATGTCTCTGCGTGATGACGTAATTAGGTAAACCCGCGTCATTACGTAGAATACGCAATAATGCAATAATGTTACTCAAATTGACTGGCCATCTCTGCAAAAAATATGATTTGACATTTGCTAGTTCAGATTTGTTGTTTATTATCACATATTTTTATTTGTAAAAGTAATACAAACACAACACATTTTATATGATCAGATATTTTTATTTTATTGAACAATTACACATTACACAATATTGAACAATTACATTTAATTTATTTTCTTTTTAACTAGTAAACCTACACATTCTGAACAATTATAAACTCAGCAAAAAAAGAAACGTCCCTTTTTCAGGACCCTGTCTTTCAAAGATAAATCGTAAAAATCCAAATAACTTCACTGATCTTCATTGTTAAGGGTTTTAACACTGTTTCCCATGCTTGTTCAATGAACCATAAACAATTCATGAACATGCACCTGTGGAACGGTCATTAAGACACTAACAGCTTACAGACGGTAGGCAATTAAGGTCACAGTTATGAAAACTTAGGACACTAAAGAGGCCTTTCTACTGACTCTGAAAAACACCAAAAGAAAGATGCCCAGGGTCCCTGCTCATCTGCGTGAATGTGCCTTAGGCATGCTGCAAGGAGGCATGAGGACTGCAGATGTGGCCAGGGCAATAAATTGCAATGTCCATACTGTGAGACGCCTAAGACAACGCTACAGGGAGACAGGACAGACAGTTGATTGTCCTCGCAGTGGCAGACCACGTGTAACAACACCTGCACAGGATCAGTACATCCGAACATCACACCTGCGGGACAGGTATAGGATGGCAACAACAGCTGCCCGAGTGACACCAGGAACTCACAATCCCTCCATCAGTGCTCAGACTGTACGCAATAGGCTGAGTGAGGCTGGACTGAGGGCTTGTAGGCCTGTTGTAAGGCAGGTCCTCACCAGACATCACCGGCAACAACGTCGCCTATGGGCTCAAACCCACTGTCGCTGGACCAGACACGACTGGAAAAAAGTGCTCTTCACTGACGAGTCACGGTTTTGTCTCACCAGGGGTGATGGACGGATTCGCGTTTATCGTCGAAGGAATGAGCGTTACACCGAGGCCTGTACTCTGGAGCGGGATCGATTTGGAGGTGGAGGGTCCGTCATGGTCTGGGCGGTGTGTCACAGCATCATCGGACTGAGCTTGTTGTCATTGCAAGCAATCTCAACGCTGTGCGTTACAGGAAAGACATCCTCCCTCATGTGGTACCCTTCCTGCAGGTTCATCCTGACATGACCCTCTAGCATGACAATGCCACCAGTTATACTGCTCATTCTGTGCGTGATTTCCTGCAAGACAGGAATATTAGTGTTCTGCCATGGCCAGCGAAGAGCCCGGATCTCAATCCTATTGAGCACGTCTGGGACCTGTTGGATCGGAGGGTGAGGGCTAGGGCCATTCCCCCCAGAAATGTCTGGGAACTTGCAGGTGCCTTGGTGGAAGAGTGGGGTAACATCTCACAGCAAGAACTGGCAAATATGGTGCAGTCCATGAGGAGGAGATGCACTGCAGTACTTAATGCAGCTGGTGGCCACACCAGATACTGACTGTGACTTTAGATTTTTACCGCCCCTTTGTTCAGGGACACATTGTTCAATTTCTGTTAGTCACATGTCTGTGGAACTTGTTCAGTTTATGTCTCAGTTGTTGAATCTTGTTATGTTCCTACAAATATTTACACATGTTAAGTGTTCTGAAAATAAATGTAGTTGACAGTGAAAGGACGTTTCTTTTTTTGCTGAGTTCAGTTTTAAGCAGTGTTTGGTAGTTAGGTAACATGCAACCTAACTGATCAACAATTCTCGGTACACGCTAATAGCAAGGTATATATGCTATCTTATTGAACAAGAACCTTAACTCAAATAATGATGTGTGCGCTAGGCATCTCTCTCCAGCTCTCTCCGGGTTGTTGTGCTGCTTGGCTGGCTAGCTGCTCAATGTGTTCCTCCAGATATTGCCACTGTTCTCCCCTACACTGCAGTACACACTGCCACTATCAGCTGTGTCTCCGCCAGTTCCAGAAAGTCCACTCCTTGCATGCGTACTAAATATCATAAATCATAGATTCAAGGAAATTCACTTCATCTTCACTGTCCAACTGCATTGTCACGGAGCTGGAACCAGCAGAAGAGGATGGAGTGGCCTTAAAGCTGTATGCTGCTGTGGTGCCAAACTGCTGCAGAACATCACTTGGTAGTTTATACTGGTAACAGGTATCACCAGCCAGTTTCAGTCCATACCGCACCAGGAGTATGGAGTTGAGAGTGTGCAGTGACATTCTATTTCTTAACTTTGACTTGACCACACTCATTTGGCTGAACAGCCGTTCAACCTCCGCATTTGAGTGTGGCAAGGAGAGGGCAGTGAGTGCAGCTTTGCACAGTTCTTCAAATGGATTTGACCCGGAAGAGTCCGTGTAGTTATACACTTCACTCCAAAACTCGACTGTATTTTCAGTTGAGTCCCACCTAAACGGATGGATGTTTCTCCATTGGGAAACAATTTTATCAACTGTTTGGGGCTGGTACCCCAGTAGCTCAGCTATTTTAATAATTTCAGTGGTGCCTTTATTGTGCTTTAGCATTTCCTTAACACTGAACAAGGCCATGTTTCGCAAGGCTTCTAGGTTGTCTGGGAGCCTTGCTTGCAGCTCCTTGCTTAAAGCAACAATGTAGTTGATGCACTGTCTCCAAATGACCTTTTCGTCCTCTGGTGCAAGACTGAGTTGGTACACCATGCTCTCGAAAAGGTAGCCAAGATACAGTGATGTACTGAGATGTCCATCAATGGCATCCTTCAGGACATCCATTTTTGCCACAGGGTTGACTACTCTTCTGCAAATTTATGTTAAGAGGTGTACCAGAATGTCCAAAAGCTTGACAGGATCTGTTTGCTCTCCCTCAAATGACTTCACTGCAACTTGTGCATTGGACAGTATTGATTTCAAGTATGTCAGGTAGACGTAGATGGTCTTGTCCATGTACATGGAGTGGAGCACTCACTGGCGTTGGTCAACTCAGAGTGGAGTTTCAGTTCTTCCCACTGGCTCAATTTACGAGTTACCGCAGGCTCAATCGATAGCCAACATGTGGCACACGTTTTGGTGATCTGCAGGGGTTTCTGGCCACAATTAATGGTGGCATATACTGCTTTGTACGCCTCGCACCTTTTTTGGGAAATCGAAAACCAGTTGTAGGTTGCTTTGATTAAGTACTCAACACTCCTAGGGATGGTTTCTTTGGATGCTGCACTGACAGCCAATTGTACAGAATGGCACACACAGCAGATGAGCACCAAATTGGGCAATGCACCTTCTTCCTTTAAAATCTTGTGCACCCCGTTGTGCACCCCAGTCATCATGGACACATTATCTGGTTTCCGAGCTGGTCATGGGTGCACCTCAGCCACGCTCAAGGTCCTAAACGATATCATAACCTCCATCGATAAAAGACAATACTGTACAGCCATCTTCATCGACCTGGCCAAGGCTTTTGACTCTGTCAATCACCGCATTCTTATCGGCAGCTTGTTCCACCATATGGGTGCCAGAGCAGCGAACAGTTTTGACTGGGCTGAGCGGGAACTGTGCTTCCTGAGAGGTAGGGGGGCCAGCAGGCCAGAGGTGGCTGAGCGCAGTGCCCTCGTTTGGGTGTAGGGACTGATCAGAGCCTGAAGGTACGGAGGTGCCGTTCCCCTCACGGCTCCGTAGGCAAGCACCATGGTCTTGTAGCGGATGCGAGCTTCAACTGGAAGCCAGTGGAGAGAGCGGAGGAGCGGGGTGACGTGAGAGAACTTGGGAAGGTTGAACACCAGACGGGCTGCGGCGTTCTGGATGAGTTGTAGGGGTTTAATGGCACAGGCAGGGAGCCCAGCCAACAGCGAGTTGCAGTAATCCAGACGGGAGATGACAAGTGCCTGGATTAGGACCTGCGCCGCTACCTGTGTGAGGCAGGGTCGTACTCTGCGACCCTGCCTCACACAGGCAGATTCTCGCCACGCCACCTGGTAGGAGCGACCTGTCAGGTAGGACGCAATCCAAGCGTGGGCCGCGCCGGAGATGCCAAACTCGGAGAGGGTGGAAAGGAGGATCTGGTGGTTCACAGTATCAAAGGCAGCAGATAGGTCTAGAAGGATGAGAGCAGAGGAGAGAGATTTAGCTTTAGCAGTGCGGAGAGTCTCCATGACACAGAGAAGAGCAGTCTCAGTTGAATGACCAGTCTTGAAACCTGACTGATTTGGATCAAGAAGGTCATTCTGAGAGAGATAGCAAGAGAGCTCGCCAAGGACGGCACGTTCAAGAGTTTTGGAGAGAAAAGAAAGAAGGGATACTGGTCTGTAGTTGTTGACATCAGAGGGATCGAGTGTAGGTTTTTTCAGAAGGGGTGCAACTCTCGCTCTCTTGAAGACGGAAGGGACGTAGCCAGCGGTCAAGGATGAGTTGATGAGCGAGGTGAGGTAAGGGAGAAGGTCTCCGAAAATGGTCTGGAGAAGAGAGGAGGGGATAGGGTCAAGCGGGCAGGTTGTTGGGCGGCCGGCCGTCACAAGACGCGAGATTTCATCTGGAGAGAGAGGGGAGAAAGAGGTCAAAGCACAGGGTAGGGCAGTGTGAGCAGGACCAGCGGTGTCGTTTGACTTAACAAACGACGATCGGATGTCGTCGACCTTCTTTTAAAAATGGTTGGCGAAGTCATCCGCAGAGAGGGAGGAGGGGGGGGGGGGAGGGGGAGGAGGATTCAGGAGGAGGGAGAAGGTGGCAAAGAGCTTCCTAGGGTTAGAGGCAGATGCTTGGAATTTAGAGTGGTAGAAAGTGGCTTTAGCAGCAGAAACAGAAGAGGAAAATGTAGAGGAGGGAGTGAAAGGATGCCAGGTCCGCAGGGAGGCGAGTTTTCCTCCATTTCCGCTCGGCTGCCCGGAGCCCTGTTCTGTGAGCTCGCAATGAGTCGTCGAGCCACGGAGCAGGAGGGGAGGACCGAGCCGGCCTGGAGGATAGGGGACATAGAGAGTCAAAGGATGCAGAAAGGGAGGAGAGGAGGGTTGAGGAGGCAGAATCAGGAGATAGGTTGGAGAAGGTTTGAGCAGAGATGATAGGATGGAAGAGGAGAGAGTAGCGGGAGAGAGAGAGCGAAGGTTGCGACGGCGCAATACCATCCGAGTAGGGGCAGAGTGAGAAGTGTTGGAGGAGAGCGAGAGGGAAAAGGATACAAGGTAGTGGTCGGAGACTTGGAGGGGAATTGCAATGAGATTAGTGGAAGAACAGCATCTAGTAAAGATGAGGTCAAGCGAATTGCCTGCCTTGTGAGTAGGGGGGAAGGTGAGAGGGTGAGGTCAAAAGAGGAGAGGAGTGGAAAGAAGGAGGCTGAGAGGAATGAGTCAAAGGTAGACGTGGGGAGGTTAAAGTCACCCAGAACTGTGAGAGGTGAGCCATCCTCAGGAAAGGAACTTATCAAGGCGTCAAGCTCATTGATGAACTCTCCAAGGGAACCTGGAGGGCGGTAAATGATAAGGATGTTAAGCTTGAAAGGGCTGGTAACTGTGACAGCATGGAATTCAAAGGAGGTGATAGACAGATGGGTCAGGGGAGAAAGAGAGAATGTCCACTTGGGAGAGATGAGGATTCCAGTGCCACCACCCCGCTGGCCAGATGCTCTCGGGGTATGCGAGAACACGTGGGCAGACAAGGAGAGAGCAGTAGGAGTAGCAGTGTTATCTGTGGTAATCCATGTTTCCGTCAGCGCCAAGAAGTCGAGGGACTGGAGGGTAGCATAGGCTGAGATGAACTCTGCCTTGTTGGCCGCAGACCGGCAGTTCCAGAGGCTGGAACTCCACGTGGGTCGTGTGCGCTGGGACCACCAGGTTAGAGTGGCAGCGGCCACGCGGTGTGAAGCGTTTGTAAGGCCTGTGCAGAGGGGAGAGAACAGGGATAGACAGACACATAGTTGACAGGCTACAGAAGAGGCTACGCTAATGCAAAGGAGATTGGAATGACAAGTGGACTACACGTCTCGAATGTTCAGAAAGTTAAGCTTACGGTGCAAAAATCTTATTGACTAAAATGACTAAAATGATTCAGTACTGCTGGCTGGTGAAGTAGGCTAGCTAGCAGTGGCTGCGTTGTTGACTTTGTTTGAAAGTGTAGCTGGCTAGGTAACCTCGATAGTTTCAGTACTACACCTTTATCATGGTACAAAGGCAACTATGTAGCTAGCTAACATAACACTAATCAAGACCTGTATGCTCTCGTTGGCTGGCCCTCGCTACATATTCGTCGCCAAACCCACTGGCTCCAGGTCATCTATAAGTATTTGCTAGGTAAAGCCCCGCCTTATCTCAGCTCACTGGTCACCATAGCTGCACCCACCTGTAGCACGCACTCCAGCAGGTATATTTCACTGGTCACCCCCAAAGCCAACTCCTCCTTTGGCCGCCTTTCCTTCCAGTTCTCTGCTGCCAATGACTGGAACCAATTGCAAAAATCTCTGAAGCTGGAGTCTTATATCTTCCTCACGAACTTTAAGCATCAGCTGTCAGAGCAGCTTACCGATCACTGCACCTGTACACAGCCCATCTGTAAATAGCCCACCCAACTACCTCATCCCCATATTGTCATTTTTTTTTGTTGCTCCTTTGCACCCCAGTATTTCTACTTGCACATTCATCTTCTGCACATCTATCACTCCAGTGTTAATGCTAAATTGTAATTATTTCACCACTATGGCCTATTTATGGTCTTACCTCCCTTATCTTACTACATTTGCACACACTATATATAGATTTTTCTATTGTGTTATTGACTGTATGTTTGTCTACCCCATGTGTAACTCTGTGTTGTTTGTGTTGCACTGCTTTGCTTTATCTCGGCCAGGTCTCAGTTGTAAATGAGAACTTGTTCTCAACTCGCCTACCTGGTTAAATAAAGGTGAAAAAAAAGATCAGTGCCAATACCCTGAAGATTATCTTTTTTAAAGTTACACTTCTGAAGAAACTCAATGACCGCCTTTGCTATTGATCTGGCATTGCCCCCCTCCAATTCAACCAGCCCGAGAAATGTGGACACAACAGTTATTTTTTTGCACTGAAATACCGAAACACCACACCCAGGTATATACTCCCCTAATAATTTCTGTGCACTTGGTGCGGTGCATTTGCAAGTTTGTTGCTGCCACGGATTCTGAAAAAGCAGCTTTGCAAGCCATACCTAAATGGTCGCATGCTAGCAGTGAACAATGCTCTGCAATGGCCATTGCCATAGTAGCTTCTGCGCTTTTGCCAGTTATCCACTTTCTTAACGTAATGTAGACTGCGTTGCGGAGTTGTACGGTTTTGATTTATTTATTTGCTTTGCTGTAGCACAATGTTTTTTGATGTCATACATTTTTGCAAGCATATCTGATTTGCAGTATGCACAGTATGCCCGAAAATCATCCCCAATTACTGGCTTCAGCCACCCTTTAAATTCAGGTACAGACTCCCACTCTTTTCTGTACTTCTGGCTGTACAATTTTGATTGAGACATGTTGTTTGATGTTGTAAGTTCTGTTCAAAATGAAACATTCGTGACCAACTATATTCATTGGGTTTATCTCGTCGAACGCTGCAGTCATCCAATGATGATTTGCAATTTACTGAAATTGCTGCTGACCTGCTGCTGCCTGTGCACGAGCTGAGCGCCTGCTGCTGACGTCACTCACAATGCACTTTTGCAGTCAGGCACCTGTGTTGTGACAGAGAAAATCATTTTTTTGTCATTTATAGGGAAAATGCGTGCATTTTAGCGTTTGAGTCACTTTTCAAAAGTTGCTAAAAGTTCCAAAGAAATGTTTAAAAGTAGCTACATTTGTTGCTAGGTGCTGTTTGAAAAAAGAAGTTGCCAGGGTAGTCTGAAAAGATGCTAAATCTAGCAACAAAATTGCTAAATTGGCATCACTGGTGACACTACACTCAAACACTGTTCTCTTGCTTCACAGGACACCTCCCTTCTTATCCACTCGGAGTCCCAGAATGTCACGCTCCAAGCCTGCAATGGGAAAGGAGGTGTGTTAGGTAGCCTTAACCTGGGTAAGAGTCCATCTTTGCTAGCTTCATCTTTATTAAGAATGTGATATATAGTGCTATTATGACTCAAAACGTGCTTCTAAGGAATCAAATTCAAAACTAGTATTTTTTTAAATACACTTGATGTTGTGTAATGAACTCATGCTGATGTATCTATTAGTTTCTCTGTAGCACTGATAAGATGCAGACCTACTGGACTAAATAGATTTATGAGAAATGGAGATGTCAAAAAAAGCTAGGTGCAACTCTGAATAATCAGAAAGAATGGCTTTAATGTATTCAAATCAAAATGCCATAGATGGGATGCCTCCACATGAGCTCTGAAATATATTATTCCCATATATATATATATATATATATATGTATTTTATATATGATATATCCCTACATTTGATGGCTAATATAAATAGCCTGTGGGTGTTTACCTAAGTAGATGTCCATGCCCCCGCTGAAATCTAATAAGCATAATAAACCCCCCCCCCCCCCAAAATCCGTCCGTTTAAGCTAGAGATATGTTTTTTGCATTGGATGCGTTTCAATCCACCGCATTCACCGATGTCGCACTTCTGCATCTGCGGTGAAAGGTGACAGAGCTAGAGCGGTGTTTGTCAGACCATGAGACATCCCAGAAATCGGTCTTCTCACAAAATAGTCTGTAGCGTCCGAACAGTTTGGCCTACAAACTATTATGACCCCTCTATGGAAAGATGCTGTACGACCCCCACTAGTGTCTTAGGCTGTACCGACTTCAGACGAGTCCCATCTGCCAATTTCTGTCTGTAGCATCCAAACAGTTCGGGGTACACGCTAATGACTCTCACGAACACATACATGTCAGTTGTGTTGCTCTAGGACGCCCACAGGCCCCACAAGACTCGTCTGAAGGTCCGCTGTTACCATTTGAAAGCATTTATGGAAGTACAGTATATGGAGACTGTTTAGTGCCAAAAATAAGGGGTTAAATACAAGTAAAAAATTAAGGTTCCTGATCATTCTTATACACTACATGACCAAAAGTATGTGGACAGCTGCTCGTTAAATATCTCATTCCAAAATCATGGGCATTAATATGGAGTTGGTCCCCCCTTTGCTGCTAGAACTGCTTCCAATCTTCTGGGAAGGCTTTCCACTAGATGTTGGAACATTGCTGCGGGGACTTGCTTCCATTCAGCCACAAGAGCATTAGTGAGGTCGGGCACTGATGTTGGGCGATTAGGCCTGGCTCGCAGTCAGCATTCCAATTCATCCCAAAGGTATTCGATAGGGTTGAGGTCAGGGCTCTGTGCATGCCAGTCAAGTCCTTCAACACCGATCTCTGTATCGCTTTGTGCATGGGACATTGTTATGCTGAAACAGGAAAGGGCCTTCTCCAAACTGTTGCCACAAAGTTGGAAGCAAAGAATCATCTTGATTGTAATGTATGCTGTAGCATTAAGATTTCCTTTTGCTGGAACTAAGGGGCCTAGCTCAAACCATGAAAAATAGCCTCAGACCATTATTCATCCTCCACCAAACTTTACAGTTGGCACTATGCAGTCGGGCAGGTTGCCAGACAGTGAAGCGTGATTCATCACTCCAGAGAACGCGTTTCCACTGCTCCAGAGTCCAATGGTGGAGCGCTTTACATCACTCCAGCTGATGCTTGGCATTGCGCATGGTGATCTTAGGCTTGTGTGCGGCTGCCCGGCCATGGAAAACCATTTAATGAAGCTCCCGATGAACGGTTCTTGTGTTGGTGTTGCTTCCAGAGGCAGTTTGGAACTGGGTAGTGAGTGTTGCAACTGAGGACAGACCATTTTTACGTGCTTCAGCACTCGGCCGTCTCGTTCTTTGGGTTGGTGTGGCACAATCTGTTGGTCCATGTGGTAAATCTTGTATTTAATATGTTTTTTTAGGCTAATAGCATTAAGGCCAATTTTTCATGAAAGTGTTTTATTTATATATTTTGGGGGAAACTTCAAGCGGTCTTAATTCTAAATCAAATAGCTAATTATCCTTGGTATCACCTTCTTAAAATAATTCTATATAGTTTAGAAGTACTCGCTCCCACGACTTAGACTGTTCTGGGTTATATTAGGTATGAAGGTAAGACCCAGATGCAGACAATGTCGAATTAACAATGGTTTAATAATCCAACAGGGGTAGGCAAAAGACAGGTCAAGGCAGGCAGGGGTCAGTAAAGCAGAGGTGGGGCAACGGTACCGGATGGCAGGCAGGCTCAGGAAGAGTGGTCAGGCAGGCGGGCTCAGAGTCAGGACAGGCTAGGGTCAAAACCAAGAGGGCGAGACAAAGGGAGACTGGTAAAAGCAGGAGCTGAGACAAACGTTGGTTGACTTGACAAACAAGACGAACTTGCAAGAGACCAACAGAGAACACAGGTATAAATACACAGGGGAAAATGGGCGACACTTGAAGGGGGGTGGAGACAATCACAAAAACAGGTGAAACAGATAAGGGTGTGACAGGTTATAACATAATGAGGGTGAGAGCGGATATCAACATTAATTATCTCCCAACTTAATGCATTCATGCTCAATGCTCTTTAAAATGGCTGTGTCCTCTCCATGTACTACAGTTGAAGTCGCAGGTTTACCTACGCCTTAGCCAAATACATTTAAACTCCGTTTTTCACAATTCCTGACATTTAATTCTAGTAGAAATGCCCTTTCTTAGGTCAGTTAGGATCACCACTTTATTTTAAGAATTTGAAATGTCAGAATAATAGTAGAGAGAATGATTTATTTCAGCTTTTATTTCTTTCATCACATTCCCAGTGGGTCAGAAGTTTACATACACTCAATTAGTATTTGGTAGCATTGCCTTTAAGGTGTTTAACTTTGGTCAAACGTTTTGGGTAGCCTTCCACAAGCTTCCCACAACAAGTTGGGTGAATTTTGGCCCATTCCTCCTGACAGAGCTGGTGTAACGGAGTCAGGTTTGTAGGCCTCCTTGCTCGCACACGCTTTTTCAGTTCTGCCCACACATTTTCTATAGGATTGAGGTCAAGGCTTTGTGATGGCTACTCCAATACCTTGACTTTGTTGTCCTTAAGCCATTTTGCCACAACTTTGAAAGCTTAGGGTCATTGTCCATTTGGAAGACCCATTTGCGTCCAACCTTTAACTTCCTGACCGATGTCTTGAGATGTTGCTTCAATATATCCACATCATTTTCCTTCCTCACAATGCCATCTATTTTGAGAAGTGCACCAGTCCCTCCTGCAGCAAAGCACCAACACAACATTATACTGCCACCCCCGTGCTTCACGGTTGGGATGGTGTTCTTCGGCTTGCAAGCCTCCCCCTTTTTCCTCCAAACATAACAATGGTCATTATGGCCAAACAGTTCTATTTTAGTTTCATCAGACCAGAGGACATTTCTACAAAAAGTATGATCTTTGTCCCCATGTGCAGTTACAAACCGTAGTCTGGCTTTTTTATGGCGGTTTTGGAGCAATGGCTTCTTCCTTGCTGAGCGGCCTTTCAGGTTATGTCAATATATGACTCGTTTTACTGTGGATATAGATATTTTTGTACCCGTTTCCTCCAGCATCTTCACAAGGTCCTTTGCTGTTGTTCTGGGATTGATTTGCACTTTTCGCACCAAAGTACGTTCATCTCTAGGAGACAGAATGCGTCTCCTTCCTGAGCGGTATGACGACTGCGTGGTCCCATGGTGTTTATACTTGCGTACTATTGTTTGTACAGATGAACGTGGTACCTTCAGGCGTTTGGAAATTGCTCCCAAGGATGAACCAGACTTGTGGAGGTCTACAATTTTTTTTCTGAGGTCTTGGCTGATTTCTTTTGATTTACCCATGATGTCAAGCAAAGAGGCACTGACTTTGAAGGTAGGCCTTGAAATACATCCACAGGTACACTTCCAATTGACTCAAATGATGTCAATTCGCCTATCAGAAGCTTCTAAAGCCATGACATCATTTTCTGAAATTTTCCAAGCTGTTTAAAGGCACAGTCAACTTAGTGTATGTAAACTTCTGACCCACTGGAATTGTAATACAGTGAATTATAAGTGAAATAATCTGTCTGTAAACAATTGTTGGAAAAATGACTTGTGTCATGCACAAAGTAGATGTCCTAACCGACTTGCCGAAACTATAGTTTGGTAACAAGAAATTTGTGGAGTGGTTGAAAAACAAGTTTTAATGACTCGGTAATGTGTTTCGGTAATGACCCTCATTAGGCAACTCAATGGATCCCATTTATGAAGCACCTTTCATTTTAGAATCTAAGCGTTTTTCAATATTGGGGTTAACTCGCATCACCCACTACCTACTGTATGTGTACATGGAGATAGAAAATAGCTGTTCTGCTAAATCAAAACACTCTCCACACACAGTTATTGCTGTGTGGGTAGATGTGTTTGTAACATTTGAACTCAACCCACTGTGTGCATCCATTCACTTAAGTGTTAATTAAATGTCTACTGTGTTTTAATCACTTTGGTAATATAATTTATTATTTGTATTTAGGTCCACAATCCATGGAAAGCGTAGGACAACATTTTGAGGTGATGACAAGCACTGGGAAATTGTTATTTTCTGCTGGTACAGAACAGGTAGTTGTTGGAGCGGATAAGCTAACCATTACAGGTATGTGGGCATTTCACACTATTCAGAGAGACAGTCCAACTTTGTTGAATCATGAAACATCCTTTGCTAGTTTTGTCTGATATACTGTAACTGTCAGGGATATGGTAATACATACAATATCTGCATACTGATTCACATGATGTTACTATAAGAATAGAATCTAAACTGGGCAGCGCTCCTACATTTGTGTTCTACAGGGTCTGATGGTGCTCAGTGTGAACATTCCATAGAGACATCCCTGGTCAGGGCAGAGCATTCCATGGACTTGAGGTAACTTTAAAATGTTGACACCTTATGGCAGTTTTTATCTGATCATAGGGGAGAGAGGCCTTTGCTTTTCTTGTATTGTTAAATATGAGTTTTGATAATTTTCTCTCCATTTCTTGTGACAGAAATAATCCCACCTTGGGTAAACAATATAACGATTAAACATAATTTGTTGTCTTACAGTCAACATATGTATCACACAGCAGGGCAACATTTCCCAGACATCTTCTCTCTTCAATATAAATGTCCCATCAACAGCAGTGTCCGCAGTGGTGTAGTGCAGGCTGCAGCACAGATGTAACAGGCACAACAGTCCCCCGCTCTGGGGTTCGGAGCAGCGTGTGTTTCCTGTGCCATTGTTATCTCTCCCTCCATCTTGGTTTCCCCAGTGTGTGGCCCTCAGAATGCACAGTGCTCTGCTCACTCTCTCTCCCTCAGCATACAAAGTGTCCTACCTTAACGAATCCTAATCCTAATGCCACACACTCCATGTACTGCCAGTGGGTGGGAGTAGAGACCTCGTCTTTTGTGTACATGAGTGGGCAGACCTATAAGTTGGGACTTATGTATTCAGGGGCTTTACTGTCAATGTAAAGAGATGCTTTTGTGGAAATATGCAAATCCAATTTACATGTTTAATTAAGATAAGAGGTATTAAGCTAATTTCTGATTTGGATGGATCAAGGGGTCTCATAGCAACAGCTTGGAGATGGTGTGCATAAATATTAATGTCATTGGCTCATATTGCTCGGTGAAAACCCCCAGTGAATTTGTCCACAGTTCTTTCAGTCTCTGCCGATTTCCAACAAATGAAATTCAAATATGTTCTGAATTCGAATTGATAACATGACTAAATACATTTGAATGTAGACTGAATAAATGTGCTAAACTGGTAATGTATGGATTTTCTGCCACCTATAGGCTTAATTCAAGTCCAATTCGGCATTCTAAGTGTAAAGTATGCACCACTTGTGTCCATTCTCTTATTATCTAATATCCTTTACCGTATACTCTGTCTTTCTGTGTGGTCAGGCTAGAGGCCCCCACCCGTTCCCTCCACCTGGATGCTCCAAAGGGAGTCCATATCAAAGCAGTGTCCGGCAGCGGCCAGGCCGTGTCCAGCATGGACATCTCTCTACTCTCTATGGACGGAGTGGTAAGAAGAGGCACCACTAAATCTAGGATAGCACACATGGCAACACTTTTTACTTCAGTGTCTTGATTACAATACTTAATACACTGTTTACAAATTCATTTGCATTGGAATAAGGACACTGTCATGTTTCCAAATATATTTCTTATTGTTAGCAAAAACAAATAATGAATATAGCATCATATTATTTTCCTCTCTTTCTGCAGTTGATTCTGGATGCTGAGAGGGTGCAGCTGCCCAGGTTACCTCTGAGTGGAGAGGGAGAGAAAGGGAGTCCTGGGGAGCAGTTGTATGAAGTGTGTGTGTGTCCTGATGGAAGACTGTACCTGTCCAAAGCTGGTCACACCTCCACCTGCCATGACAACAGGCACGATTGTTAAAAGACCACACTCTATTATCTTGAGATTTGTATTGACCTGGGATCATCTTTATACATACAGGACATCATCATAGATATGCAGTCAGTCGTGTCTTGCCTGAAAGTTATGCAAAGTGCATTTTAGAAAAATATTAAAGTTCAGAAAATATTTATATATTTGAATCGTTTTTTTCACAGCATTATATCTAAAAGATGTACATGCAAGGTGTTCTACTCTAGTGGCACCAACTGCGTTACCTGTTTTGTCTGGGAATAGTTTCATTAATTATATTTGTGTATATTTTCATCCCTTTCACAGTAAACAGATGTTGGTTATGATATTGTACAACCGGACAACATGTATGATACTATACGTCCTATATGATATTGTACGACCGCTATTCCATCCATAACGTAACCTATTGTAGGGTAATATATCATACTAAACGGAGGGAAACAAATGCATTTTCCAAATCCTACCTATTGCCCTGAAGATACAGTGTACATATGTGATTGAAGATTTTTCATCATGTTCAGGGGGAGCTTGATGCGCTAGTATCTGGCAGGCGGCAACATTATTTGTTGAAAAAGTAGCCTACCCAATAGCCGTGTCTGCGAACTACACTTCTGACTGGGTATTTAGGAGTGGGGCGCGGTATTTTCTAGGAACCTGTTACGGAATAAACGCTGTTGCCTGATCTTGCCTATGGTAGCATCATATGTCAGGTCCGCTAGATATCTACTTATATTACTGTACTTAATAGCTTCTTATGTCAATTAACATTGGACGTACTGTATCAGAAGATGGACCATTTAATCGCATTATTATGAGCGTGGGTGGTATAAAAGTATTAGCTCATTGATTCCCATCCAGGTATTGGCAGACATTTTAAAACTAAGACAAAATAGTTGACATGGGGTGGAAGCTAAAGAAGATGCTGTCGCTTTTACTGGAGCTGGTTTTTTGGAGCTATATGGTAAGGCATAACGTTTTTCAATTACGCATGGAGTTTTTCATTTGTTGTAGTGTATGTGAAGTCTATGAGTGATGCTCTTGGTCAGGTTCATGGAACTGCAGTGGAGAATAGAGAATGCAGGGAGCAGGAGTACAGGGATGAAGCAGGGGACTGTGTCGCCTGCAGACAGTGTGGATCTGGGCAGGAGTTATCCACGGTGAGTAGTCTATCAAACGTATTCCCTCCTGTCAAAATGATTGATACAACCAGTCATGCCATTGTAAGAATATAATTAATGTGCCTACCGGAAGTAGACTAGCGGTTAAGAGCTTTGGGCCAGTAAGAAAGGTTCCCCTATAAGATAATAATACAAATCGCTGGTTCGAAACCCGAGACGACTAGGTGAAAAATTTGTCAATCTGACCCTGAGCAAGGCATTTAACCCTAATTGCTCCTGTAAGTCGCCTTGGATAAGAACATCTGTTAAATGACTAAAATGTAATGTATTTCCTGTCACATACTTTGTTGACATATGAAACATTTTACACAAATGTTACTATGCAAGTTGTCTCTTTCTCTCTCAACCACTGTCAGGGACCTCTGCTTGCTGTTCCTTCACAAACTCCCAACCCCCACCACACCTCACCATCAACTGGGTCTCCTGTGTGTGTTTGTGTGTGTGTGTTAAATCCCTCAGGAATGTGGCTTTGGCTATGGGGCGGGTGCTCGCTGTGCACCCTGCAGACCTGGCCGCTACAAAGAGGAAGCAGGAGGGCAGAAATGCAAGCCGTGTCTATCATGTGCCCACACCAGCCGCCTCCATAGAGCCAACTGCACCACCACAGGAAACGCCGTGTGTGGAGACTGTCTGCCCGGGTGAGGACAGCTGCTTTCTCATCCTCCCAATTATCTCCGAAGTGTCTCCATTTTCCATTTTCTTCCACATATGCTGTTGTTGTTGTATTACAGGTTCTATAGGAAAACCAAGCTGAGTGGGTTTCAGGACATGGACTGTGTACCCTGTGGAGACCCTCCTCATGCCTATGAGCCTCTCTGTGAGTAGGCCTTTTCATCAATACAAATGATCTATGCACACTCACACACACTACATACTCTCACAGACATGCATATTGATGCCACACTCACACATAGACACCAATTGTATTTGTCACATACACATGGTTAGCAGATGTTATTGCAAGTGTAGCGAAATGCTTATGCTTCTGGTTCTGACAGTGCAGCAGTATCTAACAGGTAATATCTAACAAATTCCACAACAAAACCTAATATCTAACAAATTCCACAACACAACCTAATACACACAATCTAGTAAAGGAATGGGATAAGAATATATCAGTATAAAATATATGGATGAGCAGTGACAGAGCGGCTAAGATGCAATAGATAGTAAAGAATGGATAGTGAAGGACACAGTATTTTTTATATACATATGAAATGAGTAATGCAGGATATGTAAACATTCTTGAAGTGGCATTATTAAAGTGACTAGTGTTCCATTTAGTAAAGTGTCCAATGATATCAAGTCTGTAGGTAGGCAGCCGCTTCTCTGTGCTAGTGGTGTCTGTATAACAATCTGATGGCCTTAAGATAGAAGCTGTTTTTCAATCTCTGTCCCAGCTTTGATGCACCTGTACTGACCTCACCTTCAGGATGGAAGCGGGGTGAACAGGCAGTGGCTCGGGTGGTTATTGTCCTTGATGATATTTTTTGCTTTCCAGTGACATCGGATGTTGTAGGTGTCCTGGAGGGCAGGTAGTTTGCCCCCTGTGATGCGTTGTGCAGACCGCACTACCCTCTGGAGAGCCTTGCGGTTGTGGGCGGTGCAGTTGCCATTCCAGGCGGTGATACAGTGCACCTGTAAAAGTTAGTGAGGGTTTTTGGTGACAAGCCACATTTTTTCAGCCTCCTGAGGTTGAAGAGGCGCTGTTGTGCCTTCTTCACCACACTGTCTGTGTGCGTGGACAATTTCAGTTTGTCAGTGATATGTACACCGAGGAACTTAAAACTTTCCACCTTCTCCACTGCTATCCCGTCGATGTGGATAGAGGGGTGCCCCCTTTGCTGTTTCCTGAAGTCCACGATCATCTCTTTTGTTTTTCTGACATTGAGTGAGAGGTTATTTTCCTGACACCATACTCCGTGGGCCCTCACCTCCTCCCTGTAGACTGTCTCGTCATTGTTGGTAAATAAGCCTACCACTGTTGTGTCATCTGCAAACTTGATTGAGTTGGAGGCGTGCATGGCTGGAGGCGTGCATGGCCACGTAGTGGTGGGTGAACAGGGAGTATAGGAGGGGGCTGAGAACACACCCTTGTGGGGCCCCAGTGTTGAGGATCAGCGGAGTGGAGATGTTGTTTCCTACTTTCAACACCTGGGGGCGGCCCTTCAGGATGTCCAGGACCCAGTTGCACATGGCGGGGTCGAGACCCAGGGTCTCAAGCTTAATGATGAGTTTGGAGGGTACCATGGTGTTGAATGCTGAGCTGTAGTCAATGAACAGCATTTTTACATACAGTTGAAGTTGGAAGTTTACATACACCTTAGCCAAATACATTTAAACTAAAGTTTTTCACAATTCCTGACATTTAATCGTTGTCAAAAGACCCTGTCTTAGGTCAGTTGGATCACCACTTTATTTTAAGAATGTGAAATGTCAGAATAATAGTAGAGAGAATGATTTATTTCAGCTTTTAATTATTTCATCACATTCCCAGTGGGTCAGAAGTTTACATACACTCAATAAGTATTTGGTAGCATTGCCTTTAAATTGTTTAACTTGGGTCAAACGTTTCGGGTAGCCTTCCACAAGCTTCCCACAACAAGTTGGGTGAATTTTGCCCCATTCCTCCTGACAGAGCTGGTGTAGCTGAGTCAGGTTTTTAGGCCTTCTTGCTCGCACACGCTTTTTCAGTTCTGCCCACAAATTTTCTATAGGATTGAGGTCAGGGCTTTGTGACGGCCACTCCAATACTTTGACTTTGTTGTACCTAAGCCATTTTGCCACAACTTTGGAAGTATGCTTGGGGTATTTGTCCATTTGGAAGACCCATTTGCGACCAAGCTTCAACTTCCTGACTGATGTCTTGAGATGTTGCTTCAATATATTCACATAATTTTCCTTCTTCATAATGCCATCTATTTTGTGAAGTGCACCAGTCCCTCCTGCAGCAAAGCACCCCCACAACATGATGCTGCCACCCCTGTGCTTCACGGTTGGGATGGTGTTCTTCGGCTTGCAAGCCTCCCCCTTTTTCCTCCAAACATAACGGTGGTCATTATGGCCAAACAGTTCTATTTTTGTTTTCTCCAAAAAGTATGATCTTTGTCCCCATGTGCAGTTGCAAACCGTAGTCTGGCTTTTTTAAGATGGTTTTGGAGCTGAGCGGCCTTTCAGGTTATGTCGATATAGGACTCGTTTTACTATGGATATAGATGATTTTGTACCCGTTTCCTCCAACATCTTCACAAGGTCCTTTGCTGTTGTTCTGGGATTGATTTGCACTTTTCGCACCAAAGTACGTTAATTTCTAGGAGACAGAACACGCCTCCTTCCTGAGCGGTATGATGGCTGCGTGGTCCCATGGTGTTTATACTTGCATGCTATTGTTTGTACAGATGAATGTGGTACCTTCAGGCGTTTGGAAATTGGAGGTCTACAATTTTTTCTGAGGTCTTGGCTGATTTCTTTTGATTTTCCCATGATGCCAAGCAAAGAGGCACTGAGTTTGAAGGTAGGCCTTGAAATGCATCCACAGGTACACCTCCAATTATGTCAATTCGCCTATCAGAAGACTCAGTTACACCAGCTCTGTCAGGAGGAATGGGCCAAAATTCACCCAAGCTTGTGGAAGGCTACCCAAAATGTTTGACCCAAGTTAAACAATTTAAAGGCAATGCTACCAAATACTAGTTTAGTGTATGTAAACTTCTGACCCACTGGGAATGTGATGAAAGAAATAAAAGCTGAAATAAATCATTATCTCTATTATTCTGACATTTCACATTCTTAAAATAAAGTGGTGATCCTAACTGACCTAAGACAGGGATTCTTTTACTAGGATTAAATGTCAGGAATTGTGAAAAACTGAGTTTAAATGTATTTGGCTAAGGTGTATGTAAACTTCCGACTTCAACTGTATGTACGGTCACTGTAGGTATGACGTCATCGATGCACTTATTGATGAAGCCAATGACTGATGTGGTGTACTCCTCAATGCCATCGGAGGGATCCTGGAACATATTCCAGTCTGTGCTAGCAAAACAGTCCTGTAGCTTAGCATCTGCTTCATCTGACCACTTTTTTATTGATCTAGTCACTGGTGCTTCCTGCTTTAATTTTTGCTTGTAAGCAGGAATCAGGAGGATAGAATTATGGTCAGATCTGCCAAATGGAGGGTGTTGGTTCCGTTTTTCTGTGCTCCGTTTTATTTACTGAATAAATATGGAACACTCAATGTGCACTTATAAATCATAACAATTTTAATCAAAATACAGCTGTAGACAGAAGTCAAAGATCAAACATCACACATACAACTTATGTCTCATGAGGTCTGCCCCATAGAAAAAGTCCCAAGTTGCTTTTATCATGCTTGTAGTCAACCCCCTGTGATGTCACTGTATACGTCATTACTTGCTACTCCTCAGACCAAGTCCATGCATACACAGCTATACTAACTTGCAAGAGATACAATAGTTCCAGTGTTTTCTAAGGCCTCAGCAGTAAATCTCCACTCCCCTGAGTTGATTTACAGAGGTATGTCTGACTAGCCTCATCTCTTCTACTCCCCTGCAGGGCTCTTTGTTTATCTTTGAAATGCTTTCTCACAGACCCCATTTCTTTATGAGGCAGAGACTTAGAAAAGATTGGAACAATTCTAAAATCTTACAATGAATATCTATATTGTTAATCTGTAGTCTAGGACCCTATAAATGTAGAGGAGGAGGGGTCCCATAGCCCCTCCCCTTCTATTAATACAACATAAGAATAATCAATTATTATTATACATCAAACATTTGGTGCAGCCCCTATCATGACCCCATTTGACCCCATCAATGGCGAGGGACAGCTTTGTATGCGTCTCTGTGGAGTAAAGGTGGTCCGTAGTTTTTTTTCCCTCTGGTTGCATATTTAACATGTTGATAGAAATTTGGTAAAATGGATTTAAGTTTCCCTGCATTAAAGTCCCCTGCTACTAGGAGCGCCGCCACTGGGTGAGCGTTTTCTTGTTTGCTTATGGTGGAATACAGCTCATTCAATGCTGTCTTAGTGCCAACCTCTGACTGTGGTGGTATGTAAACAGCTACGAAACATAGAGATGAAAACTCTCTAGGTAGGTAGTGTGGTCTACAGTTTATCATGAGATACACCATCTCAGGCGAGCAATAGCTCGAGACTTCCTTAGATATCGTGCACCAGCTGTTATTTACAAAAATACATAGTCCGCCGCCACTTGTCTTACCAGACGCCGCTGTTCTATCCTTCCGGTGCAGCATATATCCAGCCAGCTGTATGTTGATAGTGTGGTCTTTCAGCCACGTTTCCGTAAAGCATAAGATATTACAGTTTTTAATGTCCTGTTGGTAGTTTAATCTTCCGCGTAGGTCATCTAGTTTATTGTCCAAAGATTGCACGTTTGCTAGCAGAATGGAAGGAGGTGGGGGTTTATTCGATCGCCCACAAATTCTCAGAAGGCAGCACGCCCTCCGGCCCCTTTTTCTCTGCCTCCTCTTCATGCAAGTCACAGGGATCGGGGTCTGTTCCAGAGAAAGCAGTATATAGTTTGCGTCGGCCTCGTCGGACTAGTTAAAGGAAAAAAAGGATTCTGCCAGTCCATGGTGAGTAATCGCAGTCCTGCACATTGACTCGGTAGCGGTATTCCTTGTATATAGCCTCGTTATTATTTTATTATGTTACTATTCCCTTTCATTTCTTATTTACTAATGATTTTTTTCTTACTTTTTAACTGCACTGTTGGGAAAGGGCTCATAAGTAAGCATTTCATGGGAAAAGTCTACGGCTGTTATATTCAGTGCATGTGACAAATAACATTTTATTTGATTTTGATTTCCCATAGGCAAGATTGTGCTTCAGTCCATATACTATAAGCACGCTTAATGTTACTGTACCACTTTTAGAATAATTTAAGAAAATATTTCCAGGGAACATGTGAAATGTGCTTTACTGATGTCTGTCTGTTTAACCATCTTTCTGGGATTGTTTGCACACACATATCCACTATGTACCAGCCTCAAATGAAATTCTTGGAAGATCAAATCATGCCCACCACTATTTTGTAGTGGAGTGTGAGCTAGCTGGCTGTTGAACTTCCGTCTCTTTCTGTGTTTAACTTGGCAGTCAAATGGGGTTGAAATAAGAACACATTTCCCAGATGTTACAACCTACTGTTAGATGTTAGGTATGGAAAAATACTCCTGGTATTGAAGCACACTTTGATACCATAAAAGCCATATTCAGATGTAAAATACTCATTCAGATGATTTTGAGATTACAAAAACTTATTTGAAGTCCATCTGAGAACTCTTGTAGTTGAAATGTGAAATTCTTATGAGACAAATAGGTTGTTGTATCCCAGAGTGACAGTGCTCTCCAAGTGTCTTCTCCCCATCTCTCACTACATGCCTCCAGTTGTGATGGAGCAGCATTTCATTCATAGTGACTTTTATAAAACAAAAACAAAGTGTAGACCAGCACAAGTAAGTTCTTGCATATCCTTTCAACTGAAGGATCTTACCGTAGTTTGTACTTCCAATCACTTTCTTCAGAAAATAGGCTTGAAAAAACTTAATAGGTGCTTGTTTTTGATTTCCTGACACCTTTTAGACATCTCTGTTCTGGTGGTTCAGTTTGATGATGGCCCAGGGGTATGTTCGGTTTGGTTATCAAACGAAAGGGTTTTGACACAGAACAGTGTTATGATTAGATCAGCATGTAAATTTGTTTCAGTGGATTGTCCTCTATCTGAACTGATAAGCAGGAAAGATTTGGGGAGACACAAAAACAACCAGACGCAATGTGCTGCGTCTTTGGATTTGAGAAGCCACTACCAAAGAGGACATATGAGATAGCATTCACTGCCTTACTGAAAAACAAAATATCCACATGCCAACACACACAGTAGCCAACAAACATACACTGCACCCACACTCAATTACAAATCGGAATTTTCCCACACTTAAAAATACACTGCTCAAAAAAATAAAAGGAACACTTAAACAACACAATGTAACTCCAAGTCAATCACACTTCTGTGAAATCAAACTGTCCACTTAGGAAGCAACACTGATTGACAATACATTTCACATGCTGTTGTGCAAATGGAATAGACAACAGGTGGAAATTATAGGCAATTAGCAAGACACCCCCAATAAAGGAGTGGTTCTGCAGGTGGTGACCACAGACCACTTCTCAGTTCCTATGCTTCCTGGCTGATGTTTTGGTCACTTTTGACTGCTAGCGGTGCTTTCACTCTAGTGGTAGCATGAGATGGAGTCTACAACCCACACAAGTGGCTCAGGTAGTGCAGCTCATCCAGGATGGCACATCAATGCGAGCTGTGGCAAGAAGGTTTGCTGTGTCTGTCAGCGTAGTGTCCAGAGCATGGAGGCGCTACCAGGAGACAGGCCAGTACATCAGGAGACGTGGAGGAGGCCGTAGGAGGGCAACAACCCAGCAGCAGGACCGCTACCTCCGCCTTTGTGCAAGGAGGAGCAGGAGGAGCACTGCCAGAGCCCTGCAAAATGACCTCCAGCAGGCCACAAATGTGCATGTGTCTGCTCAAACGGTCAGAAACAGACTCCATGAGGGTGGTATGAGGGCCCGACGTCCACAGGTGGGGGTTGTGCTTACAGCCCAACACCAAGCAGGACGTTTGGCATTTGCCAGAGAACACCAAGATTGGCAAATTCGCCACTGGCGCCCTGTGCTCTTCACAGATGAAAGCAAGGTTCACACTGAGCACATGTGACAGACGTGACAGAGTCTGGAGACGCCGTGGAGAACGTTCTGCTGCTGCAACATCCTCCAGCATGACCGGTTTGGCGGTGGGTCAGTCATGGTGTGGGGTGGCATTTCTTTGGGGGGCCGCACAGCCCTTCATGTGCTCGCCAGAGGTAGCCTGACTGCCATTAGGTACCGAGATGAGATCCTCAGACCCCTTGTGAGACCATATGCTGGTGCGGTTGGCCCTGGGTTCCTCCTAATGCAAGACAATGCTAGACCTCATGTGGCTGGAGTGTGTCTGCAGTTCCTGCAAGAGGAAGGCATTGATGCTATGGAATGGCCCGCCTGTTCCCCAGACCTGAATCCAATTGAGCATATCTGGGACATCATGTCTCGCTCCATCCACCAACGCCACATTGCACCACAGACTGTCCAGGAGTTGGCGGATGCTTTAGTCCAGGTCTGGGAGGAGATCCCTCAGGAGACCATTCGCCACTTCATCAGCATGCCCAGGCGTTGTAGGGAGGTCATACAGGCATGTGGAGGCCACACACACTACTGAGCCTCATTTTGACTTGTTTTAAGGACATTACATCAAAGTTGGATCAGCCTGTAGTGTGGTTTTCCACTTTAATTTTGAGTGTGACTCCAAATCCAGACCTCCATGGGTTGATAAATTGGATTTCCATTGATTATTTTTGTGTGATTTTGTTGTCAGCACATTCAACTATGTAAAGAAAAAAGTATTTCATAAGATTATTTCATTCATTCAGATCTAGGATGTGTTGTTTTAGTGTTCCCTTTATTTTTTTGAGCAGTGTACTTTGAGAAAGTGGGTGTCATAACAACTGTTCTATAATTAAATGCATGTTTGTGGGTGTGCTGTATTGCACCTAAGGATAAACAGCTGTAGTGATATTTGTGCACATGCATGTGTGTTTATGCATGTTTACCTTGTAGGCAGTAGCAGGGTGAACCTGGTGCCCCTTTCGTCCGTTGTGGCAAGCCCCAGGGACACTGTCCTGGCTGTAGTCATCTGCATCGCTCTGACTTCTGTCCTACTGGCCCTAATGCTTTTCTGTGCCATCTACTGCAAAAGACAGCTGGAGAAGAAACCTCATGGTAACCCTGCCTGAATCACAGATTCTCACTCATCCCTCTTGTCCCGACTAAGATTGTAATCATGTCAAACAATGTTTAATTCAGATATGCTGTATTTATACCATGTCAAATATTTATTGATATAAACACTTGTGTTCATGTAAAAAGTAAATAAAACTGTTGTTTTTGCACTAATCAGAGCCATGCCAGGGTGGTAGCTGCTATGATGCAGAGTTCCCCAGCTTTGAGAATATTCAGGTCCATCAGATCACCTCAAACTGCTACCATGGCACGGGCATAACTTGTGGTATGTTGTTCTGTTAGCCTGGGCTTGCAAATAACCTTTTCATGTCATTCTTTACCAAATGCACATGGCGCCAAATCCACATTTGAGAAGAGTGCATAACTTGAATTTCTGCACTTGACATGTCCCATCAACATCTATAAAACGGCATTTTCCTGTCCTAAGGTCCAGTGAAGCTTTTCCCCTATCCGTTCTCTGAGGAACCTTGCAGCATGGAGAACAGCAGTGGCTTCCGTCTCCACTGTTCTCAGAACAACAATGGAATGGCCATATATCCTGCCTGGGAGTCACAGAGAAGACCACTAGAGAACACACTGCCCAGTGAGGAGAACCATGACCTCTACCAAACTGATGTGGAAGTGTCTGATGAGGAATTTTCCTTAGAGGATGATGAAACATTGACAGGAGAGAAGACGTGGACCCATGCTGTATTAAACTAAAGATCTGGGATTCACTAAACTGTACTGAGTAGGCCTAAAAGCAGGGACCATTTCTTCATGAGGATAACCTTTGATATATTGACTGTCATCATAACAGACTTGTGGTTATGTGAAAGACATTGCAACTGCTGACAGAAACGTGACTTGCTGGTTTCAAAGCCATTCAAACCTGTATTTTCTGCTTCTGTTATTTTCCAGAGCTCATCTCATTGCCATTACCAAATATGTGTGTGCCAATGTCTGATATAGTACAAGTTTAAATTTAACCAATTCTCTTGGATTTCTTTTTTTAAATAATATGTACCATGTATGTAAATACATTTCAAAATCTTGTAATTTACAGTCACATCCAAAATTATTGGCACCTTTGATAAAGATGAGCAAAAAAAGACTATAAAATAATACAAGTTCTGCGCTATTGTATTTTATAGTAGTACAATTGCTTAGAAAAAGATTGTTTAACAAATAATAAAACATCTCAAAAAGATGGATGGCACCCGTTTTTCAATACTTTGTTTTCGACATTGTTATGAAGCCGTTGCTTGACACCCTGCTCGTAAAGTGTTAAACAATATTTTAATGGTTGTCGTTTAGTATGAAGGAAAACCAGAGAATAAAGCAGAGCTCTTCCCAGAGGCCAGCACGGACCATATCCCTCGTATTGCTCTAGTGAGTCTGACATTTATCTGCAGCCCTTCAGACATCCACCGTCCCCTTATTCTCTATGTCAGAACAGTGGCAGGCCCACAGCTCTTTCACTTGTTTCAGTAATCAGGCTGCTGACTGTCTATCTCACAAAAATGAGCATTCAAGAGTGATTCATTCAATAGCTGAAACCTGTAGCTAGAGATTTAGAGAGTGAAAGCCAAGTAAGAGAACACTAGTCGTTCAGATGACAACAAAAAAATTGTAGACAAGACAATATAGGGTTGGCACTGGCAACATGGGGATTTTATAAGGGTTCATAATTCACAATGGGACAAGGATGCATCACAAGTCAAATACAATATTATACACACTTCATATTTTCATTCCCTCATACTCATCAGGCCACTGCAGATTATTATCAATTTTTAAATTCAACATCGCCAAGCGTAGGATGAGGTAAGTGGGGAGGGGCCCTGCCCCTAATTTCCAGTGGTAATTCACAGTAGATAAAAAAAAAAAGTACAATCTGCTTATGAGGAATCATCACGGCAGGTTACAGAGTCTGTGTCCAGGTCAGCTACTAGAGCGTCCACTAATTCTTCAATGGTAGGGGAGCTCTGAAGCATGCCTGCAAACCATGGAACAGGCCAGGAGAGAGGGGGACAGATTTAGATAAAGGACTTATAAGGACATCAATGACAAATTTGAAACTTGTCCGGGGGAAAGAAAATCTTGATATTTTATTTGTAGTGCTCTACCAGGATCCCGTGTGGCTCAGTAGGTAGAGCATGGTGTTTGCAACGCCAGGGTTGTGGGTTCGATTCCCACGGGGGACCAGTACGGGGAAAAAACAACAAAAAATGTATGAAATGTATGCACTCACTACTGTAAGTCGCTCTGGATAAGAGCGTCTGCTAAATTACTAAAATGTATCTATTGAGCTATTGTTTTAACCTGGATTCGTTGTGTTTGAGTTCATTCATAAGTACAGAAATTAAACTAGATCCAACCAGGTCCATGTCAAATTGGCCTGTAATACACCACTGATTATCTGTGCTGGTTCTGTATTGTAACAACTCAGCTTTGGCTGTACTCATGTCATGTTGACAGCTACTAAGAGGTTAATTACCAGGGATGCATGTCAACTCTCAGAACCTGATCGAGTTAACACAGCAATTGAAAATGAAAGCCATGTACACCTCACTTTGGCCCTATGGGAGAGTAATGCCATTGGTTAATGTATTTGATCTTCTTCAAATACCGACAAATCATGAATGTCAGCCCATCTTTCCACTGAGACAATAGGAGCCCCACTGCAACTGTGGCTATGAAAAACAAGAGCCAGTGCCAAAATTCTGAGTGACTCCAGGGAATGTTAATGAGAGTGGGTTTAGCTTTTTGGGTGTGAGTGGATGGAATAACATCTAGTTTCAACATTTGCTAAATGGATGTAAAAATCTATCTGGAGAGTTTCCACAAAGTATCACCATAAATAGGGCTTTGAATTAAGTGTGCAAATTAAAGGAAATATTCACCCATTTTGAACGCTCTCATTTTTGTGCATTTCTGAGCAATGTTCCAAGATAGCGCCGGAGGGGAAGGCTGCCGTCTTATCGGCTCTTAACCAGCCATGCTATTTTGTTCGTTTTTTTGCGTTGTTCGTAATTTGTTTTGTACATAATGTTGCTGCTACCATCTCTTATGACCAAAAAGAGCTTCTGGGCATCAGAACTGCGATTGCTCACCTCAAACTGGACAAAGAGTTCTTATTCAATGAGTCAGATGGGAGGGATATAATACAGAAACCCGACCAGGCCCAGATCCCCGTTATTCGCTGGAGAAGGAAACTGAGGTTTCGCGGAAAGAGATCAGGGTGCCTTGTAAGGATCAGGCGAGGAGTGGTTAATCTGCCCTTCTCTTCCGTCCTGCTAGCTAACATTCAATCACTGGAAAATAAATGGGACGAGCTGAAAGCACGTTTATCCTACCAATGGAACATTAAAAACTGTAATCTCTCATGTTTCACTGAGTAGTGGCTGAACAACGACATTAAGAACATATAGCTGGTGGGTTATACACTATCGGCAGGACAGAACAGCACCCTCTGGTAAGACACAGAGTGGGGACCTATGCATTTATGTAAACAACAACTTTTGCACAATATCTAAGGAAGTCTCAAGGTTTTGCTCGCCTGATGTAGAGTATCTCACGATAAGCTGTAGACCACACTATCTACCTAGAGAGTTCTCATCTATATTCTTCGTAGCTGTCTACATATCACCACAAACTGATGCTGTCACTAAAACCTCACTCAATGAGCTGTATACCGCCATAAGCAAACAGGAAAACGCTCATCCAGAGGCGGCACTCCAAGTGGCCGGGGACTTTAATGCAGGAAAACTTAAATCTGTTTTACCAAATTTCTATCAGCATGTTAAACATGCAACCAGAGGGGAAAGCACTCTAGACCACCTGTACCCCACACACAGAGACGCGTACAAAGCTCTCACTCGCCCTCCATTTGGCAAATCTGACCATAATTCTATCCTCCTGATTCCTGCCTACAAGCAAAAACTAAAGCAGGAAGCACCAGTGACTCGGTGTATAAAAAAAGTGGTCAGATGAAGCAGATGCTAAACTACAGGACTGTTTTGCTAGCACAGACTGGAATATGTTCCGGGATTCTTCCGATGGCATTGAGGAATACCCCACATCAGTCACTGGCTTTATCAATAAGTGCATCGAGGACGTCGTCCCCACAGTGACTGTACGTACATAACCCCAACCAGAAGCCATGTATTACAGGCAACATTCGCACTGAGCTAAAGGGTAGAGCTGCCGCTTTCAAGGAGCGGGTCTCTAACCCAGAAGATTATAAGAAATCCCGCTACGCCCTCCGAAGAACCATCAATCAGGTAAAGCATCAAATGCAGGACTAAGATGGAATCGTACTACACCGGCTCCGACGCTCATCGGATGTGGCAGAGCCTGCAAACCATTACAGACTACAAAGGGAAGCACAGCTGAGAGCTGCCCAGTGACACGAGAATACCAGACAAGCTAAATAACTTCTATGCTCGCTTCGAGGCAAGTAACACTGAAACATGCATGAGAGCATCAGCTGTTCCAGACGATTGTGTGATCACGCTCACAGCAGCAGATGTGAACAACACCTTGAAACAGGCCAACATTTACAAGGCTGCAGGGCCAGATGGATTACCAGAAAGTGTACTCCAAACATGCGCTGACCAACTGGCAAGTGTCTTCACTGACATTTTAACCTCTCCCTGTCGGAGTCTGTAATACCAACATGTTTCAAGCAGACCGCCATAGTCCCTGTGCTCAAAAACACTAAGGTAACCTGCCTAAATGACTACCGACCCGTAGCACTCACGTCTGTAGCCATGAAATGCTTTGAAAGGCTGGTCATGGCTCACATCAACACCATTATCCCAGAAACCCTAGGCCCACTCCAATTTGCATACAATACCAACAGATCCACAGATGACGCAATCTCTATTGCACTCCACACTGCCCTTTCCCACCTGGACAAAAGGAAGACCTATCTGAGAATGCTATTCATTGACTACAGCTCAGCGTTCAACACCATAGTGCCCTCAAAGCTCATCAATAAGCTAAGAATCCTGGGACTAAACACCTCCATCTGGAGACAGAAAAGATTTGGCATGGGTCCTCGGATCCTCAAAAGTTTTACAGCTGCACCATCGAGAGCATCCTGACGGGTTGCATCACTGCCTGGTATGGCAACTGCTCGGCCTCCGAACGCAATGCACTACAGAGGGTAGTGCGTACGGCCCAGTACATCACCGGGGCCAATAGACTGTTCTCTCTGCTACCGCACAGAAAGCGGTACCGGAGCGCCAAGTCTAGGTCCAAGAGGCTCCTAAATAGCTTCTACCCCGAGCCATAAGACTCCTGAACAGCTAATAAAATGTCTACCCAGACTAAATGCATTGCCCCCCCCGGAACACTGCTGCTACTCAGTTATCTATGCATAGTCACTTTAATAATTCTATGTACATATTACCTCAATTACCTCGACACCGGTGCCCCCTGTATATAGCCCCGCTATTGTTATTTACTGGTGCTCTTTAATCATTTGTTAATCGCTTACATATTTTTGGGGTATTTTCTTAAAACTGCATTGTTGGTTAAGAGCTTGAAAGTAAGCATTTCACTGCAAGGTCTACACCTGTTGTATTCGGTGTATGTGACAAATAACATTTGATTCAATCAATTCCTGGGGAATGGGTGAATCTTTCCTTTAAACACAAATAAAGCTTCCTGTCTTGAGATTTATGGTGGTTTCAGGATAACCCGGGAGACATCAGAGGGCCATGATGCATAGTAGCAGCCCTTACCTGTTTCCAAACCCAGGGAAAAGCAAAGCAACTGCCATCATCACACAGCTATAATTAAGAGTTTGAAGTAGCCAAAGCCTGCGCCTCAGGCATATACACTAGCAAAACAAACTATGCATCGATGGCTTTGCCAAAATGATATAAGTTGATAATATACAGTGCCTTCAGAAAGTATTCTATCCCCTTGACTTATTCCACATTTTGTTGTGTTACAGCCTGAAACCAAAATGGATGACATTTTTTTTTTTCTCTCACCCATCGACACACAATACCCCATAATGACAAAGTGAAACGTGTTTAGAAATGTACAAATTTATTGAAAATGAAATACAGAAATATTTAATTTACATAAGTATTCACACCTGAGTCAATACTTTATAGAAGCACCTTTGGCAATGATTATAGCTGTGAGTCTTTCTGGCTAAGTCTCTAAGAGCTATCCACACCTGGATTGTGCAACACTTACCAAACATTCTTTAAGCTCTGTCTAATTGGTTGTTGATCATAGCTAGACAAACAGTTTCAGGTCTTGCCATAGTTTTTACTTAAATCTACTTGGAAAAACTAACTCAGCTACTCAGGAACATTCGCTGTCTTCTTGGTAATCAAGTCGTGTAGATTAGGCCTTGTGTTTTAGGTTATTGTCTTGCTGAAAGGTGAACTTATCTCCCAGTGTCTGTTAGAAAGCAGACTGAACCAGGTTTTCCTCTAGGATTTTGCCTGTGCTTAGCTCCATTCCATTTCTTTTTTATCCTGAACAACTCCCCAGTCCTTAACGATTACAAGCATACCCATAACATGATGCAGCCACCACTATGCTCAAAAAATGGGAAGTGGTACTCGGTAATGTGTTGTATTGGATTTTCCCCAAACATAACACTTTGTATTCAGGACAAAAATGTAGTTGCTTTGCCACATTTTCTTGCAGAATTACTTTAGTGCCTTGTTGCAAAACGGATGCATGTTTTGGAATATTTGTATTCTCTTCAAGTGTCCTTCTTTTCACTCTGTCAATTAGGTTAGTATTGTGGAGTAACTACAATGTTCATCCATCCTCAGTTCTCCTGTCACAGCCATTAAACTCTGTAACTGTTTTAAAGTCAACATTGCCATCATGGTGAAATCCCTGAAGAAGTACACCTGTATCTTTGTAGTGACTGGGTGTTTTGATACACCATCCAAAGTGTAATTAATAACTTCACCATGTTCAAAGGGATATCAATGTCTGCTTTTTTTATTTTTACGCATCAACCAATAGGTGCCCTTCTTCACGAGGCATTAGAAAACCTCCCTGGTCTTTGTGGTCCGTGTTTGAAATTCAGTGTTCGACTGAGGAACCTTACAGATAATTGTATGTGTGGGGTACATACATGAGGTAGTCATTCAAAAATCATGTTAAGTACTATTATTGCATGCAACTTATGTGACTGGTTAAGCACATTTCTACTCCTGAACTTATTTATGCTTGCCATAACAAAAGGATTGAATACTTATTGACTCAAGACATTTCAGCTTTTTAATTGATTTATTAACATTTTGAAAAACATAATTCCACTTTGACATTATGGGATAGTGTGTGTTGTTGGCCAGTGACCATTAAACATTTAATCAATTTCAAATTCAGGCTGTAACACAAAAAAAGTGGAAAACGTCAAGGGTTGTGAATACTTTCTGAAGGCACTGTACTATACATACAGGAGTGGTGACCTGGGGAAGGAACTAATAGGATAAAAAGAGTTCAAGAACCCTAAAGAAAGGGAGGACGGTAGCGGCCAAGAAAAATAGTGACTGAGTGTGAGCTCCTTACCTTGCACCATAAGCATGGGCTCCTTACTACCTCCATGAGCTAGCATCTCCCTTCTATATCGCTCTCCCATGTCCCTGTGTGGGGACATTAAATGGAGGGTTGAATAGGCAGAGACAGAGAGGTAGAGAGAGATAGGATTGGGGTTTATGTCAGAGAGATAAGGATATGTCTGAAAACTGTACTGGCTTGGTTTTCCTCTGGGTTGAGCTGTGCTTTCACTGCCACTGACTGTAGTCTGCCACTCTACAAGCCCCCATCACAGAGACACAAAGAGCAGAGAGAAAAACACAGCTCTGAAAAAAACATAACACCCCAGGCAAAACAATCCTCCATTTCTAAACACAAATCCCCTGATATCACAGTGATGTCTGTGATGTGGGTGTTTGGTCATTTTTTTGTCACTCATGTTCAGACTAGTGTGAGTGAATCCAGCTAGTAGAGAGTTCCCTAAAGTAAAATCTTCGAAAGTCAAGTTATTAACAAACAGATCACCGACCATTTCAAATCCCACCGTACCTTCTCCGCTATGTAATCTGGTTTCCGAGCTGGTCATGTGTGCACCTCAGCCACGCTCAAGGTCCTAAATGATATCATAACCGCCATTGATAAAAGACAATACTGTGCAACCGTCTTCATCGACCTGGCCAAGGCTTTCAACTCTGTCAATCACAGCATACTTATCGGCAGACTCAACAGCCTTGGTTTCTCAAATGACTCCCTCGCCTGGTTCCCCAACTACTTCTCAGATAGAGTTCAGTGTGTCAAATCGGAGGGCCTGTTGTCCGGACCTCTGGAAGTCTCTATGGGGGTGCCACAGGGTTCAATTCTCGGGCTGACTCTTTTCTCTGTATACATCAATGATGTCGCTCTTGCTACTGGTGATTCTCTGATCCACCTCTATGCAGACAACACCATTCTGTATACTTCCGGCCCTTCTTTGGACACTGTGTTAACAAACCTCCAGACGAGCTTCTATGCCATACAACACTCCTTCCGTGGCCTCCAACTGCTCTTAAATGCAAGTAAAACTAAATGCATGCTCTTCAACCGATCGCTGCCCGCACCTGCCCGCCCGTCTAGCATCACTACTCTGGACGGTTCTGACTTAGAATATGTGGACAACTACAAATACCTAGGTGTCTGGTTAGACTGTAAACTCTCCTTCCAGACTCACATTAAGCATCTCCAATCCAAAATGAAATCTAGAATTGGCTTCCTATTTCGCAACAAAGCCTCCTTCACTCATGCTGCCAAACATACCCTAGTAAAACTGACTATCCTACTGATCCTTGACTTTGGCGATGTCATTTACAAAATAGCCTCCCAACACACTACTCAGCAAATTGGATGCAGTCTATCACAGTGCCATCCGTTTTGTCACCAAAGCCCCATATACTACCCACCACTGCGACCTGTATGCTCTCGTTGGCTGGCCCTCGCTTCATAGTCGTTGCCAAACCCACTGGCTCCAGGTCATCTATAAGTCTTTGCTAAGTAAAGCCCTGCCTTATCTCAGCTCACTGGTCATCATAGCAGCACCCACCCGTAGCACACGCTCCAGCAGGTATATTTCACTGGTCATCCCCAAAGCCAACTCCTTTGGCCGCCTTTCCTTCCAGTTCTCTGCTGCCAATTACTGGAATGAATTGTAAAATGAATTGTACCCCAGTATCTCTGCACATGCATCTTCTGCACATCTATCACTCCAGTGTTTAATTGATAAAATGTAATTATTTTACCTCCCTAATCTTACTACATTTGCAAACCCTGTATATAGATTTTTCTATTGTGTTGACTGCACGTTTGTTTATGCCATGTGTAACTGTGTTGTTTGTGTCGCACTGCTTTGCTTTATCTTGGCCAGGTCGCAGTTGTCAATGAGAACTTGTTCTCAACTGGCCTACCTGGTTAAATAAAAAAATAGAGACTTCACATGGCAGACGAAAGAACTTTTGAGAAAATAAAACATCTGCATTTACAACATGGGTCAGGTGAGTTTCTCTCACCTGTTGAAGGGGTCTTTTTGAAAGCACTGCCTCCACACCATGGAGGCTATGGCGCGCGACATGAGGTATGAGTAGTACTTAGCACCGTACCCAATGAGGTGGCTGAATCTCAGCTGCCAGGCCTAGGGACAAGAATACCAGTTACCCATCTTTATCTAAAAATTGGTCAATTCCAATTTAATTTGAAATTCCAATTCAGTTCTTGAATTCACACATTAAGTAGAGAATTTACGTTGACTTCAATTCGAATTTCAACAATCTTCAAGTTTTGGAATTAATGTTGTTTTTATCTTTCGGAAATGTTCAAATATTGAATTCCAATTAAATTCCAGTGAATGGAATTCATGTAGTTATTATAAAAAATGGCCTGTAGGATTTGTTTTAAATCATTTCAACTTCTTTTTATATATTTCCAGTATAGCTAGGCTGTCTGAACAGTGAGTGACATGATCAGCATGAAAGCCTGAGGGAATTGAATTCAATTTGAATTTGTTGAATTGTTGGGGATAATATTGAATTGGGAATTGTATTATTGGAATTTATATAACATTGTAATTGAGAGGAATTGAATTACCTCAATTCAAAAACTGAACTGGAATTGAATTAAATGGAATTTACAGGGAGGGTATTTTATTTGAATTGCATTTGTGGAATTAACCCCAGCACTGAAAGACACTTCCATATTTTCGATTGAATATATTTTGTATTAAAGCAACATTGTCAATCTGAAAATATTTTTTCAAACCTCTCTCCCACGTGCCACCCACCTTATAGAAGATGACTAAATTGGCTACAGAACATAAGTGAGACGTGCAGTACCCATCTTCTCTTCGGAATGATGCTGCTTCTGTGTATTCTCTCTCTCTGGCCAGTTGTTTCTAACTCCTACACAGTCTTATTTTAATGATAAGAGCTCGGCTGTCTGTGTGGTGACTTGTTTTAATCCAAATCCAGTGGGAAACCTCCCCTTTGCTTCTCACGGTCAATGACGGATAAGGACCTATCAAAAGACTTGCTGAGTGTCACAGTTCCAAACATGTTCTAAACTAAGACCGGGTTGAAAGTGGCTCCATATGATCACTGCAGTCAACAAATGCAGTTTGGTTTGTATGGCCAGTCACTAACTTAAATTGCATCTGAAATTAAAACACCACATTTTGCAACTGTAAATAAAAAAAGGATCAGAAGCAGTCAGAAGTACAGCATCATTTTTCATTCCGACCTAAATTGGTCTTTTCACATTTGGGAAACGACTTTTATCATACCCCAGGGAAAAATTGAGCTCTGCTATTTGGCAACAAACTAATGTAAAATTACTATAAAATGGGCTCACGGAGTAGATATTTGTTCGCTGTGGTGGTAAGCCAATTCAGGGAGAAAATCATTATTGTCCACATTTTCCCCACAACTGTAATTACAGTTGAGAAGAAATAGCCTCTGGGTTGTTCTATTCTGTTTTATGTTTCTCTGTGGATATAAATTCTCTCTCACACAGTAAGGGGGGTACAAACCAGATGGTTTATATCCGGTAGAGAGAATAGTCTAATTACTATTTAGCCCCAAAGGATTTGACATTCACAGATCAGTACATCGTCCACCGTTTCAGTACTATGAGACTCACTAAGATATCTAGGCACTTACAGTATTTGGAACGTAAGGTAGTCCATAGAATTTCTCTTGCATCTTTTTTAGAATGTCTGTCGTTGACCGATTTTGTGGCTTGCCATGATACACTTGATCCAAAGCAGCATAAAAAACCTAGGAAAAAATAAAACACACCAATCATTTTATTTAATAAGTACTGAAAAGACACACAAACTGCCACTGTGGCTATACCTGAAGCTGAGTGTCAGCAGCCCCACAGATTCTCTTGGATTCACAAAGGCGAGAGACCATGCTCTTGGGCAGGGGCTGAAATAGAACAAAATATTTCTGAGAAAAACAAAACACACCCATCTATCGAGTCTTCTGTATGGTGAACCTCTGCTATCTTCAGTATTTGGCTAAATAAATAGTTTTCTATTAGCTTGACTGTTTGTAGTCTCAAATCAACAGACTTTCAGTCTGATTCAAAATCATGACGAAAGACTTCACACAAAACCAACGTGTGTTCAAGTGCAGCCGAGAGCATTTGGTTCAGAGCTTATGCAGAGCTAGTGATGCGTCTCAGAACTATTATCATACCAAAGGGGCAAAAGAAGGGCTGCCAAAGTCTACATTATTATAATAGACAGTCTGATAGGACAGCTTAGGACACTGCTGTATCTGTGGACCACAGCAGTAGACAAACAGCTCAAGAACTACTGCTACTCCATATAGATGACATAATCTTAAGAATGGCTGTGTTGTGTGTGAGGGAAAGTTACAGAGGACAGGTATGAACTTGTGCTGCCCACCTGTCCGGTCTGATAGTGCCGTGCAAACTGATTTACCACCCGATAGTCTGTGGCAAAGAACTCCATGAGGATGGAGGGGACTTCAGCAAAGTCAGTAGAGCATCTAGTACCTGGAAAAGACCAGTCAGAAGATGAGTCTCTCACAAAAGAGATTGTTTACCAACTGTACTATGTCATAAAATGTTTCACGATAGCATGCCATGCTAGCACTGTATCATAGGTCATACAAATACAAGACTGTAGGCCTATTAATCATATGGTAGTTCACTAAATGTGTCTGCTAAGCAAATAAATGTGTCCACTAAGCAAATAAATGTATCTGCTAAGCAAATGTGCAACATATGCAATGCAATAATGAGAGACAGGGGAAATCCCTCCTAAAGCAGTGGGCTCTGGCCTGGACTCAGGTTACCTGTGACATGTTGGTAACGCGTGCGTCCCAGCATGGAATGCATGGCGTGGCCCATCTCGTGGAACAGGTTCTCCATCATGCCGGGGTTGAGCAGTGTTGGGGTGCTACGTGTGGGAGGGGGCAGGCTCAGCATCAGCACCACCACAGGATGTTGGTACTTCCCATCCTCCTTAAGACGCCCCCCTTGGATGGTGAAGTGGCAATCCTGGGAGCACAGAGAAAGCCTTGATATGATCAGCATTGCTATCTTACTTTCGCAGGGGCTTTAGGCAGTATTTCTGCAGCAGCTTGTCTTACCTGGTGTGGTTTGTCAGGCCTTCGGAAGAAGTCACAGTAGATGTATCCCAGAAGACCCTCGGTCTCATGGACAACAGCCTGTTAAGAGAACCAACTGACATTTAGGACGGCTTAAAATAAAATCCATCCCCAACAGAAACGATGGGCCTTAAAATGACAAAAAGCCAAGCAGCAACTATTACATTTTCTGCTGGTTCACTCAAAGGAGCCCCCAGAAATTGGTGTTGCGTGTCATACAGACAGAGACTGTTCTCTCACCAGCTTGCGTACTTCTTCACTCCACACCTCTCCTGCCATGGGCTGTTCATTCTGGAAGGAGACTCCCAGCAGCTGGCTGAACAGCATGTTGAGGCCCTCCATGCAGGCCCCTAAGGAGAAGTAAGGACTGTACAGGCTGGGATCGATCTTATACCTGCACACACAAACATACACAGACACTCGTAAGGCTATGTTATTACAGACCGTTTCCCGAATAATGTTAAGCAATACACAAGCCCCCTCTAGAGGCCTTTTAGTAGAAAATAAAGCTCAGGTACTCCCGTCAACCTTTCAATAGTTTCTTTAGGAGATTACCAACAATTCCTTGTTGACAAGTTATATTATTTCCACTTAGAATATACACATAGGTTTACAGTACTGTATACCTTTGTATAGGTATCTTACCTCTCTGCCCGCACAGCGCTGCTGAAGTAGGAGTGGTCCCATGGCATGAGTTCCTTAGATAAAAAAAAAAACCATTGAAACATCAAACAGCAGAAGGATTGTCATGATCTCCTACACATGGATGTCAGAACCATGAGAGCTACTTAAACAGATTTATAAGATGACTCACGGTGCTTCTTGAGTTCATTTTCATCTTCATATCCCTCATCAGGTTAAAATCTTTGGCAGTTCTGGATTGAAGAATAGGGACATTAATGTGTGAGCATGTGCTACATTTACAGTATGTTTGAGATGGGCAAAACATTGATGTGTTGTACAGTGTTCATGCCAGTGTCTGGCTCACTGACTCCTACCATACCTGTCCGAGAGTTTGTCTGTCAGCAATTCAAGGAATTTCATGACAGTCTCTGCAAAACAAAAACATACTAAACACACTGGTCAACACAGCATAGTACACACTTCTCTGTTTGAAAAATCATAAAATCAATTAAATATTTCTTCCAAGCAGCAGAGCACAAAGAAATTAGGTAAACAGCCAGAGTACTTTACCTGGAGTCTTGGCCATAGTTCCATTTAAAGCCCTGTGTGCAAAAGATTCATAGCCCACTAATTTGGCTAGCTCATTCCTACAAGTCAACAGGTCATCCAGACAAAGCAGCAGACTTGAATTCGGGAAGAGAAAGATTTTATAAGCAGCCTCCCGCACCTAAGAGAAAAGGACAAGCATATAATATCTATAGGCTACTGCACAACAAACCAACATGCCCAATACCATTTCCTACCATGGGATGGTAGCTGGAAGACCACTATTTATGTATAGAGATAAACCTCTGGGTTGCACACACACACACACCAGTTCATCAGGAGAATCTGCATGGAGACCTCCAATCTGGATGGAGTTGCCGTCTATGGAGAAGCAGTGTCGGATGTGTTCTGGTAGGGCCGTCTTCTCTATCCTATTGGGCAGGTGGGTGCCATTTAGAAATTCATTGTTCAGATCCAGCAGGTTGACATTGAGGCTCACCGCCTTCCCTCTCTGGGAAAAAGATTTATACATTGAAACAGAGGTGCTGTTTAGGTTAAGCTCACATTGTGGTGATACTTCCCTGAGGATGTGGCTTAGTAGGCTAATAATCAATGTGTACATGACAATTATTGATTTAAAAATATATTCCATGAAGTGTAAGTGATAGGCTAGTAATGTCATTTATATCACATCACTAACCTTTGATTCATCCAGATGAATGCCACTGATCTCAAAATCAAACATGAACAGTTCTGCTACTCTCCTGCAAAATGTATTGCGAAATATCAGTAAAACAAGATTGCCTGTCTACCCAACCTCATTGCTCCGGCCAAACTCTACGCCCACGGACATTAGTTTCTTCTCTGCAATGAAATATGTAGCAAACATTGAGCAGCGGAAGAATTCAGTTTGAGTCGTCAGGCAAAAGACAAAATGCACTGCTACTCATCGTACAAACAGGAAGATAAAAAAATGATTGAACTGAAAATAAAGACAAGATAATAGTACATGCCTTGTATCTGGGTCCAAAGAATCCAGAACCTCTTTGTTATCTAGTAGGTTCTTGAGACTCCTACACAGTTCGACATTAGTGTTCAGCCTATCAGGGCAAAAAAGAGAAAACATCAAAGAAAGAATGTATTAAAAAAGTGTTTTGCTTGACATCATGTAATACTTTACTAGAGAAACTACGGAAGAGGGTTCATACCTTTCTACTACTGTGCCAATGTTTATGCATGCCTTCTCAGCAGCATCCCGAAAGGCAGGGTCTGGATGGCCAACTTTGACAAAATCTGCCTGCAAGAAAAGAAATACAACATCAAGAGTGTTTCATATTCAACAGGGAGGAGTTTGGCTTGACAACAACAATGATGCCAATGATCTCTGAGTGTGACTGTGAGCCATTACCAAATCTGCCACTTTGCAAAGGCTGTCAGAAAGTTGATCGAAGGTCTCCACAGTCAGGGCGCCTGGTGGGTTATTACAGGCTGTTTCTACCAGCTGTTCTGTTTCCCTGAGCGCTCGTTGCTGAGCCACCTCGAAACCAGCCGGAGTACTTAACCCTGGAACCCCGAATAATCCCTGTGCAAATATAGCACGTACAATGCCATGTCAAAAGTCTGTGTGGCCAACTCTTGGTTTTCAAGGTTGATCGTTACAACAACCCCAACTGACACATTTATAAAAGAGCAAGTATTTTCTAGTGAATACAATTATGGGTGATTTTGACAATGAGGACATTTAATATAGGTTGGGATTTTATGGAGCTAGTTAACTTCTTCTCTGTTATTATGGCGGTCCGCAAACGTTAGCTGACTTACCACGTTCTTCTGAAACAAATCAACTTTCCTCTGCTGGGCATTGAATGCTGCTCCAACCGGAGACCAAGTAGTGACATGTCGTGATAGTGTCCTTGAGTTCCTCACTACACTCACAAATAGTTGACACGCCAACATCATAACTTCAAATGATTGTTGTGGAAAGAAAAAGAAAGGTCGGTCAAAGAGGAAATTCTGTGGGGAGTAAGTTGGCTCGCGCTAAATGATTATCTCTATGATAAGCAAGCACGTTTCTAGCTTTTGCTTTGCATCCATGCTGATACTTTCATTATACCAAAAACGTATTGGATTTTAAATTAGTCTTTATTTCACTGTCTCTCTATAATTATTCTAGCTAGTAGCCCACCACTGCCATTGAGAATTGAGCTAAAACGAGCACTGCCAAGCATCCATGACGAATGTTTACAATTCTCAAAATGGTTCCCGATGTTTCGTGTCTGCACTTTCGCGACTAGACCCTATCCATAGGGCTGGGCGATATATCGAATTAAATCGATTATTTCAAATGTAAGTTTTTGCGCGATATTCCAAATGCATGTATCACATAATCTAGTTTTTTTATTTTTTTTTCGTTATGAGCGTTCATGTCCGCTTGTTCTCATGTTGTCTTTTTGGTCTCGTTCGCTTCTTCTGTGATGTGCGCCTTCTCATTTCTTCTTCGATGAGGTTTAACGGCGGTTGGCATCCAATAATTGTTTCATTACCGCAACCTACTAGATTGGAGTACAACTCCCTTATACTTAGCTTAATTATTATTGTTATTATTATTTTACAAATACCCTACCATCTAACACTACACTCACAAAAAACACCACCCTATTCCACTATTTAAATCTAGTTAGTACTACTTCAGGCCAACAACCTGAAAGGATGGGACACCACCACTTAACACACCCTGTAACTTCTGATGTCAAGTCTTGCACATCCAAATACCTCTCTGCAGCTGCCACCACAACCTCAATTTTCTGTGACTTACGTTCCATCCCTGCAGTACAGTTGATAACCATTGCTAAAAATCCAATCTTACTGAAATATATCACTTGTTGGCCTATCCCTCTGTACTGGTACAGATCTACTACTCACACCACTCCTCTCAGGTTACCCCACCTTGACCCATCTTCCTCTACTTTCTTCACAGCCTCAGCATATGACAACTTCTGCACTACTCTAACCCTGGAAACCCACCTTCCCATTTACACCAGAGATCTGTATATAATAACGAGATGCTCATGTCTCCGCCCTAACAATGGGAGTCGTTGTCCCAAAGACGGGAAGGCAGGCGGCAAGCTTAGGTTCAAAATAATTGCATAGTAACGCATTAAGATTATTTTTGACAGATTTTGGCGAGAGTGAAACCTTGCCAAAGTCTGTCGCTTTGCCTCTTTCACCCAATTCCTCCCCCTACCACTCACAACAATAAAGATGAGAGATTACTTCTCCCTCTCTGACAAACGGTTTCAACTCGCTAATTGCATATGAGGTTTGGTCCAACAGAATCGGTCATATGTGTAGGGTGCCGTCTTTCGGATGGGACGTTAAACGGGTGTCCTGACTCTCTGAGGTCATTAAAGATCCCATTGCACTTATCGTAAGAATAGGGGTGTTAACCCCGGTGTCCTGGCTAAATTCCCAATCTGGCCCTCATACCATCACGGCCATCTAATCATCCCAAGTTTACAACTAGCTCATTCATCCCCCTCCTCTCCCCTGAAACTATTCCCCAGGTCGTTGCTGTAAATGAGAATGTGTTCTCAGTCAACTTACCTGCTAAAATAATGGTAAAATAAAAATAAATAAATATGGATACTGAAACACATGGATACATAATATACTGAATATTTTGAACCCTACCACACCTACCATGTTTCAACTCCTTTTTTAAATTTTTATTATTATTTCATTTATTTATTGCAAAACATCAGTATACATACAATAAGTATACAAATAGACAGTGATAACATATGCTAGGGGGTACAACAAATTACAGATTATACAAAGACCTTAAAAGACACACATGTATTGATTATTTTAACAGCTTTCTTATTGGAAGAATGTAGAATGGTCTTAATGTACTGCTTGAACTTCTTAAAGAAAACATGGACTAGTGGTTTTTTATTAGTGAATTTACATTTATGAATATGACAGTTTTCCATTAGCACAATTAGATTTAACCTGTTTAGGATACGGGGCAGGATTTTCACGGCCGGATAAAAAAACGTATTTTCACGGCCGGATAAAAAACGTAAACCCGATTTTATCTGGTTATTACTCCTGCCCAGAAACTAGAATATGCATATAATTGTTTGATTTGGATAGAAAACACCCTAACGTTTCTAAAACTGTTTGAATGGTGTCTGTGAGTATAACAGAACTCATATGGCAGGCCAAAACCTGAGAAGATTGCATACAGGAAGTGCCCTCTCTGACCATTTCTTGGCCTTCTTTAGCCTCTTTATGGAAAATAGAGGATCTCTGCTGTAACGTGACATTTTCTAAGGCTCCCATAGGCTCTCAAAAGGCGCCAGAACGGGGAATGATGACTCTGCAGTCCCTGGCTGAAAAACAGTAGCGCATTTGGATAGTGGTCGATCTGAGAACAATGAAAACGGGTGGCGCGTGCACTTGAAGAGTCCATTTTACATTTTCAGTCTTTGAACGAAAACGACGTCTCCCGGTCGGAATATTATCGCTATTTTACGAGAAAAATCGCATAAAAATTGATTTTAAACAGCGTTTGACATGCTTCGAAGTACGGTAATGGAATATTTAGAATTTTTTTGTCACGATACGCGCCGGCGCGTCACCCTTCGGATAGTGTATTGAACGCAAGAACAAAACACCGCTATTTGGATATAACTATGGATTATTTGGAACAAAAACAACATTGGTGAGGAAGTAGAAGTCCTGGGAGTGCATTCTGACGAAGAACAGCAAAGGTAATCCAATTTTTCTTATAGTAAATCTGAGTTTGGTGAGTGCCAAACTTGGTGGGTGTCAAAATAGCTAGCCTGTGATGGCCGGGCTATCTACTCAGAATATTGCAAAATGTGCTTTCATCGAAAAGCTATTTTAAAATCGGACACCGCGATTGCATAAAGGAGTTCTGTATCTATAATTGTTATGTTTTTTGTGAACGTTTATCGTGAGTAATTTAGTAAATTCACCGGAAGTGTTCGGTGGGTATGCTAGTTCTGAACGTCACATGCTAATGTAAAAAGCTGGTTTTTGATATATATATGAACTTGATTGAACAAAACATGCATGTATTGTATAACATAATGTCCTAGGAGTGTCATCTGATGAAGATCATCAAAGGTTAGTGCTGCATTTAGCTGTGGTTTTGGTTTTTGTGACATTATATGCAAGCTTGAAAAATGGGTGTGTGATTATTTCTGGCTGGGTACTCTCCTGACATAATCTAATGTTTTGCTTTCGTTGTAAAGCCTTTTTGAAATCGGACAATGTGGTTAGATAAAGGAGAGTCTTGTCTTTAAAATGGTGTAAAATAGTCATATGTTTGAAAAATGGAAGGTTTTGGATTTTTGAGGAATTTGTAATTCGCGCCATGCCCTATCATTGGATATTGGAGCGGTGTTCCGCTAGCGGAACATCTAGATGTAAGAGGTTTAAGATGTAAAATAGTTTTTCTTTATCCTTATTATAGTTAAGGAAACCGAGCAGCACATTCTCCCATAATAAACAAAAGTCATCAAGAATATTAACAATTATAAAACTATAAATATCTTGACATCATTTCTTTGCATGTAGACAAAGCCAAAATGAATACAAAACTGTTTCTGGATGCTCAACACAAAATGTACAGTTACTGTTCATGTCTATTTTGGGTTCCTTCAGGGTAATACTTATGGATATTTCTGAAAGAGACCTCTTTGACTTTGTTAAAGGCAGTAAATGAGGCTGAATTAACTGTTTTGCTCCCAGACAAGGCTCTGCTGATAGCCAGGTGTAGCGGTTGTAAGGATTCACTCCATGGTGCTGAAAAGAAAGCTCTGTTGTTGGGACAGCTTTATGTTAGGCATAACAGTTTGTGGGCACCGTTGTAGTGCAATTCATGTATTGTTTAGTGTTGTGTAGTGGCTTTGCTGGCATACATCTTACATTTTCGAGGGGAGTTTGCCCCACCAAGATTTACATGCTAAAATCGCCCCTGCACACGCACTGCCACACCCAGACCCCAAGCGCCGCCCACTATTACAAAAGTTGGATTTTCAAATCCCAAAAATCTCAGCTCAATTTTTTTCTAATTTCAGAGAACCAATCAAACACTGTTGCACAATTTATGAGTGAATATTGCATTAACAAACAGCCTCCAAGGCAGGCCAGGCCTCCTGAGTGGCGCAGTGGTCTAAGGCACTGCATCGCAGTGCTAGCTGTGCCACTAGAGATCCTGGTTCGAGTCCAGGCTCTGTCGCAGCCGGCCGCGACCGGAAGACCCATGGGGCGGGGCACAATTGGCCCAGCGCCGTCCGGGTTAGGGGAGGGTTTGGCCGGCAGAGATGTTCTTGTCCCATCGCGCTCTAGCGACTCCTGTGCCGGGCGCAATGCACGCTGACACGGTTGCTAGGTGTACGGTGTTTCCTCCGACACATTGGTGCAGCTGGCTTCTGGGTTAAGCAGGCATTGTGTCAAAAAACAGTGCTGCTTGGCTGGGTTGTGTTTCAGAGGATGCTCGGCTCTCGACCTTCGCCTCTCCCGAGTCCTTACGGGGGTTGCAGCGATGAGACAGGACTAACTACCAATTGGATACCATGAAATTGAGGAGAAATAAAACAGTAAGGCAGGCCGATTCCAGAAAGGCAGGTTGATTCTGGCGAGTTATCGGTTCGAACCCCTAGCTTCCTGCAGGGAGATCTGCAGCAAGTGATCCGGCAGTCAGAGGGTTACCAGCTACAATATCTCTGTATACTACATACTGCTGTTGTGCCCTTGAGCAAGGCACTTTACCCCTAAGTGCCCATCAGCTGCTCCCAGCCTGTGATGTGTGTGTTGTATGTCAGGTTGGTCACTGTGACAGAATATCTGTAATAAAGCAAGTATGGTAAAATGAAGGCCAGACTATCTATGGTAGCTGTGCATGTAATGTACAGTATCTAGTCCCAAAGTTGCTGCATGGTTCTAAGATGCTCTGGTGAAGTTAAGTCCTTCAGGTTTCTATTAAGATTGTCATTGATAACCAATAGTACTATGTGGAAGACTTAGATTCTGTTTAACACAAGGGTCAATGAAAATCAGTGTTTCCCCCCCAAAGCTCTGTCCCCACTCTCAAAAATGAATTTCTTAGTTTTACTTACCCTCAAACTTTGGAATCAAAGAGGCCAGGTTCCACTCATTCATCATATCCTTTTCAAACCTGTCCATTGGCCTTGACGTTTGTATTTCATTACAGAAATGAATTAATGTTAGAAACATAGTTAGCTAGATATACTAAGTTGACTACATCAAACATACGGTAAACTCTAACGTCAGCTAGCTTACAGAATTTGCATCCATCCTCAACCTCACACGTCTGACTAAAGCTGCCACTGTCAGAAACCATTGAAAACCAGTACAGTAACTCACTCAATCACCATGCAAGCATGAGATCAACCTGCCAAATAGCTTGATTAAATTAACCTTGATTAAGAAGTAAAATCTAGATATGGTAACTTAACTAATGTTAGCTAACGAGTGAAACAGTGTCTAAGACAGTCCAGAAGAAGTGTCAAACTTAGCTAGTTAAGGTGCTGCAGCTAACTAGTTAGATAATTAGCCAGCTACCGTTAGACACTGACCAAGTTAACTAGCTAGCTAAACGTTGACAAAAAAAACATACATTTAGCTGTGCTGTATTCCGCAACAACACTTCAGTAAGCTAGTGTCGCGAACATTAGCACAGAAAATGGCTAGCTAGCTTATGGTCGTTAGTTAACGCTTAAGCTAACGTTAGCTAGCTACCAAATGATGATAGGACAACCAACATATTTAACCTGAATGACCATCAAATTCATAATTCGGAATGTTTGTTACTTACCATTTTCACGGTTTTCTGTCAGCCAAAACACCCTTAGTCTGTCAAAATAACGTTAGCCGTTTTCCACTCAGTCACACTAAAAGTCTTGCAAGTTGCCACGTCTCGCCATTTGCTCACATTCTGGAGGACTTCACAGGCTGGTGGCGGGGGAATTAACCCCCTGGCTGGGTCAAATATCCATAACCCAACCTTAATAACCCAGCACCAGCAACCCAATCTTGCTGTTTTTATAGAAAAGCACACAGCAATTGGGTCATCCAAACAACCCAGCATTTTTTAGCATGTAACTTACATCTCAAACCCATGCATGGATGAAGCCTTGACTGGTCTGATGTATACATATTTTCGCTGTCCTCACTCAGTTTAATTGAAGGCTTCAATCTGTATTTTTGCCTTGTAACTGATTGGTTCTAGAAAGAGAGAAGGAACAACACATGATCAAGATGAGCTAGTTGCTAGTTTAAAGCAATGAAAGATCTAATTGTTACAAAGAATGAATGTATGGGCTACATTTATGAGAATAAAACATGTATTTTCTTACATTATCAATCATGAAGACATTACACTCATTCGTTACTAAAAGAAAGTGTTATGAGTGAGTGCACCACAAACATATCTCCAGGGTGTTGATGCATCCTCCTCCCAATACAACCTCTTCCAACACCACGGGTAGGGAAAAGGGTATAGTATCCATCTGCAAAAGTGAAGTTTTGCTTTGATGTCAAATCAACTCATATTGTTGTTAGCTACCTTAGCTGTTGTGCTAGCTAACATGCTGCTGCACTGTGACATTAACATATTGACATGCATATTGGTATTAAAATACAGCAACGTATTCACCTAAAAATATAAATGTTTAGGCAAGTCAATAGTCACCTATGATATTAACTATGCAAAAATATGATACCTAACATTAGCTAGTGTATATAGTTTGGTTTCAATTTTCCAACAGATTTCAACAGTTACTAGTCTTGGAACTTATGTGTTCATCAGAAACGGCTTCTGTTAAACTGTTTTCCACTGGTGGCAATAAATGTTGTTGCCACAGATTCAAACACAATCTTGATAGAATTGTTTTCCAGAAAGAAAAACTTGGGCCAACTATTTCCCACACTATTTAGTTGGCGGGAAGTTTGCCGCAACAAATTCATTTTTGTAAGGGACACCCCTGTTCCCGTGTGGACACCCACATTAAACCACCCCCCAAAGACAACTCTCGTTTGGCTTCAGTCATGGCTGCTGCATTTCTTAACGATCAAGCTGAAATCAGGAAGTTCCGCCCCCCTTTCAAGACAGGTGTCAAACTCATTCCATGGAGGGCCGAGTGTCTGCAGGTTTTCACTCCTCCCTTGTACTTAATTGATAAATTAAGGTCACTGATTAGCAAGAAACTCATGTTTATTTCTTAATTGGATTGGACACAAATTGAATGGAAATAAAAACAGCAAACACTCGCCGGCCCTCCATGGAATGAGTTTGACACTCCTGTGAGGGAGCTGACACAGAACAAATACATAAGTAGAGCTGCAAGGAAGGAACAATAGGCCAGCACATTCAATCATGTTGATCTAGCTGAGGTAGATACTCCAGGCAGTTGACCATAGGAGCAGATATGGATTTGACCTTTCACCTTTCCTGACCTAAAAAGCAACTGACCGTAGATTCATATTTTGGGAAGATTTCACTCTATACCTCGATGTTATGTGTAGGATCCCAGTAAACAGAGGGGTATAGTTTTACAGAGGGACCCACTACATTCAGCACCATGGACAGAACCTGCGCAGAAGCACAAGTCTGACACTCAGAGCAGAGCCCATCCTGCTCTGATTACTGTGCAGAGCTTGAGAATGTGATAGATCAGGATTCGAATCTATGCACCACAATACATTGTTGTTTACCCACTGAGTAAAGCCTAGGCATTCACTTAGGGACTCCTCAGCTCTGCTGGTCGGCTAATGCATAGCAATCTAGCAGTGGAAAAAGCCCTGTTCTGCCCTAGAAAGCCTATGTAAATTACATAAAATTGTAGACAGCGTTTTTGGCTCTAAACTTTATTATGATCAAGTACGATGCCCATGGTGAATTAATTTAAAGTTCGCTACAACTCGAGCTATTTAATTAAATAGTGATCCATTCTGACTACTACATATGTAGTCACACAGGACCACGTACAGACACAGACCAATCATGGGCCTATGAGGCTGCTCCCTGTTGACTCTCTCAGGCAGGATGATAACGACTACATTGACCATGATCCTTCGCTAGTTATGGCCACTTTCACCGTGATCCTTAGCGATTTTTTTGGTGTCATTCAGCCCCGTTCAGCAATATGGCACTCTTCAAATTCTTTCGGCGTCATCGGGAGTTTTCCATATGAAACGTGGATGATGCTAGCGCTATCTACTGTTTTTGACGTCTATGGGAGAAATGTGCGGGTCAAAAGAAAAAACTGTTGACAGTCATATCTTGAGTTCTGGCCTAACATACTACTTACCCGTCTTAATCTGTGTTACGCACGCCTCGAGTAAGAGGGAACGCAACACCCTGCTACAACTCAACTCTCCGTGGTGTGAAAGAGGTATGGACTGTAGGTGTGAGTAAGGATGACAAAAAGGCAGAGAATACCATTTACAGGGAATTTATTCCTTCGCACGGTAAGTTTGGGGGAAAAGGGGCTGCACGGAACCAAAGCAAAGAAAGTAAATATTAAAGCCCCCTCTCTTACCTACCTACCCACTACTTAACTAACACCACCCGGTGCACTAACCAAAATACAGGGGATGGTCCGCCCAGGTCTTTCCTAGTGTGCATAGACAATAAACTACTACGGGTTATGTATGCCCGCAGGCCTCTTGCCTAAGCACTCCCTAGGTGCCTTCCCCTCCCCCCTGGGAACAAATGAAACAGAATATCACAAATGTTCAATAATCAAAACACTGCATCCTATTGACACAGACAACCAATCAGCTCCCTCAGCAACAACGAACACAGTACATAGCAAAATTCTTAGTAACAGCCAACATGCTATAACCCTAAGCCATTAGCCTCCTCTCTCAGCAATCATCTCTCTCTCTGAGCAACAAAACACTGGCTTATATAGCTTAAGGTGGGGTTGGTAATTGGAGACAGCTGCGTCCTGACGAGGGGGCGGGGTCAGCTCTCCAATCAGCAATGGGGCTGACCAATCAGCTGCTTGGAGAACTTCAGGAAGCCATTTCCTGAAATACCTACATGAAAATATACAAACCACAACACAGAAACTGGGGAACGTAACAATCTGCTGTTGTAGATAGCTTCTCAGTTCTCACCATAAACGTTAGCTAGTTACAAAAACAAAACCAAAGAACTCACAGCTAGCTAGCTTCACACCCAATCCGGCAATATAAATTCTTCACAAGCACTCACATCCTTCTACACACACCAGACCAATGACTGTATCTATGAATGGACAAAGCCATCGGTCACGTGACACCAATCATTCCTATGTGAAGACTCAATAGAGTACCACAGTATGAGTCATAAGACCCATAAAATGTAGCGGTCAAACAGGAAAATGGTTGAAATGTTTTCCCATAGGGGATTTTATACTAAACAGAAATATAAATGCAACACGAATAGTGTTGTTGCCATGTTTCATGAGCTGAAATAAAAAAAATCCCAGAAATGTTCCATATGCACAAAAAGCATATTTCTCTCAAATGTTTTGCATAAATTTGTTTGCATCCCTGTTAGTGAGCATTTCTCCTTTGCCAAGATAATCCATCCATCTGACAGATGTGGCATATCATGAAGCTGATTAAACAGCATGATCATTACACAGGTGCACCTTCTGCTGGGGAGAATAAAAGGCCACTCTAAAATGTACAGTTTTGTCACACAACACAATGCCACAGATGTCTCAAGTTTTGAGGGAGCGTACACTTGACATACTAACTGCAAGAATGTCCACCAGAGCTGTTTAATTTAAATTTCTCTATCATAAGCCACCTCCAACGTCGTTTTAGATAATTTGGCAGTACGTCCAACCAGCCTCACAAAGGCAGACCACGTATAACCACCCAAGCCCAGGATCTCCACATCCGGCTTCTTCACCTGCGGGATCGTCTGAATCCAGACACCCGGACAGCTGATGAAACTGAGTATTTCTGTCTGTAATAAAGCCCTTTTGTGGGGGAAAACTCATTCTGATTGGCTGGGCCTGGCTCCCAAGTAGGTGGGCCTATGCCTTCCCAGGCCCACCCAGGACTGCGCCCTTGCCTAGTCATGTGAAATCCATACATTAGGGCCTAATATATTTTTTCAATAGACTGAGTTTCTTATTGTAACTCAGTAAAGTCTTTGAAATTGTTTCATGTTGCATTTATATTTTTGTTCAGTGTAGAAACCCTTAAAATAAGGGCTGTGTTTTGTATAGGCTTACCGCGTGACGTTTTGATAACTGTGTAAATCTTTCTCGGTCAAGGTAACTTTGATCAATATATAATCGCCTGTAATTACCCCCCCCCCCCCCCCAAATTAAACGCTCATTAGCTGCTAATGTGGCTATCATACAGAACTACAGAGTTCAAAAGTACTCGCACTCAAAACCATGAAAAGGAATAACCCAAGGTGGCTGAGGTACAAAAATTATATAATTAATTTAATCCATGCTCTAAATAATACAAAAAAGTGAAAGATGCTATAGAAAAAATAAAAAAGGAACAGAGCATATGTTTCACCTCATGACAGCACTGATGAAGGCATAAGGCCAAAACATATGCTCCGTTCCTTTTTTATTTTTTATACTTTATATTATTTTTGCATCTCGGCCTCCTTGGGCTAACCCTTTTCATGGTTTAGAGTGAGTACTTTTTGAATTCTTCAGATATTCTTTTCTCTCCCAAGCACCTGCCGCCTTTCATCCTAGCCTGAACGCAAACCCTCATACTAGCTTTCTATCATACAAAACTACAAATGCCTCTCAAGCTTCACATCACTCACCAGGGCCATGATAATCTGGACGAGACTGCTGAATCGAGGCAAAGGTAATAATCTCTGGATTAACTATGTAATGTTATTATTTTTATTTGTATTATCATTAAAACAACAACAATACAATACAAAGACAATAAGGATCAGTGGGTCCCATCAGTGGGTGCTTTGGTCAGTGCAGAGCATGTGAGGGTAGTTGAGCGATCATTAATGTCATTCAGACTGTTTTGAAGTTGATACAACTGGCTATGATTGCTGAGGTTCATAGCTAGGTTCTGAACTAATATGTTTTCCAAACGGTATTTTGGAAAACAGGTATTTTTATCCTCCACTGCACATGTAACAGTGTAGGTTCCGTCCCTCTCTTCGCCCCAACCTGGGCTCGAACCAGGGACCCTTGCACGCATCAACAACTGACACCCACCGAAGCATCGTTACCCATCGCGCCACAAGAGCCACGGCCCTTGCAACGCAAGGGGCAACCCTACTTCAAGTCTCAGAGCGAGTGACGTCACCGATTGAACCGCTATTAGCGCGCACCACCGCTAACTAACTAGCCATTTCACATCGGTTACACACAGTAAGCAAGAAAATAGTTAGTTAGCTAGCTAAGTTATTTCATCTGCATCACATGGCAAATATCAGCAAGGCAAGCTTACACAATTGTACATTCAATTTGCAGTAAATGCTTTAGCTAGCTATATTCTTTACATCCACTGTTTCACAAGACAACAGCCTGGTTTGCTGGTTGTTTCAGGAGCCCCTAAAACATTAAACAATCAGAATTACAATGTCATACTCATGTCACAACACCCGTAAAGCTAGCCAGCTAGCTGGCTAATTTTAGCTAGTCAGCTAGCTTATTAAATCGCGATTTTCGTAAATTAACTTTATGACAAAAAAATATGCATAATTGTTTGTCTCTACGTTAGCTATTCCTGTCAACTGTACAATTTTTTGCATGATTCGTTATGACATTATAATGACTTACATTTGCTTCAATCCTAGTATTTTTGTCAGCCATCTTTGCTAAAGAAAGTCTCCAGCCTTGGGTCGCATAGTGTCAAATTCGTCATGGGAATCTCTCGATATGATTGGTCATCGCCCAGCGGTCGCTGCTGGTGATTTGCATAAAGTTGGGAAAAGTTCATATTTTTCACCGCCTCCCACGCCATCTTCGCACCACCCAAAGGTCTCCCGCCCTCTCCGCTTCTCACCACTCTCCTTCCATTGAAATGAATGGGAAGCAGCATCTTGTGCTGGTGTACATGGGCCGTCAGCTAAAAACAGGTCCACGCTCACAGGAAAAAAACGGCCGCTCCAAATTCGCTCCATTCATTAAAATCACAATTTAACCAACAACCATTGATTTGTGTGACTTTCTGGACACACCATTTGTTTTGGAAGTATTGAAACCAAACCATATGGATTTGAATGAAAAGTATTGACTATGAACATGAAAGGTGAATGTAAGAAGCGCACATAATTTCAAATAGGCTACATGTCATATTAAACAGCATATAAACACTCTAAATAGGTCAGGAGCTAGACAGGGAGCCTAAGAAGGAACAAAAATATATTATTTAAGCTATATTATTTCAATTATTTCAAGACTATAGCCTACAAAGAAATACATTGTGAAACATTTGTGAGTGTGACACAATAGGCTGGTAGGAACATAAAGAGCTCAGCATTTAAAAAACATTTCATTGTATTAAATCATTATAGTCTATAAATTGTGCATATAGGCTGTGTGTTACTTAGAATTAAATACAAATTATATGAAAAATTACTTGGAATTCATTTTTAGAAACACGAGTTTGACCAGTCTGTGACTTCAGGCTTGTGCGATGGTGTATAAAGAGCAGGCCAGCAGCGGAGAATACACTCTCCACAATTGCAGAGACACTGGTGATGCTAAACACCCTTTTGGCCACTCTTTCCTGGCTGGGCAGAAATGCAGTTCTGGTAGGCCTGAAGGTTTTTAGGCAACAAAAAAAACAATGAAAATGGAAAGCTCATTGAATGTTAGTTATAGACACAGCTGTGTACATTCCCCCTCAAGCAGACACCAAGACCGGCCGTCAAGGAACTTCACTGGACTCTATGTAAACTGGAAACTATATATCAGGAGGCTGTATTTATTGTAGCTGGGGATTTTAACAAAGTAAAATTGAGAAAAAGGCTGCCTAAATTCTATCAGCATATTGATTGCACGAAGCGCAAGGGTAATACTCTTGACCATAGCTACTCTAACTTCCGTGATGCATACAAAGCCCTCCCTCGACCTCCCTTCGGCAAATCTGACCACGACGCTATCTTGATTGTACCGTCTTATAGGCAGAAACTTAAACAGGATGTACCAGTGACGAGAACCATTCAAAGCTGGTATGACCAATCAGAAGCAACGCTTCACTATTATTTTGATCACACGGACTGGAATATGTTCCGGTCAGCCTCAGAGAACAACATCAACCTATATGCTGACTCGGTGAGTGAGTTTATAAAGAAGTGAATTGGGGATGTTGTACCCATTGTGACTATTAAAGCCTACCCTAACCAGAAACCGTGGATGGATGGCGGCATTCGCGCAAAACTGAAAGCACGATCCACCGCATTTAACCATGGAAAGAGGTCTGGAAATATGGCTGAATATAAACAGTGCAGTTATTCCCTCCGCAAGGCAATCAACAAAGGGAAATGCCGGTACAGGGACAAGGTGGAGTTGCAATTCAACTGCTCAGACACGAGATGTAAAGTATTCACCCCCTTTGGCATTTTTACTATTTTGTTGCCTTACAACCTGTAATTAAAATTGATTTGGGGGGGAGTTGTATCATTTGATTTACACAACATGCCTACCACTTTGAAGATGTAAAATATATTTTTTGGTGAAACAAACAAGAAATAAGACAAAAAAACTGAAAACTTGAGCGTGCATAACTATTCACCCCCCCCCCCCCCAAAAAAAAAAGTCAATACTTTGTGGAGCCATCGTTTTTTGGGGTATGCCTATAAATTTGGCACATCTAAACACTGGGATTTTTGCCCATTCTTCAAGGCAAAACTGCTCCAGCTCCTTCAAGTTGGATGGGTTCCGCTGGTGTACAGCAATCTTTAAGTCATACCTCCACACACTATAAAGTCCATCGAGAATAAGAGCACCTCCTCCCAGCTGCCCACTGCACTGAGGCTAGTAAACACCTGTCACCACCGATAAATCCACGATAATCAAGAATTTCAATAAGCATTTCTCTACGGCTGGCCATGCTTTCCTCCTGGCTACCCCAACCCCGACCAACAGCTCCACACCCCCCACAGCTACTTGCCCAAGCCTCCCCAGCTTCTCCTTCACCCAAATCCAGATAGCAGATGTTCTGAAAGAGCTGCAAAACCTGGACCAATACAAATCAGCTGGGCTAGATAATCTGGACCCTCTCTTTCTAAAATTATCCGCCGCCATTGTTGCAACCCCTATTACTAGTATGTTCAACCTCTCTTTCGTATCGTCCGAGATTCCTAAAGATTGGAAAGCTGCTGCGGTCATCCCCCTCTTCAAAGGCGGAGACACGCTAGACCCAAACTGTTACAGACCTATATCCATCCTGCCCTGCCTTTCTAAAGTCTTCGAAAGCCAAGTTAACAAACAGATCACTGACCATTTCGAATCCCACCATACCTTCTCCGCTGTGCAATCCGGTTTCTGAGCTGATCACGGGTGCACCTCAGCCATGCTCAAGGTCCTACACAATATCATAACCGCCATCGATAAAAGACAATACTGTGCAGCCGTCTTCATCGACCTGGTCAAGGCTTTCGACTCTGTCAATCACCGTATTCTTATCGGCAGACTCAACAGCCTTGGTTTCTCAAATGACTGCCTCGCCTGGTTCACCAACTACTTCTCAGATAGAGTTCAGTGTGTCAAATCGGTGGGCCTGTTGTCCGGAACTCTGGCAGTCTCTATGGGGGTAACACAGGGTTCAATTCTCGGGCCAACTCTTTTCTCTGTATATATCAATGATGTCGCTCTTGCTGCGGGTGATTCCTTGATCCACCTCTACGCAGACGACACCATTCTGTATACAAGAGCGTCAATGCCATACAACACTCCTTCCGTGGACTCCAACTGCTCTTAAACCATAGTAAAATTAAATGCATGCTCTTCAACCGATCGCTGCCCGCACCCGCCCGCCCGACTAGCATCACTACTCTGGACGGTTCTGACTTAGAATATGTGGACAACTACAAATACCTAGGTGTCTGGCTAGACTGCAAACTCTCCTTCCAGACTCACATTAAGCATCTCCAGTCCAAAATGAAATCTAGAATCGGCTTCCTATTTCGCAACAAAGCCTCCTTCACACATGCTGACAAAGATACCCTCGTTAAACTGATTATCCTACCGATCCTTAACTTCGGCGATGTCATTTACAAAATAGCCTCCAACACTCTACTCACTAAACTGGATGCAGTCTATCACAGTGCCATCCGTTTTGTAACCAAAGCCCCATATACCACCCACCACTGCGACCTGTATGCTCTCGTCGGCTGGCCCTCGCTACATATTCGTCGCCAGACCCACTGGCTCCAGGTCATCTATAAGTGTTTTCTGGGTAAAGCTCCGCCTTATCTCAGCTCCCTGGTCACCAAAACAACACCCACCTGTAGCTCGGGCTCCAGCAGGTATATTTCACTGGTCATCCCCAAAGCTAACACCCACTTTGGCGGCCTTTCCTTCCAGTTCTCTGCTGCCAATGACTGAAACTAATTGCAAAAATAGCTGAAGTTGAAGACTTATATCTCCCTAACTAACTTTAAGCATCAGCTATCTGAGCAACTTACCAATAGCTGCAGCTGTACATAGCCCATCTGCAAATAGCCCACCCAACTACTACCTCATCCCCATATTGTTTTTATTTACTTTTTTGCTCCAGTATTTCTACTTGCACATCATCATCTGCACATCTATCTCTTCAGTGTTAATTTTATAAATTGTAATTACTTCGCTACTATGGCCTATTTATTGCCTTACCTCCTTACTCCATTTGCACACACTGTATATAGATTTTTCTATTGTGTTATTGATTGTACTTTTGTTTATCCTTTGTGTAACTGTGTTGTTTTTTGTCGCACTGCTTTGCTTTATTTTGGACAGGTCGCAGTTGTAAATTAGAACTTGTTCTCAACTGGCCTACCTGATTAAATAAAGGTGATAAAAAAAAGATTCTCAATTGGATTGAGGTCTGGGCTTTGACTAGGCCATTCCAAGACTTTTAAATGTTTCCCCTTAAACCACTCGAGTGTTGCTTTAGCAGTATGCTTAGGGTCATTGTCCTGCTGGATGGTGAACCTCCATCCCAGTCTCAAATCTCTGAAAGACTGAAACAGGTTTCCCTCAAGAATTTCCCCTGTATTTAGCGCCATCCATCATTCCTTTAATTCTGACCAGTTTCCCAGTCCCTGCCGTTGAAAAACATCCCCACACCATGATGCTGCCATCACCATGCTTCACTGTGGGGATGGTGTTCTCGGGGTGATGAGAGGTGTTGGGTTTACACCAGACATAGCATTTTCCTTGATGGCCAAAAAGCTCAATTTTAGTCTCATCTGACCAGAGTACCTTCTTCCATATGTTTGGGGAGTCTCCCACATGCCTTTTGGCGAACACCAAACATGTTTGCTTATTTTTTTCTTTAAGCAATGGCTATTTTCTGGCCACTCTTCCATAAAGGCCAGCTCTGTGGAGTGTACGGTTTAAAGTGGTCCTATGGACAGATACTCCCATCTCTGCTGTGGAGCTTTGCAGCTCCTTCAGTGTTATCTTTGGTCTCTTTGTTGCCTCTCTGATTAATGCCCTCCTTGCCAGGTTCGTGAGTTTTGTTGGACGGCCCTCTCTTGGCAGGTTTGTTGTGGTGCCATATTCTTTCCATTTTTTAATAATGGATTTAATGGTGCTCCGTGGGATGTTGAAAGTTTCAGATGTTTTTTTATAACCCAACCCTGATCTGTACTTCTCCACAACTTTGTCCCTGACCTGTTTGGAGAGCTCCTTGGTCTTCATAGTGCCGCTTGCTTGGTGGTGCCCCTTGTTTAGTGGTGTTGCAGACTCTGGAGCCTTTCAAAACAGGTGTATATACAGTTGAAGTCGGAAGTTTACATACACTTAGGTTGGAGTCATTAAAACTCGTTTTTCAACCACTCCACAAATTCCTTGTTAACAAAGTATAGTTTTGGCAAGTCGGTTAGGACATCTACTTTGTGCATGACACAAGTCATTTTTCCAACAATTGTTTACAGACAAATTATTTCACTTATAATTCCCTATATCACAATTCCAGTGGGTCAGAAGTTGACATACACTAAGTTGACTGTGCCTTTAACACGTTTAAATGTTTTACTCATGTCGGCCACGGAGAAGGAGGGGAGGGGGGGGCACAGTCCTTGTTAGCGAGCCACGACCATGGCACTATATTATGCTCAAAACGGGCAAATAAGGTGTTTAGTTTGTCTGGAAGCGTGACGTCGGTGTCTGTGACATAACTGCTTTTATTTTTGTAGTCCGTGATTTCCTGGACCCTGCCACATACAGTGCCTTGCAAAAGTATTCACCCCCTTGGCGTTTTTCCTATTTTGTTGCATTACAACCTGTAATTTAAATTGATTTTTATTTGGATTTCATATAATGGACATACACAAAAAGGTCCAAATTGGTGAAGTGAAATTTAGAAGATAAAAACTGGAAAAGTGGTGCGTGCATATGTATTCACCATCTTTGCTATGAAGCCCCTAAATAAGATCTGGTGCAACCAATTACCTTCAGAAGTCACATAATTAGTTAAATAAAGTCCACCTATGTGCAATCTAAGTGTCATATGATCTGTCACACGATCTCAGTATACAGTTGAAGTCAGACGTTTACATACACCTTAGCCAAATACATTTAAACTCAGTTTTTCACAATTCCTGACATTTAATCCTAGTATAGAATTCCCTGTTTTAGGTCAGTTGGGATCACCACTTTATTTTAAGAATGTGAAATGACAGAATAATAGTAGAGAGAATGATTTATTTCAGTTTTTATTTCTTTCATCACATTCCCTGTAGGTCTGAAGTTTACATATTAATTGAGTGTATTTGGTAGCATTGTCTTTAAACTGTTTAACTTGGGTCATACGTTTCAGGTAGCCTTCCACAAGCTTCCCACAATAAGTTGGGTGAATTTTGGCCCATTCCTCTGACAGTGCTGGTGTAACTGAGTCAGGTTTATAGGCCTCCTTGCTCGCACACTCTTTTTCAGTTCTGCACACACATTTTCAATAGGATTGAGGTCAGGGCTTTGTGATGGCCACTCCAATACATTGACTTTGTTGTCCTTAAGCCATTTTGCCACAACTTTGGAAGTATGCCTGGGGTCATTGTCCATTTGGAAGACCCATTTGCAACCAAGCTTTAACCTCTCTGGGGTATGTGGAACACACTATTCAACAGCCAGTGAAATAGCAGGGCGGAAAATTCAAAACAACAAAAATCTCATAATTCAAATTTCTCAAACATACAACTATTATATCCCATTTTAAAGATACACTTCTTGTTAATCCAACCACATTGTCCGATTTCAAAAAGGCCTTACGGCGAAAGCATAACATTAGATTATGTTAGGACAGCACCTAAACAAGAAAAACCACAGCTATTTTCCAAGCAAGGAGAGGCGTCATAAAAAACAGAAATACAGCTAAAATTAATCACTAACCTTTGATGAGCTTCATCAGATGGCACTCATAGGACTTCATGTTACACAATACATGTATGTTTTGCTTGATAAAGTTCATATTTATATCCAAAAACCCCATTTTACATTGGCGTGTAATGTTCAGAAATGTTTTGCCTCCCAAAACTTCCGGTGAATGAGCACATCAATTTATAAAAATACTCATCATAAACGTTGATAAAGTATTCAACAATTATTTAAAGAATTATAGATACACTTCTCCTTATTGCAACCGCTGTGTCAGATTTCAAAAAAGCTTTACGGCGAAAGCAAATTTTGTAATAATCTGAGTACAGCGTTCAGACACGAAACCAAACCCGCCATTTTGTGGAGTCAACAAAACTAGAAATAATATTATAAATATTCACTTACCTTTGATGATCTTCATCAGAATGCACTCCCAGGAATCCCAGGTCCACAATAAATGTTTGTTTTGTTCGATGAAGTCCATCATTTATGTCCAAATACCTCCTTGTTGTTCTCGCGTTCAGTCCACTACTCCAAATGCAGGAAGCGTGCGCAAATGTCACGATGAAAAGTTAAAAAGAGTTCTATTTACGTTCGTAGAAATATGTCAAACGATGTATAGCATCAATCTTTAGGACGTTTTTAACATAAATCTCCAATAATATTCCAACCGGACAATTCCAATGTCTTCAGAAAAGAAAAGGACACAGCAAACTCTCACGTGAGCACACGCCTCTGAGTTCATGTCATTTTCTAACTCATTAACTTCCAGGCCCTCTTGTTCGCTCCATATTCACAGCAGAAGCATGAAACAACGTTCTAAAGACGGTTGACATCTAGTGGGAGCCTTAGGAAGTGCAAAATGAACCCTAAGTCACTGTATACTGGATAGGGAATCACTTGAAAAACTACAAACCTCAGATTTCCACACTTCCTGGTTGGATTTTTCTCAGGTTTTTGCCTGCCATATGGGTTCTGTTATACTCACAGACATCATTCAAACAGTTTTAGAAACTTCAGAGTCTTTCCTATCCAATATTAATAATATGCATATCCTACCTTCTGAGCCTGAGTAGCAGGCAGTTTAATTTGGGCACACCTTTCATCCGGATGTCGAAATACTGCCCCCTACCCTAGAGAAGTGAACTTCCTGACTGATGTCTTGAGATGTTGCTTCAATATATCCACATAATTGTCCTTCCCCACCAGTCCCTCCTGCAGCAAAGTATCCCCAAAACATGATGCTGCCACCCCCGTGCTTCATGGTTGGGATGGTGTTCTTCGGCTTGCAAGCCTCCCCCTTTTTCCTCCGAACATAATGATGGCATTATGGCCAAACAGTTCTATTTTTGTTTCATCAGACCAGAGGACATTTCTCCAAAATGTACGATCTTTGTCCCCATGTGCAGTTGCAAACCGTATTCTAGCTTTTTTAATTGTGGTTTTGGACCAGTGTCTTCTTCCTTGCTGAGCTGCCTTTCAGGTTATATCGATATAGGACTCCTTTTACTGTGGATATAGATATCTGTGTATCCGTTTCCTCCAGCATCTTCACATGGTCCTTTGCTGTTGTTCTGGGACTGATTTGCACTTTTCGCACCAAAGTACGTTCATCTCTAGGAGACAGAACGCGTTTCCTTCCTGAGCGGTATGATGGCTGCATGGCCTCATGGTGTTTATACTTGCATACTATTGTTTGTACAGATGAACGTGGTACCTTCAGGCGTTTGGAAATTGCTCCCAAGGATGAATCAGACTTGTGGATTCTACAATTTATTTCTGAGGTCTTGGCTGATTTTTTTTTTATTTACCCATGATGTCAAGCAAAGAGGCACTGAGTTTGAAGGTAGGCCTTGAAATACATCCACAGGTACAGCTCCAATTGACTCAAATGATGTCAATTAGCCTATCAGAAGCTTCTAAAGCCATGACATCATTTTCGGGAATTTTCCAAGCTGTTTAACCCTCGCAAGGCTGCTGGCCCAGACGGCACCCTAGCTGTGTCCTCAGAGCATGCCTAGACCAGCTGGCTGGTGTGTTTACGGACATATTCAATCGCTCCCTATCCCAGTCTGTTGTCCCCACATGCTTCAAGATGGTTTCCATTGTTCATGTACCCAAAAAGGCAACGATAACTGAACTAAATGACTTCCGCCCCGTAGCACTCACTTCGTCACCATGAAGTGCTTTAAGAGGCTAGTCAAGGATCATATCACCTCCACCTTACCGGCCACCCGAGTTCCACTTCAGTTTGCGTACCGCCCCAACAGGTCCACAGATGAAGCAATCGCCATCACACTGCACACTGCCCTATCCCATCTGGACAAAAAGAATGCCTATGAAAAAGAATGCTGTTCATTGACTACAGCTCAGCATTCAACACCATAGTACCCTCCAAGCTCATCATCAAGCTGGAGGCCCTGGGTCTCAACCCCGCCCTGTGCAATTGGGTCCTGGACTTTCTGATGAGCTGCCCCCAGGTGGTGAAGGTAGGAAACAACAATCTCCACTTTGCTGACCCTCAACACTGGGGCCCCACAAGGGTGCGTGCCCAGCCCTCTCCTGTACTCCCTGTTCACCTACGACTGAGTGGCCATGCATGCCTCCAACTCAATCATCAAGTTTGCAGATGTCACAACAGTAGTGGGCTTGATCACCAACAACGACGAGACAGCCTACAGGGAGGAGGTGAGGGCACTCAGAGTGTGGTGTCAGGAAAACAACCTCTCACTCAACGTCAACAAAACAAAGGAGATGGACTTCAGGAAACAGCAGAGGGAGCACCCCCTATCCACATCGAAGGGACAGCAGTGAAGAATGTAGAAGGTTTTAAGTTCCTCTGCGTTCACATCACAGACAAACTGAAATGGTCCACCCACACAGACAGTGTGGTGAAGAAGGCACAGCAGCGCCTCTGCAACCTCAGGAGGCTGAAGAAATTTTGCTTGTCACCCATAACCCATAACCCTGACAAACAATGCCACTTTAATGTTAACTTATCTTACATTACTCATCTCATATGTATATACTGTACCTTATACCATCTATTGCACCTTGCCTATGCCGCTCGGCCATTGCTCATCCATATATTTATATGTACATATTCTTATTCCATCCCTTTAGATTCGTGTGTATTAGGTAGTTGTTGTGGAATTGTTAGATTTCTTGTCAGATATTACTGCACTGTTGGAACCAGAAGCACAAGCATTTTTTTTGTATGCGACCAATAAAATTTCATTTGATGCCAAACAGGAAGTGTAAAGAGGGGGCTTTCCTTGGAAGATGGGGAAGGAGAGGAGGGTCTCAGCTGAGGTCCAAGCATTCTGATATGTTCTGGCCAGTTGTCCCTCAAACAGGCCTGTAGGTGCCATCAACCAGCCTACATACAGTATTATCTGAGTGAATGAACTGTGAGGATGGCAAAGAGAGAGAGAGAGAGATCAATAATCACTGTTGAACATTCCATTTAAAAATGGTGTAATACTGTTCTAGAGTCAGATTGTGTCAGCACTGTATGGTACAACAGAGTTAGAGAGATATGCAATCTTACAATCATGGGGCCAGGCTTTTTGCTTCTCATCAGGGTGTTGTAGGAGGAAGTAGTGTAGGACCTTGAGAGCTTCTGGATAGGGCTGAGTACCTGTACTGTGTAAATGGTCCTGTGAATGCGAGAGAGCGAGAGAGAGAGAGAATGTGGGACTAATATCAGACTATCTCTGTATCATTGATCATCAGCCTCCCTGAAAGGTGATAGGTATACATTCAGAAAAGTTTTGTTGTAGCAATTCATGTATCATCTTCTCCATTATACCTTTTCCACAGCTGCCTTTCGGTAAGCAGGAAAGGAGGTTCGTGAATTATACCCATGACCAATAAAAAAGTTGATTTTAACTTAATGTATTGGCTGATGAAACTGGATGATGTTCACATTTATCTGCTCAGATGCCATGCTGTGTCCTTCTCCTGCAGGCACATTCTGAACACACACAACTACACGCACACAATATCAGCATTGACAGTAGCTTAACTGGATATTGTTGTATTGAATGTGTAAGAAATAGTGAGGCAAAGAGCCAGATAGGTAACCATTTACAGCAACTGCAGTTCATTTTTAGCCTACTAAGCCAATAAGCACCAGCTAGCTAAGTTAGCTACATAAAGTTCTGTAGAAATCTCAACTTTCTAGCAGCTACCTTTGGCCTGGCCGCTTGATCTTGTAGCAGGTTAAGGGAACGTTAATTTACTTCCACTAGCTAGCTACTACTATCTAGCATGAGGGACTAACTTACTAGCTAGCATGACCATAGCCAGTAGCAAAGGGTTAGGTAGCTTACTTTCTAAGTGTAATACTTTACAGTTACTAGTTACCTGAACAAAATTGTAATCAGTAACGTAACTTTTGGATTACCCAAACTCAGTAAAGTAATCTGATTACATTCCGTTACTTTTAGATTACTTTCTCTTAAGAGGCATTAGAAGAAGACAAACATCTATGTTACCAATTGAATGACATCTATTGCCAGGACAAATCAATGTTAAAGTTTACATAGCTGGCCATACATGGATGTTACATTTTACTTCACGGGTTGGTTATGTAGGCTTCTTCTAACCCATCGCTTTCTACTACATATAATAATAATGTGATTAAATTATATATTTACATTAAAAATCAAAGCCTATCAGAATTCCAGCCTTTCTAATAGATGATCTTCAAGAATAGGACTTAGAAATATGGAAGTATAGATTAGCCAAATTGTTTTACATGAGCATAACCCCAAAACTAAGGACTTATTAGCCAGCCCTACTCTGTTGTTTATAATTTTGTTGTCATGGAGGACTGATTGGGCTCATTGATTTGAGTTGAAAAATAAATGCTAATAGTGTTATTTACATGTGAAAAATTAATGTCATATGCTGCATTTGCTATAGGCCTATTGTTAACATTTCTGTTGGTTACACTTTGATATATGCAGCTGTTTGAAGGGCAAATCCACAGATGAAACAATAACAAAATGGACACCACGCCTCTGTTTTGGTAAAAAGCTGAGGGATGGGCCTGGATAAATGTAACCCCTCACAGATTAATAGACAGAGCTACGGATGCAAGGACTGACCATCCATGATATCAAAATTATTGTTTTAACCATGTTATGAGGCTATACAGTGTTTGTTACCATTTACAATGTTTACAAACATTGTAGAAAAACAAGCTTATATTTTGGATTCTCATGGAGTGTGACAGTTGAACTAAGCTCATGAGGCATTTCAAAGTTATATTCTTCAAGAATCAATGATGTATACACTACTGTTCAGAAGTTTGGGGTCACTTAGAAATGTCCTTGTTTTTGAAAGATGTCCAGTGTCTGTGTTCTTTTGCCCATCTTAATATTTTTTTTTATTGGCCAGTCTGAGATATGGCTTTTTCTTTGCAACTCTGCCTAGAAGGCCAGCATCCCATAGTTGCCTCTTCACTGTTGACGTTGAGACTGGTGTTTTGCGGGTACTATTTAATGAAGCTGCCAGTTGAGGACTTGTGAGGTGTCTGTTTCTCAAACTAGACACTCTACTGTACTTGTCCTCTTGCTCTGTTGTGCACCGGGGCCTCCCACTCCTCTTTCTATTCTGGTTAGAGACAGTTTGTGCTGTTCTGTGAAGGGAGTAGTACACAGCGTTATACGAGATCTTCAGTTTCTTGGCAATTTCTCACATGGAATAGCCTTCATTTCTCAGAACAAGAATAGACTGACGAGTTTCAGAAGAAAGGTCTTTGTTTCTGGCCATTTTGAGCCTGTAATCGAACCCACAAATGCTGATGCTCCAGATACTCAACTTGTCGTCGGTTAAGGAGGACCAAAACGCAGCAGGAATGTTGACGCTCATCTTGAGTATTTATTTACCAACTAAGTGAACACCAAAAACAACAAAACGAAAACGAACGTACGAACACCGAAACAGTCTTGAAAGGCACACTCAGCAAAACAAGAAACACACCGACAATAACCAGTCCTGTAAGGCTTGATGCTATACACGGAACAATCTCCCACAATTAAACAGACAAACACACCCAACTAATATAGGACTTCCAATCAAAGGCAACACCACACAGCTGCCTTCAATTGGAAGTCCACCCCAATTAACCAAACATAGACATACAACTAACTAGATCAACATAGAAATACGTAAACAAGGAACAGTGCCCAAAAACCCCGGAATAATAAATCAAACGCCCTCCTAACTAACACTCCACCCTGAACCATATAAAACAAATACCCTCTGCCACGTCCTGACCAAACTAAAATGACAATTAACCCTTATACTGGCCAGGACGTGACACAACTAGTCTAAAGAAGGCCAGTTTTATTGCTTCTTTAATCAGAACAACAGTTTTCAGCTGTGCTAACATAATTTCAAAAGGGTTTTCTAATTACCTAGCCTTTAAAAATGATAAACTTGGATTAGCTAACACAACGTGCCATTGGAACACAGGAGTGATGGTTGCTGATAATGGGCCTCTGTACGCCTACGTTGATATTCCATAAAAAAAATCAGATACAATAGTTATTTACAACATTAACAATGTCTACATTGTATTTCTGATCAATTTCATGTTATTTTAATGGATAAAAAATGTGATTTTCTTTCAAAAACAAGGACATTTCTAAGTGACCCCAAACTTTTCAACGGTAGTCAACGGTAGTCAAAAGTTTGGACACACCTACTCATTCAAGTGTTTTTCTTAATTTTGTAAAATAATAGTGAAGATATCAAAACTATGAAACAACACATATGGAATTATGTAGTAACCAAAAAAGTGTTAATCAAAATATATTTTATATTTGAGATTCTTCAAAGCAGCCACCCTTTGCCTTGATGACAGCTTTGCACACTCTTGGCATTCTCTCAACCAGCTTCACCTTGAATGCTTTTCCAGCTGTCTTGAAGGAGTTCCCACATATGCTGAGCACTTGTTGGCTGTTTTTCCTTCACCCTGCGGTCCAACTCATCCCAAACCATCTTAATTGGGCTGAGGTTGGGTGATTGTGGAGGCCAGGTCATCTGATGCAGCACTCCATCACACACTCTCCTTCTTGGTCAAATAGCCCTTATACAGCCTGGAGGTGTGTTTGGTCATTGTCCTGTTGAAAAACAAATGATAGTCCCACTAAGCGCAAACCTGATGGGATGGTGTATCGCTGCAGAATGCTGTGGTAGCCATGCTAGTTAAGTGTGCCTTGAATTCTAAATAAATCACAGACCGTGACACCAACAGAGCACACCTACACCATCACAACTCCTCCTCCATACTTACGGTGGGAACCACACATGCAGAGATCATCCGTTCAACTACTCTGCGTCTCACAAAAGACACGACGGTTGGAACCAGAAATCTCAAATTCGGGCTCATCAGACCAAAGGACAGATTTCTACCAGTCTAAAGTCCATTGCTCGTGTTTCCTAGCCCAAGCAAGTCTTTTCTTCTTATTGGTGTTCTTTAGCAGTGGTTTCTTTGCAGCAATTCGACCATGAAGGCCTGATTCACCCAGTCTCCTCTGAACAGTTGATGTTGAGATGTGTTTGTTACCTAAACTGTGAAGCATTTATTTGGGCTGCAATTTCTGAGGCTGGTAACTCTAATGAACTTATCCTCTGCAGCAGAGGTAACTCTGGGTCTTCCTTTCTTGTGGCGATCCTCGTGAGAGCCAGTGTCATCATAACGCTTGATGGTTTTTGCGACTGCACAGTTCTTGAAGTTGTCCTATTTGACTGAAACTTCTGTCTTAAAGTAAGGATGACTGTCATTTTTCTTTGCTTATTTGAGCTGTTCTTGCCATAATATGGACTTGGTCTTTTACCAAATAGAGCAATCTTCTGTATACCACCCCTAACTTGTCACAACACAAACACTGGTTTGGTTACTACATGATTCCATATGTGTTATTTCATAGTTTTGATGTCTTCGCTATTATTCTACAATGTAGAAAATAGTACAAATAAAGAAAAACCCTGGAATGAGTAGGTATGTCCAAACTTTTGACTGGTACTGTATATCTAATCATATTCGACTGGTGTTAGACATTATTGACTATTCTGACCTAATCTTCAAATATAGTTTTATTGTCTTCTTTGACTTCTATAAAGCCGTCGACACAGTTTCTATTTCTCTCCCTTGAGAAATTTGGTTTTGGGGAATTATTTTGTAGTACTATAAAAACTCTTCATATGAATGGGACCAGTTCCATTAAATTAAAGCATGGCACTTCTCCTAGATTTGATTTGAAAAGAGGAGTTAGGCAAGGTTGCCCAATTTCGCCTTATCTCTTCCAGCTTGCAACCTAACTTCTTACAAGTTTTGTTAAATCCAGCGATATAAAAGTGATCTCTATTGCTGACAGAGATATTATCATAAGTCAGCTTGCAAATGACACCACCTTCTTTTTGAAAGATGCTGATCAGATTCCTAGAGCAGTCGATGTGTTAAATATTTTTTCAAAGCATCTGGTCTTTGCCTAAACCATAATAAGTGTGAATGGATTGCTGTTTAAGATTGGGTGCTACTTTCTATCTGCAATATTCCAGTCAAGGAAAAAGTAACATTTCATTTAATTTCATACCTATTATTGAAGAAAAAAAACAAAAAGAAGTTGAACTGTTGGATGCAGGGGGATTTATCCTTGAAAGGTTGAGTATTGTTTTCTAAAGCTGAAGGTATCTCCAGACTTACTTACACGGCCCAGTCCCTACATCTTCACAAAACAATAGGTAAAGCGGTTGACCAGATGCTTTTCAACTTAATTTGGAAAAATCGTAAACATCATATTATGAAATCTGTAACTATAACATTGATAAGATTCCTACAAAATGCTTTTCATAGACAAGTATTCTTAGCATGGTCATTAATATATAAACATAATTTTTCTACGCATAGGTATTTCATTTGGAACAATAAGGACATTTTGTATAGAAAGTCTTTCTTTTTTTTAAACTGGTTTAATAAAAATATCCTGCCAGTGAGTCAACTTTTTAATGCAGAAGGATTGTTACTCAATTATGAGGATTTTTTGAAAATATCGTTACATTAACCCTACAGAGAGTTCGCCATAGTCTTTGATGCTATTCCATCTGGAACTCTCATGTTGTTTAGAGGTGTAACCATACCTCACCTTCATGATACCTTCGCTTAATCCAGTTGACTCTCTAATAGGAAAAATATCTTTCTCCTTGCTCCATCAGAACAACAGATCTCTATGTGCTTTATTTCAAAGGGAATTTGTATCAATTCCTTGTCACAACTTACTGGAATACATTTGTCAACAATATCTGTTGAAAAAAGGCTGGTTATTACCACACAAATACCTGCTTGTTAAAAAAATAACATAGCTGATGTGGCTGACTTGCTTAAACAAATGTGGTTAATACTGACAATTGAGATGTACAAATTATGGCATGAGGGAACGATGAGCGGATAAGAGGCAATCCGTAATTTCGATAAAGACATTAATGAGTGAGCTAGGACGGACGTAGTCAATATAATATTTGTTCAGCACTTTTGAAATGTACAGCGACAGAATTCAGAACATGGGCCGTTCTTACAGTATTTTCCCTGTACACCAAGTCAGAACTGTAGGATAAATAAAGGCAGCATACAGTGCATTTGGAAAGTATTCAGACTCCTTGACTTTATCCACATTTTGTTACATTGAAGACTTATTTTAAAATTGATTAAATAGTTTTTATTCCTCATCAATCTACACACAGTACCCCATAATGACAACGCAAAAACAAGTTTTTAGAATTTTTGCAAATGTATTAAAAATAAAAAACGGAAATATCATATTTACATAAGTATTCAGACCCTTTTCTCAGTACTTTGTTGAAGCACCTTTTGGCAGCAATTACAGCCTCGAGTCGTCTTGTGTATAATTTGACAAGCTTGGCACACCTGTATTTGAGGAGTTTCTCCCATTTTTCTCTGGGGATCCTCTCAAGCTCTGTCAAGTTGGATGGGGAGGGTCGTTGCACAGCTATTTGCTGGTCTCTCCAGAGATGTTTGATTGGGTTCAAGTCCGGGCTCTGGCTGGGCTACTCAAGGACATTCAAAGACTTGTCCTGAAGCCACCACTGCGTTGTGTTGGCTGTGTGCTTAGGGTCGTTGTCCTGTTGGAGGTCGTGAGCACTCTGGAGCAGGTTTTCAACAAGGATCTCTCTGTACTTTGCTCCGTTCATCTTTTCCTCGATCCTGACTAGTCTCCCAGTCCCTGCCATTGAAAAACATTCCCACAGCATGATGCTGCCACCACTGTTTCCCCATAGGGATGGTGCCAGGTTTCATCCAGACGTGACGCTTGGCATTCAGGCCAAAGAGTTCAATCTTAGTTTTCATTTTTTAAATTCTGGTTAGGCTATATTGATTTCTGACTCCCTCTTTAGTCATCGCAGTGCTTAAAGCATCAGACAAGCTCAGTAGCCTACATATACTTGATTTTATTAAAATATATGGAAAAATATACGTTTAAACATTTCTACCAATCGATTGGTCGAAAGAACAGATGACTCTCGGTCGACCAAGATTTTGGGGGGGGGGCCAGGGGCAGCCCTATTATCGACGCATTGTGCCAAAAACATCAGAGACATTCCAGACTGAGGTCAGCCACACTAATGATTAACTGCAATGGAAAATGAATTGTCTGCTTTACTACAGATTGCTCAGGACCGTTTTAAACCCGGACTGCTCGGAGATACTCTGAAAACTGGATCGTGGTCTTCAAGGACAAAAAAACCTTTGCTTCGCCAGCCGAGAGAAGCAGCCCCAAGATCTTCTCTTCGAAGTGCAGGTATAGTTTGAAATGGCCGTGCTGGTGGTGCTTCAGATGCTCACACATTTTTAGCCTGAAACAATCAAGTTATTCACAAAACATTCTTCTCTCCAGATACACAAGGTGACATTGTTTTAAGACTTCTGCCAGTGGTCCTCCCAACACCAGTCTACAAGATTGGCAGGAAGACGTTCCGACCCAGCTTTGAAGAGACCAAAAAGTCCTTAATTGACTTGCAGCCTGTAAGTTTAAATAGTGGATAGGCATAGGGAGATTGAGTAGATGATAGCATTTGTAAATCTTGAATGAAAGGAACAGCGTTCCAAAATCTGTTATGCATAACTGCACTCTCCAAGACATTGTTGTGTAAATGAATCTATCAGCCCCAAATGAATGGAAGATGTAGGCATCAAACAATTATTTTTATTGATGTGTAAATGGCTATATAGTATAAAAAATAAATTGTGTGTGATGGCCTCCATCCTTTGCACAAGTCCTCATATTCTAAAATGTAATGATTTCTATCTATCAGGTTGAGACTAACATGGTTGAGCACATGTGCTAGTCGGAGGTGACCAGACCCTACCCATTTGTATTGGCTCACAGGTGTTTAGTCGTTAGTGGACAGGCATTGGAGCAAGGTACATTGTTTGGGGCACTGGATGTGTGCTTCAAATCCTATTATGTGTTTGATATCAACTTTCCCAGACTGTGTGCCCCAGCATGGTAATTCCTACAGACCACAGTGTATCAGCTGCCAGGAACAGAATCCCCCTCAGTAAGACTGTTGCGAGCATGTCTTTTTTCCACTGAACAATAGTGGATAAGTATCTACTCTTGTATATAGTGTGAGAAGTGACAGGAGAAAGCACATGTGTTTGTGTTCTTGTGAATTAATAGATTAATGTATATATTTTTATTTATTTTTTTATTTCACCTTTATTTAACCAGGTAGGCAAGTTGAGAACAAGTTCTCATTTACAATTGCGACCTGGCAATTGGCAATATGAGCCATGAGTGTCTTTCTGATTCAGAGGGTTTGGGTTAAATGCAGAAGACACATTTCAGTTGAACGCATTCAGTTGTGCAACTAACTAGGTATGCCCTTTCCCCTTCATATTCCAATGCTAATATGCTCTTAAGAGCATTATTTATAGCTCTGTTAAATTGACTTTTTGTTTGTTTTAATGCATTTTCCCTACTGTACGGTATATGCTTGTTTGCCTTTAGTTCAACTACTGTTGCACAAATCTTCATATATTTGTATGACTAATATATAATGACTTTTTTTTGTTCAAGCTGGGCTGAAGTGCATTCTGGTACTTTCATTCTATCACAACAATGTATTTAAAATACAAATGTTACATTTTGATTATTATGAAAAGTGCTTTATGAATGAAATACTATTAAGTAATGAGTCATTAGTCCATGTCCTTAGTAGTGACCTTCAAACGTAATATTTTACACTTGTAACAGTGTTTTGACTCGACTCAAATGTAGACCATTATTGTATGGCAAAACAGCTTATCTGTGTTCTAATACTTATACTAACCACACCAACCGTACTATTTGTAAAGTAATTTGAGTATGTAGTCTGCTTATAGGTCATAGTATACATATAGTTAGTATGCCAAATGTTCCCGGATGTCGTATTAAATTTGCCAAAATACGAAGTATACAAGCAGGTGCTTTTAGGGCCCATAATACAGTTCTTCAGAAAATGGGCGTGGTTTTCAGATTTGAAGAAAATGGCAGAAAATAAGCAGCCGAAGTCCAACGAGAGTGGATACAAATTCATTGCTTTAATAGTTATGACAAATGTTAAGAAAATTGAGCAATGTAATGACTTTTCAAATAAGTTACGTTACACGTTATGTTGGGTGACAATTGATTAGCTACGCTATCCTTATGAAACGCATAGCATATCATTACAGCAGTATGTACCGATATGTTAGCTAACATTAGCTACATAACGTTAGTTTACTACTAATACATCGAACTTGCCAGGCAGTATAACTATATAACAACCTAACATTTATTGACTTGATTATTCACTTCATTCTTAGCTTAGTATAGTCGCGATGCGTTCTCAATGGACATTGTTAATTCTGTCTACTCTGATTTCAGAGCACTCTTGTCTGAGTGTGGCAGAGCGCAGAGTAACAGATAAATGTACAAATGCTCAACACCCGTTGAATATGGCCGGTGTCAGTAAACGTCAGCCAAAAAAACGTAATTAAATGGTTGCCAGCAGCACAGTTAGTCACCAATTTTCTGGATAACATGAAAACAGCCTAACCAGCTCTGGAAGGGCGAGTAAAATGGTCAGTGGCGTGTGCACATCAGTCCAGTGTTTAATTGCTAAATTGTAATTACTTCGCCACTACGGCCTATTTATTGCCTTACCTCCCTAATCTTACCTCATTTGCACACATATTGTATATATCATTTTCTATTGTGTTGACTGTTCGTTTGTTAATTCCTTGGGTAACTCTGTGTTTGTGTCGCACTGCTTTGCTTTATCTTGGCCAGGTCGCAGTTGTAAATTAGAACTTGTTCTCAACTGGCCTACCTGGTAAAGGTGAAATAAAAAAGTGTTCTCTCATTTGTGTCTGGGAGTAGCTGGCAAGCTAGCCAACGTTCGCCAGTTAGCTTGGGCGCTTAACTGCCGTTCTGAGCTCAGAACCCTCGGATCAACACCCTACTCTGAACGCTCCGGACACGAAACGCTCTGAATTTACAAACGGACAATCTGACAACGCTCTGGATTTACAAACGCCCAGAGTGCACACTGGCACTCCAGATTGAATTTACGAACACACCCCAAATCGCAAAATGTCTAGCTAGTCATTTGTCATGCTAGCAAGAGCATCAACTTCTGGTAGACAGGTGAAGCGCTAGTACGCTCAACTGAAAGGATACAGTTGGTTTACGCTATACTAAAATGAACTAATAGTGTAGTATATACTCATTAAGTGTGTAGTATTTAGTATGGGTATTCGAACACAGCTCGCGTGTGTGTTTGTGCTGTCACCTAAAATAGCCTAAAATAGCTGAAGTGTGTCAGTGAATGTGCTAATCTACTGATTAGCTGTGGCACTGTCTGATAGACAGATCGGTGTTAATACTACTTAAAACAGACTGTGTCACACACGCATGCTTTGTTTTTCTCAGATTGCAATCTGTGTGCACATCAAGTTCAGCTGAGGCTTTAGTCTGATTGAACTGTTTGGTTTATGAAATTTAATTCAATTTTAACATAGTCCTATCTTATGAAATCGTATTTTATGAAATAACACATATTTAGACAATAGGGCTTTGTTTCAATTTGCTATTTTAAAAAGTATATTCTTCTACATTGGATGTGATGTTTGTTCTGAAATACAAATTATTTGACATTCAACATTGTATCTTGACTGTGTCAGAAAAGGAGGGGGTGGGATGGTAGAGAAGGCACAAATATACAGTGCCTTTGGAAAGTATTCAGACCCATTGACTTTTTCGAAATTTTGTTACTTTACAGGGGTATTCTAAAACAAAATCTTCAGCAATCTACACACAATACCACACAATGAGAAACTGAGAACAGGTATGTAGAAATAAAAACTGAAATACCTTATTTACATAAGTATTCAGACCCTGCTATGAGACTTGAAATTGAGCTCAGGTTGAGTTCAATTGTGCTATTTTGTTAGTTTTTTTGCATTTTTTAAAGTTATTGTGTACATAATGTTGCTGCTACCGTCTCTTATAACCTGAAAATAACTTCTGGACATGAGAACAGTGATTACTGGAAGAAACGTTTTCCTTACATCTAGGCGTTCCGCTAGCGGAACCCCATTCCGCCAGCGGAACCCCTAGCAAACCTCAAATCCAATAATTTCAATTTTTCAAACATACGACTATTTTACACCATTTGAAAGATAAACCTCTCCTGAATCCAACCACGTTGTCCGATTTCAAAAAGGTTTTACAGCAAATACAAAACATTAGATTATGAGTACATAGACAAAAATAATCACACAGCCATTTTCCAAGCAAGCATGTATGTCAATAAAACCCAAAACACAGCTAAATGAAGCACTAACCTTTGATCTTCATCAGATGACACTCCTAGGACATTATGTTATACAATACATGTATGTTTTGTTCAATCAAGTTCATATTTATATCCAAAAACAGCTTTTTACATTGGCGCGTGATGTTCAGCAAATGTATTCCCACCAAAAACTTCCTGTGCATTTACAAAAATACTCATCATAAACGTTGACAAAATGTATAACAATTATTACAGAACTCCTTTATGCAATCGCTGTGTCAGATTTTAAAATAGCTTTTCGGCGAAAGCACATTTTTCAATATTCTGAGTACATAGCTCACCATCACGGCGAGCTATTCAGAGACCCGCCAAGTTTGGGGCAAACTAAACTCAGAATTAGTATTAGAAATATTGTATTACCTTTGCTGATCTTCGTAAGAATGCACTCCCAGGACTGCTACTTCCACAAGAAATGTTGTTTTTGTTCGAAATAATCCATAGTTATGTCCAAATACCGCCGTTTTGTTCATGTAACTATCCAAAGGGTAACGCGCGAGACACAAAAAGTCAAAATGTTCCATTACCGTACTTAGAAGCATGTCAAACGCTGTATAAAATCTATTTTTAACGTAAAATTGCGATAATATTCCAACCGGACAATAGTGTAGTCATTCAAGGAGGAAAACAAAAAACAGAGTGCTCGCGTGAACGCGCATATCCAATCTCTTTGTCCCCAGGCAGACCACTCAGAAACTGAGCTACTATACTCTGCCCAGTGACAGAGGAATGCTCAAAACACTTTTTGAAGGCTTTAGACAGCCAATGGAAGCCTTAGAAAGTGCAACGTGACAGCACAGATACTGTAGTTTCGAAAGGTTCTAGAAAGAAATACATTTCTCAGATCCTACACTTCCTGGTTTAATTTTTCTCATGTTTTTGCCTGCCATATGAGTTCTGTTATACTCACAGACACCATTCAAACAGTTTTAGAAACTTCAGTGTTTTCTATCCAAATCTACTAATAATGTGCATATTCTTGTTTCTGGGCAAGAGTAGTAACCAGTTTAAATCGGGTACATTTTTTTCATCCGGCCGTGAAAATACTGCCCCCTATCCACATCAGGTTAACGAGTCCCAACGAGAAGAATATCCTGCTTTCACTGGAACAGGCCCAGATCCACATATTTTTGCGTGAAGAAAAGAAGCAGGAAAAGGGGCCAAAGATCGGGCAGCCTTCTGAAAATCCGTAGGCAAGCGAGTAAACTCCCATTACCATTCGTTCTTCTTGCTAACGTGCAATCATTGGAAAATAAAATTGATGACCTACGATTAAGATTATCCTACCAACGGGACATCAAAAACTGTAACATCTTATGTTTCACCGAGACGTGGCTGAACGACGATACGGACAATATAGAGCTAGCGAGATTTTCCACGAACTGGCAGAACAGAGACGCTACCTCTGGTAAGACGAGGGGTGGGGGTGTGTGTCTATTTGTCAATAACCGCTTGTGTGCAATGTCTAATATTAAAGTATTGAGGTATTGCTTGCCTTAGGTAGAGTACCTTATGATAAGCTGTAGACCACACTATCTACTAGAGGTCGACCGATTAATCGGAATGGCCGATTAATTAGGGCCGATTTCAAGTTTTCATAACAATCGGAAATCGGTATTTTTGGACGCCGATTTGGCCGATTGTATTTTTTTATTAATTTTATTTAATTTAATTTTTAAACATTTTTTTTTACCTTTATTTAACTAGGCAAGTCAGTTAAGAACACATTCTCATTTTCAATGACGGCCTAGGAACGGTGGGTTAACTGCCTTGTTCAGGGGCAGAAAGACAGATTTGTACCTTGTCAGCTCAGGGATTCAATCTTGCAACGTTACGGTTAACTAGTCCAACGCTCTAACCACCTGCTTTACATTGCACTCCACGAGGTTACTCGAATGCAGTAAGAAGCTAAGGTAAGTTGCTAGCTAGCATTAAACTTATCTTATAAAATACAATCAATCAATCATAACCACTAGTTAACTACACATGGTTGATGATATTACTAGTTTATCTAGCCTGTCCTGCGTTGCATATAATCGCTTAGGTACACGTTGCTCCAACCATAAACATCAATGCCTTTCTAAAAATCAATACACAAGTATATATACTGCTCAAAAAAATAAAGGGAACACTTAAACAACACATCCTAGATCTGAATGAAAGAAATAATGTTATTAAATACTTTTTTCTTTACATAGTTGAATGTGCTGACAACAAAATCCCACAAAAATAATCAATGGAAATCCAATTTATCAACCCATGGAGGTCTGGATTTGGAGTTACACTCAAAATTAAAGTGGAAAACCACACTACAGGCTGATACAACTTTGATGTAATGTCCTTAAAACAAGTCAAAATGAGGCTCAGTAGTGTGTGTGGCCTCCACGTGCCTGTATGACCTCCCTACAATGCCTGGGCATGCTCCTGATGAGGTGGCGGATGGTCTCCTGAGGGATCTCCTCCCAGACCTGGACTAAAGCATCCGCCAACTCCTGGACAGTCTGTGGTGCAACGTGCCGTTGGTGGATGGAGCGAGACATGATGTCCCAGATGTGCTCAATTGGATTCAGGTCTGGGGAACGGGCGGGTCAGTCCATAGCATCAATGCCTTCCTCTTGCAGGAACTGCTGACACACTCCAGCCACATGAGGTCTAGCATTGTCTTGCATTAGGAGGAACCCAGGGCCAACCGCACCAGCATATATATGGTCTTACAAGGGGTCTGAGGATCTCATCTCGGTACCTAATGGCAGTCAGGCTACCTCTGGTGAGCACATGGAGGGCTGTGCGGCCCCCCAAAGAAATGCCACCCCACACCATGACTGACCCACCGCCAAACCGGTCATGCTGGAGGATGTTGCAGGCAGCAGAACGTTCTCCACGGCATCTCCAGACTCTGTCACGTCTGTCACATGTGCTCAGTGTGAACCTGCTTTCATCTGTGAAGAGCACAGGGCGCCAGTGGCGAATTTGCCAATCTTGGTGTTCTCTGGCAAATGCCAAACGTCCTGCACGGTGTTGGGCTGTAAGCACAACCCCCACCTGTGGACGTCGGGCCCTCATACCACCCTCATGGAGTCTGTTTCTGACCGTTTGAGCAGACACATGCACATTTGTGGCCTGCTGGAGGTCATTTTGCAGGGCTCTGGCAGTGCACCTGCTCCTCCTTGCACAAAGGCGGAGGTAGCGGTCCTGCTGCTGGGTTGTTGCCCTCCTACGGCCTCCTCCACGTTTCCTGATGTACTGGCCTGTCTCCTGGTAGCGCCTCCATGCTCTGGACACTACGCTGACAGACACAGCAAACCTTCTTGCCACAGCTCGCATTGATGTGCCATCCTGGATGAGCTGCACTACCTGAGCCACTTGTGTGGGTTGTAGACTCCGTCTCATGCTACCACTATAGTGAAAGCTCCGCCAGCATTCAAAAGTGACCAAAACATCAGCCAGGAAGCATAGGAACTGAGAAGTGGTCTGTGGTCCCCACCTGCAGAACCACTCCTTTTATTGGGGGTGTCTTGCTAATTGCCTATAATTACCACCTGTTGTCTATTCCATTTGCACAACAGCATGTTAAATTTATTGTCAATCAGTGTTGCTTCCTAAGTGGACAGTTTGATTTCACAGAAGTGTGATTGACTTGGAGTTACATTGTGTTGTTTAAGTGTTCCCTTTATTTTTTTGAGCAGTGTAATTTTTAAACCTGCATATTTAGTTAATATTACCTGCTAAGATGAATTTATTTTAACTAGGGAAAATGTGTCACTTCTCTTGCAAACAGAGTCAGGGTATATGCAGCAGTTTGGGCCGCCTGGCTCGTTGCGAACTGTGTGAATACTATTTCTTCCTAACAAACACAGCCGACTTCGCCAAACGGGGATGATTTAACAAAAGCGCATTTGCGAAAAAAGCACAATCGTTGCACGACTGTACCTAAGTATAAACATCAATGCCTTTCTTAAAATCAATCAAGTATATATTTTTAAACCTGCATATTTAGCTAAATGAAATCCAGGTTAGCAGGCAATACTAACCGGGTGAAATTGTGTCATTTTGCGTTCATTGCACGCAGTCAGGGTATATGCAAAACTTTGGGTAATTTGTCAGAATTTTACGTAATTTTGACATAACACTGAAGGTTGTGCAATGTAACAGGAATAACTATTTGTTTTCGAGATGATAGTTTCCGGATTCGACCATATTAATGACCTAAAGGCTCGTGTTTCTGTGTGTTATTATGTTATAATTAAGTCTATGATTTGATAGAGCACTCTGACTGAGCGATGGTAGGCAGCAGCAGGCTTGTAAGCATTCATTCAAAATAGCACTTTCGTGCGTTTTGCCAGCAGCCCTTCGCAATGCATTGCGCTGTTTATGACTTCAAGCCTATCAACTCTCAAGATTAGGCTGGTGTAACCCATGTGAAATGGCTAGCTAGTTAGCCGGGTGCGCGCTAATAGCGTTTCAAACGTCACTCGCTCTGAGACTTGGAGTAGTTTTTTCCCTTCCTCTACATGGGCAACGCTGCTTCGAGGGTGGCTGTTGTCGATGTGTTCCTGGTTCGAGCCCAGGTAGGAGCGAGGAGAGGGACGGAAGCTATACTGTTACACTGGCAATACTAAAGTGTCTATATGAACATCCAATAGTCAAAGGTATATGAAATACAAATCGTATAGAGAGAAATAGTCCTATAATTCCTATAATAACTACAACCTAAAACATCTTACCTGGGAATATTGAAGACTCATGTTAAAAGGAACCATCAGCTTTCATATGTTCTCATTTTCTGAGCAAGAAACTTAAACGTTAGCTTTTTTACATGGCACATATTCCACTTTTACTTTCTTCTCCAAAACTTTGTTTTTGCATTATTTAAATCAAATTGAACATGTTTCATTATTTATTTGAGGCTAAATTGATTTTATTGATGTATTATATTAAGTTAAAATAAGTGTTCATTCACTATTGTTGTAATTGTCATTATTATAAATAAAACAAATCGGCCGATTAATCGGCATCGGCTTTTTTGGTCCTCCAATAATTGGTATCGGTATCGGCGTTGAAAAAAATCATAATCGGTCGACCTCTACTATCTACCAAGAGTTCTCATCTATATTATTCGTAGCTGTCTATTTACCACCACAGAACGAAGCTGGCACTAAGACCGCTCTCAACCAACTCTATAAGGCCATAAGCAAAGAAGAAAATGCTCACCCAGAAGCTGCTCCTAGTGGCTGGGGATTTTAATGCAGACAAACTTAAATCAGTTTTACCAAATTTTTACCAGCATGTCACATATAAAATATCCTAGACCACCTTTACTCCACACACAGAGATGCATACAAATCTCTCCTCCGCCCTCCATTTAGCAAATCTGACCATAATTATATCCTCCTGATTCCTGCTTACAAGCTAAAACTAAAAGCAAGAAGTACCAGTAACGCAGATGACGCGGATGCTACACTACAGGACTGTTTTGCTAGCACAGACTGGAATATGTTCCGGGATTCATCCAATGGCATTGAGGAGTACACCACCTCAGTCATCGGCTTCATCAATAAGTGCATCGACGACGTCATCCCCAGTGTCTGTACGTACATATCCCAACCAGAAGCCATGGATTACAGGCAACAGCCACATCAAGCTAAAGGCTAGAGCTGCCGCTTTCAAGGAGCAGGAGACTAATCCGGACGCTTATAAGAAATCCCCCCATGCCCTCAGATGAACCATCAAACAAGCAAAGCGTCAATACAGGATTAAGATTGAATCCTACTACACCGGCTCTGATGCTCATTGGATGTGGCAGGGCCTGAACACTATTACGGATTACAAAGGGAAACCCAGATGTGAGCTGCCCAGTGACGCAAGCCTACCAGATGTACGAGAGCACCAGCTGTTCTGGATGACTGTGTGATAGTGCTCTCGGTAGCCGATGTAAACAAAACCTTTAAACAGGTCAACATTCACAAAGCTGCAGGGCCAGACGGATCATCAGGAAGTGTACTCAAAGCATGCGCGGACAAACTGTCAAGTGTCTTCACTGACATTTTCAACCTCTCCCTGACCGAGTCTGTAATACCTACATGTTTCAAGCAGACCACCATAGTCCCTGTGCCCAAGGAAGCGAAGGTAACCTGCCTAAATGATTACCACACCATGGCACTCACGTTGGTAGCCATGAAGGGCTTTGAAAGGCTGGTCATGGCTCACATCAACAGCATCCTCCCGGACACCCTAGACCCACTCCAATTCTCATACCGCCCCAACAGATCCACTAATGACACAATCTCAATCGCAAGCCACACTGCCCTTTCTCACCTGGACAAAAGAACACCTATGTGAGAATGCTGTTCATTGACTACAGCTCAGCGTTCAACACCATAGTGCCCTGAAAGCTCATCACTAAGCTAAGGACTCTGGGAATAAACAACTCCCTCTGCAAATGGATCCTGGACTTCCTGACGGGCCATCCCCAGGTGGTAAGAGTAGGCAACAACACATCTGCCAAGCTGATCCTTAACACTGGGGCCCCTCAGGGGTGTGTACTTAGTCCCCTACTGTATTCTCTGTTCACCGATGACTGCGTGGCCAAACACGACTCCAACACCATCATTAAGTTTGCTGACGACACAACAGTGGTAGGCCTGATCACCGACAATGATGAGACGGCTTATAGGGAGGAGGTCAGAGAACTGGCAGTGTGGTGCCAGGACAACAACTTCTCCCTCAACGTGAGCAAGACAAAGGAGATGATTGTGGACTACAGGAAAAGGCGGGCCGAACAGGCCCCCATTAACATCGACGGGGCTGTAGTGGAGCGGGTCGAGAGTTTCAAGTTCCTTGGTGTCAACATCACCAACAAACTATCATGGTCCAAACATACCAAGACAGTCGTGAAGAGGGCACAACAAAACCTTTTCCCCCTCAGGAAACTGAAAAGATTTGGCATGGGTCCCCAGATCCTCAAATAATTCTACAGTTGCACCATTGAGAGCATCCTGACCGGTTGCATCACTGCCTGGTATAGCAACTGCTCGGCATCTGACCGTAAGGCGCTACTTAGGGTACTGTGTATGGCCCAGTACAGTCATGGCCAAAAGTTTTGAATGACACAAATATTAATTTTCACAAAGTCTGCTGGCTCAGTTTGTATGATGGCAATTTGCATACACTCCAGAATGTTATGAAGAGTGATCAGATGAATTGCAATCAATTGCAAAGTCCCTCTTTGCAATGCAAATGAACTGAATCCCCCCCCCCCCCAAAAAAAAAACATTTCCACTGCATTTCAGCCCTGCCACAAAAGGACCAGCTGACATGTCAGTGACTCCCTCGTTAACACAGGTGTGAGTGTTGATGAGGACAAGGCTGGAGATCACTCTGTCATGCTGATTGAGTTCAAATAACAGACTGGAAGCTTCAAAAGGAGGGTGGTGCTTGGAATCATTGTTTTTCCTCTGTCAATCATGGTTACCTGCAAGGAAACACGTGCCGTCATCATTGTGTTTCACAAAAAGGGCTTCACAGGCAAGGATATTGCTGCCAGTAAGATTGCATCTAAATCAACCATTTATCGGATCATCAAGAACTTCAAGGAGAGCGGTTTAATTGTTGTGAAGAAGGCTTCAGGGCGCCCAAGAAAGTCCAGCGAGAACCAGGACCATCTCCTAAAGTTGATTCAGCTGCGGGATCGGGGCACCACCAGTACAGAGCTTGCTCAGGAATGGCAGCAGGCAGCTGTGAGTGCATCTGCACACACAGTGAGGCAAAGACTTTTGGAGGATGGCCTGGTGTCAAGAAGGGCAGCAAAGAAACCACTTCTCTCCAGGAAAAACATCAGGGACAGACTGATATTCTGCAAAAGGTACAGGTATTGGACTGCTGAGGACTGGGGTAAAGTCATTTTCTCTGATGAATCCCCTTTCCGATTGTTGTGGGGCGTCCGGAAAAAAGCTTGTCCGGAGAAGACAAGGTGCGCGCTACCATTAGTCCTGTGTCATGCCAACAGTAAAGCATCCTGAGACCATTCATGTGTGGGGTTGCTTCTCAGCCAAGGGAGTGGGCTCACTCACAATTTTGACAAAGAACACAGCCATGAATAAAGAATGGTACCAACACATCCTCCGAGAGCAATTTCTCCCAACCATCCAGGAACAGTTTGGTGATGAACAATGCCTTTTCCAGCATGATGGAGCACCTTGCCATAAGGCAAAAGTGATAACTAAGTGCCTCGGGGAGCAAAACATAGATATTTTGGGTCTATGGCCAGGAAACTGCCCAGACCTTAATCCCATTGAGACCTTGTGGTCAATCCTCAAAAGGCGGGTGGACAAACAGAAACCCACAAATTCTGACAAACTCCAAGCATTGATTATGCATGAATGGGCTGCCATCAGTCAGGATGTGGCCCAGAAGTTATTTTACAGCATGCTGGGGCGAATTGCAGAGGTCTTGAAAAAGAAGGGTCAACACTGCAAATATTGATTCTTTGCGTCAACTTCATGTAATTGTCAATAAAAGCCTTTGACACTTATGAAATGCTTGTGATTTATACTTCAGTATTCCATAGTAACATCTGACAAAAATATCTAAAGACACTGAAGCAGCAAACTTTGTGAAAATTCATATTTGTGTCATTCTCAAAACTTTTGGCCACGACTGTACATCACTGGGGCCAAGCTTCCTGACATCCAGGACCTATACAATCAGCAGTGTCAGAGGAAAGACCATAAAATTGTCAGAGACTCCAGTCACCCAAGTTATAGACTTTTCTCTCTTCTACCGCACGGCAAGCGGTACCGGAGCACCAAGTCTAGGACCAAAAGGCTCCTCAACAGCTTCTACCCCCAAGCCATAAGACTGCTGAACAATGAATAAAATTTCCACTGGACAATTTACATTGCTGCCCCCCCCCCCCCCCCCCCCCTTTTTGTACACTGCTGCTACTCGCTGTTTATTATCTATGCATAGTCACTTCACCCCCACCTACATGCCCCCTGTACATAGCCTCGTTATTGTTATTGTGTTACTTTATATTATTACTTTTTATTATAGTCTCCTTGGTAAATGTTTTCTTAACTCTTCTTGAGCTGCACTGTTGGTTAAGGGCTAGTAAGTAAGCATTTCACAGTAAAGTCTACACTTGTTGTATTCAGCGCATGTGACAAATAAAGTTTGATTTGGTTTGATGTGCATCCTGTTTCCATTGATCATCCTTGATGTTTCTACAACTTGATTTTGAGTCCACCTGTGGTAAATTCAATTGATTGAACATGATTTGGAAAGTCACACACCTGTCTATATAAGGTCCCACAGTTGACAGTGCATGTCAGAACAAAACCCAAGCCGTGAGGTCGAAGTAATTGTCTGTAGAACTCAGAGACAAGATTGTGTCGAGGCACAGATCTGGGGAAGGGTACCAACATTTTTTGCCGTTTTGAAGGACCCCAAGAAATCAGTGGCCTCCATCATTCTTATATGGAAGGAGTTTGGAACCACCAAGACTTTTCCTAGAGCTGGCCATCCGGCCAAACTGAGCAATCGTGAGAGAAGGGCCTTGGTCAGGGAGGTGACCAAGAACTCTATGGTCAATCTGACAGAGCTCAAGAGTTCCTCTGTGGAGATTGGAGAACCTTCCAGAAGGACAACCATCTCTGCAGGACTCAACCAATCAGGCCTTTATGGCAGAGTGGCCAGATGGAAGACACTCTTCAGTAAAAGGCACATGACAGCCCACTTGGAGTTTGGCAAAAGGCACCTAAAGGATTCTCAGACCATGAGAAACAAGATTCTCTGGTCTGATGAAACTAAGATTGAACTATTTGGCCTGAATGCCAAGTGTCACGTCTGGAGGAAACCTGGCACCATCCCTATGGTGAAACATGGTGGTGGCAGCATCATGCTGTGGGGAGGTTTTTTAATGGCAGGGACTGGGAGACTAGTCAGGATCGAGGCAAAGATTAACGGAGCAAAGTACAGAGAGATCCTTAATGAAAACCTAATCCAGAGCGCTCAAGACCTTAGACTGGGGCGAAGGTTCACCTTCCAACAGAACAACGACACTAAGCACACAGCCAAGGCAACGCAGGAGTGGCTTCGGGACAAGTCTGAATGTCCTTGAGTGGCCCAGCCAGAGCCAAGACTTGAACCCAATCTAATATCTCTGGAGAGACGTGTAAATAGCTGAGCAGCAACACTCCCCATCCAACCTGACAGAGCTTGAGAGGATCTGCAGAGAAGAATGGGAAAAACTCCCCAAATACAGGTGTGCCAAGCGTGTAGTGTCATACCCAAGAAGACTCGAGGCTGTAATCTCTGCCAAAGGTGCTTCAACAAACTACTGAGTAAAGGGTCTGAATACTTACGTAGATGTGATATTTCAGTTGTTGTTTTATTATTAATACATTTGCAATCATTTCTACAAATCTGTTTGCTTTGTCATTAAGGGGTATTGTGTGTAGATTAAATTTTATCAATTTTAGAATAAGGCTGTAACCTAACAATGTTGAAAAAGTGAAGGGGTCTGAATACTTTCCGAAGGCACTGTATAAGCACAATTGAAATTAGGATTACACTGAAAGTAACCTAAGGATTACTTAAATTACTCAGCTGCCTGATCAATCCCTCAACCCAGTGTGCTGGGTTGTTTTAACCCAGCAATATAGACTAATTTACCAGCAGCTGGGTCAAGCGCTTAACCCAATGGGCATGGTGTTTGACCAATATTGACCCAGCGTAACAAATTCATTTTGGAAAAATAATATGAATTGCCATATTAGGCATAACTCAATTTCTACCTTTTTAAGATACCAAAATAAAATGTTTTCAGTATCCTGTTTTTGTTTTGTTTTTCGTACCGTTTCAGTGCATGCATTTAACCACCTTTGGACGAAGAACTTCCACAGGGCTGCCATCTCCAAAGTTCATTCAAAAAGGCTATAATTCTGAACTGGGTTTGATTTAGTTTTTGTTTAAATTATTACAATTTTGTTAATCTTTTAAACTTTGATTGGTAGAAATATATTGCTCAGTTATCATTTGGCACATCTAAACATCCTAAGGTCAATAGCCCCATAGTATTCACATTTCTCTCATGTAAATTGTGTAGCTACATAAAAATATTAAATTAGCAATTTATTTGGGAAATATCCATAATTTTCTCTTTCCTTCATTACCATGCTGTTGATTTCACGTTGTATTACATTTAATTTTATCTAAAACATTGAATACGTTTAATATATTTACTACATTTAGTATGTTTAGTCTTTACTCTGAGAAGTAAGTTCATTTAAATTTTATATTTGGTTTATGTGATGCAACATTTCAATGTTATTAACACACAGTAGGTAAAAAGCTGATCTAATTTACATATTCATACTGAGTTTGCTGCAAATTGTCAGCAAACAGAATGTTCGCCACAAGTTTCCCAGAATAGTTTGCTAGAAGTTCACAAGTTGCCGCAAATGTACTGCAAGTTTTGCTAAAAACTCATTTGCATGTGAACATGAGCTTGCCGCAAATTTTACATCAACAGTTTTCCACAACTCATTTGCATGTGGAAATTTGAGTGTGACGCAAATTTGCAACAAATTGGCCAAAGGTTTTCCACAACTGTTTGCCAGAAGCATTAATTTACTTAGATTTGTGTGTATTAGGTAGTTGTTATGGAATTGTTAGATGACATGTTAGATATTGCTGCAGTCATAACTAAAAGCACAAACATTTCGCTACACTCGCAATAACATCTGTATGTGACCAATAAAATTTGATTTTGATAAAAAAAATTGGTAAGGATTCTCTGCCAAAACAGTACACAGACACTCACCCTTCTAGATAACTTGAAACAGTCTAACCAGATCTGTGTCTTCAAGTCACCCAGGCTAGCATCATTAGCCTGGTGTTGGTTTGACGCTGGATTTTTTTAACCTTTATTTAACTAGGCAAGTCAGTTAAGAACAAATTCTTATTTTCAATGACAGCCTAGGAACAGTGGGTTGTTCAGGGGCAGAATAGATGTTTTATTTTAATTTCCCTTGTCAGCTCGGGGATTCGAACTTGCAAACTTTCGGTTACTAGTCCAACGCTATAACCACTAGGCTACCTGCCGCCCCTATAGCCTATCTCTGGGGCTGTCAAATTACAATGTAAATAGTACAATATTTTCATGTTGCACATTCTTTAGTTCTCATTAAATGCTTTTAATACACTGCTCAAAAAAATAAAGGGAACACTTAAACAACACAATGTAACTCCAAGTCAATCACACTTCTGTGAAATCAAACTGTCCACTTTTTATTTATTTTTTTCCAAGATGGCGTAGCAGTTCAGACGTCCTCTACCCTCCTCTTGTCGTGTCCCGTGTATTTATATATTTACATATATATTTTTTTTTCTTCACTTATCTTTTTATATATATATTTTTTAATTCTAAAAACTCAACCTCAAAGCACTCTCCTGCAACCCGCCTCACCAATTTAAAAAAGAAAGTATTATTTACCTCATCTGAATTCCACAACAGAAGCTAGCAAGTGTTTAGCCATTTTCACTGGCTAACGTTGAAGTTCAGCTAGCCACGGTTAGCTGTCCTCAGCTATCCATTAGCTCGAAAAGCTATCGGCAGTTTTTGTACAGCGCGACTCAGACCAGAGCATACCGGACCTATTCTCTCTCCTTTCCCCGATTTCTACCGCAGGCTCTGGACATTTACACCTGGATCTTGCAGCTAACTAGCTGCTACCTGAGTGACTATTGGCAACGTCGGTCACGGAATTAACACACATTATTACGGAGCTAGCCAGCTAGCCAGCTGAAGAGTTCCGTCAGCCACTCCTGGGCTATTCCTGAGCTAGCCAGCTGAAGTGTCTCCTGGGCTACAACTCACCTATCCTGACCCGTTTTACTGCCGATGCGGAGCCCCATCGGGTCTTCACGACTGGACCACCGACGTTATCTGCCCGAGGGAGTTATCCAACTGGCCCCTCCGTCGCGACGTAACCTGATCGCCCATCTGCGGCCTGCTAATCGTTAGCTGTCTTTTCGGCTGCGATCTGAATAGGTCTATCGGACACTTTTCTTGGGCCACTATAACTAACTATTTTGCCAACTTGGACTGGTCCCCCCTTCCACACGGAACCCCACTAACCCACAGACGGAAACGCACGAGGTGGCTAAAAACAGACCTCCCTCCCATCTTCCACCAGCTTGCTACCTATGGCCCGGCTAGCTGTCTGAATCTCACTGGACCCTTTGATCACTCGGCTAAGCATGCCTCTCCTTAATGTCAATATGCCTTCTCCATTGCTGTTCTGGTTAGTGTTTATTGGCTTATTTCACTGTAGAGCCTCTAGCCCTGCTCATTATACCTTATCCAACCTCTCAGTTCCTCCACCCACACATGCTATGACATCTTCTGGTTTCAATGATGTTTCTAGAGACAATATCTCTCTCATAATCATACATTATACCTTGAAGCTATTTTATCGCCCCCAGAAACCTGCTCCTTTTTCTCTCTATTCTGGACGTCACAGACGACCAATTCTTATAGCTTTTAGCCGTACCCTCATACTTATTCTTCTCTGCTCCTCTGGGGATGTAGAGGTGAATCCAGGCCCTGCAGTGCCTGGCTCCACTCCTACTCCCCAGGCGCTCTCTTTTGATGACTTCTGTAACCGTAATAACCTTGGTTTCATGCATGTTAACATTAGAAGCCTCCTCCCTAAGTTTGTTTTATTCACTGCTTTAGCACACTCTGCCAACCCGGATGTCCTAGCTGTGTCTGAATCTTGGCTTAGGAAGTCCACCAAAAACTCTGAAATCTTCATCCCTAACTACAACGTTTTCAGACAAGATAGAACGACCAAAGGGGGCGGTGTTGCAATCTACTGCAGAGATAGCCTGCAGAGTTCTGTCCTGCTATCCAGGTCTGTACCCAAACAATTTGAACTTCTACTTTTAAAAATCCACCTCTCCAAAAACAAGTCTCTCACCGTTGCCGCCTGCTATAGACCCCCCTCAGCCCCTAGTTGTGCTCTGGACACCATATGTGAACTGATTGCCCCCCATCTATCTTCAGAGCTCGTGCTACTAGGTGACCTAAACTGGGACATGCTTAACACCCCAGCCATCCTACAATCCAAGCTTGATGCCCTCAATCTCACACAAATTATTAATGAACCCACCAGGTACAACCCCAAAGCCGCAAACACTGGCACCCTCATAGATATCATCCTAACCAACGTGCCCTCTAAATACACCTCTGCTGTTTTCAACCAAGATCTCAGCGATCACTGCCTCATTGCCTGCACCCGTAATGGGTCAGCGGTCAAACGACCTCCACTCATCACTGTCAAACGCTCCCTGAAACATTTCAACGAGCAAGCCTTTCTATTCGACCTGGCCCTGGTATCCTGGAAGGATATTGACCTCATCCCGTCAGTAGAGGATGCCTGGTTATTTTTTTTAAATGCCTTCCTCTCCATCTTAAATAAGCATGCCCCTTTCAAGAAATGTAGAACCAGGAACAGATATAGCCCTTGGTTCTCCCCAGACCTGACTGCCCTTAACCAACACAAAAATATCCTGTGGCGTTCTGCATTAGCATCGAACTGCCCCCGCGATATGCAACTTTTTAGGGAAGTTAGAAACCAATACACACAGGCAGTTAGAAACGCCAAGGCTAGCTTTTTCAAACAGAAATTCGCTTCGTGCAACTCCAACTCTAAAAAGTTCTGGGACATTGTAAAGTCCATGGAGAATAAGAACACCTCCTCCCAACTGCCCACTGCACTGAGGATAGGAAACTCTGTCACCACCGATAAGCCCACTATAATTGAGAATTTCAATAAGCATTTTTCTACGGCTGGCCATGCTTTCCACCTAACTACCCCTACTGCATTCAACAGCACTGCACCCCCCACAGCTACTCGCCCAAGCCTCCCCCATTTCTCCTTCTCCCAAATCCATTCAGCTGATGTTCTGAAAGAGCTGCAAAATCTGGACCCCTACAAATCAGCTGGGCTTGACAATCTGGACCCTTTCTTTCTAAAATTATCTGCCGAAATTATTGCAACCCCTATTACTAGCCTGTTCAACCTCTCTTTCGTGTCGTCTGAGATTCCCATAGATTGGAAAGCAGCTGCTGTCATCCCCCTCTTCAAAGGAGGTGACACTCTTGACCCAAATTGCTACAGACCTATATCCATCCTACCCTGCCTTTCTAAGGTCTTCGAAAGCCAAGTCAACAAACAGATTACCGACCATTTCGAATCCCACCGCACCCTCTCCGCTATGCAATCTGGTTTCAGAGCTGGTCATGGGTGCACCTCAGCCACGCTCAAGGTCCTAAACGACATCGTAACCGCCATCGATAAGAAACAATACTGTGCTGCCGTATTCATTGACCTGGCCAAAGCTTTTGACTCTGTTAATCACCACATCCTCATCGGCAGATTCAGTAGCCTTGGTTTCTCAAACGATTGTGTCGCCTGGTTCACCAACTACTTCTCTGACAGAGTTCAGTGTGTCAAATCGGAGGGCCTACTGTCTGGACCTCTGGCAGTCTCTATGGGGGTACCACAGGGTTCAATTCTTGGGCCAAATCTTTTCTCTGTATACATAAATGATGTCGCTCTTGCTGCTGGTGAATCTCTGATCCACCTCTACACAGACGACACCATTCTGTACACTTCTGGCCCTTCTTTGGACACTGTGTTAACAACCCTCCAGACGAGCTTCAATGCCATTCAACTCTCCTTCCGTGGTCTCCAACTGCTCCTAAACACAAGTAAAACTAAATGCATGCTCTTCAACCGATCGCTGCCTGCACCTGCCCGCCTGTCCAGCATCACTTCTCTGGACGGTTCTAACTTAGAATTTGTGGACAACTACAAATACCTAGGTGTCTGGTTAGAATGTAAACTCTCCTTCCAGACTCACATCAATCATCTCCAATCCAAAGTGAAATCTCGAATTGGCTTCCTATTTCGCAACAAAGCATCCTTCACTCATGCTGCCAAACATACCCTCGTAAAACTGACCATCCTACCAATCCTCGACTTCGGCGATGTCATTTACAAAATAGCTTCCAATACCCTACTCAACAAGCTGGATGCAGTCTATCACAGTGCCATCCGTTTTGTCACCAAAGCCCCATATACTACCCACCACTGCGACCTGTACGCTCTCGTTGGCTGGCCTTCGCTTCATAATCGTCGCCAAACACATTGGCTCCAGGTCATCTACAAGACCCTGCTAGGTAAAGTCCCCCCTTATCTCCGCTCACTGGTCACCATAGCAGCACCCACCTGTAGCACGCGCTCCAGCAGGTATATCTCTCTGGTCACCCCTAAAGCCAACTCCTCCTTTGGTCGTCTCTCCTTCCAGTTCTCTGCTGCCAATGACTGGAACGAACTACAAAAATCTCTGAAACTGGAAACACTTATCTCCCTCACTAGCTTTAAGCACCAGCTGTCAGAGCAGCTCACATATCACTGCACCTGTACATAGCCCATCTATAATTTAGCCCAAACTACTACCTCTTCCCCTACTGTATTTATTTATTTTATTTATTTTGCTCCTTTGCACCATATTATTTATATTTTAACTTTGAACTTTCTTCAAACTACAAATCTACCACTCCAGTGTTTTACTTGCTATAGTTTATTTACTTTGCCACCATGGCCTTTTTTGCCTTTACCTCCCTTATCTCACATAATTTGCTCACATTGTATATAGTCTTATTTTTTTCTACTGCATCATTGATTGTACGTTGTTTTACTCCATGTGTAACTCTGTGTTTTTGTATGTTGTCGAACTGCTTTGCTTTATCTTGGCCAGGTCGCAATTGTAAATGAGAACTTGTTCTCAACTTGCCTACCTGGTTAAATAAAGGTGAAATAAAATAAATAAAAATAAATGGTGTGGGGTGGCATTTCTTTGGGGGGCCGCACAGCCCTCCATGTGCTCGCCAGAGGTAGCCTGACTGCCATTAAGTACCGAGATGTGATCCTTAGACCCCTTGTGAGACCATATGCTGGTGCGGTTGGCCCTGGGTTCCTCCTAATGCGAGACAATGCTAGACCTCATGTGGCTGGAATGTGTCAGCAGTTCCTGCAAGAGGAAGGCATTGATGCTATGGACTGGCCCGCCCGTTCCCCAGACCTGAATCCAATTGAACACATCTGGGACATCATGTCTCGCTCCATCCACCAACGCCACGTTGCACCACAGACTGTCCAGGAGTTGGCGGATGCTTTAGTCCAGGTCTGGGAGGAGATCCCTCAGGAGACCATCCGCCACCTCATCAGGAGCATGCCCAGGCGTTGTAGGGAGGTCATACAGGCACGTGGAGGCCACACACACTACTGAGCCTCATTTTGACTTGTTTTAAGGACATTACATCAAAGTTCAATCAGCCTGTAGTGTGGTTTTCCACTTTAATTTTGAGTGTGACTCCAAATCCAGACCTCCATGGGTTGATAAATTGGATTTCCATTGATTATTTTTGTGTGATTTTGTTGTCAGCACATTCAACTATGTAAAGAAAAAAGTATTTAATAAGATGATTTCTTTCATTCAGATCTAGGATGTGTTCCCTTTATTTTTTGAGCAGTATATTTAATTATACATTTCTACTTGGTTTCTTGTCATTGAAATGTGGAGCTATTGACAATTTACTGATGGTCCCTTACATAGCGATATCAAATGTCAAACCAAAGTGCAGCTGCGCTCCAAATGTATGATTACTTGGGTGCTGCTGTGGACAGGATTGAAATTAACCCAACCCAGGGAAGACTAACAGTAACCTTCATTCCATTTTGGACAAGACTGACTTGATTACAAAAACTGTACTATTCAAGTGGTAGTCAATTTTGACACTAGAAAGTTGACTCGGATGCCACAAAGGCCGCTTTCAAAACTAGACATTTCTTTAGTGGCAGATGCTCTTTAAATGTATTTGTTATTATTCACATCGAGGACAGATACTAGCTGTTGCCAGTCTCAGAACTGACATGTTTCTCTTTAGCTAATGCATTTGTGGACAATCATATCTAAAATACTGTAGTATTTACATGATTGTTTGGATTCACACATCACTATTTGTCACACAATGAGAAGAGAGCAAACGATTACAACCACATTTTTATTGGTTTGTTTATACCAATCATGACACAGATACATCTATAAACAAAGAATACAAGAACTGTACACTTGATACTTAAAACCCACATGAATATTGCTGGTTTGTGTATTTGACAGCTCAAGTGGATGTACAGTTTCTCAGCATCAAAAGGAACCATAGTCAACAGTATGTTTCACACTTATGTCATTAGCTTGGCTAAGAACACAGAATTTCATTTACAATGTACCATTACACACTGCATATAGAAAGTTTGAAACCCCTTTTAAACAGCAGCTGTACACATTTATTGCAATGCTATCACAGAACAGAGACAAAACCAATTACACGCAATGCACAGGCCTGATAGGGAGGAACTCCAGTGCTAGGGAATAGGTTTATTAAGCAGAATGGTTAATAAAAAAAATGCCATGAGTACAATAGTTAACATACGGAAAACAGCTTACAACATTCTAAAACATTTCTCATTATAAACAATAAAACTGTGTTGCCCCTTGAGTAATTCATCCCCACCACACAGGTTACAAATACCGTCCCTCATATAGCCTATGGAATGTTAGTCTCTCAGGCAAGCTCTCTGTTTTGACCGGATCCTGTAAACAACGTGCTTGCATGTTCTTGATGCAGCAACCTGGCCCATTCCCACCCCTTCCCCACGGCAAAAATAAAAACCTTTGACATTTACAATAACCGTAATTGTTCCGGAGATGTAAAAATGTGGGATGTAATGAAATCCGTCTCCAAATGTATTTTTTGTTTCATAAAAAAATGTGTTTCTACAATCAAACTACTAAAAAAACTTGCATTTAGAAAATAGTCAATAAAAATATTCCCCTGAATTGTACAAGAAAAAGAGGAATAGGGAGCAGTGATAAAAGATGTGGTTCGAGAGATGTTATTCTGCCGCATCTTCTTTCTGTTCAGGTTCTTCTGTGGCTGGTTCCTGAAAATCAAACGTATCATAAATAAAATAAATTGAGAGCACCATATCATCAATTGGATTGGTTTCTCATTTATCTTTAAGAGAAAATACCTACATATCCCATCAGCCCCTTACCTCTTCCTCAGCTTTGGCTTCTCCATTCTCTGCAGGCACCTCCTTCTCCTCAGGTGCAGCCTTCTTCACCTCCTTAGCCTTCTTGGGCTTAGGTACTGCCTTCTCCTTCTGTATACACAATACCTTAAGTCCTTAACTGCACTTAATTTACTATTAAATGTACATTTCACATGGTTATGTCAGCACTTCCTCACCTTTGGCTTGGGCTCTGCCTTTGGAGGGGCTGGTTTCTGCAATAAAAAGTATTTTAGCATGTGATTCTTAGCTGAAATTGTCTGTTTTTGGGTGCATCTTAAATGTAAGTGTCTACAAAGGTGTGTAATATACTCACGTTTACCAATCTCTCAGATCTCCTCTTGGGCTGCAAAATATTTCAAAGAAAATACCAATTGTTTAATAAGAATGGGAGCAGATTTTGACAACATGATTGATGCTGACCCCTGGTGGCAAAGCAATGGAATTGTACTCTGAACATTTAAACACTTAAAGAACCAGCGCCTTGATAACATACAAATAAAATATTATTTGAGTAATACATTACTCACCTCTGCTGCCTCAGCATCAGCGTTTGCCTGTGATAAAAGGAGAGACGAATATTAGTGACAACTCAGCAGGACAACTGTTAGGTGGGTGTTACTGGGGGAGGGGCAGTTTAAATGCCATTAGTATTAGAGAAATTGTATATCATCTACCTCACTTGCTTTGGCAATGTTAACATATACTTCCCATGCCAATAAACCCCCTTGAATTGAAATTGTGTAATCAAAAGTGGGCCTAAGGAGGCAATAGTGTGATGGTCACAGTCATATATCTGCTTGTTTGTTCCACTTACATCATCCATAAACTACCTAATACAAATACACTACATGTCAACTTGCTTCAGTCATTTAAGTAATGTACCAATTGACTTGTCAATGATTATTACCTTGGTAAGAACTCAATTGCGTGCCCCATGTCTCCTTAAACACCATTGGATGGAAAAAGCCCTTCTGACCTTTTCCTCCAATGGGTTTTGAGAAGGAGACCGGACGCGAGGAGTATGCAGTTGACATTTTCTCCATGCTGCTTGTGCTCACTACAGAGGGGAATACCGACTCCTCCTCCCAGCGCATTCATTCGTGATAAATGGACATTTGCCAAGCAACATGACTGTCCTCTTCGCAGACCAGCCCGTCTACTTTGCGTTCCCGCCATTCATTCGAATTTCGAACTCTCCGAGATCCTCAGCGACTCTCAATGGTTACAGAATCTACTAAAATCCCCAGCAACAAGAGCGGCGCTGTGATGTCGACGAATCGCCATTGCATAACTCAGAATTGTCTCGAGCCAACAAAATGAAGGGCACACGAAAATAAAATCAAACCACACAAGCAAACATTCTACACGATGCCGAATGGCATGCGTGAACATAAGCAGATTACGTTGTAACTATGAATTTTGATATTACAAAGCAAGAAACGTCGTAAATGTTTGTCTTCCTCACAAGGGCAGCCATGACACACGACTTTGTGCCCTTTTTGAAGAACCCTAGAAGCAGTCTTCTGCATGTGCATACCATACCGCCCACCGAGCGTTGGACATATATCCCAACAAATTAAGTTATTTGAATGATATTGCACTGTCAAAAGGATACACGGAATGCAATTAAAATTCAATGGTATTATACAATAAGTGTAGTCCTATTTGCCTAAAAAAAAGATTGATGTCACCAACTTTATTTCTGCCGAATGGCCATCTCACGACATAGCTAACCCCCTACACCTCTTTGTCTGGCTTTAAGTAAATGTCATTTAAACAACCACCATTGGGGGGGGGGGGGAAATTATTATTATTATTATTTTTTTTAAGTGCCAAATCCACTCCAATTTACAAGACTGGATAAGGTAAATATAAAGTACCAAGTATTTAACCAGTCTTAATTTCCGAAGAGTAAAATGACAGCGTAAAAAAGATAAGACGAAGAAAACCCGCCACTTCGCAAATCAAAACAAGAGTGATACATTTTAAAACTCCTGACTGCACACAACAGCAGTGTAACAATGTTGCAGCGAAGTGGACCAAAACAACTTGCATTTGCGGCTACATTTCAACAATTGTACGTGCAAAAAGAAATGCATTTCATGCAATTATGTTTTTATCTATCAAATGACAATCAATACAAAAATATTGTACTTACTTTGCTCCTTTTAGGCATGGCTGTTTTGCGTATTTGTTAAAAGAAAAAAAAGAGGGCAATGTTCCAAAACGGAGCAAGAAAAATACTGTTCGGTATAAGATTCAAACAGTACGTTCTATTACAGCGTAGCGAGACGTTAATGTTCCATTGGAACAAAACTAGCTCAAACCGGATTGGATTCCACCCCCCTTATTCAATTCATTACAGCGCTAACCTGACGGACAAGACACTCTCCGCCCCTGGCCGTTGATTGGCTTTAGGAGTCGTCAACACATTTTCAAATCATAGCGAGATACCTGTGTGGATATCTTTACATGCCAATCAGATCTATATTTATTTGCCTTTCGACGAGGGTTGGGAAACCACGACACACATTCCTCATATTGTTTTTCTCATACCCTTTATGGCAAAATGTTGGTTAAAACGTTAAGCTCCACATATGGAGAGATTCCATACACACAATACCCCATATTATCAGAATACAAAGTAACAATGCAGTATTTTGATACACGTTGGATTTTGGGGGGAAATAAATAAAACAGGCCAACGTCACTAGGCAAAAATACAAAATATTTAGTAAAAAAATGATCTACACCGGGTAGAAAGACAAGGGGGTGTGCTTCCCTAGCGACGGCTATTGTAAATAATCAAAGGAAAATGGCGACTGTGTACGTCTGGTTGCTGGTCTTAGGGTCTGTGGTCTTGTGCAACTTCGTCAAAATGTTGTTACCTTCAATTTCCTCCTATGTGAGTATGCCATTCATGTGGTAACATTGTGTAGAAATTGTAGCCCAGTTGTACCGGTAAATGTGTGCTCAAACTTTTAAGTTGCTCCGGCATGTTTATCTGTAACATTTTAGCACAGAGACATTATGTTCGTTCTACTGTGAGGGATTGACAAAGACCCGCCGGCAGTTAATGGCTGGTTGTGACTGTACATCTCCCTCACCAAAACGATGTAATCTGCGCTATGAAATTTATTTGACTTGATCATCCCTTGCTCATTTTAGCACCATAGGCGTTTTCAGTCTATGACATTTCCGCGATACAACGGTAAATGCCAGATTTGGGTAGGTAGTAAATTTGAGTTTGAAATCTGGAAAGTAACATCACGTGTATAATGGAGTCTAACGTTAGCTGTGCATATCTCATGGGTTTAGTGCTATGACAAAGTGATATTGACTCAAATTACCTTTTTTTCTCTCCATAATCAACATTTAAACTAATGTAAAATCTTGTCAGATTCATAAACACCAAATTCCGTGTTGGCCACATAGTAGGCCACAGTAGCAGATAGTGTTGTCACGATACCAGCATTTTGACTTCAAGTTTAATATATACTTGACACTCGATACCTTGACAACAAAACAAGAATGCATATTAGCTAAAGTAATCGAATGGCGCTTGATCCAGACAGATAAATTCAGCTACTGCTCTGTTCAATTATTGGGCATCTATTGAGCTCAATATCAAATCAACTTGTATTGGTCACGTACACATATTTTGCAGATGTTATTGCGGGTGTAGCGAAATGCATGAAATCATTGCGTTAGAATTGTTTTACTTCAAAGTTTTTCTGAGACAGCCATGTATGCATTCATTATTCAATTATACAATACGTTTGACTTTGGTTTTACCAATATAAATACATAACAACATTATGGTATTTGAATTGTACATCTCTTGATAAACTGGGTAAAATAAGATGTAGTTTAGGTCCTATCCACAATACAAGTGAATGCATATTCAGTAGTAGTGTGTGCATACATTAAGTTATTGAGCTTGTGTTGGCTGATTTCATGGGCTACAGGTGATATACAATCTGTTTCTCTTACGTTTGGGACTTATTTGTTGTACTGATCAACAACATTTACTTAGAAGTAGCTTCTTTGATTAAAAATGTGCTCTGTTGCTTTAATCATTAATGACGTCATTAAAAGGGAAGAGCGGAGCGCCCATCAGAGCAACAGAGACTATAGATAATATTTGGGAGAGATTTGAGAGAGAGAGAGAGAGAGACCGAGACCAAATAAATAAGTGAATGAATACATTTTTTGGAGGCAATCAGCTTTGAAATCAGCATATTTTGTGTTATGGTTTGCATAATATCCCAAAGTACTAGGGAATTGAATTGATGTTTGCTTTAACTGTCAGCTAGCAAGGAAAATTAGCCTACAAAACTGGAAGCTACTGGTATCTTCTTGCATTGTAAAGTGTTCTTGCCTGTATGGACATTGTTTTGTGAACAGTAATGAACAGTTTAAACATTTCTACATGCTGTGTCACATTATTCAAGTGTGTTAACTTTGGTGCAACATGATTGGGGAGCTAACAGAATGCAGCCCAGACTCCCAGTGCAGGCTTTTTACAGAAGTACCGAAAGTAACAACAAGTCTAGTATGAACCGTTTTTTATGTTCTAGTATAAAAAAGTACATATGTTTCGATATATCGTGCAACACCAATAGCAAATAGAATACTGTCAATACACAAGTATGTTGCCATCAAATCATTAACTGAAGAAAACACATGAATCCCTCTTAATCTGCCATGGATTAGTGCTAATCCCTGCATTTTTTTTGTGCTAACACCCTGCAGTTTGATAACATAATTATCTGTGATGATACCTTACTGCATAGTTCACTTTTAAGCAGGCTACCCCAGCCAGTCACTGCTCAGTAGTTAAGTGAATCAGAATGCACCTCGTGTATAACATGCTTAGAAACCATTAGATTTATATTTTTGGCTGTATTTTCTTCTATTGAAGCTGTCCAAAGTTTTCCAGAAGAATGTGGAAGATGAGATGGAGATGAGGGCAGCGATTCAGGCCATGAAGAAGGAGCTTTCTTCCATCAACATGATGGACGAGTTCGCCAGGTACGCACGGCTCGAGCGCAAGATCAACAAGATGACGGACAAGTTGAAGACTTATGGTAATAGTGGACGGCATTATGTCTCTGTCTCTACCCCTCTCAACGCTATGATCGTTTATGTACATGTTCTAGAAATTTCACACCAAAAGGCCTCACACAACACCTTATTCAACATAACCAATATAGTTTATTATCTACAGTCAACACAGACAAGTATGCATTGTTCCCCAAACCTTTGGATTTTCACAAAATTCAACACTATTAATATAATGAGACATGGCAGTGGTATTGCACAAATTATGAATATCACCAATTTTTTCTCTCCCCTTTCAGCTGATTTAGTAGATGGGAAAACTCTTTAATAACCGATTTGCTCCATGTCTCTATTGGGGACTAGGCACATGTACACTGAGTGAACAAAACATTAACAACACCTTCCTAATATTGAGTTGCCCTCAGAACAGCCTCAATTTGTCGTGGCATGGACTCTACAAGCTGTCAAGCATTCCACAGGGATGTTGACTCCAATGCTTCCCACAGTTGTGTCAAGTTGCGGTTCTTGACACAAACCGGTGCGCCTGGCACCTACTACAATACCCCGTTCAAACTTAAACATTTTGTCTAGCCCCCTCTGAATGGCGCCAACAGACATGGAAGCTCTGCTAGCATCTAAGCAACTTTCCAGTATTTCATTTTTTTTGTGTGATATTTCTTACATTATTAGCCCAGAACGTTTTTTTGTGTTATTACTTACAGCCGGAAATAACTTTTGGATATCAAAGCGGCGGTAACTCGCCAGCATTACGACCAGAAATACGACTTTCCCGAATTGGATCCTTTGATCATACCCCCCAGGGCAATTTGATCATACCCCCCAGGGCACCCCAGGTGGTGAAGGTAGGAAACAACACCTCCACTAAGCTGATCCTCAACACAGGGGCCCCATAAGGGTGCGTGCTCAGCCCCCTCCTGGACTCCCTGTTCACCCATGACTGTGTGGCCATGCATGCCACGCAACTCAATCATCAAGTTTGTAGACGACAGAACAGTAGTAGGCCTGGTTACCAACAATGACGAGATAGCCTACAGGGAGGAGGTGAGGGCCCTGGCGGAGTGGTGCCAGGAAAATAACCTCTCCCTCAACAAAATGAAGGAGCTGATCGTAGACTTCAGGAGACAGCAGAAGGAGCACGCTCCTATCCACATTGACGGGACCACAGTAGAGAAGGCGAAAAGCTTCTGAAATGGTCCACCCACACAGACAGTGTGGTGAAGAAGATGCAATAGCACCTCTTCAACCCCCAGGAGGCTGAAGTAATTCGGCTTGGCCCCTAAGACCCTCACAAACTTTTACAGATGCACAATTGAGAGCATCCTGTCGGGCTGTATCACCGCCTGGTACTGCAACTACACCGCCCGCAACCGCAGGGCTCTCTAGAGGGTGGTGCGGTCTGCCCAACGCATCACCGGGGGCACACTGCCTGCCCTCCAGGAGACCTACAGCACCCGATGTCACAGGAAGGCCAAAAAGATAATCAAGGACATAAACCTCCCGAGCCCTGCCTGTTCAACCCGCTTTCATCCAGAAGGCGAGGTCAGTACAAGTGTATCAAAGCTGGGACCAAGAGACTAAAAAACAGCACCTATCTCAAGGCCATCCGAATGTTAAATAGCCATCACTAGCCGGCTACTAGCACGGTCACTCAACCCTGCACCTTAGAGGCTGCTGCCCTATAAATATAGACATGGAATCACTGGTCACTTTAATAATGGAACACTAGTCACTTTAATCATTTTTACATATTCTTTTACTAATTTCATATGTATATACTGTATTCCAATAAAACAGTAAGGCACGCGGGGGTGTGGTATATGGCCATTATACCACTGCTAAGGGCTGTTCTTACACAGCCTTTAGCCGTGGTATATTGGCCATGTACCACAAACCCTGGAGGTGCCTTATTGCAATTATAAATGGGTTACCAATGTAATTGGAGCAGTAAAAATACATGTTTTGTCATACCCGTGGTATACGGTCTGATATACCACAGTTGTCAGCCAATCAGCATTCAGTGCTCGAAGCACCCAGTTTGTAATGTATTTTAATCAATGCCACTGACATTGCTTGTCCTAATATTTATATATTTCTTAATTGCATTCTTTTACTTTTAGATTTGTGTGTATTGTTGTGAATTGTTAGATATTACTGCACTGTTGGAGCTAGGATCACAAGCAATTCACTACACCCGCAATAACATCTGCTAAAAATGTGTATGTGATCAATCAAATTTGATTTGACATACACAATCCGTGTCTCAAGGCTTAAAAATCCTTCTTTACCCTGTCTCCTCCCCTTCATCTACACTGATGTGAAGTGGATTTAACAAGTGACATCAATAAGGGATCATAGACTGACCATGTTAATCCAGGTTAAAGCTATGTCATGGAAAGAGCAGGTGTTCTTAATGTTTTGTACACTCTGTGTATGTTAAGAGGAAGGGTAATAGCTGAGTGTTCATTTGGGGGGGCTTCTGCACAGCTGCAGCCTGTTGCCATCAGCCTTCTCTCGCCTCACTCACCTTTTTTACATTTTCCCGCGATAATCTCTGGAGCCCCTGACAGTAACAGAGACAGAAAGGAAAGGGGCTCCATTTCAAGAACGTGCCATTCAGCAGCACACAACTTCCACAAACCACAGTGGCGACCAAATACAGGGCCCTTATTCAGTCCAAAAGGAACTGATAAAGTGCCTTCAGGAAGTATTCACACCCCTTGACCTTTTCCACATTTTGTTGTTACAAAGTAGGATTAAAATGGATTTAATTGTTATTTATTGTCAATAATCTACACAAAATACCATTCAGCATCACACCTCTTCCACAAGCCACAAAAATAAATAATGGATAAATAAAATGCTAATATATTTTCATTAGATAAGTATTCAACTCTGAGTTAATACATGTTAGAATCACCTTTTGGCAGCGATTACAGCTAAGTATTTCTTGGTAAGTCTCCTAAGAGCTTTGCAAACCTGGATTGTACAATATTTGCTCATTATTCTTTTTAAAATTCAAGCTCTGTCAAGTTGGTTGTTGATCATTGCTAGACAGTCATTTTCAAGTCTTGCCGTAGATTTTCAAGCCGCTTTTAAAGTCAAAACTGTAACTAAGCCAGGAACATTCAATGTTGTCTTGGTAAGTAACTCCAGTGTATATTTGGCTTTGTGTTTTAGGTTATTGTCCTGCTGAAAGGTGGATTTGTCTCCCAGTGTCTGTTGAAAAGCAGACTGAACCAGGTTTTGTTTCAGGATTTTGTCTGTGCTTAGCTCTGTTCTTTTTCTTTTTACCCTAACAAAACTCCCTAGTCTTTGCCGATGACAAGAACATAACATGATGCAGCCACCACCGTGCTTGAAAATATGATGAGTGGTACTCAGTGATGCGTTTTGTTGGATTTGCCCCAAGCATAATGCTTTGTATTCAGGACAAAATGTTATTTTATTTCCCACATTTTTTTACAGTGTGTGTAACCTTTATTTAACTAGTAAAGTAAGTTTTAAGAACAAATTCTTATTTACAATGACGGTCTACCCCGGCCAAACCCGGACAACGCTGGGCCAATTGTGCGCCGCCCTATGGGACTCCCAATCACGGCCGGATGTAATGCAGCCTGGATTCGAACCAGGACTGCAGTGACGTTTCTTGCAATGAGAATGGTGTGCCTTAGACCGCTGTGCCACTCGGGAGCCCTGTAGTGCCTTAATGCAAACAGGATGCGTGTTTTGGAATATTGGAATTCTTTTCACACTGTCATTTAGGTTATTATTGTGGAGTAACTACTATGTTGTTGATCCATCCTCAGTTTTCTCCTGTCACAGCCATTCAACTCTAACTGGTTTAAAATCACCATTGGCCTCATGGTGAAATCCCTGTGCAGTTTCCTTCCTCTTTGTCAACTGAGTTAGGAAGGATGCCTGTATCTTTGTAATGTCTGGGTGTATTGATACACCATCCAAAGTGTAATTAATAACTTCAGAGATGCGGTAGTCATTAATGTTAAAAACCTTTATTGCACACAGTTAGTACATACAACTTATTATGTGACTTGTTAAGCACATTTTTACTCCTGAAGTTATTTAGGCATGCCATAACAAAGAGGTTGAATACTTATTAACTCAAGACATTTCAGCTTTTCATTTTTTATTAATTTGTAAACATTTCTAAAAACATCATTCCACTTTGACATTATGGGGTATTGTTTGTAGATCAGTGACATAACATCTAAATTTAATCCATTCTAAATTCAGGCTGTAACACATCAATGTGGGGAAAAAAGCCTAGGGGTGTAAATACTTTTTGAAGGCACTGTATATACTCGTAGAGGCCATTTTAAGTAGTTCATACTACACCCCATAGACATTTATTTTAAGGGTAGAATGTGCTGTATTGGCTGCATATTCCTGTTCTCACTGGAGTCACAGTAACTCTACCACACCTCCTATCATTTCAAATTCATCGTCCAAGGACAATGGCACAGGGAAATAATGTTTAGTAGATGTTTTCATATCTTTAGGGTAGTTGGCTAAAGTGATTAAGTGAATGTAGCTAACGGTATGAATCCATGAAGATTTTTGAATTAGAAATCTCCCATAATCCTCAGGGTAGAGCTGGTGGAGGATGAATGAAGATAAAGGTGACCTTGACGTCAGACACTTCCTGTGGCTTGACCAAAGCTTCTTTGTGGAGGGGCAACAGTTCTGCTGACCTCTGTCACTGTCTCACTCAACTCCTAACCAGCTGTTGTACAGTCTCACCTGTTAGCCTTAAAGACCGTTTGGAAGAGTTCGTGTATATATATTATGACTATAGATTTTGTTTGTTTTGGTCTTCGGCAAGGGTTTTCTCGGCTGTTCGTGCACACAAATGTTTCTAGTGGCAAGCCGAAGTTGGTAGCCGAAGTCTATGCCCCTTTGTCGGTGATTGGTGAACAGTAGGGATTCTTCAATGAAGTGTTTGTGGTCATTCATCGAGAGACTAATTGGTTTCACCGACTTCGCTTTACCTCAAGAAATGCTTTTGTATGCACAAACAGCCGAAGAAACCTTTGCCGAAGACCAAAACGTCACAAAATGCCATAATAATATATTCACAAACTGTTTCGGATGGGAAGCCTGCGGACACCTTTACAGTCCCATTGTGACAAATTGTGTCCATGTGGTGAAACCACACCCAGTCGTCAGTTTTGTTGTCTGAAGTTTGTGTTTTCCTTTCTTCCCTCAGTTAAATCCAGAACTGGTCAGCAGACCAAAATCAAATGGGTCGTCAACATAGTGTACTATATTCTGCAGGTAAGTGAAGTAGAGCAGATTTTTTAAATGATATATATATTTTTACATTTATTGGTATATTTTCATAGTAGCTAGGATTATTTCACAATCTTGCAGTAGCAAATATTTAATAAAGATTTGGGACTGGGGATGATGACTGATTTCCCCCCCCCCCCCCCCCCCTTTCCGTCCCTCCAAGGCTGTGCTGATGATCTCTCTGATCTGGAAATACTATGCTGACCCAGTGACGGTCTTGCCCAGTAAGTGGATTTCTCCTCTAGAGCGAATGGTGGCCTTCCCATCTGGAGTAGCAGGTAAAACAGATTACAGCACCTGCCCTGAGAGGGGCTCTAACACCAGCAGGGGTTGCGGCTCAAATGCCATCCTATTCCCTATATAGTGCACTACTTTTAACCAAAGGACACTCTTCAAAGTAGTGCATTAGATAGGGAATAGAGTGCTATTTCAGACAAACAGGGATATTTCAGGATAACAGAACTTATAGTGTATAGCCTACACTACTTTGCACCTGTAGCTTCCTTTAGGTATGCAGATAGCTCTACTGTTTATATAACTGAACAGTAATGGAGGTAAATGGGGATTGTATTAGTGCTATTCAAGCCATTCAACTCAATCCATTCAACTCAATGTCTGTTTTGTTTTAAAGCTCAAAGAGAGCAGAATGAATACCAGTTCCCTCATCTTTAAAGAGTCATTTTTGAGCAGATGTTTCCTCAGCTCTATTTAAACCCAAAAGTCTGTTTCTCTAAGAAGTAATACCTATGGATCACTTATAAATCCCTGCCTGTGGATTTGTCACATTTTTATGATTTAAATTGTTTGGCTTGAGCTGTGATTTTGAGAATTTTGAACGTTTACACTTTTAAAGGAGGTTAGATGACATTGATCTGGATCTGGATCTAAATGATAATATAATGATTATTCATTCACCTGCTCTTGTGCCTGTGTTTCAGGTGGTGTTGGAATCACATGCTGGCTTGTTGTTTGTAACAAGGTAGTGGCTATAATTCTCCAAGCGGTGGCTTGACCGCCTGAACTTTACTGTCTACTGTGAGACCAAATTATGCAATTGTTGGTACTTTTGTTGCTATTTCATTCAATTTAATGACAAGGTTTGTAAATATTTTTCATACACTGGCCTTGATATTTAAATGTTTTGTGTTGAGACATTTTTTTTTCCTTCACTACATTTTGATAAACCAGCAGGGTTGTTTTGTTGCATATTCTTTCTTTCCCAATCCATTCCTCTTCATGAAACTAGTCTGAAAAATTGTGGCTTAATACTTTGGTTACAATTTGTTCGTTTTTTGAAGGATTCAAGCCATATCATTATTTTACCTACATGATTGTGTTCTGCTTTCCATTTGTGTTTGTTGGTTGCCTACTTTTCTAACCCTCTTCCAGAATTATTCTTGTGGTTGACATATCAATAAAAACATGCCAAACATTATTTGTGCCTGGATTTATAAGTTAAGACATATGTATCCTTGAAAGGTACTGTGTCACGGAAGGTTAAGGCTCTTATAGAAAGTGCAAGATCAACCTCTAGCTAGTCTATTGTAAATTAGATGCTGATCGGAAAGTGAATCAAAAGTCACGCAGTAGGCCTACACGAAATATACTTTTTTTAAGTGTTTCTCATCAACAGGGCTGTAGTGGAGCTGGTTGAGAGCTTCAAGTTCCTTGGTGTCCACATCACCAACAAACTAGAATGGTCCAAACACACCAAGACAGTCATGAAGAGGGCACTACAAAACCTATTCCCCCTCAGGAGACTGAAAGATTTGGCATGTGTCCTCAGATCCTCAAAAGGTTCTACAGCTGCAGCATCGAGAGCATCCTGATTGGTGGGCTAACTGCCTTGCTCAGGGGCAGAACGACACATTTTTTACCTTTTCAGCTCAGGGATTTGATCCAGCAACCTTTCGGTTTCTGGCCCACCGGTCTTACCACTAGGCTACCTAGATTTCTTTTACCCCTTACACTCGTTGAAATTGGCCTATATGAATAGGACCAAATTGAAATGTTTCTAACAGAAGAACTATAAAAACACATGTATGACCATTGTAGCAATTGAACAGAAGGCTTTGGAGATTATGGGGAAATGATCAGACCAAAGACATAACTGTTCACCTGACACAAGACTGAATCCTAACATTACTGTTGATTGTATGTGCATTTTACATTTACTGTACCTTTCACAGTATTTGTCAATAATGAAATCTGAAAATACTCTGGATACATTCAGTAATATGATAAGAATATTTATTGAAATTACAAGGTCTTGAGGGAGAGGTCTAACTGGTGTCTCCAAGTGGCCACACACCTCTCCAAACTATGCACAGTTCCAAAGTCATTTCAATGTGCTTTTATGACTCAAGGAAAGAGCCTTCAGCTATAAGGTGCTGTTTTGAGCTCTCCTAGCTTTGCCATTAAGGAACTGAAGCAAGCACACTTCTTTTTATTTATTTGATATTACAATCCTCAATGTCTCATCTTTCAGAACACATTTCCCTCACTCAGACAACAACAAATGTGCAAAAGTATCCCAATTAGCGGGAGGAATGAGGGCATCTTTTTGTTGCGTGCGGTGCTCAAGTTTATATTGGCTGTCAGTCAAACCCCATGCAGCGCTGTGAAGCGGTGAACCTGATCTCTGACATCATGTAGGACCTACTGTCTAGCATGTTACTGTACAGCCACTGCGTTCCAATTTAGGCACGTATCAATGACGAAATCTGCCATTTTCAACCCGTATACGGGATGACGGGCTATGAACGGAAAGGGCTACCAAATGTGCCGTTTTCACATATGGAGACTGTGGTATTGTGCTGGAGATAATGAAAATGAGGTTCAAAAGTGTTGGATTTGCCATTTAAAGCATTGCTGGTTACAGTGTGTTTAAGTGTTAGGAATGTGTGTGTTTTGTACTCTGTGTGGATCAACGTAGTGGTGACCGAGACAAACAAGAACGTAATAAATTCAATGGGGAGAGATGCCAAAAGAACAGACACAACTAGGGCAATATTTCATTTTATTTATTTTTTATTCACCTTTATTTAACCAGGTAGGCCAGTTGAGAACAAGTTCTCATCTACAACTGCGACCTGGCCAAGATAAAGCAAAGCAGTGCGACACAAACAACGCAGAGTTACACATGGGATAAACAAACGTACAGTCACAATAGAAAAATAGAATAGAAAAATCGATATACAGTGTGTGCAAATGTAGTAAGATTAGGGAGGTAAGGCAATAAATGGGCCATAGTGGTGAAATAATTACAATTTTGCATTAACACTAGAGTGATAGAGGTGCAGAAGGTGAATGTGCAAGTAGAGATACTCTAGGTGCAAAGGAGCAAAAAAAACAATATGGGGATGAGGTAGTTGGGTGGGCTTTTTACAGATGGGCTGTGTACAGGTGCAATGATTGGTAAGCTGCTCTGACAGCTGATGCTTAAACTTAGTGAGCTGAGATATGACTCCAGCTTCAGTGATTTTTACAATTCATTCCAGTAGTTGGCAGCAGAGAACTGGAAGGAAAGGCGGCCAAAGGAGGAGTTGGCTTTGGGGATGACCAGTGAAATATACCTGCTGGAGCTTGTGCTAAGGGTGGGTGCTGCTATGATGACCAGTGAGCTGAGATAAGGCAGGACTTTACCTAGCAAAGACTTATAGATGACCTGGAGCCAGTGGGTTTGGCAACGAATATGAAGTGAGGGCCAGCCAACGAGAGCATACAGGTCGCAGTGGTGGGTGGTATATGGGGCTTTGGTGACAAAACGGATGGCACTGGGATAGATTACATCCAGTTTGCTGAGTAGAGTGTTGGAGGCTATTTTGTAAATTACATCGCTGAAGTCAAGGATCCATAGGATAGTCAGTTTTATGAGGGTATGTTTGGCAGCATGAGTGAAATAGGAAGCCGATTCTAGATTTCATTTTGGATTGGAGATGCTTAATGTGAGTCTGGAAGGAGAGTTTACAGTCTAACCAGACACCTAGGTATAAACCTAGGCATACAGTATACTGTAATGTTTATCAGCTGTTTTGTCTCTGGCTGATCTTTTTTTTCCTTCATATTAATTTGGCCCATTTTTGCCACAAATGAGCCATATTATTCAAATGAAATATTTTACAAACTTGCTCTAGCCTTTGTCTGGAGTTTAAAGTGTACATTTTTAGTAGATACACTACAAGACAATTAGCATGGGACAATAGGCTTCTATAGGCCACCACCTATAGGTAAGGAAAAGGTTAGGGTTAGCTAAAAGGCTATCCTGACCTGCTACGAAAAATAACTCTTAGTCACAACCCAGTCTCGATGCTTGTTATCGGTGAAATACAATGGGGGGTAATTGAGCTTAACCAATCTGCAGTGACAAACTCGCAAAAGAGGCAAGAAGCAGAATGGTAGGAAGATATTTAAGGAGAATTCAAGCCATCGGAGTCAATGGATAAATGTTGAAGAGTTACAACTTATGATCTAGATAACATCGGAAGCACGAGGACCTTTAATGGAGAAGAGGGCTGTAATGATCCCTCAGAACCAACATACAGCCAGATTCAGGGGACTTCCAGGGCATGACCTACCACCCCTCCCTAACGCCACTACCTATTTCCTGTTTTCATGCTTGTCTGCTTTCCTCTCTCCCTATACAATATCAGCTGTGTCTGGAGACATTCCAAGGTCTCTATATGTCACCCTGCCCTTTACGACACAGGCATAAAAGCCTGTCTGGACTCCATTTTGTCTGCCACCTTCATGCAATTCCTGTTTTATTTATTTTAATGGTACTGGGCCATTGACATCATCATAGTGCGATACACTGTCAGTTTCAATATGCTGTAGAGACCTATTCAGCAAAAACATATACTTTATAAAAATGTATGGGTATTTCATTACCAAAGAAACTAAACTTTATGTGGAACAATGATCTAATTTTAAACAGATGAATCACAATAATGTTGTATTAGATGCTGCAAGCTCAGCTAAAATGTGTGACTAGACAAAAATATGTGACTAGTTTTAGCACCATCATGGGGTTATTGATACTCAATTTATGAAATTTAAGTATTATACATCTGCAGAGAATCTATAATTTTGTCCCATTTTGATGGGAGCTATGTTTCTATACATAAACTCTGTTGTAGTACACTTTCCTGCCAAAGCTTGGAGCCACAGTTGAACAATGACAGACAGATGGGGTTCTTGTTTCTCCTACCCACAGGGGAGGTAGGATCCACCAGATGTCGCCCTAGTATGTTCAGATATGGTCTCTATACCTTCATTGTACAAAAAGGCAAGGATATGTTGTCCTTTTACCCTTTGCAGGGTTGTAGTTTGCGATAATTTTAAATGGAGAAGCTATTCTGTCTCTTTTCATAATTAAATGAATATACTACATAAACACATTTATTACGAGAAATACATAAGGATACTCCTAAAAAGAAATTGAGAGACGTGAGCAAAAGGGGCAAATAGTGTTTTCCAATCTAGGACATTAAAGAGCATTCTAGTGGTAGAGGGAGACAAATGCATCTCAGAGATTTCTGACTGAAACTTGACTCTTCAACATTGGTGTTTCCTTTCATTTACATGGAAATGCTGTGTGATCTATCATAATTATTAGGATATGGATAGCTTCCCTAGACATATTATAATTGTGAACAGCAATTAGGGATTCAAAAAACTAATTCTCTGTGTGTGTGCGCCTTTCCATTTGTAACAGCCAGGACATGGACAGACATTATTGGGTAATTTATCAGGGAATAAATAGGGTGCTACTTTGCTGTGTAATGACCCCATAGTAATGGACACAGCTCCTGAGCCATAAACCAGTCTCCACTTGACCTTGTCTTTGAACATGACTAGATCCCTCCCATCACACTCATCAAATGTGCGTCAGTGCACCACATGCCACCCTAGTAGGAGTGTGAACTCTTCAGTTGGACTCTGGTGATGATGACACCTGCACTGCGGACCCACCTGTCCAGTGTGATATTGACCTACGTGGCCTTTTCACCTGTTGTTTTACAATACATGTTGTTTGCTGTAGGTTAAATATATAATTGACTGGATCTACTGTATTTGCTGATATTATTGTTTGCCTGTGCCAAAATACTTGAGTTGACCACATATGGTTAAGTGATAATGCCCAAAAAGTGTTGTTAGGCCCGAGACTATGTCGAGGGCCGGCAAACTATGTCAATATATTCTCCAAACACCGGCTTCGAGGGCGTTATCACTTTTACACAACGGGTTACTAACATATTCAAATAATGACTGACATATTTTCATTAAAAATGATTTTTTTTTAATGAATTTATTCATACTATTTCAACCTTCCACAAGGATTGCTACCCAAGCTGTCTGGTAATTCGTTCTTTCGGGTCGGTTGCCACAGGCACGACCCAGCCATTCAGTCTTTTTGTTCTGTGTCTATGGAGGTGACCCAGTCATTCGTTTGAAACGTTCCATTGCCATACTGGCTGGCAACGTTCTTATCCCTTGCTTGCTAGCTAGCCAACTACGGCTAACTTACAGTCACGTCAAACAGTGCAGAAGAATAACAACAGTAGCTGCATTTGTTTAAACTGTTTTCTAGTGACATTTATTTGGATACATCCATAACAATGAGCTAATGAGCTGCAATTTGCCTGGCTTAGAAAATGTGCTCTCTCGTCAGGACACGGTTGTTCAGAAGAACTAGTCAACAACACAGCTAACACAATCACTTCAAACTGAAGTTGGAAAGACTGCAAAATTGTTTGACCTTTTCAATTTACATTTCTTTGTATATATCCATAAAAATGATGCCAGCTGATTCATGATTTTGCTGGCTGAGAAACGCTGCCTGACTATGTGTCTCGTCCCGACTCCCGACATGTTCATTACTATGGGACAGCTGGAGATCAAATTTGAAAATGTAAACAATGTTGCAAATGTCGGAGAGAAGGTATATCCAAATCTCCGCAGTTGAAAACTAAATGTTAATCTAAAAGAAATGTGAGATAACATCTAGATGCTTTTTATAGTGGAGATCAAGTTTATACATTGCCTGGCTGGGCTGATGAGACAGTGGATTGCGCAGTCAGATGGAACAGAGTAAATAGGCATTTTAAGGTCATAGATTTAGCCAGTGGTAACTTGAGGAATAGACACCGGCTGGAATGCGGTTTTAACCAATCAGTATTCAGGATTAGAACCACCCATTGTATAATAAGTCATTATCAGATATGTTGTTTTTGTATTCTAACCATTGTTCAGTGTGATTGACTAAATCAGACGATGGAGGCTCTCAGCTGCCTAGGTTAAAAGCACCAGGTGAGTGTGTTTGTTTCACAAACTAGTCAAAAGGCCAGGAGAACCACACACAAATCCATGTTTGGACGAACAATGGTATGTTTGTGCATGAAGGCTTTGGCGTAAAAAGGATTCTGTGATGTAGTAACAGGTGAGTCTGTTACTAGGGAAAGTATCCCGACCCCTTGACTTTTTCCACATTTTGTTACATTACAGCCTTATTCTAAAATTGATTAAATTGTTTTTTTCCCCTCATCAATCTACACACAATACCCCACAATGCCAAAGCAAAAACAGGTTTTTAGAAGTGTTTTCTAATAAATTAAAATAAAAAACTGATATCACATTTATATAAGTATTCAGACCTTTTACTCAGTACTTTGTTGAAGCACCTTTGGCAGTGATTACAGCCTTGATTCTTCTTTGGTATTACACTACAAGCTTGGCACACCTGTATTTTGGGAGTTTCTCCCATTCTTCTCTGCAGATCCTCTCAAGCTCTGTCAGGTTGGATGGGGACGGTTGCTGCACAGCTATTTTCAGGTCTCCAAAGATTTTTGATTGGGTTCAATTCCGGGCTCTGGCTGGGCCACTCAAGGACATTCAGAGACTTGTCCTGAAGCGACTCCTGGGTTGTCTTGGCTGTGAGCTTAGGGTCATTGTCCTGTTGGAAGGTGAACCTCCGTCCCCAGTCTGAGGTCCTGAGCACTCTGGAGCAGGTTTTCATAAAGGATCTCTCTGTACTTTTGCTCCTTTCATCTTTCCCTCGATCCGGACTAGTCTCCCAGTCCCTGTCACTGAAAAAACATCCCCACAGTATGATGCTGCCACCTCCATGCTTCACCGTAGGGATGGTGCCAGGTTTCTTCCAGATGTGATGCTTGGCATTCAGTTCAATCTTGGTTTCATCAGACCAGAGAATCTTGTTTCTCATGGTCTGAGAGTCTTTAGGTGCTTTTTGACAAACTCCAAGCAGGCTGTCATGTACCTTTTTACTGAAGAGTGGCTTCCGTCTGGCCACTCTACCATAAAGGCCTGATTGTTTGAGTGCTGCAGAGATGGTTGTCCTTCTTGAAGGTTCTCTAGAGCTCTCTCAGTGTGACCATCGGGTTCTTGGTCCCCTTCCTAACCAAGGCCCTTCTCCCCCGATTGCTTATTTTGGCCAGGCGGCCAGGTCTAGGAAGAGTCTTGGTGGTTCCAAACGTCTTCAATTTAAGAATGATGGAGTGTTCTTGGGGACCTTCAATGCTGCAGAAATGTTTTGGTACCGTTCCCCAGATCTGTGCCTTGACACAATTCTGTCTCGGAGCTCTACGGAGAATTCCTCCGTCCTCATGGCTTGGTTTTTGCTCTGACATACACTGTCAACTGTGGGACCTTAGATAGACAGGTATGTGCCTTTCCAAATCATGTCCAATCAAGTTGTATTTACCACAGGTGGACTCCAATCAAGTTGTAGAAACATCTCAAGGATGATCAATGGAAACAGGATATACCTGAACTCAATTTAATAAATAGCTAACAACCTTTTTTTTGCTTTGTCATTATGTGGTATTTTGTGTAGATTGCTGAGGATTTCTATTTATTTAATCCATTTAACAAAATGTGGGAAAAGTCAAGGGGTCTGAATACTTTCCAAAGGCACTGTATGTGGGTCAGAAGTATGTGTCCCCATGTTGAAAAACCTCAGATTGAAATGGCTGTACTTACACTAAAACATGGCAGCTAATGCAACACATGGGTGTGTCTGCTTAATGACTGTTGTGTATTTGTGTCACAACACTACCGCTCTGTGGTATTAATCACCCACATGACATCCCAGATGTGTCATGTGGGGGTCAAAGCCCCCCAAAGTAATCTGTTGGGTAGAGGACCTACCTCAGTTGACTCTCTGGTAACCTTTTGCTCTACCAGCAGGCTTAACTATGCCAATAACCACTATTCAAGAAGGTGAAACCCTGACACACACTCAAACAAACACTTAACCACTCACTCATGCAAGTGTGACTGATAAGGGGACTGTTACATGGGTGGACCTTGCTCTCTGTAGAGGTAGATGTATATGGGGGAGTGAAGCTACATTTGGTTTCACCTGAAGGTGGAGTCCCTCTATTTACTAGGTCTGATTCAACAGGAAATTAACCTTGGATCCATTTTAGTCATCGCTCTGAGAGTCTTCAACAAGTAAGTTATTAGAATGATGTATGTCAATGTACATTGGATCTCAATAGGAATATTTCCTAAAGAAAAATGCAATTTAAAAATGATCTTGTTTCTGGTTGTTGAGGGAAAGACTTAGGGAGGAAGTATGATTCTGTCAGTACTCTGAATGGACGGATCTGAGACTGCAATTATTGAAATATATTTTGTTTCAGCAATATATTTTGTTTGATTAATGTTTGTTAGAGAATATAAGTTATTAAGATATAATGTTTCTGTTTCTGTCGTTGGGCTGTAGTGAGTCTTTGATCAGCGATCAATCAGAGAATGTGTGTGTTTTTGTGAACAGGGGATTTCCTCACACAACATTCCTTGGTGAAAAATGTAGCGTTCAGAGCTCAGGTCTGTTTGAATGTGTACAGTATTTTGCTGCCCGCTGGGTTGTTTCCATGCCATTGTCTTTTTTGTTTTTATATTACAGGCAGGGAATATTAGCATGACTGTTACCTGGGCAACATGGCCAGTGTTTTCTTCACGTTGCTTTTACTCTATGCAACAGGTGAGCAGATCTGAATATTTTTTGCACACATATACACATTTGACACACTACATTGCGCTATCCCATATACTCACAATTGAAACAAATCTACTGAATATGATTGGATGTGGACAAAATCCATAGTTGACGTCGCAATTGGGATTACCCAAACATTTACCTGTTCATGAGAATAGATATTAGTGAATAAACATCAAAACTATATTTCACTGAACGGCATTAGAACCGAGCTCAGCATATAATTTATCCCTGGCTTCATCTTGCTCTAGTTAGACTGGTCTCGTTTGGGAGTGATTAAAGTTGTTAATTTCACATGGAGGCCTTCTCATGTTTATCACAGCCATGCAGAGAAATACAGGTCTCTGATTTAACATGCCTAATGGAAACTGCTTTACGTTGACTACTCCAGGCTATAATATTGCTTCCTTCTTAAGGAAACTTTATGAGTCAGGTCTCATCATTAGGATAGTGCAGTTTTTTTCTTCTCCAATCACTTTGGTGCAATTTCCCCAAGTATGTGGTACATTTTCACAACTCCAAGCACAGAAATCTAAACAGATCATCAAAATGGCTCATGTTTCAAAACTCGAAGCACGTTTGATTGACTGAGTACATTTATATATTTGTACCTCATAAATGTATCCATTTGACATCAATTTATGTTAGAAGGTAAAACCAAATCAAATATGGATGTGGCTGTGAATACTGTACATCATTCTCCATCCGCCAGTGTGATTCACTCTTGTGTGCTACCATTTGGAGTGTAGTGTACAATTCACTGCTGAAATACTTTGGTTACATATGCAAATATATTCCACTCATTATCTGAATTTCATTGATACACTCACTGTAAGCTGATGAATTTTGTCAAGCATGGAGACAGGCGATACTGTATCAGTTGAAAATGTTGCATGGGGCAGAAATGGAATACATGGGTCTCGGCTCCGCCCTGTGCAACTGGGTCCTGGACTTCCTGACGGGCCGCCCCAAGGTGGTGAGGGTAGGTAACAACATCTCCACCCCGGTTCATCCTCAACACTGGGTCCCCACAAGGGTGCGTTCTCAGTCCATCTCCTGTACTCCCTGTTCACCCACGACTGCGTGGCCATGCACGCCTCCAACTCAATCATCAAGTTTGCAGACGACACTACAGTGGTAGGCTTGATTACCAACAACAATGAGACGGCCTACAGGGAGGAGGTGAGGGCCCTCGGAGTGTGGTGTCAGGAAAATAACCTCACACTCAATGTCAACAAAACAAAAGAGATGATCGTGGACTTCAGGAAACAGCAGAGGGAGCAGCCCCCTATCTACATTGACGGGACAGTAGTGGAGAGGGTGGAGAGTTTTAAGTTCCTCGGTGTACACATCACGGACAAACTGAAATGGTCCACCCACACAGACAGCATGGTGAAGAAAGCGCAGCAGCGCCTCTTCAACCTCAGGAGGCTGAAGAAATTTGTCTTGTCACCAAAAACACTCACAAACTCTTACAGATGCACAATCGAGAGCATCCTGTCAGGCTGTATCACCGCCTGGTACGGCAGCTGCTCCGCCCATAACCGGAAGGCTCTCCAGAGGGTAGTGAGGTCTGCACAACGCATCACCGGGTGCAAACTACCTGCCCTCCAGGACACCTACACAACCCGATGTCACAGGAAGGCCAAAAAGATCATCAAGGACAGCAACCACCAGAGCCACTGCCTGTTCACCCCGCTAACATCCAGAAGGCGAGGTCAGTACAGGTGCATCAAAGCTGGAACCGAGAGACTGAAAAACAGCTTCTATCTCAAGGCCATCAGACTGTTAAACAGCCATCACTAACATTGAGTGGCTGCTGCCAACATACTCACTCAACTCAAACCACTTTAATAATGGGAAAAGCCACTTTATATTTTAGCCACTTTATATTATTTATATTATATAATGTTTACATAACCTACATTATTCATCTCATATGTATATACTGTACGCTATACCATCTACTGCATCTTGGCATCTTGATGTAATTAGATGTATCACTAGCCACTTTAAACAATGCCACTTTATATGTTTTCATACCTACATTACTCATCTCATATGTATGTACTGTACTCTATACCATCAATGCATCTTGCCATCCTGATGTAATGTATCACTAGCCACCTTAAACAATGCCGCTTTATATGTTTTCATAACCTACATTACTCATCTCATATGTATATACTGTACTCCATACCATCTACTGCATCTTGCCTATGCTGTTCGGCCATCACTCATTTATATATTTTTATGTACATATTCGTATTCATTCCTTTACACTTGTGTGTACAAGGTAGTTGTTGTGGAATTGTTAGGTTATATGACTTGTTAGATATTACTGCATGGTCGGAACTAGAAGCACAAGCATTTCGCTACACTTGCATTAACACCTGCTAACCATGTGTATATGACAAATAAATGTGATTTGATTTGATACCATGCTACATTTTTACAGTAGCCAACTGCTTTACAATACCCCTATTTCTGATTATTTGTCCTACGTGTGTAGCCTACTGTATAAGGATTATGAAACTAAGACTGAAATACTTCTCAACATGCTCACAACCTGCCATTGGATACAAGTTATATTTTAAAAAAAAATGGTGCATGTCAGGTAATAGTCAAATACTGTATGGAAAATTATATTGACCATCAATTATTATTTCTATTCAGCATTTCAAAATAACAGTTTTGAAATAAGTACAAAATCACACAAAAATAATCAATGGAAATCCAATTTATCATCCCATGGAGGTCTGGATTTGGAGTCACACTCAAAATTAAAGTGGAAAACCACACTACAGGCTGATCCAACTTTGATGTAATGTCCTTAAAACAAGTCAAAATGAGGCTCAGTAGTGGGTGTGGCCTCCACGTGCCTGTATGACCTCCCTACAACGCCTGGGCATGCTCCTGATGAGGTGGCGGATGGTCTCCTGAGGGATCTCCTCCCAGACCTGGACTAAAGCATCCGCCAACTCCTGGACAGTCTGTGGTGCAACGTGGTGTTGGTGGATGGAGCGAGACATGATGTCCCAGATGTGCTCAATTGGATTCAGGTCTGGGGAACGGGCGGGCCAGTCCATAGCATCAATGCCTTCCTCTTGCAGGAACTGCTGACACACTCCAGCCACATGAGGTCTAGCATTGTCTTGCATTAGGAGGAACCCAGGGCCAACCGCACCAGCATATGGTCTCACAAGGGGTCTGAGGATCTCATCTCGGTACCTAATGGCAGTCAGGCTACATCTGGTGAGCACATGGAGGGCTGTGCGGCCCCCCAAAGAAATGCCACCCCACACCATGACTGACCCACTGCCAAACCGGTCATGCTGGAGGATGTTGCAGGCAGCAGAATGTTCTCCACGGCGTCTCCAGACTCTGTCACGTCTGTCACATGTGCTCAGTGTGAACCTGCTTTCATCTGTGAAGAGCACAGGGCGCCAGTGGCGAATTTGCCAATCTTGGTGTTCTCTGGCAAATGCCAAACGTCCTGCACGGTGTTGGGCTGTAAGCACAACCCCCACCTGTGGACATCGGGCCCTCATACCACCCTCATGGAGTCTGTTTCTGACCGTTTGAGCAGACACATGCACATTTGTGGCCTGCTGGAGGTCATTTTGCAGGGCTCTGGCAGTGCTCCTCCTGCTCCTCCTTGCACAAAGGCGGAGGTAGCGGTCCTGCTGCTGGGTTGTTGCCCTCCTACGGCCTCCTCCACGTCTCCTGATGTACTGGCCTGTCTCCTGGTAGCGCCTCCATGCTCTGTACACTACACTGACAGACACAGCAAACCTTCTTGCCACAGCTCGCATTGATGTGCCATCCTGGATGAGCTGCACTACCTGAGCCACTTGTGTGGGTTGTAGACTCCATCTCATGCTACCACTAGAGTGAAAGCACCGCTAGCATTCAAAAGTGACCAAAACATCAGCCAGGAAGCATAGGAACTGAGAAGTGGTCTGTGGTCACCACCTGCAGAACCACTCCTTTATTGGGGGTGTCTTGCTAATTGCCTATAATTTCCACCTGTTGTCTATTCCATTTGCACAACAGCATGTGAAATGTATTGTCAATCAGTGTTGCTTCCTAAGTGGACAGTTTGATTTCACAGAAGTGTGATTGACTTGGAGTTACATTGTGTTGTTTAAGTGTTCCCTTTATTTTTTTGAGCAGTATATATATGTATGAAAATAAATACCTTATTCACATAAGCATTCAGACACTTTTCTATGAGACTCAGTGCATCCTGTTTCCATTGATCACCCTTGAGATGTTTCTACAACTTGATTGGAATCCATCTGTGGTAAATTCAATTGATTGGCAATGATTTGGAAAGACACACACCTGTCTATATAAGGTTCCCAGTTGACAGTGATGTCAGAGAAAAAACCAAGCTATGAGGTCGAAGGAATTGTCTGTAGACCACCGAGACAGGATTGTGTCGAGGCACAGATCTGGGGAAGGGTACCAAAACGTTTCTGCAGCACTTATGGTCCCCAAGAACACAGTGGTCTCCATCATTCTTAAATGGAAGAAGTTTTGAACCACCAATCTGAGCAATCGAGGGAGAAGGGCCTTGGTCAGGGAGGTGACCAAGAACTTGATGGTCACTCTGACAGAGCTCCAGAGTTTATTTTGTTTAGATGGGAGAACGTTCCAGAAGGACAGCCATCTCTGCAAATGGCTGCAAATCAGGCCTTTATGGTAGAGTGGCCAGACGGAAGCCACTCCTCAGTAAAAGGCACATGACAGCCTGCTTGGAGTTTGCCAAAAGGCACCTAAAGGTCTCCGACCACGAGAAACAAGATTCTCTGGTCTGATGAAACCAAGATTGAACTGTTTGACCTGAATGCCGAGTGTCACTTCTGGAGGAAACCAAGCACCATTCCTACGGTGAAGCATGGTGGTGGCTGCATCATACTGTAGGGATGTTTTTCAGCAGCAGGGACTGGGAGACTAGTCAGGATTGAGGGAAATATGAACGGATCAAAGTACAGAGAGAGATCCTTGATGAAAACCTGCTCCAGAGCACTCTGGACCTCAGACTGGGGCGAAAGTTCACAACACTAAGCACACAGCCAAGACAACGCAGGAGTGGCTTCGGGACAAGTCTCTGAATGTCCTTGAGTGGCCCAGCCAGAGCCCGAACTTGAACCTGATCGAACATGTCTGGAGAGACCTGAAAATAGCTTTGCAGCGACGCTCCCCTTCCAACCTGACAGAGCTTGAGAGGAACTGCAGAGAAGAATGGGAGTAACTCCCCAAATACAGGTGTGACAAGCTTGTAGCATCATACTCAAGAAGACTCAAGGCTGTAATCGCTGCCAAAGGTGCTTCAACAAAGTACTGAGTAAAGGGTCTGAATACTTACAGTATGTAAATGTGATATTTCAATTTTTCTGTCATTATGTAGATTGATGAGGTAAAAAAACAATTTAATAAATTTTAGAAAAAGGCTGTAACGTAACAAAATGTGGAAAAAGTAAAGGGGTCTGAATACTTTCCGAAGGCACCGTACCTTAATAGAAAAATAAAAAATATATAGTAAAAGTGAGTCACCCAGTAAAAAGTACTTGAGTAAAAGTTGGCACCATTTATTAAAAACATTTTTTTTTTTACGCATAGCCAACATTTAGACATAATTTACAAACGAAGCATGTGTGTTTAATGAGTCCGTCAGATCAGAGGTCAGTATGGATGACCAAGGACTTTCTGTTGATAAGTGCGTAAATTGGACCATTTTCCTGTGCTGCTAAGCATTAAAAATGTGACGAATACTTTTGGGTGTCAGGGAAAATGTATGGAGTAAAATGTACATTCTTTTCTTTAGTAATGTAGTGAAGTAAAAGTAAAAGTAGTCAAAAATATAAATAGTAAAGTGAAGTACAGATACCTCAAAAAACCACTTAAGTAGTACTTTAAAGTATTTTTTACTTAAGTACTTTACTATAATAACAAGAGAGTCGCACGGTCCATATCAATAACCTCCCAGTATAAAAAAAAAAACACCAACGTTTAGGCCTCACTGTGCCTTCTTCAGGGTAATGTCATGAATGCTTGAACCAGGTTATGTAGACAAACAGTGGAATTAGTGCAACCAATGACAGTAGTGAGGGGTGTGTCGTAATTTCTAGGTTGATCAGAATTAATTGAGCTAAACTGTTAAAAGACTACAGCGCACAGCATATTGAATATATTATGCCATTGTTATCATTAGCATAACATTAGCATCAACATACAATATTGATTCATTTCATTTCACCTATAAATATTTCCAATTTCATTAAAACATGTTGTTACATGTAGTCTTTTGGTTCAACCATAATGCATAATAAGCATCATAAACAGGGGGAACATATTGGGTGTACTCTGATAAGCTGTAGAAAGAATACATTAATTTACAAGACCTGTTTACAGGAAATATAATTGGTCATAAGATGGGCCTGAGATCAAAGTCAATATTCAGAACACTAGGGGTCAGTGTGTTTAAAATGGGATATCCAGTAGGCCTCCCTCTGTAATAGTAGGATCTCCATGTTACCTCCTCTCCTTGGTAGAGAAACATGCTCAATGCCTGTGTATTTGAGGGAGGAGATGGCATGGTTAGCTTCAACAAAGTGAGCTGCTATTGGATAGTTAGTGTTCTTACTATGCGTTGTTTTAATTGTCTTTTTGTTTGTCCTACGTAGGCTTTCCCACATGTACAGGTGATGAGATAGATTACTCCCTTTGTCTTGCATGAGATGATACCCATAATAGGGATTTTTCAACCTGTATGTGGGAGTCTGGAGAAGGATGTTTTTGTAGTGCTATTGCACTGTGCGCATGAGGCACATTTGTAGTTCCCATTTGGAATGGGTGTCAAGAGTGTCTTAGTGGGCTCAGGGGGCAGGTCAGATCTCATCAAGCTATCCTTAATATTTGCGATCACGCTTATAGACCACCAGTGGGGGCTCCTGTGCAATGTTTTTGTCTGATATGCCAGTGCTTTTTCAGGATTGCTTTCATTTTCTCCCGAACACTTGGTGTACTTACTGCAAAACACTGTTGCGTTGTTTTTCGTGTTTGGTTTAGTTTTTTGCAATTCCTCTCTTGGTTTTTGAGATATTTTCATCATTGCAGCATTAAGAGTTTTGTCCTTGTAGCCTCTCATTTTCAATGTATCTGTCATTTTCTTAGCATTGCTGTCAAAATCTGACTGGTGGCCACAGATTCGTTTAACCCTGCATAACTGGCTATATGGTAAACCATTATGGAGGGAAGGGGATGCATATGATTCAGACATAGCAGGGTATTGCGGTCTGTGGGTTTTGTGTATAAGTCTGTTTGTAATGCATCATTCTCTTTGATGATTCATAAGTCCAGGTAATTTATTTTTCTCTCATCAGTCTGAATGTTTCGTTTGAGCTATTCAGAACTCTCATTTAACAGAGTTAGGAATGAATTGAGTTCCTGTTAACTTCAACTCCCTAGCCAACATGGGAACTGAACCAAACTCAAACGATGCCCACTGGAGTCTTTTTGAATACAGCCAACAACAACGAGACAACATCTTATTAACAGAGTCTTTATTTGATCAGCCAGAAGGCACCTGGGAAAATCTTTTTAAAGAATTCCAAGACTGTTCATCTAACAAAACTAGAACACACATTGTCACTTTAAGTGAGTATGTTCGAAATGGAGCTATCCCACACGATTACGTTGGCAAAAAGAGCCTTTACTTGGCCAACGCACTGAAGAGTTTTTTGAACGACGGTGTGATATACTTAACAAATGTTCACTGGACCTGATGACTGTTCATTGAACAACTCAAAAAGGATATTACAGAGATCGAAACTTCCGTTGACAATTCACATCAAGCTCTACGAGACAAGCTTCATGATCCAATCAAACTGGATGATCTCATTAAGAGTAACGTTGACGTTCAGACCAAGATTATGACCGAACTGAGGGAGAGGAAAATGAACGAGTTTAAACGCGATTTGGAAGAAAAGAACAACGGACTAATATACCTCTGGTGAGATCCTGAGCACAAGAAACCACAAAACAGGAAGAGACAAGCCGTTGACAGACACAGAGTCCCTCTGTCAGACCATCTATCCACATATAGCGCTACCTCTGGCTCCTCTACGATGGTGAGCGTTTTTCCTACAACAGAGGGCGGGGACACTGGGGACAATGTCGAGGACAACACCCCCAGTACGTAAGTCGGGGGAAGAGGAAATCCACTACCACCCTGCGATACCTACCAATTGAGATCCAGGACGGGCCCCCAGTTCAACAGGCGCTAAATGTCTTCAGCTTACCACTTTAGTGTTCTCAATAAGGGGTTATCATTTGCACCTACTACATACATTGATGACTTTGACATCCAGATAGATCTATTCAACTTTACGTAATCTGAGATTGTGTGAGTTCTTTGATAAGAGTGAAACTTACAAAACCCCACTTGAAATGTCATCCTCAATGAGATATACACATAGGTCTACCATGTTAATCAATAGGCTTACCTGCCCTACCGTGAGTCAAGCAGGAGATGGAGCCTTCTGAGGTACCTGAGAACTCTGAGAGAATCACATTTAGAGCAAAAGGTTCATTCGTACCTCCCCCCAAACGCAATGCATCCATAGAAACCTTCTGCAGGATTGTTGAAAATTATGTATGTGACCTACTGAAAGACAAACAGAAACACAAATCCTATGATAACCTGAGTAGAGACGAGAGAATGGCTCTTAAGTACTTACAATCAGATCCTTAGATTATCATGAATAAATGTGACAAAGGAGGAGGAATTTGTATACAAAACAAATGTGAAAATGTGAATGAATGTCGTCGACAACTATCTAAAGGTGACTTCTATCACAAACTGAATCAAGACCCTACCTTAGAATTCCAGCATAATTTCACATCCACAGTGGAAAGCTATTTGGAATCAGGACAAATCACAAAAAAATTATGTGAATTTCTATGTGTGAAATTTCCTAAGATACCAACTTTTTATACAGTCGCTAAATTACAAAAACAAGTTTCTCCTCCCCCAGGTAGACCCATTGTAGCAGCAATTGACTCTGTGACGTCCAACATTTCTACGTTTTTGGACCACCACATTAAACCGATGGTTGAGAATCTCCCATCTTATGTCAAAGACACTAGTCATATGATCTGACCTCCCTCCATCTTCTGCCAGCTTGCTACCTATGGCCCGGCTAGCTGTCTGAATCTCACTTGGACATTTATGATCACTCGGCTAAGCATGTCTCTCCTTACTGTCAATATGCCTTGTCCATTGCTCTTCTGGTTAGTGTTTATTGGCTTATTTCACTGTAGAGCCTCTCGCCCAGCTCATTATACCTTATCCAACTTTTCAGCTCCACCAGCCACACATCTTCTGGTTTCAAAGATGTTTCTAGAGACAATATCTCTCTCATCATCACTCAATGCCTAGGTTTACCTCCACTGTATTCACATCCTACCATACCTTTGTCTGTACATTATACCTTGAAGCTATTTTATCGCCCCCAGAAACCTGCTCCTTTTACTCTTTATTCCGGACGTCATAAACGACCAATTCTCATAGCTTTTAGCAGTACCCTTATCATACTCCTCCTCTGTTCCTCTGGTGATGTAGAGGTGAATCCAGGCCCTGCGTGCCTAGCTCCACTCTTATTCCCCAGGCGCTCTCTTTTGATGACTTCTGTAACCGTAATAGCCTTGGTTTCATGCATGTTAACATTAGACGCCTCCTCCCTAAGTTTGTTTTATTCACTGCTTTAGCACACTCTGCCAACCCGGATGTCCTAGCCATGTCTGAATCCTGGCTTAGGAAGTCCACCAAAAACTCTGAAATCTTCATCCCTAACTACAACATTTTCAGACAAGCTAGAACGGCCAAAGGGGGCGGTGTTGCAATCTACTGCAGAGATAGCCTGCAGAGTTCTGTCCTACTATCCAGGTCTGTACCCAAACAATTTGAACTTCTACTTTTAAAAATCCATCTCTCTAAAAACAAGTCTCTCACCGTTGCCGGCTGCTATAGACCACTCTCTGACCCCAGCTGTGCTCTGGACACCATATGTGAACTGATTGCCCCCCATCTATCTTCAGAGCTCGTGCTGCTAGGTCACCTAAACTGGGACATGCTTAACACCCCAGCCATCCTACAATCTTAGCTTGATGCCCTCAATCTCACACAAATGATCAATGAATCTACCAGGTACCACCCCAAAGCCGTAAACACGGGCACCCTCATAGATATCATCCTAACCAACTTGCCCTCTAAATACACCTCTGCTGTTTTCAACCAAGATCTCAGCGATCACTGCCTCATTGCCTGCATCCGTAATGGGTCAGTGGTCAAACGACCTCCACTCATCACTGTCAAACGCTCCCTGAAACATTTCAGTGAGCAAGCCTTTCTAATCGACCTGGCCAGGGTATCCTGGAAGGATATTGACCTCATCCCGTCAGTAGAGGATGCCTGGTTATTTTGAAAAAATGCCTTCCTCACCATCTTAAATGAGCATGCCCCATTCCAGAAATTTAGAACCAGGAACAGATATAGCCCTTGGTTCTCTGCAGACCTGACTGCCCTTAACCAACACAAAAACATCCTGTGGCGTTCTGCATTAGCATCAAACAGCCCCCGTGATATGCAACTTTTCAGGGAAGTTAGAAACCAATATACACAGGCAGTTAGAAAAGCCAAGGCTAGCTTTTCAAGCAGAAATTTGCTTCCTGCAACACAAACTCAAAAAGGTTCTGGGACACTGTAAAGTCCATGGAGAATAAGAACACCTCCTCTCAGTTGCCCACTGCACTGAGGATAGGAAACTCTGTCACCTCTGATAAATCCACTATAATTGAGAATTTCAAGAAGCATTTTTCTACGGCTGGCCATGCTTTCCACCGGGCTATCCCTACCGCGGTCAACAGCACTGCACCCCCCACTGCTACTCGCCCAAGACTTCCCCATTTCTCCTTCTCTCAAATCCAGTCAGTTGATGTTCTGAAAGAGCTGCAAAATCTGGACCCCTACAAATCAGCCGGGCTAGACAATCTGGACCCTTTCTTTCTAAAATTATCTGTCGAAATTGTTGCAACCCCTATTACTAGCCTGTTCAACCTCTCTTTCTTGTTGTCTGAGATTCTAAAAGATTGGAAAGCAGCTGCTGTCATCCCCCTCTTCAAAGGAGGGGACACTCTTGACCCAAACTGCTACAGACCTATATCTATCCTACCCTGCCTTTCTAAGGTCTTCGAAAGCCAAGTCAACAAACAGATTACCGACCATTTCGAATTCCACCGCACCTTCTCCACTCTGCAATCTGGTTTTAGAGCTGGTCATGGGTGCACCTCAGCCACACTGTCCTAAACGATATCGTAACCGCCATCGATAAGAAACAATACTGTGCTGCCGTATTCATTGACCTGGCCAAGGCTTTTGACTCTGTCAATCACCACATCCTCATCGGCAGACTCAATAGCCTTGGTTTCTCAAATGATTGCCTCGCCTGGTTCACCAACTACTTCTCTGATAGAGTTCAATGTGTCAAATCGGATGGCCTGTTGTCCGGGCCTCTGGTAGTCTCTATGTGGGTGCCACAGGGTTCAATTCTTGGGCCAACTCTTTTCTCTGTATACATCAATGATGTCGCTCTTGCTGCTGGTGAGTCTCTGATCCACCTCTACGCAGATGACACCATTCTGTATACTTCTGGCCCTTCTTTGGACACTGTGTTAACAACCCTCCAGACGAGCTTCAATGCCATACAACTCTCCTTCTGTGGCCTCCAACTGCTCTTAAATACAAGTAAAACTAAATGCATGCTCTTCAACCGATCGCTGCCTGAACCTGCCCGCCCGTCCAGCATCACTACTCTGGACGGTTCTGACTTAGAATATGTGGACAACTACAAATACCTAGGTGTCTGGTTAGACTGTATGCTCTCCTTCCACATCAAACCTCTCCAATCCAAAGTTAAATCTAGAATTGGCTTCCTATTTTGCAACAAAGCATCCTTCACTCATGCTGCCAAACATACCCTCGTAAAACTGACCATCCTACCGATCCTCGACTTCGGCGATGTCATTTACAAAATAGCCTCCAATACCCTACTCAATAAACTGGATGCAGTCTATCACAGTGCCATCCGTTTTGTCACCAAAGCCCCATATACTACCCACCACTGCGACCTGTATGCTCTCGTTGGCTGGCCCTCGCTTCATACTCGTCGCCAAACCCACTGGCTCCAGGTCATCTACAAGACCACTGGTCACCATAGCAGCACCCACCTGTAGCACGCGGTCCAGCAGGTATATCTCTCTGCCACCTCCAAAGCCAATTCCTCCTTTGGCCGTCTCTCCTTCCAGTTCTCTGCTGCCAATGACTGGAACGAACTACAAAAATCTCTGAAACTGGAAACACATATCTCCCTCACTAGCTTTAAGCACCAGCTGTCAGAGCAGCTCACAGATCACTGCACCTGTACATAGCCCATCTATAATCTAGCCCATACAACTACCTCTTCCCCTACTGTATTTATTATTTATTTTGCTCCTTTGCACCCAATTATTTCTATTTCTACTTTGCACTTTCTTCCACTGCAAATCTACCATTCCAGTGTTTTACTTGCTATATTGTATTTACTTTGCCACCATGGCCATTTTTGCCTTTACCTCCCTTATCTCACCTCATTTGCTCACATTGTATATAGACTTATTTTTCTACTGTATTATATGTTTATTTTACTCCATGTTTAACTCTGTGTTGTTGTATGTGTCGAACTGCTTTGCTTTATCTTGGCCAGGTCGCAATCGTAAATGAGAACTTTTTCTCAACTTACCTACCTGGTTAAATAAAGGTGAAATAAAAATCTCATTGATAGAGGGCTTAGGAAGGATACCAGAGGGCACCCTGCTGGCCAGTTTTGATGTGGAGAGCTTGTACACTAACATCCCACACACTGGAGCCTTGCAGGCACTGCAGAGACTCTACCCTTGCTCCATCCAATAACTGCATCTTGCAACTCGCTGAACTGGTATTATCTATAAGCATGGTCACAATATTGGGGATAACTTGGTGAGATCTGACCTGCCCCCTGAGCTCACTCAGACACTCTTGACACCCATTCCAAATAGAAACTACAAATGTAGCTCATAGGCACAGCGCAATAGCACTACAAAAACATCCTTCTTCAGACTCCCACATAGAGGTTGAAAAATTCCTGTTAGGGGTATCATCTCATGCAAGACAAAGGGAGTAATCTATCTCATCACCTGTACATGTGGGAAAGCCTACGTAGGACAAACAAAAAGACAATTAAAACAATGCATAGCTGAACACCGCAGCTCTATCAGGTGTAAGAACACTAACTATCCAATAGCAGCTCACTTTGTTGAAGCTAACCATCCCATCTCCTCCCTCAAATACACAGGCATTGAGCATGTTGCTCTACCAAGGAGAGGAGGTAACATGGAGATCCTACTATTACAGAGGGAGGCCTACTGGATATCCTATTTTAAACACACTGACCCCTAGTGTTCTGAATATTGACTTTGATCTCAGGCCCATCTTATGACCAATTGTATTTTCTGTGAACAGGTCTTGTAAATGAATGTGTTATTTCGCCACCTTATCAGAGTACACCCAATATGTTCCCCCTGTTTATGATGCTTATTATGCATTATGGTTGAACCAAAAGACTACATGTAACAACATTTTATGAAATTGGAAATATTTAAATATAAACTCAGCAAAAAAAGAAACGTCCCTTTTTCAGGACCCTGTCTTTCAAAGATAGTTTGTAAAAATCCAAATAACTTCACACATCTTCATTGTAAAGGGTTTAACCATTGTTTCTCATGCTTGTTCAATGAACCATGAATACTTAATGAACATGCACCTGTGGATCGGTCGTTAGTGTCTTAACAGTTTACAGACAGTAGGCAATTAAGGTCACAGTTATGAAAACTTAGGACACTAAAGAGGCCTTTCTAATGACTCTGAAAAACACCAAAGAAAGATGCCCAGGGTCCCTGCTCATCTGTGTGAATGTGCCTTAGGCATACTGCAAGGAGGCATGAGGACTGCAGATGTGGCCAGGGCAATAATTTGCAATGTATGTACTGTGAGATGCCTAAGACAGCGCTACAGGGAGACAGGACGGACAGCTGATCGTCCTCACAGTGGCAGACCACGTGTAACAACACCTGCACAGGATCGGTACATTCAAACATCACACCTGAGGGACAGGTACAGGATGGCAACAACAATTGCCCGAGTTACACCAGGAATGCACAATCCCTCCATCAGTGCTCAGACTGTCCACAATAGGCTGAGAGAGGCTGGACTGAGGGCTTGTAGGCCTGTTGTAAGGCAGATCCTCACCAGACATCACCGGCAACGTCGTCGCCTATGGGCAGAAACCCACCGTTGCTGGACCAGACAGGACTGGCAAAAAGTGCTCTTTACTGACGAGTCGTGGTTTTGTCTCACCAGGGCTGATGGTCGGATTCGTGTTTATCGTCGAAAGAATGATCTTTACACCGAGGCCTGTACTCTGGAGTGGGATCGATTTGGAGGTTTAGGGTCCGTCTGGGTCGGTGTGTCACAGCGTCATCGGACTGATCTTGTTGTCATTGCAGGCAATCTCAACGCTGTGCGTTATAGGGAAGACATTCTCCTCCATCATGTGGTACCTTTTCTGCAGGCTCATCCTGACATGACCCTCCAGCATGACAATGCCACCAGCCATACTGCTAGTTCTGTATGGCTGGTGGCATACAGGGACCTGTTGGATCGGAGGGTGAGGGGTAGAGCCATTCCCCCCTGAAATGTCCGGGAACTTGCAGATGCCTTGATGAAAGAGTGGGCTAACATCTCACAGCAAGAACTGGCAAATCTGGTGCAGTCCATGAGGAGGAGATGCACTGCAGTACTTAATGCAGCTGGTTGCATTGATTTTGACCCCCACCCCCTTTGTTCAGGGACACATTATTCAATTTCTGTTAGTCACATGTCTGTGGAACTTGTTCAGTTTATGTCTCAGTTGTTCAGTCTTGTTATGTTCATACAAATATTTACACATGTTAAGTTTGCTGAAAATAAACACAGTTGACAGTGAGAGGACGTTTCTTTTTTTGCTGAGTTTATATAGTTTGGACGCACCCACTCATTCAATGGTGTTTCTTTATTTTACTATTTTGTACATTGTAGAATTATAGTGAAGACATCAAAACTATGAAATAACACATATGGAATCATGTAGTAACCAAAAAAGTTTCAATAAATCAAAATATATTTTATATTCTTCAAAGTAGACACAAGTAGCCTCATCAATTTTTTGTCATTTAGCAGATGCTCTTATCGAGAGCGACTTACAGTAGTGAGTGCATACATTTTCATTCGCACTGGTCCCCCGTGGGAGTCGAACCCACAACCCTGTCATTACCAGCAGTTGTGGAAAAAGTACCCAATAGTCATACTTGAGTAAAAGTAAAGATACCTTAATAGAAAATGACTCAAGTAAAAGTGTAAGTCACTTTGCTGAAAGCCTATCCATGTCTCATTGGAGCTCCATGGGGCCTTCTTAGATGCATTTTTTTTAAAGTGACGTAGTCTGTATGAAAAGAGCTATATAAAATACATCTATTATTATGTAATGAATGAGCACCTCAGAGTGTAAACAGGCCCAACATTCCAAACACCTGAGACTGTTTTAGGAACTTGTTCTATCGACAGAATAATGAGTCAAGAGGGTTCTCGAGGTTTACTGTTCTAAAGGTGTGGCACTTGCAGCAAAGACAAGAATGCAGGTACTAAGGCCCCAGGCCACCACACTGACAAGGTTTTTAAAATGTAGTTTATTTATAATTCGTTCAAGGACATCTGGGTGTGCACATTTACAAACACCAACATAGATACAGTCCCAACAGTTCGTTCTGGATTGCCCTGTGTTGTTTTGAGTCTGTTTGGGTGTTGGCTTCAGAAACAGAGGTTTCTGTTTACCACAGAGAGAGTTTGATTATATTTGTTCTCCTCTACCTTTCCTGGCCTTTCCTGTTGTCTCTGCTTTTGAATTTGCATTTAGAGAACTGAATTTGAAAACTGAATCTGAATACATCTGAGAAGTTGAATATATGAAACTTTGATCAACTTGAAATTATAGTTTTTAAACTTCATACACAGACAATGAATGCAATATCTACCATATTGAAACTGAATATGTAAATATTGAATTTGAATATACAATTCAATTTAAATTGAATTTGAAAACTGATTGCAATATTCATCCAATTTAGCTTCAAATCATGAAATGCAATTTCAATTTATGAATTCAATGATTACATTTCTGTATTACAAATTCAAAAATATTAAATTCAAATTCAACATTCGAAGTGACTATGCATAGGTAACAGCAGTCTTATGGCTTGTGGGTGGAAGCTGTTGAGGAGCCTTTTGGTGCTAGACTTGGCGCTCCGGTACCACTTGCCGTGCGGTAGCAGAGAAAACAGTCTACAACTTGGGTGACTGGAGTCTCTGACAATTTTATAGGCTTTCCTCTGACACCGCCTATTATATAGGTCCTGGATGGCAGGAAGCTTGGCCCCAGTGATGTATTGGGCCGTTCTCACTACCCTCTGTAGTGCCTTACGGTCCGATGCTGAGCAGTTGCCATACCAGGCGGGGATGCAACCTGTCAGGATGCTCTCGATGGTGCCGCTGTAGAACCTTTTGAGGATCTGGGGACCAATGCCAAATCTTTTCAATCTCCTGGGGGTGAAAAGGTTTTGTCGTGCCCTCTTCACGACCGTCTTGGTATGTTTGGACCATGATAGTTAGTTGGTGATGTAGACACCAAGGAACTTGAAACTCTCAACCCGCTCCACTACAGCCCTGTTGATGTTAATAGGAGCCCGTTCGGCCGGCCTTTTCCTGTAGTCCACGATCAGCTCCTTTGTCTTGCTCACATTGAGGGAGAGGTTGTTATCCTGGCACCACACTGACAGTTCTCTGACTTCCTCCCCTCGGCCGTCTCATTGTTGTCGGTGATCAGGCCTAACACTGTTGTGTCGTCAGCAAACGTAATGATCTCAAATATAAGAAATGACAAATAGATAATCATTATCTCCTCTCAACCCCAACCCAACCCTAACCACACCATGCTCCTCTCCTCTCCTCTCCTCTCCTCTCCTCTCCTCTCCTCTCCTCTCCTCTCCTCTCCTCTCCTCTCCTCTCCTCTCCTCTCCTCTCCTCTCCTCTCCTCTCCTCTCCTCTCCTCTCCTCTCCTCTCCTCTCCTCTCCTCTCCTCTCCTCTCCTCTCCTCTTCAGGAGTCTCAGGAGTCCCTCAGCTGGAGCCCCTGAATGTGACTGTGCTGCGGGGCTCAGAGGCTCGGTTTAACATCAGCCTGTCTGAGGAGTGGTACTCCATGTCATGGATGCTTAAAACTGTCTTGGTCCTCACCATCAACAGTGTCACCGGTGTGTCTGAGCACAACCATCGTTTCTCCGTTAAAAACTACTCCAGCGCCGACATAAACTGCTGGGAGTTCATCATCCGGGATGTCTGGAGGGGCGACTCTGGTGACGTTAGCTGTGGCGTCCAGGAAAAGCCGATCCAGACCGCTCAGCTCTTTGTCCAAGGTTGGGAACAATTCCTCAATATTTCATCCTTAGAAGTGAAGACTGGTTTCTTTACTGGAATCAAAATGTGTAGAGTAGATAAATAATGTCTGTTTCCCATCTCATCCTGCACTGTATATGCTGTGCACATACAGTATCACTATAGATGACAGTAGTGTAATAACCGACCTATGCTCTGGAGAGCAGTAGTATACACTGTAAGATCAGAGAGGAGAGAAGTGGTATCACACTGTAAACTCTGAGCATAGAAAGGATTAATAATCTGTTCTCTCAGCAGGTCCTGGCTAATCACCAACACAGGAACAAAGATCCATGTATTAGGCAGATGGAACAGTCTGATTCAGACAGAAATAACTCTTTAAAAGACTTTTGATGAGCTTCTATATAATCCAAGGTTAGAATATGGAGTTCATTTAAATAATCACCTTTACTGAAATGATAGAGTACCATTGTTGAGAAGATTAAATTAAATGAATTAATAAACTGCAGAGTAACTGGGGCAGTTGCTATAGCAGAAGAGTGGATAATATTGATGTTAATGCCTCTGGAGAAGAAAGGCAGATACTATAATCCACATGGAGAAGCCAAAGAACCCTTTATGTACTCACTTTGCAAAATTTGATTTATCAACGAAGTTTCCACGTCATTTTTTTCAACCAAATAATTCAATGTTATGACATTGAATCAACATGGAAAACTGATTGGATTTGCAAAAAGTTATCAACTTCCAAGGACAGGGTGACATTTTTGGTGGATTTCACATTGAGTTCACGTTAATTGTCAGCTCAACCAAATGTAAATCAAAACTAGACGTTGAACTGACGTCTGTGTCAAGTGGGTAAGGCAAGTTCTCTGTCTAGCTAATTTGCCACAGTTGCCAAAAGTGATTAGTGTAATAAATAACCAATGAACCAAGTCCATGTAACATAAGTCTTATTGCTGTAGCCACAAATCTTACTGGTCTGATCTACACATTAGCAAATGTGCAGGGAAAATACAGTGCTCGTCTATGGATTCCAGAGAAACTTTGTACACCACAATACTTTGTACACCACCCTTGCAGCCGTTGTTTCCAGTCAGCAAGTATGCTTTGGCTCCTAGACAAGGGTAAGGTAAAACACACTAGTGCATGGGAGCCGTAGGATTTGCATTATGGTTAACTGTACTCTACTGCTTACTTTGATGGTAAGCATTTCTTTGAAGCACGATCTCCTCAAGTCACACACACAAGTGTGCATACGCACACACACACACACACACACACACACACACACACACACACACACACACACACACACACACACACACACACACACCACACACACACACACCCCCCCCCTTTATATACTTTATTTAAATCCACCTATCAAGTTTACATTAAAAAAGGATCCAAACATTTCAAAGGTCCCTGTATGAATGGCACTCAAGGGTACAGAAAGCACCTCCTTCTGCCCACTGTCATTTAAAAATCTTCCCAGCGTGAAATAGTTCCCAATAGTTCTGATCATTCTGATTGTGTTCTGATTGTGACGTCATTCTGTAATATCTCTCCCAGTGTAAAAATTTGCTTCACATGTCTGTCAATCAATGGTGGCCAGGGACCAATCAGAAACTCGCTGAGGCGTGAGGTCTGCATATAAATACCCGGACTCGCGCGTCAAAGTGCTGAGGGTTGACGTGAGGAGAGATTTTTTGCGTTTGCAAGGACTTGGGCCCTACTTTTTCAATTGACACTGCATATATTTGTTACTTAGTTAGCTAGCTAGCTAAATCAAGGGCGAGAGGGTGTGAGAGAAACATCTGCAGGAGCTCAGCCATCCACACAGATGCGCGTGCAATTATTGACTGGGAATGTTACAACATGACGTCACAATCAGAACGATTGGGAACTATTTCACGCTGGGAAGATTTCTACGTGACACCCTCGACAGCGAAAACAGAGCAGTACCTAGCCAACTGCTTTGCCCTTGTTTTTGTCAGACCAGCAATCTGGAGGCCATGCACCGCAATCCTGTGTACGTGGCCGAGACTGCCAAATATCAGCACCACCATCTTGCACCTACACCCGAAGGCTGTCCAAGCATCTCCCCGATGGGCTGGTACTTAAGCAGCTTCTCGGCAAAGGCATCAACATCAAACCAGCTTCCTCTTACACAAGAATGTTTATGCTTGTGTGCATTAACAACATGGACAATAGACTCCATTACATTTGACTCATGTAAAATACCGAATTGGTCATGGTTTGCAGGGTACCAGAGTGCCAGATTATATTTTGTTGGTAGAACTTTCAGCCTCGCCTTAATTAACAGTAAAATTGAGAATGTCCTCACCAACGGCAGCATTTTGGTACATGGAATGGGAGACAGAGTGGTCAGCACAGTTCAGAGCAGCGAGTTTCTCCTGCAGCCTCAGGCCAGGCCAGGCCAGGCCAGCACACACACACACACACACACACACACACACACATTAATATGTTCCCTAACCCTTACCATAACCCTAACCCGTAACCCTAACCCTAACCTAAACCTAACTCCTAACCTTAACCCTAAATCTAAACCTAACCACTAACCCCTTACCCTAACCCAAATTCTGACCCTAATCCTAATTGCAACCCTACCCCTAAACCAAACCCCTGAGTTTAGAATAGCCTTTGTCCTCATGGGGATGCTGGAAATGTCCCCACGAGGGAGAATTTTCCTTTTTTTTACTATCCTTTTGGTGACTTTTCTATCCCCAAAATGATAGAAGAACCAGCCAAGCATAGGGGAAACACACTGTGGATATGCAAATGCCTTGTAGGGCTCAGCAGTTATGGACTATCTGGAAGAGTTGCACCATGCATAAGGGGAGGCTCATTGATTTGTAAAATTTGGCTATTTCCACTTGGTAGAGTTCACACAAAAAAGAGAGGAATAAAGTTTGACATCAGATGTTCTGAGACAAAGATTCCAGCCTGGAGACAAGATGTTGAAAAACGTTTCGGTATTTGATTATAAATTGCAATGGGAATGAATATTCTCAATTCAGTTGATCTTTACTGAACACTCTTTTGACATTTTTTGTTTTATAGAGCTGACATCTGTTTTTATTAGCACTTCAGAAAAATGTGTGATTGACCGGAATTTGAACCCTGGTCTCCTGTGTGCCATAAGACTACTATCCTGCTAGCCTGCTGCGCTAAAGCCTATGCATTAGCTTAGGGAGCTAATGCAAGTCTTCAAATCTCATGCAAGGGCACTCATCATGAGAGTGTGGTCGTCCATGGTTAACTCTGTTTTATCCTCCTTGCTCTGGTGGCTTGGGTGATGGTATGCCATTTACACATTCACGGTTACAAATTGCTGTTCATTTTAGTGTTCACTATTCCATTCCCCCAGGGAAGCTTGTTAACAATGATAAACCCAGAACCCACACAGCATATTATGATCCCTCATCCATTCAATTATAAACTGAATCAAACATGTACCAGCTATATCCTCCACCAGCCCTCCACCCAGGTGCTTTAATGTACAGAGGGTCTAAACCTGGTTGTAGGCTTTATCTTATTGCGGCTCCGGCTGGCTCTATTGGATTACTTTTATTGGATATTGATTTGGTCTTGTTCCTATGGTGTCACACCCTGATCTGTTTCACCTGTCTTTGTGATTGTCTCCACCCCCGTCCAGGTGTCGCCCATCTTCCCCATTATCCCATGTGTATTTATACCTCTGGTTTGCCACCTCTGGTTTACTGACCCCTGCCTGCCTTGACCTGTCTATTGCCTGCCCCTGTTGGAATGTTAAACTATTGTTTATTCGACGTGGTCTGCATCTGGGTCTTACCTTCACACCTGATTGTACGAACTGGCCATAACTGACCCAGCAGACCCGGACCAGCTGCGCAACGCCATCTCCTCCCAAGGAGCCTCCATTGGTAGGCACGAGGAATTGCTTAATGGGCTGATGGAGGGGGTCCAAATGTTGGCTGAGCGCCATGACCGGGCGTTGGACATGCTGCTGTTAACCCCACCGCGCCTCAGTAACTCGGCGGTTAGCAGCGCAGCCCCATCAGGCGTTTCTAGCTCAGTGTGGCCTCATATTCGAGCTTCAGCCCTCCTCCTTCCCCTCGGTTCGCTCCAAAATAGCCTACCTCATCACGCTGATGTCTGGAAGGGCTCTCACCTGGGCTACCGCTGTATGGGAACAGCAGCCGGCCATATGCGAGAGCCTGGAGGGGTTCGTGGGAGAGGTGAGGAAGGTCCTTGATGCCCATTTCTCCTGAAGAGAAGCTGCCCAGAAGCTAATCCAGCTCCGCCAGGATTCCCGCACTGTGGCCGACTATGCGGTGGAATTCCGTACGTTGGCAGCTGAGAGTGCACGGAACCCGCAACCACTTTTCGATATGTTCATGCACAGCAACTCAGTGGAGGTTAAGGAGGAGCTTGCGGCTCAGGAGTTACCCACATATTTTGACTTCCTCGCTTTGACCATCCACATCGGGCGATTGTGGGAACAATAGATCGAGAGGAAATTCGATTTCACTCGCACGTCCAGGGACTCCATCTTGCCTCCGAGTCCTCCCAGAAGTCCCCGATGGTCCCATGGCCGAGAGCACCCGAGATTTCCCTACATTCCTAAAGAGTCACCGAGGAGGGCCAAGGCACTGTTTCCCGAGCACATGCAGCCAGGCAGGGCTGGGCTGTCGCCAGCGGAACGGCAACACCGTATCAGCACAACAAGCTGTCTTTATTGCGGGTCATTTTGTGTCCTTGTGCCCGGTAAAAGCGCATGCTCACCGGTAGGAGTGAGTACTCTGGTGGGCCATTGGGGGGACTTTTCTCCTTTCCTTACTCACAACCGTTTTCGTGTCATTCTGCTGTGGGGAAACCAGTCCAAATCTCTTTGGGTCCTCCTTGACTCTGGGGCCGATGAGAGCTTTTTGGACGCCATACTGGCTTCCGAGCTGAATATCCCCACTCAGCCCCTCTCCATTCCCGTGGATGTTAGAGCATTGGACGGGTGCTCTATAGGTCGGGTCAGCCATAATACCACTCCTATCAACCTACGTGTGTCAGCGAATCACAGCAAGACCGTTCAGTTCCTGCTCATCAAATCCCCCCAGATCCACGTTGTTTTGGGATTCGCCTGGCTCCAGCGACACAATCCACTCATCAACTGGTCTATGGGTGCCATCATGGGCTTGAGTTCGTTCTGCCACGCCCATTGTCTGAAGTCGGCATAACCTGCCCCGGGATGTCTTCCTGGGTCCTTGGAGGTGGTTCCGGATCTCTCCACCATTCCCGCGGAGTACCAGGATCTCCGGGAGGTGTTCACAAGTCCCGGGCAACTTCCCTTCCGCCGCACCGCCCCTATGACTGCGGGATTGACCTTTTCTCTAGCACCACGCTTTGCCGGGGGAGTCTGTACTCGCCGTCGGGACCGGAAACCAAGGCTATGGAGGACTACATTGGGGACTCCCTAGCTACTGGATTTATCTGTCCCTCTTCCTCTCCCACTGGCGCAGGGTTCTTCTTCATGGAGAAGATGGACAAGACCCTGCACCCGTGCATTGACTACCAGGGACTCAATGACATCATTGTAAAGAACAGTCATTCACTCCACTCATTTCTGCGGCCTTTGAGACTCTCCAGGGGGCCACTGTGTTCTCCAAGCTGGATCTAAGTAATGCCTACCACCTGGTGCGGATACGAGAGGGGGACGAGTGGAAGATTACCTTCAACATGGCCAGCATGGCCACTATGAATATCTGGTCATGCTCTTTGGCCTCACCAACACCCCTGCTGTGTTCCAGGCTCTGGTGAATGACGTTCTCCGCGATATGCTGAACCGGTTTGTCTTCATCTACATTGATGACATCCTCGTCTTCTCCCGCTCCCCCCAAGAACATGTTCTCCATGTCCGGCAGGTTCTCCAGCGCCTTCTGGAGGACCAGTTGTTCGTTAAGGCGGAAAAGTGTGAGTTCCATCGCTCCACCATGCCCTTTCTGAGCTACATCATCTCTGCTGGGAGCGTCAAGATGGATCCCGAGAAGGTGAAAGCAGTGGTGGATTGACCTCAGCCTACATCCAGGGTGCAGCTGCAACGCTTCCTGGGGTTTGCCAACTTTTATCGCCGCTTTATCCGGGGTTACAGCACCCTGGTCTCCCCCCTGTCTGCCCTCACCTCTACCAAGGTTTTGTTCATGTGGTCCAAGGCCACGGACCGTGCGTTCCGGGACTTTAAACACCGCTACACCACGGCTCCCGTCCTGGTTAATCCGGACCATTCCCGTCAGTTTGTGGTGGAGGCTGATGCTTCGGATGTCGAAGTGGGGTCTGTTCTGTCCCGACATTCTGCCCTGGACCTTAAGCTACACCCCTGCGCCTTCTTCTCCCACCACCTCACCTCCACGGAGAGGAATTACGATGTGGGGAATTGGGAGCTTCTCATGGTGAAGATGGCATTGGAGGAATGGAGGCACTGGCTCGAAGGGGCGGAACATCCGTTCATTGTGTGGACTGACTACAAAAACCTGGAGTATCTCCGCACCACCAATAGCCTCAACTCCAGGCAGGCGAGATGGGCCCTGCTGTTTACCCGGTTCAACTTTTCCGTCTCCTACCGGCCGGGGTCCAAGAACGTCAAGCCGGATGCCCTGCCTCACTGCTATAACCCCACAGCTACCACCCCAGAGCCCGAGACCATCCTTCCCACCTCGTGCCTGGCGACGGCACTCAGTTGGGTATCGGGAAACAGGTCCGGGAGGCACAGCGGTCCCAGCCGAACCCTAGGGGGTCCCAGATAACCGGATGTTCGTGCCTGACGTTGTCCACTATGTGGTCCTGGAGTGGGCCCATTCCTCCAGGCTCGCCTGCCCCCCAGGCTCCCGGCAGACCCTGGCCTACACGCGACAGCGCTTTTGGTGGCCTACCATGGTTCTGGACGTTGCCGCCTTTGTCGCTGCCTGCATGGTCTGTGCAAGGAACAAGACCCCTCGACAAGCTCCGGCTGGCCTCCTCCGACCTCTGCCCATTCCTTATCGCCCAAGGTCTCAAATCTCCCTGGACTTCATCACGGGTCTCCCCCCTTCTGATGGCAACACCGCCATCCTGACCGTGGTGGATCGCAATTCCAAGGCCGCCCACTTCATTCCTCTCCCCAAATTACCCTCTGCCAAGGAGACGGCCCAGCTCATGGTGCAGCACATCTTCCGGATCCATGGACTGTCCGTGGACATGGTCTCTGACCGCAGCCCTCAGTTCTCGTCCCAGTTCTGGAAGGTGTTCTGCACCCTCATTGGGTCGTTGGCCAGCCTGTCCTCTGGGTTCCACCCCCAGTCTAACGGCCAGTCGGTGCGAGCCAACCATGACCTCGAGACCACCCTGCACTGCCAGGTCTCCGCCAACCCCACCACCTGGAGCCAGCAGCTGGTGTGGGTGGAATACGCCCGCAACACCCTTCCCTGCTCTGCCATGGGCCTATCACCATTTGAGTGTTCCCTTGGGTATTAGCCCCCACTCTTCCCTGAGCAGGAAGAGGAGGTCGGCATACCTTCTGCCCAGATGTTTGTCTACCGCTGTCGTCGTACCTGGAAGAGAGCACTCCTCAAGACCACCTCCAGGTATCGACAACAAGCGGATCACCATCGGACCCCGGCTCCCCGGTATCGTCTCGGGCAGGAGGTATGGCTATCCACCCGGGATCTGCCCCTCCGGGTGGAATCCGGCAATCCTTCCCCCCGGTTTATCGACCCGTTACCCATCTCCAAGATCATTAGCCCCTCTGCTGTTCATCTTCTGTTGCCCCGTACCCTTTGTATTCATCCCACCTTTCATGTCTCCAGAGTCAAACCCATGTCTCACAGCCCTTTGTCTCCCTGAGCCTGTCTGCTACCCGGTACCGTTGCCCCACCTCTGGTTTACTGAGCCCTGCCTGCCTTGACCTGTCCATTGTCTGTCCCTGTTGGAATATTAAGCTATTGTTTATTCGACGTGGTCTGCATCTGGGTTGTACCTTCACACCTGATATACAGTATGGTGCATGGATGGACTTCTCATTCCCCTGATTTGGACCTACCTGATTACAAACATATTCCCCTCCATGTGTCAATACTTCTAAGCAGGCAGTAGTAATATCCAACTGAATGGATGTCGATATTACATTGATTGTTTACATTGTGGCCAACCCTCAGCTGGGACCAGTGTTAAGTCAGGACATTCAGGAAGCATTTATCATACATACCATACTACATAGATGTAGGATTATTTTCCTGCTGAAGCAAACTGGCTCAAAATTAAGATCCTACATCTGGAGAATTATCCAGTCTGTAGGTGGTCCAACATTAACAATGAGGTATATTCATTGTGTTTCATGTAAGATGTCATCCCTCATGGTTGCTGACTGTTCTCTTCTGTCTGTCTCCACAGAGAGCGGCACAGTGAGGATTGTGGGAGGTAACATAACAGTGGCCCAGGGCCACCAGGCCATCTTCCGGTGTGAGGCCTCTGGTTGGTTCCCTAAGCCCACAGTGAGCTGGGTGGTGGATGGGGTCGTGGTGGACCAGAACAGCTACAACAGTAGCAGTGAGGCTCTGGACGGTCTGTATAACTCCATCAGCCTCCTCACTGTCCGTGGGGTCAACAGTGTCCAAGTGAAGTGCCTGGCCAGCGTATCTGCCCTGACCACCCCACTGTCCAGCTCCATCTACCTGGTGGTTGGTAAGAACTCTTCTGACTCTTCTGTCTGTCCAGGACCTGCGCCAGAACAAATCAGTTGGAAAGGCATTTGATTTCCATAGGGGGGCACGTTTTGTTTACGGGACAAGAGCATGCACACATTTTAAATTCGTTTTTATAGTAAATACATGTAATATAACTGTAGAAATGTATCAAATAAAATTTTATGGTTAGCACATGGTTAGCAGATGTTAATGCAAGTGTAGGGAAATGCTTGTGCTTCTAGTTCCGACAGTGCAGTAATATCCAACAAATAATCGAACAGTTCCACAACTACCTAATACATACAAATCTAAAGGGATGGAATAAAAATATGTACATATAAATATATGGATGAGCGATGACCGAGCAACATAGGCAAGATGCAATACGTGGTATAAAATACAGTACAGTTGAAGTCGGAAGTTTACATACACCTTAGCCAAATACATTTAAACTCAGTTTTTCACAATTCCTGACATTTAAACCTAGTAAAAATTCCCTGTCTTAGTTCTGTTAGGATCACCACTTCATTTTAAGAATGTGAAACGCCAGAATAATAGCAGAGAGAATGATTAATTTTAGCTTTTATTTCTTTCATCACATTCCCAGTGGGTCAAAAGTTTACATACACTCAATTACTATTTGGGAGCATTGCCTTTAAATTGTTTAACTTGGGTCAAACGTTTCGGGTAGCCTTCCACAAGCTTCCCACAATAAATTGGATTAATTTTATCCTATTCCTCCTAACAGAGCTGGTGTAACTGAGTCAGGTTTGTAGGCCTCCTTGCTTGCACACGCTTTTTCAGTTCTGCCAACACATTTTCTATAGGATTGAGGTCAGGGCTTTGTGATGGCCACTCCAATACCTTCACTTTGTTGTCCTTAAGCCATTTTGCCACAATTTTGGAAGTATGCTTGGTGTCATTGTCCGTTTGGAAGACCCATTTGCGACCAAGCTTTAACTTCCCTCCCTCACGACGCCAGGACAGCGGAGTCAATCACCACCTTCCGGAGACACCTGAAACCCCACCTCTTCAAGGAATACCTGGGATAGGATAAAGTCATCCTTCTAACCCCCCCCCTTAAAAGATTTTGATGCACTATTGTAAGTGGTTGTTCCACTGGATATTATAAGGTGAATGCACCAATTTGTAAGTCGCTCTGGATAAGAGCGTCTGCTAAATGACTTAAATGTAAATGTAAATGATGTCTTGAGATGTTGCTTCAATATCTCCACATAATTTTTCTTCCTCATGATGCCATCATCTAAGTGCACCAGTCCCTCCTGCAGCAAAGCACCCCCACAACATGATGCTGCCACCCCCGTGCTTCATGGTTGGGATGGTGTTCTTCGGCTTGCAAGCATCCCCCTTTTTCCTCCAAACATAACAATGGTCATTATGGCCAAATAGTTCTATTTTTGTTTCATCAGACCAGAGGACATTTCTCCAAAAAGTACGATCTTTGTCCCAATGTGCAGTTGCAAACCATAGTCTGGCTTTTTTATGGCAGTTTTGGAGCAGTGGCTTCTTCCTTGCTGAGTGGCCTTTCAGGTTATGTCGATATAGAACTCGTTTTACTGTGGATATAGATACTTTTGAACCTGTTTCCTCCAGCATCTTCACAAGGTCCTTTGCTGTTGTTCTGGGATTTATTTGCACTTTTCGCACCAAAGTACGTTCATCTCTAGGAGACAGAACGCATCTCCTTCCTGAGCGGTATGACGGCTGCGTGGTCCCATGGTGTTTATGCTTGCATACTATTGTAGGTACAGATGAACGTGGTACCTTCAGGCGCTTGGAAATTGCTCCCAAGGATGAACCAGACGCGTGGTGGTCTACAATTTTTTTTGGAGGTCTTGGCTGATTTCTTTAGATTTTCCCATGATGTCAAGAAAAGAGGCACTGAGTTTGAAGGTAGGCCTTGAAATACATCCACAGGTACAGCTCCAATTGACTCAATTGATGTCAGTTAGCCTATCAGAAGCTTCTAAAGCCATGACCACATTTTCGGGAATTTTACAAGCTGTTTAAAGGCATAGTCAGCTTAGTGTATGTAAACTTCTGACCCACTGGAATTATGATACATTGAATTATAAGTGAAATAATCTGTCTGTAAACAATTGTTGGAAAAATTACTTGTGTCATACACAAAGTAGATGTCCTAACCGACTTGCCAAAACTATAGTTTGTTAACAAGAAATTTGTGGAGTGGTTGAAAAACGAGTTTTAATGAGTCCAACCTAACTGTATGAAAACCTCTGACTTCAACTGTATATACATATGAGATGAGTAATGTAAACATTATTAAAGTGGCATTATTTCAAGTGAATAGTAATCCATTTATTAAAGTGGCCAAGGATTCGAGTCTGTATGTAGGCAGCAGCCTCTCTGTGTTAGTGATGGCTGTTTAACAGTCTTATGGCCTTGAGATATAAGCTGTTTTTCAGTCTCTCGGTCCCAGCTTTGATGACCTCGCCTTCTGGATGGTAGCGGGGTGTACAGGCAGTGGCTCGGGTGGTTGTTGTCCTTGATGATCTTACATTTTAATGTGCATGAACACAACCAGTCTGTTTTTATCTGATTGTCAAACAAATCACTTCAAAAGTAGGTTACCTTCGCACGTTTCTCTAAAATAATTCCAGCATCCAAACAGTACACTGTGCACCCGCCAACTTTCCTTCAATTTGCAAGTGGCTGAAACTATCTCACCAGAGAAACCATCCGAGCGTGTGAAACAGTGTTTTTCTGTCTTACTGTATGTAGCCCATGTATCTGATGCTGCCTGGCCAAAAGAGTATGATATGCAATACTCTTTTTGGCCAGGCAGCATCAGATACGTTGGCTACACATACTGAGACAGAGGGGCGCTGTTTTGCTCGCTCGGATTCTTTCTCCGGTGAGATAGGTTACCTTCGCACGTATCTGACATTGATCAGTCTTTCTGTTTGCTTCTCGATCAAATAAATGATAAATATTTAAATGTTTTATTTGGACAGGGAAGAAGGTAAGGTAGGGCGGGCCGTTCCCCCTACGGCCTGCCCATAGTGCCGGCCCTGTCTGGTCACTTCCAGTAGCCTGGACAGTACCTTCAACATGGATAGAATTTAGTGAGGTCTGCTTACACTGTCAGAAATGGGAACCCTTGCGGAGTCAGGAAAGGGAATTTATGGGTTCCTGGCCAAGTTGAGGTGCTGCCAAAAATCACAATTAAAAGCTGATGATCCTGGCTGGCCTTACAATTTTTAGAGCAATAAAAAATATGAGAAAATCTTCTGAGAAAGGATAAGAGCTACCTCCCTTAACATATGCCTTTGTACTGTTCTGTGGGACCGTGATTATTTTTCCATAATTACTTATTACATTAATAAATAAGTGAATGAATTCTTTGTTTATACAGGTAGATACTTAACTTGTATCATGTATGTATTTATTCCAATAGCACAGAGGCTCCATATTACATGTACATGAAAACTCCCATATATTGCCATTTATAATTTTCTGTAGTTCCGTCACACATTTTATTAGTTTAGTACTGTAACAACTAGTGGCAGGTTGGACTTACAATAGAACATACTGTCTCAATAGCCAACTGAGATTAAGGCTAAGATGTCAGTCTTCATTGTGATATTTACTAACCATACATACTAACTCACTAACTCTTACTTATCTTGAGACCACTGTTTCACCAGAGCCCCATGACTGGACTGTGCTCATCGCAGTCGTTTGTTCCATCGGTGGCTTCGCTCTGCTGGTGCTGCTCATCCTTGGAATCGTCTTCTGCTGCAAACGCAGAAAAGAAGCAAGTAAGAAGTCTTTCTTTAGCTTGTATCAAGGTCAAACCCCCTGTAGTCCAAGGAGCAGGAGTCATGCCCAAATCAAGCCTCTTGCTCTGTTTCACTGAAGAAAGTAGAAAACAAGTAGACTGAGTCAGGACAGGTCTCACTGATGTTCTCTATTAGGACAATGACAGGGTGACATATATGCAGAGGCCTTCATCTAAATACAGGACACACCAGTCAGAAAATATAGTGACGTTTGGCTCCCGCTGCTTGCCTCTCATCTGTCCGATGCATACAGGATAGCTCAACAAGCAACAGACTTCAAGGAGATGCCAACAAAGAGATTGACTTGCAGTAAACTTTCTAATGAGTATGAAGGTTAATGTATGATCATTTGTGGATGTAGATTACTCACTGTCTGAAAGGGTACACATGAGGTCTAATATCAAAACTCTGACTATAGGTCTATAACACCTACCAGTAGGCCTATATGTCTAGGGACAAATCTTGGAGAATTAATTCGGTCACACTTTATTTAGATAGTCTGGATTTTCCATCTGTAGTTGCTCTACTGATGGTCATACTATCAACAAACTATCTGTTGATAAGCAAGTGCTTGCTAAGGTTAGGTTTAGAATAAGGGTTAGGTTAAGGTTAGGGTTAGACCTAGTGTTAGGGTTAGTAGATAGCCTGTAGATAGCATCTACAGATCGACTATCCAAATAAAGTTGGACCTACTACATTTACATTTAAGTCATTTAGCAGACGCTCTTATCCAGAGCGACTTACAAATTGGTGCATTCACCTTATAATATCCAGTGGAACAACCACTTTACAATAGTGCATCTAAATCTTTTAAGGGGGGGGGGCTTAGAAGGATTACTTTATCCTATCCCAGGTATTCCTTAAAGAGGTGGGGTTTCAGGTGTCTCCGGAAGGTGGTGATTGACTCCGCTGTCCTGGCGTCGTGAGGGAGCTTGTTCCACCATTGGGGTGCCAGAGCAGCGAACAGTTTTGACTGGGCTGAGCGGGAACTGTGCTTCCTCAGAGGTAGGGAGGCGAGCAGGCCAGAGGTGGATGAACGCAGTGCCCTTGTTTGGGTGTAGGGCCTGATCAGAGCCTGAAGGTACGGAGGTGCCGTTCCCCTCACAGCTCCGTAGGCAAGCACCATGGTCTTGTAGCGGATGCGAGTTTCAACTGGAAGCCAGTGGAGAGAGCGGAGGAGCGGGGTGACGTGAGAGAACTTGGGAAGGTTGAACACCAGACAGGCTGCGGCATTCTGGATGAGTTGTAGGGGTTTAATGGCACAGGCAGGGAGCCCAGCCAACAGCGAGTTGCAGTAATCCAGACGGGAAATGACAAGTGCCTGGATTAGGACCTGCGCCGCTTCCTGTGTGAGGCAGGGTCGTACTCTGCGAATGTTGTAGAGCATGAACCTACAGGATCGGGTCACCGCCTTGATGTTAGTGGAGAACGACAGGGTGTTGTCCAGGGTCACGCCGAGGCTCTTAGCACTCTGGGAGGAGGACACAAGGGAGTTGTCAACTGTGATGGCGAGATCATGGAACGGGCAGTCCTTCCCCGGGAGGAAGAGCAGCTCCGTCTTGCCGAGGTTCAGCTTGAGGTGGTGATCCGTCATCCACACTGATATGTCTGCCAGACATGCAGAGATGCGATTCGCCACCTGGTTGTCAGAAGGGGGAAAGGAGAAGATTAATTGTGTGTCGTCTGCATAGCAATGATAGGAGAGACCATGTGAGGATATGACAGAGCCAAGTGACTTAGTGTATAGCGAGAATAGGAGAGGGCCTAGAACAGAGCCCTGGGGGACACCAGTGGTGAGAGCACGTGGTGCGGAGACCGATTCTCGCCACGCCACCTGGTAGGAGCGACCTGTCAGGTAGGACGCAATACAAGCGTGGGCCGAGCCGGAGATGCCCAGCTCGGAGAGGGTGGAGAGGAGGATCTGATGGTTCACAGTATCAAAGGCAGCAGATAGGTCTAGAAGGATGAGAGCAGAGGAGAGAGAGTTAGCGTTAGCAGTGCGGAGAGCCTCCGTGACACAGAGAAGAGCAGTCTCAGTTGAATGCCCAGTCTTGAAACCTGACTGATTAGGATCAAGAAGGTAATTCTGAGAGAGATAGCAAGAGAGCTGGCCAAGGACGGCACGTTCAAGAGTTTTGGAGAGAAAAGAAAGAAGGGATACTGGTCTGTAGTTGTTGACATCGGAGGGATCGAGTGTAGGTTTTTTCAGAAGGGGTGCAACTCTCGCTCTCTTGAAGATGGAAGGGACGTAGCCAGCGGTCAAGGATGAGTTGATGAGCAAGGTGAGGTAGGGGAGAAGGTCTCCGGAAATGGTCTGGAGAAGAGAGGAGGGGATAGGGTCAAGTGGGCAGGTTGTTGGGCGGCCGGCCATCACAAGACGCGAGATTTCATCTGGAGAGAGAGGGGAGAAAGAGGTCAAAGCACAGGATAGGGCAGTGTGAGCAGGACCAGCGGTGTCGTTTGACTTAGCAAACGAGGATCGGATGTCGTCAACCTTCTTTTCAAAATGGTTGACAAAGTCATCCGCAGAGAGGGAGGAGGGGGGGGAGGAGGATTCAGGAGGGAGGAGAAGGTAGCAAAGAGCTTCCTAGGGTTAGAGGCAGATGCTTGGAATTTAGAGTGGTAGAAAGTGGCTTTAGCAGCAGAGACAGAAGAGGAAAATGTAGAGAGGAGGGAGTGAAAGGATGCCAGGTCCGCAGGGAGGCGAGTTTTCCTCCATTTCCGCTCGGCTGCCCGGAGCCCTGTTCTGTGAGCTCGCAGTGAGTCGTCGAGCCACGGAGCAGGAGGGGAGGACCGAGCCGGCCTGGAGGATAGGGGACAGAGAAAATCAAAGGATGCAGAGAGGGAGGAGAGGAGGGTTGAGGAGGCAGAATCAGGAGATAGGTTGGAGAAGGTTTGAGCAGAGGGAAGAGATGATAGGATGGAAGAGGAGAGAGTAGCGGGAGAGAGAGAGCGAAGGTTGGGACGGCGCAATACCGTCCGAGTAGGGGCAGAGTGAGAAGTGTTGGATGAGAGCGAGAGGGAAAAGGATACAAGGTAGTGGTCGGAGACTTGGAGGGGAGTTGCAATGAGATTAGTGGAAGAACAGCATCTAGTAAAGATGAGGTCAAGCGTATTGCCTGCCTTGTGAGTAGGGGGGGAAGGTGAGAGGGTGAGGTCAAAAGAGGAGAGGAGTGGAAAGAAGGAGGCAGAGAGGAATGAGTCAAAGGTAGATGTGGGGAGGTTAAAGTCACCCAGAACTGTGAGAGGTGAGCTATCCTCAGGAAAGGAACTTATCAAGGCGTCAAGCTCATTGATGAACTCTCCAAGGGAGCCTGGAGGGCGATAAATGATAAGGATGTTAAGCTTGAAAGGGCTGGTAACTGTGACAGCATGGAATTCAAATGAGGAGATAGACAGATGGGTCAGGAGAGAAAGAGAGAATGTCCACTTGGGAGAGATGAGGATTCCAGTGCCACCACCCCGCTGGCTCGAAGCTCTAGGGGTATGCGAGAACACGTGGGCAGACGAGGAGAGAGCAGTAGGAGTAGCAGTGTTATCTGTGGTAATCCATGTTTCCGTCAGCGCCAGGAAGTCTAGGGACTGGAGGGTAGCATAGGCTGAGATGAACTCAGCCTTTTTGGCCGCAGACCGGCAGTTCCAGAGGCTGCCGGAGACCTGGAACTCCACGTGGGTCGTGCGCGCTGGGACCACCAGGTTAGAGTGGTCCCATTCATCTTGGCATTATTACCATCAACAAAAGCAACACATGTCTATACCTGATTCATTATTATTTTCTCTCTGTGGTTCATTTCAGAATCCAGCTACCAGAAGGAAATGGGGTAAGAGAGTTCTGCTACCATTTTGTCCCCAATTACCAGATCAGTTACCTTGATCATTATGTGAGGTTTATAGTGTGATTGTTGCAGTGAAGTGTTTGATGTTTCCCAGGAGAACGAGGTCCCAGATCCAGATGAGTGGTGGTGCAGTGGGACAGAGACAGGGCAAGGATAACCCTGCATACGTGATAGACGGCCAAACAAGTAGGAGCTATCATTTCTGTCTTTACACACACACACAAACGCACACACATGCGCCCGCATAGGCACTTATGCCTACACACAGATTGTAATGACATTTTCGATTAACAGAACACATTTTTAATGTTAACAAAATTCTTTAAGTTATGCCATGGTATGTTAATATAAGCCTCTTGCTGTCACATGTTCACAGCCATGCTGTCACATGTGTACACATTCTTCTATCCCTGGAAAAACTCCAATGGTAAAACACTGAGATGTATCTTTCTTACAGCAGGTGTCACCCACAGTGAATTCAACGACAGTGGTTACATCCGGACTAACTATACAAAACATTTTGAGGTACGTATAATACATTGACACATGAGGTGGCCTCTAGATTTAAATGTGGATTTATTAATTTGTTCAGATGCCAATTTATTCTGTATGATTTATTTACAGTGTAATTGATTCGTTTTCATTACAGTAATGAGTCTGGTAAGAAGTACCTCATAAAACTTAACAAATGTAATATTAAAGTCAACTGTAATAAGTCATAACCTAAGAATTTCAGGGTGATTGCATTTTCAGCTGAAGATTATTAGTCATTTTACATTTTAGTCATTCAGCAGACACTCTTATCCAGAGCGATTTACAATACTGAGTGCATATGTACTTTTTCATACTGGTCCCGCGTGGGAATCGAACCAACAACCCTAAAAGAGAGAGTGCGAGAGAGCTGTAAAGTGTTACTGTGCTCTTTCATTACCTAAATGGGAGAGGTTAAACATAAACTGTAAACCACATGTATCATTTGGGACACATTTAGGGAAGAGTATACACTGTAAACTATGTTTTGCTTTTGTTTACCAGATTCCTGATCTTGTCAACGGTAACCAGGTAGCAAATGGCCATGCCAGTGCATACAACATCCTGGGTGGAACTGGTGTCAGGAAACACAGACATGTTACTATTGTGTGAAGGAATTGTACAATCTTACTCACATACAGCAGAATCAAGCTGTAAAATATGTCAAATGTTCTCTAAATGTTTTAATGTTGCCCTTCTCTGCTCTTCATGTTATCATTTTGGAAACTTCCCCAACTTTTGAAACAAAGTGGTGTCTCTATTTTGGAACTAAGCCTCAAAGCGTTTGCTTGTAGGGAAACCTACCAGGCCAAATAATGTCAAAACACATCTATATCAACTAAGGGCAGGGGCATATGATGCCAACCAAACAATTTCTCCTTGAGTTTTAGGAGCACATCAGAGGGGTAAAGGGCATCATCTGCTTTTTAAACTTCTGTATGGGGAGCAGAGTAAACTTGAAAAACCAGGTTGACCAATTGAGGTCGAAAGATCTCTTTCACAAGGGAGACCTGGAGGGGGCCAATGTTTATTAAAGTACATGGAAGATAAATAATTGTCACACTCGGCAAGCTATGCATTTCTATATGGTTTTATATAATGGCAAACTGTGTGTAAATTAGTCCATAAGCACGCACCCAAATTCTCTTTGACAGTAAGGTTTGGCCATGCAAGGTAAATGTGATGGAAACTCTGACAAACTGATTGATGCACCAAGGCCTGCCTCTCAATCGTCATGAGCACAGGGCTCCATAACTCTGTTAGGTTAAGAGCTTGTCCCCCCACAGCCCCAGCACCGCCACATTTCTATCTACTGTACCAGCTAGCATTGTGGTGGGCCTCATAAATTCAGCATGATTGAACCAGAGGTTTATGACAGTGAGCTGAAGTGCTCAGAGAGAATCCTCCACATTTCCTTCAGCCCATAAGAAGGTGTCTGAGTCTGTTGGAACTCTCACTGCTCCAGCCATTCAGGTTTAGGCCTATATCAATGTTCAAATGTATTCTCTTCTGGAATGTTACCCCATAGGTCTATTTTGTTAATGGCATGTATGCAATGTGATTTGCTAGACATATTGAGAAGTGCAATTACCCGAGACTAGGGTTGCAAAATTCTGGTAACTTTCCAGAAATGTCCAGGTTTTCTAGAAATCCAGGAAGGCGGATTCCATTTCCTGCTTATTCCCTCCTAATTTCAGGAATCATCCGGAAAACCAGGGAATGTATTTCAACCCTACCCGAAACAAAGTTTTGTCATACTCCAAAAACATGATGGTGTAGCAATTTCCTATAAGAGTCTTCCATCATTATCATAGTGTAATAACTTCATAATCATGGGCCTTTTTGTTCAAACAGAACATAATCATAATAAATCAATTCTATATTTATAATAAAAATGACACCAATTCCATATGAGCGACCTCCATTCCATTTAACAATTGTTTACTGTAATACGCAACATCTTGTAATTGTGAGGTAGGGATTTACCAGATGAAGTATGTCAAATTGTTTTGACCGGGTCAAGTCTAGTGATGTATGATGTAATCAAATAAACACTTTCTAATTTTCCTACCAAAGACATTACCGTGACTAATATGACGTTTCAGAGTGCAACATAAGCATGGTAAATAATATCGACCATTTCAGAGGTAAAGTTTCCAAAAGCCATGGGGTGTAAAAGCCATGGAGAGTCAATCGGTCAGCCTGCATCAGTGGATCTCAGTGCTTTCTAATCTGAAATGACATCATCTGCATCATGGTGTTACATAACAATTCTGCTTGGACTAATGAAGCAATTAAAGAGGATGGTTGACAGAAATACACTCAACCACACATACAAGGACGTTCTACCTCAAACCTACAATACCAGTCAAAGGTTTGGACACACCTACTCATTCAAGGGTTTTTCTTTATTTTTACTATTTTCTACATTGTAGAATAATAGTGAAGAGATAAAAAACTATGAAATAACACATATGGAATCATGTTATAACCCAAAAATATATTTTAGATTTAAGATTCTTCAAAGTAGCCACCCTTTGCCTTGATGACAGCTTTGCACACTCTTGGCATTCTCTCAACCAGCTTCATGAGGTAGTCACCTGGAACGCATTTCAATTAACAGGTGTGCCTTTTAAAAAATGTATTTGTGGAATTTCTTTCCTTCTTAATGCGTTTGAGCCAATCAGTTGTGTTGTGACAAGGTAGGGGTGGTATACAGAAGATAGTCCTATTTGGTAAAAGACCAAGTCCATATTATGGCAAGAACAGCTCAAATAACCAAAGAGAAATGACAGTCCATCATTACTTTAAGATATGAAGGTCAGTCAAGAACTTTGAAAGTTTCTTCAAGTGCAGTCGCAAAAATGATCAAGCGCTATGATAAACTGGCTCTCATGAGGACCGCCACAGGAAAGGAAGACCCAGAGTTACCTCTGCTTTTGAGGATAAGTTCATTAGAGTTACCAGTCTCAGAAATTGCAGCCCAAATAAATGCTACACAGAGTTCAAGTAACAGACACATCTCAACATCAACTGTTCAGAGGAGACTGTGTGAATTAGGCCTTCATGGTTGAATTGCTGCAAAGAAACCACTTTTAAAGGACGCCAATAAGAAGAAGAGACTTGCTTGGGCCAAGAAACACGAGCAATGGGCATTAGACCGATGGAAATCTGTCCTTTTGGTCTGATGAGTCCAAATGTGAGATTTTTGGATCCAACCGCCATGTCTTTGTGAGGCGCAGAGTAGGTGAACGGATGATCTCTGCATGTGTGGTTCCCACCATGAAGCATGAAGGAGGAGGTGTGATGGTGTGGGGGTGCTTTGCTGGTGACACTGTCTGTGATTTATGTAGAATTCAAGGCACACCTAACTAGCATGGCTACCACAGCATTCTGCAGTGATACGCCATTCCATCTGGTTTGGGCTTAGTGGGACTATCATTTGTTTTTAACAGGACAATAACCCAGGACAATGACCCAACATACCCATCATACCTCCAGTGAAATGACGCTGACAGAGATGGTCGACTCGCTTCAGGTTCTTAGAAAACTATGCAGTTATTTGTTCTTTTATGTATTATTTCTTACAGTGGGGGGAAAAAGTATTTAGTCAGCCACCAATTGTGCAAGTTCTCCCACTTAAAAATATGAGAGAGGCCTGTAATTTTCATCATAGGTACACGTCAGCTATGACAGACAAAATGAGAAAAAAAATCCAGAAAATCACATTGTAGGATTTTTTATTAATTTATTTGCAAATTATGGTGGAAAATAAGTATTTGGTCACCTACAAACAAGCAAGATTTCTGGGTCTCACAGACCTGTAACTTCTTCTTTAAGAGGCTCCTCTGTCCTCTACTCATTACCTGTATTAATGGCACCTGTTTGAACTTGTTATCAGTATAAAAGACACCTGTCCACAACCTCAAACAGTCACACTCCAAACTCCACTATGGCCAAGACCAAAGAGCTGTCAAAGGACACCAGAAACAAAATTGTAGACCTGCACCAGGCTGGGAAGACTGAATCTGCAATAGGTAAGCAGCTTGGTTTGAAGAAATCAACTGTGGGAGCAATTATTAGGAAATGGAAGACATACAAGACCACTGATAATCTCCCTCGATCTGGGGCTCCACGAAAGATCTCACCCCGAGGGGTCAAAATTATCACAAGAACGGTGAGCAAAAATCCCAGAACCACACGGGGGGACCTAGTGAATGACCTGCAGAGAGCTGGGACCAAAGTAACAAAGCCTACCATCAGTAACACACTACGCCGCCAGGTACTCAAATCCTGCAGTGCCAGACGTGTCCCCCTGCTTAAGCCAGTACATGTCCAGGCCCGTCTGAAGTTTGCTAGAGAGCATTTGGATGATCCAGAAGAGGATTGGGAGAATGTCATATGGTCAGATGAAACCAAAATAGAACTTTTTGGTAAAAACTCAACTCGTCGTGTTTGGAGGACAAAGAATGCTGAGTTGCATCCAAAGAACACCATACCTACTGTGAAGCATGGGGGTGGAAACATCATGCTTTGTGGCTGTTTTTCTGCAAAGGGACCAGGACGACTGATCCGTGTAAAGGAAAGAATGAGTGGGGCCATGTATCGTGAGATTTTGAGTGAAAACCTCCTTCCATCAGCAAGGGCATTGAAGATGAAACATGGCTGGGTCTTTCAGCATGACAATGATCCCAAACACACCGCCCGGGCAACAAAGGAGTGGCTTCATAAGAAGCATTTCAAGGTCCTAGAGTGGCCTAGCCAGTCTCCAGATCTCAACCCCATAGAAAATCTTTGGAGGGAGTTGAAAGTCAGTGTTGCCCAGCGACAGCCCCAAAACATCACTGCTCTAGAGGAGATCTGCATGGCGGAATGGGCCAAAAAAACAGCAACAGTGTGTGAAAACCTTGTGAAGACTTACAGAAAACGTTTGACCTGTGTCATTGCCAACAAAGGGTATATAACAAAGTATTGAGATAGACTTTTGTTATTGACCAAATACTTATTTTCCACCATAATTTGCAAATAAATTCATAAAAAATCCTACAATGTGATTTTCTGGATTTTTTTTCTCATTTTGTCTGTCATCGTTGAAGTGTACCTATGATGAAAATTACAGGCCTCTCTCATCTTTTTAAGTGGGAGAACTTGCACAATTGGTGGCTGACTAAATACTTTTTTCCCCCACTGTACATTGTTATCCTAGAAAATCTAAAATTTTATTACATACAGCCAGGAAGAACTATTGGATATAAAAGCGATGTCAACTTACCATCATTACGACCAGTAATACGTGTCAAGCGGATCCTTTGCTCGGACCCCCACCCTGGACATGCGATCTTATCCCAGAGGCCGACCCAAAAAAAACGGACGCCGCAGGAAAGGCAGACGGAGCGGCCTACTGGTCAGACTCAGAAGACGAGCACACCATCCACCACTTCCGAGCATGTTACTCACCAATGTCCAATCTCTAGATAACAAGGTGAACAAAATTAGGGCACAAGTTGCCTTCCAGAGAGACATCAAAGATTGTAACATTCTGTTTCACGGAAACATGGTTCACTTGGGATATGTTGTCAGAGTCGGTACAGCCATCCGGTTTCTCCACGCATTGTACCGACAGAAACAAACATCTCTCTGGTAAGAAGAAGGGGTGGGGTGTATGCCTTATGATTAACGACTCATGGTGTAATCACAACAACATACAGGAACTCAAGTCCTTTTGTTCACCTGACCTAGAATTCCTTACAATCAAATGCCGACCACATTATCTTCCAAGACAATTCTCTTTGATTATAGTCACAGCCATGTATATCCCCCCCAAGCAGATCCCTCGCCAGCCCTGAAATAACTTCACTGGACTCTATGTAAACTGGAAATTATACATCCTGAGGCTGCATTTACTGTAGCTGGAGATTTTAACAAAGCTAACCTAAGAACAATTCTGGTAGTATTCTGGATCATTGCTACTCGAACTTCCGCGATGCATACAAAGCCCTCCCCTGCCCTGCCTTTGGCAAGTCTGACCATTACTCCATTTTGTTGCTCCCAGCCTATAGACAGAAACTAAAACAGGAAACGTCCATGCTCAGGTCAATACAATGCTGGTCTGACCAATCGGATTCCACGCTTCAAGATTGCTTCGATCATGGGGACTGGGATATGTTCCGGATAGCCTCAGACAACAACATTGATGTATACGCCGACTCTGTGAGCGAGTTTATTAGCTAGTGCATCGGAGATGTCGTGTCCTCTGTGACTATTAAAACCTTCCCTAACCAGAAACAGTGGATTGATGGCAGCATTCGCACAAAACTGAAAGCGCGAACCACCGCTTTTAATCATGGCAAAGCGACCGGAAACATGATCGAATAGAAACAGTGCAGCTTTTCCCTCTGCAAGGCAGTCAAACAAGCGACGTGTCACTATAGAGACAATGTAGAGTCGCAAATCAACGGCTCAAACATGATATGTGGCAGGGTCTAGTCAATCACGGATTACAAAAAGAAAACCAGCCCCATTGCGGACATCCACGTCTTGCTCCCAGACAAATTAATCAACTTCTTTGCTCACTTTGAGGACAATACAGTGCCACTGACACGGCCCGCTACCAAAGCCTGTAGCTCTCCTTCTCCGTGGCCAATGTGAGTAAAACATTTAAACGTGTTAACCCTCGCAAGGCTGCCGATCCAGACGGCATCCCTAGCCGTGTCCTCAGAGCACGCGCAGACCAGGTGACTGGTGTGTTTACGGACATATTCAACCAATCCCTATTCCAGTCTGTTGTCCCTACATGCTTCAAGATAGCCACCATTGTTCCTGTTCCCAAGAAAGCTAGGGTAACTGAACTAAATGACTATCACCCCATTGCACACACTTCTGTCATCATGAACTGCTTTGAGAGACTAGTCAAGGATCATATCACCTCCACCCTACCTGATACCCTAAACCCACTCCAATTTGCTTACCGCCCCAATCAGTCCACTGACGATGCAATTGCGATCACACTGCACACTGCACACTGCACACTGCACAATCCCATCTGGACAAGAGGAATACCTATGTAAGAATGTTGTTCATTGACTACAGCTCAGCATTTAACACCATAATACCCTCCAAACTTGTCACTTAGCCCGAGACCCTGGGTCTCGACCCCGCCCTGTGCAACTGGGTCCTGGACTTTCTGACGGGCCGCCCCTAGGTGGTGAAGGTAGGAAACAACATCTCCACCCCGCTGATCCTCAAAACTGGGGCCCCACAAGGGTGCGTTCTCAGCCCTCTCCTGTACTCCCTCTTCACCCATGACTGTATGGCCATGCACGCTTCCAACTCAATCATCAAGTTTGCAGACGACACTACAGTTGTAGGCCTGATTACCAACAATGACGAGACGGCCTACAGGGAGGAGGTGAGGGCCCTCGGAGTGTGGTGTGAGGAAAAAACCTCTCACTCAACTCCAACAAAACAAAGGAGATGATCGTGGACTACAGGAAACAGCAGACGGAGCACCCCCCCCCCCCCTCCACATCGACAGGAGACAGCAGTGGAGAAGGTGGAAAGTTTTAAGTTCCTCTCCGTACACATCACGGACAAACAGAAATGGTCCACCCACACAGACAACGTGGTGAAGAAGGCACAACAGCGCCTCTTCAACCTCAGGAAGCTGAAGAAATGTGGCTTGTCATCTAAAACGCTCACAAACTTTTACAGATGCACAATCGAGAGCATCCTGTCGGGTTGTATCACCGCCTGGTACGGCAATTGCACTGCCCTCAACCGCAAGGCTCTCCAGAGGGTAGTGCGGTCTGCACAATGCATCACCTACAGCACCCGATGTCACCGGAAGGCCGAAAAGATCATCAAGGACAACAACCAACAGAGCCACTGCCTGTTCACACCGCTATCATCAAGAAGGCGAGGTCAGTACAGGTGCATCAAAGCTGGGACCAAGAGACTGAAAAACAGCTTCTATCTCAAGGCCATCAGACTGCCACCACTAACATAGAGAGGCTGCTGCCAACATACAGACTCAAATCTCTGGCCATTTAACCTCTCTTGGTTACGCTAGCGTAGGTAGCGGAGGTGGGACGCCACCCACAGTTCACACTATTCAACAGCCAGTGAGAAATCAGAGCGCCAAATTCAAAACCACAAAATGTCATTATTCAAAGTTCTCAAACATATGACATTTTACACCATTTTAAAGATGCACGTCTCCTTAATGTAACCACATTGTCCGATTTCAAAAAGGCTTTACGGCGAAAGCATAAAGTTAGATTATGTTAGGACAGTTCCAACACAAGAAAAACCACACAGCCATTTTCCTAGCAAGGACAGGCGTCACAAAAAATAGAAAACCAGCTAAAATTATGCACTAAACTTTGACGATCTTCATCAGATGACACTCCTAGGACATCATGTTACACAATACATGCATTTTTTGTTCAATCAAGTTGATATTTATATCCAAAAACAGCATTTTACATTGGCGCGTGATGTTCAGAAAATATTTTGCCTCCAATACTGCCGGTGAATGAGCACAACAATTTACAAAAATACTCATCATAAACGTTGATAAAATATTAAACTGTTATTCAAAGAATTATAGATGAACATCTCCTTTGTGCAACCGCTGTGACAGATTTTTAAAAAAGCTTCACGGGGAAAGCACACTTTGCAATAATCTGAGTACTGCGCTCAGAAAAAGACATCAAGCAATACAGATACCCGCCATTTTGGAGTCATCTAAAATCATAAATGGCATTCGAAATATTCACTTACCTTTGATGATCTTCATCAGAAGGCACTTCCAGAAATCCCAGGTGCACAATAAATGTTGTTTTGTTCGATAAAGTCCATAATTTATGTCCAAATACCTCCTTGTTGTTTGCGGGTTCAGTAAGTTACTCTAAGTGTAGGAAGCGCGGCCAAAATGTCGCAACGAAAAGTCAAAAAAAGTTCTATTTACTTTCGTTCAAACATGTCAAACGTTGTATAGCATCAATCTTTAGGGCCTTTTTAACTTAGAACTTCAATAATATTCCAACCGGACGATTCCAATGTCTTGAAAAACATTTTGGAACACAGCTACCCCTCACGTGAAAGCGCGCCAATGAACTCATGTGCTTTCCTGAGTCAATAACTTCCAACTTCCTTTGTTCGCTCTCTGTTCACCATAGACGCCTCAAACAACTTTCTAAAGACTGTTGACATCTAGTGGAAGCCTTAGGAAGTGCAAAATGAACCCTAAGTCACTGTGTGTTAGATAGGCAATGACTTGAAAAGACAACAAGAACCAGATTTCAAACTTCCTGGTTGGATTTTTCTCAGGTTTTTGCCTGCCATATGAGGTCTGTTATACTCACAGACATCATTCAAACAGTTTTAGAAACTTCAGGGTGTTTTCTATCCAAATATACTAATAATATGCATATTCTAGTTCCTGGGCCCGAGTAGTAGGCCGTTTAATTTGGGTACGTTTTTCATCCGGCCGTGAAAATACTGCCCCCTACCCAAGAGAGGTTAAATAAATGTACTTAATAAAGGTATCACTAGCCACTTTAATAATATTTACATGTCCTACATTACTCATCTCATATGTACATATTGTATTCTACACCATCTACTGCATCTTGCCTATGCTGCACGCCATCGCTCATCCATATATTTCTATGTACATATTCTTTTTCATCCTTTTACATTTGTGTGCATTTGTGTGTATAAGGTAGTTGTTGTGAATTTGTTAGATTACTTGTTAGATATTACTGCATAGTCGGAACTAGAAGCGCAAGCATTTCGCTGCACTCGCATTAACATCTGCTAACCATGTGTATGTGACCAATAAAATTTGATTTGATTTGTGCTGTGTAAGGGCTATTTGACCAAGAAGTAGAGTGATGGAGTGCTGCATCAGATGACCTGGCCTCCACAATCACCCGACCTCAACCCAATTGAGATGGTTTAGGATGAGTTGGACTGCAGAGTAAAGGAAAAGCAGCCAACAAGTGCTGAGCATATGTGGGAACTCCTTCAAGACTGTTGGAAAAGCATTCCAGGTGAAGCTGGTTGAGAAAATGCCAAGAATGTGGAAAGCTGTCATCAAGGCAAAGGGTGGCTACTTTGAAGAATCTAAAATATATTTCGATTTTTTTAATACTTTTTTGGTTACTACATGATTCCATATGTGTTATTTCATGATGTTGATGTTTTCACTATTAATTTACAATGTAGAACATAGTAAAAATAAAGAAAAACGTTTGAATGAGTAGGTGTGTCCAAACTTTTGACTAACCCTTATTTTACCAGGTAAATTGACTGAGATCACATTCTCATTTACAGCAACAACCTGAGGAATAGTTACAGGAAGGATGAATGAGCCAATTGAAAGCTGGGGATGATTAGGTGGCCATGATGGTGTGAGGGACAGATTGAGAATTTAGCCAGGACACTGGGGTTAACACCCTACTCTTACAATAAGTGTCATGGTATCGTTAGTGACCACAGAGAGTCAGGTCACCTGTATAATGTCCCATCCGAAAGACAGGACCCTGCACAGGGAAACGTCCCCAATCACTGCCCTGGGGCATTGGGATATACTTTTTAAGACCAGAGGAAAGAGTGCCTCCTACTGGCCCTTTAACACCACTTCTAGGAGCATCTGGTCTCTCATCCAGGGACTGACCAGGACCAACCCAGCTTAGCTTCAGAGGCAAGCCAGCAATGGGATGCAGGGTGGTATGCTGCTGGCTAAACTAAGGGTCTAAGGATGTGTTCTCTTTCTCAGCAGACTCAGTGGCATGGATAGAAGGCTCCTATGTAATACATCTCATGACTGGAACCCAACTCACATTTGTGGTAAACATAACAGAAGATTGTTGCTTTACAGGAGAAATGATGATAGACAATACACAGGAATCGCTTAAAGGCACATATATCTGAACATCTTTACAGTTGACGGAGTGCATGAATCCTCTGTAGGCTCTTGAGGTATATAGAGACTGACTGACATTTCAGTGGAAGGTTCAGTCCTTCCCAGCTCCTGATGACTCTAGATGGGTAATGAGGAGACATGTTGAGCCCACGGTGGTTGGTCCTGGTGTGAGGAGAGGGGCTGTGGAGGGCTGGCCTTGCGGTTGAGGACCAGGCAGCACCAGTTGAGCCCAGATTCTCTCCCAGAATCTTGCATAATGACAATCTTGCATAATGTTGTGCTATTTCTCTTTCCTCTTTGAATTATTTTTCTCATTCACCTTCCATTTTCACAGCTAAGATTTCATTACAAACTAATCAAAATAGCTATGGATTATTTTATCCTTTACCTATCCTCAGCTCAGAGCACATCTCACAGCTATCTTCTGACTATACTGTACACTGACAAGGTGAATTCAGGTGAAAGCTATGATCCCTTATTGATGTCACCTGTAAAATCCACTTCAATCAGTGTAGATGAAGGGGAAGAGACAGGTTAAATAAGGATTTTGAAGCTTTGCGACAATTGAGAATTGGATTGTGTATGTGTGCAATTCAGAGGGTGAATGGGCAAGACAAAAGATTTAGGTGCCTTGTACGGGGTATGGTAGTAGGTGCCAGGCGCACCAGTTTGAGTGTCAAGAACTGCAACGCAGCTGGGGTTTTCACACTCAACAGTTTCCAATGTGTATCAAGAATGGTCCACCACCCAAAGGACATCCAGCCAACTTGACACAACTGTGGGAAGCATTGAAGTCAGCATGAGCCAGCATCCCTGTGGAATGCTTTCGACACCTTGTAGAGTCCATGATCTGATGAATTGAGGCTGTTCTGAGGGCAAAAGCGGGTGCATCTCAATGTTAGGAAGATGTTCTTAATGTTTTGTACACTCAGTGTACATCAAGTAGACAGAAACTAAACAAGTCATATTTCCCCACACATAAATATGCAAGTTTTATCTCAGTCAGTCTCTTTCATAAAAACACTAAGGCAGGGTGCCAGCCTGGTTTGTGGTGGTGGCAGGGTACGGACAGCATAGGCTTTATTTGCGATTACAATTCAATTAATTTTAATCTCTTAATATGGAAATGCATTCCGATGCCCACAAGCGATGCAAAGCATCCACAAGTATTTATTGGAGCAAATTCACTCTGACTAGTCAGTGTGTGGTTGGTTTCCCTGCTGTATAACAGGGTCTGAACCCAGATGACCTGCTCTCGGTAGTCCAGGGACTGCCAGCCAAACGATTAACACTGCACTTGTACCCCACAACGCGTCAGCAGAGAGTAACTCACCCTGCTGTCTGGACCCAGATCGAACACCAATGCCCCCAGGAGCCTCGACGTTACACACACACACACACACACACACACACACACACACACACACACACACACACACACACACACACACACACATCTGAGTGATGACGAGATCTCTCTGTTCTTGTTTTAAGTTTGTGACTGCGTGTACACAACATGGCAGGAGATTAAAGAGCTCAACATTGGCTAATTTAGGCAGTCATTTAATTAGTTTGATTTAATTTGATTTCTTTCAATTGGCTGCTGCGGCCTTGGGCAGATAACTGCAGAAGTGAGAATTTGGAAGGTCAGCCAGCCAGTTCAGTTTATTATTCCACATTACTGTGCTGCATGTCCTGCAGCCTTAGGCTGGCTGTTTGCTGGTGGACAGTGGACTGTGTTGTTGCTAGAGCAGGCCTGACAGGATGAGAGGGAGTGACCAACAGGCAGACACCCCTAGCAATGGCAATGCAAACAAACCTTGGTGCAAGGAAATATGGTAACAGGCTAAATACGGACTAAGAATAATTTTAGGTTGTAAGTAACTGAAGAAAGGAAGTCAGATGAAAGAAAAGAGGGCTATGGGAAAACAAGATAAGACACACCATATGTCATCGACGTCCTGTGGTTTGAAGTCTATTTCCCCCCTCTGTGTCTACAGATCTAAATGATATTAATGACCATGCATATGAACGCAAATGAATCCATGTGTGAAACATTATTTTTGACATATTTTACGCACTACTTACAAAGCCTCCAGGGCTATGATTTAACATTCAGTCTGTGCTTGGCTGAGAATCATCGAGTCCACATTTTCGGCAGTGCTGTTTAATCCATAGCTGATATTTCTCTAATGTTTATGCTCAAACAGTGAAATAGAGGGTGTATAGAGTACGATTCATCATCAGCCACCAGGGACACTGAGACAACCATTTGGTAACACTTTTGAGAAGATTTTTTAAGTATTGTTTTTGATTGAATATGTTTGATTTGAATACATACTTGGACTTTTGTTGTTGTATTATCATACCTACAGGTCACTGAACCTGCACAATTATCTGAGTTATTACCCATTACTGTTGGCTAAGCACCAACTAGGCGTTTAATAGAAAGCTGATGTCTATACGAGATACAAGCTCCTTTACGAGACCACACTGTATAATATCTCCAGAGTATTCTGACTATCCTCTAGAAAATAATAATAAAATAACATTTCCTTATGACGTGTGTACTCAGAATACCTCCCCATCCCTCAGTGGTATGGTTTGAGGAACAATAGGAGCATCTACAGTTCAGCATCTTGATTGGTCACTCTGTGATTACTCTGAGAGGCTGCCTCAGTATCAAAAGTGTGATGGACTGCAGCCCACTTTGGTGCAATCTCGGCTTGACATCAGAGGAGGCTGGTGAGGGGAGGACGGATCATAATAATGGACGGAATGGAGTGAATTGAATGGTATCAAACTCATGGAAAACCAGGTGTTTGATGTGTTTGATACCATCCCATTTATTCCGTTTCAGCCATTACCATGAGCCTGTCCTCCCCATTTAAAGTGCCACCAGCCACCACTGATTGACACACAAGGAACAGCTAACAAAACATCTGAATAGAGAACACATCCCACCATCGGTCACAGCCAGGAAGAGTAGGTCTTCATGTTTTACTTATGTGATAATGCCCGAGAAGCCGGTGTTTGGAAGATCTTTTGGCACGGGTGTTGTTAGGCCCAAGACGAAGTCCAGGGCCGGCAAACCGTGCCAATATATCCCCCAAACACCAGCTTCGAGGGCGTTATCACTTTTATACAACGGGTTACCAACATATTCAAATAATGATTGACATATTTTCATTTAAAACGTTGTTCTGATTAATTTATTCATACTATTTCATCCTTCCACAAGATATAGTCCTGACACGTTCAGTCTTTTTGTTCTGTATCTATGGACGCGACCCAGTCATTTGTTCTAAATGTTCCATTGCCATACTGGCTGGCAACACTCTTATCCCTTGCTTACTAGCTAGCCAGCTATGACTAACAGTGAATCAAACAATTCAGCCAGAATAACAGCAACGTTTCTGCATTTTCATTTGTTTAAGCTGTTTTCTAGTGACATTTATTTGGATACATCCATAACAATGAGATAAATGGGGGCCTCCCGAGTGACGCAGCGGTCACCACAGACCCAGGTTTGATTCCAGGCTGTGTTATAGCCGGCCGTGACCGGGAGACCCATTAGGCGGCGCACAACTGGCCCAGCATTGTCTGGGTTAGGGCAGGGTTTGGCCGGCTGGGATTTCCTTGTGCCATTGGGCTCTAGCGACTCCTTGTGGCGGGTCGTGCGCCTGCAACCTGACTCTGGTGACCAGCTGGACGGCGTTTCCGCCGACACATTGGTGCAGCTGACTTCCGGGTTAAGTGAGCAGTGTGTCAAGAAGCAGTGCGGCTTGGCAGGATCGTGTTTCAGAGGACGCATGGCTCTCGACCTTTGCCTCTCCCAAGTCCGTAGGGGAGTTGCAGCGATGGGACAAGACTGTAACTACCAATTGGATATTGGCTGCTTTGAGGAGGGAGTCGAGAATGTGCCTTGTGCAGGCACAGACAATAGAGCCCATGTTAGTTTGAATCTTCAGTGTGAAAATTCTCTACATGAGAGGCCATTTCATTTGTGCATGTCATCATTGATTGCAGTCTGTTGTATTGACAGTGGAATATAACCGTTTATCAGTCGGTCCTGCATGTCCTAATACAGACTACCACTGAGACCACCACATTGTCTTTACAAATGCTCACCAGTAGATGGTTCTTGCCTATATGAACCTGACCTTAGCAATATGAGACCAACATTGCATCTGGGCTTGGCTTCAAATTGTCAGACTCGGCAAGTGTGGACTGCTTGGAGAGTCTGGGTTGCACAGTGCATCGGAAGGCATAGTTTTGGGAATGCATATAGGCTCCGGGGTCGTCTCCAAGTATAACATCTGACAGGGTAGAACTGCTTGGCTTAGTTTGATTTGTCACAAAATTAACTATTGTTTAAAAGGAAGCACAGTCAGGTAAAATGAGTGCCTAAACTGTGGTGTGCTGTCACAGTCTCATGTTCAGTAGGCTATTATACTTCTGGCCAGCCTGTATGTGTGTGTAAATACCATTAGTAACTATTAAAAAACAAACAATCCCCTACCATTGTAAGTTACTAAAGACATTAAAGCATGTTGGATGAATGATTAAATAATAAATAATGTAGATAGTATAACAAAAATGTATTTCTAAGAATGACTCACTACAAAAATGAACCTATGGAAAATAATTTAACCCGCCGATAAAGGTCACTTAAACAGGCAGCTGAATCAACCAATCAGCAGTGCCTGTAATAGGAATCCCTCACATTCTGTGCCTTACCAGAGTGGTTCCCAACTCCAGTCCTCATGTTGTCCCAACAGCACTCATTTTTATTGTAGCCCTGGACAAAAAACACCTGATTCAACTCATTGGAGAGACTGGTGATTAGTTGACATGTTGAATCAGGTGTGCTTGCCCGGGGCTACAATAAAAATGTGAACTGTTGGGGGTACTTGAGGACTGGAGTTTGGAACCAATGCCTTACCATTGCAGAGAGGAGATTCAGGAATATTTAGAGGACAAATGGAATTAAATTTAAAAAAAATAATATTGCAAAGAGTAGAACCACTGCCTTACCATGCCAAGCCTAACCCTCAGTAAAGGACAAAAGGACAGTGCGGGGCTGGCTGGAGGACTTTCCCCGTGCAGGCAGGCAGCCGTGCAGGCAGGCAGCCGTGCAGGCAGGCAGCCGTGCAGGCAGGCTGTCAACAGGGCAGCTGTCTCTGTCTCTTCACACTGGCCACAGGCAGAGGCGAGACTACTGGGATTAGATGCAAGTCGCCAGCCTGACACATAAAAACACACAGATGCTCTTCCAGACCCCTTACCCTCACTGCTGTTTACAGAATGCATTGCAGAGGGGGAGGGCGAGAGAGTAGATAGACATTATGAATCTGATATGTAGGGAATGAGACAGTGGGAGAGACAGGAAGAAGGGTTTCTTTTATAGGTAGGGCAAGAGTGTGTTTGTGTGTGCATGAGTATCAGGGTGTTTGTATGAGTGAGATAGGAGACTCAGAGTGTGAGTAAGTGTGGAACACATTATATATATATATATATATAGAGAGAGAGAGAGAGAGAGAGAGAGAGAGAGAGAGAGAGAGAGAGAGAGAGAGAGAGAGAGAGAGAGAGAGAGAGAGAGTAGAGACACAGATTCCCTGGAGCTGATTGGAAGGCCAAGTAAGCTGCGTGGGAGTAGGGGGTGTCACAGAGTGCTATTTAATTGCCCTCTCCAATTAAGACACCTCTATTAAAAGCAATAATGTGACCTGAAAAAGGAGAGCAGAGTGGTGACTCACAGCTGACTTTAGCTGTCTGTGCCAAGGCCAGAGCCAGCGTGACAGACAGACAGACAGGACAGTGAAACAGCCAATCAAGCTGAAATCCTCTCTGTGTTTACACAACCGTTTTTAGGTTTCATCAGAGTCTACTCAAATATTCCCCACATCAGAGGTTTATTCCACAGCCACCCTGACAGTATTTTTGCATTGTCTTTCGGTCAGAGAGTGAATGTGACTCAATGACAAGGCTACTCTTACCGCACACTAAGATATTCAGAGGTAATCGATTCGGGCTTTGTTCAAGAGCGCAATGATGATATCCTGCTTGCATAAGTAGTTTTGCAGAGTACCCACTGGGCACAGACATTTAGTTTTGATTTACATTTGGTTGAGTTGTCAACTAAAGTGAATTCAACGTGAAATCAACAAAACGTGTCACCATGTCATTGGATTTAGGTTAAAGGTTGGGTGAGAAAAGACAAAATTCCCTTATTTTGATTACTTTTTTCAAATCAGTTTTCCATGTAGATTTTTTGCAGAGTGGGTAGATGTTGTTCCTGAATGAACTCCAGTATGACCGCTAGAAAACTAAAGTTAATGATCTTGTTGCTTCATGTCATGATCTTTATTTCAAGCATCTGCCATATAGACCTCATAGAGATACATCCAAGTGACTGGAGTGAGCAGCTTGCCAATGATCTTGAATAATATTACAAACAGTTCAAAGTAAACTTCCTGTATGTTATGATATCAAATTGAGGTTAAATATCAATGCAAGCTGGTTATGAGGACTCGTGCATTGCTCATCTCAGAGCTGGTTCTGTGGAAAGATAGTGCTGTATCTTGCTGTGGGAACTGGGTGTGTGCTTAGAATGCAGGCCTGGACCGCTTCTTCTCACCAAATACCACTGGAGCTACTTAATCACCAGGAACTCACACCCTAAACTGTAACAATAATTCCTCTCACATCGATTGCTCGTCATCTGGCTCTCCAAGTTTTAACTGCCAAATGAATTATTGGGAACTGTTTATGCAAATACAGCTAAATGTTCTCACAGAATACCAATTAGACCCATAACCATAGAATTGTATTTTAACATAACGAACATGAAAAATTGAAGAGACTCCTTTTTTTACTGAACCGTGTGTAACAACAAACTCTGTGTCTCCCCTGGGGATTGTCTTTCTCTCTCTCTCTGTGTGTGTGTGTGTGTGTGTGTGTGTGTGTGTGTGTGTGTGTGTGTGTGTGTGTGTGTGTGTGTGTGTGTGTGTGTGTGTGTGTGTGTGTGTGTGTGTGTGTGTGTGTGTGTGGGTGGGTGTACATGTGCATGTTTGTGTGTAGTAGGGCTTAAACATTTCATTCCTGGATCCAGGTAAATCCATGCACAGAATGACTGATGATCAATGGAGGTTAAACATAGAGTGCTATTCCCCAATCCCCCTGACTGGCCCAGAGGGAGACAGGTGGGTCTGCTGGTTCTGATGCAGCTGGGTGCTCCAACTGGTTGTGATGTGGAACAGTGGCTGATTGAGAGTTAGCCAGTCTTACCTTGATTAATTTATGGAACACATACCTAAACAAAAGTGAGGCGGCCTTGAATCCAAATAACTACTCAGGTGAATCGATTATGGACGAAGCTACAAAGAAAAACATTAATCTCGGTAACAAGGATAAAGTGTGGAGACCTGAAAAACACTTTCCCTATGCCATTTTACAGATAAGGACAACCAAAGTCGTCAAAATGACTGCACTATGAAAGCTATAAACCTCTAAACCTTATCAAACAACAGAGCGGGCCAGTGGACTTGTGTAAATGGTGTGAAATGGATAGCTAGTTAGCAATGAGTGCTAATAGTGGTTGAATCAGTGATATCACTCACTCTGAGACCTTTAAGTAGTTGTTTTCCTTGCTCTGCAAGGGCTGAGGCTTTTGCAGAGCAATAGGTAATGGTGCTTTATGGGAGGCAGTTGTTGATGTGTTCAGAGGGTCCCTGGTCAAACACAGGTTGGTGTGAGGAGAGGGACAGAAGCAACACCGTTACATTAATGCTATTGACCCAGATCATTCAGTTGGGCTCTGCCCAGCTGCTGGGGTTGCTGCGTAGAAGGAGGAGGTCAAAGGGGGGTGAGTGTAACCGGTGTGAATTGGTGACATCACTCGCTCTGAGAGCTTGAAGTAGTTGTTTCCCTTGCTCTGCAAGGGCTGTGGCTTTTGTGGAGCAATAGGTAATGATGCTTCATGGGAGGCAGTTGTTGATGTGTTCAGAGGGTCCCTGGTTCGAGCCCAGGTTTGGGCAAGAAGAGGGACGGAAGCAATACTGTTACACTTGTTCAACCCAGCCAGTGAATAGAATCGATGCATCCCTTGCTTAAAACAAAAGCATAAAGCCTAACCATTGTTACTGGACAATAGGAGACTAATTGTAAACCCCTCCGAGACAGGAATCATAAACCATACCACTCCATGCTGTACAGACAGAACCCACTCATTTCTGTTGGTGGGTGATCTGCTAGTGCAGTGAGGCAGTCAGTGGCGGACTTACCATTAGGGAACTAAGGGATGGATCGAAATTTACATAATGGTTACCTGTAGGAAAAACGCGAAGATGAGAAGGAGTACTGGAGGTCAACTTTGATTGCTTGCTACTACTATAATTGATTTGATGAAAAACAATATGTTTCTTGCCCATGATGTATTTATCAGTAAGCCAGATTCGAGTAACTTACATTGTGGTGCTGAAACTTGAAGCAGCAGCTGCAGAGCAATCAATCCAAAATGGACAGCTCATGGTGCTGAAAGTAGGCAAATTCGAGAAGGCATAAATCCTTTTAACCGTCTTCATTTTAATTCGATTTTACTAACAACAAGAAAGCTTTGTGTTGGAGCCTATTTCTTCCTATTTAAGAAATAAGAGGTAGGCCTACCTGTTTGACAGATGACATTAGGCTATAGGCAGCATTTAGGTAAACACTTGTGACCTTCTGTCATTGTGTTAAGCCACAAAAGAAGAGTAGTCAGCAGTTAAAGCTTAAAAGTTTCTGGGGTAGAAAGGTAGGCCTACTCTGTCTGTGGTGGAAAGGTAGGCCTAACTTTTGAAAGTATCATGCTCAGATTCCTTAATTATTTGCAAGCAGGGACAGTTTCTTTGCGAACAAGACAATCTAATTTGGCATTGGAGAAATATGATAAAATGAACACATGGAAACTAGGTTGTTTTATTCAAGCATGCTTACACCCAACAGAAGACCCCACTCTTGCCTCCTCTCTACTGGGTCAAAATGGCAGACTTGGCACAGAGTAACAGTTGGAGTTCTACCCTGTTACTGTCATTTTGAGCTATGGCTAGGTTAAGCAAAGCTTCTATTTTATTGAGATATTTCAAGTGTCTATTTCATGCATTTCTAAATCAAGTCTGTGTTTTATGAACTGATTCTGGAGTTCTGTCCATTCTTAGCCCGTAATTTCTGTAATATGTGTGATATTACAAAATACGTAAAAGTATGTAGAAATACATGAAATCTATATAAAAGGCTATTTTTTCTCGGACCTGCAAATACAATTTTACTATAAAGGACATCTTTCCACCCCTACTCTTCTCCATGGTGGTCTGCAAACCCACAACCTTCTGGCCTGCAGCCCTGTGCGCCATTCCTGCGTTGCCATGTAATGCTTACAGGATGAAGAACAGTTTCTAAAACTGCATATCTAAGGCTCTGGTCTGTCCAAGAAGTGAGGGTAAATGTTAGGCATGTTGTCTGCTATCCACTTTATGTGTTAATTACTGTTATGGGTATAGGGGAGTGTCACTTTTTCAAGCGTTCAGGGAGGGTTTAGATAAAACATATTTTGCTGAAGGGAGGGCCATACATTTTCATTTCAGAGAGTTCCAATTTTCTCCACATGACCCTTATTATAAATAACATTCACTCCCTAATTGCCTGGGGCCTCATGTCATCAGAGGGCCTCTTGAAACTTGGCAAAATATCCTGTAATAATACATTATTTCTGTTATTTTGCCTTCCTCCTCCGTTTGTGAGGAATCTCCGATGTGCTCTATTATAACAAACGCATCGGTTTCTGTTTTCTTCCACCGGATTTGTCTGAAGCTTTTGAGAGGTTGGGGCTATTAGCTATTACGACCCATCCCTAAAAGCTATGACTCTCAGGAACACGTGCGTGCCTCTCTACGATGCTCCCAGGCAGTGCAGGACACGTTAGACGGGACTGTGACAAAACCTCAAATAAAAAAAATTATAACCTTATTATCTTCCCTGATGTTTTCCGGAACTTTCCAATACCTTTCTGATGCATTTCACTCACCTTGTGATGCAATTTAAAATAAATACACCTTTCCCATATTCAAGTCATTTGACATATTTTCTTATTAGCCTTATGAACATAGAAACTTGCTGTTTGTAACTGTGCTAGAATGGTTAAAAAAAAAAATACAGTGCATTTGGAAGGTATTCAGACTCCTTCACTTTTTCCACATTTTGTCATGTTACAGCCTTATTCTTATTCTAAAAAGCGAAAACAGGTTTTTAGACATTTTTGCAAAAAAATGTAAAACAAAAATACCTTATTTACATAAGTATTCTGACCCTTTGCTATGAGACTCACAATTGACCTCAGGTGCATCCCTTTTCCATTGACCATCCTTGAGATGATTCTACAACTTGATTGGAGTCCACCTGTGGTAAATTCAATTGATTGGACATGATTTGGAAAGGCACACACCTGTCTATATAAGGTCCCCAGTTGACAGTACGTCAGCGTAAAAGCCATGAGGTCGAAGGTATTGTCCGTAGAGCTCCGAGACAGGATTGTGTCTTTAAAAAAAAATAAAAATACTAGGCAAGTCAGTTAAGAAATAATTCTTATTTATAATAACAGCCTACCGGGGAACAGTGGGTTAACTGCCTTGTTCAGGGGCAGAATGACAGATTTTTACCTTGTCAGCTCGGGGATTCGTTCTAATCACTAGGCTTCCTCCGCCCCGAAAGAGGCATAGTGTAGAGGCACAGATTTGGAAAAGGGTACCAAAACATTTATTCAGCATTGAAGGACTCTCGGACCATGGGAAACAAGATTATCTGGTCTGATGAAACCAAGATTGAACTCTTTGGCCTGAATGCTAAGCGTCACGTCTACATGGAAACCAGGAACCACTTATCACCTGGCCAATACCATCCCTATGGTGAAGCATGGTGGTGGCAGTATCATGCTTTGGGGATGTTTTTCAGTGGCAGGGACTGGGATGCTAGTCAGGATCGAGGGAAAGATGAACAGAACAAAGTACAGAGAGATCCTTGAGGAAAACCTGCTCCAGAGAGCTCAGGACCTCAGACTGGGGGCGAAGATTCACCTTCCAACAGGACAACGACTCTAAGGATACAGCCAAGACAACGCAGAAGTGGCTTCGGGACAATGGGAGAAACTCCCCAAATACAGGTGTGCCAAGCTTGTAGCGTCATACCCAAGAAGAGTCAAGGCTGTAATCGCTGCCAATGGTGCTTCAAGAAAGTAATGAGTGAATGGTACGAATACTTATGTAAATGAAATATTTATACATTTCCAAAATGTCTAAAACCCTGTTTTTGCTTAGTTATTAAAGGGTATTGCATGTAGATTGATGAAGGGGAAAAAAACAATTTAATCAATTTTAGAATAAGGCAGTAACGTAACAAAATGTGGAAAAAGTGAAGGGGTCTGAATACTTTCCGAATGCACTGTATACATCGGTATTGGTCGATGTTGCAAAGAAAATATTAGATGTAGGTATTGGCCCATAATTTACACATCATGAATCCATAACTTGAAAGTGTAAAAACAGCCTGGAGGTGTGTTGGGTCATTGTCCTGTTGAAAAACAAATGATAGTCCCACTAAGCCCAAACCAGATAGGATTGCTTATCTGCAGTATGCTGTGGTAGCCATGCTGGTTAAGTGTGCCTTGAAACTAAATAAATCACATACAGTGTCACCAACAAAGCACACTCACACCTCCTCCTCCATGATTCATGGTGGGAATCACACATGCAGAGATAATCCGTTTACCTACCCGGCGTCTCACAAAGACACGTGGTTAGAACCAAAATCTCAAATTTGGACTCAAAAGGACAGATTTCCAACGGTCTAATGTCCATTGCTTGTGTTTCTTGGCCCAAGCAAGTCTCTTCTTCTTATTGGTGTCCTTTAGTAGTGGTTTCTTTGCATAAATTCGACCATGTAGGCCTGATTCACACAGTCTCCTCTGAACAGTTGATGTTGAGATGTGTCTGTTACTTGAACTCTGTGAAGCATTTTTTTGGGCTGCAATTTCTGAGGTTGGTAATTCTAATGAACTTATCCTCTGCAGCAGAGGTAACTCTGGGTCTTCCATTCCTGTGGCGGTCCTCATTGGAGCCAGTTTGATAGCGCTTGATGGTTTTTGCGACTGCACTTGAAGAAACTTTCAAAGTTCTTGACATTTTCCGTATTGACTGACCTTCATGCCTTAAAGTAATGATGGACTGTCGTTTCTCTTTGCTTATTTGAGCTGTTCTTGCCATAATATGGACTTGGTCTTTTACCAAATAGGGCTATCTTCTGTATACCCCCTTACCTTGTCACAACACAACTGATTGGCTCAAACGCATTAAGAAGGAAAGAAATTCCACAAATTAACTTTTAAGAAGGCACATCTGTTAATTGAAATGCATTCCAGGAGACTACCTCATGAAGCTGGTTGAGAGAATGCCAAGACCCACCACTGCGACCTGTATGCTCTCGTTGGCTGGCCCTCGCTTCATACTCGTCGCTAAACCCACTGGCTCCAGGTCATCTACAAGACCCTGCTAGGTAAAGTCCTCCCTTATCTCAGCTCGCTTGTCACCATAGCAGCACCCACCTGTAGCACGTGCTCCAGCAGGTATATCTCACTGGTCACCCCCAAAGCCAATTCCTCCTTCGGCCGCCTCTCCTTCCAGTTCTCTGCTGCCAATGACTGGAACGAACTTCAAAAATCTCTGAAACTGGAAACACTTATCTCCCTCACTAGCTTTAAGCACCAGCTGTCAGAGCAGCTCACAGATTACTGCACCTGTACATAGCCCATCTATAATTTAGCCCAGACAACTACCTCTTCCCCTACTGTATTTATTTATTTATTTTGCTCCTTTGCACCCCATTATTTATATTTCTACTTTGCACTTTCTTCCACTGCAAATCTACCATTCCAGTGTTTTACTTGCTATATTGTATGTACTTCGCCACCATGGCCTTTTTTACTCCATGTGTAACTCTGTGTTGTTGTATGTGTCGAACTGCTTTGCTTTATCTTGGCCAGGTCACAATTGTAAATGAGAACTTGTTCTCAACTTGCCTACCTGGTTAAATAAAGGTGAAAAAAAGGAAAAAAAGGTGTCATCAAGGCAAAGGGTGGCTATTTGAAGAATCTCAAATCAAAAATATATTTTGATTTAACACTTTTTTTGGTTACTAAATTATTCCATATGTGTTATTTCATAGTTTTGATGTCTTCAGTATTATTCTACAATGTAGAAAATAGTAAAAAAATAACAACAATTTTTTAAAAATATTTTTATATTAATACTTTTTTGATTGTGATTTTTCAGCTGTACTGCAGCACTCTCAGAACCCCTACTTCCTACAGCTATGTTGGTCAGAGCAAAGCTGTCTTCCCACATATTAAGGCTAAATGTGTTGCTATAACACATTTCCTATACAACTTGAAGTGCCATTAACATCGGATGACATTAGTTGCTTTGCATTTCATGAAAACACCTGGGTAGCTTTGATGTGTCGTCTACACTGTGCTGTGGCAACAGAAGTGGTATTGGTTTGTTTAATCTAACAATCAGCTGAGGTGACAATAACTTGATAATGCCGTCTATACGTGCGACTATAATGCGTGTTTTAGCTCTGAGTGGTGATTTGAGATAGTGCCGACGGCATTCCTATTGGTTTAATGGAAACGTGATGACATGTAAGATTTACTCGCGTAGTATAAAACCTCCCCTCTATAACGGATCCAAGGCATCGTGGACAGGACTTCGTACCAGTGACAACTGTACATCAACTGTATATCAAATACTGGAATCATCCTAGCTGCCACACTACAACACTTAGGAATCATGAGTGAGGTAGGTGTACCTGCTTTATTTCAATTATCGCTTTCATAATAGCGTAGGCTAATAAACGAATCTATGGATAGTGTGCTGCTGCTAATTTCAGTATTCAAACGGAGGGCAAACAAATCCTGTCAAAGTAGCCAATTGGGATACAGCGTGAAATAAAATAAATAGTTTGTAGTTTCTGCTATGGCAACGATAGTAATCGTTTCGCTAGAATATAAGCAAGTGTCAGTGAAGTCCAGCCGATCTAAAATGATTTATTATCCAACTCCCGGTAAACCAACCCAAAACGGTCCGCTCTGAACCACCACTGGTCATTTTTGTCCTTATGTGGAATTTTTTGTTCAGTTTGTTTATACAATGATGCATGCTTTGGAAATATAGCTTTGGAAATGTAGCCTGCGTGCTTATCTTTGTAGGGTAGACACCTTAAAGTAAACACAATTCCAGACCTGGTCTCATAGACTAGACGTAACATAGTAAACGTAAATCCAGGATGCTCAAAATAGTATGATACAGTATATCACATTTGTTACAGTTACCTAAGACAGAAGGTTACTTTTACCTCTTAAGGATCTGCCCCTTTTTTCCAATTGTTGCCTAAAATGACATACCCAAATCTAACTGCCTGTAGCTCAGGACCTGAAGCAAGGATATCCATATTCAAGGTACCATTTGAAAGGAAACACTTTGAAGTTTGTGGAAATGTGAAAGGAATGTAGGAGAATATAACACAATGAATCTGGTAAAAGATAATACAAAGAAAAAAACAACCGTTCTTTTGTATTTTTTGTACCATCTTTGAAATGCAAGAGAAAGGCCATAATGTATTATATTCAGACCAGGTGCAGTTTAGTATGTGCAAAGTTTTTGACTGATCCAATGAACCATTGTATATCTGTTCAAAATCTTGTATCAAGACTGCCCAAATGTGCCTAATTTGTTTTATTAATAACTTTTCATTTTCAAAATTGTGCACGCTCCTAAAACAATAGCATGGTATTCTTTCACTGTAATAGCTACTGTAAATTGGACAGTGCAGTTAGATTAATAAGAATTTAAGCTTTCTGCCAATATCAGATATGTCTATGTCCTGGGAAATTTTGTTGTTGCTTACAACATCATGCTAATCGCATTAGCCTACGTTAGCTCAATCGTCCCGTGGAAAGGACACCGATCCTGAAGAAGTTTTTACGGCAAAAATGAAAGAAGTGTGGTTGGTCAAGGTGGACAGGTAGGCATATAACACAATTTATTTTTATATCATGTTGAAATCACATTAGTTGACAACTCAACCAAATGTAAATCAAATTATACATTGAACTGACGTCTGAGCCCAGTGGGATATCATACAAATTGTAATTCATAACAAATAATACGAAATGGATGAGACATCCACAAATTAATGCATACCATACAAAACCTAACATAGCATACTAAATGGAGGGAAACAGATTTACTTTTTACTATGTTATGTCTACCCTTGAGGCCAGGTTGCAGCCCAGCAGCAGCAGCAGCAGCTCCACATTTGTTTTCTGGTGCATTATGATTTTAATGTATTGTTAGAAGAGATAACCATACATCATCTGACTAACTCTATACTTAAGTGAGGAAATACTAGGATTATGAACTGTGTCAATTAGCCCAATGACAAGAGGAAACATTAATTTACGTGGTTACATAATAACTGAAGACTTTTGTTGAATGGTTACAGTTTCATATGGCCTCTAATCTGGCAGAAATCACAGAAGAACAAACCAGCATTCCGCTCCAGGCGTTCCACACGCAAAATACAAATATTCCGGGAAATCGGAAGCAGGTTGTCTAATGGCCGCTGTTGCTGTAAAGAGCCATATATAGTCATTTACATGTATGTCATTTAGCAGACGCTCTTATCCAGAGCGACTTGCAGATTGGTGCATTCACCTTATGATATCCAGTGGAACAACCACTTTACAATAGTACATCTATATCTTTTTATTTTTTTTTGGGGGGGGGGTTAGAAGGATTACTTTATCCTATCCCAGGTATTCCTTAAAGAGGTGGGGTTTCAGGTGTCTCCGGAAGGTGGTGATTGACTCCGCTGTCCTGGCGTCGTGAGGGAGCTTGTTCCACCATTGGGGTGCCAGAGCAGCGAACAGTTTTGACTGGGCTGAGCGGGAACTGTGCTTCCGCAGAGGTAGGGGGGCTAGTCAAAATGTTTTATGCAGTCTTTATTTAACGGTTGTTGTCATACTGTAAAGGCCTACTCAATCATGTAGTCTTCTCATTTAATATTTTGCATTTGAGGTATTCAGAACTACTTAGAGAGAGAGAGCGGCCTACATAAGGGAATATTCTACCTGTGTGAGAATCCTTTGATAAACAAGATTGTTGAGCTATGACATGGAAATGAATGCTTAATCCAGCATGAATAGTATATGTGTTAGTTGAAGCGGGAGTGATATTGACCTAGACACAAAGTCTGCCAATCAACCGAATGCATCAGTCAGTTCAGTTAAGCCATAAAAACCATGTCTATAACCATCATGTCTCAGCTGAAGGCAATTGGTCTCTGTGCTTATTACACTGCTAGAGAAAAACAGAACAAGCCATCCCAGAATCCAGTATATGCAAACACTGCACTGAGCACTGGAAAAGAACACATCCTACAGTCACTGAATAATTCAAGGCATACCGCTGACCCATTGAAATAATACATTCTGTTCTGTCATTGCAGAGCAGGGGGAAATGGAAATAAGTGAGGCCCCAATCTGGGACCTTATCACTGTCTCGTTCCCTCAGAACAATGGGCCAATCTTAGAAACAATTGAGCTGCATTTTTTTGGGTAGCTTGCCCGGTGTATAGGCTAGTACAGTTGGCCTCGCGCAACACAATTGCTTTCTGTCAATGGAATCCAGCAGCAGTTGGCCGAGAGAGACAGAGAAGAAGAGACAGACAGAGAAGAAGAGACAGACAGGGAGAGAGAGACAGACAGGGAGAGAGAGACAGACAGGGAGAGAGAGACAGACAGGGAGAGAGAGAGAGACAGACAGACAGACTGGCTGGCCGCGGCAGTGGCAGATGAGGCTAGTCTTCTTAGCTCTACAGCAGCCCCCCACCCCTCCCTCTCAACAGCTGCCCCCTCCTCTCTCTACAGCTGCCCCCTCTCTCTCCTGGTACACACTCTGCTTGGATAGGTGGTCCAATGGAGAGGCTCGGTCAGTGGCTGCCTCAGTGTGTGGGTGAGGGAAGCCTTCCCAGGCAACCCTACCCAGTGGGATCCTGAGTGGCGCTGCGGTCTAAGACACTGCATCTCAGTGCTTGAAGCATCACTACACTACCTTGGTTCCATCCCGGGCTGTATCACAACCAGCCTTGATTCGATGTCCCATAGGACGGTGCACAATTGGCCCAGCGTCGTCCGGGTTAGGGGAGGGTTTGGCCGGGGTAGGCCGTCACTGTAAAATAAGAATTAGTTCTTAACCTCTCTAGGGCCAGCGGGACGAAATCGTCCCACCTACGTAACAGCCAGTGGAATCCTGTGGCGCGTTATTCAAATACCTTAGAAATGCTATTACTTCAATTTCTCAAACATATGACTATTTTACACCATTTTAAAGACAAGACTCTCGTTAATCTAACCACACTGTCCGATTTCAAAAAGGCTTTACAACGAAAGCAAAACATTAGATTATGTCAGCAGAGTACCCAGCCAGAAATAATCAGACACCCATTTTTCAAGCTAGCATATAATGTCACAAAAACCCAGAAGACAGCTAAATGCAGCACTAACCTTTGATGATCTTCATCAGATGACACACCTAGGACATTATGTTATACAATACATGCATGTTTTGTTCAATCAAGTTCATATTTATATAAAAAAACAGCTTTTTACATTAGCATGTGACGTTCAGAACTAGCATACCCGCCGCAAACTTCCGGTGAATTTACTAAATTACTCACGATAAACGTTCACAAAAAGCATAACAATTATTTTAAGAATTATAGATACAGAACTCCTCTATGCACTCGATATGTCCAAATTTAAAATAGCTTTTCGGTGAAAGCACATTTTGCAATATTCTCAGTAGATAGCCCGGCATCACAGGGCTAGCTATTTAGACGCCCAGCAAGTTTAGCACTCACCAAAGTCAGATTTACTATAAGAAAAATGTTATTACCTTTGGTGTTCTTCGTCAGAATGCACTCCCAGGACTTCTACTTCAATAACAAATGTTGGTTTGGTCCAAAATAATCCATAGTTATATCCAAATAGCGGCATTTTGTTCGTGCGTTCAAGACACTATCCGAAAGGGTAAATAAGGGTTACGAGCTTGGCGCATTTCGTGACAAAAAACTTCTAAATATTCCATTACCGTACTTCGAAGCATGTCAACCGCTGTTTAAAATCCATTTTTATGCAATTTTTTTCTCATAAAAAAGCGATAATATTCAGACCGGGAATCTGCGTTTAGGTAAACAGACGAAAGAAAATAAAGCATGGGGTCGACTCGGGCACGCGCCTAAGCCCATAGTACTCTGATCGGCCACTTGCCAAACGCGATAAAGTGTTTCAGCCAGAGGCTGCCTCGATATCGTTCAGCTTTTTCCCGGGCTCTGAGAGCCTATGGGAGCCGTAGGAAGTGTCACGTTATAGCAAAGATCCTCAGTCTTCAATAAAAAGAGCCAAGATGAAACACAACTTGTCAGACAGGCCACTTCCTGCATGGAATCTTCTCAGGTTTTGGCCTGCCATATGAGTTCTGTTATACTCACAGACACCATTCAAACAGTTTTAGAAACTTTAGGGTGATTTCTATCCAAAGCCAATAATTATATGCATATTCTAGTTACTGGGCAGGAGTAGTAACCAGATTAAATCGGGTACGTTTTTTATCCGGCCGTGTCAATACTGCCCCCTAGCCCTAACAGGTTAACTGACTTGCCTAGTTAAATAAAAAAATTGAAATAAAACACATTGAGTAGAAAACACATAACACACCTGGGTTTTGGATTGGCTTTCTAGTTGTGTTAGCTACCGGTCTTTAGTGCAACATTAAGTCGACATCAACCAAAATGTAATTGTGATGACAATTATGAAAGACATGAATTGCACTTTTGAATTCCGTAAAGTCAGTGTGGAAGAGGTGAAAAAAATGATTGTTGTCTATCAACAATGATAAGCCACTGGGGTCTGACAATCTGGATGGAAAATTACTGAGGATAATAGCAGACGATATTGCCACTCCTTTTTGCCACATCTTCATTTTAAGCCTACTAGAGAGCGTGTGTTCTCAGGCCTGGATGGAAGCTAAAGTCATTCCGCTACCCAAGAATAGTAAAGCCCCCTTTACTGGCTCAAATAGCCAACCAATCAGCCTGTTATCAACCCTTAGTAAACTTCTGGAAAAAATGGTGTTTGACCATATACAATGCTATTTCACAGTAAACTAATTGACAACAGAATTTCAGTGTGCTTATAGGGAAGGACACTCAACAAGCACAGCACTTACACAAATGACTGATGATTGGCTGAGAGAAATTGATGATCAAGTGATTGTGGGGGCTGTCTTGTTAGACTTCAGTGCAACTTTTGACATTATCGATCATAGTCTGCTGCTGGAGAAACGTATGTGTTATGGCTTTACACCCCCTGCTATGATGTGGATAAAGAGTTACTTGTCTAACAGAACACAGAGGGTGTTCTTTAATGGAAGCCTCTCAAATATAATCCAGTTAGAATCAGGAATTCCCCAGGGTAGCTGTTTAGGCCCCTTGCTTTTTTCAATTTTTACTAACGACATGCCACAGACTTTGAGTAAAGCCAGAGTGTCTCTGTATGCGGATGACTCAACACTATACACGTCAGCTACTCCAGCGACTGAAATGACTGCAACACTCAACAAAGAGCTGCAGTTAGTTTCAGAGTGGGTAGCAAGGAATAAGTTAGCCTTAAATATTTCTAAAAATAAAAGCATTGTATTTGGAACAAAACACTCACTAAACCCTAAACCTCAAATAAATCTTGTAAAAAATAATGTGGAAATTGAGCCGGTTGAGATGACTAAACTGCTTGAAGTAACCCTAGATTGTAAACTGTCATGGTCAAAACATATTGATGCAGTAGTAGCTAAGATGGGGAGAAGTCTGTCTATAAGAAGGCAGAGCATCGCTTTATTAACAACACTATCAACAAGGCAGGTCCTACATACAGGCCCTAGATTTGTAGCACCTTTACTACTGTTCAGTCTTGTAGTCAGGTACCACAAAAAAGGACTCAGGAAAATTGCAATTGGCTCAGAACAGGGCAGCACGGCTGGCCCTTGGATGTACACAGAGAACTAATATTAATAATATGCATGTCAATCTCTCCTGGCTGAAAGTGGAGGATAAATTGACTTCATCATTACTTTTATTTATGAGATGTATTGACATGTTGAATGCACCGAGCTGTCTGTCTAAACTACTGGCACATAGCTCGGACACCTATGCATACCCCACAAGACATGCCACAAGTGGTCTCTTCACACTCCCCAAGTCCAGAACAGACTATGGGAGGCACACAGTACTACATAGAGCCATGACTACATGGAACTCTATTCCACATCAAGTAACTGACGCAAGAAGTAAAATTAGATTTGTAAAACAGATTTTTTTTAAACGCTTTATGCAACATGGGGACTGTGAAGCAACACACATATTGGCACAGATACACACACACACACACACACACACACACACACACACACACACACACACACACACACACACACACACACACACACACACACACACACACACACACACACACACACACACACACACACACTAACACACGCACTATACATACACATGGATTTAGTACTGTAGATATGTGGTGGAGTAGGGGCCTGAGGGCACACAATGTGTTGTGAAATCTGTGAATGTATTGTAATGTTTTCAAAATTGTATAAACTGCCTTAATTTTGTTGGACCCCAGAAAGAGTAGCTAATGGGGATCCATAATAAATACAAATAGAAAATACACTGAGGTATGAGATCATACTGTACGTCACAGAGCACACATCTGACAATGATTCTCCCTGCTCATGGTTTATATAGGTTTCTATGGTACTGCATGAACACAGGATCTTATAAATAAGATCACTCTACCCCTACCTATATGTACATATCTACCTCAATTATCTTGTACCCCTGCACATCGACTCAGTACTGGTACGCCGTGTATATAGCCAAGTTATTGTTACTCATTGTGTATTTGTTCCGTGTGTTATTATTGAAAAAATATATCTTTACATCCGTAAGTAAGCATTTCAATGTTAGTCTACACCTGTTGTTTACGAAGCAAGTGACAAATAAAATGTGATTCAATAAGACATTACAAAGTGGGATCTTGCAGCACATAAGACATTCGCTAGCTTCCCATCTCCATGATGGATTTATATGCCCATAAAGAATCAAGGCCAAGGCTTTAGAGGGGCTCTGTGAATAAATAATTAAATGGAAATCAATGCCAATAATCCCCACTAGCTCACCTCCCACCCCACCACTCATTTACTTTCACACAAACTTTCTACCTATGGGGCTATAAATAGGCCAAAATATACTCACCAATTTGTACCCAGTATGAAGACACTGGAATGGAATGACGATGTGTTCCAAACAATGTGCAGGTAACCAGTCAAGATGGGGCCCAGTATTGGGTTACTACTGGGTTATATATAGAGCAGAAAAGAGGTGGTGCGCACAGTGTATGGGGGAGGGTGGGAGATAATCAGAGAAAGAATCACATGCAATCATAAACTAGTCACACACCCTGGTCCCAGTCTCAGCCAGAGCCTGAAGAATTGCTTGGTCTCAGTGTCTTTTAAACACATCGCAACCGTCCACGCTGCAGCCTCCTGGCTGGGGGCTTTAGGAGCCATCTGTGGTTTTGAAAAGCAGCTGGGTAATTTCTTAAGTATATGCCTGTGTATTATTTGTAACTGCATCTGTACATGCATTAAGGCCTTGTGTCAGGCCTCTGGCGATAGCATTAGAACCCGGGCCCTAAATCCACATTTTCTCCACATTTAGAGACAAGCGACCGTCCCTCTGTCAACAGGCTAGATTGGAATGCTCTCCACAAATACTCAGATATTAAGCAGACTTGTTCAGTATTTTTTTGTTGCATGCAGGATTATGTAAATCCGCTCGGGTGGAGATTTGGTTCTGTCTGTGGTGCTGTGTATCTATCCCGTCCTGTCACATTCAGATTTAGACAGGTCAGGATCATTCAACAGCCATGATATCTGTCGTGTTGATGAGACACTCACTTGTTTAATTTCACAGCCTCTTCGCAATGGCAACAAATCACAACACTGTTTGTTCTATTGCCTTCAAATTTATTTTGGGGTAAAAATAAGCATTTTACTACGTTGAATGTGATGCTATGTCATTATGAAACACGATGTGATAAAACTCTGCCTCCACAGTGAAGGTGCAGTGTGGTTAAGAAAATGGGTAGATGATCCAGAATGTTCTATCCCTGTAGAGACTTGGGGGACCCAACCAACTTAACGTGCTGTAAATAAACCTTACCAATGTCTCTGAGTTAGTCGTCGATTGTGATCGGGCAGGCAGATAGATAAAGTAGATGAAGAGAGATGGGAAGGGAGGCAGATAGATTGGTAGATATATAGACAGAAAGAGCAGCACAGCTAGTGTCGCCTCCAGGCTTAAAAACAGGGTGCAGTCAGCCTTGTTTGATTAGCTTTGAGAGCATGGTCCAGTGGTTTGGTGTTTTCCATGTGAGTTGTCAGTGTAGGTTAAGATGACAAGTACTGAAGTATGCCATTCATATGGATGTGTGTATAGTAGATGCAGAATAATAAGGAAATGGTTCATTGATTCAAAAACCATCAATCATGCATGCTATGATCAACTAACAGTGGTATACACATAACTTGATTTTGACATATTTTATTACATTGCTATGATATAGAAACTTAAACAATTTCATAACATCCTCTATTTGAAAATAGTATTTTTTAAATCTTAACCTACTGATGCTCTCTCTAAGTAATGGCAATGCATCAGACAAAGAGTCCAATATGGAACTGCATCCAACAATTTAACATCATGGAACTGCATGGTGGCTTTGGTGCCTACTTAGCAAAGCCCTCTGTTTCATCATCAGATGTGGACCACCAGGCCCTCTCTTCACTCTAGCCTTTCTACATCAATGGAAAAGGAGAATGAGAGAAGGTTGCTACCAATTAGTGTAAAAAGGTCAGTGTAGCAGAGGCAAGGGAGGTAGGGATGAGTAGTGTCTCTTTGTGTCCTTTTTATCCTCGTTTCTACTGATGAAAGTCAGAAAGGGTGAATTAAATTCAGCTCAGAAGTGCCTGTTCGACAGATTTAGACACCAATTCAGTCAATTGAAGTCTGAGGAAATTAGCAAAAGTCAATTTTTTTTCTTTTTTGACCTGAACAATATTTTTTAGTTAATCTGTTAGTGGAAATGTCATATTAATTGGTATAATCTCTTCTGAATGACAGTACATCGATATTTTTTGTTTTAATCATATGTTTCTCTCAAATTGAAATTGGTCACAGTCCTCAGATCAGTCCAATATGTTGTCCTTATGTAATACTCCATGTTGTACGAAACATGCAACATTACGCTGGTGATACATGGTCCTGGTTCAGAATTATTCAGTGCTCATTGTGAATCACGATGCCACACTCTGACCCTAATCGTCCCTCACAATGAGCAGAGATTATGCTAAAATGATCTGTAATCCAGCTAAATTGTCTGATCTAGGGTCTGATCCCTGTCTGCTGTGCACTCCCCATAACCTGGTCCACAACATAGGGCTAACATCAGAGGTGTGGGATGGGGACAGACACCAGGAGAAGGAGAGGAGGCAGATTTAATTTCTAGCAATTATTAAAGGTTACTTCAAGTTTCACTCCGTTGATCTATGTGCATGCATACAGGTCGGTGGAGTGGGATTTTTGGAGTAGAGGACACCTTTTGGTAACATTATATCGTCGCCGGTCCAACACCCATTGTCAAGGTGGCAATAGCACACAGCCATTCAATCTCCATCGACAAACATTGGCAGTAGAATGGCCTCACTGAAGAGTTCAGTAACTTTCAACATGGCACCGTCATAGGGTGCCACCTTTCCAACAAGTCAGTTTGTCAAATGTCCATGGCCGAGCAGCTGCACACAAGATCACCATGCGCAAAGCCAAGCGTTGACTGGAGTTGTGTAAAGCTCGCCGCCATTGGACTCTGGAGCAGTGGAAATGATGGATGAAATGGGTTTGGCAGATGTCAGGAGAATGCTACCTGCCTGAATGCATAGTGCCAACTGTAAAGTTTGGTGGAGGAGGAATTATGGTCTGGGGCTGTTTTTCATGGTTCGGGCTAGGCCCCTTACTTCCAGTGAAGGGACATTTTAAGGCTACAGCATACAATGACTTTCTTGACAATTCTGTGCTTCCAACTTTATGGCAACAGTTTGGGGAAGGCCCTTTCCTATTTCAGCATGACAATGCCCCCGTGCATAAAGCGAGGTCCATACAGAAATGGTTTGTAGAGATCGGTGTGGAAGAATTTGACTGGCCTGCACAGAGCCCTGACCTCAACCCCATCAAACACCTTTGGGATGAATTGGAACACCGACTGCGAGCCAGGCCTAATCGCCCAACATCAGTGCCCGACCTCACTAATGCTCTTGTGGCTGAATGGAAGTAGCAATGTTCCAACTAGAGGTCGACCGATTAATCGGAATGGCCGATTAATTAGGGCCGATTTCACGTTTTCATAACAATCGGTAAATGGTATTTTTGGACACCGATTTGCCGATTTAATAAATAAATAAAAAATAAAAATGTATCGATACGAAATATGCTACTTTGATGAATAGTCTATATAGCCTATAGATCAGATAAATCAATCAAGCAACAACACTGCCCCCACAGCTACGGAAGGAATGATACGGCATGTCTCAATTTTCAGGTAGTAAAAATGTGTTTTGAATGCTGGAGCATTTACAAGAAGACGCTTTTTTGGTATTAAAAACGACATTGCAACACTCTGAATCTTGCATCTGCGTAGAGCTTGTAGTAAGCTTGACACTGCAGACACATTTAAGCATGGAAGCAGTCCAGGGTTGAAATTGTATTTAAGATCTTTCAAATAATTTGATTGTTTGACTTAGCCTGCCAGGTATGCCAGATGGGACTAAAGTATGCACTTTTGGAACTATTCCATTTGTTCCATTGCGCCAGACCCATATATTTGGCAAACTCAATCAAGCACAGCTAAAGTATTGAAAGAAAACAACTATTTCAACCCAGTTTTGCATGTCTTAGAGAGAATCATAAAGAGAGATTAGCATCTGAGCTCCAGTTTCTCATAACAGTCAGTCTCAGGACTAGAGGTCGACCGATTCATTATTATTATTATTATTTTTATTTTATTGATTTATATATATATATATATATATATATATATATATATATAATATATATATATATTTTTTTTTTTACACCTTTATTTAACTAGGCAAGTCAGTTAAGAACACATTCTTATTTTCAATGACGGCCTAGGAACGGTGGGTTAACTGCCTTGTTCAGGGGCAGAACGACAGATTTTTACCTTGTCAGCTCGGGGATTCAATCTTGCAACCTTACGGATAACTAGGCCAACGCTCTAACCACCTGCTTTACATTGCAATCCACGAAGAGCCTGCCTGTTACGCGACTGCAGTAAGAAGCCAAGGTAAGTTGCTAGCTAGCATTAAAGTTATCTTAGAAAAAACAATCAATCAATCATAATCACTAGTTAACTACACATGGTTGATGATATTACTAGTTTATCTAGCCTGTCCTGCGTTGCATATAATCGATGCGGTGCGCATTCGTGAAAAGGAATGTCTTTGCTCCAACGTGTACCTTACCATAAACATCAATGTCTTTCTTAAAATCAATACACAAGTGTATATATTTTTAAACCTGCATATTTAGTTAATATTGCCTGCTAACATGGATTTCTTTTAACTAGGGAAAATGTGTCACCTTTTGCAACAGAGTCAGGGTATATGCAGTTTGAAGACTATTTCTTCCTAACAAAGACAGCCAACTTCGCCAACCGGGGGATGATTTAACCTCTCTTGGGGAGGTGGGACGCTAGCGTTTTAAACATACACGTCTCCTTAATGTAACCACATTGTCCGATTTCAAAAAGGCTTTACGGCGAAAGCATAAAGTTAGATTATGTTAGGACAGTTCCAACACAAGATAAACCACACAGCCATTTTCCTAGCAAGAACAGGCATCACAAAAACCAGAAAACCAGCTACAATTATGCACTAACCTTTGACGATCTTCATCAGATGACACTCCTAGGACATCATGTTACACAATACATGCATTTTTTGTTCGATCAAGTTGATATTTATATCCAAAAACAGCATTTTACATTGGCGCGTGATGTTCATAAAATATTTTGCCTCCAATACTGCCGGTGAATCAGCACTACAATTTACAAAAATACTCATCATAAACGTTGATAAAATATTAAACTGTTATTCAAAGAATTATAGATGAACATCTCCTTTGTGCAACCGCTGTGACAGATTTCAAAAAAGCTTCACGGGGAAAGCACACTTTGCAATAATCTGAGTACTGCGCTCAGAAAAAGACATCAAGCATTACAGATACACGCCATTTTGGAGTCATCTAAAATCATAAATGGCATTCGAAATATTCACTTACCTTTGATGATCTTCATCAGAAGGCACTTCCAGGAATCCCAGGTCCACAATACATTTTGTTTTGTTCGATAAAGTCCATCATTTATGTCCAAATACCTCCTTGTTGTTTGCGGGTTCAGTAAGCTACTCCAAGTGTAGGAAGCGCGGCCAAAATGTCACAACGAAAAGTAAAAAAAAGTTCTATTTACTTTCGTTCAAACATGTCAAACGTTGTATAGCATCAATCTTTAGGGCCTTTTTAACTTAGAACTTCAATAATATTCCAACCGGACGATTCCAATGTCTTGAAAAACGTTTTGGAACACAGCTACCCCTCACGTGAAAGCGCGCCAATGAACTCATGTGCTTTCCTGAGTCAGTAACTTCCAACTTCCTTTGTTCGCTCTCTGTTCACCATAGACGCCTCAAACAACTTTCTAAAGACTGTTGACATCTAGTGGAAGCCTTAGGAAGTGCAAAATTAACCCTAAGTCACTGTGTGTTAGATAGATAATGACTTGAAAAGACTACAAGAACCAGATTTCCCAGTTCTTGGTTGGATTTTTCTCAGGTTTGTGCCTGCCATATGAGTTCTGTTATACTCACAGACATCATTCAAACAGTTTTAGAAACTTCTGAGTGTTTTCTATCCAAATCTACTAATAATATGCATATTCTAGTTCTTGGGCCCGAGTAGTAAGCCGTTTAAATTGGGTACGTTTTTCATCCGGCCGTGAAAATACTGCCCCCTACCCAAGAGAGGTTAACAAAAGCGCATTTGCGAAAAAAGCTAAATCGTTGCACGACTGTACCTAACCATAACAATACACAGAAGTATATATTTTTAAACCTGCATATTTAGCTAAAAGAAATCCAGGTTATTAGGCAATATTAACCAGGTGAAATTGTGTCACTTCTCTTGCGTTCATTGCACGCAGAGTCAGGGCATATGCAACAGTTTGGGCCGCCTGGCTCATTGCGAACTAATTTGCCAGAATTTTACGTAATTATGACATAACATTGAAGGTTGTGCAATGTAACAGGAATATTTAGACTTAGGGATGCCACCCGTTAGATAAAATACGGAACGGTTCTGTATTTCACTGAAAGAAAAAACGTTTTGTTTTCGAGATGATAGTTTCCGGATTCGACCATATTAATGACCAAAGGCTCGTATTTCTGTGTGTTATTATGTTATAATTAAGTCTATGATTTGATAGAGCAGTCTGACTGAGTGGTGGTAGGCACCAGCAGGCTCGTAAGCATTCATTCAAACAGCACTTTAGTGCGTTTTGCCAGCAGCTCTTCGCAATGCTTCAAGCATTGCGCTGTTTATGACTTCAAGCCTATCAACTCCCAAGATTAGGCTGGTGTAACCGATGTGAAATGGCTAGCTAGTTAACGGGGTTTGCGCTAATAGCGTTTCAAATGTAAACTCGCTCTGAGACTAGGAGTAGTTGTTCCCCTTGCTCTGCATATGTTCTCATGTTCTGAGCAAGGCACTTAAACGTTAGCTTTCTTACATGGCACATATTGCACTTTTACTTTCTTCTCCAACACTCTGTTTTTGCATTATATAAACCAAATTTAAACCAAAATTCATTATTTATTTGAGGCTAAATTGATTTTATTGATGTATTATATTAAGTTAAAATAAGTGTTCATTCAGTATTGTTGTAATTGCCATTATAAAAATAAATAAAAATCGGCTGATTAATCGGCAGCGGCTTTTTTTGGTCCTCCAATAATCGGTATCGGCGTTGAAAAATCATGATCAGTCGACCTCTACTCAGGACATTTGTTTTCGTCTCATTCAGCATTAATCTCAATAAAGTAACATAAATACGATGCATGTATAACAACGCCTAACCATCTAATACCCCATTGTTTTTATGATGCTTTCGTAACACATTCCACGTGATGCCAAAGGATTACACTTACTGTATAATAACCAGCTACATATAGCCATGTCCTCGAGCTAGGACTGAGGGACAGGATTGACTGTATGGATCAACTTCTCATTATGATTACTCATCCGAATAGAAATAGAGTGTAGACAGCAGCCGTCATGTCTTCTGGGCCTGTATTCATTAAACATCTTAGAGTAGGAGTGCTGATCCAGGATCAGGTCCATTCATTAGAATCTAAAAGGCAAAACTGATACAACTGTAAATCAGCGCTCCTACTCTGAGACGCTTGTATATACAGATGTGCTGCTGAAAGATGTCGTGCACTTTGTTGGATGTGTGTTGAGAGAGAGAGCCCTGGAGTCTGTCTAATGCGTGTTAATGTTTTATGAGGAAACCATGCTGTTGTATCATTAGTTTTGCTCCGGTTATTCCAGCAGGGAGAAAAACTGCTACTTCCTGTCTGTCTGATAATGAGTACTGTAGTTAGTACAACACATAGAGGTCAGTGAGGGTAGGAAGGCTCTGTTAACACATCATGGAGTGGCAGCCAGGGCAGATTGGATGTCAATGGAAGTACCTGACTTGGAATGAGTGGCCCACTAGAAGCACAGCACTCACATGTCACTAGGTCCCTCTTCTATAATTAGAGATTCATGTCTTGCTGGATTGTCTGTCTCTACATAAAGATTTTCCGTCTTGCAATGTTTACCATGGCAACGCATGGAATGATAATTACCTTTTATACAAAGAAAGTAATACAGAATCTGAACTTTCCAGAAAGTATGGACGGAAAGACAAACATAAAGAACTTACATTATACTCAGACAGTATCTGGAATTATGATGCTCATACCTAGTCTGAAGCCTTGTTATTGTCATTGCAAAATTTCACTCTCCTTTGTTACATCAGTCGGTGTGCAGACTGAATGAACATAGGCAACATTCCCAGGTCTAAAGTGAAGAGCAGAGGCAGAATCTACTCAATTGACTTCTATGCTGATATTAACAAACAGCTAAATGCAATGCCAGAGAGAATGAACTAAAGTTCAACAACTGTCACTTAACACTGTCACGAAGAGGAGGCCATCTCAAAATAGTCTTTCCCACGGTCACTCCTATCACCAAGGTCGTCCCCTAACTTTCCTTCTCTCAGGGGCTTCAGATTCTGGATAGATGGATGAGTCAAGCCTGTGGCTCACTTGGTAGAGCATGGCACTTGCAACGCCAGTTTGGTTCCCAAGGATGAACAGTGTGAAAATGTATGCACTCCCTTCTGTAAGTTGTTCTACATAAGAATGTGTGCTGAATGACTTAAATATGAAGTTGAACGCGTTAACTGTGCCCTCCAACACCAGAGCATTAACGCATGAGAGGAAGACCTTTACCATTATGCCATCCCATTCCAACATGGACATCCTCTGTCCTCTAAACTGTGCGTCTGCTTAACGAGTAGGCATTCTAGCACTACCCTTCAAGGTAGATGGACACTTGACAGGATTCCAGCGATTATTAGGCTAAGTAATAATTTCTGTATGTGCATGCATTGAATTTTTGCCCATTTCCGTCCAACGTTGCCAAGTCCGGAGCTTTTAAGCTGGATATCGGGCTACAAGACAGAATTATGGTTAAGCCAGAGTTATCTAATGTGTTGGCAGCTGAGCTGAGGAGATCCCTTTCCTCCCATAGAGCCTGGAATAATGACAAAGACCATCTCCGCTTAAAGCTCTGCCTTGAAAGCATTCATTTAAAGGAGACTCTCTTCTTGTGTCAGGTCTTTTTGATTAGGGAACATTGGCGTACCGGTATGCTAATGAGTTTCGACACCTGGTAATGTGTGAAGAAGCGGTTATTCTTAGGTTAATACAGTGAGGGTTCCATTGGTCAGTGGTGAAAATGGTTAATTTGAATAGTTCACATTCACTCCAATCAGCTGGCTTATTGCTTGTCTTGTCCAATTTCAGTGTTCATTTCATTTACCAGACAACAATACAAATCACAGTAGGGCCTGTACATAGATAAGCTTAGGAGAGCGCCCAATGCTTAGGTGGATACAATTTCAACGTCCATGTATAGTACCAAATCACAATGGGGGCTTTGCAGCAGAAAATCCACTAAGCTTGAGTGCACATTTTTGGTAACAGTTCTGGTGGCTATGAACCATAGCTGTCATAGTCCAGTGTCTGAGTCTGAATCACCCTGTCTCAGTAGCCGGATCCATCCTACCTGAACCCTGCTTCCCTTCAGCTCCCACCTCCCTCCTATCCCTCTGAGCCGTGGTAGCCAGTCTTCCACACTGTCACTCCGGCTCCCGAGTCCCATCCCCTGCACACTCCACAATGATAGGGCTGCTGAGGACTGTTGGTTGGGGCTGCATCGTCGACATTGTCATCTGTGGCCTAGTTTGCCTAGCGTCTCCTCCTCCTTGTTGAATAGTTAATAGACACTGACTGCAGTGTGGAGAACCTCTGGAGAGACCAAGCTGCCAGAAACACCCAAAATAGCCCCAGAAACGTCAGCGAGGAGACATTTATTTATTTGACTAATTCAACCCCCAAACTGCCACACCACCCTTTCATCACATCATTGTGAGATGTGAGGGCGTGCTTTATTAAATAAATTATATCAATGGTTAAACATACATGCTTAACATCAAAGAGGAAGTGATGCTCCGATCTAGGTTTAAACTACAGCAGAAATTTCACTTGAATATATTAACTAACAGCAGGAAGGGAATGTCTCTATCTGCCTACTGATGATATTTCATTTCACAACAACACATCGTTGTTAAGGTTACGTACTAGCTATGCAATAAAGGCAGCTCTATACCATATATCCAGACCATCAATGTGAGCTTGAGGCAATGCGGTTTGGCTCATATACAGTAACCCAGCTCCCATCTACCCCTAGTAAGGGGTTAAGGTGTACAGTGAGAGGAAGCGGTTTGTCGTGACTTTGGGTGGCTTTGCCAGGTAGACAGACAGGTTGAAGAGTCAAGCTGAAGGGCTGTGGAGTGCTGAGTGCAGACCTCTGGGTGGCACCAGGTTAAACGCACTGCGCTGTGGTGCGTGCCAAGCTCTGCATGCGAGTATAGGACCAGGCTGGGCTGGGCATGCCCTGGGGATTCACCGACTCACCCGTCAGCAATTTACCTCCTGTGGAAGGGACAGAGGATGGCAGGGTCTTATGCTTGCTTACGTCTTTGTGTGTGTGTGTGTGTGTGTGTGTGTGTGTGTGTGTGTGTGTGTGTGTGTGTGTGTGTGTGTGTGTGTGTGTGTGAGAGAGAGCGTAAGAAGGAATCACAGCTCTGTGTTATCTACCAACACCTCCCAAAGCTCCGAGCTGTGTGCTCACTATACCTTATGACTCAACCATGTTAGGAAAAACCAGCCTTATGTGCTGGAAACATAATCATTATTATCACCATCATCACCTTCATCCCATTAGTTAAGCTTCCTCTCCGGCTTTGACATATGGGACTGGGAGCATGACGTGACAAGCAGCTCCTCAGTGCCTCAGTCCAAGCTGTGCCCATGATGCCTGTCTCAAATGGGAACTGACTGAACTGAACTGAATGAACACCATGGACTCGTTATCTCTGCAGTTCCTGCAGTAACTATGCCCACTCAGTTTAACTGGCCATATTATGGCCTGCGTCTCAGTGAAACACTATGTAATAGACTGAGTGCACCATGACTGCTGTTGTTGTTCCTCTTTCTCAAATCTCCTACTCCTAATCAGTGGCATCTCTGGAAATGGCTGTGCTGCTTGGTGGCCCAACATGAGAATCTGTTTTCGTTTTTGCTTGTGTTTATGTTTGTGTATTTTATGCCTTTGCCTGCGTGCAGTGTTTAATGATGAATGGCAAGTTGGCGTGTTCAGTGTGAGTCTGACATAATGTTGTGACAGATGTCTCAATGTATCACCATGATGCTCCTGAATGACTGTCGGCACTACATGGTCGGGGAGAGTGACCAGCAACCACAGGCGTTCACCACAGACAGACCCAGCCACTGAGGTCAGGGGCCGATGCAATCTCTTAATCTCTGACCCAGACCCAGATATATGTGTGAAAAATTGGTAGATATAGCGTTTTGGATATAAGCTCTTAAAATAAATGTTAAAAGAAAGATAAATAGGTAGAGATTTACATGTTTTACTGTATCTACATATGAGGTTTTTGTGAACGTTTAGCCTCTAAAAAGTGGTGCCTGTTGCATAAGCATGAGCTTGGTACTGTATATGTGGTTCTAAAAGTGTGTATATAAACCCAGCAAAAAAGAAACGTCCTCTCACTGTCAACTGCGTTTATTTTCAGCAAACTTAACATGTGTAAATAGTTGTATGAACATAACAAGATTCAACAACTGAGACATAAACTGAACAAGTTCCACAGACATGAGACTAACAGAAATGGAATAATGTGTTCCTGAACAAAGGGGGGGTCAAAATCAAAAGTAACAGTCAGTATCTGGTGTGGCCACCAGCTGCAGATTTGCCAGTTCTTGCTGTGAGATGTTACCCCACTCTTCCACCAAGGCAACTGCAAGTTCCCGGATATTTCTGGGGGAATGGCCCTAGCCCTCACCCTCCGATCCAACAGGTCCCAGACGTGCTCAATGGGATTGAGATCCGGGCTCTTCGCTGGCCATGGCAGAACACTGACATTCGCGTCTTGCAGGAAATCACGCACAGAACAAACAGTATGGCTGGTGGCATTGTCATGCTGGAGGGTCATGTCAGAATGAGCCTGCAGGATGGGTACCACATGAGGGGGGAGGATGTCTTCCTTGTAACGCACAGCGTTGAGATTGCCTGCAATGACTACAAGCTCAGTCCGATGATGCTGTGACACACCGCCCTAGACCATGACGGACCCTCCACCTCCAAATCGATCCTGCTCCAGAGTACAGGCCTCATTGTAACGCTCATTCCTTCGACGATAAATGCGAATCCAACCATCACCCATGTTGAGACAAAACTGCGACTCGTCAGAGAAGGGCACTTTTTGCCAGTCCTGTCTGGTCCAGCAGCGGTGGGTTTCTGCCCATAGGCGACATCGTTGCTGGTGATGTCTGGTGAAGACCTGCTTTACAACAGGCCTACAAGCCCTCAGTCCAGCCTCTCTCAGCCTATTGCAGACAGTCTGAGCACTGATGGAGGGATTGTGCATTCCTGGTGTAACTTGGTCAGCTGTTGTTGCCATCCTGTACCTGTCCCTCAGGTGTGATGTTCGGATGTACCGATCCTGTGCAGGTGTTGTTACACGTGGTCTGCCACTGCGAGGACGATCAGCTGTCCGTCCTGTCTCCCTGTAGCGCTGTCTCAGGTGTCTCACAGTACGGACATTGCAATTTATTGCCCTGGCCACATCTGCAGTCCTCATGCCTCCTTGCAGCATGCCTAAGGCACATTCACGCAGATGAGCAGGGACCCTGGGCATCTTTCTTTTGATGTTTTTCAGAGTCAGTAGAAAGGCCTCTTTAGTGTTCTATGTTTTCATAACTGTAACCTTAATTGCCTACCGTCTGTAAGCTGTTAGTGTCTTAACGACCGTTCCACAGGTGCATGATCATTAATTGTTTATGGTTCATTGGTTCAAGCATGGGAAACAGTGTTTAAACCCTTTACAATGAAGATCTGTGAAGTTATTTGGGTTATCTTTGAAAGACAGGGTCCTTTAAAAGGGACGTTTCTTTTGTTGGTGTGTGTGTGTGTGTGTGAAATTGGTGATTATAGCGTTTTGGAAATAAACTCTTCAAATAAATGTGGGTTCCTTCATGTGTGTGTGTAAAATATTACTGTTGTCATATTTTGAATTTGTAGCTTTTAGATGTGTATGAAAATGTTTTTGTTTTTTTGCTAAGCGCTATAGCAGGGGGTGGCAGGTAGCCTAACGGTTAGAGTGTTGGTCCAGTAACCGAAAGGTTGCTGGTTTGAATACCCAAGGTGGAATAAAATCTGTTTATGTGCTTTTGAGCAAGGCACTTAACCCTAATTCCCTCCAGAGGTGCTGTACTACTATGGCTGACCCTGTAAAATAACACATTTCACTGCACCTATCCAGTGTATGTGACAATAAAACATCATTTTTTCTGTGTGTGCAAAGAAAACATGATTAACTGTCTCTCTAAAATGAAATCAAGTTATTAAATAAGTACATGTCTGTCGTTGAACAACCCCAGGCCATGATTAGAAAAAGCACCAATCTTTTTCATAATTTCTTTAAACAATAAAAGCTAATTTACCAACATTTCTGAAAAATTATATATAGCGTTTTGGAATGGAATTTGAGTGTGCAAAAGTTAGGTTGTGTAAAAGCTTTGTTAATCTGTCTCTCATTGCTGTGTTCCTACGTTTTTCACCACAGCACCATTCATTCATTACTCTTTGTGTGTCCTAGGCTCTCTTGTGTCAGGAACATCTCTATCAGTAAAGATGAGATGAGGTGGAGACAAGGTCATCCTTCATGATAGGTCTGTGGGTTAATGAAATGAAGCCCAGTAGAGGAGAGGAGGAGAGTGAAGAAGAGGAGAGCAGATGGGAGAGGGAGGGGAGGAAAGGAGTGGAGGAGAGGCTCAGATGTATTGGGACGAGGTGTGATGGAACCGAGGCATGTCAGCGTGCAACAGACACACACTGGCGCACACACATACCCGCGCACACGTTCACACGCCACTAAGTATAAAGATTTGTCCATACTCTCACACATCTGAGTTTCAGGTTTTATTTAGGTCTGGCATGAGTTGGATTCACGAGCACACAAACTCACACACCCACACATGCGCACACACACACCCACTCTCTTGCTCACTCGCGGGCCGAACCAAACAAGTATTCCTTCATTGGGAGCCATCTGTTTTGGCATCTCTCAGTGGCCAACTTAATGTAATGTTTTACATGGCAGTTGTGTAAGCTGCGCTGTCCATGGGCCCAACCAGGCTGAACTATGCTGAGCTGAAGTAGGACACACTGTAGTGCAGACTTCCTGGACTGAAGGCTGCCAGGAGACAGTACACATGACCCCCATCTCTAGTTTGGATATTAGTTACACAATCAGAAATGAAGTGAAGGGTACACTCATATAAACACACTTAGCTCTAAATCTGTGGTTACAAAACACACTTAGCTCTAAATCTGTGGCTACCTCTCATCTGCAGACTCTCTCTTATCAGTAACATACACTGCATTCTACACTGAGTATACTAAACATTAGGAACCCCCCCCCCCCCCCCAGAACAGCCCCAATTCGTCAGGGCATGACTCTACAAGGTGTCGAAAGCGTTCCACAGGGATGCTGGCCCATGTTGACTCCAATGCTTCCCACAGTTGTGTCAAGATGGCTGAATGTCCTTTGGGTGGTGGACCATTCTTGATACACACGGGAAACTGTTGAGCGTGAAAAACCCAGCAGTGTTGCAGTTCTTTACACAAACCAGTGCACCTGGCATCTACTACCATAACCCATTCAAAGGCACTTAAAACCTTTGTCTTGCCCATTCACCCTCTGAATGGCACACATACACAATCCATTTCTCAATTGTATCAAGGCTTAAAAATCCTTCTGAAACCTGTCTCCTCACCTTTATCTACACCAGTGGTCACCAACCTTTTCAGAGTCAAGATCACTTTCACGGTCAAAAGCAAGCCGGCATCTACCACTCAGATTTATTTTTAAACATGGCTTCAAATGTTTTAACCTAATAAAAACAGTTCTGTAGGAATGAGGTTTGTGCAGTACGCCTAATACATTATCACAGCATATGCCTGGCCTGCCAATATTGTTCTTCTCAGACCATATTATATTTCAAAACTCGAGCTTTGATAACAAAATAGATCAGTTGGTGTAGCACTTGCGAGGCACGGCTGAGCATAAATTGAAATACAACAGTTTTCAGCTGTGCTAACATAATTGCAAAAGGGTTTTCTAATGATCAATTAGCCTTTTAAATGATAATCTTGGATTAGCTAACTCAACGTACCATTGGAACACAGAAGTGATGGTTGCTGATAATGGTCCTCTGTACGCCTATGTACTGTAGATATTCCATAAAAAAATCAACCGTTTCCAGCTACAAAAGTAATTTACAACATTAACAATGTAAACACTTTCTGATCAATTTGATGTTATTTTAATGGACAAAAAATGTGTTTTTCTTTAAAAAACATGGACATTTCTAAGTGACCCTAAACTTTTGAACGGTAGTGTATATAATCAGAAATAAAGCAGTAGTTTTGAAGAAGGTCCCTGCTCACAATCCACTGCAAAGATAGGGGATTTTCAGGAAGTGGAAGAGAGAGTTAGAGAGCATTTGTGTGAGTGTGTATGTGCGTGCGTGTGTGGATGCTGAGGTCTTCCAGAGACAGGGTTGCAGGTGCGTGACAAATCTGCTGGTCTCTCCTCAGTGCCAATCTGGCAGTGCACATTGTGTCCCTCATTCATTCATTCAGACATACATATTAATTCAAGCCTTCTTTCACGAGACAAAATGCTATTAACTCTGTTTGTGCAGATCATGTCAATGTCTCCATGTATTGTGGTGGGACTCTTGCCAGTCACAAATTCTTTCGTGTGGGTATTTTTATCTTGGCTATAAAATGCAAAAACTGTTATTTTGCATTAGTTTCACCCAAAAAGACAACTAAGGCAGTTCACATCTCCCCAAACCCTGAAGCATCGACATCATTTACCAAATATTCATGATCCACTGCTTTATCTCCTCTATATGGAAGATGCTTTCTGCTTACACGGCAAGTTCAGTCGGTATCCACATGCTACTCTATTGGTGGACTAATGATGCCAACCCACAGAGTTACAACAAAGAAACAACAGAAAAGAGCCTAACGGACCACGTTGTCATGCTTATCAAGATCCTTTACCCTCAAATGTTGCTCCTCTGCATGCTTCAGAGAGAGAGATAGGCAGAGGGCGTGTGAGGATGTTATTGTTGTGCCCGCTCAATCCTCTACAGTATTCTAGTAAAGTGTCTCAGATAGGGACTGTGGTCCATGTGTAACCCTTTTAATTAACAGGCTGATACAGCTTCATCACTTCATCTGACACTCAGCACAGACAACGGCCCACACTTTGTTGCGCCTAATGAAATGTTCAGTGTGGAAAGCCGCCACACCACACTGAGCATGTGACCCATAATTGTCTATAATATAGAATACATAATAATGTTTTGAATGGTTTGTTGATGATGTTGCTGGCAGGACTTTGGCAATAGCTGCTAAACTGGCATGAGCGAGTGTGGGAACGATAAGCATCAAGGAGCCAAGCAGAAGTGAGAGTAGAGAGGGAACGTGAGAATCAGGCGGCCGTGACAAAAGTCTCATTTGGAATTCACTCATGGTTTCTAAAGCCTCATGCAAATGTATTCTTTTTTGGGGGCAAATTTTATTAGGCGCTGTAAAACAAAGATAGAGCTGAAAAAGGGCGAGATAAAAGACTAAAAAGAGCAAAGTGGAGTAATGTGGAAAATGTGCCAGTGTGTTCAGAGTAATCTTCCTGAACGTTATGACCAACCTGGTTATGTAAGCTCTAACCATATCCAGGCAGAGAGAAGGATCACAGAGGGAGAGGGAGGAGGAGGAAGAGAAGTGAGAGAGGGAGGAGTGTGTAGAGAGACTGGGGGTGCGTTCACAGAGCTGATGCGACCCTAAATCAGGGATTTAGCTCAAACTGATGAAGACTAGGAGAAACCATCCTTCATGTTGATGGTTTTCATCACAGCTGTTCCCTTTCACATCTCTTGGCCGTTGGTTGCGTGTCATTAAAGAGAAAACAACCATTAAACAATTACAGGGTCACCAATGACAGCGATCAACAACACAAAGAGTAGAGCAGATTAAATAGCGATGACTGTTTCTTCATTAACCTCTGTAACCACTCTATATGTGCTGAGCTTCTCTACTTTATCACAGCAGCACCAGTGGAAAAGCAATAAAGGTATCCGCTCCTTTCCAGTTGGGTAATACCAACTCATAATGTAAACTTTTGATCTTGTCTGTGTATGTGTGTTGTTGTTTCACTGTAGTTGCCTGCGTGGCAGTCTTTGGAGGTGTTGTCCTATAGGATCTCTTGTCCGTTGTCTTGTTTGTATACCAGTTCAGTGGATCCCTATGTTCCTACCTAGTGTTGCCTATGGTACTCCTTGACAGTGTTTCCCTACATAGAGGATAGACTGCAATGTGTAGTGTCTTATGTGTGGCACTGCGCTGAAGTGCTGGTCTGGGCTGTAGAAGTTCATTTCATGGCTCTAATGTGGCCTGATATGGAGGAGTGTTATATTCCTTTGAACTTGGATTAGCTTCCCATCCCTCTGCTCCTTTCTCTCTCTCTCGCTCTCTTTCTCTCTTTCTTTCTCTCTCTGGGTCCGGAGCCATGGCACCTATCTGCTCAGGCATTGTTTGTTAAGAGCTGCAGGGTGCAGGGAGAGAGGAAGAGAGAAGAAGAAGGTGGGGAAGAGGAAAAGAAAGGTAGAGATGGAGTGAGGGGGAGAGAAAATTAGATGGAGAGAGTAAGGGAGGGTGTTAGTAACCTCTGGTGAACCCCAGTATCAACCTCACCCCATGTGACAGAGTATAACACAGAAAGATGAGACCTAACAAGGATGCCATCCCATCACCTCAGTGAATCCTTGGGATTTTGTCCACACTAACAGTGAGACAGATGGCAAAGATTTGAAATTAGTTCCCCTTCCATAGGAGAACTGAGGACACTGCCATTTTTTTGTTGTGATTTCCCTCCTCAGCCGCCTACCTGGCATCAAAGCTCACCTGCTGTATTTAAATTCATTGAAAGCACTGTATTAATAACTCAGGTAGTGATGTACAGGATGGGGAGTGTGGGCTTCCTCCACGGAGCAGAAGTCTCAGCAGAAGTTCACACATGTACGCATGTATGTACATAAACGGCCCGAGACCTTCTGGCTACTGGTCTACCTCTAAGTTTTGCCCCATATGTAAAGTAATGAATATTGGATCCCTCTCTATCTCTTCCTTTGCAGAGACAAGGATCCAGAGCCATGAGTGGAAACAGCAAACCTGCTGGACAAGGTGTGTACAGGATTTATTCAGGAAAAATATTACAAAATACACAACATACATCACGTAGGCCTGCTGTAACTAACTAATATCCTGCTTTTAAAAATCATCTTGTGAAATTCCAAAAACGCCATCCATGTTGGTTCATGTGACCACATTGCTTGAGAGTCATAGAACACATTGAGTGAGAGTCCACAGTCTGCAGTTCTACTCATGGAGAGCAGAATGTCCAAAAACAGCAAAAACAGAGAATCAGAGATGTCTCATAACTCAACAGATCATTTGTCTTGACTAACTCTCTTTTGTGGGGTTTTTTTATGAAAGAAAATATGCCATTATAGAAATAAAGACAATCTACCTTGGGTACATTCATGCCTGAAATTCACAGAAAGACCTACTTTCGATACTGGGGCATGGCATTGTTGTCATGATAATGACATTCAAATCCTCAGAGTTAGAGACGTCAAACTTAGGCTTGCAATACTTTGGAGGATCCTTTGATATCTATAAATGACATTAAGTGTAGAATTCAGTCATTCAGGTAAAGTGAATGTGACTGCAGGATACATTTAATTAAAAGTCCTACTTCAAATAGATTCTGGATCAAATAATTGACAATTCCACAAGACAGTTTTTTAAATATATTTTTCCCTGACTTTGGTATTTGATAGTCATATTGTACACTAGGAACCTTCCTGTAGTCTATATGTATCGACAGAGCCAACAATTGATCCTATTAAGTTTTTAAACAATACACAATATAATAAATTGATGTAACATATACTATGTCCTTCCCCCCATCCCTGGAATCTCATCCTAAGACACAATGAAGCCGGCAGGTTAATGATAGCCAATCACTTTTAAAAGGGTTCATTTGGCCATTCTGCACATTAAGTTGATCCTTCCTTCAGCATAACAGGGTGGCCGTGAGCCTCCTCTCCACCCTTCTGGAGCCACTGATGACAGTATAAAGAGTGAGACCTGGTGTTCATATGGATTTTAGCCTCAACTGGTTGGATGATGAGTTGCATTGTCATTCAGTTTAATCCATAGGTAAAAGCCACACAAATACCATACTCCTGTCAATTGAATTTGATTCAATGACGTTTATTTGACATTTGCCGATTTCCATTTGATTGTTTTCACCTTTTTTATTTTTGCTAGTAACCTAAGCAACTTGTATTGGTCCAGTTTGGTCATATCTTATTGTCTAAGTTTAAGTTGATAGAATACATGTACCATAGGGACCTATAATAATGTAAAGACTGACAATTGCATCCCATGCCTGCTCTAGTAACATGAGTGAATGATCTATTACCACAATCTCACATTCAGTCCTATAGTTATTTTAAGGCTGACTATTTTCAGTATTATATTGACTATGCTTTATTATAGACAAATTTGGTGAACTATATACTTGGTAGTGGGGATTTCATGTAGTTTGGATTCCAGCTATTTTAATACCCCTCCATAGGCTACTGAGTGCTCTCACCTAGATGTTCTGAGACTATACCTTCATCAATCATTGTCCCAGCGTCCCTGAGTAGCATACATCAGACAGTCACCAGCTCCAACATGACCTTTTACCATCTCCCCCAGAAATGAAGACATCATCAATTTGGGAGAATTTAGATATTCACACATGCACCTCCTCAAGTCTCAATTCATGGTTTAGGAAGACTGTGACCTTGTTGTGAAGTGTGCAATATGTATCGGGGGGGGGGCACTCTGTCTGTTTACTAAGAACATAAGATATGTACATGAGAAACATCCCTTTCCTCCAAAAACTATATTAAAAAACAATGCACCCACACTGGCGACACTGGCGATAGACACTGACAATCAATTTAGATGGGTTAGGCCCACAGTGAAATGGGATGTCCCCACACTGTTCCATTACACAAGGAAAGATAGCTTGGAGAGTAATTGTATGGGCTCTGCAATCATGAAATGTACATTCCTCTCCATTGAAAACATTTTGTCTTCAAAGGATGCCAAGGTCGTGAAGAAAATCCATCTAAACCTAAACGTATGTTGTTCATTTTGCTGTATGTGTGCACATTTTATATATTAGTACCCTCTTGGAAAAAAGGGTTCCGAAAGGGTTCTTCGGTTGTCCCTATAGAATAACCCTTTTTGGTTCCAGGTTGAACACTTTTAGGTTCCATGTAAAATCCTCTGTGGAAAGGGTTCCACATGGAACCCCAAAAGGGTACTTCAAAGGGTTCTCCAATGGGGACAGCCAAAGAACCCTTTTAGGTTCTACATAGCAACTTTTTTTCTAAGAGTGTACATTCACAACTATGTACAATGTAAAATGGATATGGCATGTGTGACATCTTGTAAAGGAACGGATCTTTCAGTATTCAATACACATAGTAGATGCATGTGAATGGAGACTGACGTACACTTTCGCATCTCAATGCTGTTGGAATGAGACCTAGGAATTGAACCTGCATCACAGAAATTGGACCCAGTATTGCTTTTTTGGTCATTCACAGTCACTTCACGCATCCAATTCTGTATGTTCACTCCTCATATTTAAGCAATCAACCAAGGCTTAATATTCACAGAATGTTCACTCTTTAGTATCTAGCATGGGCACTGATCTGAACTCATTTAGTCTTTGCTGGCATTTTGGCTCTGATTATCTATGTATTAGGAAACGTTTAACCTTACATTTGTAAGTAAATAAAAAAAGAAATATATTCTGATGTATTACTGTGAATGTCTTTTGTCTTCTAGATTAAAGGGAGCAATGTATGACTAATGAAAGGGGAGTTAGAAAATGAAATCCTCCTGGATGAAGAGAGGACATGACAGCATGTATATGTATGGGAGATTAGAAAAGCTGGCCTTGCTTCATATTTCACAGTTTATCCCCTGATTTAAAGTCTTTGAAGTTGCAAAGCCCCCTGCCCTCTGTATACGCTCGAAAAAGGCTGCTTCTTTAAACATAATCTATTGAATTGAATTCAAATTAAACAAATGTCTATGAACTTTGAAACGTTCTATAGCTGTTAATGAAGGTTTTTCAGTCAATTCATGAATTGAAAACTGTCCCATTTTTAGGTGACCTTTTCCATTCATGATGGAGGGATGAAATAGTTACCCCAACTGTGGTAGAGTCACATACAGTACGACTCCCCAGTTTTCTATGCTGTCCCACTCTCTCTTCCAGTCTCTCACCGTCTTTATTGCCTCGCTACAGATGACTCTAAGAAGGCTGCTCCTGAGGAGGACTTTGCGGACATCGACATGAAGGCTCCGGAGACGGAGAAGGCTGCTGTGGCCATCCAATCACAGTTCCGGAAGTTCCAGAGCAAGAAGAAGCAGGAAGTAAAGTCCTAGAGTGGGAAGGACAGAGCCGGGCAGCTCTGTCTCCCATAGGCCGGGACTGCACCAGTTGGGGGTTTGGTCTTGCATGTCAATCAAACCACACCGTTATGGACTCAACTGAGGGGGAGTTAAGGGGAAGAGGGAAGGCTGGAGGGAGGGGTCAGGGTTCAAGGATCAAGGGGTCACTGATATCTTTGAAATGATTATGAGTAACTTATTAATTGATTGCTGTGTCCATAAATGATGGTTAAGTTCTGGATATATCTTGATCTTTCCTATGATTTTGCTATTTTCGTTTTTTATTGATACTGTAATACACACTATATTTTCCAGTTGCTGTAGCTGTCCAAACCCTTAGTAGTCCTCTCATGTCTCTCTCATGTCATGTACGCTGCAATATACCCATTTGAACAATAAAAAGCTGCTTGATAAGTAGGTTTCCTCGTAAAGCAATTAAGAAACTGGAACCAGGGTTTTATCACCCTCAGGCTGAACTTGTAGCCAAATGTATTGTGAAGATTGATTGTCAGATTTCAGCTGTGGCATCATAAATCTAAAGATTTTTTTTCCTAGTAGGTCCGTTATTAGGTGTGTTTCCCTCTTGTTGTGGGGAGTGTTTCCAGACATTCCAGCTTGTCTTGTTTGATCCATCCCAGTTAGCGCAGCGCCCAGTGGCTGATGCATTTAGAATTGAATCAATGGCTACAATTTGCTTTCCAATGTCTCCGGTGTCTCAACTTGCCAACTAAATCTAGGGCTTGTTCCATTATTTATGTGAGAATTGTGGATTTCCTTTCTTCCCTTCTTCCCTTCAACGTCAATGGAAAGTGTTTTTATTTTATGTTTGTATGACTTTGTTTCGGCATTAATTGTTTTTTAATGGGTGTTTCTATTGAATCCCCATTGTTTCCTTTTGTTGTTCAAACCCAAATGAGTGGAATATACTGTACAATACCATCATCCTTCAGTAGAGACACGTTCAAAGAATACTTAATAAATATCCTAAAGAGGTAAACATTGAGTCAGAAGTTATTTTGTTAACATTGTGTTTGTTTATGGTCCCCACTAGCCCATGTGCCTGTCATCGATGTCTATTTTCTTTATTTATTTAATAAATCATTTTGACAGAAACTGTCCAAAAGACATTCATAAACCTTTAAATGAATTTCCTTGGAAGCTAAGTGTTTGTTTCTGGTGCAATAAGTGGAGCTTACTCCGGTGTTCAAAAGCACATATCAGACCGAGAGCCCAATGCTTCTTAGGTAGTTCTTTATTAGTTTTAGTTTAGAAAATGATCTCTCCGCAGAAGCTACAGGGAGTTACAGGGATGGTAAAAACAGCTTGATTGCCATAGCAACATCAGGGAAACTGGGCAGAAAGGAGTGGTGCTTAAAATACAGCAGTTCTGCAACATCTTTAATTGAGCCTCTCATTATCCTTCATTTCCGGCCTCAACACGTTATGGAAAGAGATTAACTGTATAGGAAGCTCTGGGGACAGGTCGACTGGATACTGGACAGCCAATAAATTGGCAGATGCAAACAGACCATCTTTTACGGACAAAAGCTTGAACAAAAAAGCGGCTTGCGATTTCGTTCATACTGGTGAACCAGCGTTTCAGTTGTGTTCTTTTTTTATTTTATTGCTTACTTCATTGCAAAAACACAGGTCCACACACAAAACATGAAATACACAGGCATGAAACACCTCTGAAAACAACATGCCAGCATGATTCAAACTAGTCATGAAGCAGCAGCAATCCGTGTCGCCCATGCCGTCAATGTCCGTGTTTGCCCTGCAAATGGCCCTGCCCGCTTCCACCTGAAAAATCACATTTCCTCCATGACAATTCCTTCACAATATTACTGTCACGCAACACACCCAGGAGCTGGATTCAATCCGTATCGCAGAAGCATCGGGGGAATTCTACGTTACAGCTCGACCGAAATTGTTCCATGACATGGATTGAATCCAGCCCCCACCCTGTACATAGCCCCATTAAACCATGCCACTCCACTCCACACCAAATCAACACATGGCCCAAAATTATTTTCTTAGGGCTAGATTTTGTCAGATCTGCTCTAGCCAACAACCACAAGCGAACAACCACAAGCGGCCCCGGCATTCTACCTAAAGCGGACATTGCCATTGGCTGCACGGAGACACATTAAGAGAAATCCCTTGCGGCCTTGTTCACAAGCTTCAACACTTGAATGTGAGATGTAATCTATACCTCAATTAGACTGATAGAAATTCTCATTATTTTGTTGAATGATTTTCAATTTGAGGGTCATTATTTCTATATAGCCTACACTCTCTCTTTCTGAACTTCTATCGTGAGTGTGGTGGGTGTGGCTTCATGACAACGATCACAGAAGCAGCTGTTCACCGATTTAAAACACAGTAACACCTCTGACACCGCCAACTCAGACCTGCTGGGTAACGCTTAATCCGATTGAATCTAGGCCTTACTGTGACAATACTAAATCCATTTTATTTGTAAAATGTCATAACTCATATTTATCAATTTCATCACTAGGGAGGTTGAACAGGCTCTGAAAGCTAATACTGCTGATATCTTGGAGCTACAATATAATAACCTCCGGAATGTGTCTTAAGCACTTGAAACTATACTGACTTCCCGTGTACCCCGTGAAGTTATCTTTTTTATCGATAGCAATCCTTTAAAATGTGGTGTTGAAAGATTATAATCAGCACTTGTTTAAAGACTATGGATTGTCTTAGGAGTAATGTCATGAATAACCCATAAAAGGCAACATTGTAGTTCATGCATAAGTAGTAGTACATTCCTAGTGAGTAGTAGGACAAATGACCTGAGTTCATTGGTTCATCAGGGTACCTGATGTAAAGCTATGTGGGGACACTGTTCTTTGTAGCTGGCTGTTTGGTCATCTTTCTTTTGCTTTTTGTCATGAGTTTACATAAACTGAATTGAGACCTGAAATAAGTGTCAACATTCGGAGAAAAGTGGAGAATTGTATTCTAACTGTAAGACGTCCAAATAGGGTTTTCAATATAAACAGGCATGATATTTTTATTTAATTAAAAAGCTTATCCATGCTCTAATATTAGATAGCAACACAGAACAGCTAAATAAGCTGGTTAGATAAACATGTTCAAAATGCAAAAAAAATACATGTACTGCCTTAAAATCCTCATCACATGTCCGTCTACGCCTTGCTTTGGCTTCATTTACAAACCATTAGCTAACTCAAGCAGAACGTACGACCAAAGACACAGGTAACCTTTCATCTGGGGTGGGACTGTTAGCTAGCAAGCTACTTACAAGCATGCCCACAAGAACACACTGTGTTGTGAATGGATGCCATAGCGTAAATTATACGTTGCACTATTTGCAGAAGAATGAAGACATCCGACAGTGGTTGCTGCCTTTCATTTTGGGTGGATAGGCTCCACCGAAAAGTACTATTATGTCACACGTGTGCAGTGCACATTTTGAGCGAAGTCGCTTTATCAATTGGGGAGAACATTCGATGGGTCTTTCCAGGAAGCTAATCCTGAAGACAAATGCTGTACCATTATTGACAGTGGTCAGTGGATCTTGCAAGCACTGATCTAAATGTAAGTATCATGAGTCTGACACGGGGGCCAACATGATAGTTCGTTGGTGATGTGGACACCAAGGAACTTGAAACTCTCGACCCGCTCCACTACAGCCCCGTCGATGTTACTGGGGGCCTGTTCGGCCCGCCTTTTCCTGTAGTCCACGATCAGCTCCTTTGTCTTGCTCACATTGAGGGAGAGGTTGTTGTCCTGGCACCACACTGCCAGGGCTCTGACCTCCTCCCTATAGGCTGTCTCATTGTTGTTGGTGATCAGGCCTACCACTGTTGTGTCGTCAGCAAACTTAATGATGGTGTTGGAGTCGTGTTTGGCCATGCAGTCGTGGGTGAACAGGGAGTACAGGAGGGGACTAAGTACACACCCCTGAGGGGTCCCAGTGTTGAGGATCAGCATGTCAGACGTGATGTTGCCTAACCTTACCACCTGGGGGCAGCCTGTCAGGAAGTCCAGGATCCAGTTGCAGAGAGAGGTGTTTAGTTCCAGGGTCCTTAGCTTAGTGATGAGCTTCGTGGACACTATGGTGTTGAACGCTGAGCTGTAGTCAATGAACAGCATTCTCACATAGGTGTTCCTTTTGTCCAGGTGGGAAAGGGCAGTGGTGAGTACGATTGAGATGCATCATCTGTGGCTATGTTGGGGCAATATGGGAATTGGAGTGGGTCTAGGGTATCCGTGAGGATGCTGTTGATGTGAGCCATGACCAGCCTTTCAAAGCACTTCATGGCTACCAACGTGAGTGCTACGGGTGGTAATCATATAGGCAGGTTACTTTCGCTTCCTTGGGCACAGGGACTATGGTGGTTTGCTTGAAACATGTAGGTATTACAGACTCGGTCAGGGAGAGGTTGAAAATGTCAGTGAAGACACTTGCCAGTTGGTCCACACATGCTTTGAGTACACGTCCTGGTAATCCGTCTAGCCCCGCGACTTTTGAATGTTGACCTGTTTAAAGGTCTTGCTCACATCGGTTACCGAGAGCGTTATCACGGAATCATCCAGAACAGCTGGTGCTCTTGTGCATGCTTCAGTGTTAAAAGGCCTTTAGCTCGTCTGGTAGGCTCGCGTCACTGGGCAGCTCGTGTCTGGGTTTCCCTTTGTAGTCCATAATAGTTTTCAAGTCCTGCCACATCAGACGAGTGTCAGAGCCTGTGTAGTAGGATTCAATCTTAATCTTGTATTGACGCTTTGCTTGTTTGATGGTTCGTCTGAGGGCATAGCGGAATTTCTTATAAATCATAGTTATTCATTTGAAATCTGCATCAATTGAGCATTTCAGGCACACAAAAATTGGAAATACAAACATTGAAAAGTTTCACAAAAAAGTGCACAACCAAATATTGCATCACTTGCGGTACATTTTTGGAAACATAAGGAACGTATCTTTCATATCAGCGACGATTAATAAAAAATAAAAAAAGGTTAAATTACTACACACCTTTATGGGGTTAGGGATAGTGTTCCCACACGGCCATTTCTCCATATTATAGTGTTTGTTTACGGAAGACAAAGGGAAGACATAATTGGCTATCTAGCATGCTCCGAACACCTGTATGTAAGCGTAACTGAGGAGGAAGTGTAGTTTGTCAACTGGAGGCAGACACAGCTGTTGATCTGTAAAAAACTGCTACAGTAAGTGTATATTTTTTATTTGAAAGATTCTTTCTCTCTGATATGAAAGATACAGCCAGGTCATTCACAATTTACTTCAAAATTGGACATCTATCCATGTCCTGAGGAAGTCAGGAAATGAAGTCATGGGTGTAATCTCATGACTCTGGATCAGAAGGTTCTGTGTTTGATCCCAGTTATTGACACTGTTTTTTTATTCTTGGTTTTAGCTCTTACCTTAACCCTATCTCAAACCTTAACCCAATTCTTAACCATTTGGAATGAGTGCCTAGAATGAGCAACTTGAAAATTGGACATTTGGAGAGCGTGGATGAACGTCTAACTCTGCACTGAGACTGAGCTTGTTGGAAAGATAAGGGGAATATCAGCGTCTTTCGGAAAACCATTTGAAAGCAATGATTATTGACGTTTCTAAACGTTAAAGCCTCAGAATTGTAGTTCAGAAGGAATAAAATGTGGACAAATGTAACTGATGAAACCCTTACATATGGAGAAGAAGGGTTTTCGAGAGCTAGGTGGCCAGGTGCCTATATTAGGTAAGGTGTGTGCGTTAACAATGAACCTTTTGAAGCGAAGCATCATTACACTGCTCTAATTATTATTTTTAATGTCACAATTGTTTCTCACCTTTATTTTTCATGAGTGTTTATGTTGATCAATATTTTGGCCATGCTGGCCTATTGTAAATTATCAAATAAATGTCTGATCAATACATACAATTCTAAACATATTGTTATTTTTAATGCTAATACAGAGGCATCAATAAATTGTCCAGTACACTTATTGTATGCTGTTTTCATGTACATTCCCTTATGTTGAAGCTTCTAAGGTGACTCAGGCCTTACTAATTATTGTGAAGAAGTGTATCAGTGAACTGTATTCTGTAAATTAGTTACAAAACAATAGAAATACAATTGTGTATTGCTTCAGTTTGTCTGATATTCAACAGTCCATGATCAGCTCAGAATGACATGTGGCCCATTGTTTACCTGGTGGTCATCAATGACATGTGGCCCATTGTTTACCTTGTTACCTGGCAAAGACCACAAGGGTGTTTCAAAGAGCTGTCAGTCAAGACGAGCTCAACAATATAAGCTCACCGCCCACTGAACCTGTTATCAATGGTGTAAAATACTTAAGTAAAAATACTTTAAAGTACTACTTAAGTAGTTTTTCGGTGTATATGTACTTTACACAGCTTCCCTGTGGCTCAGTTGGTAGAGCATGGTGTTTGCAACGCCAGCTTGGTGTGTGCAATGCCACAGTTGTGGGTTCGATTCCCACGTGGGGCCAGTACAAAAATAAATATATATTTTTTTTTTAAATGCGTGAAATGAAATGTATGAAATGTATGCATTCACTACTGTAAGTCGCTCTGGAAAAAAGCGTCTACTAAAATGTAAATGCTTACTATTTATATGTTTGACTACTTTTTACGCCAAACATTTTCCCTGACACCCAAAAGTACTAGTTACAATTTGAATGCTAGCAGTACAGGAAAAAGTTTCAATTCACACACATATCAAGAGAATGTCCCTGGTCATCCCTACTGCCTCCGATCTGGTGGACTCACTAAACATAAATGCTTCCTTTGTAAATTATGTCTGAGTGTTGGAGTGTGCCCCTGGCTGTCAAAAAAAGTAATAAAAAAGGAAATTGTGCCGTCTGGTTTACTAAATAAAAGGAATTTGATGTATAGAATTTACTTTTACTTTGTACTTCTACTCAAGTATGAAAATTGAGTACTTTTTCCACCACTGTACTTAAGTACATTTAAAATCTGATACTTTAGACTATTACTCAAGTAGTATTTTATTGGGTTACTTTCACTTTTACTTTAGTCATTTTATATTAAGGTATCTTTACTTTTACTCAAGTACGACAATTGAGTACCTTTTCCACCCCTGCCTGTTATTTCATGCTTCCTAATAGTTAGAAATGAGAGAAAAGGTAAAATATATTAAATTCTGAGCATTTTAAGAGCCGAAAAATATTATGCATGATGTTTTGGTCATTCAAAGGCTATTTTTACTTGCAAAATAGGATGACTGTGCAGGACCTTTAAATGATGTACAGTTGAAGTCAGAAGTTTACATACACTTAGGTTGGAGTCATCAAAACTTGTTTTTCAACCACTCCCTAAATTTATTGTTAACAAACTATAGTTTTGGCAAGTCAGTTAGGACATAAAATTTGTGCATGACACAAGTACTTTTTCCAACAATTGTTTACAGACAGATTATTTCACTTATAACTCACTGTATCAGATTTCCAGTGGGTCAGAAGTTTACATACACTAAGTTGACTGTGCTGTTAAACAGGCTTGGCTTTAGAAGCTTCTGATAGGCTAATTGACATCATTTGAGTCAATTGGAGGTGTACCTGTGGATGTATTTCAAGGCTTGCTTGCTGACATCATGGGAAAATCTAAAGAAATAAGCCAAGACCTCAGAAAAAAGATTGTAGACCTTCACAAGTTGGTACATCCTTGGGAGCAATTTCCAAACGCCTGAAGGTACCACGTTCGTCTGTACAAACAATAGTATGCAAGTATAAACACCATGTGACCACGCAGCCGTGGTACCGCTCAGGAAGAAGACGCGCTATGTCTCCTAGAGATGAAAGTACTTCTGTGCGAAATGTGCAAATCAATCCCAGAACAACAGCAAAGGACCTTGTGAAGATGCTGGAGGAAACAGGTACAAAGGTATCTATATCCAAACAAGTCCTATATCGGCAGCAGAAAGGCCGCTCAGCAAGGAAGAAGCCACTGCTCCAAAGCCGCCATAAAAAAGCCAGACTACGGTTTGCAACTGCACATGGGGACAAAGATTGTACTTTTTGGAGAAATGTCCTCTGGTCTGATGAAACAAAAATAGAACTGTTTGGCCATAATGACCATCGATATGTTTGGAGGAAAAAGGGGGAGGCTTGCAAGCGGAAGAACACCATCACAACCGTGAAACACGGGGGTTGCAGCATCATGTTGTCAGGTTGCTTTTCTGCAGGAGGGACTGGTGCACTTAACAAAATAGATGGCTTCATGAGGCAGGAAAATTATGTGGATATATTGAAGCAACATCTCAAGACATCAGTCAGGAAGTTAAAGCTTGGTCGCAAATGGGTCTTCCAAATGAACAATGACCCCAAGCATACTTCCAAAATTGTGGCAAAATGGCTTAAGGACAACAAAGACAAGGTATTGGAGTGGCCATCACAAAGCCCTGACCTCAATCCTATAGAAAATTTGTGGGCAGAACTGAAAAAGCATGTGTGAGCAAGGAAGCCTACAAACCTGACTCAGTTACACCAGCTCTGTCAGGAGGAATGGGACAAAATTCACCCAACTTATTGTGGGAAACTTGTGGAAGGCTACCCAAAACGTTTTACCCAAGTTAAACAATTTAAAGGCAATGCTACCAAATACTAATTGAGTGTATGTTAACTTCTGACCCAATGGGAATGTGCTGAAAGAAATAAAATCTGAAATAAATCATTCTCTCTGCTATTATTCTGACATTTCACATTCTTAAAATAAAGCGGTGATCCTAACTGACCTAAGACAGGGAATTTTTGCTAGGATTAAATGTCAGGAATTGTGAAAACTGAGTTTAAATGTATTTGGCTAAGGTGTATGTAAACTTCCAACTTCAACTGTAGGACCTCACATTATCAATTCAAATAACTTTTAAAGGTATCTTAAAAACAAAAGTATATCATATAAGACTTGAGGTAGGCAGAACGTGTTAAGTCAGCTTGATAGGTAAGGTGTTTGCATGAACCATGAACCTTTTGAAGCTAAGCATCATTACACTGTTTGACAGGCTGCTAGGCTTAACAGCTTCATCCTGAGCTTGCACTGAAATCTGAACTTGACTGAATTGATCGATCTAGGTGATTTACTATATGGCTTTAAAGCCAATAATGTTGCAGCAGTCAATTGAGACAATTGTTTAAAATCTTTTTGCACTGAAACCCTGCTGATCAAGTGCCTTTAAACATCCAATGGATACATAATGGATTCTCAAACTTTCCCATACACCTCAATTGCAAATGAGAACTTGTTCTCAACTTGCCTACCTGGTTAAATAAAGGTGAAATAAATAAAATAAAATAAAAAATATCCCTTACATATACAGTATGGTCTATATGTCAAACTTACACCAATGACATGTTATCAATTACAGTGGATTTGTTTTCTGATCTGTGTTATATGTTGAGCCACGCGTGTGAATAGAATCCAGCTAGCACATTTGCTTTCTTGGATGTTGTGGGAACGTCCGTTTTTGGTTTCCAATTTGTTCTGGGAACAAAGCTGTACGTTTTATGATTGGTAAAACAGAATGTTTTTTAAACATTCTTGGAACGGAGGTGAACATTTTGTCTGTTCTGGGAACTTTATTTGTAGGTTGCGAGGAGGTTTTGAGAACGTTTTACTCTGGTTCCTTGAACATTTTCCAGGGAGGGTTTATTAAATTACATGTTTTTATTTATTTCACCTTTATTTAACCAGGTAGGCTAGTTGAGAACAGGTTCTCATTTACAACTGTGACCTGACCAAGATAAAGCAAAGCAGTTTGACACATACAACAACACAGAGTTACACATGGAATAAACAAACATACAGTCAATAATACAGTAGAAAAAGTCTATATACAGTGTTTGCAAATGAGGTAAGATAAGGGAGGTAAGGCAATAAATAGGCCATGGTGGCGAACTAATTACAATATAGCAATTAAACACTGGAATGGTAGATGTGCAGAAGATGAATGTGCAAGTAGGGATACTGGGGTGCAAAGGAGCAAGATAAATAAATAAATACAGTATGGGGATGAGGTAATTGGATGGGCTATTTACAGATGGGCTATGTACAGGTGCAGTGATCTGTGAGCTGCTCTGACAGCTGGTGCTTAAAGCTAGTGAGGGAGATATGTGTCTCCAGCTTGAGTGATTTTTGCAGTTCGTTCCAGTCATTGGCAGCAGAGAACTGGAAGGAAAGGCAGCCAAAGGAGGAATTGGCTTTGGGGGTGACCAGTGAGATATACCTGCTGAATCTCTTCCCGAAGCTGCTTGATGGTGATGCATGTAGGGCAGACAAACTCCTGTCCATTGAAAAATGTAAAATGTTCTCCCTCCTCTTGTGTGGAAATCATCTTGCACCTATCGCAGTTGTGTCCAGCCATGGATAAAAGCACCAGGTGGCTAGCACTACTAGCCTGCTCTATTAGCTTGATGGCTAGCAGCTAACCACTAAGCTATTAAGCGGGATCCCGGGACACAAACTTGTGGTCCCAGCAGATAAAAATACTATCACTGAAGTTGGGCAAGCCTTAAGTGTTGCTCTAATCCTACATACAGGAATCTATAACCTGGCTTTAGATGCGGTAAAGAGGTCAAGGGAACGCAGACCGTGGGGGACTAAAGAAGGACACCGGATTGGTGCACATTTAACAAATATGAACTAACAGTGGATATTTGTCTAATCCGTCATGATTGATGTATTGTAACAGGCCCATGGTGTGGTTACTAAAGTCCAATTTGGATATATTTGGCTATCGCTGCATAACATTAGAAGTTTTCAGGTTTAGAAGAAGTGACTGCTAAATGCTAACTCCCGCTGATATAAACTAGTAGCAGAGCTAGCATACCGGTGGTGGTACTGTAGTCAAAGTCGTTTTTAACTGTAATGCAGTTGATTGGTGACGATGACATTAACATGTATTGGGGTTGACATCTACATGTGTTGTATGGATAGACTATTGATTTGCCACACCATAAGGTTTACCATGGTGGAACTATACAATCCTCTTCAGTCTATGTAGAATGTTTTTAGGGCTGACCCTAACCAAGGAATGTCCTATTCATGCTTTCTACTGACAGCTGCTGAAGCACTTGTGCTTTCAGGCACCAAGAGATCCAGCCTTATGACTCAGTGCTGGTGGTCAATGGAGGGCCTCTGTCAGAGGTGACAGACACTCAACGCTCTACTGTAAATACATTGTCCACGATCAATGACACTCTGTCTCTGTCATCGCATTTACACGTTCTCAAAATCTTGCTGTTATGTACTGTATGTAGTTTTTACAAAGGGCATTTGTACATTTTAAGTTTCTGAATGAAAATATTCTGTGATGATCCTGTTGGTAAGCTAACTAACACCGCTGTTAAGTGGTTTAACATACAGTAGCAATTTGCCAAGGGGTTAGTGCACCCCAGAATCCATGCAGATGGAACTTCATATTTGCGACGTTGGTGTCAGTGGGATGTGCTGCCCAGCTATTTGAGGTATTCTTTGGACTGAGGCATAAGGAAACATTATGCAGAAATGTGAGGTGGTTTCTCTTCCTGAAAGATGCTGCAGCATTTTTTGATGTCAAAGCTGGCAGGAAGCCAGCATACAAACCAGGGTTCGGAGTAGGAGTTGAGATCAACCAGTATACTGAGTAGGATGGTGGTACATTGGATAAATACACTGACTTCAGAGTAAATTGGAGGTCCAAAACTCTGAGCAATCACACCCATGACATGGATTCTTGAACCCCAGAAGGATGTACGGTACAGCAACTGAACTGTAACACACACCCAGTTCAATAATGCTTATATCATCTCCATTGAGTCATATGGTCGTAGTTTTAATGAACATCTGAAATGAGGACAGTGAAACGATTAATCTTCCTACTTCCCTGTCATCATGTACCCATATCCCAATATCTCATAAAGAAAACATTATGTTCCATATGTCACACCAGATGCCACACCAACTCCATACCCCCTCTCTCCACACACAACACACACCCTTGGCTGACCATGTGATTGCATTTAACACGTCCTAATTAAAGCAAATCAAGCAGTGCTCCACGCCCATCTATAGATACAATCAACATACCAGCCTGGCCCAGTGACAGACAGCTCCATATTTCTCCTTCATATCAGAGGCAAGAATTCAGTCCGGTCCGCGCCTTTTATTTATGACAGCAGTTAATAACGGCCAAGTGTGGCGGGCTGAGTAAATCTCTGTCACTACATTTAATTTGTTGTGTACTTCAGAAGAGGATGGCGAATAAAGTTGTCATGCTGAGTAATACTCCTTCCCATTAGCCCTCCAGTCTGTGATATAGGACAGTGGAAGCAATTTTCAAGCCGAGGCGTCGGTTGGGGAGCTCAGGCTGAATCTCCAGAGTGACAGTCTGGAAGGCTCCCAATCAATAGACCAATTTAGTAAGCGCCTCTTACTCAAAGTCACAGCTACTAGCCTAACACCACACCCACTCACTGGGGGATTGAAATGGAGCAGTTTCAGCACCTAATGGGTTAAAATGCCAAGTTGTGCTGGCTAGTGACATATTAGAGAGTTTGTGTTTGAAGGGACTTAATTGTTAGGCCCTGAAATGTAGCCTTTGCATTCCAGCAGCAACTGAGTGTGTTTTTGTTTAGGTTTCTCTATTCAGAGAACACATCCAAAGCAGTGCCATAAGAGTTGAATGTAGTCTAATTTTCACTGTTTTTGTACACACACTTCTTTGCAGCAGGAACATAAGGATTGATTGGTTTGATCCATCCTGGCTATTGATCCTGCCAGGTCACATTTCCCCCCATAACTAAACCTTCTCCTAATAGTCTTGAAGAACACTACACATTGGATCAGTCGATAGGAATACACCATCTCACATTCTTCACAATGCATTGAAGCATGCAGGATGGCAATCATTACCAAATTTACTAAAAGTTAGTGTTATAAACAGAAATATGAGACGGTAAGTGTGAAATTGATCTGATATGTTTTGAGGCTACCTAGAGATGATACATTAGATAAAGTGTGTTATTCAATGAAAATAGGCAGCTTAACTTTGCAACACTGCCACCTGCAGGCAAAGAGTTGTGCACAAGTTATTAATGAGCGCTGGTTAATATCTTTAGCACTGAAAAAACATTCAATGTCATTGGTACAAACAATATTTTCATTTGGAGAATTTTAGTATTGTGAGACTCATGAGTGCTGTAATGAATGTGATGATCATCAATGACTGTTGTTTAAATTCAATTAAAGAGTGGCTGAACTCACCGATTCGCATGAATGTTTCTGCTCTTCATTAAGATAAATTAGATAAACTATTGGAACCAAGACTTAAAAATAAATGATGTTGTCACAAGATGGAGGGAATGTTGGAGCATAACTAATGAAATTACACTTACCCAAAAATGTACGCTTAATCCAGTATAAACTAATGTTTACAATTTATTATACAAGAGACAGAATTCACAAATTCCACAGCACAATGGCAGAGTCATGTCTTAAGTGTAAAACGAACAATGACTCAATCATTCATGCTTTCTGGGAATGCTATAAAGTCCAAAAGTTATGGGCAGAGCTAGAAAGTTGGCAGTCAGAAGTATTAGAATGTAAACTAACTTTTAATCCATCTGTCTGCATATTTCAAGACATGTCATATGTGGGTGCAGTGAGATACCCAATGGGCTGGATGATTCTCTTCCATCACTCATCTTTAAAAAACATATACTTAAAAACTTAGAAATCAATTAATCTGCCATCATCAACACCATGGAAAAATGTAATGATTAATTATTGAAATATTGAAATAGCATGGGCGACTAAGAAAAACAAATTGGTACAATTTGTGGCAAACAATAATGCAGGTACTATGGATGGGGGGTGAGCATGTGGGCCTGGGCAGATGAGATAGTCGTTGTTTGTGTGCGTCTGTAATTTGTTGTTTGTATGTGTATGTTTGTATCTGGTGTGGAGAATATATATTTTTTTAAATATATATATTTAAAAAAAGATAAACGAGATTTGGGTCTTGGGGGTATGGTTCGATGTGGGTGTGTTATGTTTGATTTATCGTACCCTGGCAGTTACTGTTATTTGTCCTTCTTAAGGCACAATAGCAACAACATAGAGATAAATCAAGAAATCTGTAATTTTCACATTTTTGCCGAGGTCGCACAATTTTACATTTAGCTAAGGTGTTTAGTGCAGTATTTCTCAAGTTATAACATGTGCATGAAAAACTACTTTATTACCAGAGAGTGTGTCTGTCTGGCAGTGTTTCATAGCGAATCATCTTACGAAACAGGTCGCAGCGGGACACAAGACGCTCTAGAAAGGGTTTAGAATTTTGGAATATTGACAAGAGGCAGTCGGGATGCAAGTGCACATTGTCTCAATTCTCATTTTGACCAAAACAGTGGCAGACTTGAGTGATCACTATCAAACACATCAGCAAGTTGTTCACTCCATAGGGGCCAAGTGTTCTTTCAACATAATATTGGTGACAAGTTGTTTTATGTAAATAAGTCAGAGTCCGGGGAGTTGCTTAATAGGCAGGTCTGTCTCGCTGTCTGGAGGTTCGCTGCTATGATTGGATAGAGTGCAATCAACGCATTCGTTTCTCAGTGCATAACAATTCTCCCTTGGCGATACAATCCCATTTTAGTGGGCATGATTGTAATCCAAACCCAACCCTCATGTAAGTTGTGACGACCTCAGTTACACAAATCTCACAAAACTCTGTTTTGGAATGTACTGACTTTATGACCAAAGTTATTCTACTTAAAGTTTTTTGTCAATTTTGGCACTGGAATAAATGTTTCTGAGATAGGCCGTTTTCAACCAGAGAAATGGCTTTTTACGTTCAGTTGCCCTTTAAGATGAGTTATCCAAAAATCCACCACTACCACCCCACTCACTCAACTCACTCACTCCCCCAGTGACCCACACAGGGAAACCTTCGGAGGCATCCTCCTCTATCAGTGCCTCTAAAAAGACCCATCTCCAGTCATTCATGTCCAAATTTGCAGGATCATTTTGGGAACAGCCTTTTTATTAATCAAATTTGAACGGTGTGTTAATTTCTCTTTATTTCAGTGCCACCATGGTGAACACCATGTTAAAAATAAAAAGCGACATCTTGTTAAAAGGAATATGAAGACAATTAATTAAAACTAATAATAAAAACTGGCATTAATAACCTCACAGCATTCTTATCAAACTCTCCCTCCAGGACTTAAAGAAAGAAAGAAATGGGCCAGGGTAGACAACAACAAGACAGTTTTGTTATATCCACACTTTAGATAGATATTTCCCATAGACTTTAGGTTTGGTTTGAAAGGGGGATTCTGTTGGATTGTCTCATTGTTTTTTCCCTGTAGAGGAGCATCACTGCAATGCAGCAACAGTAAATCTACTGAAGAGGAGAGAGAGTCTTGAAGACTCTACCTAGTGCACTGAGAATAGGGGCTCTGTCTGGACACACTTTTTGGGTGTCATGAAGTGCAAACCGTTAAATCTCTAACCCTCCCTGTTCTAGCTAACTTCATCTACCACCCTGGCAAATTAGCAGTGGTAAACTACACCTGATACATAGCTGGGGTTTGTCCCGCCCTGTAAGTATACTCACAACATAGTCATTATTTTCATTATAGTACAGTATAGAGCAAATAGTATCCATATAATTTTCATAATCTTTTTTCATATTGCACCATCAGAGAATGGAATACAGAGAAAGATCAATAGTGACTCCATTTCCTAATCAAAATGAGATATGTGCAAACATGACTAAGGACTTTATTAACCAAATCAATTCTTCCCTGTAATATCCACAGATAAAAGTGATCTCTTTTTATATATATATTTATAGTAATAAGAATAATAAATCTTCACATTGGATCATTTCATAGTGTGACAAAATGCTCAACTGGGCTGTCCAGTTGTGATCATAATCCTTATAATAGTCTTTAATTGGTCAGTCCCCATGCATCCATAGGAAATAGATGTATTTTTTCTTCAAAAAGTAACAATTTGAGAGCAGCTGACAAGTTTGGACAGCTGTCGATTGCTTTCATTCCCAGATTTCAGATTTTCCTAAGTTTCATTCAGTGTTTAAAAGGAATTTTCCATAGAAAAAAAGTATGGGCTCCAAATTATCATCTCACACTCTGAAAAAAAGTTGTCCAGGTTCTTATTAAAACAGTGTAGTAATGGTAATAGTTGATCATTTCTAATCAATAATTAATAATCATTAAAAGTTGACAACTAACAACAAATAATCCCTGATTAATAATTATTGATTAAAAATAATAATCAATAATAAATTATGTTCCCTCATAACGTAATTATTTTGGCAAGCTCCGCATGGAGTCATTTCAGATGAGTGAAATTTCTCACAAGTTTAAAAAACAAAGAAAGCTCCAAAATAAATAAAAGGAGATTAGTAAAAGTTATCCCTCGTTTAAGAAGAAAGGGGACGTTATATACAGGACTGTGTGGTGAGAGTCAGTTTACTGCACTTGTAAGTGTAATAAGTCCAGTGTTAGTGTGAGTTTTAGTCCAGCCCCATGCCTCTGGTGTTATACCAGCGTATAGGACTTTGCGTAGGGGTTGTTGGTCTGTTTGAGGTGTCCTCGTGAGTCCAGTAGGGACTCCTGGGAGGTGCTAAGCTTGGCGGCCTGGGCCAGCTCTGAGCCCTCTCTGTGGGGCAGGGTGGCGGCTGAGCCGGGCTGCCATTGGGGCACTGGGTCCCTGCTGCTGGCCCTGCTGGTGGCCTGGGGGGCCTCTGTGGGTGTAGGGGGCGCCATACGCGACGGCCGCTTCAGGGAGCGACTCTTCTGGGGTTCCAGACAGGCCTGACCCATGGCCCCCTCCCCCCCGGCACCACCCCTCCCTCCAGTGCCCGTGCACGACATGCCACGGTTCAGCAGGAAGTCCATGCGCAGGTAAGGAGGCAGGTGCACAAGCTCGCCCCCTACAGGACAAAGTAGAGAGAGAGAGGGGAGTTAGTTTTTGGAAAACAACACCACTGAATTAAACATATAACATGGTCAAATTATGGAAAAATCTCAGTTCAAAATACTTCATTAGAGAAATTACTGCCCCTGGGGAAAGGGTTGGGTGGAAATAGAAATGTCTTTACCCCCTCAGATACAAGATCATCACATCTGCCACTCCAACCAACAAAACTAGCTTATACAGTATGTGAAAGTAATTTACAACTTCTTCAGGCTAGGGTCTATTTTTCTCAATTTCCGCCTGACTGACATGCCAAAAGTAAACTGCCTGATGCTCAGGCCCTGAAGCCAGCATATAATTGGTAACATTGGAAAGAAAACACTCTGAAGTTTGTAGAAATGTTAAAATAATGTAGAAGACTATAACACATTCGATATGGTAGGAGAAAATCCAATGCTCTTCCAATGGAACATATAGGTAAATAATTAAATCTAGCTCCCAGTATGCAATTCCCATGGCTTCCAATGGGTGTCAGTAGTCTTTGTTCAAGGTTTCAGGCTTGTTTCTTCCAAAATGAGGAAGAATAATGAGTTTTAGTACAGGGACACAGACTTGGAAATTCTTGTATCCGCGCGCGACGAAGAGGACACGCACCTGCTAATACCGTTTTCCTATTGAACATACATCTTTCCGTATTAAATATTACAGTTTAATTACATTTTAGGGTATCTGAGGATTAAATAGAAATGTATTTCGACTTGTTTTAACAAAGTTTAGCGGTAGCTTTTTGGATTCCTTTCTCTGCATGTTGAACAAGTGGATTACTCAAATCAATGGCGCCAACTAAACAGACTTTTTGGGATACAAAGAAGGATTTTATCTAACAAAATGACACTACATGTTGTAGCTGGGACCCTTTGGATGACAAATCATAGGAAGATTTTCAAAAGTAAGTGAATATTTAATCGGTATTTGTGAATTTATAAAACCTGTGCCGGTGGAAAAATATTTTGATGTGTGGCGCCGTCCTCAAACAATCACATGGCATGCTTTCGCTGTAAAGCTTACTGTAAATCGGACAGTGCAGTTAGATTAACAAGAATTTAAGCTTTTAACCGATATAAATGTTTAATATCCATAATCTTTATGATTATTTATTTGAATTGCACGCCCTCCAGTTTCACCGGAAGTTCTCCCGCTAGCGGGACGCCTAACCTTAAGAAGATTTATGTATACAAACTTTGCCTAGTTATTGAGGTTATATGCCAACGAATACTTCAGTGATTAATTATTCTCATACCGCCATGCTGCAATCTGTCCTCATGGCCTTGATCAACATTAAATTAATGACAACATTTACAATGTCGTTTAAAGCCCTCCATATCTCATTATACACATTGGGGTAATGGATGAAGAACGAGACTGTGGCTTTTCTATAACCTAAATAAGTAATGTTATAGATTTAAGACACTAGTGCAGTTTATTACACGCTTATCTGAGTAAAGTCTACAAAGTCTGAGTTTAATAAAATATACTCTACAATGAGCCAAAAATAGAATGAATAGAGATGATGACTTTAATAAAAAATAGACTGAATTTATAAGATGAAGTGACCTCATAGCAGATCACAGACTTGAGTGGTTCAATGTTAAAGATTGGTCATCCTGCAATGGAATTTTGTCACACTATCGTCAATAGAATAAGCTTAATTTATTAATACATTAACCTTAAAACATATTTAATTTATGCAAAGAACTGTCTGCAAAACTCCACATTTGTTGCATCAAGTAATAGTGGCATTACTACATCATTATCTTCGGCATATTCAACAGTTGAGTGAATACATCAGCAGTAAATATTTACAAACCCATAGCATTACAGGCCTGATGAAGGTTAGCGAAGGTTAGCAACAGAGCTCAGGACTCAAGAGTTAGCTATAGCAGAGTTAGCTATGTGTCTACGCGGCCTCACCCGGTCTGTGAGCCTTGGGCACGGCCATGTTCATGACTCGGCTGACGTCCTGAGGCTTGGGCGGGGAAGCGGTGAACCTACAGATGCCTGACTCGGAGGGTGTGCTGGATGTCAGGCTGTCTGTGTAGTCGTTGGTGCCTGCCGTCATCTGCTCCGACGACGTGTCCGAGATGAAGCATTCTGTGATGGTGAACTTGGCGTGGCGCAGCTGCTCCTCCATTTTGGCGTGCTCGTAGGCCCGCGCCAGCTCCTCATAGGTGGACGACGCACTCTCTGTGGACACCATGCTGCTCCGCGCTCGGTCTACACCAGGGGTTAGGGTTAGAGGTCGTGCTAGTAAAGCAGTTAGGGGCTAATGCTAGCATTATACTTGTTATTAAGTGTTGGCATTGTTACAAGTTTTATAATAGGCCTATCTATTGTTAATACAGAGGTGAAAGTTTTGTTATAGACATGGTTAAGAGTGATGTTGCAGACATTCTTATATGGGGACTGTTACAGCTGTTGTTACAGACTTGTCTCGTCTTCAGGTGCATTGTTACCTGTGTCCTGAGATGGGCTGACACTGTAGCTGTCACTTTCCTTATCCACAGATCCGGCCACCCGTGGCGTGGGCAGCCTCCAGTCAGTGCTCAGGGTGTGGGCCGAGACTGGCGGGTGTGGTCGGTTCAGGGTCCACTGGCTAGCGTAGCGGTTGCGTGCGGCAGGGCCTGCTTTGGCAGTGCGGCGGGCTGTGGGGTCTGAGGAGGAAGGACACAGGATGTTACATCACAGTCACACACCAGGGTGTTATGTCACTTAGCAAGGGCTCATCTCGAGTACTGCAATGCTCTGTTTTTTTAAGCTGACTGTGTTTTTAAAGGAGACTGTAAGTTTGTAGCTGGCTATAACAATGAGGCTGGACACTCTACCCTGACATAAACCAACAAAGACAAAACCGCCACCATCACAATATCTCTGCACATGCAGTTCATCTCGGGACTTCTTGTTTTCACACAAATACATAGAGCTTACAATAGCAGTGAGAAAACCATCATGGTCAAAGAGAATGTTTAATTGGGTTGACTGCAGTCCTTTGCAAATAGGCTCATTTTTTGGTTGGATACCATACACATACAGTGCCTTCAGAAAGTATTCACACCCCTTGAATTTTTCCTTATTTTGTTGTGTTACAGCCTGAATTTAAAATTGATTAAATTTAGATTTTTTGTCACTGGCTACACACAATACCCCATAATGTCAAAGTGGAATTATGTTTTTAGAAATGTTTACAAATTAATTAAAAATGAAAAGCTGAAATGTCTTGAGGCAATAAGTATTCAACCCCTTTGTTATGACAAGCCTAAATAAGTTCAGGAGTAAAAATGTGCTTAACAAGTCACATAATTTTCTCCCGAGTGGAGCAGCGGTCTAAGGCACTGCATCTCAGTGCAAGAGGCGTCACTACAGTCCCTGGTTCGAATCCAGGATGTATCACATCTGGCTGTGATTGGGAGTCCTATAGGGCAGCGCAAAATTGGCCCAGCGTCGTCTGGGTTTGGCCGGGGTAGGGCGTCATTGTAAATAAGAATTTGTTCTTAACTGACTTGCCGAGTCAAATAAAGGTTAAATAACAAAAATAATTATAATAATAAGTTGCACTGACTCATTCTGTTTGCAATAATAGCGTTTAACATGATTTTTGAATTACAACCTCATCTTTGTACCCCACACATAAGGTCCCTCAGTCGAGCAGTGAATTTCAAACACAGATTCAACCACAAAGACCAGGGAGGTTTTCCAATGCCTGGCAAAGAAGGGCACCTATTGGTAGATGGGTCAAAATAAAAAATGTAGACATTGAACATCCCTTTGAGCATGGTTATTATTTACACTTTGGATGGTGTATCAGTACACCCAGTCACTACAAAGATACATGCATCCTTCCTAACTCAGTTGCTGGAGAGGAAGGAACCACTTAGGGATTTCACTATGACGCCAATAGTGATTTTAAAACAGTTACAGTGTTACGATCGTCAAAAGGAGTGGACCAAAACGCAGCGTGTTGAGTGTTCATATTTATTACTATAATGAAACACTTAAACAAAGAAACAAAAACGAAAGCAAACAGTTCCGTCAGGCAACAGACAACTAAACGGAAAACAACTACCCACAAAAACCGCAGCCGCTGAAGACTCCGGGCTGCGGACCGTCGCTGGAGGCTCCGGACTGGGGAGCGTCGCTGGAGGCTCCGGACTGGGGAGCGTCTCTGTAGGTTCCGGACCGGGTACCGTCGCTGCAGGCTCCGTGCCATGGATCATCACTGGAGGCTTTGTGCCATGGATCATCACTGGAGGCTCCGGGCCATGGATTATCACTGGAGGCTTCGTGCCATGGATCATCCCTACAGGCTCCGGGCCATGGATCATCACTGGAGGCTTCGTGCCATGGATCATCCCTACAGGCTCCGGGCCATGGATCATCACTGGAGGCTTTATGCCATGGATCATCCCTACAGGCTCCGGGCCATGGATCATCACTGGAGGCTTCGTGCCATGGATTATCACTGGAGGCTTCGGACCATTGATCATCACTGGAGGCTTCCTACATGGGGCTGGAACCGGACTGGGGAGACGCACAGGAGACTAGGTGCGCAGAGCATGGAGGCGCACTGGAGGTCTGGAGCTTAGTGCTGGCACACCCCGTCCTGGCTGGATGGTTATTTTAGCCCAGCAAGGGCGGAGCGCTAGTACAGGACGAACTGGGCTGTGCTGGTGAACGAGGGGTACCGTGCGTAGAGCTGGTGCAGGATAACCTGGGCCGAAGAGACACACTGGAGACCAGATACGCTGAGCCGGCACACTTCTTCCTGGCTGACGGCCAACTCTAGCACGGCAACGGTGAGGAGCTTGCACTGAGCGCACCGGGCTGTGAGTGCGCACTGGTGACACAGTGCGCATCACCGCATAACACGGTGCTTGCTCGTTCACTCGCTCCCCACGGTAAGCACGGGGAGTTGGCTCAGGTCTCAACCCCAACTTCGCCAATCTCCCCGTGTGCCCCCCCAAAAAATGTTTTGGGGGCGCTGCCTCTCAGGCTTCCGTTGTTTCCTGGCCTGTTCCTCCCAGTATCGCCGTTCCACTTTCGCTGCCTCTATCTCCTCCTGCGGGCGGCGATACTCCCCAGGCCTTGTCCAGGGTCCTTGCCCATACAGGATTTCCTCCCAGGTCCAGTCAATCGGCCCACGCTGCTTGGTCCTTTGGTGGTGGGTAGTTCTGTTACGATCATCAAAAGGAGTGGACCAAAACGCAGCGTGTTGAGTGCTCATATTTATTACTATAATGAAACAGTCAAACAAAGAAACAAAAATGAAAGCAAACAGTTCCGTCAGGCAACAGACAACTAAACGGAAAACAACTACCCACAAAAACCCAGGTGGGAAAAGGCTGCCTAAGTATGGCTCCCAATCAGAGACAGCTGCCTCTTATTGGAAACCATACCCGGCCAAAACATAGAAATAAAACACATAGAATGCCCACCCCATATCACACCCAGACCTAACTAAACAGAGAAAAACGGCTCTCTCAGGTCAGGGCGTGACATACAGAGTTTAATGGCTGTGATAGGAGAAAACTGAGGATGGATCAACAACATTGTAGTTACTCCACAATACTAACCAAATTGACAGAGTGAAAATAAGGAAGCCTGTATAGAATAAAAATATTCCAAAACATGCATCCTGTTTGCAACAAGGAACTAAAGTAATACTGCAAAGAAAATGTGGGGGAAAAATCTTTATGTCCTGCATACAAAGTGTTCTGTTTGGGGAAAATCCATTACAACACATTACTGAGTTCCACTGTCCATATTTTCAAGCATAGTGGTGGCTGCATCATGTTATGGGTATGCTTGTAATCATTAAGGACTGGGGAGTTAAGCACAGGCAAATCATGAAGCACAGGCAAAATCCTAGAGGAAAACCTGGTTCAGTCTGCTTTCCCCCAGACACTGGGAGATTAATTCTCCTTCAGCAGGGCAATAACCTAAAACACAAGGCCAAAATCTACACTGGAGTTGCTTACCAAGAAGACAGTGATTGTTCCTGAGTGGCCAAGATACAGTTTTGACTTAAATATACTTGAGTATTTATGGCAAGACATGAAAATGGTTGTCTTAGCAATAATCAACAACCAATTTGACAGAGCTTGAATAATTTTGAAAATAATAATGGGCAAATATTGTACAATCTAGGTGTGGAAAGCTCTTAGAGACTTACCCAGAAAGACTCACAGCTGAAATCGCTTATATAAATGAGATATTTCTGTATTTCATTTTCAATACATTTGCTACAGTTTCTAAAAACATATTTTCACTTTGTCATTATGAGGTACTACAAGGAAATGGGTGAGAAAAAATATATATTTAATCAATTTTGAATTCAGGCTGTAACACAACAAAATATGGAATAATTCAAGAGGTATGAATACTTTCTGAAGGCACTGTACATAATAATTCATGTTCAGAATATGCAAATAATATAACAGCAATAGCCATTGTGCTGAAAGGAATTGTTAATCTGTGTGAATAACATCAGTGGAGATGGTAGTGGCACTGATCATAATGCTAGTGATGACTCTCTGAGGACTGGAGCTGAATAAAGTCAGTCTGGTTGTATAGAATAAATTCTAGCTGTATCAGTTTCAGCCGTATGAATGCAATCCTGATACCCCTTATTCATTCTAGTTTTACCTCTAGTAATGTAAAGAGGATGTTCGTACTGGACTTACTGGTTCCTGGCCTAGCGTCAGATACATCCACTAGAGGTCCGGTGGCCTGGGACAGGGACTGGTAGTGGACAGTGTGGGTAACCGTAGACGACTTCTGTTTCTGGGTCTCCCCAAAGTCATTGTCAGTCAGTAGCACTGTGGACCTGTCATCTGAAAGAGAAAGAGAGCTTTCACAAACATGGTCCCTACAGTACGATGACAATAGCCACAGTAGGCACTACTAACACTTGGAAGGCCACAAATATGTAATATTCACACATTGTTATCCAATGTTACACACATTTCCCACTCGTATTTCCTAATTGGAAGCTCATTATGAGTTATGGCGTGTCTGGGAGCTTTCTGTAAGTTTAAGTCACAAGTTGCCGATAATTCCGAGAACACATGAAAGCAGCATAATGTATCAGTGTCCACTCACCGACTGTTTCCATGGTGTCTCTCTCCTCTATGAGCAGCTGGGCTCGGGGGATGTCGATGTGCATTCTCATGGTCTGCTGCTGCTTGTTGATGGTGTCTGCAGGTCGCGTGTTTTTACTGCACGGGGAACACAGGAAGCCATACACAAGTCAATGCAGATCTCATTACACACTGGATAAGATATTCAGATAATAGTGATTCTGATATTATTCCATAGAAACAGTATTTAATGTTTTCTTCTTCCAGTAATGCATTAAACAAAATATTAACTATCTTTTAAGTTATGTGTCAAACTGCTCATGCTTACCTCATCAGCATCTCGGCTAAACTTTTAGCATCTACAGAGCAAACAAGAACAAAAATCACATTACATACAGATGATTCTCTTAGTATAATTAAAAATAGTTTGACGATAGTTACAGAAATCTTTTACTGAAATCTAACCAATCATGTTGCTGCTCTCACCTCTAAGCCTCTTCAGTCTCTGTTCCCGCCTCCGCCTCCTGAGCACAAGTAGCAGGACGAAGACCAGCACAATGCCCACCAGAACACATGAGATGATGGTCACCATTTTCAGACCCTCGTTACTGGACGTACTGCCCGCACTCACTGTCGGGGCCTTCACCAGGGGAGCGATGGTGCCTGGGGACAGGTCATAGAAATGTAATTAACTGACAAACTGTTATGATATTTGTTATGACAAGACCATGTAAGTTTCTTGTACTTAACTACAGGATTGTCAAGTGTGCAAACCAGACCTGGTAGAGAAGATAATGACTGCAAAACACCAGCCAAATACAAATATACTCACAGTGAACAAAACATTTCCATGACATAGACTGACTGGTAGTCAAAGACTCCAGTCAGCCAAGTCATAAACTGTTCTCTCTGCTACCACACGACAACTCAATATTAGGAAGGTGTTCCTATCATTTCGTATACTCACTGTCAATTAAGTCTATACAGGATCTGTCGATGAATACTAAATTACCTTTGTGTTAATGTTTAAAACATGCAGCAAGCGCCTGGCAAAAGGTAACAGTGCGTCTGCGGCTTACATCCCAATCGAAATGTCTTTCCCAGCAATCCCACTCAATCTGCTCCTACAAGCTGTTGTAGCACTGTCTTGCCTGCAATCAGCACCTGACCTTCTGACGAATTTCCAATAATGCCCAGTTAACTGAAGCACTACTTAAAAGAGGTGAACTCTTCCTGATTCACTGAATAGTCAGCTCTTCTTCCCTTTTACACTTCGTGGATGGATGGGGGCAGTGTGTGTGTGTGTGTGTGTGTGTGTGTGTGTGTGTGTGTGTGTGTGTGTGTGTGTGTGTGTGAGAGAGAGAGAGAGAGAGAGAGAGAGAGAGAGAGAGTGTAAGGTTTAGGGTTGGGTAAGGCCATTGAATTGCTATGGGATTGGGAGGTGTTGGCACTGGTAGGTGATTGCTCATCTGTTGCCCCCCTCTAGCCCTTCTGCAGTCGGTAGATCACATAATTATTTAATTCATGCAGCGCAGAGCGCTCGATAGGGCAGTGATGGAGGTGTCATAAACAGCAGCAGCAGACACAACAACCACCACGGCCACTGGAGTCAGCAGAAAATCTATTGGAGGTACTTTACTGCCCCATTCATCAGTTGCATGAGACTTGCATGAGACAGCTTCTTTAATGGCAGCACCAGTAAATAGCAAAATATGAATTCATTTACTTCTGCTCTAAGGCAGGTATAGTACCTACGCCGTAAATTAACATCTTTGATGGAGACTCGATCAGTTGTGACAATTTAAGGGATGGGAAGGTAAATGCCTTTTAAACTACAGTTCTTCAATTTTCATTCAGTTATCCTGAATAAGTCAATCTAAGAGTGTATATCTTTCAACTTATAACTTGCTGCAGTATGTATAGCATCAGTGAAGAGACAAGTGAACTCACTGCCGTCGTAGCTGAGTGTGGCGAACTTGACCCTCTTCTCTGCTGAGCCAGCGCTGTTGAACACCTTCATCTGCAGTTCGTACCAGGTGGCCTCGGCCAGGTCATACAGGATGTAGCTCTTGATCAGAGAGGTGCGCTGGGCCGTGGTCCACGTGGGAGACACCACCGAACGGTACTCCAACGTGAAGGATGTGATTGGACAGCCGCCGTTGTTCCAGCCAATCAGATTGAGCTTGACACGCGTGGCATTGATACTGGTGAAGAGCTCCTGTTCTTTAGAGTACTGGGGTTCTGTTGGGCAGAGAGGAGGGAGGAGTCAGACCATACACACACTTTAATGAGCGGTCCATTCATAAGTATCAGTTTTGTATTAATTGGGTAAAAGCAATGGAGTCACTATTTCATAACATACGTAAAAGGATGTCACCATCTCTCTACCTTTCCCATGAGTCTTAGCTTCGATGATCTCACTGATTCGCCCTGGCCCCACAGCATTCTGTGCCGTCAGTGTAAATTTGTACCAGGTGCCACACTTCAGGTTCTCCAGGCGATAGGAACGCTCACTAGGGCTAATGGCAAAGTTGCCCCACTGCTCACTGTTGTCCTCTGAGTATTGCAGGATGTAGCCTGATGTGAGAGAGAGAGGTTTGGATGATACACTGTTGTCTGCTAAACAACCATCCTGGTGTTGCTCATAGGGGACACTATTTAATCAAGTCAGTAACCTGTTTTCCAAGGTAAAACAATAAAATCTCCTATAATAGTTAGTGTTACTGCTTGCTGTGTTGGAGTCTGACCTCTGATGGAGCTGCCTCCGTTGTCTCCTGGTATCCAGGACAGAGTGATGGATGTGGTGGTCGTCTTGGTAACGGTAAGACGAGGCTGGTCTGGGGGAACTAGAAGTAAAAACATGGATTTTAATTAGGTCCTATCTCAAGAGGCATACAGTGCATTTGGAAAGTATTCAGACCCCTTACATTTTTCTACATTTTTGTTACATTACAGCCAATATCCTAAAATGGATTAAATACATTTTTTCCTTCCTCAATCAACACAAAATAACCCATCATGACAAAGCGCAAACATGTTTTTAGAATTTTTTTCAAATGTATTACAAATAAAAAACAGAAATACCTGATTTACATAATTATTCAGACCCTTTGCTCTGAAAACTTAAAATTGAGCTCAGGTGCATCGTGTTTCCATTGATCATCCTTGAGATGTTTCTTCAATTGATTGTTCATGATTTGGAAAGGCACACACCTGTCGATAAGGTCCCACAGTTGACAGTACATGTCAGCATGTCATGTCAGTGCAAAAACCAAGCCATGAGGTCAAAGGAATTGTCCATAGAGTTCTGAGACAGGCTTGTGTCAAGGCACGGATCTGGGGAAGGGTACCAAAAACTTTATGCAGCATTGAAGGTCCCCAAGAACACAGTAGTCTCCATCATTCTTAAATTAAAGAAGTTTGGAAGCACCAAGACTCTTCCTAGCGCTGGCCGCCTGGCCAAACTGAGCAATCGGGGGAGAAGGGCCTTGGTCAGGGAGGTGACCAAGAGCCCGATTGTCACTCTGAAAGAGCTCCAGAGTTCCTGTGTGGAGATGAGAGAACCTTCCAGAAGGACAACCATCTCTGCAGCACTCCACCAATCAGGCCTTTATGGTAGAGTGGTCAGACGGAAGCCACTCCTCAGTAAAAGGCACATGACAGCACACTTGGAGTTTGCCAAAAGGCACCTAAAGGACTCTCAGACCATGAAAAACAATTCTCTGGTCTGATGAAACCGAGATTGAACTCTTTGGCCTGAATGCCAAGCGTCACATCTGGAGGAAACCAGGCATCATCCCTACGGTGAAGCATGGTGGTGGTAGCATCATGCCGCGGGGATGTTTTTCAGCAGCAGGGACTGGGAGACTAGTCAGGATTGAGGGAAAGATGAACGGAGCAAAGTACAGAGAGATCCTTGATGAAAACCTGCTCCAGTGCGCTCAGGACCTCAGACTGGAGCAAAGGTTCACCTTCCAACAGGACAACGACACTAACAACACAGCTAAGACAACACAGGAATGACTTCGTGAAAAATCTCAATGTCCTTGAGTGGCCCAGCCAGAGCCCGGACTTGAACCCAATCTAACATATCTGGAGAGGCTTGAAAATAGCTGTGCAGCGACGCTCCCCATCCAACCTGATAGAGCTTAAGAGGATCTGCAGAGAAGAATGGGAGAAACTTCCAACATGTATTGTAGCTTGTAATGTAGCGTCATACCCAAGAAGACTCGAGGCTGTAATCGCTACCAAAGATGCTTTAACAAAGTACTGAGTAAAGGGTTTGAATACTTATGTCAATGTGCAAAAAAAATATGAAAAACTGTTTTTGCTTTGTCATTATGGGGTATTGTGTGTAGATTTATGAGGGTGAAAAAAGATGTAATCATTTTTCGAATAAGGCTATAATAAGGCTATAATGGTTTGAATTGAGTGGTATACTGTACTGTTCCACCCCAGACTCCTTCTGGTTACCTTGAACCTGCAGGTTGAGGATGATTTTATCGGGCCCAAAACTGTTGCTAGCCACACAGGTGTAGTTCCCAGAATCCTCAGCTTTCACTGTGCGGATGACTAGGCTGCCATTACCCTGGATGATGCGTCTACTGTCGATCACAGCAGGGGCAGGGCTTCCGTTTCTGAATCACAAATGTACGAGAGACAGTTAGAAAATGAACTACGGTGAGATACGCAGCAGCGAAAATCATTTAAAAGTCTTGGATAATGTTACCCCTACTTTTTTGTGTGTAGGAACATGCTGTACATGTAAACAACTATGATTTTTTAACATTCTGCTGATGAGTGTGAAAGGATACTGTAAAAACAAAGAGACACTGTTTTTTCACTGGTATTTAGTTCAAGTGAAAAGCATTAAAAGTTACACAAAACACAGTCTGTACTAAGTGCTACTGTCTGTCCTACATGCAGCATGATGTGTTTCCCCAGCTGTGGGTCAGACTTTCCTGTACTCACGTCTCCTTGAGCCACTTGACCGTGGGGGCTGGGTCGCCCACCGCCTTACAGGGCAACACGATGTCCCTCATCCAGGGTGTGGTCACGGTGCCGTTGAACGTCAGAATCTGAGCAGGAGCTGCACACACACAAACACACCACAACTGGGTCAAATACTTTTAAATACTTAGGCTGACTTGATTTAGTTTGCTTGGTACAACAAAATGTATGGAATAGTCCCAAAAGTGGAAATCAATCCCAAATACTGTCAAGGGAAGCTCTAAAAAAGCAGTATACACTATTAGTTCTTTATCCATCTTTATTGAATTCACCTCCTCTACACGCAGAGCCCATCTCTGTGCTTGGACAGATGTAAAGTAATCTGTTTGGAACCAGGCTGGTCGGGCAGCAGACAGATTTCTAAAACACATCAGGTCTGGAGCTCCAGAGTGGGGACTACATTTATCACCCCTGCCTCTAGCAGGATGAGAACACTACACTGGCTATCACTGCTCACCCTCAGCTTATCAGCTCTCACAAAGAAGCACAGTGCTGACAGGGTGGAATAGCAGACCTATTTGCATTCAGTTTGATGCTACATTCACATCCTGAGTTAGGGGACGGGGACAATATAGTCGTTCTCCTCTTTTCTTTTCTCACCTTATTTACCTCATAGGGAGAGTTTCTCAGGGTTGCGCCCCTTAAATGTTCTGATGCTCTGATCATAGCTTTGACAAAAAAAACACAACTCAAACATCATCTTTTGTGTCTTCTAAAATCATTCAGAGACTGAATCTACTCCTGAATACTGAGAAGTGAAACTATAAGCTCCACCTAGGGCTGTGGCGATCACGAAATTTCGTCAGCCGGTGATTGTCAAGCAAATAACTGTCGGCCTCACGATAATTGGCCGTTAATTAACATAAACACATTTAGCATCTCCTGGCTTTCACACCTAGCCTACAAGCAAGTCATTTTAAAGAGTGTAATAAATCCATGTAATATAGCCTACACCTTCACAATGAATCCAGGATTTATTTTAGACAGGTCTGATATGTAGTCTATTTCAAAAGAAAATGTTAGCATTCTCTGTCTTTGTCAAATGGCTGTGTGCTACACCAGTAAATGTAGCAGACAAGATTTGCTTCTAATTCCGTGGCATTATTTTATATTATTTTATAGTATGAAGAATACAATTGAACAAAGCTGAATAAAATAGAAAGTAGATTTTCTCCAAACAATTTGAGGGAGTGCACACATGCTGTTATTCTGTGTTGAGCGGTTACTCCTAAACTCAGCAAAAAAATAAACGTCCTCTCACTGTCAACTGCGTTTATTTTCAGCAAACTTAACATGTGTAAATATTTGTATGAACATAACAAGATTCAACAACTGAGACATAAACTGAACAAGTTCCACAGACATGTGACTAACAGAAATTGAATAATGTGTCCCTGAACAAAGGCGGGTGAAAATCAAAGTAACAGTCAGTATCTGGTGTGGCCACTAGCTGCATTAAGTATTGCAGTATCTCCTCCTCATGGACTGCACCAGATTTGCCAGTTCTTGCTGTGAGATGTTACCCCACTCTTCCACCAAGGCACCTGCAAGTTCCCGGACATTTCTGGGGGGAATGGCCCTAACCCTCACCCTCCGATCCTACAGGTCCCAGGCGTGCTCAATGGGATTGAGATCCGGGCTCTTCGTTGGCCATGGCAGAACACTGACATTCTTGTCTTGCAGGAAATCACTCACAAAACAAGCAGTATGGCTGGTGGCATTGTCATGCTGGAGGGTCATGTCAGGATGAGCCTGCATGTCTTCCCTGTAACGCACAGCGTTGAGATTGCCTGCAATGACAACAAGCTCAGTCCGATGATGCTGTGACACTCCACCCCAGACCATGACGGACCCTCCACCTCCAAATTGATCCCGCTCCAGAGTACAGACAGGTGTAACGCTCAAACGCGAATCCGACCATCACCCCTGGTGAGACAAAACCGTGACTCGTCAGTGAAGAGCACTTTTTCCAGTCCTGTCTGGTCCCACGACGGTGGGTTTGTGTCCATAGGTGACATTGTTGCCGGTGATGTCTGGTGAGGACCTGCCTTACAACAGGCCTACAAGCCCTCAGTCCAGCCTCTCTCAGCCTATTTGCGGACAGTGTGAGCACTGATGGAGGGATTATGCTCACACAGGGGTTCCTGGTGTAACTCGGGCAGTTGTTGTTACCATCCTGTACCTGTCCCGCAGGTGTGATGTTCGGATGTAAGGCTGCAAGATGAGACTAATGATCATTTGAAAAAAGTAGCTTGAAAGGCATGAGCTCTGCTTTGTTTTTTTTTGAGCAGGCTGTACACACTCCAATAGTCTCTCATTCACAATTTGACAAGCACTTGATAATGCCTCGAATTTCACGGCGGGATCTCATTTGTGGCCGTAATGCAGCCTAAAAGAATCCATGCCTTTTGCGACCCGGAGTGCTGCGTTGTGCCCTTCTCCCTGAGTGAGCTGCGCAATCCGAAGCTCTTCTCACTCACATGGCTCTCCATCACGTGATCAGGTCTTTCTCCCAGCTACAAGTGAAGACAGACACATCGGGGACGCAACTGTGCACGTCCTTATCCAATTCCGAGGTGCATATTGAAGATATTGGAAGAACTGTCCACATTTACTTTTCGTCAGTGTCACGTCCTGACCTTAGAAAACTGCTATTTTCTATGGTAGAGTAGGTCAGGGCGTGACAGGGGGGGTTTCTAGTTTAGTTTTTCTGTGTTGTTATGTCCTAGTTTTGTATTTCTATGTTGGGTTTTGTTTGGGATGATCTCCAATTAGAGGCAGCTGGTCATCGTTGTCTCTAATTGGAGATCATACTTAAGTAGGTGTTTTTCCCACCTGGGTTGGTGGGAGATTGGTTTTGAGTTAGTGTATGTTTCTACTCTGCATCACGGTTTGTTGTTTTTGTTCGTTTAGTTTATTGTGTATGTATTGCATAGTTTCACAGTGAAAATAAAATGTGGAACGACACACACGCTGCACTTTGGTCCGCTCCTTCCTACGACAACCGTGACAGAATCTCCCACCACCAAAGGACCAAGCAGCGTGCCCAGGAGAAACAAGAATGGACCTGGGAGGAAATTCTGGATGGGAAAAGACCCTGGAGTCAGGCTGGGGAGTATCGCCGTCCGAAAGAGGAGATTGAGGCAGCGCCTGAGACGGCCCGCAGTCCAGAGTCTTCAGCGACGGCCCGCAGTCCAGAGTCTTCAGCGACGGCCCGCAGTCCAGAGTCTTCAGCGACGGCCCGCAGTCCAGAGTCTTCAGCGACGGCCCGCAGTCCAGAGTCTTCAGCGACGGCCCGCAGTCCAGAGTCTTCAGCGACGGCCCGCAGTCCAGAGTCTTCAGCGACGGGCCGCAGTCCAGAGTCTTCAGCGGTGGCCCGCAGTCCAGAGTCTTCAGCGGCGGCCCGCAGTCCAGAACCTCCAGCGACGGCCGCCAGCCCAGAACCTCCAGCGGCGGCCGGCAGCCCAGAACCTCCAGCGGCGGTCTGCAGCCCAGAACCTTCGGCGATGATCTACGGTCCGGTTCCTCCGACGACGATCCACGGTCCGGTGGCACAAAAGCAGAGGGATCAGCGGGCGGAGCGGGGGTTACGCACCGAACCGGAGCCGCCTACTCTGTTGGAGGATCCGCAGGATGAGAAGGTTCTGCTTACTGCCTATTTATAGAACCCTCAATCAGAGGCAACGAGAAAACACCTGCCTCCAATTGAGGGTTCAACCCCGAATTAACTAAACATAGAAATACAAATAACTAGACTGAACATAGAAATACATAAACATAGAACAGTGCCCAAAACCCGGAATACTAAATCAAACACCCTACAACTAACACAACCAGCCCGAACCACATACAAAAATACCCCCTGCCACGTCCTGACCAAACTACAATAACAAATAACCCCTATACTGGTCAGGACGTGACAGTACCCCCCCCCCCCCCCAAAGGTGCAGACCCCGGATGCACCTCACACAAATAAACAAAAAAAAAGAAATCCCCTAAACTAAAGGGAGGGAAGGGAGGGTGGCTGCCGTCAACGACGGCTCCTGTGCTACACCCCCCCCCCCTCCCCAACCAACCTATACTGGAGGTGGCTCAGGCTCAGGTCTATTTCCCCCACCCAACCTGTCCACCCCTGCTGAATACTCAGGGCTGTAGAGCGTCTCTGGGAGCTCCGGACTGTAAGCCGACTCTGGAAGCTCCAGACTGTAGGCAGACTCACTCGGTTCCGGACTGCAGACAGACTCACTCGGTTCCGGACTGCAGGCAGACTCACTCGGTTCCGGACTGCAGGCAGACTCACTCGGTTCCGGACTGCAGGCAGACTCACTCGGTTCCGGACTGCAGGCAGACTCACTCGGTTCCGGACTGCAGGCAGACTCACTCGCCTCCGGACTGCAGGCAGACTCACTCGGCTCCGGATTGCAGGCAGACTCACTCGGCTCCGGACTGCAGGCAGACTCACTCGGCTCCGGACTGCAGGCAGACTCACTCGGCTCCGGACTGCAGGCAGACTCACTCGGCTCCGGACTGCAGGCAGACTCACTCGGCTCCGGACTGCAGGCAGACTCACTCGGCTCCGGACTGCAGGCAGACTCACTCGGTTCCGGACTGTAGGCCGACTCACTCGGTGCCGGACAGTAGGCCGTCTCACTCGGTTCCGGACTAGACAATATTGCCGGATACTCTGGACGAGGTACTGTTGCCGGACACTCTGGACGAGGTACTGTTGCCGGACACTCTGGACGAGGTACTGTTGCCGGACACTCTGGACGAGGTACTGTTGCCGGACACTCTGGACGAGGTACTGTTGCCGGACACTCTGGACGAGGTACTGTTGCCGGACACTCTGGACGAGGTACTGTTGCCGGACACTCTGGATGAGGTACTGTTGCCGGACACTCTGGACGAGGTACTGTTGCCGGACACTCTGGACGAGGTACTGTTGCCGGACACTCTGGACGAGGTACTGTTGCCGGTCACTCGGGACTGGGCTGATGCACTGGAAGCCTGATGCGTGGTGCTGGCACTGGATATACCGGGCCGTGGAGACCCACTGACGGTCTCGATCGCACCTCCTGCACAACCCGTCCTGGCTGGATGGAACTAGTAGCCCTGCACAAGCGAAGTGCTGGCACAGGGCAAACTGGGCTGTGCAGGGGCCTGATGGTTGCCGTGCGTAGAGCGGGCATAGGGTAGCCTGGACCTAGGAGGCGTACCGGTGACCAGATGCGCTGCGCAGGCATCCTCCTTCCAGGCTGGATGCCCACTCTAGCACGGTAGCTTGCGAGGGGCTGGGATCACTCGCACCGGACTGTGCGTGCGTATGGGCGAGATCGTGCGCACTTCCGCATATTCCGGCGCTCTCTTCTCCACCTGTTCCCCATAAAAAGCACGGGGAGCTGGCTTAGGTCCACTGCCTGGCCTAGCCAACCTACCCGTGTGCCCCCCCAATTTTTTTTATTGGGGCTGCCTCTCCGGCTTCCTAGCCAGCCGTGTTCCCCGGTAGCGTTCCCTGTCCTCACCAGACTTCCTCCATGGGCCCTCTCCGGCCAAAATCTCCTCCCACGTCCAAAACTCCCGATAGTCCATATAATTATACCGTTGCTCCTTACCCTGCTGCTTGGTCCTTGGTTGGTGGGAGATTCTGTCACGGTTGTCGTAGGGTAAAGCGGACCAAGACGCAGCGGGGAAATGTGCACTCATCTTCTTTTATTCAACGGACAAAGAAGGTAAACCAAAATAAACCGTACAAAACAAAAACACAACGACTAATAACAGGCCGGTAAGGCACAGAGCTGTACACAGCACAATCTCCCACAAATACTAAAACCAACACATACCTATTTATAGAACCCTCAATCAGAGGCAACGAGAAAACACCTGCCTCCAATTGAGGGTTCAACCCCCAATTAACTAAACATAGAAATACAAATAACTAGAGTGAACATAGAAATACATAAACATAGAACAGTGCCCAAAACCCGGAATACTAAATCAAACACCCTACAACTAACACAACCAGCCCGAACCACATACAAAAATACCCCCTGCCACGTCCTGACCAAACTACAATAAAAAATAACCCCTATACTGGTCAGGACGTGACAGCTGGGCATCATTCACAAGTGATAGGCTAATATTGTCACACATCAGACTCTTCTTTAATCTTGTCTTTACATATACTAAATAATATATGTGTGACATTTGTTTTGATTTAGAATGGACCATTATCATGCACCTGTAGCGAAACGGGCAGCGGGAAAAAATGCACTTAAATAGCAAATGGATGACGCTTTTCCCTGTGGTTTATTTTCATGCCAGCCATGTAGGCTATACTCCTGTTGTAAATATAAGCAATGTGCTTAATATTAGGAAAGTTGAGAAATAAATATAGTAGGCCTAGCCTATAGAAGGCTGATGGGATCCTCGTCTTTTTATTAGCGGCCATCACTCTGTTTTCTCCAGCAATTGAATAGCCTATAGAAATGTTGGCAACATGAGCTCATGGGCTCTCATGAAGTGTTTGATTAGATTCACAAATATATTTTCATTGATGTCAGAGTGATTAGATGGACAATATTGTGCTGAGTACCAGGCAATTAGCAAGTTTGGTAGACTAATGACTATGAGCAGCATCAGAGCTTGGAGAAGCCTAATTACCGTGACTACCGCCTGTGGCGGTAATATGGTCACCGCAACAGCCCTAGCTCCACCTACCCTCGGCCAGGGGCTTGACGGTGATGATGTCACTCGCGTTTCCACGGCCGGCTGCGGTGACGGCCACCACCCAGATGCTGTACTGACGGTTCCTGCTCAGGTTGGGGATACGGTAGAAGAAGATGTCTGGAGCTGCTTCAAACTCACTGCTCACCTGTAGGAGGGGAGAGACCGGCATGATGTTAGCAGAGAGATACAGGACCTATTCCAAATGTCTGTAACAAACTATCAATCCTTGGAGCTGAACACTGATGACAGCCTTGACAATGTGAGCTGGAGGGAGGGTTTATAAGACTTCTCATGCCATATCTAGTCTAGCCTCTGAACCTGGTGCCTTCCTCTCCTCCAATTATGTTAGGCCTCAAATGTATTGTATGCCCACCACTGACTTGCCTTCATCACAGCTCTGAGACCCTGTACTCTGTGCCCTCCTTACCGTGGGGTGTGGGTTAGAGCAGAAGACAGTGTATTTCCTGATGATGCCGTTGAGTTTGAGAGGAGGGAGCCATGACACAAACACCACTGAGTTAGACGCCGCCGCTGCCTTCACGCCAGCAGGAGGACCAGGGACTGGTGAGGGAAAACCGTGAAATAGGGAAATATACATTATTATCCTTGTTCTGAGCAACATCTAAGGAAACCACTCTGTATTTAAATGTTGTCAGTGTCAAAATCTGTCATTCCAGTGAGCGTGCCTTAACTTCTTATGCTACATGGCGATCTGCAATATGCTGGAGCTGCAGTTTTTCACCTACTAATGTGAGTTGTCTGCACCGATTATCAACTCATATTTCTATAATTTCACACCAAATTCAAACAGAAGTCCTGTCAAAATGATTTATACTTGGCAACATGCTCTTCCATAATGCAAGAGGGGATATGCGGATCTAGGCACGGTTTACGTGCCAGTTGACCCCTGGCCTCTAGGTTAACCCCAATTTAGTATGATACAGTTTTGCATCTTCCCGCTAATAGTTAAGGTTAGAATTTAGGGAGGGTAAGCTGATCCTAGATCAGTGCCTGGGTGTCCTGGTCTACTAGTGTGCGTACCGTCCTCCTTGGTGCGGGTGAAGATCTGCTCGCTGCGCACCCCATCCCCTGCCCGAGTGAAGGTCAGCACCTGGATGCTGTAGTTGGTGTACTTCTCCAGACCATCCAGCTCCAGAGATGGCTTAGAGGTGGTCACGTTACGGATCTCCCCCAGCTCTGAGAGAGAGAAGGAGAGGACGGGATAGAGAGCAATTAGAAAAATATGGGGAGGAGGAAGGCAGAGAAAGAGAAGTACATAGCAAGGAAAAGAGACCGGGAAGAAGGAAGAAAAACAAGGATATCAAGAGTTGTCAAATGCAGAATTAACTTGCCTAACTTAAAACTTAGAAGTTGCTTCTACCCTACAGGTAAATATATACAGTACCAGTCAAAAGTTTGGACACACCTACTCATTCCAGGGTTTTACTTTATTTTGACTATTTTCTAAAAATAGAGAAGACATCAGAACTATGAAATGAAATCATATAGGAACCAAAAAAGTGTTAAAAAAATCTAAAGATATTTTAGATTTTAGATTCTTCAAAGTAGCCATCCTTTGCCTTGATGACAGCTTTGCACACTCTTGGCATTCTCTCAACCCGCTTCACCTGGAATGCTTTTCCAATAGTCTTGAAGGAGTTCCCACATATGCTCAGCACTTGTTGGCTGCTTTTCCTTCACTCCGCGGTCCAACTCATCCCAAACCATCTCAATTGGGTTGAGGTCGGGTTGATTGTGGGTGCCAGGTCATCTGATGCAGCACTCCATCGCTCCCCTTCTTGGTCAAATATCCCTTACACAGCCTGGAGGTGTTGGGACATTGTCCTGTTGAAAAACAAATGATAGTCCCACTAAGCGCAAACCAGATAGGATGGCGTATCGCTGCAGAATGCTGTGGTAGTCATGCTGGCTAAGTGTGCCATAAATTCTAAATAAATCACTGACAGTGTCACCAGCAAAGCATCCCCACACCATCACACCTCCTCCTCCATGCTTCACTTTTTTGGGGGGGTTCCTACATGATTCCATTTCATAGTTCTGATGTCTTCTCTATTATTCTACAATGTAGAAAATAACAGGCGGAGATCATCACAAAGACAGCGGTTGGAACCAATAATCTCAAATTTGGACTCATCAGATCAAAGGACATATTTCCCCTGGTCTAATGTCTATTGCTCGTGTTTCTTGGCCTAAGCAAGTCTCTTCCTTATTATTGGTGTCCTTTAGTAGTGGTTTCTTTGCAGCAATTCGACCATGAAGGCCTGATTCTCGCAGTCTCCTCTGAACAGTTGATGTTGGGATGTGTCTATTACTTGAACTCTGTGAAGCATTTATTTGGGCTGCAATTTCTGAGGCTGGTAACTCTAATGAACTTGTACTCTGCAGCAGAGGTAACACTCTGGGTCTTCCTTTCCTGTGGCGGTCCTCATGAGAGACAGTTTTGTCATAGCGCTTGATGGTTTTTGCGACTGCACTTGAAGAAACTTTCAAAGTTCTTAATATTTTCCAGATTGACTGGCCTTCATCGCGTAAAGTAATGATGGACTGTCGTTGCTCTTTGCTTATTTGAGCTGTTCTTGCCATAATATGGACTCTGTCTTTTACCAAATAGGGCTATCTTCTGTATACCACCCCTACATTGTCACAACACAACTGATTGGCTCAAACGCATTAAGAAGGAAAGACATTACACAAATTGACTTTTAACAAGGCACACATGTTAATTGAAATGCATTCCAGGTGACTACCTCTAGAAGCTGGTTGAGAGAATTCCAAGAGTGTGTAAAGCTGTCATCAAGGCTACTTTGAAGAATCTCAAATATATTATATATTTTAATTTGTTTAACACTTTTTTTGGTTACTACATAATTCCATAGTTTGATGTCTATAATGTAGAAAATATGAAAAAAATATGAAAAACCCTGGAATGAGTAGGTGTCCAAACTTTTGACTGGTACTGTATGTCTAACTGCCAAAACAATAGAAACACTTGAGTAAATGAGGGATACAAAGTATATTGAAAGCAGGTGCTTCCACACAGGTGTGATTCCTGAGTTAATTAAGCAATTAACATCCCATAATGCTTAGGGCCATGAACAAAAATGTTTTGCAGGACATTATTTTGGCTACGCCCCCATAGGAATACAGTGCCCCATCCACAGAGCACGAGTGGTCACTGAATGGTTTGATGAGCATGAAAACAATGTAAACCATATGCCAGGACAGTGTCAGCCATCAGATCTCAACCCAATTGAACACTTATGGGAGATTCTGGAGCGGCGCCTGAGACAGTGTTTTCCACCACCATCAACAAACACCAAATTATGGAATTTCTCATGGTTGAATGGTGTCGCGTCACTCCAAAAGAGTTGTAGAATCTGCCAAGGTGCATTGAACCTGTTCAGGCTTGTGGTGGCCTGACACTATCTTAAGTATTCAGACCACTTGACTTTTTCCAAATTTTGTTAGGTTACAGCCTTATTCTAGAATTGAATCAATTATATTTTAATTTTTTTCGCTCATCAATCTGCACACAATACCCCATAACGACAAAGCAAAAACTGGTTTAGACATTTTTGCTAATTTATTACAAATAAAAAAATACAAACCCATCTTTCCCTCGATCCTGACTAGTCTCCCAGTAACTGACACTGAAAAAAAATGTCCCACACCATCATGCTTCAACGTAGGGATCAGATAATCTTGTTTCTCATTGTCTGAGAGTGTTAGGTGCCTTTTAGCAAACTCCAAGTGGGCTGTCATGTGCCTTTTACTGAGGAGTGGCATACGTCTCGCCACTCTACCATAAAAGCCTGATTGGTGGAGTGCTGCAGAAATGGTTGTCCTTCTGGAAGGTTCTCCCATCTCCACAGAGGAACTCTGGAGCTCTTTCAGAGTGACCATCGGGCTCTTGGTCAGTTTGGCTGGGCGGACAAATCTAGGAAGTGTCTTGGTGGTTCCTAACTTCTTCCATTTAAGAATGATGGAGGCCACTGTGTTCTCGGGGACCTTCAATGCTGCAGAAATGTTTTGGTATCCTTCCCAGATCTGTGCCTCGACACAATCCTGTCTCAGCGCTGTACGGACAATTCCTTCGACCTCGTGGCTTGGTTTCTTCTCTGACAAGAACTGTCAACTGTGGGACCTTATATAGACAGGTGTGTGCCTTTCCAAATCATGTCCAATCAATTGACTCTAATCAAGTTGTAGAAACATCTCAAGGATGATCAATTAAAAGAGCTCAATTTCAAGTCGCATAGCAAAGGGGCTGAATTCTTATGTAAACTTATGTATATCAGGAAAACAATTAATTTAATACATTTTAGAATAAGGCCGTTACGTAACAAAATGTGTGAAAAGTCAAGTGGTTTGATTGCTTTCCGAATGCACTATATATACACAGAAATATAAACGCAACATGTAAAGTGTTCGTCCCATGTTTCCAGAGCTGAAATAAAAGATTCCAGAAACATTCCATACGCACAAAAAGCTTATTTCTCCCAAATATTGTGCACAAATCTGTTTACATCCCTGTTAGTCAGCAATTTTTCTTTGTTTTTGCTGGTGACAATAAAAGGCCACTCTAAAATGTGAAGTTTTTTTTAAGGTACAGTTGAAGTCGGAAGTTTACATACACCTTAGCCAAATACATTTAAACTCAGTTTTTCACAATTCCTGACATTTAATCCTAGTAAAAATGCCCTGTCTTAGGTTAGTTAGGATCACCACATTATTTGAAGAATCTGATATGTCGGAATTATAGCAGAGAGAATGATTTATTTCAGCTTTTATTTCTTTCATCACATTCCCAGTGGGTCAGAAGATTACATACACTCAATTAGTATTTGGTAGCATTGCCTTTAAATTGTTTAACTTGGGTCAAACGTTTCGGGTAGCCTTCCACAAGCTTCCGACAATAAGTTGGGTGAATTTTGGCCCATTCCTCCTGACTGAGCTGGTGTAACTGAGTCAGGTTTGTAGGCCTCCTTGCTCGCACACGCTTTTTCAGTTCTGCCCACAAATTTTCTATGGGATAGAGGTCAAGGCTTTGTGATGGCCACTCCAATACCTTGACTTTGATCTCCTTAAGTCATATTGCCACAACTTTGGAAGTATGCTTCGTTTCATTGTCCGTTTGGAAGACCCATTTGCGACAAAGCTTTAACTTCCTGACTGATGCCTTGAGATAGTAGTTTATGTGTCGGGGGCTAGGGCCAGTCTGTCACATCTGGAGTATTTCTCTTGTCTTTTCCGGTGTCCTGTGTGAATTTAAATATGCTCTCTCTAATTCTCTCTCTTTCTCTCTTTCTTTCTTTCTCTCTCTCTCTCGGAGGACCTGAGCCCTAGGACCATGCCTCAGGACTACCTGGCTTGATGACTCCTTGCTGTCCCCAGTTCACCTGGCCGTGCTGCTGCTCCAGTTCCAGCTGTTCTGCCTGCAGCTATGGAACCCTGACCTGTTCACCGGACGTGCTACCTGTCCCAGACCTGCTGTCCCAGACCTGCTGGAACCCTGACCTGTTTACCGGACGTGCTACCTGTCCCAGACCTGCTGTTTTCAACTCTCTAGAGACAGCATCAGCGGTAGAGATACTCTCAAAGATCGCCTATGAAAAAGCCAACTGACACTTACTCTTGTGTTACTGACTAGTTGCACCCTCGACAACCACTATGATTATTATTATTTGACCATGCTGGTCATTTATGAACATTTGAACATCTTGGCCATGTGCTGTTATAATTTCCACCCGGCACAGCCAGAAGAGGACTGGCCACCCCTCATAGCCTGGTTCCTCTCTAGGTTTCTTCCTTGGTTTTGGCCTTTCTAGGGAGTTTTTCCTAGCCACTGTGCTTCTACACCTGCATTGCTTGCTGTTTGGGGTTTTAGGCTGGGTTTCTGTACAGCACTTTGAGATATCAGCTGATGTAAGAAGGGCTATATAAATAAATTGTATTTTATTTTATTTGAGATGTTGCTTCAATATATCCACATAAATTTCCTTCCTCATGGTGCCATCTATTTTGTGAAGTGCACCAGACACTCCTGCAGCAAAGCACCCCCACAACATGATGCTGCCACCCCCGTTCTTCACGGTTGGGATGGTGTTCTTCGGCTTGCAAGCATCCCCCTTTTTCCTCCAAACATAACAATGGTCATTATGGCCAAACAGTTCTATTTTTGTTTCATCAGACTAGAGGACATTGCTCCAAAATGTACGATCTTTGTCACCATGTGCAGTTGCAAAACGTAGTCTGGCTTTTTTAATAGCAGTTTTGGAGCAGTGGCTTCTTCCTTGCTGAGTGGCCTTTCAGGTTATGTCGATATAGGACTTGTTTTACTGTGGATATAGATACTTTTGTACCTGATTCCACCAGCATCTTCACAAGGTCCTTTGCTGTTGTTCTGGGATTGATTTGCACTTTTCGCACCAAAGTACGTTCATCTCTAGGAGACAGAACACGTCTCCTTCCTGAGCGGTATGACGGCTACGTGGTCCCATGGTGTTTATACTTGCGTACTATTGTTTGTACAGATGAACGTGGTACCTTCAGGCCTTTGGAAATTGCTCCCAATGATGAACCAGACTTGTGGAGGTCTACAATTTTTTTCTGAGGTCTTGGCTGATTTCTTTAGATTTTCCCATTATGTCAAGCAAAGAGGCACTGAGTTTGAAGGTAGGCCTTGAAATACATCCACAGGTACACTTCCAATTGACTCAAATGATGTCAATTAACCTAATCGAAGCTTCTAAAGCCATGACATAATTTTCTGAAATTTTCCAAGCTGGCACAGTCAACTTAGTGTATGTAAACTTCTGACCCATTGCAATTGTAATACAGTGAATTATAAATGAAGTAATCTGTCTTTAAACAATAGTTGGAAAAATTACTTGTGTCATGCACAAAGTAGATATCCTAACCAACTTGCCAAAACTATAGTTTGTTAACAAGAAATTTGTGGAGTGGTTGAAAAACGAGTTTTAATGACTCCAACCTAAGTGTATGTTAACATCTGACTTAACCAACCTAAGTGTATGTTAACTGTATCTGTGACCAACAGATGCATATCTGTATTCCCAGTTATGTGAAATCCATAGATGAGGTTCTAATTTATTTATTTCAATTGACTGATTTCCTCATATGAACTATAACTCAGGAAAATCAATGAAATTGTTCTATGTTGAATTTATATTTTTGTCAGTATATATAAAATACACAAATATACACTGAGTGTACAAAACATTAGGAACACCTTCCTAACATTGAGTTGCGCTCCCTCTTTCCCTCGGAACAGCCTCAATTCATCAGGACATGGACTCTACAAGGTGTTGAAAGCATTCCACAGGGATGCTGGCCCATGTTGACTCTAATGCTTTCAACAGTTGTGTCAAGTTGGCTGGATGTCCTTTTGGTGGGGGACCATTCTTGACACATAAGAAACTGTTGAACGTGAAAAACCCAGCACTCAAACCAAGGCACTTAAATATTTTGTCTTGCTCATTCGCCCTTTGAATGGCACACATAAACAATCCATGTCTCAATTGTCTCATGGTTTAAAAATCCTAGTTCTCCCCTTCATCTACACTGATTGAAGTGGATTTAACAGGTGACATCAATAAGGGATCAAAGCTTTCACCTGGTCAGTCTATGTCATGGAAAGAGAAGGTGTTCCTAATGTTCCTAATGTTTTGTACACTCAGTGTATATATATTTAAGTTAATTTAAAACAAGAACAAATGCTAGGTTTCCATCCAATTGGCGACCGATTTGAATGCGAATATTCAAAAATCTGCATAAAGAAAATATGTGCATTTTCATACCAGTGGTGCTTCCACCAAACATAGTTTTAGCAGATAAAATCAGTGGGTGATGATGTAGTGCACACAAAATGTACTTTTTTGCTTAGGTTTTCATGTACCGAATAAAAATCTAAAGTTCAATGTGTTTCCATCGTATTTTCAACTACCGATAGTTTTGTCCCAAAAATTGCTGCGTTAAGAAGAAAATGTGCCTACTGTGGTCTTGGCATGTGCGCTCTAGCCAACAGCTCGCCGATACAGTGTGGGTAAACTGTGCGGGTACAATAGTCTACATGATGAGATTATTATGGATAAGAGTGAGAATATTCTTATTTGTCAAACAGCAGTAAAGCATCAATCATCATGTCATCAGAATAAGACCCTCGATAATCAGTGGAGGCTGTTGAGGGGAGGATGGCTCATAACAATGGCCGGAAAGGAGCAAATGGAATGGCATCAAATACATGGATGACATGGAAGTGAGAAGTGATGCATTGCACCAGATTTAGCTAACAGCTAATATACATCTGCAAATGCGCCATCCTTTACCACGAGCTCGTCCTCCCCAATTAAGGTGCCACCAACCTCCTGTGCTTGATATACACTGCGTGCACAATTATTAGGCAAATTGTATTCCTCGGGATTAATTTTATTGTTGAACAAACACAATGCTCTCAGTCAATCCAAAATGTTATTGAACCTCAAACCTGAATGTTTAACAAAGGAAAAGTGAGTTTTGTCTTTCTCAGGGAAATATATAAGTGTGCACAATTATTAGGCAACTATTAGTGTGCAGAATTATTAGGCAACTAAATTACAAAAATAATTTCTCTCAACTCACTTGTTTATTCTCAATTTTTAGAGTAAGTGTAACAGATAAGTAACACAAAATGACAATTATATAAAATGTTTGGCCTTTCAAAAATATTCAGTGACCAATATAGCCACACTTATTTTCAATAACTGCCATGAGCCTTCCATCCATGGAGTCTGTCAGTTTCTTGATCTGTTCACGATCAATTTTCACTGAAGCAGCAACCACAGCCTCCCAAATGCTGTTCAAAAAGGTGTATTGTCTTCCATCACTATAAATCTCACGTTTGAGAAGGGCCCACAAGTTCTCAATAGGATTTAAGTCAGGTGAGGAAGGGGGCTCGGTCATTATTCAGGCATCTTTGAGGCCCTTGCTGGCTAGCCAAGCAGTGGAGTTCTTGGATGCATGTGATGGAGCATTGTCCTGCATAAAGATCATGGCCTTCTGGAATGCGGAGGACTTCTTCCTGTACCACTGTTTGACGAAAGAATCTTCCAGAAACTGGCAGTAGGTTTGGGAGTTGAGTTTCAGTCCATCTTCAACCTGAAAAGGTCCAACTACCTCATCCTCAATGATAGCAGCCCATACCAGTACCCCTCCTTCACCTTGCTGGCACCTGACTCAAAGTGGTGCCCTGTGTCCATTACTGATCCAGCCACGGGCCCATCCATTTGGTCCAAGAGTCACTTTCATCTCATCAGTCCATAAAACCTTTGAAAAATCTGTCTTCAGGTATTTCTTTTCCCAATCTTGATGCTTCAACTTGTGAATCTTATTCATTGGTGGTCTTGTTTCAGTCTTCTTGACCTTGGCCATGTCTCTGAGCACTTGACATCTTGTACTTCTGAACACTCCAGGTAGGTTGCAGTTCTGGAATATGGTGGCACTGGAGGATAATGGGTTCCTGGTAGTTTGACGTTGAATTCTTCTCAAGTCTTTTGCAGTTAATTTGCACCTTTTCTTCCCCATGCGTTTTTTGCGCCCCAGTTGACTATTCGCAACAAAACGTTTGAATGTCCGGTGGTCACACCTCAATAGTTTAGCTATTTAAAGAGCGTCGCATCCGTCTGAAAGGCATTTTACATTTTTGTTTTTTCAGTGTCAGTTAAATTAATTTTTTGGCCCATTTTACCTGAAGTAATGAGGCTGCTGTCACGTCCTGACCAGCAGATGGAGCTGTTGTTGTAGTTTTGGGGTCAGGACGTGGCAGTCTTGTGTGTGTGATTGTTCTGTGTTGGTCTTGTGACTCCTGATCAGGAACAGCTGGGGATCGTTGTTCCTGATTGGGAGTCATATATGTAGGAGTATGTTTGTCACTTGGTTTTGTGGGTAGTTGTTTTTGCACTGCGTGTTGTGTGCCTGCAAAACTGTTCCTGTCTTATATTTTGTTTGTATTGTTAAGTGGATGCTCTACTCCTTTATTTTTATTAACCTGTTGGGTCTAGGGGGCAGCATTTGCACGTCTGGATAAAAAAAATGTACCCGATTTAATCTGGTTACTAATCCTACCCAGTAACTAGAATATGCATATACTTATTATATATGGATAGAAAACACTCTAAAGTTTCTAAAACTGTTTGAATGGTGTCTGTGAGTATAACAGAACTCATTTGGCAGGCAAAACCCTGAGACATTTTCTGACAGGAAGTGGATACCTGATGTGTTGTATTGACTTTAAACCTATCCCATTGAAAAACACAGGGGCTTAGGAATATTTTGGCACTTCCTATTGCTTCCACTAGATGTCACCAGCCTTTACAAAGTGTTTTGAGTCTTCTGGAGGGAGATCTGACCGAACAAGAGCCATGGAACGATGATGTCCCATTAGACACCTGGCGCGCGAGTTCATGTTGGGTACCCTCGTTCCAATACGTTATAAAAGAGTATGCATTCGTCCACCTTGAATATTATTCATGTTCTGGTTAAAAAAGGCCCTAATGATTTATGCTATACAACGTTTGACATGTTTGAACGAACGGAAATATATTTTTTCCCCTCGTTCATGACGAGAAGTCCGGCTGGCTTACATCATGTGCTAACGAGACGGAGATTTTTGGACATAAATGATGAGCTTTTTTGAACAAAACTACATTCGTTATGGACCTGTGATACCTGGAAGTGACATCTGATGAAGAGAATCAAAGGTAATGGATTATTTACATAGTATTTTCGATTTTAGATCTCCCCAACATGACGTCTAGTCTGTATCGCAACGCGTATTTTTCTGGGCGCAGTGCTCAGATTATTGCAAAGTGTGATTTCCCAGTAAGGTTATTTTTAAATCTGGCAAGTTGATTGAGTTCAAGAGATGTAAATCTATAATTCTTTAAATGACAATATAATATTTTACCAATGTTTTCTAATTTTAATTATTTAATTTGTGACGCTGACTTGACTGCCGGTTATTGGAGGGAAACGATTTCCTCAACATCAATGCCATAGTAAAACGCTGTTTTTGGATATAAATATGAACTTGATAGAACTAAAAATGCATGCATTGTCTAACATAATGTCCTAGGAGTGTCATCTGATGGAGATTGTAAAAGGTTAGTGCATCATTTTAGCTGGTTTTATGGTTTTGGTGACCCTGTCTTTGACTTGACAAAACATTACACACAACTCTTGTAAATGTACTGTCCTAACATACTCTAAATGTATGCTTTCGCCGTAAAACCTTTTTGAAATCGTAAAACGTGGTTAGATTAAGGAGATGTTTATCTTTCAAATGGTGTAAAATAGTTGTATTTTTGAAAAATTTGAATTTTGACATTTATTTGGATTCAAATTTGCCGCTCTTGAAATGCACCTGCTGTTGATGGAGTGCACCACGGGTGGCACGCTAGCGTCCCACCTAGCCCCAAGAGGTTAAAGATGAGTATTTACATACCTGCTGCACCTTGGTCCATTTCCACAGAAGACAGCCGTTACAGAACTACCCACCACCAAAGGACCAAGCAGCAGAAGAGGAGGAAGCCACAGGAGAGAAAAAGTGAACAATGGACATGGGAGGACGTCCTGGACGGCAAGGGAGCCTACACCTGGGAAGAGATCCTGGCCGGAAGGGATCGCCTCCCATGGGAACAGGTGGAGGCACTCAGGAGAGTGGAGGCAGCAGGACAGAGGAACCATCGGGAAAGTTACGCTGGAACACGGTTGGCTAGGAAACCCGAGAGGCAGCCCCAAGATTTTTTTTGGGGGGGGCACACGGGTAGCTTGGCCAGGCCAGGGAAGAGCCGTAAGCCAGCTACCCGTGACTACAGGGAGGTGCGTACGAGGTGGAGGGCGCCATGTTACGCTGAGGTGCGCACCATCTCGCCTATACGGACGCACAGCCCAGTGCGCCCAGTACCAGCGCCCCGCAGGTGCCAGGGCAAGGGGAGCATCGAGCCGGAAGGGGTGATGCCAACCCTGCACTCAAGACCGCCAGTGCGCCCTTTCGGTCCGGTGTTTCCCGCTAGACACACTAGCATGGAGGTGCGTGTCTCCAGGCTGGTACGTCCAATACCTGCCCCACGCATCAGGAGTCAACAGTCGTCATCAGAGCTGCCCGCCAGTCAACAGTCACCAGAGCTGCCCGCCAGTCAACAGTCACCAGAGTTGCCCGCCAGTCAACAGTCGTCAGAGCTGCCCGCCAGTCAACAGTCGTCGGAGCTGCCCGCCAGTCAACAGTCGTCGGAGCTGCCCGCCAGTCAACAGTCGTCGGAGCTGCCCGCCAGTCAACAGTCGTCGGAGCTGCCCGCCAGTCAACAGTCGTCGGAGCTGCCCGCCAGTCAACAGTCGTCGGAGCTGCCCGCCAGTCAACAGTCGTCGGAGCTGCCCGCCAGTCAACAGTCGTCGGAGCTGCCCGCCAGTCAACAGTCGTCGGAGCTGCCCGCCAGTCAACAGTCGCCGGAGTGGCCGGACTGCGCTGAACTGCCGGAGTGGTCGGACTGCGCTGAACTGCCGGAGTGGCCGGGCTGCGCTGAACTGCCGGAGTGGCCGGGCTGCGCTGAACTGCCGGAGTGGCCGGACTGCGCTGAACTGCCGGAGTGGCCGGACTGCGCTGAACTGCCGGAGTGGCCGGACTGCCCTGAAATGCCGGAGTGGCCGGACTGCCCTGAACTGCCGGAGTGGCCGGACTGCCCTGATCTGCCGGAGTGGCCGGACTGCCCTGAACTGCCGGAGTGGCCGGACTGCCCTGAACTGCCGGAGTGGCCGGACTGCCCTGAACTGCCGGAGTGGCCGGACTGCCCTGAACTGCCGGAGTGGCCGGACTGCCCTGAACTGCCGGAGTGGCCGGACTGCCCTGAACTGCCGGAGTGGCCGGACTGCCCTGAACTGCCGGAGTGGCCGGACTGCCCTGAACTGCCGGAGTGGCCGGACTGCCCTGAACTGCCGGAGTGGCCGGACTGCCCTGAACTGCCGGAGTGGCCGGACTGCCCTGAACTGCCGGAGTGGCCGGACTGCCCTGTTCTGCCGGAGTGGCCGGACTGCCCGGTTCTGCCAGAGGTGCCCGCCTGCCCTGATCTGCCAGGGTGCCCGGCCTGTCAGGATCAGCCCGAGGGGTCCTCCTGCCCTTCGGTCCAGCCCGAGTGGTCCTCCTGCCCTCCGGTCCAGCCCGAGTGGTCCTCCTGCCCTCCGGTCCAGCCCGAGTGGCCCGCATGCCTTCCGGCCCAGCCCGAGTGGCCCGCATGCCTTCCGGCCCAGCCCGAGTGGCCCGCATGCCTTCCGGCCCAGCCCGAGTGGCCCGCATGCCTTCCGGCCCAGCCCGAGTGGCCCGCATGCCTTCCGGCCCAGCCCGAGTGGCCCGCATGCCTTCCGGCCCAGCCCGAGTGGCCCGCATGCCTTCCGGCCCAGCCCGAGTGGCCCGCATGCCTTCCGGCCCAGCCCGAGTGGCCCGCATGCCTTCCGGCCCAGCCCGAGTGGCCCGCATGCCTTCCGGCCCAGCCCGAGTGGCCCGCATGCTCTCCGGCCCAGCCCGAGGGGCCCTCCTGCTCTCCGGCCCAGCCCGAGGGGCCCTCCTGCTCTCCGGCCCAGCCCGAGGGGCCCTCCTGCTCTCCGGCCCAGCCCGAGGGGCCCTCCTGCTCCCCGGCCCAGCCCGAGGGGCCCTCCTGCTCCCCGGCCCAGCCCGAGGGGCCCTCCTGCTCCCCGGCCCAGCCCGAGGGGCCCTCCTGCTCCCCGGCCCAGCCCGAGGGGCCCTCCTGTCCCCCGGCCCAGCCCGAGGGGCCCTCCTGTCCCCCGGCCCAGCCCGAGGGGCCCTCCTGTCCTCCGGCCCGGCTCGAGGGGTCCGTCTGCCTGGCGCAGCTATCGGCTCCACCGAAGTGGGCGACGCCGAGGGTGGAGCAGGGTCCACGTCCTGCACCGGAGCCACCTCCAGGATAGGTGGGTTGGGGAGGGAGGGTGTAGCACAGTGCCGTCGTTGACGGCAGCCACCCTCCCTTCCCTCCCTTATTGTTTAGGGGTTATTGTTTATGGGTTTTGTTGGGGATTTTGTTTGTTGGTGTTTTTTCGTTGTTAGGTGCATTCCGGGGTCTGCACCTTGAGGGGGGGGTACTGTCACGTCCTGACCAGCAGATGGAGCTGTTGTTGTAGTTTTGGGGTCAGGACGTGGCAGTCTTGTGTGTGTGATTGTTCTGTGTTGGTCTTGTGACTCCTGATCAGGAACAGCTGGGGATCGTTGTTCCTGATTGGGAGTCATATATGTAGGAGTATGTTTGTCACTTGGTTTTGTGGGTAGTTGTTTTTGCACTGCGTGCTGTGTGCCTGCAAAACTGTTCCTGTCTTATATTTTGTTTGTATTGTTAAGTGGATGCTCTACTCCTTTATTTTTATTAAAGATGAGTATTCACATACCTGCTGCACCTTGGTCCATTTCCACAGAAGACAGCCGTTACAGCTGCCTAATAATTATGCACACCTTGATATAAGGTGTTATTCACTTTCGCCACACCCTCCCTCATTACACAAATACATATCACCTGAAAATGATTAAATCCAATAAGCATTCAAGTTTATATGGTTTGGAGTTCGAAAATGTGAATAGAAACAATGATAAGATCAGAATACTCACTTGCCTAATAATTATGCACGCAGTGTATATTGGAAAGGAGCATCAAGACCACCTTGCACTTTCACAACCCTGTGAAGTTCATCATAATTTTTTTCAGCTGTAGTCTAATAAATTGCATGGTTTCCCCGAGTCGCAGTGGGAGGACCACACACCATGTCATCGCGTGACTCCAAGTTTACTTCAAGACGATGGTTGTTATATCAATACTTGCAAAAAAATCAGTTTCCACCGCAATTTCTCACATATTACATTTTACAGACACAAAAAGATCCCCCCCATGTCGATCAAACAAATGATCTGTCTGCATTTTTAAAATTGTACCGAAACTCCCTGTTTCCATCACAGCTGTCATGATTATTATTATTTTTTTATCTGTTCTGACTTTATTCGCATAACATGTGATTACAGTACAACAAAACATAAGGTTTAGGAGTGAGAAGTGATGCATTGCACCAGATTTAGCTAACAGCTAATATACATCTGCAATCCCTGGGTAGGTGAACAAATAAACGTGAATACATTTGATACATACATCAGACATTATTCAAAACAGAAGGCAAGACATTACACATAAAAATCATTGCACATGCTGTTGGACTTGATAATAGTGGGGTTGTAAAACACATAAAACACCTAGTAAAAACAAAATATTGAACAAAGCCCAGTTATTGCACCTGTTGAATACTCATGTGCGTTCTAAAGTGTTTTCTGTTGCATTAAAAAGTCCCTGTGGTTTATTAGATTAAAATCAGTGTGAACACTTTTGATTGGACTTAACCCATGTTTTTGTCTCGGGTGAGAAGGCTTGGAAGCTGCCTAAAGCTTTCAGGGAGGAGGGGAGGCCATTCCATGTCTTTATCGCTTTGTATGTGATATACTTGTACAGTATATCACATACATAAAATAAGATGGCCAAGGATGTCTTAGCGGTGAACATACATAACACCTTATTCAATCAAACCATGGACACAAATACGGGATTGAAAAGCCCATCCAAGGTCTGTTCTGGTGTGTCTCTCCTTGACTCTGACAATGCTTCTCTAAGTGTTGAATTATAGATGTCTCTCCATCTCTCTCCTCTTTCTCTCTTTCACTTTCCTCTTTCTCTCCCCCTCCTTTCTCTATCCTCTGTCTTCTCTCCATTCCCTCTCTCTCTCCTCCCTCCTCTACTGCAGTCTGGATGTGAGCCACAGTTTGCTAATGCTCCATCCTCCCTGTTAGTACAGGTGTTCCTCCTCCTCCTCCCTCTCTCCCTCCCTCCTCCTCCCTCTCTTTAATGATGCCATTCAAACGCCAAACTGTCCCAATGCAGCCATAGCATATTAACAGCTCAGGTGTTCTACACTAGCTGGAATCTGTTCATCTATGTCTCTATAGCTCCATCCTTTATGGTTGTGTTGTGGGCTGTTCAGAGCACTTATTTGGGATATAACAGTGAGTGAAAGGTTTACGAGTCAGAATACTGTGATTTGGAAATGTATAGTACAATATATGCTGTGGTTTACGATAGTTGGAATCACTATTCTGACTCATGAAATGGGTGATAAATATACACCATTGATGAGTGCTTGAATGCAAATAATAAAAGAAAACATTATTTTGAGTTTGATTACTGCAGTGACGGGATAGAGCCAAATGTTTAGAACAGCAGTGTTGGATGAATAAAACTAAGTTGTTTCACCAACTTAGAAAAAGGGCCTATAGCCCCGTCTGCTGGTGCATGAGGTTTTAACAACCCATGATACTTTGCTCATATTTGGAATATATGAAGAGCACAACAGGCACTGGCTGAAGGTTTAGACAAGTGTCTTAGACAATAAATACATAAATATGATTTCTTATCACACATAATGAGTGACATATTTCATTTAAATGAATACGATCTGTATTCATACTCAACGTTACATACGATAGATATCAATATGTATAGAATATATGTAGCACATGGCTATGGCTGTAGTATTGTTGGGACTCTGGAGCGTGTCCCACTATGAAATGCACTGTTACTATGCAAACTAGATTGAGCTGTCAGGCTGTGAGCGGTGCTTTTCTATTAGTGCATCCAGGGGCCATCAGCGAGGATGTGATATGACAGATGAGGGGTCAAAGGTAACGTGGCTGTCAGAAGCGGTCACTCTGATGTCTCTCCAGCACGTGACGGCTGCATGCCATGCCAGGCTGTCTGGATTGGACTAGAAAGCCTGGGTCACTGCTAAAATGTCTCATTCATCCACTTCAATTTTCATGCATAGTGAATCATGTTGATACTGTATACATTCTATATACAGTGTGTCTTGGAGAGTTACGGACCAGGCAAGATATAGTATAACGTCTACATCCTTCTCTGTGTGTGTGTGTGTGTGTGTGTGTGTGTGTGTGTGTGTGTGTGGGGGGGGGGGGGGACTGTGTGTGTACTGTGTGTTGCTGTACCTCCGTCCGGCAGGTTGGCCCAGTAGATGACTCTGAAGCCAAGCAGGATGCCGTTGAGGGCGTCTTTAGGAGGGGTCAGCCAGGACAGAGAGATAACCTCTGGGGACGCCGCCGTGGCCTGGACATTCTCTGGAGGTCGGCTGGGAACTGTTACAACCAGGCAGGAGGAAAAACAACACCGTTACCTCACTCTCCAATCAAGAAGCATGAACAGAAGAGTTTACTGAAGAGACAAAAATATTGAGCTACTCTTGGAGGACAATGGAAGTGAACTTCAAAATGCTTATTTGAACTTTTGGGATCTAGCATTCATCATGGTTTTTTGAGCCATGGCAATAATGACCGCCACATACTGATCATGTGACAGTCACTACACCAGCAGTACCAACACTATCCACTAGATGGCAATAAAGCTCCATCCTGGGAGTTCACTCCCCTCAAAGACAAAACATCAGCCATTTGACCCTTGATGCACCACAATACTGTAGAATACCTTCATTCAGCAAAAGAAATTTGTGAAATCAATAAGATTTTCACTGTCTACCATATTGTCACTGATAGCTAAGGGCAGTGTGTGTGTGTGTGTGTGTGTGTGTGTGTGTGTGTGTGTGTGTGTGTGTGTGTGTGTGTGTGTGTGTGTGCATATGCGTGCGTGTGTGTGTGTCCTCACCATCCTCCAGTGTGGTAGAGATGACCTCCTGGGAGGAGGGTCCAGTCCCAGCGCTGTTGCTGGCCTGCACCACCACCCCATACTGGGTGAATTTCTTCAGGCTGTCCAGGGTGATGCTCTCACTGTGGTCGTTGTCCCCCGTCGTTTCCATGGTGATGACATTGAACTGGTAGTTTCCCCCGGAGCTGAACTCCCTGTAGCCCACCTGGTAGCCTCGGATCGCTCCGTTCTGGAGGTGCTTCTTAGGAGCCTGGGGGAGGACAGAGAGGGGGAGTGAAGAAGGAGGAGACGGGAACGCACATAAGATATTGGGGGAAATTTGTATTTTTCAAAAGCTCTTTAAGGACAAAATAATGGTTGTGGCCCTCAAGGCCCTGAAGTGTAGCAGACCATGTAGCTAACAGACCATAGAGCTGCAGTAAGGGTTCTTCAGTCCTTGTGGTAATAGCAGGTTAAATGTATCTTACCCTCCAGGAGACTTTGATGCTCTGAGAGGAGAAAGCTTCAAGCTGCACATCTTGTGGGGGACCATCAGGGGCTAGAAGAAAAGACACATTAAGGTAATTGAGATCTGAGCTACTGTCAGTTCAGTAGATGAGGTACAGGGCAAAGAAGTCAGTCTACCAGCATTCTGCCAATGGAATGGAACTATCCAAACTGAGTGCATTCTGAAGGTTATGCCAAGGTCAAGTCAAATCTATGATTCTGAGACATGGAAGGCTAAGGTCCTACTGTATCTATGGGTAGACCAGAGTTGTTGGTCTCAGATGGCCCAGCCCACTTCACAATAATGAAGATGGCAGTCATGTTTATGAGAGGTCATGGGGGACAGACAGTCAGAAGAGAAGTGCGAGAGAGAAGTGCAGAGTGGGGGTTGGGAGGAACCACCAAAGAACCACCAAAGGGAACAGGGGCAGTTTGCAGAGGGGCTGGCCCGTGGTCTATTGATTGCAGTGTGACATTTACAACATGGTCTGTTAATTGAAAAGTCCTGCTTTTAGTGCAGGGTCAGCGTGTCTTCAATAATGCAGTAGAGCCAATGGAGCTGATGTCACTCTGCTGTTAATGAATTGACTTGACTCCCCATTCCCCTCTTACAACATTAATGTTCTAGATGCGTTTTATGGGACGTTGCAAGAACATTCATGTGTCTAGTTTTCTAAGGGTTAGGAGAATATTTCATCAACATTCCACCAGACATACACAGGACATGGTTGCCATGTTCTCAGAAATTAAAGTTCTAGACACGTTTCATGAGAATGTTGCAATAACATTCCTGGGTCCAGTTTTCTGAGGGTTAGGAGAATATTCCAACAACATCATATTCTATGGAAACATGGCAAGAACACCTTGTTACTGTTGCCAAGCCCATCAAGGCCCTGATTGGTGAACCACTAAACCATTCACAGCTCTTTTTGTCTGTTGGCCAAGTTAGGGATACTCACAAAGTGCTTTTTACACGTTCAGTGTTTACACACTTTGACATACATGATTACATTATGCATTTATTATTCAACATGTCCTCACCTGGGATTGAACTCAGATCACTTAAGTTGACAATTCTCTTATTATTGACTTGATTTACATATTTAAACAATTTAAGGGCTTTCTGTATAGTTGCCTGATGCCGGTGGGGCATATTAACCTGCTTGAATGATACTTCTGTATCACTATAATCAATCCCCCCCCCCAAAAATTGTGTATTTTTAACAGAGCTGAGATTTACTTCATAGTGCATTCACCCTTTTGCTTAGACCTATTTTCAGATCTATACAAGTGCCTTGGTAGGAGGGTTTAGGGTTTCTTCTGGACAGGGCATAACTATACTGGCCCAATAAGCACATGCCCTTCAGATATCCCTTATTGGGACGGTGGTTAGGGTGTTTGACATTATTGCTGGTGGCCTTGCATTGAGACCTGGTAGGGGAGTCCACTTACTCTCACATTCTTAGCAATATATGTTAATTTCAGTATTGCACTTATCAGACATTTTGATTGTTTATATGGACATTTCGTTAGAACACTTGGAAAATGATTTACTATCTGAAACAACTTGATAGGTGTAAGCAATAAGGTGAATGCACTTTGAAGTAAATCCCAGGTCGGTAAAAGGTACACCAGAAAATATTTTATTGGTCATAGTGATTCAGGAGTATCATTAAAACAGGTTAATATGCCCCACCAACATTAGACAACTACAGAAAGTCCTCCAGTTGCTGAAGTAAGTACATCAAATCAATGATGATAGAATAGTCAGATTAACTGATACCTGATGTGGACCTGGTGGCATAGCAGGAAGAATGGAGTACTGTGAACCAAGAGGTTGTGATTTTTAAATCCCAGGTGAGGACATTGAATAATAAATACTGTTACATGCACAATGCAATCATGTATGTCTAATATGTCATATGAAAAGGATTTGCCAGTAGATCGTCGATTTGATTTATGATGATGACTTCTAGCTAAGATTTTGAAAGTATGATGTTGACATGATCAGTCCAATCAAAGCTATGGTAGATATAACGTGATTTGACGTAATATTATCTGTGGCCAATGACCTTGAGCCTTCTTGGATGGGCACTTCTAATGTAACTCTATGGCAGCACTCAAGGGGCTTGAATTTTCTAGCTCTACCCGTAGATTTTGTGGTGATGTAGTGTCCCCATGAGTGGCAGAACACTGAGCCAATCACGGCGCAACTAGAGAACATTACCAACCCCTACGCTCAGTATTTTTCCGCTGGCTGCCCCACCACCACAGAAAGCACTGAGCTAGGCTGAAACACCTGCATTTCGGAGCTGGCTTACTCAAGAAAGCACAAAAGAGACCATGTTTGTATGCGGCTTTATTAACTCTATGATTTTTTTTTAACATTGTTTGCAAACGGATATGTGACACATATTTATGCCAAAATAACATGCCCCCAATCCCTGAATAACGGGCCGCCACTGATTTTCAGTAAGCCATAATAAACTGGGTAGGCTGGGAGTGGCATAATGAGAAAGTCCTTCTCCGTTTCCGTTATCCAACCCTCTGAAAGAGCATTATATATGAAGCTATCTACAGTGCCTTCAGAAAGTATTCATACCCCTTGACTTATTCCACATTCTGTTGTGTTACAGCCTGAATTCAAAATTGATTAAATATATTTTTTCTCTCACCTATCTACACACAATACCCTATAATGACAAAGTGAAAACATGATTTTAGAAATTGTAGCAAATGTATTGAAAATGAAATACAGAAATATCTAATTTACAGAAGTATTCACACCCCTGAGTCAATACATGTTAGGATCACCGTTGGCAGTGATTACAGCTGCGAGTCTTTCTGGGTAAGTATCTAAGAGCTTTGCACACCTGGATTGTACAATATTTGTCCAATTTTCTTTTCAAAATTCTTCAAGCTCTGTCAAATTGGTTGTCGATTATTGCTAGACAACCATTTTCAATTATTTTCATAGATTTTCAAGCAGATTTAAGTCAAAACTGTAACTCGGCCACTCAGGAACATTCACTGTCTTCTTGGTAAGCAACTCCAGTGTAGATTTGGCCTTGTGTTTTAGGTTATTGTCCTGCTGAAAGGTGAATTCCTCTCCCAGTGTCTAGTGGAAAGCAGAATGAACCAAGTTTTCCTTTAGGATTTTGCCTGTGCATAGCTCCATTACGTTTTTTTTACCCTGAAAACTCCCCAGTCCTTAAGGATTACAAGCATACCCATAACATGATGCAGCCACCACTATGCTTGAAAATATGGAGAGTGGTACTCAGTAATGTGTTACATTGGATTTGCCCCAAACATAACACTTTTTATTCAGGACAAAAAGTGAATTGCTTTGCCACATTTTTTTCAGTATTACTTTAGTGCCTTGTTGCAAACATGATGCATGTTTTGGAATATTTGTATTCTGTACAGGCTTCCTACTTTTCACTCTGTTAATTTGGTTAGTCTTGTTGAGTAACTACAATGTTGTTGATCCATTGTCAGTTTTTACCTATCATAGTCATTCAACTCTGAAACTGTTTTAAAATCACCATTGGCATCATGGTGAAATCCCTGAGGGGTTTTCTTCCTATCCGGCAACTGAGTTGGGAAGGATCCCTGTATCTTTGTAGTAACTGGGTGTATTGATATACCATCCAAAGTGTAATTAATAACTTCACCATGCTCAAAGGGATATTCAATGTCTGCTTTTTTTATTTTTACCCATCTACCAATAGGTGCCCTTCTTCGCAATGCAGTGGAAAACCTCCCTGGTCTTTGTGGTTGAATCTGTGCTTGAAATTCACTGTTCAACTGAGGGACATTACAGATAATTGTATGTGTGGGGTACATAAATGATCTAATCACTCATGTTAAACACTATTATTGCAAGTTTAAGTTTATCTTGGTAAACCCTTTTTGTCATTGTTGTTGAGCACCCTTCCCTTTCTTTGTTTGGTGAAGTGCAAAGGCCCACCTGAACATGGCAACCATGTTCTGTGTATGTTTGGTGGGCCGTAGATGGAATATTCACCTAACCCACAGAAAACTGGACACATGAATGTTCTTGCAATGTTCTTATTCAATGTGTATAGAACATTAATATCTTATGTTCTGAGAACATGGTAACCACAATCTCGGTAAGTTCTATTTCACATTAAGGAAATGGTCTCTTGGTCTCTTGGAGACATTCCTTGCACATCACGGGAACATTCCAATGAAAACCTTAGTTAATGACCTATTGAGACTCTTAAGGGAACGTTCTCTAAAGTTGTGGGAATGTTTGTTGTTAGCTGGGATGTCTGTGTGTGCATGCTGCATGTGCATACATATGACCAGTGGTGGTCTGGTGAGTCTATACCTGCTTCGTCTGTGGTGATGGTGAGTTCGTTGCTGGCCTCACTCTTGCCGATGTGGTTCTTGGCGAACATGCGGATGCTGTAGGTGGAGGAGGGGTGCAGGTCTATGATGGTGGCCTGGTTGAGCTGGGGAGACACGTCTTTGGTCCTTTGGGCTGTTTCCCAGGAGCCTGTAGGGCCAGAGGTCAAGGTTTATGTGGGTTCGTGAGGACCACTGAGTGGGGCTAGAGGTCAAAGCCTGCTAAGTGCATTAATCTGCGGTATTGAATTATAGCACTGAGACAAGAAAAGATCATGAATAATGATTATTTGGAAGACAAAAGGAGCACATCCATCTTAACATGATGATACAGAGAAGCATTTCATCAGGATAGACTATAGACATACACAGGAAGTTAAAGTATTTGTATTCATACAGTGTTTCGCCTAAGATTATCTTTAGCAGCAGTGGCAAAGGCAGCGGTGATAGGGGGGTTGCTCTTTCCTGGGGGGGTCCTGGGGCATGCACCTCCGGGAGATTTTTTTGTAGAACGACTGTGAGAAGGTCACTGATGGTGATTTTTTTTTAAAGACATTCTACTCCAAAGTGCATGAAAATTACATTATGTTGACACCATCTGAAATATAACTAATGCGTGCCACTGCACTGTATGGAGATGAGGAGCAAGTGGTGGCTGTGCACTCGTGGCTCTCATACGCACCACTGCTCACTTTGTTTGCTACAAATTGATGTTGTAACTTGTCACTCTGTCACTGTTAAAGGGATATTGCGAGATTTTGGAAATCAAGCCATTTTATACTTAGCCAGAATCAGATTAACTCATGACTAATTGATACCATGTTTATGTCTCTGCGTGCAGTTTGAAAGAAGTTGAAGGTCGTTTTGTGAGCCATTGCTAATTAGTGTCAGCAGAATGACTGGAAGTCATAGACTTCCAGTCATTGCGCTAAAGCTAGTAAGCAAGTTACTTCAAACTGCATGCAGAGACATAAAAATGTTCTAAAAATGGTATCCATGAGTTCAACTGACTCTGTGTAAGTATAAAAAGGGCTTACTTGCCAAAATCTCGCACTGTACTTTTAAAAGCACGTCTCGGTAGAAATATTGTATATAAATCATAACTTTTGGAGTGGCGGCAACAATTTAGTAGTGGCGGCCCACCACTGCAAAATGAATATAGGTGAAACACTGCTTACAGTATTACTATACATCGCTGGCATCCAGAACATGCCATCTCTTACAAAGATAACTCTTGTTTGTCTTGTACCTGATTTGTTCTTGCACTCAATGTCGAAGCCTGTGATTGGGCTGTTTCCGTCAAAGCCCATGGTCCAGCGGAGGGCGATGGTCCTGTCCTTCACCTCTCTGATCTCCACCTCAGGAGGGTCCGGGGGCTCTGAAGAGCACCACAAAGTCACACATGTGTGTTAGAGCCCTGCACAGGCATGCATTTTAACCCCAAGCCCTTCCCATGCCCGCGACATTAAAGCCCTACCCAACCCAGGCCAGATTGCTTCAGCCAAATTTAAGGCCCCGCCCTGCCTGAAACCCGAAATCAGAAATAACTTCCTCTGTTAGTAAATCTATTAGATACCCCTCTGTCTGTTACTCGCTCCCTGTGCGCTCTGCTCATGGCGCTTAGACTCTGAGTATTCATAGCAACAGCTCCACTTAGGCTGCTCTGCTCAATGAAGAGACATTGGAGAGCAGTTAGCTTTTCGCTACTTTTCGTGACAAAACTCAATGAACATTATTATTTTCTGTGAAATAATCTGTCCTGTCTTATATTTGAAGAGGTTGAAGCACTTCTGACACAATGTTATGATCTTAGTCAGATATGACTCTACCGTGCAGCAGTGCACCAGCAAATGGCTCAGCTTCAAAATGTTAGTGATCAATTTAGTGATACCCGAGCCCTGCCCGTACCGTAGTTACTGATGAAAAACAAGCCCTACCCGGTCCTAACCCAATGTAAAATGTCGGGGCTTGTCAGGCTTGGTTGGGGTAGCAGAACTCTAATATGGGTATACAACGCTATGGTAGTAATGAAGGACTAGCTAGCTAGCTAGCTACACCTACTAGGGAGTCCATTAACTGCAGTGGCTGAGCTCAAACGTCATCCAAGTCCTACTATGGAGAAGCCACACAAACTGCAAGGATGGCGAGACATCTTGATGACACTGTGCTGTCTGCATGCCCCTGGACATGCTCCAGAGACCATCTTTGCTTGCCCTGCCCTTTTGACCACCTCCCTCTGATGATCAGTCAAGCCATGAACTTTCCGACCCTCTGATAACCTTGAATAATGCTGTTGTTGTTGTTTTCTAAATTGCTCGTCTATTTTGTGTTGCTTTAAAGCGCTTTGAGATTCTTGATGTAATGAATAGTGCTATATAAGTTGAATAAATTATTATTATTATTGTTATTATTATTATGCTGATGTTGCATCATTATCTTATTTGGAGGGGTTATATATTTTTATTTCATGATGTTTTCATGACGATTGTCAGTGTTAGGCAGCTGTACCTTGCACTGTTAGCTGGATGATCCCTCGGTCTTCACCATAGGAGTTGATGGCATGGCAGGAGAAGAAGCCTGAGTCTTCCCTCACTGTAGGCCGGATCTATAGAAAAGGGGAAAAGAGGGTCAGCTACATAGATAAGAAAGTGCATGGGAAATACACATTCTGGGCTATATCATTCACAGACAGGGCTCATGATGAGCCATCATAACAAACTGACAAACTCAGTATGCAGGCTTTTTCTCCAACGCTTTGGTCCAAGCAAAATCTCTGCATAACCAGTAGTGCTCCACCTGGCCTCAGCTGAGGTAACTGTAACTGGGAAGCGAGCAGTACCACTCCCCCTGGTGGTGTGTATGTGTACCTGCAGGGTGGAGATGACCTCGTCGGCCACCTCTTTGACGGTGACCACGTAGCGGTGGCTGCTCTCTGGGTTGATGATGCGATCTTCCTTCTCCCAACGCACCATGATGGGTTTCTCCCCGTGGGCCGTGCAGCTCATCCTCTTCTCACTGCCCTGCGTAGCCAGCGTGGTGTTGGGGTACGACGTGATCATGGCTGGGACTGGGAGGGAGAGAGAAAGAGGGGAGGGAAAGAGAGAGAGCGAGAACGACAGAGAGCGAGAAAGGAGGAGAGGGATAGAGAGAGAGAAAAGAGGAGAAGGCATATGTTACATTAGTTATGAAGTAAGACTGGCTGAACATGTTTAGCCATAATCCAATTCCAGTGGGACATCATAGTGATACCTGCCACACGGAGGGTAGTTACAAGACAGGGGAATGGTGTAATGAATCAAATCTCTCTGCTAAAATTACACTTAATTGAGTCATAGTATAGCTGACTTCATTGGTTGCAAAGTGTGCTGGTTTGCTCCAACTTCTAACATAATACACAATAAAGCCCATGCCTGCCTGTTATGTTGAGCTGTGACAACAAACATCTTGTGACCACAAGCAGACAAGGCTTGGATAGGAGAAAATACTTATTGGTCGGTCTCTGACAGCACACTAAGGACAGCACACTACACACACTAGAGATTCAAACACACACAGCTCATTACCCCCACAACTGAGTGTGTAATGACACACACACACACACACACACACACACACACACACACACACACACACACACACACACACACACACACACACACACACCGTGGCTCCTGTGATGTAATGGAAAGTGTCAGGCGAGGGGATGCAGACATTTAAGCCTCATCTCTTATTCACTCCCCAGCCATTTTGAGCCGTGCTACAGAAAAATAAGGCTGATTTATTTAGCATGACAACTATGAATGTTTTGTGAGATGCACTTGGAGTAGTGAGGGAAAAAATTATTCCTTGCAGCCTTCTGTAAATGTTAGCATTTTGAGCAATGGTAGTCTTTTTACATAGTCATAAACTATAACAAACAGTTATGACGTTGTCCACTAGTATTACCATAATTATGACATAGGATCATGTTGATATTGGATGAGAGGCCTTCAATGGGACGCAACACTGTTGAAAAACATGTAGTCAATGAAGCGCCTACTGTACGGAAGGGCTACATGAGGTGAGGTGGGCATCACACAGGAGGAGACAAGACCAATGTAACCAGTGTGTGAGAGAGTAAGCAGCACAGCTGTGTCTGTCTGTCTGTCCTGAGGCATTTGCCACAGTGCCAGGCTGTTTCTGTAATTGCTGTGTTGACGTATTTCTATAATATCTAGCAGGATTATGGGCAGAGGAACACGGCTCTGGGGGCAGGGGAGCGAGGTGACGCCTCCACTGGGAGACTCACACATTAGACAACCACTCATTTTTTATTTCACACTGTGGACTAAATAAACAGGCATGCGCGCACGCAAGCGCTTTATTCAGCAGCACTGACGGATATGTGTATCTCTAGCTGACAGAGTAGAGGCTAGGAGAGCCCTGTTTCAAAACCTCCAGCCCAGAGGGCAACAAACATGATGCACTCCAGCCTGCTCAGCCTGCTTCTCTGCCTGCCTGCAGGGAATTCTGGGATATTCTGCTCCCGCGAGAGAAAAAGATGCAGATCCCTCCTCCCAGGCTCCCTTTCACCTGGCCAGGTTACCATGCCAACTAGCATTGGACAATCTCTCTCTCCCTCTCTCTCCATCCCCGTTCTCAGAAGAGGCCATTTATAGTACCAGGAATAGAACATGGACCAGCCATTGATTTCCAACAGGACCATGATTATACTATTCCAGCCCTGAATGTCGCAATGCAGACCCAAAATAAAAAACAGGGATATATAACGCATCTCTGTATCTTGTAATAATGTTGGTCATGTGACAAACAATAACATAATTGAGCAAATAGTCAGGAGACATTATAGTTAAAAACACTGCCCAGATACTTTACGCCTGCATTGTTGTGGTCCATTACAGGCTCAAAAAGAGTAAATAAAAGCAAAAATTAGACCCTGTCTGTCTCAATATATTAATCAATATATACAGTGCATTCAGGAAGTGTTTAGTCCCCTTGACTTTTTCCACATTTTGTTACGTTACAGCCCTGTTCTAAAATAGATTAAATTGTTCCCCCTCCATCACTCTACACATAACACCCCATAATGACAAACCAACATCTGTTTTTTAGAAATTTTTGCACATTTATAAAAACCTACTGAAATATTACATTTACATAAGTATTCAGACCCTTTACTCAGTACTTTGTTGAAGCACCTTTGGCAGTGACTACAGCCTCGAATCTTCTTGGGTATGACACTACAAGCTTGGCACACCTGTATTTGGGGAGTTTCTCCCATTATTCTCTGCAGATCCTCTCAAGCTCTGTCAGGTTGGATGGGGAGCATCGCTGCACAGCTATTTTCAGGTCTTTCCAGAGATCTTTGATCGGGCTAAAGTCCGGGCTATGGCTGGGCCACTCAAGGACATTCAGAGACTTGTCCCGAAGCCACTTCTGCGTTGTGTTGGCTGTGTGCTTAGGGTCATTGTCCTGTTGGAAGGTGAACCTTCGCCCCAGTCTGAGGTCCTGAGCGTTCTGGAGCAGGTTTTCATAAATAATCTTTCTGTACTTTGTTCTGTTCATCTTTCCTTCGATCCTGACTAGTCTCCCAGTCTCTGCTGCTGAAAAACATCCCCACAGCATGATGCTGCCACCACCATGCTTCACCGTAGGGATGGTGCCAGGTTTCCTCCAGACGTGACGCTGGCATTCAGGCCAAAGAGTTCAATCTTGTTTTTTTCAGACCAGAGAATCTCTCCTTTATGTGCCTTTTGGCAAACTCCAAGCGGGCTGTCATTAGCTTTTTAGTGAAGAGTGGCTTCTGTCTGGCAACTCTACCATAAGGGCCTGATTGGTGGAGTGCTGCAGAGATGATTGTCCTTCTGGAAGGTTCTCCCTTCTCTGCAGCGGAACTCTGGAGCTCAGTAAGAGTGTGTTATGGAAATTTTTGAATCCCAATGATAAAAAATTAACAATCAATAAGCCTTGACTAATCCCCAAGGTTTGTAAGACACTGGGTTAAGAATAATTAGGCAAGGTCTCAGCTTTCTGCAAAAGGTCTGTACAGTTTATTCAGAGAACGTTCTAAAGTCCAAAATCAAGACTCAGTCCTTTTATAGTACAAACACATTCTTATCTTTAGACCACTCCCTTCTCCAACAACCAGTACTTTTCTACTCACCACAAAGAACCATAAAAACTTGCCACATTCTTCAAGGCTTTCACCTTCCCTCCCCCTTTATGACCCTCTTGGTTTGAAATCTCTACAATGTTTTTCTTTTAACTAATCTACAACTTCACTCAGTTTACATCCCTACTAAAGACTATAACCTCAAAGTTTTACAATCCTAACCGATCTCCCCATATCCTGATTTTATCATCCCATTATTCTTAAACATATCTCCCTATTCTATAATAACAGAGTGGAACAATTCAGTCATTATTCTAACACATACAAATTATTCTAACAGAGTGATCATCGGGTTCTTGGTCACCTCCCTGACCAAGGCCCTTCTCCTCCGATTGCTCAGCTCTAGGAATAGTCTTGGTGGTTGCAAACTTCTTCCATTTAAGAATGATGGAGGCCACAGTGTTCTTGGGGACCTTCAATCCTGTAGACATTTTTGGTACCCTTCCCCAGATCTGTGCCTCGGCACAATCCTGTCTCGGAGCTCTCACGACAATTCCTTCGACCTCATGTCTTGGTTTTTGCTCTGACATGCACTGTCAACTGTGGGACCTTATATAGACAGGTGTGTGCCTTTCCAAATCATGTCCAATCAATTGAATTTACCACAGGTGGACTCCAATTAAGTTGTAGAAACAAGGATGATCAATGGAAACAGGAGTCTCAAAATTTCGAGTCTCATAGCAAATTTTTAAACTTGTTTTCGCTTTGTCATTATGGGGTATTGTGTGTAGATTGTTGAATGAAAAAAAAATATTGAATCCATTTTAGAATAAGGCTGTACCGTAACAAAATGTGGAAAAAGTGAAGGGGTCTGAATACTTTCTGAATGCACTGTACATTTCGGTGGCAGTAGCAAGAACTGAACTTGACAAACACATGACAAACAGGTTGTATCACCAGCCAGACTTATATAGATCTACCATACTTATGCCTGATGTGAAATATGCAGTAGGCCTATATTTCCACCATCTTATTCACTCAGTTGAAACAGATAACAAAATATCCCATCTCCTACCAACCTGACACCCCTGATCCATCAACATGCAGTACATTGAATGGTCATCTAACAGAAACATGAACCTACACTACCGTTCAAAAGTTTGGGGTCACTTAGAAATGTCCTTGTTTTTAAAAGAAAAGCAAATGTTTTGTCCATTAAAATATCATCCAATTGATCAGAAATACAGTGTTGACACTGTTAATGTTGTAAATGACTATTGTAGCTGGAAATGGCAGATTTTTTATGGAATATCTACATAGTCATCCAGAGGCCCATTATCACAGGCCCATTATCACAGGCCCATCACTCCTGTGTTCCAATGGCGAAAACTGGCTCTAACCAGAATAGAAAGAGGAGTGGGAGGCCCCGGTGCACAACTGAGCAAGAGGACAAGTCCATTAAAGTGTCTAATTTGAGAAACAGACGCCTCACAAGTCCTCAACTGGCAGCTTCATTAAATAGTACCCGCAAAAAACACCAGTCTCAACGTCAACAGTGAAGAGGCGACTCTGGGATGCTGGCCTTCTTGGCAGAGTTGCAAAGAAAAAGCCATTCTCAGACTGGCCAATAAAAATTAAAGATAAAGATGGGCAAAGGAACACAGACACTGGACAGAGATATGGCTTTTTTTCTGGTTAGAGCCAGTTTGCGTTGTTCTGTGAAGGGAGTAGTACACAGCGTTGTACGAGATCTTCAGTTTCTTGGCAATTTCTCGCATGGAATAGCCTTCATATCTCAGAACAAGAATAGACTGATGAGTTTCAGAAGAAAGTTATTTCTTTCTGGTCATTTTGAGCCTGTAATCGAACCCACAAATGCTGATACTCCAGATACTCAACTAGTCTAAAGAAGTCCAGCAGTTTTCAGCATGCTAACATAATTGCAAAACGGTTTTCTAATAATCAATTAGCCTTTTAAATGATCAACTTAGATTAGCTAATACAATGTGCCATTGGAACACAGGAGTGATGGTTGCTGATAATGGGCCTCTGTATGCCTATGTAGATATTCCATAGAAATCAGCCGTTAACAGCTACAATAGTCATTTACAACATTATCAATGTCTACATTGTATTTCTGATCAATTTCATGTTATTTTAATGGACAAAAAATGTGCTTTTCTTTCAAAAACATTTCTAAGTGACCCCAAACTTTTGAACGGTAGTGTATGACTGTAGATTCCAGGTCGGATGCACAGCCGCAGGCATCAGGCTCTGTTTACGCCAGCAGAGTGAGTGTCTGGCTGAGGAATGTAGGCCACAGGGTGCCCTGGCTGGATGACTGAACCATTGGGAGTGAGATGAGAAGGAGACGAGATCACTCCCTACAGGAGCCCACTGCCCCTGGGGCACTGTGTGTGTGTGTGTGTGTGTGTGTGTGTGTGTGTGTGTGTGTGTGTGTGTGTGTGTGTGTGTGTGTGTGTGTGTGTGTGTGTGTGTGTGTGTGTGTGTGTGTGTGTGTGTGTGTGTGTGTGCGTGTGTGTGCGTGTGTAGAGTGGGTAGGTAGAGGGAATGGTGGTGATGGCACAGAGATGACTGGTACACTGGGTGCTAGCTCTACTCACTGCACCAAAATAATTCCCTTAGCTGCACAATTGGGTTGGATATTGAGCATGATGCTGAGTATATGGCTGCAGACAGGCTGCTTTGTGTGGGTAGTTGGAGGGCTGTAACGGGGGAAGGAGAGAGAGAGAGAGAGAGAGAGAGAGAGAGAGAGAGAGAGAGAGAGAGAATGATTATTTTCTATACTCCAGTGTCTGAGGGAAGCTGTCTGATTGGGTGATTGGGAGCTTGGCGACCAGGCAACAATGCTGTTTTTCACCAATTAAGTCTCATTATGTGCGCGCTCTCATCATTGTGTCTCGGAGCGTTATGAGTGTAATGCTCTTAATTGATCCTAATTGGCACTGATAAACATTAAGTGGCTGTTGACCCACTCTGATAAAATCAACCTACTCTGGATTAGTGATGCATCCAGTCAATTGCATCAGTGGAGGTACGTACAGTATACAGTAGAGACTGTAGTCATTTAGACAGGGAAATGGGTTCAAATGTTGTTAGTTCCCTCAGCTGCACAAAATCTAAATAAGGACATGGGTAATTTTAAGGAAGGTAGAATGAAGTGTTAACGTGTCTAGGCAATATGCCAAATATTCTGAACCTATGATATATAAAGTATTAATACTGTGAATGTACATTTGCACGCATGCACGTACACATGTATGCACACACGTACACATGCACGCATGCACGCACACACATAAAGCTGTGAAAATACTGCTAGTGCAACATAAGCTATTTTTGCTGGCTGTGGGCGTCTGTGACAGCGTTCCAATGCGTTGATGCATGGTGTATTATGGTTAGGCATTAGCCTATGCACAGACACTAATAACAATGAAAACGTCTCACTGTGCATCACAATAGCTGCAATTCATTTCCCCATGCGTCCGCCACAATAGCCTGGCCGAATGGAATCTGTCTAAACCACTGAATTACAGTAGCAGCCTGTGAGGGCCATGATTCTTCAGTAATAGCCTGTGTGTGTGTGTGCGTGTGTGAGCGTGTGTGAGCGTGTGTGTGCGTGTGTGTGCGTGTGTGCGTGTGTGCGTGTGTGTGTGTGTGTGTGTGTGTGTGCGTGCGTGTGCGTGCGTGTGCGAGCGTGTGCGAGTGTGTGCGTGTGTGTGTGTGCGTGTGTGTGTGTGTGTGTGTGTGTGTGTGTGTGTGTGTGTGTTTGCGTGCATGTGCATGTGTATGCCTATATGTGTGCATTTTCCAGTAACACAGCCAGGTAAACTTCTATGAGTGATCACCCAGTCAAGAGCTCATCCAGTACTGTATATCACCTGACCACTTTACAGCCGTCACTTCCAGTGTTGCTCTAATTTACTCCTAAGCCTCTTAAGTGGCAGCAGCTTCCCAAGCAGCAGTGGTGTCGTATGGCCTGGATAAACAACACACACCAGTACAGCACAGCCTGTACTGCTCCAGCAGTCTGCTGCATGCTTACCGTCTATGTAGAGGAGAGGAGGACAGAGTCTGGTGTGGGTACAGTATATAACACTACACCTGCTAGTCTGCAGCATGCTTAGTGCCTACATGTATGGAGAGGAGGACACAGTCTGGTGTGGGTACAGTATATAACACTACACCTGCTCAGCAGAGGAAAGGCCCTGTGGGTTAACGAGGGTCTCGTCTGGCACAAGCACACTGATCCATAGGAGACAAGGGGAGCAGGGCTCCCAGGGAGGCTCACGTTCCAGAGAGCAGGAGGGGCAAACACAACCGTCACCCGATCGCCCCGATCCGACCGCACAATGATCAAAACAACAACCTGAACCGGGAGATCAGCTCAACCTAAGGGAGAACACACAGGCTCACATACAGACACATACATGCACGCATGCACACACACACAACGCAGCGGGACATCTGTCTGTCTGTCTGTGTGTGTGTGTGTGTGTGTGTGTGTGTGTGTGTGTGTGTGTGTGTGTGTGTGTGTGTGTGTGTGTGTGTGTGTGTGTGTGTGCGTGCGGACAACACTGAGCAGCCTATGTCCAAACAATTTACACAGGGATGAAAATCTCCCACTGCTGTGGGTACTCTGCTGTGTGTGTCTAGATGTAAGGCTTTAAGTGTGTAGTGCACAGGAGGTTGGTGGCACCTTAATTGGGGAGGACGGGCTCGTGGTAATGACTGGAGCGGAGTCGGTGGAATGGTATCAAACACATCAAACACATGGTTTCAATGTGTTTGATTCCATTTACTCAGTTCCAGCCGTTATGAGCCGTTATGATCCGCTCTCCCCTGAGCAGCCTCCACTGGCGTACAGTAGTGTATAATTGTGTTTATCCATATGAGTGTGTGTGTGTTTGTTCATAAGTGTACGTGTCCTGGTACATATACTGTGTGTGTGTGTGTTTTTGAGGAATTGTGTGAGAGTATTACATGAGTGATTGAGTCAGTCAGACAGACAGACAGACGGACAGACGGACGGATGGACGGACGGAGGGAGGGAGGGAGGGAGGGAGGGAGGGAGGGAGGGAGGGAGGGAGGGAGGGAGGGAGGGAGGGAGGGAGGGAGGGAGGGCTAGTCATGAGGTAGCAGTATTTGTCTGCGGCAGACAGACAGACAGACAGACAGACAGACAGACAGACAGACAGACAGACAGACAGACAGACAGACAGACAGACAGACAGACAGACAGACAGACAGACAGACAGACAGACAGACAGACAGACAGACAGACAGACAGACACTCTGCAGGGAGGCCTCTGCTCTGGCCAGATAACAGCTACAAGGATATAAGCTCCCACACTGTGTGACTGGAATTACATGAGCACCCAGCCCAGCCATAAGAGTGCAGCAGGAGATCAAACACACACATGCAACGTACAGAGATACACACACACACGAGGACATACATGTACACAAACATACACGTACAGTTGAAGTCGGAAGTTTACATACACTTAGTTTGGAGTCATTAAAACTAGTTTTTAAACCACTCCACAAATTTCTTGTTAACAAACTATAGTTTTGGCAAGTCGATTAGGACATCTACAGACAGATTATTTCACTTATAATTCACTGTATCACAATTCCAGTGGGTCAGAAGTTTACATACACTAAGATGACTGTGCCTTTAAACAGCTTGGAAAATTCTAGAAAATGATGTCATGGCTTTAGAAGCTTCTGATGGCTAATTTACATCATTTGAGTCAATTGGAGGTGTACCTGTGGATGTATTTCAAGGCCTACCTTCAAACTCAGTGCTTCTTTGCTTAACATCATGGGAAAATCAAAAGAAATCAGCCAAGACCTCAGAAAAAAATTGTAGACCTCCACAAGTCTGGTTCATCCTTGGCAGCAATTTCCAAACACCTGAAGGTACCACGTTCATCTGTACAAACAATAGTACACAAGTATAAACACCATGGGACCACGCAGCCGTCATACCGCTCAGGAAGGAGACGCGATCTGTCTCCTAGAGATGAACGTACTTTGGTGCGAAAAGTGCAAATCAATCCCAGAACAACAGCAAAGGACCTTGTGAAGATGCTAGAGGAAACAGGTACAAAAGTATCTATATCCACAGTAAAACGAGTCCTACATCGATATAACCTGAAAGGTCACTCAGCAAGGAAGAAGCCATAATGACCATTGTTATGTTTGGAAGAAAAAGGGGAGGCTTGCAAGCCGAAGAAAACCATCCCAACCGTGAAGCACGGGGGTGGCAGCATCATGTTGTGGGGGTGCTTTGCTGCAGGAGGGACTGGTGCACTTCACAAAAAAAATGGCATCATGAGGCAGGAAAATTACGTGGATATATTGAAGCAACATCTCAAGACATCAGTCAGGAAGTTAAAGCTTGGTCGCAAATGGGTCTTCCAAATGGACAATGACCCCAAGCATACTTCCAAAGTTGTAGCAAAATGGCTTAAGGACAACAAAGTCAAAGTATTGGAGTGGCCATCACAAAGCCCTGACCTCAATCCTATAGAAAATTTGTGGGCAGAACTGAAAAAGCTTGTGCGAGCAAGGAGGCCTACAAACCTGACTCAGTTACACCAGCTCTGTCAGGAGGAATGGGCCAAAATTCACCCAACTTATTGTCGGAAGCTTGTGGAAGGCTACCCGGAACGTTTGACCCAAGTTAAACAATTTAAAGGCAATGCTACCAAATACTAATTGAGTGTTTGTAAACAACTGACCCACTGGGAATGTGAAAGCTGAAATAAATCATTCTCTCTACTATTATTCTGACATTTCACATTCTTAAAATAAAGTGGTGATCCTAACTGAGACAGGGAATTTTTACTAGGATTAAATGTCAGGAATTGTGAAAAACTGAGTTTAAATGTATTTGGCTAAGGTGTATGTAAACTTCCGATTGCAACTGTACACATAAACAACACACACCTCCCAGACATACTAAGAACCTGATTTACCCAGAAACTTTGTCTCAAAATGTTTATGTTGATTCAGGACAATCAACAGTTCCTCTTTCATATTACAAATCAGTGCAGTTTACATCGTCTATTCAACATCAACATCAAATGGGAACTCCTTCAACATGAAAGATGAAAACAATAGTCTGGCCTCACTTTTTCGAGTTTCCTTTTTTTTCACCTGAAGAGGGAGGTGTTCCTATTGGAAAAATCTACAGCGACAACTTATAGTATAATCATAGACTTTAATGGGGGGGGGGGGGGGTAACATATGGAATTGTTTTAAGATTGTCATACCACGGATCATTTAGATATTTTATTTGAATTTTAGGACCCCTTTCGGTATCAATTAGTTATATTTTTGTATTATTTGGTAAAATGTTGAATTTGACCTTTACTACCATAGCCCATAGAAACGAATTGAATAACACATTCATAAATGGCAAAAAAAGACATATCTTGGAGATATAAGAAAGCTCAGGATTTATTTTCGGTTTTGACATATACTTAACCCGTTATTTTTGTTGCCACAAAACTACCTCCATACTTCCATTTATTTGTATGGGTTACCTTCAGACAAGTCCTGTCTTAGAGCACAAAACTAACTCCATACTTCCATTCATTTCTATGGGTTACCTTCAGACAAGTCCTGTGGTAGAGCACAAAACTACCTCCATAAGTCATTTGTATGGGTTACCTTCAGATGAGTCCTGTCGTGGAGCACAAAACTACCTCCATACTTCCATTCATTTGTATGGGTTACCTTCAGACGAGTCCTGTCGCAGAGCACAAAACTACCTCCATACTTCCATTCATTTGTATGGGTTACCTTCAGACGAGTCCTGTGGTAGAGCACAAAACTACCCCCATGCTTCCATTTTTTTGTATGGATTACCTTCAGACGAGTCAAAACGGAGCAAAACAGAGAGAGAGTCTCCCCTTTCCATAGTGGGGTCATAATAGTTTGTAGGCCAAACCGTTTGGACGCTACAGATGTTTTCGTGAGAAGACCGATTTTCGGGATGTCACATGCTCTGACAAACACCGCTGTAGCTCGGCCACCTTCCACCACAGATGGCCGACATAGGCGGATGAGACGCAACCCATGAAAACATCTGGTATCTCTAGCTTAAATTGACAGATTTTAATGGGATTTTTTTATTATGTTACTTAGATTGACGCATGGTGCGTTAATAGACTCTTAGTTAAATATGGTATGCATGTGGGAGCAGAGGGTTGAAAGAAGTAAGGAGAGCTTGGAGAGATCTCGCATTTGATTTGTTTCGTTATCCAATAACAACTGCTTTAATTTCACTTGCTGGACAAGAATATAGTATAATGCATCCAATTTATATTATATTATCTATAAGAAATAATGCCCCAAATATTTGGGGGAGATTATGTAATATTGGGAAGGGGCTGAAGGTGCTGAAAAAATCTAATAAATTGAATTGAATTGAATTTGACTTGGGTGGATGGAACTGGCTCTAGAGGTGGGTGATGGGCACAACACCATATCATGTCACTACCAATCAAATCCCAGTGGTTAGACTGGGAGACACAAAATGATGGGAGCTGGAGGGAGGAGGGAAAGAGGTAGGAGAGATGAAGACAGGCAGACAGGGCAGGGGCAATTATATTGTATCAGAATTTAAATACAGTTAAATATTACACACACACACAAATAAGACAGAGGGAGAAAGACAGAAAGGGAAGACAGAGGGAATTAGGAAGCAGAAGAGGAGGAGGAGGAGAAAGACAGACACACAGAAGAGCAGCCTATGGAGGGGAGGGGAGAGAGAGAAGGGGAAGACAAGGGAGGGTGATGGACGGGTAGTCCATCCCTCCACTCCCCTCCCCCTCGGCCCTCTTTTCCACATGGCAGCCTCTGCCTGCATACAGAGTTCAGAGCCTAATGGAGGGGAGCTAAGTCCATGGCCACTCAGCGGATAAACGCCTGTGTTTCTCCGAGAGAAAAAGAGAGCGACGGAGACTGGAAACGCTGCATGGCTGCTTTAGTGGGATATGTTCAGGCAGAAAGATACAGGGCCATGGTAGTGGTGGTGATGGTGGCGGCACCACACTGGTGGCCTCTCTGTCACAGAGCACAGTGACTCCAGTCACTTAACCTTTAGCCATTTAACGCAACAAACACTAACCAGCACTATACTGGACCACCCCACTGTAAATACAGGGCTAAAACAATGTGGCTCTTTGACATCCCTAGCACTCCATTCCCACACAGGGACACTCATTCCAGCACAGACCACTAACATGACAACATCAAACAGAAATGGATGCTCGGAAGACTCCATAAAATGGCTTCATGAATGTCTCTAGTGAGAGTCAACATGTAGCCTAGTGCTTCCCCATAGGTCTCCCTTTAGATGTTAAGGTACATAATCCTGACTGGAAGAGGGATCTTACTTTTGACACTAAGTTTGGATCATTAGTTTTTTTTATTACATTGGAGAACACATACATTTCAGGATGGGGGGGGGGGGGGGGTCTTCCATTTGACACCCAGGTCCATGTGTACAGCCATGACAGATAGGGGTCTTCAGTGACTTACTTTTGACGTTGAGGTACATGGACTTGCTGACGTCAGCTCCCACGTCATTGCTGACCTTACACAGGTAGTAGCCGCTGTCCTCCTCCAGTACATGTTTGATGAGCAGAGAGCCGTTGACCAGCACCTGGATACGGAAGCCTGAGTTCAAGGCTATAGGCTGGAACTGGGGAACCCCCGCACCTAGAGAAGGAGGGATATAGGGAGAGAGGGAGAGGTGGAGGGAGGTAGAGAGAGGAGGGGAAGATGTAAGATGTATTGAAAAACACCTATTGCATAGTTTATGACCAAATTATGAGGAATTATTACATAATGGATGGATGTTTTGCAGTAACAAAAACTACAGTACATTTCCATTTCCTCCTTTACAGTAATGTTGCCTTCCCTTGTTCCTCTTTACATTTGTTTAGAGTTGCAGCGCTGAGCTTTCACCATTAAACCTTAAGGCTGTGGACACTGTGTTTGCTGTGTTGGCTCTCATAAACAGATGCTCTTTAATAAAAAAGCTTGCCGTAGGACAATGTTGTGTTTATGCAATTCAGCAAGATAGTCAAAGGAGTAGAAACGGAAGATGCACAGTTACAGAAGGGTATTTATCCTCAATCATGAACCAAGTGTGTAAACATATCATCATAGTGGTCAGAAAGGAGAAGAGTAGCTTTTAATTCATCCTGGGTCATGTTCAGTAGTGCACACAGTAGCAAAACGTTTAGCAATGGAAAAGGAACATCTGTGTGCTATTTGGACAGGTTCATGCAGTACCTCCCTGTTTCACTCCATGTCAAAACATTAACTCTCTACTTAACACAATCCTTTATATTCTGGCCTATTTACCTTTGGAATGCTTCCACACTATGGTAGGGACGGGGTATCCCTCTGCAGAGCAGTTGAGGATCACAGCTTTACCATAGATGCCGTCCTGGTCCTTGGGCTGCACCACAAACTTTGGAGGGACTGGTTGGGAGAGCAACAGACAAAAGGTAATTAAAACGGGTTAATCTGTTATGGTGTTGTAGTTTGAGTTTGTAATACCTTGTGGCTTAAATAGCACAAATTAGAAATGCTATAATTTCACACCAAGTGTGAGAAAAACAAGAAGAGCCAATGCTAACGGGTGGGTTAGCATATTAGCCCAGTAGTGGAATAAGTGGCATCTCACATCACAACATTACAATATTACAGTAAAACAACATGTGCAACACTGCTATTGGGATTAGGGTTATATTTTGTTTTAGCATATAGGTTTTCTTTTGCTATACCCAACATAGGCCTAGTGGTAGGTTGATTTGGATCCACTCCAACTGTAGGGGAACATATGAAGAGAGTTTACTCTTGCAGAATACTGGAAAAACTAGCAAATACCTTCTAGACTCATATCTATGAGTGGTGTCAATCCTTCTCCCCCCTCTCTCCCCACATCAGCTCCCTCCCCCTCCCACCCATCTCCACATCTCCCCCCACCCCTCTCCCTCCTCACCCCTCTCCCCTCCTCACCCCTCTCCCTCCTCTCCCCTTCTCGTCTCCTCACTGCTCTCCATCCCCCTCCTCACCCCTCTCCCTCCACAACCCTCTCCCCTCCTCACCCCTCTCCCCTCCTCACCGCTCTCCATCCCACTCCTCACCCCTCTCCCTCCTCAACCCTCTCCCCTCCTCACCCCTCCTCACCCCTCTCCCCTCCTCACCGCTCTCCATCCCCCTCCTCACACCTCTCCCTCTCCCTCCTCACCCCTCTCCCCCCACCTCTCTCCCCTCCTCACCTCCTCACCTCCCTATCCCCCCTCACCCCCCCCTCCCCCCTCCTCACCCCTCCTCACCCCTGACGATGAGCTGACTCTGGTGTTCCACGGTGGCGGCCTGGTTGCGTGCGATGCAGGTGTAGTTGCCGTTGTGCAGGAGAGACAGGTTGGAGATACGTAGGGAGCTGGTGAAGTCTATGTTGTCGATGGTTACGCCGAGGCTGGCCGGGATTGGCCGACCGTCCTTCTGCCAGGTGATGAAGACAGGCTGATCACCTGACATCACCACGCACGGAATGAACACACGTTGGCCAATAGAGAAACGAGGGAACTCAAAGGGATGGATGGTGGGGGGAACTGCGGGAGAAAGAGACGGGTAGAGTTAAGGCAAGAGTATTTATGTATGTGTCTTAAAGCAAGGATTCAACTTAGTTAGTTCTGATCAGCCATCCTCACATCTAGTTTATAAACGTATTAATAGCATGGCTTAACACCATGGAGATGCAGATGAGAGAGAGAAATTAATTACATTTCCCCTTGCGGAGAGGCTAGCTGTCCTCTACCTCTGCCTTGTTCCCTCTTTCTCTCTCTCTCTTTCTCTTCCTCTGTCTCTCTCTCTCTGGGGACACTTTAGCCATGGTGAGAAACAGATGCTTTGAAGAATTCATGATTTAAAATAACATTGGAATAAACGGCACTTCAACAATTATTTAATTCACAACAAAGTAAGCATAATGGGCTCCTGGGGATTCCCGCTCTTTTCCTCTCCTCTCCGCAGCCTCAGAATGCTAAGCAGCCGAGAGGCAAATTAGGTACAGTGGGAATGTCTGCGTTCTGGGCTTTGTTTAGGGCCGCAGTCGGCGTGATTTCCCCCGCCTCGCATAAATGTTCATGTGAGAGAGGATTCCGATTGGTACGTTCTTTCTGATACTTCAAATTATGCAGCGCCATTATTGAGGAAAGACCAACTGGGCACAAACTGGTTTAATCATTGTTGTTTCCATGTAATTTCAATTAAATTATGTTGAACCAACATGGAATAGACGTTTAATTGACATCTGTGCTCAGTGGGGAGAGCCATCTGAGGTTATGTACTGTAGTGTACTGGCAGACTGGCATAGCGGCTGTAAATGTTCAGATCAGCTGACGATGGGATCCTTTACAATGTTAGTCGTGGCTGGTCATGGCTGACATCAACACCATCATCCCAGACACCCTGGACCCACTCCAATTGCATACCGCCCCAACAAATCCACAGATGACACAATCTCTATTGCACTCCACACCTGGACAAGAGGAATACCTATGTGAGAATGCTGTTCATCGACTATAGCTCAGCACCACAGTGCCCTCCAAGCTCATCACTAAACTAAGGACCATGGGACTGAACACCTCCCTCTGCAACTGGATCCTGGACTTCCTGACAGGACACCCCCAGTTGGTGAGGGTAGACAACAACCCATCTGCCACGCTGACCCTTAACACAGGGGCCCCTCAGGTGTTTGTGCTTAGTCCCATCCTGTACTCCCTGTTCACCCACAACTGCGTGGTTGCGCACGACTCCAACACCATCACTAAGTTTGCTGATCACCGAAGACAATTAGACAGCCTATAGGGAGGAGGTCAGTGACCTGGTAGTGTGGTGCCAGGACAACAACCTCTCCCTCAACGTCAGCAAGACAAAGGAGCTGATCGTGGACCACAGGAAACGGAAGGCCGAGAGCTTCAAGTTCTTCGGTGTCCACATCACTAAGGAATTAACATGGTCCACACACGCCAACACAGTCAGGATGAAGGCATGACAACACCTCTTCCCCCTCAGGAAACAGAAAAGTTTTGTCATGGGCCCTCAGATCCTCAAAAAGTTTTACAGCTGCCATCCAGGACCTCTATACCAGGCGGTGTCAGAGGAAGCCCCTAAAAATACTCCAGCCACCCTAGTCATAGACATTTCTCTCTGCTACCGCACAGCAAGAACCCTGAACAGCCTCTACCCCTAAGCCATAAGACTGCTAAATACTTAACCAAATACCTACCCAGACTATCTGCATTGACCCTTTTCACACTAACTCTTTTGACTCATCACATACACTGCTGTTACTGTTTATTATCTATCCTGTTGCCTAGTCACTTTATCCCTACACAACAGTAGTAGTAGATCATCAAGGACATCAACCACCCAAGCCTGTTCACCCCACTATCATCCAGAAGGCAAGGTCAGTACAGCTTTTATTTAGTTAACTTTTAATTAACTAAGCAAGTCAGTTATTTACAAAGACGGCCTAGGAACACTGGGTTAACTGCCTTGTTCAGGGGCAGAACGACATATTTTTACCTTCTCAGCTCAGGGATTCGATCTAGCAACCTCTCAGTTACTGATCCAACGCTCTAGCCACTAGGCTACCTGCCACCCCATCAAAGCTGCATCAAAGCTGGGACCGAGAGACTGAAAAACAGGTACTATCTCAAGGCCATCAGACTGTTAAATAGCCATCAGTAGCTGGCCTCCACTCAGTAACCTGCCCTGAACTTAGTCACTGTTACTAGCTGGCTACCATCCGGTTACTCAACCCTGCACCTTAGAGGCTGTTGTCCTATGGACATAGACATGGAATCACTGGTCACTTTAATAAAGGAACACTGGTCACTTTAGGGCTAGGCCCCTTTTTCTCAATTTCCGCCTGACTTACGTGCCCAAAGTAAACTGCCTGTTGCACTGGCCCTGAAGCCAGGATATGCATATCATTGGTATCATTGGAAAGAAAACACTTTGAAGTTTGTAGAAATGTTAAAATAATGTAGGAGAATATAACACAATAGATTCCTATGGCTTCCACAGGGTGTCAGCAGTCTATGTTCAAGGTTTCAGGCTTGTAACTTCCAAAACGAATAACAAATATCAGTTTTAGTACAGGGACACAGTCTTGGAAATTCGTGTTTGGGCGCACGATGAAGACAAGACGCACTTACTAAAATCATTTTTCTATTGAACGTACTTCTTTCCGTAAGAAATATTATAGTTTGATTACATTTAAGGGTATCTGAGGAGTAAATACAAATGTATTTTGACTTGTTGAAACTGTTTAGGGGTAGATTTTCGGATTAGTTTCTCTGCATGTTGAACGAGTGGATTATCAAATCGATGGCGCCAACTAAACTGACTTTTTGGGATATAAAGAAGGATTTTATCTAACAAAACGACACTACATGTTATAGCTGGGATCCTTTGGATGACAAATCAGAGGAAGATATTCAAAAAGTAAGTGAAAATTGAATCGCTATTTGTGAATTTATGAAACCTGTGCCGGTGGAAATATATTTTGATGTGGGGCGCCGTCCTCAAACAATCGCATTGGCATACTTTCACTGTAATAGCTACTGTAAATCAAACAGTGCAGTTAGATTAACAAGAATTTAAGCTTTCAACCGATATAAGACACTTGTATGTACCTAAATATATAATATCCATCATTTTTATGATTATTTCTTTGAATTGCGCACCCTCCAGTTTCACTGGAAGTCAGCGCTAGCGGGACGCCTATCCCTGAGTTAATAATGTTTACATACTGTTTTACTCATTTTATATGTATATACTGTATTCTACTGTATTCTAGTCAATGCTACTCCAACATTGCACGTCCTAATATTTATATATTTCTTAATTCCATTATTTTACTTTGAGATTAGTGTGTATTGTTGTGAATTGATTTAGATACGACTGCACAGTTAAATTGTACTGTGCTGATGTGGCTAGGAACACAAGCATTTTGCTACACCCGCAATAATATCTGCTAAATATCTGTATGTGACCAATCAAATTTGATTGATTTTGATATGCACATATCTACCTCAATTACCTCGTACCCCTGCACATCGACTCGGTACTGGTACCTCGTGTAGAAAACCCTTACAATCCCTCTCATGAACTAACTCATAGCCCTCTCTAACTCTTGAAACAAGTAGCCTACCTAACTCTGCCTGACTCCCTGACTCAGCAGAGAGCAGAGGCGGGGGATGGGATCCCATTGTTTATAGGCTACTCTGTTTGCACCTCTGGAGCTCTCCAGTTACATGCCACAACCAGTGGCCTCTGATTAGGACATTTGACCGCCCATCACCACCTTTGATCCTGCCGAACTGCATCTCCACAGTACATCTGACCAATAAGCAGGTGTGACCAGGACAAGTATAAAAGCACAATCAATCCCAGTCCGTTGTAAGTCTTCAGCAAGCAGTGGCAGAGTGAGGAGCATAAACCTCGGCCCTCCACGTCAACGGCTGGGCCACAACCCATTGACCATTTCTTCTGCAGCCCTGGACTCTCCCAACACACGCTAATGTTAGTATGTCACTGACCTACAAACCACTATCACAATAACACTTCCACCTAGTCCACTTCCTGTTTGCCGTGTGTGTGTGTGCCTGTCTTGAGTGTTGAAATAATGTGTGAATTGCATCCCTGTCTCCTACCGGTCATTTCCGTCCTCTTACCGGGACGCCGGGGCAGTTGCACTTATATCTAAACCGCCACCTCTATTAGAGACCACCACATGGTGGAGCTATTTATCACTGTCTATATAGCCAAGTTCCTTATATAGCCAAGTTACTTATTGTGTATTTATTCCTCATGTACTTTTTTAAATATTATTTTTAGATTTGTCGCTGCATTGTTGGGAAGGTCACGTACAGTGGCTTGCGAAAGTATTCACACCCCTTAGCATTTTTACTATTTTGTTGCCTTACAACCTGGAATTAAATAGATTTTTTCGGGGTTTGTATCATTTGATTTACACAACATGCCTACCAATTTGAAGATATAAAATATTTTTTTATTGTAAAACAAATAAGAAATAAGACAAAAAAACTGAAAACTTGAGCGTGCATAACTATTCACCCCCCCAAAGTCAATACTTTGTAGAGCCACCTATTGCAGCAGTTACAGATGCATGTCTCTTGGGGTATGTTTCTATAAGCTTGGCACATCTAGCCACTGGGATTTTTGGCCATTCTTCAAGGACAAACTGCTCCAGCTCCTTCAAGTTGGATGGGTTCCGCTGGTGTACAGCAATCTTTAAGTCATACTACAGATTCTCAATTGATTTGAGTTCTGGGTTTTGGCTAGGCCATTCCAATACGTGTAAATGTTTTCCTTTAAACCACTCAAGTGTTGCTTTAGCAGTATGCTTAGGGTCATTGTCCTGCTGGAAGGTGAACCTCCGTCCTTGTCTCAAATCTCTGGAAGACTGAAACAGGTTTCCCTCAAGAATTTCCCTGTATTTAGCTGTGGTATGACTTAAAGATCATTCCTTAAATTCTGACCAGTTTCCCAGTCCCTGCCGATGAAAAACATCCCCACAGCATGATGCTGCCACCACCATCCTTCACTGTGGGGATGATGTTCTCGGGGTGATGAGAGGTGTTGGGTTTGCACCGGACAGCGTTTTCTAAGATGGCCAAAAAGCTCAATTTTAGTCTCATCTGACCAGAGTACCTTCCATATGTTTGTGGATTCTCCCACATGCCTTTTGGCAAACACCAAACATGTTTGCTTATTTTTGTCTTTAAGAAATGTTTTTTTATGACCACTATTCCATAAAGCCCAGCTCTGTGGAGTGTACGGCTTAAAGTGGTCTTATGGACAGATACTCCAATTTCTGCCGTGAAGTTTTGCAGCTCCTTCAGGGTTATCTTTGGTCTATTTTTGCCTCTCTGATTAATGCCCTCCTTGCCTGGCCCGTGAGTTTTGGTGGGCGGCCCTTTCTTGGCAGGTTTGTTGTGGTGCTATAGTCTTTCCACCTTTTTATAATGGATTTAATGGTGTTCTGTGGGATGTTCAAAGTTTCTGATATTTTTTATAACCCAACCCTGATCTTTACTTCTCCACAACTTTGTCCCTGACCTGTTTGGAGAGCTCTTTGGTCTTCATGGTGCCGCTTGCTTGATGGTGCCCCTTGCTTAGTGATGTTACAGACACTGGGGCCTTTCAGAACAGGTGTATATATACTGAGATCATGTGACAGATCATGTGACACTTAGATTGCACACAGGTGGACTTTATTTCACTAATTATGTGACTTCTGAAGGTAGTTGGTTGCACCAGATCTTATTCAGGGGCTTCATAGCAAAGGGGGTGAATCCATTTAAATTACAGGTTGTAATTCAACAAAATAGAAAAAACGCCAAGGGGGATGAATACTTTTGCAAGGCACTGTAAGTAAGCATTTCACTGTCAGTCTACACCTGTTGTTTACGAAGCATGTGAAAAATACAATTTGATTTGATTGTAAGAGCCATACCTTTTACTGATTATGGCATATATCTGTAAAGTGCATATACAAGAGGCTGTAACACACTTGCTTCATCAAATCAGGGTCCTGATGAGTAGATCATGAGTAGAATCATGTGTGTTAGAGGGGCGACAGGTACCCTATTCTAGATGCCATTGCCTGAATGTACAACCTCACAACTGGTAATTACCACCTTGCTACGTGGTTATGAACGTAGCATAAAGCCCGCAGATAGCTCTACAGGTTGGGAACCCCTGGTTTATATCTTTAACTGAGTAGGTTAAAGGTTTGAGTGCATACTGTACCTTTCACACTGACGTGCACACTTTGGCTGGTGGAGAGAGAAGGTGAGACCAGCACGCTACATGTGTACTCTCCCTCATCCACATCCTTCTGTACATCATACAGCTTTAGCGTGCCATTGTTCTCAAATGCCCGCTGCCGGTGGTTATAGGGGAGCAGGTTGGCGTCCTTGTGCCATTTGATGGAGTAGTACGGGTAGCCAATGACGCGGCAGTGAATGTACATGTCCCGCCCAGCAATGGCGGTGAGGTTTTTCATTGGTCGTATGCTGGCAGGCCCTTAATGGAGACAGAAGAGAAATACCTCTCTTAAAATGATTTTGAGGCTGAGAAATGTGAAACTTTAGAAGTTTGAGATGTTTAAGTGTGTCAGAAACCATGGAGACAGACAGGGATTAATTCTGAAAGACAAGGACAACATTTCTTGGAGATTGTAACGCATATTAAAATAATATATTCCTTTGTGACTGACTACAATATCCTACTATTAGTATAATATCAACACCTCTTTTTCAATAATTTACATAAATCTCATTGAATAATAGTAATATAAAATCACCCTAGTTCCTCGTCACTGGGACCTATCCATAGCTGAGTGTTCCAGAGGGCGTGTACCTACTTTCCTATTTTAAACTCTCAGAGGTGAAGTGAATATTATCACACTGTTCTAGCACCTGCTAGACGCCAGGCATGATTGCATTTGACAAGCATTAGAGCACAATGTTCCCACTCTCCACTTATGAACATATTATCAAAAGCATTACTCATGTTCCCCCTGCTCGCTCTCTCACACTGCTGGAAAACCAACAGCATGTAACCAACACAGCTCTATAATACAGACCCTACCAGGGATACTGACTGACTATTAGGATATTTAACATACTGTAGTTCGATGACAGTGACCCAATCCATCCTGTATTGCCTATAGGAGCCATAGGAAAACTAACACTTGACAGAAAGGTACAAATCTAGAGTTAGGTACTGTAGCTAGATAGAACAGTTGAACTAAATCTGTGGTGATGTGCACCTCTAGGGCACTGTAAAGGCATCCACGTTGCTACTCTCTTTAGCATGATTAAGAAGCCAACAATGTGAGAAACAGTCATTACACTGTCTCTGCAATGACACCTGTGGATATTTATCTTCTACGCTCAGGCTGCATTCAGAAGCCATGGACACTCTGCTCAGCTCCGCTCTCTTCTGTGCTAGGGTAGCTAACCTACTGAACTGGAGACTTTAGCATCCCCTCACTAAGCCCATGTTAAGCTACATCATTGTGCTTTCCAGTGGGCAAACTATCAAAATGAATTATCCAATATGTAACACAGACCATAGGCCTATCCTTCTCTGTTTTGAGCCTTTATAAGGTAATGAATTAGCATTGAGTGGAGGATGGAGGGCCTGGAGTCTCTTCATATACCCCTAGTAACCATGGTGACAGTCAGTCTTACAGTAGCTGGCTATAGAGCTGCCTGGCACCTCCCTGCTGAGTGTAGATTGCTCCTCAGTCAAATGCTAGTGCTAGTGTAAATCAACTTAATGGCGTCCCAATATAAAGCCATCAGCGAATGTTAGGTAGGGAGTAGGGCATTAGAGAAGTTACCGCTGACACCAGTGAGTGATGATCGCAGCACTATACGAGCCCCTGGGATAATCTGGCATGTTTTGAATAGGAAATTAAATCAAAAGGAAAAAGATGGGTACAGACAGACAGGGGAGCTAGTTGACACAAAGATACACACGTCGACACAGACAGAACAACCGTAAGGGAAAACAGACCAGATAGAACACGCTCAAACACATACATACACACACCAACAAAAACAAAGACACACATGTACACACATACACACATTTGTGACATATGTAAACAAAACAAGAAGGAAAGAAACAAATAAATGGCTCACAACTAACACACAACATACACAGAACACACACAGAACACACAGCTAACACACAACACACTCAGAACACACAACTAACACACAACTAATACATGACACACACTGAACACACAACTAACACGCAAATAACACACACCACACACTGAACACACAACTAACACACAACACACACAGAACACACAACTAACACACAACACACACAGAACACACAACTAACACACAACACACACAGAACACACAACTAACACACAACACACACACAACACACACAAAACACACAATTAACACACAACACCCACAGAACACACATAGAACACACAACTAACGCACAAATAACACACAACACACACAGAACACACAAACAACAAGGAGACCCTGAAACAAGCTTGAAAGAGGTTAGTCAGGCACTCTCAAAGGAGCTTCGGAAAAAAACACATGCATCAGGAAAAACAACAAAAACAACAACAAATGAATTTATAATTCATAAATTAATAAATGTGTAAAATGTAATTGTTTTGGAGGAGCTGATCTGACAAGCACCTCTTACGTTTATTCGCGCCTGGTAGGAGACCGCCCCGGCCGAATTGTTGCAGATGCACCGGTAGACCCCCCCGTCCGGCCCCGTGGTCTGGCTGATGTTCAGGTGGCTGATCACATGGCCCTCCTGGTTGGTGTAGTGGCCGATCCGGTGGCGGGAGTCCCTGATGACTGGGTCGTCGTCCAGCGTCCACATCACCCTGGGCTCCGGTGTGCCTTTCACCGTGCAGAACAGTGACACAAACTCGTTGGTTCCAAACACTTTCTCACTGAAGGAAGAGATTATCTTGGGCGTGCCGTCTGGAGAGAGGGGGAGAGGGAGACAAGATGGGAGGTGGGTTAGAGTTAAAGATACTTTTTTTCTAGTAGATCTAGATACCAATCTAAAGTCAGCTGCATTTTATCCCCCTTAAAGGAAAATTCCACCCCAAAACTACAGTATATTTTGGTATTTGTTTCATTGGTCCATTGTTGATATATTCCCAAAATGCTTTGCTTGTCAACATCATTCAGGTCATATTTCTGTATTTTGAAAGTTACATATCTTGAAAACTTGATTGCTGACAAGCAAAACATTTTCAACAATGGACTAATGAAACAAATACCAAAAGATAGTTTTTGGGTGGAGTTTTCCTTTAAGGTCAAGGTGAGGATTAGGTTTGGCTCGACTGATCCTAGATCTATGTCTAGTATGTCTAGTTTATAAAAGGAGCATTCATTACATTGTCTCTTTGCCAGATACAGTAAATCAGGGATAAAAAAAAAACTGTTGACCTCAAGTCACATGCATCAAAGGATCATGACACACAGTGTCCATTCACACTAATACTGTATATCTCAGTGGAGAGAGAATTTGGAATTGTTTCTACTCCTCCTCCCTCTCCTCTTCCTCCTCCTCCTCATTATAGATTATCAATACCCTCTTTATATTGGTCCATGGCCATGGGAGACAGTTGCCACAGCAACGGAGTTCAGGCCATGCGAGCAATGTGAGGCTCGTTCAGATAATCTAATTATAGGGGCTGTGGCAGGGCTTTACTGCAGCCCTAATTAGCAGTCACACACGCACACCTGATCAATGGTTGGTGTTCCCCAATTCTGCAGTCACACAAAAAAACACATGCAGGCAAGCACACACTCACATGCATGGACCCTCACACACAGATGCATGGTCACACAATGCTCACATGCACATACACACTAAAAGCACACAACTACCCAAAAACAAAAACACACAGATTTTCTGCTGCGATTGAAAGTAACATCGCTAACCCCCTGACCACACAGACATACACTGAGAGTACTGACCTTCCAGAATGACCTGGACAAAGTCCTGGGCGGACATCTTGCCTTTCCTAGCGAAGCACTGGTAGGCTCCTCCATCACTCTTAGCCATCCCAGCCATGACCAGGTTCTCCCGGTTGTTGCCAGTCATACGAACACTGTTCCCAGGGTAGATAATTTCTCCATTCCGGTACCAGGACAGGTCGTACTCCTCCGAGCCACTCACGCTGCACGACAGAGACACCTGGCTACCCACGCTGCCTTTCACCTTCCTCGGGCTGACCACTGCCTTCAGGGGCTCTGGAAGAGGGAGAGGGGGCTTATATTCTCTTGTCAATGTGACATACTGTATATCAGCTAAGAATGTAGTAACTTTGAACAGTATCCAACTCTGAACAGTATTTTAGCTATACAATTAACAGATTAACAACAAATATACTGTACATTTAGCACAACATGCAGCACACAGTCTATTACTGACCTTTAACCTGCAGCCTCCCCACCACCTCTGCGTTGCCATAGCTGTTCCACACCTCACACACGTAGCTTCCCTTGTCGCTGGGCTGCGCCCTCTCTATCAACAGGCCCGTCACACTCTGCCTGAAGCGGCTGTCCGGCTCTAGCGGACGGTTGTCCTTCAGCCAGCGGTACTTGGGGGCCGGGTGACCAGACGCCTTGCACGGCAGCTCCACCCGGTGTGATGTCATCACCTCGCGACGCTCAAAGCCATCCAGGATGACCGGTGCCGAGTTGGAGGGGTCTGAGGGAGGAGCAATGGCCAAAGGTGAGAGAAATGCAATATTTTGGTCAAAAGTATGCATTTTTAGCAATACGCAGTTGACTAGATGGGAGCAGGTCCAGATTGAAGGAGTGAAGTGAAACAATAGTGAAACCTAGTGATATTCAGAGTGTATTCCAGGCTATCATTGGCACTCAAACTTGCACAACAGACTGGTATCCAAGCTGTACTGTCCCTGTGCATACCTGACACAAAGAGGCGTGCGCTGTTGCTCTGCCTGGTCTCTCCTGTGTAGCGGTGGCGTGTCATACACCTGTAGTTATACAATCCATCCTCATTTTGCACGTCCAGGATGTACAGGGCTCCCGTGGAGGTGATGAGGAACCGAGGCGCTGCAACATAACAAGACACAGCTAATCGTTAGACATATGCAACATACAACCTGCTTATGTAGCTTAGAAGCAACATACTGTACAACCTTACAGCTGTGTGGCATATAAACAGAGTGGTATCAGAATCATCCTGCATATACAGATAGGATTCAACAAATAAAAACACTAAAAACAGCCCTAGCAAAACTTGATATAGAATATCCATGCGGCTTGGTAAATATTTGCAGAGGTGTCTTCTGTGATGTGCCTGGCGACAAGACTACAGACACTGAGCATCTGCTCCGGCCCATTTAGCTGAACACATCTGAGAGGGAATGTGACACGGCTGTGTGTTGTGGCAGTCTAACACTGCTCGTTATCACATAGCTCATCGCTCTGCTCTCTCTCCCTGGCGGGAGAGTCTCTCGTTCAGACTAAAGCAGAGAGATCCAGGGACAGAGATCACACAGCGCTTTGATATGGCACCGCGGCGCAGCTCAGGTCGGATGTGCTAATATCATGCTAATTGGTGGGAAAACTGGAAATGGGGGGAGGTCGTCAACGTTTAGGAGGACTAATGCCTGAGAGCTGCCGGAGCTGTCATAGCAGGAGCTGGGAGGATATTCCTCAGACAGAGATGATGGAGGATGCTGTTTAGGATGGGCTTGAGAATGGCACGTGCATAGCACCTCCCATTTCCTTCCCATCTATGCCAGTCAGTGTTGAAGCTATGAGAACTGGAACAGTGACCGACACCTCTTATTGAATACTGTCTGTAAAACACAAAACCCATTACATCACTGCAACAATCTACACTATTTTGACCCCCTTTTCTTTTTGATATAGAAAGGGAAAAATGAGTAATGAGACATACTGTATTGTATTGGCCTTTGTGCAGAACGCTACAATAATCCATAGAAGGCAGTAACGAACCTGTGTTCATGTCCTTGATGTTTAATTAAAGAATATTGATTAAACCTTGTGATATTTTACATTTGATAGAAAGAGGAGAGTTGAAATAAAGAAGGAGAAAACACAGAGAGAACGTGAAATAGAGAGAAAGAAAGAGATACACTATAACAGTGCATTTGGAAAGTATTCAGACCCCTTGACTTTTTCCACATTTTGTTATGTTACAGCCTTATTCTAAAATGGATTAAATAAAAACATTTCCTCATCAATCTACACACAATAGCCCATAATGCCAAAGAGAAAACAGGTTTTTAGATATTTTTGTACATTCATTAAAAATAAAAAACTGAAAAACGTATTTACATAAGTATTCAGAGCCTTTGCTATGAGACTCGAAATTGAACTCAGGTGCATCCTGTTTCCATTGATCATCCTTGAGATATTTCTACAACTTGATTGGAGTGTACCTGTGGTAAATTCAATTGATTGGACATGATTTGGAAAGGCACACACCTGTCTATATAAGGTCCTAGGTCGAAGGAATTGTCCATAGAGCTTTAGAGCAAAAACCAAGGTCGAAGGAATTGTCCGTAGAGCTGTGTTGAGGCACAGCTCTGGGGAAGGGTACCAAAACGTTTCTGCAGCATTGAAGGTCCCCAAGAACACAGTGGCTTCCATCATTCTTAAATGGAAGAAGTTTGGAACCACCAAGACTCTTTCTAGAGCTGGCCGCCCGGCCAAACTGAGCACTCGGGGGAGAAGGGCCTTGGTCAGGGAGGTGACCAAGACCCGATGGTCAATCTGAGAGAGCTCCAGAGATCCTATGTGGAGATGGGAGAACTTTCCAGAAGGACAACCATCACTGCAGCACTCCACCAATCAGGCCTTTATGGTAGAGTGTGCCAGACGGATGCCACTCTTCAGTAAAAGCACATGACAGCCCGCTTGGAGTTTGCCAAAAGGCACCGAAAGGACTCTCAGACCATGAGAAACAAGATTCTCTGGTCTGATGAATCCAAGATTTTACTCTTTGGCCTGAATGCCAAGCGTCATGTATGGAGGAAACCTGGAACCATCCCTACGGTGAAGCATGGTGGTGGCAGCACCTGCTTTTTGCAGAGACTGGGAGACTAGTCGGGAACGAGGGAAAGATAAACGGAACAAAGTACAGAGAGATCCTTGATGAAAACCTGCTCCAGAGCACTCAGGACCTCAGATTGGGGCGAAGGTTCACCCTCCAACAGGACAATGATCCTAAGCACATAGCCAAGACAACGCATGAGTGGCTTCTGGACAAGTCTCTGAATGTCCTTGAGTGGCCCAGCCAGAGCCCGGACTTGAACCCGATCGAACATCTCTGGAGAGACTTCAAAATAGCTGCGCAGCGACACTCCCCATTCAACCTGACAGAACTTGAGAGGATCTGCAGAGAAGAATGGGAGAAACTCCCCAAATACAAGTGTGCCAAGCTTGTAGCGTCATACCCAAGAAGACTCGAGGCTGTAATCGCTGCCAAAGGTGCTTCAACAATGTACTGAGTAAAGGGTCTGAAAATGAAAATGTAATATTACAGTTATAAATGTTTTAACATCTGCCAACATTTCTAAAAGCCTGTTTTTGTTTTGTAATTATAGGGTATTGTGCGTAGATTGATGAGGATAAAAAACTATTTTATACATTTTAGAATAAGACTGTAATGTAACAAAATGTGGAAAAAGTTAAGGGGTCTGAATAATTTCCGAATGCACTGTATATACAAAAGTATGTGGACACCCCTTCATATTAGTGGAATCGGGTATTTCAGCCACACCCGTTTCTGACAGGTGTATAAAATCGAGCACACAACCATGCAATCTCCATACACAAACATTGGCAGTAGAATGGCTTTACTAAAGAGTTCAGTGACTTTCAAAGTGGCACCATCATAGGATGCAACAATTCCAACAAGTTAGTTCGTCAAATTTCTGCCCTGCTAGAGCTGCCCCAGTCAACTGTAAGTGCTGTTATTGTGAAGTTGAAACATCTAGGAGAAACAACGGCTCAGCCGCGAAGTGGTAGGCCAAACAAGCTCACAGAATGGGACCACCGAGTTCTGAAGCGCGTCACGCGTAAAAATCGTCTGTTGCAACACTAACTACTGAGTTCCAAACTGCCTCTGGAAGCAACGTCAGCACAAGCACTCTTCGTCGGGAGTGTCATGAAATGGTTTTCCATGGCCGAGCAGGCGCACACAAGCCTAAGATCACCATGCACAATGCCAAGCATCGGCTGGAGTAGTGTAAAGCTCACCGCCATTGGACTCTGGAGCAGTGGAAACACGTTCTTTGGCTTCACCATCTGGCAGTACGACGGACGAATATGGGTTTGGCGATGCCAGGAGAACGCTACCTGCCCAATTGCATAGTGCCAACTGTAAAGTTTGGTGGAGAAGGAATAATGGTCTGGGGCTGTTTTTCATGGTTCGGGCTAGGCCCCTTAGTTCCAGTGAAGGGAAATCTTAACGCTACAGCATACAATGACATTCTAGACGATACTGTGCTTCCAACATTGTGGCAATAGTTTGGAAATTGCCCTTTCCTGTTTCAGCATGACAATGCCCCCGTGCACAAAGCGAGGACCATACAGAAATGGTTTGTCGAGATCAGTGTGGGAGAACTTGACTGGCCTGCACAGAGCCCTGACCTCAACCACATCGAACACCTTTGGGATGAATTGGAACGACGAGTGCAAGCCAGGCCTAATCGCCCAACATCAGTGCCCGACCTCACTAATGCTCTTGTGGCTGAATGGAAGCAAGTCCCTGCAGCAATGTTCCAACATCTAGTGGAAAGCCTTCCCAGAAGAGTGGAGGCTGATATAGCAGCAAAGCGGGGGCCAACTCCATATTAATGCCCATGATTTTGAAATGAGATGTTCAACAAGCATGTGTCCACATACTTTTGGTCATGTAGTGCAGATAGAAAAGGAGAGAGAGAGGGAGGCGAGGAGGATGCAGTAGCGGCAGTGTATTGTGAGGAGCGAGCGTTGACCTAGTTAGAGCATGGATTTGATATCCTGAAGGGCTTTTCAGCTTGTGATTTACATGCAGTTGTGTGTGAGAAGCAACCACTGGTAAAATGAGGGGGAAAGGAGAGTGTGTGTGTGTGTGTGTGTGTACTTGCATGCTAGACAAACACATCATCTCTGCTAAACCTTATAGCAGAGGAGAATGGAATCCTAGTGTTTTCTAAACCAATTACACTCCTCAGTAGATGTGATATTTTACAAGCTATTAAACAACTCAACTGTTCTTTATTTTCTTCAAGACAAGACAACCATAAGTGAGACAGACATGCAGGTTAAGAAAAATAATTCATTTCCAAGCGATTATAAATAACATATATCAAAGTAGGGGGAATCAGTCAGTCTCTCCTGCCCTTCCTTCTTTGATCCTCCTTTCCCCTGAACTTCGCCTGGCATGCTGCTTGGCGTCAAAAGCTGACAAGATTTTGTTCTACAGGCTTATGAATGAGAAGCGCTTTCATTATAACAGGTTTCATCTAATCCATGACAACGGAGAGCGAGTAATGTGTGTTGGCGCGTGCGTGTTTGTGTGTGTGTGTGTGCTCGCGTACCTCAAAGTCAGTGTGGAGCGAGGTGTGTGTGTGTTTCCATGTGACACACACACACACACACACACACACACACACACACACACACACACACACACACACACACACACACAGTCTTGCTCACACACACACACAATTACACAAACACAGATCCTCTAGATTGTTGTTTATTGAATCCGTCTCCTCCTCTCAGTGGAGGGCTGAAATCAGATTCCTGATGCATGCTTAGGATGGGATTTCTCTCTACGACCATTCATGATTATATTTATTTTATCAATATATTTTTTAACTATTATTTATGGATAATTGTGATTATGGAATGTTCAACTGACCCACACTACAGCAACTACACTGTGTGTGTGTGTGTGTGTGTGTGTGTGTGTGTGTTTGTGTGTGTGTGTGTGTGTGTGTGTGTGTGTGTGTGTGTGTGTGTGTGTGTGTATGTGTGCGTGTGTGTGTGTGCGTGTGGACTTGTCTCCGCAGCACAGGGCTACACAGAGGCTTGGTCAATAATAACGATCCACAGGGCTGTACTACGCCCTCCCTTGCTCCCCCCAGTCCGCCTACTGAATACTAACGCAGACGAGGGAAGAGAGAGAGCCCTCCGTGATAACGCAGAGCTGTGTGATGTGTGCGTGTGTGTGTGTGATGCATGTGTGTGTGTGAGGGGATGGCAATGGTATCACCAAACCCCAGGTGGCACCAATCCCCATCCATCCCCTTCCCCTCTCCTTCCTCTAGCCAGGTGCTTGGCATGGCCATGATCAGGGACACAAGTCACCCTCTGTGAGCCTCCGCTCAATAGATTCTGCAGTGAGCACTAATGTACACTGTATTCTCTACATGGGGGATTTCACAAATTCTGACTGAATCATAGCCATGTCCTCTCATGCTGTTTCCATTTAGGAAATTCAGTTTTTGGCAATTTTGCAGATAAAATAACTCAACAACCTTACACACAAAAATGAATAACATTAACAAATCATCTCTCCTTGGGAGACACATGGTGGCATTGTTGAACTCTTTCTCCAGGCTGGCCTATGCTTGCTGGGTGACCATCTTCCTAAAAGGTGGCTTTCTCCATGACTGTTGACAAAAGGACCACTGCGTAGGACCCGCAGCACAGTTCTGAGGCTTCAGCTGATTCTACACTGATAGAGACACGAGGAGAGAGAGAAATAGACTATGAGAGAAAGAGAGCGTATGGGAGAGAGAGTTTGAGACAGTATGGGAGGTTAGAAAGAGAGAGCGAAAGGGAGAGAGAGAAAGAGACAGCACCTCTGGGATACAACCACTCTCTGTCATCTGAAATGACTTACAAATTAGCATGCACCAATGTGCAAGAGAGAGAGAAAAAAAGAGAAGAAGACAACTTTCATATGCTAATACAGATCATGGCCAGGCAGAGCAATTTTCATAAAAATGTCAGCCGTGTCTGTTTGACAGATCCCAACAGGCGCTTGAAGACTCCGACCTCACAGCCTCGCTCTCTGTCTCTCTCTAGATGGGAGATAAGATATAGTCAGGTATTAAAATGCTTCTCGCTGAAACATTTCTCACATCCCTTTGCTGAGTTAGGCTAATGTTATATTGTCAAAATGCAAGCTGTCTTTTATGAGCATAAAAACTTTTAACATCCCTTTTGAACTTTGAACTGTGGCAGCTGATCAGCTCGCGTAAATAAAAAAATACACCCAAGCTATCTTTCAACAACAAAAATAGAAATTTGCTTCATCATCATTTGATTATCCTCCAAGTAGGGCAGAAGCCCAGTCCCTGCAGAGTCAGCCGACTAGCAATAGCTTGTGCTCCCTGCCAGGCTGTCTCTGCCAGGCTGTCTCTGCCAGGCTGTGCCGTGTTGGGGAGTGGAGGTTGGTTCACCCCCAGAGACAGGGGTTATTATTGTCACTGTAACCTTGGCCACACAAACTCACACTACCTGACATGAACAGCAGTACGCTGGCCCACCTGCAGCTATCTGCATCTATAATGAATATATCCTCTACACGCTCTCTCTGTCTACTCCCTCTGTGTGTGTATGTACGTGTGTGTGTGTGTGTGTGTGTGTGTGTGCGTGTGTGTGTGTGTGTTCCCTGCTGCGCTCAGACTTGAAGCTGCTGTTGAAAAGACATGAACTGCATAATTATTGTGTTTTCTCTCCACTTCTGAATGACTCTTTTAAAAACATTTTCTGAACAACAACACATCAAGGTCCTATGCAGCGGCGTCTGCCATGTCTGGGTGCAAATACTACTTGTTTTCTGTCAAATACTTTAGCTGTGCTTGATTGAGGTTGTCTAGCGCAATGGAATCTATGGAATAGTCCCACAGGTTCAAAACCTGCCCATCAGGCACTCCTGGCATGCTCAATCAAACGCTCAATGTGTTCAAAAGATTTCACTATAATTATTTTCAACACAGGCCTGTTATGTACAGTAAGTCATGTCCTGTATATGAGGGAGTATCAGAGTAGAAGAAGCCCTGAGTTGTACTGTAATAAGGCCTGGTCTTATTAATTGTCAGTCCTTAGGAGAAGAAGCTCTGTATCTCTAAGACAGTACAGTACAGTTCAGTAGAGGGGGATTCCACCATATTACCCCTCCTGTAATAACCACCATTTGTCACCATTACAGGAAGCTGTTGACAGCTACTGGGGTTGTCAGGGCAACGCTATCCCTATCCCAGCACCTTCCTACCAAACAATTGTCTGCATAATGTGCTAAGCTCACAATGGAAACACACACACACGTACAGTAAGTTAGTACACACACAAGTTTCCAGATACACAAAATAATACACATAATCTTTTCCTTAGCTACACTACACGACCAAAAGTATGTGGACACATGCTCATTGAACATCTCATTCCAAAATCATGGACATTAATATGGAGTTGGTCCCCCATTTACTGCGAAAACAGCCTCCACTCTTTTGGGAAGGCTTTCCACAAGGTGTTGGAACATTACTGTGGGGACTTGCTTCCATTCAGCCACAATAGCATTAGTGAGGTCGGGCACTGATGTTGGGCGATTAGGCCTGGCTTGCAGTCTGCGTTCCAATTCATCCCAAAGGTGTTCGATGTGGTTGAGGTCAGGGCTCTGTGCAGGCCAGTCAAGTTCTTCCACACCGATCTCGACAAACCATTTCTGTATGGACCTCGCTTTGTGCACGGGGGCATTGTCAAGCTGAAAGAGAGAACGTGTTTCTTTTCAGTCGAGAGAACGTGTTTCCACTGCTCCAGAGTCCAATGGTGGCGAGCTTTACACCACTCCTGCCGACGCTTGGCATTGTGCATGGTGATCTTAGGCTTGTGTGAGGCTGCTCGGTCATGGAAACCCATTTCATGAAGCTCCTGACAAACAGTCCTTGTGCTGACGTTGCTTCCAGAGGCAGTTTGGAACTCGGTAGTGAGTGTTGCAACCGAGGACAGACGATGTTTACGCGCTACACGCTTCTGCACTCGGTGGTTCCGTTCTGTGAGCTTGTGTGGCCTAACACTTTGCGGCTGAGTTGTTGTTGCTCCTAGACATTTTCACTTCACAATAACAGCACTTACAGTTGACCGGGAAATCTCTAGCAGGGTCGAAATTTGACGAACTGACTTGTTGAAAAGGTTGCATCCTATGACGGTGTCACTTCAGTAAGGCCATTCTACTGCCAATGTTTGTCTATGGAGATTGCATGGCGGTGTGCTCAATTTTATACACATGTCAGCAATGGGTGTGGCTGAAATAGCCAAATACTTCTCTATATATTGCGTATATGTTCCTCTCTCTTACCTGGTTGAGCTTACAGTTTGGGAACACACTGACAGTAAGGCAAGTTACGGTCTATCTATCTATCTATCTATCTATCTATCTATCTATCTATCTATCTATCTATCTATCTATCTATCTATCTATCTATCTATCTATCTATCTATCTATCTATCTATCTATCTATCTATCTATCTATCTATCTATCTATCTATCTATCTATCTATCTATCTATCTATCTATCTATCTATCTATCTATCATTAAATCCAGGCAGACCATGTATTGTAGATGTACAGTATGTATGCAGTTGAGTGAGCAACAGTTTCTCTACATGGTGATAATCAGGAGAAACATCCCTCTGCTCATTAACTAGTTACAGTAGCCTGGGGCTGACGACTCCCTCCTTCCGTAGGCGTGTACGCCAGAGTGGAGGATAAAGATGTCATATTCTGCCAGACTGAACACACACTACTGCTATTAACTGTGGATGGACATTTAACATTGTCCCAGTGACAAGACAACAATAGTCTAACTAACGATGCCCTGGAGCAAGAGACTGGATCAATCACTCATTACTGTCTGTCGTTGGTCATTGCACAGCATGTTTTAAATGAATACCTAACGTTCATATATTGATACATCCTATGAGGATCAAGGTAGTCAGAATGATCAAAAACAAATAAATGATCGTCTGCAGTACAACAATCCCATGACAACGGCAGGCCGTGACTATGTTCCCTTGATACAAGAATAACTAAAATAGGGTCACACACACGTACACAGACAGTAGTGGCTTTAGAGCGTGATTAGTATGTGATGATATTATGATGGGCAGAGCTGTGTATCAGTGCTCATTCTGATCATTAGGACTAACTTACAGCTGTTCAGCACTGTCCCCTCCTACACACACCTACTGTATTTAAGCAGTTCACATTGGAGCTAAGGTTTGTATGTATTGGGGCTAAGGTTCCTTTCTGAGCTAAACATTGGCCAACCCACACACGCACGCACACACACATACGTTTTTGGGATGTGAACACAGGCTCACTTCAGACTCTATTTCCTCTGAAATGAATGGGGGCCATTGGGCCATGGTGAGTGACTGTGCGTCTTAATTGGCCAGTATTAGACTCAAGTCATTAAGCCACTGATGGCTGTGCATTTACAATGCTATCATTGGCTTCTCCCTGGCTGACGCTAAATGGCCCCAGTGTTGGGCCTCAGCTGTATACCTCATGAATATGTATAGTAGATCTCCCCTCTCAGCTGCACTGATGTGAAACTTTTGTGCATGGGGCAACCACATGGCACTGGCAAGCATTAAGTTAGCTATCACTATCTATTCAATTAATATCTATGATCTGAACACCCAAAATGATGCCGCGTGTGAAAAAAATGTGCTTTGTATGCACATGACAAAAAAGTAGGCCTTTCTCCAATCTCTCACTTTCTCTGTTCAATAGTCCATACAGAGATCAGTGTTTTCACCTGTCCTGAGTCACCTCTCTGGATGTCAGCAACCATCAAGGAGTGAGAGGTTCCACGTGTGGGTTCACGCCCCCCAGTGTCCGGTCTGGAACGTGAAGTCACGACCTCTGCAGGTCGGCTACTGGTCTGCCCTAGAAAGTTACGATCGGCAGAACGGCCAAACATTTATATTTTTATGGCTGTTTTGGGGAAAAAAAACATGTTTATTATAATCAAGTTCCATCACCATGGTGAATTCTTTTAAAGCTCACTACAAACAGAGATATTTAATTAAACAGAGATATTTAATTAAACAGAGATATTTAATTAAACAGAGATCCATTCTGACTACTATATTTGTCGTCACACAGGACAATGTGCTGGCACAGACCAATCACAGGTTGGCAGGCTACGAGGAGGCTCGCGCCCTCATGCCATAGACATTAAGGTTGACTCTCTCAGGCAGGACGAAAACGACTACATCGACCATGACCTTTGCTAGTTACGGCCACTTTCACCATGATCCTTAGCAATTTTTTGGTGCCATTCAGCCCCATTCAGCAATATGAAGCGCTTTAAATTCAAATACTTCATGCGCCATCGGGAGTTTTTCATAGGAATATGTGGATGACATCAGCGCTATCACTATTTACTGGTTTTAATGTCTATGGTTCTCGCACACACACAAAAACATCTGATGTCAATACCAGCTCTGAAAACCAGGCCATCCCTAGCTAAACCAAACCTCTGTTAAAAACCAAGTCAATTAAGTGAGAAGAAGAAAAAAAAAAAGATCAGTGGAAGTGACTTCAGGTCCTTCCTCAGATCTAACCCCTATAGTATAGACTGGTCTTAGATAGATTGAGTGTTCATTGGCATTTCATGGTAATTTGCGGAGGCAAACGGAGGGAGCAGGCAGTGTGCAGCACAGTGCAGTGCTGCATCGCGGTAAGTAAAACAGAAGGGCAAGGGGAGGATTAGATAATCAAACAGTGTGCCACTTTAAATAATCTCTGACTCCTCTGGGAGAGGTAAGACTCAAAGCCCAGGCGCTTCTGCTTTAATTGTCTGATTCTCCATTTATTATGGTTGAGGGCCTCTGTAATTCAGCTCCATTAAATATTCAGGAGCCAGACGGAGCGAGAGGGAGAGAGAGATAGAGGAGAAAGAGAGGGAGAGGGAGAAAGAAGGAGAGAGGGAGAGAGAAGACGCTGAGTGAAGACATCTCTCCGTGCTCTACCTCACTCGCTCTAGCTAATAACAGCAGATTATCTGGCATATTATAGTTGGGAATCTTTCATATGAACAGCTGCTGTTTGATTGATGCAGTTCAACATATATATGTTTTACTGAGATAAAACAATCACAATCACTTGTATCATGCTGCATATAAACTGGCTTTTGACCTTCTAAAAAACCTTTTGCCCTGGAATAAAGATACTGTATGATGCTACAGGGGAGTTGTTTAAGTTGATTACCTGACACTGTACTGTTTGTAATGTTTCGAATAAAAAAGAGTGAAGCCAACCAATGGAGAGTAAAGTTGGGAGAGTGCTCAGTAAATTGGTGTGTGTGTGTGTGCTTGTGTGTGTGTGTAATTAATTAATTATAGTGTTCTGCCCGACTACCTCTTAATAAAGAAGACGTGTGAGATGAACACACAGTAGAGCACAGAGAGAGAACCCCTGCATCTCTCGCTGTCTCTCTCTGTCTCTCTCTCTCTCTCTCTCTCTCTCTCTCTCTCTCTGTCTCTCTCTCTCTCTGTCTCTCTGTCTCTCTCTCTCTCTGTCTCTCTGTCTCTTTCTCTCTCTCTCCCTCCCCTCACAAGAGGTGAAGGCAGGGGGGAGTGGCCAGGCAGGCCACTTTCATGCAAAGGTGGCCCTGTGTTGCCATGGTAACAGTTAGGACACAGGGTCACTGTGGCCTAGACACATTCATTAGTCCAGCCTCAGATTTATAGCCAACTGCACAGGGCACACACACACTCACACATATGCAGTCACACTCACATGTGTGCGCAAAGTATAGTGTGCCTCATTTCAACGGTGTCGATACAAGAGTGTCTGGGGGTTGACCAACAGATATTCTACTGATTCTCCCCTCCCCCTCTCTCTATTTCCGTGCACTTTTCTCTACCCTTACCTCTACCACCCCCCTCGCTCTCTCTACTTCCCTTCCTGTCTCCGAGCCTCCACCACTCCTATTCCTCTCCCTCCCTCCACCCCTCTGGCGGTGGAGTGGAATGTTAGCCTGCAGTGGTCAGCCCTGCTGCTCCACCTGAAGAATATCAATCAATGTTACCGTGGAGACAGAAAAGAAAAGAACAGAGCTCCTCATCTCTCCTCCCCTCTGAGGCTTCTCTTCCCACTTGTGTTTCTCTCTGTTTACAGGTTGAACATACTGTGCAGGTCAGTGCATAGTCAATTAACCACAGTTATTCACAGAGAAAATACAATTATTTTCCAGATGTATTCAATGGGGTGCCGTTGCAGTAAGCTATTCCATGTTATCTTCTGTATTCTCAAACTACTACATCACAGTCTCCCAGGTCTCTAGCCTGCTGAGGGTGGTAGTTGGCGAGTCATTTCTGTCTATGTATCACTAATTACTGCTGGTTTTCCTAAGACCTTTGTTAGGATTTCATCCCTCCTTGGTGTCAGAGAGGCAAGGCAGATGGATATGCTACTGACTCTAGCAAACTGGCTCAAATTAAGATTCTACATCTGTATCACTCTAAACAACCCAGCCAGCCAGCCAGCCAGCCAGCCAGCCAGCCAGCCAGCCAGCCAGCCAGCCAGCCAGCCAGCCAGCCAGCCAGCCAGCCAGCCAGACAGACAGACAGACAGACAGACAGACAGACAGACAGACAGACAGACAGACAGACAGACAGACAGACAGACAGACAGACAGACAGGCAGGCAGGCAGGCAGGCAGGCAGGCAGGCAGAGAGACAGAGATGTCTGCCTCCGCTGACACTGACACTCAAACACTGCACCCTGAGTCCTCCTATGGAGATTACAAGGCTCTAAATTAGTCAAAAACCAGCATCCCAGGGACCATGCATGCCACAACACAGCCCCTCTGCTGTTGATATATAACCCCAGTCTCCCCATAGACGCACTAGGCCAGAGCCAGAGCCAGCCCAGGGTTAATAAGCAAATATTGGGCTAAGAGGAAGGCAAGCAGCTGCTGTCTCAGTCTCATTGCGTTCGTGCGCTCTCTGTCCCAGACTCAGGCTGCCTGGCTGGCTGTTATATATCACACAGAGCAATTAGTGCAGCGTGTCTGCCTGCCCTCGTTAACCAGCAGGAGGGAACCCCATTAACATCATGCTCAATGATGGCTCTGCCTCTAGTCTGGAGAAGCTCTGGATGGGCTGACTGTGCTGGAGTCTGCAGGGACGACACATACACCATACTGTCAGAGAGACAGTGAGGCTAGGTACCTCCATTACAAATCAATGCACCATCAATGTAATCAAGGTTCCACTACTTAGTCATTTGCATTCTGTAAGAGGGGAAATGTATGTGAGTATATTTGGCACGTAAAGAGCACAACATACATAGGATGATGATGATGAGGATGAGGATAATAGTATAATAACTGTATTGGTAATGGTTGAGGTGATCATATTAAATGCTTAGTCTACTACCCAGCACGCATCATCTAAAATACCTAAATCATCTCACATCACTGAAAGGTAATTCCACAAGATTAATACATAAAAAAACTGCTTAGGGAAATAGCCATCAACACACATTACCATATCGCTCTAAATTACCACAATCACCAGGAGAGCATTTAACATGTGACAGCCCCCACCCCCCATCCATTGAAAAAAACACTCTTGCAAATAATGTCAAAATGAATGTAATTGATTTATATTGCGTTTTAGTTGTGATTGCTGCAGTAGCAGTGGCTGTTGCGTCCAGGGTAATGAGGTGGTAATGTGGGTGTAATTGGCAGTGTCTGAGCGCCTGTAGTAGGGCGCAGAGCAAAGCGACGAAGGACTAGCCTTGTCTTTGGAACAAGAACGCATGCAGGGCACACTGGGGCTGAGGCTGGCAGGGCAGACAGAGACAGCTCCCTTTCCACCAGTAAACTGGGATGGGGAAAAGTGGAGGGAGGGAGGGAGACCGGGTAGGGATTGGTGGATGGTGATTTGTGATGGGGGATTTTGAAAAAATATGACTGTCCTGTGAAGCCTGCAAATGTGCAAAAGCAAGGTTGTCATATCAGACCCCCCCCACACTCTCCACACACACACACTGCCTTTTCCCACTCTCTCTTTCTCATATCTCCCTTTCTCTCCCTCTCTCCCCTCCATCTCTCTCCTATTCTTTCTTTCTCTCTCACCCACTAGCAGCTGTATCTGTTCTGGGGGAATTCTTCATGGCGCTGGATAAAAACAGAAGAAAGACAGAAATGTGAAACAGCAATTTTCCATTACTGAAACATGTCTATCCCCCTTTTTTGGGAAGGGTGTATGTCTAGGCTCTTACTCACTTCAAGCCTTGCTCCCTCCTTCCCCCCTCCCTCTCTCTCTCCCTCCCTCTTTCTCTCTCTCCTCGCCAGCAGACATATTCTTTCTTCTCTTTAGGTGCACTGAGACTGGAGAGAGAGAGGTGAACTGGTTACTGTGGCAACCAGGAGACTGACTCTCAGGAGATGACATGAGCATGGGGAGAGAGAGAGGGTGGGGAGGAGGGGAGAGAGGGATGGATGGATGGATGGATGGATGGATGGAGGGAGGGAGAGGAGAGGAGAGGGGGGTAGGAAGAAAGCAGGCAGATCAGAGGGAGGTGTCAGTGGGTTACTCCAAGGAGCGATGCACCCTCTTTTTTTCTTGGCAGAAGAAAGGAAGGTAAAAACAAAAGAGTCTGGTGAATGTGTGCTGGATTGGACTGTCAGAGCTCTGCTGCTAACAACCTGACCTGGCTGTTCCTGTTCCTAGAGACACACAGTGCAGACTGGAACTGCAGAGGATTGGGTCTGCATTTCACTCTGTGAATACAATATCATCTCAGTCCATACAGATAGATATAGCATATGTAGCTATTTACTCTCTATTTATTATCAACTCTCAGTTACATACACTAAATGTATTGGATTAGAGCATTTATCAGAGAAATAGAGTGGAATTGACCGATTCATAGGTTTTGGGCTTTAATTTTCTCCAACCCAAATCACACCAGTCCTGTTGCCATTCACTATACTCTGACTCACCCATAAGCATCCTTTAGTCGTGCAATGATTGAATAAGGCAGACCAGTAAACCAGTAGCTAACCGATAGTGATGGAACTACTGTGACAGTCTTGGAGTGTTGTGAGGATGAGTGTAATAGCTCTTTGACCTTTAGAATGGGGTGAGGGGAGCCCACATATAAACAGACTGTCAGGGACAAACAGAACTATGGGATGGCTGTTGTAAATATGCTGCCCCATGTGGTGGGGATGACCTTATGAAAGCAACATAAACAACAACAACAAACTGTGGGCGTTGCAATGTCTGCTGGGAGCTGCCCTCTGTGGATGGACAACAGTTCGAAATTCCAACAGGAACCAAATCCCATCCACTATGATCATCTTTTTACACACTATTAAGTTACAATAACTTGTGAATAAGCCTTTATAAATGCTTATAATTTACTTTATAAACGATTCAACATTTTATAAACATACACTGGTCTAACATACTTTGGACAAAACAACAACCAATCATAACCAGTAATACTCCAGTCCTGATTATCTTACAGTCAATCAGTGAGGCCACACAATCAGTCCCATTTCCAAGAAGGGGATGTATCTATCAACTGGATTGGATCAGGTATGATGATGTCACGGTAGTAGAGAGGTATTCAGAGACACAGCAGCACAGTGAGTGAAACTGACAAAGACAAAGCTTTGGTGTCTTCTACAAACATTCCAGAGTTATCTCATGGTTATCAGAAGTATTTTTGCTCCAGTGTGTCATGCCTGCTGCACTGCTTGTGACTGCAGTGTCACGTTAACAGACTCCCCTCATTATGCAAGAGGAGCTACACATGGGGTCTGTGATCTCAGGAACACACTCTGTATCAAAAGGTAACAACCAGCGCCACGCACTACGCGACAACAGAGAGGAAAAGCCACATCCTTATGTTTCAAGAGACGACAGGGGACTTTCATGCCATTGTGAAGGAGACAGGGGGGAGAGAAAGGGGGGAGGAGGGAGGAAGTCACAGCGAGGCATATGATACCTTGAATTTTTGGGCAATGACAAGTGACAGGTTAACTGAACAGCCGGCGGGGGGTAGCGCGTGGGGAGAAGGGTAGAGAAGAGGAGAGAAAAGAAGGAGAGGTTGAGGGGGGTGGTGATAAGGTTGCTAAACGCTCCCATCTGTTCCTATCCCAAGGCACTCCAGCTCCAGCGTAACTACCGTCTTATGTAGATGAATCCGGAGCGGAGCGGAGCTCCCCACTTACAGACCATGTATAAATATATTTGAATATTGAGAGCAGTCGAATGTGAAAAGCAGCATATGGGGATCAACTGTTGCCGAGGAGTTGGTTATTTTTCTGATTATCACAATTTCAGGATGTTGGCAGTAACCCCTGCCAATGGTGCTCTCCTCATTAAGGCCTGCTTTGCTCTGGGCCCTAGCACCGTCCCAGGGGAAAGTTGGGCTTAACGGGCCTCTTATGTGGACTGTAGCTCAAATCATACATTATCTACAGACCAAAGTTAAGCAAATAGCATCATGTTTATGATACTGTGATATATCTGTGGTTCACCCAGCAGATAGGCTGAGGTAACTACTCCTGTTACTCCACAGCCCTAATGATGTACAGGCCTACTGCACATGACTGAAGACATAACCTGACTCACATATTAGTTAGATAATCTAACAATCTGATCCAGTAATGACTTACACTCAAACTGACCTGTTTAAGGTATGCTATACAGTGCCTTGGAAAAGTATTCATCCCCCTTGGCATTTTTCCTATTTTGTTGCATTACAACCTGTAATTTAAATAGATTTTTATTTGGATTTCATGTAATGGACATACACAAAATAGTCCAAATTGGTGAAGTGAAGTGAAAAAAATTACTTGTTTCGAAAAATTCTATAAAATAAAAAATGGAAAAGTGGTGCGTGCATATGTATTCACCCCCTTTGCTATGAAGCCGCTAAATAAGATATGGTGCAACCAATTACCTTCAGAAGTCATATAATTAGTTAAATAAAGTCCACCTATGTGCAATCTACGTGTCACATGATCTGTCACATGATCTCAGTATATATACACCTGTTCTGAAAGGCCCCAGTGTCTGCAACACTACTAAGCAAGGGGCACCACCAAGCAAGCTTCACCATGAAGACCAAGGAGCTCTCCAAACAGGTCAGGGACAAAGTTGTGGAGAAGTACAGATCAAGGTTGCCAAGAGAGGGCCGCCCACCAAAACTCACGGACCAGGCAAGGAGGGCATTAATCAGAGAGGCAACAAAGAGACCAAAGATAACCCTGAAGGAGCTGCAAAGCTCCACAGTGGAGATGGAAGTATCTGTCCAGAGGACCACTTTAAACCATACACTCCACACAGCTGGACTTTACGGAAGAGTGTCCAGAAAAAAAGCCATTGCTTAAAGAAAAAAATAAGCAAACACATGACCAAAGGCATGTGGGAGTTTCCCCAAACATATGGAAGAGGGTACTCTGCTCAGATGAGACTAAAATTGAGCTTTTTGGCCATCAAGGCCTTGTCTGGCGCAAACCCAACACCTCTCATCACCCCGAGAACAAAAGCCCCACACAGAAGCATGGTGGTGGCAGCATCATGCTGTGGGGATGTTTTTCATTGGCATGGACTGGGAAACTGGTCAGAATTGAAGGAATGATGGATAGCGTTATATACAGAGAAATTCTTAAGGGAAACCTGTTTCAGTCTTCAAGAGATTTGAGACTGGGACAGAGGTTCACCTTCCTGCAGGACAATGACCCTAAGCATACTGCTAAAGCAACACTCAACTGGTTTAAGGGGAAACATTTAAATGTCTTGGAATGGCCAAGTCAAAGCCCAGACCTCAATCCAATTGAGAATCTGTGGTATGACTTAAAGATTGTTGTCCACCATCGGAACCCATCCAACTTGAAGGAGCTGGAGCAGTTTTGCCTTGAAGAATGGGCAAAAATCCTAGATGTGCCAAGCTTTTGAGACATACCCCAAGAGACTTGCAGCTGTAATTGCTGCAAAAGGTGGCTCTACAAAATATTGACTTTGGGGGGGTGAATAGTTATGCACGCTCAAGTTTTCAGTTATTTTATTTTTTTATTTATTTTTTGTTTTACAATAAAAAATATTTTGCATCTTCAAAGTGGTAGGCATGTTGTGTAAATCAAATGATACAAACTCCCAAAAAATACATTTTAATTCCAGGTTGTAAGGCAACAAAATAGGAAAAATGCCAAGGGGGTTGAGTATTTTCGCAAGCCACTGTAGCAATTTACATTTTAGTCATTGAGCAGACACTTATCCAGAGCGACTTAAAGGAGCAATTAGGGTTAAGTGTCTTGCTTAAGGGCACATCGCTACATTTTTCACCTAGTCGGCTGGGAGACTTGAACCAGTGACCTTTCGGCTACTAGCCCAACCACTAGGCTATCTCCCTGAGATTTCAAATCCTCCAAAACATCTATGGTAGCCCTTCATTTAGTTAGTCCATCTGTAGATACTCTACAGAATATCTACAGACTATCAGTAACATTTCAACTAACGACTAACCCTTGTCCTAACCCTAACCTTACCCCTTACCCTAACCTTAACCCTTACCCTAACCCAGGGTTCTCCAACCCTGTTCTTAGAGAGCTACCCTCCTGTAGGTTTTCACTCCAACCTTAGTTATAACTAACCTGATTCAGCTTATCAACCAGCTAATTATTAGAATCAGGTGCTCTAGTTAAAGGTTGCAGCGAAAACCTACAGGACAATAGCTCTCCAGGAACAGAGTTGGCGAGCCCTGGGCTAACCCTTATTCTAAATCGAAATGTAACCCTAATCCTAACGTAACCTTAGCAAGCAGTCCCCAGGTGCCGAAGACGTGGATGTCAATTATGGCAGCCCCCCACACCTCTCTGATTCAGAGGGGTTGGGTTATATCAACAGATAGTATGTCGATAGAATGACCATTTGTAGAGCATCTACAGATGTACTATCTGGACTATCCAAATAAAGTGTGACCACATCTACTATTTTATACATATCATGTTGTCTTTTATTCATGTATCTATCTATTACGTTTTTCATCAGGTTTTTTTCAGAAGGTGTGTGTGTTTGTGTGTGTTTGTGCCTGCACTGTTAGTCACTCATCTATACCCCAAGTTCTACGACAAAACAGAGAGATTTGCGGCTAGACAATGCCTCTGCGTCTATAGATGTGGATTTCTAAACTGAGAGGATGAATAAAAGAGATTACTGGCATCATGCCTGTCCATGTTAACAGATATAGTCATTTGCTCCCTCTGTGTGTGCTCCCACTTAATGATAGCATATGCAAATGAGGATAAGGAGCTTTTTGATGGAGTGAGGGATAGGGAGAAGTGGGCGAGGTAAAGCCTTGGCAGATTTAAATCTTGGTAAACTGTTACATAGTGGGATTACCAGTAAAAACCCCTGGCAAAAATAGAGGCCCTAGTTATTTACTAGCCTTACAGTGGCAAACCATCTGTACTTAATTGTAAGACACAAACTTTATAAAGATCAACAGGGGATTTGGCCACAAAGCCTCTTACCCTGTGGAATTGGTGTCCACTGGTCCTAAAGAAAAAGGGAGGCCGCTTTGGGCACGTCACATCATGCGCTTTAAGAAAACAGACTGCTCTGTCTGTCCTACAAACGTCCCCTTTTTGTCTCCATGTTCAAATCATGGGATTTTGTCTAGTGTGTGCACTATACTTTCAAACCAAAAGGCCTATATCACTGGCATTTACAGTGCAGTGCAACATGGACGTAGAAATGTGACGAGGTAGAAAAACACACAGAGCAGTCAGTCAGCATCAAAGCAGCTAATTGCCTTGAGCCTGAGTGCCCTTAAGTGTGAGGCCACCCAATAGATCCCAATTAGGCATGAAACGCCCCGCTAACGATGCTTAACTAACAATGCTAAGCTATGTAAATCAGTACTGAGGGGATAGCATTAGTAGTACCAAAGCTAACCAATGGAGATTGGCAGAACAGGTATCATAGTATGGTATTATTATTCAATATAAATAGTCACATGTTGTTTTTGGCAGCCATTTGTAAACCAGGAGATGCATAAGAGTACCATTCTAAGCATTGAGCAGCAGCTAGGCAGGTAGCCAGTCTAATCCTATTTAACAGGATCTGGCTGTGCTGCAGGAGGGTGGTTGGGCTGGGCTGGGGTGATACCAGGAGTGCAATGGGGTCAGGGATGGTGATGTGTTAGCCTATGATGTGAACTAGCCCTATGGGGACGGGTGTTAGCACCTCAAAGCACCTCATTCAAACTGTCATACCCCCCACCATCCTCCTACCTGCACCCTCTACCCCAAAATAATCTGAACAGGCACCACTGTAGGAGCATGCATTGAAGAAAATTCAAGGCATGAACAAGGTGTCCTTTATTCATACAGTATGTTACTGAAATGCATCTGAGTGAGATAACACTCAAAGAACCAAGCCATGCCGTCACTCAAGGCTTTCCAGAAGTGTCCTAATCTGTCCCAAGAAACTCTGCGGCATGGTAGACGGGTCACCCAAGACCAAATATTGGGGCCCTTAAGCCACTGGCTGCTTTAACTCATTTATTTTCTTCCGCTGCGTTAATTCCTGCCATCTCCATATGTTGGTGGGATTAGAGACATATTAAAGCCATGCTGTCTGGACCAGACCAGGGGTGGCTAGCTTTAATCCTGGCAGAAGAGCACCCGACTGAGCGACTGGACGGATGCAGGCAGAGTGAGCCCCCCCCTGGGTAGAGACCAAGCTAGAGCTGGTCTGGGCTGGCATACTGACCTGACTCTCTGACCTCAGGCCTGCCACAGCTGCACAACTGTTGCTGAGAATGGGGGTTTGGAAAACAACTTGACCAGTAGATCAGGAAAACTCTGAGGGAAGGAATGATGTTGGAATCCCAGGCAGAGGTCACAGAGATATCTATCTAGACATAGAGGTATCTGTCTCTATGGCACTTAACAATGAGTTATTAAGGTCAGTGCAGTAGTTATCCACTTATAAAAGACAAGGCATCAACCTTGGGCACGTCGTCAGAGTATTCTTATAAGTGACATGAGGGTGGGAGTGGACATTATACTGTGCATGTGGATGGAAAACTACTGTGAGCATTATGCAGTCACACAACTTCAGACTGCAGCTCTTTTTCCATGTGGCAAAACTATGGTCCGTTTTTTCAATGGTACAGCCATGCATTTCCTAAAAAAAGAAAACAATATGGAGAGGGTGTAGATATAAAAAAAGATTGCCATGACAACAACCTGCCCTCCCCCTAGATTTCCCTCCTCTCCATCCCTCCATAAAGGGCTTAGCAGCCGGCTCAACAGGATGCTGTTGTGTTGTGAGGAGAGGAGAGGAGAGGAGAGGAGAGGAGAGGAGAGGAGAGGAGAGGAGAGGAGAGGAGAGGAGAGGAGAGGAGAGGAGAGGAGAGGAGAGGAGAGGAGAGGAGAGGAGAGGAGAGGAGAGGAGAGGAGTCCGCTTGCCACAGATAAGCTCACAGGGTTCACAGGGTCGGTCAAGTTATTTAGCAATGTGACTTCATAACTGTAACAACCTACTCACACTGCTGCCCCCGTCCTGTCCCATGCATCCCCACAACCCCTTCACCCCCCTCCTCCAGCTCCTCCTCCACTCATTAGCAGGTATAATCCCTGTAGACCCATCTGTCAGACACACGGCCACAGAGCCACAGAGCAGCAAGCAAACAAGCCTTAGAGAAACAACCTTTAGAACAGCCATTATGGGCTATTTGAATTGGCTGGCTGATCACCTCACCTGACTGTTTGCTCTGCCTGTACAGACAATAGTGCCATTATAGCGTCACTCTTTCACACAAGAGAAATGATCGTGGCTGATAAACAAGCACACCTGTTTCTGGGTTTTTGTTCTCTGGCATGGTATGAATGTCACGTCCCTTCCTGTCTCTGTCTCAGTTTCTATCAGTAGAATACAGCATCATATATCTGATGCAGTGTCTGTGTCACCAACGCAATCATGCTGGAGTTGTCTGAACTTTTATGAGAGATAAATTAAAATGCAGGCCTCCCGAGAGGCGCAGGGGTCTAAGGCACTGCATCGCAGTGCTAGCTGTGTCACTAGAGATCCTGGTTCGAGTCCAGGCTCTGTCGCAGCCGGGAGACACATGGGGTGGCGCACAATTGGCCCAGCGTTGTCCGGGTTAGGGGAGGGTTTGGCCGGCAGGGATGTTCCTGTCCCATCGCGCACTAGCGACTCCTGTGGCGGGCCGGGCGCAATGCACGCTGACATGGTCGACAGGTGTTTCCTCTTACACATTGGTTTGGCTGGCTTCCGGGTTAAGCGGGCGTTGTGTCAAGAAGTAGTGCGGCTTGGCTGGGTTGTGTTTCGGTGGACGCATGGCTCTCAACCTTCGCCTCTCCCGAGTCCGTACGGGAGTTGCAACGAAGGGACAGGACTGTAACTACCAACTGGGAAGAAAAAGGGGTTAAAAAATAAATTCAAAAAAATAAAGAGATAAATGAAAAAAACTAAAACAGACATCAAGTACTTTCTATAAAGTCAGAATGTTTGGTAGAATATTCCCCAGCTATGGATTCTAAAGGGTTACATTTAATAGGGCATGGCATAGATTTAATGTGTTAAATGTTCCTAGAAGTGTTTATTTATATTTCTCCTTATGTTACAGAAACAAAAACGAGAATAGAGAATGGACCAAATTATCACTTCACAATATTTACAAAGCTGATCATAAGACATTGACTATATTTGCTTCAGAACTAATTTCCGTTGTTAAAAGTATTTCATCAACAGTCCAGGGGCGATAGCAAAGGGAGACTGTGCCGATTATATTTTTTCTACATTGATCAATTAATTTATTCAATATTCAGTGAGTATCAGGCAGCACTGTCTTTGATAAAGTAACAGAGGCCTGCTCACAAAATGGCTGCTGTTTGGTCACAACATAACCCCATTGCTCCCAGCACTGCTCCTTAGAAAGAATAAACTCATTACCAGCGGCCTTCTCTGTCTGTCTATTCACCCTGATTGTCAGGAGATTAAGAACTATCTGTTGTATAAGATAGTTGATTGCTTTTTCTTCAAGAGTATTGCCATGGATGCCAAGAAACCTTGGGTTACGTTGCGCTCACTGACCCAGGCTTTGTGGAAAAGTAATCCTGGTTTGGGGCTAAACTGGGATCAAGGCACCAGAAACACACAATGTAATCAGTGACACATCACACCCAAGGAATCAGACAGTAGGATAAATCCAAACAGATGTTTATCTACAATGTCAATTATAACATATGTTATAGAGCATTAATTGTAGAGTATTAAATGTGCCATTCAAGGATTGGAGGAGTCTGTATTGGACCACGTCGGTGCAAAACAAACAAAATAACTGTACACTGCTATCAAATTCTAGAATTCCATTCACTGAGAATTCATAACAGATATAAATAATAGAAATAGAAAGAAACTGAATAAATAGTATAAAAATAGCCTATCCATAATATATTAAACGCCTGAAGGAAAACTCAATTTGGCATTTGTAAATACTTAAAACACGCATCTTTTCAAATAAAATATTCAGTGTATTATATTTTTCAATATATCAGTTCATAAATTGCTGAAAACATATATTTTTTAATGGCATTTAAATGGCAGGAAATTATGTAGCGCAAAGAGAAGTACATGGTGCCTTCCACAGAAGGAGGTTCTCCCCTACCGTCCTAGGGGTGTGTGAGAGAGACCCCTTAGTGATCGCTGTGTGTGTGTGTGTGTGTGTCTCTCAGTGAGACGGAGAGAAAATGGCTGCACAAGGTCACATGGTCTGGCCTCCATTTTGGAGTTTGCATAATGTTTCTGCAGGTTCAACGGTTGCCCGTCATTTGACAAACACCACACACACACACACACACACAGTGAAATCTACGCCACAGTGTCGTGAGTGCACACAGGCGAAAGCTTGTAAAAACCAAGCACAATTAAAAAAGAAGAAACTGGCTACCATACAGTGAGCTTAATAGCTGTTGAGAGAGAGTAGCTTATCTTCCCACCACAGCTAATATGTGCTTCTCAATGAGATGAAAGCCTTGCTCCCTTTCTCAACTGTTTTGTTCAATTTCTCCAGGCAATTTATTTATTTAGAAAAAAAGAGTGTTAGTGCAGAAAACGCTATTGGCTAAGCATTCGACGAGTCATCCACCCAATGCACCAATCAGGTGCCTCAGACAAAATCAACTGAGAACCTCAGCAACCAAATTGATATTTACTGTACTGAGGATCAGGAATGTTATGGGACTCCTGACAGCCAAATATTAATACCTCAAACATAAAGGACATCACATTAAATATAATGTAATTATTCAATATTTAATTGACAGAAATCGTATATTTTTTTCTGTTCTTTTTTGTATATTTCATACATACAGTACAATCTAAATGGTACTCACTGGTAGTCTATAAAACCTGAAGAAAGCGAGAAGCAAATTATTTTGCATATTCAATTGCGTGATCAAAAAATTCAAAATTTCAAAAATCAAAGGCATGGACAAGAGCAATAACACAAACCAGATCATGTTGCATCATGCCAATTAAAAGGTTTCCTGTGAATTTGAATGCTGTCACTGTTCTTTTTAGTTAACACACTTCATTCTGTGTTCTGTTATAGATTAGCCTGGATTATGCAAAGGACCCTACACACATACACTTATCAGTTAAATTTCTTTGTGCCCAGAATTATTTTTACAACCAACTCTCCTACTATTGTATCTGTCTCTGCAGCTGCCAAGTGTAACTAAAGGATTATGCAAGCAGCTTCCAAAAGCAAATAGATTTCTACACCTCAGAGAGAGAAAATGCTGGAAATGCAGTGCACTGTAACACTTTCCACCATACATAGGCAATGTGTACTTGAGTTATGTGAGTATAAGCTTTCCGTGTGCATAGCAGGAGGATAGGGTCCAGGGAGTAACTGGCCTTGATATGCCAACATGGGAACACAGTGGATATCTTTATCAAAGAAGAGCTCATCTGTGATGGGCCATTGTTCTTTTAAAAAGTATGTCACTCTTATATATATGAAATAGTATTACTTTCTATATAAATACATGTAAATACATTATTCTAAATATATTTTGTAATACATAACATCATTTGTTGACTGAATTGAAACACAAAAACAAATACATTTTATAAATATCTTTAACATACCAATAAAATAAAAAATATACGCATGAAAATAATTATTCAAGAATTGAATTATATTATGTAGATAAAATCTAATTAAAAATGTTGCTAATAAAAATGTAATATCAAAATATAAATGTGTTATATTTTACAATTAAACTATTCTATTAAAATATATCTAGTTTAATTTTATTACATCAAATGTGTAGAATATAATCATTAAAAACACCACCAACATTTGCATGTATTACACAACAACAGTTTCATTGAATCACTATCAATGAAACTAATACAATTTCCAAATTGATCATTGGTAAACATTGTGATCATGAAGCCTATTATTAAATCATCAATCTACTAATTGCTACCTACTTTTTTACTTGCTATTCCAAAACAGAAGAATCACTATCCATAATATGAAAATGTCCTAATACAAACACCTACAAAGAAACAACCTCTAAGGTAAGGGCCTTACAGTGTAGACACACTACTTAGCATAGATCTTCCAGTCATCCCTTCCCCATCTGTTCTTCAATACCACATCAAACTCAAGGTGCCTTATCACAGCTTTCAATAAATAACTTCTAAGAGTAGGACATGACATGACAGTGCATCTGGGTAGGGGAGACTGGGACTAGGTGGGGCGAGATGGGTGGGGGGTAGAATTCCCAGAACCCACTCTGGTATTCAGTACACAGGGATATCACTATCCCAGCTGCTCAATATGTCGACCTATCTATCAAGGTGATTTCCCCTGGTGGGGAAGTACTGTAGCCTTGGAAACACCTATAGGCAGGTCACCTTTATCCTGGCGGAGCATCTCCTTCCCTCCCTCCCTCCCTGGTGAATGAATTAACTTCATTATTCCCTGTTCTGATTAGCATCATGACCTTGGAGGGATTCATCATCACTATACACTATCCTCTTCTGGCAGACCTGGGATGGAGAGAGAAGGGAGGGGACTCCCCCTGGCCTGGATGACTGAGCTCTTCCTTCCATTGAGTTGATCAAGATTCCTAGATTTTTATATTCAATCATTAAAAGTATGTTGCCAACATGTCATATTTTTCTGTCTAAAGACAGAATCAGAGCGAACCAGACATGGATTAAGAGGAGTTGTTTTCAGAAGGCTATGCATTACACATTACACATTACACAGGTGTGGTTGATGTCTGTATCAACATGGTACAAAATATAACCCTGCAGAAGTAGTGAAAAAAATGGGGTGTTGTGATATATTATATCCAATTCTATATCTGAATAAATGTACATATATATATATATATATGTAAGGTCTACCCTAGTATGATATTTGTGATTTATTCTGGGTTTAATGTTGCTGTTGCAATCATAAGTGTTTAAAAAACAGATCTACACACACACACACACACACACACACACACACACACACACACACACACACACACACACACACACACACACACACACACACACACACACACACACACACACACACACACACACACACACACACACACACATTAGAAGAGAAATGCTCTGATGTCAAATGACGTTTCACTTTTCGCCTGTCCCTTGTTAGAAAGAAATCTGAAAATGTGACAACATGGAGCCATTTGTCGTGAGTCTGCATCAAAGCTCAAGTCATGTTTTTCTTATTTCTTTCTCACTCTCTTGACAGAAAATGCAGTGCAGGCAGAGAGAGAGACAGAGTGAGGAAGAGAGAGAGAGGAAGAGAGAGAGTGTGTGTTTTTGCTGTGAATAGGGAGAGTGAGTGGCATTCATGGACAGCCCCTCTGTCTCTCAAAGACACTGCAGTAGCTGCACACACGCGATAAGAGCAGCCTACACCACAGCCTCCGCCCCCCCTCCCCCTCCTTCTCCCCGCAAACACACACACACACACACACACACACACACACACACACACACACACACACACACACACACACACACACACACACACACACACACACACACACCTCTCTGCCATCAGCCTGCTGCAGTTTCCATGCAGATGTCGCCAGTCAAAGGTTGGTCTTATGGATCACCTAATTGTGACGTCGCCATCACCAACAGCAAGGTTAAACATGGGAGAGAAATGGAGTGATAGAGGGGGGAATAGCCTTCCCCTCTTTTCTCGCTGACAGAGTAATCACGCGGTGCTAAGAAGACAGCAGCACAGCCGTTTGTTTGTCTCTGGCTGAGACTGACGCTAAGGCTCCTTGTGTTTGTCACCATCGTCTCTAGCTCCAGAACACTGCTCTCTTTCCTCCCTTCCTCGTTCTTCCCTAGTCTTTCTGCTCTTACATTATGGTTCAAGATCGCTTAACCAACCCAACAGAAACCAGGACGATGAAAGTATTCTTTATAGAAAGGCCTAAATATATCTAAATTTCAAACTAATTTGTCTTGGGATTTGTTCTATAGCGCCCTGATGCTGGTTCACAACACCTGTTCAGAGGGAGAGAGACAGAGAGTCATTAGTCTCCATCTTTTTCCTGAGCTAACGAGCTCTATCGTGACAGATACGCTGAGTCACCGTCAGCCTGACGGGGATGTAGGCCACTGAGAGTGCAGTGTTGATCTCTCCACTCACAACCTAACCTGTACACTTGAGGTTGGGCTTAGTCCCGCTCAGGTGATGACCCTCGCTTTCCTATCGTGTCATAAAGTTAGAACGTTCTCCTTGGGCTCCTCCTTCAGATGTTCTCCTATATCACCTTGTGTATCATATCTATATCACAGACACCTTGTGTGTCCATCTGTCTGTCCAGATGTAGGTGTAGCATTCATCTGATATCGCTGTCCCTCCTCCATGGCAGAACCAGCTACTGTATAAAGCCATCTCAGCAGAGTGATGGGTTACCCTTCCTCAGCTGACCTCATCAAAACCTTCCCTCCTCTACTCTCTAGTAAACTCTGCAAAGACGTTCTCTTCTTTAACACTCTGACACCAGCGTGTCAGGGCCTGTTGCTGTCTGAAAACATGGCATACCATAACATGGCTACATACAATTGAATAGAATCTCAAACTGGACAAACAAACGGCCTTATGAGCTCATAGGTACCTCGTCTTGTCACGTGTGTGTCTCGCCACAAAACAAGAGGGACCCAGAGAGACACTAGTGTAGTTCAAGCCATTGGAAAAAAAACAACATCCTAATGTCACAAAAACACACTCTCTACTCTCCACTCACCACTGACACCTTCCCTTTGACCCACTGATAAATACAATTTGAGGTAGATATGTACATTAAGGCAGAGTAAAGTGATTAGGCATCAGGATAGATAATAAGAAGAATAAAATAAAGATCAGGTCCTCCAAAACATCCAGTCCACAGATATCTCTAAATGCTAATTAATGTGTGGCTCCTTCCATGATTAGCCCATGTTGTGATGATAGCTAATCTGTATCTTGGACGGGGTCCACATGTGACCTGGCAGGGCTCCCGATCTTGCTGGTGCTGTTGGGGTCTGGAGGCTGTAAGAAGAGTCTACCACCACTACCAACATCTTTCTCCTTCCTGGAAGATGTGCCAAACGGCAGCAGCACCTATGGAGCCCTCGCTCACTGTTTATCAAAGACTAAGCTGCGCTTAGTCCCCCTCTCTCCCTCACACCGGCTCAGAGCTCTAATCGTTCCCAGCCCCGGCCTAGAGTTTAATAAGGAACAAACTGTGGTTATTCATGAGCAAACAGCCACAGTGCAGAGGTGGGAGTTTGATCAGTGCAGGGAAGGTGGTGGTGGTGGTGGGGGAGATAAGAGAATTAATATATCTGTCTAGGTCTGGGAGCGGAGCAGGGGAAGGCTGACAAAGGCTGTTGGAATCTAGCTAACCACATATGGATCTGCATTACATTATTTATCAACACTCACAAATGCTCACTGAGTGTCTACGACCGTGGCAGGATCTTCATAGGATCTTTCAAACTTAAATAAGTGCATAGATAATAAAATACAGGGGACATTTTGGCTCTCCATGGCTAAGGGGAGCATGCTTCCCCTCCTCTCTCCTCCCTCACCCCCATGCTTATCACGTTGTGTTCACACTGCCCTGCGCACAACTGCCTCTCTCCCGTCATGATCCCATAATGCTTAGTGGCAGCCGCAGCCAGATTCATGCGCACAGGTATCGATTTTCCTCCCAATTTTTTTGTGTATCACTTTATTTATCCCTTTATTTCTCCAGCTAAGGCCCCTGCCACTAGGCGTGGCGGGAGAACCAGCCGGGAGCCTGTGAGAGGGGGAGGAGAATGCTGGTTACACCAGAGACACTCACTCCCTCGCTCACTATACAGCACACCATTTATTTCTATTTATCTATTTTATTTTTGCAGGGAGTGAGTGCTCTACTCCAGAGTACATTCAACCTTAGTTTGAGCGTGTTTGTGTGTGTGTGTGTGTGTGTGTGTGTGTGTGTCTGCGGACTGTACGTCTCTACAAACACTCAATCCTCCACAGGCCGCCTGACCCATTTTCGGTGTGAATAACAATACTCCAGCCAATCATAGAGAGGAGGAATGACGAGCGCTCGAAAAAGACTCTCCATCCGGCCTGTCACGCATCAGAGTCCAAACCCTGCCTGTCGACAGAGAGAGAGAGAGAGAGAGAGAGCGAGAGAGAGAGAGAGAGAGAGAGAGAGAGAGAGACCCTCACCTCACCCCACCCTCCTCCCCCAACATGGCTATGGCTTCCAGAAACACGGCCATGTTAGTCCCTTCTTCCCCCTTTCCTCCCCTCCATCCCTCCCTCCCTCCCTCCCTTCTCTCTCTCTGTCTCCAGCACACAGAGACCAGTAAAACCATTATCCCTCCTCAGCCCCAGCCCCAGCCTCAGCCCCTTTCTCAAGGTGGTGCTGCATTCACCAATGCTTACGCTGCTTCTATACTGTTTTACCATAGAGCAAACCAACAGTGAGTGTGCTATACTGTATGAATGCTACTCTTTACACTCAATCCTTCCAATTAAATTTTCTCTTCAGTCCTCAAAAAGGCAACATCAATACACCTGAATTACTACTGACTTTTTCCCTCTACAAATGTTGATCTAATACTTAAAGGGATAGTTCACACAAATAAAAAAACGCATTGGATTCCTTAACCTGTAAGCAGTCTATTTACAAGGTATGACAGAAATCCATGTGTTGGTTTTATTTCCCTGGCACTGTTTCCAAATGCTAACGTTTTAGCATTTGTGGCACAAATCCCATTCAATTCATGGGACCGATATTATAATTTTTTGCTCATTATGTCCAAATAATCCGAAAGTATCTAAAATTGACTGTGACGCTCACTTGCAAAGTCACTTACAGATGATTTGAACATGATGCACGAAAAATGCAAATATCGGTCCCATGACTTGAATGGGATTTGTACCACAAATAGTAAATGCTAAATTGGATTTGTGCCACAAATGCATTTGGAAACAGTGCCAGGGAAACTAAACCAAAGCTTGGATTTCTGTCATACAGTGGTTCTCCCTATAAAAGTTTTGAGCTTATGTTGCGACCGTTTGTGGTAGATGGTGGCAGATTGTGGTAAATTGCGTCATTCTGGCAACAATGGCTGACAATTAGATAACGTACCATAGAATTCTGCGGCACCACGCAAGCTGTGCTGCAGTATGCTGCATGGTGATATCCACATTTGTTCCAACGCAATACAAAATGTTAAAATCAATGGTGTACAGAGAGTAATATTGATAGTATATATTCTGTGATAAAATCATCGGTCCCATTTGAGAGAGGACTGTTTACAAACACCGACCATATACTCCCAGTTGATATTCACATCACAGGGATTCCCCTAGACCACGCTCACCTTGGTGGAAAACAATCCTTCTTCCCCATTGACCCCCATTGAAAAAGAGCCAACATTTTTGTTTATTTTGTATTATACAGAAATCAAAAACCATGTTGAAAAACTGCTGTGTTGTACAATGTACGTCAAACCAGGTCAAAAATCCCAATCTAAAGTTTGTAATGATCCCATGTAAGGAAATAGAGGCTGTGAGGAGAGACCTGTGGCTTCAGGCTATTCAGCGTGGAGAGTGGTAAATTGTGGGACCAGGTGTCCAAGTACACGTAACGTAAGCTATGTGTGTAAAACATTGCACAAACATCTCATCACAAGTTAGATATTTAACTTGTTTAGTACAGCCCCTCAAAAAGTATAGACTACTGATCGCTGTCCATGGTGCTGAAATTGCGGCATGTCTATTCGGCTGCCTGTTGAATTGATGATAGGCTTTCTGTGGTGCCACTGCCAGGGCACGTAGCCTATAGGTTTGCTTTAGACAATGGTTACATTTTTATTGGTAAGCCTATTTGGTCATAATTTTCTCATGTTAAGGGTAACATTTCAAGAAGCTATATACGATGTAGCAATGCTGACATTTAGACTGCTGGCTGGTGGCAATAATGTAAATACTTGTTCCGTAATTAAAGTTGGAAAATCAAACAATGCTAATTGTAAAATTGCATACTAAAACCAACTATTAACACCAAATAATACAGTCAGTCCACCCTGAGAACACTAGCTTACAAGGGATTGTTTCATTATGCAGTGTAGCCTACTATCTATAGCTAAATACAGTATTAAGCTGCTACTATAAACTTTTTAATAACAATTACACATCAAATAACCTAACAATTATCCTGAAGTATTCTCTCTCTGTGTCTCGTTTTCTCTTTGTTTCTCTAAGAAAAATGTTTATCTGTGTGTGTAAATGTCCCTCTCTTTTTTTCAACGTAGAGGGCTACAGAAGCTAGAGTATGCGACGGCGTCGCCTTGCATTTTTATGTGCAAATGTTTTCACCACGGCCTGTAGGCCTAGGTTGTGTGCCCAACTGTTTTCTATACTAAGTATTGACAAGCCAGACAATCTTTCCTGAGACATGCGTTATGCTGTATGTACATTGCGCTGCACACGATTTAAACTTAGTCTTGAATGATGCTTGCCAAGATATACCAGAGATAAGGGACTGTTGATATTGCATCCACACAACGCCAGTTCACCAGTATGAACGAAATTGCGAACCGATATTTTTGAACTGTTGTCCGCTAAAGATGATAATCTGTTATTGGCTGTCCAATATCCAGACGACCTGTCCCCAGGGCTTCCTATACAAGTAATCTCTTTCCAGAAATTAAGGAGAATGAGAGGACCAATTAAAGATGTTGCAGAACTGCTGTATTTGAAGCACCACTCCTTTCTGCCCAGTTTCCCTGATGTTGCTACGGCAATCAAGCTGTTTTTACCATCCCTGTAACCATCCCTGAGATCGTTTTCTTAAATAAACTCATGAAGAACTACCTAAGAAGCATTGGGCTGTCGGTCTGATATGCGTTTTTAAACACCTGAGTAAGCTCCACTCATTGCACTGGCGGCGTCGTTGCCTTGACCACGGCACTTGTTCACGATACCCCGTTACTTTCAATTATTTATTTTTCAAGGCCTGAGTCAGTCACTTTCATGAAGCCCAAGAAATGAACACTTAGCTTCCTAGTACATATGGAAATTAAAAAGATGTATGAATTACTTTTTGGAGGGTTACTGTAAAATGATTTTTAAAACAAAAAATAGACATCGATGACAGTCACATGGGCCCGAGAGCTTGTGGGCACCCCTGCCTTGCAGGGTCTGCAGGGGTGTCCGGTATTCCAGTGCTAGTGCAATTATAAAAGCAGCACAATGAGGGAAGAACAACAATATTATGTTTTTCTAAGTACCAAGAATGTTCTGGAGCAGGCAATGTTGAAATCATCTTTAGACATGTTGTACTTTTCCTAAATGAAGTTTTGAAATGGACTAAAATAAGCAGACAACAACAAAATTGAGTTTGAAAAAGGTTAGGTTATTTCAGTGAGCCAATGGGATAACCAAGGTAATTACAGGTTGCTTTCCCAAAGGTGGGCAGGGCTAAGACATTCTAGCTAATACCAACTGAGAGTACTGTAAAGCTGACACCACAGAGACAGAGAGAGAGAGAAGAGAAAACACCAGCCCATGAACACATGATGATGGTGGCCTGGCTTTTGATAAAACAATTGATATTTATTTCACAGCGACCACCAGCCCGGAGACACACATGACTGACTGGCTGGCCACTAAACAACTTGAAAATAGCTGGAAAATGGCAATGAAACATTAGCGATAAACTGTGAAATACACCAGATAGATAGGCAACAGTGTTGAACTTCCAACCGGAAGAACAAATCAGGGAAGCTTGGATGAATATCAATAAGACAGGAATAAGAACAATATGAATATTATGTTGTTGCTGAACACCATTATATCACATGTGTATACTGAAAGACAACAGCTCTTTTGGGTAGCTGATTCAACAATAAATGTTACACATTCAGGTATAACACATACAGTCAATAACCCGTATATATTGATGGTATGAGGATGGTACAAAGTCAATGGTGGTACAAACGACTTCCCATGTCATAATGTACCTTATCACTTTGCTCCTAAATACAAGGACAGGGAGTGACCATGGCGTGTTTGTGTGTCTGTGTGTGTGTGTGTGTGTGTGTGTGTGTGTGTGTGTGTGTGTGTGTGTGTGTGTGTGTGTGTGTGTGTGTGTGTGTGTGTGAATGGGGGGGGTGGGTAGGTGGAGTAGAAAAGGGCAATGTGATGTGATGGCCGATAGCCCTGGTTTGTGGCTCGTGTGTGGAATGAGGAGGAGTGTGTAGAGCGTGTGCGTGTGTGCCTCTCTGTTGTGCTGGGGGCCGGCCCCACTCGTGCTGAATGCAGAGCAGGCCAGATCAGGCCATGGCAAATCACTACAAGGCCCTCCTCAGTGACTGCAGCACAGCACAGCAAAGCCCTCAGTCTGCACCTGGGGAATGGAGAACACTGCTTGGGCTGTCTCTCTCTCTGTGAGTCAACAGAAACAGAATCACCAACCCCCAACATGACACAAACAAACCTAATATGAACACTCTTTTTGCTATTGATGGAGAATAAGTATTTGGGTTTGTTTCATAAATATAATCTCAATTAATAGAATATCAATCGAATGTTTATTACTGCATGCAACAAAAATAGTTTTGGGGATTTTGTCAGAGGCTATCAATGCAACACGCATACTTTCTTTCAACATGACAAGCTATTTTGAGGTTTTGGTTAAATACAACCATTAGTGTCATCAGCATAGTAGCTATAGGATGAGCTTGGTACTATTGGGCATATTTCATAATATCCCTTGTCTTAAGTCTTATTCACAAACTGCGAAGGGAAGCCGACTGAAGGAGGATTCATAAAATGGTTCCCGGAAGAACACAATCCATAAGACAGTTGCAGATGCAAGGTACTTAGAACCTTTCACCATTGGAATGAAAACATTTCAGAGCTTTGAACGCAGAACAATACATCACTGGATTCATCCTGCATTATGCTGTAGCAGACAGCCACGCGGCAGAGCAGCGAAAAAAATACGTGTGTGGGTGTCATTGCTTCATCCCCAGCCATATCTTCACCCATATCTTAGTGACAATCAGCTGCTTATCAGAGGAGGGGAGCATGTAGCTATAGACACAAATGAATGGGATATGGGCATCATTTTTTCCTTCAAATCATTGCTGTAATTCCTGCCACTCGATCATCACTTTACCAGTTTTTCTTTCCATCTAAAATGATATAACCATATTGTTTTGAACCATGTAATGACAAATGTTCAGTGTAATGATACATCAATTGCATTCACCAGTGGTCACCAACGCTGAGCCTGGAGAGCTATATGGTGTGCAGGTTGTTGTTCCAGCCCTGCGTTAACCATCTGGTTTAACAAGTCAATGTCCTGAAGAGCAGTACTGTTGTGTACTGTAAGACAGTGCTGGGCTGCAACAAAAGCCTGCACGCCTAGTAGCTAACCATTTCCAGGGTTTACCTATGACCACTGACATTGACAATGCACTTTACTGCACTGCAACTTCTAGTGACTGTCTTCTTGATTGTGTGTATTTTTCACGGTCATATTAGACCGTCATTGCACGCTTGCAGACACTGGAGCTCTTTGAGTGGTGCGTTGTTAGGTTCTGCACAGCAACCCATCCTAAAGTAGGCTTAACCCCAGTGAGACTTACAGAGGGATGGTTAGATGGGGCCTGCTGCTGCTTCATGGTACACCTCTCCAACAGAAATACTACCATCCATAATTCATACTACCAGAGACAGAAAAACTTTATTTTGTGAAGTTTTTCGAGTCTAAGTGTTGATATTTTCTTCTATTTTTTTACTCATTAAACATTTAAAAGGTGGGCTTTGGCGGCCCCTAGAAAACAGGAGTAGGGCTTGGACATCTGCCTAGAACCATCAGTCAACATGGATACCACGCATGCACGCAGACACACACACGCACGCACACATGGACACGCACACACATTCTTTCACACACGCAGACTACTTAAGTTACACTTGTTATGCGTGAGCCATGAAGAATGGGGAGAATGAACAGTGGGTGTATGTGTTGAGAAATAAATAAAGACTACTTGCTGCTGGATTCATAGACTTCTGTCATCTATTATTTAGCATGGAGAAGAGCACTGGATTGGTGGCGGCTACATCTTTCTGACAGCGTGTACATTTTGATTTTAACAGCACAAAGTAAACATTTTGTTTTGATAGTGAATTTCACATAGGACAGCAAGGAAAAATACCCATTTAGACTTGCATAAGAAAATGATTGCATTGCGTCTTTACAGTACATACATCGAATGGATCATATGACAAGTCTTAGAATACAGTCAAGTATTAAGTCTAGGGGAAAAAATACTTGACATTATGAAACATATGTATTCCATAAACCATAACCGCATATCCCCTCAGCTCCAAAACGTCCTCGCGGCAAATCCATTTATGGACGATTAAGAGATTGATATAGCTTTCAACATGGTTGCTTTCGCCTCAGCAGACAAATTGTGAAAGATCAACAAAAAAGAAACCGCTGCATTTGCCCTCCGTCCAAAAGTCAAAACGACATTAGCTTTGTCTATTGAGTTTGTTAAATGCCCCACATAAAGTGAATTTGCCCCCGGGGTCTAGGAAACAATCGAGTAGACGAGCGTCCCATTTAAGCAATTTGAATGATCAGACCGTGCAACGTGTACCATGCAATGGCCCCCATCACCAGAGAACTAGGTCAATAGCACTGAGGCTAAGTAACACCACAGGGCTGCCATGCCCTCCTCCTTTCTCTCGTGGAAGACTCTCGTCCAGCCCGGGTCAGCAGGGAAATAGGGCCAGTCTGTCATGAGGTCAGACAGACGTGGACACAAGACAACGCAACAGGCTGATTGGATGGCTGGAACAGGGACAAGGGGCATGGGCACTAGTCTACTAGTCTAACCTGACCTCTCAAGGCCTTGCAGACAGACAGTGCATAGCACATGCACACATCCCTGGGGTCAAAACGCTATCTCAAACCTATGGCCTTCCCTTTCTTGCAGTGTGATACTCATTTGCCAAGCTGTTTTTTGTTGTTGTTTTTTTTACATACATTTCTCTGTATACATCACAGTAGCGATTAGAGAGCAGAGACTTACTCTGGATGTTGATTGACACTGTGTCTTTTTCCCAGGACACAACAGTGATGTAGGCCTCCACCGAGGCTGGGATAATGCACTTGAACACCGCCACATTGCCTCTCATGGCTTTCTGGTCCTCCACGCGGACCGTGTAGGGCTCTCGTAGAACTGAAAGAGATGGGGGGATATGGACAAATGTTCTTGTTGGAAAACATAAGAAATTACACAAGAAATGACACTGATGAATGAATTGACTTTTATTTTCCTGTTTTGGCAAAACATTTGGTAAGTCTATATATTTTGTTCCTTTGCTTAATTCGCTGCTTTGCTCACACTCTCAACCCAATGTGATGTCTGTGGTTCACGTTGTACATTTCCGGCTGGAAGGTTTCGCTTGTGGTCACTAGTCACCCAAGCAATATACCCCCACTTAGTGACCAACAACCTTCTGGTCAACTTCTTCACAGCCATACTGTCTGCAGCCCTAACTCCCACCTCTGTAATCAACAGTCCATTTCCAGAACCACACTGACCACTAACCACTACATGGTCCAGGGCACAAGATTAAATAGAACAGTATTATATTGTATCTTTATGGTCTATGGTCATTTCAGTTTCTTCAGGTCACCTCTTAAACTGACTGAACTGAAATGGAATCAACTCCAGCCTTGGCATTGCCCCTATACTCTAAATAAACAACCCTACTGTAAACTATAGGCATAAACCAACTAGATAGACAACTCACCAGCCTTAATATGGACATCTTGGCTCCTGATTTTCCCTGAGGGGTTCTCCGCTGTGCAATAGTAGGTGTTGTCATGGATGAGGTTGCTGAAGCTGGAGGGGTTGAAGTGGAAGATCTGAAGGGTGCCATTTGGGTGCACGTGGCGGATCCCGGGGACATCGTAGATCTCCTCTCCGGTGGCCAGGTACCAGCGCAGCGAGGCGGGGGGCACACTCGCGGCGGGACAGGGCACCGAGGTCCCTGTGGTGCTGGCAAACACTACCTCTTGCACAGATGCATTGACAAAATATAAGCTGGAACGTAAATCTTCACTGAAAACTGCAAGGCAAAAAGAGGAGAGGAGAGGGGGAATGTTAGTCATTGATAGTGTTTAGGTTTTCTTCTCGACCAATGTTCAGCCTTTAGCCACCTTTGATTTGTACCACTATATCCCTGATCCTAATCAATGTGAAGAAAGAATACTGAGCCCATTTATGTTTTTAGGGATGATTTTTCATCCTTTTTTTAAGGGTATTTTTATGAGGGTTGTTTTACAATGTAACATTCTGAGTTTTAGAAAAAAAACTGAAACAAAAAAATAACAATCAATGAATGGCTTGAAGGATCCAGAAAAACCAGTCTCCATCTTAACAATGGTGGCCATTGTGCTATTTTTCTAAACTAAAACCTCTGAAAGCCTAGTCAGCAGAGCTTTTAAATCAAGTTTTTGTATTGGAATAGACAGAGCTCCACTATTCATTTATCTTTAAGGTTTCTTACGTTGTACTACCCTTTGGGTCTGTGGTGCTATAATGGTTTTGTGCTCTGACGACATGGCCAAAGTGCTGTTTTTAACTGCAGTGAGGATTGGAGAAAGGAGAGTTGTTCACTATTAAGAGGCATTGCAGAGGAGCCGAGGGAGAGGAGAGGAACTTGGAGGGCCAGCATACCACCAGACCTGATTACAAACACAGTGCATCATGGGAAACTGCGGCTAGAGGGCTGCTCATGGAGTGCTGAGCCACCAACCCCCCTAAGAAACGTGCTGTGTGTGTGGGTGGATGCTGCTACTCCACCATACCATACCACACCCCTACAACCCAATACTGCACCAATCTTTTATGAGCTTCACACTTAGAAAAAAGGGTTCTCCTATGGGCTGTCCCATATGGGACCCTTTTGGAACCCTTTTTTCTAAGAGTGTAGTGTGGTGTGCTGCATAGGCAGAAAGAGCGACATCATTGATATATACAGAGAAAAGAGTCGTCCCGAGAATTGAACCCTGTGGCACCCCCATAGAGACTGCCAGAGGTCTGGACAACAGGCCCTCTGATTTGACACACTGAACTCTATCTGAGTAGTAGTTGGTGAACCAGGCGAGGCAGTCATTTGAGAAGCCAAGGCTATTGAGTCTGCCGATAAGAATGTGGTGATTGACAGAGTCGAAAACCTTTGGTTAGGTCGATGAAGACGGCTGCACAGTACTGTCTTTTATCGATGGCGGTTATGATATCGTTTAGGACCTTGAGCGTGGCTGAGGTGCACCCATGACCAGATCGGAAACCAGATTGCATAGTGGAGAAGGTACGGTTGGATTCGAAATGGTAGGTGATCTGTTTATTAACTTGGCTTTCAAAGATTTTAGAAAGGCAGGGCAGGATGGATATAGGTCTATAACAGTTTGGGTCTATAACAAGCGGCAACGGTGAGAGACTTGTTTCTGGAAAGGTGTATTTTTAGAAGTAGAAGCTCAAATTGTTTGGGCACAGACCTGGATAGTATGACAGAACTCTGTAGGCTATCTCTGCAGTAGATTGCAACTCCGCCCCCTTTGGCAGTTCTATCTTGTCGGAAAATGTTATAGTTAGGGATGGACATTTCAGGATTCTTGGTGGCCTTTCTAAGCCAGGATTCAGACACGGCTAGGACATCAGGGTTGGCGGAGTGTGCTAAAACAGTGAATAAAACATTTTACATTACATTTACGTCATTTAGCAGACACTCTTATCCAGAGCGACTTACAAGTTGGTGCATTCACCTTATGATATCCAGTGGAACAACAACTTTACAATAGTGCATCTATATATTTTTTTTTGGGGGGGGGGGGGGGGTAGAAGGATTACTTTATCCTATCCCAGGTATTCCTTAAAGAGGTGGGGTTTCAGGTGTCTCCGGAAGGTGGTGATTGACTCCGCTGTCCTGGCGTCGTGAGGACCATTGGGGTGCCAGAGCAGCAAACAGTTTTGACTGGGCTGAGCGGGAACTGTGCTTCCGCAGAGGTAGGGAGGCGAGCAGGCCAGAGGTGGATGAACACAGTGCCCTTCTTTGGGTGTAGGGACTGATCAGAGCCTGAAGGTACGGAGGTGCCGTTCCCCTCACAGCTCCGTAGGCAAGCACCATGGTCTTGTAGCAGATGCGAGCTTCAACTGGAAGCCAGTGGATTAGGGAGGAGGCTTCTAATGTTAACATGCATGAAACCAATGCTTTTACGGTTACAGAAGTCAACAAATGAGAGCGCCTGGGGAATGGGAGTGATGCTGGGGGCTGCCGGGCCTGGGTTAACCTCTACATCACCAGAGGAACAGAGGAGGAGTTGGATAAGAGTACGGCTAAAGGCTAAAAGAACTGTCGTCTATTGCGTTCGGAACAGAGAGTAAAAGGAGCAGGTTTCTGGGCACGGAAGAATAGATTCAAGGCATAATGTACAGACAAGGCTATGGTAGGATGTGAGTACAGTGGAGGTAAGCCTAGGCATTGAGTGATGATGAGAGAGGTTTTGTCTCTAGAGGCACCATTTAAGCCAGGTGTGGACACCGCATGTGTGGGGGGTAGAACAAAAGGGCTAGCTAAGGCATATTGAGCAGGGCTGGAGGCTCTACAGTGAAATAAGACAAAATTTACTAACCAAAACAGCAATAGACAAGGCAAATTGACATTAGGGAGAGGCATGTGTAGCCGAGTGATCATAGGGTCCAGTGAGTAGCTAGGCGAGCTGGAGGCACGGCGATTCAGACAGCTAGCAGGCCAGGGATAGCAGGCTAGCAGATGGGCCTCAGGGGGACGTCGCAACGGGAGAGCCTGTTGAAACCCCCTCGGACGGTTACGTTGGCAGACCAGTCATGATGGATCGGCGGGGCTCCGTGTCAGCAGCAGAGGGTCCAGGCCAATTGGCAAAAGAGGTATTGAATCCCAGTAATTATCTGATGGATCTCTTCGGGTAGCCGGGAGATGGGCCTAGCTCCAGGCTAACTTGTGCTTGCTTCGGGACAGAAACCCCCTCGGACGGTTACGTCGGTAGACCAGTCATGATGGATTGGCGGGGCTCCGTGTCGGCAGCAAAGGGTCCAGGCCAATTGGCAAAAGAGGTAATTGAAGCCCAAGAATTTCTTGATGGATCTCTTTGGCTAGCCGGGAGATGGGCCTAGCTTGAGACTAGCTCCAGGCTAACTGGTGCTTGCTTCGGGACAGAGACGTTAGCCAGGAGTAGCCACTTGGATAGTAGCTAGCTAGCTGTGATGGAGTAAAGGTTCAGAGCTTGCGGTAGGAATCCGGAGATGTGGTAGAGAAAAGCAGTCCGATATGCTCTGGGTTGATTTCGCGCTGTGCAGGCTGGCAGATGTCCGAGTTAACGGTGATGACCGCTGGCAGTGGCTAACTGACAACTAGCTAGTAGCTAGTTAGCTGGCAAACTTCTGAAGGGGGTTCCGGTTCTATACTATAAAAAATAGCAGATCCATACTACATTGGTGAGGCGGGTTGCAGGAGAGTATGTTCAGTCCGTAGATGGAAATTGAGATTAAAAATATAAAAAATATATACGAAATATATACGAAGAAAAACGATATATACAAGGGATGGGACAAGACAATCAAAACAGACATCCCACTGCTACGCCATCTTGGAAACATGTGCTTCCAACCCATTTTAAACATTGTGTTTTTAAGCTACGGACTTCTTTGTTGTTGCATTTGATTGCTGTCACAAACTCAACACTCCACACAGTTGTCATTGACTAGTTGGATATTCATTTCCCACTGAGCAAATTATTTCTCTAGTTACAGCATTCTTATAAATGCATTTTTTTATCTGTTTTTTTCTTGGTGGACCTTATTTTTTTTATTGACATTTGTCAATAAAACTCATGAATGTAAGTGTTTATGTCAAATTGTTTTTGTGCTCTACTTTGTGTTCTCCTTGTAGCCCTGGTTGTCCTGGAAAGAAAATTGTAAAACACTTAAATGTGAGGCTAAATATGAGGGCAGAACAAGCAGATTAATGAAAGTAGTGAATTTCAGCTTTTTTACTGTGGGAATTCCTGGGACCAGATCTCAATTCACATTCACACATACTCAAATGCACAGGATTAATATTTGTACCTCAAAGTTACAGACATGAGGGAGCTCAACATTTAATTGCAGGTGTTGTCATCATTCAGGGTCCTTTCTGTTTCTTATCGAAATCATATGATCATGAACTGTATTGAGACTTTCATAAACAGGGAATGGGGAAGGGAAGTGCAAGAGTGCTCCATCCTTATGGACGTCTAGCACTGCACCATATTGATCGGCTAACAGGAAATCTTGAGACCCCAACATTAACAGACAGACACACACAGCCAAGTATCACATGGCTGATTGATCAGTGGCCTGAATAGCATAGTGTAGTAACTGCATGTTCCACAACACAGCCATGGACCAGAGGGTCCGGCGCCACACCCATTCTCTGCCTCTGCATCAGTCCTGAAGTGTGTGTGTGTGTCCTCATTGTATTTACCCCTATGGTTAACACACAGATCAATAGCTCTCAGCCCAGCTAAGCAGCTGCAGGTGGCTCATCATAGCATGAATACATGCTAAGAGTTAGCCTGAAGCTAAGTGCTCATAAATATAAATACAACCAGCTCCATCATCAGCCATTATAGTGGATGGACCCCTCTTAGCAGGACCACAGTCAGGGCAGTCAATACATACAGGTCCCAAAAGGTTTGTAGCTATTGTTTGGAGAATAAAGCCAGCCTCCTCTGTGCTTTGCAGGTTTTTAATGTGAACAAAGAGCCATCAAAGCTGAGTTCTGAGTGTGTTTGAAAGGTGAAAAAGGGAGAGGCTGCCTCATGAGTGCCTTTGTCTCAATCCGCCTTTTAACACACTCATGAAAAATGTAGCCCCCGTTTCTGGGCGGCTGATTCCTTAAGACAGTGAAGCCATGACGGACACATGCAGGTGCTTCCAGAGCCCAGAGCCCAATGGAGGAGAGCAGAGAGATACTGTATAGAGAAAAAAACATTTGTCAAGGAAAACAGTGAGGAAGAGTGGAGAGAGAGATGGAAAGCACTCAGACAATAACATGCAGGCAGTTATTAGCAGAGAGAGAGAGAAAGAGAGGGAGAAAGGCCACTAGAGAGGTCAGGGGCATTCTCCCACTCTCTCTGTTAGGCTCTCTTCCAGCAAATTCACACTCCTCCTTTTTTCCTCTTCTCTCTGTCTCTCTCATCTCCACTCCATCCTGCTCTCTCTCCTCTCCTCTCATCTTCTCTTCTCTCGTTATCATCTCTCTCTCTCTGCCTCTTCCTTCCTTCTCTCTCTCCTCCTCTCCTTCCAGTTTCTCTGTAACCTTCAGCCCTCCTTCATGGTCAAGTGACCCTGTCTCTCACATCCAGGCTTGCTCAACCTGTACTGAGCAGGGGGACACAGGTGCAGGAAAGCAAACAACAAATAACAAGACAGTGCATCTCTCTCACACAGAGAGTAGAGTACACATTATTCCCCGTCCTGGCTGAAATGCCATTTCTTATCTTCTCTTGGACCTTCATGTATACCACACTGACTTGCAACCCAAATTACTGGAGAGGACAGTGGATAAGATGGCGATCTACCTACATCCTAAATACAGTCTGAGAACTTGTATGTACTGCAATTGTAGTTGTTTTGTTAACCTTTTACTGCAGTGGGCTAAATCAGGGTCATGCAGAGTGTTTCTTGGTAGTCTTAAACAAATCTACTTTCAAACAAAAGTATACACCCCACACACATGGTTATGGGCTTAAAAAAAGAAGACACCTATACCATGTCAAATATAGAGTTGAAATGTATTCCATTTTGAGTTTGCAGCCCAATATTACACGTTATATACATCACAGAAGACTGAAATATAACAAAACCGTTTGACATAGAAAAAATGATTTTCTGTGTAAAAAACAACAACATGTTTATTAATTATGAAATTATGAAAAATATGAATAACATTCCACCCATGAGGCCACTAGAGGGCTATTTTGTCATTTGACTGCAGGAAAGGCCTATGACCCAGCCATATTCAGCTGTAATAGCTGAATGACCAGGTGAAATGTATGTCAATTAACAAGCTAAAACTTATCTTATTATTACCACATTATCATCACTTTATTCCGTGCTGTAATGTAAAGTCCTACCACAACCACACACATCATAAAGCACTTAGCTGTCTCTTATGACCAAGACTTCAGCTGTATTAACTGAATGACCAAGTCAAATTGAGCTAAATCAACAGAGTGTTTACCGAAACAGCCCCTGTGTGTTTGGGTGGGGCTGGCTGTGAAGTTCTACAGGGTATTTGTATGTGTTTTATGCGACACCTCTGAATAATAATCTCATTAACAGCAGTAATAAAGCAGTCAGATCACTGAAGTATAAAGAGTTGTTTTACAGAGTAGCAGCGGCACTTCTGAGAATCTATTGATAATAACGAGAGGAGAGCAGCCAGGAGAAGATCAAAACCAGGCCGTGGGAAACTTAAAAAGACAGATCAAAGATGAATGTGTATCCTATCAATACACAACCATCAGCATGAGCAAGACAACAGACCTGCCTGCCTGCCTGCCTGCCTGCCTGCCTGCCTGCCTGCCTGTCTGTCTGTCTGTCTGTCTGTCTGTCTGTCTGTCTGTCTGTCTGTCTGTCTGCATTTGCAACACTTTTGGTCTGAAAGACTACTATAGCCTACTATAGGTTTTGAATGTCATTTATGCTGCACAATTAGGCTATTCATTAATTTCCCTTTAGAAATGTATATAATAAGGAATGATGTGCCCGTGCCCCACACAAATGGACTGATTGTTTGGTACAAACATTGCTTGCTAACCCTGTGCTATCGCTAATCCCATCAAACATCATGCATGCCCTGTATTAGACTTATGTAAAAGCAGAAATGCCAGAGTCTGTTTACCATTGTTTTGTCTTTGTTTGGTATTGCTGATCCGTTCAACTTACCACCGCTGAACTCATCTGGCTTGCTAGCTGGGTGTGCGCCAGTCATGTGGCTTTACCCACAGTGTCACGCCCTGACCATGGAGAGCCCTTGGTAGTTTTCTTATTTCTATGTTGGTGTGCTTGGTATGGTTCCCAATTAGAGGCAGCTGGTAATCGTTGCCTCTAATTGGGGATCATATTTAGGTAGCCTTTTTCCCACCTGTGTTTGTGGGATATTATTTTGTGTTTGTGTATGTGCACCACGTAGTCATGTTTTGTTCGTTTATTGTTTTGTTTTGCTGAAGTTTCACTTGAGAATAAAGATGTGGAAATCTACGTACGCTGCGCCTTGGTCCAGTTCTTACGACAACCGTAACACACAAGTATCGCGCGCCTCTCATGAGTTGTTTTCTCTTGTTTCAGGGGTGTTTTGAAAGTTGATTGTAAGCGCTAATGTTTGTGTCTTTGTTATCATTAACGTGTTATGTAAGCTATTGGCCAATGTTATGTTGAGTTTGCATCAAATCAACTTTTATTTGTCACATGCGCTGAATACAACAGGTGTACACCTTACAGTGAAATTCTTACTTACAAGCACTTAACCAACAATGCAGTTCAAGAAATAGAGTAAAGAAAATATTTACTAAATAAACGAAAGTAAAAAATTCTATAAAAAGTAACACAATAAAATAACAATGACGAGGCTATATGCAGGGGGTACCGGTACTGAGTCAATGTGCGGGGGTACAGGTTAGTCGAGGTAATTTGTACATGTAGGTAGGTCATAAAGTGACTATGCATAGATAATAAACAGCAAGTAGCAGCAGTGTAAAATCAAAGGGGGGGGGGTCTTAAGGCTTGGGTGTAGAAGCTGTTAAGGAGGCTTTTGTACCTAGACTTGGGCTCTGGTACCGCTTGCCGTGCGGTAGCAGAGAGATCAGTCTATGACTTGGGTGGTTGGAGTCTTTGACCATTTTTTGGGCCTTCCTCTGACACCGCCTAGTATATAGGTCCTGGATGGCAGGAAGCTTGGCCCCAGTGATGTACTGGGCCGCAAGCACTTCCCTCTGTAGTGCGTTACGGTCAGACTCCGAGCAGTTGCCATTCCAGTAGGTGATACAACCGGTCAGGATGCTCTCGATGGTGTAGTTGTACACATTTTTGAGAATCTGGGGACCCATGCCAAATCTTTTCAGTCTCCTGAGAGGGAAAAGGTGTTGTCGTGCCCTCTTCACAACTGTCTTGGTGTGTTTGGACCATGATAGGTTGTTGGTGATGTAGACACCAAGGAACTTGAAACTCTCAACCTGTTCGGCCCTCCTTCTTCTGTAGTCCATGATCAGCTCCTTTGTCTTTCTCACATTGAGGGAGAGGTTGTTGTCCTGGCACCACACTGCCAGGTCTCTGATCTCCTCCCTATAGGCTGTCTCATCGTTGTCGGTGATCAGGCCTCCCACTGTTGTGTCATCAGCAAACTTAATGATGGTGTTGGAGTCGTGCCTGGCCATGCAGTCATAGGTGAACAGGGAGTACAGGAGCGGACTAAGCACGTACCCCTGAGGGACCCCAGTGTTGAGGATCAGAGTGGCAGATGAGTTGTTACCTACCCTTACCAACTGTGGCCTACCCTTACCTTACCACCTGGGGGTGGCCCATCAGGAAGTCCAGGATCCAGATGCAGATGGACGTGTTAAGTCCCAGGGTCCTAAGCTTAGTGATGAGCTTTGTGGGCACTATGGTGTTGGATGCTAAGCTGTAGTCAATGAACAGCATTCTCACATAGGTGTTCCTTTTGTCCAGGTGGGAAAGGGCAGTGTGGAGTGAGATTGAGATTACATCATCTGTGGATCTGTTGGGGCAGTATGCGAATTGGACTGGGTCTAGGATTTCTGAGATGATGGTGTTGATGTGAGTCATGACCAGCCTTTCAAAGCACTTCATCGCTACCGACGTGAGTGCTACGGGTCGGAAGTCATTTAGGCAGGTTACGTTCGCTTTCTTGGGCACAGGGACTATGGTGATCTGCTTGAAACATGTAGGTATTACAGACTCAGTCAGGGAGAGGTTGAAAATGTCTGCGCATGCTCTGTGTACACGTCCTGGTAATCCGTCTGGCCCAGCGGCCTTGTGAATGTTGACCTGTTTAAAGGTCTTGCTCATATCGGCTACCGAGAGCGTGATCACACAGTCGTCTGGAACAGATGGTGCTCTCATGCATGCTTCAGTGTTGCTTGCCTTGAAGCGAGCATAAAAGGCATTTAGCTCGTCTGGAAGGCTTGCATCACTGGGCAGCTCACGGCTGAGTTTCCCTTTGTGGTGCCAGGACAACAATCTCTCCCTCAATGTGGGAAGACAAAGGAGCTGATCGTGGACTACAGGAAACGGAGGGCTGAACACGCCCCCAGTCACATCAACAGGGCTGTAGTGGAGCAGGTAGAGAGCTTCAAGTTCCTCTGTGTCCACATCACTAAGGACCTATCATGGTACAAACACACCACAGTCGTGAAGAGGGAATGACAATGCCTCTTCCCCATCAGGTGTCTGAAAAGATTTTTCAGAGGCACTTCAGATCCTTAAAATGTTCTACAGCTGCAGCATTGAGAGCATCTTGACTGGCTACATCACCGCCTGGTATGACAACTGCTTGTCATGTGACTGCAAGGCACTATAGAGGTTAGTGGTTATGGCCCAGTACATCCCTGGGGCCAAACTCCTTGCTATCCAGGACCTCTATAGCAGGCGGTGTCAGAGGAATGCCCTAAAAAATGTTAAAAACTCCAGCCACCCAGGCCATAAACTGTCTTCTCTGCTACCACACGGCAAGTGGTACCGGAGTGCCAAGTCTGGGACCAAAAGGCACCTGAACAGGTTCTACCCCCAAGCCATAAGACTGCTGAACAGTTAATCAAATTGTTAATCTGAATATTTACATTGACCCCCTTTATTATTTATTGCATTGACTCCTTTGCACTGCTCTATGCACACACACTAGACTCTACCCACACCCTCACATGTACTACACTGACACTCCAACACACACACACACACACACACACACACACACACACACACACACACACACACACACACACACACACACACACACACACACACACACACACACACACACACACACACACACACACACATGCATATTGACCCCCCACACACACACACACACACACACTCACAGATAGACACACTTTCACATTCTTCATATGCTGCTGCTACTCTGTTTTTTATATATCCTGATTGCCTAGTCACTTTTACCCCTACCTACATGTACATACTGTATTACCTCAATTACCTCAACTACCTCATTCCCCTGCACATTGACTCGGTACTGGTACACATTGACTCGGTACTCTTTCTACCGCACCTGCTGTCTCTAACTCTGAATGATCAGCTATGAAAAGCCAACTGATATTTACTCCTGAGGTGCTGACCTGTTGCACCCTCTACAACCACTGTGATTATTATTATTTGACCCTGCTGGTCATCTATGAACATTTGAACATCTTGGCCATGTACTGTTTTAATCTCTACCCGCCACAGCCAGAAGAGGACTGGCCACCCCTCAGAGCCTGGTTCCTCTCTAGGTTTCTTCCTAGATTACTGCCTTTCTAGGGAGTTTTTCCTAGCCACCGTGCTTCTACAGTACATCTGCATTGCTTGCTGTTTGGTGTTTTAGGCTGGGTTTCTGTATAGCACTTTGTGACATCGGCTGATGTAAAAAAGGGCTTTATTGATTGATTGATGACTTGTATATAGTCTCGTTATTGTTTTTATTGTGTTCTATTTCCTTTTCATTAACCAAATATTTGCCTTACCTTTTAACTCTGCATTGTTGTGAATGGGATCGTAAGTAAGCATTTCACTCTAAAGTATACACCTGTTGCATTCGGCCCATGTGACCAACACATTTGATTAGATTTTGATTGATTTTATCTATACAGTGCATACATTTTCATTGGTTTTGGTTTTAGATGTGAAGGAGTCAATGCAACATAGCAAGGGAAGAGCCAGGTTTGACTTGAGGAGGAAAAACACTTTAATTGTATAAAGCTTCTAGGACCAGCCCAACCACCCATGACTGAACACACACACAACCTTACTGTGTCTACTAGGGCAGGGCCACCTGGGGATGCATCAGGACACACGCACCCACTCACGTACATGTCCTCTATGTATGTACTGTTCGCATGCACGCACAACCTACGGTTCTATTTTATGTCTGGCCTGACACATTCAGAACAACTCAAATCTCTCCTAACCATCTCTTCATCCAACAAGTTCTCACAGTCTCATGTCAGAATTTAAGGTTAAGTTAAGGCATTTACTCCGAAATCTTAAGGTTAGATGTTAACTCAGAATTGTCAAGGGGGGTGGTTAAGGTTTGGGATAAACTTTCTATTGCTGGATTCGAGCATGCAACCTTTTGCGGCAGAGGCAGATGCTTAAGGTCTTCTCTCTCTCTCTCTCTCTCTCTTTCTCTCTTTCTCTCTCTCTCTCTCTCTCTCTCTCTCTCTCTCTCTCTCTCTCTCTCTCTCTCTCTCTCTCTCTCTCTCTCTCTCTCTCTCTCTCTCTCTCTCTCTCTCTCTCTCTCTCTCTCACTGACTGACCTGTCAGTCATCCCCACAACCTCTCTAAAATCCACCACACGCTCAGCGACCTGCACCTTTAATCGACATCATTTTTCCATGAGCCAAACCACAAAGAAGAAAAAAATGATACTGTTCAATAATGCATCCAACACATCTATAATGAATGGGGCTTTTTTATTTCCCTCTATCAGCAAAGCTGAGGGGACTGAGGGTTTGGCTGGTTTGGCTGTTGGAGTTGGAAGAGGGCCTTCTCTTGGTGTAAAATAATAGATGGCTCTGTAGTTGTGTCACTCCCTGTTGGAGAAGGCCCATAGTGAATGAAGGCACTGATCCTGGATTGCTGGTGACTCTAATGCACTCTCCCTGTCCTGTCCGCTCAGGTCTGGCTCTGGGTGCTTCCTGTCTGTTACATTGCTACGGGCCTGCCTGACAGCTCAAGGGCACAAACCATCACCTACTTCTCTGCTAAACTGCTGCTTTCAAAACCACCCAGGCGATTTATTTAAGTAAATGTAGGATCAATACTGATCGAGCTAACAGCAACATAAATAGGCCCATGCATTAGCAGCTAGCCCATTGATGCTTCAGTGGCTCCGTTCTGCGCATGTGTTTACCTCCACCAAACAACACCCACCCAACAACAGATGATAGTCAAGCTACTCAATTTTCCTAATTTCAGCTACTGATTACTTACATCCTTCTTTTAATATTTTAGAGGCAAGTAGCCTGGCGGGTAGGAGCATTGAGCCAGTAACTGAAAGGTTGCTGGATCGAATCCCCGAGCAGACAAGGTAAAAATCTGTTCTTAACCCCCAACAACTGCTCCCTGGGCATGGATGTTGATAAAGGCAGCCCCCCGTACCTCTCTGATTCAGAGGGGTTGGGATAAACGCAGAAGATACATTTCAGTTGAATGCATTCATTTGTACAACTGACTAGGTGTCCTCCATATTCACAAGTGTGTGCAACAGTATCTCGCCATCGCTTGACCTCCATACAGTGAGCTAGCAATTGGCCATATTATGTCCTCCAGTCCATTCCTAAGGCTAGGCTGTCTGAGTGCTAGTGGCTGTAGTATTGCTGGTTGGCTGTTAGTCACAACCATGCTTGTTGAGGACAGAGCAGGGCAAGGCTCTGTGTGTGTGTGTGTGTGTGTGTGTGTGTCTGGTCCAGTGCTGGGCATCCCCAGTGGCAAACAGTGACTGTGGCACACTGACAGGCCATGTCTGGAGCTGCAGGTAATTAAGGCAGAGCGCTTCAGGAGAGAGAAGGGGGTGGATCAGGGTGGATCAGGGGGGTTCGGGATGGACAGGACAGGGTCCTGTGGCAGTGAGTAAGCACACCCCCACACCCCCTTCCCTCTCCTGCCCCCAGGGCTTACACGGCAAGAGGCGCGTTGCTACAGCCCAGGAACGAAAGGGCCCTTGCCTGACTCACTCCCTGGCTCCCAATTTGCTCTCATGAATAATACTGAGCAGCATGCTTAGTGGCACTCTGCCCCAGCGCTATGTAAAACCAATGATATCCTCCTCTGATGTGGATCCTCCTGAGGACGCATGATGAGATGAGGGTCATTCTTGCACATTTTCAATTTTTTTTATTCAAGTGGGTTAGTTGATGCATCTGAATGCTCATTTCCATGAGCGGGGAACAGGAATGAGGAGAGAGGAGATCCTGAGGGGATGCCAGTTAGATCTTAATCAGTTACAGCACTGAGACATTGATGTCTGAATCACAGAGGAGAGAGAGAGAAAGAGAGAGAGAGAGAGTGACAGAGAGAGAGAAGAGGATAGAGTGTGTGTGAGAGAGAGTGCGAGAGACAGAGAGTGACAGAGAGAGATAGGGAGAGGGAGAAGAGAGAGGACAGGGGAGAGAGAAGAGAGAGAGTGGCAGAGAGCTGGCATGATGAGGAAACAGAAGAACTCTGTTTACTAATGGCTAACCGAGCTCCCTCTACTGACGATATAAATCTGAACGTGCACATAAACAAATTAAATACATTTTTATTTGTCACATGTGCCGAACACAACAGGCTTAGACCTTACTGCGAAATGCTTTTTTGGGCCGTCCTCTGACACAGCCTAGTATACAGGTCCTGAATGGCAGGAAGCTTGGCCCCAGCGATGTACTGGACCGTATTCACTACCCTCTGTAGCGCCTTACAGTCGGATGCTGAGCAGTTGCCATACCAGGCGGTGATGCAACCGGTCAGGATGCTCTCGATGGTGCAGCTGTATAACTTTTTGAGAATCTGGGGACCCATTCCAAATCCTTTCAGTACCCTGAATAGGCGTTGTCGTGCCCTCTTCACGACTGTCTTGGTGTGTTTAGACCATGATAGTTTGTTGGTGATGTGGACACGAAGGAACTTGAAGCTCATGACCCACTCCACTACAGCCCCGTCGATGTGAATGGAGGCGTGTTCGGCCCTCCTTTTTCTGTAGTCCAGGATCAGCTCCTTTGTCTTGCTCACATTGAGGTAGATCTCTGACCTCCTCCCTATAGGCTGTCTCACCGTTGTCGGTGATCAGGCCTACCACTGTTGCATCGTCAACAAACTTAATGATGGTGTTGGAGTCATGCTTGGCCACGCAGTTGTGGGTGAACAGGGAGTACAGGAGGGGGTTGAGCATGCACCCCTGAGGGGCCCCAGTGTTGAGGATCAGAGTGGCAGGTGAGTTGTTGCCTACCCTTACCAACTGTGGCCTGCCCGTCAAGAAGTCCAGGATTTAGTTTTCAGAGGGAGATGTTTAGTTCCAGGGTCCTTAGCTTAGTGATGAGCTTTGTGGGCACTATGTTGTTGAACGCTGAGCTGTAGACAATGAACAGCATTCTCACATAGGTGTTCCTTTTGTCCAGGTGGGAAAGGGCAGTGTGGATTCCAATTGAGATTGCATCATCTGTGGATCTGTTGGGGCAGTATGCGAATTGGAGTGGGTCTAGGGTTCCGGGATGATGGTGTTGATATGAGCCATGGCCAGACTTTCAAAGCACTTCATGGCTACCTACGTGAGTCCTACAGGGCGGTAGTCATTTAGGCAGGTGGTCTGCTTGAAACATGTAGGTATTACAGACTCGGTCAGGGAGAGGTTGAAAATGTCAGTGTAGACACTTGCCTGCTGGCCAGTGCATGCTCTGAGTACACGTCCTGGTAATCCGTTTTGCCCCGCGGCCTTGTGAATGTTGACCTGTTTAACCTGTTATGGCTAGGGGGCAGTATTTTCACGGCTGGATAAAAAACGTACCCGATTTAATCTGGTTACCACTCCTACCCAGTAACTAGAATATGCATATACTTATTACATATGGATAGAAAACACCCTAAAGTTTCTAAAACTGTTTGAATGGTGTCTGTGAGTATAACAGAACTCATTTGGCAGGCAAAAACCTGACAAGGTTTCAGGCAGGAAGTGGTCTGTCTGACAAGGTGTCGTTCTTCTTGTCTCTGTTTATTGAAGAGTGAGGATCTTAGCTGTCCCGTGACACTTCCTATGGCTGCCATAGGGTCTCAGAAGGCGGCAAAAAGCTGAATCGTGGCTTTGCAGGCTCTGGCTGAAACAAAGTAGCGCGTTTGGGTAGTGGCTGGTTACAGTACTGTGAGACTCAGGCTCGTGCCCGCGTCGACCGAAAGCTCTGTTTACTTTCCTCTGTTTAGCTAAAAGGAGATTCCCGGTCGGAATATTATCGCTTTTTTACGAGAAAAATGGCATAAAAATGGATTTTAAACAGCGGTTGACATGCTTCGAAGTACGGTAATGGAATATTTAGATTTTTTTTGTCACGAATTGCGCCATGCGCACGACCCTGATTTACCATTTCAGATAGTGTCTGGGACGCACGAACAAAACGCCGCTATTCGGATATAACGATGGATTATTTTGGACCAAACCAACATTTGTTATTGAAGTAGCAGTCCTGGGAGTGCATTCTGACGAAGACAACAAAAGGTAATCAAACTTTTATAATAGTAAACCTGATATTGGTGAGTGCTAAACTTGCCGGGTGTCTAAATAGCTAGCCCGTGATGCCTGGGCTATGTACTTAGAATATTGCAAAATGTGCTTTCACCAAAAAGCTATTTTAAAATCGGACATATCGAGTGCATAGAGGAGTTCTGTATCTATAATTCTTAAAATAATTGTTATGCTTTTTGTGAACGTTTATCGTGAGTAATTTAGTAAAATGTTAGCAAATTCCTCCGGAATTGCTAGTTCTGAACGTCACATGCTAATGTAAAAAGCTGTTTTTTGATATAAATATGAACTTGATTGAACAAAACATGCATGTATTGTATAACATAATGTCCTAGGTGTGTCATCTGATGAAGATCATCAAAGGTTAGTGCTGCATTTAGCTGTCTTCTGGGTTTTTGTGACATTATATGCTAGCTTGAAAAATGGGTGTCTGATTATTTCTGGCTTGGTACTCTGCTGACATAATCTAATGGTTTGCTTTCGCTGTAAAGCCTTTTTGAAATCGGACAGTGTGGTTAGATAAAGGAGAGTCTTGTCTTTAAAATGCTGTGAAATAGTCATATGTTTGAAAAATTGAAGTTTTTGTATTTTTGAGGAGTTTGTATTTCGCGCCACGCCCATCATTGGATATTGGAGCAGGTGTTCCGCTAGCGGAATGTCTAGATGTAAGAGGTTAAAGGTCTCGCTCACATCGGCTACGGAGAGCGCGATCACACAGTCATCCAGAACTGCTGGTGCTCTCATGCATGCTTCAATGTTGATTGCCTAGAAGGGAGCATAAAAGGGATTTAGCCCATCTGGTAAGCTCACGTCACTGGGCAGCTCGCGGATGGGTTTCCCTTTGTAGTCCATAATAGTTTGCAAGCCCTGCCACATCCAACAGGCATCACAGCCGTATTATTATGATTCAATCTTGGTCCTGTATTGACGCTTTGCCTGTTTGGTGGTATGTCTAAGGACATAGCGGGATTTCTTATAAGCATCCAGATTAGTGTCCCGCTCCTTTAGCTTGGTGCGGATGTTGCCTGTAATCCATGGCTTCTGGTTGGGATATGTACTTACGGTCACTGTGGGGACGACGTCGTTGATGCACTTATTGATTAAGCTGGTGACTGAGGTGGTATACTCGTCAATGCAATTTGACGAATTCCGTAACATATTCCAGTCTGTGCTAGCAAAACAGTCCTGTAGCTTAGGATCCTCGTCATCTGACCACTTCGGTGTTTATTGAGTCACTGGTACTTTGTGATTTAGTTTTTGCATGTAAGCAGATATCAGGAGGATAGGATTATGGTCAAATTTGCCAAATGGAGGGCAAGGGAGAGCTTTGTATGTGTCTTTGTGTGTGGAGTAAAGGTGGTCTAAAGTTTTTTGGTCCTCTCGTTGCACATGTGACATGCTTGTAGATATTAGGTAAAACAAATTTAAGTTTGACTGCATTAAAGTTCCCGGCCACTAGGAGCGTCGCTTCTTGATGAGCATTTTCTTGTTTGCTAATGGTCTTATACAACTCATTGAGTGCGGTCTTAGTGCCAGCATCAGTTTGTGGTGGTAAATAGACAGCTACGAAAAATATAGATGAAAACTCTCTTGGTAGGTAGTGTGGTCTACATCTTATCATGAGGTACTCTACCTCAGGTGAGCAATACTTTGAGACTTCACTAAGATTAGACATCGCGCACCAGCTGTTATTGACAAATAGACACACACCACTAACCCTCGTCTTACCGGAGGTCGGTGTTCTGTCTTGTGGATGCATGGAAAAGCCAGCCAACTGTACATTATCCGTGTCATCGTTCAGTCATGACTCGGTGAAACATAAGATACTACAGTTTTTAATGTCCCGTTGGTAGGATAGTCTCGAACGGAGCTCATCCAGTTTATTCTCCAGTGATTGCACGTTGGCCAATAGAACGGATGGTAGAGGCGGGTTACCCACTCGCCGACGAATTCTCACAAGGCACCCGGATCTACGCACCTTGTATCTCAGTCTTTTCTTCATGCGAATGATGAGGCTTTGGGACTGGTCCAGGAACAACAGTATATCCTTTGCATTCTGATATCCAGAAGGTATTTTTTGTCATAAGAGACGGTAGCAGAAACATTATGTACAAAATAAGTAACAAACAATGCGAAAAAACACACAAAATAGCACAATTGGTCAGGAGCCTGTAAAACGGCAGCCATCCCCTCCAGCGATATTCTAAAATCTCACATATTGGTCATGACGACCTTATAACAAACATACATCTGACAACATTCGGACTGACATTCTTTGGAAAAAAATTCTAAAGTACACTACAGAGAATGTTTAATGACAACTATGAGTGTGCATCTCTTCCAGTTCAAAGTATGAATCAGAGCTTGTTTTGTTGACATGAGTCTCCCTCAAGGTAAAAGACTAGAAGAGTCAGATCAAAATAAGTCATCACAAACACCAAACCAAAAGTTATGAGTATCTGGGTACAAAAGGACTGTGTACAGTGACTAACAATTCTCTCATAGGACAAGACTCAAAGGACAGTCTGACAAACATGCCTATGATAGGCCAGTCAATTTGAGCCTGTGAGTCTGATTGGTGCAGGGAGATCAGGTGAGATTAATGCTGTAGGTCCTATTGGATCCAGCAGGTAGGGATGAACAGGGAGATTTTGTGGAATAGAAGAGGCTGGATGATATAACAGACATCCTTAAGAACATCCATGTGGCGTGCAGCACCAAGGCTTCAGCTGGGGGAGTAGATGCAAGCAGTTGACAGAGAATCACCGTGAGCATTAATTGACTATAAATGGATAAATGTATCGGGGAGACACATGTTTCTTGCTCGTTTTTGAAGAAACAAGCCTGAAACAATGAACAAAGACTGTTGACATCTAGAGGAAGCCATAGGAATTGTAATCTGGGAGCTGGAATTACATAGAACACATAGCTTTCCATTATAAGAGCCTGGGAGGTCAACAACAAAAAATCCTGGTTGGTTTTTCTTTGGAATTTCGCTTGCTATATCAATTGTGTTATAGTCTCAGACATTATTTGAACATTTCTAGAACCTTCAAAGTGTTTTCTATCCAATGTTATCAATTATATGCATATCCTGGCTTCTGGGCCTGAGTAACAGGCAGTTTACTTTGGGCACGCCAGTCAAGCGGAAATTCAGGAAAATAGACCCTAGCTCTAGGAAGTTAAGAACATCCATGTGGTGTGCAGCACCAAGGCTTCAGCTGGGGGAGTAGATGCAAGCAGTTGACAGAGAATCTCCTTGAGCATTAATTATAGATGGTTAAAATGGTTAAATGTATCGGGGAGACACATGTCCTTTTCAATGCAAGTTAGGGGTTATGGAAAAACGTATTGATGGTTAACCTTACAGATACTGTATGGTAGCTGCCTCTTTTTATATTGTTGTCAATTAAATATGGCGTGCTCAAAACAGGCAGCCACAGAAACAACAAAAAGGTGTACAGGAATAATTTATTAAACATTGCAAATATATAAGCTGCATTTTTTGTTGTTAAAGAATTGTGCAGCCACAGAAACAAAAAGCTATGAAGAGTTAGCCATAGTAGCTAGAGGCTGTCACGAGAATAGGGCAAATCAAAGTCCTGGGGTTAAAAGGGATTGTGCGTCAGATAACTAGACATCATTGCCTTCCCTCCCATTCACAGCCATTCTCTGATGCTTCAGGAAACATGCCCTTCTCTCTTTCCCCTCCCTCTCCTTTCTACCGCTCCCTCTCCCCCACCCTCTCCACTTGCTTCACAGGCAGGGCTACTCCATCTTGAGTAAGCATACTGCAGCAGAGTCCTCTCTAATACCACAGTGGGAGACAGAGCCAGGTAGCCTGCTTTTTTTTGCGTGCGTGCGTGCGTGCGTGTGTGCGTGTGTGCGTGTGGTGCGTGTGTGCGTGTGTGGTGTGTGTGTGTGTGTGAGACCAAGCATTGGAACCTGCCCTTCAAAAATGCAGGTGTCCCGGTCAGAGAACACCTGAAATTGTCCCCAACAGGAGGGGTGGATTCTAGGGGACACACAGGACACTGTCCTCATCAGTCAGTGATATTACCAACAGGACCCAACCTCACAACAATATAATAACTGAGGGTACACAAGATTGGCGGAAATGCACTAGGACAATGATGACAGCAAGCTGCATTCAGGCTATTCTTTACTCTACTCACTGCAAAAATAGGCTACACTAATATTTATTTATATTTCAGGTGTTCTCTGACTGGGACACCTGCATTTTTTATTGGCTTAATGTGATATACATTAAGACAATTTACATTTTTGGTTAACTTATCTAAATAAATGCAATCTAAATAAAAAATAATGTTTATTTCTGTCTGGATGGTGTGCCTCAGTCATTCTCTGGTCATCCCTCCCTTCCTCTGTCATGTCTGCTTACATAGTGACAGGAGACGTTAGCTCTGCAAAGCTATACTACCAAGTGGACATAAACGTATTCAGACCGTTTAGTGCTCAGGATTAATCAAATTATAATTTAATCATCTGATCAAACAGCAATTAGCATAATCACTTCTGGGGAAGGCCTGATAGAATGGAGACTAAAACAGATTTGACCCAGAGCTAGCAACACTTTAATGAGATATTTGTGGAGAATCTTTGAAAATGTTACACATTTCTGCTACATAAATTGTGCCGATTTTTTTTGTATACTAATCAGGGCTTGTCGGATATGCCTCAACGCATCTAATAGTCAGCCGAGCAACTAACAATCACTGGCTGAATAAGACAAACAGGCATCACTTCACACACTGAAACAATAAAACACACTAACCTTGTGTGTTGCTTCGTTTCAATTGGATTTATTTAAATGTGCTAATTTAATGCATTATACTCATAAGAGAAAAAAAAAGAAAAAAAAAAGGTGTCATGTGATTTACAAATGTAAAGGAGGGACCTGTACCCCCCGCACACTGACTCGGTACCGGTACCCCCTGTATATAGCCTCGTTATTGTTATGTCATTTTCTTGTGTTACTTTTACATTTTATTACATTTTTTTACTTTAGTTTATTTAGTAAATATTTTCTTAACTCTATTTATTGAACTGCATTGTTGGTTAAGGGCTTGTAAGTAAGCATTTCAAGGTAAGGTTGTATTCAGAGCGCTTGACAAATAAAATTTGATTTGATATAGCTCTTTCGTTAGAAGCATTTCTGTGGACTGAAGACAATGGAAACATCTGACAAAAATCATTCAAACTGGCTACACATCTTTTTTGCTTTTTCCATAATATTGGTGCAATACGATAACAATGTATAGCATTGTCTTTAATGGGCTGCATTGTATTGCAATATATTGTATTCAAGGTTATCAACTCTAATGTTATTCACCTACAGAAAAAGAAGAGTGTGATCTGTGTAGATGCATAAACCACCTCACCTGCCTCCCACGTCAACTCAGGAGATCAATCACTTTTGCATAGCGGGATACCTGTCCCATGTGTTATAAATGAGCTTGACCTGGTGTGAGCGTGCGTGTGTGTAGAAAACCACAAAGCCTGAGTCTTTCTGTAGAGGTCATTTGGTACTCCTTCCATTACCCCTGTGACAGACTTTAAAAATGGTCTCCCAAAAATAGCTCTGCAGTGTGTGTGTATGTGCACCACATTACATATAGAAACCCACCAGGCAGGAACCTCTTCACCTGGCAACCCCTGTCTCCAGATCTGGCGACCTGGACACAGCCCTTATCTCAGGAAGGACTGTTGGCACTGTTGTTCTAATGCTTGTTCAAAATAGCAGATAAGTCTATAGTACAGTACCATGGTGATGTCCCAGAGGGCAAGAGTGAGCATGTGAGAACAAATCAAGACTTTAGCCGGAAACTTTATATGTCAACTGATGCTCAAGTTGGATTATGGATATATGGATTAAATGTCCATGGCCAAGTCTACAGTATACTGTAGGCTATGTGTGTGTTGGCTTCAGCACCAGTCCCTTTTTGACCTGACATGGTATATGACATACCCTCAAAGTCAATACAACTCATCCTGTATACTCAACTCATCCTAAAATATGTACCTTTCAGGTCTCAATCTATAATGATATTGTAGCTGAAGGGGTATGCTGTATCTCAAAGGAAAAAGAGGGCCTATGAACAAGGAAAGCATTCCTTTCGCTAGATAAAATCTCAGACAACATTGACAAACTGGTAGTTCTGAGAAATACATGCTGCACAGTACAACAATCAAATGTAAGAAAAAAAGTCCAAGCAGGACACTTGTCTTGTGAATATACAGTAGGGCCCACAGTATCCCCACTTGTAGGCTAGCTGTGCCACATTAAGATCAGCTCCTGCCTTCCTGAAGGGTCAGGGCATTAGCCTACTGCCCCACTTTAACATGGAAACACTAGCATGCCAGCTAAGTGGAAAACAAATGACATAGGCTATCTACTAACTACTGTTGTTTTATTCATTCACAGATATAAAACACCACCTACCAGGAAGAACCTGTGAGTGTGCATGTGCGTGCATGTGGGAACCTTGTGTAATAGTTTACTTCCTTACAGTGTGTCAAATACCAGTGTGTAACACATGCTGACTCATTCTCTCTCTCTTTATCTCTCTCTTTGCTTAGTTGCACTCCATCATCTCCTTAAGCATTCTGGCCTGGGTTAAAAGAAACAGTTAACATTTCAATGTGCACACATTACCATATGGTTCAGTCTGTTCTGGATATAACAGCCAACTCCAAGCTCAGGGATATGTTAGGAGATGTCATGACATCCATCTTGCACAATGTTTTAGATATTGCAAATACTTGCCATATGCTGATTTTTATGGGAAGGATGTATTTTGTAAGGCTTTATTTTATAGTGCTGTTGGTATTTATCTATTAGGTCATTTTTAGATCAAATGTTTTGCTGTTGGAGGAGTATTATCAAATTTCACTTTATTCTTGTGCGTGTGTGTTTGTTGCGGTGGCTCTGTCATGCAGGCTTGGTTCTACGTGAACTGACAGATATATACCAAAGGACACCACCAGCCAGTTTCCCACTGGCCTGAACATGACCTCCAAACAATGTTGTCTTCTGTTTTTACTAGTTAAATAATAATGATAATGCAATAATAACTGTTTATTTACAAACTGTTCAATGTCTTTCATAAGGTGACATTTAGAAAAGAGAAAAGACCCCAAATCAAATCTATGAGTTGCACAGATGGCGTTTGGAGTGCAGGTTTGTTGATCTTTGATATTTGAAACAATGACTGGAAAGTAATACAGTATCTTGAAAAAAATGGTATCTGTATCTAGTACAGTAGGATTCAAGACAATGGGGATCTGTGTGGGGATATGTGTGTAGATATTCCTGCATTTTCTGATAAACGACATCCATCATTGGCATGTACACTGAATGTACAAAACATTAAGAACACCTTCCTAATATTGAGTCCCCCCCCAACCCATTTTTGCCCTCAGAACAGCCTCAATTCGTCGAGGCATGGACTCTACAAGGTGTCGAAAGCGTTCCACAGGGATGCTGGCCCATGCTGACGCCAATGCTTCCCACAGTTGTGTCATGTTGGCTGGATGTCCTTTGGGTGGTGGACCATTCTTGATACACACGGGAAACTGTTGAGCGTGGAAAAACTCATCAGCGTTGCAGTTCTTGATACAAGCCGGTGTGCCTGGCACCTACTACCATACCCCATTTAAAGGCACTTAAATCTTTTGTCTTGCCAAATCACCATCAGCACAAATACACAATCCATGTCTCAATTGTCTCAAGGCAACTGAGACAATCCTTCTTTAACCTGTCTTTTCCCCTTCATCTACACTGATTGAAGTGCATTTAACAAGTGACATCAAAAAGGCATCATAGCTTTCACCTGGATTCACCTGGTCAGTCTAAGTCTATGTCATGGAAAGAGCAGGTGTTCTTAATGTTTTGTATAATTACAGGTACATTTACACTCAAAATATAATTGCCCTTTACTTCCACTCACCTGCCCCCATATACAATGACAAAAACACAGCACACAATTACTAAGTCAACATGTCTGTTATGATAACACCAAACCTGGGTCTCTCTCTGTGGAGATCTCCCAGATGGGTTGATTAAAATCTCTGTGGTCATGACAGCTTTATCAAGGTTAATCCTGTAGCCTGGTTCCCTAGGCTATTCCTGTTCGAAACGAGCAGTCTAACTGATAGTGACAGCTATTCAGATGCCAGGCCTAGGATAGCTTTAATCTTCTAAATAGGAATCCTCTTGTAGGCCAGCATAGATTAAGGCATTTTCCACATTGGAAGTCTTACTACTGAATGTGTGTTTGAATAAGATGAAAGACACAATTTGGTTATGTTCTGATGGCAAAACACTACTGTCTGTCTGAAAGGTGGTCGGGTGAATCCACACTGAGATGGTTCATGTCTGAATTAGCCGAGGTAGGGGGCAAATCTCTCTCTCACACACACACACACACACACACACACACACACACACACACACACACACACACACACACACACACACACACACACACACACACAGAGACACACACACACACACACACACACACACACACACACACACACACACACACACACACACACACACACACACACACACACACACACACACAGTGATACTGAGTGCCAATTGAGGAGCATTGTTGTATATTTGCACTGCTTATTAGTGTCCAATTGAGCATGTGTCATATTTGCCCCCTGGCATTGCTGAGCAAAAACAACATTATGCCATTTCCCCAGTCTGTCTCTCCATGGATAGATCTGTTGTTCCCAGTACATTTAATACTGATGCAACAGCACTGGAAAAGTGTCATTGACATCAACACTACAATGCTTTTTACTCGTTGCAACTGTGAATTGTTTATGATTGCAAATTGTATCCAAAGACAAGATGAGTTTGCATCTCAGTCTTAAAAACGGAAAGCAGCAAATATATGCAACAGAAAGAGCCCTGCAGATTCTGCAGATTTACATTGTCAAATGTCAGGCTGTAGTTAAAAAAAAGAAAACATGATCTAACACCTTGTTAATAAATTGCTCCATACCTTTGCATAACTCAAATACTATAAATACACAATCTAATACAAGATCTAAACCAAACAAATAGACATGAACCAAACTATTACTGATTGCGGTAGTCAGTCCTGGAAAAACAACAGAAATCTGGGAATAACGTATCAGAACGACCGACAACTTACCACCAGAATAACATCTTTAAAACATGCAAAAATAACCTTCACATATCCTTTCTCTGTCTACAAAAATATCATAGAGCTGCAGGAGTGACTGGTCTAATCTGTGGGGAAGCACTTCCGGGGTCACCTGCACAGAGTGCGGCCTTGCTCAGACCCAGCCCACACTGCGCCAACACTCATTATCCACGTTTCCATAGAGACCACCTCAGGAGCATGTGCTGCTAGACCAGAACCCTAAAAGCCGTTATGTCTGGAATCCAATCTCGATCACTCTCCGTCTCTCTCTCTCTCTGCCCAGAAGAGCTAGGCTACACATTGTACTATTCTTATATAGGATAGTGCTGGTGATGTGGACGCTGGTTGGACATTCAAAAAAATACAAATCAGGAAGAAATAGAGCAATATGCAAAGTAGCCTGATATCATAAGAAACACAGCAGTATAAGACCTTTTCAATCTATGACCTATCAGCCATATCTATGATTTATTGATTTAAAAAACATAATTTTGAAAGAAAAAAAGCATGTAAAATGAAATAATATTGTATTGTATATTATTGTGTGCCATTCCTGCCCACAAAACAATAATTTCAATAACCTCAAAGATTGACAACGTGACTCTTGCATAAACTTAATCTGTTAACAAAACACAGATCATCAACATCAGCCATAGACTCTGGATGTATCATATCCACAGTGGTGTTTTCATTCAAAGTTTCCATGCTGAATGCTTCAGGAGCAGCCATTTTACAATGCCGAAGCCTGCATGGTCAAAACACACCATGTGAAGCTGTTCAAAAGCTAAGAGAGAGATAGTGCTCTCAGCTCACACAAGGGTTTATTGTAGCACATAATGGATTGATATTTGAAATGGACATCATACTATGGAACAGGGGCTCTCTCTAGAACCAGTCAGTCCTGCCTCAGTTGTGTTAAAATGCATTTGTACATGTCCCTCACTGCATCACTGTATTTTCTGTGGCAAACCACTACCTCATTCAGCCCTTCAACATTGCCACAAAATGGTTTTTCTGTCATCTTTGGTTGACGCATCTCTCTCCCCTCAGTTTACATGCATCTGTCCACTTTAATATTAGCCCCCACTCCATCCATCAATCTTTAAAAAGATCCTCTAAATGTCCAATTTGTCTCTGGATTATTTCCCCCCCCCCCCCACCCCCACAAACACCCCCAACCCCTTGTCCTCCTCAACCTCCTTCTCCCCCCCCACCCCCCTCTCTCTCACACACACCCTTCTTGTATTCGCTAAGCGTTCAGGCAGCCCCAACCCAAAAGCACATTTGCCTCTTATCAAATCCACATTTTTAAGGAATTACAGGCCAATCACCTTTGCATTGTGTAACACAAAGGGATTGTGTTCAACTGTTTCAGGGGGAACACAGGGAAATGGGCGACAAGGGGCTTGCCTCAACTGTTTTTTTAGATCCTGATGCCTCCATGTTTGTACTTCTAATATGGTGGGTGTAGCTCCATAAAAAAAATACAGCATAAACTGAGTTGTTTCCTTTTTTTCAGTATTATCTCACAGGATACCTTCTGATTTTATGGAAATAAAGAGATTATCTTATGCACATATTAATTCAGTTAATCAATGGAATATTTTAGTAAATTGTATTCTCATATAAAACATTAATTGGCCTATTAAATTTCCCATAGCAAATAAGCATGTTTTTTCCCTTATGAAAACCCTTTTAAAATATCAATATACCCTATGTGCCTAGGGGAAATCATTGCATTTTATTGTCACAATTAAGTGGCACACTATTTAAGTGTAATTCACATGTGATTATGCTGTTATGAATGAATATAATTCCTAATTGTATTGATGTGAATATGCAAATGAGCTACGATAATTACTAATTGGAAATAATAAAAATAAAACAACATCTGATATTACTTTAAACATGAAGTTACACTTCCCCAAAAAGTGTTTTATCAAAATATACAATCACACTCAATTTCATTAGATAAAAATATGGGGATAAAGTACAATTACACCAAATTGAAATAAGGTTACTTATTATTGAAGTGTAACCTGCGAAATGTATCAAAACGATACCAGCATTTAGTTCATATTTTCCTATCAAGCCATCGCCATATACTGTAGCCTATGCACTATTACACTATTCTAGAAATGTCTTACTATAAAATATTATGTTAATCGCCCTAAAGAACAAAGTAGAGTCTAGTTTTTATTCAGTGTTTTTAAATCAGTGTTTTCACATAGTTGTATCCAACTATAGGTATTAGGTAGCCAAATTAACCGGGATGTGACTGGCAGGCTCAGCTCAGCCAGCACTGCTTCTGCTGCCCAATCCAACCGCTCTCCAACTGGGCTCTCAGGACATACCAACAACTATTTAGTATATCATTTTACCACAAAATAAATAATATTATTCCGCAAATAATTAAGATGGGCTATATCTGGTAAGTTTTGCTCAGAGGAAAATTAACATTAAATTAACATTTCCAGAGCATGTCTTTAATGAAGTTCATTTTAAATAGCACAACTTACCATTCAAGATGCACTGGAAAAAGATGACAGCCAATATCCACATGCCCCGCACCGTTCAATATCCAAGCTATGCTTTTTCTTTTTTTCACTCCACACACTTTCTTCCTTAAGTTTTCTTTATATTTCTTCAATATGCCAATTGCAATGGACGATGGTCTGTACAAATCAGTATCTCTCTCTCTCTTTCTCTCTCTTCGCGTTGGGAAGAGGAGGTATGAGCGTCTGGTGATTGTCTTATGATAAGAGCTTAGATCCAACTGTACGTCTCTCTTGAAGTGGCCACGCCGTGCCTTAGTGCAGCCTTCCCCGCTTCTGGGCGCGATGCTCTGCGGGGTACATGTGGGTCTCGCCTCCTTGAGCTCTGGTCCAGGTGAGTGCGGTTGAGTCAGAGCGGAGACTGGAGGCTGAAGACGCATACGACACGAGGAGGGACAAGCGCAATATGCACAGGTGGAATTCCCAAATTAAATTCAAAGAAAATAAAGAATTAAGTTAAAACAATTCGAATTAGTCTACAAAATAAAGAAAACACTATGAATAAATAATGAGACCAAAAAGTTTCCAGTGAAAAAAAATGCATACATTTGGATTGGATAAAAAAATTACGTATGAATTTGTAAGCAGGAAGCAATAGTTAGCTGTACTGAAAACTCATTCCCTTTTCGCCGCCTCTCTCCATCCAGCAAGCAACAAGCACACGCATCTTCTCGCAGCCGTACAAATCACACTGGTCCCTGCGCTAACCTTCCCTGGCTCAGAGCATTATGGAATAACTCTCGCCTCCTCCTCCGCGGCCGCTTTTCTTCTTCATTGCCTTAAAGGTGCAGCAGTTCGCCACTCCATCCCTTGTGCTGAGCGCTAGATTGCATACAGGGCTTGCCTCCACTCTTTATGAGAGAGAGGATACCAAGGTGTCCATCATGGGTATATAAGGACATTATTATTGCTTACATTAAAATACTCAAGTTATAATTAGGCCAATGATTGTTGTAGATGCTATGGCTAGGATATGGGGTGATGAGAAAGGCGTGATACACACCTGGCTAGACTGACATTCATTTTAGAAAAAAAAATAACGAAATGATCTTAATTGGAGGACATCAAATCATGTCCTTTAATGTGTTAATGTCTTTTTTAATGTGCCCCGCGGGAGTGTTGGGATTCAGCCAGCCTTTGACTGCATTCATCAATTGACCTTGACGAATATGAGCAGAGGCCTCCCTTGCAGTAGGGGCATCGACAGCGGCCATGTCAGGAACCACGTGCATCTAACCGACTAGGGAGACCAAACATAAGATTGGAAATGTATCCTTTTGCCGATAGCTATGATACTACACACTCAAAATGGTCACTGAATAGATGGATAAGAATAGCCTCTACTGCAGCTTGTTAATGTGGAAGTAGGCTATCATAGCCTACTCCCCTCAACCTCTCTCTTACCAGCAAAAAAACAAACATGTTTTCTTCTGTCATGTGCCGCACACCTTCTCATGGTTTCCCTCATGTCACGTGAAAATGAGGGTCGTGAATATGTCCTTTCAAGGCTGTGAGTTAACCTATTGAACAAAATGCATTGGTGTTGAAAGAAAAATAGCCACGTGAATGTAATTTCCTATAACGGAAGGGCATCTTTTGATTTGTCAAGATAATCAAACAGAAATTAAAATAGATTTAGCGTAACATACAGTGCCTTCGGAAAGTATTCAGACCCATTGACTTTTCCCACATTTTGTTACCTCACAGCCTTATTCTAAAATGTATAAAACATTGTTTTATCTTCAGCAATCTATAAACAATATCCCATAATGACAAAGCCAAAAACAGGTTGGTTAAAAATAGAAATACCTTATTTACATACTGTACAGTACCAGTCAAAATAATTAGACACACCTACTCATTCAAGGCTTTTTCTTTATTTTTACTATTTTCTACATTGTACAATAATAGTGAAGACATCAAAACTATAAAATAACACATATGGAATCATGTAGTAACAAAAAAAGTGTTAAACAAATTCAAATATATTTTAGATTCTTCAAAATAGCCACCCTTTGCCTTGATGACAGCTTTGCACACTCTTGGCATTCTCTCAACCAGCTTCACCTAGAGTGTGTTTCCAACAGTCTCAAAGGAGTTCCCACATATGCTGAGCACTTGTTGGGTGCTTTTCCTTTACTCTGCGGTCTAACTCTTCCCAAACCATCTCAATTGGGTTGAGGTCGGGTGATTGTGGAGGCCAGGTTATCTGATGCAGAACTCCATCACTCTCATTCTTGGTCAAATAGCCCTTACACAGCCTGGAGGTGTCCCACTAAGCGCAAACCAGATGGGATGGCGTATCTCTGCAGACTGCTGTGGTAGCCATGCTGGTTAAGTGTGCCTTGAATTCTAAATAAATCACTGACAGTGTCACCAGCAAAGCACCCCCACACCATCGCACCTCCTCCTCCATGCTTCACTGTGGGAACCACACATGCTGAGATCATCCATTCACCTACTGTGCGTCTCACAAAGACACGGCGGTTGGAACCAAAAATCTCAAATTTGGACTCATCAGACAAAAGGACAGATTTCCACCGGTCTAATGTCCATTGCTCGTGTTTCTTGGCCCAAGCAAGGCTTCTTATTATTGGTGTCCTTTAGTAGTGATTTTTTTTGCAGCAATTCGACCATGAAGGCCTGATTCACACAGTCTCCTCTGAACAGTTGATGGTGAGTTGTGTCTGTTACATGAACTCTGTGAAGCATTTATTTGAGCTGCAATTTCTGATGCTGAACTTAACCTCTACAGCAGAGGTAACTCTGGGTCTTCCTTTCCTGTTGCAGTCCTCATGAGAGCTAGTTTCATCATAGCACTTGATGGTTTTTGCAACTGCACTTGAAGAAACTTTCAAACTTTCAAACATTTCAAACATTTTTTGAAATGTTCCGCATTGACTGACTTTCAGGTCTTAAAGTAATGATGGACTGTCGTTTCTCTTTGCTTATTTGAGCTGTTCTTGCCATAATATGGACTTGGTCTTTTACCAAGTAGGGCTATCTTCTGTATACCCCCCCACCTTGTCACAACACAACTGATTGTCTCAAACGCATTAAGAAGGAAAGAAATTCCACAAATTAACTTTTAAGAAGGCACACCTGTTAATTGAAATGTATTCCAGGTGACTACCTCATGAAGCTGTTTGAGAGAATGTCACGAGTGTGTAAAGGTGTCATCAAGGCAAAGTGTGGCTATTTGAAGAATCTCAAATGTAAAATATATTTGATTTAACACTTTTTTGGTTACTACATGATTCCACATGTGTTATTTCATTGTTTTGATGTCTTCACTATTATTGTACAATGTAGAAAATAGTAAAAATAAAGAAAAACCCTTGAATGAGTGCGTGTCCAAACTTTTGTCTGGTACTGTAAGTATTCAGACCCTTTTCTATGAGACTCGAAATTGATCTCAGGTGCATCCTGTTTGCATTGATCATCCTTGAGTTGTTTCTACAACTTGATTGGAGCACCTGTGGTAAATTCAATTAATTGGACATGATTTGGAAAGGCACACACCTGTATATATAAGGTCCCACAGTTGACAGTGCATGTCAGAGCAAAAACCAAATCGAGACATGATGTCACATATACTCCCTCTCCGGCCTCTAGGTCATCAGGCTGCTGATTAACCCGCACACCTGTCACCATCGTCTCGCGTACCTGTGCCTAATGCCACTCACCTGGACTCCATCAGCTCCTTGATTATCTTCCCTATATCTGTCACTCCCCTTGGTTCTTTCCTCAGGTGTTATTGACTCTGTTTCATGTCGGTGCGGTGTTTGTGTTTCGTGTTTATTGTTGTGGTTATTTATTAAAACACTCCCTCCCTGTACTTGCTTCCCGACTCTCAGCGCACTTGTTACACATGATCTCTTTCATGGACAGTCTCGCAAAAAGAAGCATTTTTGCATTGTAACTATCCGCTATTCAAAGTGCGCTGAACAAATTAAGTGAATCGTTCACAAACATTGGCAGATTCTAAGATCCGATGACAGTATCGGTAATGTGCTTTCGGACCCTCCCTTGGTTGTATTCTCGCAGGGCAGAAATGTCAGAGATCAATTGTAAACTCTGATTTACCACCGAAACAAATCCCTGCACATTGTCTGTTTGCACCTCTACCAGATCGAAACTACAAGTGTAATGGATGTGCTCAATGCAATAGCACTTACAAATGTAGATCCTTCAAACACCCCCAAACAGGGAAACAGATCCAAATCAAAGGTGTTATCACATGCTCCACTAAGACATGTATCTTATAACTTGTCCTTGTGGTAAACATTATGTGGGTAAAACAAAGCGCAAATTCTTTTTGGAAGCGAACCACTCGATTTCGTCCCTATGTTATATCGGCATCGAACATGTCACCCTCCCTAGGAGAGAGGGTGACCTCGACAATTTATTTTTAAAACGAGAGGCTGCCTGGATCTTTAATTTATAGACCATTGCTCCCTTCGGTCTCAACGTAGACTTTGATCTGAAGCCATTCTTGTGATTATTGTGATTTTGCTATTCATTGTAAATGTTTGTAGGCCTATGTAGCCAAATTGTATCTATTATCGTATGCTATCCATTCATGTTTTTGTATGTTCTTTGACACTTTATAAACTAGTAACCCGCAGTGTTTGTCATTATACCCTGATGAAGACAGCTTGTCTCTCGAAACATTGGTTTTTAGGTTATTCAATTATTGCATCTGAGCTCCTAGAGTGTGCGGCTCTCCTTTTCTTTTTCAAGAGCAAAAACCAAACCATGAGGTCGAAGGAATTGTCCGTGGAGCTCCGAGACCAGATTTGTGTCGAGGCATAGATCTGGGGAAGGGCACCAAAACATTTCAGCAGCATTGAAGGTCCCCAAGAACACAGTGGCCTCCATCATTCTTAAATGGAAGATGTTTGGAACCTCCAAGACTCTTCCTAGAGCTGGCCACCCGGCAAAACTGAGCAGTCAGGGGAGAAGGCCCTTGGTCAGGGCGGTGACCAAGAACCTGAGAGAGTCACTCTTACAGAGCTCTAGCATTCCTCTGTGGAGATGGGTGAACCTTCCAGAAGGACAACCATCTCTGCTGCACTCCAACTATCAGGCCTTTATGGTAGACCGGCCAGATGGAAGCCACTCCTCTGTAAAAGGCACATGACAGCCTTGGAGTTTGCCAAAAGGCATCTAAAGACTCTCAGACAATGAGAAACAAGATTCTCTGGTCTGATGAAACCAATATTGAACTCTTTGGCCTGAATGCCAAGCGGCACGTCTGGAGGAAACCTGGCACTATCCCTACGGTGACCATGTTGGTGGCAGCATCATGCTGGGGGATGTTTTTCAGCAGCAGGAACTGGGAGATTAGTCAGGATCGAGGCAAAGATGAACAGAGTAAAGTACATAGAGATCCTTGATAAAAACCTGCTCCAGAGGACTCAGGACCTCAGACTGGGGCGAAGGTTCACCTTCCAACTGGACAACGAACCTAAACACACAGCCAAGACAATGCAGGAGAGGCTTCGGCCAAGTCTTTGAATGCCTTTGAGTGGCCCAGCCAGAGCCCGGACTTGAACCCGATCGAACATCTCTGGAGTGACCTGAAAATAGCTGTTCAGCGACGCTCCAGATCCAACCTGACAGGGCTTGAAAGGATCTGTAGAGAAGAATGGGAGAAACTCCCCAAATACAGTTGTGCCAAGCTTGTAGCATCGTACCGAAGAAGACTCGAGGCTGTAATCGCTGCCAATGGTGCTTCAACAAAGTACTGAGTAAAGGGTCTGACTACCTATGTAAATGTGATATTTCAGTTTTTATTTATTTGTAGATTAGCAAAAAATGCCCCCCAAAAATGTTTTTGTCTTAATGGAGTATTGTGTGTAGACTGAACACCTGCTCTTTCCATGACATAGACTGACCAGGTGAATCCAGGTGAAACCTATGATCCCTTATTGATGTCAACTGTTAAATCCACTCCAATCAGTGTAGATGAAGGGGAGGAGACAGGTTAAATAAGGATTTTAAAGCCTTGAGACAATTGAGACATGGATTGTGTATGTGTGCAATTCAGAAGGTGAGTCGGCAAGACAAAAAATGTAAGTGCACCCGGCACCTACTACAATACCCCGTTCAAAACGGGGTATTGTAGTAGGTGCCGGGTGCACCGGTTTATGTCAATAACTGCAATGCTGCTGGGGTTTTCACGCTCAACTGTTTCCCGTGTGTATCAAGGATGGTCAACCACCCAAAGGACACCCGGCCAGCTTGACACAACTGTGGAAGCATTGGAGTCAACATGGGACGCTTTCAAAACCTTGTAGAGTCCATGCCCTGACGAATTGAGGCTGTTCTGAGGCCTAGGTTAGGAAGGTGTTCCTAATGTTTGGTATACTTAGTGTACATGCATTAGTCTATAATGTGCACCAACATGGATAGATAGGCCTATGTAGTGCCTGGCAAAAGTATTCATCCCCCTTGGTGTTTTTCCGATTTTGTTGCATTACAACCTGTAATTTAAATTGATTTTCATTTGGATTTCATGTAATGGACATACACAAAATTGTCCAAATTGGTGAAGTGAAATGAAAAATATAAGTGGTGCTTAGATATTTGTTTATTTTACTAGGCAAGTCAGTTAAGAACAAATTCTTTTTTCAATGATGGCCTTAGGAACAGTGGGTTAACTGCCTTGTTCAGGGGCAGAACTACAGATTTATACCTTGTCAGCTTGTGGATTCGATCTTACAACCTTTCAGTTACTAGTCGAACTCTCTAACCACTACGGTACCTGCCACCCCCTTTGTATTCACCCACTTTGCTATGAAGCCCCTAAATAAGATCTGGTGCAACCAACTACCTTCAGAAGTCACATAATTAGTTAAATAAAGTCCACCTATGTGCAATCTAAGTGTCACATGATCTGTCACATGATCTCAGTATATGAAAGGCCCCAGAGTCTGTTATGAAAGGCCCCAGAGTCTGCAACACCACTAAGCAAAGGCCACCACCAAGCAAGCGACACTATGAAGACCAAGGTGCTCTCCAAACAGGTCAGGGACAAAGTTGTGGAGAAGTACAGATGAGGGTTGGGTTATAAAATTATCCAAAACTTTAAACATCCCACGGACCACCATTAAATCCATTATTTAAAAAATGGAAAGAATATGGCACAACAACAAACCTGCCAAGAGAGGGCCGTCAACCAAAACTCATAGACCAGGCAAGGAGAACATTAATCAGAGAGGCAATAAAGAGACCAAAGATAACCCTGAAGAAGCTGCAAAGCTCCACAGCGGAGATGGGAGTATCTGTCCATAGGACCACTTTAAACCATACACGCCACACAGCTGGGCTTTACGGAAGAGCGGCCAGAAAAAGCCATTGCTTAAAGAAAAAAATTTGCAAACACGTTTGGTGTTCGCCAAAAGGCATGTGGGAGACTCCCCAAACATATGGAAGAAGGTACTCTGGTCAGATGAGACAAACATTTTGCTTTTTGGCCATCAAGGAAAACGCTATGTCTGGCGCAAACCCAACACCTCTCATCACCCCGAGAACCCTATCCCCACAGTGAAGCATGGTGGTGGCAGCATCATGCTGTGGGGATGTTTTTCATCGGCAGGGACTGGGAAACTGGTCAGAATTGAAGAAATTATGGATGGTGCTAAATACAGGGAAATTCTTGAGGGAAACCTGTTTCAGTCTTCCAGAGATTTGAGATGAGGACAGAGGTTCAACTTCCAGCAGGACAATGACCCTAAGCATAATGCTAAAGCAACACTCGACTGGTTTAAGGGGAAACATTGAAATGTCTTGGAATGGCCTAGTCAAGCCCAGACCTCAATCCAATTGAGAATCTGTGGTATGACTTAAAGATTTCTGTACACCAGCGGAACCCATCCAACTTGAAGGAGCTGGTGCAGTTTTGCCTTGAAGAATGGGCAAAAATCCCAGTGGCTAGATGTGCCAAGCTTTTGAGACATACCCCAAGAGACATGCAGCTGTAATTGCTGCAAAAGGTGGCCCTACAAAGTATTGACTTTAGGGTGGTGAATAGTTCAAGCTCAAGTTTTCTGTTTTTTTGTCTTATTTCTTGCTTGTTTCACAATAAAACATATTTTGCATCTTCAAAGTGGTAGTCATGTTGTGTACATCAAATGATACAAACCCTCAAAAAATCTATTTTAATTCCAGGTTGTAAGGCAACAATATAGGAAAAATGCCAAGGCGGGTGAATGCTTTCGCAAGCCACTGTATAGCGATCATAGAACTGTGATCTGGAAAAAGAGGCCTGCATTGTTTGTAATGTAAAAAAAACTTGAAATGCATGGATTTTTGTGTATTTGGGAGGCACAGACAACCACTCAATCTTCACAACAGATCAGCACCCTGAACAATACTTTATAATTGAACCTCTGGGATTGCTTCAAAAAATGATGATACGAAAGGCCAGTACAGAGAGAGTAGACATTCTCACAATCAAGATTACACTCCTTTCCATTACATTAATATTCCTTTGATGTGAAGACTTATTTTACTCTAAACATATCAAAATAAAACAATGTAGTTGAGGCAGTTGGAATTGTTCATCACATGGATATTTGTTATACTCTATTACTCTTTTCCATAATCAAGTGCGATATAGTAAGATAAGGATGACAAGGAGGATGATGATGGTGATGTTGATAACATTAACAGAAGTTTCAAGTTTTAATGTCACATGTACTAGTACAGTGACATTCCTTTCTTGCGAACTCAAAACCCAGCATTGCAGTAATCAATAACAATGTAATTCTAGAAAAAAAAAACACGCAAAATAAGAAACTATAAGAGCTATACAATACACTGTTCTATTTAATTATATGTAAACAGTATCAATAGACAACCCTAGAGCAGGGAAACTGTTATTTATTGTCTGTTCAGATTCATCCTGGCCTGCCAGTGTCTTTGTTCATTTTAGTAGGCCAGTTAAACTGCAGCACACTCCACCTTATGCAGCCTCTGTCTCATAGGCTTAGCATCCACATCAGACCTTTAAATGCACTGCACCAGGAATTCAAGGCCTGCCTGTCACTGGCCTTGCAGTGTGTGCTGTGCCTGTGGCCACCCAGACCAAAATAAAACATATCATTAACATTAAGCCTGACTTCAATCATCCCAACCAAAATGGCATACAAGGTCTTCAAATCGTCACTCATGCCTACTAGATTGTAATTTTTCTCCTATTTGTGAGCAGTGTTGGTTTTGGTTATTGTTCTCTCTCTCTCTCTCTCTCTCCCTCCCTCTCTCTCTCTATATATCTCTCTCTCTCTCTCTCTCTCTCTCTCTCTGCAGTGAGGGGTGGGTGTGTGTTGTTCATCCAGTCATGGCATTGTTCTTGGTAATCTGCACAGCTCCAGTCCTTTCTGCCTTTTCCTGGCTGCCGCTCTACAGACACCGGTCTCTCTGCAGCCTGCTGCCTGCCTGCCGTCCATTTTCAACGCCCCAATAGCCTTTCAGATGGATTATTATTAGAAACAGTTTATTGAATGCTGTAGCTCTCAACAGCTCAGCCCCCCAAATATGGCAGCTTTCTTCTCAGGCTGTTAGCAATATTTAGCAATTTCTCAGACAATTTGATTAAAGAACTTGACCGCTTAGCATTTATCTTTGTTTATCAGTCTTATTGTTACATTTATAAAGTTTTTGTCTTATTAATTAATAGGCCTTTTATCGTTAAGGTATGTATTTTTTCTCAAATAGTTGTGAATGGTATTACAATTTATTTCTTGTTCTGTTGTAATGATAATGTGAATGAGCAAAAGATTTGACGTGATTACCCACTTGTCTCATAAATATGATGCATATGTTTCATGATGACTAATCATGTATTCATCAAAAGCCATTTGTAACAGTTATGGTTGTTTTACTCATTGGCTTTAATCCCAGTGGTCTGTTTGGGTATAAGCTTTATAAATCCCATGGTCAATAATCCTTTGTTTTGCCCCATGATTTTCTATGAAGAGGTTATGATGAAATCAAAGGTATTATGGTTCTAGAGCTTATATGGCAATGATCTTGTCAATACAAAATCCCTACTGACAATCAGCATCTGGCTAATTTCAGCACAGAAGATGAAAATATAAAAGCTTGAAAATATGTTAACAGATTAAGGTATCTTTTTACAAATTGTTTGAAACAAGGACACGGTTTTCACTACATACCATTTCATATCATGTCATTCAATCGCACATGGCTTTTGACAGATTTTATTTTAATTCCTGTGATACCAAATCTCCAAGCTTCTCCCAAATCATAAATGTTACAGTATGTGCATTTGTATTGTGTTCCCAATATTCCATGATGTTCTCACAGAACATTTAAAAAAAAGACGTCTTGTTGTTGGCATTGCTGTATGTCAGGTGACCATATCCCATACTGCCCTGCAGGGGCGGCTTGTTCTCCTTGAGCCTCCACAGCACCCTGTTCCGAAAGAGAATGGCAGAATCTCTGTTTCACCATCCCTTTGTTGTCCAAAATAATGGCTCTGAGAGATACAGATAGATAAAAGGGGATGGTGAAAGAGAGAGAGAGATTTGGGAGGGATGAGGGAGGGAGATAGCTGATTTGAGGCCGGTTGCAATAACCAGTATCATGTCAAATGAAATGTGAGTGCAACAGCAAGCCTGTTCACATCACTCAATATGTAGACACATAAAGGGACTATAAATATCCCAAAGAGCCTACATTGTGACATGCACTCGTCAAGACGCGAGTACCCAGGCTTGACCAAAACACTGGGTAGATGTTTGATCATTTCTGGGCGATGAGGAGAGCCCAAAAGCATGTGAGAAGCGTGAAGGCGATGGAACACTACTCAGTGTAGGCCTCAGTAAACTCACCATCAAAACATACTCTACTGTACAAATTGATCATTTGAGAAAACAACAATTTGGTATTCGTATCCCTCCCTCATAGTAATAGAGAGCTTGCCCCTGGAGTGAAAACTCAAAGGTCACAGAGTATTTTGATAATATTAAAACATCCATTAAACACTAACCTATCTTGCAGGCAGTGATGGAGAATTCATTTAATGGGCTCAATTTGAAGAGTGCTTGGTTGGGTCCCTGGGTCTGGATGTTGAATAATTCAAGCTATATTATGTGGGCGATAGGTAGAAGCAGTAGGCTAATGTACATCCAGAGATCCTGATTTTATTGGAACCTCTTAGAATCTCTCTCTGCCCATTATGATTTCTGTGAGAAACGTGAGACAAAGTCCCAGTTAATCTTTAATGAGTGGACATGTCTCGAGAATAAAGAAATGGAGAAACCGTGTTCTCGTTGACAGTAATTCTCCACCATTAAGACATAAATGAGAAAAAAAAACATAATGTCTCAGATTGGAAATAGCTATAGCCTACAGTACAGTGACTTCTCCCACTGGGGTTCATACAAGGAGCATTGGCTTGGCAAAAGCAGAACGACAGAGAGAATGGGACAAATTATGCATATTTTCCTATGAACTATTCCTGTTGCCCATATAAAGTTGACTAAGACTTGTATCCTTTCGTTTGCTGCAAGGTCAGACAACTCTAAATAGATATTTAAAAGACAAATTTAAGTCAATCAATCAATCAAATGTATTTATAAAGCCCTTTTTACATCAGCAGAAGTGTTATACAGAAACCTAGCCTAAAACCCCAAACAGCAAGCAATGCAGATGTAGAAGCACGGTGGCAGAGCACGCTGACACGGTTGCAAGGTGTACAGTGTTTCCTCCAACACATTGGTGCGGCTGGCTTCCGGGTTAAGTGGGCGTTGTGTCAAGAAGCAGTGCGGCTTGGTTGGGTTGTGTTTCGGAGGACGCACAAGCAGTGCGGCTTGGTTGGGTTGTGTTTCGGAGGACGCACTGCTCTCGACCTTCGCCTCTCCCGAGTCCATACGGCGGTTGCAGCGATGAGACAAGACTGTAACTACTAATTGGATACCACGAAATATGGGGAGAAAACAGGGTAAATTATTTTAATAATAAACACCCTTTTCTCAAAAGGTAGTGGGCAATTGACTGGACATAGCCAGAGGTTCTTGATGGCCCTACCTAAGTGGATCTATACATTGATTATATTAATTGACTGCTCTCCATCTCACGGCTCAATGCATTTCTGTCTAGTCCTGATTAAGTAGTGGAGATCTCTATAGTCAACCTGTTTCTCCTTTGTACTAAACCTGTTCATTAGTTGACAGTCTGCTAAGGTACAGTCTATCTATTCACTGATTCTGTACTACTTTTAGCATTCCCTGATTCCTTCATAAGTTTATATGATGGGAGGTGTTGTTCAAACTTTCTAAAAGTCACACACTAAACGCCATAAACGTCCTATCTTTACTAGCATCACAACACTGGTTATATGCCGTGTAAGCACGATTAATGGATTGAGATATTTTCTGGCTCTGTGGCTGATGGTCAACCTGATGATCAATGCCGTGGAACGAGCTGTTGGCATGGTGATCTCTATTGACAAAGCATACATCTGAGTGTGTTGGCATGACCGATAAAGACCTCCATGTTATTGCATGTTATACCAGAGACATGCACAGAGGCTGTCTGATAGCCTGTCATACTCCCAGCTGAAATAAACACATTTGAGTTTGACTTCTCCGATTTGCAACTGTCCAACACGGGGTGGCAGCAGCGTTGCTTAGTAACCACGGCACATGGCTGACCTTATCGGCGTGGTCATAAAAATTTATGAAGTCCTTTTATTCATTTTCCCTTTTTCCTTTTCTGCCTTCAAATCTCTCTTTCTCTCTCAAGAAACCTGGCCAGAGCAGAGGTTACATTCATTCATTTGAGGCAGTGAGTGTGCGGGCGTGTGTGAGAGACAGAGGTGGTAATGAAGGGCTACCTGACAAAAGTCACAGACTGTAACAAGTGGCCAGCAGGGTGGGGAACAACATTCAGGGACAGACAGCCATGACAGGCCACACACACACAAGATGCACAGGGAGCATCGGAGCTAGGACCATTTTCACTCTGAATACACTGGAGGATTTTCAGCCGATTTGGACATCAAGCTTTGGATGGAACTGATTTGTGAAAAATAATTATGCTATAGCGTTTCAGAAAACGACTTGCTGTGGGATTGAGAGAGAAGATGACATTTAGATTGGTCACTTATTCCCTGACGTGGAGTGTGATGTTATGTGCTTGTCATGTTAATGACATATGTGGCCCTAAATGTCATCATATTTGTTGTTGGTACAGTCTGGCACCCTTAATAAAGATGATCAAAAAACACTGTATAAAATAAATAATTCAAATACTGAGCTATATTGTATGTTTCGAATGATTCGCACCCCTAATTAGATGCCAGCTCCATGCCAATAGGCTCTTTGGAAGAGTTGCCAGAAAAAAATATTTATTGAGAGCAACCTACAAATGTAAACGTCTTTAGTTTGCTAACCTACATTGGCACTTCGATTGGAACCAGTGCTAAACTCAGATGACACAAAATTAGAGCTCTTTGGCTACGCACACCAGTGGTGGGTTTGGCGTCGAAAGAGGGATGCATATGCAGAAAAGAAGCTACTCTGAAATGTGGCGATGGATCTTTGATGTCAACAGCATCATGAGCTCTACCAAGTACCAGAACATTTTAGCCAACAATCTGGTTGCCTCTGCCAGGAAGCTGAACTTGGCCGCAAGTGAATCTTCCAGCAAGACAATAAACCTAAGCACACACGATAAACCACAAAGAAATGGTTGATTGACCACAAAATCAAGACTTGAACCCCATTGAAAACCTATGGTTTGAATTGAAGATGTCAGTCCATAAGTGCAGACTGAAGTATATTACCGATCTGGAAAGATTCTGTATGGAGGAACAGTCTAAGATCCCTCCCAATGTGTTCTCCAATCTCATAAAACATTTTAGAAAAAGGCTCAGTGCCATTATCCTAGCAAGGGGAGGGTGCCGGAGTATTGAAAACAGGGGTGCCAATAAAAAAGGTTGTTACTTGTTAACCTGTTTAGGATAGGGGGCAGTATTTTCACGGCCGGATAAAAAACGTACCCGATTTAATCTGGTTATTGCTCCTGCCCAGAACTAGAATATGCATAAAATTAGTAGATGTGGATAGAAAACACCCTAAAGTTTCTAAAACTGCTTGAATGGTGTCTGTGAGTATAACAGAACTCAAATGGCAGGCCAAAACCTGAGAAGATTCCATACAGGAAGTGCCCTCTCTGACCATTTCTTGTCCTTCTATAGCCTCTTTATGGAAAATAGAGGATCTCTGCTGTAACGTGACATTTTCTAAGGCTCCCATAGGCTCTCAGAAGGCGCCAGAACGGGGAATGATGACTCTGCAGTCCCTGGGCGAAAAACAGTAGGGGTTTTGGAAAGTGGTCGCTCTGAGAAAAATGACATGGGGCGCTCGTGCATGTGAAGACACCATTTTCTATTTTCAGTGTTTGAACGAAAACAAGGTCTCCCGGTCTGAATATTATCGCTATTTTACGAGAAAAATCACATAAAAATTTATTTTAAACAGCGTTTGACATGCTTCGAATTACGGTAATGGAATATTTAGATTTTTTTTGTCACGATATGCGCCGGCGCATCACCCTTCGGATAGGGTTAGGGTTAGGGTTAGGGTTAGGGTTAGCTATTTGGATATAACTGTAGTAGAGTTAAAATGGTTATTCCAGCAAACTTGAAATTATTAGAATAGTACACAACGCAGAACAGAACAATCAGGTTGAGGGTCAGTGGCCAAAAGCCCGCGAACAGGAATATTCCAAGTTCAGACAGAAGGGGGGAGTCAGATCGCCAGGAACTTTACTTTTGGTTTCTAATTTTAATTGTTGCGCTACTGGTGATGCCTGTTGATGTTAGGTAGGCAGCTACAGTAGCTGAATGATGTTAACATCTTCAGGTTTTGTTTCATTAAATGTATTTTATTTTATCTGGGTGCTTACGTCACCTACTAACACCCTGGTACTACCCATAGATCCCGCTCTCCTCAGTCTGAGAAAACACTGAGAGAGAAAGGTACGGGTTGCAGATTACTCCTTTGTAGAAGTCCGTAACGTGAAATAAATAAACGTCCCAAGGTTAATGCTGTAGATATTGTTATAAGGGGATGTGAGACTATCGAAACACGTAACTTTCAGAGTTTTATTGTTGTTATTAATATAGTTACAGAGTGCTAAAAGTGTTGCTAGCTAGCATGACTTTCTTTCTGTGATGCAGACGGCTAGCTGAGCTGCCGACTAGTGATGGTGTTGCATTATGGGGGATGTAGTTTTTGCCCTCTAAGGCGATTTTACGTTGTAACTTGTTTGTGTTGCAGTGGTTTTGTACATGAGTTGTTGTATTTTGCTACTATCAACACTGAAAGCACCTAGCAATGTATTGGGGATGTGAGACAGGATATGTGTTTTACCTTTCTTCATGCTCCTGTGTAGAACAACTTGTCAGGTGGTGCATTGGAGACTGATGTGTTCCTGTCCTGTCTTTTCATAATACTATTGCAGGTATGGTTCTATTGTCTAAGAATTAAGATTATACATTCTTTGTATTAAGGACTGGTTATTATTTTATACTATACATTATGGCTTTATGTATGAGTGTGATTGTGAGAGTCTGAGAAAACACTGAGAGAGAAAGAACAACTTGTCAGGTGGTGCATTGGAGACTGATGTGTTCCTGTCCTGTCTTTTCATAATACTATTGCAGATCAACATAAAAGCCTTAAAGACAGCCTCTTCATTTCTTGGTTCTCCTGTGGTGCATAAGAGACCCGCTACATAACTATGGATTATTTGGAACCAAAACAACATTGGGTGTTGAAGTAGAAGTCCTGGGAGTGCATTCTGACGAAGAACAGCAAAGGTAATCCAATTTTTCTTATAGTAAATCTGAGTTTGGTGAGTGCCAAACTTGGTGGGTGTCAAAATAGCTAGCCATGATGGCCGGGCTATCTACTCAGAATATTGCAAAATGTGCTTTCACCGAAAAGCTATTTTAAAATCGGACACCGCGATTGCATAAAGGAGTTCTGTATCTATAATTCTTAAAATAATTGTTATGTTTTTTGTGAACGTTTATCGTGAGTAATTTAGTAAATTCACCGGAAGTTTTCGGTGGGTATGCTAGTTCTGAACGTCACATGCTAATGTAAAAAGCTGGTTTTTGATATAAATATGAACTTGATTGAACAAAACATGCATGTATTGTATAACATAATGTCCTAGGAGTGTCATCTGATGAAGATCATCAAAGGTTAGTGCTGCATTTAGCTGTGGTTTTGGTTTTTGTGACATTATATGCTAGCTTGAAAAATGGGTGTGTGATTATTTCTGGCTGGGTACTCTCCTGACATAATCTAATGTTTTGCTTTCGTTGTAAAGCCTTTTTGAAATCGGACAATGTGGTTAGATAAAGGAGAGTCTTGTCTTTAAAATGGTGTAAAATAGTCATATGTTTGAAAAATTGAAGTTTTTGGATTTTTGAGGAGTTTGTAATTCGCGCCACGCTCTACCATTGGATATTGGCGAGGCGTTCCGCTAGCGGAACATCTAGATGTAAGAGGTACAAAATGTCTTTCTCTGAGCAATTGTATTAGTATAAAATAATATACTTTCAAAAAAATTTTGAGCATACAATATAACTCAGTATTTTATTATTTATTTTATACAGTCTTTTTTGCTCATCTTTATTAAAGGTGCCAATCCTTTTGGACCTGACTGTATATCTTAACTGTGGATCTGACCGTTATGTCTCAGAGAATCAGACCTAGGTCCAAATAGTATTTTCTCTCTTTCAAATACTTAGAGCATTCAGTTGAGCTTACCTAGAGTGCCAGCAGGGTTTACGCTTGGGACTATTCCATTTGGTCCTTTATTGTGCCAGGTAAGCTCAATTAAGCACAACTAAAGTATTGGAAAGAAAGCAAATACTATTTGAACCCAGGTCTGCAGAGCAGAGAGCAGCACCCTGAACAATTTGTTGTGCTAAGTACTATTCCACCCTGTTTGTCAGTGTCTCAGATTGCGCATTCTTACTGGGGCTCAGGGTATCACACCACCAGGCTGGCTTTTCTGCAAAGTGCTGCTCCGTCGTTCCCACGGGGAACACAGATGTTGGTATGGCTGTCTCTCCCTCACTCCCTCTCAGTCCCTCAATCTGCCTGCTCTGCTGCCCTGTCGCCGGGACAACATCTGCACAGCTGGGTCTGCCGTCACCGCTGCCATATGCAACCGGGCCCTCCCTCTTCTCAGGCTGACAGTCAGTGCCTGGGATGGGCAGGCTAGTGGGCACAGATGGCGCAGGCAAGTGTGACGGGCACCAGGGGACAGGGAAGAAAGTGAAGGCAGACAGGCAGGTACAGTAGGGGCTGGCTGGTGATCCCATCTGGCCCTGGCACTGGCACACTGCCCGTGGGCATCTCTTGTCTTTACCCAGCAGAGAACCTGTCAGAGAGAAAGTCATCTCCTCATACTGTAAAACGCTGTATCCTCTGGGTTATTTCAGCAGAGAAGCGCCAGAGGAGAGCAAAGCGGGAAGATCATAGGAGAGTACAGTTAGAGGGATGTGGTTGATTGTAATGTTTTGCTGAATAGGCAAGATTGCAGTAGAACAGTGTGAACTTGACCCATACGTGAGCATGAAAAGGATGTTGAATGTTGTACGCTTATTTAGTTCACTAGTTCAAAATCTACTCATAATACTGGCAGAAACAAGGTGTCAAGGTGACAATCTCCATCAGAATGACTCCCAGAGAGGCTTTCTAGTGGTTTGTTTTTCCACAAAAGCACCAATAGAAATGTCATATAGAAATAGTAATGTGTCAAACATATCAATGACTGGAATCTAAATATCCAGATGAAGATAAATCTGAGATTATTATCGGAACATTAACTGTAATGTTACCAAAAACAGACTAGATTAACTTTTCCCATATTGGCTGCTAAACATAATTTTAAATCAACAATAACCAGATTCCTTATAAAGCCCATGAATAACTGATGTTGTGGAAATTCATACTGTCATTTCTTCAAACAATCATCTTTATTTAATATCGATTCATTATTGCAATAATGAAACTAGTCAACCCAACACTTTTGACTGTTGGCCGAGCTGCCTGACATTCAACAAATACAAATATATTTTATAGCAACGATGCACCCTCTTAGTCTCCATGAAAAAACAGCAGATGTGTGCAATGGGTCACAAGGTGAGACTTGATATATGGGAAAGGAGTGTACCCCAGCTAGATAGCATTTGCTATGAAAACTGTGCTTATTGTAGAGCCCAGAATTTAGCCCCTAAGACAAGGTTCCTCTTATCATTATCCATACCCGAGCCATCTCTCCCTGGTACCTTACATTACACAAACAGCAGCTCATTCTATGAAATGCATGCTGCATGCTGTTATCACCAACCCATTAAATCAATTGTCAGCTCCAGATACTCCTATCTCGAGTAAAACCCATGTTCTTGACCACACACCTGACCAGCTGCAGGGAACTAGAGTATGCACCCTGACAAAACACAGCATTAGTAGAACAGAAATGTCTTACTATTTGTTAAGTATATATAATTGTTAACTATTAATATTAAACAAAGCAGGTGAACATGTTCATTTTCCTCTCACATCCCCCCCATTTTGAGATTTTTCTCAACTTAAAAGAAAATTACAATGTTTAAAAATACATGAATACACATAAAACCACCACTTCTAACTAAAACATATAGGGGAAAAAAACTTCCTTCCACGAGTATACTACTATTGTAAATGACCATCCGTTGGTTCATTGAGCCTTTAACCTTAACATAAAATTATCCTTCCTTGGAAATTATATAAACATTAAAATATTGTTATGAAATGATCAGCAATCTAAATCGGAAAACATTTTTCATCAGTACGAAACACAATCATCATGTTGATACGGATCTCACTCCCATTGGTCAGCATACTGGAAATAACTCAACTCAGCAAAAAAAGAAACGTCCTCTCACTGTCAACTGTGTTTATTTTCAGCAAACTTAACATGTGTAAATATTTGTATGAACATAACAAGATTCAACAACTGAGACATAAACTGAACAAGTTCCACAGACATGTAACTAACTGAAATGGAATAATGTGTACCTGAACAAAGTGGGGGTCAAAATCAAAAGTAACAGTCAGTATCTGGTGTGGCCACCAGCTGAATTAAGTACTGCAGTGCATCTCCTCCTCATGGACTGCACCAGATTTGCCAGTTCTTGCTGTGAGATGTTACCCCACTCTTCCACCAAGGCACCTTTGACGAGAAATGTGAATCCGACCATCACCCCTGGTGAGACAAAACCGTGACTCGTCAGTGAAGAGCACTTTTTGCCAGTCCTGTCAAATCCACCAGCGACGGTGGGTTTGTGCCCATAGGCGACGTTGTTATCGGTGATGTCTGGTAGGCCTGCCTTACAACAGGCCTACAAGCCCTCAGTCCAGCCTCTCTCAGCCTATTGCGGACAGTGTGAGCACTGATGGAAGGATTGTGCGTTCCTGGTGTAACTCGGGCAGTTGTTGTTGCCGTCCTGTTCCTGTCCCGCAGGTGTGATGTCCGGATGTACCGATCCTGTGCAGGTGTTGTTACACGTGGTCTGCCACTGCGAGGAGGATCAGCTGTCCGTCCTGTCTCCCTGTTGCTTTGTCTTAGGCATCTCACAGTACGGATATTGCAATTTATTGCCCTGGCCACATCTGCAGTCCTCATGCCTCCTTGCAGCATGCCTAAGGCACGTTCACGCATATGAGCAGGGACCCTGGACATCTTTCTTTTGGTGTTTTTCAGAGTCAGTAGAAAGGCCTCTTTAGTGTCCTATGTTTTCATAACTGTGACCTTAATTGCCTACTGTCTGTAAGCTGTTAGTGTCTTAACGACCGTTCCACAGGTGCATGGTTCATTGAACAAGCATGGGAAAAAGTGTTTAAACCCTTTACAATGAAGATCTGTGAAGTTATTTGGATGTTTACAAATTATCTTTGAAAGACAGGGTCCTGAAAAAGGGACGTTTCTTTTTTTGCTGAGCTTATAATTGTTAACTATTAATATTAAACAAAGCAGGTAAACATGTTAATTTTCCTCTTACACTGATTTGGAACAATATTACAGTGTAAACAGAGAAATGTGTCCCTCTCTTCTCTATTCTGTGGCCATCTTTACTCCTCTCTTTCCAAATTTGACACAGAACCTGGAACAGACACAGATATACAACATTTTGATTTGTCATGTCAAAGGGCAATACAAAAAACTGAATGTGATCCAAATGTAATTTCTGCCAAACAAAGGAATAGCATAACCATAAAGTGAAATGTGTGTGTCCCATTTAACTAAGATACCCTTTTCTCTCTCAGCAGGAGGTGGAGGCCACCCAAGACGAGGCCGTAAATATCAAGATATGTGAGGTGATTTAGGACAGTCAGAGCAGGGGGGAGACCCAGAGGGAGAGAGAAAACAAAGAGGCGAGACTGTGGTGATGATGACTGCAGGTAGATTGCACCAAAGAGGTTGGAGGATCACCATCAAGGGGGGTCTGACCTGGAATGGCCGTCCGGAGTCCAGCAGAGCAAAGGGCCAGAGGCAATAAATAAGCTTTACGGCAGGAGGAGCATGTGGTCAGGTCATCCTTCTCCCCCCCTTCCCCTCTCCTCTCCTCCTTAATCCCATCCTGTCCGTCTCCTCCTCCTCTTCCCCTAGCCTGTAATTACTCTGTATCTAATACCACGTGGAAATGCCAACAGATGCCCACTGTCTAAGACAGGCATTATGTGCTTAGTGGATGTCCTGTTAATGCTGGTTTCTACCAGGCCGCTGATTATGACCACATTGTATTGGGGTGTGATGGGGACAACAGGTTGACAACGTTATGGCTCCATGCTCCCCACGGTTAAAACAAAACATAACAAGGCGGTGGCTACAGCCTGAGTTGAACATCTGTGTATTTGTGGGGCCAGAGGAACTGATTGATTAATGCATGTGGAAGAAATATTCAAAAGTCATTTGAGGAAAACATATTTCTGTTCACAGCCAAATTCCTCGTATCCATTCTGTGGTTGAAGGCTGCTGAAACTCTTATATTGATGGGATATTGAGGGATTTTTAAAAATCATGCTGAGTAGCAACAATGGTCTCCTTTTGTGACATGTATTTTGTGACATGTTACTCATCAAGAATTCAAAACCTGAGAAGCCCAGGACTTCATTTGCCATCAGAGTATATGTCAATCACTGTGACTCTGGGAGAAAGTGGTTTGTCAGGGCCTGAGGGGGCCACACTGACCTAAATACAAAACTGTCGACAGCAACACATTGACCATCTAAAAAAGGGCACATGGGAAATAAATAGTCAAGAACTAACCAAGTCTCCAAATCAAAATCACCTTTTCAGATACAGTTAATTTATTTAAATCCAATTTGTATAATTCACTATTCTTTTATCTCAATAAAATATCTGAAGTTGTGTGATAAAGGGGAAAGATCTTGGTGTGTTTATTTGCTTGGGAAGAGGATAGCCATTAATTAGCTGTCTTACTTCGTGTTTAATTCCTCTGTTGTTGAATATCTTCTTATTGTTTCTGTGGAGATTATGACAGTTGTCTTTGTTGATATTGTTCTTAGAAGGAGTAAACGAGTCATCTAATGCAGTATTGAGGTCATTAAGATTGACTCACTGGCCAAGTAAAGAGAATCTGGAACCACAGAAAATTCTGTCAGCAAAGTCCAAATCAGGACAGTGTGTGTGTGTGCTTTCTAATGTAGTCCAGGTTTTCCCAAATTCAAATAATCAAAGCTTGATGATGAGTTGGTTATTTGAATCAGCTGTGTAGAGATAGGGCAAAAAACAAAATGTGGACCCAGAGGGGCCACCAGGACCACATTTGGGAAACCCTGACGTAGATGTCAATACAGAAAAGTGCCCTCCCCTGGTCAGGAGTGGGAGCGCAAAAGAAAATGACATTGTCACTGATTGGAATCCAATGAGGGAATCCTTGCTTTATAATTGTTTCTCCAAATGTCTTACAGTGAATACGTATAAGACTGTAAAAAAATTGTTTTTTCGAACAGCCACTTTAGATACAAAAAAGTCACTGAAAGCAAACATTTGAGACCATAAAAATAATGCAAAATACGACATTTATAAAATACAAAAATGATAAAATGGGAATCTGTTTAAATCGATACCCAGGGGATTCTTGCATGACTACCTTGACCAATACACATGAATAGTGTGACCTTTGATCTATGTACATTGTCTAAAGCCACTGCATACAAGGCTGTGTGGCAGAAGCTGAGCTGCATCCGTAGCTCAATACTGGTTGACCTACAAAATCAGTGAGATTGCTGATGCTCATCACAACCGCAGGACTCTGGTGTGTCGTAAAGACTCATGCTGCTTCAAGACTCTATGAGGCTTGAGGCTTGCCATCGACCTCACAAAAGAACAGGATAAAAAATAAACCCATAACTCCCCAGTAACAAGCGCTGTCTCTCCATTGGCTGCGGAGGAATGTATGTTGGTTTGATCATACCCATTGGACTTAATGACACACACACACACACACACACACACACACACACACACACACACACACACACACACACACACACACACAGGGCCGGTTCCAGGCATAAGCGAAATAAGCGGTCACTTAGGGCCCCGTCCCAAAATCAATAAACATATTTTGTATTTTTAAAAACTATGGACCAAAGTCGGATCAATTATTTGAATTCCATTTCCATTCTGCGAGCTCAATGCCCACATTGCACAGTTTTTCTAGAAATAAATCAGATCAAGCCCGAACTGTGTGATGTAGTAGTTTCCAACAGGCCAATATTCCACATAGTTCAGCGCAGAACATTTGGTAATTAACTACAATGACCATAATCCATTGCACGCCTACTTGTCCGGTCTGTGGTTCTTTCGGTCTGTGGTTCTTTTCTTTCACCTAAAAGAGACAGAAAAATGTGCAATCGAGAGTAGTAGCTTCGTGTGGTATGTCTACCTGAAAATACATGATCTAAGTGATTGATAGTTGGTATTCAGCATTCATAAAAGTATGCCTTATTTACTTTGAAGAACTACTAAAATAGTGATTTGTCCGACAGCGTAGGCAGCATGCAGAAGAGATGAGATGACTTGGAATTAAATAATAAAGTCATCAAATAAAATGTAATATACACAACAACAGAAATATTTTATAGAGTAAAATAATGTGAATAAATGATGGTTAATAAGTGATAATCAGTGATGGGTAGTCACTACCATCATGGGACTTGTATTAATTGTTCAATTCTGTGTTGTTACATTATTCAAAACACATAATGCATAATAAAACCGAAACGACCTCAAAAAGTACCAATCGCTCAGCACTATATGTCAGTCACTGACCGTCACTCAATTAGGCATATCAGCTAACCATTTTTTGATTGGTAGTTAGTATAGCCAGCCATCTAAACTTCTAGTAATCATGTCTGAATACCGACCGGACACACAGGGCACGTGCCCAGGCCATGCCCTCCAGGGCCTCCCCAGATTGATTTTGTTAGTCATTCGTACTCAGATGTCATATTAACATGGCATAAGTCTTCTTTTTCTGTTGCAGGGAATTGGGTTTGAAACGGCAAACATTTCTCTCCACCCAATGGCAAAATGGGTAGAATTGCAGGAAATTCTGTAAAACTGCAAATGTTTTCTCTCAGCCCCATGGAAAAATTTGTAGAATTGCAGGAAATTAACTTTAAAACAGTCATGAGGGGGCCACTCAAATATTTAGTTGTGAGATGTGAGATCTAGCTCAGGGCCCCCAAAAGGCAATAGCCGGCCCTGCACACACACACTCTCACACACATGCACACTGGTGAAAACTGGGGCAGAATCACACCGGTGAACATCTTTTTACTTAAATCTCCTCTGAGAATTGAGTGTTTTTCCTCACCCAAGATTAGCACATGGCCCCTGGATAGAAGTGTTGTCATTTTGTTATTACAGATCTTACCCAGGGTTTTTCATACTTAATGTTAACATCAGAATCTTCCTATTGGCGGACTTTCAAAACAGGCTACCATTAACCTCTTATACTCTATTTATATAACTTTTTGTTATAAAGTGTAGAAAATGAAAATGTGCAACATTGTTGATTTTCTATCGTCACAAAATGTAGTCCGTTTTAGATGATTGTTTGAGAATTGTAATTAAGTGGATAATTAAACATGGTTCATGTAATGAATAATAATATTTAAGTAATACATTTTAATGATAAGAGACATTTAACTGAAACTTTTATTGGCTTAATTTTCATATAATTTTTGGTTTATTCTTAAAATTCATGCACTTTCATTGAAATGTACCTTTACTTTTTCAATGGACACTGTCTGCAACTCCAGCAGGTTAATGAAGATGTTATGTAATGCGTATTGACTCTGCAGAAGTGTTATCGTCTTCCTACAGATATAGAAGAACATGCATTTCTGTTTTATCCATTCTGAATGTTTCTCTCCCAGCTACAGTGTCAAAATAATGGCTTCAGCCCTCCACATACTACATGCCTGTTCTGAATCATGCCGAGCTGTCGTCCATGATCCCTGTGGCATTTTACATTTACATTTTAGTCACTTAGCAGACGCTCTTACCCAGAGCGACTTACTGTAGTGAATGCATACATTTCATAAAAAAAAATGTCATGCATTTTTTTTTGTACTGGCCCCCCGTGGGAATCAAACCCACAACCCTGGCGTTGCACACACCATGCTCTACCAACTGAGCCACAGGGAAGACCACCCTGGCCACCCTACACTCTTAGAAAAAGGGTGCTAAGTAGACCCATGTAGGGTTCTTCGGTTTGTCCGGTAGGGGAACCCTTTTTGGTGCTAGGTAGAACCCTTCGTAGAAGGTTCTACCTAAAACCCTCAATGTAGTGTGTTACAGGCTTTGGCTTTTCTCTCCATTTTAGCATTTTAACCTAGCACGTTAGCATGTTGTGGTGCGCACAGATTGGAGTCACCTCCTTAGTCAGGATGGGTTTCACCTGTGCTGGCCCAGTGAGTCATCTCATTAGTCATGATGCGTTTCACCTTTGCAGGTCCAGCTGGTAATTCAGTTGGAGAGATGTTGGCAGAACTCATAGAGCAAGGGTACTCAACTCTTACCCTAAGTGGTACAGGCCCTGTGTGTAGCTAACTGACCCTCTCTGCCCATTCATCGCCATTTACCCGTTGAGGTTGTCTTAGCTGTTTACCCGTTGTTGTCTTACCTGTTGTTGTCTTAGCTATCCCAATAAACACCTGTGATTGCTTCATCTCATATCTCTCTAATGTCAATATGCCTTGTATACTGTTGTTTAGGGTAGCTCTCATTGTTTTATTTTACTGCGGAGCCCCTAGTCCCGCTCAACATGCCTTAGACAGCTCCTTTGTCCCACCCCACACACATGCAGAGACCTCACCTAGCTTAACTGGCGCCTCCAGAGATGCAACCTCTCTCATCGTTACTCAATGCCTAGGTTTACCTCCACTGTACTCGCACCCTACCATACCCTTGTCTGTACATTATTCCCTGAATCTATCCTACCACGCCCAGAAATCTGCTCCTTTTATTCTGTTCCCAACAAACTAGATGACCAGTTCTTATAGCCTTTAGCCGTACCCTCATCCTACTCCTCCTCTATTCCTCTGGTGATGTAGAGGTTAACCCAGGCCCTGTGTGTCCCCAGGTGCTCTCATCTGTTGACTTATGTAACCATAAAAGCCTTGGGTTCATGCCTGTTAACATCAGAAGCCTCCTCCCTAAGTTTACTTTATTCACTGCTTTAGCACACTCCGCCAACCCTGATGTCCTAGCCATGTCTGAATCCTGGCTTAGGAAGGCCACAAAAAAATTCTGAAATTTCCATCCCCAACTACAACATTTTCCATCAAGATACAACTGCTAAAGGGGGTGGAGTTGCAATCTACTGCAGAGATAGCCTGCAGAGTTCTGTCATACTATCCAGGTCTATGCCCAAACAGTTTGAGCTTCTACTTTTAAAAATCCATCTCTCCAGAAATAAGTTTCTCACTGTTACTGCCTGTTATAGACCCCCCTTAGCTCCCAGCTGTACCCTGGACACCATATGTGAATTGATTGCCCCAGCAATCATCAGAGCTCGTACTGTTAGGTGACCTAAACTGGGACATGCTTAACACCCGGCCGTCCTACAATCTAAGATAGATGCCCTCAATCTCACACAAATTATCAAGGAACCTACCAGGTACAACCCTAAGTTCGTAAACATGGGCACACTCATTGATATCATCCTGACCAACTTTCCCTCTAAATACACCTCTGCTGTTTTCAACCAGGATCTCAGCGATCACTGTTTCATTGCCTGCGTCCGTTATGGGTTCGCAGTCAAACAACCACCCCTCATCACTGTCCACATTTTTTTAATTTCACCTTTATTTAACCAGCTAGGCTAGTTGAGAACAAGTTCTCATTTACAACTGCAACCTGGCCAAGATAAAGCAAAGCAGTTCGACACATACAACAACACAGTTATACATGGAATAAACAAACATACAGTCAATAATACAGTAGAAAAAAAGGTCTATATACATTGTGTGCAAATGAGGTAAGATAAGGGAGGTAAGGCAATAAATAGGCCATGGTGGCGAAGTAATTACAATATAGCAATTAAACACTGGAATGATAGATGTGCAGAAGAGGAATGTGCAATTTGATATACTGGGGTGCAAAGGAGCAAGATGAATAAATAAATACAGTATGGGGATGAGGTAGTTGGATGGGCTATTTACAGATGGGCTATGTACAGCTGCAGTGATCTGTGAGCTGCTCTGACAGCTGGTGGTTAAATCTAGTGAGGGAGATATGAGTCTCCAGCTTCAGTGATTTTTGCAGTTTATTCCAGTCATTGGCAGCAGAGAACTGGAAGGAAAGGCGGCAAAGGAGGAATTGGCTTTGGGGGTGACCAGTGAGATATACCTGCTGGAGCGTGTGCTATGGGTGGGTGCTGCTATGGTGACCAGTAAGCTGAGATAAGGCGGGGCTTTACCTAGCAAAGACTTGTAGATGACCTGGAGCCAGTGGGTTTGGCAACGAATATGAAGCGAGGGGCAGCCAACGAGAGCGTACAGGTCACAGTGGTGGGTAGTATATGGGGCTTTGGTGACAAAACGGATGGCACTGTGATAGACTGCATCCAATTTGTTGAGTAGAGTGTTGGAGGCTATTTTGTAAATGACATCGCCGAAGTCGAGGATCGGTAGGATGGTCAGTTTTACGAGGGTATGTTTGGCAGCATGAGTGAAGGATGCTTTGTTGCAAAAAATGAAGCCGATTCTAGATTTAATTTTGGATTGGAGATGTTTAATGTGAGTCTGGAAGGAGAGTTTAGAGTCTAGCCAGACACCTAGGTATTTGTAGTTGTCCACATATTCTAAGTCAGAACCGTCCAGAGTAGTGATGCTGGACGGGCGGGCAGGTGCTGGCACCGATCGTTTGAAGAGCATGCATTTAGTTTTACTTGCATTTAAGAGCAGTTGGAGGTCACGGAAGGAGAGTTGTATGGCATTGAAGCTCGTCTGGAGGTTAGTTAACAGCATCCAAAGAAGGGCCAGAAGTATACAGAATAGTGTCATCTGCGTAGAGGTGGATCAGAGAATCACCAGCAGCAAGTGCGACATCATTGATGTATACAGAGAAGAGAGCCGGCCCGAGAATTGAACCCTGTGGCACCCCCATAGAGACTGCCAGAGATCCAGAAAACAGGCCCTCCAATTTGGCACACTGAACTCTATCAGAGAAGTAGTTGGTGAACCAGGCGAGGCAGTCATTTGAGAAACCAAGGCTGTTTAGTTTGCCGATAAGAATGTGCTGATTGACAGAGTTGAAAGCTTTGGCCAGGTTGATGAATACGGCTGCACAGTAATGTCTCTTATCGATGGCAGTTATGATATTGTTTAGGACCTTGAGCGTGGCTGAGGTGTTCCCATGACCAGCTCTGAAACGAGATTGCATAGCGGAGAAGGTACGGTGGGATTCTAAATGGTAGGTAATCTGTTTGTTAACTTGGCTTTCGAAGACCTTAGAAAGGGAGGGTAGGATAGATATAGGTCTGTAGCAGTTTGGGTCTACAGTGTCTCCCCCTAGAAGACCGGTGACGTCGACCGCCGAACGTCGCCCGAACAAGGAGAGGGACCGACTTCGGAGGAAGTTGTGACAGTACCCCCCCCGCCTTGACGCGCTGCTCCAGCTGCGCGTCGACACCGGCCTCAGGGACGACCCAGAGGGCGAGGCGCAGGGCTATCCGGATGAAGATGGTGGAGCTCCTGCAGAATTAAAGGGTCCAACACATCCTCGACCGGAACCCAGCACCTTTCCTCCAGACCGTACCCCTCCCACTCCACGAGATACTGAAGGCCCCTCGCCCGACACCTTGAATCCAGTATGGAGCGAACGGAGTACGCCGGAGCTCCCTCCATCCAGAGGGGGCGGAGGAACCTCCCGCACCTCAGACTCCTGGAGCGGGCCAGCCACCACCGGACTGAGGAGAGACACATGGAACGAGGGGTTAATACGGTAATTGGGGGGAAGCTGTAACCTATAACAAACCTTGTTCACTCTCCTCAGGACTTTAAATGGCCCCACAAACCGCGGACCCAGCTTCCGGCAGGGCAGGCGGAGGGGCAGGTTTCGGGTCGAGAGCCAGACCCGGTCACTGCGGTGGCGGTCTGCGTTCTCTTTTTGGCGCAGCATGGCCCGCTGAAGGTGAACACGGACAGCTTCCCATGTCTCCTCCGCGTGCCTGAACCAGTCGTCCTCCGCAGGAGCCTCGGTCTGACTCTGATACCAAGGTGCCAGAACCGGCTGGTACCCCAGTACGCACTGGAAGGGAGAGAGGTTAGTGGAGGAGTGGCGAAGCGAGTTCTGTGCCATCTTGGCCCAGGGCACGAACGCCGCCCACTCCCCCGGCCAGTCCTGGCAATAGGACCTCAGAAACGTGCCCACATCGTGGTTTACTCTCTCCACCTGCCCATTACTCTCGGGGTAAAACCCTGAGGTAAGGCTGATCGAGACCCCCAGACGTTCCATGAACGTCTTCCAGACCCTAGACTTGAATTGGGGACCTCGATCAGACACTATATCCTCAGGCACCCCGTAGTGCCAGAAGACGTGCGTAAATAAGGCCTCCGCAGTCTGTAGGGCCGTAGGGAGACCAGGCAGAGGGAGGAGACGACAAGAATTTGAGAACCAATCCACAACGACCAGGATCGCGGTGTTACCCTGTGAGGGGGGAGATCAGTTAGAAAATCCACCGACAGGTGTGACCAAGGCCATAGTGGAACGGGTAAGGGGTGTAGCTTCCCTCTGGGCAGGTGCCTAGGAGCCTTACACTGGGCGCACACCGAGCAGGAGGAAACATAAACCCTCACGTCCTTAGCCAAGGTAGGCCACCAGTACCTCCCGCTCAAACAGCGCACTGTCCGACCGATCCCAGGATGACCAGAGGAGTGTGACGTGTGGGCCGAATAGATCAACCGGTCACGAACAGCAGACGAGACCTACAGACGCCCAGTGGAACACTGGACGGGAGCGGGCTCTGCATGTAATGCCTGCTCAATGTCCGCGTCCAGCTCCCACACTACCGGCGCCACCAGGCAGGAGGCGGAGAGTATGGGAGTGGGATCCATGGGCCGCTCCTCTGTGTCATACAGCCGGGACAATGCGTCTGCCTTCACGTTCTGGGAGCCTGGTCTGTAGGAAAGGGTAAACACAAAACAGGTGAAAAACATGGCCCACCTTGCCTGGCGAGGGTTCAATCTTCTCGCTGCCTGGATGTAGTCCAGATTAAGGTGGTCAGTCTAGATAAGGAAAGGGTGTTTAGCCCCCTCAAGCCAATGTCACCACGCCTTCAAAGCCTTGACGACAGCCCACAGCTCCCGGTCCCCCACATCATAGTTTCGGTAGCTTCGGTGACGTACCCGAGCGCTGAGAGAGCACAGCTCCTATCCCAGCCTCAGACATGTCCACCTCCACTATGAACGCCAAAGAGGGATCCGGATGGGCCAGCACGGGAGCCGAGGTAAACAGAGACCTCAGGTGACCAAAAGCCCTGTCCGCCTCAGCTGACCACTGAAAATGCACCGGGCCCCCCTTCAGCAGTGAGTTAATGGGAGACGCTACCTGACCAAAGCCCCGGATAAACCTCCGGTAGTAGTTGGCAAACCCTACGAACCGCTTCACCTCCTTTACCGTGGTGGGAGTCGGCCAATTACGCACGGCTGAAATGCGGTCACTCTCCATCTCCACCCCTGAGGTGGAAATGTGGTAACCTAGGAAGGAGACGGACTGCTGGAAGAACAGGCACTTCTCAGTCTTGACATACAGGTCATGCTCCAACAGGTGACCAAGTACCCTGTGCACCAGGGACACATGCTCGGCGCGTGTACCGGAGTATATCAGAATGTCATCAATATACACCACTACACCCTGCCCGTCCAGGTCCCTGAAAATCTCATCTACAAAGGCCTGGAAGACTGATGGCGCATTCATCAACACGTATGGCATGACGTGGTACTCATAGTGCCCTGAGGTGGTACTGAAAGCCGTCTTCCGCTCGTCTCCCTCCCGGATATGCACCAGGTTGTAAGTGCTCCTGCGATCTAGTTTGGTGAAGAAGCACACCCCGTGCATTGACTCAATCACTGTGGCTATGAGCGGTAGCGGGTAACTATACCTCACGGTGATCTGGTTCAGACCCCAATAGTCAATACACGGGCGCAGACCTCCCTCCTTCTTCTTCACAAAAAAGAAACTCGAGGAGGCGGTTGAAGTGAGTGACCGTATGTACCCCTGACGCAGGGATTCGGAGACATATGTTTCCATAGCCTCCGTCTCCGCCTGTGAGAGGGGATACATGTGACTCCTGGGAAGTGCAGCGTCTACCAGGAGATTTATCGCGCAATCGCCCCGGTAATTGAGTCGCCTTCGTTTTGGAGAAGGCGAGAGCCAAATCGGCATATTCAGGTGGAATGCGCACGGTGGAGACCTGGTCTGGACTCTCCATCGTAGTAGCACCAACGGAAACCCCTAAACACCTCCCCGAGCACTTTCGCGACCACCCCGTGAGAGCCCTCTTTGGCCAAGAAACAGTGGGGTCATGACAAACTAACCAGGATAGGCCTAGCACCACGGGAAACGCAGGAGAGTCAATAAGGAAGAGACTAATTCTCTCCTTGTGACCCCCCTGCGTCACCATGCCCACAGGAGCGGTGGCCTCCCTGATCAACCCTGACCCTAATGGTTGACTATCTATGGCGTGAACGGGGAAAGGCACAGCCACAGGAACAATGGGGATCCCTAAACTATGGGTGAACGATCTATCTATAAAATTCCCAGCCGCGCCTGAATCGACGAGGGCCTTATGCTGGGAATGCGGGGAAAACTCCGAAAAAGTGACATACACAAACATATGTGCGACAGAGGGCTCAGGGTGAGAATGGTGCCGGCTCACCTGGGGTGATGCCAGAGCGCCCTGCCTGCTGCCTCGATGCCCAGAGGAACCAACCCGGCACCGACCGGCAGTGTGACCTCTGCGGCCACAGATGGTGCACGAGCTGGAACCCCCTCCGGTCTCCCTGCGCACAGCCCCTCCCAGCTCCATGGGTATCGGAGAGGGGGTGCGGGGGGATGGAACCAACAGACCCCGATCTGAACGTCCGCGGGCAGCCAGCAGGTTATCCAGCCGGATGGACAGGTCCACCAGCTGGTCGAACGTGAGGGTGGTGTCTCTGCATGCCAACTCCCGATTGACGTCCTCGCTCAGACTGCAGCGATAATGGTTGATCAGGGCCCTGTCGTTCCATCCCACGCCGGCAGCCAGGGTCCGAAACTCCAGGGTGAACTCAGATGAAATCGGCGTTGACCCGTCGCTCTACCCTCGGACGGATGGACGAAGACTGCCCGGAAGCGGCGGGTGAACTCCTCAAACTGGTCCAACGCCGCATCTCCCTCTCTCCACACGGCGCTGGCCCACTCCAGGACTTTCCCGGTGAGGCATGAGACGAGGGCAGACACCCTCTCACGGCCTGAAGGAGCCGGGTGGATGGTTGCCAGGTATAAGTTCAGCTGCAAGAGGAACCCCTGGCAGTTCGCAGCCATCCCATTGAATTCCTGGGAAGCGAGAGACGAATCCCACTGGGACAAGGAGAAGGAGGGGTGCGTAGTGGAGACCCCAGCTGTGCTGGTGGAGGCACTGGGAGAACTCCCTGTCTCTCCCAGTGGTCCATTGTCTGGACAACGCGGTCCAAGGCGGTGCCAAGATGGTGGAGCATTGCTGCATGCTCCCGGACACGCTCCTCCACCCCTATACCCGGGGTACTTGCCCCTGCTGACTCCATAAGTTTGGTCCGGTATTCTGTAAGGGGTGCATACTGGCGGCAGAGAAGTCAGACGCAGGAGAGCAAAAACTGTCTTTCCAACGGCGCAGTTTAACCTCTCTGGGCTAGGCGGGACGAATTCGTCCCACCTACGCAACAGCCAGTCTAATCCAGTGGCGCGATTTTCAAATACCTTAAAAATCCTATTACTTCAATTTCTCAAACATATGACTATTTTACAGCTATTTAAAGACAAGACTCTCGTTAATCTAACCACACTGTCCGATTTCAAAAAGGCTTTACAATGAAAGCAAAACATTAGATTATGTCAGCAGAGTACCCAGCCAGAAATAATCAGACACCCATTTTTCAAGCTAGCATATAATGTCACAAAAACCCAGAAGACAGCTAAATGCAGCACTAACCTTTGATGATCTTCATCAGATGACAACCCTAGGACATTATGTTATCCTGTTATGGCTAGGGGGCAGTATTTTCACGGCTGGATAAAAAACGTACCCGATTTAATCTGGTTACCACTCCTACCCAGTAACTAGAATATGCATATACTTATTACATATGGATAGAAAACACCCTAAAGTTTCTAAAACTGTTTGAATGGTGTCTGTGAGTAAACCTCTTCAGCGTCTCATCCCGTCAGCGGGATCAAAATCCAGCGAAAAATCATATCGCCATTAGCATAACAAAATTTAATAATTTGAAAAAAAAAAAAAAAACATTTTTTTTCGTTTTATAGATACACCTCTCCTGAATCGACCCACGCCGTCCGATTTCAAAAAGGTTTAACAGGAAAAGCAAATCATTAGATTATGTTAGAGGAGTCCATCGTAAAAAGCAGAAACATAGCCATTTTCCGACCAACCACATGCATCACAAATAACCAAAAAACAGCTAAATGCAGCACTAACCTTTTACAAACTTCATCAGATGACACACCTAGGGCATGATGTTACACAATGCATGCATTCTTTTGTTCAATAAAGTTCATATTTATATATGAAAACAGCATTTTACATCGGCGTCTGACGTTGACTAACTATTTTCCCGTCAAAAGCATCCGATGAAACAGTGCTACAATTTACTGAATTACTATTCGAAAACATGTTTAAAATGTAATATTGTCATTCTAAGATTTATAGATGAATATCTCTTGAAAGCACCTGTCATACCAGATTTAAAAATAACTTTACTGGGTAATCACACTTAGCGATAAAAGGGGATGCGATACTCAGAAAATGAGCTAGTAAATACAGCTCGGCGCCATCTTGGAACAATCGCATATCACATCTAATGTTGTATAATATTGTCAATAATCCCTTACCTTTAGTTGTCTTCATCAGAAAGCACTTCCAGGAATTCCCAGGTCCACAACAGATGTATTTTCGGTCGAAAAAGTCCATCCTTTATGTTCCATTAGCTTGCTGTTGTTAGTGCGTCCGAAGGGCGTATCCAACTAATCTGCCTTGCGCGCCACAGTGGTTTCGAAATAATACTTTTTTTTCACATTTAGGTTCATTCAAACATGTCAAACGTTGTATAACATAAATCTTCAGGGCCTGTTTCAACAAGAGAGCCAATAAGATTCGAGGGGGACGATTTCAATGTGTTTCAAAACGTTTCCAAAGGTGGGGGTAGACAGGGCCGCCGGCGTCATAATGGTGATGGCCCTCCCGCTGTGACCAATTCACAACGCGTCTCATTCACTGAGTTTCGACAGTAGAAGGCTCAAAACACTTTGTAAAGACTGGCGACATCTTGTGGAAGCAATAGGAAGTGCTCAATAAACGATATCTCACGGTGTGTATAATAGGCGACGACGTGAAGTTGAGTCCACAATTCAGAATTCCACTTCCTGGTTCAATCGGTCTCGGGGTTTTGACTGCCATATGAGTTCTGTTATACTCACAGACACCATTCAAACAGTTTTAGAAACTTTAGGGTGGTTTCTATCCACAGGTATTAATTATATGCATATCCTAGCTTCTGAGTCTGATTAGTAGGCCATTGAAAATGGGCACGAATTTTTTCCAAAATGCGCTGTGGCGCCCCCTATCCTAGGGTAACGTCAAGAGGTGCACGTTTTGTTTTTTTCCCTAGCACTACACAGCTGATTCAAATAATAAACTAACCATCAAGTTTTTACATTTTGAATCAGCTGTGTAGCGTTATGGCAAAAAGCAATATGTGCACCCCTTGTGGTCACGAGGACCGAGTTTAGGAAATGCTGCCCTATCCTAAGTTGGTGTTTACTTTTAGTTCCGGGGTGTCAAACTCATTCCATGGAGGGCCTAGTGTCTGCAGGTTTTTGATTTTTCCTTTTATTCAACCTCTTAAGGATCCGCCTGTTTTTTGACATTTTCGCCTAAAATGACATACTCAAATCTAACTGCCTGTGGCTCAGGACCAGAAGCAAGGATATGCATATTCTTGATACCATTTGAAAGGAAACACTTTGAAGTTTGTGGAAATGTGAAATGAATGTAGGAGAATATAAAACATTAGATCTGGTAAAAGATAATACAAAGAAAAAAACATTGTACATCTTTAAAATGCAAGAGAAAGGCCATAATGTATTATTCCAGCCTGGGCGCAATTTCGATTTTGGTCACTAGATGGCAGCAGTGTATGTAGAACATTTTAGACTGATCCAATGAACCATTTCATTTCTGTTCAAAATTTGGTATCAAGAGTGCCCAAATGTGCCTAATTGGTTTATGAATTACTTTTCAAGTTCAAAACTATGCACTCTCCTCAAACAATAGCATGGTATTATTTCAATGTAATAGCTACTGTAAATTGGACAGTGCAGTTAGATTAACAAGAATTTAAACTTTCTGCCATTATCAGATATGTCTATGTCCTGGGAAATTGTATTGTTACTTACAACCTCATGCTAATCGCATTAGCCTATATTAGCTCAACCGTCCCGCTGGGCACCCAACGATCCTGTAGAGTTTGCCCTAAACAACCAGGTTTGGAGAGTTAATTTCTAATTAGTGACCTTAATTTATCAATCAAGTAGAAGGAAGGAGCGTAAACCCTCAGAAACTGCGTTTTTGTTTGTCTGTTCTCAGGCAAATCCGGTGGGTGTCTTTTAAGACCCTACTCGAGTTTCTTGGCCAGCATCCAGTAGGCACTCCCATGGATGCCTTTCAGAACACATTCTAAAACTCCAGCCATTTCAATTTGGTTGTCAGTGAGTCATTTAAGTTCCCTGCGTCTGTGAGCGACAACATTTTGAGTTTGTCTTTTGGGAACGTAACAAGGGTTCTTCATAGAACCCTGTGTAAATAGTTCTACCTATAACCCTCTAAGAAGTGCTCAACCAAGAACTCTTTAACCTCTAAAGGTTCATTATAGAACCCTGCAAAATTGTTCAACCAAGAACCCTTTTATCTTTGAAGGGTTCTTCCTCGAACCCTCTATGAATGGTTCCACCAGTCTTATTAGCCTTTAAACTTAAACTCTTTGTTTATGACAATACATTACATATACAGAACAAATATATAAATGCAACAATTTCAAAGGTTTTACTGAGTTACAGTTAATATAAGGAAATCAGTCAATTGAAATACATTTATTAGGCCCTAATCTATGGATTTCACATAACTGGGCAAAGGCGCACTGGAGACCCAGGCCCAGCCAATCAGAAATAATTTTTCCCCACAAAAAGGGGGACGTACTGTCAAATTCTCTAAAACAATGTTGGAGGTGGCTTATGGTAGAGAAATGAACATACAATTCTCTGGCGACAAATCTGGTGGACAGTCAGCAGTCAGCATGCCAATTGCACGCTCCCTCAAAACTTGAGACATCTGTGTCATTATGTTGTGTGACAAAACTGCACATTTTAGAGTGGCCTTTTATTGTCCCTAGCACAAGGTGCACCTGTGTAATTACCATTCTGTTTAATCAGCTTCTTGACATGCCACACCTGTCAGGTGGATGGATTATCTTGGCAAAGGAGAAATTCTCACTTAAAGGGATGTAAACAAATTTGTGTACAACATTTGAGAGAAAGAAGCTTTTTGTGCGTATGGAAGATTTTTGGGGTCTTTTATTTCAGCTCATGAAATGTGGGAACAATACTGGAGGGCCTAGTTATTCCCTAACAAAGTGGTGTTAGGAAACTCCTGGTTTACAGGCCACATCAGTAGTGATGTGCAGTTCATGAATGATTTGTTATTTTCAAATCAACTCTTATTGGTCGTGTTTAGCAGATGTTATTGCGGGTGTAGCGAAATGCTTGTGCTTCTAGCTACGACATTGCATTAATATCTAACAAGTATTATCTAACAGTTTCATAACATATTCCCAAAATACACATACATCTAAGAAAGGAATGGATGAAGAATATATATACATATACACTACCGTTCAAAAGTTTCGGGTCACTTAGAAGTGTCCTTATTTTTTAAAGAAAAGCACATTTTTTGTCCATTAAAATAACATCAAATTGATCAGAAATACAGTGTAGACATTGTAAATGTTGTAAATGACAATTGTAGCTGGAAAGGCCAGCATCCCGGAGTCGCCTCTTCGCTGTTGACATTGAGACTTGTGTTTTGCGGGTACTATTTAATGAAGCTGCCAGTTGAGGACTTGTGAGGCATCTGTTTCTCAAACTAGACACTCTAATGTACTTGTCCTCTTGCTCCGTTGTTCACCAGGGCCTCCCACTCCTCTTTCTATTCTGGTTAGAGACAGTTTGTGCTGTTCTGTGAAGGGTTGTACACAGCGTTGTATGAGATCTTCAGTTTCTTGGCAATTTCTCGCATGGAATAGCCTTCATTTCTCAGAACAAGAATAGACTGACGAGTTTCAGAAGAAAGTTATTTATTTCTGGCCATTTTGAGCCTGTAATTGAACCCATAAATGTTGATGCTCCAGATACTCAACTAGTCTAAGGAAGCCCAGTTTTATTGCTTCTTTAATAATCACCACCCCAGTTTTCATCTGTGCTAACATAATTGCAAAAGGATTTTCTAATGATCAATTAGACTTTTAAAATAATAACTAGGATTAGTTAACACAACGTGCCATTGAAACACAGGAGTGATGATTGTTGATAATAGGCCTCTGAACGCCTATGTAGATATTCCATTGAAAATCAGCCGTTTCCAGCTACAATAGTCATTTACAACATTAACAATGTCTACACTGTTTTTCTGATCAATTTGATGTTATTTTAATGGACAAAGTAATGTGCTTTTCTTTCAAAAACAAGGACTTTTCTAAGTGACCCCAAACTTATGAACGGTAGTGTATGTCAGAGTGGCATTGGACTAAGATACAGTCGCATAGTATAGAGTACAGTAAATACATATGAGATGGGTGATGCAATATTTACAAACAATTAAATTGACTAAGATACCGTAGAATAGTATAGAGTACAGTTTATACATATGAGATGAGTAATGCAAGATACGGAGACCTTATTAAAGTGGCTAGTGTTTCATTTCATTAAAGCGGCCAGTGATTCCTAATCTATGTCTATAGGCAGCAGCCTCTGATGTGCTGGAGATGGCTGTTTAACAGTCAGTGGTGTAGTATAGACTACAATACAGTATATACATATGAAATGGGTGATGCAATGTAAACACAACTTAAAAGTGACTAAGATACCGTAGAATAGTGTGGAGTGCAGTTTATACAGATGAGATAAGTAATGCTAGATACGGAACATTATTAAAGTGGCTAGTGATCCATTTCTAAAAGTGGCCAGTGATTCCTAATCTATGTCTACGCCTCTGATGTGCTAGTGATGGCTGTTTAGCAGTCTGATGGCCTTGAGATACAAGCTGTTTTTCAATCTCTCGGTCCCAGCTGTGATGCAGCTGAACTGACCTCGCCTTCTGGATGATAGTGGTGTGAACAGGCAGTGGCTTGGGTGGTTATTGTCCTTGATTATCTTTTTGGCCTTCCTGTGACATCAGGTGCTGTAGGTGTCCTGGAGGGCTGGTAGTTTGTCCCCGGTGATGCATTGTGCAGACCGCATCACCCTCTGGAGAGCCTTGTGGTTGAGGGCAGTGCAGATGCCGTAGCAGGCTGTGATACAGCCCGACAGGAGGATCTCGATTGTGCATCTGTAAAAGTTTGTCAGGATTTTAGGTGACAAGCCACTACTACTGGAGAGCCTTTCTTTGTCTACACTCATTCAGCATCGTTCACACCCTCTTAAGCTTTAGCCCCATCCATCTCTTTAAGGGTTGATCCGAGCGTTCTGTACTAACAGCAGTCAAGCACCAAAGCTAACTTGCTAGCTACTTCCAGACACAATGAGAGAACAGCTCACTGAACATTACTCGCCCTAGCAGAGCTGGTCAGGCTGTTATGTTATCGAGAGCATTGGTGACTGCAACTGTGCTGTCAGATTGTCCGTTTGTAAATTCAGAGCTCTTGGAGCATTCAGAGCGCACACTGGATGCTCTGGCCGATGAGTAGGGTTGATCAGAACATTCTGATCTCACAACGGCAGTCAAGCACCCAAGCTAACTGGCTAACATTGGCTAGCTTGCTAGCTACTTCCAGTCACAAATGAGAGAACACCCCACTCTGACCATTTCACTCACCCTAGCAGAGCTGGTTAGGGTGTTTTCATGTTATCCAGATCGTTAGTGACTCTAACTGTACTGCTGGCAACAATTTAATTATTATTTTTTGCCAATGTTTACTGACTCCGGCCGTATTCAACGGGTGATGAGCATTCGTAAATGCATGTCATTCTCATTGAAAGCAAGTATAAGAAGCAGTAGGTCTGTTCTATGTGCGTTATTACTATGCTTCCCGTTCTTAAGTTTTGTTTTTGCGTCTTTTACTTTCGGTTTTGTACACCAGCTTCAAACAACTGAAAATACAATATTTTTGGTTATGGAAAATATATTTTACAGCAGTTTAGATGGTACAATGATTCCATGATTCTTTACAGAATGACTGCTTGTTTTGTCACAAACTGAAATTAGGCAAACTATTCGAATTTTAGTAACCAGAAAATGTTGGAGCATTTTCTGCATATTGCACCTTTAAGGGCAAGGTGTGCTGTTCTGTTTTGAGCCAGCTGCAGCTTTGCTAGGTCTTTCTATGCTGCACTTGACCATATTACTGGACAGTAATCAAGATGGTACAAGACCAGAGCTTCAACAACTAGTAAATTTGATTTGTGTCAAAAATGCAGAACATCTTTTTATAACAGACATACCCCTCCCCATCTTCACAACAACTTTGTCAGTATGACTTGACCATGATAATTGACCATCCAATATTATACCTAGGAGTTTAGCTTCCTCAACTTGCTCAATGGTCACACACCCTTTATACACAACTCCAGCTGAGGTTTAGGTTTTTATTGAATGTTAAGAACCAAATAAAATGTTTTTCGTTTTAGATGTAGGTCATTATTAATCACCCATTGTGATACTGACTGTAACAACAACAAAAACATCTGACATGTAGAGTGTGGAATCATCCGCATACATAGTCATTCTAGCTTCGTGTAAGACCAGTGGCAAATCATTTGTGAAAATAGAGAAGAGTAATGGGTCAAGGCAACTGCGCTGAGGGACACCGCATGGTACATATCTGATGTTAGAGAAGCTTCCATTGAAGAACACTCTGTGGGTTCTATTGGATAAATAACTCTCCAACCATGTGATGGCAGGTGATGTGAGTTTCTTCAATAACAATTTATGACCAATAACATCAAAGGCTGCACTGAAATCTAGCAATACAGCTCCAACTATCATCTTATTATCAATTTATTTTGACCAATCATCTGTCATCAGAGTCAGTGCTGTACATGTTGAGTGCCTTTCTCTATATGCATGCTGAAAGTCAGTACTTAACTTGTTCTCAGAAAAATGCCATTGTATTTGGTCAAACAATTCTCTCCATCAGTTTACTAAAAACAGACAGAACACTGATTGGGCGGCTGTTAGAGCCAGCAAAGGGTGCTTTATTACTTTTAGTCAGTGAAATGACTTTAGCTTCCTTCAAATCAAATCACCTGTAGGGACACACTCCTTTAGGATTTAGTTAAAGATATAGGAAATAGGGGTAGCAATACACTATTAAAATTCTGAAGAGTTTCTCATCACGATTGTCTATACCTGGTAGTTTATCATTTTTGATGAATAACAGTAGTTATTCCACCTCTCCCACACAAACTTAACGGTAATTCAAAACAGCAATCGTTCAATTCTTAGATCTTTTATACAAAAATATTATGGTTCACTGTTAAATGTTGTAATTTCACTTATTTCAGTTTTTCCACTTTACTAGTGAAAAAGTAATTCAAATGATTGGAAATATCGAAAAGTTGACGATGGAGGTGAATAGTTTTTTTTCATGACATCATACTCCATAGCCCTCTTCTCATTGTATCTGTTCAGTTGAGGCTTGTCATGGTACAAGGGGGAGGGGTGGTGGAGTTCTTCTTTTGTCTTTCTCGGCTTGATTAAAACAAACTTTATTTAATAAAAAAAAGTGTTTTTAAATTTAATTGAGGGGGAGGGGTTGGGAAGAGGGAATGAACCCGGTTTAGGGTAAGGGGTTTGGGTTGGGTGTAAATAACGTGATAAAAAATAGAAAGTAGGGGGATGGAAAAATGAAGGTTACGTATGTAACCACGGTTGTGTGAGCTATATGGATCACTCCAATATATTGGTATCACTCTGCGGCAGAGGGATACATCTGAGGTGAGGATTTATAGATTTACTCCCGTGTACCTGTGTCACGGCTGGGGTCCGCCTCTATATATAGACCCCATGGCCGCGACACGTTCTCGACATAATTTTTGAGGCGCCTCTAGCACCGTAGAGGATTGCAGTGATCCATATAGCTCACGTAACCTTCGTTATGTTTCACTATATTGGATCACTCCAATATATTGGTATACACGTACCAGATTAGTCGGTGCTAGAGGGACCTGGCCAGCCAGCAGCGAAGTCCCAGCGTGAGACCGAGATGCAGGGATGTCAATGTGGAAGGGGGTCCCGGCCCAGTCCCTGGAAGGGGAGGCGACGCCCAGGACCGCTGAACCAACTGCAGAGGGAGGTGCCACATTTAACCCATAGTACCTAGCAAAGGTGCAAGAGGAAGCCCAGCTGGCCGCAGCACAGATCTCACAGATGGTCTCTACTCCTCTCAGTAGAGACCAGGACGTAGCCACACCTCGTGTTGAACGTGCCACCACAGATCCCAGCACTGGAATGCCAGCCAGGCGGTATGCTGTCGTAATCGTGTCCACGATCCAGTGAGAGCCTCTGCTTTGATAGCCCAGCTCCCAGGACTCTCACCATAGCAGACAAAGAGCTGGTCTGTTGTTTTCACTGACCGTGTCCGCTACACATAGGCAGCCAGTGCCCTCACATGGCACAGCATGCCAGAGGGAGGCCCAGAATCCCCCGCCACTGCCAGGGGATTGTAAGCAGGATAGACTTTGTTAGGGGTTAAAAAGAGTTATGCCCGTTTCCATTTAAAATGTCTTAAAAACAGCCTTAAGCATAGGAAAGTAAAAATGGTTTAAAAGGGTCACCTTCAGTGCAGTGCACCACACACTATAACATATACAAATAACAGGTGCATTAAAATGTTAGGTGATCTTAAAGTTATTTGTGGGTTATAACCATGTGCTATATAGATTAATTGATGAGACTACCTAACTCACTTAACTGGAACAACCATTTCAGTAAGGGGTGCAACAAGTCCATCTACTAACATATTGGATTAGTTTAGAAAAATTTATATTATGTATCTTTGTGTAGCAAAAGATTAATCAACCAATCAATGTACATGCAAAATACAGATATTAAAACAAACCTTTCTCTGTAGCTCAGTTGGTAGAGCATGGTGTTTGCAACACCAGGGTTGTGGGTTTGATTCCCACGGGGGGCCAGCACAGGAAAAAAAAAAAAATGTATGAAATGTATGCATTCACTACTGTAAGTCGCTCTGGATAAGAGCGTCTGCTAAAATGTAAAGTCAACATGCAATAGAGCATGCTGGGAAATATGATAATGATCAGCATGGTTTTGTGTGTTTTAGCCTACACAGAATAAAAATGACACAGTCACAATCAACTCTGGTTATTAACACCAGAACTGGGGGTTATTTTACACGACTAAGTGTTACGTTAATTTAATCAACACTAGAAATGTTACACTGAAAAATCAACACTAGGTAAAACTGGCCAATTTGCAGTGTACCTAACAATATACTGCTGGTTCACTCATACTCCCTTCTATTCTCCTACTCTCTGCTCAATCAAATCACAGAAAATACTAATTTCAAAGACAGAAATTATGACAACTATGTCAGTACTGTATATGTGAAATGATTAAGGGAATACCAGGTGCATGCACAAATATTCCCATATACTGTAGATATAGTTTAAAACATTCTCACACCTATATTTTTAAATGTGTCAGATTTCTCAAACTCCTGATGTTGAAGTAAAAAAAAATACTGCTCAAGCACTATTTAAAAGAAAGACCGACTACAATAAAAAAGCTTATTCAGATTCAGAAGGGTTCTGAATCCCTTCTTGCCTTCCAAATCAGAATCACCTTTATTCGCTACACATTTGCATGTACAGGCATTTGACTTGGTGAAATCGTGCTACCTCAATAAGTATACAGACAACTGGTAAACTGGATATATAGTAGTGATGAGACATTCAGCTCTTTTTACTGACACTGATCAAGGAGAGGGCACATTTAGCTCATTGCTGAGCGTTTTTTGTTGTTGTTGTACATTTTAACCCCTTTCTCCCCAATTTCATGATGTCCAATTGGTAGTTAGTCTTGTGCCATCGCTGCAACTCCCTGTCACGTCCTGACCAGTAAGGGGTTATTTGTTATTGTAGTTTGGTCAGGGCGTGAAAGGGGTGTTTGTTTTGTGTGTTTCGGGGGTTTTTGATTTATTATTCTATATTTTCTATTTCTATGTTTATTCTAGTTTTCTATTTCTATGTTGTGTTTTTCAATGACCTCCAATTAGAGGCAGCTGGTTGTTGTTGTCTCTAATTGGAGGCCATATTTAAGTGTGTTTGTTTTTCACTTGTGTTTGTGGGTGGTTGTTTCCGGTATAGTCTGTGCACCTTACTGGACTGTTTTTGCTGTTTGTTTTGCTTAAGTGTTTTATGTTTAATAAAATAAAGAAGATGATCAATATACCCGCTGCATTTTGGTCCACTCCTTACGACGCCTGTGACACTCCCGTACGGATTCGGGAGAGGCGAAGGTCGAGAGCCCCGCGTCCTCCAAAACACAACCCAGCCAAGCTGCTTGCTTAACCCAGAAGCCAGACGCACCAATGTGTTGGAAGAAACACCATACAACTGGCGACCCAAGTGCAGCGTGCATGCACCGGGCCCACCACAAGGAGTCTCTAGAGCACGATGGGGCAAGGACATCCCAGCCCAGCCAAACCCTCCCCTAACCCGGACAACTGTGCGCCACCTCATGTGTCTCCCGGCCCTGGGATCAAACCAGGGTCTGTAGTGACACCTCTAGCACTGCCTTAGACTGCTGCGCCACTCGAGATGCACCAGGGTTTCCCTTCCCAGAGAGAGAGAGAGAGAGAGAGAGAGAGAGAGAGAGAGAGAGAGAGAGAGAGAGAGAGAGAGAGAGAGAGAGAGAGAGAGAGAGAGAGAGAGAGAGAGAGAGAGAGAGAGATAATACAGCGCCAATGAGGGCCCTCATGCTAAACGGGCGGCCATTCAAATTAGTGTCTAATTGCAGCATCTGTTAACCCATTGAAGAGGTGTCAGTGCTGTGTCATGGGCCTGTTAATTGGTACAAACAGGTAGCAGATGCAGCCTCTGTGACTGAGCATCTTCCAATTATCAAGCCAGCCTCAATGAGCTGTGATTAGGCAGCCATGCTGATGAGGGAGAGAGGGGAGGAGAGAAAGTAGAGAGGGGAGGAGAGAAAGGAGAGGGATAAAGAAAAGTGGAAGGGAGGAGAGAGTGGAGAGAGAGAGAAAGGGGAGGGGGAGAGAAGAGAAAGACACAGGGAAAAGGGGGAAATATTTAAGTCAACAGAATACATATAGGGCTCGGGGGTTGACTTGGTGGTATGCACTTCAAAATCAAATGTTGTTTCCTGGTGTTGATGTTGGAGCACCACCCTGAGGTGAGATCAGGAAATGTAGGACTATATCTATTGCTATTTTATCCAAAACTCCAGGGCTGTAATTCAGCATAGTTGCTGATCTAGGATCAGTTTTTCCAAATGATAATGAATAAGATTACATGGACAGGGGGGATCTGATCATAGCACTCTCCGTACTGTCCAGTCCCTGGTGTGTGTACTTTATCTTAATTATAAACATACAGTTGAAGTCGGAAGTTTACATACACCTTAGCCAAATACATTTAAACTCCGTGTCCATTCCTGCCATCCTAGTAAAAATTCTCTGTCGTAGGTCAGTTAGGATCACCACTTTATTTTAAGAATGTGAAATGTCAGAATAATAGTAGAGAGAATGATTTATTTCAGATTTTATTTCTTTCATCACATTCCCAGTCAGAAGTTTACATACACTCAATTAGTATTTGGTAGCATTGCCTTGAAATTGTTGAACTTGGGTCAAACGTTTCGGGCCTTCCACAAGCTTCCCACAATAAGTTGGGTGAATTTTGGCCCATTCCTCCTGACAGAGCTGGTGTAGCTGAGTCAGGTTTGTAGGCCTCCTTGCTCGCACACGCTTTTTCAGTTCTACCCACAAATGTTCTATGGGATTGAGGTCAGGGCTTTGTGATGGCCACTCCAATACCTTGACTTTGTTGTCCTTAAGCCATTTTGCCACAACTTTGGAAGTATGCTTGGGGTCATTGTCAATTTGAAAGTCCCATTTGCAACCAAGCTTTAACTTCCTGACTGATGTCTTGAGATGTTACTTCAATATATCCACATAATTTTCCTGCCTCATGATGCCATGTATTTTGTGAAGTGCACCAGTCCCTCCTGCAGCAAAGCACCCCCACAACATGATGCTGCCACCCCCGTGCTTCACGGTTGGGATGGTGTTCTTCAGCTTGCAAGCGTCCCCCTTTTTCCTCCAAACATAACAATGGTCATTATGGCCAAACAGTTCTATTTTTGTTTCATCAGACCAGAGGACATTTCTCCAAAAAGTACGATCTTTGTCCCCAAACCGCAGTCTTGCTTTTTTATGGTGGTTTTGGAGCAGTCGTTTCTTTCTTGCTGAGCGGCCTTTCAGGTTATGTCGATATAGGACTCGTTTGTCTGTGGATATAGATACTTTTGTACCGGTTTCCTCCAGCATCTTCAGAAGGTCCTTTGCTGTTGTTCTGAGATTGATTTGCACTTTTCGCACCAAAGTACGTTCATCTCTAGGAGACAGGTCTCCTTCCTGAGCGGTATGACGGCTGCATGGTCCCATGCTATTTAAACTTGCGTACTATTGTTTGTACAGATGAACGTGGTACCTTCAGGCATTTGAGAATTGCTCCCAAGGACGAACCAGACTTGTGGAGGTCTACACATTTTTTTCTGAGGTCTTGGCTGATTTTGTTTGATTTTCCCATGATGTCAAGCAAAGAGGCACTGAGTTTGAAGGTAGGCCTTGAAATACATCCCCAGGTACGTCTCCAATTGACTCAAATGATGTCAATTAGCCTATCAGAAGCATCTAAGGCCATGACATCATTTTCTGGAATTTTCCAAGCTGTTTAAAGGCACAGTCAACTTAGTGTATGTAAACTTCTGACCCACTGGAATTGTGATACTGTGAATTATAAGTGAAATAATCTGTCTGTAAACAATTTTTGGAAACATTACTAGTTAGAGGCTGGCTACAGCTATATGTTCACTTTAAGTTTTTCCACAGAAACACATTCAGGACTTTTACCCTTCAGTAGGTGAAAAGAAAACACTTCCAAAACAATAATCTGAGAGGGAGGTATCACAAACCTAAGCTTAGTCACTCCCAGTCCACATCTTGGCACATGAGCACATACGGAAGCAGTCATGTCTTTGTGTCCCATACAGAAACAGCTCCAGGAAATGAATTCACAGAAAACAGCCACTCCCTTATTAATCACAGATATAAACAGTTGCTAGCATTTTTTGTGTATCATATGTACAGTACCAGTCAAAAGTTTGGACACAAATACTCATTCAAGGGTTTTTCTTTATTTTTACTATTTTCTACATTGTACAAAAATAGTGAAGACATCAAAACTATGAAATAACACACATAGAATCATGTAGTAACCAAAAAAGTGTTAAACAAATCTAAATATATTTTAGATTCTTCAATGTAGCCACCCTTTGCCAATAAGTCAACAGGCACCAAAAATCATCCCTGAAAGCAGTGTACGTGTAATTTATTCAGAAGCCACATTTCAGACAGGTGAATTTGATTAGCAAAAGAGGCCATCATCATTGGTATCGCCATCAATTTTTCTGCAAGGAAATTCAAAGTGGATAAAACATGTTAAAAGGTAATAATGCTTTACTGGATCCACATAATTTGTATTGCCCCTTGCCCTCTATATTTATGTATGTTTTATGTCCTGTATGGAGTTACGCAAAACAGATGTATGTGAAAAGAGACAATAAAATGCTATATTTTCTTATCTTACAATAAATCAACTGTTAGTTACTGTTAGTACCTACCTGCATTTGTTCATATATCCAGGGGAGGAAGTGGGAGACATTGCCGTAGATTCCTGGCTTGTTCTTCAGAGCACAACCTATACCCCAGCTAGTGTCCCCTACCAGCCACCATAATGAACCCTCCTTGGCCACCATTGGTCCTCCACTATCCCCCTGCAAGACACAAAAGTTACCCCCCAAGTTAGCATTACGTCATGGGATCATAACTTTATACCTTCCAGAGTATGTTAATTTCTTCATTATACCACCATCCGCTCTATCATAACACAATAAGAAAACAGCAAATCAAAAGATGATATCAAATAAGAAAGAATACATGTAACATCAAGTAGGAAGTAAAAAAACTTCCCATGAATATCTATTACAAAATATTTTAAGAGTGAATCTGACCTGACATGAGTCCACTCCTCCTGCCAGTGTCCCAGCACAGATCATAGAGGCGGTGACACGTCCATTGTACACCAACTGTGCGTTACATGTGTGTCTGCTGTACATGGTGATCTGGGCCTGACGCAGGTAATCTGACACCAACCCTGGAGTCATCGCAATGATTGTCAAGCATAAAGATTTAATACAACAAATAGATTTTATTCTGATGACCTGTGTTTAATAATGACAGTCATTGGTCCTGTAATAAAAGTTGTCTTACCACCACTCCTAATGGACCCCCATCCAGAGATCCAGGCTTCTCGCTGGGGAGTCAGATTCACTCCGAAGTTGGGCAGACACACTGGTCTCACCTTATCTGCAACACAAAACATTTAAGACTGGCTTGGAGTGTTGTACTCCAATATGACTACCGAAACAGTGACACATTAAAAAAAAATATCATATTAACCGTGTTAGGGCTCCTTCACAAAATTGAAAAGGTTGAATGCAACTTTACTATGCATTTGTGACAATTCACATCATAGTGTCGTTTTTCCAAACCCCCAATGTAATTTGCCATTGGAACATATGTTTCAAATGTTTGAAATTGACCAGTGACTTACCTGACATAGTGAGTAATGTGTTGAGTTTCATAAGAGCGATGTCATTATCCTTAGTCTGCTTGTCGTACTTTTCGTGAGAGATGATGCGTCCCACTGAATTGCCGGTGGCACTAGCCATCTGTATCTGGGTCAAATAGCCAGCATACACTGTCCACTGACTGGGCTGTGATAGCCTACCATGCAAAATGACAGAGGGGTTGATCCATATGATTTCAATCATTTTCTGACTGCACCCCTTTTAATTTGAACGAAACCTTTACCAATGGTAGAAATGGTCAGAAAGTAACTTTCTGGACCTGAATGTCAAATTTTTCAGGAAAAGTTGACCCATTTTGCATACCCCATCCTACCATGAGACATCCATGTGTTCATCAGTGAAAAAAATGTATTGGGTATGATAACATTTGAAAGCTTACAAACAGGGTTGTCAAACTATTTAATGATTTGAATTATTATTATTATTTTTTTTTTTAACCTTTTAACCTCACTAGGGTAGGGGGCACTATTTTCACCTCCAGATGAAAGCGTGCCCAAAGTAAACTGCCTGCTACTCAGGCCCAGAAGCTAGGATATGCATGTAAAACTGTTAAAATAATGTCTGTGAGTATAACAGAACTGTAATGGCAGGCGAAAACCTGTGGAAAATCAATCCAGGAAGTGCCATTCATTTGAAATGGCTGTTTTTCCAATGAAAGCCTACCCACCATTTAAAGGGATAGGACCCAGATTCCGTTCCCTATAGCTTCCACTAGTTGTGAACAGTCTTTAGACATTGTTTCAGGCTTTTATTCTGAAAAATGAGGGAGAATGAGAACTTTGAGTGAGTGGATAGTGGGATGTCCCCAGAGCTCTTTACTGCGTGCGACCGAGAGCACGCCTTTCTTGTTTTTCTTTTATATTGATGACGCTATTGTCCAGTTGAAATATTATCAATTATTTAGGCTAAAAACAACCTGAGGATTGATTATAAACATCGTTTGACATGTTTCTACAAACTTTACGGATACTATTTGGAATTTTCATCTGCCTCTTGTGACTGCATTTGAGTCATTGGATTACTGACCAAAACACGCCAACAAAATGGAGGTTTTTGGATATAAAGAGGGACTTTATCGAACAAAACAAACATTTATTGTTTAACTGGGAGTCTTGTGAGTGCAACCATACAAAGATCATCAAAGGTAAGTGATTAACCTCTCTTGGGTAGGGGGCAGTATTTTCACGGCCGGATGAATAACGTACCCAAATTAAATGGCCTACTACTCAGGCCCAGGAACTAGAATATGCATATATTAGTAGATTTGGATAGAAAACACTGAAGTTTCTAAAACTGTTTGAATGATGTCTGTGAGTATAACAGAACTCATATGGCAGGCAAAAACCTGAGAAAAATCTAACCAGGAAGTGGGAAATCTGGAGCTTGTAGTCTTTTCAAGTCATTGCCTATCCAACACACAGTGACTTAGGGTTAATTTTGCACTTCCTAAGGCTTCCACTAGATGTCAACAGTCTTTAGAACCTAGTTTCAGGCTTTTGCAGTGAACAGAGAGCGAACAAGAAGGCCGGGGAGTTGGTGACTCAGGGAAGGACATGAGTTCATTGGCACGCACTCACGTGATGAGGTACAGTAGCTGTGTTCCAAAACATTTTTCAAGACATTGGAATCGTCCGGTTGGAATATTATTGAAGTTCTAAGTTAACCTGTTGGGGACAGGGGGCAGTATCTGCACGGCCGGATAAAAAACGTACCCGATTTAATCTGGTTACTACTCCTGCCCAGTAACTAGAATATGCATATAATTATTGGCTTTGGATAGAAAACACCCTAAAGTTTCTAAAACTGTTTGAATGGTGTCTGTGAGTATAACAGAACTCATATGGCAGGCAAAAACCTGAGAAGATTCCTTACAGGAAGTGGCCTGTCTGACAAGTTCTTGTTCTTCTTGGCTCTGTTTATTGAAAACTGAGGATCTTTGCTGTAACGTGACACTTCCTACAGCTCCCATAGGCTCTCAGAACCCGGGAAAAAGCTGAATGATGTAATTCCAGCCTCTGGCTGAAAAACATTAGCGCGTTTGGATAGTGGCCGGTCAGAGTACTATGAGACTCAGGCGCGTGCACGAGTCGACCCCATGTTTTATTTTCTTTTGTCTTTGAACGTAAACACGCTTTCCCGGTCGGAATATTATCGCTTTTTTACGAGAAAAATTGCATAAAAATTGATTTTAAACAGCGGTTGACATGCTTCAAAGTACGGTAATGGAATATTTAGAATTGTTTTGTCACGAAATGCGTCGTGCGCGTCACCCTTCTTTACCATTCGGATAGTGTCTTGAACGCACGAACAAAACAGAGGATATTTGAACATAACTATGGATTATTTTGAACCAAACCAACATTTGTTATTGAAGTAGAAGTCCTGGGAGTGCATTCTGACGAAGAACAGCAAAGGTAATAACATTTTTCTTATAGTAAATCTGACTTTGGTCAGGGCTAAACTTGCTGGGTGTCTAAATAGCTAGTCCTGTGATGCCGGGCTATCTACTCAGAATATTGCAAAATGTGCTTTCACCGAAAAGCTATTTTAAAATCGGACATAGCGAGTGCATAGAGGAGTTCTGTATCTATAATTCTTAAAATAATTGTTATGTTTTTTTGTGAACGTTTATTGTGAGTAATTTAGTAAATTCACCAGAAGTTTGCGGGGGGTATGCTAGTTCTGAACGTCACATGCTAATGTAAAAAGCTGTTTTTTTATATAAATATGAACTTGATTGAACAAAACATGCATGTATTGTATAACATAATGTCCTAGGTGTGTCATCTGATGAAGATCATCAAAGGTTAGTGCTGCATTTAGCTGTGGTTTGGGTTTATGTGACATTATATGCTAGCTTGAAAAATGGGTGTCTGATTATTTCTGGCTGGGTACTCTGCTGACATAATCTAATGTTTTGCTTTCGTTGTAAAGCCTTTTTGAAATCGGACAGTGTGGTTAGATTAACGAGAGTCTTATCTTTAAAATGGTGTAAAATAGTCATATGTTTGAGAAATTGAAGTAATAGCATTTCTAAGGTATTTGAATAACGCGCCACAGGATTCCACTGGCTGTTACGAAGGTGGGACGATTTCGTCCCGCCGACCCTAGAGAGGTTAAAAAGTCCCTAAAGATTGATGCTATACAACGTTTGACATGTTTCAACGAACGTAAATATAACTTTTTTTGTACTTTTCGTCGTGAAATTTTGGGCGCGCTTCCTACATTTGGAGTCGCTTACTGAACTCGCAAACAACAAGGAGGTATTTGGACATAAATTATGGACTTTATCGAACAAAACAACATTTATTGTGGACCTGGGATTCCTGGAAGTGCCTTCTGATGAAGATCGTCAAAGGTAAGTGAATATTTATAATGCTATTTATGATTTTAGATGAATCCAAAATGGCGGGTATCTGTATTGCCTAGTGTATGTTTCTGAGCGCCGTACTCAGATTATTGCAAAGTGTGCTTTCCCCGTGAAGCTTTTTTGAAATCGGTCACAGCGGTTGCATAAAGGAGATGGTTATCTAAAATTCTTTGAATAATAGTTGAATATTTTATCAACGTTTATGATGAGTATTTTTGTAAATTGTTGTGCTGTTTCACCGGCAGTATTGGAGGCAAAATATTTTCTGAACATCACGCGCCAATGTAAAATGCTGTTTTTGGATATAAATATGAACTTTATCACACAAAACATACATGTATTGTCTAACATTGAGTCCTATGAGTGTCATCTGATGAAGATCGTCAAAGGTTAGTGCTTAATTTTAGCTGAATTTCTGGTATTTGTGACCCCTCTCCTGCTTGGAAAATGGCTGTGTGGTTTTTCTTGTGTTGTACCTGTCCTAACATAATCTAACTTTATGCTTTCACCGTAAAGCCTTTTTGAAATCGGAGAATGTGGTTACATTAACGAGAAGTGTACCTTTAAAATGATGTAAAATAGTCGTATGTTTGAGAACTTTGAATTATGACATTTTGTTGATTTGAATTTGAAATTGGCGCTCTGATTTTTCACTGGCTGTTGAATAGTGTGAACCTAGCGTCCCACCTGCCCAAGAGAGGTTAATTATATTGCTATTTCTGACTTTCGTGACTAATCTACTTGGCTGGTAACTAACTGTATGTAATGTTTCGTGTGCTGAGTGCTGTCCTCAAATAATCGCATGGTTTGCTTTCGCCGTAAAGCCTTTTTGAAGTCTGACACGGCGGCTGGATTAACAAGTTAAGCTTTATTTTTATGTATTACACTTGTGATTTCATGAAAGTTAAATATTTATAGTAATTTAATTTGAATTTGGCGCTCTGCAATTTCACCGGATGTTGGCCAGATAGGACGCTACCATCCCACACCCCCTAGAGAGGTTTTAATATTATCTAAAAACGTGTAAACTCCCACCCTGTATTCAAGAGTATGCTATGTCTCAACCAATGATGGGCACAACACGAACAACTCAGTTTATGTAAAATAGGGTCTAAGCTACAGCATTTGTGAAAATGTGTATTTAACTTAGACGTATTTAAATAATTGACGTTAAAGGCTAGACATTTATATTTGACTTTTTTCAAGAAATCAGAATAGTTGGACAACCCTGTTTGTAAGTTAAATTCTACATATTTTTTCTTCACATTTTCAAACAATACATTTATATTGTCAAATGGGGCTATACATTTGGGTGAGTTTTTTTCCCCTCGCCTGAATAACCTCGATTCACTGCCAAAAATAAAATTAAACCATCTGGTGTTCAGCGAAATAACAACACAATGTCAAATACAGGTAGCCTTGTCAAATAATCCAATCATCCAATCACATTAACCGTTACTCTCTGGTGGGAAACCTTCACTCTTGCTCAGACATTTAGAAACGAAACATGACAATTTCAAAAATAAGCCACAGGAGTTTTTTGAGTGAGAATAAAGACGACTTCCAAGTAGTAAGACGTGTAAAAGCAACAGATACCATTTAATAAGAAGGGGCTAGACGGTCTTATATTGTGAGCTACCGAGTGGCTAGGACAGGCAAGCCCCATACTATTGTGGAGGACTTAATTATTCCTGCTGCCTTGGATATGGCTGGGAGAATGCTGGAGAAAAAGGCCCAAAAAAGTATTCAGACAATGCCTTTATCAAACAACACTGTTTCAGGACGCATCAGTGATATGGCAGGAGATGGTTTGAAAAAATTCCTGCGTCGCATACAAGCCAGTAAATTATATGCATTACAGCTGGATGAGTCAACAGAAGTGGCAGGCCTGGCACAGCTCCTGGTATATGTGCGTTACGTTTATGGGGGTCAATTAAGGAAGACATCCTCTTCTGCAAACCACTGGAAACCAGGACAACATGAGGATATTTTTGAAGTACTGGACGGCTTTGTGACAACAAATGGACTTTGGTGGTCAAGATGTGTTGGTATCTGTACAGATGGCGCAAAAGCCATGACAGGGAGACATAGTGGAGTGCTAACGCGCCTGCAAGCAGTTGCTCCCGACGCCACTTGGATACACTGCAGCATCCACCGAGAGGCTCTTGCTGCCAAGGGAATGCCTGACAGCTTGAAAGACATGTTGGACACTACAGTGAAAATGGTTAACTTTGTTAATGCAAGGTCCTGAACTCTCGTGTATTTTCTGCATTATGCAATGATATGGGCAGCGACCATGTAACGCTTTTACAACATCCAGAAGTGGACTGGTTATCAAGGGGCAAAGCAACTGAGTGAGCTGGGTGCGCAATTACGCAGGTACTTTCCTGAAACGGACGACACAAACAACTGGATTCTTTATCCCTATATTGCCTCCCGTCCACTTCCTGATATCTGAACGAGCGCCTCATCGAAATTGCAACAAGCGGTTCTGTGAAAATTGAATTTAATCAGAAGTCACTGCCAGGTTAGGGCTGCGCTCAGAGTTTCTTACTTTAGCAAATCACGCTGTTAAGATATTGATGCCCTTTGCAACCACGTACCTATGTGAGAGTGGATTCTCAGTCCTCACTAGCATGAAAACTAAATACAAGCACAGACTGTGTGTGGAAAATGATTTAAGAGTGAGACTCTCTCTCCAATACAACCCAACATTGCAGAGTTTTGTGCATCCTTTCAAGCACACCCTTCTGATTAATCTGTGGTAAGTTATTCACAATTTTTGATGAGCAAATAAGGTTTTATGTAAGATGGCTAAATAAAGAGCAAAACTATTGATTATTAGTATTTGTGCCTTGGTCCTATAAGAGCTCTTTGTCACTTCCCACGAGCCGGGTTGTGACAAACTCACACTCATTCTTATGTTAAATAAATGTATCGTATAGTGTGTGTGTGTGGCAGGCTTACAATGCTGGCAAAAAACAACATTTGAGAGTACGCTGACCCTGGTGCTAGAGGTGATACACAGCTGGAGGTTGAATGTTTGAAGGGGTACAGGACTATTAAAACGTTTGGGAACCACTGTTTTAGGCAATCCGGTCCAAAAAATAGCTTTCTGACCACTTCTACCATAGGCAAACATGCATGGATAGTTTTGTTTAAATGAAATGTGTTCAGTCCGAAAATAATTGAATTCATATAGAAGGACCCAGAGGAAACAGACAATAGTAAGTCCTGAGGCGATCTCTCTGCTGGTTTCATTGTTGTAGTGCTCCCACCACAAAATCATGCTGTAGTTTAATTTACAAGGATTTTTTTAAATAGTTTTTATTTTGTATGTTTTTTCATAAAAATGTTGAGGAGTATAATATTCCTCTTCCTCCCTTGAGGAATCTCCTCTGAGAGGAACAAATGATTGAGTCTAGTCTCGTCCACCACCCGGCTCTCTGTCTTTAGTAGTAAGTATTAAATTAGCTTTGATACGAGGTCAGATTGAGTCACACTCACGTTTCTATACAGTGGGCTGCTGTGATGATCCACTCAGGGCTGATGATGGAGCCTCCACACTGGTGCTGGTAGTTGGAGTGCAGACTGACTTGCCAGGGCCAAGCCCCGCTCACCGCTTTGTCGCCTCCTACAATACGGCTCCTAGTGGGCGCGAAACTCACACCACAGTCTGGAAGCCAGACAACAACACACAGAGAAACATTACAGAATCTAACCCAATTTTCTAATTTCCAAGATTAACTGTAAAGTAATCTGGGCACCCAGAACCAAATCTCAGCTAGTCTTTCAGGCTGTCACAAGCTATTGTAGGGCAAAGAGGGGTAGCCAGTCTGGTTCAAACTGAACAAAACAGGGATCACTTCACTGGTGGATAAGAACGTTTTAACCCTAAAAGCGACAACATATTTATAATCCTAAATCGACAACGGTGGTCATTTTTTAAATTAGTAAAGATTGCAAAGAGACTGTCTGTTAAGCAGTAACACAAAACAATGGTTATGTTTTGAAGTTATTTTGATCAATTTTATCCATAGCAATTTATCATGAAAATGTTTATGTTATTCTTTCAAGGTGTTGTGTTTCTGTGATACGTAGAGGTTGAGAAGTTGGCGATTTAAGCTATGACAAACCTTTAGGACCTAAGATGGCCACCGATATGGGTGACATGGGCTATATGGGCGCCGGTGCCATCACACATTTTGCTCGAACTTTGGAATACTTTAGGCTATCAACTCAGTTCCAATTGCTTTTTTTTGTTATTGTTGCTGCAATCCTATAAGTTTGTTGTCACATCAAAATGAGGGGCATTGCACAAAACCAATCAGCGTTTAGCTCGTCTCTAACCAATTAGAGTATCAAAGCCAATGATGGCTCTGGCCCCAGCTCTGGTCCAACCCATCTGTATCTGGGACCAATCAGAATGGTCAGAATTTGTTTGCATTCAATAAGATGTCAGGGAGGAAAGCAAACCCAGTGTCATCGTGAAGAAGAAACGCTAGCGGGCGTGTTCGGCCGGAGCGATGTGGATGGGAAGACAAGCTACAAGTCTGTGCCAAATGTTGTGCTTTTATCACAAAATGCATGATTGAGTCAACAATTTCAGTTTAGCCTCCCCACTAGAATTCAAAAGAGTATTTTTCTTTCCTACATATTGACACAGAAATCGTACATGTTTTATTTTGTCTTTAACTAGTTGTTTGACAGAGTCCTACAATTTCAGAATGATCAAAAAGAGGGTTTCGAGGGGGTCAACATTTCCACCAGGTGGCATTTTTAGGGTTAGGGTTTTTAATTCAGTTTGGTTGTCTACTTAAGAGAAACCATATCATCTTCATGTTTCCATAGCCAACCCAAAGTACCTGGTCAAGATATAGACCAGAGTAGTAAACCAGCTACATGTAACAATGATAATCTAAATGTCAAGGTTGTCAATCTCCTGTCAATAATGAGGATGGGACCCACCCAAATCATTTGGGTTCCTGGATCCTTTCACAGCATTATAAGGCTGTATTGAGACAACGACTTATCAATGACCCAAGCCCAGCTCATTTAATCCCTACCATTGTGTCGCTGAGTTGTCATAATGTTTCAGCAAATGTACATTATTCCGGGGGCGTTGGAAGACACAATGTAAGTAACTTATTTCTGTTCCTCACTGCCCTGGATGCCTCTGCTGATCCTACAGCTATTGTATGCAGTAATCATATGCCTATGTATCAGAGTTAAACTGTTAGCACTGAGGTGGTGTGCCCAAGCAGGAATCTCCACTGTGTGGAGTTCACCCTGCACTAACATACTGTAAATAACCCAAGCATGTCTACATCTGCTATGCTTCCAGTAAAGCAAGAAAAACATTAAAGCGTCCCAGAAAAGTGTTAAAAATAGCCCACATTAACAGCTTAAAAACAAGGTTCATGAAATCAATAATTTGCTAGTGACAGATGACATTCATATTCTGACAATTTCTAAAACTCAGATAATACATTTGATGATGCAGTGATAGCAATACATGATTATAAGATCTACAGAAAAAATGCCAAAAGTGGAGGTGTGGCTGTTTTATATTCAGAACCACATTCCTGTAAGGCTTAGAGAAGATCTCATGTTAAATACTGTTGAAGTAATATGGCTACAGGTTCATCTGCCTCACCTAAAGCCCATTCTTATGGGAAGCTGCCAAGTGCTAACAGTCAGTATCTGGATGACATGTGAAATGCATGTGATATCAATTGAGCGGTATATTTTCTGGGTGATTTAAATATTGACTGGCTTTCATCAGACTGCCCACTCAAGAGAAATCTTCAAACTGTAACTAGCGCCTGCAACCTGGTTCAGGTTATCAATCAACCTACCGGTGTAGTTACAAACAGCACAGGAATGAAATCATCAACATGTATTGATCACATCTTTACTAATGCTGCAGAAATGTGTTTGAAAGCAGTATTCAAATCCATCGAATGTAGTAATCACAATATAGTAGCCATATTTAGGAAACCCAAGTTCCAAAGGCTGGGCCTAATATAGTGTATAATACGTTTTGTAGTGATTCCTATGTTGATGTGAAGAATATTTGTTGGTCCGTGATGTGTAATGAGGAGCAACCAGACGCTGCACTTGACACATTTATGAAATTGCTTATCCCAGTTTCTAATAAGCATGCACCCATTAAGAAAATGACTGTAAAAACTGTTAAATCCCTGTGGATTGATGAAGAATTGAAAAACTGTATGGTTGAGAAGGATGAGGCAAAATAAATGCCAAATAGGTATGGCTGTACAACCGTTGGCAAACGTACTGCAAATTCAGAAATCATGTGACTGCCAGCAACAAACGCTGACACTACACATCCAAGTATATCTGACCAAATTGAATTCCGTAAAGTAAGTGTGGAAGAGGGGAAAAAATAATTTTCTATCAACAATGACAAGCCCCTGTGGTCTGACAACTTTGATGGAAAATTACTGAGAATAATAGTGGACAATTTTCCACTCCTATTTGCCAAATCTTCAGTTTAAGCCTACTAGAAAGTGTGTGCCCTCAGGCCTAGAGGGAAGCAAAAGTTATTCCCCTACCTAAGGATTGTAAAGCCCCATTTACTTGCTCAAAAAGCCGACCAATCAGCAATCCGTTACCAACCCGTTGTAAAATTTTGGAAGAAATTGTGTTTGACCAAATACATTGCTATTTTACAGTAAACAAATTGACAAGACTTTCAGCACGTTTTGTAGGGAAGGACATTCAACAATCACAGCACTTATATATATGACTGATGATTGCCTGAGAGAAATTGATGATAAAAAGATTGTGGGGGCTGTTTTGTTAGACTTCAGTACGGCTTCGTTCAGTCTGTTGCTGGAAAACCTTGTGATATGGCTTTACACCCCGTGCTATATTGTGGATAGAGATTTACCTGTCTAACAGAACACAGAGGGTGTTCTTTAATGGAAGCCTCTCCTGGTTTTGTGGCTGTTGGACTTACTGAGCCAGAGATCACAGCGGGTCAAAGTAGGCCAACACAGGCTCTCCTCGGGGATGTGTTTTGTCCCCACTCCTCTACATCTTGTACACTAATAGTTGTACTAGTTCCCATCCTGACAGACACCTCGTTAAGGTTGCGGATGAAATTGCCTTGATCAGCCTGTTGCATGATGATGAGGAACACCATGGCCCGGTCCTAAATTACTTTGTAAAGTGGTGTGACGAATCACACTTGGTCATCAATACCAACAAGACCAAAGAGATGTGCATAGACTTCAGGAAGTGTACAACACCTACCTCTGCAACATCTATCAGTGGTCAGAACATAGAGATTGTAGAGGAATACAAATATCTGGGTATCCTCTTGGACAATAAGTTTCAGTGGAGTAACTGTACACACCTGATCTACAAAAAGAGTCAACAGAAACTGTACTTTCTCATAATGCTGGGCTGATAAAAATATTGTTGATTGTACTATACTGACTCTGTTTTACAAATCTTTCATTGAGAGTATTTTAACTTTTTGTATTTGTTGGTTTGGCAATGCCACCATCAGCCAGAGAAATATGCTGAGAAGGATTATCACCACAGCAAGCAAGGTACTTGGAGTCAAACAGACAGGCCTGGATGAGATCTTTAAGGTCAGGGCCCTCCACAAGGCTCCAAAAATAATTTTAGACCCAAGCCACCCCCTGTACCCAGACTTTGAACTACTCCCCTCTGGGCGCAGGTGTAGGGCACCCCTCGGCAGGAAAAACAGAACTAGACAATCATTTGTGCCAGGTGAGATATCACTCTAAATAGCTCAAGCTAATGTTCCTATCCACCCAGTAAGGCCAGCAGGCTTGTCTCTTTTTATTGGTATGTAACTTATGAAAGTTGTATTGTCAATTTGTTTTGTATTTAAACGCCTCTTTAAACGTGTACATGGCACTGCAACACAATTTCCTCATGGGGACAATAAAGTCAGTAAAGTAACAAAATCTAGGTAGAATCAGGAATTCCCAAGGGCAGCTGTATAGGCCCCTTACTTTTTTCAATCTTTACTAACGACATGCCACTGGCTTTGAGTAAAGCGTCTATGTATGCAGATGACTCAACACTATACATGTCAGCTACCACATCGACTGAAATGACGGCAACACTTAACAAAAGCTGCAGTCAGTTTCATAATGGGTGGCAAGGAATAAGTTAGTCCTAAATATTTAAAAAACTAAAAGCATTGTATTTGCTAAAAATCATTCACTAAACCTCAAATAAATGTTTTTATGAATAATGTGGTAATTAAGCAAGTTGAAGCCACTAAACTGCTTGGAGTAACCCTGGATTGCAAACTGTCATGGTCAAAACATATTGATACAACAGTAACTAAGATGGGGAGAAGTCTGTCCATAATAAAGCGTTGCTCTGCATTCTTAACAGCACTATCAACAAGGCAGGTCCCATGGGCCCTAGTTTTGGACTACTGTTCAGTCCTGTGGTCAGGTGCCACAAAGAGGGACTTTGGCTCAGAGCAGGGCAGCACAGCTGGCCCTTGGATGGACACGGAGAGCTAACATTAATAATATGCATGTCAATCTCTCCTGGCTCAAAGTGGAGGAGAGATTGACTTCATCACTACTTGTATTTGTGAGAGGTATTGACATGTTGAATGCATGGAGCTGTCTGTTTGAACTACTGGCACACAGCTCGGACACCCATGCATACCCCACAAGACAGTCCCCAAGTCCAGAACAGACTATGGGAGGCGCACAGTACTACATAGAGCCATGACTACATGGAACTCTATTCCACATCAAGTAACTCATGCAAGCAGTAAAATTATATTAGAAAAACATAAAAATACACCTTGTGGAACAGCGGGGACTGTGAAGCAACACCAACAGGCACAGACGCATGCATACAAACACACAATAACATACGCTCTATACACACACGTACACATGGATTTTGTGTTGTATATATGTGGTAGTAGAGTAGGGGCCTGAGGGCAAACGCTTAATATGTTGTGAAATCTGTTGTAAATGTATTGTAATGTTTTACAAAATGTAAAATTGCCTTAATTTTGCTGAACCCCTGGAAGAGTAGCTGCTGCCTATAATACAAATAACTCCTTCTGTTGAGTTCCCCTTCCTGACTGAGTTTCTACAAGCTTTGTCTTAACCTGAAGGTCAGCTGTGTCTGTGCAGAGAATCAGTGTTATGGTAAAGTAATGACTTACCAATACACTGCAGGGAGACTGCTTGTAATGAGCAGTAGGGACTGCAGGAGGAAATTACATCATGAGAGTCATATAAAGGTTTACAGAAGCAATACTGTATAAAAAAAGAAAATTCAATACATGAAGACTATTTTTATTTATTCCCCACCACTCAAAAAAGGTATTTTGTATTTTTAAATGTTGGTATATTTACTCCGTAAAAAAAGGTTGGATTGAATGAGATGTATTCATGTTCTCGTCACCTGCTGGTTAGCTGCCCCTGTAGAAGGGAATGAGGGTCAAAGCCTGACAGCTTCATATAGCCATCAAAGGCCAAGGAGCCTGGGTTTCTTTGTGAGAACCGAACATAGGACCCACTTGGAAACAGAGATAGGTATGGTCAGCCCCGCAAATATTATTTATGTTATGTACAAAATGTTCAACACAGAATATAATATACTCTTCTGTACAAGTGATCAGACTGCTAAACAGCAATCACTAACACAGAGAGGCAGCTGTCCACATGGAGACAAAATCACTGGGCACTTTAAACACTGCCACTTTAAATAATGTCACTTTAATAATGTTTACATATATTACATTATTCATATCATATGCATATACGGTATTTTATACCATCTATTGCACCTTGCCTATGCCGCTCGGCCATCGCTCATCCATATATTTATGTACATATTCTCATTCACCCCTTTTAGATTTGTGTGTATTAGGTATTTGTTGGGGAATTGTTAGATTACTTGATAGATATTACCGCACTGTCGGAAACAAGACGCACAAGCATTTCATTACACTTGCATTAACATCTGCTAACCATGTGTATGTGACCAATAAGATTTGATTTGAAAGTGATCACAGTTGATACTCTATGACATGTACAGTATGTGATCCTATTTCTCCTGGTGACCCACCTGCTGTATCCAATCTGCTGACAGGTGGCCCTGCCAATGTTGTCATTCCAGTTATCAGCACACACTGGCTTCCACATCTGACTGTCTGATGAGTAACTCTGCAGCACAGAACCAGACCCATGAAGGCGTACTGGAAAGTAGAGACTGATGTTAAAACAGCGTTCAGTTCAGGGAGAAAAGCATGAAGACAAAAATCATATAATTAACCATAGCAAAGTGTGAACAACCCCCATATCTACATTCATTTTAACAGTCAGTTCCTGAACACAGCGTCGGTCAACAGCACACTGTAAGTATACTCAGCAAAAAAAGAAACGTCCTCTCACTGTCAACTGCGTTTATTTTCCGCAAACTTAACGTGTAAATATTTGTATGAACATAACAAGATTCAACAACTGAGACATAAACTGAACAAGTTCCACAGACATGTGACTAACAGAAATGGAAAAATGTGTCCCTGAACAAAGGGGGGGTCAAAATCAAAAGTAACAGTCAGTATCTGGTGTGGCCACCAGCTGCATTAAGTACTGCAGTGCATCTCCTCCTCATGGACTGCACCAGATTTGGCAGTTCTTGCTGTGAGATGTTACCCCACTCTTCCACCAAGGCACCTGCAAGTTCCCGGACATTTCTGGGGGGAATGGCCCTAGCTCTCACCCTCCGATCCAACAGGTCCCAGATGTGCTCATGAGATCTGGACTTGTCGCTGGCCATGGCAGAACACTGACATTCCTGCCTTGCAAGAAATCACGCACAGAACAAGCGGTATGGCTGGTGGCATTGTCATGCTGGAGAGTCATGTCAGGATGAGCCTGCAGGAAGGGTACCACATGAGGGAGGAGGATGTCTTCCCTGTAACGCACAGCGTTGAGATTGCCTGCAATGACAACCTTCTCAGTCTGATGACGCTGTGACATACCGCCCCAGACCATGACAGACCCTCCACCTCCAAATTGATCTCGCTCCAGAGTACAGGCCTCGGTGTATTCCTTCGACGACAAACATGAATCCGATCATCACCCCTGGTGAGACAAAACCACAACTCGTCAGTGAAGAGCACTATTTACCAGTCCTGTCTGGTCCAGCGACGGTGGGTTTATGCCCATAGGCGACGTTGTTGCCGGTGATGTCTGGTGAGGACCTGCCTTACAACAGGCCTACAAGCCCTCAGTCCAGCCTCTCTCAGCTTATTGCGGACAGTCTGAGCACTGATGGAAGGATTGTGCGTTCCTGGTGTAACTCGGGCAGTTGTTGTTGCCATCCTGTACCTGTCCCGCAGGTGTGATATTCGGATGTACCGATCTTGTGCAGGTGTGGTTACACGTGGTCTGCCACTGCGAGGACGATCAGCTGTCCGTCCTGTCTCCCTGTAGCGCTGTCTTAGGCGTCTCACAGTACGGACATTGCAATTTACTGCCCTGGCCACATCTGCAGTCCTCATGCCTCCTTGCAGCATGCCTAAGGCACGTTCACGCAGATGAGCAGGGACCCTGGCCATTTGTCTTTTGGTGTTTTCCAGAGTCAGTAGAAGGCATCTTTAGTGTCCTAATTTTTCATAACTGTGACCTTAATTGCCTACCGTCTGTAAGCTGTTCGTATCTTAACGACCGTTCCACAGGTGCATGTTCATTAATTGTTTATGGTTCATTGAACAAGCATGGGAAACAGTGTTTAAACCCTTTACAATGAAGGTCTGTGGAGTTATTTGGATTTTTACAAATTATCTTTGAAAGACAGGGTCCTGAAAAAGGGACATTTATTTTTTTGCTGAGTTTATAATGATAAACATGATTGAGTGGAGACATACGGCACTGTGACTCATCTTCTCCTCCTGGACAGTCTCTGATGCCATCACACCACTGAGAGGCATTCAGACACACACCTCCCTCGCTACAGGACCTCCCCAACACACACTGGTAGGACACTGTGGACACACACACAAGACAGGGCATCACAGCTGTGACCATGACTATAAGGTTACTCTTCTTGGCCTTTTCAATGATTAAGAACTACTTGGTCATTTTCCTTTGCTTCCAGATACACCTATAAACTACGTAGACAGCTGTGTATTTGGATAGCAAGATGAATTCGCAAGTTGAATTTGCTTATGTCATCTTGTCTTTTCATAAAAAGCATATAAATAATGTCAACATTATTAATATGTCAGCTTATGTCAACAGCATCAATGGAGATACTGTATGAGAGGAGACTGTACGTACAGAAATACCAAACCAACGCTCCGGCTGCCCCAAGGAGAACTAAGACACTTAGGATTAAGGCCACAATACATTTACAGCGGCTTTTCTTCACCACTGAAAGAGATTAGAAACAAAACAACACTTAAAATACACTTAAAATAAAAACAACTAGAGGCTCTCTTGTTCTACATTTTAACATAGAACTCTCAACCCAAGACCAAGATATTTACATATCATTTGACCATTGGTTACTTTTGACACCCTGGAAACATGGAAAGGCTTGTTTTGCATTTGTGTGGCTTCAGATGTTGACTGCTACTAAGTGAAACAGTACTACTTAACACGCTATACAGTGCCTTCAGAAAGTATTCACATCCCTTGACTTATTCAACATTTTGTTGTGTTACAGCCTGAATTACAAATGGATTAAATTGTTTTTGTTTTCTCACCCATCTACACACAATATCCCATAATGAGAGTGAAAACATGTTTTTAGACATTTTTACAAATGTATTGAAAATGAAATACAGTAATATATAAATTGCATACGTATTCGCACCCCTTTGTCAATACATGTTATAATCACCTTTGGCTGCGATTACAGCTGAGTCTTTCCGGTTAAGTCTCTAGGACAGGGTTTCCCAAATTCGGTCCTCTTGACCACAAGGGGTGCACATTTTGGTTTTTGCTCTAGCACTACACAGCTGACTCAAAACAATCAACTAATCATCAAACTTTGCTGTGTAGTTTTAGGGCAAAAACCAAAACGTGCTTACCTTTAACACTGCTCTAAGAGCTTTGCACACCTGGATTGTACAATGTTTGCACAATATTATTACAAAAATTCGTCAAGCTCTGTCAAGTTGGTTATTGATCATTGCTAGACAGCCATTTTCAAGTCTTGCCATATATTTTCAAGCTGTTTTAAGTCAAAACTGTAACTAGGCCACTCAGGAACATTCAATGTCATCTTGGTAAGCAATTTGTGTTTTTGTTATTGTCCTGCTGAAAGGTGAATTTGTCCACCAGTGTCTGCTGGAAAGCTGACTGAACCAGGTTTATTTAAATTTTAGTCATGAAAAAGGGACACCTGAAACCCCACCTCTTCAAGGAATACCTGGGATAGGATAAAGTTATCCTTCTAACCCCCCCCTTAAAAGATTTAGATGCACTATTGTAAGTGGTTGTTCCACTGGATATTATAAGGTGAATGCACCAATTTGTAAGTCGCTCTGGATAAGAGCGTCTGCTAAATGACTTAAATGTAAATGTCATTTAGCAGATGCTCTTATCCAGAGCAACTTACAGTAGTGAATGCATACATTTCATACATTTTTTTTTTCTTTCCATGCTGGTCCCCCGTGGGAATTGAACCCACAACCCTGGCGTTGCAAACACCATGCTCTACCAACTGAGCCACACAGGACCGTTTATCTGTATTATTTTGTGCTTAGCTCTGTTCCGTTTCTTTTTATCCTTAAAAAAAACTCCCTCGTCATTGCCGATGACAAGCATACCCACCACCATGCTTGAAAATATGAACAATGGTACTCAGAAATGTGTTGTGTTGGATTTGCCCCAAACGTAACATTTTGTATTTAGGACATAAAGTTAATTTCTTTGCACATATTTTGCTGTTTTACTTTAGTGCCTTATTGCAAACAGGATCCATGTTTTTGGAATATTTTTATTCTGTACAGGCTTCTTTCTTTTCACTCTGTCATTTATGTTAGTATTGTAGAGTAACTACAATGTTGATCCATCCTTAATTTTCTCCTATCACAGCCATTCAATTCTGTAACTGCTTTAAAGTCACCACTTTCCTAATGGTGAAGTGCCTGAGCGGTTTCCTTCCTCTCCGGCAACGGAGTTAGGAAGGATGCCTGTATCTTTGCAGTGACTGATACACCATCCAAAAGGTAATTAATAACTTCACCATGCTCAAAGTGATAATCAATGTTTGCTTTTTTTGTGTACCCTCTACCAACAGGTGCCCTTCTTTGCAAGGCATTGGAAAACCTGTATGGTCTTTGTGTTTGAAATTCACTGCTCGACCAACGGACCTTACACTTTTAGAAAAAAGGGTTCTTTGGCTGTCCCCATAGGATAACCTTTTTGGTTCCAGGTAGAACTCTTTTGGGTTCTATGTAGAACCCTCTGTGAAAAGTGTTCTACATGGAAACCAAAATAGTAACCAAAAAGGGTTCTTCAAAGGGTTCTCCTATGGGGACAGCCAAAGAACCCTTATTGGTTCCAGATAGCACCTTTTTTTTTATAAGAGTGTAAACATAATTGCATGTGTGAGGCACAGATATGAGGTAGTCATTCAAAAGTCCATGCAACTTAGTATGTGACTTGTTAAGCAAATGATTACTCCTGAAATTATTTAGGCTTGCCATAACAAAGGGGTTGAATACGTTTTGACTCAAGACATTTCAGCTTTCTATTTTAATGAATTTTTAAAAATGTCTAAAAACATAATTCCACTCTGACATTATGGGGTTTTGTGTGTAGGCCAGTGACACAAGATCTCATGTAATACATTTTAAATTCAGGCTGTAACACAACAAAATGTGGAAAAAGTCAATGGGTGTGAATACTTTCTGAAGGCACTGTAAACCTTATAATAGCATATGACAAAACAGAGATTAAGACAACACATCTCATGGCAAAACAGATATGAAGACCAAATGGAACACCTCAAAGCTGCTCAGACAATGTTTTATAATAAACAATAGAATGCAAAAAACGACAGTGTATGAAACGTATACTGCAGATATATTGGCATTGTTTATCAACTGAGGAATATCAGCAGATGGGTAAATACTGTACCTTTTCGTACTGGGACAGGATGTGGAAATCCAGTGGTGAGCGTGTGGTGGGTGTTGATGGTCTGAGGGGTGTTCTGAGGGTAAATAGAGAGGGGGACGTTGGGCATCTGCGGGTCAGAAGTGTTTGCAGGGGGTCTTCCCTCAGCTCCCTCACCCTCTTGAAATCCATAGTTCACATACTGGGGACCTGGTGTCTGGGGAAAGCGGAGAGGAGAATTTAATTACAATGAGAGAAATCCATGCATTATTTGATACATTGGAGCAATTTGACTTGGTAACATACAGTACACATTACAACAGAAGTGTCATGTTTATCATGTAATTACCACTAAACTTCAATGATTGGTATTTCAATGTACTGTATGTAGCTGTCCATTTCCCATAGGTAATACAAAATTAGAATCCGACAGATATACACAGCATTCGGGAAAGCATCCCCTTCCCTTTTTCCACACTTTGTTACGTTACAGCCATATTAAAAAATATATTAAATAAAAAATGTCCCTCATCAATTCACGCGCTACCCTATAATGACAAAGCAAGTTTTTAGACACATTTGCACACAAAATAAAAACGAAAAAAACAAAAACACAAATACCTTATTTACATAAGTATTCAGACCCTTTGCTATGAGACTCAAAATTGTGCTCAGGTGCATCCTGTTTCCATTGAACATCCTTGAAATGTGTCTACAACTTCACTGGAGTCCACCTATGGTAAATCCAATTGATTGGACATGATTTGGAAAGGCACACACCTGTCTATGTAAGGTCCCACAGTTGACAGCGCATGTATTTTAAAAACTAAGCCATGAGGTTGAAGGAATTGTCCATAGAGCTCCGAAACTGGATTGTGTCAAGTCACAGATCAGGAATGGTACAAAAAATGTCTGCAGCATTGAAGGTCCCCAAGAACACAGTGCCCTCCATCATTCTTAAATGTAAGAAGTTTGGAACCACCAAGACGCTCCTAGAGCTGGCCGACTGGCCAAACTGAGCAATCAGGGGAAAAAGACCTTGGTCAGGGAGGTGACCAAGAACCCAATGGTCACTTTGACAGAGCTCCATAGTTTCTCTGTGGAGATGGTTGTCCTTCTGGAAGGTTTTCCCATCTCTGCAGCACTCCACCAATCAAGCCTTTTATGGTAGAGTGACCAGACAGAAGCCACACCTAGCAAAAGATACATGACAGCCCACTTGGAGTTTGCTAAGAGGCACCTAAAGGACTCTTAGACCATGAGAAACAAGATTCTCTGGTCTGATGAAACCAAGATTGAACTCTTTGGCCTGAATGCCAAGCAGAATGTCTGGAGGAAACCTGGTACCATCCCTACGGTGAAGCATGGTGGTGACAGCATGCTGTGGGGATGATTTTCAGCGGCAGGAACTGGGAGACTAGACAGGATCGAGGGAAAGATATCCTTGATGAAAACCTGCTCCAGAGTGCTCAGAACCTCAGGCTGGGGAAAAGGTTCACCTTCAAACAAGATAATGACCCAAAGCACACAGCCAAGACAATGCAGGAGTGGCTTCGGGACAAGTCTCTGAATGTCCTTGAGTGGCCCAGCCAGAGCCCGGACTTCAACCCAATCGAAAATCTCTGGAGAGACCTGAAAATAGCTGTGCAGCAACGCTCCCGATCCAACCTGACAGAGCTTGAGAAGATCAACAGCATCCTCCCAGAAACCCTAGACCCACTCCAATTCGAATAACGTCCCAACAGATCCACAGAATACGCAATCTCAATCGCAGTCCACAGCGCCCTTTCCCACCTGGACATAAGGAACACCTATGTGAGAACGATATTCATTGACTACAGCTCAGCGTTCAACACCATAGTACCCACAAAGCTCATCACTAAGCTAAGGACCCTGAAGGGCCGCCCCCAGGTGGTAAGGGTAGGCAACAACACATCTGCCATGCTGATCCTCAACACTGGGGCCCCTCAGTGATGTGTACTTAGTCCCCTACTGTACTCCCTGTTCACCCACGACTGCGTGGCCAATCACGACTCCAACACTATAATTTAAGTTTGCTGACGACACAAGTGGGAGGCCTGATCACCGACAATGATGAGATGGCCTATAGGGAGGAGGTCAGAGGACAACAACCTCTCCCTCAATGTGAGCAAGACAAAGGAGCTGATCGTGGACTACAGGAAAAGGCGGGCTGAACAGGCCCTCATTAACATCAGCAGGGCTGTAGTGGAGCGGGTAGAGTTTCAAGTTACTTGGTGTCCACATCACCAACAAACTATCATGGTCCAAACACACCAAGATAGTCATGAAGAGGACACAACAAAACCTATTCCCTCTCAGGAGACTGAAAAGATTTGGCATGGGTCCCCAGATCCTCAAAAAGTTTTATAGCTGCACCATTGAGAGCATCCTGACCGGTTGCATCACCGCCTGGTATGCAACTGCTCGGCATCTGACCGTAAGGCGCTACAGAAGGTACATCACTGGGGCCAAGCTTCCTGCCATACAGGACCTATATAATATGCGGTGTAAGAGGAAAGCCCATAAAATTGTCAGAGACTCCAGTCACCCAAGTGATAGACTGTTTTCTCTGCTATCGCACGGCAAGCGGTGCCGGAGCGCCAATTCTAGGACCAAAAGGCTCCTTAACAGATTCTAACCCCAAGCTATAAGACTGCTGAACAATTAATCAAATGACCATCTGACTATTACATTGACCCCGCTCAATTTGTTTTGTACATTGCTGCTATTCGCTGTTTATTACCTATGCATAGTCCCTTCACACCTACCTACATGTACAAATTACCTCAACTAACCTGTACCCCAGCACAGTGACTTGGTACCAGTACCCCTTGTACAGTTGAAGTCAGAAGTTTACATACACTTAGGTTGAAGTCATTAAAACTTGTTTTCAACCTCTCCACAAATTTCTTGTTAACAAACTATAGTTTGGAAAGTTGGTTAGGATATCTACTTTGTGCATGACACAAGTAATTTTTCCAACAATTGTTTACAGAGAGATTATTTCATTTATAATTCACTGTATCACAATTCCAGTGGGTCAGAAGTGTACATACACTAAGTTGACTGTGCCTTTAAACCGCATGGAATATTCCAGAAAATTATGTCATGAAACCCTGTATAAAGTCTGTAGACATTTAGTGGAAGCCATAGGTATTGCAATCTGGGATGAATTTTTATATGTAGACCCATAGACTTGCATTGGAAAGGCCTGTGATCTCCACCAAAAATTATTTCCGGATGGATTTTCCTTGGGTTTTTGCCTGCCATATCAATTCTGTTATACTCACAGACATTATTTTAACAGTTTTAGAAACTTCAAAGTATTTTCTATCTAATTCTACTAGTTAGCTAGCTTCTGGGCCTGAGTAAGAGGCAGTTTATTTTGGGCACATCAGTCAGGCAGAAATTCAATATACTGCCCCCTAGCCCTAAGAAGATAGGCTAATTGACATCATTTGAGTCAATTGAAGGTGTACCTGTGGATGTATTTCAAGGCCTACCTTCAAACTCAGTGCCTCTTTTTCATGGGAAAATCAAAGAAATCAGCCAAGACCTCAGAAAAAGATTGTAGACCTCCACAAGTCTGGTTCATCCTTGGGAGCAATTTCCAAACACCTGAAGGTACCACGGTCATCTGTACAAACAATAGTACGCAAGTATAAACACCATGAGTGTACGCAGCCGTCATACCGCTCAAGAAGGAGACACGTTCTGTCTCCTAGAGATTAACGTACTTTGGTGCGAAAAGTGCAAATCAATCCCAGAACAACAGCAAAGGACCCTGTGAAGATGCTGGAGGAAACAGCTACAAAAGTATCTATATCCACAGTAAAACGAGTCCTATATTGACATAACCTGAAAGGCTGCTCAGCAAGGAAGAACCCACTGCTCCAAAACCACCATAAAAAAGCCAGACTGCGGTTTGCAACTGCACATGGGGACAAAGATTATACTTTTTGGAGAAATGTCCTCTGGTCTGATGAAACAAAAATAGAACTGTTTGGCCATAATGACCATCGTTATGTTTGGAGGAAAAAGGGAGACGCTTGCAAGCCGAAAAACACCATCCCAACCGTGAAGCACGGGGGTGGCAGCATCATGTTGTGGGGGTGCTTTGCTGCAGGAGGGACCGGTGCACTTCACAAAATAGATGCCATCATGAGGCAGGAAAATGATGTGGATATATTGAAGCAACATCTCAAGACATCAGTCAGGAAGTTAAAACTTGGTCGCAAATGGATCTTCCAAATGGACAATGACCCCAGGTATACTTCCAAAGTTGTGGCAAAATGGCTTAAGGACAACAAAGTCAAGGTATTGGAGTGGCCATCACAAAGCCCTGAGCTCAATCCCATAGAAAATTTGTGGGCAGAATTGAAAAAGCGTGTGCGAGCAAGGAGGCCTACAAACCTGACCCAGTTACACCAGCTCTGTCAGGAGGAAAGGGCCAAAATTCACCCAACTTATTGTGGGATGCTTGTGGAAGGCTTCCCGAAACATTTGACCCAAGTTAAACAATTTAACGGCAATGTTACCAAATACTAATTGAGTGTATGTAAACTTCTGACCCACTGGGAATGTGATGAAAGAAATTTAAGCTGAACTCAGTATTTCTCTATAATATTTTTCTGACATTTCACATTATTAAATAAAGTGGTGATCCTAACTGACTTAAGACAGGGAATTTTTACTCTGATTAAATGTCAGGAATTGTGAAAAACTGAGTTTAAATGTATTTGGCTAAGTTGTATGTACATTTCCAACTTCAACTGTATATAGCCTCGTTATGGCTACTTAAAAACATTTTTTTAACTTTAGCTTATTTGGTAAATATTTTCTTAAAATCTTCTTGAACTGCAGTGTTGGTTAAGGGCTTGTAAGTAAGCATTTCACGGTAAGGTCTACACTTGTTGTATTTGGCACGTGACAAATAAAGTTTGATTTGATCTGCAGAGAAGAATGGGAGAAACTCCCAAATGCAGGTGTGCCAAGATTGTAGCGTCATACCCAAGAAGTCTTGAGGCTGTAATCGCTGCCAAATGTGCTTCAACAAAGTACTGAGTAAAGGGTCTGAATACTTATTTAAATTTGATATTTCCTTTTTTTATATACATTTGCAAAAACTTCTAAACCTGTTTTTGCTTTGTCATTATGGGGTATTGTGTGTAGATTGATTGGAAAAAAATCTATTTAATACATTTTACAATAAGGCTGGAACCTAACAAAATGTGGAAAAAGTCAAGGGATCTGAAAACTTTCCCAATGCACTGTATAACTGAAGTTACCTGGTTATTGTTCATGTCGAAACCACTTTCAATATGCCGATGAGATATTATCAAATCTGAAAAAGGTTGAAGAAACTTTTTAGCCACAGTAAAACATTTTTTTATCAAGTTAATACAACAACAACGTCATATAAATGTACAGCAAAGCTTTGTAAAACAGTTTTTATTTTTTATAGTAGATTCAATTTGAGTTTTTACCTTTTTCCTTTACCAGATTTACATTGGATTAGTTCAACTCTTGCTTTTGAAAACTGATTTGATGTCCTTTCTTCTTATTCTCTCTTCCTCTAACTCAGTCCATTCTCTCTTTACTCCTTGCAATAAACAGCCATGACCACACCTTAGCTTGTGTGAACAGTCTGACCTGTAGGGCGGTACAAGTTTTAAAGCTGTAACAACAAATCAAATCAAATCAAAATGTATTGGTCACATACACATGGTTTGCATATGTTAATGTGAGTGTAGCGAAATGCTTGTGCTTCTAGTTCCAACAGTGCAGTAATATCTAACAAGTAATCTAACAATTCCCAACCACTACCTAATACACACAAATCTAAAGGGGTGCATGAGAATATGTACATATAAATATATGGATGAGCGATCGCCGAGCGGCATAGGCAAGGTGCAGTAGATGGTATAAAATACAGTATATACATTTACATTTACATTTTAGTCATTTAGCAGACGCTCTTATCCAGAGCGACTTACAAATTGGTGCATTCACCTTATAATATCCAGTGGAACAACCACTTTACAATAGTGCATCTAAATCTTTTAAGGGGGGGGTTAGAAGGATTACTTTATCCTATCCCAGGTATTCCTTGAAGAGGTGGGGTTTCAGGTGTCTCCGGAAGGTGGTGATTGACTCCGCTGTCCTGGCGTCGTGAGGGAGCTTGTTCCACCATTGGGGTGCCAGAGCAGCGAACAGTTTTGACTGGGCTGAGCGGGAACTGTGCTTCCTCAGAGGTAGGGAGGCGAGCAGGCCAGAGGTGGATGAACGGAGTGCCCTTGTTTGGGTGTAGGGCCTGATCAGAGCCTGAAGGTACGGAGGTGCCGTTCCCCTCACAGCTCCGTAGGCAAGCACCATGGTCTTGTAGCGGATGCGAGCTTCGACTGGAAGCCAGTGGAGAGAGCGGAGGAGCGGGGTGACGTGAGAGAACTTGGGAAAGTTGAACACCAGACGGGCTGCGGCGTTCTGGATGAGTTGTAGGGGTTTAATGGCACAGGCAGGGAGCCCAGCCAACAGCGAGTTGCAATAATCCAGACGGGAGATGACAAGTGCCTGGATTAGGACCTGCGCCGCTTCCTGTGTGAGGCAGGGTCGTACTCTGCGAATGTTGTAGAGCATGAACCTACAGGATCAGGTCACCGCCTTGATGTTGGTGGAGAACGACAGGGTGTTGTCCAGGGTCACGCCAAGGCTCTTAGCACTCTGGGAGGAGGACACAAGGGAGTTGTCAACCGTGATGGCGAGATCATGGAACGGGCAGTCCTTCCCCGGGAGGAAGAGCAGCTCCGTCTTGCCGAGGTTCAGCTTGAGGTGGTGATCCGTCATCCACACTGATATGTCTGCCAGACATGCAGAGATGCGATTCGCCACCTGGTTGTCAGAAGGGGGAAAGGAGAAGATTAATTGTGTGTCATCTGCATAGCAATGATATGAGAGACCATGTGAGGATATGACAGAGCCAAGTGACTTGGTGTATAGCGAGAATAGGAGTGGGCCAAGAACAGAGCCCTGGGGGACACCAGTGGTGAGAGCACGTGGTGCGGAGACAGATTCTCGCCACGCCACCTGGTAGGAGCGACCTGTCAGGTAGGACGCAATCCAAGCGTGCGCGGTGCCGGAGATGCCCAGCTCGGAGAGGGTGGAGAGGAGGATCTGATGGTTCACGGTATCAAAGGCAGCAGATAGGTCTAGAAGGATGAGAGCAGAGGAGAGAGAGTTAGCTTTAGCAGTGCGGAGAGCCTCCGTGACACAGAGAAGAGCAGTCTCAGTTGAATGCCCAGTCTTGAAACCTGACTGATTAGGATCAAGAAGCTGGCTAGCTAACCTCGATGGCTGGCTAGCTAACAATTATCAAGCTATGACAAAGACAACTAAGTAGCTAGCTAGGTAACACTGCACTAGTCAAATTGTTCGTATACATGTCATATGAGTAATGTAAGATATGTAAACATTATTACCAAGTGGCATTATTTAGAGTGGCATTGTTTAAAGTGACTAATGATCCATTTATTAAAGTGTCCAGTGTTTTGGGTCTCAATGTAGGCAGCAGCCTCTCTGAGTTAATGATTGCTGTTTAGCAGTCTGATGGCCTTAAGATACAAGCTGTTTTTCAGTCTCTCGGTCCCAGCTTTGATGCACCTGTATTGACCTCGCCTTCTGCATGATAGCGGGGTGAATAGGCAGTGGCTTGGGTGGTTGTTGTCCTTGATGATCTTTATGGCCTTCCTGTGACATCAGGTGCTGTAGGTGACATGGAGGGCAGGTAATTTGCCCCCGGTGATGCGTTGTGCATACCGCACCACCCTCTGGAGAGCCTTGCGGTTGAGGGTGGTGCAGTTGCCGTACCAGGCTGTGATACAGCCCGACAGGATGCTCTCGATTGTGCATCTGTAAGACTTTGTCAGGGTTTTGGGTGACAAGCCAAACTTCTTCAGCCTCCTGAGGTTGAAGAGGCGCTATTGTGTCTTCTTCACAACACTGTCTGTGTAGATGTACCATTTCAGTTTGTCTGTGATGTGTACGCCCAGGAACTTAAAACTTTCCACCTTCTCCACTGCTGTCCCTTTGATGTGGATAGGGGGGTGCTCCCTCTGCTGTTTCCTGAAGTCCACGATCATCTCCTTTGTTTTGTTGACATTGAGAGGTTGTTTTCCTGACACCATACTCCGAGGGCCCTCACCTCCTCCCTGTAGGTTGTCTCGTTGTTGTTGGTGATCAAGCCCACTACTGTAGTGTCATCTGCAAACTTGATGATTGAGTTGGAGGCGTGCATGGCCACGCAGTCGTGAGTGAACAGGGAGTACAGGAGAGGGCTGAGCACACACCCTTGTGGGGCCCCAGTGTTGAGGGTCAGCGAAGTGGAGATGTTGTTTCCTACCTTCACCACCTGGGGGTAGCCCGTCAAAGTCCAGGACCCAGTTGCACTAGGAGGGGTTGAGACCCAGGGCCTCCAGCTTGATGATGAGCTTGGAAGGTACTATGGTGTAGAATGCTGAGCTGTATTCACTGAACAGCATTCTTACATAGGTATTATTTTTGTCCAGATGGGATAGGGCAGTGTGCAGTGCGATGGCGATTTCATCATCTGTGGACCTGTTGGGGCGGTATGCAAACTGAAGTGGGTCTAGGGTGGCCGGTAAGGTGGCGGTGATATGTTCCTTGACTAGCCTCTCAAAGCACTTCATGATGACAAGTGAGTGCTACAGGGCGGTAGTCATTTAGTTCAGTTATCTTTGCCTTCTTGGGTACAGGAACAATGGTATCCATCTTGAAGCATATGGGGACAACTGACTGGGATAGGGAGTGATTAAATATGTTCGTAAACACCAGCCAGCTGGTCTGCGCATGCTCTGAGGATGCGGCTAGGGATGCCGTCTGGGTCAGCAGGGTTAGCATGTTTAAATGTTTTACTCACGTCAGCCACTGAGAAGGAAAGGGGGGGCCACAGTATTTGTAGCGGGCGAAGAAGGTGGTTAGTTTGTCTGGAAGTGTGACGTCGGTATCAGTGACATTGCTGTTTCTGTTTTTGTAGTCCGTGATTTCCTGTAGACCTTGCCACATACGTCTCTTGTCTGAGCCGTTGAATTGAGACTCCACCTTGTCCCTGTACCGGCATTTCGCTTGTTTGATTGCCTTGCGGAGGGAATAACTACACTGTTAATATTCAGCCATATCACCAGACCTCTTTCCATGGTTAAATGCGGTGGATCGCGCTATCAGTATTTCACGAATGCCACCACCCATCCACGGTTTCTGGTTAGGGTAGGTTTTAATAGTCACAGTGGGTACGACATTTTCAATGCACTTATTTATAAACATACTCACCGAGTCAGCGTATAGATCAATGTCATTCTCTGAGGTTGACCGGAACATATTCCAGTCTGCGTGATCAAAACAATCTTGGAGTGTGGCTTCCGATTGGTCAGACCAGCGTTGAATGGTTCTCGTCACTGGTACATCCTGTTTGAGTTTCTGCCTATAAGCTGGGACGAGCAAGATGGCGTCATGGTCAGATTTGCCGAAGAGAGGGTGGGGGAGGGCTTTGTATGCATCAGGGAAGTTAGAGTAGCAGTGGCCGAGAGTATTAGCCCTACTAGTTGTGCAATCAATATGCTGATAAAATGTAGGTAACGTTGATCTGAAATTAGCTTTGTTAAAATCCCCAGCTACAATAAATGCAGCCTCCGGGTATATAGTCTCCAGTTTACATAGAGTACAGTGAAGCTCCTTGAGGGCCGTCTTGTTATTCGCTTGAGGGGGGGGGGGGTGTACACAGCTGTGACTATAACTGACAAGAATTCTCTTGGTAGGTAGAATGGCCGACATTTGATTGTAAGGAATTCTAGGTCAGGTGAGCAGAAGGACTTGAGTTCCTGTTTGTTGTTATGATCACACCATGAGTTGTTAATCATAAAGCATGCACCACCGCCCTTCCTCTTCCCAGAGAGGTGTTTATCTCTGTCGGCGCGATGCATGGAGAAGGACCGATTCTAACAACAAAGCCCAAGAGAGCCATGTTTCCGTGAAACAGACAATGTTATAATCTCTGTCTCTCTGGAAGGCAACCCTTGCTCAAATTTCATCTACCTTGTAGTCAAGAAACTGGATATTGGCGAGTAGTATGCTCGGGAACGGTGAGCGACGTGCCAGTTTACAAAGCCTGAGCAAAAGCCCACTCCGTCTGCCCTTTCTGCGTCGCTGTTGTTTTCGGTCAGCTGCTGGGATTAGATCCATTGTCCTGGGTCATGGTCCGAAGAGAGGATCTGCTTTGGGAAAGTCGTTGTTCTGGTCGTAATGTTGGTAAGTTGACGTTGCTCTGATATCCAATAGTTCTTTCCAGCTGTATGTAATAAGACTTAAGATTTCCTGGGGTAACAATGTAAGAAATAATACATAAAAAAAGGAAATTCTGCATAGTTTCCTATGACCTAGACTGCCATCATCTGTAGGCCTAGCCTACTCTTAAGGAAAGAGAGTATTTTTATAGTATTTTTTTAATAGTATTTTCTACATTGTAGAATAATAGTGAAGACATCAAAACTATGAAATAGCACATATGTAGTAACCAAAAAAGTGTTAAACAAATACAAAAATATTTAGTAGCCACTTTGCCTCGATGACAGCTTTCCACAGTCTTGGCATTCTCTCAACCAGCTTCACGAGGAAGTCATCTGGAATGCATTTAAATTAACAGGTGTGCCTTGTTAAAAGTTAATTTGTGTAATTTCTTTCCTTCTTAATGCGTTTCAGCCAATCAGTTGTGTTGTGACAAGGTAGAGGGGTATACAGAAGATAAACCTATTTGGTAAAAGACCAAGTCCATATTATGGCAAGAACAACTCAAATAAGCAAAGAGAAACAACAGTCCATCATTACTTTAAGCCATGAAGGTTAGTCAACCTGGAAAATTTCAACAACTTTGAAAGTTTCTTCAAGTGCAGTTGCAAAAACCATCAAGCGCTTTGATGAAACTGGCTCTCATGAGGACCGCCACAGGAAGGAAGACCCAGAGCTACCTCTGCTGCTGAGCATAAATTCAGTAGAGTTAACTGCACCTCAGATTGCAGACTGCGTGAATCAGGCCTTCATGGTTGAATTGCTGCAAAGAAACCACTACAAAAGGACACCAATAAGAAAACTTGCTTGGGCCAAGAAACAATAGCAAAGGACATTAGACTGGTGGAAATCTGTCCTTTGGTCTGACGAGTCCAAATTTGAGATTTTTTGTTCCAACCACTGTATCTTTGTGAGAGTAGGTGAATGGATTATCTCCACATGTGTGGTTCCCACCATGAAGCATGGAGGGGGAGGTGGTGGTGTGGGGGTGCTTTGCTGGTGACACTGTCTGTGATTTATTTAAAATTCAAGACGCACATAACCAGCATGGCTAACACAGCATTCTGCAGCGATATGCCGTCCTATTTGGTTTGCACATAGTGGGACTAGCATTTGTTTTTCAACAGAACAATGACCCAAAACACACCTCCAGGCTGTATAAGGGCTGTTTGACCAAGAAGGAGAGTGACGCTCCATCAGATGTTCTGGCCTCCACAATCACCCGACCTCAACCCATTTGAGATTGTTTGGGATGAGTTGGACCACAGAGTGAAGGAAAAGCAGCCAACAAGTGCTCAGCATATGTGGGAACTCCTTCAAGACTTTTGGAAAAGCATTCATCATGAATGCCAAGAGTGTGCAAAGCTGTCATCAAGGCAAAGGGTGGCTACTTTGTTTAACACTTTTTGTTACTACATGATTCCATATGTGTTATTTCATAGTTTTGATGTCTTCACTATTATTCTACAATGTAGAAAATTGTCAAAATTATGAAAAAACGGTACTGGTGCTGTATATTTTGTTATAGTATTTCCTTTAACATTTTTAATGATATCACAAAGTAACAATCAAACTGAGAACAGTGTTATTTTAGGTCACTTCTGCTCATTCCCCACGTTCTATGTTAGAAATATTGTTCCATTATTTGCTTTAGAACGTGTTAGTTTCAGCGGGAAAATGTCTGTGTAGACAAAGGCATATTCCTTGGGTGAATTTGAAGAGGGAGATAGCTGAATGTTCTGTCCTTGATTTACAACAGGGCATGAGCTGTCAACCCCTGACCAGTTCCCTTCTTCACCCTCTGTGGGTGAGATAGGGTCTGGTTGAAGTTATTTATTGCAAAGCTGATCTGACCTATTTGGATTCTTACAGGACAGTCATGACACACATCTGCTTTTAGGGGTAGGTTGTGCATTATGATCACTTCTGTGAGATTGAAACATACAGTATACAATATTGTGGCTAACTCTGAGAAGGGTGTATAAAATGTCTCTATGAGAACAGAATCACTTCATAACGATGTTGTTCCTCTCTTTATAGGACGTTTGGATTCATATTGCATGGCAATCTCCCCTAACAATCTAGTTGTCATCTCTGCCAGGTCATGTGGGAATAATAACTAGACAACCATCCAAAACACCTGTGAAACCTGCATACTTATTTTTTTATTTAACCAGGCAAGTCAGTAAAGAACAAATTCTTATTAACAATGACGGCCTAGTGGGTTAACCTCCTTGTTCAGGGGCAGAACGACAGAGTTTTACCTTGTCAGCTCAGGGATTCGATCTCGCAACCTTGCGGTTACGAGCTCAACACTCTAACCACTAGGCTACCTGCTGCCCTAAAGACCAACCTTCAAAATGAAAAAAACATTGTGATAATAATGCATACAAAAAGATTTAACTGGGTAGTAGCCTAGAGTATATTTGTGTGCTTTTGAAGATTTTGTAGGATAAATTGACAGAATCTTCCACCCTCACATCTGCTCCAATTCATTTACATTACCGTATATTACAAACTCTACAAGTAAGTTCATTACATTGTATGTTAAATTAATCTAATTTATTGGAAAGACTCCATGGTGGCCAAAGAAAATGACAAGACCACTAAGCTTCTGACCAATGAAAACAATAGCACTAACACACTGTTGTCTAGGACCGGAAGTAGGCGGTCACCTGTCTCCCCAATGACCATACATTGGCCTTTTCTCAATTGCACACTCCTCGCATCCTCTCTCCTCGTCTCCTTCTCAAAACACATTGGATGAGAAAGCCAGAGGTCCCTCTCTGACCTTCCCCGCCAATGGGTTTTGAGAAGGAGATGAGGAGAGTGGACGCGAGGAGTATGTCATTGAGAAAAGACCATTTGAATGTAAAAATCACGTGCAATATATTGTTTACACTGTAACTGAAAAAATACATAAGCTACAAAAAAAATATATATTATACAATTATTGTATACCTAAAAACCTCTCCTTCTTAGAATACATTTTAGTCATTTAGCAGATGTTCTTATCCAGAGTGTGCATACATTTTTCACACTTTTGTTTTCATACTGATCCCCATGGGAATCAAATTCACAGCCCTGGCTTTACAAGTCACATGCTTTAGCAACTGAGCCACATGGGACCGCAATTACCTAAGTACATTCCCACATTCCCTAAATTAATTCAATAGAATGACGTGAAAAGATGGTGAAATAGTTGTTCATACTGTGTATACAAAGGCCCCGGGTTCTCTGGACATGTTAAGCCTTTCTTCTTGGCTGTTAATCAATAACCAGGAAAGGCATTATGACCAGGTTCTTGAGAGGATAGCTACACACAACAGGCCCTTGAAATGTCTACACACTGAAACTCTATGGCCTCAGGACTTTGATACACTACCTAAGTACTCAGTCAATATTTAACATGCCGTATGACTAAGTTCTCTGCCTGGAAAGAAGGGGAAACAATATATAGGCCAAATGGGACAGAACAATTTCAAATATCTTTGTCACTGGTGGGATGAACTTTTGCTTTCTTCTTTCAGTTAAATCAACTGGTTGTTTTATTTAATTAAACCATGGATGAGAGGTGACTGAGGTAATGAAATAAATGTTTTTACTGACAGCAAGTCAGTCCTAAGTTCCCTATGGCATGATGACCACGCATGAAACCTCAAAAAGAAACACTGGGCTACTTATCTCGCTTCCATCCTTCCAAAACTTGTCTCATTGACTCAACTATTGAAACGTGAGAAGCCTGGACTTTTGAGGCAATTTTGATAACAACAGACAGATTTTCTTTAGATCATTTGGAGGGAAGTGGTCAAAAACAATAAAATACAATGAATTCCATTCCCCTCCCCCAAGAACCCCCCAATGCACCAAAAACCAAGAGAATGAACTAAAGAGAAAAAAGGAAAAGACAGAAGAAAACAGCAACTAACAATGCAAAAAAATGTATAAATAAAAATAACAATAGGACATCAAGGACAACTGAAATCATAACAGCAATGCCTACTGTATATGTTTGTGTGCATGTCTGGCTCTATTACTTGTATGTGTGTGTTCTTGTATGTGTTTATTTGAATGAGAGTGTGTGTATATGCATGTGTACAAACACCTGCACGTCATCAGCCTCAGGCAAACCGGCATTAGTTGTAAGAACACTGCCACTTAGTGTCATTCAAATGTACTTTTATTATGTTTTATTTTGACTTTTTTCCCTTTATCTTTTGACCATCATTCTCTCTCTCACATAGCAACTCCACTCCCACTTGTCCCCAAGTGAGATATGACTAAGGAGTTAATCAGGGCAATTTTTCCATAAATAGACAGGTATTTACCTCTCCATGGTTGCAGGATCTTGTCTATTTTTACAAGTTTTCTTTTGAAATTCATTGTGGAGAGCTTATTTATATCTTGTGTTTTGAATACCGAGTATGTCTACTTCACCATCAGCCCATTTTATAGGTAAGCTGCAGGGTAATGTAAAAGTTGTATTTTTTAAGGATCCAATATGTAATATTGTACACTTATCATAATTAGGTTTTAGTCCAGAGAGTACAGAAAAGTTATCGAGATCTTTAATGAGACATTGCAGGGATCTAGCTTGCGGACTTAACATAACACTTAAGTCATTGGCATACATGGCCACCTTTGTTTTTAAGCCTTGGATTTCTAATCCTCTAATGTTGTTATTGGATCTGATTTTTATAGCTAGCATTTCGATGGCCATAACAAATAGATATGGTGACAGCGGACACCCTTGTTAAACTCCTCTTGACAATTCAAAACTCTCTGAGAAGTATCCGTTATTTACTATTTTACACCTGGGGTTGCTATACATTATTTTTACCCATTTAATAAGAGAGTTACCGAAATTAAAAACATCCAGGCATTTATAAATAAAATCCAGTCTTGACCAATTGCCTTTTCAAAATCCGCTATAAATACCATTCCTGGCTTCTTATATGTTTAATGATGTTCTATTATTTCTAGTAGTTGTCGTATATTATCTCCAATGTATCGTCCATGTTAAAAACCTGTCTGATCAGGATGAACAATACCTGGTAAAACCCTTTAAATTCTGAGTGCTATGCATTTTGCTAGTATTTTTGCATCACAACATTGAAGTGTAAGGGGCCTCCAGTTTTTTAGATAGACCGGGTCTTTATATTTGCCATCTGGGTCTTGTTTAAATAATAGAGAAATCAGACCTTCCTGCTGAGTACCTGACAGACTACCATCTCTATAGGAGTAGTTAAAACAATCTAACAATGGAGCTTTTAGTATATAAAAAAATACTTGATATACCTCTACCGGTATGCCATCAAGCCCTGGGGTTTTTCCAGACTGAAAGGATTTAATAGCCTTAAAAAGTTCTTCCTCTGTAATTTGGCCTTCGCACTGATCTTTCTGGACATTTGTTAATTTTACATTTTTTACATTATTTGGAAAGAATTCCTTACCGTAATCTTCATTCAGGATGAGATGGAAAAGAGAACATCTGCCTAAAATAATTAGCTTCCTCTTTTAAAATATAATTTGGAGAATTATAGATGACTCCGTCTTCAGTAACAAGTTTCTGCAAATTATTTTTGTTAGCGTTCCTGTATTGGAGATTCAGGAAGAATTTTGTGCATTTTTCTCCATATTTCATCCAGTTTGTTTATTTTTGTAATATATTACATTAGATTATTCTTGAATAAGTTCCTCAAGTTATTTTTGTTTTTCCTCTAACTTATTTTGTATCTCTGTAGTATCGTTTTTTTGCTATCTTACCTGTACTATTAGTTCATGGATTTCCCTTGTTAGTCTTGTTTCTTAAGCCAGAAACTGCTTTTTTTATTATTGATGATGTCACGTCCTGACCATAGTAAGTTGTTATTTTCTATGGTAGAGTAGGTCAGGGCGTGACAGGGGGTGTTTGTCTGTTTTTGTATTTCTATGTTCAGTTTCTAGTTTTGTATTTCTATTTTGGTTTTTGTTTGGCATGGCCTCCAATTAGAGGTAGCCGGTTGTCGTTGTCTCTAATTGGAGGTCATATTTAAGTTGATGTTTGTCCCACCTGTTTTTGTGCGTGATTATTATTTTGTGAGTAGTGTTTGTTCCTCCTGCGTCACGGTTTGTTGTTTTATCCTTCAGTTTATTTTGGTATTGCATTAAGTTTCACAGTCTAATAAATATGTGGAACGAAACAGACGCTGCATTTTGGTCCGATCATTTAGACAACCGTGACAGAATCACCCACCGCCAAAGGACCAAGCAGCGTGGAATGGAGCAGCGGGACAAATGGACTTGGGAGGAGATATTGGATGGGAAAGGACCCTGGAGGCAGGCTGGGGAGTATCGCCGTCCGAAGGAGGAGATCGAGGCAGCAAGAGCGGAGCGGCGATACTATGAGGTGCTATATCCACCAAGAGACAAGGACAAGAGGCAGCACCCAAAACATGTTTTGGGGGGGAACACGGGCAGATTGGCTAAGGCAGTTTTAAGACCTGAGCCAACTCCCTGTGCTTACCGTGGGGAGGGAGTGACCGAGCAAGCACCGTGTTATGCGGTGATGCGCACTGTGTCGCCAGTGCGCACTCACAGCCTGGTGCGCTCGGTGCAAGCTCCTCACCGTTGCTGTGCTAGGGTTCGGCCGTCAGCCAGGAAGAAGTGCGCCAGCTCAGCGTACCTGGTCTCCAGTGCGTCTCTTCGGTCCAGGTTATCCTGCGCCTGCTCTACGCACAGTACCCCCCATTCACCAGCACAGCCCAGTTCGTCCTGTGCCGGCGCTCCGCCCTTACTTGGCTCAAATAACCATCCAGCCAGGACGGGGTGTGCCAGCTCTAAGCTCCAGGCCTCCGGTGCGCCTCCGGAGCCCAGTACGTCCTGTGCCTCCTCCTCGCACTCGCCCTGAGGTGCGTGTTACTAGTCTGGCGCCTCCTATGCCAGCTCCACGCATCAGGCCTCCAGTGCGCCTGCCCAGTCCGGGGTGTCCTGTTCCTGCTCCCCGCACTCGCCCTGAGGTGCGTGTTACTTGTCTGCCACCTCCTATGCCAGTCCCACGCATCAGGCCTCCAGCGACGCTCCCCAGTCCGGAGCCTCCAGCGACGCTCCCCAATCCGGAGCCTCCAGCGACGCTACCCAGACCGGAGCCTCCAGCGACGTTCCTCAGCCCGGAGCCTCCAGCGATGCTTCCCAGCCCGGAGCCTCCAGCGACCGGAGCCTTCAGCGGCGGTCCGCGGCCCGGAGTCTTCAGCGGCGGTCGGCGGCCCAGAGCCTTCACCGGCGGTCCGCGGCCCGGAGCCTTCAGCGGCGGTCCGCGGCCCGGAGTCTTCAGTGGCGGTCCGCGGCCCGGAGTCTTCAGCGGAGGTCTGCGGCCCGGAGTCTTCAGCGGCGGTTGGCGGCCCAGAGTCTTCAGCGGCGGTCGGCGGCCCAGAGTCTTCAGCGGCGGTTGGCGGTCCGAAGCCTCCGGCGATGATCCATGGTCTGGTTCCTCTGGACACACAGAAGCGGGGGGATCAGCGGGCGGGGGGTACTACGCCCGGAACCAGAGCCACCGCCATCGACATTAGTCACCCACCCTACCCTCCCTTTGTGTTTTTTTGGGGGGGGGTTGCTGTTTGGTGGGGTTCTGTTGTTGTTTTTGTAGGTGCGGTCGGAGTCTGCACCTTTGGGGGGGTACTGTCACGTCCTGACCATAGTAAGTTGTTATTTTCTATGGTAGAGTAGGTCAGGGTGTGACAGGGGGTGTTTGTCTGTTTTTGTATTTCTATGTTCAGTTTCTAGTTTTGTATTTCTATGTTGGTTTTTGTTTGGCATGACCTCCAATTAGGGGCAGCCAGTTGTCGTTGTCTCTAATTGGAGGTCATATTTAAGTTGATGTTTGTACCACCTGTTTTTGTGGGTGATTATTATTTTGTGAGTAGTGTTTGTTCCTCCTGCGTCACGGTTTGTTGTTTTGTCCTTCAGTTTATTTTGGTATTGCATTAAGTTTCACAGTCTAATAAATATGTGGAATGAAACAGACGCTGCATTTTGGTCCGATCATTTAGACAACCGTGACACATGAATATTGAATTGAATGACCCCTGAGGTACATTTAAAGGTATCCCAAACAATAAGGGGATTTGCTGAACTTATATTATACTGGAAAAATTCAGTTATAAATTATTTTGTCTTAGTTAAAAATAAGTTGTCCTCCAGTAAACTTTGATTAAATTTCCAATATCTCCGTCCACGTGGAAAATCTATAAGAGTTATGTGAAAGCCAATTAGGTGATGATCCGATCGCATTTTGTCTCCTATTAAAACTTTTTTAACCTTGGATGAAAGAGAGAAAGAGACAAGAAAGTAGTCAAGACTAGCTTGATTAAGTCTCTTCCATGTATATCTCACTAGGTCGGGGTTTTTTAGTCTCCAAATATCCACTATTTCTAATGTGTCCATAATATTTGTGATTTCCTTAAGGGCACGGTGATGATAGTTTGTAGAGTGATTACCTTTACGGTCCATTGAGGTACTTAACACTGTGTTATAGTCTCCTACTATAATGATTAGATAATTTGTTGCCTGTAAGTTCAATAAATTGGTATAAATGTTTTTCGAAGAAGTGTGGATAATCCTGATTTGGACCATATAGATTAATGAGCCAAATCTCTTTTTCGTCCACTTTCATATTCAAAAGGATCCACCTTCCTTGCGAATCATTCCTGATTATTTGCACATTCAGATCAACATTTTTGTTAATTAATATCATCACACCCTTTGAGTTCCTTTGTCCATGACAGAAAATTATTTCACCACCCCATTCCTTTTTCCACGCAACTTCATCTAAGGATGTAGAGTGAGTTTCCTGTAAACAGTATATGTTATATTCCTTTTCTTTTAGCCATGTAAAGACTGCTCTTCTTTTTTTATAATCTCTCAACTCGTTTCAATTATAACTAGCTATACTTATTTCACCCCTTACCATAACTAGATACTATTCTCAGGTTAAATTTACCATAATTAGTGCTTGTAAAGTTACTGCCATCAGAGGTATTATGAAGGTCAAAACTAGAGCTTTCAAATGTCTGATATTTAGAATTCAAGAAATAGGTTCTAGCAATATTTTTTTATACCCTTGCCTGTGCCTGTGAGCCAATGCCACAGATGTTAGAAAATTGAGACAAATGATGTGTGTTACAAATCTGAGTAGGTTGATGTGTATGATATTGGATATGATATAATGAGAGTGTGTATGATGTCTGTATAAGAGTAAGACTATAATGTGTGATGTCCAAATAAATAATAACTGCCAATTAGCATGTATGAGTGTCTATGTGTGTAACATGTAGTGCGTATAGCCTTAATATTCATAATTGTAATCCATATCGTATCACCATCATAGTTGCATCATAGTTACCTTAAACATAATTGAAAAACACATCCCAGCATTTCCATAGCAATTGACGTTTCACATGATCATGAAAGAGACCTTGCATTACTCTAGAGACGGCTTCACTACAGTACAAATGTATTCCGTACAATATGTTATTATTCCCCAATGCCCCTATTTTGATATCTTCCCCTTGCTTGTTGTAAACATATATAAACTTGTAGACAAATACATAAAAAAGATAGACAAACAATAAACACATTAAGTTATAAAGCAGTTCTCGACAATAGAGAGAGAGGGAGAGAAGAGAAAAGAGAGAAAGATAGAGTGAGAGAAGAGAGCGAGATCACGTGTGTGTATGTATAAGTCCGTATGCGTAAGCAAGCATGTAGTTGAGTACGTGTGTGTTCATATCCACTTCATAATGTTCAGATATTTTTAGTTCCCATACCTTCTTTTTTTTCATAACCTGAAGTCCCTGTAGAATTTAGTACAGCCACGGTGTTATGGAGCTGTCTCGGAATAGCTGTCCATCTATAAAGAGTTTGTCCACAATGATAAAGGTACGCCTACCATCCATCCTTTGTTGTCTTTGTACCGGATACAGTCTCTTACGACGTTCATTTATCTCCTTTGGAAATTGGTCATTGAGACCAAATTTGGTCCCTTTAAGCTCCCTTCCTCTGCTTTTGATCAGCTCCTTTTGTTGGTAGTGTTCAAATGTTGCGATGATCGATCGGGGACCCTTGGTCTTGTCGCTCCGAGCTCCAAGTCTGTGTACTCGGTGGAAAGCCACCTTGTTTACAGTCTCTATAGGAAGTTTCAATGCGGATTTCATGAATTCTTGAGAGGTTCTTGAGAGGATAGCTACACACAACAGGCCCTTGAAATGTCTACACACTGAAACTCTATGGCCTCAGGACTTTGATACAGTCAATATTTAACATGCCGTATGACTAAGTTCTCTGCCTGGAAAGAAGGGGAAACAATATATAGGCCAAATGGGACAGAACAACTTGACATATCTTTGGCATTGGTGAGATGAACTTTTGCTTTCTTCTTTCAGTTAAATCAACAGGTTGTTTTATTTAATTAAACCATGGATGAGAGGTGACTGAGGTAATGAAATAAATGTTTTTACTGACAGCAAGTCAGTCCTAAGTTCCCTATGGCATGATGACCACGCATGAAACCTCAAAAAGAAACACTGGGCTACTTATCTCGCTTCCATCCTTCCAAAACTTGTCTCATTGACTCAACTATTGGAACATGAGAAGCCTGGACTTTTGAGGCAATCTTGATAATAACAGACAGATTTTCTTTAGATCATTTGGAGGGAAGTGGTGGGCAAATGTTACAGTAGTTGTCATCCAGTGGAGGCTCCTCAGAGGAGGAAGAGGAGGACCATTCTCCTTCATGAATTTCATAAAAATAAAATTTTTAAAACATTTAAAAAGTTATATTCTTTAGATAAAACTATATTAAATATATTCACGTCACAAAATAATTGAATAAAACACACTGTTTTGCAATGAAGGTCTACAGGAGCCTCAACAGCACTCCTATAGGGTAGCGCTATTGTGTAGCCGGAGGACAGCTAGCTTCCGTCCTCCTCTGAGTACATTGACTTCAATACAACACCTAGGAGGCTCATGGTTCTTACCCCCTTCCATAGACTTACACAGTAATTATGACAACTTCCAGAGGATGTCCTCCAACCTATCAGAGCTCTTGCAGCATGAACTGACATGTTGTCAACCCAATCAAAGGATCAGAGAATGAATCTAGTTCCAAAAGCGTAAGTGTTACGTTCCCCAGTTTCTGTGTTGTGGTTTTGTATGTGTGTATTTTAGGATGGCTTCCTGAAATTCCCCCAAGCTGCTGATTGGTCGGCCCCATTTGATGATTGGAGCTGACCCCGCCCTCTCGTCAGAAACAGCTGTCTTCAATTACCGACTCCTTTTCCAGCTATATAAGCCAGTGTTCTGTTGCTGAGAGGGAGATGATGAGTGTGTCCTGTCTTGGTTGTGACTGAGAGACAGGTTTTGTTAAGTATTTTTGTAGCCGCTGATTTGAGGTATGTGTGTGCCAATAGAACTGTGTTTTTGATTCTTGAAATTGTTTAATTACGTTTGGATTATTCTGTTTCATTTGTTCCCGGGGGGAAGGGGAAGGCACCTAGGGAGTGCTTAGGCAAGAGGCCTGCGGGCATACATAACCCGTAGTATTCACTGTCTATGCACACTAGGTAAAACCTGGGCGGATCACCCCCTGTGTTTTGGTTAGCGCACCAGGTAGTGGGTAGGCAGGTAAGGTAGGAGAGGGGGCTTTGATATTTACTTTCTTTGCTTTGGTTCCGTCAAGCCCTTTTTCCCCAAAAATACCGTGTGATGGAATAAATTCTTAGTAAATGGTAAATTCTCTGCCTTTTGTCATCCTTACTCGCACCTACAGTCTCATATGTCTTTCACTCCACGGGAAGTTGAGTTGTAGCAGGGTGTTGCATTCCCTCTTCCTAGAGGTGTGCGTAACAATAAGCTACAGCTAGCTAGCACTGCAGTGCATAAAATGTGATGAGTAGTTGACTCAAAGAGAGAGACAATAGTTTAACAGTTTTGAACAAGATTGAGATAGAGTTGGTCCCTTTTTTTCACTTTCACTTAGCTAGCAAATGCAGCTAGCTAGTTCAGCCTACTCAAACACCCTGCTCAGAGGGATGCTATGTTAGCTAGCTGGCTATGACTATCCAACACAACACTGGAACTCTTCCAAGTCAAGGTAAGCTTTTGATTTGACTAATTTATTTCCACCGGGGTCCGCTGGTGTAACTGCTAAACTGCTTACTGACTGTGGGTTTACTAACGCTTTAGTTCTATTAGCTGTGTTGACTATGACGTTACTTTAGCTAATATGGTGACAACGATGTATCCTGTGTGTAGCGGTTATATGGTTTGACTTGGAAAGTTTTTTTTGCCTGGTCACATAGAGCTGATGTGTTGTGCATTGAAGTCCACAAACGAGAAGATGTGAGAAGGAATACAATGTTGCTGCTATAAAAGTGAACTGTGTTTACGCGTAATCATGGGTCTATTCATTCCACCGATTCTGTTAAAATGGTTATTAAACGGGGATAAACATACCTGTCTGTCCATGTGCCACTGTCTGTCACCTAAATAATTTCTCTCAACCTGTGTGCGCCTATGTTGTAAACGTTCATGCATAGGCTAGGTTGTAGCAACCTCATGATGGGTATACTGTAGGGAAAATTTTAGTATCATGTAGTAGCCTAAACCTATCGATGTTACATTGAATTGGGTGAATGGAATATGAATGACAGTCATCCAATATCCTGTAATAGAAATAAGGTCATGCTTATGATAAATAGCACTGTTGTCATTGAGATGTCTGAGATGCAATCATCTTTACCACAATAAACCATATAATACTGACAATAGAAATGTACATTGAACTGCACATCTAAAAAGCCAAAGGCATATAACCTCGCCAATCACTGCCTTAGTGTTCAGAAGGCTAAGCCAAATATAATTAATTACATTATGCATTTAAAAACTGTGGCTAAGCGCTCTGTGACTATTGAAGAGGCAGACAGACCGCTACGTCATCCCTTTGTGGACAAACACCCAACAACAGCAGGACAAACATCCCAACAACAGCAGGACAAACATCCCAACAACAGCAGGACAAACATCCCAACAACAAAAGGCTTTACAATGAAAGAAAAACATTAGATTATGTCAGCAGAGTACCCAGCCAGAAATAATCAGACACCCATTTTTCAAGCTAGCATATAATGTCACATAAACCCAAACCAAAGCTAAATGCAGCACTAACCTTTGATGATCTTCATCAGATGACAATCCTAGGACATTATGTTATACTATACATGCATGTTTTGTTCAATCAAGTTCATATTTATATCAAAAACCAGCTTTTTACATTAGCATGTGACTAGCATGTGACTAGCATTCCCACCGTGAATTTACTAAATTACTCACGATAAACGTTCACAAAAAACATAATTATTTTAAGAATTATAGATACAGAACTCCTTTATGCACTCGCTATGTCCGATTTTAAAATAGCTTTTCGGTGAAAGCACATTTTGCAATATTCTGAGTAGATAGCCCGGCCATCACAGGCTAGCTATTTTGACACCCACCAAGTGTGGTACTCACCAAATGCCGATTTATTATTAGAAAAGTTTGATTACCTTTGCTGTTCTTCGTCAGAATGCACTCCCAGGACTTCTACTTCAATAACAAATGTTGGTTTGGTTACAAATAATCCATAGTTATATCCAAATAGCGCCGTTTTGTTCATGCGTTCAAGACACTATCCGAAGGATAAAGAAGGGTGACGCGCCCGACACGTTTCGTGACAAAAAAATTCTAAATATTCCATTACCGTACTTCGAAGCATGTCATTTGAGAAACCAAGGCTGTTGAGTCTGCCGATAAGAATGTGGTGATTAACAGAGTCGAAAGCCTTGGCCAGGTCGATGAATACGGCTGCACAGTAATGTCTCTTATCGATGGCGGTTATGATATCGTTTAGGACCTTGAGCGTGGCTGAGGTGCACCCATGACCAGCTCTGAAACCAGATTGCATAGCGGAGAATGTACGGTGGGATTAGACCTAAGACACTAATATTTGTGTAAACTCTACATAGTTGTGTTCTGTGGGTGCACTGAGAAGGCTGATACCGCATTTCATGGGTGCACAATCCATAGGTCAGGCTGTAAATTGCAATATGAATGTCCAGTACACACAATAGACTGACTGGAAAGGTGGTTTCCCACAGTCAAGTCCTGCAATAAGAGCTAAGACTCTAATATGTGTGTAAATTCTACGTAGTTATGTTCTGTGGGTGTCACTGAGTGGGCTGATACAACATTTCATGGGTGCAGGTTAGGCTGTTAGGCTGTAGTGCATATAAGTATGCCTCCAATACAATTCTGAATTCAAATACATCCACAGTGTGTTCTACAGATTTGTCAAATTAACTAATAATTGTCTTCTGTTTAATTTATATAACAACATTCCAACCTTGTTTAGCATTATCTAGTCCAATTGTGGCATGTTTTCGAAAATGTTATTCTTTTGCATCAGTTTCGATAAGGCCTTTTCTTTTAAAGGCAAACCGCCAATTCCACTGTTGTTGCTCACGACACACCGGTAAGGGACTCGATCAAGCACAGAGCCAATCCAATGGACCAATCAGGGCGAGAGGTGTGTGTGGAAAATGTGTTATGTCAATTTGCATTGTGGTCATTGTAGTCAGTGATGTTGTAGACAAAATATGATTGTAGACTTGTAGTTCTAGAAACGTTCAAGGTTAAGAAAAGCGCTCTCTTTTAAGTATTCGAAGTAAACAAGTATGGACATGATTCATGAACATTATTCCGTTGCCATTCATTCAATGCAAAGTCTCTCCTGACTTTTACTTAAATAATATTATATTAATGATATCTGTGCCATTGGCAATTTTAGGATGTAAATCTTGGTGGGGCAAACAAACAAAAGTTTTAAATGCATGCCAGCGAAGCCACAACACAACACTAAACAATACATTAATTGCACTATAATGGTGACAAAAGGTGCCCACAAACTGTTAGGGCCTACACAAAGCTGTGCCAACAGCAGAGCTTTCTTTTCAGCACCATGGAGTGAATCCATACAACTGCTACACCTGGCTATCACCGTAGCCTTGTCTGGCAGCAAAACAGTTCATTCAGCCTCATTTACTGCCTTTTAAAAAACAGCTGATATGGCTGACTTGCTTAAACAAATGTGGTTTCTACTGACAATTCAGATGTACAAACTATGGCATAAGGGGACGGCGGATAAGAGGCAATCCATAATTTAAATTAAGATATTAACGAGCGAGCTAGGACGGACGTAGTTAATTTAACTATTTGTTCAGCACTTTTCAAATGTACAGCAACAGAATTCAGGACATGGGCCGTTCTTACAGTATTCTCCCTGTACACCAAGTCAGGTGGATAAAGAAAGGGAGCATTTAAGCAAAGAATGAAAGATGTGTCGGCATCGATTAATTGTCTCTGGCCCCCTCCCAGTTAGGGGGAGTGATGAGCTCTACAGCAGAGTCTCACAACTCAATCGCTGGTTGAAAACTGTTTTCTGCCCCTCCCAAAAGATAGAATTTGTAGATAATTGGCCCTCTTTCTGGGACTCACCCACAAACAGGACCAAGCCTGGCCTGTTGAGGAGTAACGGACTCCATCCTAGCTGGAGGGGTGCTCTCATCTTATCTACGAACATAGACAGGGCTCTAACTCCTCTAACTCCACAATGAAATAGGGTGCAGGCCAGGCAGCAGGCTATTAGCCAGCCTGCCAGCTTAGTGGAGTCTGCCACTAGCACAGTCAGCGTAGTCAGCTCAGCTTTCCCCATTGAGACCGTGTCTGTGCCTCGATCTAGGTTGGGCAAAATTAAAAATGGCGGTGTTCGCCTTAGCAATCTCACTAGTATAAAGACCTCCTCCATTCCTGCCATTATTGAAAGAGATTGTGATACCTCACATCTCAAAATTGGGTTACTTAATGTTAGATCCCTCACTTCCAAGGCAGTTATAGTCAATGAACTAATCACTGATAATAATCTTGATGTGATTGGCCTGACTGAAACATGGCTTAAGCCTGATGAATTTACTGTGTTAAATGAGGCCTCACCCCCTGGTTACACTAGTGACCATATCCCCCGCGCATCCCGCAAAGGCGGAGGTGTTGCTAACATTTACGATAGCAAATTTCAATTTACAAAAAAAAAAACAATGACGTTTTCGTCTTTTGAGCTTCTAGTCATGAAATCTATGCAGCCTACTCACTCACTTTTTATAGCTACTGTTTACAGGCCTCCTGGGCCATATGCAGTGTTCCTCACTGAGTTCCCTGAATTCCTATCGGATCTTGTAGTCATAGCAGATAATATTCTAATTTTTGGTGACTTTAACATTCACATGGAAAAGTCCACAGACCCACTCCAAAAGGCTTTCGGAGCCATCATCGACTCAGTGGGTTTTGTCCAACATGTCTCTGGACCTACTCACTGCCACAGTCATACTCTGGACCTAGTTTTGTCCCATGGAATAAATGTTGTGGATCTTAATGTTTTTCCTCATAATCCTGGACTATCGGACCACCATTTTATTACGTTTGCAATTGCAACAAATAATCTGCTCAGACCCCAACCAAGGAGCATTAAAAGTCGTGCTATAAATTCTCAGACAACCCAAAGATTCCTTGATGCCCTTCCAGACTGCCTCTGCCTACCCAAGGACGTCAGAGGACAAAAATCAGTTAACCACCTAACTGAGGAACTCAATTTAACCTTGCGCAATACCCTAGATGCAGTTGCACCCCTAAAAACTAAAAACATCTGTCACAAGAAACTAGCTCCCTGGTATACAGAAAATACACGAGCTCTGAAGCAAGCTTCCAGAAAATTGGAACGGAAATGGTGCCACACCAAACTGGAAGTCTTCCGACTAGCTTGGAAAGACAGTACCGTGCAGTATCGAAGAGCCCTCACTGCTGCTCGATCATCCTATTTTTCCAACTTAATTGAGGAAAATAAGAACAATCCGAAATTTCTTTTTGATACTGTCGCAAAGCTAACTAAAAAGCAGCCTTCGCAAATGGAGGATGGCTTTCACTTCAGCAGTAATACATTTATGAACTTCTTTGAGGAAAAGATCATGATCATTAGAAAGCAAATTACAGACTCCTCTTTAAATCTGGGTATTCCTCCAAAGCTCCATTGTCCTGAGTCTACACAACTCTGCCAGGACCTAGGATCAAGGGAGATACTAAAGTGTTTTAGTACTATATCTCTTGACACAATGATGAAAATAATCATGGCCTCCAAACCCTCAAGCTGCATACTGGACCCTATTCCAACTAAACTACTGAAAGAGCTGCTTCCTGTGCTTGGCCCTCCTATGTTGAACATAGTAAACGGCTCTCTATCCACCGGATGTGTACCAAGCTCACTAAAAGTGGCAGTATTAAAGCCTCTCTTGAAAAAGCCGAATCTTGATCCAGAAATTATAAAAAACTATCGGCCTATATCGAATCTTCCATTCCTCTCAAAAATTTTAGAAAAAGCTGTTGCGCAGCAACTCACTGCCTTCCTGAAGACAAACAATGTATACGAAACGCTTCAGTCTGGACCCCATCATAGCACTGAGACTGCACTTGTGAAGGTGGTAAATGACCTTTTAATGACGTCAGACCGAGGCTCTGCATCTGTCCTCGTGCTCCTAGATCTTAGTGCCGCTTTTGTTACCATCGATCACCACATTCTTTTGGAGGGATTGGAAACCCAAATTGGTCTACATGGACAAGTTCTGGCCTGGTTTAGATCTTATCTGTCGGAAAGATATCAGTTTGTCTCTGTGAATGGTTTGTCCTCTGACAAATCAATTGTAAATTTCGGTGTTCCTCAAGGTTCCGTTTTAGGACCACTATTGTTTTCACTATATATTTTACCTCTTGGGGATGTCATTCGAAAACATAATGTTAAATTTCACTGCTATGCGGACGACACACAGCTGTACATTTCAATGAAACATGGTGAAGCCCCAAAATTGCCCTCGCTAGAAGCCTGTGTTTCAGACATAAAGAAGTGGATGGCTGCAAACTTTCTACTTTTAAACTCGGACAAAACAGAGATGCTTGTTCTAGGTCCCAAGAAACAAAGAGATCTTCTGTTGAATCTGACAATTAATCTGGATGGTTGTACAGTCGTCTCAAATAAAACTGTGAAGGACCTCGGCGTTACTCTGGACCCTGATCTCTCTTTTGAAGAACATATCAAGACTGTTTCAAGGACAGCTTTTTTCCATCTACGTAACATTGCAAAAATCAGAAACTTTCTGTCCAAAAATGACGCAGAAAAATTAATCCATGCTTTTGTTACTTCTAGGCTGGACTACTGCAATGCTCTACTTTCCGGCTACCCGGATAAAGCACTAAATAAACTTCAGTTAGTGCTAAATACGGCTGCTAGAATCCTGACTAGAACCAAAAAATTTGATCATATTACTCCAGTGCTAGCCTCCCTACACTGGCTTCCTGTTAAGGCAAGGGCTGATTTCAAGGTTTTACTGCTAACCTACAAAGCATTACATGGGCTTGCTCCTACCTATCTTTCCGATTTGGTCCTGCCGTACATACCTACACGTACGCTACGGTCACAAGACGCAGGCCTCCTAATTGTCCCTAGAATTTCTAAGCAAACGGCTGGAGGTAGGGCTTTCTCCTATAGAGCTCCATTTTTATGGAATGGTCTGCCTACCAATGTGAGAGACGCAGACTCAGTCTCAACCTTTAAGTCTTTACTGAAGACTTATCTCTTCAGTAGGTCCTATGATTAAGTATAGTCTGGCCCAGGAGTGTGAAGGTGAACGGAAAGGCTGGAGCAACGAACCGCCCTTGCTGTCTCTGCCTTGCCGGTTCCCCTCTTCCCACTGGGATTCTCTGCCTCTAACCCTTTTACAGGGGCTGAGTCACTGGTTTACTGGTGTTCTTCCATGCCGTCCATGGGAGGGGTGCGTCACTTGAGTGGGTTGAGTCACTGACGTGGTCTTCCTGTCTGGGTTGGCGCCCCCCCCCCCCCTTGGGTTGTGCCATGGCGGAGATCGTTGTGGGCTATACTCGGCCTTGTCTTAGGACGGTAAGTTGGTGGTTGGAGACATCCCTCTAGTGGTGTGGGGGCTGTGCTTTGGCAAAGTGGGTGGGGTTATATCTTGCCTGTTTGGCCCTGTCCGGGGGTATCATCGGATGGGGCCACAGTGTCTTCTGATCCCTCCTGTCTCAGCCTCCAGTATTTATGCTGCAGTAGTTTATGTGTCGGGGGGCTAGGGTCAGTCTGTTACATCTGGAGTATTTCTCTTGTCTTATCCGGTGTCCTGTGTGAATTTAAATATGCTCGCTCTAATTCTCTCTTTCTCTCTTTCTGTCTTTCTCTCGGAGGACCTGAGCCCTAGGACCATGCCTCAGGACTACCTGGTATGATGACTCCTTGCTTTCCCCAGTCCACCTGGCCGTGCTGCTGCTCCAGTTTCAACTGTTCTGCCTGCGGCTATGGAACCCTGACCTGTTCACCGGACGTGCTTGTTGCACCCTCGACAACTACTATGATTATTATTATTTGACCATGCTGGTCATTTATGAACATTTTAACATTTTAACATCTTCACCATGTTCTGTTATAATATCCACCCTGCACAGCCAGAAGAGGTCTGGCCACTCCTCATAGCCTGGTTCCTCTCTAGGTTTCTTCCTAGGTTTTTGGCCTTTCTAGGGAGTTTTTCCTAGGGAGTTTTTCCTAGCCACCGTGCTTCTTTCACATGCTTTGCTTGCTGTTTGGGGTTTTAGGCTGGGTTTCTGTACAGCACTTTGAGATATCAGCTGATGTACGAAGGGCTATATAAAAATAAATTTGATTTAATTTGAAATTTGATCTTACAATATTCGATGATGACATTTCTCTAAAACAGGCTATAGGCTACATGTGCACCACCAAGTCAGAACAGTAGGCTAAGTTATGAGGGGGAAAGGGACCAAATTATTAGGGTGAGGCACATGGGCTACTAACAGCTTACTGCACAACATACACTTTGTATTACTTTCTTAGTGGGTGAGGCACATGGGCTACTAACAGCTTACTGCACAACATACACTTTGTATTACTTTCTTAGTTACAGTATACATATCTGGCATATTGCATAATTTATGCAGCAGCATACAATAGATTTTTGCACTCATCTTGTTGTGCTGTGCTCACTTGAACAGGAAGGTGACTCGGCGGTCATTCTTGTGGGCAAATTTTGTCATCAAACTTTGTCATCAAAGTCTGACATTCTCTTGATTTATAGTTTTTTTTCAAGACAACTGACTTTTTAAAGGCTCAACTCGAAAAATAACAAGGTTGAATCATGACGTCAGTGATCTTCATGTCGGAGCTCAGAAGAGGCCCAAGTTCCCGACTTGGAATTCCGAGTTGGATGACCATTCAAAATGTAGTGTCCCCATGAGTGACAGAACACTGAGCCAATTACGGCGCAGATAGAGAACATTACCAACCCCTACACTCTGTATTTTCCGCTGGCTGCCCCACCACCACAGAGAGCACTAAGCTAGGCTGAAACACCTGCATTTTGGAGCTGCCTTACTCAAGAAAGCAAAACAGAGACCATGTTTGTATGCGGCTTTATTGTTTGCAAACTGATGTGTGACACACGTATTAATGCCAAAATAACATGCAAAACAGGCAACAACAAAAACTATTATTATAATTTGTATTTTTTTAGCTAACCAGGTGGGGATCAAAACAAGTGCCCTGAATGATCCGTGCAGAGTTATGCAGAGTTAGCTCCTTGGCCCCCGAGAAAGATGATCTTGAACATGCCACTCTGCTCAAAGAGTTACAACCCTCATCAGAATGTTTATCAAAACCTATCAAAAGTTCTTCCCAACCATAGACAGCAGTGAAGAAAATTCAGCAACTCGAAGACAGTGGAAGTAGGGCCTAGATAAAATCGTTTTCTTCATTGTTAGGCTATCAAGACATTTGGGCCCCCATCAGGGTTTACAACAGACACATGAAGGATGTTACAAAAATCTGGGCAATGGGTTTTTGAACTGACCAATAGATTGGCAATATTGCAATTGGGCCCATTTTGAAAACATAAAATTCTCCTTCATAGGTCAGTCTGTAAAGACCCTTAGGAAGGCCAAGGGCCGGTTACACTAAACTTGTTGGTTTAACAACAACAAAGAAGCAATGAAGAGTTGCTAAATGTTCTATTCATGTCGGTTTGCTCCACAAGTCAAGCACATGTATTATATTGCTATGGGTTGGTGAGTGAGGAAGCGCCATAGACAGAAATTCTAGTTTGAATGCGTCCACCATTTTACTTAGGACCAGTGCTAATAAAGTAGCTCAAACTTTCTAGTTTCAAACTGGTGTAGATTCCCTGCCTGAAGGCCTAGAAGAAAACAACTAAAAACATCTATGTGTTTACAACAGTATCTTTCAGTAAAAAAATACATGATATTTTTAATGACGTAGTGACATAGTTTTAATTCATGTGAAAAATGGGGTGTTCTATATCTAGGCTTCCGTCACCCATTCAAATCCTCCGTAAAGAAGGATAGTAATTTCCCATAATTTCCTATAACAATTGTTCATAGCAAATGCACTATGAATATATGAAATAGACTGTTTGTGTGTGCAACATCAGGTCTGTCACATATTCCTCAATAAACTCCATGCACTCCCAAGTTGTAGAAAAATATTTTCAACATATTTCAATAAATTCAGACATGTTGTCACACCCTGATCAGTTTCACCTGTCCTCGTTGTCTCCACCCCCTCCAGGTGTCGCTTGTTTTCCCCAATGTATTTATCCCTGTGTTTTCTGTGCTAGTTCGTCTTGTATGTTCCAAGTCAACCTGTGTTTTTTCCCCCCATATGCCTGCCTTTGCGATTCTCTTTTTTCTAGTCCTCCTGGTTTTGACCCTTGCCTGTTCTAGACTCTGTATCCGCCTACCGGACCATTCTGCCTGCCTTAATCACGAGTCTTTCTGCCACTCTGTGCCTCCTGGACTCCTGGTTTTGACCTTTTGCCTGTCCATGACCATTCTCTTGCCTACAACTTTTGGATTATTAAACATTGTAAGACTCCAACCATCTGCCTCCTGTTTCTGCATCTGGGTCTCGCCTTGTGTCATGATAATGTTCTCTGATCAAATTGAACACTTGTTCCAAAACTGGTATCAGTAAAGTCATCTTTGAAAATGCATATATGTAGAAAAATACTATATTGCCAATTGGGTATAGTCGCAACTCTTGATGACAACATAAATACTTTGTACAGCTGAAAATTATTAATGATTCTCTTTTTAGTAGCAGTCCAGCCATCCATAGTTCAACAAGACACGGTTCACCCTCTTTGATGGATAGTGGTATTCTGTTTGCCTGGGGCCATCTGAAAAGTACAGGTAACCTGAAGGAACAAACACAGAAGATGTATTAGCAACATGTGAAGACTTGAGGTAGGTTGATTGTATTGTGTCTTCAGTGTCACCACCACCTACCATGGTTTTCAAAAGCAGCATCAACTTTCCTGCCAATACCATGGAAATCCTGGGAAATGCTTCTGGGGTAGCCACGGTCCATTGTGCTCATCCTTTCATTGAAGCTGTGGTATAGATCAGAACACATTTAGGATACTGCAGTACATTTGGTTTCAATATATGAGTTTGAATACAACAGGAGACCATTAGTTAATAAGATATTTAGGCACATTTAGTGTCTCACTGTCACGCACCTCCAGTATTTGTTTCTCACAAAGAATAGGGTTTTCCCTGTGGATGCCACATGAACTGCAGAGTCTATCTTGGTTACGTATGAGGGGAAGCCAAAGTTGTAGATGGATTTGGGATAACCTGATAGGACAGTAAGGCCTCTGGTGCCCCAGTACCTTCTTCCTGTGAGAGGAAATGTTGGAGAAAAGATTAGGATCGTTACACACTGAGTATGCAACTCAATACTAGGAATGTTTGGTATACTCAGTGTATACTCCAGATATGGGAGAGAGCAGGTTCTCTATCCTTCCCACTCAAACCAGTGCCAGAAAATGGAGTACCTAGGCTATCTAAGCACTGCTATTACTAAAGCAAGAGAATTCACTGTGTACTTGTCGGATTACTGGGTTGGGCAACTTGGGCTGGGCTTAGCCTAGCATAGGCTAATACTGTACCTTCAAATAGTAAGGCGATGTCTCGTCCCTTGTATTCATATGCAGCATCAACATGGCTAATGCTAGGCCAGGTTCCCTTCACTGTCTTCGTCATTACTCCATTCCAATAGCCACTCTTCTTCCAGTAATACCTGATAGACAAACCGAAAATGTGTTTCATGATTTTGACAATACTTTGCTTGCTTGCATTGCAACAATAGGAAGATTCCGTGCACATTTTGTGATATATACAACAGCACTTTCTATGAAGCATCTACATTTCAAAAGAAATTGTGCTTACAGCATGATGAAAATAAATTGATTCAACTCATTATAAAACTATATAAAAAAACATGTTCTACTTGTAATAAATAAGCTTTTTTATTTAATTCCATTGTCCTCCAAGTGTTCCTGAATCTCCTCCTTACCTCAGGTTTAAATTTGTATTTATTTATTTGGCCATTTTAAAGACAATACAACCACGCATGTGGATATCGTACAATGCCATTAAATTAATCAAGAATGACACAAAAGTTTTAATATGTATTTCCATTGTGGTCCTCAATTCATGCACCTTGGTTGGAAAGCAAGGTAGCAGCAGTGTACCCTTCCCTTTGAAAACGTATTGAAAGAATGTTAGTGTGTGCTCGTCTCACCCATCTTTGAAGAAGTACAGCTCACTCCGAATGGTACTGGCAGCATCAAAGACAAGGTTCCTGTTACATCTTTCTGGAGGGTTTGGTCTGGGTTCTGGTCTAGGCTTGGGTTTAGGATCAGGCTTAGGTTCTGGTTTGGGCTTTGGTTTAGGCTTGGGTCTTGTTGGTTCCGGTCGACCTGGTGTTGTCCGGACACCTTACAAATTGAAGAGTAATGTTTCAATAACTCCATGAAATATTAGGTTATGAAAATAGATATTCTGTTAATACCCAGTACCATTTGCCCTAGTACTGTGAGGATCAGGGCCAATATTCACGAAGTGTCTCACAGTAGAAGAGCTGATAAAGGATCAGTTTTCTCTTTAACTGACTGAATAAGAGGGGGGGACCAGATTCTAGATCAGCACTCCTACTCTAAGACAATTTATGAATACGGGCCCTGATGTAGCCGTTTAATGTTTAATTGTCGCCACCTTCTCACAATGGGCTGAACACTCACTCACCGTACAAGGCCTGTACTCCCCGCCTGTCGTCTGCAGGTAGCCTGTATCCTTTTGTGTTCACGAAGTGATATGTGGGGTACATCAGAGCTGAGCTGTCTCGTGAGTGGTCCAATCCAAGAGCATGGCCAAACTCATGGGCCGCCACCAGAAGCAGGTTTATCCCTGTTGTAGAGTCAGAGAGAAATGCTTAGGTAAAAACTATGACGTTACTGTCAGAATTGATTTTAAGTATTTTAGTACAGCAACTGTAGGGTTTATTGGTGTTGTTTCTTTGATCCTGTACCTCTCTGGCTCAGAGTCCAAGACTCATCTTCATCAAAGTGTGTGTCACCACCTTCGCCTTCTCCTGGTGAGTTTGCATGGGCCAAGACACCATTCGGCCCATCGAAGGGGTAGAAGTCACCGTGGTCTGGTTTAAAAAGGGAATAATCAGTGTTCTTAATACAATTGCTCTTAAATGAACAAATAAATGAACAAATACAAAACATGCTTGTGGTTCAACATATCAACTCTATCTCTGAACGGGAGTGACTGAACAGAAATCACATTTGGCTCCAAACAGGATCATGATGTCAGCGGTGTCACTGTAGATCTGCTTGAAGTCCAGTGGGATGACGTCGCTGTAGAGCTTGAAGGCCTGGGCGATGGTGGAGTCCACCTCACGCCGACTCAGGTCATGCGTGTACTCAGTAATTCTGGGAAAATAAATAGGAGAAACTATCGTATTATGTATTGGTTACCCGAATGCCCATCATGTACTTGTTGTGGCTTTTCATCATCCTGTTTGTTTGCCATGTGTCATGACTTGCAAATCCAATTATGTTCGCTATGTTTTGAAAATCTTAACACACTTCTGTTTAGTATTGTAGGAATATACCCATCCCCATTTTCAAGACCAATATCTATAGGTGGATTTGGTGTAACCGTGTGGAAACAGTTTTTTTCTAATTCCACCGGTGCTCATATGTCTACTGAACAAAAACAAAACAATTTTAACGCAACATGTAAAGTGTTGGTCCTATGTTTCATGAGCTGAAAAAAATAAAAATCCATATGCACAAAAATATTATTTCTCTCAAATTTTGTGAACAAATTTGTTTACATCCCTGGTCGTGAGCATTTCTCCTTTGCCAAGATAATCCATCCACCTGACAATTGTGGCATATCAAGAAGCTGACTAAAAAGCATGATCATTACACAGGTGCACCTTGTGCTGGGGACAATAAAAGGCCACTAAAATGTGACCCGATTCAGGAAACTAGGCGTATGTCGAAAGGATAATATGATGGCTCCGCAGGGGATGGCTGCCGTCTTATCGGCTCTTAACCAACCATGCTATTTAGTTAGTTTTTTTGCATTGTTCGTAACTTGTTTTGTACATAATGTTGCTGCTACCATCTCTTATGACCGAAAAGAGCTTCTGGACATCAAAACTGCAATTACTCACCTCAGATTAGACAAATAGTTTTTTCTCAATGAGTCGGACGGTAGGGATATATTACAGACACCCGACCAGGCCCAGATTCCCGTCATTCGCTGGAGAAGGAAATGGAGATTTCGCAGAAAAATCTGCTTTTGCCTTCCGACCTGCTAGCTAAGGTTCAATCGCTGGAAATTAAATGGGAGGAAGTGAAAGCACGTATATCCTACCAACAGGACATTAAAATATCTTATGGTTCACCGAGTCGTGGCTAAACAGCAACATTGAGAACATACAGCTGGCAGGTTATACACTCTATCGGCAGGATAGAACAGCAGCCTCTGGTAAGACATGGGGCAGGGACCTATGCATATATGTAAACAACAGCTGGTGCATGATATCTAAGGCAGTCTCTGGGTTTTGCTCGCCTGAGGTAGAGTATCTCATGATAAGCTGTAGACCACACATCTACCTAGAGAGTTTTCATCTGTATTTTTCGTAGCTGTCTACATACTACCACAGACCGATGCTGGCACTAAAACCGCACTCAATGAGCTGTATACCGCCATAAGCAAACAGGAAAACACTCATCCAGAGGCGGCGCTCCTAGTGGTTGGGGACTTTAATCTGTTAGGGCTAGGGGGCAGTATTGACACGGCTGGATAAAAAACGTACCCGATTTAATCTGGTTACTACTCCTGCCCAGTAACTAGAATATGCATATAATTATTGGCTTTGGATAGAAAACACCCTAACGTTTCTAAAACTGTTTCAATGGTGTCTGTGAGTATAACAGAACTCATATGGCAGGCAAAAACCTGAGAAGATTTCATGCAGGAAGTGGCCTGTCTGACAAGGTGTCGTTCTTCTTGCCTCTGTTTATTGAAGACTGAGGATCTCTGCTGTAACGTGACACTTCCTATGGCTCCTATAGGCTCTCAGAAGGCGGCAAAAAGCTGAATCGTGGCTTTGCAGGCTCTGGCTGAAAAAAAGTTGCGCGTTTGGGTAGTGGCTGGTTACAGTACTGTGAGACTCAGGCGCGTGCCCGCGTCGACAGAATGCTTTGTTTTCTTTCCTCTGTTTACCTAAACGCAGATTCCCGGTCGGAATATTAGCGCTTTTTTACGAGAAAAATGGCATAAAAATGGATTTTAAACAGCGGTTGACATGCTTCGAAGTACGGTAATGAAATATTTAGACATCTTTTGTCACGAAATGCGCCGTGCGCGTGAACCTTATTTACCATTCGGATAGTGTCTAGAACGCACGAACAAAACGCCGCTATTTGGATATAACTATGGATTATTTTGGACCAAACCAACATTTGTTATTGAAGTAGAAGTCCTGGGAGTGCATTCTGACAAAGAACAGGAAAGCTAATCAAACTTTTCTAATAGTAAATCTGATTTTGGTGAAGGCTAAACTTGTTGGGTGTCTAAATAGCTAGCCCTGTGATGCCGGGCTATCTACTGAGAATATTGCAAAATGTGCTTTCACCGAAAAGCTATTTTAAAATCGGACATATCGAGTGCATAGAGGAGTTCTGTATCTATAATTCTTAAAATAATTGTTATGCTTTTTGTGAACGTTTATCGTGAGTAATTTAGTAAATTGTTAGTAAATTCGCCGGAAGTTTGCGGGGGGTATGCTAGTTCTGAACGTCACATGCTAATGTAAAAAGCTGGTTTTTGATATAAATATGAACTTGATTGAACAAAACATGCATGTATTGTATAACATAATGTCCTAGGTGTGTCATCTGATGAAGATCATCAAAGGTTAGTGCTGCATTTAGCTGTCTTCTGGGTTTTTGTGACATTATATGCTAGCTTGAAAAATGGGTGTCTGATTATTTCTGGCTGGGTACTCTGCTGACATAATCTAATGTTTTGCTTTCGTTGTAAAGCCTTTTTGAAATCGGACAGTGTGGTTAGTTAAAGGAGAGTCTTGTCTTTAAATAGCTGTAAAATAGTCATATGTTTGAGAAATTGAAGTAATAGCATTTCTAAGGTATTTGAAAATCGCGCCACAGGATTCAACTGGCTGTTACGTAGGTGGGACGAATTCGTCCCGCCGGCCCTAGAGAGGTTAATGCAGGGAAACTTAAATCAGTTTTATCTAATTTCTATCAGCACGTTAAATGTGCAACCAGAGAGAAAAAAATTCTAGACCACCTTTACTCCACACACAGAGACGCGTACAAAGCTCTCCCTCGCCCTCCATTTGGAAAATCTGACCAAATTAAGCAGGAAGCACCAGTGACTCGGTCTATAAAAAAGAGGTCAGATGAAGCAGATGCTAAACTACAGGACTGTTTTGGTAGCACAGACTGGAATATGTTCCGGGATTCTTCCGATGGCATTGAGTACACCACATCAGTCACTGGCTTTATCAATAAGTGCATTGAGGACGTTGTCCCCACAGTGACTGTATGTACATTCCGCAACCAGAAACCATGGATTACAGGCAACATTCGCACTGACCTAAAGGGCTGAGCTGCCGCTTTCAAGGAGTGGGACTCTAACCCAGAAGCTTATAAGAAATCCCGCTATGCCCTCGGGGGGAACCATCAAACAGGCAAAGCATCAGTACGGGACTAAGATCAAATCGTACTACACCGGCTACGACACTCGTCGGATGTGGCAGGGCTTGCAAACTATTACAGCCGAGAGCTTCCCAGTGACACAAGCCTACCAGACGAGCTAAATAACTTCTATATCTTATATTGGCAGAAAGCTTAAATTCTTGTTATTCTAACGGCACTATCCAATTTAAAGTAGCTATTACAGTGAAAGAATACCATGCTATTGTTTGAGGAGAGTGCACAGTTTTGAACAAGAACGTTATAAATAAACAAATGAGGCATATTTGGGCAGTCCTGATACAAAATTTTGAACACAAATACAATGGTTCATTGGATCAGTCTTAAGCTTTGCACATACACTGCTGCCATCTAGTGGCCAATATTAAAATTGCAGCTGGGCTGGAATAATACATTATGGCCTTTCTCTTGCATTTCAAAGATGATGGTACAAGAAAAAAATATATATATACACTGCTCAAAAAAATAAAGGGAACACTTAAACAATACAATGTAACTCCAAGTCAATCACACTTCTGTGAAATCAAACTGTCCACTTAGGAAGCAACACTGATTGACAATACATTTCACATGCTGTTGTGCAAATGGAATAGACAACAGGTGGAAATTATAGGCAATTAGCAAGACACCCCCAATAAAGGAGTGGCTCTGCAGGTGGTGACCACAGACCACTTCTCAGTTCCTATGCTTCCTGGCTGATGTTTTGGTCACTTTTGAATGCTGGCGGTGCTTTCACTCTAGTGGTAGCATGAGACGGAGTCTACAACCCACACAAGTGGCTCAGGTAGTGCAGCTCATCCAGGATGGCACATCAATGCGAGCTGTGGCAAGAAGGTTTGCTGTGTCTGTCAGCGTAGTGTCCAGAGCATGGAGGCGCTACCAGGAGACAGGCCAGTACATCAGGAGACATGGAGGAGGCCATAGGAGGGCAACAACCCAGCAGCAGGACCGCTACCTCCGCCTTTGTGCAAGGAGGAGCAGGAGGAGCACTGCCAGAGCCCTGCAAAATGACTTCCAGCAGGCCACAAATGTGCATGTGTCTGCTCAAACGGTCAGAAACAGACTCCATGAGGGTGGTATGAGGGCCCGACGTCCACAGGTGGGGGTTGTGCTTACAGCCCAACACCGTGCAGGACGTTTGGCATTTGCCAGAGAACACCAAGATTGGCAAATTCGCCACTTGCGCCCTGTGCTCTGCACAGATGAAAGCAGGTTCACACTGAGCACGTGACAGACGTGACAGAGTCTGGAGATGCCGTGGAGAACGTTCTGCTGCCTGCAACATCCTCCAGCATGACCGGTTTGGCGGTGGGTCAGTCATGGTGTGGGGTGGCATTTCTTTGGGGGGCCGCACAGCCCTCAATGTGCTCGCCAGAGGTAGCCTGACTGCCATTAGGTACCGAGATGAGATCCTCAGACCCCTTGTGAGACCATATGCTGGTGCGGTTGGCCCTGGGTTCCTCCTAATGCAAGACAATGCTAGACCTCATGTGGCTGGAGTGTGTCAGCAGTTCCTGCAAGAGGAAGGCATTGATGCTATGGACTGGCCCACCCGTTCCCCAGACCTGAATCCAATTGAGCACATCTGGGACATCATGTCTCGCTCCATCCACCAACGCCACGTTGCACCACAGACTGTCCAGGAGTTGGCGGATGCTTTAGTCCAGGTCTGGGAGGAGATCCCTCAGGAGACCATCCGCCACCTCATCAGGAGCATGCCCAGGCGTTGTAGGGAGGTCATACAGGCACGTGGAGGCCACACACACTACTGAGCCTCATTTTGACTTGTTTTAAGGACATTACATCAAAGTTGGATCAGCCTGTAGTGTGGTTTTCCACTTTAATTTTTTAGTGTGACTCCAAATCCAGACCTCCATGGGTTGATAAATTGGATTTCCATTGATTATTTTTGTGTGATTTTGTTGTCAGCACATTCAACTATGTAAAGAAAAAAGTATTTAATAAGATTATTTCATTCATTCAGATCTAGGATGTGTTATTTTAGTGTTCCCTTTATTTTTTTGAGCATATATATATATATATATATATATATATATATATATTTTTGTACCATCTTTTAACCGGATCTATTGTGTTATATTCTCCTATATTCCTTTAACATTTCCACAAACTTCAAAGTGTTTCCTTTCAGATAACCAGGACTGCGAGCTTGCGCTGACAAACTGGCAAGTGTCTTCACTGACATTTTCAACCTGTCCCTGACTGAGTCTGTAATACCAACATGTTTCAAGCAGACCACTATAGTCCCTGTGCCCAAGAACACTAAGGTAGCCTGCCTAAATGACTATCAACCCGTAGCACTTGTGTCTGTAGCCATAAAGTGCTTTCAAAGGCTGGTCATGGCTCACATCAACACCATTATCCCAGAAACCCTAGACCCACTCCAATTTGCATACCACCCAAACAGATCCACAGATGATGCAATCTCTATTGCATTCCACACTACCCTTTCCCATCAGGACAAATGGATCACCTACATTAGAATGCTGTTCATTGACTACAGCTCAGCGTTCAACACCATTGTGCCAACAAAGTTCATCACTAAGCTAAGGACCCTGGGACTTAACACCTCTGCAACTGGACACGCCCACAGGTGGTAAGAGTAGGTAACAACACATCTGCAATGCTAATCCTCAACACGGGGCCCCTCAGGGGTGCGTGCTCAGTCCCCTCCTGTACTCCCTGTTCACCCATGACTGCATGGCCAAGCATGACTGCAGCACCATCGTTAAGTTTGCCGACGACACAACAGTGGTAGGACTGATCACCAACAAAGATGAGACAGCCTATAGGGAGGAGGCCAGAGATCTGGCCATGTGGTGCCAGGATACAACCTCTCCCTCAACATGATCAAGACAAAGGAGATGATTGTGGACTACAAAAAAAGGAGGACCGAGCACGCCCCTATTCTCATCGACAGGGCTGTAGTGGAGCAGGTTGAGAACTTCAAGTTCCTTGGTGTCCACATCACCAACAAACTATCATGGTCCAAGCACACCAAGACAGTCATGAAGAGGGTACGACAAAACCTATTCCCACTCAGGTGACTGAAAAGATTTGGCATGCGTCCTCACATCCTCAAAAGGTTTCCAGGTTTTCAGCATCCTGACCGGTTGAATCAGCGCCTGGTATGGCAACTGCTCGGCCTCCGACCTCAAGGCACTACAGAGGGTAGTGTGTATTTCTTTTTTTTTTAGATATCTATTTTTCTTAAATTCATTGTTGGTTAAGGGCTTGTAAGTAAGCATTTCACTGTAAGGTCTACACCTGGCGCATGTGACAAATACAATTTGATTTGATTTGAAATCAACAACATTTGAACCATGTAGGATTTAGGTTAAAGGTTAGGTGAAAAAATAAAATAATTCCAGAAATGTGTTTACATTGCTGCCTTTTAAAAAATCCATTCAGATTTCCATGTTGATTCAACATCATCACGAACACATCGATTAAAAAAAACAAAAAAACATTACGTTTTTTTATGCTGTGGAAACAAAGTTGATTCAAGTAGTTTGTACTCAGTTGGTAATGTCTGGTGTCTCTGTCCGGAATCTAGGCTACCTGTAAGTGACGATGCTCTGCTTCCAGCGGGGCTTGCCCTGGAAGTGTCCGTAGTGGGCCACGTCTGTGACCCCACAGCGGGGCTTGGCCATCACCTCCAGGGTGTTCGAGTCCAGCCTGCCTGTCACCTCCAGCCCAAAGAAGTTCTGCATGCTCCTCAGGTCTCTCTCAAATGAGTCCACTGGGGTGTCCATCATCACTCGCCTGGACATGATGGAGTTGTTGGAGCCAGCAACCGAGTAAAACTGGGATAGATAGGCCTGTACAGAGAGCTAACTGTCAATCTTGTATAAATGGACAGTTCGTGGTCCGAGGTCAAGTACAGTTTAACGGTTTGGTTGACGCACAATTGTCCATCAACCAAACCTTGGGTAGTTTATCTCTGTACTGTTTGTTTGTTTCAATTGGTACATTCCATTGTGTTGTCAAAGAAACAACGTAACATTTAATGATGAATATGTACACTATACGTAAATATGAAATAATACACACACATAAAACGACAGTAATTAGCAATACTTTACCTTAGCTCTGGCCTCATCTGAAGACAGAGTGACATCTTGACTTGTAGTAGGGGCTGCTTTACAAATTGCCAAAGCAGCCACTGTCTGTAACACGGTAAACAATGATCTTCCCATGAATGTAACCTTCTACTGCAGAGGAGAAAGTCTGTCTGCCCTAAGCCCTCTGCACCTCTCCTTATATAGCCCAGATCCCAGGCACCACACATTAGAATGGGTGTGATGATAGATTGTTTGTCATTTCCCAAAAATTGCGTACGGTATCCGAAGGGCCCTGGCACTGCATGCATGATTGAGCACTACAGCATTCCAGACTCTGTCTGAGCAGGTCCTATTCAGGAAACGAGGGATTGTTATCAATGACGTGGGAGGAGAAGGAGGGGGAGGACAGGGCAGGTGCTGTAGATTTGGGGGAAGATTTGGATGGGCTTTGTCAATGCAAGGAAGAGAAAGTTTGCAAACATGGGGCTTCTCCTTGTGAGGCTGTCATATCTGGTTTGTGATGCCTCACTCATTGTCAGGCCAGTAATGGCACATCAGCTACTTTATTGAAACACACGTAAAAAATATGTACTCTGATTAACTGCATCCTAAATAAATATGGCATCTGAAAAGATAGATTTTTAACTGAATACAATTCTTTGTTTTGTGAAAGAGATGATTTGCAATGATCACAATATGCATATTATGCAGAACTCTTATTTTAGTGATAACACCCCGAGAAGCCGGAGTTTGGAGGATATCTTGGCATGGGTGTTTTTCGTTTCAGGCCGGCAAACCGTGCCAATAAATCCTCCAAACGCTGGCTTTGAGGACATTATCACTTTATACAACATATTACCAACATACTCAAACAATGATTGACATATTTTCATTAAAAACGTTACTTTGATAAATGTATTAATACTATTTCATCATTCCACGAAATATACACTACATGGCCAAAAGTATGTGGACCCTTCAAATGAGTGGATTTGGCTATTTCAGTCAAACCCGTTGCTGACAGGTGAATAAAATCGAGCACACAGCCATACAATCTCCATAGATAAACATCGGCAGTAGAATGGCCCGTACTGTAGAGCTCAGTGACTGTCAACATGGCACCGTCGTAGGATGCCAACTTTCCAACAAGTCAGTTCATCAAATTTATGCTCTGCTAGAACTGCCCCGTTGAACTGTAAGTGCTGTTATTGTGAAGTGGAAACGTCTAGGAGCAATAATGGCTCAGCCACGAAGTGGTAGGCCACACAAACTCAAAGAACGGGACCAAGTGCTGAAGCCTGTGGTGCGTAAAAATTGTCTGTCCTTAGTTGCAACACTCACTACCGAGTTCAAAACTGCCACTGGAAGCAACATCAGCACAAGAACTGTTTGTCGGGAGCTTCATGAAATGGGTTTCCATGGCCTAGCAGCCGCACACAAGCCTAAGATCACCATACGCAATGCCAAGCGTCGGCTAGACTGGTAAAAAGCTCGCCGCCATTGGACCCTGGTGCAGTGGAAATGTATTTTCTGTAGCAATGAATCACGCTTCACCATCTGGCAGTCCGATGGACGAATCTGGGTTTAGAGGATGCCAGGATGGCGCTAACCTGCCCAAATACATAGTGCCAACTGTAAAGTGTGGTGGTTAAGGAGGAATAATGGTCTGGGGCTGTTTATCATGGTTCGGGCAAAGCCTCTGAGTTCCAGTGAAGGGAAATATTAATGCTACAGCATACAATGACGTTCTAGATGATTCTGTGCTTCCAACTTTGTGGCAAAAGTTTGGGGAAGGCCCTTTACTGTTTCCACATGACAATGACCCCGTGCACAAATTGAGGTCCATACAGAAATGGTTTGTCGAGATCAGTGTGGAAGAACTTGATTGGCCTGCACAGAGCCCTGACCTCAACCCCATCGAACACTTTTGGGATTAATTGGATCTGCGAGCCAGGTCTAATCACCCAATATCCGTTCTCGACCTCACTAATACTCTTGTGGCTGAATGGAGTCCCTGCAGCCCAACATCTAATGGAAAGCCTTCCCAGAAGAGTGGAGGCTGTTAAAGCCACAAAGTGGCGACCACCTCCATGTTAATGCCCATGATTTTGAAATGACGAGCACCTGTCCACATACTTTTGGCCATGTAGTGTAGTCCTGACACAAATCTAGGGTTGCTACCATGGACGTCACCAGGATCTGGCTTTCGGAGCTTTAGCCCCGAATGCTTTTTGGTCAGCCCCAAATCTTTTGCGCTGCTGCAATGGTGTAAAACAAATTGTAGTCAACTGAATCCGACACTTACTTCATAGAGCATTGGTGAAACTCCTGAAGTCATCCAACCCTCATAATCAGTGGTGTACTGCTGCGGGTGCACAGCAGAGCAACGCTCCACCACTTCTCAAAATGGTGCTATGCAGTGGCGACCTGATTAGCTTAAAATATATGTATATATTTTACGTTATTTTGGCATTAATTAATTAATACATATCAGTTTGCAAACAATGTAAAAAATATATATAGTGGGGGGGGAAAGTATTTGATCCCCTGCTGATTTTGTATGTTTTCCCTACTGATAAAGAATGTTTAGTCTTTAATTTAGGTGTATTTGAACAGTGAGAGACAGAATAACAACAAAAAAATCCAGAAAAACGCATGTCAAAAATGTTATAAATTGATTTGCATTTTAATGAGGGAAACAAGTAGTTGACCCCCTCTCAATCAGAAAGATTTCTGGCTCCCAGGTGTCTTTTATACAGGTAACGAGCTGAGATTAGAGCACACTCTTAAAGGGAGTGCTCCTAACCGCAGCTTGTTACCTGTAAAAAAGACACATGTCCACAGAAGCTATCAATCAATCAGATTCCAAACTCTCCACCATGGCCAAGACCAAAGAACTCTCCAAGGATGTCAGGGACAAGATTGTAGACCTACACAAGGCTGGAATGGGCTACAAGACCATCGCCAAGCAGCTTGGTGAGAAGGTGACAACATTTGGTGTGATTATTCGCAAATGGAAGAAACACAAAAGAACTGTCAATATCCCTCGGCCTGGGGCTCCATGCAAGATCTCACCTCGTGGGATTGCAATGATCATGAGAACGGTGAGGAATCAGCCCAGAACTACACGAGAGGATCTTGTCAATGATCTCAAGGCAGCTGGGACCATTGTCACCAAGAAAACAATTGGTAACACACTCCGCCGTGAAGGACTGAAATCCTGCAGCGCCCGCAAGGTCCCCCTGCTCAAGAATACATATACATACCCGTCTGAAGTTTGCCAATGAACATCTGAATGATTCAGAGGACAACTGGTGAAAGTGTTGTGGTTAGATGAGACCAAAATGGAGCTGTTTGGCATCAACTCAACTCGCCGTGTTTGGAGGAGGAGGAATGCTGCCTATGACCCCAAGAACACCATCTCCACCGTCAAACATGGAGGTGGAAACATTATGCTTTGGGGGTTTTTTTCTGCTAAGGGGACAGAACAACTTCACTGCATCATTTGACGGGGCCATGTACTGTCAAATCTTGGGTGAGAACCTTCTTCCCTCAGCCAGGGCATTGAAAATGGGTCGTGGATGGGTATTCCAGCATGACAATGACCCAAAACACACGGCCAAGGCAACAAAGGAGTAGCTCAAGAAGAAGGACATTAAGGTCTTGGAGTGGCCTAGCCAGTCTCCAGACCTTAATCCCATAGAAAATCTGTGGAGGGAGCTGAAGGTTCGAGTTGCCAAACGTCAGCCTCAAAACCTTAATGACTTGGAGAAGATCTGCAAAGAGGAGTGGGACAAAATCCCTCCTGAGATGTGTGCAAACCTGGTGGCCAACTACAAGAAACGTCTGACCTCTGTGATTGCCAACAAGGGTGTTGCCACCAAGTACTAAGTCATGTTTTGCAGAGGGGTCAAATACTTATTTCCCTCATTAAAATGGAAATCATTTTATAACATTTTTGACATGCGTTTTTCTGGATTTTTTTGTTGTTATTCTGTCTCTCACTGTTCAAATAAACCTACCATTAAAATTATAGACTGATAATTTCTTTGTAAGTGGGCAAACGTACAAAATCAGCAGGGGATCAAAAACTTTTGTCCCCCACTGTATAATCTTTGAGTTAATAAAGCCGCATACAAACATGGTAGTATTCTCCTAGCTCATCATTAAGCGAGAGGCCCTGAGTCTCAACCCTGCCCTGTGCAGTTGCGTCCTGGACTTCCTGACAGGTAGGAAACAACATCTCCACTTCGCTGATCCTCAACACTGGGACCCCACAAGGGTGCGTGCTCAGCCCACTCCTGTACTCCCTGTTCACCCATGACTGCGTGACCATGCACGCCTCCAACTCAATCCTCAAGGTTGCAGATGACACAACCGTAGTAGGCTTGATTACCAACAATGATGAGACAGTTTACAGGGAGGAGATGAGGGCACTCAGAGTGTGATGTCAGCAAAACAACCTCTCGACGTCAACAAAACAAAGGAGATGAACGTGGACTTCAGGAAACAGCAGAGGGAGCAGCCCCCTATCCACATCGACGGGACAGCAGAAAGCAGTGGAGAAGGTGGAAAGCCTCAAGTTCCTCTGCTTTCACATCACGGACAAACTGAAATGGTCCACCCACACAGACAGTGTGGTGAAGAAGGTGCAACAGCGCCTCTTCAACTGCTGGAGGCTGAAGAAATGTGGCTTGTCACGTAAAACCCTCACAAACTTTTACAGACGCACAATCGAGAGCATCCTGTTGGGCTGCATCACCGCCTGGTACGGCAACTGCACCGCCCACAACCGCAAGGCTCTCCAGAGGGTGGTGCCGTCTGCACATAACGCATCACCAGGGGAAAACTAACTGCCCTCCAGGACACCTACAGCACCCGATGTCACAGGAAGGCCAAAATGATTATCAAGGACAACAACCACCCGAGCCACTGCCTATTCACCCCGCTGCCATCCAGAAGGTGAGGTCAGTACAGGTACATCAAAGCTGGGACCGAGAGCAAAAAACAGCTTCTATCTCAAGGCCATCAGACTGTTAAACTGCCATCACCAACACAGAGAGGCTGCTGGCTACATACAGACTTGAAATCATTGGCCACTTTAATAAATGGATCACTAGTCACTTTAATAATGCCACTTTAATAATGTTTACATATCTTGCATTTCTCATCTCAAGTGAATGTATTGCATTTTATACCATCTATTGCATCTTGCCTATGCCGCTCTGTCATTGCTCATTCATATATTAATATGTATATATTCGTATTTTGATTGGACTGATCATGTCAACATCAACTTTCAAAATCTTAGCTAGCAAGCTAGCAGTCATCATCATGAATCAAGTTGACAATCTACTAATCCTTTTCAACCCTTGTCAATTGAAGAGAAATCATAGATAAAACGTATTGGTGCTCATCGTCCATTGGACATAAACGTTACACAAGTTGGAAATCACAAATTCAACAATTAGTGGTTTGGAATGAATCAGTGGCTAACTGCAAGCATTGCAAAGTAATCACTAGCCTGCTATTCAGTGGAGTGGATGTGTGGTCCAAGTCTGGGTTCAAGTGTCTCTTTTCCAAGCTTAAAATGATAAACATTCAACGTTGGCCATGCTGTCAATTCAGCATAACATTTGCCGTGCTCAAAACATATGGAAACTCGGGAACTGGGAAATCTCAGACTTCAGTGAATTAAAGACAACTGGGAACTGGAAAAAAATAGCTCCAACTGGGAAAATACCTTTTGAATGGTCATCCAAATCGGTATTCCAAGTCGGGAACTCGGGCCTCTTTTTAGAGCTCCAACCTGAAGATCACTAACGTCATGATTCAACCTTGTTTTTCTGAGTTCTCAGTTCTCTTGAAAGCTCCATAAATCCAGAAAATGCTGGACTTTGATGACAAAGTTTGATGACAAAATTTGCCCACAAAGGACCGCCTCGCCACCTTCCTGTTCATGTGAGCACAGCACAACAAGTTCAAAAAAGTATTGTATGCTGCTGCATAAAGGATGTACTATGCTAGGGAGATATGTATACTGTAGCTAAGAAAGTAATTCTAAGTGTATGTTGTGTAGTAAGCTGTTAGTAGCCCATGTGCCTCACCCTAATAATTTGGTCCCTTTTCCCCTCATAATTTTGCATACTTTTCTGACTTGGTGGTGCACATGTAGCCTGATTTAGAGAAATGTCATCATTGAATATTGTAAGAGCTTTCATTGTCTGCTTATATGTCCCATTTATTCATCCAATGTTCTGACCTGGTGTACAGGGAGAATAATGTAAGAACGGCCCATGTTCTGAATTCTGTCACTGTACATTTCAAAAGTGCTGAATAAATAGTTATATTCACTACGTCCGTCCTTGCTCGCTCATAGTCTTAATCGAAATTATAGATTGCCTCTTACCCGCTTGTCTTCCCTTTATGCCATAGTTTGTAGATCTCAATTTCCAGTAGAAACCACATGTTTAAGTAAGTCAGCCATATCAGCTGTTTTTTTAAAGGCAGTAAATGAGGCTGAATGAACTGTTTCGCTGCCAGACAAGGCTCCGCTGATAGCCAGGTGTAGCAGTGGTAAGATGTTGGGACTGCTGTTGGGACTCTGCTGTTGGGTCAGCTTTATGTAGGCCATAACAGTTTGTGGGCACCATTTGTCACCGTTATAGTGCAATTAATGTATTGTTTAGTGTTGTGTTGTGTAGTGACTTTGCTGTCATGCATCTAAAAAAAAATGTTTTGTTTGCCTCACCAAGATTTACATGTTAAAATTGCCACTGGTGCTATGTCTCACAAAATCACTTTCGTATTCTACATAAGAAACCGAATAGAATAGCATGATAATGTCAGGCTACTGTTATACCAAAAACACCATGTCATTTCTTATGACAATTTAGGATGATTGTGCTGAAATGTTGATTTGTTTCTCTTGCGGTGGCTGTGTCTCACTCCATCTGCTCTAAAATTAGATTAGCTGGTTCGCCACCCTTACATCTTTCAAGAAAACCGAAAAGCATATTCTCATGAAACTGATTGGGATCAAATGGTTGGCATGCATTCAGCATGGACGTTTCACCTGTAAAACGTGAAGAATTATTACTATTCACGATTGACAGTGATGATGGCCTAATTTATAATATGGTTGGCCTAATTTGTTGTTTTAGGATAAAAAAATAGAAAAAAATCCACTTACAGTAGTCATAGGCTATCATGCAATTTGGATGATGCATTGCATGTATATTCGATCTTAGTCATGTGTTGACGCTTTGCCTGTTTGATGGTTCATCGTGGGGCATAGCGGGATTTCTTATAAACTTCCAGGTTAGAGTCCCGCTCTTTGAAAGCGGCAGCTCTACCCTTTAGCTCAGTGCGAATGTTGCCTGTAATCCATGACTTCTGGTTGGGGTATGAACGAACAGTCACTTTGCGAACGACGTCCTCAATGCACTTATTGATAAAGTCAGTGACTGATGTGGTGTACTCCTCAATGCCATCGGAAGAATCCCAGAACATATTTCAGTCTGTGCTACAGTAGCAAAGCAGTCCTGTAGTTTAGCATCTGCTTCATCTGACCACTTTTTTATAGACCGAGTCACTGGTGCTTCCTGCTTTAAATTTAGCTTGTAAGCAGGAATGAGGAGGATAGAATTATGGTCAGATTTGCCAAATGGTGGACGAGCTTTGTATGCGTCTCTGTGTGTGGAGTAAAGGTGGTCGAGAAATGTTTTCCTCTGGTTGCACATTTAACATGCTGATAGAAATTAGGTAAAACTGATTTAAGTTTCCCTGTATTAAAGTCCCCAGCCGGCCACTACGAGTGCCATCTCTGGATGAGCGTTTTCCTATTTGCTTATGGCAGTAATAGTCCAGACTCGTTATAGTTGTAAATACCATGCAGTTGCACCAAGGTAATTTAAACAAAACAGATTTTTTTGCAGGTCTTCTGTTTCCCCACATTTATTGATGAATTAATTTCCCAACATGAAAATGTATCTCCATTCCCCAATCAAATACCTTCATCGATACCACAAAAAAACAGACAAATCAGCTTTGTACTCCAATCCGGCAATCCTCATAAAATCCGACATAGCACCAGTATCCCAATGTATTAAGCGAAAACAAGCATAGAAAACAGCATTTGCATGAATAAAATAAAAATTTAAAATGTAAGGCTACTATTATATTATAAGTACTTCGGTGACAACCGGGTTGATTTTATATAATAAATGTGGGACATAAAAAAGGCAGTGTAAAACGCCATTGTCCAAAATGCATTGCTCCAATAACTTTCAAAAGATTGTTCCGAAGTTTTTCCCCAAAAAATGTATTTTCCTATAAATGAAGTCGCACAAACATGTGTGTATTTTCACATGAATTAAGCCACACAAAAACACATGAAATCTGCCGAAATACTTTTTGTACATATATGCACGAATTGAGTGTGAAGCCATACAAAAACGCAGAAAAACGTATAAAATCTGATGAAATACTTTTTGTACATATTTGCACGAATAGATTGTGTGTCACGAATGCTAGGAGTGGTGGTAGGAGTCAGGCGCAGAGAGCAGAGGTAAGAAAAAATGAGATTTATTTTCTCTGGTACAACACGGTCGACGCCAACACAACAGGCGTGTGAACTAAATGACCAACCCATTCACAAAGGGCACACAGTCCGGAAAGAAAATAAACCAGGCAGATCGCCAGCACATCCAAAAAGTACACTGACATAAAATAATCCTGCACAAACCTGGGCGGGCTAAACAGGCTTAAATAACCACAAATCAAGACACACAAATAAGGAACAGGTGCAAACAATAAGACATACCAACAGAAAAGGAAAAAGGGATCAGCGGTGGCTAGTAGGCCGGCGACAACGACCGCCGAGCGCCGCCCGAGCAGGCAGGGGAGCCACCTTCGGTGGGATTCGTGACAGTACCCCCCTCCTGACGCGCGGCTCCTGCAGCGCGCCGCCACCGGCCTCGAGGGCGACCCGGAGGACGAGGCGCAGGGCGATCCCCATGAAGGCGGTGGAAATCCCTCAGTAGTGAGGGGTCCAAAATGTCCTTCCTTGGTACCCATCACCTCTCCTCCGCGCCGTACCCCTCCCAGTCGATGAGGTACTGTAGGCCCCCACCCGACGTCTGGAGTCCAGAATGGCGCGTATCGTATACGCCGGGGCTCCCAATGTCCAGAGGGGGTGGAGGGACCTCCGGCACCTCACCTTCCTGCAGGGGACCAGCCACCACCGGCCTGAGGAGAGACGCATGAAACGAGGGGTTAATATGGTAGTAAGATGGAAGTTGTAACCGGTAACACACCTCGTTTATCCTCTTCAGGACTTTAAACGGCCCTACACACTGCGGGCCCAGCTTCCGGCAGGGCAAGCGGAGGGGTAGGTTTCGAGCCGAGAGCCAGACTCGATCCCCTGGTGCAAACACAGGGGTCTCACTGCGGTGCTGGTCAGCGCTCTTCTTCTGCCGTCCACTCGCCTTATATTTGATACATTATGAATATGGTATTCAGGTGAGGTTATCTATGAGATTATCGGTTTACTGTTGTGCGCATTCAGTTTGCCTACAAAATAGCTTTACACGGCTCTCCAAGTGTCCTTCGAGCTCTGCACCCACTCCTCCACCGCAGGAGCCTCGGTCTGGCTCTGGTGCCATGGAGCCAGGACCGGCTGGTAGCCCAACACGCACTGAAACGGTGACATATTGGTTGATGAGTGACGGAGGAAGTTTTGGGCTACCTCTGCCCATGGGACGTATCTCGCCCACTCCCTGGGCCGGTCCCGGCAATACGTCCTTAGAAACCTACCCACCTCTTGGTTCACTCTCTCCACCTGCCCATTACTCTCGGGGTGGAAACCCGAGGTCAGGCTGACCGAGACCCCCAACCGTTCCATGAACGCCCTCCAAACTCTGGACGTGAACTGGGGACCCCGATCAGAAACGATGTCCTCGGGCACCCCGTAGTGCCGGAAGACATGGGTAAACAGGGCCTCCGCAGTCTGCAGAGCCGTAGGGAGACCGGGCAACGGGAAGAGACGGCAGGACTTCGAGAACCGATCCACAACGACCATGATTGTGGTGTTCCCCTGAGATAAGGGAAGGTCGGTGAGAAAGTCCACTGACAAGTGCGACCACGGCGCTGTGGAACGGGGAGGGGCTGTAATTTCCCTCTAGGCAGGTGTCGAGGAGCGGCACGTACTGAACACCTGCTGGACACTGAGATGGTGCAGGTTCCAACCGTAACGCCCGCTCAATCTCCGCGTCCACCTCCCATACCACCGGTGCTACCAAGCACGACGCTGGGAGGATGGGAGTTGGATCGATGGCCCTTTCCTCAGTGTCATATAGGCGGGACAGTGCGTCGGCCTTCGTGTTAAGTGAACCTGGCCGATAGGAGATTGTGAACCGGAAACGGGTAAAGAACATGGCCCACCTGGCCTGACGTGGATTCAGTCTCCTAGCTGCCCGGGTGTACTCGAGATACCACAGGGCTAGTGCGAGGAGCAGGAACAGGACGTACTGGACTGGGCAGGCGCATTAAAGGCCTGGTGCATGGGGCTGGCTTTGGAGGCGCCAGACTAGGGACGCGCACCACAGGGCTAGTGCGAGGAGCAGGAACAGGGTAAACTGGACCCTGGAGATGCACTGGAGGTCTGGAGCATACCCTTTCTGGCTGAGTGCTCACCATAGCCTGGCCATACTGAGGAGCTTTCACCGATTGCACCGGCCTTTGAATGCGTCTGGGCAATACAGTATGCATTTCCGCATAACTCGGTGCTTTCTCGATCCGTCGCTCCCCATAATAAGCACGAGGAGTTGTTCAGGCCTATTGCCTGACTTACTCCAACTCCCCGTGTGCCCCCCCAAAAAAATGTTGGGGCGTGCCTCCTCACCTCCACCTGCTTCCCCGGCAGGCTGTTGCAATAGTCCAATAGCTGTTCCCAAGTCCAGTCAATTCTTGCCTCCAATTCCTCCAGCGACCAGGATGCCATCACCTCCCGAGCACACCGCTTACTCCACTCCTGGTGCTGCTCTCTTCCACGCTGCTTGGTCCGTTGGTGGTGAGTGATTCTGTCATAATCATCGTAATGATGGGACCAAAACGCAGCGGGTGCAGTGCTCATCTTCTTCTTTTATTTTAATAAACGTGAACACTTAACAAAAATAACCAACAACGATGAAAACAGTCCTGTAAGGCTACACAGCTATACATAGAAACAACCACCCACAAAAACACAAGACAAAAACCCCTACTTAAATATGGCCTCTAATCAGAGGCAACGAGATACAGCTGCCTCCAATTAGAGACAAATCCCAAACAATATCACATAGAAATAGAAATACTAGAAAATCAAACATAGAAATACATAACATAGAACTAACCCAAAAAAAAACAACAACACAAAACAAACACACCCTTGCCATGTCCTGACCAACTACAATAACAAAATGACCCCTTTACTGGTCAGGACGTGATAGTAACAAAATGTGGAAAAGTCCAGGGGTCTGAATTCTCTCCAGAATGCACTGCATATTGTACAATTTGTGTCATGTCTACTCCCGCTCCTCCCCTCCGGTGTTCGACGTCGCCGGTATACTTACCACCAGTCTTGGGATTCATTATTATGCTCACCTGGCATAAATCGTTACGCTCCCCTGCACATCATCATGATACTCACCTGGTCCTGATTACCTCCCCTATGTCTGTCACTCCCTTTGGTTCTTTCCTCAGTCAGCATTGTTCCTGTGTTTATACGTTGATGCTACTGTTATGTTGTCTCGGTTCATGTTTGTTGTTTTATTAAACGTTTCACTTGCAACTGGTTGTTGACTCTCAGCGTCTGGAACATCTCCTGGCTAACCACCTGTTCGTCAAAGCTGAGTAGTGCCAATTTCATCAGAGGGCTGTCTCCTTAGGCTACCAAATCAGCCCACAGGGAGTGAGGATGGACAACAAGAAGGTAGAGGCGGTCAGGTCATGGCAAGTCCCAACCACCATAAAGGGGTGAAAACAGTTTTGGGGGTTTGCCAACATCTACTGCCATTTCATCAGGAATTTCAGCTCCGCCACCGCTCCTCTCAACTCTCTCCTTAAGGATGGTCCCCGTAGGTTGGTGTGGAGCCCAGCAGCCGACGAGGCCTTCTGTCTACTCAAGGTACGTTTCACCTCCGCCCCATTGTTCAAACACCCAGATCCCACGATATCCTTTGTGGTGGAGGTGGATGCTTCAGAGGTGGGCGTGGGGGCAGTTCTGTCTCAAAGACAGGGTTATCCACAGAAATTGTACCCGTGTACATATTACTTTAAGAAACTGTCCTCTGCAGAGAGGAATTACAACGTCGGTGATCGAGAGCTCCTGGCAGTGAAGTTGGCATTAGAGGAGTGGAGACACTGACTGGAGGGTTCCAAGGAACCATTCGTCATCCTCACCGACCATCGGAACCTGGAGTACATACAGACAGCGAGGAGGCTGAATCTGCGCCAAGCTGATTCTACGATTCGGGAGAGGGTCCTGTCCATAATGCTCCTATAATCCCATCCTCCCGAGTTGTAGCTGCTGTGGTCTGGGATGTAGATGTGGACATCCGCCAGGCTCTGGAGAGGGAGCCCACACCCACTAACTGTCCTCACGAGCGCATCAACGTTCCAACGGGGATAAGGGACCGGCTGCTGATCTGGGCACACACAGCTGTCGTCTCTGGACATCCAGGTATTTCTCGCACTACCCAATCCATCTCTGAGAAATACTGGTGGCCCACCTTGGCTCAGGATGTCACTTGTTACATCAACTCCTGTTCCGAATGTGCCCAAACCAAATCCCCCCGGAACGCTCCAGCAGGGAAAATCTTTCCCCTTCCCGTGCCTCAGCTTCCCTGGTCTGATCTATCCATTGACTTTGTTACTGATCTCCGCTCCTCTGACGGTTTCACCACCATTTTGGTGGTTGTGGATAGATTTTCAAAATCCTGTCATTTAATCCCTCTTTCTGGTCTCCTTACTGCTCTCCAGGTTGCTGAGGCACTATTCCTTCCAGGCGACATCGTCTCTGACCGTGTCCCCCAATTCACATGACGAGTATGGAGAGCCTTTATGGAGAAGCTCGGGGTCACGATCAGCCTCACTTCTGGGTACCGGCCTCAGTCCAACAGGCAGGTGGAGAGGATGAACTTGGAGCTGGGGAGGTTCCTGAGGAACTGAGTGGGCTCGATTCCTTCCATGGGCAGAGTACGCCCAGAACTAGCTATGTCACTCCTCCACTGGGTTAACCCCCTTCCAGTGTGTTATGGATTTTCAGCCGGATCGGCTCCGTGGATCCCGGGCCAGACCGAAGCTCCTGTGGTTGATGAGTGGTTCAGGTGCACAGAAGAAGTGTGGAGCGATGCTCATGTGAGACTCCAGCGCGCCATCCACCGTCAAAAGGAGCAGGCAGACTGCCACCGCGGTACGACCCCTGCGTTCCACCCTGGGGATCGTGTCTGGCTTTCTACCAGGAACCTCCCACTCCACCTGCCCTGCAAGAAACCGAGCCCACAGTTTGTTGGGCTGTTCAAGGTTCTCCAGAGGGTCAACGAGGTAACATATAGGTTACAACTTCCCAAGGACTACCGTATCTCTCCTTCTTTTCATGTCTCCCTTCTCAAGCCGGTGGTTCCTGGTCCCCTAGCTAATGATGTACCCCACAAAACTCTTCCACCCCCCCTGGATATCGAGGGGAGTCCGGCCTGTTCCGTCAGATCTCTACTGGACTCCCGATGTCGTGGGTGTCGGCGGCAGTATCTGGTGGACTGGGAGGGGTATGGCCCAGAGGAGAAGTATTGGGTTCCAGTGGAGAACATTCTGGATCCCAACATCATCCATGATTTCCACCTTCGCCGCCAGGACCGGCCCGCTCCTTGTCGTCAGGGTTGTCCCTCTGGTCGGCATCGTCCTGCGGCTGGAGCCGCTCGTTAGAGGGGGGGTACTGTTAACTTCTATGGGCAAGGTGGGACGTCACCGTCCCACTCTATTCAACAGCCAGTGGAAGAGCGTGGCGCGAAATACATAACCTCAAAAATGCTATAATTTCAATTTTTCAAACATACAACTATTTTACACCATTTTAAAGACAAGACTCTTGTTAATCTAACCACATTCTCCGATTTCAAAAAGGCTTTACAGCGAAAGCAAAACATTAGATTATGTTAGGAGAGTACATAGCCACACATAATCACAAAGCCATTTTCCAAGCAAGCATATATGTTACATAAACCCAAAACACAGCTAAATGAAGCACTAACCTTTGATGATCTTCATCAGATGACACTCCTAGGACATTATGTTATACAATACATGCATGTTTTGTTCAATCAAGTTCATATTTATATCCAAAAACAGCCTTTTACATTGGCATGTGATGTTCAGAACATGCATTCCCACCCAAAACTTCCGGTGAATTTACTAAATTACTCACCATAAACGTTGACAAAATACATAACAATTATTTTAAGAATTATAGATACAGAACTCCTTTATGCAATCGTGATGTCAGATTTTAAAATAGCTTTTTGGCGAAAGCACATTTTGCAATATTCTGTGTACATAGCTTAGCCATCACGGCTATCTATTTTGACACCCACCAAGTTCAGGGCTCACTAAACTCAGAATTAGTATTAGAAAAATTGTATTACCTTTGCTGATCTTCGTCAGAATGCACTCCCAGGACTACTACTTCCACAAGAAATGTTGTTTTTGTTCCAAATAATCCATAGTTATGTCCAAATACCTCCGTTTTGTTCGTGTGTTCAGGTCACTATCCAAAGGGTAACACGCGAGCGCGTTTTCGAGACAAAAAAAATCTAAATGTTCCTTTACCGTACTTCGAAGCATGTCAAACGCTGTTTAAATCAATTTTAATGGTATTTTTCTCGTAAAATATTCCAACCGGACAATAGTGGATTCATTCAAAAAGGAAAAGAAAAAACAGCATGTCGCGGGACCGCGCATATCCAATCTCTTAGTCACCAGGCAGACCACTGACAAACTGAGCTACCATACTCTGCCCAGAGACAGGAGACGCCTCAATCCGCTTTCTGAAGGCTTTAGAGAGCCAATGGAAGCCTTAAAAAGTGCAACGTAACCCCAGGGATACTGTAGTTTCGAAAGGGACTAGAAAGAAGAACTACAAATTGTCAGACAGGCCACTTCCTGCTTGGAATTTTCTCAGGTTTTGAAAATACTGCCCCCTAGCCCAGACAGGTTAAGTCTACTCCCGCTCCTCCACTCCGGCGTTTGACGTCGCCGGTATACTTACCACCGGTCCTGGGATTCATCATTACGCAGACCTTGCATCAATCATTACGCGTACCTGCACGTCATCATGATACTCACTTGGACTCCATCTCATTCCTGATTATCTCCCCTATATCTGCTACTCCCTTTGGTTCTTTCCTCAGTCAGTATTGTTCCTGTGTTTATGCGTAGACGCTACTGTTATGTTGTCTCTTTTCATGTTTGTTGTTTTATTATATGTTTCATCTGCACCTGATTCTCGACTCTCAGCGTCTCTGTTACAATTTGCTTCTCACCTTTTCATGGTCATGGCTAGAAGGGACCCAGCTTTTGTCAAATTAACATAATATCCTAATATCCATAATATCCTTAGGTTAAGGTTATAAAAAAAGGTAGATTTTTGTATTTTAGCTAACCCTAACATTTTACATTAATTTGACAAAAAACGGATTCCTTTTAGCCAGGACCCGTTTTTGGACTAGATTACATGGTTGCTTTCAAGACTCTATAATTTTTTTATTGATATGTTGTCAGTGTCAGTAGAGTAGGCCTATCCTACCATCGTATTAAAATTCTACTACAATTCTACTACAGTCATATAAAGTGTAGTAGAATTGCAATAAATGTTTAGCAAAGGCCACATCTCTGACATAGCCTAAAAACCTATGCCACTACTCAGTTATTAATAGCCTAAATTATCACTATCGAATCTACTCATCACATTAATAATAGTAGGCTTACATTAGTCTGCAAATGTGATGCTAGAGGCATGCAATCCTTTGTTATAAAGGGGCATTTTTAAGGTGAAAAAAATTGCTTCCCCAAAACTTGAAACTCAAGCAACACATGCTAATAGCTAGACTACAAGCTATCGAGCTAACTTAGTGTTGTTTTTAACACCTGGTTAGCATAACAGGAAAACTAAACTTGAAATTGATCAGACTTGACTTAACCATTGATGAAATGATTTTAGCAAACCATGTATTGACAGCTGTCTGGGTTCAGGTCTTGACAGGCAAAAAGGTTTCTTAGCTTTTCTGACTTCTTGAGTCTTATGTCATTCGTGTCAACAAAGGTGTTTCATGATTGTGGGGAATCTGTAAAAAAAATAAAAATCCTGTTGTCTTTCCTGCCTTGTTAGAGCAGCCACATTCTCCAGAGAAAATGACCGTGGTGATGAATCAACTAGTTTTAGGCACTGTTGTCATGCAGTTTGAGGTAGCCACTCGGTTGTGGTTGTCAGAAGAATTAATGCGGTGGTCTTCCAACATGGCCACCAGGAGGCGTTTTATATCAACTGCAAGCCCTCTATGGACGCGGCCCAGTCGTTCGTTCTAAATGTTCCATTACCAATGATGGCTAGCAATGTTCTTATCCCTTGCTTGCTAGCTAGCCAACAGCACAGCCAGAATAACAGCAAAGTAGCTGCATTTGCGTTTGTTTATGCTGTTTTCTAGTGATTTTTGGGGGGGAATACATCCATAACAATGAGCTAATGGTGTGCGATTTCGCCTGGTATAGGAAATGTGCTTTCTTGCCAGGCCGCTGTTCTGAAGAGAGAGCCAACTACACAGCTAAACTTAATTAAGCTGGAATGACATTTTGTGTTTTTCTATTGACATTTCTTTGTATATATCAAAATATATCAATAAAAATTATACTAATTCATGATTTCGACTGGCTGGAGATCGAATTTCAATATTGAAACAATGTTGCAAATGTCAGAGAGACAGACAGCAAGGTTAATCCAAATCTCATTCCACAAAACAATTTCACAAGAATCTTTGAAGCTTTGGCTAGAACACTGATGACATCTCTGCACTCATGTATTTGGCAATTGCTACTTGGTACTTTACGCACATGAAGCATCATTCTTGGCTCACTGATATACAGTTATTATGACTGATGTGTAGCCTATAGACTCATCGCTTATAATGATCTAATTGCTTACCTTGCGTAATCAACCATTTCACTTCATAATACACAGGTTACAACTGTGATATAACTGCTATTATATGTTTTATGCGTTGCCTCTTGTTGGCTCTTCTTGAACTGCACTGTCTCTTCTTGAACTGCACTGTTGGTTAAGTGCTTGTAAGTAAGCATTTCACGGTAGTCTACACTTGTTGTATTCGGCGCATGTGACAAAGTTTGATTTGATTTGTCATTATTTTATCTGTGAACAATTAAAGGCTATATCACTCTTGGTCAGCCGATGGTGTAATGGAGCCTATGAGAATTAACTGTTTGCCAATAACCTAGACCAGACATGAATGGAACATGACGGAAGGCGAGCGTGTGTTGTGTAGCCTACCTCCATCACATTTTCATCGAAAATTGTGTCATATTAGCTTAGATGTGATGGTAAGAAGATGTGATGGTAAGAAGATTTTAATTTAATATTTAGCATTGATCAATGCCTACTTCCAGCACAAACCAAAACGACGAATGCAAATGTTGTATACCAAAGTCGGATGCATACCAAATTTGGTTAGGGTTAAAAACGTCATATCAAGTATGAAGAACTTTACTTCTCTCTGTGATCAAACAAATAAAAGCAAGTTAGGTTGGTGTGTTTTAGCTGGCTATTGCCATTAGGGAAGTACAGTATTGCTGTTAGAGAGGGGGTGGGGGGTGCTGGACAACAACATTGGCCAGGGAATACGTGAGTCAGCTGTTAGATCTGGATTGGAAAACTGAGGAAAATCTTGAATCCCCCAAATGACGTGTAGCTAATCTGACACTCACTCCTACACCAAGAGCCCTGTGATATGCACAACTGTCAATCTAAAGTACTTTAAGTAGGCTTTGAAGGACATGTTAAAGTACAAGAATAGCCAGAGGGGAGAGAGGTTTCCCTGCAAATGTTTGCTCATGCCCAGACAGGCAAGACTAAGGATGCGTTACCATTATACTGTATGGCTGGCTTCTGATGTCCTGATGCGGAATACAGCAAATTTGCATACAGCCTCTAACATACAGGATACACACTGAAATTTACACTACATATAAAAACATTAGAAAAGGATTGAGAAGAAAATAATTATATTGCTTGCTTATTATTTAAAGTTGCAGGTTAATTAAATCTGTCACGCCCTGACCTGAGAGAGCCTTTTTTATGTCTCTATTTAGGTTTGGTCAGGGTGTGATTTGGGTGGGCATTCTATGTCCGTTTTTCTATGCTTTGTATTTCTTTATTTTGGCCTGGTATGGCTCTCAATCAGGGACAGCTGTACATCGTTGTTGCAGATTGGGAGTCATACTTAGGCAGCCTGTTTTCCTTTGGGGTTTGCTCCTAGAGCTCAGGTCCTCCAGGAAGTGAGGGAGAGAATTAGAGGGAGCATACTTAAATTCACACAGGACACCAGATAAGACAGGAGAAATACACCAGATATAACAGACTGACCCACCCCCCCCCCCCCCCCCCGGCACATAGACTATTGCAGCATAGATACTGAATACTGAGACGGGTGGGTCTGGGGACACTGTGGCCCCGTCCCCCGGACAGGGCCAACGAGGCAGGTTATAACCCTACCCACTTTGCCAAAGCACAGCCCCCACACCACTAAATCAAATCAAATGTATTTATATAGCCCTTCTTACATCAGCTAATATATCAAAGTGCTGTACAGAAACTAAAACCCCAAACAGCAAGCAATGCAGGTGTAGAAGCACGCTGGCTAGGAAAAACTCCCTAGAAAGGCCAAAACCTAGGAAGAAACCTAGAGAGGAACCAGGCTATGAGGGGTGGCCAGTCCTCTTCTGGCTGTGCCGGGTGGAGATTATAACAGAACATGGCCAAGATGTTCAAATGTTCATAAATGACCAGCATGGTCAAATAATAGTGATCACAGTGAACAGGTCAGGGTTCCATAGCCGCAGGCAGAACAGTTGAAACTGGAGCAGCAGCACGGCCAGGTGGACTGGGGACAACAAGGAGTCATCATGCCAGGTAGTCTTGAGGCATGGTCCTAGGGCTCAGGTCCTCCAAGAGAGAGAGAGAGAAAGAAAGAAAGAAAGAAAGAAAGAAAGAAAGAAAGAAAGAAAGAAAGAAAGAAAGAAAGAAAGAAAGAAAGAAAGAAAGAAATAAAGAAAGAAAGAAAGAAAGAAAGAAAGAAAGAAAGAAAGAAAGAAAGAAAGAAAGAAAGAAAGAAAGAAAGAAAGAAAGAAAGAAAGAAAGAAAGAATTAGAGAGAGCATACTTAAATTCACACAGGACACCGGATAAGACAGGAGAAATACGCCAGATATAACAGACTGACCCTAGCCACCTGACACATAAACTACTGCAGCATAAATACTGGAGGCTGAGGCAAGAGTGGTCAGGAGACACTGTGGCCCCATCCGATGATACCCCCGGACAGGGCCAAACAGGCAAGATATAACCCCACCCACTTTGCCAAAGCACAGCCCCCACACCACTAGAGGGATATCTTCAACCACCAACTTACCATCCTGAGACAAGGCCGAGTATAGCCCACAAAGATCTCCGCCACGGCACAACCCAAGGGGGGGCGCCAGCTCAGACCGGAAGACCACGTCAGTGACTCAACCCACTCAAGTGACGCACCACTCCTAGGGACGGCATGGAAGAGCACCAGTAAGCCAGTGACTCGGCCCCTGTAATAGGGTTAGAGGCAGAGAATCCCAGTGGAGAGAGGAGAACCGGCTAGGCATAGACAGCAAGGGCAGTTCGTTGCTCCAGTGCCTTTCCGTTCACCTTCACACTCCTGGGTCAGACTACACTCAATAATAGGACCTACTGAAGATATCAAATCAAATCAAATTTATTTATATAGCCCTTCGTACATCAGCTGATATCTCAAAGTGCTGTACAGAAACCCAGCCTAAAACCCCAAACAGCAAGCAATGCATGTGAAAGAAGCACGGTGGCTAGGAAAAACTCCCTAGGAAAAACTCCCTAGAAAGGCCAAAAACCTAGGAAGAAACCTAGAGAGGAATCAGGCTATGAGGGGTGGCCAGTCCTCTTCTGGCTGTGCAGGGTGGATATTATAACAGAACATGGTCAAGATGTTAAAATGTTCATAAATGACCAGCATGGTCAAATAATAATAATCATAGTAGTTGTCGAGGGTGCAACAAGCACGTCCGGTGAACAGGTCAGGGTTCCATAGCCGCAGGCAGAACAGTTGAAACTGGAGCAGCAGCACGGCCAGGTGGACTGGGGACAGCAAGGAGTCATCATGCCAGGTAGTCCTGAGGCATGGTCCTAGGGCTCAGGTCCTCCGAGAGAAAGACAGAAAGAGAGAAAGAGAGAATTAGAGAGAGCATATTTAAATTCACACAGGACACCGGATAAGACAAGAGAAATACTCCAGATGTAACAGACTGACCCTAGCCCCCCGACACATAAACTACTGCAGCATAAATACTGGAGGCTGAGACAGGAGGGATCAGAAGACACTGTGGCCCCATCCAATGATACCCCCGGACAGGGCCAAACAAGAGATGAGTCTTCAATAAAGACAAAGGTTGAGACCGAGTCTGCGTCTCTCACATGGGTAGGCAGACCGTTCCATAAAAATGTAGCTCTATAGGAGAAAGCCCTGGCTCCAGCTGTTTGCTTAGAAATTCTAGGGACAATTAGGAGGCCTGCGTCTTGTGACCATAGCGTACGTGTAGGTATGTACGGCAGGACCAAATCGGAAAGATAGGTAGGAGCAAGCCCATGTAATGCTTTATAGGTTAGCAGTAAATCCTTGAAATCAGCCCTTGCCTTAACAGGAAGCCAGTGTAGAGAGGCTAGCACTGGAGTAATATGATTAATATTTTTGGCTCTAGTCAGGATTCTAGCAGCCGTATTTAGCACTAGCTAAAGTTGATTTAGTGCTTTATCCGGGTAGCAGGAAAGTAGAGCATTGCAGTAGTCTAACCTAGAAGTAACAAAACCATGGATTAATTTTTCTGCATCAATGTTGGACAGAAAATGTCAGATTTTTGCAATGTTACCGCAGATGGAAAAAAGCTGTTCTTGAAACAATCTTGATATGTTCGACATAAGAGAGATCAGGGTCCAGAGTAACGCCGAGGTCCTTCATAGTTTTATTTGAGACGACTGTACAACCATCAAGATTAATTGTCAGATTCAACAGAAGATCTCTTTGTTTCTTGGGACCTAGAACAAGCATCTCTGTTTTGTCCGAGTTTGAAAGTAGAAAGTTAGCAGCCATCCACTTCCTTATGTCTGAAACACAGACTTCCAGCGAGGGCAATTTTGTGGCTTCACCATGTTTCATCGAAATTTACAGCTGTGTGTCATCCGCATAGCAGTGAAAGTTAACATTATGTTTTCGAATGACGTCCTCAAGTGGTAAAATATATAGTGAAAACAATAGTGGTCCTAAAACGGAACTTTGAGGAACACCGAAATTTACAGTTGATTTGTCAGAGGACAAACCATTCACAGAGACAAACTGATATCTTTCCGACAGATAAGATCTAAACCGGGCCAGAACTTGTCCGTGTAGACCAATTTGGGTATCCAATCTCTCCAAAAGAATGTGGTGATCAATGGTATCAAAAGCAGCACTAAGGTCTAGGAGCACGAGGACAGATGCAGAGCCTCGGTCTGATGCCATTAAAAGGTCATTTACCACCTTCACAAGTGCAGTCTCAGTGCTATGATGGGGTCTAAAACCAGACTGAAGCATTTCATATACAGTGTTTGTGTTCAGGAAGGCAGTGAGTTGCTACGCAACAGCTTTTTCAAAAAGAATTGAGAGGAATGGGAGATTCGATATAGGCCGATAGTTTTTTATATTTTCTGGGTCAAGGTTTGGCTTTTTCAAGAGAGGCTTTATTACTGCCACTTTTAGTAAGTTTGGTACACATCCGGTGGATAGAGAGCCGTTTATTATGTTCAACATAGGAGGGCCAAGCACAGGAAGCAGCTCTTTCAGTAGTTTAGTTGGAATAGGGTCCAGTATGCAGCTTGAAGGTTTAGAGGCAATGATTATTTTCATCATTGTGTCAAGAGATATAGTACTAAAACACTTGAGTGTCTCCCTTGATCCTAGGTCCTGGCAGAGTTGTGCAGATTCAGGACAACTGAGCTTTGGAGGAATACGCAGATTTAAAGAGGAGTCCGTAATTTGCTTTCTAATGACCATGATCTTTTCCTCAAAGAAGTTCATGAATTTATTACTGCTGAAGTGAAAGCCATCCTCTCTTGGGGAATGCTGCTTTTTAGTTAGCTTCGCGACAGTATCAAAAAGAAATTTCGGATTGTTCTTATTTTCTTCAATTAGGTTTGAAAAATAGGATGATCGAGCAGCAGTGAGGGCTCTTCCATACTGCACGGTACTGTCTTTCCAAGCTAGTCGGAAGACTTCCAGTTTGGTGTGGCGCCATTTCCGTTCCAATTTTCTGGAAGCTTGCTTCAGAGCTCGGGTATTTTCTGTATTCCAGGGAGCTAGTTTCTTATGACAAATGTTTTTAGTTTTTAGGGGTGCAACTGCATCTAGGGTAAATTGAGTTCCTCAGTTAGGTGGTTAACTGATTTTTGTCCTCTGACGTCCTTGGGTAGGCAGAAGGAGTCTGGAAGGGCATCAAGGAATCTTTGGGTTGTCTGAGAATTTATAGCATGACTTTTGATGCTCCTTGGTTGGGGTCTGAGCAGATTATTTGTTGTGATTGCAAACGTAATAAAATGGTGGTCCGGTAGTCCAGGATTATGAGGAAAAACATTAAGATCCACAACATTTATTCCATGGGACAAAACTAGGTCCAGAGTATGACTGTGGCAGTGAGTAGGTCCGGAGACATGTTGGACAAAACCCACTGAGTCGATGATGGCTCCGAATGCCTTTAGGAGTGGGTCTGTGGACTTTTCCATGTGAATATTAAAGTTACCAAAAATTTGAATATTATCTCAAGTAAAACCTTGAAATCAGCCCTAGCCTTAACAGGAGGCCAATGTAGAGAGGCTAGCACTGGAGTAATATGATCAAATTTTTTGGTTCTAGTCAGAATTCTAGCAGCTGTGTTTAGCACTAACTGAAGATAATTTAGTGCTTTATCTGGGTAGCAGTAGAGTAGAGCATTGCAGTAGTCTAATCTAGAAGTGACAAAAGCATGGATTAGCTTTTCTGCATCATTTTTGGACAAAAAGTTTCAGATTTTTGCAATGTTATGAAGACATTCTTGATATGTTCGTCAAAAGAAAGATCAGGGTCCAGAGTAATGCTGAGGTCCTTCATAGTTTTATTTGAGACGACTGAACAACCATCAAGATTAATTGTCAGATCCAACAGCAGATCTCTTTGTTTCTTGGGACCTAGAACTAGCATCTCTGTTTTGTCCGAGTTTAAAAGTAAAACATTTACCGCCATCCACTTCCTAATGTCTGACATACAGGCTTCCAGGGTAGGCAATATTGAGGCTTCACTTAACCTACTGTAAGTAACTGCCCAGATTAGTGCAGTGTGTTTATTTTGAGTTCAAAGAGCGGAAACAGGGAATTAGGCAATTCTAAAAACTTAATTGACAAGAGGATTTCTCTTTTAAGGCAGGATCATTTCCCCAATGCCTTGCACCTGCTTCGTCAGAATGCCTCATACTGATGTGATAACTAATAACCTGTTTCTAACGTTCCGTAACATATAATTGTTATCAGTGCAACACTTACCTCTGATTTTGTCCTGTGTCACTGGACTATAATGGGGGTTTGACCAAGCAAAGCAGTACATGGAGTTGGAGATTCATACCTCATTTTCTCTAGCCTGGGCACTGCCACACAAGTTCATGGTTTCTTTCCACTGCTCATACTCATTGGTCTGTGAAAATAATCAAAGACATAGCAGTCTAGGCTGACCAGATCAAAGCCACACACCATATAATGTACTTCAATAAGTTGTGGTATACTAAATCAGTGTGCTGCATGAATGAAATTGAAATGGGTGTGTTACAGTGTTTCTTCATTGTTATTCTCTATCTATCTTATTATATTATCCATTCCATTTTTTATGCTTTCAAGTACCCTAATATAGATTCATGACACGGCCAAAAGTATGTGGACACCTACTCCTTAAACATCTTGTTTCAAAATCATGGGCATTAATATGGAGTTGGTCCCCCCTTTGCTGCTACAACAGCCTCCACTCTTCTGGGAAGGCTTTCCACTAGATGTTGGAACATTGCTGTGGAGACTTGCTTCCATTCAGCCACAAGACCATTAGTGAGGTCGGGCACTGATGTTGGGTGATTATGCCTGGCTCACAGTCGGCGTTCCAATTCATCCCAAAGGTGTTTAATGGGGTCAAGTTCTTTCACATCGATCATTTGTGTATGGACTTAGCTTTGTGCCTGGGGGCATTGTCATGCTGAAACAGGATAGGGCCTTCCCCAAACTGTTGCCACTAAGTTGGAAGCACAGAATAATCTAGAATGTCATTGATGCTGTAGCGATACGATTTCTCTTCACTGGAACTACGGTGCCTAGCCCGAAAGTTGAAAAACAGCCCCAGACCATTATTCCTCCTCCACCAAACTTTACAGTTGACACTATGCATTCGGGCAGGTAGCGTTCTCCTGGCATCCACTAATCCCAGAATCGTCTTTTGGACTGCCAGATGGTGAAGCGTGATGCATCACTCCAGAGAATGCGTTTTCACTGCTCCAGAGTCCGACGCTTGGCATTGCGCATGGTGATCTTTGGCTTGTGTGCGGCTGCTCGACCATGGAAACCCATTTCATGAAGCTCCCGACGAACAGTTATAGTGCTGACGTTGCTTCCAGTGGCATTTTGGAACACGGTAGTGAGTGTTGCAACCGAGGACAGGCAATTTTTATGCGCTTCAGCGGTCCCGTTCTGTGAGCTTGTGTGGCCTACCACGTTGCGGCTGAGCCGTTGTTGCTCCAAAACGTATCCACTTCACAATAACATTACTTACAGTTGACCATGGCAGCTCTAACAGGGCAGAAATTTGACGAATTGACTTGTTGGAAAGGTGGCATCAAATGACGGTGCCATGTTGAAAGTCACTGAACTCTTCAGTATGGGCCAATCTTCTGCAAATGTTTGTCTATGGAGATCATATAGCTGTGTGCTCAATTTTATACACCTGTCAGCAACGGGTCTAGCTGAAATAGCCAAATCCACTCATTTGAAGGGATGTCCACATGTTGGTTGTATATTTGTTTAAGTTAATTGTTTGGTAATGTTGTCTGAGGTTTCATCAGAAAAGGGTTCAAATTAACATCTATGCTTTATAATGTTTCCACCATAAGTCCACCATAGTAAAAGCTAAAAACAAAGAAATCACAAGAACCTGGAATTTATTTGAATATGCAACATGTACAAATATGTTTGGCCTACATTCAATACATTCATGTTTTCAGATTATTTAGTCAAGAAAAATATAAAATAATTTAGATACATAAATATTTATTTAAATAGATATATGGCAATAATATTTCCTAGAAAACAAATCTCTAAAATCTCCCAAAAATACAACAACTTCATGTTTGAAACAACTTTGTCATTTGGCTAAATTCATCATTGTTCACGGCTGCTTCTTAAGCATTTCATTATGGTTGATGGTCTAACAAGGCAGGAAGTAGTTGTTTCCTAGCACACGGAACTGTCTTCTGGTCCTCATGCTGTATTCAAAAACGTAGGGGCCACTATAGAGGTAGGTGAAGCCTGAAAACCATATAGGGTAAAGAGGTTAGCGACATGCCACACTGACAAACTATCAATGCTCAAGAAAATCTAAAATATGACTTAAAAGGACTATTCAGGGGATTTTCTTATATTCAATGAAAACTTTAGAAGGTAGGAAATAATATTTTGTATATTTAAGTCTCCTTGGCTTGTAATGCACAGTTGTGTGCTTAGATGCTGTATCACACTCACCTCGAACTTGGAAGGCTGCAGTCACTTTGCTTGTCATGCCTGGGAACTGTTCATCCACACGCTTGGGGAAACCGCTGTCCATGCTTTTCATTTCCTCATCGTAGCTACGGTAACAGAAATATTAGTGAGATTGTGATACTCTTGACATCAATATATATTGGCAACATACAGTACATAGAAAAATTTACCAAAGCTTGTAATGATAATCTAGACTCCACTAACCTGTAGTAGTTGTCGCCAACAAAGAACAAGGTCTTGCGAGAATGTTCATCGTACAGGGCGGCGTCAACTTTCTTCACGGTCCTGGGCAGACCCAAGCTCTTCAGGTTTCTGGGATAGCCGGGGGCGATGTCATAGCCATAGAGAGCCCAGACCTGACGATCTGCAGGGACAGAGACAGAGTATTACTGAGATATGACTCCAAATAAACAGGTTAATGTATTCACACAGTATTCATTACAGGCATATAGTGAGGCTAGCACTGATATGGCTGTAGTCTCCATAGTTGTTGTCTAGACACCATGTGGAGACTACAGCCATACAAGGGCTAATTTGAGGCAATTGGTGACTGCAATACCTTTAAAGAGGAACACTCTGTCAGATAGCTGGCTCTCATAAGCAGCATTGATGTTGTCGGGGAGTTCAGGCCAGAAAGTCTTGATGAGGTTCTGATGTGGTTTGCTGCTTTGAGGGTAAATACGCCAGAAGAACCTGAAGATGGAGGGAGGTCATCAGGACGTTAGAGCTCTGGGTCACAGATTAAAAGGCAAGCATTTTGTTTCTCTGGGAAACAGTGTCATTCATTGACTGTCTGAGCTGTAGGTTACCATAAGTCACTGAACATCTGATCTAGGCTACATGATGTGCTGTACCTGCCCTTGAAGAACATCTTCTCCCCACGCAGAGTGGTGACAGCATCCAGGACCAGGGTGGGGTCACATGCGTCAGGGGTGGAAGCAGGTGTAGGGTCGGGCTTATCTGGGTTGGGGTTAACATCTGGGTTTGGGCCTGGAGGAAACAGATACTCATTAGTTCCGGTTCCAATATTGGAAAGTCTCATAAAATAGTTACTTGGAGATTATTAGCATGAGCCTTTTTGTTAGTCAGTCAAAAGAAGTGGAATACAGCAATATAAATGTAAATCAAACAGGTCAGAAAGAGAAAAGATTATTGAATACTGACCGTATATGTACTGGATACCGGTGACATCATCACGTGGCAGAGAGAAGGTGCTGGGCTCTGTGTAGCTGTACACTGGGAACATCAGCGCTCCAGGGTCGTTGGAGTGGCTGAGACCCAGGGAATGGCCAAACTCATGGGCAGCCACCAAGAACAGGTTGTACCCTATATGATGAAAATATATCATTCTTCTACTCTGTTGTGGACATTTTCACGACGTTTACATTTTAGCAGATGCTTTTAACCAGAGCGACTTACAAAAGCTATTAGGATTAAGTGCCTTGTTCAAGGGCACATTGATATATTTTTCACCTAGTCGACTTGGGTATTCAAATCAGCAACCTTTCTGTTACTGGCCCAATGCTCTTAACCGCTAGGCTACCTGACACTTCACCCAGGATTGTCCTACAATTGAAACAGCGTAATGTAGTAAATTAAGTCATGTTCCACATTTATTGTTGTGATAGAGGTTCTCACCTCTGGTTGAGCTGAAGGTGAAGTACTCGTCATCATCAAAATGAGCATCTCCTCCAATGTCAGCGCCGGGGGAGAAGGCATGGGCCAGGGTACCATCAGGGCCATCGAAGGGGTAGAAATCACCATGATCTACACAGACAGGAGAAATAATAGTAGAAGCCATCAGAGATGAGGACAAATGCATATGTATACATTTTTTACAATTATTTATGTTAGTTTCTCAAATCGATGCACTTATAGGGGCCCAATGTATAAGGCAAAGTGACTCTAATAACACTCTTTCAACTCATCAAACTGTAGACAGATTACAGTGAGGGGGACAAGCAGTGCTATGATACTGATGTCATGTGTTTTTTTACGAGTGGTGGTGATGTTGGTTATGTAAGTGGGATGGGGCGTAGGGTGTCCCTCTGTTTCAAGGCTTTTAGCCAGGGAACACTGTCATAATGTCTGAATATACCTGCACTGTGCTCTGACAGGAGGAATGTAAAGAGTGGATCCTCCACAGGTATCTCCCGCTCTCCCTTTCTAATCCTGCTACTCAAACATCCTGAGAGCCTTTTAAGTGTCTGTCTGTCTTTCATGTTTCAGTTTTGAAGACCCACTTCAGCCTCCCTAGCACCTCAGTTATCACCTGATTTACCTCACAAAAGGTGCATTTTAGTAGATGGTGCAGGGCTCCTAATTAAATGGCACAAGTTGGGGGGTTGGCCTTTCCTCTTTTGTCCACTATTGCTCCTCTGTTGTTGCCATAAGCAAGGGGGAGGCCACTGATATCAGAGTGCACCCACCAGACCAACTGAATTTAGCAATAGTGTCAACAAAAAAATAAAGGTTTTTCACCCTTATTAAGTGTGTGTACTTTACTCAGTGGTGTAAAGTACTGAAGTAAAATTACTTTAAAGTACTATTTAAGTCATTTTTTGGGGTACCTGTACTTTACTTTTTATATTTTATATTTACTTTTACTTCACTACATTCCTAAAGAAAATGTACTTTTTACTCCATAGATTTTCCCTGACACCCAAAAGTACTCATTACATTTTGAATGACTAGCAGGACAGGAAAATGGCCAAATTCACACACTTATCAACAGAACATCCCTGGTCATCCCTATTGCCTCTGATCTGGTGGACTCACTAAACACTGCTTCTTTTGTCCGAGTGTTGGATTGTGCCCCTGGTTATCCGTGAATAAAAAAACATGAAAATGATGCCATCTAGTTTGTTTAATATAGAGAATTTTAAATTATTTATTCTTTTACTTTCAATACTTAAGTATATTTTAGCAATGACATATACTTTTGATACTTAAGTATATTCAAAACCAAATACTTTTAGACTTTTACTAAAGTAATATTTTACTTGATGACTTTCACTTTTATTTGAGTAATTTTCTCTTAAGGTATCTTAACTTTTACCACGACTGATTTTACTCTACTTTTTATACTTGGAATTATGTTTTTCAACAAAGAAATTGAAATATGTATATATAAACTCAGCAAAGAAAGAAACATTCCTTTTTCAGGGACCTGTCTTTCAAAGATAATTTGTAAAAATCCAAATAACTTCACAGATCTTCATTGTAAAATGTTTAAACACTGTTTCCTATGCTTATTCAATGAACCATAAACAATTAATGAACATGCACCTGTGGAGCGGTCGTTAAGTCACTAACAGTTTTAAGGTCACAGTTATGAAAACCTAGGACACTAAAGAGGCCTTTCTACTGACTCTGAAAAACACCAAAAGAAAGATGCCCAGGGTCCCTGCTCATCTGCGTGAATGTGCCTTAGGCATGCTGCAAAGAGGCATAAGGACTGCAGATGTGGCCAGGGCAATAAATTGCAATGTCCGTACTGTGAGATGCCTAAGACAGCGCTACAGGGAGACAGGACGGACAGCTGATCGTCCTCGCAGTGGCAGACCACGTGTAACAACACCTGCACAGGATCGGTACACATGAACATCACACCTGTGGGACAGGTACAGGATGGCAACAACAACTGCCCGAGTTACAACAAGAACGCACAATCTCTCCATCAGTGCTCAGACTGTCCGCAATAGGCTGAGAGAGGCTGGACTGAGAGCTTGTAGGCCTGTTGTAAGGCAGGTCCTCACCAGACATCACCGGCAACAATGTCGCCTATGGGCACAAACCCACCGTTGCTGGACCAGATAGGACTGGCAAAAAGTGCTCTTCACTAACAACTCGCGGTTTTGTCTCCCCAGGGGTGATGTTCGGATTCACGCTTATCGTCGAAGGAATGAGCATTACACCGAGGCCTGTACTCTGGAGCGGGATCGATTTGGAGGTGGAGTGTCCGTCATGGTCTGGGTCTGTGTGTCACAGCATCATCGGACTGAGCTTGTTGTCATTGCAGGCAATCTCAACACTGTGCGTTACAGGAAAGACATCCTCCTCCCTCATGTGGTACCCTTTCCTGCAGGCTCATGACCTTCCAGCATGACAATGCCACCAGCCATACTGCTCGTTCTGTGCGTAATTTCCTGGAAGACAGGAATGTCAGTGTTCTGCCATGGCCAGCAAAGAGCCCGGATTTCAATCCCATTGAGCACATCTGGGACCTGTTGGAATCGGAGGGTGAGGGCTAGGGCCATTCCCCCAGAAATATCCGGGAACTTGCAGGTGCCTTGGTGGAAGAGTGGGGTAACATCTCACAGCAAGAACTGGCAAATCTGGTGCAGTCCATGAGGAGGAGATGCACTGCAGTACTTACTGCAGTGGGTGGCCACACCAGACACTGACTGTTACTTTTGATTTTGACCCCCCCTTTGTTCAGGGACACATTATTCCATGTCTGTGGAACTTGTTCAGTTTATGTCTCAGTTGTTGAATCTTGTTATGTTCATACAAATATTTACACATGATAAGTTTGCTGAAAATAAACACAGTTGACACAGTGAGAGGAAGTTTCTTTTTTGCTGAGTTTATATACACTACGGTTCAAAAGTATGGGGTCACTTAGAGATGTGAAATGAGTTGCATGAAATGAGTTGCAAAATTAATAAGAAATATAGTATAGGCGTTGACAAGGTTATAAATAATGATTTTTAATTGAAATAATAATTGTGTCCTTCAAACTTTGCTTTCGTCAAGGAATCCTCCATTTGCAGCAATTACAGCCTTGCAGACCTTTGGCATTCTAGTTGTCAATTTGTTGAGGTAATCTGAAGATATTTCACCCCATGCTTCCTGAAGAACCTCCCACATGTTGAATTGGCTTGATGTGCTCTTCTTACGTACCATACGGTCAAGCTGCTCCCACAACAGCTCAATAGGGTTGAGATCCGGTGACTGTGCTGGCCACTCCATTATAGACAGAATACCAGCTGACTGCTTCTTCCCTAAATAGTTCTTGCATATTTTGGCGCTGTGCTTTGGGTCATTGTCCTGTTGTAGGAGGAAATTGGCTCCAATTAAGCTCCGTCCACAGGGTATGGCATGGCGTTGCAAAATGGAGTGATAACCTTCTTTCTTCATGATCCCTTTTACCCTGTACAATCTCCCACTTTACCACCACCAAAACACCCCCATACCATCACATTGCCTCCACCATGCTTGACAGATGGTGTCAGGCACTCCTCTAGCATCTTTTCCTTTTTTCTGCCTCTCACTAATGTTCTTCTTTGTGATCCGAACACCTCAAACTTAGATTTGTCTGTCAATAACACTTTTTCCAACCTTCCTCTGTCCAGTGTCTGTGTTGTTTTGTCCATCTTAATCTTTTCTTTTTATTGGCCAGTCCGAGATATGTATTTTTCTTTGTAACTCTGCCTAGAAGGCCAGCATCCTGGAGTCGCCTCTTCACTGTTGGCATTGAGACTGGTGTTATGCGGGTACTATTTAACGAAGCTGCCAGTTGAGGACTTGTGAGGCGTCTGTTTCTCAAACTAGACACTCTAATGTACTTGTCCTCTTGCTCAGTTGTGCACCGGGGCCTCTCATTCCTCTTTCTATTCTGGTTAGAGACAGTTTGCGCTGTTCTGTGAAGGGAGTAGTACACAGCGTTCTACGAGATCTTCAGTTTCTTGGCAATTTCTCACATGGAATAGCCTTCATTTCTCAGAACAATAATAGACTGACGAGTTTCAGAAGAAAGTTCTTTGTTTCTGGCCATTTTGAGCCTGTAATCGAACCCAGAAATCCTGATGCTCCAGACACTCAACTAGTCTAAAGAAGGCCAGTTTATTGCTTCTTTAATCACCACAACAGTTTTCAGCTGTGCTAACATAATTGCAAAAGGGTTTTCTAATGATCAATTAGCCTTTTAAAATGATTAACTTGGATTAGCTAACACAACATGACATTGGAACACAGGAGTGATGGTTGCTGATAATGGGCCTCTGGACGCCTATGTAGATATTCCATAAAAAATCTGCCGTTTCCAGCTACAATAGTCATTTACAACATTTACAATGTCTACACTGTATTTCTGATAAATTTTATGTTATTTTAATGGACAAAAAAATTGCTTTTCTTTCAAAAACAAGGACATTTGTAAGTGACCCCAAACTTTTGAACGATAGTATGTATATATGGAGTGGATCTTTAAATGTATACATTCTTAGTGTACATGTAGAGTATGACATGTTGGTGCATCAGACCTATGGTCTTTTACCAATATTATTGTTAAAATAGGATATTAGTAGCTTTGACAAACATATTCAGAATCCCATCCAAGTAATTCCAGGTTACACTTACTAAATATTTAATGAATTCTGTTTCAGTTGGTCACATTAACATTGTGTTAGGTAAGATAAAAGTTTCTTACTTCTGTTGCCGAAGGAGATCATGATATCAGCGGTGCCGCGGTAGATACGGGTGAACCTTAGGGGGGAGACCTTAGCCCACACCTGTAGTGCTCTCTCTATAGAGTTGTCCACCTCAGCCACAGACATGTCAGGAGTGTAGTTCTCAATTCTGAAAAAGACAATACACCAACAGTCAACATTAGAAAAATATTTCTCAATTATGAATTTTTTCGGGGTTTGTTCAGCAAACCCTGACTTTGGCCTGTCACTCACAGTGGCTCTGTGTATAATTTGATGTTTGCAAATACAAAAGCTTTATGATTGACACATTTACATTTTTTACATTTTAGTCATTTAGCAGACGTTCTTATCCAGAGCGACTTACCGTGGTGAGTGCAACAAACAGTTTGGTGTAGTTTAGTGTTTTTCTCAAAGTTTAAAGACAACCTAATTGGTATTGCAACTAACTAAATGTTAACATTACAAACCCTATTTTTGCTTAGTATCAATTCACCATGGTCAACTTGTTTGTCTCACTCCTCTCACCTGTAGGTAAGCTGGTTTGTCGGCCACTTAAGGTTATCGAAGGTGGTGAATCGGCTGAGTTGGACGTCAGGTAACCCGCAGCGTGGCTTCTTCATCATCTTTACGGTCTCAGCGTCCAAGGTTCCTGTCACCTTGAGGCCAAAGAACCTCTGCATCTCGCTGACTTTCCTGCTCCGCTGGCTGGGCCCCCGTCTGAACATTGGACCCATCTCCTCCGTCAGGTTAAAGAACTTCTTCAGGTACGTCTACAGAAAACACAGCAAGCATGATGTTATAATGATAGTACCATTTACTACAGTGTTATGAATATAACACATTCAACCTGACTGAGCCATATGAAGTTACATGAACACATCTGTTCCATCATAATATTTTCAGTTGTAAAACCCATAAAGACCTTCCTTCAAAAATATTTGACAAAAAGCATACCTCTGCAAGGGCTTCATCTTCTTCAGTAGGTGGCGATATTGGCAAAGCGTAAACCACTATTGCCAGGTTGACTAGTAGTAAGCACAGATTGAAAGTCTTCATGATGCTTCTTCCTTGAGAGCTTCTTGTTTGTGTGGTGTGTGGCCAGGGCTTGTCTTATATACGCTTAAAGCATGGGAAGTTGAGCAATGTCTCAGGTGAGTAATCACTGTCAAAACCCTCTCCATCAAACAAGAGGAAGGAAATCAAGGTGATGACAGATCACCAAATACATTTTCCACAACAAAGGAATTATGACAAAGAATTACAAAAACCCTGCCTTCATCTACTGTATTTACACATGGTCATATTTGTTATTTGTCATTGATCTTTATGGTAATCATTTTATATCCCAATGAAGTGTGTACTTTTTATCAATACATCTAACTGTTCATTATGTACTATCATTTGGAAGAAAAAATAACCTTAAAAATGTATTCAGACACAAAAATCAAATCAATAGTCAAATCAGCTAAATTATCAGACCTCAGGATAAGACCCCGATGCAGTTCAAAGTGACAAATGTTAATTTACGAAACAGGGGGCAGATAAACGACAGGTTTCAGTAATCCAGGGCAGAGTCCGTAAGGTACAGAATGGCAGGCAGGCTCAGGGTCAGGGCAGGCCGAATGGTCAAAAACCCGGGAGAACTAGAAAACAGGAACTAACAAGAGGAAACAGAAACTAACAATAATTCTGGTTGGCTTGACGAGACAAAACAAACTGGCAACAGACAGAGAACACAGGTATAAATGCACCGGGGATAACGGGGAAGATGGGTGACACCAGGAGGGGGGTGGAGACAAGCACAAAGACAGGTGAAACAGATCAGGGTGTGACAGTAGCCACCTGGTATCCTACCTGGGTGTATACCTGGTTGACCGGGGTGCCGACGGTGGAACTCAGCGATGATGCTTGGGTCCAGGATGTCCCTAGCTGGGACCCAGCACCTCTCCTTTGGGCCATAACCCTCTCAGTCAACCAGGTACTGGAATCCCCTGCCCCGCGGTCAAACCTTCAGGAGGCGCCTCACCGTGTATGCTAGTTGGCCGTCGATGAGACGGAGGAGAGGGGTGGGCCTGGAAACAGGCGACAAAGGGCTGTGAGACATAGGTTTAATCCTAGACACATGAAAAGTGGGATGTATACAGAGGGTATGGGGCAACAGAAGACGAACAGCAGAGAGGCTAAGAATCTTGGAGATGGGGAAGGGGACGAAAGTTTGCGAGACTCCACCCCGAGGGGCAGATCCCTAGTGAAAAGCCAGTGGCGGTCCGCCTGTCATCGATACCTGGAGGTGGACTTGAGAAGAGCCAACCGAGCTCTCTTCCAGGTCTGGAAACAGCGGCGGATGAACATCTGGGCAGAGGGTATGCCGACCTCTTCCTCTTGCTCCGTGAAGATCGGGGGCAGATATCCCAGGGAACACTCAAACGGCGAGAGACCAGTGACAGAGCAGGGGAGGGTGTTGCGGGCGCACTCAACCCACATGAGTTGCTGGCTTCAGGTGGTGGTTTTGGCGGAGACAAGGCAGCGATGAGTCATCTCCAGGTCCTGATTGGCTCGCTCCGACTGGCCGTTAGACAGGGGTGGAACCTGGAGGACACGTTGGCCGACGACCCAATGAGCGTGCAGAACGCCTTCCAGAACCGGGATGAGAACTGAGGACCCCAGTCAGAGACCATGTCCACCGGGAGTCCATGGATCAGGAAGACGTGCTGCACCATGAGCTGTCTCTTTGACAGAGGGTAGCTTGGGGAGAGGAATGGAACGGGCGGCCTTGGAAAACCGGTCCACTACTGTAAGGATGATGGTGTTGCCATCAGACGGGGGAAGACCAGCCACGAAGTCCAGAGATACGTGTGACCAAGGACGGTGAGGGACAGGAAGTGGTTGAAGGAGAACAGCCAGAGCTTGCCAAGGAGTTTTATTCTGCACACAGATTGTGCAGGCGGCAACGAACGCGGACACACGTCAGGGACCATGGTAGGCCACCAAAAGCATTGTCGCACGGGAGCCCGGGTGGCAGGTAAGCCTATAGAGTGGGCCCGCTCCAGGACCGAGGGGAGGATAGCGTCAGGGACAAACATCTGCCCCCCCACCCCGGGTCTGGCTGGGAACGCTGCGTCTCACGGACCTGAGTCTCTATTCCCCAGCTGAGTGCCGCCGCCAGACACGAGGTGGGGAGGATGGTCTCGTAGTCCGAGGGAGTAGCTGCGGGGCTATAGCAGCATGAAAGCGCATCCGGCTTGACATTCTTGGATTCCAAGCGGTAATAGAGGGAGAAGTTAAACTGGGTGAAAATCAGGAGCCACCTAGCTTGCCTGGAATTGAGACGCTTGGCGGTGCGGAGATATTCCAGGTTCTTGTGATCCGTCCACACAATGAAAGGATGTTCCGCCCACACCAACCAGTGCCTCCACTCCTCCAACGCCGTCTTCATCATGAGAAGCTCACAATTCCCCACATCGTAATTCCTCTCCATGGCATTAAGACGATGGGAGAAGAAGGCGCATGGATGCAGCTTGAGGTCCATGGAAGAACACTGGGAGAGGGCAGCCCCCGCGCCGACATCCGAGGCGTCAGCCTCCACCACAAACTGACGGGACGGGTCAGGATGAACTAATATGGGAGCTGTGGTGAAGCGGTGCTTGAGGTCCCGGAACGCTCGGTCAGCAGCTGGGGACCACATGCACGGAACCTTGGATGAGGTGAGTGATGACAGGGGGGAAGCCAGGGTGCTGTAACCCCAGATACAGCGGCAATAAAAATGGGCAAATCCCAGGAAGCGTTGCAGCTGCACTCTGGACGCACCTTTCCGGTATCCATCTGTACATTCCCAGCAGTGATGATTTAACTGAGGAAGGGGATGGTGAAACACACTTTTCCGCTTTCACAAAAATCTGGTTCTCCAGGAGGCGCTGGAGGACCTGTTAGATGTGGAGCACGTATTCTTGGGCTGAGTGGGAGAAAACGAGGATATCGTCGAGGTAGAAGAATACGAACCTGTTCAACAGGTCGCGGAGAACGTCATTAACCAGGGCCTGGAACACAGCTGGAGCGTTGGTTATACCAAATGGCATGGCTAGATATTCGTAGTGACTGCTGGCCGTGTTGAAGGCAGTCTTCCACTCGTCCCCTTCCCGTATCCGCACCAGGTGGTAGGCGTTCCGAAGGTCCAACTTGGAGAAAATGGTGGCCCCCTGGAGTGGCTCGAAGGCCGAGGATATGAGTGGTAGGGGGTTGCGGTTCTTAACCGGGATGTCATTGAGGCCCCGGTAGTCGATGCACGGGCACAGGGTTTTGTCCTTCTTCTCCACAAAGAAGAACCCTGCGCCGGTGGGGGAGGCAGAAGAACGGATACATCCTGCAGCTAGGGAGTCCTCGATGTAGGTCTCCATAGCCTTGGTCTCTGGACCCTACAGTGAATACATTTGTCCCTGGGGTGCTGTGGTGCCTGGGAGAAGGTCGATCCCGCAGTCATAGGGTCGGTGCGGAGGAAGCGAAGTGGCCCGGGCCTTACTGAAAACCTCCCGGAGGTCCTGGTACTCTGCGGGAATGGCGGAGAGGTCTGGGGCAACTTCAGAGAAGTGGAGGTGTTGTTTCCTACCTTCACCACCTGGGGGCGGCCCGTTAGGAAGTCCAGGACCCAGTTTCACAGGGTGGGGTTTAGACCCAGGGCCTAAAGCTTAATGTTGAGCTTGGAGGGTACTATGGTGTTGTAGGCTCAGCTATAGTCAATGAACAGCATTCTTACATAGGTATTCCTCTTGTCTAGATGGGATAGGTCAGTGTGCAGTGCAATGGCGATTGCATCATCTGTGGCTCTGTTGGGGCGGTATGTAAATTTAAGTGGGTCTAGGGTGTCAGGTAAGGTGGGTCCTTGGCAGCAGACCACATTGGTGGCACTGTGTTATCCTCAAAGCGGGTGAAGAAGATGTTTAGCTTGTCCCGGAGCAAGACGTCGGTGGCCGGGACGTGGCTGGTTTTCCCTTTGTAATCCGTGATTGTCTGTAGACCCTGCCACATACGTCTTGTGTCATTGAATTGCGACTCCACTTTGTCTCTGTACTGACGTTTTACGTGTTTGATTGCCTTACGGAGGGAATAATTGTATTTTACCATATTCCCAGTCACCTAGCCATGGTTAAATGCCGTGGTTCGCACTTTCAGTTTTGCGTGAATGCTGTCATCTATCCACGTTTTTGGTTTGGATAGGTTTTAATAGTCACAGTGGGAACAACATCCCCTATACACTTCCTGATAAACTCAGTCACCGTGTCCGTGTATACGTCAGTGTTATTCTCTGAGGCAACCCAGAACATATCCCAGTCCGTGTGATCAAAACATTATTGAAGCATGCATTCTGATTGGTCAGACCAGCGTTGAATAGCCCTTCGCGCGGGTACTCCCTGTTTGAGTTTCTGCCTATAAGAAGAGAGGTTGTCAGGAATTTTTAAAAACTGAGTGTAAATGTATTTGGCTAAGGTGTATGTAAACTTCCGACTTCAACGGTATTTAATAACACATAAAACGTTCTGGGCTAATAATGTAAGAAATACCACGCAAAAAAACTTTGTTCGGATCTAGAAGCAGAGCCGCCATGTCTGTCGGCGCCATCTTCTTTGTCTTTTGGCAATGCTAGGGACACCCAACAAAAAACACTCCCTGTTGCTTTTCTTTGGTGTAGCGTTGTTCTGTAACCTTTACACTGGGAGTCGGGAAGCAAGTTCAGGGAGTGTATTTAGTAAATACATTTACATTGAACAAAACAAGAATCACGGGTAGTGTACAGACATGAACTCTGGAATAGAAACAATAACACCTAGGAAAAGAACCTAAGGGAGTGACATATATAGGGAAGGTAATCAGGCAGGTGATGGAGTCCAGGTGAGTCTGATGAGGCGCTGGTGCACTTAACAATGGTGACAGGTGTGCGTAATAATGAGCAGCCTTGTGACTTCGAGTGCCGGAGAGCGAGTATACGTGACAGTCATTAATATGGTAAACATGCCATCATTATCAAGTAGTGTCACATCACATAATCATGCAACATCTTACATCAGAAGATCCTGTCAATTCAACCCAGGATTTCCAGGATTTCAAAACAAGCATTTAATCGCTGACAGCTGTCGGATTCTGTAAAAATACATTTCCCAGTCTATTTTATGAAAACCTGTGAATGTCGTAAGTTTCCTGTGATGTAAACCAATTTGTTGTGGTTTTCACCACAACAGAATGACACATCTATTTCATGCATATGACTATGTTCCTCTATTGAGTCCTCCCTAATTTGGACAACCGTCTCTGGGGTGAAGCCAGGTAGTGTAAGGCTTTGAGCAGAAGATAGATCAGCCTCTTTAGCGTGTTGTTGTCGTTAATTTATCCTGTACAGTCCAGCAACTCATATGCAGGCCCCGTGGCAGTGACATGTTTGCATTTGGGGTCATTTTTATACTCAACATACCCCTTGAAGAAGGAGATGAATTCTTTTGGAAATAAAAAAGGTAGTTTAGTATGTGGAGTGTGATGACATTCAAATCAGTCATAAGTCAAGTTCTATGGTTCTATGTTGTGTCTTTATTGGACATAACCACATTACCCACATTTGTTGAATCATTATATGTGACAATGTTAATGGGCAGATAAAGAGGAAGTCTCATGTGAGTCAAAGTGAAGTCAGTCTAAAGGGAGCCAGTCTTAAAGGAGTCAGTCTATGGCAGAGTCTTAGATAGGTCTAAGGAGTACCTCCAGCACTCATGCCCGGTGAAGAACACTGTGAGGCAGGCAATGCGAAAGTGAAGTACAGCATCTATAGCCTTCATCCTGGAGGGGAAGCCAAAGTCTGAGATGTTTATGGGGTAGACCTCGAGGAGATCTTGCTGATTCACTTTCCAGTACTGGGAGCATGAAAGATACAAAACGAATTACCATTCACTACGAAAAACAAACATGTCATGTGTTAATTCATCATATTATGCAGTACCAACATTCAACGCTCTTGTCAATTACTGTCACTCTCCTATTATTGAGTTGCAACAGCAGGATATTTATTGACACATCAAAGCATTTGTTATCGACCAGTTAATTTGATGCAAATTATTCCTGTGCAGTGCTACAGTACCTTTGAAAAACAGCATGTTGTTCATTTCAATGTTTTCATAGGCACCGTCCATGTAAGGAGGTACTGTATATCTGACCACAGGCTGGTGATCAGGGTGATGGCTGTCTCGTCAAAGTGAGGATACCTACGCCACATAAATCAGACATGACATAGCTTTGAGTTGTTATGGGGTGTCTGCCAGCACGGCAGTATCTATCAGCACCACAGTTAATTCTATCTCTGGGATGTCAACCAACATGTTATTTAAATTTACGCAATCTCCTCTGTCTTGCAATACTCATAAACATACCTGACCTTTTCTGAAGACAAGGTTTGGGAAGGTAACTTGTACCAAATTTGTGCATGTTGTGCAAATTCAAAATAACTTTAGTTTGCAAGTTTTGTGCTTTATTTTTTAGCAATCTCTATGACAAATTAAACTAAATTCTACTGCAGAATTAGAAGTTGGTGAATTAGAACCTTGCTTCAGATCAGTAATGGTAATTTATGAATGGTCTGGCAGTTTGACTGTAAGTCTGTAGTTGTGGTGGCTTTCAGTAAGTTCAGTTACAATAACTGTACACAGCTTCCCATTGTAGCCAAAGAAAAACATACTGAGGCAAAAATAGCCTTGTTTTAAGCTCAAATAAAAGTTAAATGGCAACTCCCCCACTTTTCAACCTCATATTCATTATCTCCAGTATCAAACCAGTGTCTATGTGAAAACAGTTCATTTCTACATTTTGTAGAAAGAAATATAACATTAAAAGGTTATACCTGATGACGTCATCAAAAGTTAAAACATTTTAAAAACAATCATTTTCAAACACTATGATATTTGTGGTGAGCAAGAAAATATCCTACCTGGTTTTGAAAATCCCAGTTTTTCTTCCTTTTAATCTTAACCAGTGATGTCACAGAAAAGCATTTTTTAGAACCTTCTTCTTATCTTTTTAACCACAGATCATAGAAACACGCTGTTTCCACATATGTACACTGGTTTGGTGCTGGAGATAATGAAAATGAGGTTGAAAAGTAGCAGAGTTACCCTTTAAGTAGAAGTCAAGTAGCGCAAGATGTAAAATAAGAAAATTGCAGCCATATGCTGTCTATACAAGACAATACTTGCTTTATTGGGCCATTTGCATAGATATTCTTTATGCTGCCGAGCAGTGCCCCTTGATCACTAAGGTGTAAAGTGCTTTGCTGAAGAGCACAACAGCGGTAGGTAGTTTACAGGATATACAAGCCCTTTCACTAACTCCCTGCACTTGAGGTAGTATCCAGTGCCTAAGCGCTCAGTGTGACATTCCAAACCAATATAAAATGGGACATGCAACCATCTTCACATGCAACCCACCCTCTGACAGTCAACATCTGCTTAGTCTGTCCAGCGCTTGATTATGCAGCTCCGGTGTGGCACCCAGGTCTCACAGCCCACAACGACTTGAAAAGATCAAAAGGCATTCAACCAAAATCATCATAGCCTCCACCGACACCTCCTACGAATCTGCATACAATGACCTGGGCTTGCAGTCCTTGGAGTCCCACCTCTGCAGATCCTTGCCCAGAAGCTTGCGAAATCCCAGGATTAAAGCAATGGCTGCCTCCTCAGATGAGAGGCCATGTCAGTGGCAGATCCACACGATCCAGTCACAAACCTTCCCCCTACTCAGACTGACAGATATTACAACAACCGTATGCCTTACTTTGTGAGACTGCTTAATGCTGCTTAACTGTAATATTGCATACCTTATTTCAAATGCCAGTAACTTCTAAAACAACAAAAAACATTATATTTACTTACGTAGGCCTACACTGTAAAACCATGACATGTTTATTTAACTAGGCAAGTCAGTTAACAACAAATTCTTATTTTACAATGACGGCCTACCCCGGCCAAACCCTAACAACGCTGGGCAAATTGTGCGCCGCCCTATGGGACTCCCAATCATGGCCGGTTGTGATACAGCCTGGAATCGAACCAGCATCTGTAATGACACCCCTAACACTGACATGCAGTGCCTTAGACTGCTGCACCACTCGGGAGAAAGAATAACCAGGCATCCTCTACTGACGGGATGAGGTCAATATCCTTCCAGGATACCTGGGCCAGGTCGATAAGAAAGGCCTCCTCGCTGAAGAGTTTTAGGGAGCGTTTGACTGTGATGAGGGGTGGTCATTTGACCGCGGACCCATTACGGACGCAGGCAATGAGGCAGTGATCGCTGAGATCCTAGTTGAAGACAGCAGAGGTGTATTTAGAGGGCAGGTTGGTCAGGATGATATCTATGAGGGTGCCCGAGTTTACGGATTTGGGGTTGTACCTGGTAGGTTCCATGATAATTTGGGTGAGATTGAGGGCATCTTGCTTAGATTGTAGAACGGCCGGGGTGTTAAGCATATCGCAGTTTAGGTCACCTAACAGTACAAACTCTGAAGATAAATGGAGGGCAATTAATTCACATATGGTGTCCAGGGTGCAGCTGGGGGCTGAGGGGGCTCTGTAACAAGCGGCAACAGTGAGAGACTTATTTCTGGAAAGGTGGATTTTTAAAAGTAGAAGCTCAAACTGTTTGGGCACAGACCTGGATAGCATGACAGAACTCTGCAGGCTGTCTCTGCAGTAGATTGCAACTCCACTCCCTTTGGCAGTTCTTTCTTGGCGGAAAATGTTATAGTTGGGGATGGAAATTTCAGAATTTTTGGTGGCCTTCCTAAGCCAAGATTCAGACATGGCTAGGACATCAGGGTTGGCGGGAGTGTGCTAAAGCAGTGAAAAAAACTAAGTTAGGGAGGAGGCTTCTGATATTAACATGCATGAAACCAAGGCTTTTACGGTTACAGAAGTCAACAAACGACTGCGCCTGGGGAATAGGAGTGGAACTGGGGGCTACAGGGCCTGGGTTAACCTCTACATCACCAGAGGAGGAGTAGGATAAGGGTACGGCTAAAGGCTATAAGAACTGGTCATCTAGTGCGTTGGGGACAGAGAATAAAAGGAGCAGATTTCTGCGTGTGGTAGAACAGATTCAAGAGATAATTTACAGACAAGGGCATGGTAGGATGTGAGTACAGTGGAGGTAAACCTATGCGTTGCGTGATGATAAGAGAGGTTTCGTCTCTGGAGGCATCAATTAACATAGGTGAGGTCTCCTCATGTGTGTGGGGTGGGGCGAAAGAGCTATCGAAGGCAATTTGAGCGGGACTGAGGGCTCTACAGTGAAATAAAGCAATAAAAACTAGCCAAGACAGCAGTAGACAAGGCATATTGACATTAGAGAGAGGTATAAAGCAATCACAGGTGTTGAGCAGGAGAGCTAAGACAACAATGGGTAAATGGCGAAGAAAGGGCAGAGCAGGTCAGTTCGATACATACAGGACCTGAGTTCGAGGCTGGGGCCGACAGGATAACAAAATGAGGTACCGTGTTATTGAAACAGTCCAGGAGGCATCAGCTGTGTAGCCAAGTGATCATAAGGTCAAAAGAGTAGCAATAGGTTAGACAGGGTGCTATACGGTATTCACTACTACACTGGGCGAGCATTCAGAAAAAGCTAACAGGCCGGGGCTAGTGGATGGTTCTGCGGCGATATCATAACAGAATAGCCTGTTGAGACCACATCAGGCGATCACGTCGGCAATCCAGTCATGATGGATCGGCGGGGCTCCATGCTGACATTAAAGTGTCCAGGCCCATTGGCAAAGGAGGTAATTGTAGCCCTAGAATTAGTTGGTATATGGGCCTAGCTCGAGGCTAGCTGGTGCTTACTTCAGGACAGAGGCGTTAGCTAACAGTAGCCACTCGTTTGCAGCTAGCTAGCAGCTAGCTAGAAGTAATGATCCAGTGTAATGATCCAGAGCGGCAGGAATCCGGTGATATGGTAGAGAGAAGCAGTCCGATATGCTCTGGGTTGATATCGCGCTGTGCAGACTGGCAGGTGATTGTCCGAGCTAAGGCTGGCTGATTCCGGGGAAAAATGGCGAGGAAAGCTAGCTGTGGCTAACAAAGACTAGTAGCTAGTTAGCTGGCTAGCTCCTGATGGAAGTTCCCGTTATAAGGAATAAAAATAGCAGATCCATACCACATTGGGTGAGGCAGGTTGCAGGAAAGTATATTTAGTTCGTAGATAGAAGTGAGATTAAGATATATACGAAAAAGACCGGCTATTTACAAGGGATAAGACAAAGACTGATATACACGTCCTACTGCGTCGCCATCTTGGAAACTATCATTAACTACACTATATATACAAAAGTATGGGACACCCCTTCAAATAAGTGGTTTCAGCTATTTCAGCCACACCCGTTGCTGAGAAGTGTATAAAATCAGGCACACAGCCATGCAATCTCCATAGACAAACATTGGTAGTAGAATGACCTTACTGAAGAGCACAGTGACTTTCAACGTGGCACCTTCATAGGATGCCACCTTTTCAACAAGTCAGTTCGTCAAATTTCTGCCCTTCTACAGTACAGCTGCCCCAGTCAACTGTAAGTGCTGTTATTGTGAAGTGGAAACGTCTAGGAGCAACAACAGCTCAGACACGAAGTGGAAGTTAACACAAGCTCACAGAACTGGACCACCGAGTGGAAAAGCACATAGCGTGTAAAAATTGACTGTCCCCGGTTGCAACACTCACAACCGAGTTCCAAACTGCCTATGAAAGCACAAGAACTGTTTGTCGGGATCTTCATGAAATTGGTTTCCATGGCCGAGTAGCCGGACATAACCGTAAGATCACCATGCGCAATGCCAGGCGCCAGCTGGAGTAGTGTAATGCTCGCCGCCATTGGAATCTGGAACAGTGGAAACGCATTCTCTGGAGTGATGAATCACGCTTCACCATCTGCCAGGAGAACGCTACCTGCTCGAATGCATAGTGTCAACTGTAAAGTTTGGTGGAGGAGGAATAATTGTCTGGGGCTGTACAATTCTGTGCTTCCAACTTTGTGGCAACAGTTTGGGGAAGGCCCTTTCCTGTTTCAGCATGACAATGTCCCTGTGCACATAGCGAGGTCCATACAGAAATGGTTTGTCGAGATCGTGTGGCATAACTTGACTGGCCTGCACAGAGCCCTGACCTCAACCCAGTCAAACACCTTTGGGTGGAACTGGAACACCGACTGCGAGCCAGGCCTAATCGCCCAACATCAGTGACCGACCTCACTAATGCTCTTGTGGCTGAATGGAAGCAAGTCCCCATAGCAATGATCCAACAACTAGAGGAAAGCCTTCCCAGAAGAGTGGAGGCTGTTATAGCAGCAAAGGATGGCCACCTCCATATTAATGCCCATGGTTATGGAATGAGATGTTCAACGAGCAGGTGTCCACATACTTTTGGTAATTTAGTGTATTTGAACAACCTATGAATCTTGGTATTCCAGACATGACTCAGTTCTTAATTGTTAAGCTCTCATTAAGTGACTCATACCTGTCTCACCCACGCTGCCCTATTTATATTTGAGTCATTTAGCAGACGCTCTTATCCAGAGCAACTTACGGTTAGATTAATTTCTCAAGGGCACATCGACAGATTTTTCACCTGGAACAGGCTAATACTAATGTCAACACTTGCTACAGTGGTCACTAACAGTAAGCCAGGCCTGGAGTTCCACCCTAGTACCCGTGCCCCCCTCTCTGGCCAGCAAAGCCCAGCCATTTTGTCTGTGAAGGGCTGGGTGTGTCTGCCTTGGGGTCTGAAGCCATAGTGAGGAGGATGTGGAGGGCCGTTATATCCTTTACCGGGCACCATCTTCTTCTGCTTGGGCACTGGAGGACGCCACAAAGGAGCAGCTGGGTAGATATCTGATATGTGTGGAGATTTTAGGGGAAGGTAGGGGGAGGACGGGTTTCCCTGAGGCCACTATACTCATCTGAGGAGGAACCGGAGTGGTAGTCAGAAGTCACCCTCCAGCGCTGGTCACCTTCTTAGTCACATCCTCATCACCAAAGAAACTGGCCACCTTGAAAGCATGGTTCTTCTCTCCATACATACAACACACTTCCCCTGAGCAGGCCATGGTTCTTGTACTGAACCCCACTCTCCTGGCAGGCCCGCAGCAGCTCTGGATCCTCCCTTTGCAACCTGTTCAGCCAAATACACCTGAAGTCCTTTGCTGGGGTTGTCAGGGTACCAATGCACCCTGAATTCTCCTGCAGGGCAACAGTCAACTGCTCCACAAACATGTCCACTTTCCACCTTGTTCAGTCTTTTCAGGAAAAACACCACTGCTGCAATCTCCTTTTCAAACATGTTTCACTGATGTGCTGGTCCAAATTTGTAATTGCTACTCATCAACATTTGGACAACTATAAATCAGCTCAGACTGATGCAACCCAAGCCAAGGGCTTGTGACCACTAAAACAAACTCATAGCTAGTTGTCTGTCTTGTGCAACTCATGCTGAATAATTTTGAAACAGGAAACGCTGGGTCTTATTCTTTGCTAATGGCCTTCATCATGCATGCATGATGAAATGTTGGCTTGGCCTTTGGCATGCGCTAAGCCTGCTCCAGTAACCCCTAAGGATACAAGTGGATCTGTGGCTATTCTGCAGGCTGTGACATAGCAGCCTACAGTAGCACCTGTGCACCTACCCAATGCCTGAAATGCTAAAAAGAGAGAAACCATGGTTTTATGGGGAGGCATCATCTGATGGAACAGTTCCAATGCCTCCCATCGAACAAGCCTCCCCTATAGATATGCACCTGCGCAAATGTCATTTTGTTCAGACAATACTGCACATTTTGTACGACATACAGTGTAATGAAGTAGATAGAAAACATAAGACTTTATAAAAAAAACAGACATAACTGAGCGAAGCAGCAGGCTTGAGCGAAATAAGCTTTTTGTGCTTTTGGAAAATTTCTGGGAACTTTTATTTAAGATAATGAAACTTGGGACCAACACATGTTGTGTTTATATTTTTGTACAGTTTACATAAGTTTCTGACCCTTCACCCTATTTAGGCACAAAATATGTTTATTGTCCCCCACGATGAAGGGGAGGGGACTTTGGATCTGTCTCCGTCCATTAGTACGTTAGTCACATGATATCTCAGAGAGTACTGACCTGATTTTGAGTAAACTTTAGTGAATTATGCGTCTTGCCATAGAGATCCGGCATTTACAAAATTACACTGATCGGCCCAAGGTGGGCGATATAGTGATTAACTAAAATTTGTTAGTCACGCGACATCTCAATTGGCACAAGGGGGTTGCTGCGTCATTCCTGAGGGACGACATGTTTAATGTTGCCGTGTTTAACCTTCAATTATCCAGGTCAGTCTGTTTCATTGAAATAACATCACTGTTGCAAGAGAGAACGGGGATGAATGTGAACCTTAGAACAAAAACAAGCAATACGTAGCAGAGACAGAGAATCATAATATGTAATTAATGTACTGCATGTCCCAGGCACACATACAGAGCTCTGCCCAGTGATACTACAGTCTCAGAGCAGGGAGTGTTTATAACACAGGAAGAATGGCTCAGGGACTTCAGATTGATTACCATTACAAAAACTTCACTAGGGTTTTTATTTTTAAACCTAATTTCCACACAGTTGTACACCTTCTACAGTACATGCATTGGTATTTGCTCAACTAAATACAGGGACAAAACTGAGATGCACAAGATACATGATCACATTTAACTGAAATCAATACTTGTATTTTGTGGTTTTGTCTTGTGTTTATTTGCATTTAATTAATAGTTTTCACTATCTAATGTGTTAGATCATTCTAATCTTGTATTCTCTCAGCCCAAGAAGAATGTTCTCAGTCATTGAACCCAGAAACTCTTTTGATTGCAAAAGGCCCATAGATTTCACAAAGCTACGAGTAATAATAATAATAATATATTTATTTTATATAGCACTTTTCATTATAAAACAATCTCAAAGATGCTTAAAAAAAAATAAACAATCACATGTAGTTCTTGGGCTGGACAATAGTCTTCGGCAGAGTGTTAATCTGATAAAATCCCTATCTGAAAACAAAAAATCTACTGTAATTATTGAGGCAGGAAATACACACATTTCCTAAAAACACTAGAGAACCTGCTGGGAAAATGGGATAGTGATTGTGTGTGTTTAGTGTTGAACAGCTTGTTGATTCGATGAGAAGGAGCTGGGGCAGATTAGCTATGTTGTAATTCTTTGGTGGAACAGATTTGTTCTGACTTGCCTCTAGAGTCTAAACTGTAAACACTTCCATATCTGTTCTGTGAACCTTTTTTAATGAGATTTGTAGTAGAAAATAATAATTACACTTCATATATTTTTTGTCACCCAGTGCATTTTTCAGACTTGTCTGATCAGACTCTAACGGCATGGTGACTCAAAGGAAAGACTAATTGTAATGTTTTTGGGGAGATTAATCCTTGCATTAAGTGTTTGACTCTTGGATAACACATACTCCTGACCAACACACACAGTTTGTTTGCCTTGGTCATTAGTGCCTTCCATGCTCTGTGGGAATTCCACATCACTTTGCAGTTTCATGTCAACACAACAGCCAGACATCATTATACTCCTACATACTCACATGACAGTGAGTCAATACTGCCTAGCTTATGTACTACACATTTTACAAGTGAGACAAAGAGGAGAGAAGGGGCAATTATGTAATACGTCTTTCAGTAAAGCTTTCAAACAATCAAAAACAACCTTCTACAATCTTCCCCTTACAAATTGATATTTTGGCTTGGGGCTATTAGCTCTTACTCCTCAAACACTTTGATTGAACGTAGTACTTTACAGTACATCTTGAATGTTGTTCACTTTCAGTATGTAGTACATTGGACTTCGGCATGTCATTCAGGTAAATATCCTGTCATAGGTCATTCAAGGTAAATATCCTGTCTCTTTATTGGCAGTAAACCAAGAGTGAAGTAGCTCACTACTACCATCTGACACACCTCAAAAGTGCATGACCCAACACCTGTATCTCTGACTAGTTATGATTATGCTCCATTATGATAAGATATATAAAACTGGTGGCAGACATGGTATCAAAACCATGAATCATTCATGGGTGTTTCTTTAGTGATCAGTATTTTTCCACTGTATTCATCACTAAACAAGCATAGCATGCTACTGTAGAAGCGTTGGGTGTGTTGTAAACCTGAGATGTATTTCTGTTAACACTGCCACCCTGAGTTTAGATTATGAATAACATAACTCTGAGCATCACTTGGTAAAGGTTTTGACATTTACCAACTGAACAAACTAAATATACAATAGACAATTGTGATTCTGTCATCCAGAATCATCAGATTGAGTATTTATGTAAAACTACAGTAGGTTCTGGCTATCGATTACATAACAGATTACATAAAACAAAAGACATATGTTAATTTATTATGTAGCTATAATGGTAGATTGGAACATATCATTTAATCAGACAAGACAGGTTGAGAATGATTATTACATTGCCTATCGCATCATCCAAAAAAAGCTATTTCCACTGGCTTTATCACTTTATCACAGTAGACAAGTGTTCCTAAAACACATAGGTGATTTTATTTAAGCAGTTTAGATTGATCGTGAACATCAAGGTCACTTGAAACAAGGCGCCCTTATCAGTAATAACCGTCCACCTTCCAACTTTTACAAGCAGTGATTTAAGGTCATTAAATACATTGTAATTTCTAAATGACTACTTATCTCTCCTTCATATGGTGCTGCTGAACATATAAACATTACTGTAACCTAATCTGAGGTTTGAGAACAAAAACCATGCGAATGTAACCCTAATTAAAACAGCGATATGCATGTGTCACAATATCTGAGCATGTAGCAGTTCAGGTACTCCATAAGGTTCATGGGTTCTTGTATCACACTCTGTATCCACTTCATATATGTGTTATTCCATTACTTAAGAGACACATACAGTATATTATTCCCATACATAAGTACATTACATTTTCACATTTGAAGATCAAAGTCACATGAAGTTTCACATAGCCACATCCCCAAAATGCTGCATTGTAAGCTACAGTATTTCCCCAATATGTTTACATTTGTGACCCGTAAGAGTTAAACAAATAAAACTGGAGGGTGTTTAGCAGGCAAACCTTCACAGGACAGGTTCCTTTGGCAAATGAACATAACCTGAAACTGAAATATGGCAATCCATGCCATCTAGTGGCCATTAGAAAAGATATGCATGAACTGAGCGGTACAGTAGATACTAACAGGTTCAAAATTGTCATCCTTCAGGCAAATGTGTGTGGGATAATACGGGACAATGATAATAATTTAAATATTGCAGACATGCAGATTCCTGTATTCATTGCTAAGACAAAGTATAGATATCAATTGACAAATCCATGAAAAAACTAACCACTCCAAATTATTTAGTCAGGGTCAGTGGTCAGTCAAAACACTATTTTCTCATCCCTCATTCCTTGTTTTGACAGCAACACCAAAGCTTGTGCAGATATACACTACCATTCAAAAGTTTGGGGTCACTTGGAAATGTCCTTGTTTTTGAAAGAAAAGCAAAAAAAATGTGTAGATTAAAATAACATCAAATTGATCAGAAATAGTGTATTCTGTGTAGTTCCTCTGTCCTCTGTCCAGTGTCTGTGTTCCTTTGCCCATCTTAATCTTTTCTTTTTATTGGCCAGTCTGAGATATGGCTTTTTCTTTGCAACTCTGCCTAGAAGGCCAGCATCCCGGACAATGGTCAGGATGTGACAACGTGTGGTTTTCGAGCCACTTCTGATACCATGTTTCAGTTTGATATGTTGGATAAAGGAATAAAGGGAGACACCAATGTCAAGTTCAATAGCCTTGTTCATGCATTGTACAAATCCCTGTTGACGTTGAGATTGGTGTTTTGTGGGTACTATTTAATGAAGCTACCAGTTGAGGACTTGTGAGGCGTCTGTTTCTCAAACTAGACACTCTAATGTACTTGTCCTCTTGCTCAGTTGTGCACTGGGGCCTCCCATTACTCTTTCTATTCTGGTTAGAGCCAGTTTGCACTGTTCTGTGAAGGGAGTAGTACACAGCGTTGTACGAGATCTTCAGTTTCTTGGCAATTTCTCACATGGAATAGCCTTCATTTCTCAGCACAAGAATAGACTGACGAGTTTCAGAAGAAAGTTCTTTGTTTCTGGCCATTTTGAGCCTGTAATCGAACCCAGAAATCCTGATGCTCCAGACACTCAACTAGTCTAAAGAAGGCCAGTTTATTGCTTCTTTAATCACCACAACAGTTTTCAGCTCTGCAACATAATTGCAAAAGGGTTTTCTAATGATCAATTAGCCTTTTTAAAATTATTAACTTGGATTAGCTAACACAACGTGCCATTGGAACAAAGGATCGATGGTTGCTGATAATAGGCCTCTGTATGCCTATGTAGATATTCCATAAAAAATCTGCTGTTTCCAGCTTCAATAGTCATTTACAACATTAACAATGTCTACACTGTATTTCTGATCAATTTGATGTTATTTTAATGGACAAAAAATGTGCTTTTCTTTCAAAAACAAGGACATTTCTAAGTGACCCCAAACTTTTGAACGATAGTGTATGTATTTTAGGTAAGCCTTTATGATATTTTGCATTGGGAATTTTTTTTGTAATAGTACACATGGAAATAATGACCCTGTGGAATTCCCACTATGATATAAATGGTACTTCATTTTGTGCAGTGGAACAATCCTTAGATTAAATTGTTTCATATCCCTTTGATTTGTTAATAATATTAAAGTAAATCATCAAAAACACAATCTCAGAGCAACTTCAGATTTTGCAATGCAGATCCACACTTGGCATACATCAAATATATGCAATTGAAGTCAGAGTTTTCTTGTGTGACCAATCCCTTGCAGAGGAAAGAAATGGACAAGATAATTGATATTAAACCTTTTCCTGTGTCTGTTTCAGTCCCGTCTGTGACCAACACACTGCATCATCTAGACCAGATTCCCTCAGAGGAGGATGGATGGGTAACAAACAGTTCCCTGGTCTAAACACAACCATGACATACAGCCTGATGTTATTATGGTTTGTGAATATGCTAAGGTGTTATATTGAATGTTATAATAGATACACTAGTATGATTTATATATATATATTCTTTTTTTTGCGGTATCCATATTCCAGGAAATATGTTCGAGTAAATTTAAACAGAATGTCACTATAACATCACCACCAAAATCTAATAATCTACTATATTGTGATAGACGAAAGAGAAAAATCATATAATTCCATGTAAACTCTCAATGCTATACTGTACTTGGCAAATCGTCACAGTGCAGAACCAAAGGGTCCCTGGAGTGGTAGGTTGGGGTGTAGCCTGCCTGCCCTCTGGTAGTGGGGTGCATATATCCCATAGACAGCAGAGGGGGGTTGGCAGACTGGCAGGTCAGGTCTCTGTGCTGATGCCTGTTGAATGGCAGTCACCATCCTTCATGGTCCCCAGTCACTCAGCTAGTCTTTTGTGCCTCAATGTGCAACATGGGCCACACTCCACATAGGAACTGATTGAACACATTGTAGACCAGTGTTAAGTTAGTGTTGGTATTGTGGTGCCATATACACAAGCATAGGACTGGGATGTGTTGAAGAACTGGGAGGAGAGAACGCTTACCTTTACTTTTGGTCTGTGTTTGAGAAAGGTTGACCTTATCTGGAGGCTACGTGACAACAGAACATTTTAGATTTTGTTTGTGAAACATTGTTGTAAGAATCATCTAATCAGTCATTACACTTAAATCATAAACTACGCAAGATACCAGTCAATTTTTCATCCAACAATGACGATGTTCTTGAAGCAGCATAAATCAATTTAAGTGGGAACAAATACAAAGAGCAGATCCTATATAAAGCCTATAGATCTATTCATGGCTTACCTGAAGAGTATGTGTAGGTAGGAGCCCAGGCCTGTGAGGATGTGCCACCAGGCATGGAACTGTGTCACCGCCCCAACAACAGGGGGCAGTCTCTGTCTGGTGGATCTAAAAGGAGAGTGGCGAGCAGAGAGAGAGTTTTACATTTTGATTCTGTCTACAAATGGATGTTCATATTCTGTTGGCAGAATTTGTCATTTGGTTGTACATTTACCTGAGTGAGTCACAGGCCAGATTATCAATGTTCCACAACAGGAACCCCAGCAAAAAGACACTCAGGGAGATGTAGCACACAGGTTTGAGCCAGGGGTACACCCTGCAATGGAAACACATGGAGTCAGATGAGATGTATAAACACTGTTATAACTTTAGTTTCTGAAAATGTCATCCAGAATCACAAATATCAGGATACCAGCATCGTCCAGTGAGTGAGTGGCTATTAAACAATTGATATACATTGTAAGGATAATAAATGTACTCTTGACCTCTTAGTTAATTTCCCAAACTACTGGGCCACATTTCTGCTGCCACACTGCCACTTACCATGTAACTATGAAGATAGAGCGCATCACCAAGCATGCTACAAGTGCGCCATACATGACCTGAGGGGTGAGGACACACAAAGAACACACTTTGAAAAGCAACCAAATCTAGACCTGTCATATTTTACAGTAGCCTAAACCTGGTGTTTTCAGAACAGAGGTGAAATGAAGTGTGAGGTGTATAATGCACGTTTTCACCAGTCTGCTCAACACTAAGGACCTTGATAGACAACACTACTGTACAGCATGTACATGTTCCAACCACAAGGTTGTGCTAAATCCATGCTCAAATAAAGACTGCTATTTTGTGACAGTTAATGAAACATATAAATGGTCACAGTTGTTGTATTGTATCTAAATGGGTACACTGTAGCAAATCAAATACTTGCATCAGTTTGGTAAGAATCCGTTTAAATAATATGCTGACATATGCTGATATAGAGCTCATGACCACCTGCCATCTAACTGTCTCCAAGGACCACAATGGATAAACAACTTCTTTGGGCTTTAATGTGTTTTTATCCTCTATCATTTTTAATGTATGTAATGTTGTCTCCGGCTGGAGCAGCCTACTTCTTTTAAATATCTAATAAATCAATTCCATGTCCGCTAAAACTGCATGTTTATGGCTAAATGTGTGCCACCATGGAGCGGTGGGGTTTAGTAAGCAGAGAGGGCTCTAAAGTGTAAACAAAGGTTGCTTTGTCACTTTGTTTCTGTTGTTGTGGAGCAACACAGACGCTTCTCTAGACTCTCAATATCCACAGCCTCACTGACTATTGTGAGGTATGCTAGAGAGGAGTTTATAATACAACTTTAACCTGGAGTTTTAAGATCAGACTGAGCCATAGTCAAAAGGTGTTCTGCGACATTGTCAATAGCCCAAAGTGACAATGCTGCAAAATATTACATTCCTGAACAGAGACATTTGAACGGACATGCCACAATAGCAATCTAACTGGATCTAACAGGACCTCATGTCCGGCTGTTTCCACAGTTAGCCAGGGGCAATATGTACTAATGAAACAGTAAACTCTAAAAGCAAACAAAGAGCATGCTCACTGAAGAGTGAAAATGTACTCTCTTTCTTACCTGGTGAAAGACTGGCTCTTTCCATTGTAAGTACACCTGGGAAAAAGAGAATTGAGATAGTGACATTAATCATTGACATATAGTCATGGAATGAAAAGGGACAAAACAGTTATGTGGGAAATATAAGACACTCACCACACTGACTGAGACACTGAAGATGAATAGCAACATGATAGGGAATACACCCAGAGTGTTTTGTTGCTTGAAGCATTCATATCTGCAACAGAAAAAATGAATTAATTTCTCATTCCTCTAATAAAACACATATTTGTAATTATAGACATACAGTATACAGTAAGGCTTTTGAGAGGGATGGAGAGAAAGATGATGAAAGATGACCCAGTTAAAATGGGGGAAGTGCAAGTGGCACTGAATCAATAGACATCAGCTCTGTTACATGTCATCTATAGCCATGAAAAATGTGTGTTTTCTTGGGATAAATCAATTGTAGGATTGGATTAACTTTTCATTGATCACATGTATACTGCCCTCAAATTACTTTCAGTGGGCTTTGGGCCTGGGCTGCTCAATGGCAATGGCACTGTGAAAGTTGGAGTGTAAATTCATTATGTTGGGTACTTACAGACAGTAGACAAAGACACAGGTGCTGTAGATCATTGGCAGCTCGTCCAGCAACTGTGGGGGACAGACAGCAGAGACACAGATAGTGATGTATAATGGGATGGTCGGCGCAAACCTTACTTATAAGGAGAGTTGAAAAACAGTTTTATGAACATTCTGCAGGAAACGATGAGGTGACATTTTGTATGTCCTTAACAGCTGAAAAAGTCCATGCAATTATGAGAACACAGTGATTTATGGTGGATGCATACAGTATGCTGACAAATCATGATTTATTTTTAGATACTAAAAGTCAGCTCACCTGCATCTCATATTGCAGTGTCATATGGAAGCACCAGGAACCAATGCCAACAGCTGGAACAAAAGAAGAGATCACATCAAACAACCAGCAAGAGGCATAGACATTCAAACCCATCTTTCAAATAAAGATAAGCATCTTGATAATGCAATTTCAGTCTAAAAAAACTCTCACTTTAAAAGACATTAGGAACAAGACTAACTTTTCCAAATCCTTGTGACTGTAAGGTTATACTATAGGTTATATGGGTCAAAGACGAGACGTGTAAATTTGGTGTCCGAAGGCCATTCATTTAAGATAAAAAGATAAATCTGTATGAATATTATATTAAATCACTCAACTGTTACTCTTCTTTTGACCCAGAAATATTTGTTTAGCAAACTATTCAATTAAGTTATTGAGCTCTAAAGCGTCAAAATGTCCCGCAGTGTAACTGTTCAGGTTAAGATTCTAATGACAAAAGTGTTTTTAAAATGTAGAAATTCATCCTAAAAATATAAATGAACACCCATGGCATTATTGTGTTAGTGTTTGCAACAATAACTCAGCATAAAAAGAAACGTCCCTTTTTCAGGACCCTGTCTTTCAAAGATAATTCGTAAAAATCCAAATAACTTCACAGATCTTCAATGTAAAGGGTTTAAACACTGTTTCCCATGCTTGTTCAATGAACCATAAACAATTCATGAACATGCACCTGTGGAACGGTCATTAAGACACTAACAGCTTACAGACGATGGGCAATTAAAGTCACTTAGGACACTAAAGAGGCCTTTCTACTGACTCTGAAAAACACCAAAAGAAAGATGCCTAGGGTCCCTGCTCATCTGCGTGAACGTGCCTTATAGGCTGACCACGACGCGAGCGTTGCAAAATATATTTAGAAATCTATGTTATTCAATTATTGCACCCACACTGCTCTCGCGTGCCAACGAGCGTCTGCGTTGCCATGGGCTAAAATAGAAATCAGTTCTATTTCTGACACAGATCGCGCTGCAAGTCCTGCATCTCCCATCTCCTCATTGGTTTGTAGAAGCAGGTACCCACGTGCCATCTCCTCATTGGTTATACCCACGTGGGTGACTGAAGACGAACGAGGTCAGTGGCGGTAATGCACCTAATTTATGAAAGTTGCCAATCGCAATATAACGTCAAGAAGAAAAGAAAAGGCCTGGAAGGAAGAGAGATGACTAGAAACGATTCGGTTGACCGTTTTATGTATGGATTAATTGTCGGAGTAGAGGACCTTGGGCATATCAGGTAAAATAACTCAATGTTTATATCCCAGGACAAATTAGCTAGCAACAGCTAGCTAGCTAAATAGGACAAATTAGCTAGCAAGTGCAAGCTAGCTAGCTAAATTGCCATAAATGTTTAATGCTTTTTGACCTGTCCCCAAATTAATGTAATTGGTTCAGAGTTTGTTTTGATATTTTAACCTGCGTGTCGTGATCACGTTTGGTGTGGGGGGACAAAATAAATGTATGCACGATGGCGCCTAAGACAGGGAGACAGGACGGACAGCTGATTGTCCTCGCAGTGGCAGACCTCGTGTAACAACACCTGCACAGGATCGGTACATCCGAACATCACACCTGCGGGCCAGATACAGGATGGCAACAACAACTGCCCGAGTTACACCGGGAACGCACAATCCCTCCATCAATGCCCAGACTGTCCGCAATAGGCTGAGAGAGGCTGGACTGAGGGCTTGTAGGCCTGTTGTAAGGCAGGTCCTCACCAGACATCACCGGCAGCAACGTCGCTTATGGGCACAAACCCACCGTCACTGGACCAGACAGGACTGGCAAAAAGTGCTCTTCACTGACGAGTCGCGATTTTGTCTCACCAGGGGTGATGGTCGGAGAGGTTAACTAAATATAGCGAGGTTAACTAAATATGCAGGTTTAAAAATATATACTTGTGTATTGATTTTAAGAAAGGCATTGATGTTTATGGTTGGAGCAACGTGTACCTAAGCGATTATATGCAACGCAGGACAGGCTAGATAAACTAGTAATATCATCAATGATGTGTAGTTAACTAGTGATTATGATTGATTGATTGTTTTTTATAAGATAAGTTTAATGCTAGCTAGCAACTTACCTTGGCTTCTTACTGCATTCGCGTAACAGGCAGGCTCCTCGTGGAGTGCAATGTAAAGCAGGTGGTTAGAGTGTTGGACTAGTTAACCATAAGGTTGCCAGATTGAATCCCTGAGCTGACAAGGTAAAAATCTGTCGTTCTGCCCCTGAACAAGGCAGTTAACCCACCGTTCCCAGGCCGTCATTGAAAATAAGAATGTGTTCTTAACTGACTTGCCTAGTTAAATAAAGGTCAAAAAAAGAAGAAGAAAAAAATAATCGGCGTCCAAAAATACCGATTTCCGATTCTTATGAAAACTTGAAATCGGCCCTAATTAATCGGCCATTCCGATTAATCGGTCGACCTCTAGTCTTTGACCCATATATGTATTATCAGATATGAGTAAATCATGCTAATAATTCCAGATGCCTATGGAACACTTAAAACTGGAGGCAAAAGAAACCTGTTTAGGCAAGGGGCTGGCTAGCGGAGTAGAACACTTGAAAAAGAAAAGGAGAGCCGTACACTAGGAGCTCAGATGAAATAATTTAACAACCAACGTCTCGACAGACAAGCTGTCTTCATCAGGGTACAATGACAAACACTGCGGGTCACTAGTTTATATAGTTTCAAAGGACACACAGGTGTCTGTAACTGTGGCTTGATTTCATTGGATAATTTACAGATATAAATAGAACATATAAAAAGCATGAATGGATAACATACGATCATAGATACAAATAGGTTACATAGGCCTACAAATTGTAAATGTTTGTAGGCCTATGTAGGGAAATTTGATCTACGATTGTATGTTATCCGTTCATGCTTTTTATATGTTCTATTTATATCTGTAAATTAACCAATGAAATCAAGCCACACCCGGCCATGATTACATACAGACACCTGTAATTATACCCTGATGAAACATTGGTTATTAAATTATTGCAACTGAGATCCTAGTGTGTGCGGCTTTCCTTGTCTATGGAACACTTACCTGCCAGTCCAAGGAAGGAGTAGACGTAGCGGAACTCAAGGCCGTCTTTATACGTCTGGATGGCACCGTAGATAGGAGGCAGGATCATAATCAGGTTACTGACAGTGTTCCCTGTACAACAAGATAACAGACAGAGCAACTGTCAGCGGAAGACAATACAACATGTACTGTATGACAGCAAACAACAAACACAGTCATTTGGTGTATATGAGTAGTGTCTCTTAGCAGACAGAAAACAAGGTTTTAGAGAAAGAATCGTGTTTACATTCTGTAAGCAAGATTTAGACTGGTAAAATTTGTTTAATTTAGTCATTCATTTGAAGATTTCACCACACCCAGTGATGGTTAGTGATCAAGTTAGGAATTGAACATATAGACTGATGGGAAATGACATGCTAATGATTAGAATGGTGCTTAATGGGGCTTATACAGCATGCAAGAGGTAAAACACTAAAAGAGCTCCCTGGCTAACTCAGTTCTTTGTTCCTCCTGCATCCAGAGTTTGAAGCCTAGTCTCGGAAATCTCAGACGTGGCGCATTGTTTACATTGAGGGGGGCAACCCGTCTGCCAACACTCTTAGAAAAAAAGAGTTCGAAAAGAGTTCTTCGGCTGTCCCCATAGGATAACCCTTTTTGGTTTCAGGTAGAACTCTTTTGGGTTCCATGTAGAACGCTCTGGGAAAGGGTTCTACATGGAACCCAATAAGTTTCTACCTGGAACCAAACAGGATCTTCAAAGGGTTATCCTATGGGGACAGCAAAATAACCATTTTAGGTTCTGGATAGCACCTTTAACTTGTTGGGGCTAGGGGGCAGTATTTGCACGGCCGGATGAAAAACGTACCCGATTTAAACTGGTTACTACTCTTGCCCAGAAACGAGAATATGCATATAATTAGTAGATTTGGATAGAAAACACTCTAAAGTTTCTAAAACTGTTTGAATGGTGTCTGTGAGTATAACAGAACTCATATGGCAGGCCAAAACCTGAGAAGATTCCATACAGGAAGTGCCCTGTCTGACAATTTGTTGTCCTTCAGTTGCATCTCTATCGAAAATACAGCATCTCTGCTGTAACGTGACATTTTCTAAGGCTTCCATTGGCTCTCAGAAGGCGCCAGAAAGTGTAATGGGGTGTCTGCTGTCTCTGGGCGAAGAACAGCAGGAGAATTTGTGAGTGGTCAGCCTGGGAACAGTGACACTGTAGTGCACGTTCATTAGAATTCTCCATTTTGTTCTTTCAGCCTTTGAATGAATACAACGTCGCCCGGTTGGAATATTATCGCTATTTTACGAGAAAAATAGCATAAAAATTGATTTTAAACAGCGTTTGACATGCTTGGAAGTATGGAAATGGAATATTTTGACATTTTTTGTCACGAAATGCGCTCGCGCGTCACCCTTCGGATAGTGACCTGAATGCACGAACAAAACGGAGGTATTTCGATATAACTATGGATTATTTGGAACCAAAACAACATTTGTTGTTGAAGTAGAAGTCCTGGGAGTGCATTCTGACGAAGAACAGCAAAGGTAATCCAATTTTTTTTACTGAGTTTGGTGAGGGCCAAACTTGGTGGGTGTCAAAATAGCTAGCCGTGATGGCCGGGCTATGTACTCAGAATATTGCAAAATGTGCTTTCGCCGAAAAGCTATTTTAAAATCTGACACCGCGATTGCATATAGGAGTTCTGTATCTATAATTCTTAAAATAATTATGTATTTTGTGAACATTAATCATGAGTAATTTAGTAAATTCACCGGAAGTTTGCAGTGGGTATGCTAGTTCTGAACATCACATGCTAATGTAAAAAGCTGGTTTTTGATATAAATATGAACTTGATTGAACAAAACATGCATGTATTGTATAACATAATGTCCTAGGAGTGTCATCTGATGAAGATCATCAAAGGTTAGTGCTGCATTTAGCTGTGGTTTTGGTTTTTGTGACATATATGCTTGCTTTGAAAATGGCTGTGTGATTATTTTTGGCAGGGTACTCTCCTGACATAATCTAATGTTTTGCTTTCGCTGTAAAGCCTTTTTGAAATCGGACAATGTGGTTAGATTAACGAAAGTCTTGTCTTTAAAATGGTGTAAAATAGTCATATGTTTGAGAAATTGAAGTAATAGCATTTGTGAGGTATTTGTATTTCGCGCCACGCGATTCCACTGGCTGCTCACCAAACTCAGAATTACTATTAGAAAAATTGGATTACCTTTGCTGTTCTTTGTCAGAATGCACTCCCAGGACTTCTACTTCAACAACAAATGTTGTTTTGGTTCCAAATAATCCATAGTTATATCCAAATACCTCCGTTTTGTTTGTGCGTTCAGGTCACTATCCGAAGGGTGACGCGCGAGCGCATTTCGTGACAAAAACTGACAAAATATTCCATTACCGTACTTCGAAGCATGTCAAACGCTGTTTAAAATCAATTTTTATGCTATTTTTCTTGTAAAATAGCGATAATATTCCAACCGGGCGACGTTGTATTCATTCAAAGGCTGAAAGAATTTTTTTTAGAATTCTCATAAATGCGCATCTCCAGTGTCACTGTTCCCAGGCTGACCACTCACAAATTCTCCTGCTGTTCTTCGCCCAGAGACAGCAGACACCCCATTACACTTTCTGGCGCCTTCTGAGAGCCAATGGAAGCCTTAGAAAATGTCACGTTACAGCAGAGATGCTGTATTTTCGATAAAGATGCAACTGAAGGACAACAAATTGTCAGACAGGGCACTTCCTGTATGGAATCTTCTCAGGTTTTGGTGTGCCATATGAGTTCTGTTATACTCACAGACACCATTCAAACAGTTTTAGAAACTTTAGAGTGTTTTCTATACAAATCAACTAATTATATGCATATTCTCGTTTCTGGGCAAGAGTAGTAACCAGTTTAAATCGGGTACGTTTTTTATCCGGCCGTGCAAATACTGCCCCCTAGCCCCAACAGGTTAACAAACAATAGTTTTGGCAAGTCGGTTAGGACATCTACTTTGTGCATGACACAAGTAATTTTTCCAACTATTGTTTACAGACAGATTATTTCACTTATAATTCACTGTATCACAATTCCAGTGGGTCAGAAGTTTACATACACTAAGTTGACTGTCCCTTTAAACAGCTTGGAAAATTCCAGAAAATGATATAATGGCTTTAGAAGTTTCTGATAGGCTCATTGACATCATTTGAGACAATTGGAGGTGTACCTGTGGATGTATTTCAAGGCCTACCTTCAAACTCAGTACCCTTTTTGCTTGACATCATGGGAAAATCTAAAGAAATCAGCCAAAACCTCAGAAAAAATTTGTAGATTTTTGTAGACCCCCACAATTGTAGACCTCTACAAGCCTGGTTCATCCTTGGGAGCAATTTCCAAACGCCTGAAGGTACCACGTTCTTCTGTACAAACAATAGTACCCAAGTATAAACACCATACCATGCAGAAGTCATATCGCTAAAGGAGACGCGTTCTGTCTGCTAGAGATGAACGTACTTTGGTGTGAAAAGTGCAAATCAATCCAAGAACAACTGCAAAGGACCTTGTGAAGATGCTGGAGGAAACAGGTACAAAATTATCTATATCCACAGTAAAACGAGTCCTATATCGTCATAACCTGAAAGGCCGCTCAGCAAGGAAGAAGCCACTGCTCCAAAACCGCCATAAAAAAGCCAGATTACGGTTTGCAGCTGCACATGGGGACAAAGGTCGTACTTTTTGGACAAATGTCCTATGGTCTGATGAAACAAAAATATAACTGTTTGGCCATAATGACCATCGTTATGTTTGGAGGAAAAAGGGGGAGGCTTGCAAGCTGAAGAACACCATCCCAACCGTGAAGCGCGGGGGTGGCAGCATCATGTTGTGGGTGTGCTTTGCTGCAGGAGGGACTGGTGCACTTCACAAAATAGATGGCATCATGAGGTGGGAAAATTATGTGGCTATATTGAAGCAACATCTCAAGACGTCAGTCAGGAAGTTATAGCTTGGTCGCAAATGGGTCTTCCAAATGGACAATAACCCCAAGCATACTTCCAAAGTTGTGGCAAAATGGCTTAAGGACAACAAAGGCATTGTATTGGAGTGGCCATCACAAAGCCCTGACCTCAATCCTATAGAAAATGTGTGGGCAGAACTGAAAAAGCGTGTGCGAGCAAGGAGGCCTACAAACCTGACCCAGTTACACCAGCTCTGTCAGGAGGAATGGGCCAAAATTCACCCAACTTATTGTGGGAAGCTTGTGGAAGGCTACCTGAAACGTTTGACCCAAGATAAACAATTTAAAGGCAGTGCTACCAAATACTAATTGAGTGTATGTAAACTTCTGACCCACTGGGAATGTGATGAAAGAAATAAAAGCTGAAATAAATCATTTTCTACTATTATTCTGACATTTCACATTCTTAAAATAAAGTGGTGATCCTAACTGACCTAAGACAGGGAATTTTTACTAGGATTAAATGTCAGGAATTGTGAAAAACTGAGTTTAAATGTATTTGGCTAAGGTGTATGTAAACTTCTGACTTCAACTGTAGGTTGGATGTCTGTTGTACATTATTTATGTTTTACATTAGGCTGGTGTTGTACATTACATACACACCTGTATATGTATGTGTATGTATGTATGTCTTTCAAAGTCAAATTACGGTTGGACCTTGTGTGTAATTGACCAATAAAGTGATCGTAATCTTAATCTTGTGTTGTACATTAGGCTGACTGACTTCAGATCAAATAACAGCAGGCATGCCCCAACCTGCTGTATTCAGTCAAATGCCAGGATCATTCCTGTTTAACGTTTCCGTACGTTGAATTTAGCAAACATGAGAATCTCCTGTTTAACGTACTCTGACCTACCTTAATGTGCAAGCAGCGCTACTATTGTTCTACTCTGCTGAGGTTTTGAAATCTGAGCTCTAGCACACACACAATAGCACAAAAATTGTGGTGGCCTCTTTCTTTGTCTGTCTTCCACATACAATTTACTGGACATTGCACATTCTAGGCCTTTTATTCTACAATTTGGGACCCATTTAAAAGCCAAACCAACCATTGCCTAAAGCTCTACTAGTCATGTGGACAGCCTGGTCTCATAGACTAGACGTAACATAGTAGATGTAAATCCGGAACACCCAAATTAGTCTACTTTGCAACTACTTAGCATGTTAGCTAACCCTTCCCCTAACCCAAACCTTAACCATTTTAGATAACCCTTCCCCTAACCCCTAGCCTAGCTAATGTTAGCCAGCTAGCTAACGTTAGCCACCTAGCTAGAATTCATAACATATCATACATAACATATAGTAAGTTTTGCAAACGATTAACATATTGTTTGTTTTGAAAATGTGTAACATATCATCCGAAATGTGTGCTGGACATCCAAAATAATACATACCATAATAATACATACCTGCTCTTTAATAACTTGTTACTTTTATTTCTTATTCTTATCTGTATTTTTTAAAATTGCATTGGTGGTTAGGGGCTCGTAAGTAAGCATATCACTGTTGTATTCGGCGCATGTGTCACGTTCTGACCTGTAAAGGTGTTATTTGTTAGTGTTTAGTATGGTCAGGACGTGGCAGGGGGTATTTTGTTTATATGTTTCGGGGATTGTTAGTCTATGTGTATAGACAAGGGGTGTTTGATTAGAGTGGTCTAGAGTGTTGGTATATGTTCTATGTTAGGGCATTTTCTATGTTTATTCTAGTCACTCTGTTTCTATGTGCAGTTTTGTTCTTGACCTTCAATTGGAAGCAACGGCTCCTCGTTGCTTCTGATTGAAGGTCCTATAATTAGGGGTTTGTTTGTATTGTGGATTGTGGGTAGTTGTATTCTGTTTTGTGCTTATCACCTGACAGAACCGTTAGTGTCGTTTCCGTTAATTTTATACGTGTTTCATTTGTTTCTCCTTCTTCAATATTAAAAAAGAAGATGAGTATACACTTCCCTGTTGCGTCTTTGTCCTCCACACACGACACGCGTTACAGCATGTGACTATTGTGACTAATACAATTTGATTTGATACGTAACGTCATACTAAATGGAGTATCTCGGATTTACATACAGAATAATAAAAAATGCTCTGAGACCAGGTTGCAGCGGACTGTGGAGTATCAGTAACACTTGACATTTTTATTTTTTTATTTCAACATTATTTAACCTGGTAGACCAGTTGAGAACAAGTTCTCATTAACAACTGCGACCTGGCCAAGATAAAGCAAAGCAGTGCAACAAAAACAACAACAGAGTTACACATAAACAAACGTACAGTCAATAACACAATAGAAAAATCTATGTACAGTGTGTGCAAATGTAGAAGAGTAGGGGGGTAAGGCAATAAATAGGCCATAGAAGCGAAATAATTACAATTTAGCATTAACACTGGAGTGATAGATGTGCAAGTAGAGATACTGGGGTGCAAAAGAGCAAGAGGATAACAATATGGGGATGAGGTAGATGGGTGTGCTATTTACAGATTGGCTGTGTACAGGTACAGTGATCGGTAAGCTGCTCTGACAGCTGACGCTTAAAGTTAGAGAGGGAGATATAAGACTCCAGCTTCAGTGATTTTTGGCATTCGTTCCAGTCATTGGCAGCAGAGAACTGGAAGGAAAGGCGGCCAAAGGAGGAGTTGGCTTTGGGGATGACCAGTGAAATATACCTGCTGGAGCGAGTGCTATGGGTGGGTGTTGCTATGGTGACCAGTGAGCTGAGATAAGGCGGGGCTTTACCTAGCAAAGACTTATAGATGACCTGGTGGGTTTGGCAACGAATATGTAGTGAGGGCCAGTCAACGAGAGCATACAGGTCGCAGTGGTGGGTAATAATATATGGGGCTTTGGTGACAAAACAGATGGCACTGTGATAGACTACATCCAGTTTGCTGAGTAGAGTGTTGGAGGCTATATTGTAAATGACATCGCCGAAGTCAAGGATCGGTAGGATAGTCAGTTTTACGAGGGTATGTTTGGCAGCATGAGTGAAGGAGGCTTTGTTGCGAAATAGGAAGCCGATTCTAGATTTAATTTTGGATTGGAGATGCTTAATGTGAGTCTGGAAGGAGAGTTTACAGTCTAACCAGACACCTAGATATTTGTAGTTGTCCACATATTCTAAGTCAGAACCATCCAGAGTAGTGACGCTAGTCAGGCGGGCAGGTGCGGGCAACAATCGGTTGAAGAGCATGCATTTAGTTTTACTAGCATTTAAGAGCAGTTGGAGGCAACGGAAGGAGTGATGTATGGCATTAAAGCTCCATACATGTGTTTGTTAACACAGTGTCAAAAGAAGGGCCAGATGTATACAGAATGGTGTCATCTGCGTAGAGGTGGATCAGAGAATCACCAGCAGCAAGAGTGACATCGTTGATGTATACAGAGAAATAGTCGGCCCGAGCATTGAACCCTGTGGCACCCCCATAGAGACTGCCAGAGGTCCGGACAACAGGCCCTCGGATTTGACACAATGAACTCTATCGGAGAAGTAGTTGGTGAACCAGGCGAGGCAGTCATTTGAGAAACCAAGACTATTGAGTCTGCCGATAAGAATGCGGTGATTGACCGAGTCGAAAGCCTTGACCAGGTCGATGAAGACGGCTGCACAGTACTGTCTGTTATCGATGGCGGTTATGATATCGTTTAGGACCTTGAGCGTGGCTGAGGTGCACCCATGACCAGCTCGGAAACCATAGTGGAGAAGGTACGGTGGGATTCGAAATGGTCGGTGATCTGTTTGTTAACTTGGCTTTCGAAGATTTTAGAAAGGCAGGGCAGGATGGATATAGGTCTATAACAGTTTGGGTCGAGAGTGTCACCCCCCTTTGAAGAGGGGGATGACCGGGACAGCTTTCCAATCTTTGGGGATCTCAGGCGATACGAAAGAGAGGTTGAACAGGCTAGTAATAGGGGTTGCAACAATTCCGGCATATAATTTTAGAAAAAGAGGGTCCAGATTGTCTAGCCCAGCTGATTTGTAGGGATCCAGATTTTGCAGCTCTTTCAGAACATCAGCTGTCTGGATTTGGGTAAAGGAGAAGTGGCGGGGGGCTTTGGCAGGTTGCTGCAGGGGGTGCTGAGCTGTTGGCCAGGGTTGGGGTAACCAGGTGGAAAGCATGGCCAGCCGTAGAAAAATGCTTATTGAAATTAGCGATTATCGTAGATTTATCGGTGGTGACAGTGTTTCCTTGCCTCAGTGCAGTGGGCAGTTGGGCAGTTGGGAGGAGGTGCTCTTATTCTCCATGGACTTTACAGTGTCCCAAAACTTTTTGGAATTACTGCTACAGGATGCAAATTTCTGTTTGAAAAAGCTAGCCTTGGCTCATTTACATGGTCACTTTAGTAATACTGTGTTACTACACATTTATAAGAACAATGTAAGTGTTCTGTTATCAGTTCCCAGTACGATGCCTTTTTTCTTCATATGATGCATCATGCATGTAAATAGTCTTTCAACCCAGTGTTTTCACCTTCCCGTGGTCATGAAGGAGAGAGGACAAGGGGTGTTGGATCACTCAGTGTAATCTGAGTCATGAGTGAGTCAGAGAGAGAGAAAGGTAAAAGAGCAGTAGTCCAACACAATTAACTATGACCCACTTGACATAGTTCCACCTTGCATCATGAAGTGCCATTTGTAGCCAGATCAGACCTTAACGCATTTTGACAAAAATGAACAGGTCAATGGGCGTTGTATCCTCAGAAAGCCTAGTGCCTGCTGCACTCATCATTTTTTATCACTCTCATGTACCATTCAGAAAGGTATGCAAAAGAAAATCACGAAAGCCGAGTAGCCAGTGTTTATCATGGAATGGAACTCTTAGTCTTATATCATTAATATAAAAAATGTTGCGGGTGTCTATGTGAGAGGCTGTGCCGTCCCAGATTGAAGCTGGAGCTGTCTTGTAGCGACTTTAATGTGCGGTAAATTTTTCACACCAGTGAATCAATGTATAGCTAGCTCATTGATATAACGTTAGCTAGATAGCCTATTACAGTAATAGCAACGGTACTTGAAAGGGCGGTGCTGCAGCTGCAAGTGAAGTTCTGAGTCATTAGCAGGTCTGCATCGTGGCATCGTACACGCAACTTACTTACCGGTATAAAACATCACCGACAAAATGTATCAGTTATAGTTATATTAAGATAAAATATAAGAGCACCTTGATCTACTGACGCGAGCGTAAGGGAATGTCGTTGTCACCACCAGGCTCATTGTCATGATGTTTACCTATATCCGAGACGGCCTTCTGCAAGGATCCACATCCGTGTTTATTGCATTCGTTTTCGTGTCCTAAAACTCCAGTTTAGCCATACGCATGGTGTCAGATGTACTTACAGAATTCTGCGATGTAGAAAGAGACGACATAATTCTCCTCACACCAATCCAGCGTTGAGGTTGGTCGCCCCCAATATCCCAGTCTGTCTGCTGAGGGAGCCATGATGGAAAAAAACGAACGGGAGAGCTGTGTGTGTGAGGGAGGAGTGCAGAATCTTTAGTAATGGATTAATGACTGAGAGGCTCCCTCCATTCCCTCAATTACAGTTAACCTCAGCACAGTTGAGGTTTGGTTTGACAGGTTGCTGCAGAAACATGCCTACAGGCGCAACAGTATTTCCTTACTGCATATTTAGTTGGAAAATAAATGTATCAAAGGAATAGCCCACTTTCTGGTACTCATACTGGCAAATGGTGCAAAATTGTACTTTTACATTTATTAATATGTTGTTATTACTGTGTAATTATAATTTTACCATGTATTTTAAAAAAGCTGGTGATTTATATACTATAATACATTTTGGGACTTTTAAATGAATAAAATAAACCCATAGATTCTTCAAATCAATCAAATCAAATTTATTTTTATATAGCCCTTCGTACATCAGCTGATATTCTCAAAGTGCTGTACAGAAACCCAGCCTAAAACCCCAAACAGCAAGCAAAGCATGTGAAAGAAGCACGGTGGCTAGGAAAAACTCCCTAGGAAAAACTCCCTAGAAAGGCCAAAAACCTAGGAAGAAACCTAGAGAGGAACCAGGCTATGAGGGGTGGCCAGTCCTCTTCTGGCTGTGCAGGGTGGATATTATAACAGAACATGGTCAAGATGTTAAAATGTTCATAAATGACCAGCATGGTCAAATAATAATAATCATAGTAGTTGTCGAGGGTGCAACAAGCACGTCCGGTGAACAGGTCAGGGTTCCATAGCCGCAGGCAGAACAGTTGAAACTGGAGCAGCAGCACGGCCAGGTGGACTGGGGACAGCAAGGAGTCATCATACCAGGTAGTCCTGAGGCATGGTCCTAGGGCTCAGGTCCTCCGAGAGAAAGACAGAAAGAGAGAATTAGAGAGAGCATATTTAAATTCACACAGGACACCGGATAAGACAAGAGAAATACTCCAGATGTAACAGACTGACCCTAGCCCCCCGACACATAAACTACTGCAGCATAAATACTGGAGGCTGAGACAGGAGGGATCAGAAGACACTGTGGCCCCATCCGATGATACCCCCGGACAGGGCCAAACAGGCAGGATATAACCCCACCCACTTTGCCAAAGCACAGCCCCCACACCACTAGAGGGATGTCTCCAACCACCAACTTACCGTCCTAAGACAAGGCCGAGTATAGCCCACAACGATCTCCGCCATGGCACAACCCAAGGGGGGATTCTTGAAGAATATAACTTAGAAATTCCTCAAGGGCTTAGGTCAACGGTCATACTAGGGCTGGGCGATATGGACCAAAAGTCATATCCCGATATATTTAGGCTGAATATCGATATAAGATATATATCCCGATATTTTTTCCGCAAAGTGAGAGCAAATGTTCAGTCAAAGTCAAAGCCAGATATGACATGTCTCAAGTAGTTTTATTGAAACCGGCTATTTCAGTGAACAGTTGAAAAATCAAATGAATAAATAATAAACAGGGCTCTTCACCTGGTTCAGATTAAATGCTCAGCTGTTCAAATAACAATAACATGTAAACATAAACACTGTATAACAACAGGAGTACCTTTTTTTAAATCAAAGCTCCATAAGGTGCCTGACTTCAGTGTACATTTGTGGCAGTGCTTCTCGTGCAAAGTAGTTGCGACTGGGAAGCTCATATCTCGGGTCCATAGTTTTCAGTAGCTTTTTGAATCCGACTTGTTCCACAGTTGCAACAGGGACCATATCTTTAGCAATGTGATAGGACACCGCTTTAGTTATAGTACACCACTTGCCAATTTTCTTTTCATAAGGCACACTGCGGGAAAATGAAGTTTGCAGTGAGCTTTGTTTCGGGGCTGGAGCTTTTTCGGGTTGTCGACGCCTTGCGGCTGGGGCTTCTGCAGCGCGCAGTTTCACACACTCTTCGTATTGCAGTTTGTGCCACTGTTTTAGGTGGTGAAAAGGATTTGTAGTGCTTCCACCCCTGGCTGTAACTTTTTTATGGCACTGCCTACATATAACGTGATTTTGTTGCTCATCTGATACTTTGAATCCGAACCATCTCCAAATTACTGAGCCAATGCTTTTTCTTTTACTAACCAATTCCTCCTCAAAACGCTCCGCAGACGCTGTTGCTTCCTCCATGTTTGTTGAAGTGTCTGTTCCTGCCCCTCCCCCCTCTGTGCATGAAAGAGGAGGTGCAGGGCGCGGGGAGCAGCGCAGAGAGCTCCGGGTCTGCAGCTTGCTTGGAGCAAGGATCAAAGCGCAAATTTGAACTATATCGACATATGCGAAAAGGTCTAATTTCATATCACATTTAAAATATATCGATATATTTTTTATATCGATATATCGCCCAGCCCTATGTCATACCCCATCAGAACCCAAAATATGCTTGTTTTACTTTGTTAGTAAACAATGCAGGCCTTACTGTAAACACACACTGTAAAGCCTCAAAACATGGTTAAAACTCTCATTTTTATATTATTGACGGTCTGTCCTTGCATCCATAGCTCTGTCTATGAATTTGAAAGCGGTTACATTTCTGTGTGTCACTGACACAATGTCTCATATTTTACTGAGGATATTGTTTTGCTTATGCAAATGTTTTGACATGATGCATAATCTAATGTTTAGTTCAACTGCTATGTTTAGCCAAACATTTTCAATAATTATTATTTCTTCTGCTTTCAATGTAACACCAGGATGTGACAAAATCCCTCTGACATGTCTAGTCTCCATCTGTAAATATGTTCACTGCTGTGGCCTGAAGAGAGAAAGCCACGACGTTGCTGTGTCACATCCTGTGTGTTAGTACCTGTGCTGCTTTTTCCCCTACTCTTCTGAAACCACTGAAACCAGACCTCTGACTTACTCATTGGAGTCCCACGTACAAAGATAAAAGAAAATCTGATATCAATGTGAAGAGTTTATTTCCAAAACCATATACCCACACGTTTTTCACATTTGTGTTTTCATCAGAGATTATTGCTTATGAGTACCTTCATGTGTGTGTAAAATATTACTGTTCTCAGATTTTTTTATTCATACATTTTTGCTTTTTTATTATTGTATTATTTTTGCAAAACGCAATATAAACTCAGCAAAAAAAGAAACGGCCCTTTTTCAGGACCCTGTCTTTCAAAGATAATTTGTAAAAATCAAAATATCTTCACAGACCTTAACTGTAAAGGGTTTAAACACGGTTTCCCATGCTAAGGTCACAGTTATGAAAACTTAGCACACTAAAGAGGCCTTTCTACTGACTCTGAAAAACACCAAAAGAAAGATGCCCAGGGTCCCTGCTCATCTGCGTGAATGTGCCTTAGGCATGCTGCAAGCAGGCATGAGGACTGCAGATGTCGCCAGGGAAATAAATTGCAATGTCCGTACTGTGAAACACCTAAGACAGCACTACAGGGAGACAGGACGGACAGCTGATCGTCCTCGCAGTGGCAGACCACGTGTAAAAACACCTGCACAGGATTGGTACATCTGAAAATCACACCAGCAGGACAGATACAGGATGGCAACAACTGCCCAAGTTACACCAGGAATGCACAATCCCTCCATCAGTGCTCAGACTGTCCGCAATAGGCTGAGAGAGGCTGGACTGAGGGCTTGTAGGCCTGTTGTAAGGCAGGCCTACCAGACATCACCGGCAACAACGTCGCACAAACCCACCGTCGCTGGACCAGACAGGACTGGCAAAAAGTGCCCTTCTCTGATGAGTCGTGGTTTTGTCTCACCAGGGGTGATGGTCGGATTCACCTTTATCGTCAACGGAATGAGCGTTACACGGAGGCCTGTACTCTGGAGCGGATTGATTTGGAGGTGGAGGGTCCGTCATGGTCTGGGGCAGTGTGTCACAGCATCATCGGACTGAGCTTGTTGTCATTGCAGGCAATCTCAACGCTGTGCGTTACAGGGAAGACATCCTCCTCCCTCATGTGGTACCCATCCTGCAGGCTCATCCTGACATGACCCTCCAGCATGACAATGCCACCAGCCATACTGCTCGTATTGTGCGTGATTTCCTGCAAGACAGGAATGTCAGTGTTCTGCCATGGCCAGCAAAGAGCCCAGATCTCAATCCCATTGAGTACGTCTGGGACCTGTTGAATCGGAGGGTGAGGGCTAGGGCCATTCCCCCCAGAAATGTCCAGAAACTTGCAGGTGCCTTGGTAGAAGAGTGGGGTAATATCTCACAGCAAGAACTGCCAAATCTGGTGCAGTCCATGAGGAGGAGATGCACTGCAGTACTTAATGCAGCTTGTGGCCACACCAGATACAGACTGTTACCTTTGTTCAGGGACACATTATTCAATTTCTGTTAGTCACATGTCTGTGGAACTTGTTCAGTTTATGTCTCAGTTGTTGAATCTTGTTATGTTCATACAAATATTTACACATGTTAAGTTTGCTGAAAATAAACACAGTTGACAGTGAGAGGACATTTATTTTTTGCTGAGTTTATATCCATTGTTTAACTGGAATGGAATGTTTGTATCTTATATATTTGAGTGTGCTATGTGGTTGTCTCATCTAGCTATCTTAAGGTGAATGCACTTACTGCAAATCGCTCTGGATAAGGCCATCTGCTAAATGACTAAAATCTCAAATATAAATGTTTTACATACACATACAGTATACAGTGCATTCGGAAAGTATTCAGACCACCTGACTTTTCCACATTTTGTTACGTTGCAGCCTTGATTATATGTTTTCCCCCTCATCAATCTACACACAATACCCCATAATGTAAAAGGAAACATTAAAAACAAAAAACAGAAATATCACATTTACATAAGTAATCAGACCCTTTAGTCAGTACTTTGTTGAAGCACCTTTGGCAGCGTTTACATCCTCGAGTCTTCTTGGGTATGACTGAAAACTGAAAGCGCGAACCACCGCATTTAAACATGGCAAGGTGATTGGCAAGATGGCCGAATATAAACAGTGTAGTTATTCCCTCCAGAAGGCAATCAAACAGGCAAAATGTCAGTACAGAGACAAAGTGGAGTTGCAATTCAATGGCTCAGACACGAGACGTATGTGGCAGGGTCTACAGACGATCACGGACTGCAAAGGGTAAACCAGCTACGTCGCGGACATCGAAGTCTTGCTTACGGATAAGCTAAACACCTTTTTTGGCCGCTTTGAGGATAACACAGTGCCACCGATGCGGCCAGCTACCAAGGACTGTGGGCTCTCATTCTCCATGGCCGATGTGAGTAAGACATTTAAGCGTGTTAACTCTCGCAAGGCTGCCGGCCCAGACGGCCTCCCTAGCCGCGTCCTCACAGCATGCGCAGACCAGCTGGCTGGAGTGTTTACGTACATATCCAATCTCTCCCTATGTAACAGTTTTGCTTCCGTCCCTGTCCTCGCCCCTACTTGAGCTCGAACCAAGGACCCTCTGCACACATCAACAACTGACACCTTCGAAGCATCGTTACCTATGGAAACAACAACTTCAAGGTCTCAGAGCGAGTGACGTCACCGATTGAAAGGCTATTAGCGCACACCCCGCTAACTAGCTAGCCATTTCACACCGGTTACACCTAACCCAGTCTGCTGTCCCCACATGCTTCAAGATGTCCACCATTGTTCCTGTACCCAAGGATGCAAAGGTAACTGAACTAAATTATTATCGCCCCGTAGCACTCACTAATGTCATCATGAAGCTCTTTGAGAGACTAGTCAAGGATCATATCACCTCTACCTTACCTGACACCTTAGACCCACTTCAATTTTCTTACCGCCCCAATAGATCCACAGACGATGCAATTGCCATCGCACTGCACACTGCCCTATCCCATCTGGACAAGAGGAATACCTATGTAAGAATCCTGTTCATTGACTATAGCTCAGCATTCAACACCATAGTACCCTCCAAGCTCATCATTAAGCTCGGGGCCCTGGGTCTGAACCCCACCCTGTGCCACTGGGTCCTGGACTTCTTGATGGGCCGCCCCCAATGTGGTGAAGGTAGGAAACAACACCTCCACTTCACTGATTCTCAACACAGGGGCCCCACAAGGGTGTGTGCTCAGCCCCCTCCTGTAGTCCCTTTTCACCCATGACTGCTTGGGCACGCACGCCTCCAACTCAATGATCAAGTTTGCAGATGACACAACAGTAGTAGGACTGATTACCAACAATGACGAGACAGCCTACAGGCAGGAGGTGAGGACCCTGGGAGTGTGGTGCCAGGAAAATAACCTCTCACTCAGCATCAACAAAACAAAGGACCTCATCGTGGACTTCAGGTAACAGCAGAGGGAGCACCCCCTATCCACATTGACGGGACTGCAGTGGAGAAGGTGGAAAGCTTCAAGTTCCTCGGCGTACACATTACTGACAAACTGAAATGGTCCACCCACACAGACAGTGTGGTGAAGAAGGTGCAACATCACCTCTTCAACCTCAGGAGGCTGAAGAAATTTGGCTTGTCCCCTAAAACCCTCTCAAACTTTTACAGATGCACAATTGAGAGCATCCTGTTGGGCTGTATCACTGCCTGGTACGGCAACTGCACCACCCGCAACTGCTGGGCACTCCAGAGGGTGGTGCGGTCTGCACAACACATCACCGGGGGCAAACTACCTGCCCTCCAGGACATCTACAGCACCCAATGTCACAAGAAGGCCAAAAAGATCATCAAGGACAACCACCACCTGAGCCACTGCCTGTTCACCCCGCTATCATCCAGAAGGCAAGGTCAGTACAGGTGCATCAAAGCTGGGACCGAGAGACTGAAAAGCAGCTTCTATCTCAAGGCCATCATACTGTTAAATAGTCATCACTATCACCTTAGAGGCTGCTGCCCTATATACGTAGACTTGAAATCACTGGCCACTTAAATAATGGAACACTAATCACTTTAATAATGTTTACATATTTTGCATTACTCATTTGCATGTGTATATACAGTATTCTATTCTACTTCACAGTATTTTAAGTCTATGCTGCTCCGACATTGCAAATTGTCTACGGACAATTCCTTTCGACCTCATGGCTTGGTTTTTGCTCTGACATGTACTGTCAATTGTGGGACCTTATATAGACATCCAAATCATGTCCAATCAATTTAATTTAACACAGGTGGACTCCAATCAAGTTGTCGAAACATCTCAAGGATGATCAATGGAAACAGGATGCACCTGAGATTAATTTTGAGTGTCCTAGCAAAGGATCTGAATACTTATGTAAATATTGTGTGTAGATTGATGAGGAACATTTTTTATTTAATCAATTTTATAATAATGCTGTAATGTAACAAAATGTTGAAAAAGTCAAGGGGTCTGAGTACTTTCCAAATGCACTGTATATATTTATTTTTACATTTAAATGTTGATGTCACAAACATAGCATTTGTACAGTTGTTTATTAAAATTGTAGTTATTTGTTACATTTGACTGTGTAAAACCTGCCATGATTAGATTAAGTTTTTTCCACTCTCTCTTTCATTATTTCCTTAAACAATAAAAGCTAATTTACCAACATTTTTGAAAATGCATATATAGTGTTTTGGAATGAAACTCTTCATTCATCTCTACAACTAAGGGGATGTGTCAAAATGATTGTCAAACATGGCCAGCTTGCCTGTTTCCATTAGCCAAAGGCCAAATAGTGGAGATGATGCAACATTTCATTTGAGATTGGACTGAGGCAAGTGGGTCAGAGTTTATTTGAACCTAAACTATTTCAACCTTTCCTCTGATTTGCACAAAGAACAGGTAATAACAAGAATAAGCTTGTTCGTATTTTTTTCTTAACCGTCTCACTATTACATTACCCCGTTGTCCACTTCCCGCATTAGTGGAACTGCATTTGAGGCTTGAGCCCAAATTTCATCCTAAAACTAGTTCTATCACATGCACTTAACACAATCTGAAGACAGACACAACACATCCAGTGACTAAACCACAGCAGTGAGAAGAGCTGAACTGTGTGACATTACATGACAGTGCAATTAAAATGTGAATATGCCTCCTCAGTGACCACACAACCGCTCGCTGGTGAGTCGCTCCTCAACTCTGTAAACGGTGACAAGACTCTCTTACGTTCACATTTTGTACATGGTGCTATTGACTGTACAGAATGAAACAAACCTTATTATGTGAACCAGTCATAAACTGCACCTTGTGTTGTGGGACCAGAAAAGGGTGTCGAACAAATTGTGTTGCATCCTTTTTATTGAAATTACATGTCTCTATTTCAGTCATTAACAATAGTTGACAGACTTCATATACACAACATGTGTCCAAGGCAATACTGTAGAAAATGTTGCAAAAACATATTTCTAATGTTATTAAAAAAAATGTTTGTCGAGTAATCAAAAGGTATTATCTGCCAGCAGAAACTGTTGTAATGTTTAACAATGAGGCCCTCTAAAACTGTTTATTACATTATTAGTCTGATGGACATTAATGCATCATAACACTGTATGAGTTGTCATGATTTAGTTGAATTAATTAAAAAATAGAAAAGGAATTGAAAACTACAAAACAAGTGCAGGTAATCATTTCTGACTTTGTCCTTGTAAATCGTCACGCGTCGTCATGTTATCAAGATGGTTAGTTCAGTTGCCAGCAAAATGTATTAGCCCATGACCACTGTTCGACACTGGTATTTTATTGCACACTCCCTTGAAGCAGTGGAACAAAAGCTATATTTTGAAAATGAGTGCAACCCTTGATGATGATGCACAAATCTGAGGACTGAATTTTGAAATAGTGTGATTACTGTATAAGCTGGTTTCACTGTGAGGCTCTCACTGCTTCTCCATTTTGACCAACCTGTTAAGGCCGGCAGACTCATAAAACAATTCCTATGACATCACAGGTCAATTCCTCCCCCCTTGTTGACTGTCCTCCTATCTGTCTGTGGAACTGCACCTGTCTATGGGTCTTCCAACAGTTTACCTTCTCCCTGAGAACGATGCTTTTGATGCTGGGCAGGAGGTGGAGAATGTTGCTGGGCAGAGACACCACCCCTGAGTTGGACAGGTTGAGCTCCTGTAAGGCAGCCAGTCCGCTAAACACCTCAGGGTTAAGTGGTCTCAGCCTGCTGTTGTGGGACAGGTCCAGGGCCTGCAGGCTGCTCAGCTCACTGAAACTTTGGAGCTGGATGGAGGTGAGCTCAGACAGCCCACTGAGAGACAGGTAAGCCAGATCCCTTAGCCCTGTGAAGCTGTGCCTTTCGATCCTGAGGATGGGGTTGCCGTCCAGGCTCAGAGACCTCAGAGGGAGGCCCTGCAGCTTGGGCACGGCCCTCAGACGATTCCCTGCCAGACTGAGGCTCTGAATGTTAGGAGGGCTTAGCACCTGTGGATCCCTAGTCGTGACCGTGTTCAGCAGGTTGTTTGACAGGTCCACATTGAGAGGTCCTGCACCGTGGCCCTTGTTGGAAAAGACCTCCAGGCTGACCTCCTGGAGCCTGTTGCCGCTCAGATCCACCTCGGCCAGGGGCAAGCCAGAGAAGCAGCCGGGGGCCAGCTCCTCCAGGGTGTTGTGGCTCAGGTCCAAGGTCTCCAGGTAGCGCAGCCTGGAGAAGATGCTGCTGTTAAGCCTGGAGAGGAGGTTGTTGCTGAGGTCCAGGCTGGCCAGCGTGGTGTAGCCCGGCCCAGAGAGCATGGAGTCAGCGATGGTGTGGATGGCGCTGGAGGACAGGTCCAGGGAGGAGGTGTCCAGGGGGATGGAGATGGGGACCACCAGGCCATGACCACGGCCCACCCCACTACAGTCGACCCTGGTCAGGCTGAAGCTGTCGAACAGGCCGAAGCTCTCGACTTCACAGCGACAACCCGGGTGGCAGTCCATCACTGCAGCCACATAGTGAAGGACGAGCAAGAACCAAACACTCACACCCAAGAAACTGGACATAGCAAATCCTGAGGAAGATGCAACATGTTTGATTAAATTATGTTTTCATTTCATGCATTCATTACATTCCTATTCAAGAATTTGGTTATTTAGAAGACCTACATTATTAACGTCTTCAAATAAGAACTTTTTCCCTCTTAGAATGAATGTAATGTCCCTCAGGACAAGTTCAATCATACGCTCAAATGCACAGAGATAACTAACATTAACACTTTTTCTATTTCTGTTGTCAAGGGAGATGAGAAATACTGAGGAAAGTACTGTATATTTTCAGTATAAATTGCGATATGGTTTTTGGTCAGAGTAAATAACTTTCTCTGTGGGTGAAGCATTGGCTTGACTGTTGTAAATCATACAACCGTCTCGGTGTTCATTCATCCACCATGTATGCATCTATCATAATCTCACATGGAGGGACCACATTTAGAGCCACTTAATATAACAAAAAACACATATTAGTCAAAAATCATCATTAATGACCCTTTCCCTTTAATTAACAAAAGCAAACCCTACTGATTTGACCTAGTTCTTTGGCTTGCTCCTCAAGAAATGCTGGCGCCCATGACAGAAGCCAAACAAACGTGAGTTGGTTTGGGGGTTTGGTTTGATGTGTGTGTTTCTTGGGTGTGTCCTTCACACCACCAAGACACACCCATCTGTCAGAACCTTTCCAGCAGCTGTTTCACCCCACTCAATCCCCACAAACAAACCTCCTGCAGGTTGAGTTCAATAATATACATGCCGATGTATGGTGATATGCCGGAGGAAGCTTTGAATAGGTCAGTAGCCTACAGAGCAATAGGAGAAGAATGCAATTGCTGAATTTATGTAGATATTCTAAACTTAGTGTTTCGATCATTTTTTAAATGTAGTAACAGGTCCATGTATAATAAACAACCCTTTACAAAATACCATTGAAGCAGGTAGCTGCAGTTGTTATACCAGAGATGTTCTGCTAATATAACAAGGTGCACCTCTCACCTTTCATTGTCATACCCAGCCATTGCAGATACTGTGCCTATCTGCATTTTGTGAGGTGGTAATGAGGCTACCTTGTCTAACATGTCAGAGTGGTCATACCTCCCTGTGTGGTGTATCGTATATAACAGGAGTTCCTTCCCTGATCCTGGTGCAGAATACACAGGGTTTCTCCCTCCCCATATTGACTGATACCATTCAATTCAATAATAATAAGACAATACAAGTGAAAGTTGTGTCTAGTAACATTTTAATGCAGAGTGCCAGGTCTCTCCATTTAGAGACATCAGTGTCAAGCCCGTCTGTCAGTCTCGACTTCATCACATAATCTTGCAAGTGTATGTGCTGGCTCCATATATGTTTCTGTGAACACATAGTCACTGTTTTATTACCAATTACAGTTAGGATAGGTAATATCTGACACACAAACTGGTACTATGTTAAAGTTTGAACAGGTCAGATAATACCTACTCAATTATGGTCTCCCCATCAAACGACCGAGGCTGGCGACTGGCAAACGCATCTACAGTCCTCTCCATCTGTAGAGCTAGGCAGAGTTGAGGCAAAGTTCATCAGTGACGTATGGAATGAAAAGGGTGTTGCAAATACTGGACATTTCTGCTGTACTGTATTATTAGTAATCACCTTCAGTCCCACATTGATGGGCATGGCAGCATAGATCAGCTCCTGGCCCCGCATCAAAGATATTGGTCAGTTACACACAGACACTGATTAGATTATCAATGTTGATTATGATTAGTATGGTGGAACCAACCTTATCGATGCATTCACCTTTCTATTTCACTTTAGATATCATGATCTGTGAAGTGAAATAGAATGGTAAATGCAGCGATCAGGCTGGTTCCACCAGGCTAGGTTATGAGGGTGATTTGGGACAATCCTCGAAACTGTTTTGACCTTTGACCAGGTCAAATGTCACCAACCTAATTCAAGCGTTCTCCCTGTTCCATTTATAGGAAGGGTCACAGTGAGGGATGTCTGCGTGAGTCTGAGGGTCCCCTAGCTGACCTTCTCTATGATGCATGTTCGACTGCAAACTGGACATCTCTTGAACAACTGCAGCTAGCTACATAACCAGCAATAGCGTTATCTAACGTCGTTAGCTAGCTAAGTTATACCAGAGATGTCATTATATTCCAGTATCTCTGGTTATACTCACCAGGCATGGTCAATCCGTATGAGGATTTTCAGTCTGCCGTCCTTTGAACGCGTTGGGGGCGATGAAACAACGGAGCCCCATTCAATGAAGGGAAGCGGAGTGGGCGGAGGGGCGATTTGCACGTGGAGCTTGGCAAAAGGGGCCATGATTTGTTTATATAATTGTAATCCAAACCCAACCTTCATTTATTCACTGAGGTTCCAAACACTGCTTTAGACAAGACTGACTTTATGACCCAAATTATCCTATTTACACTTTGTTGTCAATTTTGACACTAGAATAAATGTTTCTGACTCATATCGATGCCACATAGGCCATTTTCAAAGGGATTATTTGCTTTTTAGGGGCAGTCGCTCTTTAAGTACAATAAACTGCTACAGCACACCATCTCAAATACTATAACAACCATCTTCCTTTTCTCTCAGAAGCTACATTTGCACATTGGACATGTTGCGGATGAATCCTAGGCCTACGAGTTTATTCAGTATTCACAGAACATTCTTGTGGCCCTGTGCTCTATAGTAAATCACACTGCTCAGATGTGTCATGTCAACCGGAGGGGTCACACCTGTCCCCACCTCTGCTCCGGGGAGGGATCAGTTGTGCAGTGTGTTTGTGTGTGTGTGCCCGGACAATGGGGTTATGGTAAAATACCTGCCAAGGGGGGCGCATTGAACTCCAGGTGTGCAGTACAAAGCACAGCTCACCCTATCTGAACTCTGGAACTTGAATGAGCTCTATCTAAATTCACCTAGTATTTTGCATTGGCAATACAACTATTTTGAGTATTATTAGGTTCCATATTAGATCAACAGAACAGTAAAAGTAAAGGTACCTTATTAGAAAATGACTCAAGTAAAAGTCACGCAGAAAATCCTACTTGAGCATCCTACTCAAATTCCTTATATTAAGCAAACCAGACGGCACCATTTTCTTTTTTTATTTACGGATAGCTAGAGGCACGCTCCAACACTCAGACATAATTTACAAACGAAGCATGTGTTTAGTGAGTCCGCCAGTTCAGAGGCAGTAGGGATGACCAGGGAATGTTCTCTTAATCAGTGTGTGAATTAGACAATTTTCCTGTCCTGCTAAGCATTCAAAATGTAACGAGTACTTTTGGGTGTCAGGGAAACTGTATAGAGTAAAAAGTACATCATTTTCTTTAGGAATGTAGTGAAGTAAAAGTTTTCAAAAATATGAATAGTAAAGTAGAGTACAGATACCCCCAAAAACTACTTAATTAGTACTTTCAATTATTTTAACTTAAGTACTTTACACCACTGTCTTTGATTTTTTTTTATGAACAGACTTATTTGAAACTGAGTGCATATACTGCGTGTATTTCCTGTCCTGACAACATTTCTCCTCTCACAGCCTCTATAGATGGGTGTGGAGTTGGCCAACAATTCACCAAAATAGAGGAGACCCGTTATTATCACCTCATCTACAATTATCACATCTACAATTACGGCATCCCTTTCCTTTCTCTGCTCTACCATTCTCTCACCACCCCCCGTTTGCTTTCACTGTTCAAAGCATCACTTACTAACACTACATCCTTTATCCTTTCTTTAAGGAGCAAAAGGTGTGTAAAGGCCATTGTATTATTAGCTTGACAGATGGACGTTACTTTTTGGTCATCAAATAAAAGGGAAGTTTGGTGATTCTGAATAAAAGTATTTACTTGATTCGAAACAAATCTAAAATCTTTATTGCATGATTGGACTTATGTAAGCCATGTATGCTTTGGAATCTCTCATTTTCAGATCATTAGCCTATACTACAACAGAGAATCACATAGCAGACTAAACTCCACTCCATGGGGAAGGAAGTTTGAGGAACTTCATCAGAATCTTCCTTCACCAAGTTTAGTCCTCCAGGAATCACATAGACAGCAATGTTATCGTTGTGATCCGTTACAATGTTTCAAAAGTCAACAACAATTGTACTTTCCTCCAGACATAATAGCCTGAGAAAAAAGTAATGTTGACTGTCTTTTGAAAAGTTCAGGACACATTCTATGGGTGATTTGAATGCAATGTAAAGTGCTCACCTTTCTTGAAGAATTGTACCACGTTTGTGGCACTTCTTCAGTCGATATCTTTAGATAGATCCCTTTGCGATGGCAAGAGACAGTATTATGTTAAAACAGACTGTCGTTTACATTTTTTCTCTTTGTCTGCTTCCCCCATCTGCCGTATAACTATTCACCAGTACATTCCATGTAACGACTTTCACGCAAGCAGACGTGTACTGCCCATTTTAACCAAATTCTAACCTCGGTCTTCTCAGATTACTTTTGGGGAAATGCTCGTACCATGGCTCACGATGCAAAATCCACTGCGGTCAAGCAAACAAGAATCCTCCGTCAAGCCATCCGCGCTGTAGAATATGAATGCGCCCATGCACTGAACATTATGGTATCACGAGGAATAGCCTATGCTTGACAGGGAAGACGATCCGATCTCTGAACCTCTTCAGATTTAGTGTCGCCAGTGAATTGTGTGACGATGAAGTGATATGTTTATACCCAGTAACTTCATTTAAATAATTGAGGCAAATTATACTGACTTTATTCACACTTTTTTTGTTTCGGTTTCGGTAACAACATGCATCACACGCGGAAGCACATGCCTCCCAGGCAGTAGTTCGGTTAGATCCTGTTCAGTGATTGAGATTCCACAGAACTAGGATTGCGTTTGGGTCTCTTGAAATAGGTCAGAAATACGGTCTCGAAGCAAAGAAACAGCACTTTATGAAGGCACAAATTTGATCAAAATCATTTTCTGATTAATAAAGCTATGATTGTTTTTTTTAAATGATCATAACCTATTGTCAAATATGATAATGTATAAGATTTGGATGGTCATGATTTTATTTGAACAGCTAATTCAAATAGATTGCCAATACAAGTAATTACTGGGTTAGTTTAATCTCATATTCCAAATAATATATATCCCATATTGGAGACTCAATGAAAGTTTAACATACTGTTTCAAATATGTATCATTTAGAAAATACACATACATCGCATACTTAATAAATAAGCAATAAGACCCGAGGGGGTGTGGTATATGGCTAATACACCCTGGTTAAGGCCTGTTTTTAGGCACGACGTGAAGTGAAGTGCCCGAATACAGCCCTTAGCCATGGTACAGTATATTGGCCATATAACACAAACCCCCGAGGTGCCTTATTGCTATTATGAACTGATTACCAACATGAAGAGAACAGTAAACAAGTATTTTTACATAATTCCCGTGGTGTATTCTCTGATATACCACGGCTTTCAGCCAATCAGCATCCAGGACCCAAACTACCCGGTTTATAATGGCATTTATCCCATGTTGGAGACTCAATTAAAGGACCTTTTCAAATACAGTGCATTTGGAAAGTATTCAGACCCCTTCCCTTTTTCCATATTTTGTTACGTTACAGCCTTATTCTAAAATGGATTAAAAAAATAAAAGAAATCTTCATCAATCTACACACACTACCCCATAATGACAAAGTGAAACAGTTTATTTTTTTATTTTTGCAAATGTATTAAAAATAAAAACAGAAACACCTTATTTACATAAATATTCAGACCATTTGCTATGAGACTCGATATTGAGCTCAGGTGCATCCTGTTTCCATTGATTATCCTTGAGATCTTTCTACAACTTGAATGGAGTCCACCTGTGGTAAATTCAACTGATTGGACATGATTTGGAAAGGCACACACCTGTCTATATAAGGTCCCACAGTTGACAGTGCATGTCAGAGCAAAAACCAAGCCATGATGTCAAAACTATTTTCCGTAGAGATCTGAGACAAGATTGTGTCAAGTCAAAGATCTGGGGAAGGGTACCAAAATATTTCTGCAGCATTGAAGGTCTACAAGAATACAGTGGCCTCCATCATTCTTAAATGGAAGAAGTTTGGAACCACCAAGACTCTTCCTAGATTTGGCCGCCCAGCCAAACTGAGCAATCGGAGGAGAAGGGCCTTGGTCATGGAGGTAACCAAGAACTCGATGGTCACTCTGACAGAGCTCCAGAGTTCCTCTGTGAGTGGCCAGACAGAAGCCATTCCTCAGTAAAAGGCACATGACAGGCCACTTGGAGTTTGTCAAAAGGCACCTAAAGGACTCAGAACATGAGAAACAAGATTCTCTGATCTGATGAAACCAAGATTGAGCTATTTGGCCTGAATACCAAGCGTCACATCTGGAGGAAATCTGGCACCATCCCAACTTTTCAACCTGGAACAGTCCTAATCATACATCATCCGAGTGCGCAGCTGAACACTGCATGCTGGAAACACTCGATTTGTTATTTTAACTAAAACATAACCAATTTGTTAAATGTAAATACCAAACTTGTTTTTGCATGGATTCCGCAGCGCAGTTGCTTGAAAGAGCCGCTAAGCTGCTAATGTTAGCCATCAAGCTAACGAAGTTAGTCCCAGATTAGTTTTCCAATGGAACCCTCTTTGTCTGGAGAAGTAAATGAACGGTTCCAGCCCCGTATCTACTACGCTTTGTTTCAGGGCAAACTGGATCACTCAGAGTTCCAATGCAGCAAATTGTTTGCATGCCGAGGATCTTAGGCTTGAGGTGGCTTCCTTCATCACACAGGTAGCCAGCCTACGTAAGAAGCTGGGGAAAACGCAGAGTAGAACATTTACCTTTTGTATGCCGGTGGCTGGACGGTGTTTGCGCATGTTGGATGCATCTCCGTCTTGTCATTTGTTGTTATCCGACTGGCCGGTGTTGCCTGGAGTTCGTTCACCCGGGGGGCCATCTCCTGCCTCTCCTCCCCCATCTGATAGCAGAATCAAAAGAGCACAGCAAGAGGAGCATGGCAATCAACAATGGTTACATGTCACAAGCCGTGGAAGCCGAAGACAGCAGCCTACTGCAAAGCAGTCTACACTCCCAACGAGAGGCCCGGAGTGGATACAAACAACGACTAGTTTCGCTGTCCTAGAGCCTGATCTTCCTGCACCTTCGTCGCTGGGGGTACCGGTGTCTGTGGCCGCTGTGCCTACTCCTACTCCTTCCCCTACGATTTCGAAGTCGACATTGGCAAACTTCTGTCCCTGCTCTGAATCGAGCGGGCTTTCTCCATCTGTTGGAGACCTCCACCATCCTGTGAAGCATGGGAGTGGGTGGATTTCCTCATCCTTCTCGCCAGCCGTGATGTTGGGCAGCTCCATGGTAATAAATGTGACTGTTCCTGGTTCCAAAAAAAATGTCCTATCCTGGAGCTTGAGTAAATTACATTACTAAGCTGCTCCTGAATGTAATACACCAGCATTGATTCTATCATAGTCCATGTGGACATTATGAAGGGAAGCTCTGAACAGTTGAAACTGGATTTCAAAGAGCTGATTGACTCTCTGCTATACACTAATTAAAGACTCATCATATCTGGCCCTGTTCCCTCTCTGAATCGTGTAATTCTTCACAACTGGCTATGTGATTATTGCAGCTCAAAGGGTGTAACCTTTGTTGACAATTTTGATGCTTTTTGGAAACAAAACACGTTTTATTAGGAGGATGGAATCCACCCAAATCATTTGGGTTCCTGGATCCTGTCACAACATTATAAGGCTGTGTTGAGACAATGTCTTATCAATGACCAAAGCCCAGCTCAGTTAATGCCTACCATTGTGTCACTGAGTCATCATAATGCTTATAACAGGGGCATTGGTAGACACATTATACCAGGGGCATTGGTAGACACAATGTAAGTAACCTAATTTATGTCCCTCCAACTGCCCCGAATGCCTCTACTGATCCTATAGCTATTGCATGCAGCAATCATGTGCCAATTAACCAGATTTATGCTGTTAACACTGAGGTGATGAAACCTAGTATGAAGTCCACTGTGTGCAGCTCATCCTGCACTAACATAAATAACATGAGAGTATCTACTTCTGCTAAGCTTCCCAGTAAAGCAATGAAAACAAGCAAACATCACAGAAAAGTGCTAAAAATGACCCACGTTAACATATGTAGCTTAAGAAACACGGTTCATGAAATTAATAACTTGTTAGTAAAAGATGACATTCATATTCTCTGAAACTCACTTAGACAATACCTTTGATGATACAGTGGTAGAGGCTATAACATTTCCAAAAAAGACAGAAATGCCAGTGGTGGAGGTGTTGCTGTTTACATTCAGAACCACATTGCTGTAAAGATTAGAGAGAATCTCATGTTAAATACTGTCGAAGTAATATGGCTACAGGTTCAATTGCCTCTCCTAAAGCCCATCATTGTTGTCATGCCCTGATCTGTTTCACCTATCCTTGTGATTGTCTCCACCCTCTACTGGTGTCGCTTATTTTCCCCGGTGTATTTATCCCTGTGTTTCCTGTCTCTCTGTGCCAGTTCGTCTTGTCTTGTCAAGTCAACCAGCTTGTTTTTCCCCGTGCTCCTGCTTTTTCTTATCTCTATTTTTCTAGTCCTCCCAGTTTTGACTCTTTCCTGCCCTGACTCTGTACCTGCCTGCCTGACTATTCTACCTGCCCTGACCTCGAGCCTGCCTGCCACCCTGTACCTCCTGGACTCTGATCTTGTTATGAACTTTTTGCCTGTTCACGACCATTCTCTTGCCTGCCCCTTGGATACTAATAAATATCAGAGACACAAACCATCTGTCTCCCGTGTCTGTATCTGGGTCTCGCCCTGTGCCCTTATAATTGTGGGAAGCTGCTATAGACCACCAAGTGCTAACAGTCAGTATCTGGATAACGTGTGAAATGCTTGATAATATATGTGATATCAACAGAGAGGTATATTTTCAAGGTGATTTAAATATTGACTGGCTTTCATCAAGCTTCTCAATCAAGAAAAAGCTTCAAACTGTAACCAGTGCCTGCAACCTGGTTCAGGTTATCAGTCAATGTATCAGGGTAGTTACAAACAGCACAGGAATGAAATCATCGACATTTATTGATCACATCTTTACTAATGCTGCCGAAATGTGCTTGAAAGTAGTATCCAGATCCATCTGATGTAGTGATCCCAATATAGTAGCCATATCTAGGAAAACCAAAATTCCAAAAGCTGGGCCTAATATAGTGTATAAGAGGTCATACAATAAGTTTTGTAGTGATTCCTATGTTGTTGATGTAAAGAGTATTTGTTGGTCCGTGGTGTGTAATGAGGAGCAAACAGATGTTGCACTTGACATATTTATGAAATTGCTTATCCCAGTCACTAATAAGCATGCACCCATTAAGAAAATTACTGTAAAAAAAAATGTAATCCCCGTAGATTGATAAGAAATTGAAGAATTGTTTGGTTGAGAGGGATGAGGCAAAAGAAATGGCAAATAGGTCCACCTGCACAACCGATTGGCAAACGTACTGCAAATTGAGAAATGATGTGACTAATCTGAATTTAAAAAAGAAGAAACTACACTATGAAACCAAGATAAATGACATAAAGAATGATAGTAAAAAGCTTTGGAGCACCTTCAATTAAATTTGGGAAAAAAGGCAAACTCAGCTCCATCATTCATTGAATAAGATGGCTCATTCATCCCATAACCCGCTGATATTGCCAACTACTTTAATTATTTTTTCATTGGCAAGATTAGCAAACATAGGCATGACATGCCAGCAACTAACGCTGACACTACACATCCAAATATATCTGACCAAATTATGAAATACAAGAATTGTAATTTAGAATGGCGTAAAGTGAGTGTGTATTGTTATTGTTGTTGTCTAACAACAATCACGAGCCACCGGGGTCTGACAACTTGGATGGAACCCTGGATTGTAAACTGTCATGGTCAAAACATATTGATACAACAGCAGCTAAGATGGGGAGAAGTCTGTCCATAATAAAGCGCTGCTCTACCTTCTTAAAACTTCTTTGGGATAGGGGGCGGTATTTTGACGTCTGGATGAAAAGCGTGCCCAAAGTAAACTGCCTGCTACTCAGGCCCAGATGCTAGGGTATGCATGTAATTGGTAGATTTGGATTGAAAACACTATAAAGTTTCTGAAACTAAAAATAATGTCTGCGAGTATAACAGAACTGAAATGGCAGGCGAAACCCAGAGGACAAACCATCAACAAAAAAAAAAGAATTACCAGCATACCACTGATTTCAATGCCTGGCACTTTTATAATAGGGCAAAATCGTCCCCGATTACAGTTCCTAGGGCTTCCACTAGATGTCAACAGTCTTTAGAAAGAGTTTTAGGCTGGTTTTTGTAAAAATGAGGGAGAAGTTGTAGTTTTTATAGTGGCTCTCACTTTGGCTGTAGTGTTTCCAAGCGCATGGCCGAGAGAGCACGTTCTTTTTGTTTATCTCCGGTAAAGACAATAACGATTCTCCGTCTTAAATTGTATTGTTTATTTGTGTATTAAGGAACCTAAGGCCTAAGACACCAGGAGCTGCCTCTACTATTCCAGCATCCTTTCAACATCATCAAATCACCTATGCTTAGTTTAATACAGTGGCAACAAAAAGATACCAAAAACAATTTAGTGTGTGTGTGCGTGCGTGTGCATTTGTGCAAGTAGAAAATCACATGTTGACTCACCCGACTCACCCTAATGCCATCCTCCTCTCTTTCATGTTGATGAAACGGTCTATCACTCTGTCATACAATACACGCTTACATTTTTTTGTTGTTCTAGGCTACCTGGCTAAAATGCTTGCTTGCTAGCCTAACTTCCATTCATAGGCAACGTTAGCTAGTTAACATTAGCCTTCTACATCTAGCTACATATTGAACTTCCATCCTCTAGGCCAGGGGCACAACAATGTATTTATTAATGGTTGGATCAGAATCGCAGTTATAATCATTGGCCAGTACGGAGAATTAAGTCCAAATCCCTATCTCTGTCCATGGCTAATTCAGTAAAGGGATAATTTTAGCTAGCTAGCTAGCCACCGGAGAACAACAACACAACGAGATGCAACAGTTCAAGTTGTTTCTGTCAATGATGTTTGCTCTCAATGCAATTTGATAGGAGAGACGTCAAATCCAAGCTGGCTTCCCTTGAAACTTTTTTTTGGTCCGCCAGGGCCATTCACAGTTGAGCTCACTCAGTTTAGCTTAACACTGATTGGCTATCATTTTCTATATTTTTTTTCTCAAGGGAGGCCAAATGCTCGCTGGCTTTCCTTGCATTCCATGCTACGGGCGGTAACAATGTCATACACGTTTGGACCAGACAGCATCAGATGGATGCCTACACATAGAGAGACAGACGGGCGCTGTTTCGCTCGATCGGATCCTTTCTCCGGTGAGATACATTTAGCTTCTCTACCCCTCTCCACCCCTCCAAACATCACATAATGTGATAATGGAATTTGTCCCATATTAAAGACTCAATTAAAGGACTGTTTAAAATACTTTTTCAGCAAATTCAATGGATTAATGTAGTACAACTACTCCACTATCTATGTTATGTATTAGAAGCATTTTTACTGTACCATTTTGAAAATGCAGTCCTCCAAACTACTTACATCACATTTGCAATAACGGGATTTATCCTATATTGGAGAATCAATTAAAGGACCGTTTCAAATATGTAATTACCAAACTCAATGGATTAATACAGAAAAGCAAACCTACACTTAACAAAAATATAAACACAACATGCAACAATTTCAAAGATTTTACTGAGTTAAAGTTCATATAAGGAAATCAGTGAATTGAAATAAATTAACTAGGCCCTAATCTACGGATTTCACATGACTGGGAATACAGATATTTTTATTTTTTAACCTTTATTTAACTAGGCAAGTCAGTTAAGAACAAATTCATATTTCCGATGACGGCCTACCGGGGAACAGTGGGTTAACTGCCTTGTTCAGCGGCAGAACGACTGATTTTTACCTTGTCAGCAAAGGGATTTGATCCAGCAACATTTTGGTTACTGGCCCAACACTCTAACCACTAGGCTACCTGCCACCCCAAAATTCCATGATATGCATATATAACAGATATTTATCTGTTCGTCACAGATACCTTTAAAAAGGTAGGGGTGTGAATCAGAAAACCAGTCATTATCTGGTGTGACCACCATTTGCCTCATGCTTCATTTGCCTCCTTCATATAGAGTTGATTAGGCTGTTGATTGTGGCCTGTGGAATGTTGTCCCATTCCTCTTCAATGGCTGTGCAAAGTTGCTGGATATTGGCGGGAACTGGAACACACTGTCGTACACGTTGATCCAGAACATCCCAAACAGTGGAGGCGCCACAGAGGAGGAAGGGGAGGACCATCCTCCTCAGTGAATTTCATACAAATACAATTGTAAAACATTTAAAGGTTATCCTTTTTAGATAAAACTATACTAAATATAATCATGTCACCAAATAATTAATTAAAACACACTATTTTGCAAAAAAAAAGTCTGCAGTAGCATCAACAGCCTCTCTGTAGGGTAGCACCATGGTGTAGCCGGAGGACAGCTAGCTTCTGTCCTTCACTGGGTACATTGACTTCAATACAAAACCTAGGATGCTCATGGTTCTCACCCTCTTCCATAGACTTAGACAGTAATTATGACAACTTCCCGAGGACGTCCTCCAACCTTGCAGCATAAACTGACATGTTGTCCACCCAAAGGATCAGATAATTAATCAAGTACTGAAAGCATAAACTACAGCTAGCTAGCACTGCAGTGCATAACATGTGGTGAGTAGTTGACTCAAAGAGAGAGACATTTCTTCCTAACTGAAGGAGAAGCAAGAGAGAAATAGAGAGAGTGTGATTTTTTTCACTTTCAGTTTCACTTACTTAGCTAGCAAATTGATAAGGGAATTATATGCTTTGTCACAGGTGTTGTAGGGATTGGACCAAAACGCAGCGGGAACGTGTAAACTCATCTTCTTATTTTATTAAAGAAGGAAAACAAAAGAAACACGTATACAAAAACAACAAACGACACTAAACAGTCCCGTCAGGTGCACGAACACAAAACAGGAAATAACTACCCACAAATCCCATAGAAAAAACACCCCTCTTAAATAGGACCTTCAATTAGAAGCAACGAGGAGCAGCTGCTTCCAATTGAAGGTCAACTCAATAAACACCACATAGAAATAGACATACTAGAACTAACATAGAAATAGACTAACAAGAACACAGCCCAACAAACCCCGAAACACTCTAAACAAACACCCCCTGCCACGCCCTGACCAAACTAATATAACAAACAACCTCTTTTACTGGTCAGGACGTGACATGCTTAAAGGTAATGATTAAAGGATTCCACCCTGAAACGTAACTATTAGTGATTACTAGTTTATGTAGCATATGTAATGAATGATCAAAGTACTAAACATAAGTCCAATAAGGTTTGGTAGAGACAGGTGAGGGATAGAAATGTGTGTGTGTGTGTGTGTGTGTGTGTGTGTGTGTGTGTGTGTGTGTGTGTGTGTGTGTGTGTGTGTGTGTGTGTGTGTGTGTGTGTGTGTGTGTGTGTCTAAGAAAATACGGAGAACTATTAAACTGTGTGTGACCCGACCTGGTTAGAACTCTGAGAAACTTACTATAGGACATGGAGTATTTTCAAGGTTCCTCTAATCTCGGGGGAATGGAACTTCCGGCTTGGTGGTAATAAACAGTGGATACAACTCACCCACTGTTCGTGTGTATGTATGTGCGTAGGATACATACTGTTCGTCTGTATGTATGTGCGTAAGTAGGGAGTGAATTATAAAATGGATGTCTTTGTATTATGGACTTCAGAACGTTCTCTGAATAAACTGTACAGACCTTTTGCAGAAGCTGAGTCTTTGACTACCGTAATTTCCAGACTACTAAGCGCACCTGAATATAAGCCGCACCCACTGAATTAAAAAAATATATATTATTTTGAACATAAATAAGCCGCACATGTCTATAAGCCGCAGGTGCCTACCGGTACATTGAAAGAAATGAACTTTACACAGGCTTTAACAAAACACGGCTTGTAACAAAATAAATAGGCTTTAACGAAACACGGCTTGTAACAAAAATAAATAGGCTTTAACGAAACACGGCTTGTAACAAAAATAAATAGCCTTTAACGAAACACGGCTTGTAACAAAAAATAAAATATTAGCAGTAAACAGTAGCCTACCAAGAAAGTCATTGCTCCAGACCAAGCTCCCGTGCAGCAGCTGTTTAAAATACATTTTTATGCAATTTTTCTCGTAAAATAGCGATAATATTCCAACCGGGCGAAGTTGTATTCATTCAAAGACTGAAAGAACAAAATGGAGAATTCACATGCACACGCATCTACAGTGTCACTGTCCTCAGCCTGACCAGTAACAAACAGAGCTGCTGTACTTAGCCCAGAGACTGCAGACATCTCATTACACTTTCTGGCGCCTTCTGAGAGCCAATGGAAGCCTTACAAAATGTCACGTTACAGCACAGATGCTGTATTTTCGATAGAGAGGCTAAAGAAGGACAATAAATTGTCAGACAGGGCACTTACTGCATGGAATCTTCTCAGGTTTTGGCCTGCCATATGAGTTCTGTTATACTCACAGACACCATTCAAACAGTTTTAGAAACTTTAGAGTGTTTTCTATCCAAATCTACTAATTATATGCACATTCTCGTTTCTCGGCAAGAGTAGCAACCAGTTTAAATCGGTACATTTTTTATCCGGCCGTGCAAATACTGCCCCCTAGCCCCAACAGGCTTTAACATAGAGAGAGTCTGTTAACATCAAATGGGTGGTGAACAGAACTATATCTCGGTAATCCAACCAGTTGAAATTATGGGTTGGTACTTAAAGAATATGATATCAGATCAGTTTTCATCTGAGACATTATTACTGATGATAGGATGACATAAACTGTATCTTGGAAAGTCTACACATTATAGTTATCAGATTCACATGGAATTGTTGTGCAATTTAAATGTTTAAATATGAAACTATTTGTGAACAGATTAAATGTAATTTTAGCTTCTAAATGAGAGAATTGGTTTTCATAAGTGAACTAGGCTCATCTCAGTGGCTCCGCCCATGTGAACAGACATTGGTTGTGAACTGTGAAACACGCCCTTCTCTCCCTACTACATAAGCCCTTTACAAAAATTTAACATGTGTTTTCCCGAGGACGTGAGGACAACGGTCCATACGTTAAAAGGGCTAATATTAAACTACAGAACTAAGCCAACTTCAGCGCGAGCTTAAAGTATGGCAACTTGGTTTGAACTTTGAACTCTTATACACTAAAGAAGTGATACCTCCTAGCCGTTGAGTGAGCAGCAGCAGCTGTAAACGTGGGCTAGGAAAGGACGGACAAACTATCTCTTCTACCAAACACACGACGGTACTACAACGCATCCGTTCTACCAGACATTCTTCAGAGGACAGGAAGATCTCTGTTGGGCAACACGGCCTTCCATCTACGACCAACCTATTGAAGCACAGCTCAGAGTAAATATTTCTTGCATTTTCCTTTTCCAAATGGGCGGTTATTTAGAATGCATAAGATTCTGTATTTACGATAGCATAGCTTTACAAAGTCCGATCAGAGACCAAATCCTTTGTTCCTCAGTCTTCCCGCGCTTTCATTCAAACCCCAACCCCCTTTCTTTGTGTAACCTGCCGTCATATCTGTTCCGTCCGCCAGGGACGTTTTCTTTTATGACATAATTAGTAATCAATGTATGACCCATCCTGTGTATGTAATTCTGTGTGATTGTTTAGGTATTTAGTAAATTAATTATTAAACCAAATTTGGTGTTACTGATTCAACTTGTTAGCCAGGGTTCGTGAAGATAACCAAGAATTCTACGACTTCAGATGAGACTGAATAAGGTGACGATTAAGAATTGACTGCTATTGATGTAAAAGATTACCAGGTCTTTAAGAGTTTATTTGGAAGATAACAGCTCTATAAACATTCTTTTGTGGTGCCCCAACTTTCTAGTTAAATACATTTACATAATTAGTTCAATCAGGTAATATTAATTACAGAGAAATTATTTTATAGAATAGCATGTCATATCACTTAATCCGGCATAGCAAAGACACGACACCTGCAAGTACATGACAATAACATTTGATTAGTCGTCAGCAGTGGATCCAGGTGACTACGATTGACCCTCGTTATCTGATGTGTTTTGCACACACATAATCATTTACAGCACCTTTCCGCAAACCTTTTTCAAATGGACATGGCATCCAATGTACCTTAAATAATAAGAATCTATAAATATAAAAAGTAGGTGGTGACAGGTAGTAGGCATGCTGCTGGCTTGATGCTAAATTAGCGTCTTGCATCCAACTGGCAGCTGTAGTATTGTCGTTGGTTGAAGGGCGGCTGGGCTCTGTCAGGAAAATGGCAGGAACACGGCTGTCACGGGCGATCCGTGAATGAAGCTGTCGCGCGGCCATTGGTAGGCCTGCAATGTAAACCACTAGCTGGTGAGAGATACTTAAATTATCCACAGTGCCACTTCATTAGAGATAGGCATACCATGTATGTAGCCTATGACAAAATACATGGATTTAGATTTAGGCTTACTGCTTTGACCAACTGCGTAACACTTGCTCTTATACCTGTGTAATTAATTACTACAGTAACAACATATATTTAATGTTCTGGAACATTCATACATGTATAATCTATAAGCAGAATAACCTTTACTTAATTAGCCATGAAATCCCTAGATTTAAAGCGACTGTTTTTCTGGAAGTTGTGATGCGCTATTTTCCCTACTTTTTCTCCCACGTGGGCCAGCCCCCAAGCAATTCAATTTCTATCCAATGAGCTTCAGCCCCTCACCATTTGAGTGACAGCTTTCAAGATGCACACACAGCAAAGAGAAAAAGAGAGCAATGACATATAGCACATATATATATATACGTTTTTGACGCATTACACAATTTTTGGTAACCACTTTTGTCTCGTGAGAACTACTTTCAGAACTACTGGCTAAAAAGTATATAAAAGTACCTGAGAATCTCTTTAATACCCAGGTATAAGAGCAACTCATTGAATGCCAATAATTGGCTGAACTGACAATCGTACCAAGAGCAGCAGGATACGAACCTGACTTACTTGTGTCCAATAATATATACAAAAGTATGTGGACACCCCTTCAAATGAGTGGATTTGGCTTTTCAGCCACACCCATTGCTGACAGGTGTATAAAATCGAGCACACCGCCATGCAATCTCCATAGACAAACATTGCCAATAGAATGGCATTACTGAAGAGCTCAGTGACTTTCAACGTGGCACCGTCATAGAATGCCACCTTTCCAAAAAGTCTGTTTGTAAAATTTATGCCCTGCTAGAGCTGCGCCGATGAACTGTAAGTGCTGTTATTGTGAAGTGTAAACGTGTAGGAGTAACAGCGGCTCAGCTGCTAAGTAGTATGCCACACAAGCTCAGAGAACGCGAGTGCTGAAGCGCATAGCGCGTAACAATCATCTGTCCTCGGTTGCAACACTCATTACCGAGTTCCACGCTGCTTCTGGAAGCAACATCAAAACAAGAACTGTTTGTCGGGAGCTTCATAAAATGGGTTTCCATGGCCAGGCAGCTGCACACAAGCCTAAGATCACCATGCACAGTGAAGGGAAATCTTAATGCTACAGCATACAATGAAATAGCCGAATCCACTAATTTGAATCCACTAATCATTCCTTGTGTACTCTAAAGCCCCATAGCTAGAATTCCTTTACAGCCAACCAGTTGGAAAAAACCTATTGGCTACTTTGCATGACATCACAAATGCTAGCCACACTACCAATGGCTATCATTTCATCCTAGTAGTCACCCACAGCCCGCTATCGAACAAAGTCACATTACAACTTTCTTTTGTATTACCATTTTATTGGAAAAAGAGGAAACTTGTAAATATCTCATACCATTCCATTGTTCCCAAAAAGCTTTTTTTTTGTGGCAAAACGTGATAGTGTTGGAGACACGACAAGACTGATTAGTTAGTCAAACGCCTTCCATAGACATGGCCTTTCTGTCACACCCTGATCTGTTTCACCTGTCCTTGTGCTTGTCTCCACCCCCCTCCAGGTGTCGCCTATCTTCCCTATTATCCCCTGTGTATTTATACCTGCTTTCTCTGTCTGTTTGTTGCCAGTTCATCTTGTTCGTTCAAGTTTACCAGCGTTTTTCCTGTAAGCTCCTATCGTTTCCCAGCCTCTCTTTCCTCGTCCTCCTGGTTTTCGACCTTTGCCTGTCCTGACCCTGTACCCGCCTGCCTGACCTCTCTGCCCGACCCTGAGCCTGCCTGCCGTCCTGTACCTTTGCTCCACCTCTGGATTACTGAACTCTGCCTGTCCCTGACCCTGAGTCCGCCTGCCCCTGTTGCTACAATAAACATTGTTACTTCGACAGCCTGCATCTGGGTCTTACCTTGATCCCTGATACTTTTTTTCTTTCACTAGTAAGTTAGCTATAGAGTGCTGCGCAGTGCCTTCAGTGTGGATCAGTAAAAAGCCATGCAGAGTAGCAGACAGCGGCGCGACCCTTTCACAAACTCACAATTAGACATTTGGTGAAAGGGACATGGTAATCATGGCAAAAAAACAAAAAGTAGCAATTTGATCAGCACCTTTGAATGACTATCAAATGGATGAGTGGGCTCCTAAGTGGTGCAGTGGTCGAAGGCACTGCATTTCAGTGCTAAAGTTGTCACTACAGACCCTGGTTTGATCCTGGGCTGTGTCACAACCAACCATGATCGGGAGTCCCATAGGGCGGCGCACAATTGTCCCAGTGTTGTCCGGGTTAGGTTTGGCCGGGGTAGGCCGTCATTGTAAAATAATACCTTTTTCTTAACTGGCTTGCCTAGTTAAATAAAGGTTAAATTAGTTATTTCTTGAATATAGAGTACTGAATACCCAGGCAATAGCAAGTTGATGTTGATTCGGTGAAATTCAAATAAACAACTACTACAGAAAAATAGCCTATAATCCAAAGTGAAGTGAAACAGTATGCAATCAGTTGCGATCCCAACTGGAGACAGGAGAGGAAAACAGAGGAACACTTATTTTACATTTAAGCAATAGTTTGGTAGATCATACTTAATGTAAGTATCCATCCTGTGATCTCATCTTAATTTAAATACTCAAGCATGGTGGTGACCAAACCCAATATCACTCTCTTTTGTGAAATGGGGCGATATTCAGTTTTGAAACCAGGCTAGATGATAATACCATGTCAAGGTGAAGTTACAACACAAAAATATAATTCTGAATCATACATAGTGAACAACAGGCACAAATGTTGGCACATTGATGATCAAATGAGAATGTACTCTTGAGGTATTAGACGTAAAATTCATTTTCTCCCTTTCCTCTCTTTGCATAGAAAAATACAAACACATAAACACACACACAAACACCATAACACGCACACATACAAAAACACTTCACATAAGACTCCAAAGTGTTATAATTCATCTCTCATCTTCTTGCCCTTAGGCCGCACCAGTCTGCCGAGGAAGAGGATGGAGTTGGTCTTGGTGTCCTTCACCAGGAAGATGAAGGGATGGTCAGCGTAGAACAGCTTGGGGTTCTTCAGCTTGTCTGTGCCGAAGATGCTTCTGTCTATGGGGTTCCCATCGGTGTCCCACTCCATGGCAGAGGCATGGAAGACATTGGACAGATACAGGTCCTTCTTCCCAGAGATGTTGGACAGGTCCGCCTTGGTCTTATCCACAGCCTCAGTCAGACCCAGCTCCCCAAGGTGTTTCTGTGAGAGCGAGAGTGAGAGAGAGAGAGCGAGAGAGATCTTTACTGTAAAGGAGTTTGAAGCATGAAGGAACTCTCAGCCACCTAAGAGAATCAGTGATGTGAACTGTATGCTAACATGAACAGTTAATAAAATTATTGTTATTCAAACCGGGATCTCATAAACAGTTAACAAAATGATTGTTATTCAAACTTGTATCTTATAAACAGTTAACAAAATTATTAATAAGTGTTGTTTTAAACAATGACCTGTGTCATCTGTAGGTATTTCCAGTACCTGGATGTTGTGGCTGACTTCCATGCAGACTTTGGGCAGAGACACAGCAACAGCTGTCTCCTTTAGCTTGCCCATCCAGTCTTCCAGCTGCTTACGGGTCAGTAGCTTCTCCAGCCTCTCCAGGGGCTCCACGTGGTAGGGCATGAAGAACACCAGGCTGGACTTCTTATGGGCCAGGGGCATGCTCAGGATGAACAGCTTATTCACTGTGTCATCGTGGAAGCCATAGATACCTGCAGGTACAGTCAGTATGGATACAGACTCAGAGACATTTCTAGGGCATTTCTTTACATCTTCCTTCAATTTGAAATGAGAACACCCCAGTTCAGTTCAAAGGTACTTTATGATATCATAATGAGGGCTGACCTGTGCGGTGCATCATGGGTACACCAACAGTGTGAGTGTGAGACACCAGGAAGCCACGGTTGTCCACCATCTTATGATGGAACTGTTCATCCCAATGGGCTGTTCAGATATAAAGTAAAATACAATTATACTGTAAATATGTGAATGAGTAAAAAAACTAAGCGAAAGAGAGAAGAGTGCATCTACAAAATTCTGGTCCTTTGTAAGAGAGAACTCACGTTTGAAGAACATGGCGTTGATGATCATGGCCCCATCAGTCTTCTCCACATCCTTGGTTACCTCGGGCAGCTTGCCATCGGTGGATTTGGCCGCCCAATCGTTGATGGACTTCAGAGCGCTCTTCTTGTTCTTGAAGTTTATCTTAGTGTGGTCATATTTGTAGTGCTTCTTGCTGCTCTTGACAAAGGCATCTGCAAAGTTGACCGAGCTGGGGCTGTATAGATGGTTGCTGATCTTCCAGGTGACGTTACGGGCCTTGGAGTTGCTGACCTCCTCCAGGAGCTCGGCCAGGCCAGCGTGCAGCTGCTCGTCCTTCACTTTGTTAGCGTTCAGCACAGTCTTGATCTGGGAGGTGGTGGAGCCCTTGCCCCCGAGTGCCACCAGGCCCAGGGAAGAGGCCACCACCACCGGGGAGATGAGGATGTTCTCCAGGTCCTTTTCCTTGGCTATGTTCTGGTAGAGGCTGAAGGCCAGGCTGGCGCTGTTGTCAGCCAGCAGGGTGGCGTGGTTGCTCAGGACCTTGTCTGTCGAGGCGGCGGTGTCAGCGGAGGCTGCAGTGGCCAATAGGGCCATGACTACCAGGTTAGTCACCCACATGGTGTCAACCAAATCAGTAGAGACTTGTGAGGGGACATGGAAAAGGTGTATGTGTTAGATTTATACAGTGGACTTCCTTATGGAGCATCATAGCGATTACAGAGCAACAGTCTCAAATCCCAGGTGTTAGAGGCAAATGAAATTACATTTGTCCTGGATTTTGAATACAGAAAACCTCTTGTGGGACTTCTCTCCTTGCTCTTGCCAGTGATAGCATGAGTTAAGGAGATAACGCACTTCTCAAACACTTTGCTGAGATTCAAGAGGAATACCACATTCTCTTTTATTCAACCTGGATGATGCAGAATGGACATGCTGTGTGGTATACTAAGCTTTCATTATGCAGTCTGTAATGTAATAATAGACCTGAATTCATTGGCAGAGAATCTGAGAGCAGGGTTGACCGTGCCAATAGAGAGTCTCCAAGTAGACATTCAAGGCAAGACTCAAGAGCCACGTTGACACTACAGCTGTAAAATGCCTGGAAGATGAAACAGTGGTCAACATTCTAAGTGGAATAATTCTACAGCAACTAATGGGAGCCATTAGCTACTGAATGAAGAATACAAGTTCTCTTAAGAAGACATTTTTTAATTTAAATCAAGCTCTCGCTTCATTTGGGGGACCAATCACTTTTTATTTATCTCTCTCTGCTCTTTGTTGCCTTGCAGGAGGCTTACGGTAGCAGACAAGTAGCAACATGATCAGGCTAAGCCATGAAGTCTAAACAAAAGGATGCTATGCATCCTCTGAGGCCTGGAATGAGTGACCTTAAGCGGGCGTGAGGTTTCACATTTTTCAGTCTTAAACAGAAAGTTTGATCTTTACTGTAACAATGATGCCTTAAGAAGTTTTGTTGGAACTACAAATTATTTCAGCACATTCTAAATTTGCATTACCTATTATTTTGATTCTGCATGCATAATTACAAATCACAGCACAAGCTAACGCCTCATGTCCACCAGATACATCAAACTCTTCATTGTGAATGGAGCAGTCCACAGCTGTCTGTGTACTGTATGTTTTACAAATGGAGGTAAACACACTGACTCCAACTAGCTAGGTTTTAGCTAGTAGAAAAGCGAAACACGTGTGTCAAGTACGGAAAATGTGGGCCAGACATCCGGCAAAACAAAATGCATATACATCTCGTGGACATCGGGCGTAATTCAATGCCCTTATGACTTATAACTTATAACTAAGAAACATCCTGGCACGTACAAATACCGGCAATGACAGTCTCATCTTATTGGACAGAAACCAGTGTGAGAGAAAGTTTAGAGGAGGAGGAATATGCTGGTTTACAGTTCCGTGCATCGTCATTAATATCTGTCTGAACATATGTTTATAAATTACACAGCTCATTTCTTCTGATAATCTATCTGATACTTTCTCTACACTTTCTACCACCACGCAGCATGTGTTCAATTGACCAAGTAAAGTGAGATGCCCCCTGGCAGAGGCAACTGTGACTCAAATCAGAGCACAATAGTCTGTTGCTGGGTGGGACCGCTACTAATAAGTTTGGCTTCCTCAGACATGACACAATTCAAAGCAGCATTGCCACTGTTAATTGGCCATCACTTTTATTTGATCATTATAGCATTTTCACTGTTATGTGACCCATTCATTAAGTGTGAACAGTGAAGTTGGGAGGAAGAAGTATGGTTTAGCCTGGCAACGTTTTCCTTTCAACTGGCTCAATCACATGAAGCTGTATTGTAATACAGAACTAAATTCGCAAAAATAATTTTATAAGCCCAAAATGGAGGGACTTTTCACATTCCTGGGCAGAGGTTTTCCTGCAGTTAACACAAGTCCAGCCCCCCCCCCCCCATCGCATCCCCCTTTAACCTACCAGGCTCTTTCAGCAGTTTTCCTCTAATTTCTCTCTCAGCTTCCACATGATCCTTCAGCTGGTCTACAAACCGTGGGGGAAATATTCTGGAAGTTGGGGAATGGAAAATGTTAATGATGTACAGTGATTTTCAATGCACAGTGAGCTGCACTGGGCCCTCCCACAGTATTTGTTGAGCAGCTATGTGAGCGGGACTTTCCCCCTCCAGGTCCTAAAGCCTGAGACACACTGAAAGCTCATTCACACTGCAGACAGACATCTGGCAGAGTTTCTATAAATTTCATAGTTCTGTATTCTCAAATATTGCTACTGTATTATACTGTACACAGTTTCAGACCATGCATCATAGAGCAGCATTATTTTGTATTAATGGCCCTCCTGCCTAAAAAAACGGGGAAAATATGTGTACTGTCTTAATAAAACAACATTTTCCACTTCCATTTTCTGATTTTCTGACAACTTCTAGATGTTGCACACCGCTTTAAGCCAGGGGTAAACAACAGACTGCTGGACTGAACACAGTGTGCAACATCTGTAAATTGTGAGAAAATCTGAAAATAGTGGTGGGAAATTGTGTTTTATTATTAAGACAGTACACATATTTTCCTAGTTTTTGTGTGTGCCATTAAATCAAGTTAAGGAGGAAATTGACGCCTTTGCAGCCTGAATGGATGATGCTTTATATATGAGCTGGTCCCTGGTGGACACGAGTGTATAGCGGGCTGGGTACATTAAAGTCAGACGCAGATGGCAAACAACATAAAATGAATAATAGTGCCATCTGTTTGGGTTACCTACTGCGAACAGAGTTGCAGGGAAGTTTTCTAAGTAGGTCATTTAAAATTCCATGAGACCGAAGAATAATAATTGTTAGGGGGTAGAAAGTACTTTGGTATTATAATTGTTATGATTCGTAAATGTTGCTTGCAAGTTGTGAAGATTTTACAATTTTTTTCTTCTTCCTCCTCCTCCCCCTTCTTTGTGCCACGTCTGTGGCTGTGTCTGTCTGATTTGAGAGACTGATAGTGTGGGATGCAGGATGGGGGATGTGTCCATTCAAGCCCCCCTGCCTGGTCTGCCTAGCCATGCCAAATTGTTAAATTATCCCCTGGTGTCTAACTGACTCACTTCTCCCCAAAATGAACAATATGTCATTGTGGACATGCATGCAGTGATCTGATTATTCCCTGTCGAAAAATCTATTCAGGCACTCTAAAACATGGAGTGTTTCTGCTGAACAGCAATAAAGTTTAGGAAATCCCTCAACATGCCACAGTAGCCCAGTGTTTGGTGCCAAGGGATTTGTGACATCATGTTAGAAATTAGGTCACATTACATTGGCTATGCCTCAGCACTGCTAGAGTGAAAAGGCTATGCATAAGACACATGTTCTGTTGATGTTTAGACAAATGAACAATTTACATAGAGCCAACATTGGTCTGACTACAAAAGAAGTAACCCCACTCACCCACACCACATCTCCACCCTCAACATGAAAAAGCATATCACTTGGCTACATGCTTTTGTATTACATAGCTAAATTCCAAACTGGCTCTTTGTCTCAGAAGAATTGGTTGGCCTGATATACTGCCTGAGGGCAGCATTGGTTTAGTTTTGCGTGCATATAGGGCTAGGCAGCTTCAATTAACTCTGCTGCTAAGGCTTGCAGCTCAGTGTCACGAATTCCGCCGAAGTCGGTTCCTCTCCTTGTTCGGGCGGCATTCGGCAGTCGACGTCACCGGTCTTCTAGCCATCGCCGATCCACCTTTCATTTTCCATTTGTTTTGTCTTGTTTTCCCACACACCTGGTTTACATTTCCCTCATTACTTGTCGTGTATTTAACCCTCTGTTCCCCCCATGTCTGTGTGTGAAATTGTTTATTGTCGAGGTTGGCACGCTTCTGGCTGGTTTGCGCCGGGTATTGTGTTATACCCGTGCTTTGTGACAGCCGGTACTTTGTACTTGGGTTTTGTACTTTGTACTGCCTTTCTTGTTCTTTGGGCATTTGTTTTGTGACGCGGTTGCGTTCTGTTATTATGATTGCCTAAGTGAAGTGCTTTGTCCACTCATCTCTGTTCTCCTGCGCCTGACTTCCATGCATCAGCTACACTCACCCCTTGACACTCAGCTAGCCAAGAGAGGGGACTTCGAACATCTATACAGTTCAGATATACTTTTATTAAACTCAAACTCACTGTCACTGATTAATGGCAGATACAGAAGTAGGATCTCAATTTGGTTACCCTGTTGTTGCAGGAAATGTCCTGCACAGCTGGAAATGCACATTTGTAGTGTATTCAAGGCTTCTAAAGTTTTTCCCTAACTAAAAATGCATCAACCCCTACAAAAATGCCCATTAATTATAATCCACACAATATTTATAATTTCCTGTTTCTGCAGGCTTATTTTCCTGTTGTGAGAAACTGGTCAAATTAAGATCCATCCTACATCTGTAGGAGAGACATAATGGTAAAACTGATGGACAGACCCTCTTAAGATACTGTAATGGTTTTAAACATCTTGTGCCTTTTCTGCATATTTCTACAAATGTTTACAGACCAATCCATGAATGGTTTACTTGTGGTAAGGCTGTGTACAGTATATAAAGGGATATATAGTGCAGTCTCCAACTAAGATCTTATAGGCAATGCGAAACACAATGTTCTCTGTCATTAATAGATTACTGTATCGCACAGGAGGCTGCTGAGGGGAGAACAGCTCCTAATAATGGACAGAACGAAGCAAATGGAATGGCAAATACATGGAAACCATGTGTTTTATGTATTTGATAGCATTCCACTTATTTTGCTCCAGCCATTACCATGAGCCTGTTCTCCCCAATTATGGTGCCACCAACCTCCTATGCTGTATTGTATTGTATACCTTCACTGAGGACTTAATAGCTCACGTTGGTTATTGCCTGCACAATACTGCATGTCAAGATGCATGTAACAATAGCAACAATGGCAGCATGGGAATCCCATCAACAAACAGTAGCAAAAAGCGGCAGTGGAACAGAACGTATATCCGTTTCCATGTTGTCCAGCTTCCTGTGATGACCTGCCTTGGTTCCACATCCAGAAATACCATGTAGCAGAGGGATGGAGATGCTGATCATGGAGGGGGAAAAATAAGTATTCATGTGAAAAACTGCCAAAGCCATCTGGTTTCAGTTCCCCTACAATTCGTTCAGCACTTCAGCTTAAATTATTACATTTATTTAAGTAATTTCTAAGGGTTTTTGGGGAATGTTTTGTGTATCATATAAAATAAAAAAAGTAAATGGCAACTTCCATATCTTAGGCCTATGGCTCATACATATTTTGAAGCCGAGGAGCATCCTCAAGATACACCTTCTTATTCTTTGTAACTTTTTTTCAGCAAACCTTGACTTTTCTCTGAAATACGAGCTCTCTGTAAGAGGAAGCAGGGTCACAGAGGGTTTCTTCCTTTAGAAATATAATTTTGCCTGATATTGTCATGATGTAAGACCTCAGTAATGTTTCCCTGCATGCTGATGCAACCTTCAGCTGTTTAACTCTCACCAACTATTGCCAAACCCACTCAAAGATGTGATTTACTGTATAAACTCTGGTACAGTAGTTTAGTGCCTGTCTGGAAAGAGTGGAAGTGTGCAGAGATATACTGTTACAGTTTATTCTGATCCCATTTATGCAGTGTTCTTCAATCATGTTCCTGAAGACCCACTGCCAGGTGAGCAGACTTTTGTTCCAGCCCCATACTAATGAATCTGAGTCAATTAATCAGGGGGCAAGTTGACATCAGGTGTGTTACTGCTGGGCTAGAGCAAAATCCTGCACACACTGTGGGTCTTTCAAACCATGATTGAAGACCACTGCACGAATGAGTAGAGTTTGTGTAGAAGATTTGTATCATGCAGCCATATTGCTGAGACACATATTGCCAATACTTTCAGGCGTTGTGTGTAGGAGTAGGGGCTAGTGTACATTTGGAAATGGACAAATGTTTTAGAGAGAGGCCCTCAAGTTAGCAAAGTGAGCAACGGCATCCTCTGGTGGATGAAAATCTGCTAATGTGCCATGATCATGACAGAGCAGGGATCAGGGACTTATAGAGAGAGGAGACGATTATGATTCACCGCCAGGGACTACCAAATACTAGGGAATTTTCAGCTATAAGCTCTGTTGCAAAATTATTATTATTTTTTTAATCTTCACTTGATTATAGCATTTAGATATCTGTTTTTTTAATCCAATGACAGTCACACAATTTCAACCATTGATTATAGACTTAGAAACGATCTATATATTTAAAAGTAACAGTAATTAACAGTTACAGTTTATAAACTCCTTATAAACCGCCTTATAAATCCTTGCAGTCAATCTCCAGCAGAGTGCTCTCAGAGACAGACACAGATTTTCACAGAGTCTCTAGTCACCTACTGTACAGTATGCAAAAGTAAATTAACTCCACTTGTCAGTTGCACAAGATTAGAGGGAATTGACGCAATCATCTTCCGAGCCAGGGGTTAATCTGTGGCTGTTAGGCCTGAAAAAGATATCCTGTTGGATGTAACTCCCTGTGCCTGGTGTTGGCTCAATGCCTCCGACCTGTATCAGGGGTTGGTGCTTGATGGCACCTGTAGTAGGCCAGCCATCCTGATTACTGGAGGTACCATACACAAATAGTACAGTCCATTAAGGCATGGACACCAAATTCACCAGCAAAAATCACCATCTACCATGATTAGGAACAGTGCCGGATTAAGAAATCACGGGCCCCAGGGCTTTTTATTTTTCATATATATGTACAGTGCATTCCGAAAGTATTCAGACCCTTTGACTTTGTCCACATTTTGTTACGTTAAAGCTTTATTCTAAATTGGATTAAATAGAAAAAAATCCTCAGCAATCTACACACAATACCCCATAATGACTAAGCGAAAACACGTTTTTATACATTTTTGCAAAAAACAGAAATAGCTAATTTACATAAGTATTCAGACCCTTTGCTATGAGATTCGAAATTGAGCTCAGGTGCATCTTGCTTCCATTGATCATCCTTCAATTGATTGCACATAATTTGGAAAGGCACACACCTGTCTATATAAGGGCCCAGAGCTAACAGTGCATGTCAGAGCAAAGACCAATCCATGAGGTCGAAGGAATTGTCCGTGGAGCCCCGAGACAGAATTGTGTCAAGGCACAGAGCTGGGAAAGGGTACCAAAACATATCTGCAGCATTGAAGGTCCCCAAGAACACAGTGGCCTCCATCATTCTAAGGACCGTTTTTTTTCTCAATTTCTGCCTAAAATGACATACCCAAATTTAACTGCCTGTAGCTCAGGACCTGAAGCAAGGACATGCATATTCTTGATACCATTTCAAAGGAAACACTTTGAAGTTTGTGGTAATGTGAAATGAATGTAGGAGAATATAACACAATAGATCTGGTAAAAGATAATAAAACCAAAAAACATGCATTTTCTATTTATTTTTTTGTTCCATCATATTTGAAATGCAAGAGAAAGGAGTTTATGTGTAATTTTTTATTTTGACCACCAGGTGGTAGCAGTGTCATGCAAAGTTTCAGACTGATCCAGATAAGTATGACATTTCTACACTATAGTCTACCAGGAGTTTGCCCAAATCTGCCGAATTGGTCAATTGATACATTTTCAAGTACATAAGTATAGAGGACATACAAAATGCTATGGTAATGAAAAATGTAAGTTTACACACATCCAGGAATGTCATACATGATGGATAACTAGCTTCCCTACAGACAAAAAAAACACTAACCTTCACATGTCTAGGTGTGGGTGTGGGGCCAGAGACAGCAGGGGTTCAAACTGTAGAATCCAGTTCCTACATTCGAATATAAAAATGTATTTTATCAAACAAAACTATTCATCATTTTATCTCTGGGACCCTCAGGATGACAAATCAGAGCAAGATTACTGAACGTAAGTACATTATTTACCTTCAGAGGTGAATGTATCAAACCAGTTGACGTGATAAAAGTGTTTTGTTGTTGTGTACTCTTCTCAAACAATAGCGTGGTATCTTTTCACTGTAATAGCTACTGTAAATTGGTCACATTAGCGCACTTTAGCAACAACCTTCCCGGTTTATGGACACCGATCCCGTAGAGGTTAAATGGAAGAAGTTTGGAACCACCAAGAATCTTCATAGAGCTGGCAAACCGGCCAAACTGAACAATCGGGGGAGAAGGGCCATGGTCAGGGAGGTGACCAAGAACCCGATGGTCACTCTGACAGAGCTCCAGAGTTTCTCTGTGGAGATGGGAGAACCTTCCAGAAGGACAACCATCTCTGCAGCACTCCACCAATCAGGACTTTATGGTAGAGGGGCCAGACTGAAGCCACTCCTCAGTAAAAGGCACATGACAGTCCGCTTGGAGTTTGCCAAAAGGCACCTTAAAGACTCTCAGACCATGAGAAACAAGATTCTCTGGTCTGATGAAAGCAAATTTAAACTGTTTGGCCTGAATTCCAAGCGTCACGTCTGGAGGAAACCTGACACCATCCCAAAGGTGAAGGGCGTGGGGATGTTTTTCAACAGCAGGGACTGGGAGACTAGTCAGGATCAAGGGAAAGATGAACGGAGCAAAGTACAAAAAGATGCTTGATGAAAACCTGCTCCAGAGCGCTCAGGACCTCAGACTGGGGAAAGGGTTCAACTTCCAACAGGACAACTTCCAATGACGCTAAGCACACAGCCAAGACAATGCAGGAGTGGCTTCGGGGACAAGTCTCTGCATGTCCTTGAGTGGCCCAGCCAGAGCCTGGACTTGAACCTGATCGAACATCTCTGGAGAGACCTGAAAATAGTTGTGCAGCGACGCTCCCCATCCAACCTGACAGAGCTTGAGAGAATCTGCAGAGAAGAATGGGAGAATCGCCCCAAATACAGGTTTCCCAAGCTTGTAGTATCATACCCAAGAAGACTCGAGGCTGTAATCTCTGCCAAAGGTGCTTCAAGAAAGTACTGAGTAAAGGTTCTGAATATTTACGTAAATGTGATATTTCAGTTTTGTCTTTTTTATACATTTGCTAAAATTTCTAAAAACCTGTTTTTACTTTGTCATTATGGGGTATTGTGTGTAGATTGACGAGGGAAAAATCTATTTAATCCATTTTAGAACAAGGCTGTAAAATAACAAAATTTGAAATAAGTCAAGGGGACTGAATATAGGCTACAGTAGGCTACTAAATAACATTTCCAATGGCGCACTGACTCACCTAATAACAAAGTTTAAGTCATAGGCTCCTCACAGTGATGGCTGATGCCCTCATCGTGGCAATAGCCTTTCTAAAGATGAGCTACTTTGAAAAACAGTGCTGTTAAAAATTGGGAGTTGTTGAGAAAATAAAATGTTCTGTTGGTTCTACAGACAGATTAGTCTTCTCTTTTCAGCTTTAAACATTTGCTTTCCAAACTGAACGTTTTTCTTGAGAACAACCATAGAAATATAATCCATAGATGGCAGTCAGGACTGGCAGCCATTGTTAGCGCACCCATAAATTTAACAGTGAAATTGCTATGGTATTTTTTGCTCGGAAAACTTAGGGGGGCAAATAAAACCACCCGTGGGCCAAATTCCGCTCACGGGCCACCAGTTGGGGAACACTGATATATACTGTATATATAATACAGTTGAAGTCGGAAGTTTACATACACCTTTACATACACCAAATACATTTACACTCAGTTTTTCACAATTCCTGACATTTGATCCTTGTAAAAATTCCCTGTCTTAGGTCAGTTAGGATCACCACTGTATTTCAAGAAAGTGAAATGTCAGAATAATAGTAGAGATAATTATTTATTTCAGCTTTTATTTCTTTCATCACATTCCCAGTGGGTCAGAAGTTCACATACACTCAATTAGTATTTGGTAGCATTGCCCTTTAAATTGTTTAACTTGGGTCAAACATTTCAGATAGCCTTCCACAAGCTTCCAACAATAAGTTGGGTTAATTTTGTCCCATTCCTCCTGAAAGAGCTGGTGTAACTGAGTCAGGTTTGTAGGCCTCCTTGCTCGCACACACTTTTTCAGTTCTGCCCACAAATTTTCTATAGGATTGAGGTCAGGGCTTTGTGATGGCCACTCCAATACCTTGACTTTGTTGTCCTTAAGACATTTTGCCACAACTTTGGAAGTATTCGTAGGGTCATTGTCCATTTGGAAGACCCATATGCGACCAAGCTTTAACTTCCTGACTGATGTCTTGAGATGTTGCTTCAAGATATCCACATAAATGTTCCTGCCTCATGATGCCATCTATTTTGTGAAGTGCACCAGTCCCTCCTGCAGCACTGCACCCCCACAACATGATGCTGCCATCCCCGTGCTTCATGTTTGGGATGGTGTTCTTCAGCTTGCAAGCTTCCCCCTTTTTCCTCCAAACATAATGATGGTCATTATGGCCAAACAGTTCTATTTTTGTTTCATCAGACCAGAGGACATTTGTCCAAAAAGTACGATCGTTGTCCCCATGTGCAGTTGCAAACCGTAGTCTGGCTGTTTATGGTGGTTTTGGAGCAGTGGCTTCTTCCTTACTGAGCGGCCTTTCAGGTTATGTCGATATAGGACTCGTTTTACTGTGGATATAGATACTTTTGTACCTCTTTCCTCCAGCATATTCACAAGGTCCTTTGCTGTTGTTCTGGGATTGATTTGCACTTTTTGCATCAAAGTACATTCCTCTCTAGGAGACAGAACGCATCTCCTTCCTGAGTGGTATGATGACTGCGTGGTCCCATGGTGTTTATACTTGCGTACTATTGTTTGTACAGATGAACGTGGTACCTTCAGGCGTTTGGAAATTGCGCTCAAGGATGAACCAGGCTTGTGGATGTCTCCCTTTTTTTCTGAGGTCTTGGCTGATTTCTTTTGATTTTCCCATGATGTCAAGCAAAGAGGCACTGAGTTTGAAGGTAGGCCTTGAAATACACCCACAGGTCCAACTCCAATTGACTCAATTGATGTCAATTAGCCTACCAGAACCTTCTAAAGCCATGACATTTTTATGGAATTTTCCAAGCTGTTTAAAACACAGTCAACTTAGTGTATGTAAACTTCTGATGCACTGGAATTATGATGGGGTGAATTATAAGTGAAATAATCTGTCTGTAAACAATTGTTGGAAAAATTACTTGTGTCCTGCACGAAGTAGATATCCTAACCGACTTGCCAAAACTATAGATTGTGAACAGGAAATTTGTGGAGTGGTTGAAAAACGAGTTTTAATGACTCCAACCTAAGTGTATGTTATCTTCTGACTTCAACTGTATATCATACATACACTGAGTATTCAAAGCACCTTCCTAATATTGAGTTGTACATTGTTTGCCCTCAGAACTGCCCCAATTCATCGGGCATGGACTCTAGAAGGTGCTGGAAGCGTTTCACATTGATGCTGGCCCATTTTGAGTCCAATTCTTACCACAGTTGTGTGAAGTGGACTATTCTTGATACACCCGGGAAACTGCTGAGCGTGAAAACGCACTTCAACCCTTGGTCTTGCCCATTCACCCTCTGAATGGCACACATACACAACCCATGTCTCAATTGTCTCAAGGTTTAATAATCCTTCTTTAGCCTGTCTCCTCCCCTTCATCTACACTAATTGATGTGGATTTCACAGGTGACTTCAATAAGGGATACTAGTTTTCACCTGGATTCACCTCTCAGTTTATGCCATGGAAATAGCATGTTTATAATGTTTTGTACACTCAGTGTTATTTTCTTGCTGTATTAGTTTAACATTTTATTTTATTTTTAGCTGCCTCTTGGGCCTCCCATGGGCCTGGATTAATCTGGCCCTGATTAGGAATATGATTCTTGTTGGGAACCCATGGAAAAATAATTGACAATTGAGTTATTGAGTCATTAATGGAATATGTCGTTTACAGTGTGCACTTTTATTTACCTATCCAACGTGTAGACCTGATTCAGTTGATCATACCGCCGATGCTCATTGTGTCACTAGTTTCTAACGCCCTCTACTCCGAACCAGGGCAGTGCAGAGGATGCACTGCAGCTCCACCCACACCGTGTCGAATGGATTAAGGTTCTCTCCTGATCTGCGAAGTGTGTAAATCTTCGGTGAGTCACAGTCCTGTGAGTAATTTTCTTGGAGTTTTAAGGAAAAATAACTTCGGACATTGTCATTTGAAATATAATTCTCGCTGCGTTTAGTTTATTTCATGTGATGCTTTGTCATTAGATGGGTTGCCAAACAGAAACCACACATTTGCGTATTATTTGAAGTTTGAATCTGCAATAACTTCAAAGAGGGGACAAGTATTGGTGTAGCCAAATATCACAAGAACATAGCTGTGACAGATAGGAACCTGTTTTATACTTTTTGCTTTGGAGAAGATACACCGTCGTGGAGGGAAGGTGAGTGTTGACATTGTGCGCAGGTTAACGGATTACGTTTCATATAATCCGATCGCTGTCACATAGTCTATTGACCTGTGTGATTTGCCTTTTTTTATCTGCTATCATTTCATGAGGCGCAATGAGACCATGATGACCAGAAAGTTGTATTTATGTTGGCTAACTGGGTAGATAAAATACAGATCTGTATAATTTATATAAAACATGTTAATTGGCACAGGTAAGGTAGCTCACAGTGGCTGACCAGACCTGGACAGTTTAAAGATGAGTTTTGTCCTCTATCACATCATCACCATCATCATACCTTACTGTATTATTTCTCACAGTAGCCTAAAACTCCTGGTCAACCCTTACATTTAGTTGTACTGATACCTAGTTAATTAGAAATTGAATTCACTTGTGTAATTACCAAATAACCTCACAGTAACTGTACTAGTAACCAATGCAGAAAGAACTTGGCCGCTTGCTTCAATTCTAGTTTAATTAGTTGTTTTATGCACTGTTTCTGCAATTACAGTGTAGTATCAGCTGAGTAATTAGACAATAGTATATAGTTACAGATTGCAGAAGGGCAACTTTATGCAAACTGTTTCCCAACTCATATCTCTTGATCTATAACCAGAGTTAAATTCAAGGCCAAATGAAAAAATGGCTCATAGTTACATTTGGGTCCTCTGCCATATAGGATTGGGCCAGCAAAGACATCATGATGGGGGGGGGGGGGGGGAGTGACATGATACATCTCTGGGCTGCTATTATCTGTCTGTCTAGCTTGGGCCTGTCATAGAGATTATGATTTCTGAGAGAAGATCAACATTTGTGAATGCACCCAGTTAGCTTTGTATTTTAACGACGCTGGGCCAGTTGTGTGCCGCCCTATGGGACTCCCAATCACGGCCGGTTGTGATACAGCCTGGAATCGAACCAGGGTCTCTAGTGAAGCCTCTAGCACTGAGATGCAGTGCCTTAGACTGCTGTGCCACTCGGGAGCCCATAGACTGCCTGAAATATTTTCAGCAGGTGTTGGCCAACCAGGTTGTGATGTGGATCTCTTCCTATCTTTGTCCTGTACCAGATCCATCAATAGTTTTAGAGAGAAGGTTGGGATGGGCTCTAGTAATCACAGCAGCAAATCGCACCAGGGCAGTTGTAACATCTCAGTCATAAGCAACTCTAGGATCTCCATTTTAATTAATTGGGTTAATGAAGTAGTAATTTTTTTTGCCTTTGAGAATCTGGTCGAGAGACTATACTTTTAGAAAAAAGGGTTCCAACAGTGTTCTTCGGTTGTCCCCATAGGAGATCTCTTTTTGGTTCCATGGAGAACCCTTTTGGTTCCAGGTTGAAACATTTTGGATTCCATGTAAAACCCTCTGTGGAAAGGGTTCTACATGGAATGAAAAAAAGTTCTACCTGGAACCAATAGGGTTCTACCTGGAACAAAAAGGGTTCTACCTGGAACCAAAAATAGTTATTCAAAGGGTTCTCCTATGGGGACAGCCAAAGAACCCTTTTAGGTTCTAGATAGCACCGTTTTTTTCTAAGAGTGTAGAGACAGTGCTTTTATAACAACACTTTCCAGTCTGTATCTTACCCTGCCTTTCCCAACCTACGTCATCATGAGGTTATTATCTGTCAGGTCTGAATCATCATTAATGAAATAATGATTTGGCCTCTAAGTGGCAGACTCTGCATGAATGATCAAATGAAGGCCAAGAGGTTGCACAGCGTTGCTATTTAAGGGACATCTCAATCAGCTTTAAGTCACATCCACCCACTACCTGATAAAGTCAGGTACATAACACAGCGTCAGCAAAGTCTATTTCTGGCACCAGCAACCTCGGTGATGATTGATTTCACATGTAGTATGAGTCATATCTGAACCTATGGTTTGAATGATGAGGGTAGTGTTAGTAAATGTTCAATGTCTTCCCACCCCTTTGATGAGTAGCTATAATGAGAACATTGCTCTAATGAAAACCCTATTGTGGGGAGGTGAAGACACTGAATAAGAGATCCAGGAATGAATAACTCATGTAATATATTTTTCATGAGGGAATGAATGAATGATGAAGGAGCCTGGAGATAAGTAACACTGACCAATATAAAGAGCTAATTTTATACATATCCATGGCAGAGACTCAGTGGACTATTCTATGAATAACCATGAGCTGATGATTCTAATGACAACGGCAATGTAAGGAAGTCTGTGTGTCAGGCGTGTGTCAGGCGCAGGACAGCAGATATGAGTAAATAAAACATATTTTACTCAACATATAATAAATGCAATACAAAAACAGAGCCCACAATAACGGACCTTCCTACATAGAAACAATCACTCACAAACAAACATGGGGGAACGGAGGGTTAAATAATGAACAGGTAATTGGGGGATTTAAACCAGGTGTGTAAGACAAAGACAAAACAAATGGAAAATGAAAAGTGGATTGGCGATGGCTAGAAGGCCGGTGACGTCGACCGCCTAACGCCGCCCGAACAAGGAGAGGGACCGACTTCGGCGGAAGTTGTGACAATACCCCCCCTTGACGTGTGGCTCCAGCAGCACGCCGACACCGACCTCGGGGATGACCCGGAGGACGAGGCGCAGGGCGATCCAGATGGAGACGGTGGAACTCCCGCAGCAACGAAGGGTCCAAGACGTCCTCCACCGGCACCCAGCATCTCTCCTCCGGACCGTAGCCCTCCCACTCCACGAGGTACTGAAGGCCCCTCGCCCGACGCCTCGAGTCAAGGATGGCTCGAACAGCATACGCCGGGGCCCCTTCGATGTCCAGAGGGGGCGGAGGAACCTCCTGCACCTCACACTCCTGGAGTGGACCAGCCACCACCGGCCTGAGGAGAGACACATGGAACGAGGGATTAATACGGTAATCTGGGGGAAGCTGTAACCTGTAGCATACCTCGTTCAGTCTCCTCAGGACTTTGAATGGCCCCACAAACCGCGGACCCAGCTTCCGGCAGGGCAGGCAGATGGGCAGGTTTCGGGTCGAAAGCCAGACCCAGTCCCCCGGTGCGAACACCGGGCCTCACTGCGGTGGCGGTCGGCGCTCGCCTTCTGCCGCCTCACGGCCCATTGCAGGTGCACATGGGCGGCGTCCCAGGTCTCCTCCGAGCGCTTAAACCATTCGTCCACCCCAGTACGCACTGGAAAGGAGAGAGGTTAGTGGAGGAGTGGCGGAGTGAGTTTTGGGCCATCCCTGCCCAGGGGATGAACGCCGCCCACTCCCCCGGCCGGTCCTGGCAATATGACCGCAGAAACCTACCCACATCCTGATTTACTCTCTCCAACTGCCCGTTACTCTCGGGGTGAAAACCTGAGGTGAGGCTGACCGAGACCCCCAGACGTTCCATGAAAGCTCTCCAGACCCTGGACGTGAACTGGGGACCTCGATCAGAGACTATATCCTCAGGCACCCCGTAGTGCCGGAAGACGTGAGTGAATAGGGCCTCCGCAGTCTGTAGGGCCGTAGGGAGACCGGGGAAAGGGAGGAGACGGCAGGACTTAGAAAACCGATCCACAACGACCAGGATCGTGGTGTTGCCCTGTGATGGAGGAAGATCTGTCAGGAAGTCCACCGACAGGTGCGACCACGGCTGTTGTGGAACAGGTAGGGCTTGTAACTTCCCTCTGGGCAGGTGCCTGGGAGCCTTGCAATAGGTGCACACCGAGCAGGAAGAAACATAAACCCTCACGTCCTTGGCCAAGGTGGACCAACAGTACTTCCCACTAAGGCATCGCACCGTCCGACCGATGCCAGGGTGACCAGAGGAGGGTGACGTGTGGGCCCAATAGATCAAACGGTCGCGGACAGCAGACGGAACGTACAGGCGCCCAGCTGGACACTGGGGGGAGTGGGCTCTGTGTGTAACGCCCGCTCTATGTCCGCGTCCAACTCCCACACCACCGGTGCTACCAGGCAGGAGGCCAGAAGTATGGGAGTGTGATCCATGGACCGCTCCTCTGTGTCATACATCCGGGACAGTGCGTCTGCCTTAGCGTTCTGGGAACCTGGTCTGTAGGACAGAGTGAAAACAAAACGGGTAAAGAACATGGCCCACCTTGCCTGGCGAGGGTTCAGTCTCCTTGCCGCCCGGATGTACTCCAGATTGTGGTGGTCAGTCCAGATGAGAAAAGGGTGTTTAGCTCCTTCAAGCCAATGTCTCCACGCCTTCAAAGCCTTGACAACAGCCAACAGCTTGCGGTCCCCAACATCATAGTTTCGCTCCACCGGGCTGAGCTTCTTCGGAAAGGAAGCACAGGGGCGGAGCTTTGGTGAAGTGCCCGAGCGCTGAGAGAGCACGGCTCCTATCCCTCGTCCACCTCCACTATGAACGCCAAAGAGGGATCTGGATGAGCCAGCACGGGAGCCGAGGTAAACAGAGCCTTCAGGTGACCAAAAGCCCTGTCCGCCTCAGCCGACCACTGCAGCCGCACCGGTCCCCCCTTCAGCAGTGAGGTAATGGGAGCTGCTACCTGACCAAAACCCCGGATAAACCTCCGGTAGTAGTTGGCAAACCCTAGAAACCGCTGCACTTCCTTTACCGTGGTGGGAGTTGGCCAATTACGCACGGCTGAAATGCGGTCACTCTCCATCTCCACCCCTGAAGTGGAAATGCGGTACCCTAGGAAGGAGACGGACTGTTGGAAGAACAGACATTTCTCAGCCTTGACATACAGGTCATGATCCACAGTCGACCAAGCACCCTGCGCACCAGGGACACATGCTCAGCGCGTGTATATCAGAATGTCGTCGATATACACCACTATACCCTGCCCGTGCAGGTCCCTGGAAAATCTCGTCAACAAAGGCCTGGAAGACTGATGGAGCATTCATCAACCCGTACGGCATGACGAGGTACTCATAGTGCCCAGAGGGGGTACTAAATGCTGTCTTCCACTTGTCCCCCTCCCGGATACGCACCAGGTTGCAGCCAGGGTCCGGAAGTCCAATGCAAAATCCTGCGCGCTCCTCGTCCACTGCCTTAGGTGGAACAGTCGTTCACCCGGGTGAACGACTGCGTAATGGTCCAACGCCGCGTCTCCTTCACTCCATACGACGTTGGACCACTCCAGGGCTTTGCCTGAGAGGTAGGAGACGAGGGTGGACACGCTCTCACGTCCCGAAGGAGCCGAGTGGACGGTCGCCAGGTAGAGCTCAAGCTGGAGTAGGAACCCCTGGCATCCGGCAGCCGTCCCATCATACTCCCTCGGGAGCGCGAGCTGGATCCCGCTGGAACCGGGTGAAGGAGGGGTGGACAGTGGGACCTGTTGTAGTGGGGCTGGTGGAGGCGCTGGACGACCTCCTCCTCTCTCCCAACGATCCATCTTCTGCAGCACGCGATCCATGGAGGTGCCCAGATGTTGCAATATGGTTGTGTGCTGCTGAACGCGCTCCTCTATCCCTGAAGGGTGTGCGCTGCTCCTGCTGACTCCATTTTATGGGGTGAGTGATTCTGTAAGGAAGTCTGTTGTAGCTGGTGTATAGGAGTCAGGTGCAGGACAGCAGATATGAGTAAATAAAACGGATTTTACTCAACATATAATAAATGCAATACAAAAACAGAGCCCACAATAACAGACCTTCCTACATAGAAGCAATCACTCACACACAAACATGGGGGAACAGAGGGTTAAATAATGAACAGGTACATTTTAGTCATTTAGCAAAAGCTCTTATCCAGAGCGACTTACAGTAGTGAATGCATACATTTCATTAAAAAATATTCCGTACTGGTTCCCCGTGGGAATCGAACCCACAACCCTGGCATTGCAAACACCATGCTCTACCAACTGTGCCACACAGGTAATTGGGGGATTGAAACCAGGTGTGTAAGACAAAGACAAAACAAATGGAAAATGAAAAGCGTATCGGCGATGGCTAGAAGGCCGGTGACGTCGACCGCCGAATGCCGCCCGAACAAGGAGAGGGACCGACTTCGGCGGAAGTCGTGACAGGCAACTTTGACATGTGCTGTCATCTGAGAAGCCAATTCTAGAACACTGCTATCGTCTGAGAGTATGGTTCTAGAACAGATTTGGCAAGGAAGTGAGACACACAGAGAGAAACCTAGAGAAGTCTTCTCATGGTGTTGTGGGCAGCCTCTCAAATAATCTAAACAGATTCGCTCTTCTTGTCTCCTCTCCTTTACCTTCATGCTGGACAGAAGAAAACAAGTCCCTCTGCTGTAAGGCTTTTACTTGGCTTGTCTTCTCATACTAGTGCAGATGGAGAAAAGGAGACAAGGAAGCCACTTTAGATGATTAAGATGCAGCCATGTTGGTAGGTAGCATCAAGGAAAGCAGACTAAAAAAGGAGACAAGGAGGGGAAGCCACTTTAGATTATTGAGATGTAGCAGTGTTCGTCGGTAGCTTCAAAGAAAGCAGACTCAAAGAGGAGATGAGCAGAGGAAGCCACTTGAGATGATTGAGATGGAGTGTGGTAGATATTTTGACCAGGGAAGCCAGACTCAGAGGAAAGACATAATGACACCCCAACAGGAAGGAAGTCCTGTCTCTTCAGTTCAGTCCCTCTGGCTATCGACAGATAACAACAAACAGCTGAGAGGAGACTGTTGATGAAAGATGTCACAAGACGTTTACGGGCCAGTCAGTTGGGTGGCTCTTCTGCATGGTTATTACAAGTTGCTAGGGGGACGTTAAAACAACAGGTGTTGAAGACACTCCGGTCAGCAAACAGACAACCAGACTGATTTATCCATCTCTCACAGGTGGAACTAGTCAGTGCCGTCTGATAGAGTGTGTTGACAGACATTTGCAGTGGATTATGGATTTGTGGTATTTTTTTCCATGGAAAAATAGAGAAACCAACATTGCACAGCATCCCCACACCTGTGACTGTTTCTCTAGTTTTTAACAATTTATACAACTTACAACTAATTCCCAAAGGGGACTATACCCTTCTCTGTTATTTGATTTGCCAGTTGTTTTGTGATACACATCGCCCTGTCTCTTGTCTTGTTTCAGGTTGTTTTGCTTTGTTTGTTTTGTCTTGTTTCAGGTTGTTTTGCTTTTCTCTGTTTGCCCCTGGGACACTTGTTCCTCAGCTACAGTAAGGCGCCAGTTATGAAACTCCCTGCAGCGATCCTTTAAAGGCCTCTCAAGTCTTACTACCTGGGATATTTTCCTGCCTAGGGTAAAAGTTACATTCCAAAAAGCTTGAAAGGCTTTGTTATAGATATTTCTCCAGTTAACTGCATCAATCATTTGCAGTATTGTATGTTAAACCCCAAGGAGTGCTTGAAGAATTCGCAGACGAGTAGGTAAACCACACATTACCCTCCGTATTATTGGCGAACATGCAATCATTGGAAAACAAACTGGATGATCTACAATTAAGACTATCCTACCAACTGGACATTAAAAATTGTAATATCTTATGTTTCACCGAGACGTGGCTAAACGACGAATTGGAATTTCCATGCATCGGCAGGACAGAACAGCTATGTCTGGTAAGATGAGGGGCGGGGCTGTGTGTCTATTTGTCAATAACTGCTGGTGCGCGATGTCTATTATTAAAGAAGTCTCGAGGTATTGCTCGCCTGAGGTAGAATACCTCATGATAGATAAGCTGTAGACCACTCTCTACCGAGAGAGTATTCTATCTATAGTATTCGTAGCCATCTATTTACCACCACAAACCGATGCTGGCACTAAGACTGCACTCAACGACCTGTATGAGGCCATACGCAAACAAGAAAATGCTCATCCAGAAGCGGCACTCCTAGTGGCCGTGGACTTTAATGCTGGCCTTTTTACCAAATTTTTACCAAATTTCTACCAGCATGTCACATGTGCAACCAGAGGAAAAACAAATTCTAGACCACCATTACTCCACACACACAGACGCATACAAAGCTCTCCATCACCTTCCATTTGGAAAATCTGACATAATGCTATCCTCCTGATTCCTACTTACAAGCAAATGCAGGAAGTACCAGTGACTCGCTCAATATGGAAGTGGTCAGATGACGTGGATGCTATGCCCTCAAACGAACCATCAAACAGGCAAAATGTCAATATAGGACTAAGACTGAATCCTACTATACCAGCTGTGACACTCGTCGGATGTGGCAGGGCTTGAAAAATATTACGGACTACAAAGGGAAACCCAGCCACGAGCTGCCCAGTGACGCGAGCCTACCAGATGAGCTAAATGCTTTTTATGCTTGCTTCGAGGCAAGCAACACTGAAGCATGCATGAGAACACAAGCTGTTCCGGACGACTATGTGATCATGCTCTCCGTAGCCGATGTGAGCAAGACCTTTTAAACAGGTCAACATTCACAAAGCCGCGGGGCCAGACGGATTACCAGGACGTGTACTCAAAGCATGCGTGGACCAACTGGCAAGTGTCTTCACTGACATTTTCAACCTCTCCCTGACCGAGTCTGTAATATCTACATATTTCAAACAGACCACCATAGTTCCTGTGCCAAAGAAAGCAAAGGTAACCTGCCTAAATGATTACCGCCACGTAGCACTCACGTCGGTAGCCATGAAGTGCTTTGAAAGAATGGTCATGGCTCACATCAAAACCATCATGCCTGAAACCCGAGACCCAGGAGGGGTGCGTGCTTAGTCCCCTCCTGTACTCCCCATTCACCCACAACTGTGTGGCCAAGCACACCTCCAACACCATCATTAAGTTTGCTGATGACACAGTGGTAGACCTGATCACAGACAACGATGAGACAGACTATAGGGAGGAGGTCAGAGACCTGGCAGTGTGGTGCCAGGACAACAACCTCTCCCCCATTGTGAGCAAGCCATAGGAGCTGATCGTAGACTATAGCAAAAGGAGGGCTGAACAGACCCCCCATTAACATCGATGGGGCTGAAGTGGAGCGGGTCAAGAGTTTCAAGTTCCTTAGTGTCCACATCACCAACAAACTATCATGGTCCTAACACACCAAGACAGTTGTGAAGAGGGCACGACAACACCTTTTCCCCCTCAGGAGACTGAAAATATTTGTCATAGGTCCCCAGATCCTCAAAGTTCTATAGCTGTACCATCGAGAGCATCCTGACAGGTTGCATCACCGCTTGGTATGGCAACTGCTTGGCATCTGACCATAAGGCGCTACAGAGGATAGTGCGTACAGCCCAGTACATCACTGGGGCCAAGCATCCTGACATCCAGGATTTACCTCGACTAACCTGACTTGCTACCGGTAGCCCCTGTATATTGGCCAAAGCATTTGATATGGTAGACCAGTCCATTCTTGTGGGCCGGCTAAGGAGTATTGGTGTCTCTGAGGGGTCTTTGGTCTGGTTTGCTAACTACCTCTCTCAAAGAGTGCAGTGTTTAAAGCGCGTATCGTGACAAAAAAATTCAAAATATTCCATTACCGTACTTCGAAGCATGTCAAACGCTGTTTAAAATCCATTTTTATGCGATTTTTCTCGTAAAATAGCGATAATATTCCGACCGGGTCGTTCAAACACTGAAAATAGAAAATGGAGTCTTCACATGCACGCGCGCACCCGTATCATTGTTCTCAGAACGACCACTTTCCAAAAGCCCTACTGTTTTTCGCCCAGGGACTGCAGAGTCATCATTCCCCGTTCTGGCGCCTTCTGAGAGCCTATGGGAGCCTTAAAAAATGTCACGTTACAGCAGAGATCCTGTTTTCGATAAAGAGGCTATAGAAGGCCAAGAAATGGTCAGAGAGGGCACTTCCTGTATGGAATCTTCTCAGGTTTTGGCCTGCCATATGAGTTCTGTTATACTCACAGACACCATTCAAACAGTTTTAGAAACTTTAGGGTGTTTTCTATCCAAATCAAACAATTATATGCATATTTTAGTTTCTGGGCAGGAGTAATAACCAGATTAAATCGGGTACGTTTTTTATCCGGCCGTGAAAATACTGCCCCCTATCCTAAACAGGTTAAGGGCTTGTAAGTAAGCATTTCACTGTCAGGTCTACACCTGTTGTATTCGGCGCATGTTACAAATAACATTTGATTTGATTTGAACTTATTAAGAGAATATTGTCAAAAATAATTATCGGTCTGACTTAGTCTCTGTTTAAGGCAGTTTGATTTATTGAAAGGTATGAGTGTTTTTGCAACTTCATCACTCTAGCAGCTAGCTGCTGGCTTCACCTGTCCTCCACTTGTCTGTTTGAAACCTATTCAAAAGAAAAATAAAGGCCTTTACTTTTGTGTTCAACTATTCATTTGACTGGAACAGCCTAACAGGGATAAGCATTTAACCTGTCATCAGATTTCTTGTTCTGAAAAGGCAGAGTGTGTCAATAGGGGGGTGGGTGACCTGACCTGGGTAAAATATTTCCCTTGTGATGGAGGGCTGGGTGACCCTGCATAACCCTCTCCTGGGGGCCCGTCCAGGGTGTGGACTCTGGCAGGGTGCCCACGGCCCAGCATGCCCAGCATAGTGAGCTGCTCTGGGCTAGGTCTCTAGGATTTCAAGTTTACAACATACTACAGTATGTGCAGGTGCACAGGGCAAGAGAAAATTTGGAGTAATCAAGGTGACATACAGTGACACATTCAATACTGCCTTGCACACTCTTGCCTGCATCTAGCTGATCTAGGGTTGCAAACGAGAGATTCTCTTGGACAAATTCAGGTACACTATACAGTGCATTCGGAAAGTATTCAGACCCCTTGACTTTTTCTACATTTTGTTACGTTACATCTTTATTCTAAAATGGATTAATCGTTTTTTCCCCCCTCTTCAATCTACACACAATACCACATAATGACAAAGCAAAAACAGTTTTTTAGAAATGTTTGCAAATGTATTAAAAATAAAAAACTGAAATATTACATTTACATAAGTATTCAGACCCTTTACTTAGTACTTTGTTGAAGCACCTTTTAGCTGCGATTACAGCCTCATGTCTTCTTGGGTATGACCCTACAAGCTTGGCACACCTGTTTTTGGGGAGTTTCCCATTCTTCTCTGCACATCCTTTCAAGCTCTGTCAGGTTGGATGGGAACGTCGCTGCACAGTTATTTTCAGGTCTCTCCAGAGATTTTAGATCGGGTTCAAGTCCAGTCTCTGGCTGGGCCACTCAGGAACACTCCAAGACTTGTCCCGAAGCCAGTCCTGCGTTATCTTGGCTGTGTGCTTAGGGTCGGTGTCCTGTTGGAAGGTGAACCTTAGCCCTGTCTGAGGTCCTGAGCGCTCTGGAGCAGGACCTCATCAAGCATTTCTCTGTACTTTGCTCTGTTCATCTTTCCCTCAATCCTGACTAGTCTCCCAGTCCCTGCCTCTGAAAAACATCCTACAGCATGATGCTGCCACCACCATGCTTCACCGTAGGGAAGGTGCAAGGTTTCTTCCAGACGTGATGCTTGGCATTCAGGCCAAACAGTTCAATCCTGATTTCATCAGACCAAAGAATCTTGTTTCTCATGGTCAGAATCCTTTAGGTGCCTTTTGGCAAACTCCAAGCAGGCTGTCATGTGCCTTTTACTGACGAGTGGCTTCCGTCGTGCCACTCTACCATAAAGGCCTGATTGGTGGAGTGCTGCAGAGCTGGTTGTCCATCTGAAAGGTTCTCCCATCTCCACAGAAGAACTCTGGAGCTCTGTCAGAGTGACCATCGGTTCTTGGTCCCCTCCCTGACCAAGGCCCTTCTCTTCCGATTGCTCAGTTTGGCTGGGCGGCCAGGTCTAGGAAGAGTCCTGGTGGTTCCAAACTTCTTCCATTTAAGAATGGAGGCCACTGTGTTCTTGGGGATCTTCAATGCTGCAGACATTTTTTGGTACCCTTCCCCAGATCTGTTACTCGACACTATCCAGTGTTGGAACTCTGCGGACAATTCCTTCAGACCGCATGGCTTAGTTTTTGCTCTGACTTGTGCTGTCAACTGTGGGACCTTATATAGAGAGGCGTGTGACTTTCCCAATCATGTCCAGTTAATTGAATTTACCACAGGTGGACTCCAATCAAGTTGTAGAAACATCTCAAGGATGATCAATGGAAACAGGATGCACCTGAGCTCAATTTTGAGTCTCATAGCAAAGGGTCTGAATTAGTGATGCACCGATATGACATTTCTGGTCGATACTGATATCTGATATTTTCATTGCCAAAAAAAAAACGATACCGATAACCAATATTAAACGTTTTTGCGGCCTTTTAAGCATACTAGTACAGTTAAATAGCTAACACAAACACATGGACGCAGTGGTCTAAGGCACTGCATCTCATTCCAAAAGCGGTCACTACAGTCTCTTGTTCGAATCCAGGCTGTATCACATCTGGACGTGATTGGGAGTCCAATAGGGTGGCGCACAATTGGCCCAGCGTCGTCCCGGGTTTTGCCAGGGTAAGCCGTCATTGTAAATAAGAATTTGTTCTTAACTGACTTGCCTAGTTAAATAAAGGTTACGCACACACACACACAGACACTCACACACACCACTGACCAAAAAGTTATTTTGTTGGCATTTACGTATGTCCCCATTACCAGTAAATCATAATCAAAACCTATTTCTTTCACTTACTTGCTGTGCTGTTTCGTTGTTCATTTGTTCAGTCGTTTCATTCTCAATCAGGATTTCTATGGAACGCCTTTTGGGTCTTCGCGTGTCAAAAAATATATAACACTATAACACTATTTAACACCAATAACACAAACACAAGATATATATTGGTATTGGTCAACAAGCTTATTTGACACGTCAAATAGTGTTTTATTTATTTTAGTAACACAATTTGACGTGTCAAATAAGCTTGTTGACCAATCAGGACCTGAATATGACTGCATGCCACATAATAATTTAACGTGTTCATACATTTTTTACGTAGTTATTACACATTGATTACACTATCACTCGTATTTCATATGTCATAACGATTCATCGATATGCATGTTATGATGCTGGTAAAGTTAGCTAACTATATAGCTACAGTTGGTGTCATCATCTAAAATAACCCTAATTTATAAGAATTTATAAGACAGGTCTTATTTGATTAATGGTGGTCGGACCCATCTATGTGAAGCTAACCACAATAAGGATTAGTGGATTAGTGAACTTTGCTGTTAGCCTTTAAAATTGACAGTGATGCAAATGAATACAAATAGTAGAATTATGCCATAATTGAATAGATCATGCTAAACGAGGTTGGAATGTTATTATATAAAATCAACAGAAGACAATAATTGTTTAATTTGCAAAAATGTGCAATCCTTAGGTAAAGCTGTACAGTGCAATGTGAATGTCAATACACAAAATAGGCTGACTGGGGAGGTGATTTCACAGTCACAGTCCCGCGATAAGAGCTACAATGCTAAAATTTGCGTGAACTCTTTACAGTTGTGTTCTGTGGGTGTCACTGAGTAAACTGATACCCCATTTCATTGCATCACATTCCAACCTTGTTTAACATTATCCACCAATTGTAACCTTCTGCATCACGTTCAAATAAGTACTTTTATTTTGAAGGCAAACCGCAAATTCCACTATTGTGCCTAATCCTTATTGTGGCTAGCTTCACAACACATACCCCAGTCCGGTCGAGCGTCACTTGCCAGATAAAGCTAGCTGGCTGCTTATAACGTTAGCTTTGGGCAACAGGGTTAAGTAGCTGGCTAGCTATTTTTTCTCATGAACTGAAGTTAAATTTCAATAGGCGAACAACAAGTGGCTACCTAGCTAATACTTATTCACAAGGATTCTGAAATCATTGCTAAGAATAATGAAAATGACTGCAGTTTCTACTGGTCATTGTTTTCAGGCTGGTTGTATTGGTGCTAGCTAGGTACCTAAAGCTAGCTACCCCAGAAGTTGCGGTCGAACAAATTATGCTTTATTATCAAAGCGGTATTGTACATTGTTCGTGGCCGGTGTTTGCTTGTTTGCAGACATTTTTGTACAGCTTTGACAGTGCTACTGATAGTAGTGGTGGCGCTTGACTTGCACATGCAAATTCAGCACACACAACATTCTATAATAGAACTGTGTTATTTAACTCGTCAAATAGTGTTATTTTATGTGTATCATGCAAAGACCCAAACGGCATTCCGTAGTATGTCGTGAAGCTAATAGCAGTGACGCTATTACTGTGTAACTCCGGTAGGGCAACATCTGAAAAATAGCTCACTTGGTAGTGTGTACCGGTGCTCGACCAGTCGGCGAAAGCCAACATCACCCACGACAGAGAACTGTTGATTGTCAAGGGCAATGAATTCCATTAGAGTTGTCTCACTGAATTGTATTACTCTTTCAAATGACTGCTCAACTTGTTTACTGCTCAATCCACACAGCAGACATTGTGGGCTGGGTAAGAAATGCTGTGTTGCATGTGTAGCACAACATTTTCCATAGTGTCATGACGTCATGTACCTACGTTATATAGGTATGCACGTCAGCTTTGACATCGGTTTTGCACATTTCCATTAAACTAGTCATTGGGCTGATACCGATGTTGGCATTTTATGCTAATATCGTCCGATTCCGATATGTTCACCGATATATCGTGCATCCCTTGTCTGAGAACTTACAGTTGAAGTTGGAGTCATTAAAACTTGTTTTTCAACCACTCCACAAATGTATTGTTAACAAACTATAGTTTTGGCAAGTCGGTTAGGACATCTGCTTTGTGCATGACACAAGTAATTTTTCCAACAATTGTTTACAGACAGATTATTTCACTTATAATTCACTGTATCACAATTCCAGTGGGTCAGAAGTTTACATACACTAAGTTGACTGTGCCTGTAAACAGCTTGTAAAATTCCAGAAAATTATGTCATGGCTTTAGAAGCTTCTGATAGGCTAATTGACATCAATTGGAGCTGTACATATGGATATATTTCAAGGCCTACCTTCAAACTCAGTGCCTCTTTGCTTGACATCATGGGAAAATCAAAAGAAATCAGCCAAGACCTCAGAAAAAAATGTTAGACCTCCACAAGTCTGGTTCATCCTTGGGAGCAATTTCCAAACGCCTGAAGGTACCACGTTCATCTGTACAAACAATAGTACACAAGAATAAACACCATGGGACCAAGCAGCCATCATACCACTCAGGAAGGAGATACGTTCTGTCTCCTAGAGATGAATGTACTTTGGTGCGAAAAGTGCAAATAAATTCCAGAACAACCGCAAAGGACCTTGTGAATATGCTGGAGGAAACAGGTACAAAAGTATCTATAGCCACAGTAAAACGAGTCCTATATCGACATAACCTGAAAGGCTGCTCAGCAAGGAAGAAGCCACTGCTCCAAAACCACCATAAAAAAGCCAGACTACGGTTTGCAACTGCACATGGGGACAAAGATTGTACTTTTTGGAGAAATGTCCTCTGGTCTGATGAAACAATAATAACTGTTTGGCCATAATGACCATTGTTATGTTAGGAGGAAAAAGGGGGAAGCTTGCAAGCCGAAGAACACCATCCCAAGCATGAAGCACGGGGTGGCAGCATCATGTTGTGGGGGTGCTTTGCTGCAGGAGGGACTGGTGCACTTCACAAAATAGATGGCATCATGAGGTAGAAAAATTATGTGGATATATTGAAGCAACATCTCAAGACATCAGTCAGGAAGTTAAAGCTTGGTCGCAAATGGATATGCCAAGTGGACAATGACCCCAAGCATACTTCCAAAGTTGTGGCAAAATGGCTTAAGGACAACAAAGTCAAGGTATTGGAGTGGCCATCACAAAGCCCTGACCTCAATCCCATAGAACATTTGTTGGCAGAACTGAAAAAGCGTGTGCGAGCAAGGAGGCCTACAAACCTGACTCAGTTACACCAGCTCTGTCAGGAGGAATGGGCCAAAATTCACCCAACGTATTGTGGGAAGCTTGTGGAAGGCTACCCGAGATGTTTGACCCAAGTTAAACAATTTAAATTTAAAGGCAATGCTACCAAATACTAATTGAGTGTATGTAAACTTGAAATAAATTAAAGCTGAAATAAATCATTCTCTCTACTATTGTTCTGACATTTCACACAAAGTGGTGATCCTAACTGACCTAAGACAGGGACTTTTTACTCTGATTAAATGTCAGGAATTGTGAATGTATTTGGCAAAGTTGTATGTAAACTTCCGACGACAACTGTATGTAAATAAGGTATTCTTATTTTTTATGAATGTGCAAAATTTTACTAATAACCTGTTTTCACTTTGTCATTATGGGTATTGTGTGTAAATAGATGAAGATTTTTTTTAATGTATTCCATTTTCGAATAACGTAACAAAATGTGGAAAAAGTGAAGGGGTCTGAATTCTTTCCAAATGCTCTGTGTATGCAAAAGTATGTGAACACCCCTTCAAATTAGTGGATTCGGCTATTTCAGCCACACCTGTTGCTGACAGCTGTATAAAATTGAGCACACAGCCATGCAATCTCCTTAAACAAACATTGGCAGTGGAATGGCCTTTCTGAAGTACTCAATGACTTTCAACGTGGCACCGTCCTAGGATACCACCTTTCCAACAAGTCAGTTCGTCAAATTTCTGCCCTGCTAGAGCTTCTCCGGTCAACTGTAAATGTCGTTATTGTGAAGTGGAAACGTCTAGGAGCAACATGGCTCAGCCGCGAATTGGTAGGCCACACAAGCTCACAGAATGGGACCGCCGAGTGCTGAAGCGCATAGCTCGTAAAAATCATCCATCCTCAGTTGCAACACTCACTAACGACTTTCAGACTGTCTCTGGAAGCAATGTCAGCACAAGAACTGTTGGCCGAGCATCCGCACACAAGCCTAAGATCACCATGCACAATGCCAAGCATCAGCTGAAGTGCTGTAAAGCTCACCGACATTGAACTCTGGATTAGTGGAAATGTGTTCTTTAGAGTGATGAAACACACTTCACCATCTGGCAGTCTGACAGACGAATCTGGGTTTGGCGGAAGCCAGGAGAATATTACCTTCCCAAATGCATAGTGCCAACTGTAAAGTTTGCTGGAAGAGGAATAAAGGTCTTGGGCTATTTTTCATGGTTCGGGCTAGATCCCTTAGTTCCAGTGAAGGGAAATCTTAACCCTGCAATATACAATTACATTCTAGACAATTCTGTTCTTCCAAGTTTGTAGCAACAGTTTGAGGAAGGCCCTTTCCTATTTCAGCATTACAATGCCCCTGTGCACAAAGCGAGATCCATACAGAAATTGTTTGTCGAGATCGGTGTGGAAGAACTTGACTGGCCTGCACAGAGCCCTGACCAACCCCATCGAAACCTTTGGGATGAATTGGAAAGCCAACTGTAAGCCAGGCCTAATCACCCAACATCATTGTCCGACCTCACTAATGCTCTTGTGGCTGAGCGGAATGAGATTTTACAACAAGCAGGTGTCCACATACTTTTGGTAATGTACACTGAACAAAAATATAAACGCAACATGTAAAGTGTTGGTCCCATGTTTCATGAGCTAAAATAAAAGACCCCAGAAATGTGTACAAAAAAGCTTATTTCTCTAAAATGTTTACATACCTGTTAGTGAGCATTTCTCCTTTACCAAGATTATCCATCCACCTAACAGGTGTGGCATACCACGAAGCTGGTTAAACAGCATGATAATTACACAGGTGCACCTTGTGCTGGGGACAATAAAAGGCCAGACTAAAATGTGCATTTTTGTCACACAACACAATGCCAAAGATGTCACAAGTTTTGAGGGATCATGCAATTGGCATGCTGACTCCAGAAATGTCCAACAGAGCTGTTGGCAGAGAATTGATTGTTCATTTCTCTAACATAAGCCGCCTTTAACATTGTTTTAGAGAATTTGGCAGTACGTCCAACTGGCCTCAAAACCGCAGACCATGTGTATGGCATCATGTGGGCAAGCGGTTTGCTGATGTAAACATTGTGAACAGAGTGCCCCATGGTTGCGGTGGGGTTATGATATGGGCAGGCATAAGCTACGGACAACGAACACAATTGCATTTTATCGAATATCAATTTGAATGCACAAAAAATGCCGCAATGAGATCCTGAGGCCCATTGTGGGGCCCATTTTCTTTAAGGTGTCTGTACAGATACAGATACCTTATCTGGTACAGTCATAGGAATACAGATGCATATCTGTATTCCCAGTCATGTGAAATCCATAGATTAGGGCCTAATGCATTTATTTCAGTTGACTGATTCCTACTATGAACTGTAACTTAGTAAAATCATTGAAATTGTTGCATTTTGCATTTATATTTTTGTTCAGTATAGTTAGTGTATGTTTATCTCCGTTTTGTTCCGTTTGCTTCCGCTTAAGATATGTTTTCAACAAACTCGGTGGAATGAATACACCCCTGATCACACGCAAACACAGTTCACTTTCATAGCAGCCACATACAAACAGCATAATAATTTTGCTCATTGTATAATCCCTTCTCACATCTACACGCTTTCCTCCTCTTACCTTTTAACTTTGCTTGTAGACTTCAGTGTACAACACATCAGCTGTCTGTGACCAGGTGAAAAAACCTTTCCAAGCCAAACCTTCATATCATAACCACTAACCGCTACACACAGCCTACATTGTTGTCTCTATATTAGCTAACATCATAGTCAACATAGCTACTAGAACTAACTCGTTAGTAAACCCGCTACAATCATGCAGTACAGTGTACAGTCAGCAAACAGTTTAGCAGTTACACCTGTGGACCCCGGTGGCAATAATTAATTAAACAGAGGAGGATGCTCCTCCACATTCTCATCTGAAGAGCCTCCACTGGTTTATATGGTCATTACTCAATAAAGCATCAATCTTATTTCTTGAATACACCCTATTCCTGGACCAGGCTAGATCTGTGAAAGGCTGATACGGAGCTCGTTCCAGCGTCATGGAAACAGTGGACCTGGCACAGTAGCTTTACACAAACACAGCTGAGCTGAGGAAACCAGATAATACAGCTGGAGCTGCCAGCCACTCACGTTTTCAATCTCACTCTCTCTATCTCTCCGTTCTGAGAATCGGTCAGTCTGTTAGGAGATAAAGAACAGGGGGAAATTCACTGCTCTCTTTGTCTGGGAAGATTAACCAGGAAATGGGCTCCTGTCACTGTTCTATGTCTTCATCTGACAGCCATTCACTGAGAGAACACTGACGCTCACCCGGTCCACTGGTGTGATTAAAAAGACCAATCAATATTTCCGTGCTTATCTCGTTTAGGTTGGCATGGTAGCATTGATTTGATAAATCAACAGAGTGAAGGAGATAGTGGAAATGGAGCTTTTGGCAATGATTGATACCGTATGTTCTCATGTAAGATTGATTTTCAGCTTGAGGTAGGGAAAAACTAAGGACATGTGGCTGACATGCAAACTAATATATAATTTCCAAATTTGTTTGCGTTAAGGTTAGGTTAAGATTAGGGTTAAGGTAAGAGTCAGTAGGTAAGGGTCAGCTGTCAATAAAATATCACATTTACATAAGTATTCAGACCCTTTACTCAGTACTTTGTAGAAGCACCTTTGGCAGCGATTACAGCCTTGAGTCTTCTTGAGTATGACACTACAAGTTTGGCAAACCTGTATTTGGAGAGTTTCTCCCATTCTTCTCTGCAGATCCTCTCAAGCTCGGCCAGGATGGATGGGGAGTGGTGCTGCACAGCCATTTTCAGGTCTCTCCAGAGATGTTCGATCAGGTTCAAGTTCGGTCTCTGGCTGGGGCAATCAAGGACATTCAGAGACTTGTCCCGAAGCCACTCCTGCATTGTCTTGGCTGTGTGCTTAGGGTTGTTGTCCTGTTGGAAGGAGAACCTTCGCCCCAGTCTGAGGTCCTGAGCACTCTGGAGCAGGTTTTCATCAAGGATCTCTATGAACGGAGCAAAGTATATCTTTCCCTCCATCCTGACTAGTCTCCCAGTCCCTGAAAACATCCCCACAGCATGATGCTGCCATAACCATAGGGATGGTGCCAACTTTACTTCAGATGTGAAGCTTGGTAGTTAGGCCAAAGTGTTGGTTTCGTCAGAAAAGACAATCTTGGTACTCATGGTCTGAGAGTCTTTAGGTGCCTCTTGGCAAACTCCAAGCGTGCTGTCATGTGCCTTTTACTGAGGAGTGGCTTTCATCTGGTCACTCTACCATAAAGGCTTGATTGGTGGAGTGCTGTGGAAATGGTTGTCCTTCTGGAAGGTTCTCCCATCTCTACAGAGGAACTCTGGAGCTCTGTCAGAGTGACCATCAGGTTCTTGGTCACCTCCCTGACCAAGGCCCTTATCCGCCGAAGAGTTTTGGTGGTTCCACACATCTTCCATTTAAGAGTGATGGAGGCCACTGTGTTCTTGGGGACCTTCAATGCTGCAGAAATGTTTTGGTAACCTTCCCCAGATCTGTGCCTCGACACATCCTGTCTCGGAGCTCTACAGACAATTCCTTTTGCTCTGACTTGCACTGTCAACTGTGGGACCTTATATAGACAGACGTGTGCCTTTCCCAATCATGTCCAATTAATTGAATTTCCCACAGGTGGACTCCGATCAAGTTGTAGAAACATCTCAAGGATGATCAATGGAAATAGGATGCATCTGAGCTCAATTTCGAGTCTCATAGCAAAAGGTCTGAATACTTATGTAAATAAGGTTTTACTGTTTTACATTTTTTTATACATTTGTACATAAAAATCTAAAAACCTGTTTTCGCTTTGTCATTATGGGGTATGTGGGGATTGATGAGGAAAACATTTGGAAAAAGTCAAGAGGTCTGAATAATTTCCGAATACACTGTAGATGAGATAATAGACAAAAAGTGCAATCATGTTCTGTTTTACATGTAATTAATACTTTCATTGAATGTTGGAAAGTACATCACATGTGGTTAGGCGTAGTCTCTCATGACAGCCTCAGCTGATTTGGTTCTGGGTGCTGAGGTTGGGTTTGGCTTGATATGTGTTGAATTGAAAGGACATTTATTTGTCATTTTGTCCATTAAAACATGGTATTGGTCCTCAGTATCAAGAGAGTTGCCAGAGGATGGATGATGTGTTTCAGTCCTACAGATATATAGTATGATTTCCTTTCCTAGTCACACAACATAAATAATTTATTGTAATAAGAATTTATCACAATAATTGAGAAGGCTGCAACTTGAGATTGTTCACTCTTTTATTATGGGACTAGGCTGCTTTATCCAGCTTTTCGTTCATATGTGAATATGTTTTACCTACTATTTCAGGGCACCTCTCCAATTTCTCATTGCTTTACTCATTTTCAAATGTATATACTGTATTCTATTTGTCCCCGGGTGGTAAGGGTAGGTAACAACACATCCGTCACGCCAATCCTCAACACGGGGGCCCCTCAGGGATGCATGCTCAGTCCCCTCCTGTACTCCCTGTTCACTCATGACTGCACGGCCAGGCACGACTCCAACACCATCATTAAGTTTGCCGATGACACAACAGTGGTAGGCCTGATCACCGACAACGATGAAACAGCCTATAGGGAGGAGGTCAGAGACCTGGCCATGTGGTGCCAGGATGACAACCTCTCCCTCAATGTGATCAAGACAAAGGAGATGATTGTGGACTACAAGAAAAGGAGGACCGAGCATGCCCCCATTCTCATCAACGGGGCTGTAGTGTAGCAGGTTGAGCTTCAAGTTCCTTGGTGTCCACATCACCAACAAACTATTATGGTCCTAACACACCAAGACAGAGCACGACAAAGCCTATTAGGTTATGCAGCTGCACCATCGAGAGCAGTTAGAAAGAGAACTGAAGGTCAATGTTTCACAAAATCGACTCTTGTTTTGCAACTGGAGACAATTGACCCATTGGTTGTGTCTAAGTATTATGAAGCCATGAGGAAGGTTCATACTACAGTAGTTGCATTGAGACACTTTCAAAGGTATTGTTTACGTAATGCTGTGTACTGTTGTTTAAATGACTGTCAAGATGAAAATGTTGAACCAGAGAGTAATAAAACAAATGATAGACAGCGACTCCAGAACAGAAGTGTCAGTGATTTGAGGAAAGGTTTCCTTGTTCTCCAAAGGGGCATGAAAAAGCTATCTTTGCCAAGAGGACATTTTTAAACGCAACCAAGACAACCAACATTTTAAAAAGCATGAGGCAAATGGGAGCTGAACATAATGGGCCTCTTTCTCGAGCAGGCTATTCTTTTAACAGGCCATTTTGAAATGTGCTGATGTGTGCTTGGTTGCCAAGAACTCATTAATCATAGGATGGTTGGAGGCTTCGGGTGGCAGAGTAACCATGAGTAAAGATAAAGAAACCAATACACTGATCCACAATCCGACTACCCCAGTTACATGACTAAGGCACTGAATATTCATGCATGTTTTAAGATTTTATAGGGTTCCTGTTGTTCATCACAACAATCACCATGGAGTTCAGTTACTGGAAAGACAGTCATCATGTTGAGTAGCTGGAAAATATAATAAATGGTATTCCACACAAACACTCCTTTATCTTCCTTCAAGTTACTTTATTCTCTCCAAATGATATCTCCAGTTTTAATTATCTTCAAGATGTTTCGGTCTTCTTCTCCTGCAGGCTTCCTTGTTCAGTGTGGAATGCTAGCGGACCGGTGGCGAGCCGAGGCTGAAGGAGCATGGTGAAGCACCAACCCTTGCAGCAGGTCTATGAGAAGCAGCTGTGTTTGTCCTTCCTCACTGGGATCTATGGCTGCCGCTGGAAACGCTACCAGCGTTCACATGACGACAGCTCCAAGGTGAGAGACAAGACTTCTGCAAATGTCAAGATGTTCTGTTGTGGAAAAATTGTAGGTGTATTTGTACATTCTCTAGTCATACAAATCAGTGGAATGTCTGAGAGCTAGATTGTCCTGACCTTTAAATACACCTGCTGGCAACATGCCTGGACTTGTTACGGAGGACCACTCTAGTCCTCAATCAGTCAAATTACATTATTAAACAAGCTATAGGATGAAAAATACCGGAGTTTTGGGCGTAGGTACAGCCAACTAGCACTAGCTAATGCTACCTACAAAATAATGTTGTGATATTAACTGTATAGATTTTTTTTTTCTCCCCCCATCACTAATAACCAGTAGATGCACTGAATGACCGTTAGTCATAATATCTATTTACCCACATGGATTGAGGCCCAAACAGAATCTGTGCTAATGCTGCTTAACTATGCGTTGAGCTCAAAAGAAAACGCTTTGGATCTCCTCATCTGACATCTACTGAGCAGCAGGAGACTGCAAAACATCAATGGTAATGATGAATTACCAATATAGGGATTGATAGACCTTCATAAGCACAATTAGTATTTGTGTGTGTGAGTGTGTTTGTGCATGCATGCATGTGTGTGTGGTGTGTCTGTGTGTTTGTGCGTGTGTGTACAGGATGTAGGAAAAAAACTGGGCCAGACTGTTTATTAGGCTGTCATTAACATTACTGCAGCATACCTGATTTAGCTCCATGTACCTAAGTGGAATCAACATGTTTAAACCAGAATGATCTTTGACAAACAGGTTACTGTCTGACGTTCAAATGTTTATGGACTGGCTGCTTTAAGTCAATCCAATTAACATAATATAAAAATCCCCATAAAAATCAGTCTGTTTCAGCTAGAGATATGGGCCGCGTCTCAATGCACCACATCCGCCTATGTTGGTGTTCTGCATCTGTAATGGGAAGTGGCAGTGCGACAGTGCTGTTTGACAGACCGGTAGTCTTCTCACAAAAACGTTTGTAGCGTCCGAACGGTTTGGCCTTGTCACGGTTGTTGTCGGTGAATGAGGACCAATACGCAGCAGGTACGTGAATGCTCATCTTGATTTTTAATTATCTTCAAAACGAACATACAAAATAACAAAACACGAACGATCAACAAAAACAGTCTGGTAAGGCACAAGGCGAAACACAGAACAATCACCCACAAATCACACATACAAACACACCCTAATATATGGGACTCTCAATCAAAGGCAGATAGACAACACCTGCCTTCAACTGAGAGTCCCAACCCCAATCAACCAAACATAGAAACACACAACCTAGACTAACCATAGAATTAACTAAACATAAACCAAAACCCGGAATTACTAAATCAAACACCCTTTACACAAACACACCACCCCGAACCACATAAAACAAATACCCCCTGCCACGCCCTGACCAAACTACAAAACAATTAACCTTATATACTGGCCAGGACGTGACAGTACCCCCCCCTTAAAGGTGCTACCCCAGAAGCACCTTAACAAAAAATAACCCCAAGCAACACCAACAAAAAGTCCCCTTTTCTAAAGGGAGGGAAGGGAGGGTGGCTGCCGTCAACGACGGCACTGTGCGACACCCCCCCTCCCCAACCCACCTATTTCTGGAGGTGGCTCTGGTTCCGGCCGTTCCAGGCTGTCGAGCCACTCTGGCATCGCCGAGGGGCAGTCGGGCCAGTCTTGCATCGCCGGGGGGCAGTCGGGGCAGTCTGGCAATTCGGGAGAGTCTGGGCAGTCTGGCAATTCGGGACAGTCTGGGCAGTCTGGCAATTCGGGACAGTCTGGGCAGTCTGGCAATTCGGGACAGTCTGGGCAGTCTGGCAATTCGGGACAGTCTGGGCAGTCTGGCAATTCGGGACAGTCTGGGCAGTCTGGCAATTCGGGACAGTCTGGGCAGTCTGGCAATTCGGGACAGTCTGGGCAGTCTGGCAATTCGGGACAGTCAGGGCAGTCTGGCCACTCCGGCAGTTCAGGGCAGTCTGGCCACTCCGGCAGTTCAGGGCAGTCTGGCCACTCCGGCAGTTCAGGGCAGTCTGGCCACTCCGGCAGTTCAGGGCAGTCTGGCCACTCCGGCAGTTCAGGGCAGTCTGGCCACTCCGGCAGTTCAGCGCAGTCTGGCCACTCCGGCAGTTCAGCGCAGTCTGGCCACTCCGGCAGTTCAGCGCAGTCTGGCCACTCCGGCAGTTCAGCGCAGTCTGACCTCTCTGGCGACTGTTGACTGGCGGGCAGCTCTGACGACTGTTGACTGGCGGGCAGCTCTGACGACTGTTGACTGGCGGGCAGCTCTGACGATGACTGTTGACTGGCGGGCAGCTCTGACGATGACTGTTGACTGGCGGGCAGCTCTGACGATGACTGTTGACTGGCGGGCAGCTCTGACGATGACTGTTGACTGGCGGGCAGCTCTGACGATGACTGTTGACTGGCGGGCAGCTCTGATGAAGACTGTTGACTGGCGAGGCTGGGTTGACGCACTTGTAGCCTGGTGCGTGGTGCTGGTACTGGGCTTACCAGATTATGTACACGCACCTCCAGGCTAGTGCGGGGAGCGGGAACAGGACGAGACGGACTGGGTTGACGCACTTCCGGGTCCGCACGAGAGACAGGAGCTGGAAACCCAGGGCTATGGAGGCGCACAGCCGGTCTAGATCTTACCTCCTGCACAACCCGCCTTGGCTGGATGGAACTAGTAGCCCTGTACGAGCGGGGTGCTCGTACAGGGCAGACTGGGCTGTGCAGGGGCCTGATGGTAGCCGTGCGTAGAGCGGGAGTTGGGTAGCCTGGTCCTCGGAGGCGTACCGGCGACCAGATGCGCTGCGCAGGCATCCTCCTACCAGGCTGGATGCCCGCTCTAGCACGGCACCTGCGAGGGGCTGGAATAACGCGCACCGGACTGTGCGTGCGTATGGGTGAGATAGTGCGCTCCTCAGCGAAACATAGCGCTCTCCACCCCATACGCTCCTCCATATAACCACGAGTAGCTGGCTTCCGGCTCTTCTTACGCCTAGCCAAACTACCCGTGTGCCCCCCCCCAAAATTTTCTTGGGGGTGCCTCTCGTGCTTCTCCTTCAGCGCGTACTTGGCCTCGTACCACCGCCTCTCTGCCTTGGCTGCCTCAATTTCCCACTGCGGGCGTCGATAATCCCCAGCCTGGTGCCAAGGTCCGGCCCCGTCCAGAACTTCCTCCCAAGTCCACTTCTCCCGCCAGTCCAACTCGAACTCCGTCTGCTCCTTCCTCTGCTGCTTGGTCCTTTGGTGGTGGGTGATTCTGTCACGGTTGTTGTCGGTGAATGAGGACCAATACGCAGCAGGTACGTGAATGCTCATCTTGATTTTTAATTATCTTCAAAACGAACATACAAAATAACAAAACACGAACGATCAACAAAAACAGTCTGGTAAGGCACAAGGCGAAACACAGAACAATCACCCACAAATCACACATACAAACACACCCTAATATATGGGACTCTCAATCAAAGGCAGATAGACAACACCTGCCTTCAACTGAGAGTCCCAACCCCAATCAACCAAACATAGAAACACACAACCTAGACTAACCATAGAATTAACTAAACATAAACCAAAACCCGGAATTACTAAATCAAACACCCTTTACACAAACACACCACCCCGAACCACATAAAACAAATACCCCCTGCCACGCCCTGACCAAACTACAAAACAATTAACCTTATATACTGGCCAGGACGTGACAGGCCTACAAACTAATATAACCACTTGATGGAAAGATGAGACTCCCACGAACACGATGGTGTTCTTCCAGTACCAGGAAGTTTGGAAGTATTTCGTGCTCCAAATAAAGGGGTTAAATACGTGTAAAAAAATACATATATTTATATGTACTGAACAATAATATAAACGCAACATGCAACAATTTCAAAGATTTTACTGAGCTAGTTCATGTAAGGAAATCAGTCAATTGAAATAAATTAATTAGAACCTAATCTATGGATTTCACATGACTGGGAATACAGATATGCATCTGCTGGTCACAGATACCTTTAAAAAAAGGTAGGGGCGTGGATCATAAAACCAGTCAGTATCTGGTGTGACCACCAGATACTGCCTTATGCAGCGCGACACATCACCCTTCGCATAAAGTTGATAAGGCTATTGATTGTGGCCTGTGGAATGTTGTCCCACTCCTTTTCAATGGGTGTGCGAAGTTTCTGGATATTAGAAGAAACTGGAATACGCTGTCGTACACATCGATCCAGAGCATCCCAAACGTGCTCAATGGGTGACATGTCTGGTGAGTATGCAGGCCATGGAAGAACTGGGACCTTTTCAGCTTCCAAGAATTGTGTACAGATCCTTGTGACATGGGGCCATGCATTATCATGCTGAAACATGAGGTGATGGCAGCGGATGAATGGCACGACAATGGGCCTCAGGATCTCATCATGGTATCTCTCTGCATTCAAATTGCCATTGATAAAATGCAATTGTGCTCATTGTCTGTAACTTATGCCTGCTCATACCATATCCCCACCGCCACCATTGGGCTTTCTGTTCACAAGGTTGACCTCAGCAAACCGCTGGCCCAAACAACGCCATACACGTGGTCTGTGGTTGTGAGGCCGGTTGGCCAAATTCTCTAAAACAAAGTTGGGAGTGGCTTATGGTAGAGAAATTAACATGGTGGACATTCCTGCAGTCAGCATGCCAATTGCACGCTCTCTCAAACTTGAGACATCCGTGGCATTGTGTTGTGCGACAAAACTGCACATTTTAGAGTGGCCTTTTATTGTCTGTGTAATGATCATGCTGTTTAATCAGCTTCTTGATATGCCACACCTGTCAGGTGGATGAATTATCTTGGAGAAATGCTTACTAACAGGGATTTAAACAAATGTGTGCACAATTTCTTTTAGAAATAAGCTTCTTTATGCAAATGGAGATTTCTGGGATCTTTTACTTTAGCTCGTCAAACATGGGACCAACACTTTGCATATTGCGTTTATATTTTAGTTCACTGCATATTCCTGAGCTTCCTTATATTTCCAGACACTTCAAACCCTTATTCCTTATGATTTATTTTTTTTGACTGTATGTTTTGCCATTTGGGAATGTGTTATTCAATGCATTTATGGGCTATAGAAGACAAGGCCAAATTGTATATTTAAACAGACTTATATATATATGTTTATTTTTTTATACCTACATTGGTCCTACAATTCTAAATAAAATAGCTAAATGATCCATGGTATGACCATCTTAAATCCATTCCATATGCTAGTTTAGTTTGAAGTCTGTTTATTGAAGAACTGCCTTATTCAGACCATGGGTGGGTGATGGATGATTTTCCAACAAATTTGTTAGTGAGATTATGGCAGCGGTAGAGGCTTGTTTGTAAGCAAAACAAAGTCAGGTGACATACAGTATCACCTGCAGGGAAAAAACAGTGACAAAGGAAACTTGACTGAGATACAGTAACCTGACACGTGTGAGATGGGGCACAACAATATCAGTCAGCCTGCAAGGCAAGAGCCTGCCTGTATGACCTCTGCCTTAGGCTTCATAGAGAGAAATAACACAGTATTATACGCCTTATAATAAGACATTATAGTTCATATATGCATATAACAAGTAATATAGGGTTATACCTGTCAGCTCTCTGTAAAATGTTAGAGGGAGGCAGCGAGTAGTGTGCATAGGTATAGAGGTCAGTGTGAACTATAACGCTAAACTCCTTTTAAATGGCTAGCAAGACACAGTTCTGCCCATCCTGTATTGAAACCTGATCACACCTCAGGAATATTTGAACAATTTTCCAAACATACATACATAAAGAAAGACAGACAGACATTATTCAGTTGATTCAAAATAATACTTTCCAAAATACAGTTATTGTCTTGTTATGAAATGCAACTCAAATTCATTGTTCTGTAAATAGTGGTCTGCTCATTGTAAAGTTTTAGCTTTATGGCAGGCATTGGCAGCCAAAAGCTTAGTGTAGAAGTCAATGAGGTGTTTTAATCTAATGCTTTGACCCAGACTCCCAGCTGTGTGTGACGCAGACTGGAGTATTACAGCCACTCCTGCTGTATTTGACTTGTCATTGGACTATAAAGACTCAGTAGGTTGTCCATAAATTAGGCCAGTTAGGGAATGTGTAAGCGGGGCATTAATGAAGTGCTGACCAAGAGGAAAAATAGGAACACACAGCCGCACGCCTGCTTTCCCTCTCTTCATTTACAAAGCAGAATCTAGTCACACACACATGCACACCAAGGTTATTGTAGTTTTGTGTTTTTATATTAGTATATATTTCTATTAGTTTCAAGATTTTTCTTTGAAATTCAGTTTAGTTTCAGTCAGTTTTCAGATCTGATTTACTCGTTTTTAGTTAGTTTAAGTTTTATAAAAACATTTCTATTTAGTTTTTATGTTATTTGGTTTCAGTTTTAGTGTTAGGGACAGAAAGTAGCCTATGTGTGGGAGGCTAGGAGCCATTTATGTTTTGTATAGTTTTGGTGTTTTTTGAGATGTCACTTCTTGCCACTGTGGGGAAGTAATGCATAAGGTGATGGGTCAAGTCTTTTGAGTTATAGTCCAAGATAGATACCCATTGTTTTAAACGTTATATACTCACGTTCACATACCCCGTTTCATGGTGGTTGCCATCTGCTTTATAGAGCCGATAGCTAGCACTCAGTGCGCACTGGAGCAAGCGCGAGCAGCGTCATCACATCATCCAGAAGCATGGCAGACATTAAACAAAATATAAACGTATCATGCAACAATTTAAATGATTTTACTGAGTTACAGTTCATATAAGGAAATCAGTCAATTTAAATAAATTCATTAGGCCCTAATCTATGAATATTAGGGCTGAAGCACAGTCATGGGCCCACCCACTTGGGAGCCAGGCCCAGCCAATCAAAAGCCCACAGAATGGCTTTATTACAGACAGAAATACTCCTCAGTTTTAATCGACTGTGCGGGTGACTGGTCTCAGATGATCCCGCAGGTGGCGGCTCCCGCAGGAGGCTGCTTATGGTATAGAAATTAACATTAAATTCTCTGGCAGCAGCTTTTGTGGACATTCCTGCAATCAGCATGTCAAATGCATGCTCCCTCAAAACTTGAGACATCTGTGGCATTGTGTTACAAAACTGCACATTTTAGAGTGGCCTTTTATTGTCCCCTAGCACAAGGTGCACCTGTGTAATGATCATGCTGTTTAATCAGCTTCTTGATATGCCACACCTGTCAGGTTAAAGGATTATCTTGGCAAAGGAGAAATGTTCACTAACAGGGATGTAAACAAATTTGTGCACACAATTTGAGAGAAATGTTTTTTTTGTGCGTATAGAACAATTCTGGGATCATTTATTTCAGCTCATGAAACATGGGACCAACACTTTGCATATTTCGTTTATATTTTTGTGAAGTATAAATGTTAATATCTTTAGCAGTGAGTGATGGGGAAAAAAATGGCATCTAAGACAATTACTTGACTAAAGGTGATGACTAAGGCTTCTTATTTGCAATTTTCAGTGTGGACTACTCTATGGCAATTGTCTTTTTGGGCTTGAATTCAGCTAAACTGCAATACCGAAAGACAAAAAAAGTCCTCTGGGTACAGTTGGAAAGTGTGCTTCTAGACCGGAACCCTGTGGCCTTGGTCAGGACATAGGTTAGGTTAGGTTTAAAGGTACACTCAGTGAGATGTTGTAGCTTAATGAAGTAAACCGTAGTAGTGGGTCAATTTCCACCACAACCAGGAGTGTTGTAGTGCGAGGTTAAACTTCTCAGCTGTTTTGGTCCCGTAACTATCCGGTTGTAGCAGCGTGAAGCACACCCGTGCACATGTGCAGATACTCTGTGTGACTATGTGAGAGCAAAGTCTTGCATAATGTTCATCTCATTGGGTGTGTTCGAGTAGTAAGGCTAACAACACCAACTGTACGGAAGTCGATGAGTGTAGCTGGGGGAGATGAATCTGTGACAGCCGAAAGTCGGACACTGTAGTGGTTTTCCAACAGCAAGGCTCAGATCAACAGGCAGTGTCAACATAGCCGCTATTGTTTATAAATGTTGAAATAAACTTTTCTTAACCCCCATATCACACACTTACAAACTGGAAACATAACATGTGTACAATTAATTGGTAAGAGAGAGGTCTCAAATGTCACTTTCATTTGTATCCTCTGTTCTGCTTGTATCTTTAGAATTGCTTTAAAGTTGGTTAATGTTTCAGTCACATCTTTGGTCACGTTCGCGGAGGTCAACCAAAAACACCCTAATGATTAGACAGACAAATATTGCATTCCACTAACCAGGAATTGACTGCATGGTGCAGTTGGTGAGGATGCAGCTAACAAAAAAAATTCCCAAAACCTTCGAGAACGTTCCCTTAAGTGTCTCATAAGGTCATTAACTAACGTTTTCATAGGAATGTTTCCATTATGTACAAGGAACATTTCCAAGAGACCATTCCCTTATTGTCAAATAGAACTTACCCAGAACATGGTTACCATGTTCTCAGAATTGAAGATATTAATGTTCTAGACAAGTTTCATAGTAACTTTGGTAGAACATTAATGTGTCCAGACTGTTGCCGTGTTCTCAGAACATAAGATATGAATGTTCTAGACATGTTTCATGTGTCCAGTTTTCTGAGGGTTAGGAGAATATTCCATCAACGTCCCACCAAACATACACAGAACATGTTCTCAGAATCTAAGATGTTAATGTTCTAGACATGTTTCATGGGAACGTTGCAAGAACATTTCTGTGTATCAGTTGTCAGAACGTCGCCTGATTTTCCCAAAGAAACAATCCCCAAAAAAGGAATGTTTCATTAACATCACGCCTTGTTACTTTTGCAGAGCCAATCAAGGCCCTGATTAGTGAACCACTGATCCATTCATAGGTCTTTGTCTTTTGGCAAGGTTAGGGATACTTTCACACCGACACATTGCTTTTAACATGCAGTTTTCAACTTACATATTTTACATAAATGATTTCATTGTGCATGTTCGTGTATATAGTAATTATTATTCATGTCTTCACCTGAGATTTAAACTCAAAACCACGATACTCTGATCTTTCCACTACGCCAGATGTCAGTTAATCTGATGAGTCTCATCATTGATTTGACTTACTTACTTCGGCGATTTTAAAGGCTTTTTGTATAGTTTTCTAATGTTGGTGGGGCATGTTAACCTGTTTTATTGTTACTCCGGAATCACTATGCTCAATAAAATAGTTTTTCTTGAGTGTACTTTTAACAGAGCTGAGATTTATTTCAAAGTTGCATTTATCTATTACTTACACCTATCAAGTTGTTTCATATACAGAAGTTCCTTGGTAGGAGGGGTTTCTTCTGGACAGGGCCTAACTATACTGGCCCAATAAGCACATGCCCTTCAGATATCCCTTATTGGGACAGTGGTTAGGGCGTTTGACATTGTTGCTGGTGGCCTCGGTTTGAGGCCCGGTAGGGGAGTCACCATACTCTTACATTTTCAGTAATATACAGTTGAAGTCAGAAGTTTACATACACCTTAGCCAAATACATTAAAACTCAGTTTTTCACAATTCCTGACATGTAATCCTAGTTAAAATTCCCTGTCTTAGGTCAGTTAGGATCATCACTTTATTTTAAGAATGTGAAATGTCAGAATAATAGTAGAGAGAATGATTTATTTCAGCTTTTATTTCTTTCAGCACATTCCCAGTGGGTCAGAAGTTTACATACACTCAATTAGTATTTGGTAGCATTGCCTTTAAATTGTTTAACTTGGGTCAAACGTTTTGGGAAGCCTTCCACAAGCTTCCCACAATAACTTTGGTGAATTTTGGCCCATTCCCCCTGACAGAGCTGGTGTAACTGAGTCAGGTTTGTAGGCCTCCTTGCTCGCACACGCTTTTTCAGTTCTACCAACAAATTTTCTATGGGATTGAGGTCAGGGCTTTGTGATGGCCACTCCAATACCTTGACTTTGTTGTCCTTAAGCCACTTTGCCACAACTTTGGAAGTATGCTTGGGGTCATTGTCCATTTGGAAGATCCATTTGCGAACAAGCTTTAACTTCCTGACTGATGTCTTGAGATGTTGCTTCAATATATCCACATAATGTTCCTGCATCATGATGGCATCTATTTTGTGAAGTGCACCAGTCCCTCCTGCAGCACTGCACACCCACAACATGATGCTGCCACCCCCTGTCCTTCACGGTTGGGATGGTGTTCTTCAGCTTGCAAGCGTCCTCCTTTTTCCTCCAAACATAATGATGGTCATTATGGCCAAACAGTTCTATTTTTGTTTCATCAGACCAGAGGACATTTCTCCAACAAGTATGATCTTTGTCCCCATGTGCAGTTGCAAACCGTAGTCTGGCTTTTTTATGGCGGTCCTTGCTGAGCGGCCTTTCAGGTTATGTCGATATAGGACTCGTTTTACTGTGGATACAGATATTTTTGTACCCATTTCCTCCAGCATCTTCACAAGGTCCTTTGCTGTTGTTCTGGAATTGATTTGCACTAAAGTACGTTCCCCTCTAGGAGACATACCGCTCCTTCCTGAGCGGTATGACAGCTGCGTGGTCCCATGGTGTTTATACTTGCGTACTATTGTTTGTACAGATGAACGTGGTACCTTCAGGCGTTTGGAAATTGCTCCCAAGGATGAACCAGACTTGTGGAAGTCTACAATTTTTTTTTCTGAGGTCTTGGCTGATTTCTTTTGATTTTCCCATGATGTCAAGCAAAGAGGCACTGAGTTGAAGGTATGCCTTGAAATACATCCACAGGTACACCTCCAATTGACTCAAATGATGTCAATTAGCCTATCTGAAGCTTGTAAAGCCATGACATCATTTTCTGGAATTTTCCAAGCTGTTTACAGGCACAGTCAACTTAGTTTATGTAAACTTCTGACCCACTGGAATTGTGATACTGTGAATTATAAGTGCAATAATCTGTCTGTAAACAATTGTTGGAAAAATTACTTGTGTCATGCAGAAAGTAGATGTCCTAACCGACTTGCCAAAACTATAATTTGTTAACAAGAAATTTGTGAAGTGGTTGAAAAATGAGTTTTAATGACTCAAACCTAAGTGTATGTAAACTTCTGACTTCAACTGTATATGTATGTATTTTTTGTACTGCTCTAGGCATATAATTATTATTTGGATAACCTTATTTACTATTTTGTATTGAAGAATTATCACACGGAATTATTGTAATGTTTGTTTATGTGTCAATTAATTCCATAAGGGATGGGCTGCCAACTGGTGATTTGACACGTAAATACAATTTCATTCATACATTCATTTGTATAGATCTGAAACAACTTGATACCCTATATATTCAAAGTATGTGGACACCCCTTCAAATTAGTGAATTCGGCTATTTCGGCCACACCCGTTGCTGCCAGGGGTATAAAATAGAGCACACAGCCATGCAATCTCCATAGCCAAAGTCACTGAGCCTTACTGAAGAGCTCAGTGACTTTCAACGTGGCACTGTCATAGGATGCCACTTTTCCAACAAGTTAGCTTGTCAAATTTCTGCCCTGCTAGAGTTGCCCCGATGAACTGTAAGTGGTGTTATTGTGAAGTGTAGGAGTAAAAATGGCTCGCCGCTAAGTGGTATGCCACACAAGCTCACAGAACAGGACCACCGAGTGCTGAAGTGCGTAAAAATTGTCTGTCCTCGGTTGCAACACTCACTACCGAGTTCCAAACTGCCTCTGGAAGCAACGTCAGCACAATAACTGTTCGTCGGGAGCTTCATGAAATGGGTTTCCATGACCGAGCAGCTGCACGCAAGCCTAAGATCACCATGTGCAATACCAAGTGTTGGCTGGAGGGGTGTAAAGCTCGCAGCCATTGGACTCTGGAGCAGTGGAAACTCATTCTCTGGAGTGATGAATCATGCTTCACCATCTGGCAGTCTGAATGACGAATCTGGATTTGGTGGATGCCAGCAGAACGCTACCTTCCCCAATGAATACTGCCTACTTTAAAGTTTGGTAGAAGATGAATAATGGTCTGGGGCTGTTTTTCATGGCTCAGGCTAGGACCATTAGTTCCAGTCAAGGGAAATATTAACGCTACAGCATTCAATTACATTCTGAACGATTCTGTGCTTCCAACTTTGTGGTAACAGTTTGGGTAGGCCCTTTCCTGTTTCAGCAAGGTTCATACAGAAATTGTTTGTCGAGATCAGTGTGGAAGAACTTGACTGGCTTGCACAGAGACCTGACATCAACCCCATCGAACACCTTTGGGATTAATTGGAACGCGGACTGCGAGCCAGGTCTAATCGTCCAACATCAGTGCCCAACCTCACTAATGATCTTGTAGCTGAATGGAGCAAGTCCCTGCAGCAATGTTCCAACATCTAGTGGAAAGCCTTCCCTGAAGAGTGGAAGCTGTTATAGCAGCAAAGGGTTGACCATCTCCATATTAATGCTCATGATTTTGGAATGAGATGTTCGACAAGCAGGTGTCCATATACTTTTGGCCATGTAGTGTATGTTAATATGGACAGTATGGAAAGTATGTTGATGGGTTCGGATTTTGAAACTTTTTAAATATTGTTAATCATCAGTTATACTAGAGACATGAGTAGTGCTATAGTCTGGTTTATTCACCAGAAGTTAATGGTTATCTGTAGGAGTAATGTTTATGGTGGGTTCAAGGAAGGTTGGATAGGATCCAGGGGGCAATGGGAGGTGCTGAGTAGAGGAGAGGAAATCACATGATTGCAGTCACTGACAATGGTGGGGAGCTGTGGAGAAGTGAGGAAGGGGGTTGAGGTCAGGTCACCTTAAGGGAGAAGGAACAGTTTGTGGCCCGCATCACTTAATTTCCTGCCTAGTAATAAAGATGTAATGTTAAGAGAGAAGGAGACTCCACCCAAATTGAGGTATATATATTATGCAGCTGTATGACCCAATGGGGGAATAAACTCGGTTTAATTAAGCTTTACTAATCGTCTGTGAGTTTTAATAGATTCATTTAGAACCCAACAATGTGAATATAAAAGGTTAGTATAACAGTAGTTATATAGATGAGCCATGACTAGAATACTGTATATACATATAAATTGGGTAAAACATTAGGTAAACATTATTGAAATAACCAGTGTTCTCTAAGGTGCAGCTTAGAGTACCAGGTGGTAACCGGCTAGTGACATTGTCTGAGGTTCAGGGCAGGGTACTGGGCAGAGGTCGGCTAGTGGTGACTGTTTGAAGGCCTGGAGATAGAAGCTGTTTATCAGTCTCTCGGTCCCAGCTTTGATGCACCTGAACTGTCTCCGCCTTTTTAGATGATAGCAGGGTGAACAGGCTTTGGCTCGGGTGGCTGGGGTCCTTGATGATTTTCTTGGCCTTCCTATGACACCGGGTGCTGTAGATGTCCTGGTGGGCAGGCAGCGTGCCACCGACGATGCCTTGGGCTGACCATACCACTCTCTGAGGAGCCCTGCCGTTGCGGATGTTGCAATTGCCCCACAGAGGTGCTGAGCTTCCACCCCTGTGAGGCCTCCGTGTTGAGGATCAGCGTGGCAGAGGTGTTGTTGCCTACTTTCACCACTTGGGGTCAGCCCGTCAGGAAGTCCAGGACCCAGTTGCACAGGGAGGGGTTCAGACCAAGAGCCCTGAGCTTAGTGATGAGCTTGGAGGGAACTATGGTGTTGAAGGCTGAGCAGTGGTCGATGAAAATCTTTCTTACATAGGTATTTCTCTTGTCCAGGTGGGATAGGGCAGTGTGCAGTGCAATGGCGATTACGTCATCCGTGGATCTGTTGGGTGGTATGCAAACTGTAGTGGGTCTATGGTATACTCAGAGTAAATGCAACTCTCTAACAATACTTATTTCTCTCACTCTTATTATTAGAGTTCATTCTAATATTGACTTGGCCATTGAGATAGTACTGCTGTGATTCCCATTCTTGAGTTGATCCTCCTGTGTTTGTATATCATTGCTTGCTGGTACTTAGTGGTAGGCTGGTATTTCTCAGAAGCAGATTAGCTCTTTCCTGCTCTTCCAGCCAATAGAGAACTTTGTAATAAATGACCTAGAAATACTTTCGCTCAACACTAGCACACCATGAAGCAGCCCATGCTGAACAGAAGTGAGGAGGGAATTCCAGCTGGAGGTCATCTTATGATCCATAGCGCAATCATACGTTGCAAGTTATTATTGAGGCACAAAGCATCAATATTCACATTGTAATATTGCACCTTATTTTTTATGTACATATTTCCATGTAGTACCACACACCTGATATGGCAAAATCCATAGGATAACTTGTGTGTGTGTACTTTATAATACAGAAGCGAGATGTGAACTGTCTGTCTGAGAAGGTTTGCCGGTAATGGCAACCAGTCATACTGGTTGTCTGATTAAGCGCATTCATGGTGATTAATCAGTGTTCTTCTCAGTAGATGTAACAGTGTGGTAGATCAGCACTGTTTATTAGGGTTATAATTAGCAGGCTGTGAAGACGTTAGAGAGGGAAGGAGAAGGAAGACCAGACTCCGTCTGGGTGCCCATATGCTACTGTGCTCTGGAGGAGGATGTAATGGGATTGGAAGGATGTCAGGATTAGACGTCATCAGCTTGGTGACAATGAATGAGTCACCCACTGTAATGTGTTGTCTGCTAAATGTGTACAAAATATCCTTCTCCTTGGTTCTCTCCTAACACTAGCTAACTTCCTAAATTAACGCAATCGGAAATTCATTTCACCCCAAACCTGCTTTGGAGAGATTCCTCCGACTGTTCTTGATTGAATGTGAGATTCACCATGTGACTGTGGCTGTAGTCCTACACCTATGCACTTTCAGCTCACTGTAAGTTGACCAATTAAATACTACAACCTGACTTTGTCAGAGCCCCTGCCCCACTGTCACTTTGTATTACCTCTATTACCTTAGTCGCATTAGGTCTAGGGCCTAACTTTACTGCTTACACACACACACACACACACACACACACACACACACACACACACACACACACACACACACACACACACACACACACACACACACACACACACACACACAGTCAAGTCAAGGCTGTGAAGTATTGTGCAGGACAAGGTAATTGAATGTCTCAACAGAAGTAGTGTGGTGGTTACCTCAGAAACCAGAATTCATTAAAACAGCAGCCCTCTACCCTCCCATTCTCCCCTGTGCATTAACTCTAACTAGCAGAAGGTGAGACCTCTCTGATCAGGTTGCTCATCTTTCCTCTGAGTGCAGTGTGAAGTGTTAATGTGGTATTCCACTCTAACCATACATCTACACACCTCTAATAATAGACTGTAGGAGATGTGAAGGAGATGCCTCACTAGTCTGGCCAGCATAAGGTGTAAAACTGATCACTGGTCAACTCCACCTGGCTGTGGTTTGACCTGGGCCACGTTCAGTAGGCAAACGTTGTAGAACTTTGCAGAAAGAGATGTCATGAATAGCGCTGACATGATACCATATTCTTTATAATCCTTGGGAAATGTTATATTCCGCAACGTTGTGCCCAGCTGCATGGGCCCCTGACCTGTCTTATCCCCCTCAATCCAATTCATTACTTTGGGGGAAGTGCCTGGTAATCAGTCCAGACCTTCTCCTATACTTTCACTCTACAGGTCAAGCCAGAGGACAGACAAAAGGTGAAGGTTCTGTTAGCAATCAAGGGGAAAATGTATTTTTATTTAAGAGGTCATGTGTTGTAGAATTTTTTTACTCTTAGGACTTTTTGCCTTTGTGTGATTGTTTAAGCTTAAAGTTGTGGAACGCTATGTTAAAAGTGTTATAGAATATAAATGTGACCGATCGCCTCGATTCGATTTTATGTAGCAGAATTTGAAATTGTGTTTTTTTTACACTGGATAAAAGTAGAGACTAAGAGCTAGAAAATGGTAAAACACACTGCAGTTGAAGAACAATGGGAAAGTAATTGGCCCTTGAAAATGGCCCTTGAATGTTTTGGTATACCTTCTGGAGAATCCATTCAGCATCGTTCACACCCTCTTAACCCTTAGCCCCACCCATCTCTTTAACGATTCACGTGAGGCCATTTGCTAAACAGAGTGATTAGTTTAGTAAACAACCAAAGATTTCAAGACTAAAAGTGGTAAAAGTAGTAGCCTACAATAAGGAAAAACTCCAGGTAAAAAAAACTCTTTATCTAGTCCTTGGCCTATATCCTAATCTGACTTTGGTGCAGGTCATGTTGTTCTTCACATTACCGTCTCTGGTAAACACACTATATCAAACAAAATCAAAAGTTGATTTGTCACATGCACCGGATACAGAAGGTGTAAACAGTACAGTGAAATGGTTACTTGCATAGTAACAATATCAAAAACATAAAGTGTCCAGATAAAAATATTTGATTAATATTTTGGAATTATTAGATGACGCTTACCTGACACACTTGTCTAAATTGATGGGTCACGTGAAATAAATGCTATAACAACTCCCCAGCCACATCTAGTTAAGTGGATGAGTCATTATTCTCTAGACATGAAATACAATAGATGGCCGTAAACACCCCCGGACACCTGGCTATCTTGATGGGTCATGTAATTATCTGGCGAAGTGTTTTGTTTAGACATGTAGTCTTTTGTCTAAACAATGAACCGGCATTATCCCAACTCATACTACTACCAACCAATACAAACATTGTCATAGCTGTAATATGAATCTGCAGGTAGCTAAAGCTAACCAACCAGGTTCAATGTTAGCTACAGTAGCTAACATTAGGCTATAACGAAGAATGGAAATAGTTTATGATTGAATAATATTACTACACAGATCATACACGTAATGTTAGCTAGTGAGCCAGCAAGCTAACGCTCGCTAGCTAGCTAACAGTACGCTTTAACTTGCAATTAAAACAACTTTCTGACAAAATTAGAAACTTATAATATCTGAAAATATAGCTAGACTCTTACCCGTGTACATTAATGAATGCTTCACAACAGACTGGAACCATTTAACTCCATTTTGTTTGTAGCTACATCTTGTTAGGCCAGCGTTGTGTCAAGTCACTCCAGTTCACACTGACCATGGCAGGTGCAGAAAGTAGCAAATCACTTTTTCCAACTGATCTGTCGATAGCGCCTGCTAAATTCAGGGCATTAATGTTTTTGAGAAAAGTAGCTAAACTTTTGTAGTTCTCGATGGCTAACATTATATATTTCAAAAACGGCGAAGTAGAAAGGACTATCAACACATACTGAGCAGCTCACGTTATAAACAGAAGCATACTACATGGCAGACCAATCCAAACTCATCTCCCGGCATGTCCAGCCCATCCATTATCTAAGCCAATCATGGCTAGTGGGAAGGTTCCTGACTTTTTCCAAGGCTAAACCAACTACGCTTGTCATTTAAAAATTGTATTTGTATTTATACACGTTTGTTATTAAGGAACCTGAAAGTTCACTTGTTCCAGAAGGCATTTCTGCCCAAAAAAAGCATTTTGATAAAAAATATTTATGTTCAAATGACTCTCCTGTGAAGTAGTGACGTGTGACATATGCCTAATTTCCTAAAACGAGTCACAAATGTCTTCTTCTTGTCTGTTGTGTGTTCACCAGTGGGAGTGTGCATGGTTCATCATCTTGTGCAGCACCTTCTCCCTGCTCCTCTTCTGGGCTTACTTCTGGTTGGAGGCCCACAATGACTACAACCAATTCAACTGGTGAGTGGGGAAGTTAGTCCTTACCAGAGTGACTGTGAGCTGTTTGTACCATTGTTTCTGTCCCTCAGAAGCACTCTCTCTTTTGAGCAGTTTTAAATTAGTAATTGAATGTGTGCATATTTCAATATCTCCTAGAAGGGCTTGTCTGTTTCATCCTCTTCTCAAGGCACTGGTTCACCTTCCCCACCCGTTGCCTCTCATCCTCAGGTTACTATACAACCGTTCTGGGGAATGGAAGGACAGGACTGTCCCCATTCTCGCAACCACCGCAGTTGGCTTTAGTTACATTACATTTTTAATGGTGAGTGAGTTACCCATGTTTGGTTATATGCCTATACACACAGTTACTGCAGCAGCTTCAGTATGATCTAACCTGATTGTGGCTCTGTTCGTTTCCAGATTTTAGCACTTTGTCATATTTCACTGGGACAGCAGCTGAACCTCTACTGGATCCACAAGGTAGTCTTCCAAATGAACTCTGACCTACGGAAATAAATACCGTATTACTATTAGCCTGCGTAGGAATGTGTAGAACAAATCAAACTGTTAGTATGTTTTTTACCTCAGGTTGGTGTGTTGGCTGCCTTGATCACCACTGTCAGTGGCGTGGTCTCCATCGATGACGTGTGGGGGGACGAATGGGACATCATCCTCATATCTCTACAGGTCTACATCTCTATTTGTCTGCGTTTCTCTATTGGTCTTTTTGGTAGATGTTTGTGTGTAAACAAGGTTATAAAACTCCTGTCTTCCTGTGTTGTAATTCAGTCCACAGGGCCTTTCCTGCACATAGGAGCTCTGGCTGCCGTCACAGCGCTGGGCTGGCTAGTTGCCGAACATGTGGTCCGTGCAGAGAGAACCAGTAAGTGTTGTGTTGGCTTTTGATTGGCTTTCACTGTAACTCTGACCAATAATACCAATATTATACATATTACATTACATCATAATTATTATCATTGTTAACCATTATAATGTTTGATAACGAACAATAACTGCAGCAGCTTTCAGAAATTTGTGAGACCTAATGTCCTCACTCTGTGGTCTTCCTCCTTCTCAGAGTTCCACATGATATTGCTGCTGGTTTACCTGAGTGTCCTGCTGGCCCTCTACATGGCTCCCCTCGCCATCTCCTCACCCTGCATCATGGACAAGAACAGCCTCAAATCTCGACCTGACGTCATTGGACGACGGGGAGCGCCAATGGTAAGTCAATGGCTCTACCCTCTAGCCTCTTCATGTAGATCATAAATAATTAAATAGGTATAAGCGATAATGGTGGCTGGAGTTCACAATCACATTCAATTTGAGAGCTGTTCTGCTTCAGGGTAATGAATGTACTGAATGTCTTGGAGCCCCAATAAAGAGGCCCATTAGCGAACACTATTTACTTGCTGGACAATGAAACAGTTAATTGGATAGGTGGAGTTCACAATCAGGTTAAAACAGGTCTGCTTTGTGACATGCACTGACTGTGCTGCCCTGACCTGGTAATGAGTGCAGGCTATATAGGGCCAGACAAACAGCATTGGTCCAGTCAGTGTATAACCTAGTCTATTGACGCACCGGTAATAATACTTTTTTAGTTTAAGCTAAAGATATATTTTTGCATGGGCTGTGTCTCAATCCACCGCATCCACCTATGTCACCCTTCCGCATCTGCGGTGGAAAGTGGCAGAGCTACAATGCTGTTTGTCAGACAAGGAGACATCCCGAAAACTGGTCTTCTCACAAAAACGTATTTAGCATGCGAACGGTTTGGCCTACAAAACTAATACAAACCACTCTATAGAAAGGGGAGACTCTCACAAACACAATGTTCTCTGTTATGCTCTATGACCCCTCACAAGTGTCACGGGACTCGTCTAAAGGTAACCCATACAAATGAAAAGAAGTATGGAGGTAGTTTTGTGAAAAGGGGCTAAATATGTGTAAAAAAATACACAAATATTTCCTGAGATATAGATATAGGACAGACACTTCAAAACCTTATTCTTGTGATTTATTTTTGGACTGTCTTTTTTGCGATTTATGAATGTGTTATTCAATTTGTTTCTATGGGCTATAGTATTTTATTAAAGGCCAAATTCTATATTTCATCAAAAATGTGTATATACATTTTTTATACCTAAAGGGGTCCTAAAATTGTAGATCAAATAGCTAAATGATCCATTGTATGACCTTCTTAAAACAATTCCATATGTCGCCCCCCTCCCCCAACGGAGTAGCAATAGGTTCATTGATCAAGAGCACATTTGTTAGGATTGTAGATGTTTGGTTTGTTTTCTACTGTTGGTAGGAAACACAATATACTGTCCTGTCCCGAAGCAGCTGAGTAAGTAAACATTGTTCCAGACCACTTGCTTTAAACAAATACACACTCACACTGTAGCCCAGACACACACTCTGCCTGTCTACCTGCCTTCAAATCACAAACACACACTCCACAAACACAAAAACACAAACACACACTTTCAGCCCGTCAGGGCTTGCCTCTATTGACTCCTGCTGTGGGTAATATGGTAGCTGTCTGTGGAAAGAGACAGGAGACCAGTGCCTGAAAGCTGCTTCCCAAAGGACAAGACAGATCCATTATTCTGTCTTTCTATGAGCTTTATTCTACAAACTCAGACAAGGACCTCTTCCCTCAGGAGAAATCAAAGGATCAATATATTCAGAAGTGGATTAGTATGTCTAACATTGTAAGGCTGTAGTAGGTTTAAGTTGTGGTGTAGATACCTATCTTTGTCACAGAGAGCGAGGTTCAGTTTCATTTAAATTATGTCAGAGGTGTATTGCTGTAAATGCCTCTTTGTTTAAGTAAACGTGCCTCTCTGACATCCACTTACTAGAAAGATCAATGGCTTTTTTACAGGTCTCACCAACCTAACCATTTGTACAACGTTTAAAAAGCGTATGATAAAAGATAACTCCCGCACATACAATTACCTATTTTGCTGACCTTTTACCTATTTATTAAAATACTGAAATAATAATGCCACCCACCACTAGATCAAATGACCACCATCAGATTCTAACAACCCATAATAACCCATTATACCTCTCTCTGTCTGTCCCTCTGTCTGTGTTTCCTGTGCTGTAGCTGGCTCCAGAGAACACCCTGATGTCCTTCAACAAGGCTCTGCAGCAGGGGGTTAGCTCCTTGGAGGCCGACGTCACCGTCAGGTAACCAACCACACTCGACCAGCCAATAACCTAACCCCACCCCACCCTACCACCTCAATGTTAAGAGCAATGAGTTCTCTATAGTAGGCTGGTAACGAATCTATAGCAACAATCTTAGGGTTTAAATGGTTATAGAGCAAATCTAAAGAGCCCCATTCTGTCGCTGCCTTTGATGTAGTCAACATGTTTTAAGACCATTTTAATCTCACATCCATTCCTTTTCAATGCATTATAGGCCTTTTATTACAGGCCCTTTTTTTACTTACATTGCCAAAGAAACATATTCTTTGTTTATGAAAGCAGTGACATAAGTGTGAATGACATGTGTTGCTGGTTCAGTGATGTAAGTCTGTGGTCCCTCCTCTCCCCTCCAGTCTGGACGGGGTGCCCTTCCTGATGCGAGACCGCACCTTGAAACGGACCACTGACATCGCCAAGGTCTTTCCAGACAGGCAGCACGAGGACGCCTCTCTCTTCAACTGGACAGAGATTCGCTCTCTAAATGCGGGGCAGTGGTTTTTGGAGGTACCTTTCTCTCTCTTTTTCGCTCTCCCGCTCTCTTTCTCTTTCGCTCTCTCTCTCTCAGTATCTATGACACTCTCTTTCTTCTTGTATTGCTCTTTTTTCTTTGTCTCTCCCTTCTCTAGTCTACCTCTCCCTCTCCCTACACCGAGACAATTTTAGAATGTATCTTTTTTTGCATCACCTCATCAAATAAAATACCCTCTCTGTCTCTCCAGAACGACCCCTTCTGGACTGTTGGGTCTCTGACAGGGAGGGACCGGAACCGGATACGGAACCTGACAGTGTGTAGCCTGGTAGAGATGTTGCGTCTGGCTGCCAGGGCCAACCGCTCAGCCCTGTTGTACCTCCGCAGACCTCCCCCAGAACACCCACACTACAAGACCTGGATCATGGACACCCTGTGGGCCGTCCAGAGGTCTGGGATATCACAGAAGAGAGTGAGAAGGACTGTTTATGGATCTCACTGAATCCTTATTAATAATATTGGTAGAAAAGTGTGAATCAAAAGGCAGGTCCAGTCTCTTACCCTGTGTCTTGTGCCCTATTGCTCTTTAGGTGACGTGGACCCCGGACACAGACAGGGGCCGTGTCAGGGGGCTGCAGCAGACCTCCTTGGAGAAGCTGTCAGTGGAGGAGCTCAGACACAGAGGCATCAGCAGTCTCACCCTGCGCTACTCACAGGCCAGCAACAAGGATATTCAGTAAGACATACCTACTGTTACTCTCAAACACTAACCCTAACCATTAATCTGTTGTGATCATCCACAATCTTAACCGGACATGCCCCAAGAATCTTATCTGGTAGGTCCACAAATGTTATCTAAATCCCTAACCTCACCCTGTATTACTCACAGGCCAGCATGTCCAATAACTATTTGTCTTTGTAGGGACTTCTTGGCAAACAACATGAGTGTGACGGTGTACCCGGTGAATGAGCCATGGCTCTACTCAGTGCTGTGGTGCAGCGGGGTGTCTTCTGTCTCCTCTGACACCCCTCAGGTCCTCCGCAAGGTGCCTTACCCCATCTGGCTTATGGTAAGCAGCTCCGCCTTCACCATATATATATATATATATATATATATATCTATATATAGATATATATATAGAACCAGTCAAAAGTTTGGACACACCTACTCATTCCATGGTTTTTCTTTTTTTTTACTGTTTTCTACATTGATGAGGGGAAAAAAATATTTGATCAATTTTAGAATATAGCTGTAATGTAATAACATTTTCTACATTGCTAAATAATAGTGAAGACATCAAAACTATGAAATAACATATATGGAATCATGTAGTAACCAGAAAAGTGCTAAACAAATCAAAATATATTTAATATTTGAGATTCTTCAAAGTAGCCACCCTTCGCCTTGATTCTTTTGGTTACAACATGATTTCATATGTGTTATTTCATAGTTTTGATGTCCTCACTATTATTTTGCAATGTAGAAAATGTTGTTACATTACAGCTATATTCTAAAATGTATTACATCTTTTTTAATCTACACACTACCCCATAATGACAAAGCGAAAACAGGTTTTTAGACATTTTTGCAAATGAATTAAAAATAAAAAACAGAAATACCTTATTTACATAAGTATTCAGACCCTTTGCTATGAGACTCGAAATTGTGCTCAGGTGTGTCATGTTTCCATTGATCATTCTTAAGATGTTTCTGCAACTTGATTGGAGTCCACCTGTGGTAAATTCAATTGATTGGACATGATTTAGAAAGGCACACACCTGTCTATATAAGGTCCCACAGTTGATAGTGCATGTCAGAGCAAAAATCAAGCCATGAGGTCGAAGGAATTGATCTTAGAGCTCCGAGACAGGATTGTGTCGAGACACAGATCTGGAGAAGTGTAAGAAAAAAATCCCCAAGAACACAGTGGCCTCCATCATTCTTAAATGGAAGAAGTTTGGAACCATCAATACTCTTCGTAAAGCTGGCTGCCCGGCCAAACTGAGCAATTGGGAGAGAAGAGCCTTGGTCAGGGAGGTGACCAAGAACCCGATGGTCGCTCTGACAGAGCTCCAGAGTTCCTCTGTGGAGATGGGAGAACCTTCCAGAAGGACAACCATCTCTGCAGCACTCCACCAATCAGACCTTTATGGTAGTGCCAGACGGAAGTCACTCCTCAGTAAAAGGCACATGATATCCCACTTGGAGTTTGCCAAGAGGCACCTAAACGACTATCAGGCCAAGATAAACAAGGTTATCTGGTCTGTTGAAACCAAGATTGAACTCTTTGGCAGGAATGGCAAGCATCACGTCTGGAGGGAACCTGGCACCATCCCTACGGTGAAGTATGGTGGTGGCAGAATCAAGCTGTGGGGATGCTTTTCAGCGGCAGGGACTAGGAGACTAGACAGGATCGAGGAAAAGATGAACGGAGCAAAGTACAAAGAGATCCTTGATGAAAACCTGCTCCAGGGCGCTCAGGAACTCAGCGCTCCTACAGGACAATTATCCTAAGCACATAGCCAAGACAACACAGGATTTGTTTCGGGACAAGTCTCTGAATGTCCTTGAGTGGCCGAGCCAGAGCCTGGATTTGAACCCGTTTGATTTTCTCTGGAGAGACCTGAAAATAGCTGTGCAGCAACGCTCCCCATCCAAACTGACAGGGCTTGAGCGGATCTGCACAGAAGAATGGGAGAAACGCCCCAAATACAGGTGTGCCAAGCGTGTAGCATCAAATTAAGTTTGATTTGTCACGTGCCAAATACAACAGGTGTAGACATTACAGTGAAATGCTTACTTACAAGCCCTTAACCAACAATGCGAAGAAATAAACGAAGAGATAAGAATAACAAATAATTAAAAAGCAGCAGTAAATAACAATAGCAGGGCTATATACAGGGGGTACCGGTACAGAGTCAATGTGTGGGGGCACATGTGTCGAGGTAATTAAGGTAATATGTACATGTAGGTAGAGTTATTAAAGTGACTTTGCATAGATAATAACAGAGAGCAGCAGCAGCGTGGAAGAGGGTTGGGGGGGGGGGGGCGGGCAATGCAAATAGTCCGGGTAGCCATTTGATTAGCTGTTCAGGAGTGTTATGGCTTGGGGGTAGAAGCTGTTAAGAAAGAAAAGCCTTTTGGATCTAGACTTGGCACTCCGGTACCGCTTGCCATGAGGTAGCATATTGAACAGTCTATGAATAGGGTGGCTGGAGTCTTTGGCAATTTTTAGGGCCTTCCTCTGACACCGCCTGGTGAAGAGGTCCTGGATGGCAGGAAGCTTGTCCCCAGTGATGTACTGGGCCGTACGCCCTACCCTCTGTAGTGCCTTGCGGTCGGAGGCCGAGCAGTTGCCATACCAGGCGGTGATGCAACCAGTCAGGTTGCTCTCTGTAGTGCAGCTGTATAACATTTGGAGGTTCTGAGGACCCTTTTCAGTCTCCTGAGGGGAAAAGGCATTGTCGTGCCCTCTTCACAACTGTCTTGGTGTGTTTGGACCATGATAGTTTATTGGTGATGTGTACACCAAGGAACTTGAAGCTCTCAACCTGCTCCACTACAGCCCTGTTGATGAGAATGGGTGTGTTCTCTGTCTTCCTTTTCCTGTAATCCACAATCATGTCCTTTGTCTTGATCACGTTGAGGGATAGGTTGTTATCCTGGCACCACACTGCCAGGTCTCTGACCTCCTCCCTATAGGTTGTCTCATCATTTTCGGTGATCAGGCCTACCACTGTTGTATTGTCGGCAAACTTAATGATGGTGTTGGAGTCGTGCTTGGCCATGCAGTCATGGTTGAACATGGAGTACAGGAGGGGACTGAGCACGCACCCCTGAGGGGCCCCCATGTTGAGGATCAGCGTGGCAAATGTGTTGTTACCTACCCTTACCACCTGGGGGCAGCCCGTCAGGAAGTCCAGGATCCAGTTGCAGAAGGAGGTGTTTAGTCACAGTGTCCTTAGCTTAATGATGAGCTTTGTGGGCACTGTGGTGTTGAACGTTGAGCTGTAGTCAATGAATAGCATTCTCACATAGGTGTTCCTTTTGTCCAGGTGTGAATGGGCAGTGTGGCGTGCAATAGAGATTGCATCATCTGTGGATCTGTTGGGGCGGTATGCAAAATGGAGTGGGTCTAGGGTCTCTGGGATAATGGTGTTGATGTGTGCCATGACCAGCCTTTCAAGGCACTTTATGGCTACAGACGTGAGTGCTATGGATCAGTAGTAATGTAGGCAGGTTACCTTGGTGTTGTTGTGCACAGGGAGACTATGGTGGTCTGTTTGAAACATGTTGGTATTACAGAATTGGTCAGGGACAGGTTGAAAATATCAGTATAGACACTTGCCAGTAGGTCAGCGCATGCTCGGAGTACACATCCTGGTAATCCATCTGGCCTTGTGAAAGTTGACCTGTTTAAAGGTCTTACTCACATCGGCTATTGAGAGCGTGATCAAACAGTCGTCCGGAACAGCTGATGCTCTCATGCATGCTTCAGTGTTGCTTGCCTCGAAGCGAGCATAGCAATTATTTAGCTTGTCTGGTAGGCTCGCGTCACTGGGCAGCTTGTGACTGTGCTTCCCTTTGTAGTCCGTAATAGTTTGCAAGCCCTGCAACACCCGACGAGTGTTGGAGCCGGTGTAGTACTATTCAATCTTAGTCCTGTATTCACGCTTTGCCTGTTTGATGGTTCGTCGGAGGGCATAGGGGGATTTCTTATAAGCGTCCCAGTTAGAGTCCCGCTCCTTGAAAGCGGCGGCTCTAACGTTTAGCTCAGTGCGGAAGTTACCTGTAATCCATGGCTTCTGGTTGGGGTATGTACATATGGTCACTGTGGGGACGACGTCATCGATGCACCTATTGATGAATCCAGTGACTGATGTGGTGTACTCCTCAATGCCATCGGAAGAATAAGAATCCCATAACTTATTCCAGTATGTGCTTGCAAAACAGTCTTGTACCTTAGCATCTGCGTCATCTGACCACTTCCTTATTGAGCGAGTCACTGGCACTTCCTGCTGTAGTTTTTTCTTGTAAGCAGGAGTTAGGAGTATAGAGTTATGGTCAGATTTATTCAATGGAGGGTGAGAGTGAGCTTTGTACGCGTCTCTGTGTGTGGAGTAAAGGTGGTCTAGAGTTTTTTTCTCTCTGATTGCACATGTAACATGTTGGTAGAAATGAGGTAAAACAGATTTAAGTTTCCCTGCATTAAAGTCCCTGGCCACTAGGAGTGCCGCCTCTGGATGAGCATTTTCTTGTTTGCTTTTGGCCTTATACAGCTCGTTGAGTGCCTTCTTAGTGCCAGCATCAGTTTGTGCTGGTAAATAGACAGCTATGAAAAATATAGATGAAAACTCTCTTGGTAAATAGTGTTGTCTACAGCTTATCATGAGATACTCTACCTCAGGTGAGCAAAACCTTGAGACTTCCTTAATATTAGATTCTGTGCACCAGCTGTTATTTACAAATAGACACAGACCGCCACCCCTTGTCTTAACCTCTTACATCTAGACGTTCCGCTAGCGGAACACCTGCTCCAATATCCAATGATAGGCGTGGCGCGAATTACAAATTCCTCAAAAATACAAAAACTTCCATTTTTCAAACATATGACTATTTCACAGCATTTTAAAGACAAGACTCTCCTTTATCTAACCACACTGTCCAATTTCAAAAAGGCTTTACAGCGAAAGCAAAACATTAGATTATGTCAGCAGAGTACCCAGCCAGAAATAATCAGACACCCATTTTTCAAGCTAGCATATAATGTCACAAAAAACAAAACCACAGCTAAATGCAGCACTAACCTTTGATGATCTTCATCAGATGACACACCTAGGACATTATGTTATACAATACATGCATGTTTTGTTCAATCAAGTTCATATTTATATCAAAAACCAGCTTTTTACATTAGCATGTGACGTTCAGAACTAGCATACCCCCCGCAAACCTCCGGTGAATTTACTAAATTACTCACGATAAACGTTCACAAAAAACATAACAATTATTTTAAGAATTATAGATACAGAACTCCTTTGTGCAATCGAGGTGTCCGATTTTAAAATAGCTTTTCGGTGAAAGCACATTTTGCAATATTCTGAGTAGATAGCCCAGCCATCACGGCTAGCTATTTAGACACCCACCAAGTTTAGCCCTGACCAAACTCAGATTTACTATTACAAAAGTTTGATTACCTTTGGTGTTCTTCGTCAGAATGCACTCCCAGGACTGCTACTTCAATAACAAATGTTGGTTTGGTTCAAAATAATCCATTGTTATATCCAAATAGCGGCGTTTTGTTCGTGCGTTCAAGACACTATCCGAAGTGTAAATAAGGGTCACGAGCATGGCGCATTTCGTGACAAAAGATTTCTAAATATTCCATTACCGTACTTCGAAGCATGTCAACCGCTGTTTAAAATCAATTTTTATGCCATTTTTCTCGTAAAAAAGCGCTAATATTCCGACCGGGAATCTGCGTTTAGGTAAACAGACGAAAGAAAATAAAGCATGGGGTCGACTCGGGCACGAGCCTGAGTCTCACAGTACTGTGACCAGCCACTACCCAAACGCTCTACTTTTTTTCAGCCAGAGCCTGCAAAGCCACAATTCAGCTTTTTGCCGCCTTCTGAGAGCCCATGGGAGCCGTAGGAAGTGTCACGTAACAGCAGAGATCCCCTGTAATGGATAGAGATAATCAAGAAGGGCAAGAAATTGTCAGACAGGGCACTTCCTGCATGGAATCTTCTCAGGTTTTGGCCAGTCAAATGAGTTCTGTTATACTCACAGACACCATTCAAACAGTTTTAGAAACTTTGGAGTGTTTTCTATCCAAAGCTAATAATTATATGCATATTCTAGTTTCTGGGCAGGAGTAATAATCAGATTAAATCGGGTACGTTTTTTATCTGGCCGTGAAAATACTGCCCCCTAGCCATAACAGGTTAATGGAGGCAGATGTTCTATCTTGTCGATGGACCGAAAACCCAGCCAGCTGTATGTTATTCATAACGTCATTCAGCCACGACTCGGTGAAACATAAGATATTACAGTTTTTTATGTCCCGTTGGTAGGATAGTTTTGATCGGAGCTCATCCATTCTGTTATCCAATGATTGCACATTGGCTAATAGGACTGATGGTAGTACTCACTTGCTGTCGGATCCTTACAAAGCACCCTGACCTACGTCCCTGATATCTCTCTCTCTTATTCATGCGAATGACGTGGATTTGGGCCTTGTCGGGTGTCTGAAATAAATCCTTTGTGTTCGACTTGTTAAAGAAAAAATCTTTGTCCAGTACGAGGTGAGTAATCGCTGTCCTGTTATCCAGAAGCTCTTTTCGGTCATAAAAGAAGGTGGAAGAAACATTATGTACAAAATAAGTTACAAATAATGCGCAAAACACGCACAATTGGTTAGGAGCCCGTAAAACGGCAGCCATCTCCGGCGCCATCGTTCAAGGGGAGGGTCATGTGAAAATGTTTTTTACGTTGGGGAGGGGAGTGCATTTTTTTCATGACACCTTGTGTTGGACCAGCCCCTCCCCCCCAGTAAATTTAGATCTGTCCCTTATTAATGAGCAATTTGCCTAATTGGGTAATGGAAACACTTCAAACACTACATTTTTATTCAATACCATTGGTTTTTGGTATGACATCATTACATCCAGCTGTTTTTATCAACACAAGATAGTTACATGGAAAGACAGCCTAGCAGGCAATTGTTGTATCTATTTTCTATGCAAACCTTCTACATGTACAAAATAAATCACTGGAAAAGTTAATGGAAACATAGGTAGTGAGTGCAGCCTACCGAATCGCATTGGTTAAAGAGAGCCGTTGATTTGGCTCTCTAATTTGCATAGGCTACTGGTAGGACTAGGCTTTTTGCCGATTGTCTGCAGATAAATTATTAAATAATTTGATGAAGATTGTGAATCATCATTGCAGGAACAATAGGTATTGGAGAGCCTCATTCTAGTCCAAATATGATCATTCGGGCCCTCACGGAATACAGGCATTAAAACAGATATGTATTGACCTTAGTAGGGAATCAACTAAATGTATTGAAAATGTATTCGTTTGCCAAAGTTTATCACAAGGCATGAACAGAATGCATCAGTGATTTGAATTTCCTGCAACTTTCTGAAAAAAGCAACGAGAATGCCCCTGTCTGTGTGAGTGCGTTGCGCACGTCTACCACTTTGTGTAGATGTTAGCAATGATGCTAATGAAAACAGTCTTCTGGTAGATGAAAGGCTTTCCCGAAAACCTTATCAATTCATTAATTAATTAACTTCTTATGGATCAAAACCCTTTAGCGGGATCGATTTGACAACATCCGGTGAAATGGCAGAGCGCCAAATTCAAAAACAATTATTAAAACTATTTAACTTTCATACATTCACAAGTGCAATACACCAAATTAAAGCTTAACTTCTTGTTTATCCAGCCACCGTGTCAGATTTCAAGGCTTTACGGCGAAAGCAAACCATGCGATTATCTGAGGACAGCACCCCGCATACAAACACATGACAATCACATTTCAACCCGCCAGGCGCGACACTAAACTAAAAAATAATGATATAATTCATGCCTTACCTTTGAAGAACATCTTCTGTTGGCACTCCAATATGTCCCATAAACATCACAAATGGTCCTTTTGTTCGATTAATTCCGTCGTTATATCTCCAAAATGCCAATTTATTTGGCGCGTTCCAACACTACCAAAACACCGATTCCAACTCGCCCAGCATGACTACAAAATATTTAATAACTTACCTGTAAACGCTGTCCAAACATTTCAAACAACTTTCCTAATCCAACTTTAGGTATTTTAAAACGTAAATAATCGATACAATTTAAGATGGGATAAACTGTGTTCAATACCGGATAAAAACAACATGAAGTGTGTGACCTGGAGCGCGCATCAAAACAGTAGAGTCCACTCGGCTGGACCCTTGTTCTGAAAAGCGGTACTTCTTCATTTCTCTAAAGAAAAACATCAACCAATTTCTAACGACTGTTTACATCTAGTGGAAGCTATAGGAACTGCAAGTATATTTCTATTAAAACGGGCTTGCCATAGAAAACCAATTGAAAACAGATTGACCTCAAATAGAATTTTCCCTGGATGGATTGTGCTCAGGGTTTCGCCTGCCAAATCAGTTCTGTTATACTCACAGACGTTATTCAAATAGTTTTAGAACCGTCAGAGTGTTTTCTATCCAAATCTACTAATGATGTGAATATCCTAGCTTCTGGGCCTGAGTAGCATGCCGTTTACTTTGGGCACGGTTTTCATCCAGACGTGAAAATACCGCCCCCTATCCCAGAGAGGTTTTAAATGTTAACTACAAAGTAGCCTATGCTTACCTGGAATAATGATATCATGATTATATTCATCATGTTTAAAATTCATTCGATTTTTTCCAGACCTCAAAATGTGGTTTAAGCATTGTTGTGGATTTAGAACATCAAATTTTGTGGGTTTTCTAATAAAAAAGTAAAACAGGAACCTGGAAAAACAAAACCTTTAATTTATTTTTCAATATAATTGTGGGCTATTTAATTATTTTTTCTGTTTTAATAAAATACATAATTTGAAGACAAACATTGTGGCAATTAATATCTTGCAGTAAATAAGACTAATCTCAAGAGAAGACCGGTTAAATGTTAAAAAGGTTTAATGTTCTCTTACTTAGAAAATAGTCTTGATCATATAGGCCTAGACCAAGACAATATCAAAAACAACTAATAATACACTGAATTGATACATTTTCAATCATTTAAATTGTAAAGTCATGTCTTTCTAAACAGTACTACAACAAATGTTTCTAATCTGGGAGGTAAACTCGATAAAGTATTCAATCATTTTGCTGTGTATTTCAGATGGAATTCAGGCATTAGAATTTACCAGATGCCAGCAAAATAGAGCTCCTTCTGCAAAAAAATGTATGAGAGGTACTGTGAGACGTACTGTATGTTTGTGTGGTTATGCTTCCATCTAGTGGTGGAGGATGTTGGTTCTCAGTGGCTGTCTTGTTGTTCCAGAGCCCAGATAAATACTGCTTGGTCTGGATCACCTCCGATCTAGTCTCCATCGCCATAGTTATAGGAATATTCATCTTTCAAAAGTAGGTACCCATTTTTTATTGAGATTCTATTATCAAACTTGATTTCCTTCTCATGTTGCTATGAGCAGTTGTATATTTGCAACATACTTTACACTGCATTAATACTAAATGTCTGCTTCACTGTAAAAGTTTAACATAACTGTTGTGTAGTTGTAGAGGTCTGAGTCTACTTTGATCTCTGTGATGAGGTTTGTGCTACATAGCCTTTTGCTTCTCAACTGACTCTTCTGCTCTTTCCCTTTCACTGCCCTGCCTTTCTGCTCTCTCACGTTCTCCTTGTTGACTGTCTCTCATTCTTCTCCTCATCACTGTCTTTCCATTTCTCTCCTTCTCACTGTCTCTCATTTATTCCTTCCTTCTTCCTCTCTCTTTGCCTTGTTTGTCCTTTGTTCTGCCTGATCTGCATGCTACGTTTCTCTGCTGCACTCTGGCGTCTGTCAGCTATCATGTGATCAGGTAACTGAGGTGACTTCACTGGCTCATGTTGCTTCCTTGTTTTCTGTCTTATCTGTCTTCTATCCTTGAGCTTCTCGTGTTTCTCTAAAGTTCATGAACTCAGTGAACACTATAGGTTTCATTTTTCTTAATGTATTCATCATTTATCAATGTTTTATCAATTCTAACAAGTAGAGGCTGCTGAAGGACAGCTCATAATAATGGCTGGAATGTAGTCAATGGAACGGTATCAAACACGTCAAAAACATGGTTTCCATGTGGTTGATACCACTCCGTTGACTCCATTTCAGCCATTATTATGAGCCGCCCACACCTCAGCAGCCTCCACTGATTCTAACGGTGTGTCTGACGGTGCTGTACCTCTCTGTGCTGCACCAGGTGGAGGATGAGTGGCATGCAGAACTACAATCCAGAGCAGATCATGCTGAGTGCTGTGGCACGCAGGCCCAGCCGGGATGTCAACATCATGAAGGAGAAGCTCATATTCTCAGGTACCAAAACACAGGAAAAGGGAAAAAATGTGTGTTGCCAGCACCATGGTCGAACTAACCCACTTGACATAATCAAGAATGGAAAAGAGTGAGGGTCAAAGTTTAACTCTTCTTTTCTCTCCTTTTTTAGAGGTAAGTAATGGAGTGACCAGTACAGATGAACATCTATATCCAGAAAATGGCTATGACATTGGGCAGTACAAGTGAGCTGTGTCTGAATACCTGGAGAATGGCCAGGACAATGGTCCATTCAGATGAACTGTCTCTATACCATGAGAATGACTATGCCAATGTGCAGGAAGGATGAGTTGTCTCTGTACCTGTCTGAGCTGGTTGTGACAGCTACACTTATGACGGCATAACATGGTGACCGCAACAGGCAGAATCACAATGGCTGCTACTGTAAACATGGATGTTTCTACCAACATGTCGGTAGTTTGAACTTTAAAAAGTTCTGAATGTTCAATATTTTGAAGACTGTTGACCTTTTTGCTGGAGTGACTTTTTTAGAAGTTGTTCTGACGGATCATGGGATGTTTTTCTTCGCTAATTTGTTTATATAGCAGAGGAAAAGCGTCCTGCTCTGTACATTGAGTTGAGTTTTTCTGTTATTTTATTTTCCCTCAGAGGATTTTCATGGTTTGGAATTCTGAATTGTATGATATAAGACTGAATTCAATAACGTGTGTCCTCTCCTATCGATGTGTAAATGACATTTTGCATTATGGGAATGAACTGTTCTTGCATTGTCAAATCAAATCAAATTTTATTGGTCACATACATAGGGTTAGCAGATGTTATTGCGAGTGTAGCAAAATGCTTATGCTTCTAGATCCGACAGACAGTGCAGCAGTATCTAACAGGTAATACAGTTGAAGTCGGAAGTTTACATACATCTTAGCCAAATACATTTAAACTCAGTTTTTCACAATTCCTGACATTTAATCCTAGGAAAACATCCCTGTCTTAGGTCAGTTAGGATCACCACTTTATTTTAAGAATGTGAAATGTCAGAATAATAGTAGAGAGAATGATTTATTTCAGCTTTTATTTCTTTCATCACATTCCCAGTCGGTCAGAAGTTCACATACACTCAATTAGTATTTCGTAGCATTGCCTTTAAATTGTTTAACTTGGGTCAAAAGTTTCGGGTAGCCTTCCACAAGCTTCCCACAATAAGTTGGGTGAATTTTGGACCATTCCTCCCGACAGAACTGGTGTAACTGAGTCAGGTTTGTAGGCCTCCTTGCTCGCACACGCTTTTTCAGTTCTTCCCACAAATTCTCTATGGGATTGAGGTCAGGGCTTTGTGATGGCCACTCCAATACCTTGACTTCGTTGTCCTTAAGCCATTTTGCCAAAACTTTGGAAGTATGCTTGGGGTCATTGTCCATTTGGAAGACCCATTTGTGACCAAGCTTTAACTTCCTGACTGATGTCTTGAGATGTTGCTTCAATATATCCACATAATTTTTCTGCCTCATGATGCCATCTATTTTGTGAAGTGCACCAGTCCCTCCTGCAGCAAAGCACCCCCACAACATGATGCTGCCACCCCGTGCTTCATGCTTGGGATGGTGTTCTTCGGCTTGCAAGCTTCCCCCTTTTTCCTCCAAACATAATGATGGTCATTATGGCTAAACAGTTCTATTTTAGTTTCATCAGACCAGTGGACATTTCTCCAAAAAGTACGATCTTTGTCCCCATGTGGAGTTGCAAACCGTAGTCTGGCTTTTTATGGTGGTTTTGGAGCAGTGGCTTTTTCCTTGCTGAGTGGCCTTTCAGGTTATGTCGATATAGGACTCGTTTTACTGTGGATATAAATACTTTTGTAGCTGTTTCCTCCAGCATCTTCACAAGGTCTTTTGCTGTTGTTCTGGGATTGATTTTCACTTTTCACACCAAAGTACGTTCATCTCTAGGAGACAGAACGCTTCTCCTTCCTGAGCGGTATGACGGCTGCATGGTCCCATGGTGTTTATACTTGCGTACTATTGTTTGTACAGATGAACATGGTACCTTCAGGAAATTGCTCCCAAGGATGAACCAGACTTGTGGAGTTCTACCATTTTTTTTCTGAGGTCTTGGCTGATTTCTTTTGATTTTCCCCCAATGTCAAGCACAGAGGCACTGAGTTTGAAGGTATGCCTTGAAATACATCCACAGGTACACCTCCAATTGACTCAATTGATGTCAATTAGCCTATCAGAAGCTTCTAAAGCCATGACATAATTTTCTGGAATTTTCCAAGCTGTTTAAAGGCACAATCAACTAAGTGTATATTAACTTCTGACCCACTGTAATCATGATACAGTGAATTATAAGTTAAATAATCTGTCTGTAAACAATTGTTGGCAAAAAATGACTTGTGTCATGCACAAAGTAGATGTCCTAACCGACTTGCCAAAACTATAGTTTGTTAACAAGTATTTGGTGGAGTGGTTGAAAACAAGTTTTAATGACTCCAACCTAAGTGTATGTAAACTTCTGACTTCAACTGTATATGTTGCCATACTTCTGCTGGCTGTTTTTCTCATCGAAACTTCAGCCCAAAATTATTTTGCCCTGTGTGCCATTCTCACTGTAAATGATTTAACAGCTGCAGAAAATTCTCAAAAAAATACTTTGGGAAAAATGTTTCATAGGCATTTTAATAATACATTGGTGTAACAATTGCTTTAATGAAGGAGAGCATTCAAGTAACGGACAGTATGCTACTAACTCTCAAAGCACTTTAACAAAATGTTAAATAATACCATAAATCAAAACTGTAAGATACAGTATAAAAATCCTTTAAACCCTCATTTAATCAACAAGCTCTCGCAGTCGCACATCAGAATTAGACGTTCATCCATGTTTCTTAAACATCAAATATTGAAGTTATTCCAAACATCAAACGTCAAAGTGTTTAGTTACTTCTCTGTATAATTCCAAGGTTAAGTTTTAGTTATTAACTCAGAAGAATTAAGGTTAGGCATTAACGCCAAATGGTTAAGGTAAGGGTTAAGGTTAGGGATAGGCTTAAAGCAAAATATCAAAAACAACTTTCTATTGCTGGATTCAAACATGCACCCTTTGGAGTCACAGGCAGATGCTTATGCACATCTGCCATCTCTGTCCACAATACCCACTTAAAGATAACAGCACATTCTGTTGCCCCTAGAGCCAGTTTCAACGTCCCCCCCCCTCGACCTCCTCAGACATGTATGGACATTGAATACTGACTTGTATCATGGGTGACCTGCCTGTATTTAATCTCTCCCATTTCCACAGGCACCTCTTGTACTGTACACCCACACACAGTAAAGTTGACATTGCACATTGTGCTAAAAACAAAGCCTAGCCTACTGCGATGATTTCACAGGTCCAATGTCAGTGATTTGAAAGGCTTGGGATACATCATCATTAACATTTACAAACCAGCAGCCAAACCAACTCACTGAAACAGGAAATTGTGTACAGTAGCTTCATGCATAACAATTGCAGTGCCAACCACATAGGCTACAGATACTAAATGCAGCATGAAAGCAAAGAGGAGTGCTCTTGTAATGCAGTAAAGGGCTTTCACATTAGACCATGATCTGGGTGAATTGCATCGATCCACATCGATAATTGTTAGGTTAGGTCTGAGCCATGGGAGGATGATGGTGCAGTGCTGGCAGGTGGATGTCTGTCTCCTCCTTGCTGTTGTCTGAGCAGTCAAAAGGGATGTAACAGCCAGTCTCTGGGGCAGTCGTTCAGGTCCGCTTTAACACTCTCAGTCGGGGACTTGGCTTCCTGCTTCAACTATCCCTCCTTCTGACCATCCCCTAGAATGGAATGGGCATGGGGGCTTTGAGAACTTATATTGATTTATTCAAAGGTAATGGCCACAGATATGCTCCCACAATATCGGAGTAGCAGAAATTGCTTTTTTCAAAGTTTCCTCTTTCTCTCCAGCACCGAAATATGCCTATTGTAGATGGATGTTTGATCTTTATGTAGGCTGTGAAAGCTGTGAGACCCTGTTACATTTGCTTACCGCAGCGAAAAGTGAAGCTCAAAAGATAAAAAGGTTTGCATAAGCTTGAAAAACAAGATAGATAAGCTAGTGCAGCGCCCATACCACAGTGTCTTACCTCTGAAAATGACATTTCCTGTTAGTAGCTTGTCTTGTCTTGCACCACTGACTGTTGTTTCCTGACTCCGACTCTGCCTTTCCTTTCATGTCCTTCCAGTAACTGTCTCTTTACAGCCTATAAACAGTGCTTTGCGTATTTGCAGTGTATATAGATTACATATACAGTACCAGTCAAACATTTGGACACACCTACTCATTCAAGGGTTTTTCTTTATTTTTAATATTTTCTACATTGTAGAATAATAGTGAAGACATCAATACTATGAAATAACACATATGGAATCATGTAGTAACCAAAAAAGCTTTAAACAAATAAAAATATATTATTTTATTACAGTCATTTAGCAGACGCTCTTATCCAGAGCGACTTACAGTAGAGTGTATACATTTTATTACATTTTTAAATACTGGCCCCCCGTGAGAAACGAACCCACAACCCTGGCGTTGCAAGCGCCATGCTCTACCAACTGAGCTACAGGGGAATACGCTGAATACATATGCTGAGCACTTGTTGGCTGCTTTTCCTTCACACTGTGGTCCAACTCATCCCAAACCATCTCAACTGGGTTGAGGTCGGGTGATTGTGGAGGCCAGGTCATCTGATGCAGCAATCCATCACTCTCCTTCTCGGTCAAATAGCCCTTACACAGCCTGTAGGTGTGTTGGGTCATTGTCCTGTTGCAAAACAAATGATAGTCCCACTAAGTGCAAACTGGATGGGATGGCATATCGCTGCAGAAAGCTGAAAAGCTGAATTCTAAATAAATTACAGACAGTGTCACCAGCAAAGCAACCCCACACCATCACACATCCTCCTCCATGCTTTACAGTGGGAACCACACATGCAGAGGTCATCCGTTCACCTACTCTGCGTCTCACAAAGACACAGCAGACACATTTCCACCGGGTCTAATGTCCATTTCTCATGTTTCTTGGCCAGAGCAAGTCTCTTCTTCTTATTGGTGTCCTTTAGTAGTGGTTTCCTTGCAGCAATTAAACCATGAAGGCCTAATTCATGCAGTCTCCTCTGAACAGTTGATGTTGAGATGTGTCTGTTACTTGAACTCTGTGAAGCATTTATTTGGGCTGCAATTTCTGAGGCTGGTAACTCTAATGAACTTATCGTCTGCAGCAGAGGTAACTCTGGGATTTCCTTTCCTGTGGCGGTCCTCATGAGAGCCAGTTTCATCATAGTATTTGATGGTTTTGCGACTGCACTTGAAGAAACTTTCAAAGTTCTTGAAATGTTCCGTATTGACTGACCTTCATGTCTTAAAGTAATGATGGTCTGTTGTTTCTCTTTGCTTATTTGAGCTGTTCTTGCCATAATATGGACTTGTTCTTGTACCAAATAGGGCTATCTTCTGTATACCCCCTACCTTACCTACCCCTCTAGCCCCTGATTGGCTCAAACGCATTAAGAAGAAAATAAATTCCACAAATTAACTTTTAACCAGGCACACCTGTTAATTGAAATGCATTCCAGGTGACTACCTCATGAAGCTGGTTGAGAGAATACCAAAAGTCTGCAAAGCTGTCATCAAGGCAAGGGGTGGCAACTTTGAAGAATCTCAAATATAAAATATATTTTGATTTGTTTCACACTTTTTTGGTTATTAAATTATTCCATATGTGTTATTTCATAGTTTTGATGTCTTCACTATAATTCTACAATGTAGAAAATAGTAAAAAATAAAGAAATATCCTTGAATGAGTAGGTGTGTCCAAATTTTTGACTGGTACTGTATAGTATAAAACATCTTCTTTAGCTAGCCAATACAAGATGGCTGATATCCTGTTATTTACACACCCTGTGAGGTGAACACCATTAATGTTACATTCTGAAGTTCACTTCTTGCAGTGATATTACTTTGTTAATACAGACAGTCTTTACTGGGTCTTCTATATGAATTCAACTACTTTCTGACTGAACCCCTTTTGATTTGAATGAAACCCTCCATCAATAAATACATCAAATAGGATCTAAGCTACAACATATATTATGAACAAGAAAGAAATCTGACATCTGGCGATATTAGATAATTGATGTGAAAGCATAATCCTTGCTCCGGCCAAAAGCTATACGACGCCCACGGACATTAGTTTATTCTCCGCAATGAGTCTGGATCTGAGTACCTCCCCGACAATTTCTAGAATGGAAATCTATTCTAGACTGTCTGATTGGTCCCAGAGACCGATGGGTTAGACCAGAGCAGGAACACCACGTGGGTTTAGTGGCATTTTGAAAATGAGTCATTGGCTTTGACACTGATTGGTTAGAGATGATCCAATCGCTGATGACATTGTTTTGAACAACCACCCATATTTTGACATCACCACAAACAACTTCAATGATGGCAGTCTCAGACTGAAGTACAGTGCCTAAGGAAAGTATTCAGACCCTTTGACTTTTTCCACATTTTGTTACATTAACCTTATTCTAAAATGGATTAAATATTATTTTTTTTACTCAGCAATCTACACACAATACCCCATAATGAAAAAGCAAAAACTGTTGTTTAGACATTTTTCAAATCTCTTATAAATTAAAAACAGAAATATCTTATTTACATAAGTATTCAGACCCTTTGCTATTAGACTCAAAAATTGAGCTCAGGTGCATCCTGTTTTTTCTACAGCTTGGAGTCCACCTGTGGTAAATTCAATTGATTGGAAAGGGACACACCTGTCTATATAAGGTCCCACAGTTGACAGTGCATGTCAGAGCAAAAACCAACGTTTCGAGGCACAGATCTGGGGAAGGTTACTAAAAATGTCTGCAGCATTGAATGTCCCCAAGAACGCTGTGGCCTCCATAATTCCTAAATGGAAGAAGTTTGTAACCACCAAGACTCTTCCTAGAGCTGGCTGCCCGGCCAAACTGAACAATCGGGGGAGAAGAGCCTTGGTCAGGGAGGTGACCAAGAACCCGATGGTCACTGACAGATCTCCAGAGTTCCTCTGTGGAGATGGGGGAACCTTCCAGAAGTACAACCATCTCTGCAGCACTCCACCAATCAGGCCTTTGTGGTAGATTGGCCAGACGAAAGCCACTCCTCAGTCAAAGGCACATGACAGCCCACTTGGAGTTTGCCAAGAGGCACCTAAAAGGCTCTCCGACCATGAGAAACAAGATTCTCTGGTTACCAATATTTAACTCTTTGGCCTGAATGCCAAGCGTCACGTTTGGAGGAAACCTGACACCTGACAAGGTGAAGCATGGTGGTGGCAGCATCATGCTGTGGGGATGTTTTTTAGCGGCAGGGACTGGGAGACTAGTCATGACAAAAGAAAAAGATGAACGGAGCAAAGTACAGAGATCCTTGATGAAAATCTGCTCCAGAGTGCTCAGGACCTCAGACTGGGGTGAAGGTTCACCTTCCAACAGGACAACGACCCACACAGTCAAGCACACAGTCAAGACAACGCAGGAGTGGCTTCGGGAAAAGCCTCTGAATGTGCTTGAGTGGCCCAGCCAGAGCCTGGTCTTGAACCCGATCAAACATCTCTGGGGAGACCTGAAAATAGTTGTGCAGCTATGCTCTCCAACCAACCTGACAGAACTTGAGAGGATCTGCAGAGAAGAATTTGAGAAACTCCCCAAATACAGGTGTGCCAATCTTGTAGCGTCATACCCAAGAAGAATCGAGGCTGTAATCGTTGCCAAGGTTGCTTCAACAAAGTACTGAGTAAATGGTTTGAATATTTATGTTAATGTAATATTTCAGTTTTTATTTTTTATAAATTTGAACAAATTTCTAAAAAACAGTTTTTGCTTTGTCATTATGGGGTATTGTGTGTAGATAAGGAAAAATAAACAATTCAATCAATTTTATAATAAGGCTGTAAAGTAACAAAATGTGGAAAAAGTCAAGGGGTCTGAATACTTTCCAAATGCACTGTATGTAGCGAACGACAGAGCAGCGGAATAATTCAGTTTGAGTCATCAGGCAAGGGGTTTGCTAATGGGATCAACTTTGAGCATCTCTATTTTCTAAATCTTTGGCATTCAGGTCCAACAAGTAACTTTCTTACGACTTCTACCATGATGTGAAAAACTCACTTTCAAACTGAACATGTGAAAATCTCACTTTCACATGTGGCAGTGAAACAGTGTTACTCTTCTTGCAAATTACTACTTAGCCTACCTGAGTTTTATAATTTCAAGTGTGTTAAAGATTTTTTTAAATTATTTCTGAGCCATTCATTCAGACTGTTACTGCTGCAGGTGCATGCCTCTCTTCTTCATACGTTGGTCAGTGACCATTGGAAGATGCCGAATGAAAATAACAGGTAAGATAACTCTCTGTGTCTCCAAATTTGATCCTGTTTTACAGTTTCTACGCAAGGTTACATTTTCAAAATCTAGAGATAACTTGTTTAACTGTCATTTTCTATTTATAAGTTAAGTTTTGACAAGTAAAAAAAGATGAGATTTTTACCATTTACATGAGTTTAGCCAAGCTAAGTAGCTAGCTAACTAACTTTTGTATGCAAGTCAATGAGAAAAAGATGGCGTATCAGATGCCTCCTTATTTATCATGTTTAACATGTAAACATTTGGTTAATCAGTTAACTCAAGTTAACTTTTTGTCATTTTATTGTGATTAATCACATTGTCTGAAAGCGTTCAAAATATACTGAAAATATCCAAAATACATAATCTATACAGCTAAAAACAACAATGCAATGTTGACATTGAGGTTAAAGAAAGTGTGCTCATCAATGAACCTAATTTTGCTAAATGTTACTTTGGACAAAATCAAGACGTTAATATTCTTGCAATGCTTTTTTTATAAAGAAATCTTACATTTGTGCAAATTCTGAATTTGCGATTAATTGGGATTAATCAGCAAATCCTGCGATAAACTTGACATTAAAATGACAAAAAAGGAACATGTGAAAGTGAGGCAGACATGACTCGTCATGGTTGCTTTTGCTGATGGTCATGTGATGAGGTAGCCCCGTCTGCAACTTCAACATTTGTTTTGACCCTCTTAGTCTAATGGTCAACACATTAGTTTCACATTCCCAGTGGGTCAGAACTTTACATACACTCATTAGTATTTGGTAGCATTGCCTTTAAATTGTTTAACTTGGGTCAAACGTTTCAGGTAGCCTTCAACAAGCTTCCCAAAATAAGTTGGGTGGATTTTGGCCCATCCCTCCCGACAGAGCTGGTGTAACTGAGTCAGGTTTGTAGGCCTCCTTGCTCGCACACACTTTTTCAGTTCTGCCCACAAATTTTCTATGGGATTGAGGTCAGAGCTTTGTGATGGCCACTCCAATACCTTGACTTTGTTGTCCTTAACCTGTTGGGGCTAGGGGGCAGTATTTGCCCGGCCGGAAAAAAAACATACCCGATTTAAACTGGTTACTACTCTTGCCCAGAAACGAGAATATGCATATAATTAGTAGATTTGGATAGAAAACAATCTAAAGTTTCTAAAACTGTTTGAATGGTGTCTGTGAGTATAACAGAACTCATATGGCAGGCAAATACCTGAGAAGATTCCATACAGGAAGTGCCCGGTCTGACAATTTGTTGTCCTTCTGTTGCATCTCTATCGAAAATACAGCATCTGTGCTGTAACGTGACATTTTCTAAGGCTTCCATTGGCTCTCTAAAGCCGCCAGAAAGTGGAATGGGGTGTCTGCTGTCTCTGGGCAAAGAACAGCAGCAGAGTTTGTGAGTGGTCAGCCTGGGGACAGTGAGATTGAGATGCGCGTTCAAGAGATTACTCCATTTTTTTCTTTCAGCCTTTGAATGAATACAACGTTGCCCGGTTGGAATATTATCGCTATTTTACGAGAAAAATCGCATAAAAATTGATTTTAAACAGCGTTTGACATGCTTCTAAGTACGGTAATGGAATATTTTGACATTTTTTCTCACAAAATGCGCTCGCGCATCACCCTTCGGATAGTGACCTGAACGCACGAACAAAACGGAACTATTTGAATATAACTATGGATTATTTGGAACCAAAACAACATTTGTTGTTGAAGTAGAAGACCTGGGAGTGCATTCTGACGAAGAACAGCAAAGGTAATCCAATTTTTCTAATTGTAATTCTGAGTTTAGTCAGCCCCAAACTTGATGGGTGTCATAATAGCTAGCCGTGATGGCCAAGCTATGTACTCAGAATATTGCAAAATGTGCTTTCGCCGAAAAGCTATTTTAAAATCTGACACCGCGATTGCATAAAGGAGTTCTGTATCTATAATTCTTAAAATAATTGTTGTGTATTTTGTCAACGTTTATCGTGAGTAATTTAGTAAATTCACCGGAAGTTTCCGGTGGGTATGCTAGTTCTGAACATCACATGCTAATGTAAAAAGCTGGTTTTTGATATAAATATGAACTTGATTGAACAAAACATGCATGTATTGTATAACATAATGTCCTAGGAGTGTCATCTGATGAAGATCATCAAAGGTTAGTGCTGCATTTAGCTGTGGTTTTGGTTTTTGTGACATATATGCTTGCTTTAAAAATGGCTGTGTGATTATTTTTGGCAGGGTACTCTCCTGACATAATCTAATGTTTTGCTTTCGCTGTAAAGCCTTTTTGAAATCGGACAATGTGGTTAGATTAACAAGAGTCTTGTTTTAAAATGGTGTAAAATAGTCATATGTTTGAGAAATTTAAGTTATAGCATCTTTGAGGTATTTGTATTTCGCGCCACGCGATTCCACTGGCCGTTGACTAGGGTGGGATGCAAGCGTCCCACCTAGCCCATAGAAGTTAAAACCTGTTGAAATCGGACAATGTGGTTGGATTAACGAGAGTCTTATCTTTCAAATGGTGTAAAATAGTCATATGTTTGAGAAATTGAAGTTATAGCATTTTTAAGGTTTTTGTATTTCGCGCCACGCTCTACCATTGGATATTGGTGAGGCGTTCCACTAGCGGAACGTCTGTCCTCAACTTAGACTCTCGTTAATCTTACCACATTGTCCGATTTCAAAAAGGCTTTACAGTGAAAGCAAAACATTAGATTATGTTAGGAGAGTACATAGACCAAAATAATCGCACAGCCATTTTCCAAGCAAGCATATATGTCACAAAAACCAAACCACAGCTAAATGAAGCACTAACCTTTGATGATCTTCATCAGATGACACTCCTAGGACATTATGTTATACAATACATGCATGTTTTGTTCAATCAAGTTCATATTTATATCGAAAAACAGCTTTTTACATTGGCGTGTGATGTTCAGAACATGCATTCCCACCAAAACCATCCGGTGAATTTACTAAATTACTCATCATAAACGTTGACAAAATACATAACAATTATTTTAAGAATTATAGATACAGAACTCCTTTATGCAATCGCTATGTCAGATTTTAAAATAGCTTTTTGGAGCAGTGGCTTCTTTCTTGCTGAGCGGCCTTTCAGGTTATGTCGATATAGGACTCATTTTACTGTGGCTATAGATACTTTTTTACCTGTTTCCTCCAGCATCTTCACAAGGTCCTTTGCTGTTGTTCTGGGGTTGATTTGCACTTTTGCATACTATTGTTTGTACATTTTTTTCTGAGGTCTTGGCTGATTTCTTTTGATTTTGCCATGTGATGTAAAGCAAAGAGGCACTAGGTTTGAAGGTAGGCCTTGAAATATATCCACAGGTACACCTCCAATTGACTCAAATGATGTCAATTCGCCTATCAGAAGCTTCTAAAGCCATGACATCATTTTCTGGAATTTTCCAAGCTGTTTCAAGACACAGTCAACTTAGTGTATGTAAACTTCTGACCCACTGGAATCGTGATGCAGTGAATTATAAGTGAAATAATCTGTCTGTAAACAATTGTTGGAAAAATTACTTGTGTCATGCACAAAGTAGATGTCGTAACCGACTTGCCAAAACTATAGTTTTTTAACAAGAAATTTGTGGAGTGGTTGACAAACGAGTTTTAATGACTCCAACCTAAGTGTATGGAAACTTTCGACTTCAACTGTAGATTGGGTTCCATACTTTGATTTTTATCAACCACAATGTGTAGCATGCTTTACTGTAATGCAGAGTAAGCTAAAATTGCATTAGTAGAGAGTGAAACGGAACTTAATTAGTTCAGTAAGGTCTTGGCTGTGTGCCCAAGGAGCTTACTGGAATTGCTGTGTCCACTGTTGAGACTGTAGAGACTTTCAAGGGAGTGACTAGACACTCTGTGTCCTTTTGGAAATAAATGGACGCCATTAACAATATCCCCTTCTCCTTCTTCATCTCTCTCTGTCCCGTCAACCTACACAGTAAAAAACAACACATAAGGTCACGTTTTATTATTTTCTTTGCCCTTCTTTTCTTCTTATGCTGTCACTCCCCATCTCATCTTATCTCACAGCGTGGAAGTTGAGGAAGAAGAACAGGAAAAAGCTAAACCAATCAGAGGGCTGGGTCAGGCCAGGGCTCTAAGCTATTCCGTGTTTAATTTCTCATGTGCCAAAGCGGCTCAGTATCCCAGGCAGTTTATGTAAGGGCACAGAAGAGCTCCTCTCCTCTCTTCTGCCAAGAGTCCTTAATCCAGACATAGCTGCCTTGCCATTTATTACTGAGACTTGACATGGCCAGGAAGTGTGTGTAATCTACCATAGGCTCTGACTGTACCTCCCTGGTCCTCTCTGTGAGAGAAGAGTTGCTTCTTTTTAGCTCCACAAATCACTTGGTGACCAGGTGATGTGGTAATGAGTCTTTGTCCTGTTCTGACTCAGTGATGTTTGGACATGTTGGTTGTCACGACACGCCCTTTTTGGGTGAGGATCATAGCCCTCTCTCTCCCACCAAAGGTTTATGACGGTCATAAATACCTAAAACTCTTTACCCCACTCGGGCCAAAATGAAGGTTGAGAATCCCTTTGTTACCACAGAGAAAGAGAAAGACTTTGCAGTACGGTAACCTCAAAAGTTTGAATAATGTAGCAATATTTCAGTATTCCAACCAGTTGAAATTGTCCGTGGGTACTTAAAGAACAATCGTGTTGAATTCCTTACTAATTTGTAGTGTAACTACCACAGCAGAACAACATAACTGTTTCTCTCAATGTGTATATTTCCCAGTTACCAGATTTACATCTGAATATTGTATAAAATTACTGATTGAGTACGGGACTACTTTTGAAAAGATTAAATGTGATGTTAGCCTTCTAAATTAGAGTATGGTTTTTCATGTAAAGTTTTAACTAGTTAGTGACTACACCCCGTGAGCACAGACATTTACATTGGCGTCATGGAACACCCCCTTTTCTACTCCAGAATAAAAGGACTCGTGACAAAATGTACATTTGGTCAAGATAACGCCGGGACAGGGTCCCCACGTTGAAATGGCTACTACTCTAGACCAAAACATGCCGGGTGATGCTGGTGTGTGAAGTGGTTCAAACTACTCTAGTGACCAGAAAACATGGAAGCTGTCGCTACATGTTGAAATGGTTGGCAAGTCTACCAAAGGACAAGACCAGAGAATGTGGAGATCATTCCCACATTGATATGGCTAAGAAATGTACAAACTAAAGAACAATTATTCAGGCTGCAGCTGTTTAAGTACTTTAGTCTGGTAAACGGAACCGGTCAAACGACCATCCGGTCGAACGACCGGTTGGTACTTTGACGTATCCATTACAACAAGCTACAACTCCGAAAGACTTTGATCTCTGGTGGTCAAACCAGAGACTTTCTGTCGACAATCTATCCAGCAGACAGACCGGCGATCGCAGAGAGGGACAACAAAGGCATACACTCATAAATATGTAAATTGCAATTTATTTTCGAATGAGCGGTTGTTCATGTTCAAAGTATAAGCATTTCCATGAGGGTAGTGTATGTACGGGGGTCCACTCTGAGTTTCCCACTCTTGAGCTGGCCCCACCCCTTTTCTTTGTCTACCAAGCCGTCATATCGGCTTAGCCCACTTGGGACTTTTCAGTGTATCATGTCAGTAACCAATGTATAATGTGTGTGTGTTTATGTAATGTTTATGTAATTCTGTGATTGATTAGTTAGTAAATAAATAATTAAGCCAATCTGTATATCGCTGATTCATGATTTATTTTAGGGTTCGTGCAGATATCCAAGGGTTTGCGACTTTCAGGAATGAGACTGATGTGGTAACAATACATTATTAGAAGAATGTAATCGATAAGATAATAAAATATCTCAAGAGTTATATTCGGGAAATTGAAACTCTATAAACAATATTTTCCTGTGGTGCCCTGACTTCCTAGTTAATTTAAATGACATGATTAGTTTAATCGCTTAAGGAATAATTACACATAGAGAATTGATTTGATAATATAATGGTCTTCACATGTTTTTTATCTAGGCAAGTCAGTTAAGAACACATTCTTATTTTCAATGACGGCTTAGGAAAAGTGGGTTAACTGCCTTGTCCTTTTGGTTACTAGTCCAACGCTCTAACCACTAGGCTACCTGCCATCCGATGACAGCAAACGCTACGACAAGGTCTTTGGGCTAAAAGCCTGGGAGTCGGCTAACTTGTTCATAGTGACATGTATTCATGGATGTGAAGGGAAGCCAGGCTTCCCCAAAAAATGTACCAAGGAAAAATCATGCATCTTTCGTCTCTCTGTGTTTCATAATTTTCCTTCAATTCGCAAGAGGCTGAATTTATCTCACCGGATAAAGCATCCGATTGAGCAAAACAGTGCCCCTCTGTCTCTTGTCTCTGGAGGGGTGCGTCACTTGAGTGGGTTGAGTCACTGACGTGATCTTCCTGTCCAGGTTAGCACCCCCCTTGGGTTTGTGCTGTGGGGTAGATCTTCGTGGGCTACTCGGCCTTGTCTCAGAGTAGTAGGTTGGTGGTTGAAGATATCCCTCTAGTGGTGTGGGGGCTGTGCTTCGCAAAGTGGGTGGGGTTATATCCTGCCTGTTTGGCCCTGTCCGGGGGTATTGTCAGACAGGGCCACAGTGTCTCCCGACCCCCTCCTGTCTCAGTCTCCAGTATTTATGTTGCAATAGTTTATGTGTCGGGGGGCTAGGGTCAGTCTGTTATATCTAGAGTATTTCTCCTGTCTTATCCGGTGTCCTGTGTGAATTTAAGTATGCTCCCTCTAATTCTCTCTCTCTCTTTCTCTCTCTTTGTCTTTCTCCTTCTCTCTCTCTCTCTAGCTGTCTCTCTCTTTCTCTCTCTCCTCTCTCGGAGGACCTGAGTCCTAGGACCATGCCTCAAGACTACCTGGCCTGATGACTCCTTGCTATCCCCAGTCCACCTGGTCATGCTACTGCTCCAGTTTCAACTGTTCTGCCTGCGGCTATGGAACCCTGACCTGTTCACTGGACGTGCCACCTTGTCCCGGACCTGCTGTTTTGGACTCTCTCTCTACCGCACCTGCTGTCTATGAAAAGCCAACTGACATTTACTCCTGAGGTGCTGACCTGTTGCACCATCTACAACCACTGTGAATAATATTATCTGACCCTGCTGGTCGTCTATGAACGTTTGAACATCTTGGCCATGTACTCTTATAATCTCCACCCGGCACAGCTAGAAGAGGACTGGCCACCCCTCAGATCCTGGTTCCTCTCTAGGTTTCTTCCTAGGTTCCGGCCTTTCTATGAACTTTTTCCTAGCCACTGTGCTTCTACATCTGCATTGCTTGCTGTTTGGAGTTTTAGGTTGGGTTTCTGTACAACACTTTGTGACATCGGCGGATGTAAAAAGGGCTTTATAAATACATTTGATTGATTGATCTTTATGTGTAGGCCATCTATCTGATGCTGTCTGGTCAAATCAAAATCAAATCAAATCAAATTTATTTATATAGCCCTTCGTACATCAGCTGATATCTCAAAGTGCTGTACAGAAACCCAGCCTAAAACCCCAAACAGCAAGCAATGCATGTGAAAGAAGCACGGTGGCTAGGAAAAACTCCCTAGGAAAAACTCCCTAGAAAGGCCAAAAACCTAGGAAGAAACCTAGAGAGGAACCAGGCTATGAGGGGTGGCCAGTCCTCTTCTGGCTGTGCAGGGTGGATATTATAACAGAACATGGTCAAGATGTTAAAATGTTCATAAATGACCAGCATGGTCAAATAATAATAATCATAGTAGTTGTCGAGGGTGCAACAAGCACGTCCGGTGAACAGGTCAGGGTTCCATAGCCGCAGGCAGAACAGTTGAAACTGGAGCAGCAGCACGGCCAGGTGGACTGGGGACAGCAAGGAGTCATCATACCAGGTAGTCCTGAGGCATGGTCCTAGGGCTCAGGTCCTCCAAGAGAAAGACAGAAAGAGAGAAAGAGAGAATTAGAGCGAGCATATTTAAATTCACACAGGACACCGGATAAGACAAGAGAAATACTCCAGATGTAACAGACTGACCCTAGCCCCCCGACACATAAACTACTGCAGCATAAATACTGGAGGCTGAGACAGGAGGGATCAGAAGACACTGTGGCCCCATCCGATGATACCCCCGGACAGGGCCAAACAGGCAGGATATAACCCCACCAACTTTGCCAAAGCACAGCCCCCACACCACTAGAGGGATGTCTCCAACCTCCAAGCACGCACACACAAATGCACGCACACACATAAATCAAAACCATGGACAGCCACATCATATTTAGCTTACCTTGATTGGACTAAATATTTTTTGGTATCTTTTAGTTGTCACTGTATTAGACTACGCATAGGTGATTTGATGATGCTGAAGTTGAAATGGTGCTGGAATAGTGGAGGCAGCTCCTGTTTTCTTTGCGACTTCAAATCAAATTGTATTAGACAGTGAAATGCTTACTTACACGCCCCTAACCAACAATGCAGTTTAAAAAATACGAATAATAATTTGAAATAAAAGTAACAAGTAGTTAAAGAGCTGCAGCAAAATAACAATAGCGAGACTATATACAGTGGGTACCGGTACAGAGTCAATGTGCGGAGGCACAGGTTAGTCGAGGTAATTGAGGTAATATGTACATGTAGGTAGAGTTATTAAAGTGACTCTGGATAGATAATAACAGAGAGTAGCAGCCGAGTAAAGGGGGGGAGGGGGCAATGCAAATAGTCTGGGTAGCCATTTGATTCGATTTTCAGGAGTCTTATGGCTTGGGGGTAGAAGCTGTTTAGAAGCCTCTTGGACCTAGACTTGGCGCTCCGGTACCACTTGCCGTGCGGTAGCAGAAAGAACAGTCTATGACTAGGGCAGGAAGCTTGGCCTCAGTGATGTACTGGGCTGTACGCACTACTGAAGTGCCTTGCTGTCGGAGGCCGAACAGTTTCCATACCAGGCAGTGATGCAACCAGTCAGGATGCTCTCGATGGTGCAGCTGTAGAACCTTTTGAGGATCTGAGTGTCACACCCTGATCTGTTTCACCTGTCCTTTATGCTTGTTTCCACCCCCTCCAGGTGTCACCCATCTTCCCCATTATCCCCTGGGTATTTAAACCTGTGTTTTCTGTCTCTCTGTGCCAGTTCGTCTTGTATGTTCCAAGTCAACCAGCATGTTTTTCCCGTGCTCCTGCCTTTTCTATTCTCTTTTGCTAGTCCTCACTGTTTTGACCCTTGCCTGTTTTCTGGACTCTGTACCCACCTGCCTGACCATTCTGCCTGCCCTGACCTCGAGCCTGCCTGCCACACTGTACCTCATGGACTCTGAACTGGTTTTGACCCTTTGCCTGTCCATGACTGTTCCCTTGCCTACCCCTTTTGGATTGTTAATAAATATCAAAGACTCAAACCATCTGCCTCCCGTGTCTGCATCTGGGTCTCGCCTTGTGCCCATATAGTACGAACTGGCCATGACAGACCCAGCAGACTTGGACCAGCTCCGCCACGCTGTCTCCCTGCAGGGAGAGGAGCTACTGCTGGACCTTTTGGAAGGGCTTCGTTCCATGACGGAATGCCACAACCAAGGGTTCAAGGGTATCATGGAGCGAATCACCCAGTAACCTGTTTACTATCAGTTGTGGGTTTGTACAACCTACCCCGGCTCCCCGAGAACCCCGCTTACTTCCTCCGGAGCGATATTCTGTGGATCCTGGAACCTGACGGGTTTTCTTTCTCAATGCTCCCTTATTTTTGAGCTGCAGCCATCTTCGTTCCCTTCGGACCGGTCGAAGATAGCGTATATTATTACGCTAATGTCGGGAAGGGCGCTCTTCTGCTCTCCTACGGCAGTTTGGGAGCAGCAATCTGCCATTTGTCACCATCGGAAGATTTCATGGTAGAGGTGAGGAATGTGTTAGATTCTCCAGTATCCGGGAGAGACGCGGCACAAAAACTACTTGAATTACGTCAAGACTCCCGTAGTGTGGCAGACTAAGCAGTAGGTTTTCACATGTTGGCCACCGAGATTTCCTGGAATCCGGAGTCCCTATTCGATACCTTCCTTCATGGACTCTCAGAGGAAATAAAAAACGAGCTAGCAGCTCAGGAGTTCCTGCTGGGCCTCGATTCCCTATTCGCCCTTACTCTTAGGCTTGATGGGCGTCTACGGGCACGCAGGAGTGAGAGTAGGTCTGGTCTTGGGCACACTCGTTCATCAGCTGCTGCTCGTTCATCTCCAAAGGAATCCGGAAGTCCCCGAACGCTCTATTTCCGAGAAGACCCGAAGCCACCCGATTTCCCTCGAGAATCATCGGCGACGGTTGAGTCAGATACACTGGAACCTATGCAACAGGGCAGAGCTAGATTATCACCTAGGGATCGTTCACATGGACTAAGTTCCAACAGTTGTCTGTACTGTGGGGCTGCGGGACATTATATAGCCACCTGCCCAGTTAAGAGACCTATTTCGTTAGTAGGTACAAGCACTCTGGTGAGCCAGACTGGGAATCCTCTAATTCCAATCAACCTCACTCCTTTTTTCTCCTGTTGTGTTGGGATTTTCTTGGCTCCAAAAACACAACCCCGTTATTGACTGGACCACGGGTTCAATCCAGGGTTGGAGTCCGTGCTGTCATTCCCATTGCCTCAAAGCAGCGCAGCCTTCCCTGAGACGGCCTCCTCAGGGCTTAAATCAAGCCTCGGATTTCTCTGCCGTCCCCACAGAGTACCATGACCTCCTAGAGGTCTTCAGCAAGGCACGGGCTACTTCTCTTCCCCTGCATCGTCCCTACGATTGTGCCATTAACCTTTTCCCAGGCACCACACCGCCTCGTGGTCGGCTATGTTCCCTATCCGGCCCAGATCCCAAGACCATGGAGGAGTATATTGAGGACTCTCTGGCTGCTGGAGGCATCCGTCCTTCTGCATCCCCTGCCAGCGCAGGGTTTTTCTTTGTCAAAAAGAAGTAGAAGACCCTTCGTCCATGCACTACCGAGGCCTTAATGACATAACGATCAAGAATCGTTTCCCCCTACCTCTCTTCGGCTTTCGAACCTCTCCAGGGGGCTACCATCTTCTCCAAGCTGGACCTTCGGAATGCCTACCACCTGGTTCGGATACGCAAAGGTGAGGAGTGGAAGACAGCCTTCAACACTGCCAGTGGACATTATGAGTAACTGATCATGCCGTTTGGACAAACCAACACCCCCGCCATCTTCCAGGCCCTGGTTAACGATGTGCTCCGGGACATGTTAAACCGTTTTGTGTTTGTCTACCTCAACGACATCCTGTTTTTTCCCATTCTGCCCAAGAACACGTCCTCCATGTTCGACAAGTCCTGAAGAAGCAGTTATTTGTGAAAGCGGAGAAATGCAAGTTCCACTGTTCTACCCTCTCCTTTCTGGAATATGTTATCGCTGAAGGAAATGTCCAGATGCACCCAGAAAAGGTGAAAGCAATAGTGGATTGGCCCCAACCTACGTCCAGGGTGCATCTACAACATTTCCTGGGGTTTGCCAATTTCTACCGGCATTTCATTCGAGGCCACAGCACACAGGCGGCCCTCCTCTCGGCACTCACCTCTCCCAAGGTACCGTTCCTATGGTCCCCAGTGGTTGACGAGCCTTTGTGGACCTGAAGCGTCGGTTCCCTAAGGCCCCCATCCTCGTCCATCCGGACCCATCCTGTCAGTTTGTGATTGAAGTCATTGCTTCTGACGTTGGCGTGGGGGCTATCCTGTCCCAGCAATCTGTCCAGGACCAAGAGCTCCATCACTGTGCCTTCCTGTCCCATCGTCTCAACTCAGCAGAAAGAAACAACGACGTGGGTAACCGAGAACTCCTGGCAGTCAAGATGGCACTGGAGGAGTGGAGACACTGGCTGTAACGACTACAGGAAAAGGAGGACCGAGCACATCGAGAGCATCCTGACTGGTTGCATCACTGCCTGCTACAGCAATTGCTCGGCCTCCGACCGCAAGGCACTACAGAGGGTAGTGCGTACGGCCCAGTACATCACTGGGTCTAAACTGCCTGCCATCCAAGACCTCTACACCAGGCGGTGTCAGAGAAAGGCCCTAAAAATTGTCAAAGACCCCAGCCACCCCAGTCATAGACTGTTCTCTCTACTACCGCATGGCAAGCGGTACTGGAGTGCCAAGTCTAGGACAAAAAGGCTTCTCAACAGTTTTTACCCCCAAGCCATAAGACTCCTGAACAGGTAATCAAATGGCTACCCGGACTATTTGCATTGCGTGCCCCCCCAACCCCTCTTTTACGCTGCTGCTACTCTCTGTTTATCATATATGCATAGTCACTTTAACTATACATTCATGTACATACTACCTCAATTGGGCCGACCAACCAGTGCTTCCGCACATTGGATAACCGGGCAATCTGCATTATGTCCCATCACCTGCCAACCCCTCTTTTACGCTACTGCTACTCTCTGTTCATCATATATGCATAGTCACTTTAATCATATCTACATGTACATACTACCTCAATCAGCCTGACTAACCGGTGTCTGTACGTAGCCTCGCTACTTTTATAGCCTCGCTACTGTATATAGCCTCGCTACTGTTATTTTTCACTGTCTTTTTACTGTTGTTTTATTTCTTTACTTACCTATTGTTCACCTAATACCTTTTTTGCACTATTGGTTAGAGCCTGTAAGTAAGCATTTCACTGTAAGGTCTACCTACACCTGTTGTTGTCACGCTCTGACCTAAGAGAGCTGTTTTTTCTCTGTTTAGGTAGGTCAGGGTGTGATAGGGGGTGGGCACTCTATGTGTTTGTTTTCTATGTTTTTGCCGGGTATGGTTTCCAATCAGAGGCAGCTGTCTATCGTTGTCTCTGATTGGATGCCATACTTAGGCAGCCTTTTTCCCTTGGTTTGTGTGGGTAGTTGCTTTCTGTTTAGTTTGTATGACCTGACGGAACTGTTGGCTGTCATTTTGTTTATTTTGTCTAGTGTTCGTTTTCATTAAAGAATAACGATGAGCACTCAACACGCTGCGCCTTGGTCTCCTCTATATGACGCCCGTTACAGAACTACCCACCAAGATTGGACCAAGCAGTGTGGATTAGAGGACTGGACCTGGGAAGAGATCCTGGATGGGGCAGGACCTTGGACAAGGCCGGGGGAGTATCGCCACCCGCAGGAGGAGATAGAGGCAGCGAGGGCAGAACGGCGATACTGGGAGGAACGGGCAAGAAAGCAACATGAGCCCGAGAGGCTCATGTTGGGGGGGGGGGCACACGGGTAGATTAGCTAAGGCGGGTTTAAGACCTGAGCCAACTCCCCGTGCTTACCGTGGGGAGCGAGTGACTGAACAATCCCCGTGTTATGCGGTGATGCGCACTGTGTCGCCCATGCGCACTCACAGCCCGGTGCGCTCGGTGCAAGCCCCTCACCGTTGTCGTGCTAAAGTTGGCACTCAGCCAGCAAGGAGTGTGCCTGCTCAGCATTCCTGGTCTCCAGTGCACCTCCACGGCCCAGTATATCCTGCGCCAGTTCTACGCACTGTGTCGCCAGTTCGCCACCAGAGCCCAGTATGCCTGTGCCTGCTCCTCGCACTCTCCCTCCAGTGCGCCTCCATAGTCCAGTACGTCCTGTGCCTGCTCCTCGCACTCTTCCTCCAGTGCGCCTCCATAGCCCAGTACGTCCTGTGCATGTTCCTCGCACTCTTCCTCCAGTGCACCTCCATAGCCCAGTACGTCCTGTGCCTGCTCCTCGCACTCTCCCTCCAGTGCGCCTCCATAGCCCAGTATGGCCGGTGCCTGCTCTGAGCACCCGGTCCTCAGTGCGTCTCTCCAGTCCGGTGAGACCTGTTCCAGCTCCACAAGTAAAGCCTCCAGTGATAATCTATGATCCATGGCACGAAGCCTGTAGTGATGATCCATGGCCCGGAGCCTGTAGGGACAGACCTCGGATAAAAGTCAAAAGAGTGAAATGTAAGTTCAACGAAAAGAAAGCGGATGCCCAAATGCAGAGGGAGTTTACAGTGTCACTTATAAGGAATTACTGGTTGAAGTAGCCGACAAAATCAGACATATGATTCACGTACTGAAGAATTGCCATTTTCCTCTGGTTTCACTGGGGCTGGTTGGTGTCTGAAGGTGTCAAATCGGCCAAAGCTGTTGGAGCGCTGGGTGAGATGGGAGATTAACGGATTAAAATGTGTTTTGGATGGTAACAGCAGGACACATGTTGTCTGGCTGCCGTGTTTATGTAGAACTCCGAGCAGTCATGTCTGTAGGCCTATACCCAGTAAACCATCTAATCTGCTGTTCGTCTGGTCATGTATTTACATAGTACTGTCTGTATTACCATCAGGCTCTATTAAGGCATTTTATCCATTGGATTAAGATTTTTCTTGATTATTTTTGTAGTGAATTGTATCTAATGTTGCATTTGATTAGGGTTGGATTTGATGATGTAACTGCAGTTTCAGTTTGGACTCATGAGCATTATGAGAACTACTGGATAGTAATGGATGAGTGCTGAGTGGTGCTCAGCTTCACTGCAGCTAATGAGGTTTGTATCAAGCCATTTTCCATAAATTGATGTCATGTAAATGTATATATTATGCTAAATCTAAATTAATACATTGAATATTATAGTATTTTGTTATTATTTTGCTACTTTATTTGTTCAGTGTTGTTTTCCTGTTATATATAATATTGTTATTGTTATGAATTTTATTATTCCAGCAGAGTGGGGCGAGCCTCTTAGGGGAGACACAAAAAAAAACATTTGGGTAAAATTGGCTAGTGTATCAGCTGTTTTCTTCTTGTCATGTCAGTCATTGCGGACCTTGGAGATCTATTTATAACATCAGAAATGTCCAGATCTACTATATCATGTCAGATAATGTTTTTTAGCTAGGTTTTTTTACCCACTGATTTTGTTGTAATGTTTGAGTCACTCAGATATCACATGAACACTAATAAGAAATGGCAAAATGTGTAGAATTGCAGGAAATTTGCTTTTAAATGGCAAAGAAAATGACATCTGTCCATGGCAAAATGGACAGAATTGCAGGAAATAAGCTTTAAACCTGTACAATTATCTCTCTGCCAACAAAAAGGGTGTGAACAGTTTGTGCCATGGTCAGTGCTTGTGGCCATAGAGATACACGTGACGTGTGGGAAGGACCACTGTTCTAGCACATTCTAGTCCTCCTGATCTCCCTAAAACCTGTCATCTAATTGAAGATAATCTAATTGAAAGATAATCGGCAAAAGCGTCATTAAAATGGAGAGATAGTGAAAAGCAATGATCCATTGCTCACTGGCGGCCCATTAGATTAATTCTGAGGCTCTCGCCCAACATCTGTTACATTAAACCCTGGCTTGTGGCCCAACACTGACCATCTGACCATTACTGAACCGTGAACCTTGGCCGGCTGCAGTCACCATCTCCTACTGGGGAAAGCTAATCATATCTAATAGAAATAATGGTCAAATAGCAAGAGCAGCAAATGCTAGTATTGCTTTTATAATGAACTCAAATCTTTTGAGTGAATCTTCATCTTTAATATCCTGCCCAGTACATCACTGGGGCCAAGCTTCCTGCAATCCAGGACCTATATAATAGGCAGTGTCAGAGGAAAGCCCATAAAATTGTCAAACACTCCAGTCACCCAAGTCATAGACTCTTTTCTCTGCTACCGCACGGCAAGCGGTAGCAGAGCACCAAGTCTAGGACCAAAAGGCTCCTTAACAGCTTCTACCCCCAAGCCATAAGACTGCTGAACAATTAATCAAATGGCCACCGAACTATTACATTGACCCCCCACCCCCCTCCATTTGTTTTGTACACTGCTGCTACTCGCTGTTTATTTCAGTATCTATGTATAGTCACTTCACCCCTACCTACATGTACAAATTACCTCAACTAACCTGTACCCCCGCACAGTGACTCGGTACCAGTTCTCCCTGTATATAGCCTCGTTATTGTTATGTTATTGTGTTACTTTTTATTATTTTTTACTTTAGTTTATTTGGTAAATATTTTCTTGTTATTTACTCTTCTTGAACTGCACTGTTGGTTAATAAGGGCTTGTAAGTAAGCATTTCACGGTAAGGTCTACAATTGTTGTATTCGGCGCATGTGACAAATGAAGTTTGATTTGATTTGATGTGCATAATACAGCCCAATGTTTGGACAAATATGCCTTAGAGCGTTTCAATTTATTGTAATACACGGAGTTTAAAAATGTCAAGCAAAATGCCCAACGACTTAGACATATAAAATGTTGTTTTTTGTTATTACATTGGATAGTAGCAAATCGAAAGCAAATTTTACCCCCCAAAAACTTGACATTTAAAAGATCTCACCTTTGGTTTTGTCTTGCTCTTTGGGTCTTTGTTTGAGACATTTGACAGTTTCCTCTGAAGCATTGTGCTTAATCTGAATTACCGCTGGACCCTTTTTATTTTGGATAAAAAACAACTGAGCTGTAGCCTATTCGACCAATCATCATATCAACAACCAACTATACCACAACAGTTTTGCAGAGCAGAGCAGGTAGATTTCCTCTATGTCAGGCAGGATGTGACTATATCTACACAATCTGTTTATCTGTAGTCAAAGGCATGAATGTGTTGTACTTTTAGGTGGAAGGTGTAAAGTTTCGTCAACAAGCTGCATACACTGAAACATCTTCAGCGCACCAAGAAAGCCTCATTAATGACTGCTGGATTGTTGTTGTATGGTAAAATCATTTTATGAAAGTTGAAAGACTTTTCAATCAATGTCACAAACTGTTGCCTACATGACACCTTTTGACAATGCACCAAGTTAAATGCAACTCACTGTAACCAGTAAAACTACTGATGAGGAAGTGGCCAAGAGACTGGTGAACACAGGAAGGGGTGAATTCCACAAATCCTGTATATTGCAGTTTCAGCTCTATTACCTTACTAAGTTAAATCATTGTTAAATGAATACAAAATATACACCCGTTCACATTTTTGTTTTGCTCCTACAGATAGTGAGTCGCGTGGCTTGCTATATAAAGGCATCAAGGCATTCAGTTACTGTTCGATTGAACGTTAGAATGGGCAAAACGAGTGACCTAAGCGACTTTGCGCGTGGTATGAAACAGATGGCCTCTGGCGTTTTACGTACGACAGTGTCTAGGGTTTACCGAGAATGGTGCGACAAACAAGTCCTGTGGGCGAAAACACATAGTTAAGGAGAGAGGTCAAAGGAGAATGGCAGGAATTGTGCAAGCTAACAGGCAGGCCGCAAATGTCACGGATCCCTCTGGAACTTTCATTACGCACAATTGGCCCCTATTCCCAGTGATTAGTAATTGTATAACTGTGCCCTTGGTTTACCAGTGTCCTGTCGATTATTGTTACAATGTCCGTCGGTGCGTGTGAGTACCTGTGCTGTGTGTTTTGGCTTTTGTGCCATTGTGGATTTCCCAGATGATTACGGGTCATGTCCCGTGTGTTAATCATTGTGCGCGTGTGTTATTTATTCGAGGTACTCCTTGCTCTTTTGTTTGGGTTTCTACCCTGTGTTTTGTATTGTTTGTTTGGTCTTCGTCCCCGTGCATTTACACGGCATGCCATAATTTGGGTGAAATAAAAAAAACTATTACGCATTCCTGGGCCTTTCTCCCGAATCATTCATACCAATGTGACAACAAACAGGCAAATATCGGTGCAGTACAACAGTGATTTGCAGAACGGCATCTCGGAACGCACAACACGTTGGTGTTTGCCACGGATGGGCTATTGCAGCAGATGACCACACCGGGTTCCACTCCCATCAGCTAAAAACAAGAAGAAGCGGCTCCAGTGGACACGCAATCACCAACACTGGACAATTGAGGAGGGGAAAAACATTGCCTGGTCCAACGAATCTCGGTTCCTGTTCTGTCATGCTGATGAGAGAGTCAGGATTTGGCGTAAGCAGCATGAGTTCATGGGCCCAACCTGCCTGGTGTCAATGGTACAGGCTGGTGGCGGTGGTGTAATGGTGTCGGGAATGCTTTCCTGGGACACATTAGGTCCCTTGATACCAATTGAATAATGTTTGAACACTACACCTTGTAGAATCCATGCCCCAAAGAATTCAAGGCCTTAAGTTTGCCTTAATAATAATTTTCCCTGTGTAGTGTTCAATTACAGCAATTATTTTGTATAGAAATCATAATGCTTAATAAAAATGGATATCAATTTATTTGTCAGTGTTAAGTGTGCCCTACAAAGCAATCATTTCTTAGGACACACCAGTCCCACATTGTCCCACAGTACCTCTATCATATCTAGGGTTTCAAAATTCCGGGAACTTTTAATAAATTCCCTGGTTTTCAAGAACTCCTGGTTGGAAGATTACGGAGTTCCTGCTTATTCCCACCTGATTCCGGGAATCCTCCAACTGGGATTTTGGGAAAACCATGGAATTTATTGAAAGTTCCAGGAATTGTGCAACCCTAATTGTAGCTCCTTTAAGTTAGTGTTTCCCAACTCCTGTCCACGATTTCATCCAGCAGTACACATTTTTGTTGTAGCCCCGGACAAAAACACCTGATTCAACTTGTCAAGGGCTTGATGATTAGTTGACAAGTACAATCAGGTGTGCTTGTACTGTTGTATGTACTGTTGAGGGTACTCGAGGCCCGGTTTTGGGACTCACCGCTTTAAGTGAACTGTATCTTACCATGGATTCTGAGATGTCAAGATCTGTGATCAAGCAGATGACCCATTGGAGCAAGAAATCTGGGGGCAACTGTTTGCTGTCAAGTTCCTGGACCAGATTCTCAAAGTTGTCCCAGGCTGTTGCTCGGGGCAGGGTGAAGTCGAAGCCACAGTTCCAGGCCTCGCCTGGGGCCTGGTGGCAGGTGTGGTAGAGGACGTCCCAGGGTGGAGGGACTTCTGTGGGGCCCCAGTGGTGGTCGTGAACCCCAGTGCTCCAAGGTCCTTCCCCAGCTTTCCCATTGGTCTCCTTAGTCTGCTGCTTCTGTGGTGATGGTATTGGCAGCTTTAGAGGTCTTCTTCTCTGTCTTCTTCACCAGCCTGATGCAGGTAATGACGGGACTGTCATTACTGAACACAGAGTCTGCCAAGTGACCTGGACAAGAAGAGAAATAAGGGGCTTTGTAGGCCTATTCATTCATAGGTTATGATTATGGCCTTGTGGGACTATACGCCAGTTAATCTTTAAAAAATTATAAAATAATTAGCTTTGTGAACAAGAGTTCACCCTATAATTGTAGGGGTTTTGAATTCATAAGATCTGTTCTGTAAGAGGCAGGCAGGCAGGTCTGTCTTTGCTTTTTGTGCCGAGGTGCACCCATGAGAACTCATTGAACTCATGAGAACCATTGCTATCAGTCTTTCCATCATCTAGTCCCATCTGGCTTCCCTTCTTCACTCTCACTAGCCTCTGGAACCTCTTCAGCGTTCCCTTAGATTCCGAGATGTCAGCCTCTGCATCACCAGTCTGCAGCAGATTAATATGGGTAGGCTTTCAGTGTCCATAATATCAGTGTGCATTATGTAATGCCTAGTACTCTCAAGTTGTCAAGTGAAAACTTCACATGCCATGAAAGTCGACGAGTGTCTGTTATATGGCTGCCGCCACAGACACACACCTGACGTCTCTTATGCTTCGTTCACGGCCTACTTTTACCTCTTCCTCTTCCTTACCCCTACCACCCTGCCAAACCTGGCCAGCAGAGCAGTAGGCCTATCTATACCTCATGGTGTCTGTCCAGCACAGGAGGTTGGTGGCACCTTAATTGGGGAGAATGATCTTGTGGTAATGGCTGCAGCGGAATTGGTGTAATTGTATCAAATACATCAAACACATGGTTTCCATTCCATTTGCGCCATTCCAGCCATTATTATGAGCCATCCTCCCCTCAACAGCCTCCACTACTGCCCAGTCACCTGAGAACATTTATTGATCTGTTGGTTGTAATTCAACTTGCGGGATGAAGGATGAGGGACCGGGAGGTTATTATGCCACACCACAATAAAATGCAAGCTACATTTCACTTTATAAATACATGTATGCCAGCACCAGCAGTGGCTTCTGTGCCGAAAATCTCAAAAAGATATGACCAAATACAGAAGAACCATATAAATGGACACTGTGTAATAACCCATGTGTGCTCACATTCATCCCCCTTGCCTGTTTGGTGGGTATACTATAACTAGATAAAGAAGCAAAGGGAGGGCTTGCTACATCCCTTCTGGTCTCACAAACAAACATAAACACATATGTCCTGACAGACACAATGATCAACGTGTCACGTCCAGACAAGCAAACAAAGACACACACACAAACAGAGAGACTGATCCGCGTGCCACTCAGAGGCCATATGGCTGAGGGATTACCATGGCCATGCGCTGCCACCTGCACTGCATTTCTAATAATTATCATTGTAAAGTGATTTCTGCTTCTGTGTCCCTCAGGAGATTTTGCTAATGCCATAGAGCATTGATCTTCTCTCCAATCTACAATGGCTGTCACGTCCTGACCCTTGCAAGATGTCATTTTCTATAGTAGAGTAGGTCAGGGCGTGACAGGGGGTGGTTTTCTATGTTTTCTATTTCTATGTTTATTCTCGGTTTCTATTTCTATGTTGTTGTTTTTTGCGTTGATCTCCAATTGGAGGCAGCTGGTCCTCGTTGCCTCTAATTAGAGATCATATTTAAGTAGGGTTTTTTTCCATCTGTGTTTGTGGGCAGTTTTTTTCTGTTTAGTCTCTGTACCTGACAGAACTGTATTCTGATCGTTTGCTGTTTGTTATTTTGACTTTAGTGTTTTTGAGTTAATAAATATCATAATGAGCACTCAACACGCTGCGCTTTGGTCCCCTCTATATGACGCCCGTTACAGAACTACCCACCACGATTGGATCAAGCAGCGTGCCCGGGCAGAGATGGATACCTGGTCTAATGAGGATTGGATTAAAAGGAGAAACTGGACTTGGGGCCAGGTAATAGACAGGTATCGTAGCCTACCGGGGAAGAACGAGAGGCAGCCCCCAATTTTTTTGGGGGGGGCACACGGGTAGTTTGGCGGGGCCAGGGGTGAGACCTGAGCCAACTCCCCGTGCTTATTGTGGTGAGCATGTGCCTGCCTCTCGCACTCTCCCTCCAGTGCGCCTCCATAGCCCAGTACGTCCTGTGCCTGCACCTCGCACTCTCCATCCAGTGCGCCTCCATAGCCCAGTACGTCCAGTGCCTGCTCCTCGCACTCTCACTCCAGTGCGCCTCCATAGCCCAGTACGTCCGGTGCCTGCTCTGCGCATCCGGTCCTCAGTGCGTCTCTCCAGTCCGGTGAGACCTGTTCCAGCTCCACGAGAAAGCCTCCAGTGATAATCTATTGTCCGAAGCCTGTAGAGATGATCCATGGCCCGGAGCCTGTAAGGATGTTCCATGGCACGAAGCCTCCAGAGGTAATCCATGGCCCGGAGCCTGTAGAGATAATCCATGGCAAGAAGCCTGTAAGGATTATCCATGGTCCGGAGCCTGTAGGGATAATCCATGGCAAGAAGCCTGTAGGAATGATCCATGGCCCGGAGCCTGTAGAGATAATACATGGTACAAAACCTCTAGTGATGATACATGGCTCGGAACCTGTAGAGAAGATCCATGGCATGGAGCTTGCAGCAACGGTCCCTAGTCCGGAACCTCCAGCGACGCTCCCCAGTCCGGAGCCTCCAGCGACGCTCCCCAGCCCGGAGCCTCCAGCGATGCTCCCCAGCCCGGAGCCTCCAGCGACGCTCCTCAGCCCGGAGCCTCCAGCGATGCTCCTCAGCCCGGAGCCTCCAGCGACGCTCCCCAGTCCTGACCTCCAGCGACGCTCCCCAGTCCGGAGCCTCCAGCGACGCTCCCCAGTCCGGAGCCTCCAGCGACGCTCCCCAGTCCGGAGCCTCCAGCGACGGTCCGCAGTCCGGAGCCTCCAGCGACGGTCCGCAGTCCGGAGCCTCCAGCGACGGTCCGCAGTCCGGAGCCTCCAGCGACGGTCCGCAGTCCGGAGCCTCCAGCGGCGGTCCGCAGCCCGGAGCCTCCAGCGGCGGTCCGCAGCCCGGAGCCTTCAGCGGCGGTCCGCAGCCCGGAGCCTTCAGCGGCGGTCCGCAGCCCGGAGCCTTCAGCGGCGGTCCGCAGCCCGGAGCCTTCAGCGGCTGCCTTTAGCCTAGAGTCTTCAGCGGCGGTTGGCGGTCCAAAGCCTCCAGCGATGATCCATGGTCTGGTTCCTCCGGACACACAGAAGCGGGGGGGATCAGCGGGCGGTGGGGGTGCTACGCCCCGAACCAGAGCCGCCGCAAAGTACAGATGCCCACCCGGACCCTACCTATAGGTTCAGGTTTGCGGCCGGGAGTCCGCACCTTTGGGGGGGTACTGTCACGCTCTGACCTAAGAGTGCTGTTTTTTCTCTGTTTAGTTAGGTCAGGGTGTGATATGGGTGGGCATTCTATGTTTTTGTTTCTATGTTTAGTTCTTGTTTTTCTATTTCTATGTTGGAGTTTTGGGATGATCTCCAATTAGAGGCAGCTGGTTCGCGTTGTCTCTAATTGGATATCATATTTAAGTTGGGTTTTTTCTATTGTGTTTGTGGGTAGTTGTTTTCCGTTTTGTTGTCTGTTGCCTGACGGAACTGTTTGCTGTCGTTTTTGTTTCTTTGTAAAAGTGTTTAGTTTTCATTAAAGTTTAATCATGAGCACTCAACACGCCGCGCCTTGGTCCACTCTATACAACGCACGTTACAATGGCTGTGTCATCTATTATACACTACAGTCAGTATTTAGCACTTAATTGGGGCTCGGGGGCAGTATTGAGACATTTTGAAAAAAATATGTGCCCATTTTTAACTGCCTCCTACACCAACTCAGAAGCTAGGATATGCATATTATTAACACATTCGGATAGAAAACACTCTGAATTTTCTAAAACAGTTTGAATGGTGTCTGTAAGTATAACAAAACTCATATTGCAGGCAAAAACCTGTGAAAAATAGATCCAAAAAAATGTGAATTTTGTGACTGTACTATTTAGTGTCATTGTTTTATAGATACCATAGTGAGAAAGGATTCATTTCGCAACACCTACGGCTTCCACTAGATGTCAACGATCTTTATAAAGTTGTTTGAAGCGTCTATGATAAACAGAGAGCAAATTAGAATCCAAGGAAGTTGACATGTCATCACTTCATTTTTTTGCGCCTGCGCATAAATCTGAGAAACGTGAGTTTGTCATCATTTTTTATCTAGACATAGGATAGGTTGTGTGAAAATATTACTGATGTTTAACGTTAAAAATGGACCAAAAGATTAATGCTAAACAACATTTGACATGTTTGAACGAACATAAATAGATTATTTACTAGGTTTTTTTAGCTTTTCGGCGTGATTTTACCAGCCCCACACCACGTTTTGTGGGAGCATAATGAACGCTAAGTACTTGGTGTTATTTGGACATAAATTATGAACTTTGTCAAAAGAAACCACATTTGTTCCGGACCTGGAATGCCTTCCGGACCTGGGATCCTGCCTTCTGATGGAGATAATCAAAGGTAAGGGGGTATTTACAATGTTATTATCGATTTTAGATGATGCTAACTGTATAGCATAGCCTGTTGTTCTTAGCATAGCACCCCGTTTATTGCAAAATGTGATTTCCCAGTAAAGTTATTTTGAGATCTGGCCATTCGGTAGCAATTACGAGATGATAATATATTATTCTTTGAATGACAATATTATAATTTACCAATGTTTTCGAATAGTAATTTTGTTATGTTCACCGGAAGCATTTCAGAGAAGAAAAAAATCTGAATTTCACGCTACTGTAAAATGCTGTTTTTGGATATAAATATGAACTTGATGGAACAAAAAATGCATGTATTGTATAACATAATGTCCTAGGAGTGTCATCTGATGGAGATTGACAAAAGTTAGTGCATAATTCAAGCTGGTTTCTGCTTTTGGTGACGCCTGACCTTGAATTGAAAATGGATGTTTGTACTTTTGTGGCTATGTACTGTCCTAACATAATCTAACTTTATGCTTTTGCCGTAAAGCCTCTTTGAAAATCGAACAATGTGGTTAGATTAAGGAGATGTTTATCATTTAAATTGTGTAAAATAGTTGATTGTTTGAGAAATTGAAATTATTAGATTTTTGATGTTTTGAATTTCCAGCCTTGTTAGCAATCCCGGCTCGGGGTTCATTGCTAACCTGTAGCCCCAACAGGTTAAAGAAAACATAGGCCACTGATGGGCAAATCGATATCTTTGCATTAATTGTGTATATCTTGTATATTTAAATCAGTGGTGTAAAGTACTTAAGTAAAAATACTTTAAAGTACTACTTAAGTAGGTTTTTGTGGTATATGTACTTTATATATTTTTATTTACTTTTACTTCACTAAATTCCTAAAGATTTTTTTTACATTTTACTCCATACATTTCCCCTGACACCCTAAAGTACTAGTTACATGTTGAATGCTTAGCACGTCAGGAAAATTGTCCAATTCCCCCACTTATCAAGAGAGAACATCCCTTGCCATGTCTACTGCCTCTGACCTGAAGGAATCACTAAATACAAATTATTGGTTTATAAATGATGTCTGATTGATGGAGTATGCAACTGGCTACTGTAAATTTAAAAAAAAGAAAATGGTGTGGTTTGCTTAATATAAGGAATTTGAAATGATTTATTATTTCACTTTTGATACTTAAGTATATTTAAAACCAAGTACATCCAGACTTTTACTCAAGTAGAGTCTTGAGTAACAGTCTTCCTGTTATACACTGTCACGGTTGTTGTAGGAAGAAGCGGACCAAAGTGCAGCGTGTGTGTTGTTCCACATTTTATTTACACTGTGAAACTATGCAATACATAAACATAAACTAAAGAACAAAACAACAAACCGTGACGCAGAGGTGAAACATACACTACTCAAAAACAATCTCCCACAAACCCAGGTGGGACAAACACCAACTTAAATATGACCTCCAATTAGAGACAACGATGACCAGCTGCCTCTAATTGGAGATCATCCCAAACAAAGCCCAACATAGAAATACAAAACTAGAACATAACAACATAGAAAAACTAAACTAAAAAACACCCCTGTCACGCCCTGACCTACTCTACCATAGAAAATAACAGTTTACTATGGTCAGGACGTGACATACACTGAGTGTACAAAACATTAGGAACACATTTGTAATATTGAGTTACACCCCCTTTTGCCCTTGAACAGCCTCAATTTGTGCGGCATGGACTCTACAAGGTGTCAAAAGCATTCCACAGGGATGCTGGCCAATGTTGACTCCAATGCTTCCCACAGTTGTGTCAAATTGGCTGGATGTCTTTTGGGTGGTGGACCATTCTTGATACACACGGGAAACTGTTGAGCAAGAAAAATCCAGCAGCGTTGCAATTCTTGACACACTCAAACTGGTGAGCCTGGCACCTATTACCATATCCCATTCAAAGGTTATTATTTCTGTCTGCAATAAATCCATTCTGTGTGGAGAAACTCATTCTGATTGGCTTGGCCTGGCTCTCCACCGGGTGTGCCTGACTCCCAAGTGGGTGGGCCCATGCCCTCCTAGGCCCACCCATGGATGCGCCCCTGCCCAGTCGTGAAATCCATAGATTAGGGTCAAATGTATTTATTTAAATTGACTGATTTCCTTATATGAACTGTAACTCAGTAAAATCATTGAAATTGTTGCATTTTTATTTTTGTTCAGTATATTTTATCAAATAAAATCAATCAATCAACTACCTCCCTTTCTTGTGGCAAGCTTCCCCTTCCATCCCAATTACCTCCCCATACCTCCCCATTATCTCTTTCCAGGAGTTCAAACTCATTTTTGTGTCTTCGAAATCCCTACACGAGGTATCATAACGTTGTTTATATTTGTGAACTTGTTCTGATAGCCTTTTGTCAAAGTTCTCCATGTTTGTTGTGAAGGAAGTTTTCAAGGATGTGAGTTTATGTTTACACAGGATGTACTGCCCCCTCCTACCATCAACCAATCATGTCAATGCGGAGTTATACGGAGCCCTACGCATTGTTTCAAAATTTGGGAGGTTACTGTACTGAGCTTGATTTGCCCTTCATGGTCTCCACAATTGTGTCACACCCTTCCTCCATATAGTGTCTCCGGACAGATTAAATCAGCTTTAAGACAGAGGGGCGCTATTTGCCTCGTTTGGATGCTTTCTCTGGTGCAATAGAAGCTTAGCTTCCCTTGGCACACACTTTGTAGGCTGAATGTTTTTACAATTATGGTGTTTTTAAGAGATGTCCCACTCCATTCAAATGGTGTGTGCACAGTGCACTGTTTGGATGCTGGACATTGGAGTAGACGAAGCTGAAGCATTTAATGCATTGAACCATCATCATTATATAAAATAAACCCACTTGCATCGATTAAGGTTTAAAATGTTATTGCCCCCCTAAACTGCGTCTGTGACCCACCTTGGCCACCCAATACAAAATGCCCTGGACACGCCACTGGATACACCATCAGTTTCCATGAGCATGAGGCCTCTGGTCACTCCTGCTGACAATAACACTCACCATGTCCTGCTGGTGGCTGTCCGGGGGCTCATAGTTTGGATTCCAGGCCTCGAAGTTCACCCCCTGCATAAACAAAAGAACAATCAGAGATGATTGATAGTGAAATCAAAAGTTTAATGAGTTACATTCATACATCCCCAATTTTTCTAGTGAAAACCAAGGTTAGGCCTAATGTTCAACATGGCTCTACATAAAAGGCAATTTCCATATTATTCATTACATTGGTAAATTTGTCCAAATCAGACCTAATCATTATATTTAATTGCTGTTCACTTTTCCTAATTGTATCTCAACTCACAGTAATGACCCAAACGTGACGCACAGGCTACATATTTATATGCTCGCTCAATCAACATTTTGGTGGGATGGAGCAACAAGACACATGCAAACATGGAGCGTCCAAACTAAATTGGAAATTGAAATTTAATGAAATATTCCAAAATGTATTTCTCATTCACCTCAGTTGATCAACAAACACATAGCCTATTAGCTATACAATTAGCCGCTAAACATTAACTCACATTAACTATAATTTAATACATATAGAGGGGTCTGTTAGCAGAAAAAATATATATATTAACAAAAGTTAAACAAATATCTTTGCTTTACAGAACAATTTATTTAGCATTTTTACAGCAAATTTCCTGCAATTCTACAATTTTTTTCCATGGCGTGGGGAGAATTTATTTAAGTTTTATAGCTAATTTCCTGCAATTAAAAAAAAATATCCATGATTTATGACATGTTAATATGATATCTGAGTGAGAGTGACTAACAAAATCAACAGGGCCACCTGGAGGTTAAGGCCCTTGCGCACATTCCCTCTGTACCCGGTCAATAATTCAGCCATGATTACATTTGAAAAGTTAAGTCCAGTACTTCTAAACCAACATTGCATTTTTGGGATAGAGCTAAACTACACTTGGTATTTTGTCCAACAGCTGATAATGATGATGATGATAGAGTATTACCTGAGTTGTGGGGTCTTTTTCTCTTCTTTCAGAGTTCAGTTGCTCCACTGTGTCCTCTGCTGCCGGCACGCTTCTCTGAAAAGGACCTCGACCCATCTCTGAGGAACCACAGGCGACAATGCAAGGTAAGACCACCTTTCTTTGGTACAATATGTTTTCAGTGACACACATACACACACCAACATCTTGGCTTTGATTCTAGATGTGCAGGTAGTGGCGATTTTTGTATGTAAATCTTTGTGGAGCAAACTCAATCAATTTCTTTAGATGCATGCCAGTGAAGCCGCTACACAACACTAAACAATACATTAAATGCGCTATATATAATGGTGACAAACGGTGCCCACAAATTGTTAGGGCCTACATAAAGCAGTCCCGACCTTGGAGCTTTCCATTCAGCACCATGGAGGGAGTCCTTACCACCGCTACACTAGGCTATCAGCAGAGCCTTATCTGGCAGCCAAACAGTTAATTCAGCCTAATTTACTGGCTTTTTAAAAACCATAGCTGATATGGCTGACTTTGTTAAGTAAATATGGTTTCTGCTGACTCGATAAGAACCACATTCTCCTTCAATAATAATGAATGCCGACATGAGTTTTGACTTTTGAACCATTCACAAACATGATTACATTTATGTACAGTAAATGCATAATGTTTGTTTTTCTTATCATTAACACTTAGCTCTCAGTATAAGCAAGTGCAAGCAAATGTGCTGTGATGAGATAGGTCAATTATTTCAGAACTTTCAAAATGGACAGTGTTAGATTCTAGCTTGAAATGTACTGATTCATGTTGCCATACTAGAACTCATGAGTTACTTCACATGTATAAGGAATGTATATGTTGGGGTCAATGAAGGGTAGATGGGAAATAGGAATATGGAAAGTCACTGAGAGTAAGACTGAAGAGTTAGAGAGTAAGAGTAAGACTATTCTGTTCCATGTTTCTAAGGAGGGAGGCAAAAGGAAATTGTTAGTCTCTGATAAGGCAGGCAGACTGCGGAACTACTTTAGGGAGAAGTGAGGAATGCATCTCAAGGTAAAATCAACAAATCTGGGAGGGGGGCCAGAGAGGCCCACCACAACAACTTTCCTACTACAGTCCTATCTCACACACACTTCCACAATGGTTTTAGAAACAGTGAGAGGAACAAATTAAATTAATGTCTAGCAAAAGAGATGTATTGGTTTTCTAAATGTGTAAGGAGTTGACCCTGCCTATTAGAAGGTTATAAATATATGTGCTTGTGTAATCTGTCATGTCTTTGCAGCTGTTTGACCCAGTGGGTGATTTAACTTGCTTTGAGCTTTTTCTAGTTGTTCATTATGAGTTTTTAACTCTGTTAACAACCTAACAACAGCAACAGAAATGTATATAGATGTTAGTGAAAATAAATTCAGCAAGATGTTGAGGACTTAACGTTACTCTTCTTTAAGTCACCACGCACACACACACACACAAGAGAGCGAGAGAAACGCGGAATCAGCTGTTTGCCTACCATTTTAAATGTTTTATTATGTGGACTAAAAAAGACTGAAAATACAATCATGAGGATTCACTTTTATAGACAATATACTGATGCACAGACAGTGCATTGACAAACAAAACAACCCACGCAATATGGACTGGAATTAGGCTACATGGGTCTATTATTTAACTTTTTGTTGAACAAAAATAGTTAAACGGGAAGACACTGTCTCTGGCAAAAATGGTTAAAGACCCAACAACATTATATAGTATGCCCTTCTTGAGGAGAAAAGCACATTAACTAATTATAATACGCACATAGTAAGCAAAACAATGCAATACATCAATCTAACATTGCCTAAAATAATGAATAAGATACTAATGAGATAGACCTACACTGAGTGTACAAAACATTAGGAACACCTGCTCTTTCCATGACATAGATTGACCAGGTGAATCCAGGTGAAAGCTATGATCCCTTATTGATGTCACCTGTTAAATCCACTTCAACCAGTGTAGATGAAGGGGAGGAGACAGGTTAAAGAAGATTTTTTAAGCCTTGAGACAATTGAGACATGGATTGTGTATATGTGCCATTCAGAGGGTGAATGGGCAAGACCAAATATTTAAGTGCATTTGAAAGGGGTATGGTAGTAGGAGCCGGGTGCTCCGGTTTGAGTGTGTCAAGAACTGCAACACTGCTGGGTTTTTCACGCTCAACAGTTTCCTGTGTGTATCAAGAATGCTCCACCACCCAAAAGACATCTAACCAACTTGACACAACTGTTGGAAGCGTCGGCATCAAAATTGGCCAGCATCCCTGAAGAACACAATTCTGAGGGCAAAAGGAGGTGCAAGTCAATATCAGGAAGTTGTTCTTAATGTTTTGTACCCTCAGTCTATATAAGCAATATAACAATGGAGATGTACGAACTGTGGCATAAGTGAACGATGAGCGCATAAGAGGCAAGCTTTAATTTAGAATAAAGCCTCATTCACATTACCCATAAGCACTCAGTTACGTTGCGCCGGATGTCATGCATTTCAATGGGGATGAACACAACTGAGTGGAAATGCAACGCCCCCTTTAGGTTGAAAGCTCCACTGCGAGACGGACGACGCATACTTGTATACGTCTTCAGTCCAGCCAGAGTCGGTTGAAGAACAGAAAGTTACCAAACCACATAAGAAGATGAAAATATGAGGTTTTCGGTGATGACTTTATGGGATAGATAGCAACTTGTAAGCAATTACCCATTCCTGTAAGTGAGAACTATTTTAATAGTAATGTTAAATAACACACATTGGCTTTTAAGCCAATTAGATTATATGACTTTTGCCTCCCTTTTAAGTTTATTGTGATGGCAATGCCATTTGTTTTTGAGGATAATTATTGGGTGGAGGTCGCTATCTACGATGGTATCTTGTCACCACCGATAAATCCATGATAATCTAGAATTTCAATAAGCATTTCTCTACGGCTGGCCATGCTTTCCACCTGGCTACCCCAACCTCAGCCAACAGCTCTGCACCCCCCGCAGCAACCTGCCCAAGCACCCCTCTCTTCTCCTTCACCCAAATCCAGACAACTGATATTCTGAAAGAGCTGCAAAATCTGGATCCCTACAAATCAGCTGGGCTAGACAATCTGGACCCTCTCTTTCTAAAGTTTTCTGCCGCCATTGTTGCAACCCCTATTACTAGTCAGTTCAACCTCTCTTTCGTATCGTCTGAGATTCCTAAAGATTGGAAAGTGGCCGTGGTCATCCCCCTCTTCAAAGGAGAGACACTCTAGACCCAAACTGTTACAGACCTATTTCCATCCTGCCCTGCCTTTCTAAAGTCTTCGAAAGTCAAGTTAACAAACAGATCACCAACCATTTCGAATCCCACCGTACCTTCTCCGCTATGCAATCTGGTTCCCGAGCTGGTCACGGGTGCAACTCAGCCACGCTCAAGGTCCTAAACGATATCATAAATGCCATTGATAAAAGACAGTACTGTGCAGTCATCTTCATCGACCTGGCCAAGGCTTTCGACTCGGTCAATCACCGCATTCTTATCAGCAGACTCAACAGCCTTGGTTTCTCTAATGACTGCCTCGCCTGGTTCACTAACTACTTCTCAGACAGAGTTCAGTGTGTCAAATCGGAGGGCATGTTGTCCAGACCTCTGGAAGTCTCTATGGGGGTGCCACAGGGTTCATTTCTCTGGCCGACTCTTTTCTCTGTATATATCAATGATGTCACTCTTGCTGCGGGTGATTCTTTGATCCACCTCTACGCAGACGACACCATTCTGTATACATCTGGCCCTTCTTTGGACACTGTGTTAACGAACCTCCAAACGAGCTTCAATGCCATACAACACTCTTTCTGTGGCCTCCAACTGCTCTTAAAAGCAAGTAAAAATAAATGCATGCTCTTCAACCAATCGCTGCCCTCACCCGCCCGCCCGACTAGCATCACTACTCTGGACGGTTCTGACTTAGAATATGTGGGCAACTATAAATACCTAGACGTCTGGCTAGACTGTAAACTTTCCTTCCAGACTCATATTAAGCGTCTCCAATCCAAAATGAAATCTAGAATCAGCTTCCTATTTCGCAACAAATCCTCCTTCACTCATGCTGCCAAACATACCCTCGTAAAACTGACTATCCTGCCGATCCTTGACTTCGGCGATGTCATTTACAAAATAGCCTCAAACTCTGCTCAGCAAATTGGATGCAGTCTATCACAGTGCCATTCGTTTTGTCACCAAAGCCCCATATACTACCCACCACTGCGACTTGTATGCTCTCGTTGGCTGGCCCTCACTACATATTCGTCGACAAACCCACTGGCTCCAGGTCATCTATAAGTCTTTGCTAGGTAAAGCTCCACCTTATCTCAGCTCACTGGTCACCATAGCAACACCCACCCGTAGCACACGCTCCAGGAGGTATATTTCACTGGTCATCCCCAAAGCCAACACCTCCTTTGGCTGCCTTTCCTTCCAGTTCTCTGCTGCCAATGACTGGAACGAATTGCAAAAATCACTGAAGTTGGAGACTTATATCTCCCTCACTAACTTTAAGCGTCAGCTGTCAGAGCAGCTGTACACAGCCCACCTGTAAATAGCCCATCCAACTACCTACCACATCCCCATATTTATTTTTGTTTTTCTGCTCTTTTGCACGCCAGTATTTCTACTTGCACGTCCTCATCTGTACATTCTATTACACCAGTGTTAATTGCTAAATTGTAATTATTTCGCCACTATGGCCTATTTATTGCCTTACCTCCTTACTTCATTTGCACACACTGTATAAAGATTTTTCTATTGTGTTATTGACTGTACTTTGTTTATCCCATGTGTAGCTCTGTGTTGTTGTTTTTGTCGCACTGCTTTGCTTTATCTTGGCCAGGTCGCAGTTGTAAATAAGATCTTGTTCTCAACTGGCCTACCTGGTTAAATAAAGGTGGAGAAAAAAAAGCCTCGTTTTTAGCTAACTAGCTGCTCCGGTCATATTTTGCAATCTCCCAAAATGAATGTGATCTCTAACAAAAGACAGGCTCTCCTCCATCTTGTGTTAGAAACACTACACTTGTCCATTCAATAGTGGGGAAAGACTCTGTAAAGATGACGTATGACTTAATGAAATACTTCAAGATGTAAACGGGGCATAAGACATTAGCGAGCTGAGACATACGTAGCCTATAGGCCTATTCGTTCAGACACACAATTGAATGCATGTTAAAATTCTGGCAAGCATGTACGTATTCTCCTCCGTTTGTTGGTTGTGAAGGTCGATGGCTCATCTACAGTGCCTTCAGAAAGTATTCATACCCCTTGACTTAGTCCACATTTTGTTGTGTTACAGCCTGCATTCAAAATGGATTCAATTGTTGTTTTTTCTCACCATATACACACAATACCCCATAATGACAAAGTGAAAACAAGTTTTTTTAAATGTTTGAAAATGTATTGAAAATTTAATACAGAAATATCTCATTTTCGTATGTATTCACACCCCTCTTTCTGGGTAAGTCTCTAAGAGCTTTCCATGCTTGGATTGTGCAACATTTGCCCGTTATTCTTTTCAAAATTCTTTAAGCTCAAATTATTTGTTTATCATTGCTAGACAAACATTTTTAGGTCTTGTTATAGATTTTCAAGCACATTTAAGTCGAAGCTCGGCCACTCAGGAACATTCACTGTCTTCTTTGTAAGCAACTTGCTTAGCTCCATTGCGGGTTTTCTCTATCTTAAAAAATCCACATTCCTTAAAAACCTCTTACTATCTAGACGTTCCGCTAGCGGAACACCGCTCCAATATCCAATGATAGGGCGTGGCGCGAAATACAAACTCCTCGAAAATCCGAAAACTTCCATTTTTCAAACATATGACTATTTTACACCATTTTAAAGACTCTCCTTTGTCTAACCACACTGTCCGATTTCAAAAAGGCTTTACAACGAAAGCAAAACATTAGATTATGTCAGGAGAGTACCCAGCCAGAAATAATCAGACACCCATTTTTCAAGCTAGCATATAATGTCACAAAAACCAAAACCACAGCTAAATGCAGCACTAACCTTTGATGATCTTCATCAGATGACACTCCTAGGACATTATGTTATACAATACATGCATGTTTTGTTCAATCAAGTTCATATTTATATCAAAAACCAGCTTTTTACATTAGCATGTGACGTTCAGAACTAGCATTCCCACCGAACACTTCCGGTGAATTTACTACATTACTCACGATAAACGTTCACAAAAAACATAACAATTATTTAAAGAATTATAGATACAGAACTCCTTTATGCAATCGCGGTGTCTGATTTTAAAATAGCTTTTCGGTGAAAGCACATTTTGCAATATTCTGAGTAGATAGCCCGGCCATCACAGGCTAGCTATTTTGACACCCACCAAGTTTGGTACTTACCAAACTCAGATTTACTATAAGAAAAATTGCATTACCTTTGCTCTTCTTCGTCAGAATGCACTCCCAGGACTTCTACTTCAATAACAAATGTTGGTTTGGTTCCAAATAATCAACAGTTATATCCAAATAGCGGCGTTTTGTTCGTGCATTCAAGACACTATCCGAAGGGTGACGCGCCGGCGCGTTTCGTGACAAAAAAATTCAAAATATTCCATTACCGTACTTCAAAGCATGTCAAACGCTGTTTAAAATCAATTTTTATGCAATTGTTCTCGTAAAATAGCGATAATATTCTGACCGGGAGTCGTTGTTTTCGTTCAAAGACTGAAAATGTAAAATGGCCTCTTCACGTGAACGCGCGCACCCGTCTCATTGTTCTCAGATCGACCACTATCCAAATGCGCTACTGTTTTTCAGCCAGAGACTGCAGAGTCATCATTTAACGTTCTGGCGCCTTCTGAGAGCCTATGGGAGCCTTAGAAAGTGTCACGTTACAGCAGAGATCCTCTGTTTTGGATAGAGATGACAAAGAAGGCCAAGAAATGGTCAGACAGGGTACTTCCTGTACAGAATCTTCTCAGGTTTTGGCCTGCCATTTGAGTTCTATTATACTCACAGACACCATTCAAACAGTTTTAGAAACTTTGGAGTGTTTTCTATCCAAAGCTGCTAATTATATGCATATTCTAGTTTCTGCGCAGGAGTAATAACCAGATTAAATCGGGTACGTTTTTTATCCGGCCGTGAAAATACTGCCCCCTATCCATAACAAGTTAACGATTACAAGTATACCCATAACATGATGCAGCCACCACAATTCTTGAAAATATGCACAATTTAGATTTTGGCCACTCGATGGCAGCAGTGTATGTGAAAATCAGGATTATTTGTACAAACAAGATGGCGCCGACAGAGATGGTCGCCTCAATTAGAGTCCTTAGGAAACTATGCAGTATTTTGTTTTTTTTATGTATTATTTCTTACATTGTTGCCCCAGGAAATCTTAAGTCTTATTACATACAGCCAGGAAGAACTATTGGATAAAAGCGCAACTTACCAACATTACGACCAGGAATACGACTTTCCCGAAGCGGATCTTCTGTTTGGACCACCGCCCAGGACAATGGACCTAATCCCAGAAGCTGACTCAAAGCAACAGCGCCACAGAAGGGGCAGACGGAGCGGCCTCCTGGTCAGGCTCCGTAGACGTGCACATCGCCCACCGCTCCCGAGTATACTGCTCGCCAATGTCCAGTCTCTTGACAACAAGGTAGATGAAATTCGAGCAAAGGTTGCCTTCCAGAGAGACATCAGAGATTGTAACATTCTCTGTTTCACGGAAACATGGTTCTCTCGGGATATGGTGTTGGAATTGGTTCAAGCCAACGGGCTTCTCCATGCATCACGCCGATAGAGATAAACTCCTCTTTGGGAAGAGGAAGGACGGGGGTGTATGCTTCATGATTAACGACTCATAGTGTAATCATTACAACATACAGGAACTCAAGTCCTTCTGCTCACCCGAACTAGAATTCCTTACAATCAAATGGCGGCCATATTTTCTCCCAAGAGAATTCTCGTCAGTTATTGTCACAGCTGTGTACATTCCCCCACAAGCAGACACCAAGACGGCTATCAAGGAACTTCACTGGACTCTATGTAAACTGGAAACCATATATCCTGAGGCTGCATTTATTGTAGCTGGGGATTTTAACAAAGCAAATTTGAGAACAATGCTACCTAAATTCTATCAGCATATTGATTGCACTACGCGTAACTTCCGCGATGCATACAAAGTCCTCCCCCACACTCCCTTCAGCAAATCCGACCACGACGCCATCTTGCTCCTACCGTCTTATAGGCAGAAACTCAAACAGGATGCACCAGTGACTAGAACCATTCAACGCTGGTCTGACCAATCGGAATCCACGCTTCACGATGGTTTTGATCACGCAGACTGGGATATGTTCCGGTCAGCCTCAGATAACAACATCGATCTATACACTGACTCGGTGAGTGAGTTTATAAAGAAGTGCATTGGAGATGTTGTACCCACTGTGACTATTAAAACCTACCCTAACCAGAAACCATGGATGGATGGCGGCATTCCCACAAAACTGAAAGCGCGCCCCACCGCATTTAACCATGGATACCATGCATACCGCCTCAACAGGTACACAGACAATGCAATCGCCATCACACTTGCACACTGCCCTATCCCATCTGGACAAGAGGAATACCTGTGTAAGAATGCTGTTCATTGACTACAGCTCAGCATTCAACACCATAGTACCCTCCAAGCTCATCATCAAGCTGGAGGCCCTGGGTCTCAACCCCGCCCTGTGCAATTGGGTTCTGGACTTTCTGACGGACCATCCCCAGGTGGTGAAGGAAGGAAACAACATCTCCACTTCGCTGACCCTCAACTCTGGGGCCCCCACAAGGGTGCGTGCTCAGCCCCCTCCTGTACTCCCTCGTCACCCATGACTGCGTGGCCATGCATGCCTCCAACTCAATCATCAAGTTTGCAGATGACACAACAGTGAAAAAAACAACAACATTGCAGTGCTTCGTTATGTGGAGGGATTATGTTAAATGAGACAGCTGAATGAGAGCAAACAGGGTGTCTGTTGTTGGGTGTAAAAAAAACAAACTGAGGCTGAGACAGATGGCCGGGGCAGTTTCATTTGGATTCTGGACCATGTGTGGTAGTTTGAGTAGTTAACCCTACACCTACACACAGTGGCAACCTGTCATTCAGGGCAGGTGGGGCAAAAAAATAAAATAAAAAAGTAGGCCTGTTTTGCATGTAATTCTGGCATTAATTCATGTCACATATCAGTTGAGCAAACAATGTAAAAAAATATTTGAGTTAATAAAGTACCATAAAAACTTGGTCTCCTTTGAGTAAGGCAGATCCAAAATGCAACTGTTTCAGCCTAGCTCAGTGCTTTCTGTGGTGGAGGGGCTGCCAGGGAAAGCTAATGTTAATTGGCTCTGGTTTCTGTCACTCATGTGGACATGGTGTCACTGCAGAATTTACGGGAGAGCAAGGCTGAAGATTATGGATATACTGACAAGATACATGTCTCTCTGCCCTAACAATGGGAGTGTTTGATTTACAGTAGAAGTGCTCATCCAAGAAGGCTCAAGGTCATCAAAATGAAGTCAAATCACGTTATATCTCCCATAGCTTTAATTGGACTGATCATGTCAACATCATACTTTCAAAATCTTAGCTAGCAAGCAAGCAGTCATCATCATTAGTCACATTGACAATGTACTGGCAAATCCTTTTCAATCCTTGCTATATGAAGAGAAATGAAAGATGACATTTATTGGTGCTCATCAGCCATGGGACATAAACATTACATGCCAAGTCAGAAATCGCAAAATCTACATTAAGCTGTTGGAAGGAAGCAGTAGCTAACAAGGAGCATCGCAAAGCAATCACTATTATGCTTCCCCTGCCGTGCGATTCGGTGGAGAGGGTGTGGTTGAAGTCTGGGTTTAAGGATTTAAAACAGGGTTCTGTCATGTCTGAAATGGTCTCAAAACATAAGAATTGTGCATAACATGTAGACAACGCTGTTAAACTCGGATGACTGGGGAAATCAAACGCTGTGGCACAGCTAGACACCCCATCAGAAAGTATTCACACCCCTTGACTTTTTCCACATTTAGTTATGTTACTGCCTGGCCTACACACAACATCCCATAATGTTAAAGTGGAATTACGTTTTTTGAAATATTTACAAATTAAAATGAAAAGCTGAAATGTCTCAAGTCTTTGTTATGCAAGCCTAATTATGTTAAATCGTAAAAATGTGCGTAACAAGTCACATAATAAGTTGCAATCCACTCTGTGTGCAATAATAGCGTTAATCATGGTTTTTGAATGACTGTCTCATCTCTGTACCGCACGCATAAAATTATCGGTAAGGTCCCTCAGTCGAGCAGTGAATTTCACACACGGATTCAACCACAAAGACTAGGGAGGTTTTCCAATGCCCCACCCGGCCAGGTCTCTGAGCACACACCCCTGAGGGGCTCCAGTGTTGAGGATCAGCTTGGCAGATGTGTTGCTACCTACCCTCACCACCTGGGGGCGGCCCGTCAGGAAGTCCAGGATCCAGTTGCAGAGGGAGGTGTTTAGTCCCAGGATCCTTAGCTTAGTGATGAGCTTTGAGGGCACTATGGTGTTGAACTCTGAGCTGTAGTCAATGAATAGCATTCTCACGTAGGTGTTCCTTTTGTCCAGGTGGGAAAGGGCAGTATGGAGTGCAGTAGAGATTGCATTGTCAGTGCCAATGCTGTTCCATTAGGTGTTTTTTAATCTGTTTTTTAAATCAAATTTTACTGCTTCCGTCAGAATAGTAGTCATGTAGTCATGGCTCTATGTAGTACTGTGTGCCTCCCATAGTCTGTTCTGGACTTGGGGACTGTGAAGAGACCTCTGGTGGCATGTCTTGTGGGGTATGCATGGGTGTCCGAGCTGTGTGCCAGTAGTTTAGACAGACAGCTCGGTGCATTCAACATGTCAATACATCTCATAAATAAAAGTAATGATGAAGTCAATCTCTCCTCCACATTCAGCCAGGAGAGATTGACATGCATATTATTAATATTAGCTCTCTGTGTATATCCAAGTGCCAGCCATGCTGTCCTGTTCTGAGCCAATTGCAATTTTCCTAAGTCCTTTTTTGCGGCACCTGACCAAACGACTGAACAGTAGTCAAGGTGCGACAAAACTAGGGCCTGTAGGACCTGCCTTGTTGATAGTGTTGTTAAGAAGGCAGAGCATCGCTTTATTATAGACACTTCTCCCCATCTTAGCTACTACTGCATCAATATGTTTTGACCATGACCGTTTACAATCTAGGGTTCCTCCAAGCAGTTTAGTCATCTCAACTTGCTCATTTTCCACATTATTTATTACAAGATTTAGTTGAGGTTTAGGGTTTAGTGAGTGTTTTGTTCCAAATACAATGCTTTTACTTTTAGAAATATTTAGGGCTAACTTATTCCTTGCCACCCACTCTGAAACTAACTGCAGCTCTTTGAGTGTTGCAGTCATTTCAGTCGCTGTAGTAGCTGACGTGTATAGTGTTGAGTCATCCGCATACATAGTGGTCTATGGTGGTCTGCTTGTGGTATGTTGGTATTACAGACTCAATCAGGGACATGTTGAAAATGTCAGTGAAGACACCTGCCAGTTGGTCAGCACATGCCCAGAGTGCACATCCTGGTAATCCGTCTGGCCCAGCGGCCTTGTGAATGTTGACCTGTTTAAAGGTCTTACTCACGACGGCTACAGAGAGCGTGATCACACAGTCGTCCTGAACAGCTGATGCTCTCATGCATGCCTCAGTGTTGCTTGCCTCGATGCGATCATATAAGTGATTTAGCTTATCTGGTAGGCTCGTGTCACTGGGCAGCTTGTGGCTGTGCTTCCCTTTGTAGTCTGTAATAGTTTACAGGCCCTGCCACATCCGACGAGCGTCGGAGCCGGTGTAGTGCGATTTAATCTTAGTCCTGTATTGGCGCTTTGCCTGTTTGATGGTTCATCGGAGGGCTTAGCAGGATTTATGATAAGCTTCCGGGTTAGAGTCCCACACCTTGAAAGCGGCAGCTCTACCCTTTAGCCTTTGTGTGGCCTACCACTTCGCGGCTAAGCCATTGTTCCTTCTAGACGTTTCCACTTCACCTAACAGCACTTACAGTTGACTGGGGCAGCTCTAGCAGGGCAGACATTTGACAAAATGACTTGTTGGAAAGTCACTGAGCTCTTCAGTAAGGCCATTCAGATTTCCTTTAACATTCTGTGTTGTGTCCATATTCCTTTTGATAAGTGAGGCATGTTTCTAAATGCTGCATTGGCACACACTGAGTATACAAAACATTAAGGACACCTGCTCTTTCCATGACATGAAAAGCTATGATCCCTTATTGATATCAGCCTGGATATCATAAGGTGAATGCACCAACTTGTAAGTCGCTCTGGATAAGAGTGTCTGCTAAATGACGTAAATGTAAATTATATCACCTGTTAAATCCACTTCAATCAGTGTAGATGAAGGGAATGAGACAGGTTAAATAAGGTTTGTTAAGCTTTGAGACAACTGAGACATGGATTGTGTATGTGTGCCACTCAGAGGGTGAATGGGCAAGACAAAAGATTGAAGTGCCTTAAAACAGGATATGGTAGTAGGTACCAGGTGCACTGGTTCGTGTCAAGACATGCAATGCTGCTGCGTTTTTCACTCTCAATAGTTCCCTGTGTGTTTCAAGAATGGTCCACCACCCAAAGGACATCCAGCCAACTTGACACAACTGTGTGAAGCATTGGAGTCAACATGGGCCAGCATCCCTGTGGAACACTTTATTAGGAAGGTGTTCCTAATGTTTGGCATAGTAAGTATGTGTATGCTTTATGAATGGGAAAATATAAATGACATTACATTAACTGCATAGAATTCATACATAAACCCTTCATGTGTGCGTTATCAGCCTGGCCTTACAATATACTTTACGTATTTCTGAGCACTTCCAAGACTTAAGATACCAATTAATGGTCTATTTACTTGAGACAGAAATGAAAGTAGGTTGGTCAGTGAGGATGGGTGGGCGTAATCGGACAGTCTAGCCATCTAAAAGTTGAATGTTCGGGTCAACTGTAGCATTTTAGCTAACTTTTTAGTAAACATTTCCCCTAAACTTAATGCATTTCACCTAACCCTTGTTATTTTAGTTCTCCTAACATTTGTCGTTAGGTCCTCTAACCGCCAACGTAGATTATCTCCGTAATTCTCCTTTGTTGTTACAGCACAACACGCAACCTCGTCTCAGATAAAGACATGCAATACTACACGTCCTCCAAGACCAATGCTAAGTTACATGATCCAATTTGTATGCTATTGTACAACCGGATAAGACTTATGATACTATACGTCCTCTAATTCGTATGATATTGCACGGCTGCTATTCCATTCATAATGTAACATAACGTAACATATCATACTAAATGTAGTGTCACAGATTTATGTAGAGGAATTATACGAATTGCCTTTAGACCACGTTGGCGTTATAGACCAGTATGACCAACCTAATTGTGATGTGGAGGAGGGCCGTTAATGAGTTACGAAAGAGTTATCGTACAACCCTCAATTACACCATTTGATCTGTACAACCCTGTGGGATCTTCATGCACTGTTGACCTCAGTGAGAAGAATTACAATGTAAGTCACAGGCCTGTACAGGCTATATACAGTATCAGCATCATTTTTCAAACTTAATTTGGCCTTTTGGCATATTTACTAACTAACAATGGTATGGCAGAAGCACACTTTTGAGAACAGCCATAATGATGGAACTACGCTGTCATCTTAATATTGCATCTATTAAGATAGCTAAATATGAACTCTTAACATGAATGCACTACATATACGCTATGGATATATTTAATTAAACTTTTAAAATGTGTTTGGGACATGTTCATGAAATGCTTATAGATGTGTAATAAATGTTTTATGGACATGTAGTCAAGTAGGGCTCCCCAGTGGAGCAGCGGTCTAAGGCACTGCATCTCAGTGCAAGAGGCGTCACTTCAGTCCCTGGTTCAAATCCAGGCTGTATCACATCCGGCCGTGAATGAGAGTCCCATAGGGCGGCGCACAATTGACCCAGCGTCGTCCGGGGTAGGCTGTCATTGTAAATAAGAATTTGTTCTTAACTGACTTGCTTAGTAAAATAAAGGTTACATTTAAAAATGTACCTATTTTCTATCCACAAATACTATTCAAGAAACTCCATTGGCTCAGCCTCAGTCCTAAAGTAGTATTTGTTTCAGAGGTGATTTGCAGGACCATTGACCAGAGCAGCAGAAACTCAGAAAAACAACCATATTGTCCATATGTTTATTACACAAATCCCACCTATCTCTGAATACAATTGTTTATAATCCGGTGATATTATTTTTCCATTCCAAGGAATCATATCTGTTTTCATTCACCAGGCTATATTGCTCATTTGCTCTAAGCAGAGGTCCCAGAGAGGTTTGGCCTCAGAAAAAGAACATTATTATTATAGATGTGAGTCTCAGTGTTTATCCCATGTGTAGTCCTTCCTCTCCTTGTCCTCTAACTGTAGTTCTGCTCCATCACTCACTACTTCAGCATATTTCTCATATGGTGGGCACATGCGTGTTGAATTTCTGGTCTGCATCCCTCCTATTCTCTCATCCAGATCTGCCTCAAGTCAGCATCATTGACCATGTTTACATGCACACCAATATCTCGTTATTTTTTCGGGGTACTCAAGTATAATTTATTTAGTTGATGCGTATAAACATCATATTCCGTTTACAATAACCCGAATGAGCTCTATTCTGGTGTTGAGAAACCCGAATAAGAAGCCTGGGATATGTTGATCTAAGACTGGTACTGCGACATGTAAACATCTTATCCCATTTTCTGTTGTTTTTTTGCGTTCTGCACAGGCTCAGTTTTGCATAGTATGCCTATCACCTTTGAAGTTCAGATGGAAACAGTAAAAGTTGGAATAGGAACTGAAGTCTGGGCACGGACTGTAGGCCTCACATGTAGCCTACTGATGATCAAAGGGCCCCACCGTGGTCAGTAATTTGACCATGCTTACTACAAGTTCAGATAGCTGGCTGCTAGAGTAACTTACTAATAAAAAACATTTGCTGACATGGGCTAATTGTGTGACTGCTGATGCAAAACCAAATGTCGAAATTGCACCTTGTGTATTCTATTATTGGAACTGTCAACAGTAAGTTGAGACCCCATGCAGCCCTCTCGCCACCAGTTGCCCATCCCTGTTCTTGACACTCCCTGATCTGTTTCACCTGTCCTTGTGCCGGCCCCCCCCCAGGTGTTGCTCATCTTCCCCATTATCCCCTGTGTATATATACCTGTGTTTTCTGTCTGTCGGTTGCCAGTTCGTCTTGTTTGTTCAAGCCTACCAGCATTTTGTCTCAGCTCCTGTTTTCCCTAGTCTCTTTTTTCTCATCTTCCTGGTTTTTGACCTTTACCTGTCCTGACCCTGTACCCACCCGCCTGACCACTGTCTGTCTCTGACCCTGAGCCTGCCTGCCGTCCTGTACCTTTGCTCAACCTGTGGATTTCCGAACTCTGCCTGACCTGAGCCCGCCTGCCTGCCGTCCTGTACCTTGGCCTCTGCTCTGGATTATCGACCCCTGCCTGCCTTGACCTGTCGTTTGTCTGCCCCTGTGGTTACAATAAACATTGTTACTTCACACAGTCTGCACTTGGGTCTTACCTTGATTCCTTATAGTTCTAACTCTCTCAGACTTGACCTAATTCTGTTGCTGTCATGGGCGTCGTAAGGATTGGACCAAGGCGCAGCGGGTAAAGTGCTCATCTTCTTAATTTATTTTAAAGAAAACACTTAAACAAACAACGAAACAGTTCCGTAAGGCAACACAGGCTATACAGGAAAACAACCACCCACAAAACACAAGTGAAACAAACACAACTAAATATGGCCTCCAATTAGAGACAATGACAACCAGCTGCCTCTAATTGGAGGTCATTGCCAAAAACCCAACATAGAAATAGAAAACTAGATTTAAACATAGAAATAGAAAACATAGAACCTAAACCAAAAACACCGAAACACACAAAACTAACACCCCCTGCCACGCCCTGACCAAACTACAATGACAAATAACCCCTTTTACTGGCCAGGACGTGACAGTTGCAGAGACCCTATCATAGCCAGATAAAAACCAGTGTCAACATCTGGATGAAAGACAAAAGAGGGAATGACAGCCAGGGTCTATAAAATAATACAGCATCCAGATTATTCCTAATTTGTCCAGGGATGGTGGAAAGATTTTTTGACAGGGGGTGCGTCTAGTTATTTTTTTTCTAGTTATTAAGTAGACTATTTGTTAGTAAACTTAGTAAACTTAGACACATGCAGCGTCTCTTCTGTCGTTCCTTGATGCTCTATGTCACGTCCTGACCATAGTAAGATGTGATCTTACTATGGTCAGGGTGTAGGTCAGGGCGTGACAGGGGGTGTTTCGTGTTTTTCTATGTTTTCTATTTCTATGTTTAAGTTCTAGTTTTTCTATTTCTATGTTGTTGTTTTTTGGGTTGATCTCCAATTGGAGGCAGCTGGTCCTTGTTACCTCTGATTGGAGATCATATTTAAGTAGGGGTTTTTCTTCCTGGGTTTTGTGGGTGATTATCTTTTGAGTAGTGTTTGTTTCTCTCTGCATCACGGTTTGTTGTTTTGTAAATTCAGTTATTTATGTTTTGCAAAGTTTCACGGATGTAATAAAATGTGGAACTACAACCACGCTGCACTTTGGTCCGATCCTTTCGACAGCCGTGACAGAATCACCCACCACAAAAGGACCAAGCAGCATGCCCAGGAGCAACAGAAATGGACCTGGGAGGAAATTCTGGACGGAAAAGGACCCTGGAGGCAGGCTGGGGACTATCGCCGTCCGAGGGAGGAGATTGAGGCAGCTAAAGCGGAGCGGCATCAGTATGAGGCGCTGTACCAACAACGAGGCAAGGGCGAGAGACAGCCCCCAACATTTTTTGGGGGGGGGCACACGGGGAGTTTGTCAGAGTCAGGTTGGAGACCTGAGCCAACTCCCCGTGCTTACTGTGGGGGGCGAGTGATCGAGCAAGCACCATGTTATGCTGAGATACGCACTGTGTAGCCAGTGCGCAGCTACAGCCTGGTGCGCTCGGTGCAAGCTCCTCACAGGTGCCGTGCTAGAGTTGGCATTGAGCCAGGTAGGAGTATGCCTGCTCAGCGTTCCTGGTCTCCGGTGCGTATTCTCGGTCCAGGTTATCCTGCGCCAGCTCTACGCACGGTAACCCCAGTTCGCTAACACAAACCTGTGCGACCTGTCACAACGCCTCGTGCTTGTCGGGCTACGGAGGTTATCCAGCCAGGAAGGGTTGTGCCAGCCATAAGCTCCAGACTTCCAGTGCGCCTCCACGGCCCAGGATACCCTGTGCCTGCTCCGCACACCCGGCCTCCAGTGACGTTCCCTAGTCCAGAACTCTCAGCGACGTTTTCTAGTCCGGGAGACCTATTCCAGCTCCACGAAAGAAGCCTCCAGTGATGATCCATGGCCCGGAGCCTGTAGAGATGATCCATGGCACGAAGCCTCCAGTGATAATCCATGGCCCGGAGCCTCCAATGATGATCCATGGCACAAAGCCTCCAGTGATGATCCATGGCGCGGAACCTGTAGCGATAATCCATGGCATGGAGCCTGCAGCGACGCTCCCCAGTCCGGAGCCTCCTGAGACGCTCCCCAGTCCGGAGCCTCCTGAGACTCTCGCCAGTCCGGAGCCTCCGGCGACGCTCCCCAGTCCGGAGCCCCGGGCGGCGGCCTGCAGCCCTGAGCCTCCGGCGGCGGCCTGCAGCCCAGAACCTCCGGCAATGATCTACAGTCCGGTTCTTTCGACGACGATCCACGGTCAGGTGGTAATAAAGCAGAAGGATCAGCGGGTGGAGCGGGGAGTACGCCCCGAACCGGAGCCGCCTCCTCTGCTGGAGGTTAAGGTTATGTGGACTGCATTTGAGCCGCCACAGACAATTCGGAGTCTGCACCTTTGGGGGGAAGGGGGGGGGGGGGGTGGTAATGTCACGTCCTGATCATAGTAAGATGTGATTTTCTATGGTAGAGTAGGTCAGGGCGTGACAGGGGGTGTTTTGTGTTTTTCTGTTTTCTATTTCTATGTTTAAGTTCTAGTTTTTTTATTTCTATGTTGGGGTTTTTGGGGTTGTTTATTTATGTTTTGCAAAGTTTCACGGATTTAATAAAATGTGGAACTACAACCACGCTGCACTTTGGTCCGATCCTTTCGACAGCCGTGACACTCTAGAATACCAAATAAAGCCTTGCTCATCAAAATAATGTCATAAATTAATAGAATTAATGCATTGTGAACAATCTACAATTTGTTTGGGCTACACCACACGCATTCTCATTTTCTCAAGATGAAAGAAATAAAGAAATCCACTCCTGTTCCCAAGACATAATTAACATTTGGTCTATAATTTTACTGCAAAAAAAACAGTTTACAAAACATTAGGAACACCTTCCTGATATTGAGTTGCACCCCTTTTGCCCTCAGAACAGCCTCAATTAATCTGGGAATGGACTACAAAGTGACGAAAGCATTCCACAGGGATGCTGGCCCATGTTGACTCCAATGTTTCCCACGGTTGTGTCAAGTTGGTTGGATGTCCTTTGGGTGGTGGACCATTCTTGATACACACGGGAAACTGTTGAGCGTAAAAACCCCAGCAGCATTGAAGTTCTTGACACAATCAAACCGGTGCGCCTAGCACCTACTACCATACCCTGTTCAAAGGCACTTAAATCTTACCCATTCACCCTGCAAACATTTACCTCCCCCCATGGCAAAATGTGTAGAATTGCAGGAAATTGGCTGTAAAACTGCAATTTTTTTCTCTCCACGCCATGGCAAAATTTGTAGAATTTCATGAAATGAGTTATAAAATTGCAAAATCATCTCTCTGCCCCATAGTAAAATTATGTAGAATTGCAACAAACGTGCTTTAAAAACGACCACAACATTTTCTTTGCACCCCATGGAAAAATGTGCAGAATTGCAAGAAATTAACTTTAAAAGAGTTTTTTCTCTTCGCTGTCACAAGAGGTGCTGCTAGGATTGCCTATCCCTGATTTAGAACAACATGTCTTGCTTTTGTCAGCACTGATACCACATTGTGTGTGATATGTTGCTTCAGATCTGAAGACTTGTCATAGCTCCCAGAACTGATGCCTAGGCTTTAGCTCAATGGGCTAACGTCACGTGTCATGTAGCAAGTTAGGAAGTTGTTATAAACACCTTATGTCATCTTTTCTCAACTCATGTATGAGGCATGCATTTGTCAGGGTTCAGAGGGATAGGCGTATCGCTTGGCTTGCATGTAAATTCATTAGAGCTGTGTGTGTGTGTGTGTGTGTGTGTGTGTGTCCTGGCCTTCACGCTAGGCTCCTACTGGGGAGGGGGGATTTAGATTAGTCTGCTGGAGCAAGACTCAAACTACTTTGTCATCACTCTCACTCCAACACGCATAGCAGCAGCCTTGTTCTCTGCATGGCGATATACTGTCTATCACATAACATTAATGGTTTAAAAGTAGTTTTGAATAGAATAGGTACAATTTGTTTTCCATGAAGAGATCTCACATGCAGTGTCATGTACATCGTAAATGTATTAACTTTTATTTAATCAGGGGAGCCCAGTTGAGACCAGGGTCTTATTTTCAATTGTGCCCTGAGATCATAAAGTAAAAGATAATAATTATATAGCTAGATACAATAACAAGTCATTTACATTAGAGCATCACTAACATCACAGCCATCATAAACAAGTTATTAAATCAATCAATCAAAACAATTGCACACCTCGTTGAACTCATCTATCATCGGTGTTTAGAAATTCTCTTGTGCCACCAAGGAATCCAAATGTAATGGATTTTGAAAGGGATTCCAAAATGTAGAGCATAAAGACTAAAAGCGGATTTACCCAATTCCGTGGAGACTCGAGGAATCTGAAGAGTTAACCAACCCTATGAAATGGTTTGGTAGCTCATTCTTTCCCTGTAGCTCAGTTGGTAGAGCATGGTGTTTGCAACGCACGGTGTTTGCAACGCCAGGGTTGTGGGTTCAATTCCCACGGGGGGCCAGTACGAAAAAAATGTATGAAATGAAATGAAATGTATGCATTCACTACTGTAAGTCACTCTGGATAAGAGTGTCTGCTAAATTACTAAAATGTCAAATGTATACGTTAGGTAAGTTGGAAGCTTGTGTAGTTGGCTTTGTAAACAAAAAGGGAATAATGAATCTACGGGACTTTAATGAGGAACAGCCAACCTTTTGATGCAGTGGTGAGTATTAAAACTGTCACCAACGATAAAACGAATGACGCTATGGTACACGGAATCCAAAGGTTTAAGAGTAGTGGCTGCTGCAATCTGGTAAATGGTGTCACCATAATCAAGAACTGTCAGGAAAGTCGACTGTACAATCTACCTCCTGCATTTAAAGGAGAGGCAAGATCTATTTAAAAAAAATAAGCCCACTTTAAATCTTAGCTTTTTAACTAGCTTATCCATATGTTTTTAAACATTAAGTCTTTGTCAATCCAGATGCCCAGATATTTGTAGGCGGGAACCCGATCAATGGGATAAATATATAATAAATACACCCATCCATTGTTCAGATAACAGTTACTGCAATGAAATTCCAAGTTATAAACCCAATATTGGCTATGTTTTCTGTTGTGACTACTGAAGTGGCATAGAATACAGTTGAGGAGTGCAGTTAATATTGTAGGATAGTCATTAAAACCCATGCATTACTGCAACACCACACTCTGAGCATTGCAGACTGACGTTGTGCTGTTGTCCTACAGTTATCTGCCATTGTTTCAGTCAGACTGATCCCTGGCACAGGGTGTATAACTTGATCCGGGTGGCAAGAATACAAGATCCTGAGATGGAGGAGGAGGAGGAGGAGGAGGAGGCTACTATACTACTGGAAACACACAGATATATCATGTCTCTGCTGCTTTATCCACTTATTCTCTACAGTTGAGATCCATCCAGCTGGCCGGAAGATATGAATTCACAAATTCTGTGAATTATGACATTAATTCAACTGTATATCAAGTCTATTGATTTAACCCAAGTGGCTTTTCTTACAGGTGTCTCTTGCGTGTTTGTATTGTTCATGTGACATCTTATATATATATATGATTTATTAAAATAACTTTACATTTAGAATGTGTTTCATGCTGTTGTTAGTATCGTCATATAAAATTGGACTGGATAGTTGGCATTGCAGGGCCCTCTACAGGGAGTTCTAAGCAGTTACCCACACTGCATTTGGGACAGACTCCACTGTTTTCCTCAAGATGGCAGTGTTACTCCTACTGTTTTTCAGTAGAGCTCTGCATGAACTGTCACAGTTCTCATATACACAAGAAAACCCAGGGGAAAATGGGGTTAATGTCATACTGTTTTCAATACTCCACTCACTATGACTGATGTAACACACGTCTTGTCACTTGCAAAACACATTGACGCTTGTGTTACTGTAAGAAGTAGTTTTGTTTAAAATAAAAAAAATCTGTTCATATTAATCATTTCACAGGAAAAATAACAATTTTTGCTGTCAGGTGAGATTTTTGTTGGATGTTAAGTGGATGAAATTTTAATATTGCTTAATTATTTGGGCCGCTGTAGTAAGAATCAACAAAGCTCTCTACTAATGTCTTAGGGATCACTACATCTCTATTGAAATGCTAAACCAAGATAGCTTTCATTAATTCTCTTACTATTCCCTTGCTACTTAAAATTCAATGAAATATTCCTTGTGATTTGGAAATATTTCAGTATATTGGTACTCGCAATATGACCATGAACTGTCTACTGTACACGATTGCAATATTTAATTAGAATTACAAATTCATCATATTAATTGTTGACGTCCCAAATGGTTTGTACTGTCGTTGGTGAGTCTGGAGCCTGAGACTGAGGTAAAACAAGGAGGATTAAATGTTAATTTACACCGCAGCCTTTGTTCACCCATCCGAACACAGGATGGAGACCAAACCTTTGACCCCCCCCCCGTCCCCCCGTACCCCCCGTCCCCCGGACCCCTCTGAACCGCAGGGCACTCGGAATCTAAACCCAGGGGTTATGACCCTGCGCCCTTACTTGCAACCTTTTGAACGTTGGATGCCCTCTAGTCAAAAAGTGAAACAGTTTGTCCCCTTAGAATGGTCATCCTATCATCCCCTTGTCTCGTGAAGGTATTTTTAGCATGCTGACCCCTCACAACCTTTCATTAGCTCTTCTTTTTATTACACTGCTTCCTCACAGCTGCCTCATCAGCATGTAAGAGAGAGAGAGAGGGGGAGGGAGGGAGGGATAGGGTGGGGTACATGGAAAACGCGAAAAGAGAGAGGGAGAGAGAGAAAGGGAGACGGAGGGAATGCCTAAAACAGCAGGGTAGGGAGAGAGAAGGATGAAAAAATGAGGCACGGAGATATAGCAAACACTGGGAAGATAGATTGGCATTCTGTGATGACTGAGAACTTCCCGTTTAAATCGAGTCACCGCCCTTGATGCCGGGCCTCTGTATCTGATCTCCGTTCTCCTTGGGAGTTGTAGTTCAGATGACTTATGTAAGACTCAAAACAGATCCCCTGGAAAATATAGCCACAGTTTAAGATAAGCTTTTGGGGGAAAACTTTTTCTTATGGCAACTTTTTATTGGAAGAGTTATATTGGAGTTGACCATTTGAATGTTACAGCTAAAGGTCATTGCTCCATGTATGAATAAGGTAATTGGATTTTGTAGTCTGTTGATACTGTGAGGCTATCAGTGGATGTGAATGCCTTCCTCCACCATTGTAATTCAGTGTTTTACTTGTTTTGTTCCCATGCTGTTAGAAATGCAGTGGTATTCACTATGGCAGCAGAAAAAGAAGCACCTTCACTTGTTCTGCACATTGTGATCTCAGAAACACAGGGTCCATACTTGCGAAACATTAGAAAAAGTTGACATTTAAGTTCAAACTTTTTCTCAGTCTCAAAATGCGCATCAGCCAAATAAAATTGTTGAGGTAGTGATAAAACTCTACATGTAAGCTGTTCCCATTAGATAACCTGGCACATTTAGCCCTATAATAACTTGACCAGCTGGTAGGGAATATTTTCTGTAACAAATTCCGCATCAGCATATCAAAGATCTTAGACTTTATATCTACCAACAATTTCTTAAAATAGGTCAACTTGGCCACCAGAGGGATATTTTAAACCTTCAAATTCAAGGTTTACTTTCGTTCCACTTGGTCTGTCACAATTGAAGTGTGCCAATATTGCATGATGCAACCTTGACTAGGCAACTAGCTACTAATGTTAGATTAAATTCAAGAAGCACGTTTTTTTTTAGCTCCAACAGTGCCGTAGTATTTAATAATTCACAACAATACACACAAATCTAAAAGTAAAAGAACGGAATTAAAAAATATATAATTATTAGATCGAGCAATGTCGGAGTGGCATTGACTAAAATACAGTAGAATAGAATACAGTATATACATATGTATTGAGTAAAGCAATATGTAAACATTATAGAAACATTATTAAAGTGACTAGTGTTCCATTATTAAAGTGGCCAGTGATTCCAAGTCTATGTATATAGGGCAGCAGCCTCTAAGGTGCAGGTTGCATAACTGGGGAGAAGCCGGCTAGTGATGGCTATTTAACAGTCTGATGGCCTTGAGATAGAAGCTGTTTTTCAGTCTCACGGTCCCAGCTGTGATGCACCTGTACTGACCTCGCCTTCTAGATGATAGGCGGGTAAACAGGTGTGGCTCGGGTGGTTGATGTCCTTGATGATCTTGTTGGCCTTCGTGTGACATTGGGTGCTGTTGGTGTGCTGGAGGGCAGGTTATATGCCCCTGGTGATGCGTTGGGAAGACCGCACCACCCTCTGGAGAGCCCTGCAATTGCAGTTTCCGTACCAGGCGGTGATACAATCCGACAGGATGCTCTCAATTGTGCATCTGTAAAAAAATATTGTGATGGTTTTAGTGGCCAAGCCAAATTTCTTCAGCCTCCTGAGCCCCACACTGTCTGTGTGGGTGGACCATTTCAGATCGTCAGGAATTTGAAGCTTTCCACCTTCTCCACTGCAGTCCCGTTGATGTGGATGGGGCGATCTCCCTCTGCTGTTTCCTGAAGTCCACGATCAGCTCCTTTGTTTTGTTGATGTTGAGTGAGAGGTTATTTTCCCGGCACCACTTTCCCAGGGCCCTCACCTCCTCCCTGTAGACTGTCCCGTCATTGTTGGTAATCAGGCCTACTACTGTTGTGTTGTCTGCAAACTTAATGATTGAGTTGGAGGCATGCGGGGCCACGCAGTCATGGGTGAACAGGGAGTACAGGAGGGGGCTCAGCACGCACCCTTGTGGGACCCCTGTGCTGAGGATCAGCAAAGTGAAGGTGTTTTTCCTACCTTCAGGAAGTTCATGACCCAGTTGCACAGGGCGGGGTTCAGACCCAGGACCCCGAGCTTAATGATGAGATTGGAGGGTACTATGGTGTTGAATGCTAAGCTATAGTCAATGAACAGCATTCGTACATAGGTATTCCTCTTGTCCAGATGGGATAGGGCATTGTGCTCTGCGATGGCAATTGCAATGTCTGTGGATCTATTGGGGCAGTAAGAAAATTGAAGTGGGTCTAGTGTGTCAGGTAAGATGGAGGTGATATTATCCTTAACTAGCAAAACACTTCATGATGACAGAAGTGAGTGCTACGGGGCGAAAGTCATTTAGTTCAGTTACCTTTGCTTTCTTGCGTACTGGAACAATTGTGGACATCTTGAAGCAAGTGGGGACAGCAGACTGGGACAGGGAGAGATTGAATATGTCAGTAAACACTCCAGCCAGCTGGTCTGCGCACGCTCTGAGGACGTGGCTAGGGATGCCGTCTGGACCAGCAGCGTTGCGAGCGTTAATACGCTTAAATGTCTTACTCACGTCGGCCACAGAGAAGGAGAGCCCACAGTCCTTGGTGGCAATGTGTTATCCTCAAAGCAGGCGAAGAAGGTGTTTAGCTTGTCCGGAAGCAAGATGTCGTAGTCCGCGACGTGGCTGGTTTTCTCTTTGTAGTCCGTGATTGTCTGTAGACCCTGCCACATACGTCTCGTGTCTGAGCCGTTGAATTGCGACTCCACTTTGTCTCTGTACTGATTTTTTTGCGTGTTTGATTGCCTTACAGAGGGAATAACTGTTTGTATTCAGCCATATTCCCAGTCACTTTGCCATGGTTAAATGCGGTGGTTCGCGCTTTCAGTTTTGCGCAAATTCTTCCATCTATCCACGGTTTCTGGTTAGGGGGAGGTTTTACTAGTCACAGTGGGTACAACATCTCCTATACATTTCCTGATGAACTCAGTCACCGTATCTGTGTATTTGTCAATATTATTCTCAGTGCCTGCCAGGAACATATCACAGTCATTGTGGTATCGACATGAGGGGGAATATACACAGCTGTGACTATAACCGAAGACAATTCTCTTGGGAGGTCCTACGGTCGGCATTGGATTGTGAGGTATTTTAGGTCGGGTGAACAAAAGGACTTAAGTTTCTGTCTTATCACAATGAGTAGTTAATCATGAAACATACACCCCTGCCTTTCTTCTTCGGGGGGAGTTCTTTATTCCTGTCTGCGGGATGTACAGAGAACCCAGCTGGCTGTATGGACGTGGACAGTATATCCCGAGAGAGCCATGTTTCTGTGAAAAATAGTATTTTACAATCCCTGATGTCTCTCTGGAAGGAGATCCTCGCCCTGAGCTCGTCTACTTTATTATCCAGAGGCTGAACATTAGTGAGTAATATACTCGGAAGCAGTGGATGGTGTGCACGCCTCCTGAATTGGGCTAGAAGTCCACTCCGAATACCTCTTCTCTGCAGGCTGTGTTTTGGAGCAGCCTCTGGAATAAGTTAAATTGCCCTGGGGGTACAAACAAAGGATCCAATTCAGGAAAGTAGTATTCCTGGTCATAATGCTGGAGAGTTACCGCCACTCTGATATCCAAAAGTTATTTCCGACTGTATGTAATAACACAAAACATTTTCAGGGCTAATAATGTAAGAAATAACACACAAAAAGACAAAATACTACAAAGTTGCATAGGAGCTAGAAGCAGAGCTGCCATATCTGTCGGTGCCATCCTAAACTTGTGTCATAAAATCAGCATTATAAAAGCTGATTGGTATTTCAACCACATAAAATATGCATCCAAACCGAACTGAAATCTTATCAGAAACATGTTGGCCTTTTCACAGCTTTTAATTCCCTTAAAACCATTCAAACTGATGTAATTTGGATTTTTTTTGCATGGAAAATCGTTCCCGGTTTTTTTTGGGGGGGGGGGGGGGGGGGTATTGCAGAGATGAAAGAGATTTACTGATGTCAACTAGATTTAAGTATTCATCAATTTATGTCATTATTCTGGTGCACAAGGGTTTATGTACTATAGTCTTCTAGGGCAGTAATGACAGAAGAGAAGCTGCATGTATCTAAGACAAGTTGACTAACAAATAACCTAGCAAAATGTCGGAAATTATAAGAAAAAACATATTTAAGTTAGGCTTTAAAAAAATCCTATAAGTCTAAGCTGGGGGGGTCTAAGCTAACATATGGAATTGTTTTAAGAAGGTCATACAATGGATCATTTAGCTATTTGATTTCAAATTTTAGGACCCCTTTAGGTATCCCAAAAATAAAAATGTGATAAAATATAGAATTTGGCCTTTACTAACATGACCCATAGAAACGCGTTGAATAACACATTCATGAATGCCAAAAAGGACAGTCAAAAAATGTATCATAACAAATATGGTTTTGAAGTGTCTAAGAGATATAAGAAAGATCAGGAAATAAATATATATTTTTTACATATATTTAACCCCTTATTTTTGTTGGCACAAAACTCTCTTACCTTTAGACGAGTCCCTGGACATTTGTGGGGGTCATAGAGCAAAACGAAGACTATCATGTTCGAGAGCGTCTCCTCTTTCTACAGTGGGGTCCTATTAGTTTGTAGCCCAAACAGTTGTCACATCACCGGTGTGTCAATAGACTCGAGGGGATTAATCCCACACCCCCTGTCAAAAAATCGTTACGCCATCTCTGACTGTACAGTGCATTTTCTGTCGGCCTATTTGCGGGTTAGGGTCAGGTGCAGACCTCAGATTTTCACTATCACATACTGTTTTGCAACTGTGGGTGGGTGCGGATGAACAAACACCTGACCTGCGCATCAGTAGCTTACATGTCTATGTAATAGGCCTAATAAACGTCATTACTAGCAGTGTGGTTGTCTACAAGGCTGAAGAAAGACGCTGCTCCTGCATTCGGAAAGTATTCAGACCCCTTTACTTTTTCCACATTTTGTTACATTACAGCCTTAATCTAAAACAGCTGAAATAGCTTTTCTTGTTTTTTTTTTTTTTTTTTTGTCGACACATAATACCCCATAATGGCAAAGCAAAAACAGTTTTTTAGAAATGTTTGCACATTTATTCAAAATATAAAGTATTCAGACCCTTTACTCAGTACTTTGTTGAAGCACTTTTGGCAGCAATTACAGCCTCGAGTCTTCTTGGGTATGACGCTACGAGCTTGGCACACCTGTATTTGGGGAGTTTCTCCCATTGTTCTCTGGAGATTCTCTCAAGCTCTGTCAGGGTGGATGGGGAGCGTCGCTGCACAGCTATTTTCAGATCTCTCCAGAGATGTTTGATCAGGTTCATGTCCGGGCTCTGGCTGGGCCACTCAATAACATTCAGAGACTTGTCCCAAAGCCACTCCTGCATTGTCTTGGCTGTGTGCTTAGGGTTGTTGTCCTGTTGGAAGGTGAACCTTCGCCCCCAGTCTGAGGTCCTGAGCGCTTTGGAGCAAGTTTTCATCAAGGATCTCTCTGTAATTATCTCCGTTCATCTTTCCCTCGATCCTGACTAGTCTCCCAGTCCCTGCTGCTGAAAAACATCCCCACTGCATGATGCTGCCACCACCATGCTTCACCGTAGAGATGGTGGCAGGTTTCCTCCAGATGTGATGCTTGGCATTCAGGCCAAAGAGTTCAATCTTGGTTTCATCAGACTAGGAAATCTTTAGGTGCCTTTTGGCAAACTCAAAGTGGGCTGTCATGTGCCTTTTACTGAGATGGTTGTCCTTCTGGAAGGTTCTCCCATCTCCTCAGAGGAACTCTGGAACTCTGTCAGAGTGACCAATCGGATTCTTGGTCATCACCCTGACCAAGGCCCTTCTCCCCCAATTGCTCAGTTTGGCTGGGCGGCCAGCTCTAGGAAGAGTCTTGGTGGTTCCAAACTTCTTCCATTTATGGATGATGGAGGCCACGGTGTTCTTGGGCACCTTCAATGCTGCAGGCATTTTTTGGTACCTTTCCCCAGATCCATGCCTCTACACAATCCTGTCTCAGAGCTCTACGGACAACTGCTTCGACCTCACAGTTTGGTTTTTGCTCTGCCATGCACTGTCAACTGTGGGATCTTATAGAGACAGGTGTGTGCCTTTCCAAATTATGTCTAATCAATTGAATTACCACATGTGGACTCCAATCAAGTTGTAGATGATCAAGGATGATCAATGGAAACAGGATGCACCTGAGCTCAATTTTGAGTCTCATAGCAAAGGGTCTGAATACTTATGCAAATAAGGTATTTCTGTTTTATATTTTGAATACATTTGCATGAGAAAAAATATAATTTAATCAATTTTAGAGGCTGTAAAGTAAGAAAATTTGGAAAAGTCAAGGGGTCTGAATACTTTCCGAATGCACTGTACTCCTAATCTTCATTTTTTATGTGTGGCTGCACTTCCCTTAACAACACGCTGAAATCCTATCTCACCTGGGAATCAAACTTTTTTTCAATGACAAAGAGCAAGGTTTGCTACACTGTGAGCTATTTGTCCAGTGAAAATGTTGTCTGTGTTTTAGTAGGCTAACTTTGATTAGCAGATGATGCCGTTTGACTTCTGTTAAGGACGCTGTCATGGAAAAGTGTTCGATCACGTCTAACTATGTGAACATTTGTAATTGACTGATGCAGAATTTGTAACATGAAATAATCACTGCCAGCTGGTCAGGTTAGGATATTGCTAAATGTACAAGTGTATCTAATGGGAACAGCTAACATGTAGTGTTTTATCAAATGCAACTGTGTCAACGATTTTAATTGGCTGATGCACATTTTGAGACAGATAAAATGTTTAAACTCAAACTTTTTCTAGTGTTCGCAAGTATGGACCCCCAGTGTTCTGACTTTCAAGTTCTACAAACACATTTCTGCTCTCTGTTTTTTACACAAACAAGGACAGCTTGACTTTCTCCTTTCCTTGCTGTGTTCTGAAGCCAATGATGACCCTAATTTCAGCTAGGTCCTAGGGTTACAGTAATGTCAGAATGTATTTGTTTAGTGACATGGCATGGAGCTCATGACTGAGCCTTTCCCATGTCAGATGGTATCGTGACATCCAGCACGATTAGACAACTGAATGTATTTAACTAAAATCTCTTGCAGCTAAACCTGCCCAGAGGACATAATGGCACATTCATATCTGGAAGATATGTCTTGTTAACTGTCACTTGACGTGAGAAAAGGTTGACAGTCACATGTCAGAGACATGTGGCTGTCTGTGTGTGCGTGTGTGTGAAAGCATGCGCACAAGCATGTATGTGTGTCTAGGTGTTTGTGTCATTGGGGTTGGGGGTGTTTATCAGCAGCTTTTGGAGCTAAGTAAGATCAGGATGACATTGCCTCTATTCAATGCCATGCCACATGGCACGTGGGTAATTTCCCTCTGAAATGTCACTCACAGTCGCCCCCGTCACCATCTTCTTGTCCTGAGTGCCACATTCACCCTTCAACCTTACAGTAATGTAGAAGAGGACAGGACAGCCACACTCAGTTTCATTACGCCAGTTTATTTGCTTTGCATGTTTTACTGTGACACTGCAGGGCATTAGAGACACCAGTTTTATAGGAATAGTAGTATTTTGTGTCTGTATGTCTATGCATGCATGCATTTGTGTGTGCATCTGAATGCGTGCCTACGTGTGTGTGTGTGTGTGTGTGTGCCTGAGTGTGTGAATAAGTGTGGATGTTGATGTTTGCTCAACAGCTTTCCTGTTGGCCCCACCGTAACCTTGTCCCTAGGCTATTGCACACAACGCATATAAGCCTGGTACATCAACGATTCAATAGTTGGCATTAGTGGGAGTGAGTGACCATTGAATTCTATGGGAGTGACCTTACTGAGTATAGTATTTGTCATAATTTAATTTGAGTGAATAACTTGACTGCGAGGCGTGGGTCTGTGCTTGTGATGTGCTAGCGTAGGGGGGAGGGTAAGGAGGAAGGTGTAGTGAGAGATGATTGGTTGGTTGAATAAGACGATTAAGCCAATGCCTATGGGCCGGAAGTTTCTCCTGGTCTTTCTGTATTGGCCAATGAAGGCAACATTGGTACACTAGACTCTTAGAGCATTTGGGCAGAAGTGTCTGGAAATGAGATTAGGCCCAACGTGACCTTTGATCCTGGGTGACCCTGGGGTCGCAAGGTGCCCTTTCATTCTCAGAGATTTGGTGACAGCCAGGCTAATTACACACAGTGGGACTGGGAGGGCTGTAAAACTCCTCATGTCTATGGTAGGGCTGTAAAACTTCTCCCCGCCTACAAACAAAGACTCAAGAGGGACGTTCAGGTGGTCAGGTCTGTAGAGCTGTGGTCCGACCAATCAAAATTCACGCTCCAAGACTGTTTTGATCACATGGACTGGATTATGTTCCGGGTCGCCTCTGGAGATAACATCAATGAATATGTCGACTCAGTCACCGGATTCATCAAAAAATGCATAGATGACGTGATACCGATAGTATCTTTCAAAACATACTTTAATCAAAAACCGTGGATTGATAGCAGACTTGTAGGAAAACTGAAAGAGAGAGATGCTGCTTATAAACAGGGCAAGGTGACCGGGGACAATAGTTTGGTTAAACAATACAAATATGACTTACACAGATCGATCAAGATGGTAAAACACAAGTATAGGGACAAATTGGAGGAGCAATTCAGTGGGTTGGACACAAGGCGTATGTGGCAGGGGCCCCCAACGATCACAGATTACAAAAAGAAAGCCAGCCATATCACAGTCACCAACGCCACTCTACCGGACAAGCTAAATACCTTTTACTCAAGATTACAGCAAAAGGATCCTGAGCTGCCGAGGAGAGCCCCCGATGACAACGTGGGCTACACACTCAGTCTCCACTGAGGACATATGTAAGTCATTCAAACGTGTTAACCCTCGCAAGGCTGCCGGCCCAGACGGCATCGATACCCGTGCCCTCAGAGCATGTGGAGACCAGCTGGCTGTTGTGTTCTCTGACATTTTCAATCTCTTCCTAGCTCAGGCGTCTAAGCCCTCCTGCTTCATGATGCCCACTATCATCCCTGTGCCCAAGAAATGGAAAGTAACTGAACTGAATGACTACCAACCAGTAGCACTCACTTCCAACATCATCAAGTGCATCGAGAGGCTAGTCAAAGACCATATCGCCTCCTCCCTCCCCGACACACTCGACCTTCTCCAATTCGCATACCGCCCTGACAGATCAACGGATGACTCAATCGCTATTGCAGTACACACTGCCCTTACCCATCTGGACAAAAGGAATTCATATGTGAGGATGCTGTTCATCGACTACAGCTCGGCCTTCAATACCACAGTGCCATATAAGCTCATTACAAAGCTTACGGCCCTGTGTCTAAACTCCTCCCTATACAACTGGGTCCTGGACTTCCTGACAGGCTGTCCCCAGGTGGTGAAGGTAGGCCATATTACCTCCACGGCATTGATCCTTAACACAGGGGCCCCACAAGGGTGCGTCCTCAAACCCCTCATGTATTCCCTGTATACCCACAACTGCATGGCCTCCCACAGTTCCAACTCCATCCTGAAGTTTGCTGACAACACGTCAGTAGTAGGCCTGTTCACCAACAATGACGAGACAGCCTACAGGGAGGAGGTAGGTGCCAGGTTAACAACCTCTCCCTCAACATTAGCAAAATAAACGAGCTGATTGTGGACTTCAGAAGGAACCAGGCTGGACAAAAAACTGAAAGACTGACCAATACTGTCTACACTCAGACCATCGGACTGCTGAATAGCCACCACTAGTCAGCTACCTGCTTCCCCCACACCCTCAACTCTCACTTACCGTACATGCTGCTCCCTCTACTGACATTCTTTCTCCTGCTGCCCCCACCCCCTCCGCGCTACTCAGACTTTTACTCCACCCTCACCCCAATGACATTCATCACTGTTGCAGTTGTTTATATGTATATTATTATTACTTTTTTATTACAATTTGTATTGTTTTTATTTCACTCAATGATCATGCTGCTCCCCCTATGGTCACCCCCCCCCCAACAGTCTTTATTCTGCCTCCACCCCAATAGACATGTATTTATTCATCACTGCCACAGTTGTTATTATGTATATAGTGCTATTTCTATAGTTTTTTTTTATTACCATTTTCATAATTTTATTTCAGTTAGTCCTGCATGTTGGAGCTCGAAGCTTAAGATTTTCACTGTACCCTGCAATCACACCTGCAACACTGTACATGTGACTATTAAACACTCGGAATCTCTGAATCTGAATCAGGATGACAGAGCACTTTAAAGATGTGTTATAAAGGTTTTATATTTCAGCCTGTAGTTTTGAAAGTGCTCACGAGCAAAACCGGGTCCCTGGAAATTGTTTATAATTGTGTACTTCATCATCCATTTAGCATGACAAGTTACATCCTGTAAAAATACATTTTAAAAAGTATATATTTTTTGCAGTTCGGATGATATGTTACGAATCCAATTCATTGTGCTTAAGATCCCATTCAACCTCTTTAATGTCTAGTGTTCTGTTAGTGGTGTTCTAATGAATACCTCAATGTGTGTGTGCCGAACTAAAAGCATAACATCTTATATTTCTAAAATGACAAATTCAAAACCTTCATTATTACTCTCTAGAAAATTACCACATTGCTGTCAAGTAGGAAACATTTTTTTATCACCATGTAGGAGGGGGTATGGCTAGGTGTTGATGTTTTGCAATTATCAGCATAAGCCAGGTTAATATAATGCTCTGTCAATATCTTCACTTTCATACACAGTATGTACACGTATGGTTTGCAATTGGCAACCTTTTTAGTTGCAATGTGTTCAAGAGACTTTCCAAGGGTATAATTTAAAAACTGAAACAACAATGTTTATTGATGGCCAATGCTGCCTCTTCTGTCATAGATAAAATAATGAAACACTCTCTCCTTACTACATCTAAAAATAAAGAATGAAAGTAGTGTCAAAAAACAAACAAACAAAAAAATGATAATCCATTTGTGACCCATTTCAGACTCAGCGTGAGCCCCATTGTTTGGAATAATAAAAAAAAAAATATATTTCCCCTGGCGCATAAATATCTACAAAGCTTCCATCACTGACAAAGGAGTTTGTTACTATGGGACCGGGAGGAAATTAGGACTCCAGAGCACGGGGTACAGCGCCCAATTCCCTCCAAAAACAAAGTGCTGTTTGTTGTGCCACGGATGTGGATGTGATCCCAGTTCTAATTTTGAGTGTCCCACCCCTGTGTGTTGTGTTGTGGTTTTGAGATGTGTGAAGCCTGCAGCATTTGTGCTGCCTCCCTGCTCATCTCTCTCCAGAAAGTGGAGCATTGTCAACATGTATGTTTTAATAGGATAGCAAAATAAACCTGTTTTCTGGTCAGCAATTACCCATTCTTCTGGTTCGGTGTAAATTAGGAAAAGCTGCAGAAAAGAGGCTTTGTAAAAGCTACAGTGGAAGGGGGTGGGGGGTTACGTACACAGGGTCTCAAATGAAGGAGTTGCTTCCCTTTTGTTACTGTGACATACTGTATATACAGCCTTGGCTCTGCTCAGGCTCTGTTGATTCGCCCACGGCCCACGCACTCCTCCAAATGCTCTTAGCTAGCCACTTTCTATCTTGCTAGTCAGTCCTACTACCAATCTCTTCCCTTTGTGTCTCTCTGCACAGTCTATTCATATATCTCCTTTTTGTTTTTTGAGCTAGTGAAATAGTATATTCTGTATGTGCTCTGTTGGGTCTAAGGAATTAGCTGCCTGACTGTTTCCATGTGGAGGCTATGTGGTTGGTTGTCGTGACTTGACAAGCCCCCCTATCCACTCCATAATGAACCACAGAACACAGGAAACTCTTAATGATCTAACTCACCACAGCCCTCACTGACCGGACTAATCATACTGGACAATAGGATTATTAAATAATATCACTGTTTAGTTCATTGCTCTCTGGACTTTGAATTCACCATGGATATGGTATGTTAATTGTATCATGTCCTTTCTTTATTTATTGCATTGGTGTTGTACAGTGGACCCGTCATGTTCGTTGTCCAAAGAGCCATAGTGTTAAGGAGTAGTGAACTACATGTAGTTCAACTAGTAATTCAACTACATTTTGTAGTAGCTTGGTGGTAGTTGAACTAAATTCAAATCTAGGTAGTGTTTTCAGTAGTTAATTACTTTTTTGGCAATGTTGCTAACTACTGGAACTACACACTACTTTTTTTGCTCAAATAAAATAAGATATGGCTGAATTCCTATCTTTTTCGCAATCAGACCTTCCTAATTTTCACTTGAAACATATTTTTTTGTGTTTAATAGGCAAAATGACACTCACTCTGATTTCAGAGTGATCTGTTCTTACAATTTGTAACTTGGATGTGGTGAACTACTTTTTCAGAGTAGCTTTAGTTAAGTAAACTATATTTTTTATTAAGGAAAGATTTAGTGTTGTTTGTTCCAGTGTGAAGTAATTATTGGTTTGGTAACTATGATTTCAGAGTAGCTTCCCCAACAATGAGTATCACACCTGTGTTTATTGTCATACAGCATTGAAGATGTTAATTTCATTTTAGGCAGGAGCACATCCAAATGCTGCAGGTATGGGGGTCGGATGAGTGGAAAGGTGATATTCCCGACGGTTGTGATGCTGTCTGTTGGCTGACATCTTCCTCAGCTTAGAGGTGTTACAGCTAAGAAGTAGCAGATCTGTCTGCTGTCAGCCTGTAGGCCACCCTAGGTCTCTGGCCCCAGCCTCAGCCCCCACTGCCTGACGCTCCACACTGTGACAGGACAGACCCCTCCCCCCCGACTCCTGGGGCACACACAGCCCCAGATCCACAATGCACCAGGAGCCGTCATGGCGGATGAGGAGTGACGCTTCTGAGGGAAGGAAAAATCCCTCTTTTCCTTAGGTGTAATGAAAGGTCAGGAGGTAGTTTCACCGGGAGAATTACTCACCCTGCTGTGTCCCTCCTCGCCAAAGCAACAACAGAACAACACATTTGTGGAAGAAGGGGAATAGGAGAAGAGAAATAGAGGTGGGGGTAGGAACAGGTGCAGAGGTTGAAGGAATGGCTAGATATGGGTGCTGATGGAGTAAAGAGTGTGTGTGGAGGTAGGGCTAGGGGCTGTCAGGGAGTGAGGAGGGGTTGAAGTAATGGGCTGAGGGGGAGGGGGGCTCGTTAAAGACATCTTGCCCTTGCAGCACCTCATCACATTCAGAGTTTTTTATCCATGCTTCCTGAACTTCCACTTGCTTTTCCGCTCCAGTTGGCTCATGGCGGACAATGTGATCGGAGTGTCCCTGCCTGCGCTGTGTGTTGTGGAATGGAATGAAGAGTGTTCTGGTCTTTAGTTAAGATGTCAATGTTGCATGAGCCTCCTCAAGGTCAACACCCTAATGAGAATCCTCCAAGGACCATGGTAATTATCGAGTAACAATGCAATGCAAGGCCAGAGAGAAAAAAATATAATTATTCTTGGGCACGTAGTAGATAAAGGGTTTCATTGCCTCCTTTCCGGAGAGAGAAATGGCCTGAAAGAGATTCTATTTCCCCAAATACTTCTCCAGCCTGCTCCTTCCTATGTGGTCATTGCAAATTGCAATGTCAGATCCCCATTGCCAGTCAATCTCAGGAGTGTGGTCGTTTCGATGTTTAATGGAATGGTGATATACCTTCACACAAAGGTAACATAATGCTATTTGGCAATTCAGCCTAGCTAGATAGCTTTCCAACAAGCTTGCTAATTTGATTCCACAGATCTCATGACAGCTGCTATAACCTGTTATTGATGACATGCCACCCGCTTTACCAACAAACTGTATTATTTGAGTAGTGATGTCTGTGCGTGAATGGCACAGAGGGGGAGCTGAGGGCAGCAGAGGATGGAGATTGATCAGTGCTGAGACAGTGGCCGTGCCTCTCGTCGAGAGTTTCAGATTTTTAAGGTCACCCCGGCAGAGCCAAAAGGGCACATCAATTTTAGAGCCCTCATGATGAACAGAACAACATGTCTTCTCCTCAATCACTCAGCCCCCCTCCAGCCCCCTCCACCCCCCATGGAGCAGAGAGAGCAGCTTTCATCAACCCATCTGCAAGGAGTTCCTTCTTGATTTGTGTAACGCCTCAGCATGTGCATGATCAGAATAAAAATAAAGACGAAAGGAGACACAACTTATGTAAACAGACAAAGCTGAAAGGAGGATTGTTTAATTTTGTCATGGCAATGCCTTGCGCAGTACTCGCTGCCTGCCTGCGTTAGTAATACAAAAAAAAAGTGCTATTGAGGTGCATCACCATTCTGTGTTCACACGCTCATATGTTTCATTATGTTGCATCTCATCTATAAAAAGGAGGATGTTTTGTTGCTTTTACATACAGTAAGAAGATTAATCACATATAGTGCATGGATCCAAATAAATCTCACGCTAACAGGGCTCAGTATTGTTCAGTCCTGATATGAGAATGAACACTGACATGTAGGCTACAGTCTGAGTGTTGCTGCGAGAGGATGAATTGTCTTTAAGTCGGCATTGGCCTTCTTCTGACCCATCCTCCTTTCAAAGGGGGCTGTGTAGGAAACGGCTAAGCACCCTGACTAGTCATGCCGTGTTGGAAACCAGGACAAGGACAAAAACAATGAGCTGTTCAGCCCGAGACAGCTTCAGGGAACAGCAGTGAGTGGGAGGAGAGTGAAAAGATAACATCACAAAAAACACAGAGACAAGAAAAGGAGAGGAGAACAAGGGAGGAGGAGGAGGAGAGAATGGGCAAGCAGGGATCAGGGTGACCCTGTGCCAGCCGCTTGGGAACATGTTCTGCTGAAGCCGGAGAAAGGCCTAAACTAAACTACACCAAGTAGTAATCTCACCACCACAGACACAAATCCTGGGAATCAGTCTTGACGCCAACCGACCCCTCTCCATGGAACAGGGCTACGCTTCTCTCCCAGTCACCCAGTCCCACAGCACAGAGGAATGGGATGACTCTGACTCTGAGGAGCCACGCGGTCAAACTGCTCATAAAAGCAGCACCAGCTCCATTCTGACCTGACAGCAGTCAGCAGAATTAAATTGACAGGGCTTCCTGTGATGTCCACCTGCCCTCTCATAAAGGCCCCATTAGGACATTGTAAATAGAGGTAGGAGGGAACACTTAGACAACCACGATCAAAGACCCACTGTCTGTCTGTCACACCTGTGATGATGGGCTGGTTTAAAGGGTCAGTAGAAGATTCAAGGGAAATTTCACCACTGCTCTATTTCACTAAATATGTCCATTGATATGTTTTTAAAATATCAGATGTGCCATAAAATTTTGAATTTCCTCACTACACAAAAATACGAGCATTTCTGCATCTGACCGGTAGAAACGGGCCAGCTACTTTTCCTGGTTGTAAGCAAACCACAATATACAGAATTCATAGCAATTTCAGGACGTGGAGGACCGCCCCGTAGAGGAGTAGGGTATCCAATTGATGTGTGAAAAATCAAAATGTCTGATTTTGTAGCCAGCACTTTCAGCCAGAAGTTTAAACTGAAGTCTCAACTTATGGGGCTGCCATGTCGTCAAACATTGAAAAGTGATGCTATTCCAGTGAATTTCCCCTTCACTTCAAAGAGGAAGGCATCCGATCAGCTAACATCAGTGCTGCAGAAAAGAAGGCAAGCTGAGGAAACGTAGGTAACGTAATCTAGCTAACTAGTTAACTACCATCGAACTGCATTTGTTTATCTAAACCAAAATCTAGCTAGGTAGCTTATATAATGCACTGGCTAGACATTCCAAAGCATAATAATGTAACTAGCCAGCTGCTATCTGACGATGTTATTTGAAACTTTGCAAGCTAACGTTAGCTTCGTTAGGTTATGTTAGCTGGCTAGCTAGCTAACGACCGCAGAGGCTAACGTGACTAGCATTATGTGTTTTATTTAGAGTCCGATCCCATCAACATCTGCAGCGGCATCAACATCAAGCTCAGGGGGGTTCGGATATGCAAACAAGACAAAAATAAGCACCCCCCCTACTATTATTATTATTGACATTCTGGGGGGGGGGGCTGTGGACCCATTGGATAAAAGCTTTCAGTCTGGAATAAGCTCAAGCTCAACATCATCTTACTTTGAAACAAGCCAGGACAGCCAAAGGTATTTATGAAACCGCAATACCCTCTTGAGAAAACAAAATCACCAATACACTAAACTGTCTACAAGACAAGTGTCCCTCAAAGTTTTCACACCCTTGCAGTCAGTTATTTGGCATGAGGGAGAGGGGCTGTTAGTATACTCTTATAGACTATTTACTCTATTGTTGGCAGAGCTTGTCTACCCAACAGCACAACTGTAGGTGCTCATACACAACTATACATGACTAGATGGTCTACAAGTCAAGCCCCCCTCAACCTTTTCACATCTTTGCTAACAGCCCATCTCAATGCCCCATTATTGACTGTGTGTAACAAAACACATACCAGTCTACTGTACCCTTTTTTGTTTACAGATGAACATGGTTTATTGTATGATTACACACCCCCATGATAAGTCTTCGTGTCTTTCCAGGAGACTTGGAGTACATACAAAGCTTCTGCAAGAAGTCGAAGCAGTGGGTGGTGAAGAACATCGCCACAGCGCCAAAGCCTGCTAAACCAAATGCCATTACCCAACACAAGAAGAGGTTCACCAGCTGAAGAACATTCAGGACCCTGCCTGGATCATTCAGGCAACACAACGTACATATTCAGTTAGACTGATGTTGTAGTATAATATAGAATCCCCAGTATTCTCACAACTGCATTGTGGTATAGATATTTATAGCTCTTGTACATATGTATATAATGGTGTTATATAATATTTTTGAATGTATTAGATTCAGTGAGTAAACAATTCCAGGTGCATCAGAAACCAATAAAGTGTTGACTTCAACTTCTGGATGAATTCATTGTGATATTCATGACATGTATTTGGTTAAACTAGCTTCAATCTTCCTGATAAAACAAATCATGCAAGGGGTTGGTGTATCATTTAAACTTGAATTTGTTGGCAAGTAAACATGTTTTAATAAAACAGTAGATTAGTCTGTCGATATAGAAAATACATACCCGTGGCTTGTATTCAAGACGTTTATTTGCTCTGGAGACCTAGGTGAGTTTACACAGCAGTATGCAGGAACAGTTATGGCAATATATGACATACACTATATACAGTAGAAGAAAAATATACTACTAACGCTTATAATAAATACTAAATACTGTGTGTGGACGGTGCAGTGAGGTGTTCGGAGTCACTTTGATACAAGGGGAGATTGTTGTTATGGGACCTTTCACATCTCTTGAGAGTCATCAACTTTTTTGTATCCAAGCGATGTTGTCTGTAAGAGAAAGATGAAAACGCTATCAGACATTCATGGGCAATCGTTGTGTACTGTCTGTATTCCTACTGTAGCAGTATGGTGTATAAATATGAGATATCCCAGAGACACACATTAGCTAGCTAGATAGATACAACACACAGGTATAGTTACTCCAAGACTAATATGAGTCATAAAGCCAAAGTCATTCCTTTACTCTCCGCCATCAAACATTTCTCCAGTTTTGCTCCTAATGAAAGGCACTGAGGCTAGCTCGGTTAGTTAGCTGACTAGCTATAACGTTGGACTACAGTACATTTTAGGTATAGCAAAGACAGTTAGCAAAACATGAATCCATTCATTTTTAGATCAGGCAGCAGGCTCAATCAACCAATGGCGTCATTGGTTGAGCTCTCCGGGCACAAAAATTCAGAAATACAGCTGTAGTGCATAATTTTGTCTTAAACACCCTCTCATCACTCATAATTATGTAAGGAGACTGGAAAAACACCCCAAATAGTGTCTAGCGGTGAAGTTTCCCTTTACCATGTGATGTTTCCACCAGGGTTGGGGTCAATTCCACTTCAATGAGGAACATCAGAATTTCAGTTTACTTCCTGAATTGCCTGAATTGAAAGGGAATTGACCCCAGCCCTGGTTTCCACTGTTCGCTTTAAAGTTAATTCCAAATTCGACCTCGTATCAGCCCTTGTATTGTATTTGCTCAGTTGATTACATTTGATTGGCACTGTCTGTCTAGATGCATAAAAACAGGCTTAACTGTGAGATCATGTGTGTTGTTGTTCCACAGGATCCATCTTGAGGTTTTCTCTCACCTCATGTTTAAATCCATCTCATTGAGATGTAATGGCAAAGCCATCTACAATCCTTCCTCCTCCCTTGGCCCCTTGTAAACACTTCTGACCTCTCCCTTTGGTCCTTTGTTAGTACAGCGGTGCTTCAGGATATACAGTCATTTGCATTTTACAATTGTTAAACAAATACCCAGCCATTGCTCCCTCTTCTACCACCCAACGTGACCCTGCACCCACCATTGGTGTTCTAGGTCACCTAAAGGTAAAACCAGTCACACTGTAAAACTTACTACAAGAAGGAAGGAATACACTCAAAACCACTAGTGATACTTTAAAGATGGAATTTACATTAGGGGAAACAGCGCCACTGTTTGCCCCCAGTCCCTTTGTTTTTGTGCAGCATGGTAAAAGCTCTGATGAAAGTCTGACGACAAAAAGCTTAGCTTATTATTTTAAATAGAAAATTGTGCATTGATCCTGAGTGTGCGAAGACTTCTTTTCATTTCAGTGTTACTCTTTATCACCTGCACCTCAGCAACTGTCGGGTGTGCGACAGATTCTCTAAAGAGCAACGTCGCAAAAAAAAGTTGCAGTACATATTCTGCTGTTCTATCGTGCATGCAATGATGTCTGCATTCACCTGAAGATATGACTCTCTGTACAAGACATGCTAAAACATGATGGGGGTACCTGGTAGCCTAAATCCTGCCTGATGTTACTGCTGTTCCTAAAACCATTGACATACGTTAGCCTACTGCTGTAACCACACGATCCTCGAATGTCGATCACTATTGGGGGGCGGGGGGTCTTTCTCATGGCTACCCATGTATTTCAATGGAAATATAAAGTTTATTTGGAAAGCAATAAATATATAGATATTTTTAAAAGTATTCATGATTTGCTTAAATGTAATATACTATTACTCTTGTTAAAAATATGAAATTGTATTACATTTGGTGAAGAGCACCAAGAGCATTATGACTTGTTTAGGACTCGAAACTCAAAGTTTAGGACTTGAGACTTGACTTGATACTTGAAGGTCATGACTTGAGACTTGACTCGGACTTGCCTGTCTTGACTAAGGACTTGAGTGCTAAGACTTGAGACTTACTTGTGACTTTTAAACAATGACTTGGTCCCACCTCTGGTATCATGGATGTACCAGGCACCATTGAACTGAATGCAATGAGTCATTTTATGTGGAGCCATTTTGTTTAATTTGTCAAATGGCTCACTGAACCCTTTTGCAGACGGAGGGACAGCGCTGTAAAAAAAAACATTGCATTATTGAACAGAGGCCGTACATGCGGACCAGGTGCAGGATAGGTTGTCTCATGTACATTAGCTGATGATGTCAGCAGTGGAGTGGGAGAGGAGAGGAGATGGGCAGTTGTATGGCACCACGGCCTCTCTGACGTTACAGGATTTTGGTGCTATAGTACACTATAGAGAGAGGCCTGTCGTATTGGGTGTGTGGTGTGTCAGACTGGAGATCAATAACAGGCACCGGGTGTCGGGACAGGTAGACTCTGGTGTGCTGCAGTGCGCTCTGGGAGTTTCCTCTGGGGAGGAGTAGGTCACAGGGGTGAGGAGCATGGCGGAGCACTGGGCTGCTTGCGTTGTTTAAGATGGGAGGACAGGCGAGGAGAGCGTGGTGTGTTTGTGTTGCAGCTGCTGATGCGTGAAATGGAACTCAGGTAGCCAAGCGGCCCTGAGGCCTTCCCTGTATCTTCCGCCCACTGATTACTTTACTCTATAGATTTTTTTCTCCTCTCCTCCAGTGATCTGGGACGAGAGAGAGAGAGAGAGAACCATGCAGGTCAAATTGATTGACCTGCATGGTCCTGAGGTTCAGCGATTGACAGCAGAACCTTAACATACAATATGCTCCTCTTATTGTGATAGCTAGCCTTTATGACCAACATCCTGCTTCTACCAGTAGCTCTGTTTCACAAATCCCTTCAAATTATGTTTTCCTAGACAAACTAATTGTGATGCACGTAAAATTGGAAATTACCCATAGGTACAATTTTGAATAACACTGTAAGAAAAATGTAAGCACATCTAATACGTTCAATTAGTACTAATATCTTCTACTCATTTCACATAATGGTTGTATGCATGGTGTGTGTTTAGTATTATTTCCCATGCTCTTATCAAGGTCTAGTGACCTGACTTAGCTAGACAAATACACCACTGGTCAAAAGCTTTAGAACACCTTCTCATTCCAGGGTTTTTCTTTATTTGTGCTGTTTTCTACATTGTAGAATAATAGGGAAGACATCAAGACTATGAAATAACACATATGGAATCATGTAGTAACCAAAAAAGTGTTAAACAAATCAAAATATATTTTATATTTCAGATTCTTCAAATAACCACCCTTTGCCTTGATGACAGCTTTGCATACTCTTGGCAATCTCTCGACCAGTTTCATGAGGTAGTAACCTTGAATGCATTTCAATTAACAGGTGTGCCTTCGTAAAAGTTAATTTGTGGAATTTCTTTCCTTCTTAATGTGTTTGAGCCAATCAGTTGTGTTGTGACAAGGTGGGGGGGGGCATACAGAAGATATTACCCTATTTGGTAAAAGACCAAGTCCATATTAGGTCAAGAACAGCTCAAATAAGCAAAGAGAAATGACAGTCCATCATTACTTTAAGACATGAATGTCAGTCAATATGGAACATTTCAAGAAGTTTATTCAAGTGCAGTCGCAAAACCAATCAAGCGCAATGATGAAACTGGCTCTCATGAGGACCGCCACAGGAATGTAAGACCGAGAGTTACCTCTGCTGCATAAGGATAAGTTCATTACAGTTACCAGCCTCAGAAATTGCAGCCCAAATAAATGCTTCACAGAGTTCAAGTAACGGACAAATCTCAACATCAACTGTTCAGAGGAGACTATGTGAATCAGGGCTTCATGGTAGAATTGCTGCAAAAAAAACACTACTAAAGGACACCAATAATAAAAAGAGACTTGCTTGGGCCAAGAAACACAAGCAATGGACATAAGACCGGTGGAAATGTGTCCTTTGGTTTGGAGTCCAAATTGGAGATTTTTCGTTCCAACCACCATGTATTTGTGAGATGCTGTGTGGGTGAACGGATGATCTCTGCATGTGTATTTACCACAGTAAAGCATGGAGGAGGAGGTGTTATGGTGTTGGTTGCTTTGCTGGTGACAGGGTATGTGATTTATTTAGAATTCAAGGCACACTTAACCAGCATGGCTACAGCAACATTCTGCAGTGATACGCCATCCCATCTGGTTTGGGCTTAGTGGGACTATCATTTGTTGTCAACAGGACAATGACCTGACACACCTCCAGGCTTTGTAAGGGATATTTTACCAAGAACAAGCGTGATGGAGTGCTGCATCAGATGACCTGGCCTCCACAATTCCCCAACCTCAACCTAATTGAGATGGTTTGGGATGAGTCAGACCGAAAGAGTGAAGGATAAGCAGCCAACAAGTGCCGAGCATATGTGGGAACTCCTTCAAGACTGTTGGAAAAGCATTCCAGGTGAAGCTGGTTGAGAGAATGCCAAGAGTGTGCAAAGCTGTCGTCAAGGCAAATGTGGCAATTTGAAGAATCTCAAATATAAAATATATTTTGATTTGTTTAACACTTTTTTGGTTACTACATTACTGATTCCATGTGTGTTTTTTCATAGTGTTGATGTCTTCACTATTATTCCGCAATGTAGAAAATGTTAAAAATAAAGACAAATCCTTGAATGAGTAGGAGGCAAATAAAATACATGCATTATGCAGTATATACACTACTGCATAAAATGCATGTCAGAACCTTTAGTGGTATGCGAATGCCAACACTCACCTAAGTGTTAGTGATATTGTAATTATATTATAGAATAGAAAACCATGTCTTCACTTTTCCATAGAGCTTCCACAGTACGATATTGTTTCTGCCTATGGTATGTGGACAATACACCAAGTGAACTTCTCACCATTGACCAATAGCACCCACAGCCTTACAATTAAATCCCATCATATGGACAGAGTAGGATAAATGGTAGATATGTTGTTCAGCGTTAAAGAGAAATATCTCAGCTTAGGCAGGCAGGGTGAGAAAAATCTGATCCCATGCGTTGGCCATGCAGGTGATAGATAAGGTCAAACACAATAGTATTATTGGTCCATCATTAGGGCAGGAACCCTGTGAAGGCCACTGTCGTAATTAAGACCTGGGACCTGCGCTTAACACCGGCACACTCTGGGTCCGGAGAGTGATAAGTGCTTGATCCTGATCAATAAGACGCACGTCACTGTTGCCACTCGCAAAATCAATATTGTTTTATTTGTTGTTACAATAGGCTTGTCTGGTTGCAAATAATGTTGGAGTCGCAGAGCTACTTTGGAAGTGGAAGCCATACCCTAGAGGTCTGCCCCAGTCCGCTTTAATGAAGAGGTCAGTGATTGTCTGCACTAGTGTCCTTTCTCTAGCCCACTGCTGAGGTACAGGTGACCTCTCTCTAGTCTCTCCAGCCTCACCAGCCCCACTATACTGCAGGGGTTACCCAGAAGAGAGAGGAGTAAGGGCATATGACTGGTCTACAGACTACAGACAAACATGTTCACCATCCTTCCTCTGCGTTGGCTTGGTCAGACATGTAAATATTAATCTTCAAAATTATGCAATAGTAGGGCTATGCGTACATATACTCATAGTTATCAAACTTGTTTTACATGTAGTACCAGACATCTTTGTTCTAATGTCAGCCAGGGTCAAGTGAAGTGTGACCACTATTTCTATAAGCATTTTTATAGCTTTGAACAGTAGGCTACTAACTGTACTGTAGTACTTAACATCTACTGTAGCAGTGTTAATTCTCCCAGACACCAAGAAAGTCTTTAATATAATTGCCCCTATTGTCTTCATTAATCATCTTCAAATGTTCTATGCAAGCGTTGGTGGCTTGAGTTCATCAGGATTTAGCAAACATGATGTCCAGTATTAAGAGCCTAATTGTAGTGCTAGAGAAATGATTGCGGGAGGAACAATGACTTCTAGATAGAAATCAACAGATTTATGGATGGTGGGCAGTTGCGATAATAGACAGAAGGTCAAGAATAGAAGGTCGTTATAGACTCTCCAAACGTATTGGTTTAATGAGAATGTACTGTGTCTTTCTGCAGTGTGATCATACAGTTGATCATGCTAATGTTCCTCTTGCTAATGCAGATCTCACCTCGATTCTAGTCTTACCGTCTCCAAATTGTATTTTGGGGTGATATCGATACCATTCCCATGCTTTCATTGACGTACTGTAACATAGAACGGTATGGGTATTTTGCAGTGTCCATTTTTAATGCTATTTCATCTCATTTACATTTCATAGCACAATGCCTTTAATCTGATAAAAAATGTGTGATGCAATTTTATGGAAATATTAGTCATGTTATTTATGTTTAAAGATTAAACCATACTAATGCATTTTGTCAAATATTGCAGAATGATTATGTTGAAGTTATCTCATGTAGGTTTCTGTATCCCCCTGAACCCCCTTTCAGACAAAGTGTTAACCATATATGGCTGTAAACATTACCTTTGTCTGACCTCGTCATGCAAATTAGTCCAGTCAGTCAGAGGACAAACAGGAGACACACAGCATCACACAGCCTGCTACCCGCATCTGTCTGTCATCCCCTAACCAAATACACACACACACACACACACACACACACACACACACACACACACACACACACACACACACACACACACACACACACACACACACACACACACACACCCTCCATTATCACTGGGCTTTCATACAATCAAATCAATAATGTAGCACATAAGACACAAACGCCTCAAAAGATTTAAAACCTCCATTACCTCCATCCTCACAATCTGCACCAGACACTGTGCCACAAAATATTTGTTACCCCAAACCATAATCCATTTCACCATTCCCCCATAATTCACCTGGGCTCGCTCCTGCGCTTCATCCTGGCCAAATGGCAGGGCTAATAAGGATCAATAGCTCTCCTTGATTATTATCAGTGACTGCTCGGTCAGGAACCAGCACCCCTCTGCTGGCCCTGTGTGCGTGGGATGCTGAGGCCCCTTGGCCCTGTGGCAGAGCAGCCTCACCCCCCTGACACACACACCACCACACAGGAGAGGAGAGCAGAGAGTTGAAGGGGCTGAGCTAGTGTGGGTAATTCCTCCTGCCCACAGCCGCACCCCAGTGCCATGGCTCAGCCACACCTCCAAGGCCCCAAGGCTGTTCTGTCTGTTCAGCATCTCCCTTTAACCTTCATCTGGGAAAATAAAACAAGAACAGAGAGGAGGGGAGGGAGGGGAGAGAGGTGAGTGTGTGTGTGTGTGTGTGTGTGTGTGTGTGTGTGTGTGTGTGTGTGTGTGTGTGTGTGTGTGTGTGTGTGTACGTATCTGGTGTGTGTGAGATAGAGAGAGATGCTGGGGACATTTAACACATCTCCTTAAGCCAATGTATCCTTTATTATCTTTGGCAGCCCTTATTGGTCCTGCTAATCAAGTGAAAGGGAGTAGCACTGTGTCAGGGGCTAACACACTGCGTGTGACAAATATATTATTAACTGGAGGGAGAGGGGCGACCTTGCCAGTGTCACCTGAGGACCCCGCCGGCACTCACTCTGCCATCAGGAAACGACCTTCATATTAAATCCCTGGAGAGGTCAATAAACTAAATAATTCACAAAGGTTATTCGCTTTGCGCTGAAATCTGCTTTTAAAAAAAAAGAATGAAGAGAGAGGGGGGAAAAGAAGACAGCAAATCTTTTAACTCCTCAGCGGCCAAACGAGGGCTGGGTGTGTGTCCTTGTCAGAGTGCAGTCTCTTTATCATTGGTGGGTTTATATGAGCGTGTTAGAGGACGATGTAAATCCTGAATCTCTCTCTATTTCCTCACCGCTGTCACTCCGCAATCGATCCGTCATCTTGTGTCTGTTTCAGTGTCAGCATGTGTGTTTTTGTGTGTGTGTGTGAGAGGGGACCAGAGCCTTCACAATAGGACCAGAGCAGGCATTGTGCTTTTGAAAACTGTTATGAAGCTTTTTTCCCCTTTCAATTTATGACAAGAGATAATGATCCGAGGCATTTTATGTACTTCTCAAAAGGCAGTTTCAAAATCATTATGGACATTTAGAGTTTTCATTACAGCAGACATAATGCTATCACTAAATGATCACATCTATTCAATCCTTAAGAGTCTATTGACACACCCATGCGTCAATCTAAGTAACATACGAAAAACATCCCCATCAATATCTGTCAGTTTAAGTTAGAGATATCAGTTTTGCATGGGCTGTGTCTCAATACACGGCATCCGCCTATGTCTTCCGCATCTGCAGTGGAAGGTGGCCTAGCTACAGAGGTGTTTGTCAGACCTTAAAACATCCCAAAAATCGGTCTTCTTACGAAAACGTCTGTAGCGTCTGAACAGTGTGGACTACGAACTATTATGGAAAGGGGAGACTCTCAGAAACACAATGGTCTTCTCCGTTTTGCTCTACGACTCCCACAGGTGTCACGGGACTCAAATCAAATCAAATCAAATCAAATTTATTTTTATATAGCCCTTCGTACATCAGCTGATATTCTCAAAGTGCTGTACAGAAACCCAGCCTAAAACCCCAAACAGCAAGCAAAGCATGTGAAAGAAGCACGGTGGCTAGGAAAAACTCCCTAGGAAAAACTCCCTAGAAAGGCCAAAAACCTAGGAAGAAACCTAGAGAGGAACCAGGCTATGAGGGGTGGCCAGTCCTCTTCTGGCTGTGCAGGGTGGATATTATAACAGAACATGGTCAAAATGTTAAAATGTTAAAATGTTCATAAATGACCAGCATGGTCAAATAATAATAATCATAGTAGTTGTCGAGGGTGCAACAAGCACGTCCGGTGAACAGGTCAGGGTTCCATAGCCGCAGGCAGAACAGTTGAAACTGGAGCAGCAGCACGGCCAGGTGGACTGGGGACAGCAAGGAGTCATCATACCAGGTAGTCCTGAGGCATGGTCCTAGGGCTCAGGTCCTCCGAGAGAAAGACAGAAAGAGAGAATTAGAGAGAGCATATTTAAATACACACAGGACACCGGATAAGACAAGAGAAATACTCCAGATGTAACAGACTGACCCTAGCCCCCCGACACATAAACTACTGCAGCATAAATACTGGAGGCTGAGACAGGAGGGATCAGAAGACACTGTGGCCCCATCCGATGATACCCCCGGACAGGGCCAAACAGGCAGGATATAACCCCACCCACTTTGCCAAAGCACAGCCCCCACACCACTAGAGGGATGTCTCCAACCACCAACTTACCGTCCTAAGACAAGGCCGAATATAGCCCACAACGATCTCCGCCATGGCACAACCCAAGGGGGGGCGCCAACCCAGACAGGAAGACCACGTCAGTGACTCAACCCACTCAAGTGACGCACCCCTCCCATGGACGGCATGGAAGAACACCAGTAAGCCAGTGACTCAGCCCCTGTAAAAGGGTTAGAGGCAGAGAATCCCAGTGGAAAGAGGGGAACCGGCAAGGCAGAGACAGCAAGGGCGGTTCGTTGCTACAGCCTTTCCGTTCACCTTCACACTCCTGGGCCAGACTATACTTAATCATAGGACCTACTGAAGAGATAAGTCTTCAGTAAAGACTTAAAGGTTGAGACTGAGTCTGCGTCTCTCACATTGGTAGGCAGACCATTCCATAAAAATGGAGCTCTATAGGAGAAAGCCCTACCTCCAGCCGTTTGCTTAGAAATTCTAGGGACAATTAGTAGGCCTGCGTCTTGTGACCGTAGCGTACGTGTAGGTATGTACGGCAGGACCAAATCGGAAAGATAGGTAGGAGCAAGTCCATGTAATGCTTTGTAGGTTAGCAGTAAAACCTTGAAATCAGCCCTTGCCTTAACAGGAAGCCAGTGTAGGGACTCATCTGAGTGTAACCCATACAAACGAATAGAAGTATGGAGGTAGTTTTGTGCTTTCTTATATCTCCTAGATAAAGGACTGACTCTTCTAAATATTATTTCTTATGATTTATTTTTTACCATTCATGAATTTGTGTTATTCAATGCATTTCTATGGGCTATAGTAAGTAGCAAAGGAAAATGCAATATTTTAACAAATCATTTTTAAATCTGTTTTTTTATATATACCTAAAGGGGTCATAAAATTTCAAATCAAATAACTCAATTATCCAGGGTATGACCATCTTAAAACAATTCCATATGCTTAGACTTTTAGTTGTAAATGAATTATGATGACTTATCTCTCCATTACCATTTCAAAGCGGTGGTTGTATCCTGTTTGTGATCATCCACACAGGCTATTCCTGTGTGCAGGAGGTATAGCCATCACGGCTAAAGGTCAGGGTTAGAAAAAGAAAACTGGGAACCAAGCCAGTCATTTATTCTGAGATAAAGTCATTCACACTTTAGTCGTTTACCAGATGCTCTTATCCAGAGCAACTTACAGTAGCAAGTAGGGTTAAGTGCCTTGCTCAAGGGCATATCAACAGATTTTTCACCTAGTCGCTCAGGGATTCAAACCAACAACCGTTCAGTTATTTGCCCAACGTGCTTAACTGCTATGCTACTTGCCACCCTCATTGATGTCAATCCCCAATTACTGGAAATCTGTCTGGACATTTGACTGATCGCTGGGGCTGTGCATATACTCAGTATTTCAAAAGTAAATGTTTTGGTCATCAACACAGCAAGGTCAGTAATAGGTCTTTGTGCATTTCACTTTTATGATGTTCTGTCCTGCCCTGTAAAGTCCTCACACATGTTCTCTATGCATGGGCCATTTTAATTTATTTAAATGTCTCTTTACTACATTTTTGTATTATATTGTATGCATTATATATTTATGGGATTTCATACTGTATCTATACTGTAGGTTGTTTATCTTCTGCATCACTGTCTTCTAATCCTCTCACTCCAGTAGGTGTTAGTAATATTCTAGAGCTTAACCATGTGACTTGTTTACCCCGGTTAACCCCTGACACTTGATCAAATCCTCTCATACTATATAGAAGATATTATGTTTGTCAATCTTGTTGTTTTCCTCAGCTCTCGTTTATTCACTGGTATTATTGATTGAGCAGTAGGAACTACAGCAGTATAGTAGGTTAGATTAGTAAGGGCTGACAATGCTGTCCAGATGGTAGTAGAGGTGAATCACAGGACACTGGTAGTTGCCTGGCTGGTGTTGGCCTACCCTTGAGCAAGGAGATCCTAGCAGTTGGTTAACAGTGCACAGGGTGGGTAGGACCAACACACAACACAACACACTGTCTTGACAGATGACTTGCAGTATGTTAAAGCAAATAGTGCAATGTAAACCAATTTCCCAAACATCTCGTCAGTGGGGATTTAGCAGGACTTATTTTCCCATAAACAAAAAAATATGTCCGTTTGAAATCCCATCTCCATGGAGTTGACAATGCATACGCAATCACACACAAACACATACGCATACACACAGCGAGTTTTGGACTGTTAATGCACATAATTAGACATTGCGTAACTGCGTAACATTGCGTAACTGACATCTGGAACTTGCTGACACTCTTGTAATTTTCAGCAAATGCAGCAACTCTTGAGGCATCCTATACATCAAGGGGCTTGTGCTGCTCACCTGGCAAGGCAACGCTGTTTTAGCTACTGCCTTCTTTAGCGTCAGATATTTCACAGCTCAAAGAGTCTGGGAAGTTTTTAATGTGACTGTAATGTCTGCTCTGTGTCTCTGGCGTTCTCTGGGCTTTGAACACACTGGGGTATCAGACACATCAGTGCCATCACTATGTTGTCATGAGGAACGCACACAGGCACACAGCTTTAAATAACACTAGCAGACTAACGTGTTCAAGGAGCCTGACATGAAAGGATGACAGAGGTATCAAAGGTTGTTGAGTAAATGTTGCTCCCGCGTTCTTTTCTTTAGTGGCACATGTAGACATAGACTGTTGTGCATAGAGAGAAAAGGGGGGAAAGGCAGAAAAATAGAGCTAGTAGGCGGTAGAGAAATAGAGAGAAGAAAATTGAGAGATTGAGAGACACTAAGGGAGACAAATGCTGTAGATGAAGGATAGACAATTGTAAGGAGGAAAGTGAAGGAGTGAGCTAGAGAGGAAGAGAGAGAAAGACTGGTATAAGAAAGCAGTGAGAGACAGGCAGGGTGTGGGGGATGAGAAGGTGTGAGAGACAAGCAGGAAGAGGGGGATGAGAAAGTGTGAGAGACAGGCAGGGAGAGGGGGATGAGAAGGGGTGAGAGACAGGCAGGGAGAGGGGGATGAGAAGGAGTGAGAGATAGGCAGGGAGAGGGGGATGAGAAGGAGTGAGAGATAGGCAGGGAGAGGGGGATGAGAAGGGGTGAGAGACAGGCAGGGAGAGGGGGGTCAGAAGGAGTGAGAGACAGGCAGGGAGAGGGGGATGAGAAGGAGTGAGAGATAGGCAGGGAGAGGGGGATGAGAAGGGGTGAGAGACAGGCAGGGAGAGGGGTATGAGAAGGAGTGAGAGACAGGCAGGGAGAGGGGGATGAGAAAGTGTGAGAGATAGGCAGGGAGAGGGGGATGAGAAGGAGTGAGAGATAGGCAGGGAGAGGGGGATGAGAAGGATATACTTTAACTGTCTGAAGGACAAAGCTAGTGACCCGCGGATCATTTAGAGGATTGCCTTTCAGTTTCACAGCAAGGTCAGGCTGCTTATTTTACCTCAGTGTTTTCACTAATCTGCTTTTTGTCTGACGCACACAAACACACATGCAGCAGGCCATGCACACACTGTAGACACAAACACTGTATACACTCACCCACACTCACTGAAACTAAGCCTGTCTCCTACTGTTTTAAAACAATAAGAGCCTTGGTAAAATGCATTGTATCTATAAACATTAGAATGAGGCTGTGCAACTACATGAGCATTATAGTGCAGTACATGGCACTTGCCATGATTTTCAGTTGAGTCCCACACACCTCTTTCTTAATTCTAATGGGTATAATAATATTTTCAGGGTTTCTTTTTTTTTTACATTATTACATTATTGTTACACATCTGACTTGAGGTGTTTGTATAATAATACAATGAGTAAAAAAAAAAAAGTGTACCATCATGGCTAGCTAGCAGGAGACACACTACATTTCTGTCAACACATTTAGTGATGATGATCAGGGAGGCTGCTGCTAAGCACTAGCGTTCCCTCAGGGCCTAACGATGATGCTGCTGGAGGATACGCTATTTGTACTACTGGGCTTTAGGCTCACTCTCCCTCTCTCTCTGTCACTCTGTCTTCTGTTTCTCTGTCGCTCTCCCTGTCTCTGTTTCTCTCTTTTTCTCTCTCTAGGTTGCTGTTTCTCTCTCTCTCTCGTGCTTTTTCTCTCAGCCCTGAATTAAAACCCTACAGAGAGAGATTAGCATGGTATCTGTCCTACAGTCCGTACAGTCCTTTTTTTTTTTACATGGGCATGTATTATTATTTTACAGTAGGGCCAAATCTCTCCTGGAGCACAGTTAGTTATCTGAACCCAATATGTGTGTCCCATGCTGATCTGATAATGACTGAGCAGGGTCAATAGTAGTGATGGGGGGAAGAACCGATACAGTTACATATCGCAATATTATTTTGGACTAGCTAGTGCTAGTCGGCTGTACCTGCGTACAAACTCCGGTATTTTTAACCCAGTATTGTTCTCCATCTTCTTTGTAAATATCCAATACATTAAAAACTCTAAAATTATATTTGGAGAATAGCAAAAACAAGCAAATATTATCCCAGCCATTATTGGTTGATGTAGCTTAATTTACCTCAGTTGATCAACAAACACATAGCCTATAAGCTATACAATTAGCCGCTACTGCCACAACTTCCGCCGAAGTCGGTCCCTCTCCTTGTTCAGGCGGCGTTCGGCAGTCGACGTCACCAGCTTTCTAGCCATTGCCGATCCACTTTTCATTTTCCATTTGTTTTGTCTTTGTTTTACACACCTGGTTTCAATCCCCCAATTACTTGTGCATTATTTAACCCTCTGTTCCCCCATGGTTGTTTGTGAGTGATTGTTTGTCTTGTATACGGTTCGTTATTATGGGCTCGGAATATTGTGTTGTATTTGTGAATACTTGAGTAAATACTTTGATTACACATATCTGCTGTCCTGCGCCTGACTCTCTACACCAGCTACACACAGGTCCGATTACAGCTACACATTAACTCACATTAACTCAGCACTAGGATATTTCTCTTTTTTAACAATACAAAACATACACATACAAAACAACAACATACAGACACACACAAACCTCCACAGCATCACCCCAGCCCAGACTGTCACATCCTGACCATAGTAAGTTGTTATTTTCTATAGTAGAGTGGTCAGGGCGTGACAGGGGGTGTTTTGGGTGGTTGCTCTATGTTTTCTATTTCTATGTTTAAGTTCTAGTTTTTCTTTTTCTATGTTGGGATTGTTTGGGTTGATCTCTAATTGGAGGCAGCTGATCCTCGTTGCCTCTGATTAGAGATCATATTTAAGTCGGGGTTTTTCTCTTCTGGTTTTGTGGGTTAATATCTTTTGAGTAGTGTGTTTTCCTCGCTGCATCACGGTTTGTTGTTTTTCTATATTCAAGTATTTTCGTGTATTGCATTTAGTTTCACTATAATAAAATATGTGGAACTACGAACACGCTGCATTTTGGTCCGATCCTTCAAAACACCGTGACACAGACCCACCTGCTCACACACTCACCTCCAGTGCACATAACACTCTCTGCCACATGGCCTCAAACTGCACCATTTTGTTACTCTCCGTCTCCCACGCACTTTCAACATTTAGATAATAAAGCATTTGACCTTTGCATTGTGTTAACGATGCAGGATTGATTGATTTCCAGTTAAGTATACGTTTTTTTCAAGATGATTGACGAGTAAAGTCCAACCCATTGGGTAGCTCCTGAGTGGTTCAGCGGTCTAAGTCACTGCATCTCAGTGCAAGTGGTGTCACTACAGTCCCTGTTTCAAATCCAGGCTGTATCACATCTGGCTGTGATTGTGAGTCCCATAGGGCGGCGCACAATTGGCCCAGCGTCATTCGGGGTAGGCTGTCATTGTAAATAAGAATTTGTTCTTAACTGACTTGCCTAGTTAAATAAAGGTTAAATAAATAAAATATCTCACTGCACCCTCATATCCCATATAAAATAATAGCCAATCAGCATTGAGAATGGTCCAGGTGCACCAAAAAAAAGTGTCAAGGAAGACAGTTTGGATCACACCCTGCTCTTTTTCACTTGTCTTTGTCTCCACCCACCTACATTTTCATCATTTAGCAGACGCTCTTATCCAGAGCGACTTACAGTAGTGGATGCATACATTTCATGCATTTCTTTTTTTTTTGTACTGGCCCCCCGTGGGAATCGAACCCACAACCCTGGCGTTTCACACACCATGCTGGCATTGCAAACACCATGCTCTACCAACTGAGCCACAGGAAAGGCCTAAAGGTGATTCCTGTTTTCCCCCTGCCTGTTCTGGCCTCGAGCATGCCTATCCCCTGGCACTGTTTGGACTCGGACCTGATTTATGAACTCTCGCCTGTCCCCGACCTGCCTTTTGCCTACCCATCTTGGTATAATAAATATTGGAGCTCAACCATCTGCCTCCTGTGTCTGCATTTGGGTCTCGCCTTGTGCCCTTATAGCTGCTGCTTCTGACAGCCAACTTTCTAACTCCGTCAATAACTTTTGGACTTTATTACATTCCCAGAAGGTATGGATTATTGAGTCTTATGTCATGAGACTAAATTAGTATAACCTAGATTAAACATACATTTTTGTTAACTGTAATTTCATTAATTATGTTCCAACATTCCCTCCATCTTGTGCCAATATCAGTTATTTTGAAGTCTTGGTTCCAGTAGTTAGTTTTTTCTAAGAGATTGTCAGTTGGATAGGCTCTCTGCAAGGTTTTGTATATCTTACTTATCATATGAATATCCTTTTCTGACTGAAATAGGATTCCCTCAAGATTGCTCTGTCCAATAGATTTAAAATCAAAATTTCATGATATGAAACTTTTAAGTTGCATGTATTTGAAAATATCTACATTCGTCAGTCCAAAATAGTTTTTTAATTCTCTCATGGAAATAAATATATTTCCTATTACGAAATCATTTATGGTTTCTATGCCTTTAGTTTTCCATGTGGGCCAATCTATCAGTGAATTCTGAAAAGCTATCCAAGGATTGTTCTACAGGGTTGTGTTTTTAGGGACAGATATTGGTTCTTGTAGAATACATTTTATTTTCTTCCATATTGTTATTGTGTTCTTAACAATGAAGTTGTTCATGTTGTTAGCTTTATCCTTTGAAAATAGACATGTGAAAAGATTCTAGGGATGAGCATGCGCATCTTAAATATGTACCCATAATTCTTCTTCAGTGCATTTAACTATATGTCGCAAGTAAAAGCCCTGGGTGGCAAGTTGATACAATTCCAAGTCTTGAAGTTGAAAATCACTCTCAGACTTAGGAAGATGTAAAATATTCAATTTTATTCTATGTGTTTTATTTGTGTTTTATTTGCCCATACCGTAAAAAAAAAAGTCTTATGACCGAGTATACTTTTTTTTAAAGAATGTCTTCGGTGGGGTAATTGGTATGACCAATTCTGAGGTATATTCTACATGTAAGATTAATGGGATGATTGTTCCATTTATCATATTGTTGAGTAATGGGATAAAGTTATTATTATACATTTGTTGTTTGTTGTCACTTATTAAGCATCCTAAGTATTTGATATTTTTTTGTGGTCCACTTAAAGGTTTGCTGTAGATCATGAGTTATTGTTTTTTTTTCCTATTGCCATTATTTTGTTTTATATCCTGAGATTTTAGAGTATTCTGAAAATAAAAAACAGGGTATTGAGTTTTCAATATTGGTCAAGTATATCAGGAGATTGTCAGCATATAAATGTAGTTTATATTCATGTTTACCAATGCTGATACCTGTTACATTTGGTTCCTGCCTAATTCTTTCTGCAAGCGGATCAATTGCCAGTGCAAACAGGAGGGGGGAGAGGGGGACATCCCTGTCTTGTGCCCCTTTCTAAAGCAATTCCATCAGATAATGTATTATTTGTGTATATTTTTGCTTTAGGACATTTATATAATATTTTTATTATATTTATTATTTCAGCTGGAAAGTTGAAAGGCCATTCAAGATGGTCAAATGCCTTTTTTCGGCAACCATTATTGATACAATTATATCTTGTTTTTTAGCATATTGTATTAAATTGAAACATGTCCTTGTATTTGTTTGTAAGTGTCTATTTTTAATAAACCCTGTTTGATTGATATGTATCAAGTCTGGTAAGACTTTTGCCATTCTATTGCTTATGAGCTTTGTTATTATTTTACTGTCACAATTTATTAAACATATGGGGTCTGTAATGACTCTCCAGATTTTCCTGGTTTAAAATAACTGAAATAGCGTTTTGATACATGGGACTAGGAAGCACTGAATTGAGTGACATATGTGTTGTCATTTGTGTAAATAGAGGTGCTACAAAATGTTAAATAGAATTCTATGGGAAAGCCATCCATTCCTGTGTCTAATATTTATTTCTGGGTGATCTCTGTTTTTAGTGATTCTTTTTTTTGTCTGCTGATAATTGCTTCAGGGTTGTCGAGTCTAAGAAGGCCGTAGGATCAGTCTGACTGTTGTCTAATTCTAATTTATATTGATTTTCATAGAAGCTTTTAAAATGGTAATTAATCACATTGTTGTTTCTAATTAACACATTGGTATCTTTATCTTAATTTGAATTTAACCTGTAGTTGTTGGCTCTCTGTATTGAATACTCAGGGAGAAAAAGGTGTAGATTCACGCGTAGAGCGCGGCAGGTGTTTATTTCCCCTTCGCAGGAGGCAGGAATCGTGGTAACAGGCAGGCAAAGGTCATACACAGGTAGGCAAACAGGCAGGTGAATCAAAACTAGGACTGAAGGCTATAACTGGTTCTCACAAACGAGCTAGGAATATGCTTAGTAGAGTCAAAATGAACAATACCTCCCAAAGGCACAAACAGAATGAACTAAACTAAATAAGGAGCTGATGAGACCAGGTGAGTAACTAACACAGGTGAAATCAATGAACAAAAATGAATGACAGGACTACGTTCAAGAACCCAACCAAACCGAACGCAAGGTTGAATACAGAACCTTACACTCTCTCCAAAAATAAAATATCATATTCCTGCTTATGTTCAGATATTGTAATGATTTTTGGGGGGCTTTTTCTAAGATAGTGATTTCTATTTCTTAAATTTTTATTTCTATCTCAGATTTAACTTTTACTGAGTATGATATCATCATTCCCCTAATGTATGCCTTAAAGCATCCCAAATGATATTGGGGTTCAGCTTTTCTCTGTCGTCTATGTCTGCATTTTTAGTGGTAAAGGTTTTTATTTTTTAATTTACGTATTTAATACATTTTGGATTTTGAAGATGCGCTCTGTTCATTCTCCATATTCTGTCACTAAGTGTATTTTCTGTTGTAGTAATTAATCATGACTCGATATCACTATGTCATGGATTTTTGAACACAGGAAATTGTTGAGAGCATTTCTGGAAATAAAAATGTAGTCAATTCTTGAATAGCTTTTCTTTGAGGAAAAAAAGGAGTAGTCTGTTTTAGTTGGGAATAGTAGTCTTCTGTAAATTATTTGTAGAGATTAACATTTTCAGCCTCTGGAGGTTTCTTGAATTGCCTATTTTATTGCTACCTCTATTAAACGTATCGAATGTATGATTTAGGTAGCCTGCTAAAATAATAGTTAATGTCTGTATTTGATCTAATATAGCTTGAATTATATCTAAAAAACACCAGATTTGCCTCTGCTGGGATATACATTTAAATCAATGTGTATTTCTCACCATGTACGGTACAATTCAACATTAGAAAAAGGCCTTCTTGGTCCGTGTGCTGGGATATAAGGATAAGGGGTGTATTCTTATTCATCAGGATGCCTACACCTCATAGTATGAATACATTGTTATTGCATACATTACATATGTAGAGAGTGTGAGCATGTGGGCTGAACAGACATTTAACATAAAGTCCTTTTTTTACTTTGAGGCGCTATGCCATTTAGGGCTTTTAAGGTCCAACTCCTCTTCTAATGTGCCAAAAGTCTTTGGATTATGTCGTTGTACATACATTGGAGAAGGACTGCCGCTTAAGTATTGTGGTCAGTTTGTATTACCTTGTAAATTAAATTAAAATATAGTGGCTTGTGGGGGTCTACTTGGGGAGAGTGAAATGAGTGGAGGCCCCATAATCACTTCAGAGAAGTGTCTGATGCTCTCCCTGTCACCCCGTCCCAATCCCTCGGAAAAAGCCCCTCTCCACTCTCACCAATAGCCACTGTTGAATCTTAGCTATAGCAACAAACAAGGAATAATAATGACTTGACATCCTCTCCTAGTTTGTCCAGAACTCTTATTTACTTCACAGCAACTTTGCAAGTCACAAAAATACATAAAATTACATTGTAATATAATTAAAATCCTTCCTTCTCTCTCTCAAGCCAAACCATCCCTCTCCCCCTCCCAGCCGCCATTACCACAAGCCAAGCTAATCCCAACCTCCCATCCTTACCCACCCTTGCCCACCCAAGCCAAGCTTGTCCCAACCTCCAATTCTTGCCCACCCAATCCAAGCCAAGCTTCTCCCATCCTCCCATCCTTACCCACCCTTGCCCCCCAAGCTAAGCTCGTCCCAACCTCTCATTCTTGCCCACCCAAGTCAAGCTTGTCACAAACTCCCATTCTTGCCCACCCAAGCCAAGCTTGTCCCAACCTCCCATTCTTGCCCACCCAAGCCAAGCTTGTCCCAAACTCCCATTCTTGCCCACCCAAGCCAAGCTTGTCCAAAACTCCCATTCTTGCCCACCCAAGCCAAGCTTGTCTCAAACTCCCATTCTTGCCAACCCAAGCCAAACTTGTCCCAACCTCTCATCCTTACCCATCCTTGCCTACCCAAACCAAGCTTGTTCCAACCTCCCATTCTTGCCCTCCCAAGCCAAGCATGTTCTAACCTCCCATCATTGCCCACCCTTGCCCAACCAAGCCAAGCTTGTTCCTAACTCCCGTCCTTGCCATCCCTTGCCCACCCAAGACAAGGTTGTCCCAACCTCCCATCATTGCCCTCCCAAGCCAAGCTTGTTCCAACCTCCCATCCTTGCCCACAATTGCCCACCCAAGCTAACCTTGTCCCTACTTCCCATCCTTGCCTACCCAAGACAAGCTTGACCCAACCTCCCATCTTTTCCCACATAATGTTTTTTTATTTATTTCACTAGGCAAGTCACTTAAGAACAAATTCTTATTTACAATGATGGCCTACTGGGGAACAGTGGTTTAACTGCTTTGTTCAGGGGCAGAATGACAGATTTTTACCTTGTCAACTTGGTGATTTGATCCAGCAACCTTTCGGTTACTGGCCAAATGCTCTAACCACTAGGTTACTTGCCACCCCAAAACCTTCACCACCATTAACCACCCAAGCCAGGCTTATCCCAACCTCCCATATTTTCCCACCATCCCTATCTCTCAGACACACTCACCCATCCATCCATCCATTGACTTACTCATCCATTCTCATTCCTTCCCACCCAACGTATACCCTATGCATTCACACACCTGCTCTCTCCCTCCCACCCTCCTACACATATTCATATTCACCATCGCTCACTCTTCCTTCACACTCCCATTCATATACACAAACACACACACACACCTAGACCCCCACACACACACACGCACGCACACACACACATCCATTGAACAGTTATTGATATGCATGCTATATTTTACTCTTTGAATTATCTTTTCAGTGTCCATGTAGCCTATTGGCATCAGCTACTTCTATCATTACTTCATAGAGAGGAACAGTTATTTCGGGAAAGTAGAGTATAGATTGTATTGGGGGAGGGGGAAAGGATATTGTCTTAATTTATGATAAGCTGGTCTTAGGCATCAATGTATGTAGCCTAGTGAGCGCATTGTTTCTTCCTACTTCGTCCTATTCTCACAACAGGGGGCTCTCCTCCTTCAACTGGGAAGGTTTCTTGTAGCTTGATTAGGGCTTCATTGGCTGTTGTGAACTCCATCCTTTGCGTTCTCTTCCATACCCACAGCACTGCCGGGAAGCGGAGCTGAGACTTGATCCTCTTTTCCTCCAGTGACTGTCTGATCGGAATGTATTCCTTGCGTCTCTCTCTCAGCTTAGCAGAGGTCCTGGAGGAATCTAATGGACCGGTCATGGATTTTGATCTCCTTTCCCCCCTGTGCCCTCAGAATGTTTATTTTGGTCTGATAGTTCCGCAGTTTGAAGATTACCATGTGTGGGTATTTAGCATTCTTCTGTTTCACGCCAATCCTATGGCATCGTTCCAGATCTTCTGGTGATATATCCACGTCAAGTTCCTCTGATATCAGTTTGACCACGTGGCTGGAAAGGTGTCCTTTTTCTCATCTTCCGGCAAGGACAATATCCTCATATTGCTTCGTCTCCTTCTGTTTTCTTGCTGGTCCAATTAATCTTCTAAAGTTTGCAACTTTCTTTCCAAAAGGCACATTTTATTATCTTGTTTGTTCATGCGCACGCCTTATTTGTGCGTGTCTAACGTGATAGCCTCTATTTTCTTTTTGAGTGAATCTGCTTTTGTAATAACAGATTGTAGCAGTTTGTTTGTTTTGGTGTGCATTGAGAGAATTTTAGATATGTTTTCACTATTGTTCACGTTTGCATCTCCAAGTTACTCCTTGTCTTTTCCTCTGGGGGAAGCCATGGCTTGTTGGATTCGTGTCTCTGCACCCGCTTTACCAACTGATTTGTTCGCTGTTGTACATAACAAATCGCTCACACTCTCCCAGTTGTTTGGGTGCTCTGGCACCCCAATGGTGGAACAAGCTCCCTCACGACGCCAGGACAGCGGAATCAATCACCACCTTCCGGAGACATCTGAAACCCCACCTCTTTAAGGAATACCTGGGATAGGATAAAGTAATCCTTCTAACCCCCCCCCCCCCCTTAAAAGATTTAGATGCACTATTGTAAAGTGGTTGTTCCACTGGATATCATAAGGTGAATGCACCAATTTGTAAGTCGCTCTGGATAAGAGCGTCTGCTAAATGACTTAAATGTAAATGTAAATGTTTGGGGATATGTTGATTTATCGATTTTAGACTATGTTGTCTGATTTCTACATATAACCACAGTTTTGTCAGCAACAAACTGAGCTACTCACTCCCCATGCGTCCTATTGGTACGCGCATGCACCTCTAATGAGAAGTATTTTATTTACAAAAGTTAAACAAATATGTTTGCTTTACAGAACTTTTTTTTGCAGTTTTACTGCAAATTTCCTGAAATTCTACACATTTTGCCATGACTTATGTCAGGTTGATATGATATCTTAGTGAGAGCGACTAACAAAGTCAATGTTGCCTTCTGGAGGTCAGGGCACATGGGCACCTGCCCTGCGTGCCTAATTGGTCATTTGCCCATGATTGCCACAAGTTTAGATTTACATTTACATTTACATTTAAGTCATTTAGCAGACGCTCTTATCCAGAGCGACTTACAAAATGGTGCATTCACCTTATGATATCCAGTGGAACAACCACTTTACAATAGTGCATCTAAATCTTTTAAGGGGGGGGGGGGTTAGAAGGATTACTCACATTTACATTTTAGTCATTTAGCAGACGCTCTTATCCAGAGCGACTTACAGTAGTGAATGCATATATTTCATATATGCATATATGCATGTGAGGATATGACAGAGCCAAGTGACTTGGTGTATAGCGAGAATAGGAGAGGGCCTAGAACAGAGCCCTGGGGGACACCAGTGGTGAGAGCGCATGGTGCGGAGACAGATTCTCGCCACGCCACCTGGTAGGAGCGACCTGTCAGGTAGGACGCAATCCAAGCGTGGGCCGCGCCGGAGATGCCCAACTCGGAGAGGGTGGAGAGGATAGATAGATAGCTGGCTAGACTAACTAGACTAATTTACCAATCACCAATCTAAATGTGTTGTACTGACATGGGCTAATTGGGTGACTGTCAATGAGTGACATATAACAAGAGGAAAACTGCTGATGCACAGCCAAGTTTTGAAATTGCACCTTGTGTATTCTACTCTTAACAGTAAAAAAAAATTGTCGCAAAAAATTACGAGGTCCAGAATTCAGTTTCCTCAAATGTGGCTACAGCCCTGAATAGAATTTTAACGGCCCCGTTTGAACTGCTGGTGGTGGATGGAGTGGTGGAGGAGGGATGGGTGGAGAAATGGATGGGTAGGTGGGTGGATGGAGGAGGGATGTGGCCCCAGCTAGTCAGCCAGGCTGGGGAGCCAACAGTGTTGTCTTTGGGTGCTCGCTCTACTGTGTCTGTGTGTTTGTCCCATTCAGGCAGCCAGGGGGAGGGAGGGAAGGAAGGGTGAGGTGCCTCTGTCCCTGACATTTGACTCCCCTGTGCTCAACCCCCTCCCCTCCCTCACCCCTTCCTCTCATTAAAGGCCTCAGTCAAACCAAGTAGAAGGTAAAACCAAAAACATCTCTTTGAATGAATCAAATAGTTATTTGCACTGTATTTGCTCTTTCTGTCTGTTATGTGCCCTCCTGGAGCATTAGCAAGATATGTCCAATCAATTCACTCTTACAGTCAATTCTAACATTTAAAAAATAACAAAATGTTGTTGAAAAATAGGTTGAAGTACAGACATGTTGGCAATTCTAGTAGTTCAATAAAACATAATTTTTAAGCAAATTCAAAGATTTTTCATCCACTTGACTTGAAGACAGATGAATTCATCCACAGTGTATACATTAATGGTATATCTATAGCTCATTATACTTGCAAATGGTCTCCTGTAAGGGCCATAAAGCACAAGGTGAAAGAGTAATTAGATCACCCAAATATAAGTAATAAAGCCTCACACACAAGACAGCATGTCACTATGTGTCACTAATAAAACTCCCATTATATGTGTAAGCTGATAGGGTAGCATTTATAGCTGGGTTATCTGTGTTAGGGGGTTAGGTAGTTGCTGGTGCTACGTAACCAGGTCCATGTTAGATATAATATGTACTTACCGCTCGCACAGTGGCCTACTTGCATACACGCACGCACGCACACACGCACACACACACACATACACAGGAGGAGAGAGAGAGGGCCGTGTGATCTTTGGTAAACAAGGCCAGGTAAAACGGGAGGGAAAAACACAACAGGGAACATGCCCTGGTTTTATTTCTGTGGTTCCCGTAATAAACTGGGGTGTCAGTATCAGACCCAACTCAGCTAATAAGATGGCTGCCATTCAAGGCTAACAAAGGAGAAAAAGAGAGAGAGAGAGAGAGAGAGAGAGAGGGAAGGAAGAAAGAGAGAGAGACAGCAAGGGGGCACTGAAAAAACATTGCGTGTTGTGTTGGCAGGCATTCCAGTCAAATCCCTTGGCAGTTCAGAGATGTTGTGAGGCCCCGCCTTTGCCATCTGATATTCAAATGTAGGGGAAACCGGAGCAGAGCTCCTCCCAGACCACCCGCAGAACTGCCAGGGATTAGTCAAATAGCACCAAGTAGGTCAACAAGATGCAGGGGCCACTGCACGTACAGGGGGACAGACAGGCAGCGCAACTCACCCAAAATGCAGAGCTGGTCTAGGCCAGCTGGAGTCACTCCTCACTTCTCACACACACACACACGCGTTCATGCACACTCACACACACACACAATGCATACGCCTACACTCAGTCCCACACTCACATGGTTAGGCAGTGACCTGTTTTTCTCATTTTGACAGTGATCCAGAAACAGCTCTAAAATTCCTCTTGATTTGTGAAAGCAGTAGATATGGGTTAAGCGCTGGCTGTGATGTGTAGAGAAGCACTGGGAGATGTGAACATTCCCTCTGCTGGCAGGAGTTTCACATTATGACAGAACGCTCTGCTTCTCCGAGGCAAAGGAAAACGTCAATGAGTACACTGAATTAACTTTTACAGTATACTTAATATTCAACAAGAAATCAATAGGGTTTATACAGTATATGTTTAGCAACTTAGTCTGTTGATTAGCAGCTTTTCTATTGGTGGTTGTTTATGTTGATTTTTCACTGCTCATGTATGTGCATCAGACAAGAATATAAAATCACATTTTCTTCACAAGCAAGTCTTAATTTCAGGGACAGCAAGAAGATGGTTTCATGGTAGATGGCCTTGTTGTTTTACACAAACTAGAGTGCTTTGTGTTGCCTTTCCTTCCAATGCCAATGCCACAGGGGAAGAGGTGTACAATGAGAAATGAGACATCAGCCCCGAACATCATAATATCCCTCACAGAGCAGCGTGTGGAGTTGTGGAGTGCAGATCCCTTCATAGAGATCAGTAACCCTCAGAAGAAATACAACATGCAAAAACACACATCACACAGAGAATGGAGCCATGAGCCTTTACATACCATGAACTTAGAATGTATCGAGAAATGTCATATTTCTAAGTATAAAGCTGTGGTAAATAACTCCATATCAATGTGTTAAAAATATATTTGAAAACATATTTTATCATTAAAAAAAATCACACATGCTTCTATGTTCCAAAGTTATTTTGATGTACTTGACCTGCCACCATAGCAAGCTTGGATTCCAAGACATTCCAGGAACAACTGATAGGGATTCTTGTGGGGAAAGAATGAGGTTATGGTCACGATGCAAAGTCAAGGCTGGCCTTTGTGTTGCTCCCCACCATCTTAGATAATAAGTCTAGCATAAATAGTATATTTTGCCTTTCAGATATGCAGTCAACTAGAGGAGAAATATCTAATGTCCTCACATCCTCCCCTTTTCCTTATCAGAGAAAGATTAAAGAGGTGACACAAGTGTCAAATAACTGTCCATCAACTAGGATTAACTTGTGCAAATTGGTAAATCCAGCATGTTTGCATGAGTGCTTATATTCCGTTACTTAACACTCACACCATAATGACAGTAGCAGCAGTTGATGGACTTCCCTATTTTTTATTTGCCTTATATACTTTACATAGATCCTCAATTATGTTGGATTCGTTGTTAATTAATCCATTCTACCATAGATGCCAGTCAGGGTATTTATGAAAAAAGATTTCCTTCAAGGAGGGAGAAGTCAAACATTCAGAACTTCTAGAAAATGTTAGATGGTTGTGAATAATCTCTGCTAGTCACAGTGTTATATCATCTGTGTGTATTTACTCTTTGTCCTGTCCTTTGTTTGGTGCACCAATAAAGTCAGTTTAACTTGTTAACGAGTAATCCTCTCCTTGTGGGACCTAGAACCGTAGAAATTGGGTACACCCCTTGAGTACACCCCTTTTAAGGTCAGTATTTGATAGAAGCCAAACAAATTATGTTGGTTGAACTTTTCAAATAATATTAAAAAATATTGAAAACGTTTGAAATTGATACAGTCAATCAGTCTTCAGTCAGTAAGATTGAATTCCTGACAATTTTCAATAGTGTCTCCATAATGTTCTAGTCGATTAAGATTGTAAATTTGATCAAAACAGAACATCAATGTATTCTATTTCCACACTGAGGCTGTTGCCACCTCAAGTTTAAAGGTCAAAGTACAGCTCTATCCATTCTATTTCTATACATGGGATGTCACTACCATTCTTTACTAATTTGAGTCCAAAGGTTACAGTATATTGTGACTTTCAAGAGTCCTACTATCCCAGTTTGCACCTGCCTACCCCTCCCTCCACTCCAAACTGTAGGAGACGTTCTGGCTGAAATTGGGGAGTAGAGGTTAAAGGTCATGGGTTAATGTCTGCTGGCACTCTGGCTCTCCCCTTTGGAGACAATCAGGCATCTGAATCTAAACTCTCCTCTGTTTGCAATACTGGGTTCAGGAGACCAGCCGTGGAGCACCACGGACCTTTTGTGTAAAGGTGGTCACGCTGCTTGCTTAGCGAGTACCACTTTCTCCCGATTCGGCACATACCTGGCTCAAGTCTGGGACCTCTGCTTCACAAACACACATGACCGTCCTCCCTCAAGCCTCTCTACCAGTCGTGGCATTTAAAAGCTAGCTATTGAGCGGCGCAAACGTGGACACTTAAGGCTGAGGAGTACGTTTTACACATCTCCGTGTGCTACATTTGCATTTGGATTGATATAATTTCCATGTCTCTTTATCTCTTCATTGAAATGTTAAGATGGAATGTAATTTCACAAAAGCCTTTTTTGGGGGGGGGGGGGGGGGTTATTTAATTTGTGGAGGATAAAAAAAAATCCAATCTCCTGTGCATCTCATCCAAAGATTCGGATGATAATCTGCCCCAGTAACCGCTCACTGAACCCTTGCTCAAGTGGAAGGTAAATCACAGTTGAATGGCTATTTTCATGTATTTAATGGATGAATATAGGTAGCCTAGCATTTAAGAGCGTTGGACCAGTAGGTGAAAAATCTGTCGATGTTCCTTTGAGCAAGGCACTTAACCCTAATTGCTCCTGTAAATCGCTCTGGATAAGAGCATCTGCAAAATTTCTTAAATGTTATAATGATGAGAAATTCCACATTTAGACATGGAAAACAACCGTGCTAGTTACCTTTATGAAACAATTTGTCATTTTAACACTGATAGTTTGGCTTCTTGTGGGGTTTTCTTGTAATATAATGCTTTCTTTAAGTTTTAATTAGTTGATGAGTAAGCACTTTGTTAGAGAAAGATTAATAACATTCTACACAAGAATACCAATTATCTTTGTGATTTCCACCTTTTATTTTTATTCTATTTTTTACATTAATCTATTATTGTTTTGTATCACATCAGCTTTTCAGGATTCTTGTATTGCTTTTTTTGGTATCACAGTTATTTTGGTAATGTCCCATGTTACAAAATCCAAACCTAACACTTTTGAGTGTTCTGCATGACAGAGCAAGCCAGTGTGTTGGGTGTTAACAAGATTGTAACTAGTGTGTCCTGTAAAACATCAGAGTGCATTTACAAATGGCTCTTAAATGCCTTGTTAACCAGCCCCCTTGAACATCCCATACTTTCTCCTTTTTTCTGTCTTTTGATGTTTGCCACACTCCCACTAACGTCACGGTTATCCTTATGACTGCCCTGACCGACTTCACCCTCACCACTTCCACCGTAGAATGTATCATACAAAGCATCATGTCTATTACCAGAGACTTTGTTTCGTGTGTGTGATCCTTTTCAGTATTACTGTGTTTACGAGCAGACTTCTTAATATGGCCACAAAAACAGCCGCAGGCTGTCCTGCCCCTTGGGTCAAAGTTGGTGGTTCTTTGAACCACATTTCTGTGAAAAGCTTTGGGGCAGAGGTCAGGGGAGTTCTGGTGGGGGAAGGAATGAAAGGGAGGATATTATGTCTCCATTCATGTGGCATTTGAGGTCAAAGTTCAAAGATGAAAGGTCACTTAAGTTCAGACAGAGGTTACGAGATACTGTTTAAATTGCTGAGGCAGTTTGCTGCCCCTAACCTAAAGTCTGCCCTCTCAGTTGTCAGGAAGAAGATTCTAGATGTATTGTGCACATTTAGTTAGACAATTAATTTGCATGCATCTTTATTCACATAAGGATATCAAAGTTAAGGCTGTTTTCATGTGTAGTATCTAGTCAGACAGTGCAAGCCATCAACTGAGTGAATACAAGGTTGATATGAGTGCCAGTTTGGACTGAACTTTAATCTATGAGGCCTACATTAACCTCAGTTACAATGTAAAATGCAAACTAAAGGTAAGACATGTCGTGAACAATGACCTTGTAAAGTGCTATACAATTTACCTCAGTGACAAGTTGAGTGTCAGTTCTGTATATAAAACTGACATTTAATTTAATTGCTGTATAACCATTATGGTGAGGTTACATTTGGTTATGAGGCATAGTATCAATTGGTTACCTAAATGCTGAAGCTTTGTGTGTGTGTGTGTGCGCGCGCACGTGTGTGTGTGTGTGTGTGTGTGTGTGTGTGTGTGTGTGTGTGTGTGTGTGTGTGTGTGTGTGTGTGTGTGTGTGTGTGTGTGTGTGTGTGTGTGTGTGTGTGTGTGTGTGTGTGTGTGCACATCCACATGTGTGCGTGCTTGTGTGTGTGAATGTATGTATGTACAGTATGTACACTACTGGTCAAATTGTTTTGAACACACTCATTCCAGGGTTTTTCTTTATTTGTGCTATTTTCTACATTGTAGAATAATAGTGAAGACATCAAACCTATGAAATAACATATAATGAATCATGTAGTAACCAAAAAATTGTTGAACAAATCAAAACATGTTTTATATTTGAGATTCTTCAAATAGTCACCCTTTGCCTTGATGACAGCATTGCACACTCTTGGCATTCTCTCAACCAGCTTCGTAAGATAGTCATCTGGATTGCATTTCAATTAACAGGTGTGCTTGCTTAAAAGTTAATTTGTGGAATTTCTTTCCTTCTTAATGCATTTGAGCCAATCAGTTGTGTTGTGACAAGTTAGGGGTGGTATACAGAAGATAGCCCTATTTGGTAAAGACCAAATCCATATTATGGCAAGAACAGCTCAAATAAGCATAGAGAAACTTTAAGACATGAAGGTCAGTCAATACGGAAAACGTTAAGAACTTTAAACGTTTCTTCAAGTGCAGTCGCAAAAACCATCAAGCTCTATGATGAAACTGGCTCTCATGAGGACTGCCACAGGAATGGAAGACCCAGAGTTACCTCTGCTGCGAGGATTAGTTTATTAGAGTTAACAGCCTCAGAAATTGCAGACCAAATAATGCTTAAAAGAGTTTAGGTAACAGACAAATCTCAACATCAACTGTTCAGAGGAGACTGTGTGAATCAGGCCTTCATGGTCGAATTGCTGCAAAGAAACCACTACTAAAGGACACCAATAAGAAGAAGAGACTTGCTTAGGCCAAGAAACACGAGCAATGGACATTAGACCGGTGGAAATTTGTCCTTTGGTTTGGAGTCCAAATTGGAGATTTTTGGTTCCAACCGCCATTTATTTCTGAGACGCGGTCTGGGTGAACGGATGATCTCCGCATGTGCATTTCCCACCGTAAAGCATGGAGGAGGAGGTGTTATGGTGTGGGTTGCTTTGCTGGTAACATGGTCAGTGATTCATTTAGAATTCAAGGCACATTTAACAAGCATGACTACCACAGCATTCTGCAGCAATACGCCATCCCATCTGGTTTGGGCTTAGTGGAACTATCATTTGTTTTTAAACAGGACAATGACCCAACACACCTCCAGGCTGTGTAAAGGCTATTTTATCAAGAAGTAGAGTGATGGAGTGCTGCATCAGATGACCTGGCCTCCACAATCCCCCGAGCTCAACCAAATTGAAATGGTTTGGGATGAGTCGGACCGCAGAGTGAAGGAAAAGCAGCCAACAAGTGCCAAGCAAATGTGGGAACTCCTTTAAGACTGTTGGAAAAGCATTCCAGGTGAAGCTGGTTGAGAGAATGCCAAGAGTGTGCAAAGCTGTCGTCAAGGCAAAGGGTGTCTATTTGAAGAATCTTAAATATAAAATGTATTTTGATTTGTTTAACACTTTTTTGGTTACTACATCATTCCCTATGTGTTATTTCATAGTGTTGATGTCTTCACTGTTATTCTACAATGTAGAAAATAGTACAAATAAAGAAAAACCTTTGAATGAGTAGGTGTTCTAAAACTTTGTTTACTGGTAGTGTGTGTGTGTCCTGTTAAAAAAAAAGCCAATAACATGAAATGATAAAGATAGTAAAAAGCAGTGAGGAGGGAGAAAACTGCACTGCCCATCACACCTGCCCACCCTCAACATCCAGACCCCCAGTCTGAAAATAAAAATAAAAATAGTTTCTCTGGAAGAAGGGCTGTGCATAAGAGAAGTAGGTTATGTTGTTGTGTTTTTATTCATGACAGAACACGGAGATGTTCCCCAGGTTCTCTGAGATATTTTGTTCAAGGCTAGATGAGATGGAAGACTGTCTGTGGGCCATCACATTAGATACCACAGAGATTATCACGACATGCCACAGAAAAAGGAACTAAGGCTAAGTAATAGTAGAAATTCACAAAGTACTATAATAAATCGCCTGTGCAAATTCTTTTCATTTTTGATTGGAATATTTCCATTCTATTTCACTTGATGTCATCCTATAATGTGGTTATTTGTAGCTCAGTTGGCAGAGCATGGTGCTCGTAATGTAGGGTAGTGGGTTTGATTCCTGTGACCCCCCCATACGTAAAATGAATGCACCCATGACTGTAAGTCGCTTTGTATAAAAGGGTCTGCTAAATGGCATATACAGTACATTCGGAAAGTATTCAGACACCTTCCCTTTTTCCACATTTTGTTATGTTACAGCGGTCTAAGGCACTGCATCTCAGAGCTAGAGGCGTCACTACAGACACCTTGATTCAAATCCAGGCTGTATCACAACTGGCCGTGATGTAGTGTGGCGCACAATTGGCCCAGCGTCGTCTTGGTTTGGCCGGTGTAGGCCGTCATTGTAAATAAGAATTTGTTCTTAACTGACTTGCCTAGTTAAATGAAGGTTAAAAAAATAATTATAAAATGGATCAAATAATTTTTTACCCTCATCAATCTACACACAATACCCCATAATGACAAAGTGAAAAAACACATTTGTAAAATTCTTTGCTAATTAATAAAAAATTAGAAAACAGAAATACCTTATTTACATAAGCATTCAGACCCTTTGCTTTGAGACTCGAAATTGATCATCCTTGAGACGTTTCTACAACTTGATTGGAGTCGATCTGTGGTGATTGTGTGACATCATTTGGAAAAGGCACACACCTGTCCATATAAGGTCCCAGAGTTAGTGCATGTCAGAGAAAAAAACCAAGCCATGAGGACGAAGGAATTGTGTTCCGAGACAGAAGCCACTCCCCAGTAAAAAGCACATGACAGCCCACTTGGAGTTTGCCAAAAGGCACCTAAAGGACTCTCAGACCATGAGAAACAAGATGTTCTGGTCTGAGGCAACCAAGATTGAACTCTTCGGCCTGAATGCAAAGTATCACGTCTGGAGAAAACCTAGCAACATCCCGAAGGTGAAGCGTGGTGGTGGTGTGGGGATGATTTTCAGCAGCAGGGACTGGGAGACGAGCCAGGATCGAGGGAAAGATGAATGGAAAAAAGTACAAAGAGATCCTTGATGAAAACCTGCTCCAGAGCGCTCAGGACCTCAGACTGGGGCGAAGGTTCACCTTCCAACAGGACAATTACCCTAAGCACACAGCCATGACAACGCAGGAGTGGCTTCAGGAGAAGTCTCTGAATGTCCTTGACTGGCCCAGCCAGAGCCTGGACTTGAACCCGATCGAACATCTCTGGAGAGACTTGAAAATAGCTGTGCAGCTAAACTCCCCATCCAACCTGACAGAGCTTTAGAGAATCTGTAGAGAAGAATGGGAGAAACTCCCCAAATACAGGTGTGCGAAGCTTGTAGGGTCATACCCAAGATGACTCAAGGCTGTAATCGCTGCCATAGGTGCTTCAACAAAGTACTGAGTAAAGGGTCTGAATACTTATGTAAATGTCATATTTCAGTTTTGTATTTTTTATACATTTGCAAAAATTTATAAAAACCTGTTTTTGCTTTGTCATTGTGGAGTATCGAGTGTAAAAACGATTTCATCCATTTTAGAATAAGGCTGTAACGTAACAAACTGGAAAAAGTCAAGGTGTCTGAATACTTTCCGAATGCACTGTATATCCTTTCTGTCCTTCAGGGTTTGTAAGTAAGCCCCGTTTATAGAAAGTTAATTAATTTATATTATTTGAAATTAGCCATGTGTATACTAGGGCTCCTGAGTGGCTCAGCATCTCAGTGTCACTACAGACCCTGGTTCAATTCCAGGCTGTATCACAACCTGCCGTGATTGGGAGTCCCATAGGGTGGGCACAATTGCCCCAGCGTTGTCCAGGTTAGAGTTTGGCCGTCATTGTAATTAATTTGTTAATAACTGACTAGCCTAGTTAAATAAAGGTTCAATTAAAAATTATGAACTAATATAAAAAAAATATTAGAATTATGCAACATTTGAGTTGTATTGTATTTATAAGTAGTTTATAATGAAGTCTAATGATACAGTACATTTGGAGAGGAGCAGGAATAGGTTGATAAAGCCACTGCTCCTTTAAGGGTGGTGTCAGCGGCAGAGAGTAGGAGTGTCGCCTCTGCTGAGTTCTCCGGAGCAAGGGGATTCCGAGAATAAACAATTCGTCAGACTTGACTACAGGTCGCAGAGCCTGATTACTTCGATCCAAATCCGAAGCGTTTTGAAACAAATCTACCATTTGATATTCATTTTTCATCATTAATGCGCGTTAGAGAAATGCGACCTTTTTACTGAGACTATCGGATGGATTTCCTCCTGTCGAATAATGATGCGGCTTTTCGGTTGAGTGGGGTCCACTGCCAGCCAGCGGTGTAGACAAACCCAAGCAGGTAGGCTACGTGCCGAGCTAAATGTACAGAATAGGCTGTGAAATTATTATGAGTCTGTAAAATCCGCACGCGCACAAACGGGGTGTGTGTCATGGATTTAACATGTTTACACGATGTTTTCATGGATTGAATGATGTGTATCTCTCGAGCCCGAGTCTATGGGCGCATACTGGTTATAGCGGTGTGAACGCTGCGTAAAGAATTCGGAATTAATCAGCCAGTGCTGTGGTGGTAGTGTCGTTTCCATTTTGTTAAATGGCATCAACGATACATTACAGCCAGTTTGAGTTGATTTCCTTCTCAACTCCCCCACCCCTCCAAAAAAACGCATCACCGCACGTAGACATTTCATATTTAATATTTGCCATAGCAGGAGCCAATGTTTTTGTCGCCAAAATCTAATACCTCAAACATGAATCATTTAGCTTGCTCGTGCTGGCTACTTTGTTATTCCGTATTTTTGTCACATTGTTGCATTGTCGTTACAGTGTTGTTACAATGTGAAATTGTTGTTACAGTGTTTGTTGTTACGGTGTTACAATTGTTGCACTGTCCTAGCTGTAGTCTAGTTTACGTATAAAAATGATACAAAATGATAGGCCACAGATATCTGTTCAGTTTAACCTGCATTAAAATCAGAAATGCTGCATAGGACTAGTAGCCTACTAAGTAACCAGGTGTATAGCCATTACCTGCTGATACAGATAATGAATAGTATTTCTATGAACATTAGTAAATAGGCCCGGTAGGCTATTGATATTATGACTGTATGACTGTCAGCATTAGCTTGGCTCTTTCGTAATGTACTCCCATTGTATCCAAATTAGTCATAATTTCAGAGTTTTGTGTGGTGGAGTTTAGCATTTTAAATGCATTATAATGATTCATATTTAAACTGGATTCACTCTTGCTGATGATTCTCAAGGAATATTTTGTGCTTCCTTATTCCTTGTCGAAAGTGACACAAATGTTTGGCATTGCATGCCTCAAATGTTCATTCAGCATTGGTACACTGCCTGGAATAATGGACAATAGCAAAATGTACTCACTTTATTTTTAGAGGATTATTCAATGTTCTGTTCATAAACCAGATTGTAAATTAGCCTTGTGGATTTCTACACAGCATGTACTGGTGTCATCGTATTGCTACTGCTTAATTCTTGTATTATTATTGATGGAGTTGTTATCTACATATTATATCGTCTTTATTTTGCTATGGTTTAATTCACAATCTAAGTAGTAGGCTAATGACAATTGACAGGTAGACTGGATTTGAACTATTCCAAGGTTTTGAACAGTGACTGGTTTGGAGTAATCATCACAAGATGTCATCTTGCTTCATTTGACCATTGGATCAGTGGAGAGACAAAAGGTCAGGGGCTGAAGGTTGGCCGGGGGGAGTCACAGGGGAGCGAGAGGGCAGGAACACACTGTTAGTTCAGGTGTGCTTAGCCTTAGCCACCCTGGCTAAACTTCCCTCCAACAACAAGGCTGTTTACTTTTCATGATTTGGAACACATCAGCACATTCATATGTGTACTAAACTTACTTTTACAGCAAACTTGGGTGGATTAGTCAAATATAGGCCTGAGCGTTGTTGAAGTGAACTTGTCTGACTTTTAAAAAGTTTAAATACTCTGTCTGTCTGGGGGTCTGGCTTTTAGCCCTCCTTTTGTGAAGTGTTTAAGCTGCTTAATTATTTGACCTGATCTTGTACAGGATGTTCAAGGGTAGCTGCGTATAGTGCTCTGTACTGTACTGGAGCCATAGATAACGAAAAACTCCACATTTAACATTGCTTTTCTCTTGACTAATCTGTCTACAGTAATGTGGTGCACATGTCAGCCATCTTTCTCCTTTACTGAGCTAGTGTACTGTACTTTACACAACTTGTTTTGTTGTTGCTATGGGTTGTCTAGGGAGCTACTGATGATGATTGATGTGCAGTATCCCGCCACAGAATCAGAAGATATGTAAATGACAAATATGCAAATTCTGTTAGGTCTGCTGAACGGTCACAATACTGGACTCTGGACCCCTGGTCTGACAGATCAAGGGTCTGTCTTCTCAGGACAACACATTCATCTACCTGCCGCCCCCCCCCCCCCCCCCCCCCCAAATGGTTGCTAAAGGGTTGTTACAGTGTTGTTACAGTGTTACAGTTAAAGACAGGCTCGGAACATTTGCTACTATTAAGTATATTTTAATCCTCCTGCTTTGTGCTGGATGTGTCAATGTAGTTCATACATGCATAATCTATGAGCAGAATTACTGTTTTGCCAAAATTGAAAGTGACTGTTTTCTGAAAACTGCTGTGCCATTTTTCATACATTTTCCCCCACATGGGCTATCCCTCTAGCAATTCGAGTTTCAGCCAATGAGCTTCAGCCCCTCACCATTTTCAGTGACAGCTAGCAAGATGCACACACATTAGAGTGAGAGAGAGAGAGAGCAATGACGTGGTGCACATATCTGCACAGATGTGACGTACTATGCAATTTTTGGGGACCACTTTTGGCTCGTGAGCGCTACTTTCAGGACTACTGGCTAAAAAGTATGCAAAGTACTGGAGAATCTCTTTAATGCACTGTCTTTGCTATAGTTTATGTATTAAAATAACACAGAAGGATTATACCCCAATTGGTATATTAAGGGTCAAAGAAATATGCAATTGTAGAGGAAGGTGTTTGTTGGCCTATACTGAGTGTGTGTGCATATGCGTGTGTGCATACATCCATTCCTGTGTGTGTGCTTGTGTTGTGTGCTGAGCCACTGAAACGAGCTAGCTGTGTTTGGATTACACTCAGTCTCATGTGTCAGGACAGTGTAAGGTCATTTGTCAACTATCTGCATACTGTAAACTACTGGATATGACAGGTGTCATAGTGTGTCCATGATAGGTCTGTGTAGGCCTTATGAACGTGTGGTCGGAGTCAAGCATTTACTATCAGGCCTTTAGGTTGTTGTAGATGAAATCATTATGCTGATTGTGTTGCAATGACTAACCTCTTAACTGTACAATACCATAGTATGGTCATTCAGTGGCTACTCATTAGACATGTTGCTTGGGTAAAATACACTCTGATCTCCAACAGTAGGCCTAGATGGTGAATTAGTGGAGTTGAAATACATTGTCATGTCGATCATACTTTCACACCATCACTCCAACTCTCTTAGGCTGTCTTCTCCAATCTGGGAGAGGGCGGTAGGGAGGAAGAGAACCAAAGTCAATGGGACTCATTTTGATGACACGGCAGGAGCAGCTAAATGCGTCTTTATTGCTGTGGCTCCTGAAGGCAGGCAGGCAGGGTGGAATGATGAAATGGAGGGATGAAAGATGGAAGGAGGCTAGAGCAGGCAGGAGGCAGCCCCCCTCCCCCCACCTCACTCCCCTCCCCACCTCACCCCCCCTGCACCCTGGCCTTGGAGCACTGACAAGCCTCTCAATTATCCACACACATTGATTGTTACTGATTGCGATTGCAGTACATTATTTATACTTTGCTGAAATCACTCCCAAAGTGATCCACAGAGAGAGGGAGAGATGCAGGTCAGATAAATGAAGCATGTCACCCACACGAAAACGTTGCACCCCATTTCAGAAACAACAGCTGTGGAACCTAACTGTGCCGATCAATAAAGCAGGGACAACGAGAGAGCAGAACAGTGCTACGTTGTACTATTAAACACATATGCCAAACATAATGTGTGTTGCCATTGTTCTGTCTTTTGCCTTACTACTGCTGAAATGTGGATATAAAGCCCAAACCTACAGTGTGATGTGAGTAGACCTAACTGTCTCCTTGGGTTGGTTAATGTGGTCACAACAGAGGAGTAGGGCAGAGTTGACTTTCTTTCCCTGCTCCTGAAGTAGAGATGGTGGCCTCAGGCTGTGGAGGTACAGCAGAAAGCTTATCCTATGTGTGTGGCTGCTGCAGCACATCCCATTGGGCAGGGAGAAGGTCTCTTCACTCCTTACTTTATCACAAACAGGCCAATTTTACTGGCCAGGTAGAGTGTGGGTGCACTGCAAATTAAACAGGAACAGACACTCATGAATACAATAGAATACACTAGTTGTAACTGTAGTTGTTCTGGAGCAAATTAGGGTTAAGTGCTTTGCTCAAGAGCACATCAACAGATTTTTCAACTTGTCAGCCCAGGTATTCACACCAGTGACCTTTCAGTTACTGGTCCAGCACTCTAACTGCTAGGCTACCTGCTGCAACACAGAAGAACACAGCTAGGAGGTTAAAGGTTAGCACAACAAGTCACAAAGTCCGATTAGGATGTCAGAAACACCAGAGGATTCTTGCGGCCTAAGGGGAGTGTTACTCAACTGTCTTATTTTAACCAGGTTGTGTGCAGGGACTGAGAGCAGAGCAGATTTCAGAGCTGGGGGAGAGAGAAGCTGTCCAGGCTAAGTGAAAATGCCACTCATTGCTGACGAGTCCCTGGCCTTGTGAAGGTTAGTGGCTTGTCTTTGTAAGCTGAGGGATTGATGCATGAGTCTGTCTGGCGAAGAATTCAAAGTCCAAGGCCATCGCAGGCAGGCAGGCACAGTCTCAGCACAGCGCTCCCTCCCAGCCAGCCTATCACAGGGGCCCTGTCCTTCCCAACTTCTTAGCAGCCTGTCCTTTTGGGACCTTGAAGCAGCCCAGGCAAGGACACAGCGTCTGGTGCAGTAAGCCTGTGCAGGGGGAGGCTTTACGTAACGCTGCCTGCCCGGCTTGCCTCTGCTTTAAACATGGGCATATGTGACTTCCTGACACCACGTAAAGTAGCGCAGAGCAGCACACGGCCCCCCGGCCCCCAGCCTAGCCCCCTGGATAAGGAGGGGGCAGAGAGATCCCGGTAACTTTATATCTTTCTCTTTTAAAAGCTTTCGTTTGAAATTACATTTCCCAAGTAATTAACTAAAGAGGAGTTTTCAGAGTTGATGAATGAATGATTGATATATTGCACAGGAAGACAGGAGAGGGAAGGAGGGGGTGGAGGGGTGCATATACTACATGTGCTGTGGGATTGTGTCTGATTTATTTCCCTCAAGAAGGGCTGCGTTCGGGAAAATTGAAATGGTGTAAAACGTTGTCCCTTGAGTAGTTAGCTGTAATACTCCAAGACAAAGAAAGAGCACCGACCAGAGAGTTCATAGTGCACAGTGTGGCGGTCAATATATGTCAACCCACACACACACACACACATACACAGACACAGACACGCACACCTTGTTGTCTGACACTATAGGCAGACTGACATCTGAGTCATAAGACTTTGCAAGTGAGATGAAAGAACAGAGCTAGGGTCAAGTTCAAAGGGAGTAGGATAATGATGACATCACAGTGACTGTGTGTCTGTTTGTGGTAGTAAGAGCTGCTAGCTGGGATTTCCCCAGTCAGTCAGTTGGTGCTTCTTTCAGACACACATCCTTTATCGTTTTAGTGCTGTGAGAACAACCTGATCCCTTTTGTGTACTGTACTCCCCAACACCTCCACACCACCAACCGTAATCGTATAACTTTTGTGAGCTCTTTTAGGCTTTTAGTGATGAGGCGAGCTGTTGCTGGGCAACAGGGGGACCTTGTGCAGGTGGCTGTGCTGTGGGGAGTTTGAGGAGATCTACAGTATAGCCTACTGCACAGACATGCTACTGAGAGATAAATGGACTATGACATAAAACCAGCGAGAATTTCAGCTTCTGGGTAAAAAAATGAATCCTAAATAGTTTATTCACCTACTGACTACATACCAGTAAATGCGTTATTACATTTTGGAGTGATACTTTATACATGACAAATGTAACATGTTGCCCCTTGCTTTTCAGACAAGAGTTCATATGACGTTACAATATCTTGCCTGAACATGCATAGCCTCTCACACATTGATGAATAGTATTTTTCAAGTCAAATAAGATGTTATTGGTCGCATACACATACACTGAGTATACCAAAGATTAGGAACACCTTTCTAATATTGAGTTGCACCCCCTTTTGCACTCAGAACATCCTCAATTCATCAGGACATGGACTCTACAAGGTGTCGAAAGCGTTCCACAGGGATCCAGGCCCATACTGACTACAATGCTTCCCGCATTTGTGTCAAGTTGGCTGGATGTCCTTTGGTGGTGGACCATTCTTGATACACATGGGATACTGTTGAACATGAAAAACCCAGCAGCGTTGCAATTCTTCACACAAACCGGTACGCCTGGCACCTACTACCAGTGGTGTAAAGTACTTAAGTAAAAATACTTTAAAGTACTACTTAAGTTTTATTGGGGGGGTATCTGTACTTTATTTTACTATTTATATTTTTGCCAACTTTTACTTTTGCTTCTCTATATTCCCAAAGAAAATAATGTACTTTTTACTCCATACATTTTCCCTGATACCCAAAAGTACTCGTTACATTTTGATAGGAAAATGGTCCCATTCACACACTTATCAAGAGAACATCCCTGGTCATCTCTACTGCCTCTGATCTGGCGGACTCACTAAACACAAATGCTTTGTTTGTAAATTATGTCTTGAGTGTTAGAGTGTGCCCCTGGCTATCCGTCAATAAAATAAAATAAAATACAATTATGCGTCTGGTTTGCTTAATATAAGGAATTTGAAATGGTTTATACCTTTCCTTTTGATATTTAAGTGCATTTGAGAAATTCCATTTACTATTGATACTTAAGTATATTTAAAACCAAATACTTTTAGACTTTCTGAAGTAGTATTTTACTGGATGACTTTCACTTTTACTTGAGCCATTTTCCATTAAGGTATCTTTACTTTTACTCAAGTATGACAATTAAGTACTTTTTCCACCACTGTCTACTACCATACCCCGTTCAAAGGCACTTAAATATTTTCTCTTGCCTATTCACTCTCTGAATGGCACACTTACACAATCCATGTCCCAATTGTCTCAAGGGTTTAAGTTGTCTCCTCCCCTTCATCTACACTGATTGAAGTGGATTTAATAAGTGACATCAATAAGGGATCATAACTTTCACCTGGTAGGTACATTGATTAGTAGAGTAGTGATACTAATGCAGTCGTTGTGTGCATCCCAATCAAGGACTGCTTTTCTGCCTGCCCTGTGCAGCGTGAGAGAGAGAGGCCATTTGAGAGAGGATGGAAGGTGTCTGCAGGCAAGCGCTATGACCTATTACTTAGTGAGAATGGACTGGTGACCAGAAGATTGCTGGCTCATACTCTGCTGTTCTCCTTTGCCCTTGAGCAAAGGTAATTAACCTGGATTTGGCCAGTAAATATCTAGCAGCCCCCCCTCTTCTGAAAAGTAAAATTTTTCAGAGGAAGGAGATGTAATCATGTGACACACTTCACCCAACATTAACATGACTAAGAAGGGGCGGGGGGTGACTGACTGACTGTAGCATGCAAGCAGAGAATGCGGCTGTGGGGGATGTCCTCCTGTTGGCCAATCAAACCAGTCAAAGGTTGAACATTGTGGAGGTCAACTTGTTAGAGCCAGGCTTCCCCTAGTCTCTACCCCTCGGATGACTCCTGTCATGATCTCAGCTGGAGCAAACAAAATGAAGCCCCACTAGTCCCGCCTGGGCCTTGCATGCTTTATTGTAATGGCAGCCAATGGCAGGTCAGGCAGGTTTAGTCAACATCTCGATCACTGATCCCAGGGTATGTCAGTTTGAAGGTCAGTCTGTGACTAAAGTGATTCATGTCCTTGCAGGATTCATGTTATTGCAGTTGTCTTGAGTCAGTCCTCTCGGCTACAGCAGCTGTCCCACTCTTTAAACTGTACCTGCTCCTGCCATACTTCCGCTTTCTTAGATGCTGACTGCTTTTCAGAGTATTTTTACTCAGTCATTATAGTATTTTTGCCCTTCTGATGTATTTGCCATATGTGCTGCCTAGTGAATGGAGCAACCTGATCTCTGTCTTAACACCACATTAACACATCCCAATGAAACTCTACGATTTCCATGAAGTGTGTAATGATACATTAGGCAGCAATCTCTCACTCACTCAGTATTTCTCCTCTCTTTTGTTCTCTCTCCCTTTTTCTCTCTCTCCACCTCCCTCTCTTTCCCCTCTACCCTTTTCTCTATCTCCACAAATGTAGTTAGCTTGAGGTTATAGGACTTTGGATCAAGGGTTAATTAGATGTTAAGTTCTTTTTATGGAATAAAGTATGCTTTATGAGTTCAACGCATATACAGAGTGGATGGAAAATCTGTATTTTCTAAGGTAATACTTGAGTGATAACAGAATTGGGTAACATAAAGGGGGTATTTTCAGTATGTAACCTAGGTGTTTTTCAGACAGACACACAGTCAGACAGACAGACAGACAGACAGACAGACAGACATTTTAATAGAAGGGTTAACATGTAGGGTTAGTAGCCCATGAGTAACCCTCAGCTTGTATACCTTGTTAGCATGTCAAGACATAGCATTAGCGCTGCACAAACACACAGCAGCTTGTGCAACTGTATTTACATGTCAGAGAATGGCTAGCATTTAAGTAGCTAACGCACATCTCAAGTATGTTTAAATCAGGGACGTGCTCAGGCAAAAAGATTCAGCAAGTGCCAAATAAAGCGGCTTAGACTTTAATGAATGAAATACTTAACCAATAGCTACCCGTGCTATCTGCATTGACCCTTTTTGCACTAACTCGTTTGACTCGTCACATACGCTGCTGTTACTGTTTATTATCTATCCTGTTGCCTAGTCACTTTATCCCTACCTATATGTCCATATCTACCTCAATTACCTGGTACGCCTGCTCATCGACTCGGTACTGGTACAGTGTGTACATAGCCAAGTTAGTGTTACTCATTGTGTTTTTATTCCTTGTGTTATTATCATTTTTTTCTCCTATTATTTCATTTTTTTTCTCTCTCTGCATTGTTGTGAATGGCCCGTAAGTAAGTTAGTATACACCTGTTGTTTAACGAAGCATGTGATAAATGAAATGTAATTTCATTTGATCCGTTACTGATGCTAATATACAGCTTGTGTAACATGGTTCGTCTATACCAGAGCTATTCTATGTCGGTCCTGGTTTTTGTTTCTACCTGGTAGTTAATTGCAATCGCCTGGTGTCCCAGGTCTGAATTAGTCCCTTATTAGAAGGAGAGGACGAAAAACAGAAGTGTTTTGGCTCTCCTGGACCGACAATGAACAGTCCTGGTCTACACGTACACGTACACGCACGCACACACACACACACACACACACACACACACACACACACACACACACACACACACACACACACACACACACACACACACACACACACACACTTGTGTCTTTATGTGGTTTAGCAAAGCCAGGCCTCTCTCTCTCTCTCTCTCTCTCTCTCTCTCTCTCTCTCTCTCTCTCTCTCTCTTTCTCTCTCTCCCTCTCTCTGTGTAAGCCACCTGCCGTTACATTCAGCAGCGTTGACCTTGGTGATTATGAGATCAGGCCTGACCTACACCCCAAAAACAGGTTTAGACTGTTCCACTTACTAACTTTTCCTAGGGAATCTCAACCATCAGAGGCCACATCAACCTATCTGACACACATTCACCCACAAGAGAATAAGGCCATGTTCCTCTGTTCTCACCTGCTGATGTTGCTCATTCACATCAGTTGTGGGTGTCTTGTGTTTTTGTCCAGTGTATTATGCCAGGATAGGCCAAGCGTAGGGGAAAGTGAAGCAGTAGCAGGGTTCATGATGATGACTGTCTCTGAGGCTACATCAGGTCTGTGTAGTAGCAGCAGCAGCACAGTAGGTCACCATTAACACGCAGAGGCTTAGCACTCTGCTGCTGAAAGTTTAGCGCTGTGTCAACCTGCTCTCTCTGCTTTTAAAGTAGAATGTCAGGCAATGGCTAATGCTATTCAGTTCACATGCAACCACATAGCAAATACGCTGCTGCTTCCACCGGTGTTACTCTGGTGCTTGTCCACACTGGGGTGAGACATGGGCTGAACTAGCTAAGGGATTCTAACATATAGCTAGCTTACCCACCACTGGCTAAAATCAATAGGTTTGACGAGTTATCGCTGAGTGCTTTGTGAAAACGAATTATCACGTTAGCAGATAACTGTGTTGTTGTTTCTTGGTACTCTGATTGCCTTGAGAGCAACATGCATGTGTCTCTGGCTGGCATTCATCCTGCCTCACATTATACCAGTCCTGGATTCTCCTAACCATTATCAATTCAAACAGTGTCAGTTTTGTTTTTTAGACGGTTGACGTGCCTTGAACTTTGTTGTTGTTTTTAAATATGTTTTATTGCGTTACAGACGTTAAATAACATGCAATCCCTCATGCACTAGTGCCTGTTGGGCAGTGTCCCAAATGGCACCCTATTCCCTATTTAGTGCACTGCGTTCTTTTCAAAAGCTGTGTGGCTCAGTTGGTAGAGCAGAGTGCTTGCATTGCCAGGGTTGTGGGTTTGATTCCCACAGGGTCTAGTACCAAAAAAATGTATGACAAAATATGTCAAATGTAGATCATCCTCAGGGACAAGAGGAGTTGTTGTCATGTTATCTGCTGCTGTTGTCACTACAGCTAACTGAACACCATGGCTAATGCAGGGGAGAACTCATGCATGACTGAATGCTGGTTAATGAAGAATTGTGTATGGGTGGTGATACCATGAGCTACAGTGTCAGGCAATACCAATGGTATTACATTGAGGGGCTAGAAATGCTACTAATTATTCTTGTCTGATGGCATGTCATAGCTACCTGTATGGGTGTTAGTAAAAAAGCACTGTTTTAAATAAGGCAAAGGATCATATTTAACATTCTGAGTAACAGATGAGCAAATGTACTCTGAGCTGAGTAGGGGTGGGGTGGGGTGGGGTGGGATGTGTGTGTGTGTGTGTGTGTGTGTGTGTGTGTGTGTGTGTGTGCATGTATATGTTCATGCATGCATGTGAATGCAGTAGACTGGCTGGTGTTTGTGCCCTGGGAGCAGTAGGTAGTTGTTTAATGAAGGCGTGGGAGGATTGCTCTTCCTACTGTACATACAGGCCAGGCCAAGCTGATAAGGGTCAACTCTGTTTCAAAGGCCACAGGAGCGAGGTCTCACAAACACTAGCGCTCATGAGGGTAGTCTCTTGTCTCTTTCTTTCTTTGTCTCTCTCTCTACCCCCCCTCTCCTTGTCTCCCTCCCCCACCCCCTTGCGCTCTCTCTCTCTGTCTCCCTTGATCATACTCTGCAGAACTCCTAGCACGGTCTCAGGGAGAAAAAGAAAGAAAGAAAAGTGGGTCAGGGCGACCTATTTTTTCCCACAGTTCACGGAGGCAGAGAGTGGCAGAGTTATCATCAGTTAGACTGTAGAGGAGGGAGGAGAGCCGAGCAGAGCCTGATAGGGAGGCAAGGCCCTGGCTGTCACGAGACACAGGCAGAGGCAGCCACTCAGAACTGGGTCAGCAGCAGAGGCTATGTCTTGTAAACGGCTTGTCATACAGGGTAGAAAAGCTGCAAATGAACCATAGATTATACGCCCCAAGCTGAGCGCTGTGGTCTCTCCTCACCATTCCTCAGCCGTACATCACACAGAGACACACACCACACACACACACATACACTACACACCCTACAGAGAAACACACACACACAGAGGGCCTACAGTAGTGTATGAGTCTGTGAAGAACTGCCACCTCATATAAGCTCCTCTGTTCCCCCCTTCATCTCTAGTAATAGCGTTTCATTACTGCAGTCAAAACTGACAAGCTCAAAGCCAAGCCAGTCAAGCCACACACAATCAGAAGAAATGAAGCTCTTTGCATTCTCTTCTTCTGACCTCAGCTTGTTATTTGTCTAAAAATAACCCAGATTTCTCCCAGATCTCTTCCCTCCCTCATCACATTCAGGTAAGGGTATTTACAGTGCAGTTGTCCGTGTTCAGTGGTAGGCCTAGCTAGCTCCTGGTGGATGGGTGATGGGACAATACTAATGCTCACTCCCCCTGAAACGATAACCATGCATATCGTTTGTATTTTCAAACAACTGTCATCTGATTCTGTATTCCCCTGTTATGTAATAAGATGTGTTCCTGATAAGTCAAGCACTACACTCTTAGAAATAAAGGTGCTATCTAGAAGGGTTATTCAGCTGCCCCCTTAGGAGAACCCTTTGAAGAACCCTTTTTGGTTCCAGGTAGAACCTTTTTGGGTTCCATGTTGAACCCCTTTATGTTCCTGTAACGTGCGTCGTATAGAGGGGACCAAGGCGCGGCGTGTTGAGTGCTCATGATTATACTTGAATGAAAACTAAACACTTTTACAGAGAAACAAAACGACAGCAAACAGTTCCGTCAGGCAAAAGACAACAAAACGGAAAACAACTACCCACAAACACAATAGAAAAAACCCCAAAAAGAAACCCCAAAACAAAAAGGGAGGGTAGGGAGGGTGACAATTGTCTATGGCGGTTCTAGTGCAGTACCCAGAACCTTACCATCCAGCAGATCCTCCAGCAGCGGAGGTGGCTCTGGTTCGGGGCGTAACCCCCGCTCCGCCCGCAGATCCCTCTGCTTCTGTAACACCGGACCGTGGATCGACGTCGGAGGAACCGGACCGTGGATCGTTGTCGGAGGAACCGGACTGTAGATCGCCACCGGAGGTTCTGGGCTGCATGCCGCCGCCGGAGGTTCTGGGCTGCAGGCTGCCGCCGGAGGTTCTGGGCTGCAGGCCGCCGCCGGAGGTTCTGGGCCGCAGGCCGTCGCCGAAGACTCCTGGATGCAGGCCGTCGCCGAAGACTCCGGACTGGGGAGCGTTGCCGGAGACCCCGGACTGGGGAGCGTCGCCGGAGGCTCCGGACTGGGGAGCATCACCGGAGGCTCCGGACTGAGGTTCCGGACTGAGGAGCATCGCCGGAGGCTCCGGACTGGGAAGCGTCATTATAGGTTCCGGACTAGGGACCATTGCTGCAGGCTCCATGCCATGGATCATCTCTACAGGTTCCGCGCCATGGATCATCACTGGAGGCTTTGTACCATGGACCATCTCTACAGGCTCCGGGCCGTGGATCATTCCTACAGGCTTCTTGCCATGGATTATCCCTACAGGCTCCGGACCATGGATAATCCCTACAGGCTTCTTGCCATGGATTACCTCTACAGGCTCCGGGCCATGGATTACCTCTGGAGGCTTCGTACCATGGAACATCCGTACAGGCTCCGGGCCATGGATCATCACTACAGGCTTCATGCCATGGATCATCTCTACAGGCTTCGGACCATAGATTATCACTGGAGGCTTTTCTCGTGGAGCTGGAACAGGTCTCACCGGACTGGAGAGACGCACTGAGGACCGGGTGCGCAGAGCGGGCACCGGCCGTACTGGGCTATGGAGGCGCACTGGAGGGAGAGTGCGAGGAGCAGGCACAGGACGTACTGGGCTATGGAGGCGCACTGGAGGGAGAGTGCGAGGAGCAGGCATAGGACGTACTGGGCTATGGAGGCGCACTGGAGGGAAAGTGCGAGGAGCAGGCACAGGACGTACTGGGCTATGGAGGCGCACTGGAGGGAGAGTGCGAGGAGCAGGCACAGGCTCACCACAATAAGCACGGGGAGTTGGCTCAGGTCTCACCCCTGGCCCAGCCAAACTACCCGTGTGCAGCCCCACCCAAAAAATTGGGGGCTGCCTCTCGTTCTTCCCCGGTAGGCTACGATACCTGTCTATTATGTGGCCCCAAGTCCATTTTCTCCTTTCGGTCCACTCCTTCATCGACCAGGTATCCATCTCTGCCCGGGCACGCCGCTTGATCCAATCGTGGTGGGTAGTTCTGTAACGTGCGTCGTATAGAGGGGACCAAGGCGCGGCGTGTTGAGTGCTCATGATTATACTTTAATGAAAACTAAACACTTTTACAGAGAAACAAAACGACAGCAAACAGTTCCGTCAGGCAACAGACAACAAAACGGAAAACAACTACCCACAAACACAATAGAAAAAAAAACTACTTATTTATGATCTCCAATTAGAGGCAACGAGGACCAGCTGCCTCCAATTGGAGATCAACCCAAAAAACAACAACATAGAAATAGAAAAACTAGAACTTAAACATCGAACTAGAAAACATAGAAAACCACCCAAAACACCCCCTGTCACGCCCTGACCTACAGGACGTGACAGTTCCGTGTAGAACCCATTCCACATAGGGTTCTACATGGAACCCAAAAGAGTTCTCCCTGGAACCAAAAAGGTTCTACCTGGAACCAAAAATATCCTATGGGGACAGCCAAAGAACCCTTTTGGAACCCTTTTTTTCTAAGAGCGTAGCATGTGTATGTATGTATACAGTCAGTCAGTGTGTAAGCTAAGCCTTCATCTGATGTCATCATCTTACATCCAAGGCAATCTTCATTCTACATCGAGGGGCTAAATTAAGAAGGCCATTGATGTTATGGGAGATTAACTACTGAGCAACACCAGCCCATGCTGATTCCTCTCACATCCTCATTAGTGTTGGAAGATATTATGATAGTATCGTCTATCGGCAATGATTGACAGCCATCGACAATGATTGACAGCCATTGTCGATTGTGACGAGGTTGTGATGTGACAGATGATGGTTTAGCCTATTTGAACTTGACTGGCCCTGTACTCGGATACAAGTGACATTCTGAGTAATTTGCCTATTCCTATTTGCTATAGCCTATTTTAATAAATATGTTAAATACAGAATACAAGAGGGGAATGTAGGCCAGAGAGAGAGAGAGAATTCCACCAAAGCAGCACAATGTTGGATGCATTGGCCTTATACCCTAAACCTATTCATTTTTTTATATAGGCTATATAACGGACACTCCTTAACTATCGTGTGTCTAGCAGTTTAAAAAAAATGTATATTCCCTTCTATCTCCATTCGATAGGCAATGAATAGTACTTTGAGCTAGGCTACGCTTTCATCATTTCATGCATGTATGGCTTTCTCCCGATCAAACAATGAATGAATCCAACGGAGTTCCATCTAAAAAAGTTATTTGAATAGCCTAAAAATGTAAGGTAGCCAGAGGACTATTAATGAGAGAGGACATACAATATCAATAGCCTATAGAAAAATCGAATGACAAGTTTAAATTAGTTTCAGCTTATTAAGAAAGAAATGATGTGTGGGGCGGAAGAATCTCTCCATGCGAGGTTGAAAACCAAATGGCCCATCCAATCATAAAAGCTTTAAGACAAGTAAAAGTTATGAACAGTAGCCTATTTCCTAAATATTCGAATAGCCTAAGAATGTCCGTCCTAAAGTTGCCACTTTCAAAAAGAACAAGAAGGAAAGTCAGAGTCTATACTCAATTACAGCTTTATGAGACATTGAACAAACAATAATATGAGCGGAGGATTAGGCAAATAAACTATTATTATCCAGTTCAGAAGAAGGTAGATTTTGCTTCTATCCAGCCCATGCTTTATAACATAACTCAGCAAGATAGCCTGTACCTTATTAGTTGACTGTCACTTTGCTTGGTGATGTGCTCGCCAAACAGACACAGACAGACACACTCTAACCTGTTTCATGCTAAAGCTCCACCAGAAAGGAATTTTTGAAAATATTTGCCTGCACTTAGCCTCTGTCCAGGCTTTCAACAACATTGTGTTTCGTCATGATTCGTCCAGTTGAATCATGCTATTTTGTGCTATAGCCCAACAGTGGTTTTTAGCTGAGTTTTATTTAAAACATTTCACAGGGAAAAAAAGGTTGGCGAATAGGGGGCGTGACCATCAATATCACAATGTTTTATAAGTACATAATCATGATAGGACAAAGGTTGACATCACCCAAACCTAATACCCATTTAAACCCTGTGAAATACACCACAGTCACTATAAGTTATTGGTATTGACTTCAAAACAAATTTATTAATTTACTTGGCATTGTTTATGTCTCCAAAAAGACAAAGCAGGATAAGCAGCGGTTGACTTGACAAAATATTTTCTTAGAAAATAATTGCCTGACTTTGCTGAGCTGGGACCTTGGAATTGAAATCAGGGCTTATCCTTGGATTGGGTTTGTTTATGGACCAATTCAATGTTCAGACAGTCCGGTAGCTCTCATTCATATTTCACTATGTGGAACAGAACTCCTTGTAATGAATCTCCTAGGCATTATAGAAGAGAGGTTCCACACCCCAGTCTGATTTTAGGCTTCTTGTCCTCCACAGTTTGAGAATACTGTTGTCATATTGAAATTTGTGATTATTATCACATTAATAAACACAGTAGAGCTCATTTCTCCACTGTGTGTAACTGTTGATAACCATCATAGGATAGCTAGTGGTAATTAGATGTTTCACTAACAGCGACCTCATTAAGCAGTGGCACTAACAACACAACATAGAGTCATGTCCTGAGGTGGGGAGCTATACATGGAGTGTGTAGTGTAGGATTAGCTCTTAACTCTCTCTCTCTCACATATACACACACACACACACTGCTCTGTGAAGTAGTCTAGCCTCCCTTTGCTTGTTATTCCTAGCCTCTGAACTTGTCTCGGTAAGAGAGCACCTTCCACTAATTGAGGAGTCTGTTTGTTGCTCATGTCACCAAACAAGAGTCCCTGAGGACACTCATATGTCATTGTGTGTCTGTCTACATGTGTTGTGTGTGTGTGTCATGTGCGTGGCATTTGTGTGTTTCTCTATATTTATGTGAAGGTGAAACATACTGAGCAGTAAACCAGTTAGATCCAGAGCTAGGCCTGGCCTGGTCTCTCCAGCCAGTACCAGAGCAGTGTTTAGTGAGGGGGCTACAGCCGCCATGGTGCCTCTAGCAAATGGTTTCCAGCAGGCCTTCCTGCGTATGACATGTGATAACATTACAGTCATGAAAGGTCAGGCATGAAGGGAGCTGCAAGGGAGAGGGCTGGGCCGGTGGTGCGGAGGGGGGCTAGGCCTGTCTCTCCCTGCTGCTCCCCTCAACACAGACCTAGCACACACACACTGATACACGCACACACACACAACACTGAGATTCCTGGAAGTTGTATTAGCTTTAAAGGCGAAAAGTCCACCCTGCATTTCCTTCTAGTTCACATATTGAAACAGCATCTCTTGGTGCAGTGTAAATATTAGCTCTATTCCATGAAGCTGGCTGACCTGCACTGTGCATCATGTTGAAAGGGAGCAGTGCTCTGCCTCTGTGTGCTTTACAGTGGCTTAGGTTAAGTTTCCAGCCCAGGTGAAAGTAGCAGTAATGACTGGCTAGTATGACAGTACAGAATGAGAGGAGGACTTTGTTCAGTGAACCTTGGTGTAGGGATGTTTGAATATCCAAACGGACGTTAGTATTCAAATACTTTTTATTTTTTATTTAACCTTTATTTAACTAGGCAAGTCAGTTAAGAACAAATTCTTATTTACAATGGCAGCCTACTGGGGAACAGTGGGTTAACTGCCTTGTTCAGGGGCAGAACAACAGATTTTTGCCTTGTCAGCTCGGGGATTCAATCTAGCAACCTTTCGGTTACTGGCCCAACGCTCTAACCACTAGGCCACCTGCCGCCCCAATACTAGTGTGAGTATTCATTTTTGCGGCCCAAAAAATGTATAGGCTAATTTTAACACTGAAAATACTTTTTGTAAATTATAATAAAATATTCATGTGACGTTATTACATACAAGGATATACCATGATCAATTTAATAAATAAACATTTCCAATGTAGTTTTTATGACTTGTGCCCCCCATAAAAAAGACTGGTAGCTGTCTGGTAGTCTTCATGTGTGAAGCTTGTTGTTTATGTTGGCCAATCAAAGCGGCTCAATTTGTAGCAGGTGTAGTGAGAGTTCACTAACGCAATGCAAAATGGAATAACATTACAGAATTAAAAGTTAGCTGAAGGAGTAGGCTACAATGAGCAACCAACAGGTAGGCAGTTGGCACAAAATATGGCCTCAATTAGCCTAGCTAGCAAGCTTCTCTTGGCTACTCCAGTCAAGATAGGCACTGTTATATGGTATGATAAATAACATAGTGGCTGCTACAAGTTAGGTAGTCTTGGCTGTCTGCCTCCCTCTGCTCGCTCCCATCTCACTGGCATCTCCCCAGCTGCACTAATAGAGCGCAAGCCTCAGCCTCACCCTCACACAGCAGTGCTCAATATTCGGATACCCGCCAAAAATGTATGATACTATTCTAATAGTGAAATTATTTAAAATCCCCATCCCTACCATGGTGTTGTTTACCCATGTAAATGTCACATTTCTTCACCATGACCTAGCATTCCTGCCAGTCACCATGGTTAGCCTGTTCATATCGACTGCCAACTGTTTAGAGGCTTCTCCCCTTTCTAAGTTAGTTAGAGAGGCAACCTCTTCAGCTGATGATTCAACACAAAGCTGTCAGATATCTAAAAGAGAGAGCAATGGGATGTTTGTTTGGAGAACCAGTACAGAGTCCTTGTGCCAACAGCCCGGAAGTGAAGGGGGGAAAACAGTCTGGGATTTCCTAGTATGTACCCAGCTAACAACAAATGTTCCCACAACTTTAGAGAACGTTCCCTTAAGAGTGTCATTAGGTCAAGGTTTTCATAGGAATGTTCCTATGATGTGCAAGTAATGTTTCCAAGTGACTATTCCCTTAATGTAAAATAGAACTTACCCAGAACCTGGTTGCCATGTTCTCGGATCATAAGATATTCATTCATGTGGGGGCAGCAGGTAGCCTAGTGGTTAGAGCGTTGGACTAGTAACCGAAAGGTTGCAAGATCAAATCCCTGAGCTGACAAGGTAAAAATCTGTTGTTCTGCCCCTGAACAAGGCAGTTAACCCACTAGGCTGTCATTGAAAATAAGAATTTGTTCTTAACTGACTTGCCTAGTAAAATAAATGTGTCCTGTTTTCTCTGGGTTTGGAGAATATTCCATCAATGTCCCAACAAACATGGTTGCCATGTTCTCAGAACATAAGATATGAATGGTTTAAACATGTTTCATTGGAATGTTGCAAGAACATTTGTGTCCAAAGAAAAATTCATGACAAGATGTCTTGTTACTCTTGCCGAGCCAACCCTGATTGGTGAACCACTGAGACATTTGGGGCATAGCTCTTAGTCTATTGGCAAGGGATAATCACACACAGTGCTTTTAACATACACATCTCCAACTTACATATTTGACACACATGATTGCATGTTCATTTATACAGTAATTATTATTCAACATGTCCTCACAAGGGATGTGAACTCACAACCTCCTGGTTCATGTTACTCCAATTTTCCTGCTACGTCACCATGTCCATGTCAGGTCTAAGCTAATCTGACTATTCTCTAATCATTGATTTTATTTACTTATTTAAGCAATTGAAGGGCTTCCTGTATAGTTGTCTAATGTTGGTGGGGCATATTAAGCTGTTTTCATGATACTCCTGAATGACTATTATCAATAAAATATTTTCTTGAGTGTATTTTTAACAGAGCTGAGATTTATTTCATAGTGCATTCACACTTTTGCTTAGACCTATCAAGTTGTTTCAGATCTACACAAGTGCCAAGGTAGGAGGGGTTAGGGTTTCTTCTGGACAGGGCCTAACTATACTAACCCAATAAGCACATGCCCTAGAGATATCCCTTATTGGGACAGCAGATAGGGCATTTGATGTTGGTGGCCTGGGTTTGAGACCTGCTAGGGGAGTCATCCTATTCTCACATTCTATTGCACATTATACCGAAACTTAGGTACACTATATATACAAAAGTACGTGGACACTCCTTCAAATTAGTGGATTCGGCTATTTCAGCCACACCCATTGCTGACAGGTGTATAAAATCGAGCACACAGCATTGCAATCTCCATACACAAACATTCCAATAGAAAAAAGAAAAAGCATTAGCTCTGAAATTGAACTTTAATTAAATGAGTTGACTCTTCACATGGGATGATTTCACTGAACAACAAAAGGGAATATTGAATGATCCCCAATGATCCATCGCATCTCCCAAAAACGTTTTCAAAATACATCTGTAAAATGATAGTCTAGAAACTAAAGCTTTGGTTATCTTCCTCTCAGGCTTCCATGTCTTCTCCCTGGACCTCCTCAAAGTCCACCTCTTGAACATCAGACTCTGAGGCCTCATCTTCAGTCACTTTCCAACCTTGTTGAGGATGGCTCCTTGTCAGGCTCAAAAAGCCTCAAATTTGCCCGGATGGCCACCAATTTTTCAACCCTTGTATTGGTCAGCCTGTTGCGTGCTTTGGTGTGTGTTCCCAAACAAGGACCAGTTGCGCTCTGAGGTAGCTGATGTTGGTGGGATTTGGACGATGATGGAGGCAACAGGGGAAAGAGCCTCAACAAAGTCCCTTCCACCAGGTAGCTGATGAGATATGTTCGCACGACTGCCATCTTGCATCTACATCCCAAAGCGTATTTCGCCAGACTGCCAACGACCTTGCCCTCATTCAGGCCAAGGTGGCGAGACACGGTATTGATGACACCATAGGCCTTGTTGATCTCTGCACCAGACAAGATGCTCTTGCCAGCATACCTGGGGTCCAACATGTACGCTGCGGCGTGTCTGGTCTTCAGGCAGAAGTCTTCACGCTTTTTGATGTATTTCAGAACTGCAGTTTCCTCTGCTTGGAGCAACACTGAAGTGGGCAGGGCAGTATGGATTTCTTCTCTTACATCTGCAAGCAGAGTCTGAACAGGATGGCATTGTCTCCCTCAATCCGTGCAATGGCTACTGCTATAGGTTTCAGGAGTTTCAGGCTGCTTACCACTCTCTCTCAAAATGTATTATGCAGGAGGATCCTCTTGATGGGGCTGTTCGGCAGAATGTGATATATCCATTTCTTGGAGAGACTCCTTCCCCCCCTGGGCAGCATCAATGTGGTGCTCTTATTCTTCTCACTTTGCTTGGTGAGGTAGATTGCTGCTATTACTTAATGACCCTTCACATACCTAACCATTTCCTTGGCTCTCTTGTAGAGTGCATCCATTGTTTTCAGTGCCATGATGTCCTTGAGGAGCAGATTCAATGCATGAGCAGCACAGCCTATGGGTGGGACCAAGCAGGCTTCATGTTCGCAGCATTGTCTATCACCAGTGCAAATACCTTCTGTGGTCCAAGATCATTGATGACTGCCTTCAGCTCATCTACAATGTAGAGACCGGTGTGTCTGTTGTCCCTTGTGTCTGTGCTCTTGTAGAATACTGGTTGAGGGGTGGATATGATGTAGTTAATTATTCCTTGCCCACGAACATTCGACCACCCATCAGAGATGATTACAATACAGTCTGCTTTCTCTATGATTTGCTTGACCTTCACTTGAATTCTGTTGAACTCTGCATCCAGAAAATGAGTAGATAAAGCATGTCTGGTTGGAGGGTTGTATGCTGGGCGAAGAACATTCAGAAATCTCTTCCGATACACATTGCCTGTGAGCATCAGAGGTTAACCAATTGCATACACAGCTCAATCAAGAGATTCATCAACATTTCTCTGACTACGTTCCTCCATTGAGTAAAAAAAACTTCTGACTCCAGGAGGACCATGAGCTGTTGCTATCGATAAGGTGTCTGATTCATCATTTTCACCTCAAATAGAAGTAGAGGGACTTTTGTCAGAGGTTTCTTGTTGTGAGCCCTGAGGGAACTTTATGCACTTGGCCAGATGATTCTGCATCTTTGTTACATTCTTCACATATGATTTGGCACAGTATTTGCAAATGTATACAGCTTTTCCTTCTACGTGCCTGTGGCATTTTCCTGTAAAGATTAGAAGACAAAAATTTGTAAAACAAATACAATTCCATGTACAAATAAATAGTTAAGCAGTTAGATTTAACAACTCCTTTGTAATAAATGTTTTATAATGAAACATGTATGGAAACAGATGAATTAACACTCCTCAGTTAGCAGGCTCAAGCAAGCTAAAACCCACATGGTAGCAATAACTACTATCAGAAATTGTTAACAAGTTAGAAATTATTTAAACACACTTTGCTGTAGGCTACTATTTACTAGGTAACAAAAAATTATGTATGTCATATAAATTATATTCACCTCACCTACTATTGTAATAAAAACTTACCAGAAAGCATGTAGTCATTGGCTCAGACACATATAGTTGTGTGGGCTCAATAGCATCTCATTAGTGTACAAGATCTTGAGAATCAGCTGTACATGTGACGGAAGAGTGCACTGTGCATGCAGAGGGTTGCAATTCCATTGAATTGTGGATAGTTTAACCAAAAAATGCCACAAGACCTAGAATTGCCTTATGTGTATCCCACAAAAAAGGTTCACTGTTATAAGCTAACTTTTTTGATGAATTTAAGTAAAATTCCCCAAATTCCTGGGCTTAACTTCCCATGGAAAATTGCAGGAAAAATTCCTAGTGTTCCTAATGTTTTGTACACTCAGTGTACAGTATGTCTAAGGGTGTCCAATAAGTTGAAAAGCCTGTATGTTAAAAGTACTGTGTGTGTGTGTGAGTATCCCTAACTTTGGCAACAGACAAAAAGAGCTGGGAATCAGTGGATCAGTGGTTCACCAATCAGGGCGTTGATGGGCTTGGCAACAGTAACAGGGCATGATGTGTAATGTAACACATTTTTGGGGGGGAACGTTTCCTTGGCACAGTCAGCTGACGCCCTGACAACTGATACACAGAAATGTTCTTGCAAAATCCCCATGAAACGTGTCAAGAACATTAATATCTTATATTCTTAGAACATGGCAACCATGTTCTGTGTATGTTTAGTGAGGTGATGTTGGAATATCAAATCAAAATCAAATTAAATGAATATGTCACATGCTTCGTAAACAACAGGTGTAGACTAACAGTGAAATGCTTACTTCCCAACAATGCAGGAAAAAAGAGAAATGATAGAAAAATAGAAAAATAATAACACAAGGAATAAATACACAATGGTTAATGATAACTTTGCTATAGAAATGGGGTACCAGTACCGAGTCGATGTGCAGGGGTACGATGTGATTGAGGTAGATATGTACATATAGGTAGGGATAAAGTGACTAGGCAACAGGATAGATAATAAACAGTAACAGCAGCATATGTGATGAGTCAAAATAGTTAGTGCAAAAAGTGTCAACGCAAATAGTTAAAGTGGAACTGACAGCGGTTTAATTACTTTGTAAGATATGAAACAAACAGACAATCATAATATCAAAATTCCCATTTTATTCAACAAACCCAACGTCATAAGATGTTTTAAAAATAGGTTCTATTTGACTGAAAATGTAATGACGTACAGCAAAGCATTGTTGGCAGAATAGATGGATGGAGTTCAATCCATGATTAATATTAAATCACCAATAGTCCAAAAAATATTGCCATCAGGTTGTAAATCACAGCTGACCTGGAACATTGTTTACTGCCTCCACCCATTCGGGATGCATTCAGATGTATTTTGTGGCTTTTGGCGGATGCTTGCGAATGATCTAAATTCGCGCTGTTGCTACTTTCTGTAAACACACTCCAGTTCAAAGTGAATGATGGCAGTCCCGTGTGGAAAATGGCTTATTTGCATAAAGGCAAATTGCTCTGATTGGCTATGGTGCAGCGTTTAGCGTAGACTCCGGTCCTGGATGAGACAGATGTTTTTATTAGGTTTTATTTACTGCAGTGTCTATTAATTGTCCAAACGCATGGCCGATTTCCCACTCTATATTGATATAGAGTTGTCACAAATGTCTGACTATACATCATTCCCAAACATTCTATGAATTCATGAAAAATTACCATATCTAAGGCCTTCCTTCAGAAAATGTAAAAAAAGGTGTCCTATTCTTTCTGGGGGTGTATATGAACATATTTTAATAAGATTTCATGTGGCTAAAACGCTGTCAGTTCCACTTTAAATCGTTAACCAATAGCTACCCTGGCTAACTATTTAGCAGTCTTATGGCTTGGGGGTAGAAGTTGCTCAGGGTTCCTGTTGGTTCCAGATTTGTTGCATCAGTACCACTTTAAAAAATATATATTTCACCTTTATTTAACCAGGTAGGCTAGTTGAGAATAAGTTCTCATTTACAACTGCGACCTGGCCAAGATAAAGCAAAGCAGTGCGACACAAACAACAACACAGAGTTACACATGGAATAAACAAATACAGTCAATAATACAATAGTAAAAGTCTATATACAGTGTGTGCAAATGAGGTAGGATAAGGGAGGTAAGGCAATAAATAGGCCATAGTGGAAAAATAGTTACAATATAGCAATTAAACACTGGAGTGATAGATGGGCAGACGATGAGTGTGCAAGTAGAGATACTGGAGTGCAAAGGCGCAAAATAAATAACAGTATGGGGATGAGGTAGTTGGATGAGCTACGTACAGGTACAGTGATCTGTGAGCTGCTCTGACAGCTGGTGCTTAAAGCTAGTGAGGGAGATATGAGTCTCCAGCTTCAGTGATTTTTGCAGTTCGTTCCAGTCATTGGCAGCAGAGAACTGGAAGGAAAGGCGGCCAAATGAGGAATTGGCTTTGGAGGTGACCAGTGAAATATACCTGCTTGAGCACGTGCTACGGGTGAGCTGAGATAAGGCGGGGCTTTACCTAGCAAAGACTTATAGATGACCTGGAGCCAGTGGGTTTGGCGACGTATATGAAGCGAGGGCCAGCCAACAAGAGCATACAGGTCGCAGTGGTGGGTAGTATATGGGGCTTTGGTGACAAAAGGATGGCACTGTGATAGACTGCATCCAATTCGCTGAGTAAAGTGTTGGAGAGTATTTTGTAAATGACATTGCCGAAGTCAAGGATCGGTAGGATAGTCAGTTTTACAAGGGTATGTTTGGCAGCATGAGTGAAGGATGCTTTGTTGCGAAATAGGAAGCCGATTCTAGATTTAATTTTGGATTGTAGATGCTTAATGTGAGTCTGGAAGGAGAGTTTACAGTCTAACCAGACACCTAGGTATTTGTAGTTGTCCACATATTCTAAGTCAGAACCGTCCAGAGTAGTGATGCTGGACAGGCGGGCAGGTGTGGGCAGCAATCGGTTGAAAAGCATGCATTTAGTTTTACTTGCATTTAAGAGCAGTTGGAGGCAACGGAAGGAGAGTTAAATGGCATTGAAGCTCGTCTCGTCTGGAGGTTGGTTAACACAGTGTCCAAAGAAGGGCCAGAAGTATACAGAATGGTGTCGTCTGCGTGGAGCTGGATCAGAGAATCACCAGCAGCAAGAGCGACATCCTTGATGTACACAGAGAAAAGAGTCGGCCCGAGGTTTGAACCCTGTGGCACCCCCATAGAGACTGCCAGAGTTCCAGACAACAGGCCCTCCGATTTGACACACTGAACTCTGTCTGAGAAGTAGTTGGTGAACCAGGCGAGGCAGTCATTTGAGAAACCAAGGCTGTTGAGTCTGCCAATAAGAATGTGGTGATTGACAGAGTCGAAAGCCTTGGCCAGGTCGATGAATACAGCTGCACAGTATTGTCTCTTATCGATGGCGGTTATGATATCGTTTAGGACCTTGAGCGTGGCTGAGGTGCACCCATGGCCAGCTTGGAAACCAGATTGCATAGCGGAGAAGGTACGGTGGGATTTGAAATGGTCAGTGAGCTGTTTGTTAGCCTCTATGGGCTAGGTGGGACGCTAGCGTGCCACCCGTGGTGCACTCCATCAACAGCAGGTGCATTTCAAGAGCGGCAAATTTGAATCCAAATAAATGTCAAAATTCAAATTTTTCAAACATACAACTATTTTACACCCTTTGAAAGATAAACATCTCCTTAATCTAACCACGTTTTACGATTTCAAAAAGGTTTTACGGCGAAAGCATAAATTTAGAGTATGTTAGGACAGTACATTTACAAGAGTTGTGTGTAATGTTTTGTCAAGTCAAAGACAGGGTCACCAAAACCATAAAACCAGCTAAAATGATGCACTAACCTTTTACAATCTCCATCAGATGACACTCCTAGGACATTATGTTAGACAATGCATGCATTTTTAGTTCTATCAAGTTCATATTTATATCCAAAAACAGCGTTTTACTATGGCATTGATGTTGAGGAAATCGTTTCCCTCCAATAACCGGCAGTCAAGTCAGCGTCACAAATTAAATAATTAAAATTAGAAAACATTGGTAAAATATTATATTGTCATTTAAAGAATTATAGATTTACATCTCTTGAACGCAATCAACTTGCCAGATTTAAAAATAACCTTACTGGGAAATCACACTTTGCAATAATCTGAGCACTGCGCCCAGAAAAATACGCGTTGCGATACAGACTAGACGTCATGTTGGGGAGATCTAAAATCGAAAATACTATGTAAATAATCCATTACCTTTGATTCTCTTCATCAGATGTCACTTCCAGGTATCACAGGTCCATAACGAATGTAGTTTTGTTCAAAAAAGCTCATCATTTATGTCCAAAAATCTCCGTCTTGTTAGCACATGATCTAAGCCAGCCGGACTTCTCGTCATGAACGAGGGGAAAAAATATATTTCCGTTCGTTCAAACATGTCAAACGTTGTATAGCATAAATCATTAGGGCCTTTTTTAACCAGAACATGAATAATATTCAAGGTGGACGAATGCATACTCTTTTATAACGTATTGGAACGAGGGTACCCAACATGAACTCGCGCGCCAGGTGTCTAATGGGACATCATCGTTCCATGGCTCTTGTTCGGTCAGATCTCCCTCCAGAAGACTCAAAACACTTTGTAAAGGCTGGTGACATCTAGTGGAAGCAATAGGAAGTGCCAAAATATTCCTCAGCCCCTGTGTTTTTCAATGGGATAGGTTTAAAGTCAATACAACACATCAGGTATCCACTTCCTGTCCGAAAATGTCTCAGGGTTTTGCCTGCCAAATGAGTTCTGTTATACTCACAGACACCATTCAAACAGTTTTAGAAACTTTAGAGTGTTTTCTATCCATATATAATAAGTATATGCATATTCTAGTTACTGGGTAGGATTAGTAACCAGATTAAATCGGGTACATTTTTTTTATCCAGACGTGCAAATGCTGCCCCCTAGACCCAACAGGTTAAGCATGTCCCAGTTTAGGTCACCTAACAGCACAGGCTCTGAAGATAGATGGGGGGCAATCAATTCACATATGGTGTCCAGGGCACAGCTGGAGGCAGAAGGTGGTCTATAGCAAGCGGCAACAGTGAGAGACTTGTTTCAGGAAAGGTGGATTTTTAAAAGTAGAAGCTCAAATTGTTTGGGCACAGACTTGGATAGTAAGACAGAACTCTGCAGTAGATTGCAACTCCGCCCCCTTTGGCAGTTCTATCTTGTCGGAAAATGTTATAGTTAGGAATGGACATTTCAGGGTTTTTGGTGGTCTTCCTAAGCCAGGATTCAGACACGGACACCACTTGCCATGCAGTAGGTGAGAGAACAGTCTATGACTTGGGTGGTTTGAGTCTTTGCCAATTTTTAAGGCCTTCTTCTGACACCGCCTGGTGTAGAGGTCCTGGATGGCAGAGAAGTTGATCCCATTGATGTACTAGGTCATTTGCACTACCCACTGTAGCGCCTTGTGGTCGGATGGCAAGCAGTTGCTATACTAAGCAGTGATGCAGCCAGTCAAGATGCTCTCAATGGTGCTGCTGTATAACTTTTTGAGGATCTGAGAGCCATGCTGAATATTTTCAGCCTTCTAAGGGAGGAGAGGTGTTGTTGAGCCCCTTCACGACTGTTTTGGTGTGTTTTGGACCATGATAATTCATTAGTGAATTCATTACCTGCTCAACTACAGCCCCATCGATGTGGATGGAGACGTGCTCGGCCTTCCTTTTCCTGTAGTCCATGTAGTCTACTTTTAATATTTGATACATTATGAATATGGTATTCAGGGGAGGTTATCTATGAGATTATCGGATTACCATTGTGCGCTCCTTTGTCTTGCTGACGTTGAAGGAGAGGTTGTTGTCCTGGCACCACACTGCCACGTCTCTGACCTCCTCCCTTTAGGCCGTCTCATCGTCGTCAGTGTCAGGCCTACCACCGTTGTGTCGTCTGTAAACTTAATGATGGTGTTGGAGTCGTGTGCTGCCATGCATTTGTGGGTGAACAAGGAGTACAAGAGGGGACTAGGCACACACCCCTGAGGGGCCCCCGTGTTGAGGGTCAGCGTGGCAAATATGTTGTTGCTACCCTCACCACCTGGGGGCCGCCCGTCAGGAAGTCCAGGATCCATATGCAAAGGGAGGTGTTTAACTTCTTATGGCTCAAATCCTGTTAACGGGATTGATTTGACAACATCCGGTGAAATGGCAGAGCGCGAAATTCCCCCAAAAATTTTCAAAATATTTAACTTTCATACTTTCACAAGTGCAATACACCAAATTAAAGCAGAACTTCTTGTTAATCTAGCCACAGTGTCAGATTTCAAAAAGGCTTTAAGGCGAAAGCAAACAATGCTATTATGTGAGGACAGCATCCCATCAAACAACACAGACAATCATATTTCATCCCGCCAGGTGCGACACAAAACTCAGAAATAACGATATAATTCATGCCTTACCTTTGACGAGCTTCTTCTGTTGGCACTCCAATATGTCCCATAAACATCACAAATGGTCCTTTTGTTCAATTAATTCCGTCGTTATATATCCAAAAGGTCCATTTATTTGGCGTGTTTGATCCAGAAAAACACCGGTTCCAACTCGCGCAACATGACTACAAAATATCTCAAGTTACCTTTAATCTTTGTCCAAACATTTCAAACAACTTTCCTAATACAACTTTAGGTATTTTTTTACGTAAATAATCAATAAAATTGAAGATGGGATAAGCTGCGTTCAATACCGGAGGAAAACAAAGTGGAGCGTGCTTTTCAGGTCACGCGCCTCTATCAAACAGTACTCTTCCCTCAAGCCTCATTCTGAACAGGCTACTTCTTCATTACACAAAGGAAAAACATCAACCAATTTCTAAAGACTGTTGACATCCAGTGGAAGCGATAGGAACTGCAAGCAACTGCCTTAGAATTATGGATTCCCAATGAAAAACCATTGAAAAGAAAGTGACCTAAAAAAAAAATCCTGGATGGTTTGTCCTCGGGATTTCGCCTGCCAAATAAGTTCTGTTATACTCACAGACATCGTTCAAACAGTTTTAGAAACCTTAGAGTGTTTCTATCAAAATCTACCAATATGCATATCCTAGCTTCTGGGCCTGAGTAGCAGGCAGTATACTTTGTGCACACTTTTCATCCGGACGTGAAAATAGCACCCTCAAGCCATAAGAAGTTAATCCCAAGGTCCTTAGCTTAGCGATAAGCTTGGAGGGCACTATGGTGTAGAATGCTGAGGTGTAGTCAATGAACATCATTATCATGTTGGTGTTCATTTTGTCCAGGTGGTAAAGGGCAGTGTAGAGGGCAATAGAGATTACATCATCTGTGGATCTGTTGTGGCGGTATGCGACTTGGAGTGGCGCCAGGGTATCTGGGATGATGGTGTTGATGTGAGCCATGACCAGCCTTTCAGAACATTTTGTGGCTACAGATGTGAGTGCTACGAGGCGATAGTCATTTAGACAGGTTACCTTGGCATTCTTGGGCACACTATGATGGTCTGCTTGAAACATGTAGGTATTACAGACTGGGTCAGGGAGAGGTTGAAAATGGCAGTGAAGACACTTGCCAGCTGGTCAGAGCATGCTCTGAGTATGGGTCCTAGTAATCCCTCTGGACCTGCAGCCTTGTGAATGTTAACCTGTTTAAAGGTCTGACTCACATCGGCTACGGAGAGCGTGATCACACAGTCGTCCGGAACAGCTGGTGCTCTCATGCATGGGTCAGTTTTGTTAGCCTTAGGGTGAGCATAGAAGGTATTTAGCTCATCTGGTAGGCTCCCTTCACTGGACAGTTAGCTGCTGGGTTTCCCTTTGTAATCCATGATAGTTTGCAAGCCCTGCCACATCCGATGAGCATCAGAGCCAGTGTAGTAGGATTCGATCTTAGTCCTGTATTGACGCTTTTCCTGTTTGATGGTTCGTCGGAGGGTGTAGCGGGATTTCTTATAAGCTTCCAGATTAGTGTCCCACTCCTTGATAGCAGCAGCTTTAGCTCAGTGCGATGTTTGCAGCAATTAGGTAAAACAGAGTTCAGTTTTCCTGCATTAAACTCACCGGCCACTAGGAGCGCCGCCTCTGGGTGAGCATTTTTTTGTTTGCTTATGGCCCTATACAGCTCGTTTAGTGCGGTCTTAGTGCCAGCTTCGGTTTGTGTTGGTAAATAGACAGCTACGAAAAATACAGATGACAACTCTTGGTAAATAGGGTGGTCTACAGTTTATCATGAGGTATTCTAGCTCAGGCAAGCAGAACCATCAGAAAACTGGACATAGGAATGTTCTTGCAATGTTCTCAGGAAATGTCTAGAACCTTAATGTCTTATATTCTGAGAACATGACAACCATGTTTTCTGTATGTTTCATGTGATGTTGATGAAATATTCCAGTAACCCTCAGTGGATAGAATGTTCCCCTAACTAACAAAAAACTAGACACTCAAACATTAGGGGAATGTTACGGGTAACATTACAAAAATGTTCTCTCTCCCTAGAATTGTTAGCTGGGTAAATAACACCTCAAGTGGACCCCTGCTCTGTCCTGGGTCAACCAGCCAGCTAGTTATCTTACTGCACACACACACACACACACACACACACACACACACACACACACACACACACCACACACACACACACACACACACACACACACACCCCGTGTATTCCAAAAACACTCCTCTCCTGAAATGGCATTGGTGCTCCAGCCAGTAGAATGAGGAGGAGGAGTTGGAGGGAGGTTTAAAAATATATCCACACAACCAGGCCGTTCAGACATTTTGATATTCTGTCTCTATCTTGGTCCGATCGGGAGGTCTTGATAAATCTCTTCCCACCGTGGGGACAGATAAGAGCAGCGCAGATTGAATAAAAAATAGCTAGGGAGAGATGGAGGGAACAAGAGAGAGAGGGGTACAGAGGAGATCTGAGATGTCTTTTAAGTTTGTTTTGTCTTGCAGATCCAGTTCAAGGACGCCCGCAGGCGAGGCAGCGGCAGCTCTCTCTCTTGCCGTGCCAACGATGCCACTCAAGGTCATATGAGCAGCCCTGTGATATTAAACAGGAAGGGGGAGGGGTGACAGCAAGGGAGAATGAGGGGGGGAGGGAATAGAAAAACATCACCCAACCACCAACTCCCTTCCCTTTCTACTGAGTAGCAAGGAGAAACAACCTTTAACTCACTCCACCATTCAATTTCCCAACATTTGGTTCTAAAGTGGGTTTTGTTGGAGTGGGAGTGTGACTGAGGTGGTTTGGTGATCATGAGTAACCTTGCCTGAGACCTGAACAGTTGCATTGGCACCCTGAGTCACTGCCAAGGCTTTGGCATGGCGGCCTATTACGCTCTTCTGGCATACAGTGCAGGAGACTCAGGTTTGAACCTTGTTGATCACAGGGGCACAGGGCATTTTAAGGGCTGTAATGAGTGTCTTATTCTCTCTCGCCTCAGAGCCCAGAGATGCTTGGATAACTACTTATCCAACTGTTGTTGTTGCCAGCAACACACACACACAGACAGAGCTATTTGAGTGTGATAAATCAGGTGATGGAGGGATAGTACAGAAAAGGTCTTAAAGGTTCGATGCAGCCATTTTTATCTCAATATCAAATAACTTCCCTTGCTCTGCCCTGCTTTGTAACCTTTTGTTTAGTTGTTTCGGTGGGCTGTCCCTCGTCATCTCTTCTGTAATCAAAGTAGTCCCATAGTTCGCTCCTGCAGCTGCGGGTGTGGAGGTATGTTTTCGTTTGAAGAAGCCATTATGTCTGCATTTCTCTCTCTTGCATGCTTCTCAAAGGTGGCTCACGCTGTGTCAGCTACATGTGCAAGCATAGCCTGGCTAGCTACTGCCCACTTGAAAAGATTCAGATAAATTACTAGACAGACTCGATCCTCTCAATCCGTATATGACATGAGACACATTTGACAGTAGAACTGAAAGTAACACAAATTCCAGTACCAAGCCGTTTTTTATGTACTAGTATCAACAAAGCACAGAAGTTTTGGTATACTGTGCAACACTAAAAGAGGCCTCATCATTGTATCCTTGCTATTATGGTGTCTGTGACAGCATTGAAGCTATCTCCATTTTGAAGTAGTCCATTTTCATCTTCACGAGTGCCTGATCGCTCCTGATGACCCAGTTGGACATGAATCTAACAGGGTCACCAGGAGGGATCAGCCAATGAAGTTGGAAGTCCCACCCAGTTGACTACATTAAAATGGTGGAAGCCCTCATTGGCGCTGCCCATGCGCTGCCCATGCTAAAACTGCCTTTTGACCACCAGAGGCCTCTATCATTTTCTAAGGTAACAATTACTGTAAGCACCTTACTGTGATTGTTTTACATGAAAATGGTCATAAAGAAACAAAAGTAGCTTCTTAGCAAAGAGTATCTGGGAATGGTCTGAATGGGGAGGGGAAAACTGAAAACTAGTTGTTATCGGCAGAGAGGTTTGGAACTCTCTTTCTTATTGGTCTATTAACTACCGTAAAAAAAAAATTCGGGGGGGCACAATGGCAGTTTTGCGGGGCAAGAATGGAGCCCCAGGCCAGCTCCCCGCACTAGCTTGGAGGTGCGTGTTCCCAGTCTGGTACGTCCAGTACCAGCACCACGCACCAGGCTTCAAGTGCGTCATCCCAGTCAAGAGTCGCCAGAACTGCCCGTCAGTCAAGAGTCGCCCGAACTGCCCGTCAGTCAAGAGTCGCCCGAACTGCCCGTCAGTCAAGAGTCGCCCGAACTGCCCGTCAGTCAAGAGTCGCCCGAACTGCCCGTCAGTCAAGAGTCGCCCGAACTGCCCATGAGTCAAGAGTCGCCCGAACTGCCCGTCAGTGAGGAATCTCCAGAGCCGCCCGTCAGTGAGGAATTGCCAGAGCCGCCCGTCAGTGAGGAATCGCCAGAGCCGCCCGTCAGTGAAGAGTCGCCAGAGCCACCCACTAGTCAGGAGATGCCAGAGTGGCCAGACTGCCCGGAGATGCCAGAGTGGCCAGACTGCCCGGAGATGCCAGAGTGGCCAGACTGCCCGGAGATGCCAGAGTGGCCAGAATGCCCGGAGATGCCAGAGTGGCCAGACTGCCCGGAGATGCCAGAGTGGCCAGACTGCCCGGAGATGCCAGAGTGGCCAGACTGCCCGGAGATGCCAGAGTGGCCAGAATGCCCGGCGATGCCAGACTGCCCGGCAATGCCAGACTGCCCGGCGATGCCAGACTGCCCGGCGATGCCAGACTGCCCGGCGAAGCCCGAGTGGCCCGTCTACCCGAAGCTGCCGGGGTGGGTCGTCTGCCCAAAACTGCCTGAACCAGAGCCACCTCCAGATATAGGTGGGTTGGGGAGGGGGGGTGTAGCACAGTGCCGTCGTTGACGGCAGCCACCCTCCCTTCCCTCCCTTTAGTTAGGGGGATTTTTTTTGGGGGGGGGGGTTTGTTATTTTTGAGGTGCTTCCGGGGTTAGCACCTTTAGGGGTGGGGGTACTGTCGCGTCCTGGCCAGTATAAGGATTAATTGTTATTGTAGTTTGGTCAGGACGTGGCAGAGGGTATTTGGTTTATGTGGTTCGGGGTGGTGGTTTTTCTAAAAAGGGCATTTGATTTATGTATTCCGGGGGTTTTGGGCACTGTTCCTTGTTTATGTAATTCTATGTTTAGTCTAGGTAATCTGTTTCTATGTTGAGTTAATTGGGGTGGACTTCCAATTGAAGGCAGCTGTGTGGTGTTGCCTTTGATTGGAAGTCCTATATTAGTTGGGTGTGTTTGTCGGTGTATTTGTGGGAGATTGTTTCTTGTTTTGCTGAGTGTGCCTTTCAAGACTGTTTCGTTGTTCGTAAGTTCGTTTTGTTGTTTTGGTGTGTTCATTCTGAGTTAATAAATGTCAAGATGAGCGTACACATGCCTGCTGCGTTTTGGTCCTCCATTACCAACGACAACCGTGACACTTATAGTGTGGAAATATATATAACACAGGAAAATCTAGTTTTAGACTGCGCTGTGCCTTTAAAGTTACTTAACGTCTCTAGGGGAGGTGGGATGAAATCGTCCCACACTATTCAACAGCCAGTGACAAATCAGAGCGCCAAATTTAAAACCACAAAATGTCATAATTCAAAGTTCTCAAACATAGGACTATTTTACACCATTTTATAGATACACTTCTCCTGAATCGAACCACGTTGTCCGATTTCAAAAGGCTTTACAGCGAAAGCAAAACATTACATTATGTTAGGAGAGTACATAGACACAAAAAACCACACAGCCATTTCCAAGCAACTAGCATGCATCACAAATACCCAAAACACAGCTAAATGCAGCACTAACCTTTGATGATCTTCATCAGATGACACTCCTAGGACATTATGTTATACAATACATGGATGTTTTGTTCAATCAAGTTCATATTTATATCAAAAAACAGCTTTTTACATTAGCATGTGATGTTCAGAACTAGCATACCCACCGAAAACTTTCGGTGAATTTATTAAATTACTCACGATAAACGTTGACAAAATACATAACAATTATTTTAAGAATTATAGATACAGAACTCCTTTATGCAATTGCTATGTCCGATTTTAAAATAGCTTTTCGGCGAAAGCACATTTTGCAATATTTTGAGTACATAGCTCGGCCATCACGGCTAGCTATTTTGACATCCGCCAACTTTGGGGTCACCTAAACTCAGAATTACTATTAGAAAAATTGGATTACCTTTGCTGTTCTTCGTCAGAATGCACTCCCAGGACTTCTACTTCAACAACAAATGTTGTTTTGGTTCCAAATAATCCATAGTTATATCCAAATACCGCCGTTTTGTTCATGCGTTCAGGTCACTATCCGAAGGGTAACGCGCGAGCGCATTTCGTGACAAATTTTTTTTAAAATATTCCATTACCGTACTTGGAAGCATGTCAAACGCTGTTTAAAATCCATTTTTATGCTACTTTTCTCGTAAAATAGCGATAATATTCCAACCGGGCAACGTTGTATTCATTCAAAGACTGGAAGAAAAAAATTGAGAAGTCTCGTGAACGCGAATCTCCAGTCTCACTGTCCCCAGGCTGACCACTTACAAATTCTGCTCCTCTACTTTGCCCAGAGACAGCAGACACCCCATTCCACTTTCTGGCAGCTTTAGAGAGCCAATGGAAGCCTTAGAAAGTGTCACGTTACAGCACAGATGCTGTAATTTCGATAGAGATGCAACAGAAGGACAACAAATTGTCAGACAGGGCACTTCCTGCATGGAATCTTCTCAGGTTTTGGCCTGCCATATGAGTTCTGTTATACTCACAGACACCATTCAAACATTTTTAGAAACTTTAGAGTGTTTTCTATCGAAATCTACTAATTATATGCATATTCTAGTTTCTGGGCAGGAGTAGTAACCAGATTAAATCGGGTACGTTTTTTATCCGGCCGTAAAAATACTGCCCCCTATACCACAACAGGTTAAAGAGCCAATGGTTGTGGCCTCCAAATTCTCATCTGTTGACTTGTTTTGGCTGGTAGGTGTCATGAACGTCGTAATGATTGGACCAAACTGCAGCGGGTATGTGAAACATCTTCTTGATTTATTAAAGAAATGAACACTGAACAAAAGAACGACGAAAAAAACAGTCCTGTAAGGTACTCTGACTATACATGGAACAACCACCCACAAAACACAAGACAAAAACCCCTACTTAAATATGGCCTCTAATCAGAGGAAACGAGATACAGCTGCCTCCAATTAGAGACCAATCCTAAACAATACCACATAGAAATAGAAATACTAGAAAACCAAACATAGAAATACATAACATAGAACGAACCCAAAAAACCCAACAACACAAAACAAACACACCCCTGCCACGTCCGGACCAACTACAATAACGAAATGACCCCTTTACTGGTCAGGACGTGACAGTACCCCCAAACCCCCCCCCAAAGGTCCAGACACCGAATGCACCTTAACCATAAGACACCAACAACAACCCACAACAAAAAACCCAAAACTAAAGGGAGGGAAGGGAGGGTGGCCACCGTCACCGACGGTTCCTGTGCAAACATCCCCCCTTCCCCAATACTCCCCCCTACGGAGGTGGCTCTGGTTCTGGCCTTAGTCCCCATTCAAACCTGCCCACCCCCGCTGCAGGCTCATGACTGTAGACCATCGCTGGAGACCTCGGGCTGAGGTGCGTCGCTGGAGACCTCGGGCTGAGGTGCGTCGCTGGAGACCTCGGGCTGAGGTGCGTCGCTGGAGACCTCGGGCTGAGGAGCGTCTCTGGAGGCTCAGGGCTGAGGAGCGTCTCTGGAGGCTCCGGACTGTGGGCCGTCTCTGCCGGCTCCGGACTGTGGGCCGTCTCTGCCGGCTCCGGACTGTGGGCCGTCTGTGCCGGCTCCGGACTGAGGGCCGTCTGTGCCGGCTCCGGACTGAGGGCCGTCTGTGCCGGCTCCGGACAGAGGGCCGTCTCTGTCGGTTCCGGACCGAGGGCCGTCTCTGTCGGTTCCGGACCGAGGGCCGTCTCTGTCGGTTCCGGACCGAGGGCCGTCTCTGTCGGTTCCGGACCGAGGGCCGTCTCTGTCGGTTCCGGACCGAGGGCCGTCTCTGTCGGTTCTGGACTGTAGGACGTCGCCGGAAGCTCTAGACGGGGCACTGTCGCCGGAAGCTCTAGACGGGGCACTGTCGCCGGAAGCTCTAGACGGGGACTGCGCACTGAAGGCCTGATGCATGCGACTGGCTTTGGAGGCGTCAGACTAGTGACACACACCACAGGGCTAGTGCGAGGAACAGGAAGTACTGGACTGGGCAGGTGCACTAAAGGCCTGGTGCGTGGGGCTGGCTTTGGAGGCGCCAGACTGGGGACATGCACCACAGGGCTAGTGCGAGGAGCAGGAACAGGACGTACTGGACTGGTCAGGCGCACTAAAGGCCTGGTGCGTGGGGCTGGCTTTGGAGGCGCCAGACTAGGGGCGCGCACCACAGGGCTAGTGCGAGGAGCAGGAACAGGACGTACTGGACTGGGCAGGCGCACTGGGAGCCTGGTGCTTGGGGCTGGCTTTGGAGGCGCCAGACTGGTGACATGCACCACAGGGCTAGTGCGAGGAGCAGGAACAGGGTAAACTGGACCCTGAAGATGCACTGGAGGTCTGGAGCATACGGCCTGCACAACCCTTCCTGGCTGAGTGCTCACCATAGCCTGGTCATACTGAGGAGCTTTCACCGATTGCACCCTCCTTTGAATGCGTCTGGGCAATACAGTGTGCATTTCCGCATAGCTCGGTGCTTTCTCGAGCCGTCGCTCCCCATAATAAGCACGAGGAGTTGGTTCAGGCCTATTGCCTGACTTACTCCAACTCCCCGTGTACTCCTCACCTCCACCTGCTTCCCCGGCAGGCTGTTGCAATAGTCCAATAGCTGTTCCCAAGTCCAGTCAATTCTTGCCTCCAATTCATCCAGCGACCAGGATGCCATCACCTCCCGAGCACGCCGCTTACTCCACTCCTGGTGCTGCTCCCTTCCACGCTGCTTGGTCCGTTGGTGGTGGGTGGTTCTGTCATGAACGTCGTAATGATCGGACCAAACTGCAGCGGGTATGTGAAACATCTTCTTGATTTATTAAAGAAATGAACACTGAACAAAAGAACGATGAAAAAACTGTCCTGTAAGGTACTCTGACTATTCATGGAACAACCACCTACAAAACACAAGACAAAAACCTCTACTTAAATATGGCCTCTAATCAGAGGCAATGAGATACAGCTGCCTCCAATTAGAGACCAATCCCAAACAATACCACATAGAAATACTAGAAAATCAAACATAGAAATACATAACAGAACTAACCCAAAAAACCCAACAACACAAAACAAACACACCCCTGCCACGCCCTGACCAACTACAATAACAAAATGACCCCTTTATTGGTCAGGACGTGACAGTAGGAGTTAGAATACTGAAGGGATAACCCATACATTCTGCTCTGGACAGACTGGAGCTGCTAACAAAAGAAAGTCTTGCTTCAAGAAACCTTCTGATGTTTTACTGAAGACTAGGCTGTTTCTCTTTTTAGCAGCTCCATTATTAAGAAGCATTATACCAAAACTGAGTAAATTAACCTTGCCTACACAGACTAACTTCAGAATGGTGCTTGAGGGGATGGCTGCCGTTTTACGGGCTCCTAAACAATTATGCTATTCTGTGTGTTTTTTCGTGTCGTTTGAAACTTTTTTTGTACATAATTTTTCTGCCACCATCTCCTATGATCGAAAAGAGCTTCTGGACATCAGAACAGCGATTACTCACCTCGGACTGAATTAAAACAATTTATTTAACGAATCAGAGGCGAATGGTTAATCCACCTTTACCATCTGTCCTACTGGCGAATGTGCATTCACTGGAGAATAAACTGGATGAGCTCTGTTTGAGACTATCCAACCAATGGGACATTAAAAACTGTAATATCTTATGTTTCACCGAGTCGTGGCTGAATGAGGACATAGATAATATACAGTTGGCTGTGTTTTACGAGCATCGGCAAAACAGAACTGTAACCTCCGGTAAGACTGGGGTGGTGGTCTGTGTCTATTTGTCAACTGAAGCTGGTGCGCGATTTCTAAAATTAAAGAAGTCTCAAGGTTTTGCTAACCTGGGGTAGAGTACCTCTTGATAAGCTGTAGACCACACTATTTACCAAGAGAGTTTTCATCTGTATTTGTTGTATTTGTCTATTTACCTTCACAAACTGATGCAGATACTAAGACCGCACTCAACGAGCCACAAGCAAACGAGAATGCTCACCCAGAAGCGGCGCTCCTAGTGGCTGTGGACTTTAATGCAGGAAAACTTAAATCAGTTTTACATAATTTCTACCAGCGTGTCATATGTGCAACCAGAGGGGAAAAAAACTCTAGACCACCTATACTCCACACATAGAGACGCGTACAAGCTCTCCCTTGCCTTCCATTTGGCAAATCTGACCGTAATTCTATCCTCCTGATTCCTGCTTACAGGCAAAAACTCAAGCATGAACTACTAGTGACTCGCTCAATACGGAAGTGGTCTGATGACATGGATGGTAAGCTACAGGACTGTTTTGCTAGCACATACTGGATTATGTTCCGGGTTTCATCCGATGGCATTGAGGAGTATACCACATAAGTCACCAGCTTCATCAATAAATGCATCGACGACGTCGTCCCCACAGTGACCATACGTACACTACCATTCAAAAGTTTGGGGCCACTTAGAAATGTCCTTGTTTTTTAAAGAAAATCACATTTTTGTCCATTAAAATAACATCAAATTGATCAGAAATATAGTGTAGACATTGTTAATGTTGTAAATGACTATTGTAGCTGGAAACGGCAGATTTTTTATGGAATATCTACATAGGCATACAGAGGCCCATTATCAGCAACCATCACTCCTGTGTTCCAATGGCACGTTGTGTTAGCTAATCCAAGTTTATCATTTTAAAAGGCTAATTGATCATTAGAAAACCTTTTTGCAATCGTGTTAGCACAGCTGAAAACTGTTGTGCTCATTAAAGAAGCAATAAAACTGGCCTTCTTTAGACTAGCTGAGTATCTGGAGCATCAGCATTTGTGGGTTTGATTACATGCTCAAAACGGCCAGAAACAAAATACTTTCTTCTGAAACTCGTCAGTCTATTCATGTTTTGAGAAATGAAGGCTATTCCATGCGAGAAATTGCCAAGAAACTGAAGATCTCTTACAACGCTGTGTACTACTCCCTTCACAGAACAGCGCAAACTGTCTCTAACCAGAATAGAAAGAGGAATGGGAGGCCCCAGTGCAAAACTGAGCAAGAGGACAAGTACATTAGAGTGTCTAGTTTGAGAAACAGACGCCTCACAAGTCCTCAACTGTCAGCTTCATTAAATAGTACTCGCAAAACACCAGTCTCAACATCAACAGTGAAGAGGCGACTCCAGGATGCTGGGCTTTTCGCTACAGTCACGAGTTTCAGGACATGAATTATGAAGTAGATTGTTTTAGTTTTTTTGCACCTGCCCCCTGAAAGGTCTGTGCATGGACCTAATCGCCAGTTGAGCCATACCAAAGACTCGAAAAATGGGATCCGATGCCTCTACTTGGCACTCAGCATTAAGGAGATGGATTGATTGTAAGGCCCTGCTTACATCAAGCTGCCTCACTCTACAGAAACAGTAGATAGGCTCCTGCCCTATGGGCCATTCTGGTTCGGACAAGGCTACTTAGACAAGAAGACGGAAACAAATCTTTGGTAACACTTGGTGTATATAGGCCCCAGTAGATGTTTAACTAGTTAACTTAACAAACGCTGCTACTTTTCAAACTAGCTAACCATGCTGAAACCGAACCACAAACAACCTCCACCCATCTCAGTCAGTCTCACTTGTTTGATTTAGATCTATTTTGTTGTTGATTAAACGGAAAACAATTTAGAGAAAACAATCAATAAGGAGCAATAGTGATTGGCCAGGGCATAAATCTCGCTGCTTCCTGTTTGGCAGGCAATACTCACTGTATAATTTCTGCTGATTACTTCTCCCATTACTCAAAACAGATGTATTGGGAGATGATGAGTTATCCAATTAGGGGCCGTTTGTCAGCTATTTGATATCTGGTGTACTTCGAAACACAATGGAAAGTCCTCTATCTCGCTGTCTGTCTGTCTCTCTGTCTGTCTGGTGGGGCTTCCTAAGAACTTCTCCACCAGCATGGCTGATTAGACAGATGGTTTAGTGTGGATAAATTGTGGGACAGCTACCATTAAATTTAGTTTTTTTGTATATGAAGAACAACCTACGATTATCCTCAACCAAGGGAGAAAGCCTTGGGAAACTTGCTGTTCTTTCTTTCTTTCTAGACAAGTCTCCTTCTACCTCTCCTTTATCATTTCATCACATCTGCAGGCTATTGATAGAGAGGAGACATTGTCATTGACAAATCTCCCGGGGAGACAGAGAACGAGAGGGGGGGACTCTTTGAAATGTCAAACTCAGTCCCAGTGGAAAGGCTGTCAGTGAGCTCTGATAATGTCCAGTGTTAGTAAGAGAGAATGGCATAGGTGGTGGTTTGATATTAAACGTAATGTAACGCAAATAGTGACTTCAAAACCCTTCCTGACCCATTCCTCCTCCTTCTCACATTAGAGGTCAGACACACCGAGAACACTGACGGCCGATAGGTACTTAGCACAGTAGGAAGCCGTTCTTTCAATTGCTAGAACAAAAGACGTACCTGCTGCGTACCGCCCTGATACCAATGAACCTGCCATTTCTACTTGTAAAATTGGCCTACACGTCAGTGGCCGACAACTTGACTTTGAGCCAATCAAAGAGCACAAACCTCCACGTGGGGTGGCCGACAGGAGTGACAAGAAAAAGTAAAAAAAGAGGCTGTAATCCACTCCCTTTTCATCATAATTGTTCTAACTAAAACAATAACTTATATTTCTAGACCACGCTTTTAAACAAACATTACAATAATTCACTGTGGTAATTTTATGATAATTCTTCTGGTGTTCTCTGCATTGTGCATCGCATGAAGAGTGAAAAAATGTAAGGTAAAAATCAATACATAATAGTAAATAAGGTTATCCAAACAATAATTACATCCCTAGAGCAGTAAAATAATATACATACACTACCGTTCACAAGTTTGGGACCACTTAGAAATGTCCTTGTTTTTGAAAGAAAAGCACATTTTTTTGTCCATTAAAATAACATCAAATTGATCCGAAATACAGTGTAGATATTGTTAATGTTGTAAATGACTATTGTAGCTGGAAAGGCTTATTTTTAATGGAATATCTACATAGGCGTACGGAGGCCCATTATCAGCAACCATCACTACTGTGTTCCAATGGCACGTTGTGTTAGCTAATCCAAGTTGATCATTTTAAAAGGCTAATTGATCATTAGAAAACCCTTTTGCAATTATGTTAGCACAGCTAAAAACTGTTGTCCTGATTAAAGAAGCAATAAAACTGGCCTTCTTTAGACTAGTTGAGTATCTGGAGCATCAGCATTTGTGGGTTCGATTACAGACTCAAAATGGCCAGAAACAAATAACTTTCTTCTGAAACTCAGTCTATTCTTGTTTTGAGAAATGAAGGCTATTCCATGCGAGAAATTGCCAAGAAACTGAAGATCTCGTACAACGCTGTGCACTACTCCCTTCATAGAACAGCGCAAACTGTCTCTAACCAGAATAGAAAGAGGAATGGGAGGCCCCGGTGCACAACTGAGCAAGAGGACAAGTACGTTAGAATGTCTAGTTAGAATGTCTAGTTAGGGTAAACCGGACCCTGAAGATGTATTGGAGGTCTGGAGTGTACGGCCTGCACAACCCTTCCTGGCTGAGTGCTCAATATAGCCTGGCCACGCTGAGGAGCTTCCATCGATCGCACCGGCCTTTGAATGCTTCTTCGCAATACAGTGCGCATTTCACCATAGCTCGGTGCTTTCTTCATTCGTCGCTCCCCATAATAAGCACGGGGAGTTGGCTCAGGTCTCCATCCTGACTCTGCCCAACTCCCCGTGTGCCCCCCCAATTTTTTGGGGGGGGGATGCCTCTCGGTCTTCCTTAAATCCTCCATTGCCCTGGATATACTCATCCTCATCTCCTCCCATGTCCATCCTTCTTCACAGGGCTCCTTCCTCCGCTGCTTGGTCCGTTGTTGGTGGGTAGTTCTGTCACGTTCGTCGTATGGAGTAGACCAAAATGCAGCGGGAATGTGTATACTCATCTTCCTTTTTATTTTAGGTAAAAATGTGAACACAAAAAAATAACAAAACAACGAAGAAACAGTCCTGTAAGGCTACTAGGCTATACACGGAACAACCACCCACAAACACAGCGACAAAAACCCCTTACTCAAATATGGCCTCCAATTAAAAGAACGAAGAACAGCTGCTTCCAATTGAAGGCCAAACCAAAAAACCCTGAACATAGAAACAGACTAAATAGACACAGACATAGAAATATACTAACATAGAACATTGCCCCAAAAAAAACGAAACACACTAAACAAACACCCCCTGCCACGCCCTGACCAAACCACAACAACAAACAACCCCCTTTACTGGTCAGGACTTGACACCATGTAAAACACCAGTCTCAACGTCAACAGTGAAGAGCCAACTCCAGGATGCTTGCCTTCTAGGCAAGCATGCCTTTTAAAATGATAAACTTGGATTAGCTAACACAACGTGCCATTGGAACACAGGAGTGATGGTTGCTGATAATGGGCCTCTGTACGCCTTTGTAGATATTCCATAAAAAATCTGCCGTTTCCAGCTACAATAGTCATTTACAACATTGACAATGTTGACAATGTATTTCTGTTGATGTTATTTTAATGGACAAAAAATGTGCTTTTCTTTAAAAAACAAAGACATTTCTAAGTGACCCCCAACTTTTGAACGGTAGTGTACATACATACATATACACATACATACATACATACATACATACATACATACATACTGTATATATACACATACATATATACATACGTAACATAACATATACAGATAAATAAATACTGATAAAGGAAACGCATATAATTGTATGTGTGGGGTACAGAAATAAGGTAGTCATTTAAAAAAAAAAAACATTTTAAACACTATTATTGCACACAGATTGAGTCCATGCAACTTATTATGTGACTTGTTAAGCACATTTTTACTACTGAATTTATTTAGGCTTGCCTTAACAAGGGGGTTGAGTACTTATTGACTATAGAAATTTCAGCTTTTCATATTTAATTAATTTGTACAAATTTCAAAAACATAATTCCACTTTGACATTATGGGGTATTGTGTATAGGCCAGTGACAGAAACATTTATATTTAATCCATTTGAAATTCAGGCAGTAACACAACATAATTTGGAAAAAGTCAAGGGGTGTGAATACTTTTTGAAGGCGCTGTATGTCCTCCATTGCCTCCCTCCCTCCCTCCCTCCCTCGATCCCTCTCTTTCCCCTGCTCTCTCCCGCTCTGCTGTGCTAGGCTGTGTGTGTGTGTCTTTGTGCGTATGTTTGAGGGTGACAGCTGCCTAATTGGGCATTCTCCCGTTGTTGGAGCGGCTGCCTCTCTTCTCTCCTCCAGCCTGGGCCGGGGCTGCTGACGAATGGCAGCGGATTACAGATGAGGACACGGTGACCCCCCCGACCTTGCCGCGCTGTTGCGCGGGAGGGAGGAGGTTTAGGAAAGGAGAAGGGGGGGTGGGGTGGGGGGAGGAGCGAACTGCATCGGGTCACCGGAGGATGAGGACAGGGGAAGGTGGGGACTGCCAGGTGGCTGCACGGCTGATGACAGAGTGTCACATGACAGGGGCCCCATGTCAGTATGTCAAGGGCACAAGCCTTGTGGCACGAACACTGCGGCATTTTCCCCTTCTTTTATTTATTTATTCACACTCTGGCTGGGGTATTGGTCAGTCGGGCAGCAGCAGCAGTAGCACAGAAGATGGCAGATCCCTGAGTGTGAAGAATTTACATTTCTACCCCTACTCCCTTCCACCCCCTTCACCTCCGCCCCACCCCCCTGCTATGCGTGTTAGACTACCAAGGTGAGGTTGCGTCCTCTTGTTAAGAGCGATTAATGGCACTCGTTATGTACATAATGAAATATCCCTGCTGATGCATAGGGTGGCGTTCTCCTCTCTCTCCTATCTGTGCTCCACGGCTGGCCTGTCTCTGTGTGCACACACACTGGGACCGAGGACGCACTGCTCCTACCTCCACGTAGAGAGACAGACAGACACACTAGAGGAACTGTTTGATACTGTGGAGACAGATAAAGAGACAGAGAATGAGACCCCCCTCATAAACCATCTCTGTCAATTCATGGTTGTCGAGTTTGTGCCCTTCATTTGAAATGTACACAACACCATGAAGCAGTGTTCATGAAGTGTGTTCAGAGAGAGAGAGAGAGATAGAGAGAGAGGGAAAGAGAGAGAGAGAGAGAGAGAGAGAGAGAGAGGCATGGTTTGCCAAAGGTTCCATTTTGACTGTAGGTGTAAATTTAGCTCTAATCGTGTTGTGCTGTGAGTTATTTTATAACTGTTCTCCTGCTGCAGCTTTTTATGTTGACCTCGTTTTAGTAGGGCGAGACACTTCTGGGTTGTTACAGGTTTTATTTTGACCTCATTGTGTGAGTGGATGAGTGTGTGAGTGGATGAGTGTGTGAGTGGATGAGTGTGTGAGTGGATGAGTGTGTGTGTGTGTGTGTGTGTGTGTGTGTGTGTGTGTGTGTGTGTGTGTGTGTGTGTGTGTGTGTGTGTGTGTGTGTGTGTGTGTGTGTGTGTGTGTGTGTGTGGGGATTTGTGTTTGTGTTTGTATGTGTGGCTGTGCTATTCAGTGCCTGAGTCAAGCTGTGCGAGCTCTTTAATCCCACGGCCCGGTGCACGTAGGCCTGATTAGTGGCAGCAGTTATCTGTGCAGAAGACAGCACGCTCTCCTTTAGCATTTGGTCAGGTCTGGGGCACAGGGGGATGTCAAGTCATGAGAAAGGTGAGCGAGGAAGGAGAAAGAGAGAGGACGAACAGAGGGAGGGAAGGAGAGAGAGAAGGAGAAGGTGGATGAGAATGAGGGAGGGTAGGGCAGTATAGGGCCTGATTAATATTCTGCAGGAGCGCTCCTGCCAGTAGAGCACATTGATTATTACACTTTACCTGTAAACAGCCTTCACAGCTAAGGATGACATGGTAGGGGAGAATTATGTGTGTCTGTGTTCACCTCGCAATCAGAGAAGACTTGTGTTAGCTAGCCTACAGTGCATTGCTTAGGGTAGCATTCACTACAGACTGCTACTGAATTATTCCCGCTGTCGGTCTTTCTACTGTATGTATCACTACATAGCCTAGTCTGCTTCCATTACTAAAAAGTAAAAGTGATGATGGTGGATTGGTGCCAATGACTGTATATATAAATGGAAAACCACTTGATCAGGTGACACAATTCATTCTTATGTGAAGACTTAATAGCGCATTAAAGCCAAATGAAGTCGGTTAAGGTACTCCAGGAAGTGACGTTGCAGGCTAGCTCAGTGCTGCCCCCTCTCATTGAGTAACTCAAGTTGAAGGCCTGTACTGTCCTGCACACTGCAGTGCTTCAATGAGTGCTTACTTGTTACTAGTAACTGGAACACACTGTGTGTGTGTGTGTGTGTGTGTGTGTGTGTGTGTGTGTGTGTGTGTGTGTGTGTGTGTGTGTGTGTGTGTGTGTGTGTGTGTGTGTGTGTGTGTGTGTGTGTGTGTGTGTGTGTGTGTGTGTGTGTGTGTGTGTGTGTGTGTGTGTGTGTGTGCGCGCGCGTGTGTGTTGTTAGCCAGTTAGACCCTTCAGTCAGTGTAGAGGAGGCAGGGAGAGAGGGGACATGGTGTTATGGCCTACAGCCCTGGAGTTGAGATCAATTTAATTTACATTCAGGTGATTCATTTCAGATTCCCAATTCTACAATTTAAAAGTGCCATTTGGTTTCAGTGAGGATTTTTCACATTCTTGAACTGTAATTTTCTATTCACTTCCTGAATTAAAACGGAAATGAGCCCTAACCCTGATCAGGACAGTATGGAGGGATGTGTAGCTACTAGCTTGCTAGCAGAAGTACTGTAGTATAATAGCACTGAAGTGTTTGTGGTTTAGCTCAAGCTGTAGCACAAGCAGGGCTGGCATTGTGGGCGGGCCTTAGGGGGCCTGGCCCGCCGTACCTCCTTGCCCGTCCAAATAAAATATTTAAATATTTATCATTTATTTGACTGAGACGCTCTCCAACAGAAAGATGCATCAATCTCAGTTAAAGCATCCGATTGAGCGAAACAGCTCCCCTCCATGGGAATAATATGCAGACCTAAGCTTGTCGCCTGCCTTCGCCCCCTTGGGACAAATACTCTTATTGTTAGGGCGGAGACATGAGCATCTCGTCATTATATACAGATCTTTGGTTCCAGCCTCTTGCGAATTGGAAAGGAAAGTTTGCTCGTGCACAGTGCACTGTCGGGATGCTGGATTGTCCTAAAGTTAATTGATATTTGGCCAAAATTATATAATTACTCCTGTCTAAAACAAATCATTCAAAATACTTCACCAAGGAGCATGACAGCCACAGAGGATCATTAGCTTCTTTAAAAATGTTTTGCTGTGGATTGTTTCAAATCACAAGTGTGTTTGGGAAGCCCGCAATTTGGGTAGTGCACGTGGTAATAGGTCTAGCTGATTGAGTTGCGGCTGTCAGTGAAAAGCATCTAAAATATGTGTGAAGATAATGTGTCTTGAGTGTAATTTAAAATGTTGCATCAAGAAGAAGGGGAGGGGTGTGTGGTGAAGATATGGTGTGTCTCTCTCCAGAATGCATGCGTATGTAGGAAAGTGCCCATTTGGCAATGTCTGATTCTGATTGTCTTAACTCACCACGTACACCACACATTTTTTCTTCGCCTCATACAAGTCAACAAAGTCAGTCTTTTAGCATCCACTGCGAATGATAGTTCCACAGCATTTGAATCTTTCCAACACTTCTAGCCTCGATAATCACCAAGCCGTGGGAAAGAGCAAAATATCATGATCTGATGGTCCCATATATCCAGTGGAAATGCCATAAAAAACAGCTTTCTGTCCTGAGCTCACTGGCGCAGGACATTTTCAGGGCCCAGAATAGGCTAGTTGATACAATGTTAGAAGTTCGCAAGAGACAGCATCAGGCCAGACCAAGTGATGATTTGATACAGTGTTGCACTTCACTAGCAGTAGCTCAAGTCAAGACAGATAAAAGAGAGGCAGACAGGTGGAATAGAGAGATGAATGTGATTGAAAGAACCAGAATTTTCATCAGGATATTTTCTACTGTTTTTATTTGTCAGCTTTAAGCCTATGTATTTTACTTAGTAGACGATGAACGTTATAGACTTACTGCTGCATCGCTGACTTCTATGCTCTCATTTCTTTAGCCTCTAATGGATCACAGTGTATCAGTTTGTCCATATGGCAGAGGCTAGTGCCCTCGGCATAGTTTCATTTTAACTTTGAGATTTTTATCATTTTACTTCAGATTTTTATGATTAACCACGAGACAATGATTTTGAGAAACAAAAAAGTTATTATTGAAATGAAACTGTTCCAAGAAAATGCGCATATAGAAATAATCATAACTGCCAAGCAGATCGGTAGAAATGGTTGGATAAATAGTAAGCTTCCCCAAACTTGAAACTCACAAGCTGCCTATGGTCTTTACTATTACAGCCATTTCAAATATTGCGTGCACACAAAGGAGGTCCTGTGAGAAAACGTGCCCCCCTATGGAATTCAAAGGCCCATCCAACTGATTCGTTCTGGCGCCGGGTCTGAGCACAAGGAGTACTGGATCTGGCTTAGAGCTCCAGGGGTATGTGTAGTCCTAATCGTGTTGAGGTGTCCTGGGATGTTTATTGGCATATGTTGGCTTCTGGCCTGACAACTAGATTGGTGCTGCTGCTGTGCTGCCTGCCTGCCTGCCTGCCTGCCTGCCTGCCTGCCTGCCTGAAATTTTCTCCCAAAAGGTTATGCATAGTTGTTGTTTCCTTTAGTGGGTTAAGTGCACTTAATTGATTAAAGATTTGCGTTTAATTGTGTTACTCTGAATGAGATGATATTCTTAGTTGTATCAAGAAACAGAAAAAGTTGAATGGTGGAAAGAGAAATGATATAGCCCATTGTACCCAAATCATGCCCCACCCTGCCATTCCCAGAGCTCACTGTGGGCAGAAACATTAGAATGATTGAAAGACTCCTGGCGAAGTAGGTCACTGGAGGCATTATGAATTGTGAAACGATGGGCGAGAATGCAAAGATGTTCCCTCTTTTTTTGTCACTTAGTCCTCTGTCACAGGATGGCCATCCTATTCACAAAGCATCCCATAATTACTCATCCTATAATCAGCAGACTACTCCTTTAAACCAATAAAGACCTATGCTGCTGACTCCCACAGAGAGAGAGAGGGAGCTGTTTAGGATGGAAGCCAAGGATATTATGGAAATTGTTCATTAAAGGCCAGGGTTTTTTAGCATGGTTTAGTAGCCAATGTTCTGGGCAGTAGCAGCAGCCTGACACAAGGAGGGACAGATGATTTCAATGGGAAAGTGGCCTATTTACCTCAGCCATTATCATCATGATCGCCAGCCCAGTGGTCTGGTTCAATACCTTCAAAGGGCTTCTAGATGACTAGATGTGTCCTTTGGCTTCATGGCCCTGGGCTAATCAGCTGTTCTGGCTTCCAGTTCCTCCAACCTCAATCACCCTCAGCTGAGGCCGCTTCCCATGGAAAATGGCTTGTTGCTTTGGGGTGGGGATTTTTTGGTGTCTATTTTGAATAGACAATGATAGCATAAGAATAGCATGGTTGCCCAATAGGGATGAATTGGTATAGATTGGTAGCGGCCACAGCTCATTAAGATATGGGAATGTGTGCGTGTGTGTTTTAATCAACACACTAATTCCCCAGCCCTCTCTCTCTCAGGAAATAGCCCTTGGGTGGGTCTTCCACCACCACACAAATATTTACTATGGACACAAACATTTTGATAGCCTTGCTGTTCTATTGTGGACCCAGGGCCATGCAGGCCATCCATGCAGGCCATCCATGCAGGCCATCCATGCAGGCCATCCATGCAGGCCATCCATGCAGGCCATCCATGCAGGCCATCCATGCAGGCCATCCATGCAGGCCATCCATGCAGGCCATCCATGCAGGCCATCCATGCAGGCCATCCATGCAGGCCATCCATGCAGGCCATCCATGCAGGCCAGGGCACAGTGGGGAAAGAGTGATATCATCCAGGGTCGTCTGGATTTGGCTGTCCTCCCCTCTGATCATCCTGCCAGTCTGCTAGGCTCTGAATCGCTTAGATGACTCATCAATGTGCATGAATTATTTTCTGTTGTCCCACCGAGAACTCTTTGTACTGATGTGTACAGAAGTTAAACCCCCCTCTCCTCTCGTCAAGGCCTGACACTGAAATAGGCCAAGAACTGTAACTGGGGAACTCTGTTCGGTTCATGTTTAGTCAGACAGTGATGTTAGTGTTAGGTCATCACGCAATGTTCATATTCACATGTTAGACTGGGGAGTATGGCTGTTTCAACGGGATGGTGTGTGTTTAGAGTGTGGACGAAGTACAGCTTTGTGGTTTTGAGTCCCACGGTAATGTCGGTGCGTTTTGGAATTCTAACCCCTTTTAAACATTGTGTGTTTGAGCTACGGATTGCTAGGTTGTTGCATTGGATTTATCTATGTCTTCTGCATCTGCTGATACAAACCATTCGCTAGAGCGGTGTTTGTGAGCAAGGGCGGAAACAAAAACAGTTCTTCTCACATAAATGTCTGTAAAGTCTGAACTAATTGAGCTTCAAACTATTATGACCTCACTATGAAAAACTTGAGACTCTGACTATGCTTCTATGACTATGACGCTCACAAGCCACACGAGTCGTTAGAAGGGAAGAGATTCTTCTACATAGAAGATCATAGGAAATCATTGTGTCTATAATACTCTAATAAGCTCACATAGTTGTGTCACGAACTATAAAATTCACACAGTTGTCGCTAACTATATTATATATTAATTACACACTGGGCAAACAATTTATATAGAGACAGCATTCTTTTAAATAGATGTTTTATCATGTTTTGCTATGTGGACCTCATTTGTCTATAAAACTCATGAATGCAACTGTTTTGTGTCAAATAGTTTTGTCTTCTACTTGTAGCTCTGGTTGTCCTTAAAAGAAAATGGTTAAACACTTCCATGTGATGCAAGCAGATTAATAAAAGTGAATTTCAATGTTTTCACTGTGGGAGGCCTGGGACCAATGGAGTTCCTTTTTTCTGTAGTGTGTGTGTGTGTGTGTGTGTGTGTGTGTGTGTGTGTGTGTGTGTGTGTGTGTGTGTGTGTGTGTGTGTGTGTGTGTGTGGGGGGGGGGGGGCGTGCGTGCGTGCGTGCGGCGGCGGCGGCGGCGGCGGCGGCGGGGCGGCGGCGGCGGCGGCGGCGGCGGCGGCGGCGGGAGAGCATGTGGGAGTGTGTGCACTATGCATGAGTTGTTTGGTCAATGCGGCCTTAGAATTGGGTCAGAGTGCCCTAGTTCTTGTGTGTGTGTCGTGTGTGGGCCGCGTGCGTGCTTGTGTGTTTTCCTTGTTACTTGGTCCTGATTTACTTATCTCTAACATAGTCTTTGGTTGTGGTCTCACGCTGTTCAGTAGCATGTTATTCTCTTGTTTACCTCTGCCAAGGTTAGACAGAGCTTTTAATTTGACTTTCCCACTGTGTGCAAGTTCACTTGTGTTCCCAGTTTGAACAATTGCATTTGGTCAGGTTGGCTTTTTGTCTTATTTAATCATGTCAGGCCCGGGCCATATTGAATTTACAAATGGCCGTCACGCTGCATGTGTAAGTGAGGTACCCTGTTGAGTATGTGCAGCAGGCTGGCCTGCAGATTACATGATATAATAGTGTTTAGGCATCGCCTCTCCTTTTAAATTCCTTTAACCTTGACTCCCCTTTAATGCAGGGAGAACACATCTGCCAGGCTGGTGTCAGACGTTAGTGATACACACCGCTCGGGCTGCATTGTCACTTTTTATTAACGCCCAGAGCTTTGCATGGACACCAGCTGTTGCGTCAAGTGGAAAGCCTGGGCGGTGTGAATGACCTTGACTTTAACTGCCTGCTCCTGTGGCTCTTCCCCTTTTTAATTCTTTTGTTTTGACTCATACATTTTAAATGGCTTAAATGGATTACCATTCCTGACAATGAAGGTCATTTAGGAAACTCTCATTTTGAGGAGGGTGGGGAGGGTGATGAGTGAGGAGGGTGGGGAGGGTGATGAGTGAGGAGGGTGGAGGGTGGGGAGGGTGATGAGTGAGGGGGATGAGTGAGGGGGATGAGTGAGGGGGATGAGTGAGGGGGATGAGTGAGGGGGATGAGTGAGGGGGATGAGTGAGGGGGATTGAAGGTCAGGCTTGGATATCTAATCCCTGACATCTGCATCGTGTCGTATTCATTCCAGTTTTCTGGTTATTCCACAGATGAAATGGCTGATGTGCACTGAACTTCCTGTTCCTAGTGCTTCTGGAGAAACGGTGGAGAGAGAGAGAGTGGAGAGGAGAGAGGAGAAGAGGAGTGAAAAATAGAGAGGAGGGTAGGAGAGAAGAGGAGAGGAAGGAAAGAGGAGGAGAAGAAAGGAGAGAAGAGAAGCAAAGAGAAAGGGAGGAAAGTGGAGAGGAGTACAGGGGAGGAGAAAGGAGGAGAGGAAAGCAGAAAGTAGAGGAGGAGAGCGACCAGTCAGTCAGGGGGATGATAAAGCTCTTGTCTCCATAGCTGTCTTCCCTTTCGCCCATGGCCACTGTAGTAAAAATCACTTTAGAATGCGTTTAGGTGTCATTGCGTGACATTGTCAAAGATAATGGATAATCACCACGGTAACTGGAGTCGGTGGAGGGTGGCTCATTGGCCCTCTGGTGTCTCACCATGGAGATGGGGAGAGGGGTCATGTTTTGGGGGCCAGGAATGATATGACATGTTAACAGATGCGTAAGGTCATTTTCAATATATACACCAGGCGAGATAATGTAATAGTAATACACACGCCCGTATCGCCTGTGCTGCTCCTGAAAGCAGAGGGGGGTCTGGGCTTTAGGGGCTAGGCTTAGATGACAGGCTCCATATATTAAGGTCATTTATTTGTTCACAGTGCACAGTGCTGCCCCTGCAATTCCAGGCCTTTTTTACCTCTGTCATGGCTGCTGTCAAGGGCCCTGTCCTTCACAAAGTTCCTACCAACCCCACCTATCCACAGACAGGACAGGGCACCTACCTACACTTAGATTTACATTAGGAATACAGTCCACTTTAGGGGCCTTGTAACCCTTTATTACATTTTATTTCCAGTTGATTATTATATTTTGATGGGTTATAGACAAGCTCAATGTCAAGCCTAAAATACCTTGCCACCAGCCGGGAATATGTCCGGTTTTGAACATGCTGAAAGTATGTAGGCCAGAATGCCAGTTCATTTTCAGGGTCTTTCGCATTTGTGGAATTTTTTCCATGGTCTGATTCTCAAGCACACAAGCACAAGCACAAGCACAAGCACAAGCGCACACACACACACACACAAGCACAAGCGCACACACACACACACACACACACACACACACACACACACACACACACACACACACACACACACACACACACACACACACACACACACACACACACACACAGTCTCGACAACTAATCTTGTGTGGACACACAATTCAGTCCCATTCAAACCGGAAAACCTAACCTAAACCTATCCCTAGCTCCTAACTCTAAAACTAATCCTAGCTCCTAAACCTTATTCTAACCCTAACGCGAATTCTAACCTTAACCCTAAACCCCCAACAAATTGCATTTGACCTTGTGGGGAATATTAAAATGTCCCCAGTTGGTCAAATTTTTATTTGTTTACTATTCCAGTATAGTTAAACACTGACACACACACACACAAGTGACTATGTTAACTTGACGGTACACATGTATTTACGTGTTTACTGCTCCTACCAAAAGCATTCATTGTGTTCCTTTTTTAATTGAGTTAAGCCCTCGGGTCGGCCAGCATGGCGGGAAAATAGACCTAATCCTGCCATCTAAGATTAGCAGGACAGTAGACGTCAGATGGTCTGTCGCTTCAGTCCAGGGGGTGAGCAGGTTGGCTTTTGTTGTGGTCAGATTTGGGTCAACAGCATAAAGCTAGCCTTGAACTGTAATCGATGCTGATTGGCCAATCTCAATTAAATAATTTCTGATCTTGGCCATTCGTGTTCCTTGGCCAGACGTGTTCCCAGACGTGTTCCTTAAAACCTTGAGTTACAGGCTGGGGTTCCTTTCCTTTTCTTGTTCCATCCTTAGTATTTCATTGCAGGCTGTCAGTTGGGCTAGCTGATCAACTGTTATCCCACAACTAATTACATTATTTTCAAGGTTGCACTTTGGTGGACATTACAGTTGTGCCAACCTGTGGACCTGAGCCATCCCATGAGATGGATTTCACTCAGATTATAGACAGCCTACTGTGCTGTTGTTGATCCTAGCTGCTTCATTACGCATATTAATATATAGGTTAGACTGATTGCATCATCACTGACCTCCAGTCATTATGATGGGCTATACTGTCCTGTACCACGGTTAGTCTGCATCATCACTGACCTCCATAATTAAGGAATAAGGCTAAATCCTATCTGTCCTTTCGTTGCGACCCATATTATTTAGGTTAGACAGCATCATCTATGACCTTCATCAAAATCAAGGGCCTCATTGTAATCAAGGGCTTCACTATCCTGACTCCTGTCGTTGTGACCCTGTATGTCGTCCTTCCGGTGAGTCACGCCAAAGGTAGGGCAGGCAGGCAGCTTCAGGGAGAGACGTTGGGAGTCAGGCAGGCAAGCAGGAAGGCAGCTGAGGTGGAGGTGGAAACTCTCTGTATTAATTAACCCTGATGGGCCACGGCTCTGACTGTGTGACGTGGCCTGTAACCATGGAGACCAGCCTGACAGGGTTCACACTGCGGGTCTCTTAGGACATTGCCATGTCAACTGACAACAGTGGTCAGTCGCCTGAGTGTCAGTGTCTTGCCCTCCTGACAGTGGCACAGCCACAGTGTGACAGGTGCACCGGATCCACACACACACACACACACACACACACACCCACACACACACACACACACATAAACAAACACAAAAACACACACACCTGGCAGCTCGACCGAGCCATATCCTGTCTCTTCTCTGTGGAGGCCAGTGTCAGTACTGAGGAAACCTGTGCTGGCTTTGTACATAATAACCGGGCTCATGTCAAGTCAATGCAGTTCTGGTTTTGTGGAATACCTTCAGGGCTCATGTCATTGACAATGAGAGCTGAAGTGTGGGTCCATATCTTGTCCAGACAGGGATCAACTGAGGCAGGTGGTGATAAGGCCAGTGCTCTCCATAGGCACCAGGGCAGCCAGGACTTTACCCAAGTGGGAGAGCACTGAGCCACTATATCCTCTGCGGCACTGGTGTGTGTGTGTGTGTGTGTGTGTGTGTGTGTGTGTGTGTGTGTGTGTGTGTGTGTGTGTGTGTGTGTGTGTGTGTGTGTGTGTGTGTGTGTGTGTGTGTGTGTGTGTGTGTGTGTGTGTGTGGAGAAAACGGAGGCAGGGTAGTGTGAGGTGCTCAAGTGCAGGAGGAGTGGTAGTAGGGAGGGAGGGGGGATAATCCACTCAAATGACAAGCTGTATAAGAAATGATTCACAGCTCTCACAGGCCCTTCACTTTTGAAAGACAGCGCAGACGCACTGCAACGAGGGCCTTACAGCTTGAAGACCAATGTTTTCGAGGTAGTGGGCTTGAATTAAAAAATTTGAATAAAATCTGACCCTAATCTACATTTGTTGTCATTGATTCGGTTTAAATAAAAAAAGACACAGGGATTAGGGGTTACCATGTGCAGTCAAACTGAAATGTTGCCAAGTAACAGGCATGGTGGACAAGGTGTTGAAATGAATGTGATGTAGTGCTGCCGTGATGTAGTCTCTGCTTCTCACGCTGTTACTCTCTCTCTCCCCATCTCTCGCTTTCTCCCTCTTTCTCGCTCTCTCTTCCCCTCTCTCTCTTCCCTCTCTCTCTCTCTCTCTGTCTGTCTCTCTCTTCTCTCTGCTCACGTAGGTCCCCCCTCTGAGATCAGGAGAGCAGAAAGGCACCACAGAGAGAACCGCCCCAAGGCTTCCTGACAGACAGACATCCGAAACATCCACAACCACGGAATGCATCAAAATCACTGTGGTGGTGAAACCCGCTGACTCCTCGTTCCTCACCGTTCGCTGCATAAGCTTGTACCCGGGCATTCTGGGAGCATCCGGTGTCACAGGCACACAGGAATGCCAGTGATTGCTGGGTGAGAGCCCCTAAATGGCTCCCGTCATGGCCACAGTTTCTTTGTGTTAGTGTCATTTTCCACTGTGGAGAAGGGAATACTGTACATTGAGCCAGTGGAATCCAGAACCTGTAAAATACTCTAGAACCTGCCCATGTGCATCCTCACCTCTTATCAATATCTGGAAGTACTGTACCTGATGACCTAGTGGAACTTGTTATTCCCAGTAGCAGTGCTGAACCATACGAGGGGGATCCTAGTATTGAACATGACTCATGGGGAGGAGCCTGGCCCTGAGACACACACGGATTCAGCTGTTCTAACTTATCTGGAAGGTTTACTGATGCATCCCGTGGCGGCTGGGCCTGGGGCCACGGCAACCCGGAGATCGGAGGCTCCCCACGGGCACGGCAACCAGATGGAGCAGGTCAACAAGGCGGCCCGGCCCTTCCAGCTGCCCAGCCACAGCCCTGCTATTGCCGCTGTTCAGAAGGCCGGCAATGGGAACGGTCCCAAACTGCACCATGGGGCCTCCCAGAACCTGAAGAAGGCCCGGCTGCTCCGCTCAGGGCCCTGGAACGAGCCTGGGGCCCAGAGGCTGAGCTCTCCCCCTGTGGAGCTGAATGGCCAGGGAGGAGAAGGAGGCCTGCAAAACGGGGCCCTGGAGGGCTCTCCTCACGCTGGGGAGAGCACACTGCTGGCCTCCCTGCTCCAGTCATTCAGCTCCAGACTGCAGAGTGTGGCCATGTCGCAGCAGTCCACCAAACCCCCCAGTGAGCACTCCCCGCCCACCGATCCCCCTCCTCCTGCAGACAAGGAGCAGCTCCCCTGCTACGGAATGGCCTCCAGCCGCCTCAAGGGCCTGATGAGGAAGACCAAGCTGCAGAACCACAGCAGCACGCCTTATAGCCGGCGAGGCCACAGCCACGGCCACAGCCAGGAAAGGCCCTGTGAGTCCCCCCGCTCGGTGCAGAGCAGCACGCCTCCCTCCGCCCCCACTGCTGCTGCTGCTGCCACTGATGCTGTGTCCTGTGCTGAACGGCTCAAGGCTGTGGCCAACCTGGTGAAGATCCGCTCCAGCCCTGCCCCCTCTCCCAAGCCCAGTGTGGCCTGCAGTCAGCTGGCCCTTCTGCTATCCAGTGAGGCCCACCTGCAGCAGTATTCCCGGGAGCACGCCCTCAAGGCCCAGCTCTCTGGACACTCGGCCAGCGAGAGGCTGGCCGCCATGGCAACGCAGCAGACCCAGGACAAGAGACCGCTCAGCACAGGAGATGCTCCGCCCACTAGCGCCACCACCACCCTAGACGTGCTAAGCTCCTTAACCACCCAAAAGGGGACAACGACAACAACACTCCCCCGACTGGCACTAAACTCCAGCTCCAGCCAGCGGAGCCCCTCTTCTCTGCTGCCAGTCCACAGCTCACCACACCCAACCCCCCCCCCTCTGCCCCTCACCCTCACCCCCAACACCCAGACCCAACCCCAAACCCCCACTAGGGAGAAACGGGGATTTGATTCGCGCTCCACCAGGCCCCCCCAGACCTGTAGCAGCCTGCTCCTGCTGCTCCTCAACAACCACAACAACCAGAAGCAGCTGACTAAGAACGGGCACCTGGAGGACGACTGCGGGGTCCTGCCTGCCAGCCGCGGCTCCTCGGTCACCTCTGACAGTGAGTGCTCTGTCCAGGAGAAAAGCCTGGCCAAGAGAGAGGAGAGCTGCAGCGATGCAGAGATCTCCTTCTCCAGCTGCTCTCCTATTGACCTCTCTATGAGGAGCAGGGCCAGCACCAGAGCTCCAGAGACCAGGCCTAAAGCCACCTCCTCCTCCACCTCTGCTTCTTACTCCTCCTCTTCTACTGCTTTCTCCTCCAACTCTTCTTCTGCTGTTTTTTCCTCTGCCCCAACTGTCTTTTCCTCTTCCACTACCACTTTCTCTTCCTCCTCTACCGTTCTCTTCTCTTCCTCCACCACTTTCTGTTCCTCCTCGTCCTCATCCTTAGACAAACTTACTGAGTCCCTTCTAAACAAGTGGAAGCCGGATCCCTCCGGGCCAAAGGTCACCCAGGTTAAGAAGGAGCTTGAAATGAGCCCAGACCTTAAATCCCAGCCCAAGGTCACTCTCATGCAGCTCCTTCTGGAGCGCAGGAATAATGACAAGGTAAACAAAATTGTGGTTAATCCAGATTTGCAGCATGACGCAACTCTGTCCAGTCTGTCACGGGTCCCACTTAAATCACTGGCCCCCTGGGAGGAAGTCAGGATACAAAGCCCTCTGGACAGACCAGGCCCAGGCCTTCCCATGTACTCTCTCAGCCGAGACCCCAGCAGCACCCCGTCCCCGTTCTCCTACCCCTCTCCCTATGTCCAGTCTAGCCCTCTGGATCTATGTAAGTCTAAACCCTTCCCTGTTGAGAAAGCTGCAACTGAGCCGGCGTTCAGCGCCAGCAAACTGTTACAGAACCTGGCCCAATGCGGCACCGCCTCACCCTCCCCACCCATGGCTCCCAGCAAAGTACCCAGCCAGGATCTGGAGGTGGGTGGTGGCAGGCCTCTGGCCCTGCTGGAGAGGCTCAACGCCCCCATCCAGAGGAACACAACATGTACCCCCCTCTCAGACGGGCCCTCAGGCAGCGGCACACCGTCGTTCAGCCGTTGGGGGGAAGTGTCGCCCCCCGCATCCCAGATTGAGAATCTTCTAGAGCGTCGCACGGTGCTGCAGCTCCTGCTGGGAGCAGGTTCCTCCTCTACCTCCTCCGTGGCCTCAGCCACCCACAGAGACAGGTCTGGTGGGAGGGGCAGTGTGGAGACGGCGGCAGGGGGCTGCTATGAGAAGCCCCCTGGCACTTCTGTCATCTGTGACAACTCCAACGGGCCCACGGCAGCAGACATGAAGGTCAAAACTGAACCGGGGGAGGAGGGCCTGGACCTGTTGTCCTCTGCTGTGTGTGAGGATGTGACGAGCCAAAAGAGACGGGGAGGAGGAGCAGGGTATAACTACAGGCATAACCCATTCTCTGAACCCCAGCAGGACCTAAAAACAGAGCCCCGGCCCACTGAAGTCATTGCTAAATATGGTCTCCTGAGCCAGCTCTTAAAACAGCAGAGCGCTACCTACTATACCAGCGCTGCACAACTACAAACAGATCGCCGGCCCAGCCCTGTCCATGTAAAGGAGGAGCAGGGAGACTACCACCACCAGGGGCCCAGCCCTAAAAAGAGACGGCTCTGCTCGGAGCTGGCTGAGAGCCTGAACAATAGCAGCCCTCAGCGGGCAGTGGTGGACAGTGGAGGCAGCTACAGCCACAGCAGCCTGGTTCACAGCCTGGTCCATAAGCAAATACAGGAGGAGCCTGACTACCACAGAGCCCTGAGGGGCCCTAAAGTGGAAGAGACCCCAGCCAAGAGCCCCAGCAGTGAAGCTCTCCTCCCTAGGGAGAGCCGGGGCTTCAATGTGCTCAAACAGCTGCTCTTGTCTGACAACTGTCTGAAGGAGCTGTCCCAGCATCCCCGGGGCGGGCCCAGCCCCTCTGTCCTGCAGGCCAATGGTAAAGCCAATGGGAGCGTCCTTAACCTCAATCAGCCGGGCTACAATCACCACAACCTCCTCAACCTGCCTACCCTGCCCTGGCACCACCCCAACCCCCATAACTCCCTCAGTTCAGGGTCCCCCAGCCACCTCAGACCGCAGCCAACCCCCCCAACAGGGGACAGCAGCCAACGCTCCCCCTGGGGGCGCCACACAGCCCTCCCACCCCACCAGGACTCGCCCAAACGGGACCCCACTCCAGTGAAACGGGAGCCGGAGAGCCCAGGGCGGTGGGCAGGTCGGGACCGGGAGGAGGAGGGCTCTGATTCGAGCCCAGACTCCCCCCGGCTGACCCGCTCCAACCCCATCCTATACTACATGCTGCAGAAAGGCAGCGCTCAGCTGAGGAGGGAGGGGAGGGACCAGGCAGAGGGGACCCAGGGGTTAGTGCCAGGGGGGGTGAGGGTGAAGGAGGAGCCGGGTACTAACAGCAATGATGCCTACAACCACAGACTGAGCTCCACCACCACCTCCACCCAGCACTCCTCCCTGTCCCCTCCCTACAACAACGACAAGCACAGTCACAAGAACTATAGGCTGAGCGACTCATCTGATAAATGGTAGTTTTATGAACTAATGACTTTTATGAACTAAAACATAAAAATGACACAAGGGGGAAAAGATCGCAATGTTTTTTTTTTCTTCCTTTTTTTACTGACTTGCCAAATTCATTTGTAGTTTAATGAGAAGAAGTAACAGCAAGTAATGCAGGATTGAGGATTTTGAAAGAGAAGAACAGAGAAAATGAGTTCAAAGCATTCGTTTCATTATTGTATCATAATTCTAGATGGCTCAGGTTACAGGATGGGTGGTACGATATAGCTCTACTTCAACAGAATGTCAAATTATGTGCACCAAAATAATCGTCGAATTTTAACATTGCCCACTGGTGATTTCCATACAGTATGTATTTCACGTTCTCAAATGATTGAAAGAAGGCACCATTCATTTTACTCCTATGATTTGTGCCTGTATTGCACACATATCACTATTCTGTGTCCTCTTTGTTGCTACTCGTAAAACATTGATGAAGAACATTTCCAGCTACATTTATTATTGATGACTCCAAAAATGTTAGCGCTCAGTTCACTGCATATTTATTTATTTTTTAGATTAACAGAGAACATCACTTTTAGATCAGATTCTAAATAAAGTCATACCGGGGCAAGCACAGCAGTACATTAAAATGTACACGTTAGAGACATTTTTAAAGGAAAACCTTGTGAACAATGTTAATCAAATCTACTAAAGGTACCTAGAGCTCCATTCTGTTTGAATGCTCTGTATTGGTTGCTACTGTAACTTCTCCTCAAGTGTGATTTAAGTTTTTGATCATCAGTGAGTCGGCTGTCAACTGATAGACTGGGCTCATGTGGTCACAACGCATTGCATTTTGCTTTGATCTGAAATGAACTTGTTGGGGCTTCGTTTTGACAGTGCAAATGCAAGGTAACATTGTCTTAATAGATGGTAATACAACTGGTAATAGAGCTATTACTAAATAGTAGTAGTAGAGGTTATTTTAAAACCTTGCCGAGCCTACCTGTGGGACATACAGTGAGTGTGTGGATGGTGTTAGTAGTTGTATACAGGTTCGGAGCAACAGTTAAAAGACTGCAGTATCTGCATAACTGTTACATTCCAAATGAATTCAAAATGAACACAGCTCTCTCACACATACTTAATTTTGGTTTTGAAATATAAATTAATATTCTGAAATAAATAATACAGTCTCATTTGATACTGTACCCCTGAGTTTGCACTGTCAAAGTTTAGCTCTTGGTGACCTTAAAAATAATATGTTTATGGCATGTAATGAAAAACTGTCAGTGTTGTTATCCGTTGAGAATTTGACAGTTTGTGAAGTTTATTTTGTGTTTATTGATTCTCGTGCTTTATGGACACCATTTACTTTTTTTGCGGTTTCTTAGCTCATATTAAAATGTCTAAATATTTGCATGGAAATAAAGAGAAAACCGCAGGTACATTTGAAAGCAGCAGGATATGACGTGAACCTGCCACCCAAGAATCATTGAGACATTTTTGGTGTCTTTTGAGGGCTTATCTGATGTCTAGCTCCTTATTTTGATTGTACTGTTTCTGGTTTCAGTTTCACACACTGCTGTCATGCATTTAGTCTTACATGTGATATTTTTTTATACATATACATATGAAGTAGATGTTTCTTCTATTATTAAAACATTTTCACAATGGTTAAACATATTTGTGTAAATAGTACTTTCATTATGAAAGATAACTATTTTGTATTGTTGAAGAAAAATATATGACCCTAGTTTTTAATGCCCTGAAAAATGTAAATATGAATTCAATGCCTATTAATGTACATACATACAAATGGCAGAGGATACTATGCCCGTTTTTTGGTTGGTTTGTTCTTTGCATGTGTCTCTATGTGGTAAATGATAATCTATCTTGCGCCGTGTTGTGTAATACTGTCTGACTCTCCTCACTGCTGCCTGTTGCATGCAGACGCATGGGAACTACCTGTGTATCCCTACTGGTGATGGGGCAAAATGTCAAGTCTTAAAATAGGTATTTTTATCACAGAGAGGGTCATTTAGAACATGAACAGTCCCTAAATAACCACAGACTGCTGAGCAAGTGGAGAAAACGTGTGAAAATAAACGTGCATTGAATATTTTTGTGATTTTATTTTCTGTTACTGGTTGACGACAGAGCTCGGATGGACGGAGCTTGAGGGTTTTAGCGGATGAATGAAGTACAATCATCATTGTGCATCGTGCATCTGAAACATGCATTTGTAGCAAAAAGAAGTGTTTCGTTTTTCCATGTGACAACCTGAAACATTATTTCATTTTTTATGTTTGAATTTTTTTTGGTGTTCATTTGCACTGATATCTCCAAAATAAAGTACTAAAATGCTTGACTGAGTTATGCTCCTGTTTCACCTTCCCTAACTATAATATGTAATTATGTTACTACTGTATTTCATATTATTTATTTAATGGTTTATTCCTCACACATTGAATGTTTCTTATTTATTTGTTTTAAATTGCTCTATATTCCCACGCACATAAGGTCAGTGTCAGTGCGAGTCAGTTGCTGTTCAGTTTCCTCATTCATAGTCCATTCTGAGTAATGTGGACGTGATCTATTTTCTGAGTTCAGAGAACTTTGATTCTGAGTTCTTTGCCAGATCTTCACAAAGGCAGGAAAGGCATTGAAAAGAGTGAGGACAGGAGTGGAGGTCAGCAGATGTGCCCTAGATGCATGCATCATGGTATACTCTTTGAAACTGAATCCACATCACATTTCTTCCTCAGACTAAAATAGATCACATTATATTCTCGCCATAAAACCTGAAATCCTGTTTTCAGACATTTCATGAAGCAGCAGCTCTGCTCAGGGACAGAAAACAGCCCTTAGTGAAAGAGAAGGAAGAGAAAGAGGAGAGAGATTTTTTAAAGGTAAAGGAAGTTCACCCCAAACTTTCTTTGTCCCTGGGTCCTGAATGTTGAAGTCCACTAGGTGAACAGTCAGGTTTTTGTCCGTCTGCAGACAGTGCACTTTTGAAATCCTGCTTGGTTTTCTCAGCAGCCCTAGCCTGACTAGCTTCCCCTTTATTTAATCCTCCCCATGACTGGCTGCACACTCTAAACTCTCAGTAACCTTTCCCCTGGGTGAACTTCTCCCTCCCAAGATCCTTATCAAGCCCTGAACTGCCAATAACCCCTCCATTTCCTCCCACTGCCATAACAGCGGTGAGCATAAAGGAGGCAAGTCACAAGTTTAAATTGAGGTCAAGGTGTAAAACTTGACAATCGGCTGTTTGTCTGTGCTTCCCCGTTTGATTTCCTGACCTCAGCATGGGGCCAGCAGGATGTGAACGCAGCACAGCAGGTCACCAATGATAAAATGGAGTCAAACAAGGCCTTTTGATGTCAAGAGAACTTGTCTTTTCTCATAGGCTTGTCAGAGGCCTCAAAAACAAGTTCCCGGTGTCATTTAAAAAAGCTCACAGCGTGAAATAGATCACAATCGATGATTGTGATTGACGGTGAACTTCTTCAAGCTTATAACACATGCCGTAAATATCCTCACAGCATAAAAATTATCAAGGGTCAATTGCTCGCGCTTTTGCTTCAATTCTGCTTCCGGGTTATCTGTGTTTCTTAGGTGGATAACGTCAGTGCCTGATTGAAATTGATACTGTAAACATGAATAAATAAGTATTATCACTTTCAAATATATTATCGACTCTTTTGCGCTTTTGTCATGGCTGGCTAGCTAGCGAGTGTCGGGTAACTTTAGCAACTGTGGTGAAAGGCAAGAGTTAGCTGTTTATGCATTAGCATAGTGATTGCTGAATTAGCCGCCAGTTGGTTGGCTAGTTGTGTAGATGGCTGCGTTCGTGCAGATCTCTCACCTCTCACCCTTGAATTACAGTGCCTTCCACATTTTGTTGTGTTACAGCTTGAATTCAGAATGTATTAAATATTTTTTTCCTAACCCATAATGACAAAGTGAAAACATGTATTTAGAAATTTTTGCAAATGTATTGTAAATGAAATACAGAAATATGTCATTTACACACCCCTGATTCAATAATTTGTAGAAACACCTTTGGCAGTGATTAGCTGTGAGTTTTTCTGGGTAAGTCTAAGAGCTTTCCACACCTGGATTGTGCAACAGTTGCCCATGATTGTTTTCAGAATTCTTCAAGCTCTGTCAAATTGGTTGTTGATCATTGCTAGACAACCATTTTCAGGCAGATTTAAGTCAAAACTGTAACTCAGCCACTGAGAAACATTCAACTCATCTCCCAGTGTCTGGTGGAAAGCAGACTGAACCAGGTTTTACTATAGGATTTTACCTGTGCTTAAATCCTAGAGGAAAACGTTTATTTTTTATTCTGAAAAACTCCCCAGTCCTTAACAATTACAAGCATACCCATAACATGATGTAGCCACCACTATGCTTGAACTCAGTAATGTAACTTAGGAATGTGTAGCATTGGATTTGCCCCAAAAACTTAACACGGTATTCATGGCAAAAAGTGAACTGCTTTGCCAAAAAATGTTGTGCCTTGTTGCAAAACAGGATGCATGTTTTGGAATATTTGTATTCTGTACAGGTTTCCTTTTTTTTGCTCTGTCAATTTGGTTAATATTGTGGAGTAACTACAGTGTTGTTGAGCCATTCTCAGTTTTCTCCCATCACACCCATTAAACTCTGTGACTGTTTTAAAGTCACCATTGCGTGAAGAAAAGACAGAGAAAAGGGGGCGGAGGTCGGCCTTCTGAGAATTCGTAGGCGAGTGAGTAAACCTCCACTACCATCTGTTCTATTGGCCAATGTGCAATCATTGGAAAACAAAATGGATGATATACGATCAAGACTATCCTACCAATGGGACATTAAAAACTGTAAGATCTTATGTTTCACCGAGTCATGGCTGAACGACGATGCGGATAATAGAGCTGGCGGGATTCTCCATGCATCGGCAGGACAGAGAAGCTACGTCTGGTAAGACGAGGGGAGGGGGTGTGTGTCTATTTGTCAATAACAGCTGGTGCACGATGTCTAATATTAAAGAAGTCTCGAGGTATTGCTCACCTGAGATAGAGTACCTTATGATGAGCTGTAGACCACACTATCTACCAAGAAAGTTCTCATCTACATTATTCGTAGCCGTTTATTTACCACCACAAACCGATGCTGGCACTAATCCGGCCACTTATAAGAAATCCCGCTACGCCCTCAGATGAACAGGCAAAGCATCAATACAGGACTGAGATTGAATCCTACTACACCAGCTCTAACGCTCGTCGGATGTGGCAGGGCTTGAAAACTATTACGGACTACAAAGAGACACCCAGCTGTGAGCTGCCCAGTGACACGAGCCTACCAGATGAGCTAAATGCCTTTTATGCTCGCTTCAAGGCAAGCAACACTGAAGCATGCATGAGAGCACCAGCTGTTCTGGACGACTGTGTGATCACGATCTCCGTAGCCGATGTGAGCAAGACCATTAAACAGGCCAACATTCACAAACCTGCGGGGCCAGACGGATTACCAGGACGTGTACGCAAAGCATGCACGGACCAACTGGCAAGTGTCTTCACTGACATTTTCAACTTCTCCATGACCGATTCTATATTACTTACATGTTTCAAACAGACCACCATAGTCCCTGTGCTCAAGGGAGCGAAGGTAACCTGCCCAAATGATTACTGCCCGTAACACTCACGTCGGTAGCCATGAAGTGCTTTGAAAGGCTGGTCATGGCTCACATCAACAGCATCATCCCAGATACCCTAGACCCACTCCAATTCGCATACTGCCCCAACAGATCCACAGATGACGCAATTTCAATTGCACTCCACACTGCCCTTTCCCACCTGGACAAAAGGAACACCTATGTGAGAATGCTATTCATTGACTACAGCTCAGCGTTCAACAACATAGTGCCCACAAACTCATCACTAAGCTAAGGACCCTGGGACCCTGGTACTAAACACCTCCCTCTGCAACTAGATCCTGGACTTCCTGACACGCCGTCCCCAAGGTGGTAAGAGTAGTCTGCCACACTGATCCTCAACACTGGGGCCCCTCAAGGGTGCGTGCTTAGTCCCTTCCTGTACTCCCTGTTCACCCACGACTGCGTGGCCAAACTCAACTACAACACAATCATTAAGTTTGCTGACGACAGCGGTGGTAGGCCTGATTACCGACAACGATGACACAGCCTATAGGGAGGAGGTCAGAGACCTGGCAGTGTGGTGCCAGGACAACAACATCTCCCTCAATATGAGCAAAACAAAGGAGCTGATCATGGACTAAAGGAAAGGCAGGTAGAACAGGCCCCCATTAACATCAATGGGGCTGTAGTGGAGCGGGTGGAGAGTTTTAAGTTCCTTGGTGTCCACATCACCAACGAAGACAGTTGTGAAGAGGGCACGACAACACCTTTTCCCCCTCAGGAGACTGAAAAGATTTGGAATGGGTCCCCAGATCCTCAAAAAGTTCTACAGCTGCACCATCGAGAGCATCCTGACCGGTTGCATCACCGCCTGGTATGGCAACTGATCAGCATTTGACCGTAAAGCACAACAGATGTTAATGCGTATAGCCCAGTACATCACTGGAACCAAGCTTTTGGGGTCCCAAACATTTGTGTGTTGAAAATTCCTAACCACTTGTAAAATCTATTTGCATAGACTTCAAACAAACATACAGTTGAAGTCGGAAGTTTACATACACTTAGGGTGGAGTCATTAAAACTAGTTTTTCAACCACTCCACAAATTTCTTGTCAGCAAACTATAGTTTTCGCAAGTCGGTTAGGACATCTACTTTGTGCATGACACAAGTAATTTTTCCAACAATTGTTTACAGACAGATTATTTCACTTATAATTCACTGTATCACAATTCCAGTGGGTCGGAAGTTTACATACAGTAAGTTGACTGTGACCTTAAACATCTTGGAAAGTTCCAGAAAATGATGTCATGGCTTTAGAAGCTTCTGAAAGGTTAATTGACATAATTTGAGTCAGTTGGAGGTGTACCTGTGGATGTATTTCAAGGCCTACCTTCAAACTCAGTGCCTCTTTGCTCTACTTCCGGTGCCGACAGAGATGGCCGCCTTGCTTCGCGTTCTTAGGAAACTATGCAGTATTTTGTTTTTTTATGTATTATTTCTTACACTATTACATTTTAAGTCTTATTACATACAGCCGGGAGGAACTATTGGATATAAGAGCAACGTCAACTTACCAATATTATGACCTGGAATACGACTTTCCCGAAGTGGATCCTCTGTTTGGTCCACCACCCAGGACAATGGATCGGATCCCAGCAGGCGACCCAAAACACCGGCGCCGCAGAAGGGGCAGATGGAGCAGTCTTCTGGTCAGGCTCCGTAGACGGGCACATCGCCCACCGCTCCCAAAGATACTACTCGCCAATGTCCAGTCTCTTGACAACAAGGTAGATGAAATCTGAGCAAGGGTTGCCTTCCAGAGAGATATCAGAGATTGTAAAATTCTCTTTTTCACAGAAACATGGCTCACCCGGGATACGTTATCAGAGTTGGTACAGCTCTGATAACGTATCGCGCTGGTAAGAAGAAGTGCATCAAGAACAACAACCACCCGAGCCACTGCCTGTTCACCCCGCTATCATCCAGAAGGCGAGGTCAGTACAGGTGCATCAAAGCTGGGACCGAGAGACTGAAAAACAGCTTCTATCTCAAGGCCATCAGACTGTTAAACACCCATCACTAACATTGAATGGCTGCTGCCAACATACTGGCTCAAATCTCTAACCACTTTAATAATAAAAAATTCAATGTAATAAATGTATCACTAGTCACTTTAAACAATGGCACTTTTATATAATGTTTACTTAAAACCTCTTACATCTAGACGTTCCGCTAGCGGAACACCTGCTCCAATATCCAATGATAGGCGTGGCGCGAATTACAAATTCCTCAAAAATACAAAAACTTCAATTTTTCAAACATATGACTATTTCACAGCATTTTAAAGACAAGACTCTCCTTTATCTAACCACACTGTCCGATTTCAAAAAGGCTTTACAGCGAAAGCAAAACATTAGATTATGTCAGCAGAGTACCAAGCCAGAAATAATCAGACACCCATTTTTCAAGCTAGCATATGTCACCAAAACCCAGAAGACAGCTAAATGCAGCACTAACCTTTGATGATTTTCATCAGATGACAACCCTAGGACATTATGTTATACAATACATGCATGTTTTGTTCAATCAAGTTCATATTTATATCAAAAAACAGCTTTTTACATTAGCATGTGACGTTCAGAACTAGCATACCCCCCGCAAACTTCCGGGGAATTTGCTAACAATTTACTAAATTACTCACGATAAACGTTCACAAAAAGCATAACAATTATTTTAAGAATTATAGATACAGAACTCCTCTATGCACTCGATATGTCCGATTTTAAAATAGCTTTTTGGTGAAAGCACATTGTGCTATATTCTAAGTACATAGCCCAGGCATCACGGGCTAGCTAATTAGACACCCGGCAAGTTTAGCACTCACCAATATCAGATTTACTATTATAAAAGTTTGATTACCTTTTGTTGTCTTCGTCAGAATGCACTCCCAGGACTGCTACTTCAATAACAAATGTTGGTTTGGTCCAAAATAATCCATCGTTATATCCGAATAGCGGCGTTTTGTTCGTGCGTCCCAGACACTATCCGAATGGTAAAGAAGGGTCGCGCGCATGGCGCAATTCGTGACAAAAAAAATCTAAATATTCCATTACCGTACTTCGAAGCATGTCAACCTCTGTTTAAAATCCATTTTTATGCCATTTTTCTCGTAAAAAAGCGATAATATTCCGACCGGGAATCTCCTTTTCGGCAAACAGAGGAAAAATCACAAAGACGGGGGCGGCCAGGTCACGCGCCTAAGCCCACAGTCCCTTGATCGGCCACTTGAGAAAGGCGATAATGTGTTTCAGCCTGGGGCTGGGATGACGACATTCAGGTTTTTCCTGGGCTCTGAGCGCCTATGGACGACGTAGGAAGTGTCACGTTAGAGCAGAGATCCGTTGTAAAAGATAGAGATGGCAAAGAAGTTCAAGAAATGGTCAGACAGGCCACTTCCTGTAAAGGAATCTCTCAGGTTTTGACCTGCCATTTGAGTTCTGTTATACTCACAGACACCATTCAAACAGTTTTAGAAACTTGAGTGTTTTCTATCCAAAGCCAATAATTATATGCATATTCTAGTTACTGGGCAGGAGTAGTAACCAGATTAAATCGGGTACGTTTTTTATCCAGCCGTGAAAATACTGCCCCCTAGCCATAACAGGATAACCTACATTACTCATTTCATATGTATACACTGTACTCTATACCATCTACTGCATCTTGCCTATGCCGTTCGGCCATCGCTCATCCATATATTTATATGTACATATTCTTATTCATTCCTTTACACTTGTGTGTAAAAGGTAGTTGTTGTGAAATTGTTAAATTACTTGTTAGATATTACTGCATGGTCAGAACTAGAAGCACAAGCATTTCTCTACACTCGCATTAACATCTGCTAACCATGTGTAAGTGAACAATAACATTTGATTTGACATCATGGGATAATCAAAAGAAATCACCCAAGACGTCCACAAGTCTGGTTCATCCTTGGGAGCAATTTCCAATGCCTGAAGGTATCACATTCACCTGTACAAACAATAGCACACAAGTTTAAACACATTACATTTACATTTACATTTAAGTCATTTAGCAGACGCTCTTATCCAGAGCGACTTACAAATTGCACATGGTAGATAGTTGGTAGTGCTGAGCGATTAACCAACATTTAGTTCATTTTTGGGGGGTTATTAATCAACGAATTGACCGACATCGGTTAAATTACTTGAATTACATTTATTTATTTATTTCTTTGTGAGCCCAACGTGCTGTTTCTCTAGAGAGAAATCAAATCATCCACGAGAGAAATCAACTCTAGACCTATGTGGGACGCTGGGCTGAAGGATGGTGTAGTTTTCATTAAACAAATATTCAGCATAGTTCAGCGCAGAAACATGTTAATTAACTACGATGACCATAAGCCATTGCACCATTTCCCCCGTCTCCGGACACGTCAGAGAGGAAGAGGCTAATTGAGAAGTTTCACTCTCGACAGAATCTTGTCCAAAATAATCCCAATTCATTTCAATGTCTTATTGGACCTAAATTTGTTGCCCGCCTTCCCGACTTTGGGACGACTCCCATTGTTAGGTCATAGACATGAGCATCCCCTCATTATATTCAGATCTCTGGACAGATACACTTTTACGCCTACTACGTTAGGTTACATACACACAGACCGCATGAGAGAGGAATGTACACAACACAATGACGAGAGAGAAAGAGATAGTTCACGTGAAATGTAAAATGATTTTGTCATACAACTCTGCAGCATATTTAGGCAGGCTAGCTAAGTAGGATGACTAAAGATGTATGGGGAGACATAACGTTAGATGGTCTGGCTGACTGCTACTGCCTGATCAGAAATGAGGTGATGACTACAGACAGTACAGTATGGGGAGACATAACGTTAGATGGTCTGGCTGACTGCTACTGCCTGATCAGAAATGAGGTGATGACTACAGACAGTACAGTATGGGGAGACATAACGTTAGATGGTCTGGCTGACTGCTACTGCCTGATCAGAAATGAGATGACTTTTGCACAAAGAAAAATAATAAAAACTAAGTAATATACACAACTGAAATATTTGATTATTTCATAGTCATTTCCTATTTTTGTACCCAATGTGGACCTGACGGAGACAATGGAATATTTTCAATGTTTTGCAAATTGAATGTTCACAATTTTTTTGTCTTTGGAATTTCCATTAAAAAGCTCGACAATCATTTTAATGACATTATTTCATAATGCATTTAATGTTAAAAAAATATAATCTATAAAAAATAAAAATAAATATATAATATACTCCCCTCCTTACACAGGGGAGTAAATGAAATGGACCTCCTTACACAGGGGAGTAAATGGAATGGACCTCCTTACACAGGGGAGTAAATGAAATGGACCTCCTTACACAGGGGAGTAAATGAAATGGACCTCCTTACACAGGGGAGTAAATGAAATGGACCTCCTTACACAGGGGAGTAAATGGAATGGACCTCCTTACACAGGGGAGTAAATGGAATGGACCTCCTTTATTTAAGTACTCCTGTAAAAATCTAAAGTCCTTGTCCCTCCTCCATATGCACACCAGTAGATCCGAAGGGATTGGATAGGTGTAAGAAATATGGGGAAATTCCAGCCAGCCTATCAGAAGGCAAGGTGAAGCTGGTAGGACATTATGTACTGCTTATTACATATCCACTCCTTTCAGGTCTACAGGGGTTGATTTGGCATTCAGCGGTGGTGACTTCAGTCATGGTTATAGTGTCTTCTGGGACTTGCACCATGGGACCACGCAGCCGCCATACCGCTCTGGAAGGAGAGGCATTCTGTCTCCTAGAGATGAAGGTACTTTGGTATGAAAAGTGCAAATCAATCCCAGAACAACAGCAAAGGACCTTGTGAAGATGCTGGAGGAAACAGGTACAAAAGTATCTATATCCACAGTAAAACGAGTCCTATATCGACATAACCTGAAATTCAGCTCAGCAAGGAAGAAGCCACTGCTCCAAAACCACCATAAAAGCCAGACTATGGTTTGCAACTGCACATGGGGACAAAGATCGTACTTTTTGGAGAAATGTCCTCTGGTCTGATGAAACAAAAATAGAACTGTTTGGCCATAATGACCATCGATATGTTTGGAGGAAAAAGGGGGAGGCTTGCAAGCGGAAGAACACCATCACAACCGTGAAACACGGGGGTTGCAGCATCATGTTGTCAGGGTGCTTTGCTGCAGGAGGGACTGGTGCACTTCACAAAATAGATGGCATCATGAGGGAGGAAAATTACGTGGATATATTGAAGCAACATCTCAAGACATCAGTCAGGAAGTTAAAGCTTGGTCGCAAATGGGTCTTCCAAATGGACAATGACCCCAAGCATACTTTCAAAGTTGTGGCAAAATGGCTTAAGGACAACAAAGTCAAGGTATCGGAGTGGCCATCACAAAGCCCTGACCTCAATCCTATAGAAAATTTGTGGGCAGAACTGAAAAAGCATGTGCGAGCAAGGAGGCCTACAAACCTGACACCAGCTCTGTCAGGAGGAATGGGCCAAAATTCATCCAACTTATTGTGGGAAGCTTGTGGAAGGCTACCCAAAACGTTTGACCCAAGTTAAACAATTTAAAGGCAATGCTACCAAATACTAATTGAGTGTATGTAAACTTCTGACCCACTAGTAATGTGATGAAAGAAATAAAAGCTTGTCACGATCCTCTTCATCTGAAGATATGGAGAAATCGCTGTCGGAAAAAGTGGACCAATACGCAGCGGGTTGCGTGCTCATCATTATATTTATTAAAATGTGAACACCACAAAAAAAAACAAGAACCAACGACCGACAGGAAGCGTTTTGCAGGCTATAACAAATACTAGCAGTGCAAAATCAACAACCCACAAACCCCAGGTGAAAAACACACTCCTAATATATGACTCCCAATCAGGAACAACGATAACCAGCTGTTCCTGATCGGGAGCCACACAGACCAACAAAGAAACAGACATACTAGAAAAACCATACAACGTCCTGACCAAAATACTAATACAATACTCCCTCTGCTGGTCAGGACGTGACAGTACCCCCCCCCCTAAAGGTGCAAACCCCGGATGCACCTTAAAAGAACACACAAAAATCCCCCAATACCACAACAACAACAAAAAACAAATACCCCATAAACAAAAAGGGACGCAAGAGAGGGTGGCTGCAGTCAACCACGGCACTTGTGCTACACCCCCCCCTCCCCAACCCACCTACACTGAAGGAGGCTCTGGTTCTGGCCTCCTGTCCTCCCGACTGACGACATAGTCTCTTGGTTCTGGACCGTAGGCAGACTCCCTCAGTTCTGGGTTGTAGGCAGACTCATTTGGTTCAACGCTGTAGGCAGACTCACACAGTTCATAGTTAATTTCAATCTCACCCGGTTCCGGGTCGCAGGCAGACTTACCCGGTTCTGGATCGCGGGCAGACTCACACAGTTCATAGTTAATTTCAATCTCACCCGGTTCCGGGTCACAGGCAGACTCACCCGGTTCATAGTTCATTTCAATCTCAACCGGTTCCGGGTCGCAGGCAGACTCAACCGGTTCCGGGTCACAGGGAGACTCAACCGGTTCCGGGTCGCAGGCAGACTCAACCGGTTCCGGACAGTGGGCAGACTCAACCGGTTCCGGACAGTGGGCAGACTCACCCGGTTCCGGACAGTGGGCAGACTCACCCGGTTCCGGACGTGGGCCGTCTCCCCTGGTTCCGGACAGTGGGTCGTCTCCCCTGGTTCCGGACACTCTGGACGAGGCACTGTTGCCGGACACTCTGGACGAGGCACTGTTGCCGGACACTCTAGGCTGGGCTGACGCACCTGACACCTGATGCTTGTGGCTGGTAGACGAGGTACCAGGCTGGATACACGCACCCCAGGACTAGTGCGAGGAGCGGAAACAGGCTGAATAGGACTAGGCTGACTCATGAGAAGCTTGATCCGTGGTGCTGGTACTGGTCGTGCCAGACTGGAGGTACTCACTTCTGGGTTAGCACGAGAGGCGGGAACTGGAAAGACTGGGCCATGGAGGCGCACAGGTGGCCTAGATCGCACCTCCTGTACAACCCGTCCTGGCTGGATGGAACTAGCAGCCCTGTACGAGCGGGGTGCTAGTACAGGGTGAACTGGGCTGTGCAGGGGCTTGATGGTTACCGTGCATAGAGCGGGCGCAGGGTAGCCTGGTCCTAGTAGGCGTACCGGCGACCAGACGCGCTGCGCAGGCATCCTCCTACCAGGCTGGATGCCCACTCTAGCACGGCATCTGCGATGGGCTGGAATAGCTTGCACCGGACTGTGCGAGCGTATGGGCGAGTTCGTGCGCACTTCTTCAAACTTAGGCGCCATCCACTCCATACGTTTCTTCCTATAATCACGGGTAGCTGGCTTAGGGCTCACCCATGGCCCAGCCAAACTACATGTGTGCCCCCCCCAAAAAAATGTATTGGGGTTGCCTCTCGTGCTTTATTTGCGCGTATATGGCTTCATACCTTCGCCGCTCTGCCTTGGCTGCTTCAATCTCCTCCGGTGGGAGACGGTAATCCCCAGCCTGATGCCAAGGTCCAGCCCCGTCCAGAATCTGTTCCCATGTCCATTTCTCTCGATAGTCCTTATAATCCACCTGCTCCTTTCTCCGCTGCTTGGTCTTTGTTTGGTGGGTTGTTCTGTCACGATCCTCTTCGTCTGAAGATATGGAGAAATCACTGTCGGAAAAAGTGGACCAATACGCAGCGGGTTGCGTGCTCATCATTATATTTATTAAAATGTGAACACCACAAAAAAAAACAAGAACCAATGACCGACAGGAACCGTTTTGCAGGCTATAACAAATACTAGCAGTGCAAAATCAACAACCCACAAACCCCAGGTGAAAAACACACTCCTAATATATGACTCCCAATCAGGAACAATGATAACCAGCTGTTCCTGATCGGAAGCCACACAGACCAACAAAGAAACAGACCATAGTAGAAAAACCATACAACACAAACCCTTCTGCCACGTCCTGACCAAAATACTAATACAATACTCCCTCTGCTGGTCAGGATGTGACAAAGCTGAAATAAATAATTCCCTCTACTATTATTCTGACATTTCACATTCTTAAAATAAAGTGGTGATCCTAACTGACCTAAAACAGGGAATGTTTACTCAGATTAAATGTCAGGAATTGTGAAAAACTGAGTTGAAATGTATTTGGCTAAGGTGTATGTAAACTTCCGACTTCAACTGTACGTACCCCGCCAGACATGCCATTATGGGTTTCTTCACTGTACCCAAACCAGAAAAAGATTTAATGTGTCACTCAGTTATGTACAGAGCCATGTCATCAACCACTAGAGTTTACTTGGGGAAAAAAGCTAATTTAGCTTTAAAAAACAGAAAAAAGCATCTCTTCTCTTTTTAAAGATCTAATTTAACTGTACTACATATAACAATAATACTTTTTTATATATTATTACGTTCTATGTGGACCCCAGGAAGAGTAGCTGCTGCATTTCCAGTAGCTAATGAGGATACTAATCCTAATAAACTAAACTAAACTGCATAAGGAACATTGGGGCTAGTTGTGGTCATATAGCTAGCTAGTCATGTGATCCACAGAATGGCATCTTGCTAGCTCAATACATTTGGTTATCAAAATCAGAGGCATCATGCCAATAGGCGGCACAGGGGAACATGCCCCCTCAGATTAGTCATGTCAGATTAGTCGCATATATATATAAATTGGTTGTTGTTTCTCTGTAGCCACCTAGCAATTTTATGAACTTGGCTTTAGCTAGCCTAGATTGGAAACCTATCTCCCAACCTCATAATTAGCTACAAAGAAGCCATTTCAGGCTATCAATCAAGTTAGAGTAGTTAGCTTGTCTAATGTTTGGTTGACTTTAGAAAAGCAAGCAATTGCTAAATGTACTGAATAAGATTCACATTCCTTTCAATATTTTACCCTGATTTCAGCATAGATGCAGAGAAGGTTAGCTAGATTCTCTAAAAAAAATTATCACCAGTCAGGAGGATAAAAACAGCTCAAGACGTATGCTTAGATATGTAGAACAATAAACATATTTTTGTCGTAGAATAAAGCATAATTATTATGGCTCTAGATAGCAGGAAAAAAACAGTTTCAGGTGTTTGAAAAATGCTTTATTCTCCAACTACCCGACGGGGCCCCTCCGAACCATCTTCACATAATTTGTGCCCCCTCTGATTTTTGTGATGCATGACGCCCCTGATCAATATAACATATTTGAACAATGTAAAATCAAAGTAACTGATAGTGGAGATGTGGCTGAGGGAAGTGAGAGGAAAGAGATCCGCAGCCACGTGCTCAGCCATCTACAGAGTCAGTGTTCACAACTTGCTAACAGGCTTGCTGCTAAATGACTATGCTGAGGCATAAACAGCTACAGTAACTCTCGCCATTCCATCCAGTTGTTTTGCTCCCCGATAGAAGCGCAAAACAATCAATAATATATTTTAAAAGGGATCATTACTTATTTATTCACGTTTGAAGTGTCAATTTCAATCAGGCACTGACGTTATCCACCTAAGAAACACAGATAACCTAGAAACAGAATTGAAGCAGAAGCGCAAGCAGTTAATTGACCAGTGAAAATTCTCAAGCTGTGAGCTTTTTCACGCTTTGACGTCACAATCAGAAGCGTGAAAATAATCACAATAATAAGATTTTTCACATGGCATTCGGCATTGCTTAGCATTGTTCACTTGAAATTCTAAAGTTTGTCAAGGATCTGCACATCTTTCCACTAATAAGGGTAATTCAAACGTACAAAAGTTCACAAAAGGTTTAAAAAAAAAAAAACTATTTTATTGGGATGATCGTCATTGAAACTGTTGTTTTTATTTTCTGTCCTATTTGATCAAATCCTTTTGTTTACTCACATGGGGGCCATGCACTGCCAACACTTGTCTTTAGTTGTCATGGTGATTGTTCTAATGCATCCCCCACAGATGTTCAGTCATCCCTGCTTATACTAGTATTTGATCTTTGAGCACATGGTTTGACCTGCCATGTACTGTAAACACCCACAACACCTCCCTATGGAGGAGTGGAATTAACATTTTATGGGTAATGTGACCTCCTTTGAAAGAGGTGTGTCAGGCGCTCCTCGTCCTGATGAGAACTTCACAATTAGATGTAAAAGAGTAAAAAAAGAGTAAACATACTAAGAAGCCTTAAAGCTTTTTTTATTTGATACAATAGATTAGCTCTTTGAAATTAGATGGGTTTAATACTTCAATGAATCGACGAAATTTGAAAGTAAAACTTGCAGAGAACCAACATAAAATCAAATTAAAAATAGCATCAAGTAACCGGGGGAGGAAAATCCTGTTCTAAGAGAAAGAGGTCACATTTGTTTATTTTCCTGCCCTAACCTGTTTCCCCAATGGGGCCTTAGCTTTTGAAGATGTACCTCTTGTGAAGTCTGGAGCCTTAACCCCCAAAGGTCATAACCTCTGAACCTCCTCTCAGCCTGACCGCCCTCTGTCTCTTGGCAGCCCAGGATCAAGTGTTGCCCCGCAGCTGTGAGCCGGGCCCCCCTCCGCTTCACAATTCCATTCTTCAAAGGGCCTCCGTAAATATAACAACTGGCAGCATGATTTCAGTTCTTTCTTTTAATCACACCTGATAGCCTTTTGACCTTTTGACTTTCTCTGCTCCCCAGATGTCACGTCCTGACCAGTATAAGGGTTATTTGTTATTGTAGTTTGGTCAGGACGTGGCAGAGGGTATTTGTTTTATGTGGTTCGGGGTGGTGTTTTTGTAGAAGGGTATTTGATTTATGTATTCCGGGGTTTTTGGGCACTGTTCTATGTTTATGTATTTCTATGTTTAGTCTAGTTAGTTGTATTTCTATGTTTAGGTTAATGGGGGGTTGGACTCTCAATTGGAGGCAGGTGCTTTCTCATTGCCTCTGATTGAGAGTCCTATATATGGGTATGTGTTTGGTTTAGTGTTTGTGGGAGATTGTCTCTTGTTTTGCGTGTGTGAGCCTTACAAGACTGTTTAGTTGTTCGTCCGTTTTTTCCGTGTTTATTATTTTGGTGTTGTTTTTGGTTTCAATAAATATCAAGATGAGCATCCACATTCCTGCTGCGTTTTGGTCCTCCTTTCCCGACGACAACTGTGACACCAGACCTCTCTGTGGGTGAACCCCTCTCTCCACTGGGATTCTCTGCCTCTAACCCTATTACAGGGACTGAGTCACTGGCTTACTGGTGTTCTTCCATGCCATCCATGGGAGGGGTGCGTCACTTGAGTGGGTTGAGTCACTGACGTGGTCTTCCTGTCTGGGTTGGCGCCCCCCCCTTGGGTTGTGCCGTGGCGGAGATCTTTGTGGGATATACCTGGACTTGTCTTAGGACGGTAAGTTGGTGGTTGGAGACATCCCCCGAGTGGTGTGGTGGCTGTGCTTTGGCAAAGTGGGTGGGGTTATATCCTGCCTGTTTGGCCCTGTCCGGGGGTATCATCGGATGGGGCCACAGTGTCTTCTGATCCCTCCTGTCTCAGCCTCCAGTATTTATGCTGCAGTAGTTTATGTGTCGGGGGGCTAGGGTCAGTCTGTTACAACTGGAGTATTTCTCTTGTCTTACCCGGTGTCCTGTGTGAATTTAAATATGCTCTCTCTAATTCTCTCTTTCTCTCTTCTCTTTCTTTCTTTCTTTCTTTCTTTCTTCTTCTTTCTTTCTTTCTTTCTTCTCTTTCTTTCTTTCTTTCTTTCTTTCTCTCGGAGGACCTGAGCCCTAGGACCATGCCTCAGGACTACCTGGCATGATGACTCCTTGCTGTCCCCAGTCCACCTGGCCGTGCTGCTGCTCCAGTTTCAACTGTTCTGCCTGCGGCTATGGAACCCTGACCTGTTCACCGGACGTGCTTGTTGCACCCTCGACAACTACTATGATAATTATTATTTGACCATGCTGGTCATTTATGAACATTTTAACATCTTGACCATGTTCTGTTATAATATCCACCCGGCACAGCCAGAAGAGGACTGGCCAACCCTCATAGCCTGGTTCCTCTCTAGGTTTCTTCCTGGGTTTTTGGCCTTTCTAGGGAGTTTTCCTAGGGAGTTTTTCCTAGCCACCGTGCTTCTTTCACATGCATTGCTTGCTGTTTGGGGTTTTAGGCTGGGTTTCTGTACAGCACTTTGAGATATCAGCTGATGTACGAAGGGCTATATAAATAAATTTGATTTGATTTGAACATAAATGTTTTGGTAATTATTACATGTCATAAATTAGTAATTATCTTGATGTGTGGAATGGCGCTTTAAGATGATTTCCGTGGTTCCTGTGATAGTTACAATTCAGTAGGTTAATATAGAATGGACTGAAAATATGATGGTCTATTAGAGCTAATGGATAACTGCTCTGTTTACTAAGACACTGTTTACTGTGTCAAGGAAACCAGTCTCAAAGACGCACAGGGTTCACATTTATTATTTTTATATATATATATTTGATTTCACAGAAGTGTGATTGACTTGGACTTACATTGTGTTGTTTAAGTGTTCCCTTTATTTTTTTGAGCAGTGTATATATATATATATCTTTTGCACCAAAGAAAACAAGTGAAAGACAAAAATACAGATAAAAAAACAAAAAATATAAAATGGTGTGCAGGTGAGGTTGGATGCCCAAGGTCTTATATGAAAACCAAACCACAAAAAAAAACGATATACAATACATAAGTACACAAATTTAATTGATCAGTAATCTCGAAAAATATATATGTTTGGTTTAAATGTGTGTGTGCCCTAAATTATTGACAAGGTAAAATAACGCATTTTTTATAGCCTGCATATTGATGGTCAAGTGAATACATGTAAACAGAGTGAGTGAAATATTAATGATCCCTAATAGTGTCTCTCTGCAGTCAGAGCTTCAGTGCAGCAGCCTGCCTGCCTGTCCATTTGAGGGATCTTGGCTGACAATGAAAGAGCATGGCTGACATCTGCAATGTCAGACAAGCACAAGGGTAAATGTTTTACAAACTGGCTGGGGAAAGCTAGTGGTGTCAATCTCCTGTCTGTTAATGTCTTCCTCCCAGGAAGGTACTCACATATAATCCTTTCCCCCACTCTCCTTAAACAAAACCTTTTACTAATATTTATGCTCTTCGAGGCGAGTATATTCCTACAAAATGCCTAAAGATTTTTTGGGTTATCCGCAATTACCTAGGCCAAATTTCACACTGAGCAGTAAAGGTCCACGTTGGCTAGAACTGAAACTACACAGTTCTCGATTCTGACTATGTCCCCATTATCCAAATCAAACAATTAAAAATAAACAACAATGATTAAAGTTGATTTGACCAATTTAACCCAATTTTCAATTCTCAAAGCACATTTTTTAAGGAAACAGTTTGATTGTGATTGTCTGTGTAGTTCCACCACATGATGACACTGTGGCCATGAACTTTCCAAGTAAACATTTCTCAAAAACCCCAGTCGAATGAGAAAGGGCAGTTCAGTGTCAGCTGGTCTTGCTGAGACCAGATTGAGATGTAAACTTTGTGCCAGTGGAGTCCAAGGGCCATTTAGGGGAAACATGCAACATTTAACTCTGTTGTTGACTGGTTTCTGACCTCCAGTTCCATGGGTTGAGGGGAGGGACAGAGGCTCAACATTACTTACTGCATCTGGCATTCAGAGGGGATTTTGAGACATCTCCAAATCACATAGCTTGCATATTTATGTTGTTATGCTTTGAACTGTGAAAGATGTGCAGTCAGAGACGACACAAACTCTGTGTGGGACATGAGGGGATAGAAGAAAACATTTGCTATACGTGACTCAAAAAACAATGTTCAGTACAGTACAAAGAAAGTGCCTGGACAATTGACAGGTAAAAACATAAAGAACACATTAATGAATACATTCATGAAAAACATGAATACAACTGAAAAACAATTGTAGTTTGTTGCATGAAGTGGGGGTAAGTGAATTTGGCCTCAACAAATCGTCAAAATCTGGTACTATCAAGTTTGGATGGATTTTACAGGACATAGGCCTCTGCTGGATGCCCTTTTTCCAAACCCAGCTGGCTTTAACTAGTCCAATCAGTTGTCATAAAATCAATACTCACCTTGCTCTCAGATCTCAATAAATGCAGAGAGGGGAAAGGGAACGTCAACTGTGAAGCGATCTTTCTAGCCAGGTAAGCTCTGTCATTTCGGTCAGTCTTACTACCATCTAAAAAATTGTATGAAAAAATAATGATGTCAATTAAAATATTTAGGGATTACAATAAATTCAAGGTGTGCTTACACCTTACACTAGTAGTATCTCTGTTACACAATAATAGCAAATCCGCCAGACTGTCTTCTGGTATGTGAATGTTTCAGTGTGTGCAGCCTATCATTTTTGTGTTTTGAACAAAAAAGTGTTTGTTTCTTTGGCAACAATTTAAGTGAAACCAGCTATAATCAGCCTAAAACATGGAAACCTTGGAATACCATGAACTTGTTCAGGTATATATTTTCCCTCACTAGCATACTGTGCTGTAATTTAACATATTTTTGCCACTGTATCTGATGTTAAATGTCTGAATCATATTTATTTGAACTACTATAATCCTCCTCACTGTAGAGATACTATGGCTCTCGCCTGGAGATACATGGTAGTCTAAAGACCAGTGCATCATGCATGTCACCATCCACCCCAATACCCCAGAGCACTTTTGATGCACTTCGACAAGTCCACCCCTCGGTCTGCAAAAAGTATGCTAAGTCTCTCTGGTTTATAACCCCATATTGTTATATTGTTGTGTTCCTAATAATAAACATGTTGTAATTGATAACAGGCAAAATCAATAACATCTAATTCACTGTTTGTCTATGTGAAAAGCATCAATACTATATTTGCATTGCACCAGCATTGATCACTCTCAGTAACAATGCACCTTCAATGCATCAGTCTCTACTATCATGGGTGCTACTGTGCTGTTCTGCAGATACTCTGGTTGTGGGCTGGTTGTTCCTGAGAAGCTACAGGGCTGTAAGGTGCTGGATCTGGGCAGTGGCTCTGGCAGAGACTGCTTCATTCTCAGTAAACTAGTGGGCCAGAGCGGTCATGTCATCGGCATTGACATGACAGCTGAACAGGTAGGCTTACAGTGCCACACAATATATTTTGTGGGAATTCCCTATCTAATATCTTATCACAAATAAAACTGTGGATCACAAGTGATTTTCATACTATGTATCCTTTACCCAGATCCTGGCATCACGCAAATATGTCCAGTACCACCAAGAGAAGTATGGCTACGAGAAGCCCAACACCATATTTGTGCAGGGTTACATAGAGAAACTGAATGAGACGGGAATACAGAGTGGTTCGCTGGATGTTCTGGTGTGAGTAAAGCTGTTCCTTCCTTCAACACCCTTAGGCTTGCTTTCTGCTGGGGATCTATTCGAGTGTCTTACTGAAGAAAATCCCACACAACACATTTCCAATGACAATCCCTCCTCTCCATCTCCTTTGAGCTAATAGTCTGTTAAGGGAAAATGCCTTATCTATTTACCATTTATTCACTGACTGGCTCACAGATTGATTTATCAATTTGTTCCCTGATTGGTGACCTGATCCGTTCCCAGATACCCTGACTAACTGATGTCTCTGCCATCTTCCTGCCTGTCTGTCTGTCTGTAGGTCAAACTGTGCCATGTGTCTGTGTCCTGACAAGAAGCCGGTTCTCAGGGAGGCTTTCAGAGTGCTCAAGGTAACCTTCACACTCTCTGGTGGTCAGCCAATACCTCAGCAGCATGCTGCATGCCTCACATAAATATATAAAATATTGACTAAGTAGCAATGCTGAAATTGGAAACAAGACTATGTGATTTTCAAAGCTACTTGATTTACAAAGTGGCATCATTTTCATGAATCATTTGCTTTTCCTCATTTATCTTTGTCGGTATGTGAACCTATCGTTATGCAACACGCAGTGTGAAATCAGATACTCTATTGCCATCTGCTGATACTCTATTGCCATCTGCTGGAGAAACAATGAACTTTTGCTTATGAGGATATGGTTTGATTTGCCTTCACCTACAACATTGTAAAACATTTATTTTTGTAAAGATTAGCACCAAAATAAATGACCAAAATAAAACAATAAAACTATTCCCTCATAATATATCATATGATCTTCATACAATAATATAGTATTTTGATTGTCTCTTGAGCCTTCTTGTCAGAATTCTGATACATTTTATAGATTGGAAAATGTTTAATTCATGTCAAATCCTATGTATTTACAGGAGGGTGGGGAACTTTACTTTAGTGACATATATTCCAGCAAGGCTGTTCCGGAACATTTGAAACAAGACCCAGTTCTGTGGGGTAAGAATGCTTGATTTGTGACAGCTGACAGAGTTAAAAGTTGAATGTATGCTATCTGACAGGAATAATGATGTTGAGCCAATGCGAGACCCAATAACACACTGTTCTAGATACATTAAAATATCAACGTGGAGGGGGGTTTGAGTTGGTTGGGAATTGTTTAATCTAATGTCATGTTTTCTGTGTGTTGTGACAGGTGAAGGCTTGAGTGGTGCCCTCTACTGGCGAGACCTGATCTCTCTAGTGCACGAGGTGGGCTTTAGTACTCCATACCTTCTCACTGCAAGCCACATCATAGTCCACAATAGTGAGCTACAGAAGAAAGCAAGTAAGATGGCACATTAATGTCTGCCTCTCAATGATCTCATGAATAGGACAACGAGATGAAGGTAGACTTCGATGTCTAGCAAGGTGCAACCGTTCCATTCTCTGTTACCATCTCTCTTGAGCATTATTCTGAAACATGATTGGGTGAGAACAAAGGAATATAATGTTTAATTTCAACCACTTCCTTTAGCAACTATCAGATCAAAACATCTGTTTCTTTGTTTTCTTGTTCCCCACAGGTGGCATCACACACACCTCTGCAACTTACCGCCTCTTCAAGTTGCCCAAAAATAGAAAGCAGAGCGACGCAGTTGTGGCTTACAAAGGAACGGTCCCTGACCATCCCGACCTACTCAAGTTTGACATGTATCATTGTTTTGAGGTGTGTCCAAGTAATTTGTCACCAAACGTATTCCCCTATTAAAAAGCTGGCAAGTATTCCTCTTCTCCCTTTCTGGACCTGCGTTTTGCCTCTGAAGAGCTGTGTTCTGTGTTTCTGCTTGATCCCTACAGACAGACATAGAGGTAACCGTGGATGCAGAAATGGCAGCCGTGCTTCAGCATTCCCGATTCTCCTCTGACTTCTCCATCCAAAGCTCAGACAAACCTGCACCAAGCCCTAAATGTACCCCTCAGGTAAACCCTCTAGTATATTTCCTCTGGGCTATCCAGAAACCATCATGCATTTGTATATTTTTCCACCATACATATAGACCATAACAATATGTGCTACATTACATAAAGAGAAAGAAAGAGAAATTCGAGTCAGAAATTCTTATCATTGTAATTAATAAATCCTCATAAGTTGATCCTATGGTCATGTATCTGGCAGGGCTACATGTTCTCTGTTATGTAGAAGTACAGCACTTTTCAGCACCTTCATCCCACTCAGGTCACAGCATCACTCTGAGCAGGAGGAGGAGGCTTACCACACAGCTCAGCCCACTCAGTGTCTCAAAAGCCCTACTGCCGAATAGATAGCTATATGCAGTAGTCTGCAAGCACCAGTAGCTAATTCTCTTTCTCTCTCCTCTCTCTCCTCTCCTTTGTGATGTGCTTTTCAGAGCTGCCACCTTAATAACCCATTCCTACTTGCTGATAACCTCAAACTTCATTCAAAGCCCTCCACCAAGATTGGGAACACTGGAGAACCAGTGGAAAAGTATGACACTACCAACTGAAGGGAGATACTATTTTCTTCCTGAAAATTAATATAATAAACATGTTACATGATTTTGTTAACTACATTTTTTTTGTGATTTGCAAATATATTTCATGTGGGCTCTGTTTAATTATTAATACATTGCTATTAGAAATGGACTGAGTTGGTCCCTAACCTTACGCCACACATTTAAGGCATTAAAGTGTAATCTAGAAAATACACACATTGTATCAAGGCTGTCTTTCTCTCTCTGGGAAAAATAAAGTTATTATATACCACACATTATTACCCTTATTCACAGTCATTGGTAATCACACAAGACACAAATATGTTCAAACCTTTAATAGTGAAGCTGACATGTTATTAAACAAAATCCAAACCGTTGGTTTTAAATGATTGGTTTCGTATTGGAAGAAATGGAAAGGGAAAGTATGCAAGAATACAGAACTGAAAGTTGTTCATTACGTAATTCTAAAACTAGATCAGTGACGTAAATGCAGTCCAACAAGGCAGTACTAATCAAAAACAGAAAAGCGATCGCTTACCAGCTGCATTTATTTTTCCTCCATGCTTGCATTTCCCATGGCGCCCGCTATCGTGTTGGTTAACTGGGGGACATATTAACTGTTATTTTATTTCACTTGGATATAACTAGGTATTGTTTTACCTTTGTTGAAATTATTTTCGTTTCATTCTCAACCGGCCATGACCGTGGAGCAGAATGTCCTCCAACAGCATTCTCAGAAGGTTGGTACATCGTAGTGGCAATGTTTTCCTTCTTCGCCTGGTTGCTAGCTAGCAAAACTGCCAGAGAAAGTTAGCTTGTCGTTTGTTCCCAAGTGTGGCGTCAGATCCTTGGATATTTTCTCAATCGATTGTACAGTCCCTGAAAGTATTTACAAACAACATGCATCGTTAAATAATCCCATTGCCTTGTCAAAGAAATCACGAGGGCAGATTGGTATCCAACTACAGTAGCTAATTAGGTATCTAGACCTAGCTACATTGTCAGCAAGTTAGCTAGCGCGTTATCTTGCTAACGTTACAGCTAGCCCCGCTAACATAAGTTTACCAACAGTGACACGCCTATGAGGGCAACAGCTAGCTAGCTGGGTAACTAGCTGATGTCGTCAATTTAGCATTACATGCTGGTCGTTACTGGGTGGCCAAATGTTAGCTGTCTCAAGTTCAGACAATCTTTGCCCTGTGATCATCTGTCGTCAGATGCTAGCAGCTACGGTCAAATGTAGCTATATTGTTAGCTAGCTAGTCGGCTAAGGAGTCAGAAGCGTTAGAAGTAATTTACAGTTATTGATTGTTGAAGGGTTATACTAGCAAGTCAATATTGCTTTCACCATGCAAGCAAGACACTTGATCCAGGCTGTGTGCTTGATCTGGTTTGCTAACGTTACTGAAATGACTGTTGGGATATGTTTGTTTACGTGCAGTGACTGCCAGGCAGCCAGGAGTGACAACGATGCAACTACATTACTGCAAGCTTGCTGGGTGTGGGTTGGTTAGTTATGACAGGTTACGTTAGAGAACATATATTTGATAAACATTTATCTAGTACAACTATGCAGATATGCATTTTTGATTGTAAGATGGAAAAACATTGGTCACATTGCACCTTAACTCTTATTTGGTTTTGGAAGAGGAGGTGCAACAACATTACTTCTTCATTTTAGTTAATTATTAGAGGGCAGAATGAGCAATAGGTTGTTAACCAACATTAACTATATGAAGCAAATGATCTTGCCTAGTACTAGTGAGCTGGCTGCTGACAGCATAGCCCTCACACCATAGCAGCTGGTTACGTAATTCAACTCTTTTTAGGTAAGGTAGCTAGGTAGCTACCAGCAGTATTACACTGTCATGGGATTTGTCTGAGGGTGTTACCATCCCTCAGATTACCATCCAGCACCACATCCTTTGATCAGTGTTGATGGTGACATGATTTGGCAACATGTTTAGACTCTACTCTCTATTGACTTAGTTCAGAACAGCAGGAGGTTTATCATCATCATGTTATTGGACTATATAAGGCTATTTTATATTGCTGCCCTGTGAAGTTGCAATACACCTAGGTAGTGACACACAATTAGCATTCAAAACACAAGTATATTTCCTTCATGCCTGGTTGCATGTAGACTTAAATTCACTCAGATTGGATATGGGATAAGATTTGCGTTTCTGAAACATTATTTTGTTGAAATAAAATGTTATCACAGAGAAATTAAGAAAATTGATTGCAAACAAATTGTCAATTATTTAAATGTATTGCATTGATATAATCAGTAACAATAGTACCTAATCAATTAGCTTCATTTCTCAGAGAGCAAATTATATTTTGACAAAATGTTTCAGTAATGCTTATCTTATCTGTTTCTAACTACAGAAATTATTTCAGAACAATCGGAGATGGTGGATGTCAAGTCTCTTTCTTGTGCTTTTTGTAAACTCATTGGTCTCGTAACACTAAGGAATGCTCATTCGTGTAAGGCTCGGTGTACTAGTGTCATTCACTGACCTCATGGTAAGGAGAGACTTTGTGCGACAGACAGACGCTCTAGACTTGCCACATGCGGATGAGTCGAGGTGTGTGTGGATCAGCTTCCAGGCAACTTGAAGCTGGTAGCCTAGTGGTTAGAGCGTCGTGCCAGTAACCGAAAGGTTGCAAGATCGAATCCCCAAGCTGACAAGGTAAAAATCTGTCGTTATGCCCCTGAACAAGGTAGTTAACCCACTGTTCCTAGGCCATCATTGAAAATAATAAGTATATGTTCTTAACTGACTTGCCTAATTAAATAACATATAAAAGGGGGCCTGACCTTTCATCCACTGTCACGTTCTGCCTGTGTAACCGATGTGAAATGGCTAGCTAGTTAGCGGGGTTCACTCAAGCCCAGGTAGGGGCGAGGAGAGGGACGGAAGCTAACGTGACCAAACTAAAATGCACTTTCTACAAGACAGTGGTTTGTTATTCACAACGCAAGACGGAGGTCTTGGATACAGCCCTTAGCCGTGGTATATAGGCCATATACCACTAACCCCAGGGGCGGAAATCCCGGGGGGGACACGACCCCCCCGTCCATGGGAAAAATATGATTTGTCCCCCCCAATATATCACTGAAACATAACTATGTAATTTCAATAATATTAATAATACGCAATGAAAGCAATTGTGCTGATTATAGACACTTAATAGCGCGTTTTTAAGTTTCAAAAGATTGCAACCCCCCCACCCTTTGCCTCACAATGGTTTGATCCACTGCCAGTTCCTTAGCTTGCTAGGTAACAGAGAGGTCGTATCTACTGTCTGAAAGGCACTCAATACACGTAACTGACGTGAGGTTAATCCAGTCAATCGCGCACACACACTAGCTGAATATGCAGAGCTAGCGCGCAAATATTAACTATTAAGCTAGCTAGTACCTATTCCATTTATGTGGCGTCGTCAAAGATGGAATCAGCATGCAGATGATGTAAGTTAGTGCTTCAAAGTCCCTGTGATAAGGTTAGCGATAAACTGAAATCCAAACTGAACAGAACTACACTCTTCTACCATTGTCTTAAATATATTTAATGGTCTCGTTGCAAAAGCTAAATTGTCGCAAGTGAACTTTTATTTATTTATTTTATTTCACCTTTATTTAACCCGGGTAGCAAAGATTATAGCAAACACCACTGAAACTGAATTGGTGCTCGCTACCTTTGCAAATTCAGCTATTGTTGGAAGCCAGCCAATATGAAACAAACTATTAAAATTACAAAAGGTTGCAGCATATGTTGTGTAAATGGTGAACTCATACAGCTGTCAACTCTTGTCATTTTAATCCGTTTCACATTTGCTAGCTACCTTTTTTAGATTGAAGCCCAAATAGAATGATTGAAGATGATAGAAGCCCATCTCCTACTGTAAATAACCTACACACTGTGTGTGTAGCCAGCCAGCCAGCCAGGTAGAAAACTGGCAGAAAAATAAAAGACGGACATCAGAGTATTTTTCAATACACCAAAACGCATAGTAAGAACCCTAGTAGCCTAATATCTGAAAGACTAGTTGATAAAATGTTCATAAGAAAGAAATGAAATTCTAATGGAAATGTTTCACAATGATGTCATTAGGCAGAGCAGGCAACAGATGGCACACAGACAGCAGAGTTGGGGACAGATATGCAGGGACAGACTGGCAGAGACAGGGAGTCTCAGGTAAGTTTGTTGAGTCTTTGTTTGGCAACATTATGAAAGGTTCTCAATTTTTTTTACTTGTAAAATAGGAACATAATTGGAAAATGCCACGGATACCCCTACTCTCAACTTAAACTGGTGACTGAACTAAGATTTGTTAAAGGTATTGGTGTTGTGTAGTTTTGGGTACCGGTAGTTAGGAGTACGGCAGACACCTTATTTCTTTGGTTCCTCAATATACATTTACCATATTACAATGTAGGCTATGTTTTACAGCACTACTTTTGGTGTCCCCCTCAGGAATTGCTCTTGAGAAAATGTCATGTAATTGTCCCCTCCAAAGTTGATATCAGATTTTCGCCAATGACTAACCCCCGAGGTGCCTTATTGCTTTAATAAACCGGTTGCCAACACAGTAATGCAAGGAACTACACATTTAAATTCATAATAAATGCACTTTACCTGAAAAAGTAGTTGGGACAAAATTCTTGTTGCTATGTAACATAACCACAGGCTAGCTAGCAAGCGTACATTAAATGTATGCAAATACCGAGCATTAGCGCCACTTCTAGAGTGACTAACACTCGCCAATTATTTATTAATGTTGATATGAATGTTTCCATTTTATTGTGCACGAATTAAATAAATTGTCCCATGTTATTGTTTGTTGGCTCCACTAGAAATTGATGCCGTTCTTTTAGCTGGAGAAGATGCTGCTGTGTCGTTGTTCCACCGCTTTCTCGCTTCCAGATTTGGCATCCAGTAACTTTGAAGCGAGGTTTAGAATCTGTGTCCAATGACATACATTATTTCTCGTGCCTCTACTCCAGCATCCGACAGTTTCTGGATCTTGGTGGTTCGGAGGCAGTGGTTTGTGTAAATCTGCGACCTGCCAGCTGTTTTGAAGATCTTTGGAAACATTGTTGCGAGGATGTTCACTCCCATCGGCTCTTTTGTGTACCTGAAACGTATAAGACAACATAACGTTAGCTAATAGTTAGGTCTACATAGCGACCAGTTATATTGCCAGGATACATTAGAATGATTTAGCTAGCTAGCTTACAGTGAACCATAAAAATCCTGTAGAATGAGGTTCCGCTACGTTTGATGTCTTCCCAAACTCACAATGTATCCATTTTTCTGCACACCAGTCAGTGATGCAGGTAAATGCCACTTTGTTTATTTCACAATGTTCGTTTCGGATTCTCTCAAGTTCAATTAAACACACATTTTCTACACCGGCATGTCAAGCTATTGTTAATGTAGCCATTCTATCAAGGTAAAAAGGCGCAATGATATCAAGCTGAAAAGACGAAACGTCATAGTCATGGTATACGGTGTCACATACACACGGCTAAATGCTGTTTTAGCCAATCAGCATCCAGTATCCAAACTACCTCGTTTATGATTGGAATTAAGAGACACCCAATAAAAGTGAGGTTCTTTTGAATTCCAGTATGGGGTGGAGTGTGTTTGTTTGGCTCAGAGAGAACTTGGCCTAGCAGCTGTCTCTGGGTTTGACTCACTGTCCTAAGAGCACTGCCTAGTAGTATTTACTGCCTAGCCTGCATGGGAGCTGGGCCAGAGAGACTGAGACGGAGGACTTGGTTGGTGCGTTGTTTATGTTCAGTTACTCTAACAGAGGTGTGAACTGTGTTTTCCCTCTCTCTCTCTTGTGGCCCTGTGAAACACAGGTGCCCCAGGCAGGACCAGAGTGAAACTCTAACTTTTAACCCTCTGTGAAATATCTGGAGCTAGTTGCTAAGGAGCTGCTGCACAGTGGACCCAAGTGGAGAACTAGTACACACTACGCACCCATATATATTTTTACTCAAACATGGGCCGTCCATGATGACATCTTTGCAGCACGACAGCCACTTTTAACAGTGTAGGGCCTACTTACTGTACAAGCCTCTATGGCTACGATACCAGGACCTAGAATAGTGGCCTGAGCCTCAGGCCCTGACAGTAAGTGTTCTCCATCATTGTTTGGAGCGTTGGAGTGCACTCGGCCAGTAAGTGTAATGCACTGGCTCATTGTTTAGTGGACACAGCCATTGTGTGGTGGTAAGCCCTTGCATCCCAGCTGGGGTTGACATGCAACAGTTACAGCAGGGCAGACATGAGTGCACAGTGCAGTCTCATCCTCTCCACTAGCTAAAGCCTAACTGTCTGGTGTTTAGAGAAACGGTCAGGGGTCCAGATAAGGCATGCATGGATTCGGTAAAACATTGTTGTCTACTTGCAATGCAACACCCTCTGCAGCCTAGCGAGCTTGGTTCACTTATGATTCACTCAGACATTATGTGCTCCTGCTGATGTGTAGTGCAGTTATTGAAGTGATGGAGAGTGATGTGTGTCCTGTCCTGTTATGTCCTCTTCTCGCTTTCTATGAATCTCTCTGCCTCTGTTCCCCCCCAACATCTCTGACTGCCTGTTTCTCTGATGACGTGTGCATCTCTCGCTCCTGACAGCACCAGCAGACTCTACTGAACCAGCTGAGGGAGGTCACAGGCACCACAGACGTCCAGCTGCTCCAGCAGGCCCTGCAGGTAACACACACACACACAAGGCCCTGCGGTGCGGATGCAGTGATGTTTTTTTTTTTTTTCCATTTACTAAACAACTAACTACTTGAATTCCATTTTTATTTTTTAATTTTTTTGTGAGCCGAACGTGCTGTTTCTTAGAGAGAAATCAAATCATTCACGAGAGAAATCAAGTCAAGAACTATGGGGCTGAAAGGAGTTTTCATTTAGCAAATATCCAACCTAGTTCAGCACAGAAACGTGGTAATTAACTACAATGACCCTAATCCATTGCACCAGTTTTTTTCAGGCTCAGACAGTGACAGATTACGGTGGAAGAGGCAAAGCGAGTGGTTTCACTCGCCAAAATCTGTCCATAATAATCCCATTGAGTTTATATTGGCTTAATTTGGACCTACAGTGGGGGGAAAAAGTATTTGATCCCCTGCTGATTTTGTACGTTTGCCCACTTAAAAAGAAATGATCAGTCTATCATTTTAATGGTAGGTTTATATGAACAGTGAGAGACAGAATAACAACAACAAAAATCCAGAAAACGCATGTCAAAAATGTTATAAAATGATTTCCATTTTAATGAGGGAAATAACTATTTGACCCCTCTGCAAAACATGACTTAGTACTTTGTGGCAAAACCCTTGTTGGCAATCACAGAGGTCAGACGTTTCTTGTCGTTGGCCACCAGGTTTGCACTCATCTCAGGAGGGATTTTGTCCCACTCCTCTTTGCAGATCTTCTCCAAGTCATTAAGGTTTCGAGGCTGACGTTTGGCAACTTGAACCTTCAGCTCCCTCCACAGATTTTCTATGGGATTAAGGTCTGGAGACTGGCTAGGCCACTCCAGGACCTTAACCTCTCTAGGGTATGTGGGACGAAATCGTCCCACCTACTCAACAGCCAGTGGAATGGCACGTTATTCAAATACCTTAGAAATGCTATTACTTCAATTTCTCAATCATATGACTATTTTACACCATTTTAAAGACAAGACTCTCGTTAATCTAACCACACTGTCCGATTTCAAAAAGGCTTTACAACGAAAGCAAAACATTAGATTATGTCAGCAGAGTACCCAGCCAGAAATAATCAGACACCCATTTTTCAAGCTAGCATATAATGTCACATAAACCTCAAACCACAGCTAAATGCAGCACTAACCTTTGATCTTCATCAGATGACACTTCTAGGACATTATGTTATACAATACATGCATGTTTTGTTCAATCAAGTTCATATTTATATCAAAAACCAGCTTTTTACATTAGCATGTGATGTTCAGAACTAGCATACCCACCGCAAACTTCCGGTGAATTTACTAAATTACTCACGATAAACGTTCACAAAAAACATAATTATTTTAAGAATTATAGATACAGAACTCCTTTATGCAATCGCTATGTCCGATTTTTAAAATAGCTTTTCGGCAAAAGCACATTTTGCAATATTCTGAGTATATAGCCCAGCCATCACGGGCTAGCTAATTTGACACCCACCAAGTTTGGCCCTCACCAAACTCCGATTTACTATTAGAAAAATTTGATTACCTTTGTTGTTCTTCGTCAGAATGCACTCCCAGGACTTCTACTTCAATAACAAATGTTGGTTTGGTTCAAAATAATCCATAGTTATGTTCAAATATCCTCTGTTTTGTTTGTGCGTTCAAGACACTATCCGAAGGGTGACGAAGGGTGACGCGCCCGACGCGTTTCGTGACAAAACATTTCTAAATATTCCATTACCGTACTTCGAAGCATGTCAACCGCTGTTTAAAATCAATTTTTTATGCGATTTTTCTCATAAAAAAGCGATAATATTCCGACCGGGAAACCCTGTTTACGTTCAAAGACAGAGAAAATAAAAACATGGTGTCGCCACGTGCACGCGCCTCAGTCTCATTGTCCTCAGATCGACCACTATCCAAATGCGCTAATGTTTTTCTGCCATGGCCTGCAAAGCCACCATTCATCCTTCTGGCGCCTTCTGAGAGCCTATGGGAGCGTTAGAAAATGTCACGTTATGCCAGAGATCCCCTGTTTTGGTTAGAGATGATCAAGAAGGCCAAGAAATAGTCAGAGAGAGCGCTTCCTGTTTGCAATCTTCTCAGGTTTTGGCCTGCAAAATGAGTTCTGTTATACTCACAGACACCATTCAAACAGTTTTAGAAACTTTCGGGTGTTTTCTATCCAAATCAAACAATTATATGCATATTCTAGTTACTGGGCAGGAGTAGTAACCAGATTAAATCGGGTACGTTTTTTTATCCGGCCGTGCAAATACTGCCCCCTATCCCCAACAGGTTAATGTGCTTCTTCTTGAGCTACTCCTTTGTTGCCTTGGCCGTGTGTTTTGGGTCATTGTCATGCTGGAATACCCATCCACGACCCATTTTCAATGCCCTGGCTGAGGGAAGGAGGTTCTCACCCAAGATTTGACAGTACATGGCCCCGTCAAATGATGCGGTGAAGTTGTCCTGTCCCCTTAACAGAAAAACACCCCCAAAGCATAATGTTTGCACCTCCATGTTTGACGGTGGAGATGGTGTTCTTGGGGTCATAGGCAGCATTCCTCCTCCTCCAAACACGGCGAGTTGAGTTGATGCCAAAGAGCTCCATTATGGTCTCATCTGACCACAACACTTTCACCAGTTGTCCTTTGAATCATTCAGATGTTCATTGGCAAACTTCAGACGGGCATGTATATGTATTCTTGAGCAGGGGGACCTTGCGGGCGCTGCAGGATTTCAGTCCTTCACGGCGTAGTGTGTTACCAATTGTTTTCTTGGTGACAATGGTCCCAGCTGCCTTGAGATCATTGACAAGATCCTCCCATGTAGTTCTGGGCTGATTCCTCACCGTTCTCATGATCATTGCAACCCCACGAGGTGAGATCTTGCATGGAGCCCCAGGCCGAGGGATGTTGACAGTTCATTTGTGTTTCTTCCATTTGCGAATAATCGCACCAAATGTTGTCACCTTCTCACCAAGCTGCTTGGCGATGGTCTTGTAGCCCATTCCAGCCTTGTGTAGGTCTACAAGCTTGTCCCTGACATCCTTGGAGAGCTCTTTGGTCTTGGCCATGGTGGAGAGTTTGGAATCTGATTGATTTACATTTACATTTAAGTCATTTAGCAGACGCTCTTATCCAGAGCGACTTACAAAATGGTGCATTCACCTTATGATATCCAGTGGAACAACCACTTTACAATAGTGCATCTAAATCTTTTAAGGGGGGGGGGGGGGGTTAGAAGGATTACTTTATCCTATCCTAGGTATTCCTTAAAGAGGTGGGGTTTCAGGTGTCTCCGGAAGGTGGTGATTGACTCCGCTGTCCTGGCGTCGTGAGGGAGCTTGTTCCACCATTGGGGTGCCAGAGCAGCGAACAGTTTTGACTGGGCTGAGCGGGAACTGTGCTTCCTCAGAGGTAGGGGGGCCAGCAGGCCAGTGGTGGATGAACGCAGTGCCCTTGTTTGGGTGTAGGGCCTGATCAGAGCCTGAAGGTATGGAGGTGCCGTTCCCTTCACAGCTCCGTAGGCAATCACCATGGTCTTGTAGCGGATGCGAGCTTCAACTGGAAGCCAGTGGAGAGAGCGGAGGAGCGGGGTGACGTGAGAGAACTTGGGAAGGTTGAACACCAGACGGGCTGCGGCGTTCTGGATGAGTTGTAGGGGTTTAATGGCACAGGCAGGGAGCCCAGCCAACAGCGAGTTGCAGTAATCCAGACGGGAGATGACAAGTGCCTGGATTAGGACCTGCGCCGCTTCCTGTGTGAGGCAGGGTCGTACTCTGCGAATGTTGTAGAGCATGAACCTGAACCTCGTGATGGCGAGATCATGGAACGGGCAGTCCTTCCCCGGGAGGAAGAGCAGCTCCGTCTTGCCGAGGTTCAGCTTGAGCTGGTGATCCGTCATCCACACTGATATGTCTGACAGACATGCAGAGATGCGATTCGCCGCCTGGTTATCAGAAGGGGGAAAGGAGAAGATTAATTGTGTGTCGTCTGCATAGCAATGATAGGAGAGACCATGTGAGGATATGACAGAGCCAAGTGACTTGGTGTATAGCGAGAATAGGAGAGGGCCTAGAACAGAGCCCTGGGGGACACCAGTGGTGAGAGCGCATGGTGCTGAGACAGATTCTCGCCACGCCACCTGGTAGGAGCGACCTGTCAGGTAGGACGCAATCCAAGCGTGGGCCGCGCCGGAGATGCCCAACTCGGAGAGGGTGGAGAGGAGGATCTGATGGTTCACAGTATCAAAGGCAGCAGATAGGTCTAGAAGGATGAGCGCAGAGGAGAGAGAGTTAGCTTTAGCAGTGCGGAGAGCCTCCGTGACACAGAGAAGAGCAGTTTCAGTTGAATGCCCAGTCTTGAAACCTGACTGATTAGGATCAAGAAGGTCATTCTGAGAGAGATAGCAGGAGAGCTGGCCAAGGACGGCACGTTCAAGAGTTTTGGAGAGAAAAGAAAGAAGGGATACTGGTCTGTAGTTGTTGACATCGGAGGGATCGAGTGTAGGTTTTTTCAGAAGGGGTGCAACTCTCGCTCTCTTGAAGACGGAAGGGACGTAGCCAGCGGTCAAGGATGAGTTGATGAGCGAGGTGAGGAAGGGGAGAAGGTCTCCGGAAATGGTCTGGAGAAGAGAGGAGGGGATAGGGTCAAGTGGGCAGGTTGTTGGGCGGCCGGCCGTCACAAGACGCGAGATTTCATCTGGAGAGAGAGGGGAGAAAGAGGTCAAAGCACAGGGTAGGGCAGTGTGAGCAGGACCAGCGGTGTCGTTTGACTTAGCAAACGAGGATCGGATATCGTCAACCTTCTTTTCAAAATGGTTGACGAAGTCATCTGCAGAGAGGGAGGAGGGGGGGGGGAGGGGGAGGAGGATTCAGGAGGGAGGAGAAGGTAGCAAAGAGCTTCCTAGGGTTAGAGGCAGATGCTTGGAATTTAGAGTGGTAGAAAGTGGCTTTAGCAGCAGAGACAGAAGAGGAGAATGTAGAGAGGAGTGAGTGAAAGGATGCCAGGTCCGCAGGGAGGCGAGTTTTCCTCCATTTCCGCTCGGCTGCCCGGAGCCCTGTTCTGTGAGCTCGTAGTGAGTCGTCGAGCCACGGAGCAGGAGGGGAGGACCGAGCCGGCCTGGAGGATAGGGGACAGAGAAAATCAAAGGATGCAGAAAGGGAGGAGAGGAGGGTTGAGGAGGCAGAATCAGGAGATAGGTTGGAGAAGGTTTGAGCAGAGGGAAGAGATGATAGGATGGAAGAGGAGAGAGTAGCGGGAGAGAGAGAGAGAGCGAAGGTTGGGACGGCGCAATACCATCCGAGTAGGGGCAGAGTGAGAAGTGTTGGATGAGAGCAAGAGGGAAAAGGATACAAGGTAGTGGTCGGAGATTTGGAGGGGAGTTGCAATGAGATTAGTGGAAGAACAGCATCTAGTAAAGATGAGGTCAAGCGTATTGCCTGCCTTGTGAGTAGGGGGGGAAGGTGAGAGGGTGAGGTCAAAAGAGGAGAGGAGTGGAAAGAAGGAGGCAAAGAGGAATGAGTCAAAGGTAGACGTGGGGAGGTTAAAGTCACCCAGAACTGTGAGAGGTGAGCTATCCTCAGGAAAGGAACTTATCAAGGCGTCAAGCTCATTGATGAACTCTCCAAGGGAACCTGGAGGGCGATAAATGATAAGGATATTAAGCTTGAAAGGGCTGGTAACTGTGACAGCATGGAATTCAAATGAGGAGATAGACAGATGGGTCAGGGGAGAAAGAGAGAATGTCCACTTGGGAGAGATGAGGATTCCAGTGCCACCACCCCGCTGGCTCGATGCTCTAGGGGTATGCGAGAACACGTGGGCAGACGAAGAGAGAGCAGTAGGAGTAGCAGTGTTATCTGTGGTAATCCATGTTTCCGTCAGCGCCAGGAAGTCTAGGGACTGGAGGGTAGCATAGGCTGAGATGAACTCAGCCTTGTTGGCCGCAGACCGGCAGTTCCAGAGGCTGCCGGAGACCTGGAACTCCACGTGGGTCGTGCGCGCTGGGACCACCAGGTTAGAGTGGCAGCGGCCACGCGGTGTGAAGCGTTTGTATGGCCTGTGCAGAGAGGAGAGAACAGGGATAGACAGACGCATAGTTGACAAGCTACAGAAGTGTTGTTTCTTGTATTATTGTCTCCTGTGTCTTTAGAGAACTGTTTCACTTTGATATCCTTTTTCTTCTGTCCTGATTTTCTCTTTCTTTTCTTCTGTTAACTAGATATTCTTTGTTGTTCTTCGTTAGCTAGCTAGCTTCTTCCAAAAGAGTCCCTAGCAACTGCTTAGCAACTGGTAAACAATTCAGCTAGCTAAGATAACTACAATTTTATGAAAAATAGTTATTTTTCAAAAGCCTATCTTCTTTGTTTGTTGCTTGTTTTTTCTCCTATTCAGTCTTGCAGTTTTCTTTTGCTTTTTTCCGATGTACTTCACTCTAAAAACCATGTAAATTTCAATATTTGAATCCTACAGACGAAGAACCGTATATGTGACATTTTTCAAAAAAATGAGATATACATGAAAAATCATTATTGGACACCCTTTTTCTATAGTGAACCGGTTTCACAAGCTTTCCACGCGCTAATTAACAATATGTTTAAATTTAAAGATAGGCTCTCGTGGAATAACCGTTTATGTGCACCACTCAGAATGGACGGACAAGCGCACAACTTTTCTGTTGCTGATGAAAATCACCGAAATGTGGGAAAGAAACGTAAAACAAAACTAAAAGAATGGAAAGACAGGCAAAGGAAGATCTTACAGGATGCGGGAAAACCCTATACAAATCGTAAGGGTCAAGAAAAAACTGGGAAAAGCTGTCCAAAAGAGGTATGTGGAAGAACCGTATATCAAACAATCAAGCTAGCTAGCTATAGAGTACAGTAACTAACATGTATGTTCTGGGTTGTCTAATTTGTAACTATAGAGAAAACATATTAGCTAAAGTTCGTTGGCTACTAACTTATACATTATCGTTACAAATGTTATTGCTAGATTATAGAAGAAACATAGCTAGCTACTTTTTGTCCATCCACCGGATGATTCGACATGGCTACAGTAGCTAGCTAGTTATATGTAACGTTACACTGTATCCTGCAGGGAAGAGCGTGTTCCACGACGTGCAGAAAGGATTGTGGAAAGTTGATTGATGAGCGCAAGCTGCATCTGTTCAACAGTTTCTACACTGTCCCATACGAGAAACAACAAGCACAACCAGCAAAACCATTCAAGGTGATGAGGATGCAATGTGAAGACTTCAGTCACCTCCCAGATTCTGTTCTCAAGCGACCAGCTGGACTACAGATCACTTCAGTGAGGTGGTTAAAAGTCACATGTATTGCACAGAGAATAGTTTACTAACATCCCATCAACATGCAACATGTTGTTCTAACAATAAAATATCCTAATGATTCCCTTTTTTTATTCATTACAATATACATCTCTGTCACCACATTTAGCATCAACTCTAAGCAGTTAATACTTATTTACTGCTGTCACCTCAGTACAGAAGGACGTTTCTTGCCTTTAGCATGGGTTAAACGCAATTCAAAACTTAATTGCAGATCATAGTGTTAAACGCAAAGAGAATGGTTTTCTGAACGTTTTGTAATATTGACCTTAGGGACCTGCATAATGGACATGCATATTGGCACATCACATTGATCCATATTTGATATGTACAAGTTGTACTTCTTTTGATTGAATTAATTTAATTGTATTCTATTTTTGTAGTTATTCTATGGTATGTTCACATTGAGGGCTTCATTTTAAATGAGACTAAGATTTCATGACTCAACTTTTAAGAAAAGTCATCGGTGCTAAAGTTGATAGACCACCTTTAAATGAACCTCCATTAAATGAATTAACTACATATTGCATTTAAGTTATTTACATGAAGGGCATCTGTACTTGAAAGTACTTAAAACATCATATCAGGTATTAAAAAAGGACATCTTACAAGTGTCATGCAAAATGTCACATATACTGTTCTTCCACAAACTGAAATCATCACTGGAGATATACTGTTCTTCCACATTCTAAAAATTAAAACGGCAATAAAAAAAGTATTTTTTGAAATAACAAAAAAATATCAATTGTTGTTGGAAGATATGAGTATGGTGAATTATTTGTCAACCATAAAACACCCAATGTGGTACACACAATGAATAATATAAAAATAACTGATTATCTTAAAATGGAAAAATTGTCACATATATGGTTCTTCGTCTGTAGGATTCATTTGTAGGAGCTCATTTTTCAGCTGCTGCTGCTCAAATTGGAGTTCCGGAACTTTCGGAACTTTTGATTGATTGCTTATGTGGACATGTCTTTTTTACAGGTAACAAGCTGCGGTTAGGAGCACTCCCTTTAAGAGTGTGCTCCTAATCTCAGCTCGTTACCTGTATAAAAGACACCTGGGAGCCAGAAATCTTTCTGATTTGAGAGGGGGTCAAATACTAATTTCCCTCATTAAAATGCAAATCAATTTATAACATTTTTGACATGCGTTTTTCTGGATATTTTTGTTGTTATTCTGTCTCTCACTGTTCAAATAAACCTACCATTAAAATTATAGACTGATCCTTTCTTTATCAGTGGGCAAACGTACAAAATCAGCAGGGGATCAAATACTTTTTTCCCCCACTGTAAGTTTGTCTCCTGCCTTTGGGACGACTCCCCCCATTGTTAGGGCGGAGACATTCTGTACAGATCTCTGGACGGATACACTTTTACACCTGCTACCATAGGCTAGATTGTACAGTCATTGGGCTAGATGCACACAGACCGCATAGACCGCAACGACAGGGATCGAGACAGTTTGAAAGTATGCCTTATCTACTTTGAAGAACTAGTAAAATGATTTAATCAGACAGCTCTGCAGCATACTTAGGCATATAGCTAAATAGGAAGACCGTACAATATATGGAGCACATAGATACCATTATGTTCTGGCTGACTGATACTGCCAGACCATATAGCGGATATTGATTTTCAGGAATGCATTTCAAAATGGTTTGACACAATTTGAAATGTTACCGATTTTATGTTCGGAAATCTCCAGTTGGAGTTCTGGAAATTGCTTATTTTCACCAAGTTCATCAGCTTTATTGATCTCCCAGAATAAGTGTTGACAGTCTACATCTAAACCAGTCTCTGACAGTAGAGCTCTAACTATCCCTGCAGGTCAGTAATGGAGACCTGGCGGAGGCGGTGGCCTTTCTGACAGAGAAGAATGCCAAGGTGCCCCAGCAGGATGAGGCTGCCTACTACCAGACCACCCAGGTGGGCAACGACAGATACATCAGCGTGGGCAGCCAGGCAGACACTAGTGAGTACTTACCTCACCCAGCACTGCCCGGGGCAGTCCCTAGCCAGGGAGTTACCAGTGAGTACCACTACCTACCTCATCTCTGGTGTGTGCATAAGAAAAAATCTGTAGACCTCAAACCCATTATATACAGTACATTCGGAAAGTATTCAGACCCCTTGACTTTTTCCACGTTTTGTTATGTTACAGCCTTATTCTTAAATGGATTAAATAATTTTTCCCCCTATCAATCTACATACGATACCCGTTAATGACAAAGCAAAAACAGTTTATTTGAATTTTTTGCGAATTAATAAAAAAAAGAAACACATTTACGTCAGTATTCAGACCCTTTACTCAGTACTTTGTTGAGGCAACTTTGGCAGTGATTACAGCCTTGAGTCTTCTTCTGCTACAAGCTTGGCATGCTGTTATTTGGGGGGGGGGGGGTTCTCCCATTCTTCTCTGCAGATCCTCTCAAGTTCTGTCAGGTTAGATGGGGAGCGTTGCTGCACAGCTATTTTCAGGTCTCTCCAGGGATGTTTGATCGAGTTCAAGTCCGGGCTGAGCCACTCAAGGACATTGAGAATTGTCCCGAAGCCACTCCTGCGTTGTCTTGTCTGTGTGCTTAGGGTCATTGACCTGTTGGAAGGTGAACCTTCGCCCCAGTCTGAGGTCCTGAGTGCTCTGGAGCAGGTTTTCATCAAGTATCTCTCTGTACTTTTCTCCGTTCATCTTTCCCTCCATCCTGACTAGTCTCCCAGTCCCTGCTGCTGAAAAACATCCCCACAGGATGGTGCTGCCACCACCATGCTTCACCGTAAGGATGGTGCCAGGTTTCCTCCAGACATGACGCATGGCATTTAGGCAAAAAAGTTCAAACTTGGTTTCATCAGACCAGAGAATCTTGTTTCTTATGGTCTGAGTCCTTTAGGTGCCTTTTAGCGAACTCCAGAGTGACCATCGGGTTCTTGGTCACCTCCCTGACCAAGGCCCTTCTCCCCCGACTGCTCAGTTTGGCCCGGCGGCTTGTTCTAGGAAGAGTCTTGGTGGTTCCAAACTTCTTCCATTTTTAAGAGTGATGGAGGCCACTGTGTTCTTGGGGACCGTCAATGCTTCAGACATTTTTTTGGTACCCTTCTCCAGATCTGTGCCTTGACACAATACCTGTCTCGGCGCTCTGCGGACAATTCCTTCGACCTCATGGCTTGGTTTTGACATGCACTGTCAACTCTGGGACTTATATAGACCGGTTTGTGCCTGTCCAAATCATGTCCAATCAATTGAATTGTAGAAACCACTCAAGCATGATCAATGGAAACAGGATGCATCTGAGCTCAATTTCGAGTCTCCTAGCAAAGGGTCTGAATACTTATGTAAATAAGGTAATTTGTGTGTAAACATTTATTAAAAACCTGTTTTCACTGTGTTTTTATGGGGTATTGTGATGTTTGATGAGGAAACAACATTTTTTTAATACATTTTATAATACGGCTGTAACGTAACAAAATGTGGAAAAAGTCAAGGGTTCTGAATACTTTCTGAATGCACTGTATGTGAATGAATAACATTACTGTCTCCCTAATTATATTTTATCATATTTTGCAAATCGTTCCCATTTTAGTTTCGTATTGAAGCTCGAAGTAAGCATTTAGCATTGTATAAAGGTCTGTGGGATGGCTCTTAGTAGGATGCCTCCTGGTTCTCATGTGAGACAAGGAGTTACTTTGTTGAAATTAAGAGATGTCATCTCTGTGGAATTTTCTGAGATGGGCATGAGAAGTCCTGCCTTTACTGCAGAGGTATATCCTTCTCCGTTCGGGAACACCGGAGAACACCATATCCTGATATGCCCCTTTTGACTTTCATGCAGGAATGGCCTGATTTAATGAACTTACTCACTCCTTTGGATATGTGTCAAATAAGGAAAACAACCTATAACAGGGGTGACAAACTCCTTCCACGGAGGGCAGAGTGTCTGCAGGTTTTTGGTTTTTCTTTCAGTTAATAGCTAGACAACCAGGTGAGGGGAGTTCCTTACTAATTAGTGACCTTAATTCATCAATCGAGTACGAGGGTGGAGCAAAAACCAGCAGACACTCGGCCCTCCGTGGAATGAGTTTGACACGTGACCTATAATTTAACCCAGTCAATAGAACTGAGAGTTGTCTGGGAGGAGGGGAGAGAACCTTTTGCTCTATTTACTACTCTGATGATGACTCACCTTAGTCTTTTTATAGGTTTGTCTAATATTATAGGCTACTGCACCAAATTTTAAGCTCTCCTCTTCTCTTTGTGGTCTTTTAAGCTGGGATAAAAAAAAGGATATTGTCTGTCTGCCCTTTCCTCTCAGTCTGTCTGTGAAACACCGCAGCATGACTGGGATTATAAAATCAGTAGGGGTTGGATATTAACTTGGAGTACTTAACTTTAAGCGTAAATCGTAAATTGTTGTCAGTGGAAGATTGGTGTGAAAAACTTGAGTTATGAAGAAGGTCTAAGTAATGTATGTATATGTGTGTATGTAAGTAAGGAGTTGTACGTATGTGTTGTTTTAGATGTGATTGACCTGACTGGTGATGATAAGGATGACCTCCAGAGGGCTATCGCTCTCAGCCTGGAGGAGTCCAGCCGGGCCTTCAGGGAGACGGGCATCACCGACGAGGAGCAAGCCATCAGCAGGTACACCACCGTCGCACCATCAGCTGGGCTGAGGGGAGAGGAGGTGCGTTCAGGGAGTGTTTGAGTGGAAAAATGTCAACGATCTGCGCATTTGAGGGGATTAGACTGAGCAAGTCGCTGTGCAGTTTCGCTAATATGCTTTATTGACGTTGTTAGGGCTTTGAAATAATAAAATATCCTTTTGATGAAAGTGTTTTCTTTAACTTGTTGTACTCTTTGCAGAGTTCTGGAGGCCAGCATAGCGGAGAACAAGGCAAGCCTGAAGCGGACACACACGGAGGTGTGGAGTGACTCGCCCAACCCTCACGACAGGAAAAGGATGGAGAACTGCCCCGTCGGGCTCAAGAACGTGGGCAACACCTGCTGGTTCAGCGCCGTCATCCAGGTGGGGATAAACACACACCTTCCATTTTGACTCTGCTAAACATCCTATATCAATGTAATGCATTCAATATAGGCCTTGACCCTCATCCTCTTATGGCATAGATGTAGAGCTCTTTCTAGAGAGACTTGGAAAGACTAGCCCTCCCCATCATAAGGTATGTACGATCCTGTAGGTTCATGCTCTACAACATTCGCAGAGTACGACCCTGCCTCACACAGGAAGCGGCGCAGGTCCTAATCCAAGCACTTGTCATCTCCCGTCTGGATTACTGCAACTCGCTGTTGGCTGGGCTCCCTGCCTGTGCCATTAAACCCCTACAACTCATCCAGAACGCCGCAGCCCGTCTGGTGTTCAACCTTCCCAAGTTCTCTCACGTCACCCCGCTCCTCCGCTCTCTCCACTGGCTTCCAGTTGAAGCTCGCATCCGCTACAAGACCATGGTGATTGCCTACGGAGCTGTGAAGGGAACGGCACCTCCATACCTTCAGGCTCTGATCAGGCCCTACACCCAAACAAGGGCACTGCGTTCATCCACCTCTGGCTTGCTGGCCCCCCTACCTCTGAGGAAGCACAGTTCCCGCTCAGCCCAGTCAAAACTGTTCGCTGCTCTGGCACCCCAATGGTGGAACAAGCTCCCTCACGACGCCAGGACAGCGGAGTCAATCACCACCTTCCGGAGACACCTGAAACCCCACCTCTTTATGGAATACCTAGGATAGGATAAAGTAATCCTTCTAACCCCCCCCCCCCCCCTTAAAATATTTAGATGCACTATTGTAAAGTGGTTGTTCCACTGGATATCATAAGGTGAATGCACCAATTTGTAAGTCGCTCTGCTAAATGACTTAAATGTAAATGTAAATGTATGGATTACGTTGTTAATGTATAGACCCCCTGGTAGAGGGTAAAGTGAGCTGACATATTCTGAATGAACACTGGATACATGGTCCCTGTCTGCCTGTGTGTAATGGGACTCCTTAAGGAGACAGCAGTCACACATTTCAGTTCGGTCTCTAACCGCAATTAGAGATTCAATGAAAGCAGGTGATAAAATGAAGTGACAACTCCGCTAATCATTCTCCTTTACTAATTATTTAATCCTTTTATCAAAAGGTATGGAAGTTTGGTTCGTAACTTCGAACTCTAACATTCTTCTGTAATCCATCATACCCATACAGCATTCCAGCTAGCAGCAACAGTGTAATAACATCCATAGTAAAACAGCTGTTGACTACCTCACTGTACAGCAACATGCATGATCTCTTTTGATAGTGCACAAATGTTTAGTGCTGGTTCAAAGCTAAATTAAAGTTATTCAAGAAAGCTGACGGGTTTCTGTTTGTTTCTAGTCTCTGTTCAACCTGTTGGAGTTCCAGAGGCTGGTGCTGCATTACTCCCCTCCTGCCAGAGTCCAGGACCTGCCTCGCAACCAGAAGGTGAACCACCTATCGTCCTCCACTCACCCAGACAACTCATATCAACTCTCAGCAGTGAAGCTTAGGTCAAATCCCCCGGACCAATACGCTACAGAGATAGTGACACTGAAAAACTCCCCTTCTGTTAGGAACATATTAGGAACATATGTTAAACCCGATAGGCGATAGCTGGGGAAAGGTCCGGTTAGCTCTCTCCTGACTTTGAGATCCATGGCCCTCAGCTGGACAGCTATCATTCCTGTTAGCCTCTGAGCTGGGCAGTGGCCATCTGAAGAGAGGCTCGACTCTCTGGGTTGCAAAATCAATACCCTCACTGTGCAACATCTCTATTTGGTTGCAGCATGTGATCTCATTTCCCCTCAGGTTCCAGTGGTTCACGCTCCCCCTGACTGCTCTGTCTATTTAGCACCCCCCCCCCCCCTTCTCTCTCTGCAGCAGCTGCAGTCTTTTCCTCATTGGTTTCCACAACTGCGATCTTATCTGCACAGCACGTTCCTCCCACCCGCTTCCCATGGAGCACTCCATAGGGTTAATGGTTAGCGCACATCCGCTAATCTGGGATGAGCCTCTGCTGCTGTTGCCATATAGCGACAGTCTAAACAGTTTGCGCATTATGCCCGAAATCTTGATGTTTTTGTTCGTCTTGGTCTTCGGGCAGGTTTTTTTTTCAGCTGTTCGTGCAATAATTTTTTCTTGAGGCAAGTCGAAGTTCAGTAGCCAAAGTCTACCCACCTTCGTCGGTGATTGGTCAACAGTACTACTCCTAGTAAGAGTGGAACATGAAGTGTTTGTTTTCATTGAAAGAGAGAAGACTAGTTTTCCTGCACATTTTTTGACTTGAGAAATTTGGACTATTTTGAGGAAGAGTTTCTGGCTATGTTGTTGCTACGGCGTCTCGAGGGGAAAATGGTAGGTAATATTGCCCCTTTTTTACCGTTTTTCAACAGAAGGGCTCCCATACTCAGTCCTTTTAGGGCTTAGACCCTAACCTGTCATCAATAGCCGCAACCCTCGAGTACCGAGCACCTAGTTTTCTTTTAATATGCTCTTTTCTGTCAACAAGGTTCGACTTCGAAGCAAGGCTTTGCTCTTTGCTTTTAACACCTACCATAGGCTTAGTGTGTAATTTATAACTCATTGATTCATTGCCAGTAGTTGTGGTGCAGCCATCCAGTCAGTGTCCTACTGTATATAGAGCAGTGGAGGACACCCTCTGGTTGTCACATCTCACACCAGCACCAGCTCAGATTTACTGGGTCAGCTAAGCATCGCTAGGATCCAACAGAAAAACACATTCCCTCGCATAAACTGGGGACATACCCATTCTTCATATTTTGATAGGCACACTACCACCATCATAAAGCACTGAATGTGAAAATATTATAATAGTATTACTTCTCAATGCAGTCTCTACGGTCTGAAAAATTGTTAACATTAAAACTCTGGAATATGACTGTGATTTGGAAACCATTATTCCCTTACTCTAGAAGGCGAGTTGTCATGGTAACTAACGTCCCTGTGTGTGTTGTTCCTGTTGTCGTTCCTTAGGAGCACAGGAACCTGCCCTTTATGCAGGAGCTGAGGAACCTTTTCTCACTCATGGTGGGTTCTAAGAGGAAGTACGTAGACCCATCGCGCGCCGTGGAGATCCTCAAGGACGCCTTCAAGTCCAGCGAGTCTCAGCAGGTAAACCTCCTAGTTATCACTCTACCCTTCAAATGTATTTATAATGGCTTTTTTACATAAACAGTTGTCACAAAGTGCTTTACAGTAACCCAACCTAGACCCCTCAAAAAGCAAGCAACAGCACAGTGGCAAGGCAAGACAAAATTATTTATGAAGCCAGCTATGCCATCCATAGTCATCCAGACATCTGGTGTGATCAAATTCAGTGTATTATTTGATCCAGCAAGTGTAGCTATGGGGTACATGGACAGGGCTACAGGGGCTTGCTGTAAAATAAATGTCTGACTGGAGCAAATGCTCTTATTGAGCAATCAATTTGAATGTGGTTATTCTACTCCAGTAGAACAATGTCTAATGTACACTACATTACCAAAAGTATGTGGACACCTGCTCTTCGAACATCTCATTCCAAAATCATGGGCATTAACATGGAGTTTGTCCCCCTTTTGCTGCTATAACGTTCCACTAGTTGTTGAAATATTGCTGTGGGGACTTGCTTCCATTCAACCACGAGCAGTTGGAGTTCCAATTCATCCCAAAGGTGTTCAATGGGGGTTGAGGTCAAGGCTCTGTGCGGGCCGGCAAAGTTCTTCCACACCAATCTCGACAAACCATTGGACTTCGCTTTGTGCAGGGGGGCATTGTCATACTGAAACAGGAAAGAGCCTTCCCCAAACTGTTGCCACAAAGTTGGAAACACAGAATTGTCTAGAATGTCATTGTATGCTGTAGCATTAAGATTTCCCTTCATTGGAACTAAGGGGCCTATCCTGAAACCATGAAAATTAAAAAAACGGATCATTATTCCTCCATCAAAATTTACTGTTGGCACTATGCATTGGTGCAGGTTCTCCTGGGATCCGCCAAACCCAGATTCGTCTATCGGACTGCCCTATGGTGAAGTGTGATTGATCACTCCAGAGAATGCGCTTCCACTGCTCCAGAGTACAATGGCGGCGAGCTTTACACCACTCCAGCCAACGCTTGGCATTGCGCATAGTTATCTTAGGCAGCTGCTCGCTCATGGAAACCCATTTCATGAAGCTACTGAAGAACAGTTCTTGTGCTGACATTGCTTCCAGAGGCAGTTTGGAACTCGGTAGTGAGTGTGGTTGCAACACACTTCAGCACTCGGCGGTCCCGTTCTGTGAGCTTGTGTGGCCTACCACTTCGCGACTGAGACGTTGTTGCTCCTAGAAGTTTCCACTTCACAATAACAGCACTTACAGTTGACCGGGGCAGCTCTAGCAGGGCAGAAATCTGACTAACTAAATTGTTGGAAAGGTGGCATTCTATGACCGTGCCATGTTGAATGTCACTGAGCTCTTCAGAAAGGCCATTCTACTGCCATTTGTTTGTCTTTTGTAAAAACAAAAGTGGGTGCTAGGTCAGCTTTAGTATTGCCGATTGTGGCTTCTATCAACTGCCAATGCTTGTCTATTGAGATTGCATGGCTGTGTACTTGATTTTATACACCTGTCAGCAAAGGGTGTGGCTGAAATAGCCAAATCTACTAATTTGAAGGGGTGTCCACTTACATATCTGATATACACTATATACACAAAGTATGTCTTTTTTTTAAGCGACCAAGATACCATTGTTTTGTCAGTTGGTAAATGCATGATTAGAATTCTCTCCTACCTTCTCATTGTCTCTTTGGCAGAGGACCGACCCCTCCCTTAACTATTTGGCTGAGTCTGCAAGGGTAAAAAGGCCCAGTGAAACAGCGGAAGTTGGAACACCAGGCCCTCCCCTGTCCCCCTGACACCATCAACCACGCTTGTCTATAATGTTAATCCCTAGACCACGATTAGCTCCTTTATGCTGTAATGTAATGGTAATATGACACAGTCCCTAAACTGTTCAGTGTCTGCCCCCCAAAACCTGATAATGCTGAGCTAATGTTTCTGTTAAGGTCCTGTGAGGTCGGCCGCCTGACCACTGTACTCATCAGTAATGTCTGTAGTCCGCTCTGCTCTTGCCCCTTCGTGTGTCTGGGGTTAGAGAAGCGTTGACCCCAAAACAGACGTCCATTGCGCCCTCTGAAAGTATCCTCTGGGCTGTTGGTTGCTTTTGAGGCCTAACAATTACATTTGACCCAACTGGGGGAATATAAATTGACTTTAGCAATTTACGAGTCCCTCAGTATAATCCCACTTACCTCCTTTCCATGTTTTAAACCTTGGCTAAGTTCTCTAGGTCTAGGAGTTCTAGGCCTATTATATTCTACAGTGATTTTAAGTGATTGGACCTGTGCTGCTGGGCATAGTTGGAGCCTGTGTAAACTCTTCACTACTGACAGTTGCCCTCAAAGCATTGTTCTAATTGTCCAGTCTCTCTATGTTGTGCCCTAAAGCAGCTTTCTAATTGGTTTGTCTTTGTGTGCTGCTTGTAAGTAGTGTTGTAATTGGTCTGTTTCTCTCTGTGTTCCCGGAACAGCAGGATGTCAGTGAGTTTACACACAAGCTGTTGGACTGGCTGGAGGATGCCTTCCAGATGAAGGCAGAGGAGGACAGGTATGGAAAAACACCTCGCTAATGTCACACACATGATATGTCTATAAAAGCACATGAAACACACACTGTGATTAATCCTCCTAGGGGACAATAGGACACATGCCCTCTATGTTTTCATACAGTATGTACCGTAGTGAATTTAGTAAGCATTTTATGAAGGTACCTGTGCAAAAGGGGCTAGGATCATTATTCACATAGCTTAGAGGCCTAAACATCCTCTTCCACGTGTGTGTGTGTGTGTGTGTGTGTGTGTGTGTGTGTGTGTGTGTGTGTGTGTGTGTGTGTGGGGGGGCATGCGTGCTGACACCCCAATGAGTGTGTGTTTTGATTCTGACCTCTTTCCGTTCCCAGAGAGGGCGAGAAGCCAAAGAACCCGATGGTTGAGCTGTTCTATGGCCGCTTCCAGGCTGTGGGGGTTCTGGAAGGTAAGAGAGGGAAGCAAACATGTTAGAACGCCCCTGGTGTAGGAGGATAGATGATTGGAGAGTGATAGAGAGACGAGGCTCAGCCGTCTGTAGCAGTAGCAGCAATGAGAGAGGGAGAGAGTCCTTGCCCCCGGTAGTGAAAGGTGACCTTGTTTTAAAGATGCACTCTCAAACATTTGTATAATTTCAGCCAGTAGTTTTGAAAGTGGTGCTCACGAGCCCTGTTTTTGTGTACTATATCATTAAATTGTGTACTAGGTCATCCATTTCGTATGATATGTTCGTCCTTTTTTTGTGCAATTCGTATGATTTATATTGCGACTCCAATTCCACCTAGAGAGGTGTGTTTTTTTGCATTGGAGGCATCTCAATCCACTGCATCCGCCGCCAGTGTCGCACTTCCACATCTGTGGTGGAGGGTGGCAGAGCTAGAGCGGTGTTTGTCAGACCATGCAATGTCCCAGAAATCGGTCTTCTCACAAATGTCTGTAGCGTCCGAACAGTTTGACCTACAAACTGTTATGACCACTCTCACGAACACGATACTGTTCTCACACAAGTGTCACAAGAATCGTCTGAAGGTACCCGGTACAAGTTTAATTTTTTTAATGGAAGTATGAAGGTAGTTTTGTGCCTAACCCTAAAAAAAGGGGTTAAATATCTCCTAGATATAGGACAGACACTTTTTTTTTGTATATGTAAAGGGCTCCTACAATTCAAAATCAAATAGCTAAATGATCCATCTTAACACAATTCCATATGTCAGCTTAGCCCCCCCAACATCTTAGACTGTAAAGAAATATGTTACGAATTTGTTGTGCTTAAGATCCTGGAGGTCATCTTTAATGAGATGTGGCACATTTAAAAGTACCGGGGCTGCAGAGCATTGATCCTGGAGGACCTTGACATCTGATTGACATTGTGCTTATTATGCATGACAATACTGGCTCAGAACCGCCAGATACAAAGCTGGGGCAGCTTCTGCTCTTCTTATGACCTTAATGCCTCATTTGCATGTCCGCTAGCTTTCCCTCTCCACTCCCTGGGTTCTGTTTTTTTTTCCTGGTCAGTCAGCACTCAGGTGCTGTAGTCAGTGCAGTGGGTCAGCTGAGGCTCTGCAAATGCAGAAAGCTGTGCTGTATTTAGTCAGTTAGTGGATGTGATGGCCACATCTGGGTTCAAATGTTATTTGTCTTCTTTGTTTGGTTGAGCTTACCTGGCGCAATGGACCAATGGAAAAGGTATAAACCCTGCCCATCTGGCATCCCAGGCAGGCTCAATCAAATGCTTTAAGTATTTGAAACGAAATAAATCCTATTTGAAACCAGACCTGGCTGATAAATTAGTGTGAATTGGGTTTCTCCTCTCTCTCACACGCCTGGACCACTTTCTCCCTAGCCTCCCCATATGGCACGTGCTCGCAAGCAAGCTAGGGCTAGGCCTTGGGACCGCACCTCGGAGGAGTAGTACTGCATAATCGGGTTCAACTGCCTCTACCAAATCCCAGTGCTTCTTTAATTAGTTGTTGGTTATGGCCACAACTGTTAGTGTGAGGTACATAAATGTAGTTTACATTTCTGTGCTCCTGTTCCCTTCCTCACAGGAAAGAAGTTTGAGAACACAGAGATGTTCGGGCAGTACCCTCTGCAGGTGAATGGCTTTAAGGACCTGCACGAGTGTTTAGAGGCAGCCATGATCGAGGGGGAGATCGAGTCCCTACACTCATCTGCAGAGAACTCTGCCAAGTCTGGACAGGAGGTCAGTGCTGCTGCTCACTGAGACACACCAACAACAACTGACAGTGGAGTTTGGCATTTTAACCGTAATAGATGTGTAATATGGAAAATTAAACTCAAACATCTTCAAAATCTATGGTTATTCACACAAAATGTACAGGCAAACAGGAAGTACTATTACGCTACTGTTCAACTACCAAATGTTATCAGTAGCCCACTAAACTGTGATTGCTGATCCTGAACACTGGGGCCCCTCAGGGGTGTGTACTTAGTCCTCTCCTGTACTCCCTGTTCACCCACGACTGCGTGGCCAAACACGACTCCAACACCATCATTAAGTTTGCTAACGATACAACAGTGGTAGGCCTGATTATCGACAATGATGAGACAGCCGAACAGGCCCCAATTAACATCGACGGGGCTTTAGTGGAGTGGGCCGAGAGTTTGAAGTTCATTGGTGTCCAAATCACCAACGAACTATCATGTTCCAAACACACCAAGACTGTTGTGAAGAGGGCTCGACAACACCTTTTCCCCCTCAGGAGACTGAAAAGATTTGGCATTGGTCCCCAGATCCTCATAAAGTTCTACAGCTACGCCATTGAGAGCATCCTGACCGGTTGCATCACCGCCTGATATGGCAACTGCTCGGCCTCTGACCGTAAGGCGCTACAGAGGGTAGTGTGTACGGCCAGTACATCACTGGGGCCAAGCTTCCTGCCATCCAGGACCTATATAATAGGCGGTGTCAGAGGAAAGCCCAAAAAATTGTCAGAGACTCCAGTCACCCAAGTCATAGACAGTTTTCTCTGCTACCGCACGGCAAGCGGTACCGGAGCACCAAGTCTAGGACCAAAAGGCTCCTTAACAGCTTCTACCCCCAAGCCATAAGACTGCTGAACAATTAATGAAATGGCCACTGGACTATTTACATTGACACACCCCCCCCCCCCCCCCCCCTTTGTTTTGTACACTGCTGCTACTCGCTGTTTATTATCTACAGTTGGAATCGGAAGTTTACATACACTTAGGTTGGAGTCATTAAAACTCGTTTTTCAACCACTCCACAAATTTCTTGTTAACAAACTATAGTTTTGGCAAGTCGGTTAGGACATCTACTTTGTGTTTGACACAAGTAATTTTTCCAACAATTGTTTACAGACAGATTATTTCACTTATAATTCACTGCATCACAATTCTAGTGGGCCACAAGTTTACATACACTAAGTTGACTGTGCCTTTAACCAGCTTGAAAAGTTCCAGAAAATGATGGCATGGCTTTAAAAGCTTCTGATAGGCTAATTGACATCATTTGAGTCAATTGGAGGTGTACCTGTGGATGTATTTCAAGGCCTACCTTCAAACTTAGTGCCTCTTTGCTTGACATGGGAAAATCAAAATAAATCCGCAAAGACCTCAGAAGAAAATTGTAGACCTCCACAAGTCTGGTTCATCCATGGTAGCAATTTCCAAACGCCTGAAGGTACCACGTTCATTTGTACAAACAATTGCACGCAAGTATAAACACCATGGGACCACGCAGCCATCATACCGCTCAGGAAGGAGATGCATTTTGTCTCCTAGAGATTAATGTACTTTGGTGCGAAAAGTACAAATCTATCCCAGAACAACAGCAAAGGACCTTGTGAAGATGCTGGAGGAAACAGGCACAAAAGTATCTATATCCACTCAAACGAGTCCTATATCGACATAACCTGAAAGGCCGCTCAGCAAGGAAGAAGCCACAGCTCCAAAATCGCCATAAAAAAGCCAGACTACGGTTTGCAATTGCACATGGGGACAAAGATTGTACTTTTTGGAGAAATGTCCTCTGGTCTGATGAAACTAAAACAGAACTGTTTGGCCATAATGACCATCGATATGTTTGGAGGGAAAAGGGGGAGGCTTGCAAGCCGAAGAACACCATCCCAACCGTGAAGCATGGAGGTGGCAGCTTCATGTTGTGGGGGTGCTTTGCTGCAGGTGGGACTGGTGCACTTCACAAAATACATGGCATCATGAGGTAAGAAGATGTATGTGGATATATTGAAGCAACATCTCAAGACATCAGTCAGGAAGTTAAAGCTTGGTCACAAATGGGTCTTCCAAATGGACAATGACCCCAAGCATACTTCCAAAGTTGTGGCAAAATGGCTTAAGGACAACAAAGTCAAGGTATTGGAGTGGCCATCACAAAGCCCTGACCTCAATCCCATAGAAAATTTGTGGGCAGAACTGAAAACTTGTGTGAGCAAGGAGGCCTACAAACCTGACTCAGTTACACGAGCTCTGTCAGGAGGAATGGGCCAAAATTCTCTCAACTTATTGTGGGAAGCTTGTGGAAGGCTACCCTTAAACTTTTGACCCAAGTTAAACAATTTAAAGGCAATGCTACCAAATACTAATTGAGTGTATGTAAACTTCTGACTCACTGGGAATGTGATGAAATAAATAAAAGCTGAATTAAATCACTCTCTACTATTATTCTGACATTTCACATTCTTAAAATAATGTGGTGATCCTAACTGACCTAAGACTGGGAATTTTTACTAGGATTAAATGTCAAGAATTGTGAAAAACTGAGTTTAAATGTATTTGGCTAAGGTGTATGTAAACTTCCGACTTCAACTGTATGCATAGTCACTTCATCCCTACCTACATGTACAAATTACCTCGACTAACCTCTACCCCCGCACATTGACTCGGTACCGGTACCCCCTGTATATTGCCTCGTTATTGTTATTTTGTGTTACTTTTTAGTTTATTTGGTAAATATATTCTTAACTCTTCTTGAACTCCACTGTTGGTTAAGGGCTTGTAAGTAAGCATTTCATGGTGATGCCTGCACTTGTTGTATTTGGCACATGTGACAAATACAATTTGCTTTAAAACAGTCCATCTAGGCCTACTTTAAAAATTGACGGGCACTTGAATAATTCCGGAGATTCAGTGGGGGACCGACTGACTCCCACAGCGTTGGCCTAGCCTGTGACATTTGACTTTTGCTATGACCCTGCTAGCCTGGCGTTGACCCCTGGCCGGGGTTAGCCTTGCCTCAGCCTTGGTCGCCAGCCCCACGTCACAGCAGCTGTGACTAGCTAATTACTAGTCCCCCTCACATCACAGATGGACCTGGAACTGTGCCCTCTTTACTGGACCCAGTATGCGAAACATTAAGAACACCTTCCTAATAGTGAGTTGCCCTCAACAGCCTCAATTCGTCGTTGACTGGATTTCTTTTGGATGGTGGACCATTGTTGATACACACAGGAAACTGTTGAGTGTGAAAAACCCAGCAGTGTTGCAGTTCTTGACACACTCAAATCAGTGCGCCTGGCACCTACTACCATACCATGTTCAAAGGCACTTAAATGTTGTCTTGTCCATTCACACTCTGAATGGCACACACACACAATCCATGGCTGTGTTTCAAACTCAAAGTAGACAGCCCTCTGCCCTAAACCCTCAGCCCTTGAATGTCGTTTTACATCGTCACGTCCGAGTGTACCGTAAATGTCCCTTGCCCAAGCGAGGGAGAGTGATGATCGGAGAGGCAAGGTCCTTGTTGGAAATCTTGAAGTTGAGCTTAAAATCAACCAACCTAAAGCTATTAATGTACCTAGTAAGCTAACATAGCTAGGTAGCCCTCCTGTCAGGTAGCTAGCTACAGTTACCCATAGCTAGCTACAGTTACCCATACATTTCAGAATTGCAAAAAATGCTTATGAATCTAGCAACGTTTTATTGACTCCTCACTACGGGACTAAGCCAATTTGCCAAATAAATAATATATAAACTCAGCAAAAGAAGAAACGTCCTCTCACTATCAACTGCGTTTGTTTTCAGCAAACTTAGCATGTTGAATCTTATGTTCATACAAATATTTACACAACTGAGACAAAAACTGAACAAGTTCCACAGACGTGACTAACAAAAATGTAATAATGTGTCCCTGAACGAAGGGGGGGTCAAAATCAAAAGTAACAGTCGGTATCTGGTGTGGCCACCAGCTGCATTAAGTACTGCAGTACATCTCCTCCTCATGGACTGCTCACCAGGTTTTCCAGTTCTTGCTGTGAGATGTTCCACCAAGGTACCTGCAATTTCCCGGACATTTCTGGGGGGAATGGCCCTAGCCCTCTGATCCAACAGGTCCCAGACGTGCTCAATGGGATTGAGATCCGGGCTCTTCGCTGGCCATGGCAGAACACTGATATTCCTGTCTTGCAGGAAATCATGCACAGAACGAGCAGTATGGCTGGTGGCATTGTCATGTCAGGATGAGCCTGCAGGAAGGGTACCACATGAGGGAGGAGGATGTCTTCCCTGTAACGCACAGCGTTGAGATTGCCTGCAATGACAACAAGCTCAGTCCGATGATGCTGTGACACTCCGCCCCAGACCATGACGGACGCTCCACCTCCAAATCGATCCTGCTCCAGAGTACAGGCCTCGATGTAACGCTCATTCCTTCGACGATAAACGCAATTCTGACCATCACCCCCGGTGTGACAAAACCGCGACTCGTCAGTGAAGAGCACTATTTGCCAGTCCTGTCTGGTCCAGCGACAGTGGGTTTGTGCCCATAGGCGACGTTGTTGCCGGTGATGTCTGGTGAGGACCTGCCTTACAACAGGCCTACAAGCACTCAGTCCAGCCTCTCTCAGCCTATCGAGGACAGTCTGAGCACTGATGGAGGGATTGTGCGTTCCTGGTGTAACTCGGACAGCTGTTGTTGCCATCCTGTATCTGTCCCGCAGGTGTGATGTTCGGATGTACTGATCCTGTGCAGGTGTTGTTACATGTGGTCTGCCACTGCGAGGACGATCAGCTGTCCATCCTGTCTCCCTGTAGCGCTGTCTTAGGCGTCTCACGGTACGGACATTGCAATTTATTGCCCTGGCCACGTGCAGTCCTCATGCCTCCTTGCAGCATGCCTAAGGCACGTTCACGCAGATGAGCAGGGACCTTGGGCATCTCTCTTTTGTTGTTTTTCAGAGTCAGTAGAAAGGCCTCTTTTAGTGTCCAAAGTTTTCATAACTGTGACCTTAATTGCCTACCGTCTGTAGTAGAGGTCGACCGATTATGATTTTTCAAAGCCGATACTGATTATTGGATGACCCAAAAAAAAGCCGATGCCGATTAATCGTCCGTTTAAAAAAAAAAAAAAAAAAAAATCAAAACAATATTATATATATTTTTTTTAATAAAAAAAATAAGATTTTTTTTTTTTTTTTTTTAATTTAAAAAAATATATATAATATTGTTTTGATTTTTTTTTTTAATCTTTTTTTTTGTAATAATGACAATTACAACAATACTGAATGAACACTTATTTTAACTTTAATATAATACATCAATCAATTTAGCCTCAAATAAATAATGAAATATGTTCAATTTGGTTTAAATAATGCAAAAACAAAGTGTTGGAGAAGAAAGTAAAAGTGCAATATGCGCCATGTAAAAAAGCTAATGTTTAAGTTCCTTGCTCAGAACATGAGAACATATGAAAGCTGGTGGTTTCTTTTAACATGAGTCTTCAATATTCCCAGGTAAGATGTTTTAGGTTGTAGTTATTATAGGAATTATAGGATTATTTCTCTCTCTACGATTTGTATTTCATATACCTTTGACTATTGGATGTTCTTATAGGCACTTTAGTATTGCCAGTGTAACAGTATAGCTTCCGACCCGCTCCTCGCTTCTACCTGGGCTCAAACCAGGAACACATCGACAACAGCCACCCTTGAAGCAGCGTTACCCATGCAGAGCAAGGGAAACAACTACTCCAAGTCTCAGAGCGAGTGACGTTTGAAACGCTATTAGCGCGCACCCGGCTAACTAGCTAGCCATTTCACATCGGTTACACCAGCCTCATCTTGGGAGTTGATAGGCTTGAAGTCATAAACAGCGCAATGCATTGCGAAGGGCTGAATGAATGTTTACGAGCCTGCTGCTGCCTACCATCGCTCAGTCAGACTGCTCTATCAAATCATAGACTTAATTATAACATAACACACAGAAATATGAGCCTTAGGTCATTAATATGGTCGAATCCGGAAACTATCATCTCGAAAACAAAACGTTTTTCCTGTCAGTGAAATGCGGAACTGTTCCGTATTTTATCTAACGGGTGGCATCCCTAAGTCAAAATATTCCTGTTACATTGCACAACCTTCAATGTTATGTCATAATTACGTAAGATTCTGGCAAATTAGTTCGCAACGAGCCAGGCGGCCCAAACTGTTGCATATACCCTGACTCTGCTTGCAATGAACGCAAAATGAAACAATTTCACCTGGTTAATATTGCCTGCTTACGTGGATTTCTTTTAGCTAAATATGCAGGTTTAAAAAATATATACTTCTGTGTACTGATTTTAAGAAGGGCATTGATGGTTAGGTACAGTCGTGCAACGATTGTACTTTTTTCGCAAATGCGCTTTTGTTAAATCATCCCCGTTTGGCGAAGTCGGCTGTCTTTGTTAGGAAGAAATAGTCTTCACAGTTCGCAACGTGCCAGGCGGCCCAAACTGCTGCATATACCCTGACTCTGTTTGTAAGAGAAGTGACACATTTTCCCTAGTTAAAAGAAATTCATGTTAGCAGGCAATATTAACTGAATATGCAGGTTTAAAAATGTGTATTGATTTTAAGAAAGGCATTGACGTTTATGGTTGGAGCAACGTGTACCTAAGCGATTATATGCAATGCAGGACAGGCTAGATAACTACACATGGTTGATGATATTACTAGTTTAACTAGTGATTATGATTGATTCATTGTTTTTTATAAGATACGTTTAATGCTAGCTAGCAACTTACCTTGACTTCTTACTGCATTTGTGTAACAGGCAGGCTCCTCGTGGAGTGCAATGTAAAGCAGGTGGTTAGAGCATTGGACTAGTTAACCGTAAGGTTGCAAGATTGAATCCCCGAGCTGACAAGGTAAAAATCTGTCATTCTGCCCCTGAACAAGGCAGTTAACCTACCGTTCCTAGGCCGTCATTGAAAATAAGAATGTGTTCTTAACTGATTTGCCTAATTAAATAAATGTCTAAAAAAGAAAATTTAAAAAAAATCGGCCAAATCGGCGTACCAAAAATACCGATTTCCGATTTGTTATGAAAACTTGAAATCGGCCCTAATTAATCGGCCATTCCGATTAATCGGTCGACCTCTAGTCTGTAAGCTGTTAGTGTCTTAACGACTGTTACACAGGTGCATGTTCATTAATTGTTTATGGTTCATTGAACAAGCATGGGAAACAGTGTTTAAACCCTTTACAATAAAGATCTGTGAAGTTAATTTCTAAAAATCCATCTTTGAAAGACAGGGTTCTAAAAAAGGACTTCTTTTTTTGCTGAGTTTATATACGGACTGACGATCAAATTTGTTGGTACCCCTCCACAAAAAACAAAGAATGCACAATTTTCTCTTAAATTGTTTTTTTCCATATTAAATAGATAGACTTTGCTGTTGATTTAATTTTTTTATTCAACATGATTTTGTAAATAATAAAACAAAGGAAAATGGCATGGACAAAAATAATGGGAATCTTAACCTAATATGTTGTTGCACAACCTTTAGAGGCAATCACTTCAATCAAACATTTTCTGTTGCTTTCAATGAGACTTCTGCAACTGTTAACAGATAGTTTGGCCCACTCTTCCTGAGAGAACTGCCCCAGCTGTCTCAGGTTTGATGGGTGCCTTCTCCAGACGGCAAGTTTCAGCTCTTTCCATAGATGTTCGATAGGATTCAGATCAGGACTCATAGAAGGCCACTTCAGAATAGTCCAATGTTTTGTTCTTATCCATTCTTGGGTGCGTTTAGCTGTGCGTTTTGGGTCATTATCTGTTGGAGGACCCATGACCTGCTACTGAGACAGAGCTTTCTGACACTGGGCAGTACGTTTCGCTCCAGAATGCCTTGGTAGCCTTGAGATTTCATTGTGCCCTGCAAAGATTCATGGCACCCTGTGCCAGGCGCAGCAAAGCAGCCCCAAAACATAACTCAGCCTCCTCCATGTTTCACTGTAGGTATGGTGTTCTTTTCTTTGAAATCTACATTTTTTTTGTCTGTGAACATAGAGCTGATGTGACTTGCCAAAAAGCTCCAATTTTGACTCATCTGTCCAAAGGACATTCTCCCAGAAGGAGTGTGGCTTGTCAATATGCATTGTAGCAAATTCCAGTCTGGCTTTTTTATGTTTTTCTTTCAAAATTGGAGTCCTGGGTCTTCTTCCATGGAGCCCACTTTCGCTCAAAAAGTGGCAGATGGTGCGATCAGAAACTGACGTACCTTCACCTTGGAGTTCAGCTTGTATCTCATTGGCAGTTATCCTTAGTTCTTTTTCTACCATTCGCACTATCCTTCTGTTCGATGGGGTCGACTCACTTTTGTGGCCGCGCCCAGGGAGGTTGGCTAAAGTTCCATGGACCTTAAACTTGTTAATAATATTTGTAACTGTTGTCACAGGAACATCAAGCTGCTTGGAGATGGTCTTGTAGCCTTTACCTTTACCATGCTTGTCTATTTTCTTTCTGATCTCCTCAGACAAATCTCTCCTTTGCTTTCTCTGGTCCATGTTCAGTGTGGTGCACACAATGATACCAAACAGCACAGTGACTACTTTACTCCATTTAAATAGGCTGAATGACTGATTACAAGATTGGAGACGTGTGATTCTAATTAAAGAAACTAATTAGTTTGAAATATCACTAATCCAATTATTTATTATCTTTTCTAAGGGGTACCAACATGTGTCCAGGCCATTTTGGAATATCTTTGTAAAATAAGCAGTAATTCATCTCTTTTCACAGCTTCTTTGCTTTGTTCTTTGACATACCAAAGGCATGCAAGTATACATGATAAAATAGCTTTTAATTTCATTGCTTTTCAGGAGGAATTAAACATTATTTCAATGAGCTGTAAGGGTAACAACAACTAAGTGTGTGTGTCTTAGGGATGCACGATATATCGGTGAACATATCGGACGATATTAGCTAAAAATGCCAACATCAGTATCGGCCCAATGTCTAGTTTAACGCCGATGTCAAAGCTACCGTGCATATGTATATAACGTAGGTAGAGGACGTGAAGACGCCACGATAAATGTTGCGCTACACGTGCAACACAGCATTCTAACCTAGCCCACAATGTCTGCTATGTGGATCGAGCAGTCAACAAGTTGAGCAGTCCTTTGACAACTCAAAGGCGAAATCCATTAAAGCCAAGATAATGGAAATTCATTGCCCTTGACAATCAACCGTTCTCTGTCCTGGGTGATGTTGGCTTTCGCCGACTGGTCGAGCACCGGTACACACTACCAAGTGTGCTATTTTTTCCGATGATGTTGCCTTACCGGAGTTACACAGTAATAGCTTCACGACATACATACTATGGAACTCCGTTTGGGTCTTTTTGCGTGTCAAAAAAGATACAGTAGCACTGTCAAAGCTGTACAAAAAAAGTCTGCAAACACCGGCCACGAATGATGTGTTTACAATACCGCGTTGGTAATAAAGCATAATTTGTTCGACCCCCCCCCCCCCCCCCCCCCCCCAACTTCTGGGGTAGCTAGCTTTAACTTGGTACCTAGCTAGCGCCAATACAACCAGCCTGAAAACAATGACCAGTAAACACTGCAGTCATTTTCATTATTCTTAGCAATGATTTAGGAATCCTTGTGAGTAAGTATTAGCTAGGTAGCCACTTGTTGTTCGCCTATTGAAATTGAACTTCAATTCATGAAAAATAAATAGCTAGCCAGCTACTTAACCCTGTTGCCCAAAGATAACGTTATAAGAAGCCAGCTAGCTTCATCTGGCTAGTGAAGCTCGACCAGGCCGGATTATGTGTTGTGAAGCTAGCCACAATAAGGATTCGGCACAATAGTGGAATTTGCAGTTTGCCTTCAAAATAAAAGTATGTCATTGACAGTGATGCAAATTAATACAAATAGTAGAATTATGCCATACTTTTATTTTGAAGGCTAAGCGCAAAGTCAAATATTGTGGCTAATCTTTATTGTGGCTAGCTTCATATAGATGGGTCCGACCACCATTAATCAAATAAGAACTGTCTTATAAATTAGGGTTATTTTAAATGACACCTAATGAAACATTGTCGTTTTGCTATGTTTTTGGGGAAGAACTACATAGTTTGCATCCATGAGCTAGCTAGCTTTTTTAATGACCAGCACTGTAGGTGCACGAAACAACTTCACCAGTGTCATAGCATACGTTTCTATGAATCGTTGTGACATAAAATACGAGTGATAGTGTAATCAATGTGTAATAATTACATAAATGTATGAACGCATTCAATTATTATTTGAGGTGCAGTTATATTCAGGTCCTGATTGGTCAACAAGCTTATTTGACACATCAAATAGTGTTGTTAGAAGTGCATCTTTTTTTGACATGCAAAGACCCAAACGGCGTTCCATAGAAATCCTGGTTGATAATGAAGCGACTAAACAACAAAACAGCACAGCAAGTCAGTGAAAGAAATAGGTTTTGATTATGTTTTACTGGTAATGTGGACATATGTAAATGCCAGCAAAATAACTTTTTGGTGTGTGTGTAACCTTTATTTAACTAGGCAAGTCAGTTAAGAACAAATCCTTATTTACAATGACAGCCCGGACGACGCTGGGCCAATTGTACGCCGCCCTATGAGACTCCCAATCGTTGGATGTGATACAGCCTTGATTCGAACCAGTAGTGACTCCTCTTGCACTGAGATGCAGTGCCTTAGACCGCTGCGTCCGTGTGTGTGTTAATGCTTAAAAGGCCACTAAAATTTTAAATATCGGTATCGTTTTTTTGGGGCAAGGAAAATATCGGATATCGCTCTCGGCCAAAAATGTAACTTCGGTGCATCACTAGTGTATATGTGTTTTAGCAAGCTAGCTTCATACCTTTTTTTTTTATGACATGCCGAAACTTCACGGCCACCAGAGTTTGACATGTGACTACAGTTGGCATTGAATTGTGGGTCATATCAACCCCGCAAGTGAAAAGTTCTTCACTTGCTCCCTCGAGCTAAATTGATGGCCGAGGGGGCAACGTTAGTGAATTGGACCTCCCCTTAAGATGGCAGTCAAACTGTATCCGGTTTCAATGGGGATTTCCCCGAGGGAAAGTGGATAGCGTAAGGGCTGAGGGGGTAAAAATGTGTTTGGACCGCAGCCGGTGTCTCAAGGCTTAAAAATCCTTTAGGCTGTCTCCTCCCCTTCATCTACAATGATTTGAAGTGGATTTAACAGGTGTAAGGGATCATAGCTTTCACCTGGTCAGTCTGTCATGGAAAGAGCAGGTGTTCCTAATGTTTTGTACACTCAGTGTATATACCATCGGTGTCTGCTTGGACATAAATAATAGACTGGAGAGACAACAATATTAGCGGGACAGGCATGAGTCATGTAGGAATGATTTCTAAACACGCTACTCAAGACTACTCATTAAGAAGGGCCCAATTTAAAAAATCTAAAATGTGGTGTTTATGGAAAACCAATGACTCATATGACCTATTTTAGAAAACGGGAACTCCATTATAATGACATATTTGGAATTTCCCCCTCAGCACTGGTTTACCGAACTTCCTCCTGTCTTGACCTTTGAATTGTCAAGATTTGAGTTCAACCAAGCCCTGGGTCGACCTGAGAAGATCCACAACAAGCTGGAGTTCCCTTCCATGCTGTACATGGACAGGTAAGGAAAATGTTATTCAACTCGCATATTGTGATTTAGGGCCTTTTTCTCTGACCCAGATTAAGCATATTCCTGGCCTAAAAAACACATTCAATGGAGATTCTCCATTGAGAAGGTATTTCAGTTCAGGAGAGGAATTTATGAACTTGTATGATTTCTGTTGTATTTCGTCAGGTATATGGACAGGAACCGAGAGATCACCAGGATTAAACGAGAGGAGATCAGGAGACTGAAAGAGCAACTGACTTTACTTCAACAGCGTCTGGAGAGGTACAGTAAACTGAGCTAGGCTGTCACACACACTCACACTCACACTCACACACACACACACACACACAGGGGGGTAAACCATAAAGAAATTATATAACTATTCATTCACTGACCGGTTTGGGTTTTCACTTTACCTTCTTTAAAGGTATTTTAATGTTTGATTTCTTACATTAAAATAATTCCTTAATGACAAAAATGGCACTCAGCCATTTTTATATTAAGAAAACTGCTAACAACTGAGAACTGCTAGCTAACTTTCTAGTACAACAAGTCAACCACTTCAGGAGGGCAAGCTTGCCAAATAGACCACTAGAAATTGTCCAACTACCTCTAGGGACAAAAGTAAGAATTGCAATTGAAGCCAAAAATATAGAGGACAATAGTTATTCTCCATAAATGTAATGTTTTTTTTTTATGAAATGGAGGCATACTAAGACGAAATAAAACGTGACACTGTGTACCGTTACATGCACACAATAATGCAATTATTGTGGATAGTCAGATTTAATATGATAGTTTGTTTAAAATGTTAATATGATTTTGGGCCTTCCGAGTGCCACAGTGGTCTAAGATGTCACTACAGACCCGGGTTCAATCCCGGGCTGTATCACAACCGGCCGTGATCGGGAGTCCCATAGGGTGGCGTACAATTGGCCCAGCGTCGTCCTACTGTCATAATCCGATTTAATATCGAATTATTAGTGTGCATGATGCAGGACATTAAGAAATGTATAAAAATTCTTGAATTGAACAAATAACTGCAAATGGTAACCATTGGTTGAGTACCAGATTTTGATTCCTATGTAATGTTCTACAAATAAGACTGTCAGTTTTGTCCTCCTATTATTTTTTGTGAAAGTTTGGTTGAACAGTATGTAGAAAGCCTATTAAAGCCACTACCTATACAGCATATTTAGAAATGTTATTATTCAGAGACATTATATAACATCAAAAATATGATAAATATTGAGATATTTTGGTCATATCGCCCAGCCCTAACACGTGTACACACACACACACACCTCTGTTTACTTTCTTACATTGATAAACTATCAAAATGACTGGTCATTCCCTAGCAACAGTCATAGCAACAATACAATACCCACTCCTGGAGACAAAACAGAACAGTGTAATCATTAACGACTGATTTTATTTCTGGCATTGTTGGTATGTACAACATGTCCCCAGCAGTCACATTCTGTACACAATTTCTTACTTTCGTAATGCATTAACATTTTATAATGCTGGTATGGTGTTTTATAGATGCTCTTTCACTTTATAGATAGTCTTTCATCCTCTCTCTTCCCTCACTCTCTCTCTCTCTCCCAGGTATCTGAGCTATGGCTCTGGTCCCAAGAGGTTTCCTCTGGCAGATGTCCTGCAGTACGCCATGGAGTTTGCCTCCAGTAAGCCAGTCTGCACCTCTCCCTTGGAGGACATTGACACATCAGCACCCCCCGGTGGCACAACGGGGCAGCTGCTGCCCGCTCTAAGGCAAGTCATGCAACACCATGCAGCTACAACCGCTCATTGTGTCAGGATTTACGTGTTCATGTGTACATGTTTCTGATACCTTTTTTTTTCCAGTAATTCTGTCTGATTGAGCTGTTAAATAAGTGGGATTCAGAAGTACAGAGTTGTGGTTTTGACTTCTTCACACTCGTCTGCACCTGACATTACAGCACAGCCGAACAGGGTCCCTCCTGCACCCTTCCAGAAGGTTTGGCCGCCGCCCCCACCCAAGCTCCCTCCACCCAGCAGAGGGTGCCCATCCACAAGCCCTTCACCCATTCCCGACTGCCCCCTGACCTGCCCATGCACCCAGCCCCACGCCACATCACTGAGGAGGAGCTCCGGGTGCTGGAGGGCTGCCTGCACCGCTGGAGGAGTGAGGTGGAGAACGACACCCATGGTACGTACGACCTCTGGCCTCAAACAGCCTCGTATAATACAGCGTCTTGTTTACCTCCATCTCTCATATGCTCTCAAGCACACAAATATCTTAATTCTAATGATGGGTTGATTTTGCTTCTCCAGATCTTCAGGGCAGCATATCCAGAATCCACAGAACCATCGAGCTGATGTACTCTGACAAGTCCATGATGCAGGTAAGAGATTCCCTGCCTAAACCTGACGAACCACCTTCACACAAAAAATAAATAAATAAATAAATTCACTGGCTGTAATACTTAAACACCAAATGGAGGTGTTATTGTCTTGATTTGAGAGCACTCACATTTAACACACATTGAGTTAACACAACTCAGGGGATTGCATTGTATTCCTGGTCACTCCATTCTCCCCCCCCTGCTGGCTACCAGGTTCCGTTCCGTCTGCATGCGGTGCTGGTGCACGAGGGCCAGGCTAACGCTGGCCATTACTGGGCCTACATCTACGACCCCCACCAGCAGCGCTGGATGAAGTACAACGACATCTCGGTCACCAAGTCCTCCTGGGAGGAGCTGGTCAGGGACTCGTTCGGAGGCTACCGCAACGCCAGCGCCTACTGCCTCATGTACATCAATGACAAGAAGCCTTTCCTCATAGAAGGTAGCTACCGCTCACTGTAGATAAATATATTTATTTGGCTTTTGTTATGGTATACTGTATTTTCTTTGTTCTTGTGTTAAAAAGCAGTAATTGCAGCTGTAATCACTATCAGAGTATGTAATTAGGATATGGGCAAGCGTGTTGGTTATTCTTAGGGTCTGTTTATGCTGAACGTGCACAGGACTTTCCATTTCTGAGCATGTTTATAATATACACCTGGTGACTGTAGCTGACTGCCTGGTTGTGTGTGTGTGTGTGTCTCTGCAGAGGAGTTTGATAAGGAGACAGGTCAGATGCTGAGTGGTCTTGATAAGCTCCCTTCGGACCTGAAGGCCTACGTGAAGGAGGACAATGGCCTGTTTGACAAGGAGATGGAGGAGTGGGACAAACTGCAGGCACGCAAGGCCCAGCAGGAGAAGCTGGCCCTGGCTGCAGCTGCTGCAGCCACTGCAGAAACAACAACATCCCATCAACCTATGAGCACAGAGCCCAGTCCACCAGACAGCTGGGGTGAGGACCAGGGGTCTTCTCTACAACATTTAAACACTACTGAGCTGGTCTGGTTACGATTTGACCAGTTTCTGGAAGTGTGACAATAACATTTCCAGGCCAGCACAGTTGGGGCCAGATGTTAGGCAGATGACAAATGTCATGAGTCTAATAAGAGACTTGTGCTTCCACTGCAGTGTTGGTTTATGTGTCTGTGTGTGGTTCCTCCAGGCCCTCAGCAGGACCCAGAGTACATGGAACAGCCGTCCCCCACAGACGACTCCAAGCACCTGCAGGAGGACACAGAGAGGGCCATCTCCAAGGCTGCAGCCGAGCAACAGGAGGAGAGGAGCCCTGAGGGACTGCTTACTGCAGTAAGACCAAACATCTCTCTCTCTCACACACACACACACACACACACACACACACACACACACACACACGCTCGGACGCATACACCTCTTAACCACTACTCCTCCTACGCTTCTGTTACTGAACCACGTAGGCCTACCACACAACCCCAGTTAAAGTTCTTAATTTCACCCTTTTTCTTAGTTTCTCTTTCTGTTTAACGTTGCCCACCATGCCTCTCGCTCTTTCTTGTTTGTTCTCTCGCTCTCTCCACAGTCCAGTGGGGGGAGTCTCTCCCCACCCCTTCCCCCCAAACCCCAGTCCGATGTCCAGGTGAACACTGAAACCCCCCTCGCCCCTCCCTCTGACCCTCAGCCTGTGGATCCTTCCCTCACCCCTCCCTCTGACCCTGACCCCCCCATGGAGGATGAGCCCCTTTCCCAGCGTACGATAGAGGTTGCCATTCCCCAGGTGGGAACCTTTGTCATCGAGTCAGAGGAAGGGGGGTACGATGATGAGGTAGCGCTCGACTCTCAGCTCACCCAGCTGACTCTTCTTTGGTGTGCTGAAAAGTCTCTCTGCCTGTTTGGTGATTAGAATGAGGAGATGTTCTCCTCTTGGCTCTTTTTATAGGGTTTTCACACTTGAGTAAATTTTCATTTAGAGCAGTCTTCAAACCAGAGTCATGGTTAGCTCAGGGCAAGTTTCTCACAGTTGGCATTTTCACCAAACTTCTTGGCAGACCATGATAGGAGTGCTATATTAGACTACAGTCAGTGTACTATCCTAGAAGATGAAACTAGCCTTCGGCTAGCTTTAAAAACATATTGTGTGAAAAGCCTATCCCTATCAAGCCTACCTGCATCTTGCAACAGAAGCACTCTCTCTTCTACACAAAACAGAAGCCTTTGGTTCTCATCAGAGATATATGGACATAAATTTCACCTAAACATCGACTCAATTGTCTGGAGAGAATATTTTTAACTGCATCTCGGCAGCAAATGTGAAAAGTAAATGTGATTTGCACAGTTTGTATTACTATTCCCAACATAATTTTTGATACATAGAAATCTGTATCATACTAAACTCTTGAGGGGAAAAGAAAAGTACGTTGAATAATGTAAGCGCATCGTCTCACTGTTCCTAACAATAAATTATTTGGTTTTGCTTGGTTTGGCATTTTATAGTAGTGTGTGGCGAATAATGTTGTCAAAGTGCTGCAGTAGAATCAATGTTGTTTAGTTTCAAACCCCCTCAGATGGACCATAGGCTGGCTGTATACAATATGACTGTCTGTACCATAGGGACCTTGATCTTCACAGGGCTGCCTTTCAGAGGCCCCACTTCATAGACAGAGACTCTCCTTCTTAGGACAATTTAAGCATGTACTTCGTCCCTCACATGACAGGGGCTGTGTATGTACCTCACAGTAGTAGAATAACTATTAACATATGCATGGACTGCTGAGTGATGTACGGTATGCTTGTCGTGACAGAGTTGCATGGCCCAGGGCAGCTCAAATAGTGCTGTGCCAAAAAGGTATTATTTTGGGGGCTTGCTCCGAGGGGTCCAAGGGATCTATTTTCTACTGTTGTAACATGCTTCCCCTCCTTGGCTACTGCAGGCCATGATGACTCCAAACATGCAGGGTATTATAATGTCCATTGGCAAGGCCAGGAGTGTGTTTGAAAAGCTTGGGCCTGAAGCCGCCTTCTTCAAGGTACATACATCCAGATCCCATTTTCTCTTTCTTTTCTCTTTCACTCCTTTATTTATTCACTGACTCTATTTCACTGCATGCCTCTCCACAACCATCCTCTCATCCCTATTTACCTGGCATTTCTCCATCTGATCTTTTTTAGTCAGTTCTTTTCAAAAGCATCTTCCAGAAGTGGGACTTGAGATTCATTTGAACAAAGCAAACTTGAAACCAATCTTTGAGTTTTGGATGAGAAGGATGATGATGATGATGATGATGATCTTGACAACTCTGTGCGGAAGACGCTAGTTTTGTCTCCTGCTGCTGTAGATGTTTGTCAGTGTTGTAATACAGGCCTACACTCTGAAGTTCTAATGCTTATTGGGCCTACCATGTCCATTCACCCTATGCTTTTTGTTTTTCAGGCCATTAAGGTGGAGTACACCCGTCTGCTGAGGTTTGCCCAGGAGGACACGGCCCCGGAGAATGACTACCGTCTGCAGCACGTCATCGTCTACTTCATCCATAACCAGGCCCCCAAGAAGATCCTGGAGAGAACCCTCCTCATGCAGTTCGCAGACCGCAACCTAAGCTTTGACGAACGGTCTGTATGGGTTACGCCACCATAACCGTCTTATCTTTATTAAAACAGTGGTTAGAGCGTTCGGCCAGGAATCGAAAGGTTGCTAGATTGAATCCCCGAGCTGACAAGGTAAAAATCTGTCGTTCTGCCACTGAACAAGGCAGTTAACCCACTGCTCCTAGGCCGTCATTGTCAATAAGAATCTGTTCTTAACTGACTTGCCTAGTTAAATAAAAAATGTAAATAAAACAAAAACAACACCAGGTTATTACCACTGAACTTCCCAAAAACACCAGCAGAGGGTAGCAAAAAGCAAAGCCTTTGAATATGTTATATAATCTGAAATGACCTGAAGTTGTTTTTGAAGTCAGCTATAGCTTGATAATGCCCAGTCCGTTAGATTTATTCCAGTAGGACAGCCTTACAGAACTTTTATAGAGTTACTTTATAAGTTTGCCCTTTTTGAGGACTAAAGAAGAACATCACATTTCTCTGGATAAATCACATCTCTTCTAATGTCTTCTAAGTTCACGCACTGAGATGTTTGTGGTAATCCATATTCTTGAATTCATTGATTCAACTCTCCTCTTCTGAGCGGTATAATTGTGTTGCATGTGGTCTCAATAAGACCCTCTGGAAAGGAGGAGTGTCTGGTTAAGTAGTAAGGAGTGACTCATTGGGCCTGTGTTTCACGACCGCGAGACCACGTGCAATATTTAATCTCCTGGAGTAGCTAGTACTTCACCAGTATGATTCATCGTACCGCTGCTGTAACATCACTCTCCCTTTCTCTCCGCTTTCCTCTCTTTCTCTCTCACTTTCCCTTTCTCTCCATTCCCTCCCTTCTCTCTCTCAGGTGTAAGAGCATTATGAAGGTGGCCCGTGCCAAACTAGACCTTGTTAAGCCAGAAGAGGTCAACATGGAGGAGTATGAGGTCAGCGTTCTGCAACACTTTGGTTTTGACTGGTTTCAAATGTTTGGTCTGGTACATACAGTACCAGTCAAAAGTTTGGACACACCTACTCATTCCAGGGTTTTTCTTTATTTTTACTATTTTCTACATTAGAGAATAATAGTGAAGACATCAAAACACATATGGAATATGTAGTAACCAAAAAAGTGTTAAACAAATTCTTCAAAGTAGCCACCCTTATCTTGATGACAGGTTTGCACACTCTTGGCATTCTCTCAACCAGCTTCATGAGGTTGTCACCTGGAATGCATTTCAGTTAACTTCCCTAGTCAACAGCCAGTGGAATCGCGTGGCGTGAAATACAAATACCTAAAAAATGCTATAACTTCAATTTTTCAAACATATTACTATTTTACACCATTTTAAAGACCAGACTCTCGTTAATCTAACCACATTGTCCGATTTCAAAAAGGCTTTACAGCGAAAGCAAAACATTAGATTATGTCAGGAGAGTACCCTGCCAAAAATAATCACACAGCCATTTTCAAAGCAAGCATATATGTCACAAAAACCAAAACCACAGCTAAATGCAGCACTAACCTTTGATGATCTTCATCAGATGACACTCCTAGGACATTATGTTATACAATACATGCATGTTTTGTTCAATCAAGTTCATATTTATATCAAAAACCAGCTTTTTACATTAGCATGTGATGTTCATAACTAGCATACCCACCGCAAACTTCCGGTGAATTTACTAAATTACTCATGATTAACGTTGACAAAATACATAACAATTATTTTAAGAATTATAGATACAGAACTCCTTTATGCAATCGTGGTGTCAGATTTTAAAATAGCTTTTTGGCGAAAGCACATTTTGCAATATTCTGAGTACATAGCCCGGCCATCACGGCTAGCTAATTTGACACACACCAAGTTTGGCCCTCACCAAACTCGGATTTACTATAAGAAAAATTTGATTACCTTTGCTGTTCTTCGTCAGAATGCACTCCCAGGACTTCTACAACAAATGTTGTTTTGGTTCCAAATAATCCATAGTTATATTCAAATCCCTCCGTTTTGTTTGTGCGTATCGTGACAGAAAAATTCAAAATATTCCATTACCGTACTTCGAAGCATGTCAAACGCTGTTTTAAATCAATTTTTATGCTATTTTTCTCGTAAAATAGCGATAATATTCCAACCGGGCGACGTTGTATTCATCCAGTGTCACTGTTCCCAGGCTGACCACTCACAAATTTTCTTGCTGTTCTTCGCCCAGAGACAGCAAACACCCCATTACACTTTCTGGCGCCTTCTGAGAGCCAATGGAAGCCTTAGAAAATGTCACGTTACGGCAGAGATGCTGTATTTTCGATAGAGATGCAACTGAAGGACAACAAATTGTCAGACAGGGCACTTCCTGTAAGGAATCTTCTCAGGTTTTGGCCTGCCATATGAGTTCTGTTATACTCAGACACCATTTAAACAGTTTTAGAAACTTTAGAGTGTTTTCTATCCAAATCTACTAATTATATGCATATTCTCGTTTCTGGGCAAGAGTAGTAACCAGTTTAAATCGGGTACGTTTTTTTATCCGGCCGTGCAAATACTGCCCCTAGCCCCAACAGGTTAACAGGTGTGCCTTGTTAAAAGTTCATTTGTGGAATTTCTTTCCTTTATGCATTTGAGCCAATCATTTGTGTTGTGACAAGGTGGGGGGTATACAGAAGATAGCCTTATTTGGTAAAAGACCAAGTCCGTATTATGGCGAGAACAGCTCAAATAAGCAAAGAGAAACAACAGTCCATTACTTTAAGACATGAAGGTCAGTCAATCATGGAAAATTTCAAGAACTTTGAAAGTTTCTTCAAGTGCAATCGCAAAAACCATGAAATGCTATGATGAAACTGGCTCTCATGAGGACCGCCACGGGAAAAGGAAAACCCAGAGACCCTAATGAAGACCATAAGACCCTAATGAACTTATCCTCTGCTGCAGAGGATAAGTTCATTCTGCTGCAGAGGATAAGTTCATTAGTTACCAGCCTCAGAAATTGCAGCCCAAATAAATGCTTCGGAGTTCAAGTAACAGACACATCTCAACTGTTCAGAGGAGACTGCATGAATCAGGCCTTCATGGTTGAATTTCCGCAAAGAAACCACTAATAAAGGACACTAATAATAATAATAAGAGACTTGCTTGGGCCAAGAAACACGAGCAATGGAGCAATCTGTCCTTTGGTCTGGAGGAAAATTTGAGAATTTTGGTTCCAACTGCTGTGTCTAAGGGATTTGTGAATATTCTATAGCGATATAGAGTGGGAAAGCGGCCGTGCGTTTGGACAATTAATAGACACTGCCGTAAATAAAACCAAAATAAAAAACATCTGTCTTGTCCAGGAGTGGAGTCTATCCAGACCGAGTGTACCATTGCCAATCAGAGCGCTACGGTTGGTCTACATGCAAACAAGCCATTTGCTACAAGGGCCTGCCATCATTCACTTTGAACTGGACTGTTTGTTACAGGCAGTTGCAACAGCGCAAATTTGGATCATTAGAACACATTCTGCAAAAGCCACAAAATACACTTGAAATGTAAACCCTCTTACATTTCTGAACTTTACGGTCCAGTTGATCAAACAACCATAAAAAGGTAGGTTATCTTTTACTATATGCAAATCAACAAGACCAACAACTAATGCTAGCCAGAGCAAGATGAGCTAAAATCTAAAGAAGGATCATTAGATAAACCCTTAAACTTTTTCAGCTAGTTGGCTTTCAAAATTGCACTGATAAACAATGGGGAATAGCCAGCTCGCCCTTCTGCAGCTTGCCTGCCAGTACATGCTTTGTCCCAACCAAGCACCCAAGCTAACTGGCTAAAGTAACTAGCTACTTCCAGACACAAATGAGAGAGAACCTCACTGACCATTTTACTCGCCCTAGCAGAGCTGTTTACATGTTATATAGAGCGTTGTTATATAGAGAGTTCGTGACGAACTAGTACTTTTTTTTTGCCTACGTTTACTGACACTGGTCATATTCAGCCGATCTTACTGCATAACAGTCGTTCAGAATAGCTAGCTAGTAAAGTGATTCACATTTCTTGCTAGCTAACCAAATGACATGTGCATCTCTAGCTGTGTAGCCACTGAAAATGATATGAGGAGACGGTCAGTCACTCTGCATGTGTGGTTCCCACCGTGAAGCTTGGAGGGGGTGATGTGGATGGTGCTTTGCTGGTGACACTGTCAGTGATTTATTTAGAATTCAAGGCACCCTTAACCAGCATGGCTAGCAGAGCATTCTGCAGCGATACGCTGTCACATCTGGTTTGCGCTTAGTCCCACTATCATTTGTTTTTCAACAGGGCAATGACCCAACACAGCCCCAGGCTGTGTGAGGGCTATTTGACCAAGAATGAGAGTGATGGGAGTGCTGCATTAGATTACCTGGCCTCCACAATCACCCGACCTCAACCCAATTGAGATGATTTGGGATGAGTTGGACTGCAGAGTAAAGGAAAAGCAGCCAACATGTGCTCAGCATATGTGGGAACTCCTTCAAGACTGTTGGAAAAGCATTCCAGGTTAAGCTGGTTGAGAATGCCAAGAGTGTGCAAAGCTGTCAAAGGCAAAGGGTGGCTACTTTGAAGAATCTAAAATATATTTAGATTTGTTTAAAAAAGATTGGGTTACTACATTATTCCATATGTGTTATTTCATAATTTGATATATTCACTATTATTCTACTATGTAGAGCAGTAAAAATAAAGACCTTTCAATGAGTAGGTGTGTCCAAACTTTTGACTGGTAATTTATATAAAGACATTTTTACAGTTGAAATGTTTATTTTATTTATTTAACTAGGCAAGTCAGTTAAGAACAAATTATTACTTACAATGACGGCCTACCCTGGCCAAACCCTGACCGGGACGACACTGGGCCAATTGTGCGCCGCCCTATGGGACTCCTAATCATGGCCGGTTGTGATACAGCCTGGAATCAAACCAGGGTCTGTAGTGACACCTCACGCACTGAGATGCAGTGCCTTAGACCACTGTGCCACTCAGGAACCCAAATGAGATGAGCGTGTGCACAATATTTAGCATTCAAGTAAAAGTTTTAAATTATTATTATCTCTACATTTGAACTGATCCCACTAACCCTTCTATCCAATGGAAAAAAACACGGATGTGATGTTAATCTTCAATGTTAGATCCAAATGTTCCAGATCCGTCCTTAAAATCCTTTAAAGCTCATTTATGAACCTTTGGCCCCTACATTTTTCCCAGATGTGGCATCAGGACTACAGGAATTTCCGCGAGACAACAATCTTCCTGATGATTGGCTTAGAGCTGTTCCAGAAGAAATGGTGAGACTGCTAATTGGCAGGGCTGTTATTACATTCTGCTCTACACAATGCAGAGCTTCTAACTCAAGTGTCCTTTTCTTACTTTAAGCGTGAACTGATATTCTTGAACCATTTCTGTATTGAATGTATTGTTTTGAAAATAGAGATTGAAATACTCTCTGTAGATGATTGCATTATTAATAGTAGGACCTGAACTTCTTAAAGTCACCTGCAGAGGGCAGCAGATCCTTCTGGAGCATAGAGCTCAGTCTGGCATTGATCAAGATGGTTGTTCATGTATTTGGTTATTTCTTCTGTTAATTCTCCCTCCAGTACATCCGTTTTTAAATCCTCTATGAAAAAAGCCTGATAGTTCCTTCTCTAGTTTCCTTTTGTAGACACAGCTAAACCTGATTTAGATCTCTGCTGCCTCTCCTTGTGGTTAAGTTTGTACCACCCTGATGCTTCTATAATGTATCTGACTCTCCTGTGTGTCTGCTTTTCTGCAGCTTTGTGGAGGCCTTGATGTACCTGATCTACTCGTACCAGTACAACAGAGAACTGTTGGTCAAAGGGCTGTACAGAGGTCACAACGATGAGCTCATAGGTCACTACCGCAGAGAGTGCCTGCTGGTGAGACAAACCTCTATCACTCACAATCATACAACTGAACCACTGCACTATTGCAAATCTCTGTCAGCAGTTGACTTTATTTATTTACTTAGTAAGTTCATGTAGGATTTTCTGATGCTAGCAGGTTTAACATTTGGGACAGAAACTTTTTAAAGAGACAATGTTGCAGCCTAAATGAGAGGAAGTGGTCGGAGTTCATCCATAGTGTTTTAAAGATCATCACATGTTTCCAGTCAAAACAATAGGTCACAGTGGAAGTAGTTAAGTCATTCTCTTTGAAAATGAACACCGCTATCGTCTTATCAGCAAGGCTGTCTGTCTCTGACCTCCTAACTCATCCTTGCCTTCCCTTGAGTCACGTTGACTCAGCCAAACTGTGATGTCGACCAAGATCATCCCTCCACCCAATAATCTCTAGGATTGATGCAAGGCTTGTTCCTGTTCTAGCTGAGATATTACATTGTCTTTTTTATTGCCCATAAAGATTCCCACTGAACTTTTCTCAGCAAATGCTCTTGATGTGGGGGAAAGATCCTAATCTTTTCAATATTCTGATCAGACTACAGCTTCACTTTTGTTTTTCATATCCCATCTCCAAACTGTGCTCTGGTTCTATTTGTTAGGGCTTAGATGGAATGATTCCCTGGCCGGTCAGATCAAGCTGTGACTGGTCTGGTCTGAACCGGGAGAGAAAGAGGGGTAACCCTGTTTCTCCTCGGTTGGCCCTGTTGCTGCTCCTGCACTCAGTAACCCTACACCGGCATTGTGCTCCTAATGTAATCATCCGAGTGGGAATAGGAAGCAGTAGGCCCAGCAAGTGTAAACACATTACCAGGAGACATGGCTGTGTCCTGAGCTAACCTTGGCTCTGCTCCTTCAGGGCTCTGCTAGTTAGAGCCGCCATCTCAGATCTCTGGCCAGAATGAACCCCTGGCTCCCGCTCCAGCCCCGCTCCCTCCAGCCCCGCTGTTTACCTCCTTCTCTGTTTTAATTGAAAACACTGCTGACATTGACACAGTTATGTTTTGTGAACCCCCACCAAGTCTCTCTGGTTCCGGAATGGCCGTCTGCATCTGTGTAAGGTACCCCAGAGCTGAGGTCAGGGAGTTTCTGTGTCAGCAGCATTGCAAGGCTTAGCTAAGACGAACATAGCGAAGTGTCTGTGTGCATCATGTAGTACGTCACTGCCCACGTCAGTACCACAGGCCTTGAGAACATCCGCTGACATTGACAATGTCTGTGGGGATGGGTGACTACCAGATAGTGGTAAAAAAAAAAGTATAATAATTTAACTAGGCAAGTCAGTTAAGAACAAATTCCTATTTGTTGATGACGGCCTAGGAACAGTGGGTTAACTGCCTTGTTCAGGGACAGAACGACAGATTTTTACCTTGTCAGCTCGGGGATTCGATCTAGCAACCTTTTGGTTACTTGCCCAACGCTCTAACTACTATGCTACCTGCCGCCTCAGCAATGCAAATGGTCTGTGTCTTACCTGGGCTGCAGCCCCTCACACAGAGGTGGTCTCTAATGTAAAATACATATACATTAATAACATAGGAACATGTAATACCTGGCTGTCCTGTAAGTCTGTTTTGACAGAGTAGCTAATACTGGTAAATTTGTTAGCATACCACTTCAAGCTAATCCCTAGCATATGAAGCAAATCCATAACTCATCGATCTATATGCATGTGCTTTACCCATAGAAACTGAACGAGAATGCGGCGAGGATGTTTGAGTCTGGTGAGGAGCCGGAGGTTTGCAATGGGCTGAGCATAATGAATGAGCTGGTGGTGCCGTGTATCCCCCTACTGCTTGTCCATGACACAGAGAAGGACCTGCTGGCTGTGGAGGACATGAGGAACCGCTGGTGCTCCTACCTGGGGCAGGAGATGGAGCGTGAGTTTGTTTGGATTATTTTTAACCCAAATTTGAAGATTAGAGGACTAATCTACCAAGAGTCTAAAAAAGTCATAGGGCAGAGAGAACAAAGAGCATTTTCACACTACTGACCCAGCTGTACTGTATGTACCCATAAAACATTGATATACGATGCTATCGCCCCTATTGTGTTGAAGCTTTTATGATCGGCTATTTGGTTTTCAACCTAGCATGGAGGGATATTCACTGCCCGCAAGGATATTTTTTTTTCTTAATAAGCTTAAACTAATTTCAACTTGTCATTCAATTTTTCTATTGGCTATTGATATCGTCTGTTCCTTCTCATTATTAGTCCTCTAGCTACCTTACCTTTTTAGGGTATTCAAATAACGTTTTGAGATGGAACTCCGTTACATTCATTGTTTGATCAGGAGATGCACAGAATGATGAAGCATAGCCTTCCGTCATGAAGAGAGAAGGCAATATAGGCTGTGTTTTTTAAAACACAAGATAGTTAAAATAATAATTTACAAATGTTTTACATTTTTTGACAAGCGAGCACTTAGATATGGTAATTTTCACGGTTTCATAAATTCTTAGAATGTTTAGCAATTACTAAGGCATTTGTGAATATTCTATAGCAATATAGATTGGGAAAGCGACCGTGTGTTTGGACAATTAATAGACACGGTAGGAGCGGAGTCTATGCAGACTGAGTGCACCATTGCCAATCAGAGAGCTACAGTAGGCCTACATGCAAACAAGCCATTTGCTACAAGAGCCTGCCATAATTCATTTTGAACTGGAATGTGTGTTTATAGGCAGTTGCAACAGTGTACATTTGGATCATTAGAACGCGTTACACAAAAGCCACAAAATACACTTGAATGGATTTCTGCAAATATATGTAGCTAAATGCCACGGAAGTCCTCTTTCGTTTGTGAACTTTACAGTCCTATTGAAACAACCATAAAAAGGTAGGTTATCTTTTACTATATGCACATCAACAAGATCAACAACTAATGCTAGCCAGAGCAAGATGAGCTAAAATCTAAAGAAGGATCATTAGATAAATCCTCAAACTTTTTCAGCTAGTTGGCTGTCAAAATTGCACTGATAAACGATGGGGAATAGCCAGCTCGCCCTTCTGCAACTTGCCTGCCAATGCATGCGTTGTCCCAACCAAGCACCCAAGCTAACTGGCTAAAGTAGCTAGCTACTTCCAGACACAAATGAGAGAACACCTCACTGCCTACGTTTACTGACACCGGTCATATTCAGCGGGTCTTACTTAAAAAAAAAAAAATGCTAACTGCATAACAGTCATTCAGAATAGCTAGCTAGTAAAGTGATTCACATTTCTTGCTAGCTAACCAAATGACACGTGCATCTTTAGCTGTGTAGCCACTGAAAAACTATTTGAGGAGAAAAGTCAGTCATGACATGACGTCCTAGCTAGAAAAATGGATACGCTAGCATATTAGCCACATTATGATTCTTTGCTAGTTTGATTGTATTGACATTCCCAGCCTTAGTTACATTTCTGTTTTTGTCAAAAATATTTAGTCATTGGAACTGACAGTGCATTCCGAATGGAGGCAGCAAACAATGTACCAGGCCAGCTGTGATTTACAACCTGATAGCAGTAGTTTTGGAGTAGCAAGAAATGTATTGGTGAATTATATTAATCATGCATTAAACTGCATCCATCTATTCTGCCAACAATGCCTTAGTGTACGTCATGGAATGTTGAGTCAAATAGAACCTATTTTGAAAATTTCTTATAAAGTTGGTTTTGTAGCATAAACTGGGAATTTTATATTTTTGACTGATATATTATGATTGTCTGTTTCATATCCGCAAAGTAGCTAAAACGCTGTCAGTTTCACTTTGTGTCGATTATTTAAAAAAATCTAGGTTTAGGCTATAGCCCATGCATCTGACAGAGAGGGAGAGAAACAATATTTTCTGACTGCATTTTGAGCCGCTTTGGAATTCTCCGCTCTGTCTGGCCTACATTCAAATCAAATTTCAAATCAAATTTATTTATAAAGCCCTTCTTACATCAGCTGATATCTCAAAGTGCTGTACAGTAACCCAGCCTAAAACCCCAAACAGCAAGCAATGCAGGTGTAGAAGCACGGTGGCTAGGAAAAACTCCCTAGATTCCTCCTCTCTTGCGTTCTGTAGGCTATATAACATATTTATTGAAATGGCCTATAGGAATAGGAAAATTACTCGGAATGTCACTTGTGTGATGCTGTGCGCTGCGAGACTGTTTTTTTTTTATTGCCAGGCTCCAGTCATGTTCAAATGGGCTAAACCATCGTCTGTCACGTCACGATGTTATCACCATCGACAATGGCTGTCAATCATCGTCGATAGACGATGCTATTGTAATATCGTCCTACCCTATTAGGCACCCTCGGTAGTTGCTGGAACCGACAATAACATATCTGAGGCAACACAGTACGGTTTGGGCTAGCGCCACAATGTGAAAAGGGTACAAGAGCCTAGAGGCAGGGGGGTTCGATTTTTGGTACTGGAGATCTGTTGTGTGATTGGTTGTTTTTTCTGCTGTAGTTTAATTTGTGAGTGACATGGAACATGGTCAGGGACACGGTCATATTAGCTGATATTAGCAGCCAGAACAGGCAAGCCATAACAAACAGGGATATACCCACTTTGTGTTGGCAGAATTTGACCCAAATTGTTAGTTCAGAGAACGTGGTTCAGTGGAGTTCTAGCCTCTACTCCAGGAAAAAGTTTGATTGGTTTTCAGAAAAGTGACCCAGCAGCATCTTCTTAGAACTACAGCCAACCCTGGGCCTCTTTCATCTTGTTTTCTCAATCTGTGTTTTCCTAGAGGAGCATGCTTACCAAGAGCTTGTGCTATCACAGTGAAAATATTTAGCTTATGATTTATCTGTTTGGTAACTGGATGTGACTCTGAAGAGTGACGCAAGCAAGGACTTTGAAATAATCACTCTCTCCAACTCTCTTTTTCTCTCCAACTCTCCGTCATTGTTCTCCCCCTCCTGCTGCAGCCAACCTGCAGGAGAAGCTGACTGACTTCCTACCCAAGTTACTTGACTGCTCGACAGAGATAAAAAGCTTCCACGACCCTCCAAAGCTGCCCACCTACTCCACCCTGGAGCTGGTTGAGCGCTACGGCCGTGTCATGGCCTCCTTGTGCCGGGTGCCTGCGGATGGGAGATGAGCTGAGGGGGCAGCAGCCCCCCTCACAGTCCCACGGCCCCCTCAGCACCCAGGCCACTCACCAATGGAACTCTTTTAACCCATGCCTTCCTTATAAAACAGGGGTCACTCGCTATAGCTGTTACTCCTCTATCTCTTTTGCTGCTCTAGGTTTTATCATTATAATAATTATTATTTCAATTCGATTTAAGTAAAACGCAACAGAGAAACGAATGAACAGACAGTTGGAAAAGGAGGAGCGGGAGTGGTGAAAATGGCGCTCTTGCAGTGATTGAAAGCCAGTGCATGCTGCTCCAAGCTTTGTTAAATGAGGTGGGGTGTTTTTTGTTGTTGTTCTGTTTATGCCCCCTCCCACCCCCACCCGCCTCTTTCTTAAAGCACCCCTTCTCTGCAGAAGAAGGATCGCCCTGCTGCTCTGCCATCAGTTTGGTACAGTATTATCACGTTTTTGTTTTATTTTTCTAAAGGAAGCGACAAAATGAGAACCTTGAGATTTTATCAGCGGCTTTAAGTATCTCAAGTGGGTCTGTGAACTCTGGACTGCACCAGAAAGAGAAGTTTTAAGTGCTGTGGTAGACAGCCATGGACACTCTGTGGCTTGTTAATAAATCAAGATAATAAAATTTTATTTATGGCCCTTTTAGGCCAAATACATCGTTCCTTTGTCTGATGTCCCATGTCTTTCTGCACTAACACTGATATAATGCAATCATGTATTACACGGCTGTTAACTGTGTGAATGTACAGGTAACTGCCAAAATAAAGGAAACGCCAACATAAAGTGTCTTACAGGTCCAATTCAGCCATTCTTATCTCAATATGAAATCATTTCTGGGTAACAAGTAAGTTGCTGTGATTTTCTTTCTAATAAAATGGTCAAAATAAAGAGCAATTTCTCAAGCAAGAATTTAGCTAGGACTGTCTGGGAGTGGACTGAGTGTGGAGGGGAAAACTGAAAACTACAGGTGATGTCTGCAGTTTACATACACTTAGGTTGGAGTCATTAAAACTCGTTTTTCAACCACTCCACACATATCTTGTTAACAAACTATAGTTTTGGCAAGTCGGTTAGGACATCTACTTTGTGCATGACACAAGTACATTTTCCAACAATTGTTTAGACAGATTATTTCACTTATAATTCACTGTATCACAATTCCAGTGGGTCATAAGTTTACATACACTAAGTTGACTGTGCCTTCAAACAGCTTGGAAAATTCCAGAAAATGATGGCATGGCTTTAGAAGCTTCTGATGGGCTAATTCACATAATTTGAGTCAGTTGGAGCTGTACCTGTGGATGTATTTCAAGGCCTACCTTCAAACTCAGTGCCTCTTTGCTTGACATGGGAAAATCAAAAGAATCAGCCAAGACCTCAGAAAGTAAAATTGTAGATCTCCACAATTCTGGTTCATCCTTGGGAGCAATTTCCAAATGCCTGAAGGTACCACGTTCATCTGTACAAACAATAGCACGCAAGTATAAACACCATGGGACCACGCACCCATCATACCGCTCAGGTAGGAGATGCGTTCTGTCTCCTAGAGATGAACGTACTTTGGTGCGAAAAGTGCAAATCAATCCCAGAACAACAGCGAAGGACCTTGTGAAGATGCTGGAGAAAACGGGTACAAAAGTATCTATATCCACAGTAAAATGAGTCCTATATCGACATAACCTGAAAGGCCGCTCAGCAAGGAAGAAGCCACTGCTCCAAAACGGCCATAAGAAAAGCCAGACTACGGTTTGCAACTGCACATGGGGACAAAGATCGTACTTTTTGGAGAATTTTCCTTTGGTCTGATTAAACAAAAAAATCTAACTGTTTGGCCCTAATGACAATCGTTGTGTTTGGAGGTAAAAGGGGGAGGCTTGCAAGCCGAAGAACACCATCCCAACCGTGAAGCATTATGTTGTGGGGGTGCTTTGCTGCAGGAGGGACTGGTGCACTTCACAAAATAGATGGCATCATGAGGAAGAAAATTATGTGGATATATTGAAGCAACATCTCAAGACATCAGTCATGAAGTTATATCTTGGTCGCAAATGGGTCTTCCACGTGGACAATGACCCCAAGCATACTTCCAAAGTTGTGGCAAAATAGCTTAAGGACAACAAAGTCAAGGTACTGGAGTGGCCATCACAAAGCCCTGACCTCAGTCCTATGGAAAATTTGTGGGCAGAACTGAAAAAGTGTGTGTGCGAGCAAGGAGGCCTACAAACCTGACTCAGTTACACGAGCTCTGTCAGGGGGAATGGGCTAAAATTCACCCAACTTATTGTGGAAGGCTACCCTTAAACGTTTGACCCAAGTTAAACAATTTAAAGGCAATGCTACCAAATACTAATTGAGTGTATGTAAACTGACCCACTGGGAACGTGATGAAAGAAATAAAAGCTGAAATGAATCATTCTCTCTACTATTATTCTGACACTTCACATTCTTAAAATAAAGTGGTGATCCTAACTGACCTAAGACAGTGAATTGTTGCTAGGATTAAATGTCAGGAATTGTGAAAAACTGAGTTTAAAGTATTTGGCTAAGGTGCATATAAACTTCCGACTTCTACTGTACCTGTTATTGGCAGGGATGTTTGGAACTGTCTTTCTTATTGGTCTGTTAACTAATTTACTGCCGGGTATCACCAGGCATGCCACAACTTGTGTGATCACGCTCTCCATAGCCGATGTGAGCAAGACCTTTTTAAACAGGTCAACATTCACAAGGCCGTGGGGCCAGACGGATTACAAGGACGTGTACTCAGAACATGCGCGGACCAAATGGCAAGTGTCTTCACTGACCTTTTCAACCTATCCCTGACCGAGTCTGTAATACCTGCATGTTTCGAGCAGACCACCATAGTCTCTGTGCCCAAGGAAGCGAAGGTAACCTGCCTAAATGACTACCGTCCCGTAGCACTCACGTCGGTAGCCATGAGTGCTTTGAAAGGCTTGTCATCGCTCACATCAACACCATCATCCCGGAAACCCTAGACCTACTCCAATACGCATACTTCCCCAACAGATGACGCTATCTCAATCGCACTCCACACTGCCCTTTCCCACCTGGACAAAAGGAACCCCTATGTGAGAATGATGTTCATTGACAACAGCTCAACGTTCTACACCATAGTGCCCACAAAGCTCATCACTAACCTAAGGACCCTGGGACTTAACACCTCCCTCTTCAACTGGATCCTGGACTTCCTGACAGGCTGCTTCCAGGTGGTAAGGGTAGGCAAAACACTTGCCACGCTGATCTTCAACACGGGGGGCCCCTCAGGGGTGTGTGCTTAGTCCCCTCCTGTACTTCCTGTCCACCCAAGCACGACACCATTAAGTTTGCTGACGACAACTTTGTAAGGCCTTATCACCGACAACAATGAAACTACCTATAGGGAGGAGGTCAGAGACCTGGCAGTGTGGTGCCAGGACAACAACGTCTCCCTCAATGTGAGCAAGACAAATAAGTACGGAGGAAAAAAAAGAAAAAAAAAAGATATAAATAAATAAAAAGTATGAAATGTATGCACTCACTACTGTAAGTCGCTCTGGATAAGAGCGTCTGCTAAATGACTCAAATGTAAATGTAAGATGATTGTGGACTAAAGGAAAAGGAGGGCCGAACGCCCCCATTTACATCGACAGGGCTGTAGTGGAGCAGGTAGAGTTCTTCAAGTTCCTTTGTGTCCACATCACCAACAAACTGGCAGAGTTGTGAGGAGAGCACGACAACGACTTTTCCCCCTCAGGAGACTGAAAATATTTGGCATGGGACCCCGGATCCTCAAGTTCTACAGCTGCACCATCGAGACCATCCTGTGTGTGTAAATTGACTATGCAAACTATTTGGGATTTTCAACACCATATTTCTTATAAAAATAAGGGATGCGGTTAGTCTCTCTTCAACTCTTAGCCAAGAGAGACTGGCATGCATCGTATTAACGGTGCATTCGGAAAGTATTCAGACCCCTTACCTTTTACCACATTTTAAGTTATAGCCTTATTCTAAAATAGATTTCAATTAAATGTTTTCCTTTCAATCTACACACAATAATTAATGAATTGCAATATAAAAGTGACAAACGGTGCCCACAAACTGGTAAGGTAAGACACAGGGCCTACATAAAGCTGTCCCAACACCTTACCGCTGCTATAGTTCATTCAGCCTCATTTACTGCCTTTTTAAAAAAAACATAGCTGGTATGGCTGACTTGTTAAAACAAATGTGATTTCTACTGACAATTGAGATGTACAAGCTATGGCATAAGGGGACGACAAGTGGATAAGAGGAAATCCGTAATTTCAATTAAGACAATGAGCAAGAGACGACGGACGTAATCAATATATAACTTTTGAACTGTACAGCGACAAAATTCAGAACATGGGCTGTTCTTACATATAAACAGACAAATCAAAGTGTATTTGTCACGTGCGCCGAATACAACAGGTTTAGACCTTAGTGAAATGCTTACTTACAGGCTCTAACCAATAGTGCAAAAAAGGTATTAGGTGAACAATAAGTAAAGAAATAAAAACAGTAGAAAGCTCTTACGATATTCAATGATTCAATTTCTCTAAACATTAAACGCTGTTTGGGTCTTTGCATGTCAAAAAAGATACACGTCATAACACTTTGAGGTGTTAAATAAGCTTTTAATTTGACACATAAATTAACAATTCTATTATAGAATGTGTGTGCTGAATTTGCACGTGCAAGCCACTACTATCAGTAGCACTGTCAAAGCTGTACAAAAAAAAGTTGCAACCAAGCACACACCGGCCACGAACATTGTTTAAAATACCGTGTTGGTGAAAATAGACCAAATTATTAGGGTGAGGCACATGGGCTACTAACAGCTTACTACACAACATACAATTAGTATTACTTTAGCTACAGTATACATATCTCTGGCATCCTATATAATTTATGAAGCAACATAAGACATTTTTGTGATGTGCTTGAACAGGAAAGTGGTGCGGCGGTCCTTCGTCAGCAAATTTTGTCATCAAAGAGAAAGATGCCAGATTTACAATTCCGAGTTGAATGACTGTTCAAAACTTATTTTCCCAGCCGTAGCTCGTTTTTCCCCCGAGTTCTCAGTTGTCTTGAACTCAGTTAGCCACTAATTTCTTCCCAAACCACTCATTGTAGAATTTGCGATTTCCAACGTTTATGGCCGATGAGCACCGAGACGTTTTATCTCTAATTTCTCTTCATATGGCAAGGATAGAAAAGGATTTGATTGTCGACTTGATTCATGGTGACGACTGCTAGCTAAGATTTTGAAAGTATGATGTTGACATGATCAATCCAATCAAAGCTACTGTAGATAATGACATGAAATCACGTTCTATCTGTGGCCAATGACCTTGAGCCTTCTTGGATGGGCACTTCTAATATAACTCTATAGCAGAACCCAAGGGGCAAAATTTTTCGAGCTCTAACCTTAGAATTGGGGATGACGTACTGTCCCATGAGTGACAGAAAACTGAGCCAATCAGGCGCCGCGCTCTGTATTTTCTGCTAGCTAGCCCCACCACCACAAAGCACTGAGCTAGGCTGAAACACCTGTGTTTTGGAGCTGCCTTTCTCAAGAAAGCAAAAAAGAGACAAACATGGTATGTAGCGTTAACTCAATTATTTTTTTTTATACATTGTTTGCAAACTAATATGCGACACGTATTAATGTCAAAATAACAAGCAAAACAGGCAAGCCCCCATATATATATATATACTGCTCAAAAAAATAAAGGGAACACTAAAATAACACATCCTAGATCTGAATGAATGAAATAATCTTATTAAATACTTTTTTCTTTACATAGTTGAATGTGCTGACAACAAAATCACACAAAAATAATCAATGGAAATTCAATTTATCAACCCATGGAGGTCTGGATTTGTAGTCGCACTCAAAATTCAAGTGGAAAACCACACTACAGGCTGATCCAACTTTGATGTAATGTCCTTAAAACAAGTCAAAATGAGGCTCAATAGTGTGTGTGGCCTCCACGTGCCTGTATGACCTCCCTACAACGCCTGGGCATGCTCCTGATGAGGTGGTGGATGGTCTCTTGAGGGATCTCCTCCCAGACCTGGACTAAAGCATCCGCCAACTCCTGGACAGTCTGTGGTGCAACGTGGTGTTGGTGGATGGAGCGAGACATGATGTCCCAGATTTGCTCAATTGGATTCAGGTCTGGGGAACGGGCGGGCCAGTCCATAGCATCAATGCATTCCTCTTGCAGGAACTGCTGACACACTCCAGCCACATGAGGTCTAGCATTGTCTTGCATTAGGAGGAACCCAGGGCCAACCGCACCAGCATATGGTCTCACAAGGGGTCTGAGGATCTCATCTCGGTACCTAATGGCAGTCAGGCTACCTCTGCCGAGCACATGGAGGGCTGTGCGGCCCCCCAAAGAAATGCCACCCCACACCATGACTGACCCACCGCCAAACCGGTCATGCTGGAGGATGTTGCAGGCAGCAGAACGTTCTCCACGGCGTCTCCAGACTCTGTCACGTGCTCAGTGTGAACCTGCTTTCATCTGTGAAGAGCACTGGGCGCCAGTGGCGAATTTGCCAATCTTGGTGTTCTCTGGCAAATGCCAAACGTCCTGCATGGTGTTGGGGTATAAGCACAACCCCCACCTGTGGACGTCGGGCCCTCATATCACTCTCATGGAGTCTGTTTCTGACCGTTTTGAGCAGACACATGCACATTTGTGGCCTGCTGGAGGTCATTTTGCAGGGCTCTGGCAGTGCTTCTCCTGCTCCTCCTTGCACAAAGGCGGAGGTAGCGGTCCTGCTGCTGGGTTGTTGCCCTCCTACGGCCTCCTCCACGTCTCCTGATGTACTGGCCTGTCTCCTGGTAGCGCCTCCATGCTCTGGACACTACGCTGACAGACACAGCAAACCTTCTTGCCACAGCTCGCATTGATGTGCCATCCTGGATGAGCTGCACTACCTGAGCCACTTGTGTGGGTTGTAGACTCCGTCTCATGCTACCACTAGAGTGAAAGCACCGCCAGCATTCAAAAGTGACCAAAACATCAGCCAGGAAGCATAGGAACTGAGAAGTGGTCTGTGGTTCCCACCTGCAGAACCACTCCTTTATTGGGGGTGTCTTGCTAATTGCCTATAATTTCCACCTGTTGTCTATTCCATTTGCACAACAGCATGTGAAATTTATTGTCAATCAGTGTTGCTTCCTAAGTGGACAGTTTGATTTCACAGAAGTGTGATTGACTTGGAGTTACATTGTGTTGTTTAAGTGTTACCTTTATTTTTTTGAGCAGTGTATATGTGTGTGTGTATATGTGTGTGTGTGTATATATATGTATGCACACACACAGCCTCCAACACTCCACTATATATATATATTTCTTTTTACCTAAGTGTGGGGCTCAAAGCAGGTGGCTAGCCCCACCTGCCCTGAATGACGGGTCGCCACTGCTCGAGGCTGTAATCGCTGCCAATCGTGCTTCAATAAAGTACTGAGTAAAGAGCCTGAATACTTATGTAAATGTGTTTTTTTTTTTTTTTTTTTTTTTTTCTTCCTAAAAACCTGTTTGTCATGGGGTGCTGTGTTTAGATTGAGGGGAAAAAACGATTTCATTAATTTTAGAACAAAGCTGTAACAACATTTGGAAAAAGTCAAGGTGTCTGAATACTTTCTGAATACAATATATCTGCCCTTTTTTTTCTCACCTTTCTTTAACCAGGTAGGCAAGTTGAGAACAAGTTCTCATTTACAATTGCAACCTGGCCAAGATAAAGCAAGCAGTTTGACACATACAACAACAGAGTTACACATGGAGTAAAACAAACATACAGTCAATAATATAGTAGAAAAATAAGTCTATATACAAAGTGAGCAAATGAGGTGAGATGGGAGGTAAAGGCAAAAAAGGCCATGGTGGCGAAGTAAATACAATATAGCAAGTGAAACACTGGAGTGGTAGATTTGCAGTGGAAGAAAATGCAAAGTAGAAATAGAAATAATGGGGTGCAAAGGAGCAAAATAAATACAGTAGGGGAAGAGGTAGTTGTTTGGGCTAAATTATAGATGGGCTATGTACAGGTGCAGTAATCTGTGAGCTACTCTGACAGCTGGTGCTTAAAGCTAGTGAGGGAGATAAGTGTTTCCAGTTTTAGAGATTTTTGTAGTTTGTTCCAGTCATTGGCAGCAGAGAACTGGAAGGAGATGCGGCCGAAGGAGGAATTGGCTTTCGGGGTGACCAGTGAGATATACCTGCTGGAGCGCGTGCTACAGGTGGGTGCTGCTATGGTGACCAGCGAGCTGCGATAAGGGGGAACTTTACCTAGCAGGGTCTTGTAGATGACCTGGAGCCAGTGGGTTTGGCAACGAGTATGAAGCGAGGGCCGGCCAACGAGAGCCTACAGGTCGCAGTGGTGGGTAGTATATGGGGCTTTGGTGACAAAACGGATGGCACTGTGATAGACTGCATCCAATTTATTGAGCAGGGTATTGGAGGCTATTTTGTAAATGACATCGCCGAAGTCGAGGATCGGTAGGATGGTCAGTTTTACGAGGGTATGTTTGGCAGCATGAGTGAAAGATGCTTTGTTGAGAAATAGGAAGCCAATTATAGGTTTAACTTTGGATTGGAGATGTTTGATGTGAGTCTGGAAGGAGAGTTTACAGTCTAACCAGACACCTAGGTATTTGTAGTTGTCCACATATTCTAAGTCAGAACTGTCCAGAGTAGTGATGCTGGACGGGCATGCAGGTGCAGGCAGCGATCGGTTGAAGAGCATGCATTTAGTTTTACTTGTATTTAAGAGCAGTTGGAGGCCACGGAAGGAGAGTTGTATGGCATTGAAGCTCGTCTGGAGGGTAGTTAACACAGTGTCCAAAGAAGGGCCAGAAGTATACAGAATGGTGTCGTCTGCGTAGATGTGGATCAGAGACTCACCAGCAGCAAGAGCGACATCATTGATGTATACAGAGAAAAGAGTCGGCCCAAGTATTGAACCCTGTGGCACCCCCATAGAGACTGCCAGGGGCCCGGACAACAGGCTCTCCGATTTGACACACTGAACTCTGTCAGAGAAGTAGTTGGTGAACCAGGCGAGGCAATCATTTGAGAAACCAAGGCTATTGAGTCTGCCGATGAGGTGATTGACAGAGTCGAAAGCCTTGGCCAGGTCAATGAATTTTATTTTTATTTTATTTCACCTTTATTTAACCAGGTAGGCTAGTTGAGAACAAATTCTCATTTGCAACTGCGACCTGGCCAAGATGAAGCATAGCAATTCGACGCATACAACAACAGAGTTACACATGGAATAAACAAAACATACAGTCAATAATACAGTAGAACAAAAGAAAACAAAAAGTCTATATACAGTGAGTGCAAATGAGGTAAGTTAAGGCAATAAATAGGCCATGGTGGTGAAGTAATTACAATATAGTAATTAAACACTGGAATGGTAGATGTGCAGAAGATGAATGTGCAAGTAGAGATACTGGGGTTCAAAGGAGCAAGATAAATAAATAAATACAGTATGGGGATGAGGTAGATAGATGGGCTGTTTACAGATGGGCTATGTAAGGTGCAGTGATCTGTGAGCTGCTCTGACAGCTGGTGCTTAAAGCTAGTGAGGGAGATATGAGTCTCCAGCTTCAGAGATTTTTGCACTTCGTTCCAGTCATTGGCAGCAGAGAACTGGAAGGAAAGGTGGCCAAAGGAGGAATTGGCTTTGGGGGTGACCAGTGAGATATACCTCCTGGAGCGCATGCTACGAGTGGGTGCTGCTATGGTAAGCAGTGAGCTGAGATAAGGGGGAACTTTACCTAGCAGAGACTTGTAGATAACCTGTAGCCAATGGGTTTGGCGACATGTATGAAGCGAGGGCCAGCCAACGAGAGTGTACAGGCCGCAATGGTGGGTAGTGTATGGGGCTTTGGTGACAAAACGGATGGCACTGTGATACACTGCATCCAGTTTGTTGAGTAGAGTGTTGGAGGCTATTTTATAGATGACATCACCGAAGTCGAGGATCGGTAGGATGGTCAGTTTTACGAGGGTGTGTTTGGCAGCATGAGTGAAGGATGCTTTATTGCGATATAGGAAGCGGATTCTAGATATCATTTTGGATTGGAGATGCTTAATGTGAGTCTGGAAGGAGAGTTTACAGTCTAACCAGACACCCAGGTATTTGTAGTTGTCCACGTATTCTAAATCAGAGCCTTCCAGAGTAGTGATGCTGGACGGGCGAGCAGGTGCTGTCAGTGATCGATTGAATAGCATGCATTTAGTTTTACCTGCGTTTAAGAGCAGTTGGAGGCCACGGAAGGAGAGTTGTATGGCATTGAAGCTCGTCTGGAGGTTAGTTAACACAGTGTCCAAAGGGTGTCCAAAGGAATGCGGCTACACAGTATTGTTTCTTATCGATGGCGGTTAAGATATCGTTTAGGACCTTGAGCGTGGCTGAGGTGCACCCATGACCAGCTCTGAAACCAGATTGCATAGCGGAGAAGGTGCGGTGGGATTCGAAATGGTCGGTATTCTGTTTGTTGACTTGGCTTTGGAAGACTTTAGAAAGGCAGGGTAGGATAGATATCGGTCTGTAGCAGTTTGGGTCAAGAGTGTCCCCCCCCTTTGAAGAGGGGGATGATCGCAGCTGCTTTCCAATCTTTGGGAATCTCAGACGACACGAGAGCTTGAACAGGCTAGTAATAGGGGTTGCAACAATTTTGGCAGATCATTTTAGAAAGAAAGGGTCCAGATTGTCTAGCCCGGCTGATTTTTAGGCGTCCAGATTTTTTTAACCCGCTATGCTCCTTTGGCTGTTTAGACAGGTAGCCCAATGCTGATATTTTTTCAGGATCACAATTAGTCTGCCTGTCTAAACGCAGCCTTTGAGACACCGCTCTCCCACCCATCCAGGACATCTACTCGAAACGGTGCCTGAGGAAAGCCAGCTGCATCAAGGACCCCACACACTAGAAGTCGACCGATTATTCGGCATGGCCGATTTCAAGTTTTCATAACAATCGGTAATCTGCATTTTTGGACGCCGATTACATTGATCTTCACGAAGAGACTGCGTGGCAGGCTGACCACCTGTTACGTGAGTGCAGCAATGAGCCAAGTTAAGTTGCTAGCTAGCATTAAACTTATCTTATAAAAAAAACTATCAATCTTAACATAATCACTAGTTAACTACACATGGTTGATGATATTACTAGTTTAACTAGCTTGTCCTGCGTTGCAAATAATCTATGCAGTGCCTGTTAATTTATCATCAAATCACAGCCTACTTCGTCAAACGGGTGATGATTTAACAAGCGCATTCGTGAAAAAAGCACTGTCGTGTTACCAGTGTACCTAACCATAAACATCAATGCCTTCTTAAAATAAATACATAAGTATATTGTTTTTAAACCTGCATATTTAGTTAAAATAAATTCCTGTTAGCAGGCAATATTAACTAGGGAAATTGTGTCACTTCTCTTGCATTCTGTGCAAGCAGAGTCAGGGTATATGCAGCAGTTTGGGCCGCCTGGCTCGTTGCGAACTGTGTGAAGACCATTTCTTCCTAACAAAGACCGTAATTAATTTGCCAGAATGTTACATAATTATGACATAAAATTGAAGGTTGTGCAATGTAACAGCAATATTTAGACTTAGGGATGCCATCCGTTTGATAAAATACGTAACGGTGCCGTATTACAAATATATATAAAAATCGTCCGATTTTAATTGGTATCGGCTTTTTTTTGGTCCTCCAATAATCGGTATCAGTATCGGCATTGAAAAATCATAATTGGTCGACCTCCACCACACTCCCCAGCTACGAGCTGTTCACTCCCTTACTGTCTGCCCGACAGTATCGGAGCATGAGGTCCGATACCATCAGGCTCAGAGACAAGAAAATATGTTTTGCCCTCACTATAGAAGGCTATATCGGTTTACAGGACTAGTAAAGGCCCAGTGCACTACTTCTGGAAGATGTTTTTTTTTTTATTACAGATTTTTTAGGGGGTGCTGCACCCCTACTTCCCGCGGCTATGGCTTCATACACTCATCACAACTGGTACTACCAGACTCTTATTATGATTGCTAAATACTGCACAATTTAAACACTTCCCCAAAACACATGTAAATATTGGACTATAAATTGTGCCTTCCTGTATTATATTTATGCTAAAATGTTTATTCTATTCTACTGAGCCATTTACTTTATGTTCGTATTCTTACCTTTTTATTATTTCTTATTGTTATTGCATTGTTGAGAAGGACCCTGCAAGTAAGCATTTCGTTGGATGGGTATCCCATAAGTACCACTATTACATCTTGAAACTTTCGAAGTCACTGAGATCTCTTCTTCCAGCCATGGAGGCCAAAATAATGGGTAACTTGGCATTTTTATACATGACCCTAAGCATGATGGGATGTTAATTGCTTAATTAATTCAGGAACCACACCTGTGTGGAAGCACCTGTTTACAATATACTATGTGTCCCTCATTTACTCAAGTGCGTCCATTATGTAGGCCGCTACCTGTATCTCAGATTTGCTTTTTGGATACTCTTTGTCAGGGGTAGGCAACTACACTGAACACAAATATAAACACGATTTGACTGAATTACAGTTCATAAAAGGTAATCAGTCAATTGAAATAAATACATTTGGCCCAACTCTATGGATTTCACATGACTGGGAGTACAGCTATGCATCTAGTAGGGGAGTGGATCAGAAAACCAATCAGTTTTTCGGTGTGACCACCATTTGCCTCATGTAGTGCGACACATCTCATTCTCATAGAGCTAATCAGGCTGTTGATTGTGGCTTGTGGAATGTTGTCCCACTCTTCAATGGCTGTGTGAAGTTGCTGGATATTGGCGGGAAGTGGAACACGCTGTCGTTCACGTTGATCCAGAGCATCCCAAACATGCTCAATGGGTGACATGTCTGGTGAGTATGCAGGCCATGGAAGAACTGGAACATTTTCAGCTTCCAGGAATTGTGTTCAGATCCTTGTGACATGTTGCCATGCATTATCATGATGAAACATGAGGTGATGCAGTGGATGAATGGCACTACAATGGGCCTCAGGATCTCGTAACAATATCTCTGTGCATTCAAATTGGCATCAATAAAATGCAGTTGTGTTCGTTGTCCGTAGCTTATGCTTGCCCATACCATAACCCCACCGCCACCATGGGGCACTCTGTTCACAACATTGACACCAGCAAACCGCTCGCCTACACGACGCCATCAACCCAGTACACTTGAAACCAGTATTCATCCGTGAAGAGCACATTTCTCCAGCTTGCCAGTGGCTATCAAAGGTAAGCCTTTGCCCACTGAAGTCGGTTACGACACCAAACTGCTGTCAGGTTAAGACCCTGGTGAGGATGATGAGCACTCAGATGAGCTTCCCTGAGACGGTTTCAAACAGTTTGTGCATAAATTCTTCGGTTGTGCAAACCAACAGTTTCATCAGCTGAGGCTTATGGTAGAGAAATTAACATTAAATTCTCTAGCAACAGCTCTGGTGGATATTCCTGCAGTCAGCATGCCAATTGCAAGCTCTCTCAACTTGAGACATCTGTGGCATTGTGTTGTGACATTTGCACAGGAGTGGCTTCGGGACAAGTCTCTGAATGTCATTGAGTGGTCCAGCCAGAGCCCGGACTTGAATCCGATCTAACATCTCTGGAGAGACCTGAAAATAGCTGTGCAGCGACGCTCCCCGTCCAACCTGACAGAGCTTAAGAGGATCTGCAGAGAAGAATGGGAAAAACTCCCCAAATACAGATGTGCCAAGCTTACGTAATGGCGCCGGAGAAGATGGCTGCCGTTTATTGGCTCTTAACCAACAGTGCTATTTCTTTAGTTTTTTTTCGCATTGTTTGTAACAACTTACTTTGTACATAATGTTGCTGCAACCATCTTGTATGACCGAAAAGAGCTTCTGGACATCAGAACAGCGATTACTCACCTTTAATGAGTTGGACGAGAGGGATTTACTCCAGACACCCGAACAGGCCCTCATCCCCATCATTTGCAGGAGAAAGAGACGGAAGAGGTATCGCAGAAGGAGACCGGGGTACCTTGTGAGGATCTGCCGATGAGTGGCTAATCTGCCTTTGCCATCAGTCCTATAGGCCAACATACAATCTCTGGATAATAAATTGGACGAACTAAAAGCACGTATAGCCTACTAACGGGACATTAAAAACTGTAATATCTTATGTTTCACCGAGTCGTGGCTGAACAACGACATGAATAACATACAGCTAGCAGGTTAAACACTGTATCGGCAGGAAAAAACAGCAGCCTCTGGTAAGACAAGGTGCACTATATCTAAGGAAGTCTCGAGGTTTTGCTTGCCTGACGTAGAGTATCTCATGATAAGCAGTAGACCACACTACCTAGAGAATTTTCATCTGTATTTTTCGTAGCTGTCTACATACCACCACAGATGGATGCTGGCACTAAAACCACACTCAATGACCTGTATAACACCATAAGCAAATAGGAAAACGCTCATCCAGAGGCGGCACTCCTGGTGGCCAGGCATTTTAATGCAGGGAAAAAAATCAGTTTTACCTAATTTCTACCAGCATGTTAAATGTGCAACCAGAGGGGAAAAAAACTTTAGATCACCTTTACTCCACACGCAGAGAAGTGTACAAAGCTCTCCCTCGACATCAATTTGGCAAATCTGACCATAATTCTATTATCTGACCTGATTCCTGCTTACAAGCAAAAACTAAAGCAGGAAGCACCAGTGACTCGGTCAATAAAAAAAGTGGTCAGATGAAGCAGAATCTGAGCTACAGGACTGTTTTTCTAGCACAGACTGGAATATGTTCTGGGATTCTTCCGATGGCATTGAAGAGTACACCACATCTGTCACTGGCTTCATCAATAAGTGCATCGATGACATCGTCCCCACAGTGACCATACGTACATACCCCAACCAGAAGGCATGGATTACAGGCAACATCCGCACTGAGCTAAAGGCTAGAGCTGCCGCTTTCAAGGAACGGCACTCTAACCCTGAAGCTTAACCTGTTGAGGACAGACGTTCTGCTAGCGGAACCCCTAGCCAACAGCCAATGGCATCGCACGGCGCGAAATACAAAACCAACTAAAATACCAAATTTCCATTTTCTCAAACAATCAACTATTTTACACCATTTTAAAGATAAGACTCTCGTTAATCTAACCACATTGTCCGATTTCAAAAAGGCTTTACAACGAAAGCAAAACATTCGATTATGTTAGGAGAGTACATAGACACAAATAATCACACAGCCATTTTCCAAGCAAGCATATGTCACATAAACCCAAACCACAGCTAAATGCAGCACTAACCTTTGATGATCTTCATCAGATGACACTCCTAGGACATTATGTCATACAATACATGCATGTTTTGTTCAATCAAGTTCATATTTATATAAAAAACTGCTTTTTACATTAGCATGTGATGTTCAGAACTAGCATACCCACCAAAAACTTCCGGTGAATTTACTAAATTACTCATGATAAACGTTGACAAAATACATAACAATTATTTTAAGAATTATAGATACAGAACTCCTTTATGCAATCGCTATGTCCGATTTTAAAATAGCTTTTCAGCGAAAGCACATTTTGCAATATTCTGAGTACATAGCTCAGCCATCACGGCTAGCTATTTTGACATCCGCCAACTTCGGGGTCACCTAAACTCAGAATTACTATTAGAAAAATTGGATTACCTTTGCTGTTCTTCGTCAGAATGCACTCCCAGGACTTCTACTTCAACAACCAATGTTGTTTTGGTTCCAAATAATCCATAGTTATATCCAAATACCTCAGTTTTGTTGGTGCGTTCAGGACACTATCCGAAGGGTAACGCGCGAGCGCATTTCGTGACAAAAATAAAATAAAATATTCCATTACCGTACTTAGAAGCATGTCAAACGCTGTTTAAAATACTTTTTTTTCCTATTTTTCTCGTAAAATAGCGATAATATTCCAACCGGGCAACGTTGTATTCATTCAAAGAGAGAAAGAAAAACATGGCGAGTTCTCATGACCGCGCATCTCCAGTCTCACTGTCCCCAGGCTGACCACTTACAAACTCTGCTCCTATACTTTGCCCAGAGACAGCAGACACCCCATTCCACTTTCTGGCGGCTTTAGAGAGCCAATGGAAGCCTTAGAAAGTGTCACGTTACAGCACAGATGCTGTAATTTCGATAGAGATGTAACAGAAGGACAACAAATTGTCAGGCAGGGCACTTCCTGCATGGAATCTTCTCAGGTTTTGGCCTGCCATATGTGTTCTGTTATACTCACAGACACCATTCAAACAGTTTTAGAAACTTTACAGTGTTTTCTATCCAAATATACTAATTATATGCATATTCTAGTTTCTGGGCAGGAGTAGTAACCAGATTAAATCGGGTACGTTTTTTATCCGGATGTGAAAATACTGCCCCCTATCCCAAAGAAGTTAACCTCTCTGGGCTAGGTGGCACCAAATCGTCCCACCTACTTAACAGCCAGTTGAATCCTGTGGCGCGATTTTCAAATACCTTAGAAATGCTATTACTTCAATTTCTCAAACATATGACTATTTTACAGCTATTTAAAGACAAGACTCTCGTTAATCTAACCACACTGTCCGATTTCAAAAAGGCTTTACAACGAAAGCAAAACATTAGATTATGTCAGCAGAGTACCCAGCCAGAAATAATCAGACACCCATTTTTCAAGCTAGCATATAATGTCACATAAACCCAAACCACAGCTAAATGCAGCACTAACCTTTGATGATCTTCATCAGATGACAACCCTTGGACATTATGTTATACAATACATGCATGTTTTGTTCAATCAAGTTCATATTTATATAAAAAAACAGCTTTTTACATTAGCATGTGACGTTCAGAACTAGCATACCCCCCGCAAACTTCCGGGGAATTTACTAACAATTTACTAAATTACTCACGATAAACGTTAACAAAAAGCATAACAATTATTTTAAGAATTATAGATACAGAACTCCTCTATGCACTCGATATGTCCGATTTTAAAATAGCTTTTTGGTGAAAGCACATTTTGCAATATTCTAAGTACATAGCCCAGCCATCACGGGCTAGCTATTTAGACACCCAGCAAGTTTAGCCTTCACCAAAATCAGATTTACTATAACAAAAATGTTATTACCTTTGCTGTTCTTCGTCAGAATGCACTCCCAGGACTGCTACTTCAATAACAAATGTTGGTTTGGTCCCAAATAATCCATCGTTATATCCAAACAGCGGCGTTTTGTTCGTGCGTTTTAGACACTATCCGAAATGGTAAATCAGGGTTACGAGCATGGCGCATTTCGTGACAAAACATTTCTAAATATTCCATTACCGTACTTCGAAGCATGTCAACCGCTGTTTAAAATCAATTTTTATGCAATTTATCTCGTAAAAAAGCGATAATATTCTGACCGGGAATCTCCGTTTCGGTGAATAGAGGGAAAAAAAGAAAGACGGGGGCGACCAGTGCACGCGCCTAAGCCCACTGTCCCCTGATCGGCCACTTGACAAAGGCGATAATGTGTTTCAGCCTGGGGCTGGAATGACGACATTCAGCTTTTTCCCGGGCTCTGAGAGATTATGGGAGCCGTGGGAAGTGTCACGTTGCCGCAGAGATCCTTTGTTTTGGAAAGAGATGTCAAAGAAAGCCAATAAATGGTCAGACAGGCCACTTCCTGTAAAGGAATCTCTCAGGTTTTTGCCTGCCATATGAGTTCTGTTATACTCACAGACACCATTCAAACAGTTTTAGAAACTTTAGGGTGTTTTCTATCTATTCTATCTAATAAGTATATGCATATTCTAGTTACTGGGTAGGAGTAGTAACCAGATTAAATCGGGTACGTTTTTTTATCCGGCGGTGTAAATACTGCCCCCTAGCCCTAAGAGGTTAAAGAAATCCCGCTATGCCCTTAAACGAACCATCAAACAGGCAAAGCATCAGTACAGGACAAAGATCAAATCGTACTACACCGGATCTGACGCTCATCGGATATGGCAGGGCTTGCAAACTATTACAGACTACAAAGGGAAGCACAGCCGAGAGCTGCCCAGTGACACGAGCCTTCCAGACGATAAATTACCTTTATGATCGCATCGAGGCAAGTAACACAAACATGCATGAGAGCATCAGCTGTTCCAGACGACTGTGTGATCACACTCTCCGCAGCCAATGTGAGCAAGACCTTTAAACAGGTCAACATTCACAAGGCCGCAGGGCCAGACAGATTACCAGGACGTGTACTCTGAGCATGCGCGGACCAACTGGCAAGTGTCTTCACTGACATTTTCAACCTCTCCCTGTCTGAGTCTGTAATACCAACATGTTTCAAGCAGACCACCATAGTGTTATTGGGCACAGGGACCAAGGTAACCTGCCTAAATGACTACCGACCCGTAGCACTCATGTCTGTAGCCATGAAGTGCTTTGAAAGGCTCACATCAACACCATTGTCCCAGAAACCCTAGACCCACTCCAATTTGCATACCGCCCCAACATATCCACAGATGATGCAATCTGTATTGCACTCCACGCTGCCCTTTCACAGCTCATCACTAAGCTAGTTCCTGGGACTAAACACTTCCCTCTGCAACTGCGTCCTGGACTTCCTGATGGGCCACCCCCAGGTGGTAAGGGTAGGTAACAACACATCCGCCACGCTGATCCTCAACACAGGGGCCCCTCAGAGGTGTGTGTGCTCAGTCCCCTCCTGTACTCCCTGTTCAATCATGACTGCATGGCCAGGCACGACTCCATCACCATCATTAAGTTTGCAGATGACATAAGTGGTACGCCTGATCACCGACAACGACGAGACAGCCTATAGGGAGGAGGTCAGAGACCTGACCGTGTGGTGCAAGGACAACAACCTCTCCCTCAACGTGATCAAGACAAAGATGATGATTGTGGACTACAGGAAAAGGAGGGCCGAGCACACCCCCATTCTCACCGACAGGGCTGTAGTGGAGCAGGTTGAGAGCTACAAGTTCCTTGGCGTCCACATCACCAACAAACTAACATGGTCCAAACACACCAAGACAGTCGTGAAGAGGGCACGACAAAACCTATTCCCCCTCAGGAGACTGAAAAGATTTATCATGGGTCCTCAGATCCTCAAAAGGTTCTACAGCTGCACCATCGAGAGCATCCTGACAGGTTCCATCAGTGCCTGGTATGGCAACTGCTCGGGCCTCCGACCGCAAGGCAATACAGAGGGTAGTGCGTACTGCCCAGTACATCACTGGGGCCAAGCTTCCTGCCATCCAGGACCTCTATACCAGGCGGTGTCAGAGGAAGGCCCTAAAAATTGTCAAAGACTAAAGCCACCCTAGTCATAGACTGTTCTCTCTGCTACTGCACGGCAAGCGGTACCGGAGCAACAAGTCTAGGTCCAAGAGGCTTCTAAGCAGCTTCTACCCCAAGCCATAAGACTCCTGAACATCTAATCAAATAGCTATAGTTAGTTAAACTATAGGCATAAATAATCCTGAAAGGGTAACCTTGCAAAACCTCTATTAGGTAAACGGAAGCATCCTGTTACGGAGTCTAGTTGATAGGTAATCGACTAGTCGGACTGTTCCCCGCAATCCGCGAGTAGGGATTTGTACAATGCATGAACAAGGCTATTGAACTAGACATTGGTGTCTGTCTTTATTACTTTATCCAATATATCATACTGAAACATGGTATCAGAAGTGGCTCGAAAACCACACGTTTGTTATTTTTGTAGCTAAGTACAGTATAGGCGCGGTTACGTTCCATATGCGAACACACGCCGATTCCTACTCCTAATCACAACACTGATCAACTAGTTGTTAGCTGGTTAGCTAGCATCACTACCTACCTCGATGACTGAAGGCAAAGAAATCTCCTATTCCATCGCTATGGCAGCGAACATTCCGCCACCAAATCCCATGGTTCTCACAGGGGACTGGAATACTAATTGGGACAATTTCAGGGATGAATTCGAGGACTATGCGCTGGCGACCGGTCTACATGAGAAACCCAACGAGGTACAAGCGGCAACTCTGAGGAGTTTAATGGGCAGCGAATGCAGGCATATCTACCGGCACAATCTCACCCTCACAGCGCGACAACAGGCTATATTGGATGCATTGGAGAATTACTTCAAACCCGCCAGAAACGTAATTTACGAGCGGTTCGTTTTCAGAAGCTGCAAACAGGAAGAGGGTGAGTCAGTACACAACTTTGTAACCCGTTTGAGAGAAAAATCCGCCACTTGTGAATACGGGGGATTGAAAGATGAATTGATTCGTGACAAAATAGTACTGGGAATTGCAAATGAGGATACGCGCCGGCGTCTACTGAGAGAGGCTTAACATTAGTAACTGCCATCAAAATGTGCCGCACTGCCGAAGTCACTGACATGAGAATGAGAGCAATGGAAATCGAAACCCCACGCTCCGACGTTGATACTGTTCACGCTGTTGCTAGGCAGACATTCAGGCAAAACCAATCGAGGCTGAGTAATTCACCACGAACGGTGAACACAGAGAGCCCAGTAGCATGTAAATACTGTGGGAATACGCACACACGTGGCAAAGAGCACTGCCCTGCCTATGGAAAACCATGCAGAGCTTGTGGAACTAATAATCACTTTGCAAAAGTGTGTCTCAAAAGCAAAAGAAGGGTGAGTGAGGGCAAGATTCACTGTGTTGATGATGTCACTCAATGTTCAGAGCTGAACAGTGAAAGTGACATTTACATGCATGAACCCAGTGTACACTCAAGAGGGAAGAAATGGTTTGTGACACTACGATTACACAACAAGCAACAACAATGTCAACTGGATTCCGGTGCTACATGCAATGTAATGAGCTACAAAGACAAAATCAATCTGGCACCTGACACACATCTATTGCCCAGCGACACTAGACTAAAGCTGTACTCAGGAGAGCTAATGAGCTCTATGGGCACCTTTGAGACCGAATGTGTTATTCGGGGAGGCAAACACAAGCTGGAGTTTGAGATTGTGAAAACCAGTCAACATCCTCGCCTCTCAGGCTCTACATGCGAACGCCTGGGACTGATGCAGTTCACTGTACCAAATGACCTGCACGTTGTGGATCATGTCCAGCATGGACCCCTGTCCAAAGAACAACTACTCAGCAGATATGACGATGTATTCAACATGCCCGTTGAATCAGTGCCTGGGGAGGTACACTTTGAAGTGGATGAGAGCATCACTCCAGTCCAGTGTGTTCCTCGCAATGTGCCCATTGCAATGAAAGTGGCTGTGAAGACCCAGCTGGACAAGTATGAGGCCGATGGCCACATGACATCTGTGACCGAACCAACTGACTGGATCAGCAATATGGTCATAGTGAAAAAAACAGAGAAGCTGAGGGTCTGCATCGACCCAAAGCATCTGAACCAAGCACTGAAACGATCCCACTACATCATGCCGACACTAGAGGATGTCCTCTACAAGCTTCCCAAGGCCAGGATTTTCACCTTGGTGGATGCCCGAGATGCATTCCTTCAATGCAAGCTGGACGAAGAAAGCCGCTTCATGACTACCTTCTGGACCCCCCTGGGGTCGGAAACGCTGGCTCAAGCTCCCGTTTGGTGTCTCAGTGGCACCTGAGGTATACCAACGCAAGCAGCACGAGTTACTGGCTGGGCTCAAGGGCATTGAACCCATCGCTGATGATGTCCTGATCGTAGGCTGTGGTGACACAGATGAAGAAGCAAACCGCGAACACGATGTGAAGCTCCTGGCACTGATGGAGCGCTGTCGATCAGTTAAGCTTCGTCTTGGCCTGAAGAAGCTACAGTTCGAGGTGAAAGACGTCCACTTCCATGGCCACATTCTCTCGGCAAAAGGCCTGAAGCCGGACCCAGACAAGGTCCGAGCGATCCTCGACATGCCAAACCCATCTGATGCAAAAGGAGTACAGCGTCTCATCGGTTTTGCAAACTATCTTGCGAAGTTCATGCCACACCTATCAGCAGTCTGTGAGCCTCTGCGCCGATTGCTGGACAAAGACACACCACGGCACTGGCTACCCAAGCACGAGCCCGCGGTGCAGGAGATGAAATCTCTGGCTTCAGCCATGCCAGTGTTGCGCTACTACGACGTCACGAAGCCTGTCACAATCCAGAGTGACTCCAGCCAAAGGGGACTTGGATGCTGCCTTATGCAGGAAGGCCAACCCGTTGCGTTTGCCTCGAGAGCGCTCACCCCCACCGAACAGAACTATGCACAAATTGAGAAAGAGTGCCTCAGCATCGTCTTCTCCTGTCAGCGATTCCATCACTACTTATATGGTCGAGAGCTGGTCACCGCTGAAACTGACCACAAACCACTCATTGCCATAATTAGTAAACCTCTCCTCAACGCGCCCAAGAGGCTTCAAAGCATGCTCCTGACTCTGCAAAACTACAGCCTGAAGGTCATTTACAAGCCAGGACCAGAGATGTACATCAGCGACACACTGAGCAGGGCAACGGCACAATGTACAGGCAGAGGCACTGCCTATCAGCGGCAGGCCATCTGTTCGCTACAGCAGGAACAACAAGATGTTCAACAGATCAATCAGGCAGACTACTTAAACGTCACAGATCACCGCCTAGCCCAGATCAGGCAACACACTGACAAGGACGAACACCTACAATCACTGAAGTCCATGGCTCTTGCAGGTTGGCCATACCTGAAAGAGGAGACACCTTTCACATTGAGAGAATACTGGACCTTTCGAGATGAGATCAGCGTGCAAAATGGCGTCTTGTTCAGAGGTCAGAAGGTCATTATTCCCAAATCACTACGTCCAGAGATGCTTACCCGCATACACTCCAGTCACGTTGGAGGTGACGCATGCTACCGCCAGGCTCGTGAAACATTATACTGGCCAAACATGCAAGCAGAAATTAAAGACTTTGTCAGCAACTGTACCACATGCAACGAGTACGCTCATGAACAGCAAAAGGAAACCATGATGTCACACGAACTGCCCACAAGGGCCTGGCAAATCGTCAGCATGGACTTATTCAGCCACAGACAAAAGGACTATCTTCTCATTGTTGATCACTACTCTGACTATTGGGAAATTGAACTGCTCCCTGACTTGTCTGCAGAGACGGTCATAAAGCGCTGCAAGGCGCAGTTTGCCAGGCAAGGTCAGCCTGACAAGGTAATCACGGACAATGGCCCACAATTCACTGCACCGTTCAAGCGTTTCTCCTCAGAATGGGAGTTTGACCACGTGACCTCCTCTCCAAGACACCCAAAAGCAAATGACAAGGCAGAGTCAGCTGTCAAGATTGCAAAAAACCTGTTAAGCAGGGCCGCGCGCGACAGCAACGACCCATGGAAAGCGATCTTACAGTGGAGGAACACACCCACCGAAAACATGGACAGCAGCCCAGCACAACGCCTTCTGTCCAGACGTCTGAAGACTACCATCCCCGTAACTAACAAGCTACTTGAGCCCTGCGTCATGGTTGGCGTCACAGACAAACTGCATCGCAGAAAGCAGCTTGCTAAGTGCTTCTACGACCGGACTGCTCGAGATCTACCAGAGCTGGAGGTGGGTGAAACGATAAGGATGAAACCGCTGCCGGGAGACCACACAGGACTTTGGAGGCTGGGCATGTGCCTACAGAGAGTTGCACCACGCTCTTACCTGGTGGATGTTGGTGGCTCCCTCTATCGTCGCAATCGAGTGGATCTGCGCGTAGCAGAGCAGACAAACCAGAACACGCCATACACTCACCTAGATGAGCTGGATCACAGTCCAGGCCTAAGGGTAAGAGGCGCAGAATTGAGACATGAGCCAACTGAAGGTGAGGCTTCTACCCCACCAAGCTCTCCAGCTCGTGGCCCTAATCCTACCCCTGTCAGAGCCCATACTTACTCACGGGTGGGTCGGCTGTGCAAGCCACCGGACAGGCTTACTCTGTAAGCAAGAGACTGTGTTAACTTGTCCTCCTGTTTATAAAAATAAAAAAAAGAAAGGAAGATGACAACTGAAGTAAAAAGAAAATGTCATGCTTTTTTAATTGTTATGACTTGATTGTTAAGAATTTAATGTTATGCTGTTATGTTTGCACTTTCTATTGAAAAGGATGATGTTACGGAGTCTAGTTGATAGGTAATCGACTAGCCGGACTGTTCCCCGGACTCCGTGAGTAGGGATTTGTACAATGCATGAACAAGGCTATTGAACAGACATTGGTGTCTGTCTTTATTACTTTATCCAATATATCATACTGAAACACATCCTTCTCTTCATTCAGTGAATTATTGATTGTTAATCCCTTCTGGGGGCTTTCTTTAAATTTGGTCTGGTTTTCAAAACAGGGTTTGCACATGTTGCTTGAAGTAGTTCGATGTGGCACTCTGAAATTACTGGAATATCTTAAATATATTTATCTTAAATCCTATATTTTCTTAAATTGGTAGCCTACTTTAAAAATATCTGAATTTAAATGAGAGGAGAACAGAATGATAAAATATGTTAATATTATTAAAAATATATTGGTCTTGCGAATGAATTTCCAGGCAGACTACCGAAAGTATTTTTTTCTCCCCCTCAAGTGTTTCGTGCTCTGGTTGTCAGGCGAGCACGCTCATTCCAGCCATACTTCAATTTAGCCAGGCAGGTACAGACTTGACTAAGTCGCTGCCAAACATCACTGCCTGGCAGGATATTAATGTTTATGAATGGGTTTTACCAGACCCAACCAACCCGCAAAGTGGAAAAAAAATGCGTAAAATACTGACATTGTGAGCATGGGTGAATCAGCCCTGAAGAGCCTCACGAAGGGGGAGAGACAAAGTTGCAGCAGGGGCTAGCGCCAGTTCTACATTGCATGACCTTTTCTCTGCAGTAACCTCCAGAGCGTCAGCACCAACAAAACAACCAGCAGCACAACCAGACCAACAGGTACATAAACATTTCAAACATGAATTAGTTATCTGTATAGCTACGTTTTGAATGATGAAAAGAGCTTGCTAGCTAAAGTTAGCAAACTGAGTTTACCAGCTAGCTTAAGCTAGCCAATTAGCGAGCTAGTTTTCTTAGCCAAGGAACTGAAGCTGAACTGCTGAAGTATTAAACTATTTATAGATAACTATAGCACTTTATCTATGCCTCCTTCAAGGAAGTTGATATGGGATAGTGAGTGTGTTGAATGAGTTGGGCGAAATGATGCTAGCCAGCATACGTTAGCCAACTTGGCTAAAATAGATAGCAAGCCACTACAATGTTAGTTAGTTGGCTAACATTTGGCTAGTTAGCTAGCAAACTCGACCACTGCACTGTTAATTTCTGTATACAGAACACTAACGTTACATTTTTCCATCAAAGCCATTGAAGATCTACTAAGTTATGAACTAGGCATCATTCAGCACCATTGTTGAAAGTAGTTTCTACATCTGCTCTTTATGGCAAACAATAACGTTAGACATCTAATACATTTCTCATGAAACCATAGTTTTAATTACCATTGTTCTATTTGTTTGTTTAATGTCTAATATGGTATGTATGTTTATTATGTCTGTTCAGTGATTATAAAGCTACAGGCATGGGTTTGAAGGGAATATTAAAATATTTGCAATATGTAGGTACGGTAATACTGAGAAGTTAATAATTGTTAATTGTTTTCTTGCTTGCAGAAATCTCAACCTGAGTCCTCTTCAAACCTCTCTTCATGGGTCCGAAACAATGATTCATGGCGTGCAGAGATCCTATGGACAATGAAGTGTGTCTTCTCCCACTACTGCAAAAGTGCGGAGGACAACTCCACAATTTTCACCTGGATGTTTCCAGACAGTGCTATTGCCAAGTCATATGCCTGTGGGGAGAAGACAGCCTACATGATCAGTCATGGTCTTGCGCCATACTTTCGGCACCACATCCTGGACAAGTTGCAGAAGAATGAAGGTTATGTGTTGCTTTTTGACGACCCCACAACCAACAAGGTTAACATGCACTATCTGGACTCGCACTTCATGGGACATGACACAGCTAAGGACTGTCTTTCTCACTTCACAGAGTTGAGAGAGAAACTTAACATGTCTCACCCCCTACAATTTTGATGGATGGACCAAATGTTAACCACAAGTTTTACGAGAATTCACATCTGTCCTTGCAGAAGCCACAGATTTAGAGCTAATTTACACTGGAACATGTTCCTTGCAGTGTCGACAAAGCGTTTCGAAATGCATTTGACTTCATAAACTGGGGTGTAAAGGGCACTTTAAATACTTTCTGTAGACTGATGCATGACGTTCCAGCAAGACGGGATGATTTTGTGACAATCGCAGGTTCCTCAGTTTTCTCTAAAGTTTTGTTGACATTACTGGGTAGAAAACAGAAGTTGCAACTAGAGCCTTAGAGGTTTTACCAAACCCAGTAACAATTGTACAAGTGGTCAAAAGCGATAAATCCTACAGAACACCGACATGCATTACATTCACAGCTGTAAAAGAAGCAATAGCAGACCAACTTCTCCCAGCAACCAGTTTGTTACCTTCAAAGCTACCATACTGATAGTCCCATAATCACATTCCTGACAGCAGACTGGGCAGACCTATTGACCAATGTCATGAGTAGAGTCTTGAAGAAAGAGGTGAGACACACTTACACAGCCCCCAAAACTCTCAAAATGCTCTGTGACAGGTTGATGCCGTGGACATTGGGATTTCAACATGTAAGGTGCTAAAACAAGTGGCTAGCAAAGTGAGTGAGAGCAGGACTTTTTTTGTTTAAGTGACACAAAGTACCTCTTTCAGTTGTTGAGGCTCAAAACCCCAATCAAGTTCAGTTTTGTGAGACAGGCTGCTTGTCCCGACCCACAACAGATGGCATGGAATCTTGCATTTTGAGAGCAAATTCAAACATCTTTTCACACGCTTCATTGACCTGAAGCGTTTTCCTCAGGCATGATGTCACGATGCCCAAAGGCAGGTGGAGTGCTTCATACAACAGGAGGTGTTCAGACATCGCGAGTATGATCTGCAGAGGACTGCTCTGGACACCTTTTTAGAGCATCTGAAGGGTAAGGAGAACTACAGAGACCTGTGACAAGTAAATTGTCAAATTGTCCTTGTGCTCTTCCACTGACAGACCTCAGTAGAAAGGGGGTTTTCAGTCAACTCCGCTCTCACTGTTGTCAACAAAAAGGAGCAGTGCTACACAGCACAGAGACTGGTGTATGACACTAGAGAATTTGGGTAGACCTCACCAATTACATCCTCCTCCAAGGCAGAAATATCAAGACTACCTAGATGCACAGCAGGACCACAGGATGGCAGAGAAAAGAAAAGGGGAAGAACAAAGACCTGAAAGAGACGCCTGGAAAAGGACATAGAACTCCTGCAAAAAGAAATGGAAAAGGTAGCTGCAGAGGCAGACCTCAAAGTCCAGAGAATGTATAATCCAGTTTAGCAGCTTCTGAAGATAAAAAGGTTGAGCTTGGACTGTTGTGAGCAGTTGTTGTGACACACTCACTCACTCTCTTTAGTATAATTTTATTAACTTTATTGACATGGATTCAAAAAAATATATGTATTCAGAGATAGAAAGGTCTGAATGATCTATCAGGTGAGTGGTGAAGTTGATCTTTGCAATATCCACACTCTGTTAAATGTGTGCTATACCATAGATGTTTTTTCATTAGACAACAGGTCGCTAGTTTTCTCACCTTCATCCACCATTTGCTTTCAACGTCTTTCTTTCAACCATTATGACTACCGTAATTTCCGGACTATTAAGCGCACCTGAATAAAAGCCGCACCCACTGAATTAAAAAAAAAGATATAATTTTGAACATAAATAAGCTGCACATGTCTGTAAGCCGCAGGTGCCTACCGGTACATTGAAGCAAATGAACTTTACACGGGCTTTAACGAAACACGGCTTGTAACAAAAATAAATAGGCTTTAATGAAACACGGCTTGTAACAAAAAAAAAAAAAATTAGCAGTAAGCTTTAGTTGTCTTTTTGCACTGAGTCAATTCCTCACGCTGCTGTTTCCAACGTCTTATCATCGACTCATTAAGACCAAGCTCCCGTGCAGCAGCTCTATTTCCTTTTCCAACAGCCAGATCAATCGCCTTCAACTTGAAAGCTGCATCATATGCATTTCTCCGTGTCTTTGCCATGATGAGAGTGACAAAATGACTACCGTAATCAGAATGATGGGAAGTTTCAGAGCGCTTGATTTAATCTAAACAGTAAACAAAAAAGTTGTTTGACCTTAACCCGTTCGGCAATTTCATTTGTCTAATGAAAGCTTCATGCCGCCAAAAAACTGAGCACGTCACAGAATGTGTTTTTTTTTGAAGAAAAAAATTGAAAGCGGGAAAAATCCATATATTGTTTAAGCTGCGAGGTTCAAAGCCTGGGAAAAAAGTTGCGGCTTATAGTCCGGAATTTACGGTATTAGCTAAACAGCTTGTTGCATAGTCTCATCCCTCTGATATGCTGTTCAGACTGCCACCTGTTATACTGTGTATATATAATGTCAAGAATACATCTGAACATACATCTCTCTCTTCCCCCCTCTCTCGCTCCACTTCAATGAATTTTATTTACATAGACATTTTTTTAGATGGTTGCAAATGGTTAAACACAACATTTTGGCCTGTAACTAGTGCTGAGCGATTAGTGCTTTTTGAGGTCAGTTCGGTTTCAGTCAGATTCTAAAAAAATTATCAGGGTTTTTATCTCATTTTTTTTTACATGAAATGCACTATGCATTATTTGGGTTGAATGCTGTAACAACACTGAATAAAACAATTCATAAAAGGCCCATGATGGTAGTGACTGCCGATTTACTGATATCACTTATTAACCATCGTTATTCACATTACTTAAATCAAATATTTGTTTTATTTGATAACTTCATTATTTCATTCCAAGTCATCTCATCTCTTTAGAGCTGCTGCCTATGCTGTAAATAAATAAGGCATACTTTTATGATTGTTGAATACCAACTATCAATCACTTAGATCATGTATTTTCAGGCTCACGAAGCAACTGCTTTCTATCCTTCTTGATTGAGCATTCTCTCTCTTAGTCTGTGTCTGCTCCACACCGTCCAGACAAGTTTAAGCGGGCTCGCAATGGATTATGGTCATTGTAGTTAATTACCATGTTTTCTGAACTAAACAATGTAGGATATTGTCCTGTTGGAAACTACAACTCCCTACTACATCGCACAGTTCAGGCTTCATCTGATTTATCTGTACAGAAACTGCACATTGTGCTCACAGAAAACCCTCGAAATAAATGGAATTCCAGTAACTGAACTGATGTCGGGTCAATTGGTTGTTTAAAAAACAAAAAATACCAAACATTTCGGTTTAATCGCTCAGTACTACTGTAACCTAAAATAGTTTGCTTGATTGTTGTCACTGAGTCTTAGTTTAAAAAACGTATCATGTTGATCTCATTGACTGTCCTGATGGTTGATCTATAGCTCCATTAATTAACTAGAATTCTCCAGCAGCAGTCTGTTGTGGCTTCAACAATGATTGCGGCTATAGTTTATAAATAAAATTAAACATATATTGGGATATCAATTAAACAATATGTACACAATTGCATAGTTACCACACTACTTAGTAGCTATTCATTCTTCAGAGTCTAAGATGTTGGGGGGTGCTAAACTGACATATGGAATTGTTTTAATTTTAGGACCTTTTAGGTATTAAAAAAATATATGGATTTTGGCCTTCTAAAGCCCATAGACAAGCATTGAATAACACGTTCATAAATGGCAAAATTAACAGTAAAAAAATAAAACTTTTTTTTGTTGAGAGAAGTTTTAAATAAAAAATATTCTTATTTACAATGACAGCCTACCCCGGCCAAACCTGGACGACGCTGGGCCAATTGTGCGCCGCCCTATGGGATTCCCAGCCATGGCTAGTTGTGATACAGCCTGGAATCGAACCAGGGTCTGTAGTGACACCTCTAGCACTGAGATGCAGTGCCTTAGACCGCTGCGCCACTCGGGAGGTCAATAAGAAATATATACAGTACCAGTCAAATGTTTGGACACACCTATTCATTCAAGGGTTTTTCTTTATTTTTACTCTTTTCTACATTGTACAATAATTCTGAAGACATCAAAACTATGAAATAACGCATGGAATCATGTAGTAAACAAAAATGAAAATATTTAATATTTGAGATTCTTCAAAGTAGCCACCCTTTGCCTTGATAGCTTTTCACACTCTTGGCTTTCTTTCAACCAGCTTCATGAGGTAGTCACCTGGAATGCATTTCAATTAACAGGTGTGCCTTGTTAAAAGTTATTTTGTGGAATTTCTTTCCTTAATGCGTATGAGTTGTGTTGTGACAAGGTAGGGGTGGTATACAGAAGATAGCCCTATTTGGTAAAAGACCAACTCCATATTATGTCAAGACAGCTGAGCTAAGCAAAGAGAAACGACACTTCATCAATACTTTAAGACATGAAGGTCAGTCAATGCGGAACATTTCAAGATGCAGTCGCAAAAACCATCGAGCGCTATGATGAAACTGGCTCTCATGAGGACGGCCACAGGAAAGGAAGACCCAAAGTTCATTAGAGTTAACTGGATCTCAGATTGCAGCCCAAATAAATGCCTCGCAGAGTTCAAGTAACAGACACATCTCAACATCAACTGTTCAGAGGAGAATGGGTGAATCAGGCCTTCATTCACAAATTGCTGCAAAGAAACCACTACTAAAGGACACCAATAAGACTTAGAGACTTGCTTTGGCCAAGAAACACGAGCAATGGACATTTTATTTATTTTATTTTTATTTAATCTGGCAAGTCAATCAAGAACAAATTCTTATTTACAATGACAGCCTACCAAAAGGCCTCCTGCGGGGACGGGGGCTGGGATTAAAAATAACAACAACAAAAAATATATATATAAATAGGACAAAACACACAATATATATATATATATATATATATATATATATATATATATATAAATAGGACAAAACACACGTCTCGGCAATAGAGACAACACTACATAAAGAGATACCCAAGACAACAACATAGCAAGGCAGCAACACATGACAACAACATGGTAGCAACACAACATGACCACAACATGGTAGCAGTACATAATATGGTACAAACATTATTGGGCACAGACAACAGTACAAAGGGCAAGAAGGTAGAGACAACAATACATCACGCAAAGCAGCCACAACTGTAAGTAAGAGTGTCCATGATAAAGTCTTTGAATGAAGAGATTGAGATAAAACTGTCCAGTTTGTGTGTTTGTTGCAGCTCATTCCAGCTGCTAGCTGCAGCGAACTGAAAAGAGGAGCGACCCAGGGATGTGTGTGCTTTGGGGACCTTTAACAGAATGTGACTGGCAGAACAGGTGTTGTGTGTGGAGGATGAGTGCTGCAGTAGATATCTCAGACGGGGGGAGTGGAGGGCTAAGAGGGTTTTATAAATAAGCATCAGCCAGTGGGTCTTGCGACGGGTATACAGAGATGACCAGTTTACAGAGGAGTATAGAGTGCAGTGATGTGTCCTATAAGGAGCATTGGTGGCAAATCTGATGACCGAATGGTAAAGACATCTAGCCGCTCGAGAGCACCCTTACCTGCCGATCTATAAATGATGTCTCCGTAATCTAGCATGGGTAGGATGGTCATCTGAATCCGGGTGAAGAGGAGCGATTACGATAGAGGAAACCAAGTCTGGATTTAACTTTAGCCTGCAGCTTTGATATGTGCTGAGAGAAGGACAGTGTACCATCTAGCCATACTCCCAAGTACTTCTATGAGGTGACTACCTCAAGGACTAAACCCTCAGATGTAGTAAACACACCTGTGGGGAGAGGGGCATTCTTCTTACCAAACCACATGGCCTTTGTTTTGGAGGTGTTCAGAACAAGGTTAAGGGTAGGGAGCTTGTTGGACACCAAGAAAGCTTTGTTGAAGAGCATTTAACACAAAATCCAGGGAGGGGCCAGCTGAGTATAAGACTGTATCATCTGCATATAAATGGATGAGAGCTTCCTACTGCCTGAGCTTTGTTGTTGATGTAAATTGAGAAGAATGTGGAGCCTAGGATGGAGCCTTGGGGTACTCCCTTGGTGACAGGCAGTGGCTGAGACAGCAAATGTTCTGACTTTATACACTGAACTCTTTGAGAGGGATAGTTAGCAAACCATGCCAAAGACCCCTCAGAGACACCAATATTCCTGAGCCTGCCTACAAGAATTGAATGGTCTAACGTATCAAAAGCTTTGGCCAAGTCAATTAAAATAGCAGCACAACATTGCTCAGAATCAAGGGCAATGGTGACATCATTGAGGACCTTTTAAGGTTGCAGTGACACATCCGTAACCTGAGCAGAAACCCAATGTCCATACCAGAGAGAATACTATAGACCTCAAGAAAGCCAGTCAGTTGATTATTGACAAGTTTTTCCAACACTTTTGATAAACAGGGCAAAATAGAAATAGGTCTATAAGAGTTAGGATCAGCTTGATCTCCCCCTTTAAATAAAGGATGAACCGTGGCTTCCTTCCAAGCAATGGGAACAGGTACAGGCCGGTGCTGATGGAGGACGATAGCACCCAGCAACAGTCAACAAAGAGCTATTTGAAAGTTTAATGCTTAAAACCTTGAAATCATATTGTTTGGGGACAGACTTGGTGGAGACAACCGAGCACTGAAGGTGATCCTTGGTAAAGATTGCCACTCCCCCACCTTTGGAAGATCTTTCTTGCCGAAAAAGGTTATAACCAGAAGGATTAACATCAGTATTCAAAACACTCTTCCTTAACCACGTCTCAGTATTGACCAACACATCTGGATTGGAGCTGTGAACCCACACTTTCAGTTTATCCGTTTTAGGTAATAAGCTTCTAGTGTTAACGTGCAGAAAACCCAGGCTTTTACGAGAGCAGAAATCAGTGAAGCAGATATCAGAGCAAAAGTCAGAATTGGGGCTAGCAACAGTAGATGGGCCAGGGTGTACATGCACATTTCCAGATATCATCAACTGTAATACAATCAAGGCACGGAATAGGACAGGGAGAGCTCTGCAGTGCTCATTTATGACATCTGAATTTGCATCAGATGGCAACAAGATCATATTGTACTGCAATTTCATCAGGTAAGATGAATACAAAGCCGGCGAGAGGTGTTTAGAATGGGATGGGATGCCAAAAGTCTGTGTAATCAATAAAGAGTCAAGAGTCCCGAGTCTGGGAACAAACATAGTCTGTCCCACGGTTGGGTAAAGAATGTTCGTAGTCAACAAAGCATGCAGGAGTTAATAGGCAAATAGCAAAATGCACAAGAAAAAAATAAATATGTAACAACTTGGGCCCCAACAGTGCGTGTGTGCTGGAGGCGAGCGAAAGCTTGGGAGAGAGGGGTGAGTGTGGTGGGGGCACCTGTACCAGACGGGGAGACAGTCCAGGGCAGACAGTGAACAGATCGGCAGGTGGAATCCAAGCAGCAGTGCAACAGGAGTAGGTGTCACACCCACTTGGGAGAAACTTTTATTTCTGGATTCTAATTTCTTGTAGAAAATGCCAGTTGATGGTCTTTGAACAGCAGGAGGGGGTTTCAAAGGGGGCTTCAAAGTCTCCTTCCACTTGTTGGGCCCAAAGGCCTCGACACCTTTTACTTCACACATCAGTGCTAATTGAAGTTGTATCTGGTCTGTCCTAGCAAGCCTGACAGCCCAAAAAATCCAAGTTTATCCAACTCAAAATCTATCCTTTTGTAAAAAAACATGTAGACAAATGTGAGAGCTCACATGCAGCTGTGTCTCACTCTCTGTCCTTTGGTCTGATTAGTCAAAATTTGACATTTTTGCTTTCAACCGTTGTGCCTTTGTGAGACGCAGAGTAGGTGAACGGATGATCTCCTCATGTGTGGTTCCCACCGTGAAGCATGGAGGAGGAGGTGTGATAGTGTCACCAGCAAAGCACCCCCACACCGTCAGTGATTTATTTAGAATTCAAGGCACACTTAACTAGCATGGCTACCACAGCATTCTGCAGCGATACGCCATCCCACCTGGTTTGCAGTTAGTGGGACTATCATTTATTTTTCAACAGGACAATGACCCAACACACCTCCAGGCTTTGTAAGGGCTATTTGATCAAGAAGGAGAGTGATTGAGTTCTACATCAGATGACCTGGCCTCCACAATCATCAGACCTCAACCCAATTGAGATGGTTTGGGATGAGTTGGACCGCAAAGTGAAGGAAAAGCAGCCAACAAGTGCTCAGCATATGTGGGAACTCCTTCAAGACTGTTGGAAAAGCATTCCTCGTGAAGCTGGTTGAGAGAATGCCAAGTGTGTGCAAAGCTGTCATCATGGCAAAGGGTGGCTACTTTGAAGAATCTAAAATATATTTTTCTTCTATGTAGAAAATTGAAAAATTAAAGAAACACCCTTGACTGAGTATGTGTGTCCAAACTTTTGCCTGGTACTGTAAGTATTCAGATCCTTTACTCAGTACTTTGTTGAAGCACCTTTGGCAGCAATAACAACCTCAAGTCTTCTTGGGTATGACGCTATAAGCTTGGCACACCTGTATTTGGGAAGTTTCTACCATTCTTCTCCGCAGATCCCCTCAAGCTCTGTCAGGTTAGATGTGGAGCGTTGATGCACAGCTATTTTCAGGTGGAAGGTGATCCTTCGCCCCAGTCTGAGGTCCTGAGCACTCTGGATCAGGTTTTCATCAAGGATCTCTGTACTTTGCGCCATTCATCTTTCCCTCGATCCTGACTGGAGTCCTAGTACCCCCACCATGCTTCACCGTTGGGATGGTGCCAGGTTTCCTCCAGACGTGACGTTGGCATTCAGGCCAAAGAGTTCAATCTTGGTTTCATCAGACCAGAAAATCTGAGTGAGTGCATGTGTGCACACAATCAGAGCAGGTGGTCAGTCCAATTCAAGTGTTCAGCAGTCTGATGGCTTGTAGATAACAGGCTCAGAGACAGTTTCTATCAGACGTTGTGCTCCGATACTGTCTACCTGATGCTTTTTATTTTTGATTGAACCTTTATTTAACTATGCAAGTCAGTTAAGAACACATTCTTATTTTACATTGATGGCCTACCCCGCCAAACCCTCCCCTTACCCAGACGGCGCTGGACCAATTGTGCACCGCCATATGGGACTCCCGATCATGTCCGGTTGTGGTACAGCCCGGGATCGAACCAGTATCTGTAGTGATACCTCTAGCACTGAGATGCAGTGCCTTAGACCACTACACCACTTGGGAGCCCAAGGGAGTGAACAGCCCATGTGTGGGGTCCTTGATAATGCTGCGGCCCTTCCTCGGGCACCGTTTTGAGTAGATGTCTTGGATGGGTGGGTGCACGGTCCCAGTGATTTACTGGTCCATCTTCACCAACCGCTGGAGGGTGTTGCAGTCGTGGATGGAGCAATTTCTGTACCAGGCCATGATGCAACCAGTCAGGAAGTTCTCAACGGTGCAGCAGGAGTGTTTGAAGGGGACCCGGGGTGCCAAATTTATCCAGCCACCTTAGGAAGTAGAGACGCTGTTAATCACTTTATTGGTCAATTGCACACAAGGTCCAACCCCTTCTGAAAGACACACATATACGTACATACATACATACATACATACATACATACATACATACATACATAAAAAGAAACGTCCCTTTTTCAGGACCCTGTCTTTCAAAGATAGTTCGTAAAAATCCAAATAACTTCACAGATCTTCATCATGAAGGGTTTAAACACTGTTTCCATTGCTTGTTCAGTGAACCATAAACAATTAATGAACATGCACCTGTGGAACGGTCGTTAAGACACTAACAGCTTACAGATGGTAGGCAATTAAGGTCACAGTTATGAAAACTTTGGACACTAAAGAGGCCTTTCTACTGACTCTGAAAAACACCATAATAAAGATGCCCAGGGTCCCTGCTCATCTGCGTGAACATGCCTTAGGCATGCTGCAAGGAGGCATGAGGACTGCAGATGTGGCCAGGGCAATAAATTGCAATGTCCGTACTGTGAGACACCTAAGACAGCGCTACAGAGAGATGGGACGGACAGCTGATCGTCCTCGCAGTGGCAGACCACGTGTAACAACACCTGCACAGGATTGGTACATCCAAACATCACACCTGCGGGACAGGTACAGGATGGCAACAACAACTGCCTGAGTTACACCAGGAATGCACAATCCCTCCATCGGTGCTCAGACTGTCCGCATATAGGCTGAGAGAGGCAGGACTGAGGGCTTGTAGGCCTGTTGTAAGGCAGGTCCTCACCAGACATCACCGGCAAACAAAGTGCTCTTCACTGACGAGTTGCGGTTTTGTCTCACCAGGGGTGATGGTCGGATTCGTGTTACATTGAGGCCTGTACTCTGAAGCGGGATCGATTTGGAGGTGGAGGGTCCGTCATGGTCTGGGGCGGTTTGTCACAGCATCATCGGACTGAGCTTGTTGTCATTGCAGGCAATCTCAATGCTGTGCGTTACAGGGAAGACATCCTCCTCCCTCATGTGGTTCCCTTCCTGCAGGATCCTCCTGACATGACCCTCCAGCATGACAATGCCACCAGCCATACTGCTCGTTCTGTGCATGATTTCCTGCAAGACAGGAATGTCAGTGTTCTGTCATGGCCAGCAAAGAGCCGGATCTCAATCCATTGAGCACGTCTGGGACCTGTTTGATTGGAGGGTGAGGGCTAGGGCCATTCCCCCCAGAAATGTCAGAGAACTTACAGGTGCCTTGGTGGAAGAGTGGGGTAACATCTCACAGCAAGAACTGGCAAATCTGGTGTGCAGTCCATGAGGAGGAGATGCGCTGCAGTACTTAATGCAGCTGGTGGCCACACCAGATACTGACTGTTACTTTTGATTTTGACCCCCCCCCCCCCCCCCCCCCCCCTTTTGTTCAGGGACACATTATTCCATTTCTGTTAGTCACATGTCTGTGGAACTTGTTCAGTTTATGTCTCAGTTGTTGAATCTTGTTATGTTCATACAAATATTTACACGTTAAGTTTTCTGAAAATAAACTCAGTTGACATTTCTTGTTTTGCTGTTTTGCATATGCTACCGTTCAAAAGTTTGGGGTCACTTAGAAATGTCCTTGTTTTCCATGAAAACATATATGAAATGAGTTGCAAAATGAATAGGAAATATAGTCAAGATATTGACATGGTTATAAATAATGATTTTTAATTGAAATACTAATTGTGTCCTTCAAACTTTGCTTTTGTCAAAGAATACTCAATTTGCAGCAATTACAGCCTTGCAGACCTTTGGCATTCTAGTTGTCAATTTCTTGAGGTAATCTGAAGAGATTTCACCCCATCCTTCCTGAAGCACTTCCCACAAGTTGGATTGGCTTGATGTGCACTTCTTACGTACCATACGGTCAAGCTGCTCCCACAACAGCTCAATAGGGTTGAGATCCAGTGTCTGTGCTGGCCACTCCATTATAGGCAGAATACCAGCAGACTGCTTCTTCCCTAAATAGTTATTGCATAGTTTGGAGCTGTGCTTTGGATCATTGTCCTGTTGTAGGAGGAAATTGGCTCCAATTAAGCGCCATCCACAGGGTATGGCATGGCATTGCAAAATGGAGTTATAGCCTTCCTTTTTCAAAATCTCTTTTACCCTGTACAAATCTCCCAATTTACCACCACCAAAGCACCCCCAGACCATCACATTGCCTCCACCATGCTGGACAGATGGCATCAAGCACTCCTCCATCATCTTTTATTTTTTCTGCATCTCACGAATGTTCTTCTTTGTGATCCAAACACCTCAAACTTAGATTCGTCTGTCCATCACACTTTTTTCCAATCTTCCTGTGTCTGTGTTCTTTTGGCCATCTTAATCTTTTCTTTTTATTGGCCAGTCTGAAATATGGCTTTTTCTTTGCAACTCTGCCTAGAAGGCCAACATCCCGGAGTCGCCTCTTCACTGTTGACGTTGAGACTGGTGTTTTGCGAGTACTATTTATTGAAGCTGCCAGTTGAGGACGTGTGAGGCGTCTGTTTCTCAAACTAGACACTCTAATGTACTTGTCGTCTTACTCAGTTGTGCCCCGGGGCCTCCCACTCCTCTTTCTATTCTGGTTAGAGCCAGTTTGCGCTGTTCTGTGAAGGGAGTAGTACACAGCATTGTACAAGATTTTCAGTTTCTTGGTGATTTCTCACATGGAATAGCCTTCATTTCTCAGAACAAGAATAGACTGATGAGTTTCATAAGAAAGTTCTTTGTTTCTGGCCATTTTGAGCCTATAATTTAACCAACAAATGCTGATGCTCCACATACTCAACTAGTCTAAAGAGGGACAGTTTTATTGCTTCTTTAATCAGACAACAGTTTTCAGCTGTGGTATTATCATTGCAAAAGGGTTTTCTAATGATCAATTAGCCTTTTAAAATGATCAACTTGGATTAGCTAACACAAAGTGCCATTGGAAAACAGGAGTGATAGTTTCTGATAATGGGCCTTTGTACGGTGATGGTTGCTGATAATGGGCCGTAGATATTCCATTAAAATCAGCCATTTCCAGTAACAATAGTCATTTACAGCATTAACAATATCCGCACTGTATTTCTGATCAATTTGATGTTATCTTAATGGAGAAAGAAAATGCTTTTCTTTCAAAAACAAGGACATTTCTAAGTGACCCCAAACATTTGAACGGTAGTGTACATATACAGGGTTTTTGGAGAGGTGCGGGGGGCTGCCACACTGGGTGCCCGGGGAGCTGCTGTTAAGTGCCTTGCTCAAGGGCATAACGACACGCAATGGCATCTAGGATTTAATACCAGCAACGCTCCGGTTGCCAGCTCACTTCCCTCCAGATTTTTCCAGTCAGACCTGGTATTCAAACCGGTAACTCTCTGGTTGCTGGCCCCCCACTAACCGCTACACTACCTGCTGAACACATTTTTCACTTACCAGGGGGTTACCCCATGCCACCGTATGTGTGTGTGACATTAATATTTGATGAGGAACATAGTGGTGAAATCATCATTCACCTTATTTCAGCGTGCATCACACATTCTTGCCTTGATCCTAAGAATATTGGATCTATAGGCTACTCTCATCCAAGCGCTCATGTTTTTTACAGAATTATCTGGTGATTGACTGTCTAGACTAGGAGTGTATGTGAGTGACCACCTAAGAAAGGTATTTTGTTATCTGCTCTCTGAACAGCCTTAAAAAATGGACCATAATTTCAGGTCCAATACCATTGTTGGGCCACGGGTGTGAAAGATTCAGCAGACTGCTGGCATTACACATCTGGCTAATAGACTACTGTAGCTCTGCAGGAGTCACTTTTATTGATAACTTTGACACCTTCTGGAAACAGAAGATACTCTACAGGAATGACGGAGTCCATCCAAAACATCTTGGCTCCTGGACTCTGTCCGCGCATTTCAAGGCTGTGTTGAAACAATGACTGGTAAATGATCCAAGACCAGCTCAGTTAATCCCTACCATTGTGACAATGAGTTGTCATAATGCTGCATCAAATGTACATGATCTTAGGGGCATTGGCAAACACAATGTAAGTAATTTAATTTATGTACCCCTAATTGCACCGTATACATCTGTTTATCCTACAGCTATTGTAAGCAGTAATCATGAGCCTATAAACCAGAGTTACACTGTTAGCACTGACGCGGTGTGCAATTGTAGGTAGACCACTTTATGCAGCTCACCCTGCACTATCAGCTCCAATGTAAATAACATGAGTAAGTCTACCTCTGATAAGCTTCCCAGTAAAGCATTAAAAACAACCAAGCAACCCAGAAAAGTGCCCATATTAACATATGTAGCCTAAGAAACAAGGTCCATGAAGTCAATAACTTGCTTGTAACAGATGCCATTAATATTCTATCTCTGAAACTCACTTAGATAATACCTTTGATGATACAGTGGTAGCAATACATGGTTATAACATCTACTGAAAAGACAGAAATGCCAACGGAGGCGGTGTTGCGGTCTATATTCAGAACCACATTCCTGTAAAGCTTAGAGACTATCTAATGTTAAATATTGTTGAAGTAATATGGCTACAGGTTCATCTGCCTCACCTAAAGCCCATTCTTGTGGGAAGCTGCTATAGACCACTAAGTGCTAACAGTCAGTATCTGGATAATATGTGTGAAATGCTTGATAATGTATGTGATATCAACAGAGAAGTATATTTTCTGGGTGACTTAAATATTGACTGGCTATCATCAAGCTGCCCACTCAGGAAAAAAACTTCAAACTGTAACCAGTGCCTGCAATCTGGATCAGGTTGTCAGTCAACCTACCAGGGTAGTTACAAACAGCACAGGAATTAAATCATTAACATGTATTGATCACATCTTTACTAACGCTGCAGATATTTGCTTTAAAGCAGTATCCAAATCAATAGGATGTAGTGATCACAATATAATAGCCATATTTAGGAAAACCAAAGTTCCAAAGGCTGGGCCAAATATAGTGTATAAGAGGTCATACAAGAAGTTTTGTAGTGATTCATATGTTGATGATGTACAGTGGCTTACGAAAGTATTCACCCCACTTGGCATTTTTCATATTTTGTTGCTTTACAACTGGAAGAAAAAGATTTTGGGGGGGGTTTGTATCATTTGATGTACACAACATGCCTACCATTTTGAAGATGCAAAATATTTTTTATTGTGAAACAAACTTGAGCATGCTTAACTATCCCCCCCCCCCCCAAAGTCAATACTTTGTAGAGCCACCTTTTGCAGCAATTACAGCTGCAAGTCTCTTGGGGTATGTCTCAAAAGCTTGGTACATCTAGCCACTGGGATGTTTGCCCATTCTTCAAGGCAAAACTGCTCCAGCTCCTTCCTTCAAGTTGGATTGGTTCTGCTGGTGTACAGCAATTTTTAAGTCATACCACAGATTTTCAATTGGATTGAGGGCTGGGCTTTGACTAGGCCTTTCCCCTTAAACCAGTCGAGTGTTGCTTTAGCAGTATGCTTAGGGTCATTGTCCTGCTGGAAGGTGAACTTCCGTCCCAGTCTCAAATCTCTGGAAGACTGAAACAGGATTCCCTCAAGAAGTTCACGGTATTTAGCGCCTTCCATCATTCCTTCAATTCTGACCAGTTTCCCAGACCCTGCCGAGGAAAAACATCCCCACAGCATGATGCTGCCACCACCATGCTTCACTGTGGGGATGGTATTTTTGGGGTGATGAGAGGAGTTGGGTTTGCACCAGACATAGCGTTTTCCTTGATGGCCAAAAAGCTCAATTTTAGTCTCATCTGTCCAGAGTACCTTCTTCCATGCCTTTTGGCAAACAGCAAATGTGTTTGCTTATTTTTTTTCTTTAAGCAATGGCTTTTTTTTCTGGCCACTCTTCCGTAAAGCCCAGCTGTGTGGGGTGTACGGTGTAAAGTGGTCCTATGGACAGATAGTCCCATCTCCGCTGTGGAGCTTTGCAGTTCCTTCAGGGTTATCTTTGGTCTCTTTGTTGCCTCTGATTAATGCCCTCCTTGCCTGGTCCGTGAGTTTTGGTGGGTGGCCCTCTCTTGGCAGGTTTGTTGTGGTGCCATATTCTTTCCATTTTTTAATAATAGATTTAATGGTGCTCCGTGGGATGTTTAAAGATTCAGATTTTTTTTATAACCCAACCCTGATCTGTACTTCTCCACAACTTTGTCCCTGACCTGTTTGGAGAGCTCCTTGTTCTTCATAGTACCGCTTGCTTGGTGGTGCCCCTTACTTAGTGGTGTTGCAGACTCTGGGGCCTTTCAGAACAGGTGCACAGTATATATACTGAGATCATGTGACAGATCATGTGACACTTAGATTGCACATAGGTGGACTTTATTTAAGATAATTATGTGACTTCTGAAGGTAATTGGTTGCACCAGATCTTATTTAGGGGCTTCCCAGCAAAGGGAGTGAATACATATGCACGCACCACTTTTCCGTTTATTAAAAACAAAAAAAGAATAAACAAGTAATTTTTTTTATTTCACTTCACCAATTTGGACTATTTTGTGTATGTCCATTACATGAAATCCAAATAAAAATCAATTTAAATTACAGGTTGTAATGCAACAAAATAGGAAAAACGCCATTGGGGATGAATACTTTTGCAAGGCACTGTAAAGAATATTTGCTGTTCTGTGATGTGTTATGAGGAGCAACAAGATGCTGCACTTGACGCATTTATGAAACTACTTATTCCAGCTACTAATAAGCATGCACCCATTTAGAAAATGACTGTAAAAACTGTTAAATCCCCTTGGATTGATGAGGAATTGAAAAATGGTATGGTTGAGAGGGATGAGGCAAAAGGTATGGCAATTAAGTCTGGCAGCCCAACTGATTGGCAAATGTGCTGCAAGTTAAGAAATCATGTGACTAAATTAAATAAAAAGAAAAAGAAACTACACTATGAAACAAATATAAATTATATAAAGAATGATAGTAAAAAGCTTTGGGGCACATTAAATGACATTTTGGGAAAAAAATGTATTGAATCAGATGGCTCATTCATCACAAAGTCCCCTGATATTGCAAACTACTTGAATTACTTTTTCATTGGCAAGATAAGCAAACTTAGGGATGACATGTCAGCAGTAAACGCTGACACTACACATCCAAGTATATCGGACTAAATTATGAAAGATAAGCATTTTCTTTTGAATTCCGTAAAGTCAGTGTGGAAGAGGTAAAAAATGTATTGTTGTCTATCAACAATGACAAGCCACTGGGGTCTGGCGATGTGGATAGAATATTACTGAGGATAATAGCATACGATATTGGCACTCCTATTTGCCACATCTTCAATTTAAACCTACTAGAGAGCGTGTGCCCTCAGGCCTGGAGGGAAGCTAAAGTCATTCCGCTACCCAAGAATTGTAAAGCCCCCTTTACTGGCTTAAATAGCTGACCAATCAGCCTGTTACCAACCCTTAGTAAACTTCTGGAAAAAATGGTGTTTGACCAGATACAATGCTATTTCACAATAAACTAATTGACAACAGAATTTCAGCATATAGGGAAGGACACTCAACAAGCACAGCACTTACACAAATGACTGATGATTGGCTGAGAGAAATTGATGATAAAATGATTGTGGGGGCTGTCTTGTTAGACTTCAGTGCAGCTTTTGACATTATCGATCATAGTCTACTACTGGAAAAACGTATGTGTTATGGCTTTACACCCCTTGCTATAATGTGGATAAAGAGTTACTTGTCTAACAGAACACAGAGGGCGTTCTTTAATGGAAGCCTCTCAAATATAATCCAGTTAGAATCCGAAATTCCCCAGGGTAGCTGTTTAGGCCCATTGCTTTTAAAATGTTTTACTAACGACATGCCACTGACTTTGAGTAAAGCCAGAGTGTCTTTGTATGCGGATGACTCAACTAGGGGCGGAAATCGCGGAGGGGGACGGGGGGACATGACCCCCCCATCCTGGGAAAAATAGGATTTGTCCCCCCCCAATATATCACTGAAACATAACTATGTAATTTAAATAATATTAATAATACGCAATGAAAGCAATTGTGCTGATTATAGACACTTAATAGCGCGTTTTTAAGTTTCAAAAGATTGCGACCCCCCCCACCCTTTTCCTCACAATGGTTTGATCCACTGGCAAGGTAACAGAGGGGTCGTAGCCACTGTCTGAAAGGCACTCAATGAACGTAACTGACGTGAGGTTAATCCAGTCAATCGCGCACACACACCAGCTGAATATGCAGAGCTAGCGCGCAAATATGAACTATTAAGCTAGCTAGTACCTATTCCATTTATGTGGCCTCGTCAAAGATGGAATCTTTGCTATCGTCAATTTATTCCGAGATCAGCATGCAGATGATGTAAGTTAGTGCTTCAAAGTCCCTGTGATAAGGTTAGCGATAAACTGAAGTCCAAACTGAACAGAACTACACTCTCTTCTACCATTGTCTTAAATATATTTAATGGTCTCATTGCAAAAGCTAAATTGTCGCAAGGGAACTTTTATTTATTTATTTTATTTAACCCGGGTAGCAAAGATTATAGCAAACACCACTGAAACTGAATTGGTGCTCGCTAGCTTTGCAAATTCAGCTATTGTTGGAAGCCAGCCAATATGAAACAAACTATTAAAATTACAAAAGGTTGCAGCATATGTTGTGTAAATGGTGAACTCATACAGCTGTCAACTCGTCATTTTAATCCGTTTCACATTTGCTAGCTACCTTTTAGATCGAAGCCCAAATAGAATGATAAAAGATAAGATGATAGAAGCCCATCTCCTACTGTAAATAACCTACACACTGTGTGTGTGTGTGGGTGTAGCCAGCCAGCCAGGTAGAAAAATGGCAGAAAAATAAAAGACGGACATCAGAGTATTTTTCAGTACACCAAAACGCAAAGTAAGAACCCTAGTAGCCTAATATCTCAAAGACTAGTTGATTAAATGTTCATAAGAAAGAAATGAAATTCCAATGGAAATGTTTCACAATGATGTCATTAGGCAGAGCAGGCAACAGATGGCACACAGACAGCAGAGTTGGGGACAGATATGCAGGGACAGACTGGCAGAGACAGGGAGTCTCAGGTAAGTTTGTTGAGTCTTTGTTTGGCAACATTATGAAAGGTTCTCCATTTTTTTTACTTGTAAAATAGGAACATAATTGGAAAATGCCATGGATACCCCCACTCTCAACTTAAACTGGTGACTGAACTCAGATTTGTTAAAGGCAATGGTATTGCTGTTGTGAGTAGTTGTGTAGTTTTGGGTACCGGTAGTTAGGAGTACGGCAAACACCTTATTTCTTTGGTTCCTCAATATACATTTACCATATTACAATGTAGGCTATGTGTTACAGCACTACTTTTGGTGTCCCCCTCAGGAATTGCTCTTGAGAAAATTTCATGTAATTGTCCCCCCCAAAGTTGATATCAGATTTTCGCCCCTGGACTCAACGCTATACACGTCAGCTACTACAGCGAATGAAATTACTGCAACACTCAACAAAGAGCTGCAGTTAGTTTCAGAATGGGTGGCAAGGAATAAGTAATCCCTAAATATTTCTATAACTAAAAGCATTGTATTTGGAACAAAACACTCACTAAATCCTAAACCTCAACTAAATCTTGTAATAAATAATCTGGGAATTTAGCAAGTTGAGATGACTAAACTGCTTGGAGGAACCCTAGATTGTAAACTGTCATGGTCAAACATATTGATGCAGTAGAAGCTAAAATGGGGAGGTCTGTCTATAATAAAGCGATGCTCTGCCTTCTTAACAACACTATCAAGAAGGCAGGTTCTGCAGACCCTAGTTTTGTCGCCCCTTGAGTACTGTTCAGTCGTGTGGTCAGGTGCCACAAAAAAAGTTGCAATTGGCTCAGAACAGGGCTGCACAGCTGGCCCTTGGATGTACACAGAGAGCTAATATTAATAATATGCATGTCAATCTCTCCTGGCTGAAAGTGGAGGAGAGATTGACTTCATCACTACTTTTATTTATGAGAGGTATTGACATGTTGAATGCACCAAGCTGTCTGTCTAAACTACTGGCACACAGCTCGGACACCCATGCAGACCCCACAAGACATGCCACAAGAGGTCTCTTCACAATCCCCAAGTCCAGAACAGGCTATGGGAGGCACACAGTACTACATAGAGCCATGACTACATGGAACTCTATTCCACACCAAGTAACTGACGCAAGCAGTAAAATTTGATTTAAAAAACAGATAAAAAAACACTTTATGGAACAGCGGGGACTATGAAGCAACACTAACATTGGCACAGACACACACACACACGATAACATATGCACTACACATACACATGGATTTAGTACTGGAGATATGTGGTAGTGGTGGAGTAGGTTGCCTGAGGGCACACAATGTGTTTGTGAAATCCGTGAATGTATTGTAATGTTTTAAAAATTGTATAAACTGCCTTAATTTTGCTGGACCTCAGGAAGAGTAGCTGCTGCTTTGGCAGCAGCTAATGGGAATCCATAATAAATACAAATACAACATTTGAGCTGGTGTTGCATTTTTCCTTTTGTGAATTTGGTGATAATTAATTTCAGTGAAAAACATTAATATGATGCCTTATTATTTCTGCATAAAAAAAATTCTCAATTCATTAATTAAACAGTTGGGCTTTTAGGTGTGTGGTTAAACATTGACATTATCATTACGCTATTTTCTATAGAGAATTGATGCACTGTTGCCATTAGTAATTGTGTGTCGCATTTATGGGGTCTGGGATTAATCACACTTCCTGGAACACTTCCTGTTGTTGAGGGTTTTGTTATCCTTTACCCATTTGGTTTGCATTAGGCCTACTGGCTGAGCTTTTGCATAATAACACCTACTGTGTAGGGGGAGGAGGAGGAGGGTGCACGCTGCCTGGCTGCCACCTGTTTTTCTGTTTGTTTTCGAGAGAGCATGCATTCACGTTGTAATTAAACTGATGCAATGAAACAGGACCCTCCGTCATACAGACAGTGACTCGGCAGCTATGGTTTTATGACCACGTCGCGTTTGAATAAATGAGCAGTAAATAAGCCCTAGTCTGTCGTTTGCCCGCCTGCGCCAAAACACTGGCCACCAGACAGGCTGCATCATGGCTGGCACCTAGCCTAGCTATTGTGCTGGTCCCTGCCGCAGTGAGCCAAGCACTGATTGTCCAGAGAAGGGAGGAGGCACATACATAGGCAGACAGTTCATGATAGATGGCAGGAGAAAACAGTGGTCTATTCTGTTCGTCTGATACATTTGATACCACTTCTACCTATTCAAACTGAAGTTCCAAAAAAACTCAACCACTCAACAAGGATGCTACATGTTTTTTTATTAAACCATTTATTTGTGCACGAGTCACCCTCCATCTTGGCCCCGACTGGCTGAAAAATTTGCAAAGAAAGAGATTTATGAATCTAGCCGTAGCACCAGAGGTGCCGGCCTCTTTTGTGGGAGCAAAAGGCTATTTAAATATTGGCAGCTTTGGGTTCACACCGCTGGCAATCTGCAGAATAGAAAGCAGCAGAGGACATTATTTTCAAAGCCATTCAACACAGATATTTTCCCCTTTTTGTTCACTGACGTCTTTTTCTTCCATGAACTGGATATCAATCAACCGACACCTCTTTAGTCGGTATAAAGCTTAAGAATATTACCCAGCCCCCCCCCCCAAAAAATGGGTTCTATAACTGATTCAAGTACTTTTAGCCAGATCCTAATTGGTATGTCAAATTTTATGTTCCTTTTGATTGCATAGAAGGCCCTTCTTGCCTTGTCTCAGATCATTCACAGCTTTGTGGATGTTACCTGCGGCGCTGATGTTTAGACTGAGGTATGTATCGTTTTTGTGTGCTCTAGGGCAACGGAGTCTAGATGGAATTTGTATTTGTGGTCCTGGCAACTGGACATTTTTTGGAACACCAGTCTTTTTGTCTTACTGAGATTCAATGACAGAGCCCAGGTCTGACAGAATCTGTGCAGAAGATCTCGGTGCTGCTGTAGGCCTTCTTGGTTGGTGACAGAAGCACCAGACCATCAGTAGACATTTGACTTCAGATTCTAGTAGGGTGAGGCCGGGTGCTGCAGACTGTTCTAGTGCCCTTGTCAATTTGTTGATATATATGTTGAAGAGGGTGGGGCTTAATCTGCATCCCTGTCTCACCCCACAGCCCTGTGGAAAGAAATGTGTGTTTCTTTTGCCAATTTTAACCGCACACTTGTTGTTTGTGCACACTAATTTTAGAATGTTTTATCTTTTTCCCCCAACACCACTTTCCATCAATTTGTATAGCAGACCCTCATGCCAAATTGAGTAAAAAGCTTTTTTGAAATCAACAAAGCATGAGAAGACTTTGCCTTGGTTTTGGTTTGTTTGTTTGTAAATTACGGTGTGCAGGGTGAATTAGTGGTCTGTCGTACAGTAATTTAGTAAAAAGCCAATTTGACATCTGCTTAGTACATTGTTTTCACTGAGGAAATTAACTAGTCTGCTGTTAATGATAATGCAGAGGATTCCCCCAAGGTTGCTGTTGAACTTGCCTTCGATAACAGATATTTTAAGAGACTAGGACCATTATACTGGCAGTCATTGTGGTTTAGGCATTTCGAGGCACCATCTGAACCATATTTTTAGTTTGGCATTTTTTTGTTAATTTAGCTAGGTGACATGCATATTTCAATCCCAACCTTGTGACGATAAGTGGGCAATGGTCTCTTTATGTGCTGAGTGTCCTCAGCGTTCCCCCTGCTCATGAGTATTGACAGAGACTGAGGTAAAGAGAGCGAAGGACGGGGAAAGGGAGTGACAGAGAGAGGCCCTGTCATGGGTAGGTTGCAGGCAGAGCAGGCTTCAGACCTCAGGCATGCCATGAACCATGCAGCCAAAGCCAGAGTTATATTCAGCAGAAAATGCCTCGATCTGCTTCTTCATGTCAAGCCAGCAAACGAGAAATGTATTTAACGTATGAAGAAACATTCATTTCAAACCGCAGGGTTATAAATCGTTATCTCAAGCCCCTTCAGTTAGTTTTTTCAACTCCATTAATTTGGCCTCCCCTAGCTCCCGCCCCAGATCAGAGGGACTCACTAAGAGCATTGTTTCCCCTGCCAAATCCCTTGGCATATCTAGTTTTATGTATAAGCCGTGAAATATTTGGCAGGAGGAGTGAATAACTTGCATTAAAGGTATTTATGAGATTGTCCTCAAGAAACCTTTCTTTATATCAGCAGTTTGACTGTTCTATATGACAGTGAACTTAATTTTTGAGAAGGTTTTGAAAACCCCTTTCTATAGTGAGTGATGTCCGACGTGTCCTTGCCAAACCTAAATGTATTAATTATGATACGTTTACAAACACAGGCGCTCTCCATGAAAGAACGTTTGCATGTTTGGCGTCTCCTTCTCTGCCCACACTCTTATGTATTACAATTTCCAACAGTTTTTATTAAATAAAAATATATGTTCGATTTGATCCTCACCCTTACCTGGAGCATAGATTTACACTGGATGTGATAGAATTTAGAGCAGAGTATGGATAAGAACTTTATTGTGGTTGAGTGACTTCTAAACTTTACACTGCAAGGGGAAAAGATTTAAAAGTGAATGATGCATATTAACGTGTTCACTGTGAAATTCCCTTTGGAAAATCCTATTATTTGTAACATAGACATACTGTATATCATTACTTATTTGTTTCATGTTCTTAATTTTATATATTGGTGGTAGTTTGTCTTTTAAGCAGCTTATAATTAAAGTATTTGCTAATCAGATGTATGATTTATATCATAAAAGAACTCTACATACTGTAGTACTGCCAGCTTCAACTGCAAAGACACTGGTCGTGGCCAAATGGAGAACAACGTTTGCCATCATTCCTCTCCCTAATTTGCAGTTGACATGTCATCCAAAAAACACAGAGACTATGGGGTTAGTGAGTTAGCTGAGTTCATTCAAGCAGCCGGTTGTAATTGTCCCTCATTTTCATCAGAAGGTTTGGATGCAGCCTGAGCCCTGCGTCTGCGTCATCCACTCATACCCAGTGAGCTGTGTTATTAATCTATCAGCAACACATTTCTCCCTGGCTGGGAGCATGCGTGATTCTGCCTTGTTTATAACTTTGTTAGGTCAGACTGGATAAAGACAGGACTGAGGAGACATCCTCCTCCCCCATTTCAGGGAGTTTGCAAAGTAAACACCTAGTTTGGTAGACTACTCTCTTTTGTTTTATCTATCCACCCTCTGTAACTGCTCAATGGAAAGCAATGGGCGTAAGTACAGTGTCTTCAGAAACTATTCATACCCTTTGACTTATTCCATTTTGTTGTGTTACAGCCTGAATTCAAAATGGATTAAATATCTTTTTTCACCCTTCTACACACAAAACACCATAATGACAAAGTGAAAACATGTTATTAGACATTTTTGCAAATGTATTCAAAATTAAATACAGAAATATCTAATTTAGTATTCACACCCCTTCGCTTTGACACTCCAAATTGAGCTTTGGTGCATCCAATTTCCTTTGATCATCCTTGAGATGTCACTACAACTTGATTGGAGTCAAACTGTGGCCAATTCAATTATTTGGACATGATTTAGAAAGAAACACACCTGTCTACAGTTGTGGCCAAAAGTTTTGAGAATGACACAAATATTAATTTTCACAAAGTCTGCTGCCTCAGTTTGTATGATGGCAATTTGCATATAATCCAGAATGTTATGAAGAGTGATCAGATGAATTGCAATTAATTGCAAAGTCCCTCTTTGCCATGCAAATGAACTGAATCCCCCAAAAACATTTCCATTGCATTTCAGCCCTGCCACAAAAGGACCAGCTGACATCATGTCAGTGATTCTCTCGTTAACACAGGTGTGAGTGTTGACGAGGACAAGGCTGGAGATCACTCTGTCATGCTGATTGAGTTTGAATAACAGACTGGAAGCTTCAAAAGGAGGGTGGTACTGGAATCATTGTTCTTCCTCTGTCAATCATGGTTACCTGCAAGGAAACACGTGCCGTCATCATTGCTTTGCACAAAAAGGGCCTCACAGGCAAGGATATTGCTGTCAGTAAGATTGCACCTAAATCAACCATTTATCGGATCATCAAGAACTTCAAGGAGAGCGGTTCAATTGTTGTGAAGAAGGCTTCAGGGAACCCAAGAAAGTCCAGCAAGCGCCAGGACCGTCTCCTAAAGTTGATTCAGCTGCAGGATCGGGACACCACCAGTACAGAGCTTGCTCAGGAATGGCAGCAGGCAGGTGTGAGTGCATCTACACTCACAGTGAGGCGAAGACTTTTGGAGGATGGCCTGGTGTCAAGAAGGGCAGTAAAGAAGCCACTTCTCTCCAGGAAAAACATCAGGGACAGACTGATATTCTGCAAAAGGTACAGGGATTGGACTGCCAAGGACTGGGGTAAAGTCATTTTCTCTGATAAATCCCCTTTCCGATTGTTTGGGGCATCCGGAAAAAATCTTGTCTGGAGAAGACAAGGTGAGCGCTACCATCAGTCCTGTGTCATGCCAACAGTAAAGCATCCTGAGACGATTCATGTGTGGGGTTGCTTCTCAGCCAAGGGAGTGGGCTCCCTCACAATTTGCCTAAGAACACAGCCATGAATAAAGTATGGTACCAACACATCCTCCGAGAGCAACTTCTCCCAACCATCCAGGAACAGTTTGGTGACGAACTGTTTCCAGCATGATGGAGCTCCTTGCCATAAGGCAAAAGTGATAACTAAGTGGCTCGGGGAACAAAACATCGATATTTTGGGTCCATGGCCAGGAAACTCCCCAAACCTTAATCCCATTGAGAACTTGTGGTCAATCCTCAAGAGGCGGGTGAACAAACAAAAACCCACAAATTCTGACAAACCCCAAGCATTGATTATGCAAGAATGAGCTGCCATCAGTCAGGATGTGGCCCAGAATTTAATTGACAGCATGCCAGGGCGGATTGCAGAGGTCTTGAAAAGGAAGGGTCAACACTGTTTTCAATCAAGATCTCAGCCATCACTATCTCATTGCCTGCACCCACCCCTCATCAGTATCAAACACTCCCTAAAACACTTCTGTGAGCAGGTCTTTCTAATCGACCTGGCTGGGGTATCCTGGAATGACATTGACCTCACCCCGTCAGTAGAGGATGCCTGGTTATTCTTTAAAAGTGCCTTCCTCACCATCTTTAATAAGCATGCTCCATTCAAAAAATGTAGAACTAGGAATAGATATAGTCCTTAGTTCACTCCAGACCTGTCTGCCCTTGACCAGCACAAAAACATCCTGTGGCGTTCTGCATTAGCATTGAATAGCCCCCGTGATATGCAACTTTTTAGGGAAGTTAGGAACCAATATACACAGGCAGTTAGGAAAGCTAAGGCTAGCTTTTTCAAACAGAAACTTGCATCCTGAAATACAAACTCAAAAAAGTTCTGGGACACTGTAAAGTCCATGGAGAATAAGAGCACCTCCTCCCAGCTGCCCACTGCTCTGAGGCTAGGAAACACTGTTACCACAGATAAATCCACTATAATTGAAAATTTCAAGCTGGCCATGCTTTTGGCTACCCCTACCCCGGTCAACTGCCCGGCACCCTCCACAGCAACCCGCCCAAGCCCCCACCATTTCTCCTTCACCCAAATCCAGATAGCTGATGTTCTGAAAGAGCTGCAAAATTTGGACCCCCTACAAATCATCTGGGCTAGACAATCTGGACCCTCTCTTTCTAAAATTATCTGCCGAAATTGTTGCAACCCCTATTACTAGCCTATTCAACCTCTCTTTCGTATCGTCTAAGATTCCCAAAGATGGGAAAGCTGCCGCGATCATCCCCCTCTTCAAAGGGGGTGACACTCTAGACCCAAACTGCTACAGACCTATATCTATCCTACCCTGTCTTTCTAAGGTCTTCGAAAGCCAAGTTAACAAACAGATTACCAACCATTTCGAATCCCACCGTACCTTCTCCGCTATGCAATCTGGTTTCAGAGCTGGTCATGGGTGCACCTCAGTCACGCTCAAGTTCCTAAATGATATCATAACCGCCATCGAGACATAAGAGACATTACTGTGCAGCCGTATTCATCGACCTGGCCAAGGCTTTCGACTCTGTCAATCACCACATTCTTATTGGCAGACTCGACAGCCTTGGTTTCTCAAATGATTGCCTCGCCTGGTTTACCAACTACTTCTCTGATAGAGTTCAGTGTGTCAAATCGGAGGGCCTGTTGTCCGGACCTCTGGCAGTCTCTATGGGGGTGCGACAGGGTTCCATTCTCGGGCCGACTCTCTTCTCTATATACATCAATGATGTCGCTCTTGCTGCTGGTGATTCTCTGATCCACCTCTACGTAGACGACGCCATTCTGTATACTTCTGGCCCCTCTTTGGACACTGTGCTAACCATACTCCAGACGAGCTTCAATGCCATACAACTCTCTTTCTGTGGCCTCCAACTGCTCTTAAATGCAAGTAAAACTAGATGCATGCTATTGAATCGATCACTGCCTGCACCTGCCCGCCCGTCCAGCATCACTACTCTGGACGGCTCTGACTTAGTTAGACTGTAAACTCTCCTTCCAGACTCACATTAAGCATCTCCAATCCAAAATTAAATCTAGAATCGGCTTCCTATATCGCAACAAAGCATCCTTCACTCATGCTGCCAAACATACCCTCGTAAATATGACCATCCTACCGATCCTCGACTTCGGCGATGTCATCTATAAAATAGCCTCCAACAATCTACCCAACAAATTGGATGCAGTCTATCACAGTGCCATCCGTTTTGTCACCAAAGCCCCATACACTACCCACCACTGCGGCCTGTACGCTCTCGTTGGTTGGCCCTCGCTTCATACTCGTCGCCAAACCCACTGGCTACAGGTTATCTACAAGTCTTTGCTAGGTAAAGCCCTGCCTTATGTCAGCTCACTGGTCACCATAGCAGCACCCACTCGTAGAACGCGCTCCAGCAGGTATATCTCACTGGTCACCCCCAAAGCCAATTCCTTCTTTGTTTGCCTTTCCTTCCAGTTCTCTGCTGCCAATGACTGGAATGAACTGCAAAAATCACTGAAGTTGGAGACTCATATCTCCCTCACTAGCTTTAAGCACCAGCTGTCAGAGCAGCTCACAGATCACTGCACCTGTACATAGCCCATCTGTAAACAGCCCATCTATCTACCTCATCCCCATACTGTATTTATTTATTTATCTTGCTCCTTTGCACTCCAGTATCTCTACTTGCACATTCATCTTCTGCACATCTACCATTCCAGTGTTTAATTGCTATATTGTAATTACTTTGCCACGATGGCCTATTTATTGTTTTAACTCCCTTATCTTACCTAATTTGCACTCACTGTATATAGACTTTTTGTTTTCTTTTGTTCTACTGTATTATTGACTGTATTTTTTGTTTATTCCATGTGTAACTCTGTGTTGTTGTATGTGTCGAATTGCTATGCTTTATCTTGACCAGGTCGCAGTTGCAAATGATAACTTGTTCTCAACTAGCCTACCTGGTTAAATAAAGGTGAAATGCTTGTAATTATACTTCAGTATTCCATAGTAACATCTGACAAAAATATCTAAAGACACTGAAGAAGCAAACTTTGTGGAAATTAATATTTGTGTCATTCTCAAAACTTTTGGCCACGACTGTATAAGGTTCCACAGTTGACAGTGCATGTCAGAGCAGAAACTATACCATGAAGTCCAAGGAACTGTCCGTATATCTCAGAGATTGTGATGAGGCATATATCTAAGGAATGGTATAAAACAATTTCTAAAGTGTTGAAAGTTTCCAAGAGCACAGTGGTGTCCATCATTGGGGAATGGAAAACATTTGGAACTATCCAGACCTAGAACTGGTCGTCCAACCAAACTGAGCAACCGGACAAGAAGGACTTTGGTCAGGGAGGTCACCAAGAACCCAATGACCATTCTGACAGAACTATAGAGTTCCTTGGCTGAGACTGGAGAACCTGCCATAAGGACCAACAGCACTTTACCAATCTGGGCATTGTGGCCAGACGGAAGCCACTCCTGAGAAAAAGGCACTTGACGGCATGCCTGGAGTTTGCAAAAAGACGTGAAAGATCATAAAGCAAAAAAAACTTCAAGATTGCTCTTCACCACCGCTTCCTATCTAACTTAACAGAGCTTGAGAAAGTCTGCATGGAAAAATCAAATCAAATCAAAGTTTATTTGTCACGTGCGCCAAATACAACAGGTGTAGTAGACCTTACAGTGAAATGCTTACTTACAGGCTCTAACCAATAGTGCAAAAAAGTTATTAGGTGAACAATAGGTAAATAAAGAAATAAAACAACAGTAAAAAGACACACTATATACAGTAGTGAGGCTATAAAAGTAGCGAGGTTACATACAGACACCGGTTAGTCAGGCTGATTGAGGTAGTATGTACATGTAGATATGGTTAAAGTGACTATGCATATATGATGAACAGAGAGTAGCAGTAGCGTAAAAGAGGGGTTGGCAGGTGGTGGGTGGTGGGACACAGTGTAGATAACCCGGTTAGCCAATGTGCAGTAGCACTGGTTGGTTGGCCAAATTGAGTTAGTATGTACATTAATGTATAGTTAAAGTGACTATGCATATATGATAAACAGAGAGTAGCAGCAGCGTAAAAATAGGGGTTTGGGGGGCACACAATGCAAATAGTCCGGGTTGCCATTTGATTACCTGTTCAGGAGTCTTATGGCTTGGGGATAAAAACTGTTGAGAAGCCTTTTTGTCATAGACTTGGTACTGCTTGCCGTGCGGTAGAAGAGAGAACAGTCTATGACTGGGGTGGCTGGGGTCTTTGACAATTTTTAGGGCCTTCCTCTGACACCGCCTGCTGTAGAGGTCCTGGATTGCAGGCAGCTTAGCCACAGTGATGTACTGGGCCGTACACACTACCCTCTGTAGTGCCTTGCAGTCGGAGGCCAAGCAGTTGCCATACCAGGCAGTGATGCAACCAGTCAGGATGCTCTCGATGTTGCAGCTGTAGAACCTTTTGAGGATCTGAGGACCCATGCCAAATCTTTTTAGTTTCCTGAGGCGGAATAGGCTTTGTCGTGCCCTCTTCACGACTGTCTTGGTGTGTTTGGACCATTCAAGTTTGGTGTTGATGTGGATGCCAAGGAACTTGAAGCTCTCAACCTGCTCCACTACAGCCCTGTCGATGAGAATGGGGGCGTGCTCGGTCCTCCTTTTCCTGTAGTCCTGTAGTCCATGCAGTCGTGGGTGAACAGGGAGTACAGGAGGGGACTGAGCACGCACCCCTGGGGAGCTCCAGTGTTGAGGATCAGTGTGGCAGATGTGTTGCTACCTACCCTCACCACCTGGGGGCGGCCCGTCAGGAAGTCCAGGATCCAGTTGCAGAGGGAGGTGTTTAGTCCCAGGATCCTTAGCTTAGTGATGAGCTTTGAGGGTACTATGGTGTTGAACTCTGAGCTGTATTCAATGAATAGCATTCTCACATAAGTGTTCCTTTTGTCCAGGTGGGAAAGGGCAGTGTGGAGTCCAATAGAGATTGCATCATCTGTGGATCTGTTTGGGAGGTATGCAAATTGGAGTGGGTCTAGGGTTTCTGGGACAATGGTGTTGATGTGAGCCATTACCAACCTTTCAAAGCACTTCATGGCTATGGATGTGAGTGCTACGGGTCTGTAGTCATTTATGCAGGTTGCCTTTGTGTTCTTGGGCACAGGGACTATGGTGGTCTGCTTGAAACATGTTGGTACTACAGACTCAATCAGGGACATGTTGAAAATGTCGGTGAAGATACCTGCCAGTTGGTCAGCACATGCCCAGAGCACACATCCTGGTAATCCGTCTGGCCCCGCAGCCTTGTGTATGTTGACCTGTTTAAAGGTCTTACTCACGTCGGCTACGGAGAGCGTGATCACACAGTCGTCCGGAACAGCTGATGCTCTCATGCATGCCTCAGTGTTGCTTGCCTCGAAGTGACCATAGAAGTGATTTAGCTCATCTGGTGGGCTCGTGTCACTGGGCAGCTCGCGGCTGTGCTTCCCTTTGTTGTCTGTAATAGTTTGCAAGTCCTGCACATAAGACGAGCGTCAGAGCCGGTGTAGTATAATTAAATCTTGGCCCTGTATTGACGCTTTGGCTGTTTGATTGTTCCTCGCAGGGCATAGCAGGATTTCTTGTAAGCTTCCAGGTTAGAGTCCCACACCTTGACAGCGGCAGCTCTACCCTTTAGCTCAGTGCGAATGTTGCTTGTAATCCATGGCTTCTGGTTGGGGTATGTACATACAGTCACTGTGTGGACGACGTCCTCGAAGCACTTATTGATAAAGCCAGTGACTGATGTGGTGTACTCCTCAATGCCATCCGAAGAATCCTGGAACATTTTCCAGTCTGTGATATCAAAACAGTCCTGTAGTTTAGCATCTGCTTCATCTGATCACTTTTTTATAGACCGAGTCACTGGTGCTTCCTGCTTTAATTTTTGCTTGTACGCAGGAATCAGGAGGATAGAGTTGTGGTCGGATTTACCTAATGGAGGGCGAGGGAGAGCTTTGTATGCGTCTCTGTGAGTGGAGTACAGATGATGTAGAATTATTTTCCCTCTGGTTGCACATTTAACATGTTGATAGAGATTTGGTAGAACTGATTTAAGTTTCCCTGCGTTAAAGTCTCCGGCCACTAGGAACGCCGCCTCTGGGTAAGTGGTTTTCTGTTTGCTTATTTCCTTATACAGCTGACTGAGTGCGGTCTTAGTGCCAGCATCTGTCTGTGGTGGTAAATAAACAGCCATGAAAAGTATAGCTGAAAACTCTCTAGGCAAGTAGTGTGGCATGCAATTTATCAAAATATATACTTCAGGCGAGCAAAATCTAGAGACTTCCTTAGATTTCGTGCACCAGCTGTTGTTTACAAATATGCACAGACCCCCCCCTCATCTTACCGGAGTGTGCTGTTCTATCTTGCCGGTGCAGCGTATATCCCACTAGCTGAATATCCATGTCGTCATTCAGCCACGATTCCGTGAAACATAGGATATTACAGTTTTTGATGTCCCGTTGGTAGGACATTCGTGATCGTACCTCGTCTAATTTATTGTCCAATGATTGCACGTTGGCAAGTAGTATTGACGGTAACTGCAGCTTTCCCACTCGCCTTCTCCGTGTCCTGACCAGGCATCCGGCTCTTTGTCCTCTGTACCTGCGTCGCTTCCTCTTGCAAATAACGGGGATGTCGGCCCTGTGGGGTGTTTGGAGAATGTCTTGTGCGTCTTCCTTGTTGTAGAAAAAAATCTTTGTCTAATCCGAGGTGAGTGATCGCTGTCTTGATATACAGAAGCTCTTTTTGCCGTAAGATATGGTTGCCGAAACATTATGTACAAAATAAGTTACAAATAATGCGAAAAGAAACATATAATAGCACAATTAGTTGGGCGCCTGTAAAACTACTGCCATTTTAGAGCAAATCAATTTTTGGAGAAAATACCCAAATACAGATATGCAAAGTTAATAGAGACATACCCAAGACGACTCAAAGCTGTAATCGCCGCCAAATGTGCTACTACAAAGTCTTTCCTCGGGTGTGAATATTTATGTAAATTAGATATTTCTATATTTCATTTTCAAGAAATTTGCAAACAATTCTAAAAACATGTTTTCATTTTGTTATTGTGGGGTATTGTGTGTAGATTTGTGAATAGATTTAATACATTTTGAATTCAAGCTATAACACAACAAAATGTGGAACAAGTCAAGTGGTATGAATACTTTCTAAAGGCACTGTAGTTTGTGAAAATCTTAGTGTTAGGTAGTAAAGTTGAATTGTGAATCATAGTGAAGTTAAACTGACTATCTTGCAGTTAATTAGGTCTGGGACGATGCCAGTATCGCAATATGCCTTAGTATTGCACACAATATTTACATACAGCAGATTTTTAAAGGACTAAATTGTTTGGTCTGCTTCGTGTTTTCATTTTTGCCATTAAAAAAATATTGCGATACTGATATCGTCACAGCCCTAATAACCATGCGAGTGATGCTAGTAGTATTTACGTCTGCTGCTATGGGAGTAACTAGATACCGCTTTATCTTTGTTAAGTGGCTCTAGTTCAGGTTATGCGATCTCATGACACACACACACACACACACACACACACACACACACACACACACACACACACTTCAACCCCCTCTTCTCCATTCCCACTTCTCCATTGCTCGCTCGCTGTGTCTGACCCTTGGGTCACTGTGCAGTGACTCTGAGGCTTGTCTAACTGGGCCTCTTGAAACTCTGGCCTTTACATTCCAGGGCCCCAAGGAGGGGGTCGTAGCCAGGCTTATTAACAGAGAAGGAGAGGGGGGAGAGAGAGGGAGTGTGGGAGAGAAGGAAGTCTCTGCCGGCAGGGATTATGTGCTGTTTCCTTGCCTGGAAGCTCTTGCCTTGTACCCTCCCACTCTCTCTCCCAGCTGAGCGGTTCTCCCACAAACTAAAGGAAACGGCAAAAACGTAAACCTGCTATTCTCCAGCTGCCACTGCCTTCTCACTGACTGCCCTTCTTGCTTTATTTTGTGCTCCCTCTTTCCCTCTCTCTGTGCTGCTGCTGGTGTGTGTGTGTGTGTGTTGTGTGTGTGTGTGTGTGTGTGTGTGTGTGTGTGTGTGTGTGTGTGTGTGTGTGTGTGTGTGTGTGTGTGTGTGTGTGTGTGTGTGTGTGTGTGTGTGTGTGTGTGTGTGTGTGTGTGTGTGTGTGTGTGTGTGTGTGTGTGTTTCCATTGCCTTTTTCTGCTGTGCCGCAGGCACACATAGTGTAGAGGATTGGTGAAGATACTGATGGGGATGCACAGCTGCACGGAGGAAGCAGAAGCCGGTTCTCACTCTTCAGCTCCCCATCCCAACAACGGGACTACTGCCATCCTCCCTCTCCGAAGATGGGGAGGGGGGGGGGGTCGCCATATAGGAGCTCAGAAACATGGAGTGGATCCGAGGAGGGAGAGAGGAATCTTTTCACTCCTGGTGCTGGATGTCATGCTCTGCTATGCGTAGTGGTGAGTGTTTGGTTCTCTCTCCTTCTCCTTCTTTTTCTTACTCTGTGGAACAGTTACTTAAGCACCTAATGGTGCTCTTAGGAATGCGCGGGTTCCGAAACTGATGCTTCATATTCTTGTTGTTCATTATTTGTTGATTATGTTTATGATCTCTATTTTCTTATCATCATTTTCTATTTTCTTATCATACTTTTCAATCTTTTCCTTTTTCTATTTTGATTTCTAACTTTTCTCGGTCTCTAGTCGGCAGAGAACTGTTGATGTATTATCTGTTTGAATTGCAGTGTTACAGTGAAAGAGGGCTTTGTGCTTTTGAATCGTGTTGGAGGGTCAAGGTAGAGGTGGGGGGGGGGGGGGGGGGTACAAGGTAGGGTGATGGGGGAAGGGAATGTGTGTGAGGGGGTTGTGTGTTTTAAACAAATCAGATTCATAATATCAGGTCAATAATAATGGCATAAACTCAGCAAAACTGCTGCTTGTCTTTTTCCTCAGCACAGCTCACAGTGCTTGTCAACTCTGCTTGTTCTAGTGAAACATGCCTGCCTTAAACTGGAAAAGGACTGAGCCTCAACTGTGGCTCATTGGTGTTATCGTATTACTGGTGCCATCTTCATTGATTTATCGAAAGCATTTAGTTTATCATTCTATCTTACTAGGAAAACTTAAACATTGGTTTCACTAACAGATCACTAAACTGGTTCCATGCATATCTTAGCAATAGAAAATATGTTTTCATAGGACACAAATCACAACTTCTTGGACTCAGTAGAGGTGTACCTGAAGGCTCAGTATTGGCCCCCCTTTTCTCTATATTCATAAATTAATTACTTCTAATTTGTCAGAATACACGTGTTCACTTATACACTGATGATACAGTGCTCTATACATCAAGTTCAAATATTTTACAGATTTTAGCGCAACAAAAATGGTTTCTAGCAAAGATGTTGGTTTTAAATAAAACAAAGTCCTTTTTCATGCTTTTTGGTACACAGCAAAGAATAAACTCCACAACTGGCAATTTCAAAATTCATGCAAGTGATAGAAAAATGTTGATACCTGGGTTAGAGGATAGATTCTGAATATCTTTTGGAAAGCATATTGATTATATTACTATAACCTTAGGTTACTATAAAGATCTAAGAATTGTTTTACTGTATCCATTAGAAAGACCTTAGTAACCCAACTGCTGCTTCCTGTCCTAGACTATGATGACATCTATCACAACACAACTAAGACTCTCTTTTATAACAATCTTTGCAGATTCATTCTTGTTTGCCATTATAAGACACATTGCACAATGTATGAATCAATAAATTGGCTGTCACTCCCAAACAGATGACTGCATTGGTACCAATTTCTTTTAAATGTGTCAACTTAAATTTCACAGTATATATTAAGGAACTTAATTTACAAGACTCACACAATAGCAATGGCAGCAATGACAAATTCCAAGGGCACATCATGTCATTTGGAGCAAGATCTTTCAAACACAAAGGCCCAATTGACTGGAATAATTTACCTATGGAAATCTGAGAATTAAAATCACACAGTGAGTTTAAGAAAGCACTTTTTCAAATGTTAAGAACAAACTGTGTTTTAACTAATAGAATCATCACAATGTGAAAATATTTGTAAACATGCATGTATATTTTATAGGTACTTAGATTTATTCAGGGGTTTTTCTGCATGGAAAAGTCTTGTGCGGGCCGCCTAAGTATTTTTTGGGGCGCCTATGTCCAAACAGTAAAATGTGTAAATTGCAGGAAATTTGCTTTAAAAAATAAATAAAATTGTCACTGCTACCAGCAGGAGGGCCTCTAAAATGTTCAGTCAGCGAATGCACCATTGGCCACGCCCTCACCATGGCCACAACCAAAGTCCCATTTTGATCCAGAAATTACCCTGGTTTTATTATTTGTATTAGTAGTTGCACAAGTTGTTATTAGTTGTAGGCCTATTAATAGTTGCACAACTACTTTTTTTATGCGGTTAATATACGTTTTTTGTGTTTAAGAATTTCATTGTTATTATTATTATTATTATTAGACAGCCATATTATTATTTTTACTAAGTATTGTTTTGATTTGTTTTATTGTATTTGGACATTCTTGCAAACGAGATGGTGCATCTCAAGAGATTTCATCCTGCAAAATGCAAAATAAATAAATAAATTGTGTTGCAGCTCATTGAGCTAATTTAGAGTGTGCCATTTGTACTGTGTGGTTCACTGTTTGTCCACAGACAGAGGCACAATCCTCACTTTGTCAGGCTCTGGACTGCTAGTATGCCTCATGAATCCTGATTCAAATGAAAAAGTTATTGAAAGGCTGCTTGTTGGCATTTTGTTTGGGGTTCGTCTTTATGAAGTAGCATCTCGTAACTGGTTATGAGGAAAATATGGCCTTTTGTTCAGAGAAACTTTGCTATTTTGGCATCAAAGGATTTCATTTTAGCATATCAAAGAAGTGTGTGAATTCGACTGCTGAAGGATTAAAAACAGCCTGATAAAGACAGTGCACACAATAACTTGATTATTGTGGATAGTCAGATTTAATATATTAGTACGTTTAAAACATTTACATGCTTTGCAAGAAAAACTATTTCCCTAATAATCCTGTTTATATGGACACGTCTGAAGACAGTCTACCTGATCTGACTTTTGATGAATGTAGAAAATCGGCAATCAAAATACACGTTTTACCACATTATATTTTTGCTAAGCCTATTTGATTCTGAGTTCGGACATATCGAGTTTGTATGGAAAAACTATTTCTTATTAAAAAAAATTAATAACCCCCTTTTCATGGTATCAAATTGGTAGTTAGTCTTGTCCCATTGCTGCAACTCCCGTATGGACTCGGGAGAGACGAAGGTCAAGATCCTCCGAAACACAACCCCTCCGAAACACAACCATGCCAGACTTCTTGACACACTGCTCGCTTAACCCAGCTTGCCACAGGAGTTGCTATTATGCGATGGGACAAGAACATCCTTGCCGGCCAAACCCTTCCCTAACCCAGACGACGCTGGGCCAATTGTGCACCGCCCCATGGGTCTCCCGGTTGCGGCTGGCTGCGACAGAGCCTGGACTTGAACCAGGGTCTCTAGTGGCACAGCTAGCACTGCAATGCAGGGCCTTAGACCACTGCGCCACTCAGGAGGCCCCTGTGAAAACTATTTCTAAGATACATACTTTCAGTTTTTCTGAACACACTTCACTTGCTCATAAGAGAGAGGCTTGCACTACCGGTGTTGGCGCATGTGAAGATCAAATACGCTGCTGGAACGGCGATTAAGCTGTTTACATGCCCTAATAATTCGAAAGATTTGTTCAGAAAACCAGGTTTTTTAATCGGTGTATGCTTACTTCAGTTTTGACCTTACGATTTAATATAAGCAGTGTGTTTACATTAATATTTCCATACTCGGCCTACTGCCATAATCAGTTTAATATCGAATTATTAGTGTGCATGTAAACATACTCATTGTTACACATTATATTTTTATAAATTGACTGTGACATTGTTTAACTTCCCAGGATTATAACAGGGTTTGATTCTCCGAATGTCAGATGTGATTGGCTGACAGCCGTGGTATATCAAACCGTTTACCATGGGTATGACAAAACATTTATTTTTACTGCTCTAATTACATTGGTGACCAGTTTATAATAGTAATAAGGCACCTTGGGGGTTTGTGGTATATGGCCAATATACCACGGCTAAGGGCTGTGTCCAGGCATGACGCCCTTAACTGTCGTATATTGGCCATATACCACATCCCCTTGTGCCTTATTGCTTAACTACTGTATCCTCGCTCAAAGGGATCAATCAATCTGATTTGTCTGACTGATTAGAACTATGAAACGGGTTGAGTTGGTTCTTCTCACTTCTCATTAGACTATATGAAATCCCATTAGACTATATCAAGGACCCTATCATTTGACATGTAGACACAGGCTTTTTAACGTGAAATAGCTACTAGCAATACTCTGAGAATTACAGTCGATTTTACTCTGAATGACGCAGCAACTTTATTTAGCCTACACACAGAATATTTAGCCTCCTTGATGGAGTTCTCTGCTATGCTCTTTTAGAAAAAAGGGTTCGGAAAAAGGATATTTGGCTGTCCCCATAGGGGAACCTTATTTTGGTTCCAGGTAGAACTATTTTGGGTTATTTCAAATGGTTCTCCTATGGGAACAGCCGAAGAACCCTTTAAGGTTCTAGATGGCACCTTTTTTTCTAAGAGTGTATACAACTGTGGTGAACAGCACAACCCACTGTGAATGGAGAGACCTGGAAATAGCTGTGCAACGACGCTTCCCATCCAACCTGACAGAGCCTTAAAGGATCTGCAGAGAAGAATGAAAGAAACTCCCCAAATACAGGTGTGCCAAGCTTGTAGCGTCATACCCAAGAAGACTCGAGGCTGTAGTCACTGCCTAAGGTGCTTCAACAAAGTACTGAATAAATGGTCTGAATACTTATGTTAATGTGATATTTTAATACATTTTCGAATATGGCTGTAACGACACAAAATGTGGAAAAAGTCAAGGGGTCTGAATACTTACCGAATGCACTGTATGTTTACATTGCCAAAGCAACTGAAATAGGCAATAAACAAAAGTGAAATAAGTAATCAGAAATTAACAGTAAACATTCATCACAAAAGTTTCAGAAGAATAGAGACATTTCAAACGAGTGTCCATCCATCAGATGTCCCTGTGACACAGGAATGAAGTGTTTTGACAGGCGTTAATGGACTGCTTTCTCCTGCGAATGTTTGTATTTCAGAACATGGCCCCCGGCCTGGAAAAGGAAAGCAAAAAAAGGTAGAGTAGCGCTAGCATGATTTTATTTTGGTCTCCGCTCGCTGTCACTGCCAACGTCTTTTTCTGGGGCACAACTTGAAGTGTTCGTATGAAGAGAGGCAAGATATCAAGGGCATTGACTGTCTGTCATCCCTGCACTTTTATAAATACACACAAAGTATGTCCTCTACAGAATCTAGTTCTCTATTTTGGGCATGTAGGTCACTATCTCCTGAAGTAGCAGAATCACACACCTTCCCTAACGAGGCCTGATGATGAAGTCATTGTGGTTTTATTTTGGGCAGATAGAAGTGGCTGCTGCTCCACATTACAGGCCCTTCAGTCATACACCTACTTCTACTGCTCTCTCTCTCTCTCTTTCTCTCTCTCTTTCTCTCTCTCGCCACATGGCTTTCTGCTTTCAATCTGTCCTCCTTTAATCCCAGCTATCTATCACATCCCACCAGCTATTCTTGGTGTGAAAGTAACCTGAGACAAACTGAACTATAGGTGCCTTCTAGGAGATGTGCGCTTCTATAATACAGCAGTGTAGCTTCAACTAATTTCTGGAAACACGGTGGCAAGAACCACCAGACTTGTGAAGCCAGAATGATTTCTTTTTGGCTGTTTTGGTGGAGATCTGGTGACATCTTTTACCTGTGTCCGGTCGGGGTGAGTGTCTTATTAACCTGTGTTGTACCTTAAGCTTATGTCAGGTGTGTCTATGTTTCTGCCTCTGTAAAAGTAAGTTGTCTGTGTCTGTACCAGGTCATGTCTTTTTCTATGCCTTGGATAGGCATCTGTTTATCTATAATGTTGTTTAGCCCGTGTCTGTATGTCTGTCTGTGACAGGTTACTCAGTGTGTCCCTCCCTCAGCCTCTCATCATTCTATGTATTAGTCTCATTGCTGTTAGTGGGGAATAGAAGGAAAAGCTCAATTAGCCCTAGTGTTTTATTAACTGCTAGCCTGCCGCCAACTGCTAGTTGCTAAGTGACTGACAGAGGCACCATTCAGGATGAAAACACAACCCAGAGACCCTAACAGGAACTAAGACTCAGATTCAGGAAACGGATTTTCTCAGAACAGCAGGAAAAGAGAGAGAGAGGCTTGCGACGTGTACTGTATGTTGCCATGGTTTGAAGGTGTTATGAGTTATTTTGTGTATGGACTGATTTTTATTAATGTCATTTTTGGCGCATGTGATGCTGAGCCATAGTTAAGGGGTTTAAACAAATGACCAGATGTGAATGTTGATATCATTATTACACTCATTGATTTGGCCTTGTATAAATCAGATATGATATGTTACAAGCCCATATTCCATATGGAAGAAATTGGTACAGTTAGTAGGTCTATGTCAATTAAATTGATAGGGCATCCAAATCCATCAAATATATGCAATACACTCAGCAAATATGCAGACACACACATGTGTGCGTGTTTGTAGTGTTGGACCTGCACAGGATAGAGCTCTCCCACTACTGGCTCCCATCGGGTTGGTTGTACAGAGAATGATGTCATGTCTGCCATGGCGACTGTGTGTCCCTCCACCACTGATCCGTTTCTTATCCAGCTGTCCTGACTGACACAAAACAGAGAATGAAAGGGGGGGGGGGGGTTGTATTTTCACCCTCAATGCCACCCACCACCATTCCCAATTCTCAAGCAAATGTATCCCTTTTTTTTATTTAGCCAGCTTTACATAGATAAATGTATTCACGACTAATAAAAGAGATTAGGGCCAGACTAAGAGACTCTGCCCAAACTTGAACGATTCCAACACGTTATTTATGTAAAGTGCTGATGTTTCTTCTCTGGCTGGTTGCTTGCCGATTTACGTATTGTAAAATTTCAATTAAATGCAGATTCTCAAATAGCCACCTGTCACTTTTAATAGCCGGGCAATGGCACACATTTCAGCAGATAAATGCCTGTTTCAAATAAATGGCAGGTCAAAATGAATTGTTTACGAGGTTTAATGTGTTGATTTGTTACATTAAATATTTCAGTAATGACTGTAAATAATTATGTCAATCATCCATTTTTATCACTAGTAAGAAACTGCTAGACATTGGCTGCTAACAGCTGAGAACTGCTAGCTTACTGGCAAGCACAAAACCAGTCAAAAACTTTGGAAGTACAGACTCCAAGAAATCGGCCGATCTCCCTCTAGTGGTGAACTGCTGAAAATTCACAGTCAAAGATGAGAATTATTATTCTGTCAAGAAAAAGTTCTTTTTGTATTTTTCTTTATGGAGGCATATTAAGACAAAAGAAACGTGACAGTGTGTAAATAATAACACATTAGTGCAGGAAATTAAGAAATTGGTTAAAATGCTGGAATTAAACAATTAACAATGCAAATAAGCAAAAGCTGTGTGCATTAAGGAAATAGAAGCCTGGCTCAAATAGAAGCCTGTCTCTAATAAGCACCTGTTGTGTTCAGTAATTTAAACAAATAAACACCTGGGCTATTAATTTAAGTTTTACAGTATTTTCCATTGGGCAGAACTAAGTTGTCCAATTTAGTTTTTCATCAGTTTAAGAGCAGTTTATTTTGGGCAGTTACCCTGTGTTTGAGGGTCAAGAGATCATGGGGCAATTTGTCTCCTCTCCTTTGGAGCTGACAGGACCTCGTCCTCTGTGTTTGCAAGGGGGGCTTGTTTCATTGGCTTGTGAGTTGTGTGTTGGGCTGACTGGTGTGAACCACATGACACTAGCCTCTGGACCATTTTAACCACCTCTGCTCCAGGCCGGCTTTTTGATGGGCCAGTCATACATACATACATGCATGCATACATACATACATACAGACAGACAGACAGACAGACAGACAGACAGACAGACAGACAGACAGACAGACAGACAGACAGACAGACAGACAGACAGACAGACAGACAGACAGACAGACAGACAGACAGACAGACAGAGGTGGGGGTGAGTGGGAGGGGACTGTGAGGGGGAGGAGTGGACGTGCCGTACTTAGGGGGTATATTTGGAAATGGCTTCAATAATAATATTTTTTGTCTCCATCGTGTGTGTGTGTGTGTGTGTGTGTGTGTGTGTGTGTGTGTGTGTGTGTGTGTGTGTGTGTGTGTGTGTGTGTGTGTGTGTGTGTGTGTGTGTGTGTGTGTGTGTGTGTGTGTGTGTGTGTGTGTGTGTGTGTGTGTGTGGAGGGGGTGGGGTAGAGGTGGAGGATAATGCAGGCACAAAAGGCTAAGGCAAACATTGGCTGTAAGACAAAGGACTGCCCTATGCAGGTCACCGGGGGGTTAACTCGTCCCATTGTCTGGCACTAGTGATCGTAATTGAGGGAGGTTTTAAACCCCACTGGCAAATTAGGGACTCTGCAACTGAGTGCTGAGACACTGGGGTGTAGGGTAGGGTCATGGTCAAAGCCTGGAAGATGGGGAGAGAGAGGAAGGCTGTAGTTTGGACAGCAGTCAGTCAGACACAGCACCACACAACATGGGGTTGGGTTAGCACAGAGCTTGAATATTCACTATGGTATTATCATAGCCAGGCTATTTACTCAGACCAGGGGAGCCAGGGGGAAAGCACTCCCATCCCTTCCCATCTATCTGATGAACTATGGATGTTAGTTGTTGAGTAAAAAGTGATTGTTTTTGATATTATCAACATAATATTACACAGTTGCAATTAGAATAATACACATTTTAAAGGCTACAGTTCTCTAAAGACAAGGTGCTTTGACTGTAAATTCAAAATCAGAAAATATTATTCTTGCTTCTTGGTGACAAAAAAAATCATTCTTATGTCAAACCATAAAGAAATGACCCTAATGTATAAATTACTGTCATATGTTTGGTTTAACAAATATTTTATTATCCAGTTATCTACTGATCTAATCAGCAGTTTGCCCACAATAATGATAGTTTAGTCGAGCATTTACAATAAGGGTAGTAACTATTTATTCAGTTATGACACACTTTACCACATGAAATGCTTTACCATAACATGACAATGGCGTGGTTATTATGTGCTAGTAAAGCTAGAGGGGAAAACATTCTTGCTATTGTTTTTTAGATTCTCCCTCATCTTTTTTACTAAACGTAAATCTACTATTAATTGGGTTTATTTTAAGAATGTACATTTTAGGAACCATTTTAATTCTAGAGAAATGTGAACATTCCACTCAAATCAGGTACAGGACAAATATCTATTTACTATTTTTCAAAATGTTTCAAGTGAGGGTGTGTGTATGTGTGTTATTCTGTGTATGTGTGACTAAAGGGCTGTAGTGAGACAGGTTTAGAAGCTTTTAAGGAAGATTGGGGGAGTGGAAACCTAACACTGCTTGGCTGTTGCTCTGTGTACATGAACCTTACAGCTGCTGGATTGAAAGAGGGAAGAGGGAAGAGAGTGAGGGAGTGTGGTGTGCGCAGTAATTAGTTGTCTGGTTTTCTATTGACCAGTCTGGTGCGGGGGCCTTGGGGACTGTTAAATTTGCCATTAAAAGTGAAAGGATTACGCACCCAAAAGAAATAAAAGAGCCAATGAATAGATGGTGAGCCAAATGGAGGACTGCTGTTTTCCCCTCTTTTCCCCTCCATCTGTCCTGACATATTTTCCTGTAAAAACCAGAAACCTGGTGAAACCTCATTCTTTTATGATGAGTGAATAATAAACATATAGGTCATGATATGTTTATGTAGTGGTTATGACCACCATTCTTTAAGGAGAACTAAAATAGTGTTTCTATAATAGTATGTTAAGGGTGATTCCTCACGACATTTAATCAAAAGGGTGCTTTGGAGGAAGTATTGTTGACATATGTTTGACATTTGTATCTTCTAGTATAATTGAGAAATAATTAAAGTTGGAATGTTTGTGACATTTTGTCCTTACTCAGGCCTCCTTTGTGATTCATGACAACATAATGTTTTATTTGTAGGTGCTAAAGCAAACATTGGTGTCATATTGAGCTTTACCGCTTGCTCTATTATAGGAGTAGTATTTTGATTTCAATAACAATGATCATAGATTAATTTATAAATATTGAAAATATTGAAAATAGACTATTTTTGATTTTGCAATATGTTCCATATATTGTTTAACATAATATACTCTACGGGCATATCAAAGCTACTTTCAGTTATGATCCAATTTGTAAGCATTACCAACAATGTGAATGTGAAAATAGATTTTTAAATGGTCACCCTATGCTGGTGATTTGCAGGATGTGCAATGATACAAGTGAAAGGTGGGCTGTGATTGGTTACAGTGCCTACTATGCCAATTTCTCTGTGTAAAATGGGCCATACCTTTGAAACTAGCAGAGATCCCACTCTGGAACTTTGATATGCCCATAGAGTATACTATGTTCAACAATATATTGACAAATTAGCCAAATATTTTTTTTATCAATGTAAGAAAACAAAACACTACTCATATTAAAGGAAGCTGTAGTGCTTCATATAACACACATTCTTGCTATGTAGCACCTACAGATGAAACATTATGGAGTAATTATGGGGTAAGGCCAAAATGTCACAAATGTTCCAACTTCAATTCATTATCAAATATGTCAACAATTCTTCCTACAAAGGACACTTTTATATGGATTAAATGTCATGAAAATCCAACAAATCCTGGTCTTTTTCTTGTTCTAGTTTCATGAGGAATCACCCTAAACCAGGGCTCATCAACTAGATGTTTTTTTCATCAGCGTTTTATTATGTTTTCTGGAACATAATTACAAATAATTTGTAGATTGACATAATCATTTCAAACCTTGCTTACATGTGTATACTATCAGATGTGACTTTCTATTATGTATGGGAATACTTGGGAACAGATTTCTAAAATTCAAATCACTTGGAGCTGGTTTCCGGGTGTTTTTATTTTGCTCAGAACTTAGGGGGCCCAATAAAACCACCAAAATAAAACCACTACATTTGGCACGTGACCCGTTAGTTGGGGAACCCTGCCCTAAACTCACTGTCAAAGTTTCAAACATTGGGCAGCGCATGTTTGTCATAGAAGGCTATTTCCAAATCATTTCCTGGTGTTCGCCATGAACGGTGCGACATTAACTGTGCGTGCCTGCGTGCATGTGTTCAAATGTGTGTGTTTAATAAAACTCCTGCTGTGATTGGTCTCACTTTCAGAGAGAGAGCTCGAGACAGACAGGCAGAACATCTGCCCTAGTCATTGGGCCCACAGAGAGAGAGAGCTAGAGACAGACCGACAGACAGACGGCCAGAAAAGAGGGAGACCAAAAGAGACTGTTCTCGGTTGCTGCTCACTTACAGTCTAGCCCGGTCAGTTCGCAGCAGGGGTGAGCTGTCTAAAGCTCTCTGTCGCCAGACATATGGGGGTCTGGCGTGGTGGGGGGTCAGGAGTGCGGCTAGGGGGAGGGGGGTCAAAAGCCCCAGACCAAGCAGTAACACGATCTCCTTGTGATGACTGCCAAGGTCTGTTTGAGAGGGACGGTGGCGGGACGGCTGGTTGAAGAAATGGTGCGTACAGTATGAGGGATCTGTCATAGTGAGTTAACATTAGCCTTCTTGTGCGTAGCCTGCTGAACTGTAAGCCTTGAGCATATCTTTGGGATGACAGAGGAATGATGTCATGTTCTCTCTGTTTGTCTAGCTGGTACAGCTGAGGAGAGGCGGAGGGAGACCTTACTTACTCTATGACTCAGTTAGGACACACACAGTTTGGGCCATCAGGACACTATCCAAACAAGAAGATAAAAACCACAGGCCTTTTTCTCTTTTGGGTTTTGTAACTCTCTCACCACAAAACTCTATGGCTCGATTAGAAAAAAATGTAATGACTTCAAACAACTTTTTTGTTGCCTTTGTTGGATTGTATTTTTCCTTTGATTGGGTTTGACATGATTTGAACTCTGAGTTTGTTTAAACTGGAGGATTTTATCAGACTTGGCTCATATTTCTGGCAGGCAGCTTTTTGATCCAGGCGAGAGTGAGCACCCTTGTAGATAAGACACCCAATCTGGTTGAGATCCCGGTGTGATTACCCCAGTGTAAATACAGCAGAGAGACTGGCCTACAGTTGGCCAGGCAGGGAGGGCCTGAAGGGAATCAGACAGAGACCCAAATATCCAATATGAATTTATCACTGTGTATCATATGTTTTAATGTGTTTGATTCCATTCCATTTATTCTATTCCAGCCATTACAATGAGCTCGTCCTCCTATAGCTCCTCCCACCAGCTTCCTCTGGTGTATGAGTGTCACAGAAGAACAGTTAGAAGAATAGAAGGCATGAATCCCAGTTTGTTACAGCATATCAATATCATAAAAGAAAAATAACAATATCACAATGAGTACATGCAGACAATAATGCAATTTATTGTGGATAGTACAATTAATATAATAGTTTGATTAAAACATTTACATGCTTTGCAAAGTGAACGATTTCCCTAATAATCCTGTTTACATGGACACATCTGAAATCAGGTTACCTGATGGCACTCGGATAAATTCGGACATATGAAGTTTGTATGTGAAAACTACTTCTCAGACACATACATTCAGTTGTTGGCCCGCTCAGCTGGTGCTATCACATGCCGATTAAGGTGTTTACCAGTGGCGGTCAGTGCCGTTTAAGATGAGGGAGGACAAAAAAAATGTATGAGCATATCCTTATTTCTATTACAGCATATTGGATGACTGTCATTCATATTCCATTCAGCCAGCTCAATGTAACAGCGACAGGCTAATACATGATACTCTAATTTTCCCTATACCCATCATGAGGTTACTACAACCTAGCCTATGAATGAAACGTATGTGCACAGGTTGAGAGAAATTTGAGTAATCAAGGTGACAGACACTGACACATTGAATACGGCCTTGCATACTCTTGCCTGCATCTAGCTGATCTAGTGTGTAATCATTTGTCAGAGGGGATGGATGCTGTTTCACAGGCTCCTAACCAACTGTGCTATTTTGTTGTTTTTTTTGCATTGTTTGTAACTCCTTTTGTACGTAATGTTGCTCCTACCGTGTCTTATGACCGAAAAGATCTTCTAGATGTCAGAACAGCGATTACTCACCTCGAACTGGAGAAGATTTTTTCTTTAATGAGTCCAAGGCGAAGGATATTCTGCTTTGTCGAGACAAGGCCCAAATCCACGTCATCCGCGTGAAGAAAGGATAGAGAAAAAGGTGGAGGAGGGCGTGGTGCCTTGTAAGAATTTGCTGACGAGTAGGTAAACAACCACTACCATCTTTTATTGTCCAACGTGCAATCATTGGAAAACAAACTGGACGATCTACGATTAAGAATATCCTGCCAACGGGACATTAAAAACTGTAATATCATATGTTTCACTGAGACGTGGCTAAACAACGACACAGATAATATGGAGCTAGCTGGCTTCTACGTGCATTGGCTGGACAGAGCAGCTACGTCAGGTAAAATTAGGGGCGTGGGTGTGTGTCTATTTGTCAATAACTGCTGGTGCGCGATGTCTAATATTAAAGAGGTCTCGAGATATTGCTCGCCTGAGGTAGAATACCCCATGATAAGCTGTAGACCACACTATCTACCAAGAAAGTTCTCATCTATATTATTCGCAGCCGTCTATTTACCACCACAAAACAATGCTGGCTCTAAGACTGCACTCAACGAGCTGTATAAGGACATAAGCAAACAAGAAAATTCTCATCCAGCAGCAACACTCCTAGTGGCCGGGGACTTTAATGCAGGCAAAATTTATTCCGTTTTACCTCATTTATACCAGAATGTCACATGTGCAACCAGAGGAGAAAAAAAACCTCAAGACCACCTTTACTCCAAACACAGAGACGCATACAAAGCTCTTCCTCGACGTCCATTTGGCAAATCTGACCATAATTCTATCCACCTGAATCCTGCTTACAAGTAAAAACTAAAGCAGGAAGTACCAGTGACTCACTCAATACGGAAGTGGTCAGATGATGCGGATGCTACGCTACAAGACTGTTTTGCTAGCACAGACTGGAATATGATCCGGGATTCATCCAATGGCATTGAGGAGTATACCACCTCAGTCACCGGCTTCATCAATAAGTGCATCGATGACATCATACCCATAGTGACCATACGTGCATAGCCCAACCAGAAGCCATGCAATACAGCCAACATCTGCACCGAGCTAAAGGCTAGAGCTACCGCTTTCAAGGAGCGGGACACTAACGCCCTCAGACGAACCATCAAGTAGGCAAAGCGTCAATAAAGGACTAAATTGAATCCTACTACACCGGCTCTGACGCTCGTCGGATGTGGCAGGGCTTGAAAACTATTACGGACTACAAAGGGAAATCCAGCCGCGAGCTGCCCAGTGACACGAGCCTACCAGACGAGCTACATTTATTTTATGCTCGCTTCGAGGCAAACAACAATGAAGCATTTATGAGAGCACCAACTGTTCCGGACAACTGTGTGATCACGCTCTCCGTAGCCGATGTGAGCAAGACCTTTAAACAGGTCAACATTCACAAAGCCGCGGGGCCAGACGGATTCCCAGGACGTTGTACTGAAATCATGCGCGGACCAACTGGCAAGTGTCTTCACTGACATTTTCAACCTCTCCCTGACCGAGTCTGTAATACCTACATGTTTCAAACAGACCACCATAGTCCCTGTGCCCAAGAAAGCGAAGGTTACCTGCCTAAATGATTACCGCCCCGTAGCACTCAGGTCGGTAGCCATGAAATGCTTTGAAAGGCTGGTCATCACTCACATCAAAACCATAATCCCAGAAACCCTAGACCCACTCCAATTCGCATACCGCCCCAACAGATCCACAGATGACGCAATCTCAATCGCACTCCACACTGCCCTTTCCCACCTGGACAAAAAGAACACCTATGTGAGAATGATGTTCATTGACTACAGCTCAGCAATCAACACCATAGTACCCACGAAGCTCATCACTAAGATAAGGACCCTGGGATTAAACACCTCCCTCTGCAACTGGATCCTGAACTTCCTGAGGGGCTGCCCCCAGGTGGTAAGGGTCAGCAACAACACATCTGCTTCGCTGATCCTCAACACTGGGGCCCCTCAAGGGTGCGTGCTTAGTCCCATCCTGTACTTCCTCTTCACCCACGACTGTGTAGCCAAGCACAACTCCAACACCATCATTAAGTTTGCTAACAACACAACAGTGGTAGGCCTGATCACCGACAATGATGAGACAGCCTATAAGGAGGAGGTCAGAGACCTGGCAGTGTGGTGCCAGGACAGCAACCTCTCCCTCAATGTGAGCAAGACTATGGAGCTGATTGTGGACTATTGGAAAAGAAGGGCCAAACAGACAGGGCTGAATTGGAGTGGGTCGAGAGTATCATGTTCCCTGTTGTCCACATCACCAACAAACTATCATGGTACAAACACACCAAGACAGTCATGAAGAGGGCACAACAACACCTTTTCCCCCTCAGGAGACTGAAAAGATTTCGCATGGGTACCTAGATCCTCAAAAGGTTCTACAGCTGCACCATCGAGAGCATCCTGACCGGTTGCATCACCGCCTGGTATAGCAACTGCTCAGCATCTGAACGTAAGGTGCTGCAGAGGGTAGTGTGTATTGGCCAGTACATCACTGGGTGCAAGCTTCCTGCCATCCAGGACCTATATACTAGGCAGTGTCAGAGGAAGGCCCTAAAAATTGTCTACGACTCCAGTCACCCAAGTCATAGACTGTTCTCTCTGCTACCGCACAGCAAGCTGTACCGGAGCGTCAAGTCTAGGACCAAAAAGGCTCCTTAACAGCTTCTCCCCCAAAGCCGTAGAATGCTGAACAATTTGTCATATGGCCCCCTGGACTATTTACATTGACACCACCCCCCCCTCTTTGATTTTACACTGTTGCTACTCACTGTTTATTATCTGTGCATAGTCACTTTACAAATTACCTCAACTAACCTGTACCCCCGCACATTAACTCTGTACCGGTACCCCCTGCATATAGCCTCGTTACTGTTACAGCATGTACATTTCTTGTGTTACTTGTTTGTTTTTTTTACTTTAGTTTATATAGAAAATATGTCAATATTTTCTTAACTGCATTGTTGGTTAAGTAAGTAAGTAAGCTTCTCTCGGTAAGGTACCTGTTGTAGTCGGCGAGATGTGACAAATAAAATTTGATTTGATTTACAGTTGCAAACAAAAGTTTCTATTGGACAAATTCAGGTACGTTTATTCCCGTTTCGTTCTGTTTGCTTCCGTTTAAAAAACGTTTTTCAACAGAATCTGCAAAATTAATACACCGCTGATTACACTTAAGCACAGTTCACTTTCATAGCAGCCACATACAAACAGCATGATCCCTTTGGTCGTTGTATAATTAATTCTCACATCTACGTGCTCTCCTCCTCTCACATTTTCCCTTCACTTGTGGACTTCAGTGTACAACACACATGATGTCTGTGACCAGGCGAAAAAACCTTTCCAAGCCAAACCTCCATATCATAACTGCTAACCACTACACACAAACTACATCGCTGTCACCATATTAACGTCATAGTCAACATAGCTACTAGAAATAACGCATTAGTAAACCCGCTACAATCATGCAGTACTATGTACAGTCTACAGCAAGCAATTTAGCAGTTACAACGGCGGGTCCAGGTGCCAATAAATTAATACAATCAAAAGCTTTCTTTGACTTGGAAGACTTCCAGTTTGATGCCCATAGCCAGCTAGATAACATAGCATCGCCCTCTGTTTGAGCCGGGTGTTTGAGTAGGCTAAACTAGCTAGCTGCATTCGCTAGTGTTGATGATTAGTTATTTGAGAAGGAGACAAGTCAAGACGCTGGACCGGGTGATTCAGTTTATAGTAAGGCAGTTTATTATGAGACAAAGATATTTGGCAAAGCGTGCACGGACTCCTTCGTTTAGCTCATAGGGAACTAGCAGAAGAGAGCCCCGAAACATAGTATACATCCAATTTATACAATGAAATAACAGTGTGTTGACGTTGAGTCTAGTAGGTCCGCTCTCCTGACTGGTCGATGAGTGGAGGGACGGTCCACTCTCCAGGTGGTGTCGACTTCCCATTGGCCCTTGGCAGTGTCCTTTGTCCTCGGAGTCCAACACACCTAAGTGTGTGTGTGTGTGTGTATTTCTGGTAATTCGTGTCTGGGTGCTTGCGATATTCATGGAATGTTGTTCTTTACACCAGTGGTCAGTTCGGGTGGCTAGGGCTTAAGTCAGCCATCTGTCTCTGGGTGTGGTCGTGATTGGTATCAGTTGGTCGCTCAATATGTCTCTGGAATTTTGTTGTGTGCTGTTGTGAAACATGTTGTGCTGTTGCCCTCCTTATATATCATTAGGTAAAACGTTAGATTATCTTTATTACACTAGCTAATTCAAAGTGAAAGTGAAAATAAAAACTAAATATCTCTCTCTCTCTTGCTTCTCCTTCATTTTTGAAGAAATTAATTTGTTCAAAACTGTTCAACAATTGTCTGTCTTTCTCTTTGAGTCAACTACTCACCGCATTTTATGCACTCCATTGCTAGCTGGCTGTAGCTTATGCTTTCTCTGATCCTTTGATTGGGTGGCCATGTTAGTTGATGCTGCAAGAACTCCGATAGGTTGGAACACATTCTCCGGAAGTTGTAATGATTGCGGCGTACAGTGCATTCGGAAACTATTCAGACCCCTAAACTTTTTCCACATTTTGTTACGTTACAGCTTTTTTCTAAAATGGATTAAATAAATGTTTTTCCTCATCAATCTACACACAGTATCCCATACTGACAAAGCGAAAACAGTTTTTTTATTTTAGCGAATTTCTATAAAATAAAAAACAGATACCTTATATACATAAGTATTCAGACCCTTTGCTATGAGACTCGACATTGAGCTCAGGTGCATCCTGTTTCCATTGATCATCAACTTGATTGCAGTCCACCTGTGGTAAATTAAATTGATTGGATATGATTTGGAAAGGCACACACCTGTCTATAAAGTTCCACAGTTGACAATGCATGTCAGAGCAAAAAGCAAGCCATGAGGTCGAAGGAATTATCCATAGAGCTCTGAGACAGGATTGTGTTGAGGCACAAATCTGGGGAAGCTTACCAAAACATTTCTTCAATATTGAAGGTCCCCAAGAACACAGTGTCCTCCATCAATCTTAAATGGATGAAGTTTGGAACCACCAAGACTCTTGCTAGAGCTGGCTGCACGGCCAAACTGAGCAATAGGGGGAGAAGGGCCTTGGTCAGGGAGGTGACCAAGAACCCGATGGTCACTCTGACAGAGCTCCAGAGTTCCTCTGTGGAGAGGGGAGAACCTTCCAGGAGGACAACCATCTCTGCAGCACTCCACCCATCAGGCCTTTATGGTAGAGTGGCCAGACTGAAGCCACTCTTCAGTAAAAGGCACATGAGAGCCTGCTTGGAGTTTGCGAAAAGGTGGCCCCTAAAGGACTCTCAGACCATGAGAAACAAGATTCTCTGGTCTGATGAAACTAAGACTTAACTCTTTGGCTGAATGCCAAGCATCACGTCTGGCGGAAACCTGGCACCATCCCTACGGTAAAGCATGGTGGTGGCAGCATCATGCAGAGGGGATGTTTGTCAGCGGCAGTGACTGGGAGACTCGTCAGGATCGAGGGAAAGATGAACAGAGCAAAGTACAAAGAGATCCTTGATGAAAATCTTCTCCAGTGCACTCAGGACCTCAGACTGGGGTTCACCTTCCAACAGGACAACGACCCTAAGCACAGTCAAGACAATGCAGGAGTCTCTGAATGTCCAGAGCTCGGATTTGAACCCGATCAAACATCTCTGGAGAGACCTGAAAATACAGTTGAAGTCGGAAGTTTACATACACCTTAGCCAAATACATTTAAACTCAGTTTTTCACAACTCCTGACATTTAATCCTAGTATAAATTACCTGTCTTAGGTCAGTTAGGATCACCACTTTATTTAAAGAATGTGAAACTGTCTGAATAATAGTAGAGAGAATTATTTATTTCAGCTTTTATTTATTTTATTACATTCCCAGTGAGTCAGAAGTTTACATACACTCAATTAGTATTTGGTAGCATTGCATTTAAATTGTTAAACTTAGGTCAAACGTTTCAGGTAGCCTTCCACAAGCTTCCCACAATAAGTTGGGTGAATTTTGGCCCATTCCTCCTGACAGAGCTGGTGTACCTGAGTCAGGTTTGTAGGCCTCCTTGCTCGCACACGCTTTTTCAGTTCTGCCCACAAATTTTCTATAGGATTGAGGTCAGGGCTTTGTGATGGCCACTCCAATACCTTGACTTTGTTGTCCTTAAGCCATTTTGCCACAACTTTGAAAATATGCTTGGGGTCATTGTTCATTTGGAAGACCCATTTGCGACCATGCTTTAACTTCCTGATTGATGTCTTGAGATGGTGCTTCAACATATCCACATAATTTTTCTCCCTCATGATGCCATCTATTTTGTGAAGTGCACCAGTCCCTCCTGCAGCAAAGCACCCCCACAACATGATGTTTCCACCCCCGTGCTTCATGGTTGGGATGGTGTTCTTCGGCTTGCAAGCATCCCCCTTTATCCTTCAAACATAACAATGGTCATTATGGCCAAACAGTTCTATTTTTTTCATCAGACCACAGGACAAAAAGTACGATCTTTGTCCCTATGTGCAGTTGCAAACCTTTGTCTGGCTTTTTTATGGCGGTTTTGGAGCAGCGGCTTCTTCCTTGCTGAGTGCACTTTCAGGTTATGTTGATATAGGACTTGTTTTACTGTGGATATAGATACTTTTGTACCTGTTTCTACCAGCATCTTCACAAGGTCCTTTGCTGTTGTTCTGGGATTGATTTGCACTTTTCACCAAAGTACGTTCATCTCTAGGAGACAGAACGCATCTCCTTCCTGAGCGGTATGACGGCTGCGTGGTCCCATGGTGTTTATACTTGCGTACTATTGTTTGTACAGATGAACGGGGTACCTTCAGGCGTTTGGACATTTTTCCCAAGGATGAACAAGACTTGTGGAGGTCTACAATTTCTTTCTGAGGTCTTGGATGATTTATTTCGTTTTTCCGATGATGTCAAGCAAAGAGGCACTGAGTTTAAAGGTAGGCCTTGAAATACATCCACATGTACACCTCCAATTGACTCTTATTATGTCAATTAGCCTATTAGAAGCTTCTAAAGCCATGATATCATTTTATGGAATTTTCCAAGCTGTTTATTAGGCACAGTCAACTTAGTTTAAGTAAACTTCTGACCCACTGGAATTGTGATACAGTGAATAATATGTGAAATAATCTGTCTGTAAACAATTGTTGGAAAAATGGCTTGTGTCATGCACAAAGTAGATATCCTAACCGACTCGCCAAAACTATGGTTTGTTAACAAGAAATTTGTGGAGTGGTTGAAAAATGTTTTAATGACTCCAACTTAAGTGTATGTAAACTTCCGACTTAAACTGTAACTAACCTGACCTAACAGAGCTTGAGTGGATCTGCAGAGAAGAACGTGAGAAACTCCCTAAATACAGGTGTGCCAAGCTTGTAGCATACCCAAGAAGACTCGAGGCTGCAATCACTGCCAAAGTTGCTTCAACAAAGTCCTGAGTAAAGGGTCTGAATACTTATTTTTTTGCAAAATGTTTATAAAAACCTATTTTTGATTTGTCGTAATGGGGTATTGTGTGTAGATTGATGAGGGGGAAGAAAACAGTTTAATAAATTTTAGAATAAGGTTGTAACCTAACAAAATGTGGAAAAAGTCAAGGTGTCTGAACACTTTCCGAATGCACCGTCTATGGAAGGGGGTAAGAACCACGAGCCTCCTAGGTTTTGTTTTGAAGTCAATGTACCCCGAGGAAGACGGAAGCTAGCTGTCCTTAAGCTACACCATGCTGCTACCCTACAGAGTGCTGTTGGGGCTACTGTTGACCTTCATTGCAAAACAGTGTGTTTTAATCAGTTATTTGGGCACATGTGAATATATTTTGTTTAGTTTCATCTTAAAAGGATAACTTTTTTTAATGTTTCACTGTTTTTATGAAGTTCACTAAGGATGGTCCTCCCCTTCCTTCTCTGAGGAGCCTCCACTGGTGTTTACATGTCCTAATAATTTGAAAGATTGCTCAGAAAACCAGGTGTTTTAATCGGTGTATGGTTACTTCAATTTTGACCTTAGGCAGATTAAGATAAGCAGAGTAAGGTGTTTACGTGACTTTTGCATAATCGGCATACTGGCACACTCAAATCAAAACACAATGTATTTGCCACATGTGCCGAATACAACAGACCTTACATTCAAATGCTTACTTACAAGCCCTTAACCAACAATGCTTTAAGAAGCTAAGAAAAAAGAATGTGTGAAGTAAAAATAGATGAGTAGAAAATAGAAAATAAAAGTAACAAGTAATTAAACAGCAGCAGTAAAATAACAAGCGAGGCTATATACAGGGGGTACCGGTACAGATTCAATGTGCGGGGGCACCGGTAAGTCGAGGTAATTGAGGTAGAGTTAAAGTGACTATGCATAGATTATAAATGGAGTAGCAGCAGTGTAAAAGAGAGGTCTGGGTAGCCCTTTGATTAGCTGTTCAGGAGTCTTAAGGCTTAGGGGTAGAAGCTGTTAAGAAGCCTTTTGAACCTTGACTTGGCGCTCCGGTATGGCTTGCCGTGCGGTAGCAGAGAGAACAGTTTATGACTAGGGTGGCTGGAGTCTGACAATTTTTAGGGCCTTCCTCTGACACTGCCTGATATAGAGGTCCTGGGTGGCAGGAAGATTGGCCCCAATGATGTACTAGTCCGTACGCACTACCCTCTGTAGTGCCAACTGCCGAGCAGTTGCCATACCAGGCAGTGATGCAACCAGTCAGGATGCTCTCAATGGTGCAGCTGTAGAACCTTTTGAGGATCTAAGCACCCATGACAAATCTTTTCAGTCTCCTGAGGGGGAATAGGCTTTGTTGTGCCCTCTTCACAACTGTCTTAGTGTGTTTGGACCATGACAGTTTGTTGGTGATGTTGACACCAAGGAACTTGAAGCTCTCAACCAGTTCCACTATAGCCCTGTCGATGAGAATGGGGGCTTGCTCAGTCCATCTTTCCCTGTAATCCACAATCATCTCCTTTGTCTTGTTTAATATTGAGTTTAATATTGAATTATTCGTGTTCATGTAAATGTGTGTCACAGAAAGTACACTATCACAGTTCAGAGATTGTGACTATGTTCTAATATCCAGACTGGCAATAGGCTAAAACCTAGAATGAATCAATGTCTCAGCGGCATGCATTGTAAGTGGTATCCTTTGCTAGTATGGACGTTGGAACGTAGCTCCAGTTTATCCACCACCAGAGGAAAGGAGGCTGTCTGTCCTCCCTGGATGAGGAGCCTGTATCCTGGCCTCCTGATTGGCTCCTTCTAAATAGAAAACACACACAATGCTCACTGTGTGCCAACGATGCACAGCAACAAATATTTCTGATAGTCTCTCTCGCGCGCTGGGACTTAGGCACGTGTGGAATGAAGCCTGGTCTGCTCTGAGTCCTCCTCAGGAAAACACTGATGTGAGAGAGAAAAATAACAGAGATGGAGGAGGAGAGCTTCACTCCCGCCAAGCGCTCAGCGCAGCCAAGTATTTACGGTTTTATATGAATGCAATTAGCTAGCGCCCAGCTTTGTTTTAACCAAATCACACTGCGATATTATCATAGTGGAGTGCTGCTTGCTTTTGCGCTGTGTTGATTGTTTATGATTACTGCCGTACAGGCCAGCTTGCGCTATAGCCCCTCCACCAGACAAGGAGAGCACAGTGTCATCGTTTCCACACAAGCTTTGATGTGGTTGATGACCTGAATAAATTATTCGTTTTTTTCTTTTAGATACTGTGAAGTTTAACTTAAAATAAGTCTCCCAGCCAGGATTCATTATCCACTACATCAGGTGGTGTGTGTCTGTGTTTGTGTGATGTTCTGCTCTTACTGTGCGCTCTGATCCAGTGGTGGAGGTAGGCTGGCGGTGGCTCTGCACTGTGCTCTGTGGTAGTCATAAACCATACAGGCTGATCTCTCTTGTGTCTGCATAGAGGAGCTATGTACATCACCACACGTTTCTTATGGCCAGTTCAAGTTTGTGGATGTATTAATTATTGCAAGTGTATGTCCGTAATCGTTTTTTGTATACATATGTGAGAACAAAGGTGTTCTGATTTTCTCTTGTTCTTGGTTTGTTTGTGTCTATTCGGCATGTGTGACTGTTTGAAATATCAGTGTGAGTCGCTAGCGTTGTCGCAGTGCTGCTTACTGCTCCTCGCTGTAGAGTCACTCTGGCTCCACTCTTTGTCTAGATGAACTTTGTTACTGAGGTGCTGGGGTGCAGCTTGGGCGGAATTTTAAGTGTGTGTGTATGAGTCTACACGTGCGTATGCATTAGTGTTTTAATTCACAAGCTGCTGTGCTGACAATGGGGTTGACCTTTGTGTGTGTGAGTGCACGCACGGCTGTCCGTGTGTGTGTGTGCCTGTGTTTGCTGTTTACGACGTGCATATGGCAGGGTCATCCACATGATCTGAGAGCTGGGGAGGTGCAGGGGGTCTGTGAACTATGTAGTATCCAGGGGAGAAAATGTGTGTTTTCCCTCCTTGCGTCGCCTCCTTGTTCTAGGGATCCTGCGGTTTTCTTAAGCATTCATATGGAAATGGTGGGGTAGGTTCTCACGTTAACTTGATGTGGTAATGAATGGCAGCCAGTGTTTGGGCTGACTAATAGCTGGCTTAAAGCTGAGATCTGCATTAGGGGAAAGAGCGCCACTGACCGCCACAGGCACATTTGTTATTGTTTTTGTTTTGTTTCTTAAAACCCGGAGAGGAGCTCGAGCATCAAGAATATTTGTTTAATCTACTCTAGGGTTGGGGCGGTATCCAGATTTTCATATCCTCATACCGTCCTTCTCTCACACTGGGATTTACGGTATTACCGATTTAGAACACAAGGGGGCGCACACAAAAATACGCAAAAAAGCCCATTGGGCGTCTATTACCAGAATGCTAACAAAATTAGCACAAGTAATAATACATTTCCATGGAGACTGCTAGCTAAATATGCTAACGAGCGCAAACGAAAATTGCAAAGACAGGCAATACAATACAGCTCATAAAGTTATACATAAATAGGTATAACAAAATTATAATCTTCCTGTGTTTTGTAAACACAGATCTAAAATGCTTCTTATTGGAATTTCGGCTCAATTTCAAACAAAGTTTGTGCTTCAGTTGCACTTCTACACTCCAATGAAAATTCACAAATGGGCATTCTATCCAAAGACAGGCTGTGTATCTACTTTTCTCTGGTTCTTTTCTCTATGTAGCCAGCCTACTTTTCTCCTGTAAAATGCAAGATTAACTTTAAGCAAAACATTAGAAAATGTAGCTGGTTATATTCTTTTTATGATAAACATTAGAAATATGATGGCCATGCATTGTTTTTTTTCCCCAAATATACCTTGCTTTTTCATTTACTTGTGTGGCTGCCAGCCAAATAGTGTTGCACTTCTGTTGTCATCTGATGACAATGAAGCTATTTTCTGCAGATTGTGTGGCACTAATGTATTTTCTGTGAAGGAAAACTATAGTTGCACGTCCCTGATCACTCTATTGAAGCAAAAAAACACTGACTTTCAATATAAAACGTGACCCTGTCAATAGACAGCTGGACTCACCTGCTCCCGCTTTCTCCTGTGACTGGCTCGACTGTTTTGGGGAACTACAGTAAGCTTCATAATGTAAAATAATGTGACAGGTGAAATGAAGAACGCAATCTGCTTTATCTCCTAATGTATTGCACAAGCTTACTGCATGTATTTACTTAAAAAGTAGCTACAAATATATTCAAATGTATTGAAAAACGTAAAAAACTAAATGTTTCAAAGGTATTGACGGTATTGAAAAACCATCCTGTGGCTATTTCCAAATACCCCGGTATACGGTATACCGGCCAAGCCTAATCTCCTCTGCTGTTCTATCACGCATGCACTGATGTGCAATCAGAAGAAAAGTAAACAGTGTTCGTTGTTTGAAGTAATGTCTTTGTTGGTGTAATATCGCAAACGGACGTGGCAGTTTCACCACTACGGATTCCAGCTTTAATGCCACTGGCGGCCTTCGGCTCCCGGACCAGGAGAGAGCTGAAAGGAAAGCACATTCCAACAGCACTATACACACTCACACTCACACACATTCTGAAACTCACACACACTCAAACTCATACATTCACACACATATGTGCACGCACACTCACTCTCACCAACAGACACTGAAACTCGTTCTCATAATGTACACACACTTGCACAATTAGGTACACATGAATATACAGTAGACGGATAGTCATGCCCCAAGATTCGTCCTCTTCTGTCATTTTGTATCCTTTCCCCTCCTCATGCTCTCTCTTTCGTGTGTTGCCCAGCCAAACTGTTAGTATAGCTCTATGACCATGATTCTCCTTGACTAAGCGGATGCATTTCCCTTTCCTAAGCGGCCTTCTTTTCAATTTACATTTTGATTGGTTTTAAGTTTTCACTGTAAGCCACCTAGGCAGTTTTTTCTGCCTTAATACCCAACAATATTACTCAATGAAATACTGACCAATTTCAAAGTTCTTTGATTTTTTTTTCTCTTAGATCAATTGAATTTGACATTTGTTGTTCAGATTTTGCGTTATTAATTTTAGTTATTGTATTTGTTTAAATTGTGTATTGCACTCAATTTGGCTAAGCAATATTTTAAGTGTAAAATGTCATTCAACATCCTAGGCTTCTTGCCAAAACGTACTGTGGCTGACTAAAGACGAATGAGTCACAATGTATAACCTCAAATGTTCTTTAATTCAATTCCATGGTAATTCGTAAACAAATGAGATTGTGTTTTTATTTGCATTTTAGATTATCTCCTTGTATTATATGTGAATTTATATCATATTTCAGGACCTCCATCTTTAATACATTTCTATTGCATTTCCTTGTATGTGTTCCTGTCATACAAAGTAAAGGCATCTCCAGACTGAACTATATCAGCAAGGTTCCATAATGAGATTTGTCTCAGTGGATTTGCTGTTTTTGTCCTACAGGATTAAATGCTATCACCCGATCGGCTGCTAATATTACTCTGTGTTGCAAAACGGTTAAATACAGACAGGGTGCTGTTTGTGCACTTATTTATTTTAAACATTTTAAAAAGAGATATACTTATTTGTTTCTTAAAAATAATTAATAGCTCGTTATTTCAAAAATATGGAATCACACATTGAACGAAATGTTCTTTATTCAAACATTAATTGGCAGTCTTTTCCCCCCCATGTGTCAAACAAAATCATCTTCACATATTAAAGAATAATCACACATTTTTACATAACTTTTATTTATTTTTCATCTGAGAAACCCCATTTAAAAACATGTTTACATAAATTATATAGGTTGTAGTAATTATGTCTGCTCAGAAAATGAGAGAAAATGGTCAGCCTTGTATTGCCTTCTGAAATCTATAGGCTGCTAAAGCATGTGTAATTTTTCCCTGAAATTGTAATATTATATTTAGATTTTGGGGGGAAATATATATTTAGTTAATTTGCATGTTTATTTAGTCATATGTATTTAGTAATATGGGAGTATAGAGTTCCCTGACTGTATACCATTTAATCATATAATTTTGATCTTGATATTTACCGTTTTCTTTATGACATTTTCAAGACTGTCATCAGCTCATTAGCAGTGATGTGTAGTGCATTAGGTAAAAGACACCATAGTGTGGTGATCACTAAAAGAGCAACCACTCTCCTAAATGACTGTGTGCTGCTGTTTTGTTTCTCCATTAGGCCTAATTTAAACAACAATTGAGCAGGACAAGCAGACGGTGGGCTTGTTAACACACACAGGCTATTTGTAAGGCGGCGCGGTGTGTGTGTCTTAGTGAGAGGGACGCTCCTTCAGTGGCGTTCTGACGACGAGTGTCTTTCAGTGACGATCCACTCCACCACCACAAGTGTCCTCTTCTCGGTGAATAGGGAGGATTTGTTGCTTTCCACCTAATTAAAGGGCCTTCTGAGTTGTGGTAATGGGACTGGCTTCTTTGTTCTGAAGCACAACAGCATCTTCTAAAGCTAGTGTTTTTCTGTGGCGACAGAAGCAGGGTATGTGCGGAGCCTTACATTATGATGACACAAACAGTAGCTGGCTTTCACACTGCTTTTGTGATTATCTCTCACACCGTGCATAGGTTCTGTATCCTAAAGTAGTCTACTGCTTAGCCTATCCTCTTACAAATGATATACATGAGTTATATCAGATTCATTTGTCAAGCTAAATTTGTTGAAATGAGAGGCTTTTCTGTGTTTGTATGTACTACACAACTGTACCAATCTACCACAGCATTATCCTAGTTTCTGTGTTTGTGAGAGAGTCGTAACAAAAATTTTATTTTTGCAGTCAACTCCAGAATTTGTTAACAATAAAATTATGGAAAACATTTCTGAGCACTGCCAAATATGGTATGTGTGTAATACAGTATTCTGGCAGAGTTGTGGATTTTAGGGAAATGTACTCAAATGACTTTGTCAGCTCATGTTATTTGCTTTAAAATGAACCATTTAAATGTAATTCGTCAGCTTGTGTAATTCTCTTTTTAAATGAACTTTTAAATGTTGTGGTAATTTTGGGAACCATGAAGAGCCAGATTAGTAATGATGTTTTCTTCTGTTGCCTGCCTGCCTGCATGCCTTAGGCTAGTGTTGGAGGGCCCTAACTACGTAGGATGGGGAGATTATGATGCACTCAATGCTTTGTGTGGGTGCCTGTGGGCTTGACCTGAGAGAGGGTGTGACAAGCCTTTGTGGGTGTTTGAGAGGGGAAGAGGGATTGAGAGCGACAGTGTCGGTGTTAAACTAGTGTGTGTGGGGGGTGGGGGGTGTATGTGCACTAGTACGTGGGATGGTGGTGGAAAGCAACAGTGTCAGTGAAGGTCCCCTCCCCAAAGCACACAGTACCGGGATCAAAACTTCAATGCAGAGATGTCACATGTTAGCTTATGAGTCACATGGTATGCTGCCCATCCAATCGCCATTCAAAAAGGCAAGAATGGTCTAGACACGACCAAAACGTAGGGGACAGACAGAGTTATCCATCTGACAACTGAATGGACTGTGCATTTCTCCAAGTTTTGAATATTTCTAAAGTTTCCCTTGTGGCTCATTGACATTCTCTGCTCTTAACGATGTGTAGTGGTTCTGTGCTAGGATCCTTGGGTCACCTCTCTGCTGCTCTGACATTGCGTCGCTAGATTGTATTGTAGTGTGTAGTTTGCTGATGCTGCTGCTGTCTCTAGGCAGGGCCATGGTGACGGAGCTGCTTGTTTGCATTCAGGTCACGGGCCAGGCTGACCATCGGAGATGGGCTTGTGATGAGGATAGCTGGTGGGGGAGAGGGGGGGGGGCAACAAGGACCGAGACAGTGACTTGCACCGAGGAAATGAAAAGATGTCTCGTTACCTTTTAATCGATTTCTGTTGTGCTGTCATTCAAATGTGATGAGCCAAATGTGATGGATGGTTTACAATATGTGCAATATCAGGCTGGACCCACTTGGTCCAATGCTGAAAGCTTGCTTTAATTCTTCTCGGCTTTTCATTATAAGTGGTGGTCAAGGTTAAGTTGAAAATTGTGTTGAACTGAATTGTGTCTTATCATGATGACATGACTGATTTTTTCCAGCACTTGCTGTGGCTTGACTATTTTAGGCGAAGATGCTCATAGCTATTCATTCTATACAAAATTGTATATTTTATATTATGGCAGTACTTTATCCCATGCAGATTAGTTCATTAAATAGACTGAGATTGCAGAGAGTAAATATAACACATTAATTGCTTCTAGAATAACTGAATTCAATGTTATTAATAATACTATAATGAATGCAAGTTAAAGTATTTGCTGTATTTTATCATTGGGTTTGAGTGTGCCCGTCTTCATGTTGCCCTACACAGTGGCTGATTTTGTCAGTCTTTCCGTGTCGGTGTGGCACATATCTTCACAGAGAGGTTTAAACTCGTACCCTCCGCGCTCTGTGACCACGTTTGGGCTATTGTTCCCACCGATGGGGCACTGTCTGTGTGGCAGTCCTTATGTCCTCTCCTGGCCAATGAGCCCCAGTCACATACTTATCTCCCTCCCTATCTCCACCACTCTCTCCCTCTTAGTTTCTCTAGACTTCAATACACATTTCTCTCCTCAGATGTCTCACCATATCTCTCACAACTCACTCTTTCACCCTTCAGACTTAAATTGTTCATACGTTGACATGCTCCCATATAAGGCATGTAATTAGCTTTATTTCAAGCAGTTCAATTGAATTAGCAAAGTACAACTTATTTGTTAAATATCTATTATTGACATTCATGAATTTGCATATAAAAGTCATACTAATTTTTGATTATAAATCCTCACAAACCGAACTTATCATACAGACTGAAGCTCATATACAAATATATTGATGTGGTTTTATTTGACCAAGAAATACCTACGTTAATGAATTTATAATCTGATGCTTAGTTTTCACACAAGTTGAATCATAAAAGTAACAGAAACAATGGTTCAATTGTTTTAGTTTGATTGGTATTATTTGAAAGGAATTCATAATAAACTATTCAATGTCAGTTTATAATACTATATAATATCTAATGTAGCCTAGATTATTATCACAATATTAATATGACAGAAATACAAAAGGTTGGCTTCAAATAATATACTTTCTTAACCTCAGCTTCCAAAAACATTTTAACTAAACATTTAAAATCATACTTAAACGGATGTTTATGTGAACATGTCAGTATGGTGTATTTCTATGTTAATATTTTAAATCCATTGTCATAGTTGTATGCACTCTGTGGTTTGTATTGTATGTTGATTCAAGTTTTCAATTATACTAATCTGTTAGTCCATTTTACCCACAATCTACCATTTAATTTGTTCCTTGCCACAACATGCCATCTTAGTAATTTACATGTATTCATCATATGCATTTAGATGCTTATGTTCACCCAGGTTTCACATAATTGCCTGGATGTGTTTTTTCTGTAGCTCAGAACAAAGTGCTTAGGAAGTTCATCTGTTCTCTTTTCTATCTCTGTGGTATAACCCCAACACCAGCCCCCTCAGTCTGTCTGTTAAAGTGATGTGGTTGTGTGTTTATGCACTGTTTCCTTTACTGTGTGTTGTTCTGTGGTGGATGTGGGCTGTGGCAGCAGTAGAAGTGGTGGCAGCAGCAGTAGCAATGCGTTTCAAGGCAGGCTAGTGTTCATTATGGAGGCTTTGATTGTTTTAGGGATCCTGAGGACACAATGCCTTTGTCTTCTCACTCCACACATTATTTTTCTTCCTCTGCCTTTGAATTTGCTCATTTTCTGCCCCGTTTTGTCCTGCTTATGCCCCGCCTCCTCCTCCTGCATAGCAACATGTCAAATGGACAGCAGTAGATAGCTGCTTCTCATTGCAAGGCTCTAGAATTTAGAACTACGAAAATCAACATAATTATGTTTAGCAAGTTTTCTCTCCTGAATTAGATTTTTTTATGTTCTATTGTAATCACATTTTATTGTGTAAAATAAGCCATCATTACCAGTGACAATAGACATGGGTCATATGTTTAACTCGGCATTAAAAAATATGTTACATTTACGTCTGTATTTAGTTGTATCCCTGACAACGTGCGTAGCATACCAATATATTCAAGACAATAGAGTAAATGGAATAGGAACTTCTCAATAAATGTCCTCAATTATATTCACATAGCAAAATATCAATTGTTTTGTTGCACATTTGCTTCTAAACAAAATCTATGTAAAATAAGTCACTGATTAATTAAGGAATACAAATCAATAACCAATATTTTTTAACAATTTAGATCTAAAAATAAATCAAATTGTAACATGAGGAATACAATAAAATACACAAGAATGGAGCTATATACAGGAATTACCAGTACCAGATCACTGTGGAACTATATACAGGGAGTACCAGTACCAGATCACTGTGGAGCTATATACAGGGAGTACAGGTACCAGATCAATATGGAGCTATATACAGGAATTCCCAGTACCAGATCACTGTGGAGCTATATACAGGGATTACTAGTACCAGATCACTGTGGAGCTATATACAGGAATTACCAGTACCAGATCACTGTGGAGCAAATGATGTATGTGTGTGTGGGGGGGGCGTTTGTGTGTTGTGTGTGTGTGCATGTACTGAATGTGAATGTGTGTAGGTTTAGTGTAGGCCCTAGTCACACTTTTACAATAATTTTTCTTGCCTAGAAGTCTATTCCTACTTTTTGCATTTTACTGCAAACTCATTAGTGAGTCAAAAATAAGAGGTAAAAAGTCATGGCAAAGATGTAATACATGTGCAAGCAGAGCTTGTGCTGATGGGGCTGCAGATCATTGTGTACACATCCTCAATTGAGCAACGGTGAAATGTTGACATTGATCTTCTCACTCTTTTGCTAAGGCTATTGGTGAGTTTGGGAGAGCTAATCCACCTAATGCACACACACACACACACACACACACACACATAAACATACGCACAGCAGGAGGTTAGTCTAACTGAAAACACAAACTATATAAATGTCAGATGTAATTTTGTTTGTGTTGAAACCATCATTATCTTGAGTTGTTTTGGTCTGGGCTTTTATGTTGGGATAGACTGCCATTTGGGATTTACTGTTGATTGCGGAAAGCTGAAAATAGTTATTATTTAAGCATTGTTTCCACATTTTTTATAATACAAACAAATAATACTTAGAAAACATCATTAAACAAAGTATAATAAAAATCTTCATATGCACAGTATGAATATGCAATCATTAACTTACTTACCTTTTTAAAATATAAAGGAGGCAAAGGAGATATAATATCACTTTAAATTGATGTGACCATTTTCAAAACAAGCTAAAGAGTAAAAATGTGAAGTTAGAAATATTTTCAGAAATGATCATGTTTTAATGAATACTGAGGACATAAAAAATAGATATATTTTATAACAAAAATATTTTCCTAACTACATACAATTCCAGCTATTTCTCTGTACTTCATCATAGTGATAATAACTGATGCTAATGAGTCATTTTATTTACCATGGATTCATAATTATTAATCTAAATTAATGGTGGGGGAATGTATTAAAATCACAATATCAAAATATGACAAGATCAATAGATATAGTGGAGGACAAATTATACCAGTGAGTTGTACTGAAATGATTAGATAACCGCTATTATCTAAGTCAGTTATAACAAGCTAAAATAAGGTTAGTCAATGATTGAATAATGGTTCTGTTGTAGCATCAGTAAAAAGAGATTGAAATGAAAATTAGTCTTATAAGAGAGAACGGAAAAATAAACACTGATCTGGCCCACAACACGAACCAGACCTGAGCAGAAAAAAAATGCTTGCTAAGCTATCTGTTTCACACATGCACGGACAGAAGGTTCGATATTCATTCGATCGATGAATGAAAAGGCACAATGGCAAAATCGGACGGGCTCCTTTTCAAATCCACGTCTCCGATGTCCCCCCCGCCACCCTTCCACAGTCTGTAGTCGCTCGGCGGCTGGTGTGGCAGGCACAGTGGAAGGAGAGGAGAGAGAAAGAGTGAGGGGAGAGCAAGGGTTACATCAAGGCTGCTCCCTGGACCGTGCAAACAAGTCTAGACCAGTGACCTGTTCAATGGCTCCTTTTGAGGAGCGGTGCAAGTTCGGTCAGGGCGAGGAGAAAGCCAGGCGGGCCCTTCTTTTCAGTGCCGGAGCAGCTCAAAGCCCGCGGCTGCCAGGAGGTAAGGAGGGCCGGGAGGGCAGGCATCTGCTTCCATGGTTACGGGCCGGGTATGGGAACCCCGCTATTGAGGAAGCTCCGTTCTCATGCTCCCTCTGAGGCAATGTCACGCATTTTAAAATACGGGCGGGCCGGGCTGGGGCGAGGACCATATCCACAGCAGCAGCAGAGTGGTAAATAAAATTATAGCACATGGCATGTTTGAGGAAAAAATAGGAGTAGGGGGATACGTTTGGGGATGGGGGCGGCGGGGTGCGTAGTAGAGAGGAAAGGAAAGTGCGTCACATGATCACTGCGAAACAAAATTCAAAGTAAAATATTTTGTGATGAGGAGGTGAGATATCATTTTTATTCTTCTTGCTTTTAAGCGTCTTTGCTTTTGTTTGCGGGAAGGGTATTGTTCTGTGTAAGTCAGCAGCGTAGATGATTTATCTTCTTCCCAGAACAAAGGTCAAGGTTTATGTGGTGAACTCTTTTTTTTGAAAGGCAGGGATAGCTTCTTAATGAGGATTCACCCCCAGCCTTTAACTTAAAAGTTTTAGCCTCAGTTTGTCAAATACAATTAATAGATTCATAATGTGAGCAAATGACTGCGGAACTGGCTGTACTCTTTAACTGTTTTGTTTTTTTATTGTCTAAAATGGATGAGCAACTTTATATATATATTTTAATTTGTATTGTATAATACGACATTATTATTGAACCAGATGTACAGTGGGAAGAAAAAAGTATGTGAACCCTTCGGAATTTCCTGGATTTCTGGTCAAATTTGATCTGATCTTCATCTAAGTCACAACAATAGACAAACATAGTGTGCTTAAACTAATAACACACTAATTATTGTATTTTTCTTGTCTATATTGAAAACATCATTTAAACATTCACAGTGTAGGTTGGAAAATGTATGTGAACTCCTAGGTTAATGACTTCTCCAAAAGCTAATTGGAGTCAGGAGTCAGCTAACCTGGAGTCCAATCAATGAGACGAGATTGGAGATGTTGGTTAGGCTGCCTTGCCCTATAAAAACACTCACAAAATTTGAGTTTGCTATTCACAAGAAGCATTGTCTGATGTGAACCATGCCTAGAACAAAAGAGATCTCAGAAGACCTAAGATTAAGAATTGTTGACTTGCATAAAGCTGGAAAGGGTTACAAAAGTATCTCTAAAAGCCTTGATGTTCATCAGTCCACGGTAAGACAAATTGTCTATAAATGGAGAAAGTTCAGCACTGTTGCTACTCTCCCTAGGAGTGGCCGTCCTGCAAAGATGACTGCAAGAGCACAGCGCAGAATGCTCATTGAGGTTAAGAAGAATCCTAGCGTGTCAGCTAAAGACTTACAGAAATCTCTGGAACATGCTAACATCTCTGTTGACGAGTCTACGATACGTAAAACACTAAACAAGAATAGTGTTCATGGGAGGACGCCATGGAAGAAGCCACTGCTGTCCCAGAAAAACATTGCTGCACGTCTGAAGTTTGCAAAAGTGCACCTGGATGTTCCACAGCGCTACTGGCAAAATATTCTGTGGACAGATGAAACTACAGTTGAGTTGATTGGAAGGAACACACAACACTATGTGTGGAGAAAAAAAGGTACAGCACACCAACATCAAAACCTCATCCCAACTGTAAAGTATGGTGGAGGGAGCATTGTGGTTTGGGGCTGCTTTGCTGCCTCAGGGCCTGGACAGCTTGCTATCATCGATGGAAAAATGAATTCCCAAGTTTATCAAGACATTTTGCAGGAGAATGTTAGGCTATCTGTCCACCAATTGAAGCTCAACAGAAGTTGGGTGATGCAACAGGACAACAACCCAAAACACAGAAGTAAATCAACAACAGAATGGCTTCAACAGAAGAAAATACGCCTTCTGGAGTGGCCCAGTCAGACACCTGACCTCAACCCGATTGAGATGCTGTGGCATGACCTCAAGAGAGCAGTTCACACCAGACATCCAAAGAATATTTCTGAACTGAAACAGTTTTGTAAAGAGGAATGGTCCAAAATTCCTCCTGACCGTTGTGCAGGTCTGATCCGCAACTACAGAAAACGTTTGGTTGAGGTTCTTGCTGCCAAAGGAGGGTCAACCAGTTATTAAATCCAAGGGTTCACATACTTTTTCCACCCTGCACTGTGAATGTTTACACGGTGTGTTCAAAAAAGACATGAAAACGTATCATTGTTTGTGTTATTAGTTTAATCAGACTGTGTTTGTCTATTGTTGTGATCTAGATGAAAATCAGATCAAATTTTATTACCAATTTGTGCAGAAATCCAGGTATTTCCAAAGGGTTCACATACTTTTTCTTGCCTCTGTATAGTTGTTTATTTGAACCTTCTCTAATAATGTAATAACATACATTTTAATGCGAAAATATTTTTTTGTGATAAGTCACATACCTAAAAAATAGCAATCACATTTGCTTGTTTTAGTTTTTTAGGGCCTGGGCTGTGACCATTGAGTTTGTTTTGTTTGATGTCTTTTAGGGGGCAGGGGGATAGGGGTAGAGTGGGAGACAGGCAGGCAGGGGGAGTGTTGGAACGTTGAATTTGGTCATGCAGCTGATGCTTGCCCCCTAACACACACCAAACAGACCGGACAGATGGCCGCCCCTGAGGAAGGGCTCGGGGCGGAGGATTTGCTCCCGGACCGTGGGAAAGTCTTTGGCTGACTTCACCTGCTCAGGGAGCTGCGACCGGATTAAATACCAATGAGAGAAATGAACACTAACGTAGAGAAAGGGACTCAACGCTAGGCTCTGTGAGCACACCTTAATGCTGCGTTTGGTTTTGAGCTGCTTAAAATGGTGTTGGTAATCCATGGGAAATATTTTCTCTCAATCTTCTTTTCAAATAATTTAAGTATATTGGAATTATTATTATATTTTAACTTGCTATATTTGCATGGTAACTGTGTGGCGATGCATGACCTTTTTCTTATCGTAGGTACAATATACTTCTCTTCTGGCACGTATTCTTTGTAATCCTTCATTGGAAGTGGTTGTGTGAGAACACCAACTTGGCTTTATCAAATATTAGACATGATACATTGTGGTTTGTGAGGGCATAGATAGGTCTGTGTAAATAGATGTGCGAAGTAAATATTATTTATTTTGTTGATGTAAGCAGTATATCTTAACATAAAGAATAAAAGGATTGATGTAAATTGAGGTATATAGTGACAAATAAAATCATACATTTTACAATTATGTGCTATATAATAAGCATGATTAGAGTACTTTAAAAATGTAATGTAGCCCTATACATCAGCTATTTCTGTCAAGTCATTCCATGGTATTTTCTACTTGGTTTACACCTGGCAGATGGACTCAAGTAAACTTGTGGAAAAATTGTTGGGCATTTTAGTACCCATTCTATTAGCTAAAACAAATAGTTTGGACAGTTAACACACTGTTAATAATTACATGTAGAATATTCTGGCATACTTGAGCCCTTTGGCTTTGGGTCACGCTTCATATCCAAATGTCGGGCTAAGCAGGGCCAGCTACAGGCATAAGCGGTCGCTTAGGGCCCCAGGCTGCTATGGGGCCCCGACCCAAAACCCAAAACAAAAATAATTCCCACTGGGAACTAGGAGCTTCCAATAGCACTTGAAATCAGTCATAGCAAAATGTGTAGAATTGCAGAAAATTTGCTTTAAAACTGAAATTATCTCCATCCCATGGTGAAATGGGTAGAATTTCAGAAAATTTGCTGTAAAACAGATTTTATTTTTCTCTGACTCATGGAAAAATGAATAGAATTGCATAAATTGTGTTATAAAATTGCTACATTTTCTCTCTGCCCCATGGCGAAATATGTAGAACTACAGAAAACGTACTTTGAAACGGCAACCTTTTTTCTACATCCTGTGGCAAAACGTTTAGAATTGCAGGAAATGTACTTTAAAATTACTTTATCTCTATTACAGCAACCACTTTAGTTGTTATTGGTCTTGTCAATGCTTTAGACACTAAAATGAAATGTGCTGTTTGTTTGTGGACTTGTCAGAAGCTTTTGATACTGTTGATCATGCTATTTTATTGAACAAGTTGTCCTCGATAGACCTGAGCTCTGATGCCTGTTCATGATTTCATGATTATCTTAGTGACAGAACTCAGGCAATTGTGATTAATGGGGTTAAGTCTTCTTGAAGTACATAAAGGTGTACCACAGGGGTTGATTTTGGGACCTATTCTCTTCACTATTTATATAAACACTATTGGTCAATCTGTTAAAAATTGTGAACTTCATATACATGCGGATGACCCTATTACAGTATGTCTGCTATTGCCCCACCTGTTGACCTGGCTGTGTCAAAACTACAGTCAGATTTTATTGCTATGCAGGAATCCCTTGCTGATTTTAAAACCTTTGCTTAATACGGGCAAAATGAAATACATGTTGTTTTCAAACTCTAGTAAGAATGTTTCAGATGAACTACATGTTCACTCATTAAATGGTTCTCTAATTGAACATGTTCCTGCTTATAAATACTTAGGAATTTGGATTGATCTGGATTTGATGTCTAAAAAATATATAGATGAGCTGGTTAAGAAGCTATGATTTAAAGTTGGCTTTTTCTACAGAAACAGATGGTGTCTTTCTCTAAGCAGTAGGAAGCAAATTATTCAGTCAACCTTTTTATCTGTTCTTGATTATGGTGATATTATTTATCAAAGTGCAGCTACTACTACTCTCAAACCTTTGGATGCCATCTACCATAGTGTGCTTTATTTGTTATAGGTGACAGTTTTTAAACTCATCACTGCATCCTGTATCAAAACGTTGGCTGGACTTCGGTAATGACCCGTAGATCTCTACATTACTTATTGTTTACAAGGCCCTACTTCATAAACGTCATTCATAACTAACTCTGCTGTTGAAGTATAGACACCTGAGTTGCCTAACCTTTCACATGACTGGTTAACTCTTGAGGTTCCTAGGGTCTCCACTGAGCTAGGTAAACCTGCTTTTAGTTTTAATGCACCATATTGCTGGAACAAAATTCAAAATACAGTTCGTCTTGATGTTCTGGTGCCATTCGGATAATTTAAAGTATTGATTTGGGACTTATTGTGGAGGAATATAACTGTTCTTCTGGGTGATATGTGATGTTTTATTTGTGCTTCCCATGACTGTTTTTGTATTTTTTTATATACACAGTACCGGTCAAAAGTTTGGACACACCTACTCATTCAAGGGTTTTTCTTTATTTTTACTATTTTCTACACTGTAGAATAATAGTCAAGACATCAAAACTACGAAATAACACATATGGAATCATGTAGTAACCAAAAAAGTGTTAAACAAATCAAAATGTATTTTATATTTGAGATTCTTCAAATAGCCACCCTTTGCCTTGATGACAGCTTTGCACACTCCTCGCATTCTCTCAACCAGCTTCATGAGGTAGTCACCTGGAATGCAATTCAATTAACAGGTGTGCCTTTTTAAAGTTAATTTGTGGAATTTCTTTCCTTCTTAATGCGTTTGAGCCATATCAGTTGTGTTGTGACAAGGTGGGGCGGGAGGTATACAGAGTATTGCCCTATTTGGTGAAAGACCAAATCCATATTATGGCAAGAACAGCTCAAATAAGCAAAGAGAAATGACAGTCCAACATTACTTTAAGACATGAAGGTCAGTCAATACGGAACATTTCAAGAACTTTTCAAGTTTATTCAAGTGCATTCGCAAAAACCATCAAGCGCTATGATGAAACTGGCTCTCATGAGGATCGCCACAGGAATGGAAGACCCAGCTAGCTGCAGAGGATAAGTTCATTAGAGTTACCAGCTCCAGGAATTGCAGCCCAAGTAAATGCTTCAGAGTTCAAGTAACAGACACATCTCAACATCAACTATTCAGAGGAGACTTTGTGAATCAAGACTTCATGGCCGAATTTCTGCAAAGAAACCACTACGTATGGACACCAATAAGAAGAAAAGATTTGCTTGGGCCAGGAAACACGTGCAATGGACGTTAGACCGGTGGAAATGTTTCCTTTGGTCTAGAGTCCAAAATGGAGATTTTTGGATCCAACCTCCATGTCATTGTGAGACACGGTGTAGGTGAACAGATGATCTCCGCATGTGTATTTCCCACCGTAAAGCATGGAGGAGGAGGTGTTATGGTGTGAGGGTGCTTTGCTGTTAACACTGTCTGTGATTTATTTAGAATTCAAGGCACACTTAACCAGCATGGCTACCACAGCATTCTGCAGCGATATGACATCCCATCTGGTTTGGGCTTAGTGGGACTATCATTTATTTTTCAACAGGACAATGTCCCAACACATCTCCAGGCTATGTAAGGGCTATTTTACCAAGAAGGAGAGTGATGGAGTGCTGCATCAGATGACCTGGCCTCCACAATCCCCCGACCTCAACTAAATTGAGACAGTTTGGGATGAGCTGGACCACAGAGTGAAGAAAAAGCAGCCAACAAGGGCTCAGCATATGTGGGAACTCCTTCAAGTCTGTTGGAAAAGCATTCCAGGTGAAGCTGTTTGAGAAAATGCCAAGAGTGTGCAAAGCTGTCTTCAAGGCAAAGGGTGGCTATTTTAAGAATCTCAAATATAAAATATATTTTGATTTGTTTAACACTTTTTTGGTTACTGCATGATTCTATGTGTTATTTCATCATTTTGATGTTTTCACTATTATTCTACATTGTAGAAAATAGTAAAAATAAAGAAAAACCCTTGAATGAGTAGGTGTTCTAAAACTTTTGACCGGTAGTGTGTGTGTGTACCAAACTATATATAAAAATAGTTTGGGTATAATCTGTATATTTATATATAGTTTAAATATACACATTACATTATACCCAAACTATCTATATATATATATATATTACTATCTCTCTCTCTCTCTCTCTCTCTCTCTATATATATATATATATATATTACTATCTCTATATATATATATTGATATTGATAGTTTTGGTATAATGTGTATATTTATATATAGTTTGGGTATAATATGTATATTTATGTTGTATATAAAGGGTGCATTTGTAAAAGATATGTCTTCCCTGTTAGAATAAAAGTTAACTACAATGAACAAAAAATTCTCTCCACCGTCATGAAGGGGGTTCACTAAGATGTTTTGCCAGAAAGGTGGGGGGTGACCTAACCAAATCTTGCTTAGGGCTCCCAAATGGCTAGATCTGGCCCTGCAGTTAAGACAAAGGGACTTGGATAGACAGAGGACCCTGATTGCTATTCCAGGTTCCATGCGCCAAAAAAAAGTCTATCACAGTTACCAGCGAAAAGGCATTTGGTTCAATAGTAGTTAAAAGGTACTATTGGGTTGGAGACAAGTGCACTCCAACTGAAAATGGGGTTGGTGTGTGGGTGGGGGGATGATTGTAGAGATCAAACACAGAGAATTGGTTATGCATACTGCAGTGCGGTAATGTAAATAGTATTTGACTTGCAATGTGAACTTCACTTATTTCAAGAATGTTTCAAAAGACCTTCCAATAATTCTGCACAGTGCAGTGCAGTGCAGCAGTCACAGGGGTATTGTGTAGTCCCCGTCTGGCCTCTAAAGCCAAAGCTGTTCTTCTCCTCTGACTGAGAAATATTGGGTCAATTAGAGTTAGTTTCTTTGTGTACATCCATTTTACAATATTACATGGGATATCTCGAAATGACAAAATAGTGTGAAAATCAAAGGAATTGTCAGAGCTAACCAATTATTTTTTAATATGTTCTGCCAATTACATTTGCACAGCCATTGCATTATAATAGTCTATCATATTTCACTTCAGATCATTTCACACTTAAATACTTTGCGTTTTGAATCGTTGGAAAATTATATTGTTCTTCCGATAATTAAAAAAGATTTCTTTACTCTCAAATTTGTCCAGACTGACCCATTTGAAGAACTTCACACCAAAAAAAATTTGAAATTCATTTGTATATATTCAATTATCCTATATTCTCATAACAATCGTTTAACTTACATTCATATAAGTCAGACATTTAAACACTTGCATATACACAAATATACACACTCACACAGAACCACACATTGACATACATTACAGCACATATATTGTCGTGGTGTGTATGAGGCTGAGGAGGAAGCACTAATTGGCCGCCGTTACCCGTATGTGCTCTGTACACTGTATATAAATACAGACTGGGAGACATTTTGTGCTCAGCCTTGTTCACATCAGCTGCTATTTTTAAAAAGGGTAATCTGCCATTGGCCCAATGTACTGGTTTTGGCTGTTGCAGAGACCCACATCATTAATCATGGAGGGCATTGCTGCAGTAATTACACTTTCTACCAGTCACGTTGTACCCACAACACCATGCACAGCTCTCTGTCTTTGGCACTCACACACACATACACACACACACCTTGATAGTGCAGCAATTAGACTTTTCCTGTAGTGTCCATCATGTTGCTTACAAGCACACACACACAATCATGTCTTGGAGAGTAATTCTGCGGTGTTGACACATTCTTGCAGAGCACACATATACACAGATTATACACTCACACACAGAATTCCATAGGGCACTACTGCAGTAGTTCTGTTTTGTACATAGTTACCGGGTGCAATGCTCCAACACTCACACTAAAACAAATCGTACTCATGAACAACTGTGAGATACCACTGAATACCCTCTGTGTGTTCTTATCAATGACTATGGGTGTTGATTGAGTGCCTATTGTCTTACCAGGAGAACACTCCCTTCTTTAGGGGTGCGTTTGTTGTAAGAGGTATTTACGACGACTTGAGACAGTTCATAAGAATAACAAGTGAATATACAAGCCTCCCAGGAAACAAAAAGGAGGGGGAGAATCAGTGGCAATACTATGTAACCCCTTTAAGATCATTGTTCCATGCCAAATGGCCCCCTGGGGTGTGTGACACAAGCCTGAATGGGCTCTTCCGTGGGATTTAACGGGTTAACACCAGACAAAAGGAGCTGTGAACATGTAGCGCAGCAGGGGAGGCCCCAGTAGAAGCACCAGGGCTGCAGTGTAATCCTCTGCTCTGTCCCATCCTGTTTGCTTTGCCTGGAACAAGGGGCCAGGGTTCCGGTCTGGAAGCACGCTTTCGACTGCACCTACAGTCTTGCTTCGATACTGCAGTTTAACTGATGTCCAACTCAGAAAGACAATTCTCATAGATGGCCCCATAGAGAAGTCAGATTAGAAAATTCAGAATAAGACAATAGTAATTACCTTTGCACAAAACATCCATTGAATTATTCAACTAATTATTGCTGAGGCCAAACTATTTTTATTTTATTTTTATATTATAATTTTTTACTCACAGCCGAAGATACTGTTTAAATATTTTATATTCATCCAATGTCTGCCATGTTTTTGGATGACGTGATGACGTCATTGCTGCTCGCTCTCCCTGTGCGCACTGAGTGCTAGTGCACATGTGAAGTTGGGCCGACTAAACCGAATGCAACCCTGATATAGACAGTCCATGAATCGTCATTTGCGAACATGAATAGATTACGTTGAAAGCGGCCATCTTGGACTCATTCTCTAGTTCTTTTATACCTCAATGGCCTGGAATCATCATCCATGACCTGGGCTGACTACTCTGACTGACTGACTAAAACACGTGCTGCTCTGCTCTGCTCCCTCTGTCGCTTCCTTCCTGCATAGGCTACTGCATATGGCTTTCTTGGTGAGGAGCCACATGTTATGTTTTAATCAGGAACACTTATTTCTGACTGCTCCCCCACTATACCACTAGTTCCAGGCCATGCATGGATGTCAGTCACCTTGGATAAAGCCAGGCCAGAGAGATGATGATAATGGAAGACACATTTTTTAATTCCAATGGACAAACGTAAACTTTGAGCCAATGCTTGGCACGGGTCCCCTCCTACAGCATGTTAACCTAGGGTCTAGTCTTTACCCTGCAACATGTCATGTAGAATTAAGTTATATACTTTATGCTGGTTGATGCAACAACATTTCTCGAAATACTTAAATTACTCTCATTTTCGTTTATATATTCCTTTATATTTTGAGAGCTCTTTTTTTTTACATTCCTGAACACTATGGTTTACCACACTATATTGCTGAACACTATGGTTTACCACACTATATTCCTGAACTCTATGGTTTACCACACTATATTCCTGAACACTATGGTTTACCACACTATATTCCTGAACACTATGGTTTACCACACTATATTCCTGAACAATTAGCTGAAATAGTATTGTTCCTGTACCAATTTTCCACTTATCTTGCGGATAAAAATCATTGTGATTTTATTATCATGAACGATTATATTTGTTTTGCAGTGCAGAAACAATGTGAATTTGTCATACAGTGAGAGTTGTGTGGGGTTATTTGTTAAGGAAAAGTTGAGCAATATCTCAAAAAATGTCTAGATACCAAATTCTGTTTTGTAAGAATTGAGAAACATAACAGAGACCATCAAAACATTAAGTAGTTGTGAGATGTAATGTATACTGCATGAGTATTCAAATCAGGGAGCTTTTGGATGTAGGAGCTTTATTTTCACATCCAACATTATTGTGGTATTTTCAGACAGCACAGAAAGATTGGTGCAGAAATAAAAACCTGAATCCAATCAATCCTCTCTGTAACCTACATTATTTGTGGGTTTTGTAAGACTTTCAGGCAGCTTGCGATATACAGTGTACATATTTTGGTCAATGTTTTTGATAGTAGATGGTGAATTATTGTTTTTGTGAATCCTTAATTTAAACAATAACAAAGCCACCACCCCACCTCAGTTTTGGTAAAAAATAAATTGTCTGGCCTGGAGAAATTAAACAACTCTCAAATTCATAGACCGAGCTATGGACGCAAGGACTGACCATACATGGTATCAAAATTATAGTAATAGTAATTTGAGGCTATACAGTGTTTGTTTACATTTGTTTTACTCCAAAGTTTGTAAACAATATTATATTTTGGGTTCTGATGCGGTATGACAGTTGAACTAAGCTCATGAGGCATTTATAAGCTAAGACTAGAGAGAAAGTTGGTATAGGTAGACTACACCAAAACCTGGCTATGGGAATGTACATGTAATAGTTATTTGGCAACCTGAGAAATTGTGCCAGCAGCAACACAGTAATGTTAAACATTCTGATCATACCTACAGAACGTCCTCAGTCGAAGGCACTAAGACTGCCAATTACAGCCTAATGGTTTTCCTCATTGTGAGGCAATACAGCTGATTCACCTGCAAGTCACCTGGCTGGCTGCTTCATACCACTTGTTTTGGGAGAAGAATTAGCCTAGAAACTGACTGCAGCAGCTGGAAAGACTAAGGCCCTACCTAAACAATGGGCTTCGCATTACAGGGGATTGGGGAAAAGGCATCTAATAGCACAAATAGTAATTTAAAAACAATAAAATATTAATTAATCTCCCCTCGGCTTGTGAATTTTACCTTATTGACTGGTACTTTCTAATTGTGTCTGATTGCTTTGCAAAGAGCCTAATTACAGTCTTAGATGGGTAATATTTTTTTCCAAAGGCGTACACTAATTTGTGTCATTTCCAGTGCTCCTTTTTCCATTGTCAGTCAATTGCTTTGATAATGAGAGGTTGTGAAGGGGATTATCTTTGGGGAAAGCATTTGGTTAGGACATGCTGAGAGAAGGTATCATTATGGAAACGGCCTACTCTGCTTGCCAAATGAAAAGTTATCCTTAATACAGTAGATTACAGCCTGTTCGTTGTCTGTCTGTCTGTCTGTTTGGAGAGGCCTGTGGAAAATATCTGGTGGGATAAAGAAGTGAACGGTGTTTGATGTTTTCAACCTGTTTTAAACATTTCTCTCTGGACTCCAGAAAGGGGTCAATGGGTTGAAATAATTGACATAATCTTACAAACAGCACATGTTTAACGCTTCCACAATAGGACCTTATAAGATATGGGATAGCTCTAGTAACAGTGTATGATTTTAAATATGAAATCTTTTTGTGATAAGAAATGTAATAACTCAGATTTGTACCATTTCATTAATTATTTGCAATGTTCCATATGGAAGTGCCATAGCACATTGCCTGCCCAAATTGTTTTGACATGGTGACATAAAAAGTTGTGGTCATCTTGGTAAATCTTTCATCACGCCATCCTGCAGCAGCATCTCCCATATCTCCATATTACCGGGCAGACTTTGGCCCATCAGTCTGGAACTTTGTATTACATTGCATACGGTGGCAATACTGGAGTTTTATCTCAATCCTTTCGTAATTCAATCAGGCCTATCACTTTTTAAATGTTAAAGGCCCAATGCAGCTGTTTTTATCTCAATATCAAATCATTTCTGTGTAACAATGAAGTACCTTACTGTGAGTGTTTTAAATTAAAATGGTAAAAAGAAACAAATAGCTTCTTAGCGAAGAGCAATTTCTCAAGCAAGAATTTAGCTAGGACTGTCTGGGAGTGGTCTGAGTGGGAAGGAAAAAACAGGTTTGGAACTCTTTTTCTTATTGGTCTATTTATTTGCTCTTACACTAAAGCTCTTACACTAAAACGGCATTTTCATAATTTTCACAATTTCACAGTATTATTCCAACTTCATAGTATGAAAATATATATAAAACACAGGAAAATCATATTTTTGATTGCACGGGGCTTTTAAGCCAATGGCTATGTGTAAAGATTTGCATTTTCCTGTGTCCTTGTTCTAATGTTCTAATGCCTGAGAGCTGTGATATGAAGCCTTGGTAATTAAAACGCAATGCCAGTTCATGAGGGGAGTCAGCGACACAATGTAAAGCTCTCAGAGATCCCAGGATGAAAGGGGCAATAGAAATCCAATCAATTTGAATTGTCTTTTGAATTAATTTGAAATGGCTCAGGTCAATTAAGACGATGCATTTCTCCAGCTTTGTGTAATGCCATATCCATCGATCCATCGAGAGGACTTTGTGCACGCACGTGTAGGACATATTTGATTTCCAAACTCCTGGTGTTTGGAATTCATTAGGTATTGATCATTTTTAGTGATGCTTGTATAAAAGCACAAGGTCTGATAGCGGTCCTATCTGAAGGCTAGCCAAGCCCAGGCCAGGTAATCAATTCGGTGCTATTCAAAGACTGATGGCCTTTCATTTTGTTATTGTTTGGCTGCCTTCAACATTTGCTGCCTTTGCAAAAGCATCCACTATCTCTACATCCGTGTAATGACTTTAACTCAAAGCTACTACTGTATAGCGTATCTTAATTGGATACCATATCTTCCCCAAAGACTAGGCTTTGTTTAAGGTGAATGTCATTTTATAGGGCCTATCGGTGGACATTTACCACTAGAGACACCCTGTGGCCCCGGACCAATTCATTGTTAGACAACCTACCCTGAATTATTAATGTCTCATTTCAGTGAAAAAGACTTGATAGCAGGAAACAGAAAGTCATTCTGTCAGGAAGAAAAAGTCCAGATTGATTGTTGTTCCTGTCGTGTGATATTTCCTTCTTTCGAGGCTGTACCTATCTAGGTTGGTTGGTTGGATTTTTTGTGTGTCTGTTGTCTCTGCACAACTCTCTTCCTCTCCCCACCACTCAGAACCCTGGTCCGTGTCCTTCATCCCTCCCCTCCCTGCTGATTGGCCCCAGAGAGGGCAGCTGCAGCCAATGAGGCTTGTCGAAAGTGTCAGTGTTTAGTCTGGCGCTAGGCAGCAGGATCGACTGACAGGCAGATCAGGCAAAGTCATCGTCTTGGCTGACTGCCTGGCAAACCTCTGTTAGCATTTAAGAAGAGGGGCCAGAGCAAGACAAGGCCTCTGCAGGGAAAACAACCTCAGCCTCTTTCTCTGTCTCAGACAGTCTCTCTCTCTCTCTCTCTCTCTCTCTCTCTCTCTCTCTGCCTGAGAAGCTGTCAATCTCTAAAAAGGCTCAAGAGAAAGGCCGAAGATTTGTTTTTTTCGATGCTCGAACGGATTTGATTGCTTTGTTTTTTACACTGCAGACTCTCCCTCTTGCTTTAACGGTGAGGGAGCACAAAACAGACCTGTTGCCTGTGCTGTAACCTATGCTAACCACACATAAACCAACGTGGACCTCTGTATAGAGAATGATTATAAAGTACAATCCTCTCCTCAGCCTGACCCAGTCAGAGTACAGGACAGGACAGTGTGAACCTTCATCTGGATTAACCTGTGGGCTGTATGTTTTCTGTCATGGCTGGAGGAGACATCATTAAATTAGTGGTGATAAGGGTGGACTCACTTGCTTTGAGACATAAATAACACTGTCCATGGTGAGCCTTTGGAGAAGGCTGCCTGTAGCGCTGGCTTGTGGTGAAGATTAACAAACCGTGTAAAAAATAATGTTTGACATTTCACTCTCACAGCAAATGGCATGCCTCAGAAATGTGCTGATATATTAAGGGTAAATTAGTATTTCACCAGAGAGGCTTTTTGTAAGTACAAGCTCACTCACATAATGCATAAGGTTTGATCAACATAGTCGTCTTTTAATCATCTTGTGATATTGTTTTGGTAGTTCACATCAGATGAATTACAATTAGAGAAATGCAGTAAATGTCAAAATCCACATCTAATGGTTTCCTCTCTCCAGTGGTGGAAAAAGTTCTCAATTGTCATACTTAAAAAGTAAAAGTAAAGATGCCTTAATAGAAAATGACTCAAGTAAAAGTGAAAGTCACCCAGTAAAATACTACTTGAGTAAGTCTAAAATATATATTTTTAAATATACTTAAGTATCAAAAGTAAATCTAATTGCTAAAATATACTTAAGTATCCAAAGTAAAAGTATAAGTCATTTCAAATTAAGCAAACCAGACGGCACAATTTTCTTGTTTGTTTAATTTACGGATTAGCAGGGGCACACTCAGACATCATTTACAAACAAAGCATTTGTGTTTAGTGAGTTCGCCAGATCAGAGGCAATAGGGATGACCAGGAATGTTCTCTTGATAAGTGTGTGAATTGGACCATTTCCTGTCCTGCTAAGCATTCAAAATGTAACGTGTACTTTTGGGTTTCAGGGAAATGTATGGAGCAAAATGTAGATTTTTTGGGGGGGATGTCGTAAAGTAGAAGTTGTCAAAAATATAATTAGTAAAGTACAGATACTCCAAAAAACGACTTAAGTAGTACTTTAAAGTATTTTTACCTAAGTACTTTACATCACTGACTCTTTCCCACATTTCAACCCTCTTCCCTGCCCTGAATCTCAACTGTTTCAAATTACTGTCTGTCCGTCTGATTTTTCACCCCTGTCTGGTTTGCGATGGTATATTCCATTCCATCCCAGGGAAACCTTTTTTTCCTCCCTGGTCTCATTTGAACTTTGATCCTGGCCTCCTGCCTCTCAGGATATGAGATGACCCCCTCAGTGGGAGTGAGGGGCACGATGGTGGGGGGTTGAGGGGTATGTTTTGGACAGTTTCAGCTTAATCTGTTTGGAACGGAGCTGAGAGCAGATGAGACCCTGGCTGGGCCCTGCATGGCCCTTTGTTTGCAGATCTTATTAATACTGAGGTTATTATTAAAGGTCCCAGCCACAACACTGACTGACCCATCAGCTGATGGACTGGAGTCATTAGAAATGATAGAGACTGGACCCAATGGCTTTTTAATTAATGGATCAAATTATTAGTTTATAGATGGTTTCTAAATCTGTAATAAACTATTGTAATACATTGGTTGAAGTTGTGTGCTTGACGTTTAGGTGTCAAAAACTTAGCTTATACGGCAGCACTGGCAATAATAACAGTATTATGAGTTGGCACTACTCATGCATTTGTGTGTGTCGGCCCTAATTGATATTCATTTTTTATCATCGTCACCATGTTACTACATTTTACTAGACAGGCTGGGAGATATCATCACCATGTTACTACATTTTACTAGACAGGCTGGGAGATATCATCACTATGTTACTACATTTTACTAGACAGGCTGGGAGATATCATCACCATGTTACTACATATTACTAGACAGGCTGGGAGATATCATCACCATGTTACTACATGTTACTAGACAGGCTGGGAGATATCATCACCATGTTACTACATTTTACTAGACATGCTGGGAGATATCATCACCATGTTACTACATGTTACTAGACAGGCTGGGAGATATCATCACCATCTTACTACATATTACTAGACAGGCTGGGAGAAATCATCACCATGTTACTACATTTTACTAGACATGCTGGGAGATATCATCACCATGTTACTACATGTTACTAGACAGGCTGGGAGATATCATCACCATGTTACTACATGTTACTAGACAGGCTGGGAGAAATCATCACTATGTTACTACATGTTACTAGACAGGCTGGGAGATATCATCACCATGTTACTACATGTTACTAGACAGGCTGGGAGATATCATCACCATGTTACTACATGTTACTAGACAGGCTGGGAGATATCATCACCATCTTACTACATGTTACTAGACAGGCTGGGAGATATCATCACCATGTTACTACATGTTACTAGACAGGCTGGGAGATATCATCACCATGTTACTACATGTTACTAGACAGGCTGGGAGATATCATCACCATCTTACTACATATTACTAGACATGCTGGGAGATATCATCACCATGTTACTACATTTTACTAGACAGGCTGGGAGAAATCATCACCATGTTACTACATTTTACTAGACATGCTGGGAGATATCATCACCATGTTACTACATGTTACTAGACAGGCTGGGAGATATCATCACCATGTTACTACATGTTACTAGACAGGCTGGGAGATATCATCACCATCTTACTACATATTACTAGACAGGCTGGGAGAAATCATCACTATGTTACTACATGTTACTAGACAGGCTGGGAGATATCATCACCATGTTACTACATTTTACTAGACAGGCTGGGAGATATCATCACCATGTTACTACATTTTACTAGACAGGCTGGGAGAAATCATCACTATGTTACTACATGTTACTAGACAGGCTGGGAGAAATCATCACCATGTTACTACATGTTACTAGACAGGCTGGGAGAAATCATCACCATGTTACTACATGTTACTAGACAGGCTGGGAGATATCATCACCATGTTACTACATGTTACTAGACAGGCTAAAAGATATCATCACCATGTTACTACATGTTACTAGACAGGTTGGGAGAAATGAAGCCATATACATTTACCTCCTGAAAGAAAAGGGGAAAAAAACATTTTGACTTGGTTTTGGCACTCCCTCCCTCCCTCTCTCCCTCCCGCCAGCAAGTCAGTCAGTCAGTCAGTTAGTCCCAGACAGTCTCAGGCTCTCAGTGTATGTGTTTAAAAAAAATCATTACCGGAGGTGAGGAAACATGGCAGATGCTCAGCCCTTTTGATTTAAGGCTAAATTATGTGAGGGAAACACATGTAAAATAGGCTTTTGGGGCATAAATTACAGCTCCTCCCTGGTGGATGGCTGGCTCTGTGTGAGTCAGATGTCATATGCATGAGTTATTGCCTTGAACCGCCTGACTTTGTGTGTGTGTGTGTGTGTGTGTGTGTGTGTGTGTGTGTGTGTGTGTGTGTGTGTGTGTGTGTGTGTGTGTGTGTGTGTGTGTGTGTGTGTGTGTGTGTGTGTGTGTGTGTGTGTGTGTGTGTGTGTGTGTGTGTGTGTACTCCTACTATACTGTACGAAGGAGGACCCCATGGCCAAATTGTGTGTGTGTTCCTACTGTACCAAGGCCTCCCTGTGTGTGTGAGAGAGAGAGAAAAAAAGGAGAAACTTTCCACAGTGCTATTTATTCATGGAACTTTTACAGGAGAAACACAGCAACATAGGATAGCTTTGCCTTTATCTGTACATTACCTGTACGTTCCCAGCCACAGCAGCAGGCTTGCTGTTTGTCGTGGCAGCTGGAAGTAGAAATGGTAGAAATGTAATTTTACAACTGAGAACATGAGGAGAAGAGCTGTATGAAGGACGAATGCCCGGTTACACAGACCAGACAGACAGCAGAGAAGACCTAGTACAGATGATATTATACATGAATGTTAAGCCTGGTAGATAATGTATATTCCAAGCTCTCTCTGTGTGTGTGTGTGTGTGTGTGTGTGTGTGTGTGTGTGTGTGTGTGTGTGTGTGTGTGTGTGTGTGTGTGTGTGTGTGTGTGTGTGTGTGTGTGTGTGTGTGTGTGTGTGTGTGTGTGTGTGTGTGTGTGTGTGTGTGTGTGTGTGTGTGTGTTTGCGCACATGTGCGCAAGGGCCAGAAGGTGTCATCTGTAGAGCCCTTTTCGTTTATTCTATCAAAAAGGCAACTGGTACCGTATATGAGGCGAAATGGAAGCTCCCAACATGAACATTAAATTGACTTTGGAAGGCTCCAGGCATTCCTGCTCGACACCACATTAGACCCGGCTACTCCCCACCTCGAGATGATGGGCAGCCTGCCAGGTAGGGGTTGCCATGACTCCTAACACCACCCCTTCCCTCTGCACTCCCTCCCCCTTGAAGGTGCCAAATTTTCGGGCAGGCTGGGCTGGCCAAGGTTTTGATTTAGACAAAAGATGTCTTCACAATGTCAGCAGAATGCTTTATGGAAATGCTGTGGCTTTCTGGTAGGAAACCATGTGACCCCCTCGGCCAAGGTTTTGTTATGGTGCAAGGAGGAAGAAAAAGAGAGAATGCGATGCCAGCAAAGGGTTATGCTTTCTTTTTTTTTGTCTTTCTTTGATTCTTGTGTTTGCTTAGAAAATGGCGGATGGTGCGGTGCTGAAATTAACCCGACTTGCCAATGGAGATGGGCACAAAAACATAACTTCACTTTTATTTTATCAGAAGCGGATGCTTTTTTGCATAGCACCCACGTTTCATCTATTTTTGATTCAAGCTCAATCCTGCCTCCTGTCTGTCTGTCTCCAGCCGCGTACAAAAGAGAGGTCAGAACAATCCAAACCAAATAGAGATGATGAATGTCAAATGGTTAGTAGAGATCTGGGGGTAAGTGGCACTGGCACTGGCACACTCGCACTGTTCTGTTTCTATACCTGGCTTTGTCGCACTGCGGCCATGCAGCCACGGCCAGGAATATTCCGATGTGTTTGGAACTCTGAAGTTGGCACCGTTAACCCTAGGTGACCATGGCATGCTCCATTACACTGGCATCCCATTCGCCATGGCATCCAGTTCACCCGGGCAGATTTATTCAGCTCCTTGCCATGATTTTCTACATTGCTGCTGCTATCTAGGCTTAGTTGGGCTAACCTATCCTATCTTCTTGCCACAGCCTCCGCCTCAGTGCTGCATGATGGCCAGGAGGAAAGCAGGACTCCCTGGCGTGTCTCTCTGGGGACTAGACGGGGAGATAAATCTCCTCCACAACATTATTATTATTCTCACTGAAAATGGAATTCCATGCAAATGTTCTATCTGGGAGGGAACTGCTGAAGCATTTGATGCTCCTTATATGAGCGGCTGCAACTGTAAATGGAATCTGCTTTTATATGATTTGACGTTACCAGTATAAGAATGGAAAGAATACTGTTGCAATACAATTGTCGGTACTATCAGGGTTTTTGTGAAGACATTCTGTCTTTTTCTTTCGTTGCTTTATTATTCACCAGCATGTATTTTCAGTTGCAAATATTTTGTTAGGTAATTGAATGTACTGTTGCTATTGATTTAATCCTTCCATTTCACGAACCACGAGGCCGTGCAGTAGGGTGTGGAACTGCTGCTATTGTTCAAGCCTATTAATGTTGTTATTTTCTTTTGTGTTTTCAGATAGGAAGAGAGTGAGATTACTCCATACCCTGTAAGGCACACAATCAACAAGGTAAGTTACCTTCAGAAAGAAGTTACCCTCTACAATACATTGTGTTATGTGTATCCTGATTTACCGAAATATCCAACAGTAGTTTCTTTAACTGTGGGCCTTGGATGTGGCACAGACATTCTGTTGTGTTCCCCTCCTCAACATGGTCTCTGTGACATGTCTATAGGCCAGACAAAAATGTGTGGAGTCATTCTTTACCTTTGCCGTCTCACCTGTACATTCAATCAATATATAATTTACGTTATTTAGGTTTTGTAGCTATATTCATTTTGATCTTACTTAGTTTAGACAGGTACAGTATGTTTTCAGATCGTTTCTGGGAGATTCGGCCCTGCGGTCTTGTCTAGTCCTTTCCATTGTGCTGTTCCAGCTTAATTCCTGTGTTGCAGCCAACATCTCTCTGCTCTGCTCAAAACACTTCAGAGTCAATGCTTATATATGATTCAACACATTTATCAGAATTTATCCACTTAGTGATTGAGGGGGTTTATTGTCCTAACTTTATTATTGATTAGGATAGTGTAAGGATGACATACCAGAGGTAACGTTATTTTGATTTGACGACTTGTTGCATGCATGGTACAGTAGACTCATACATAAAGTAACATCTATGGACAAAGTTTGGCCCAGGTTTGTGGCATAGGGTAACGTTGTATTTTTCTGTGTAATTTAACATATTTATTTTGATACTTTCCAACTAACCACTTGGCAAAAACCCGTAGATCCGATCTTGTGGCGAATCTGACATCACAAGCTCGCCTCTGTGGGCCTCTGTCATTGTGGTGTGAACAACATATTTTTTTATGGTAACTTTTGTCTCTTTGATGTCCTTTATTTGTAAAATGACTAATCCTGCAGTAATAGATATTTGGTGTCCTGTGTGGTGTTAAGGAGCTCCAGGTAGAATAGAACATTTTGATTATTCTAACAAAGCATGAACCATAATGTTTCAGTTTTATTTAATAGCATATTCCAAACTTTTGATGTTAACGGAAGCAACCTTATCCTCCAGGATGGAAAAGGAGACTACAGTACAATTCAGAAGATACTATTGTTCTTGATTTGGAAATAGAGGACAAGACAAGAAGAAGGCCTACTGAAAATGTGTGCATCCGGGTTGAGGTAGTAGGTTGTATGGTTTAGAATGACACCCTAGGAGTTAACTGTACAACCTTCTAGCTTTCCTTGGAGCACACTCATGACATCAAGCAAAGAGATGACCCTCATCATGTCTTTCAAAGCATAGCTTGGCTTGGTTTACATTAGCCAACTGTTTTTGAGGGCCATGATGTCAAAATCTCTCCATCAATGTTTTTTCTCTGTGCACTATTTTAATTTAAGTGTGCATGATAAAAGATGATGAATATAGGAAGTAAATTACCTAAATGTATTACATAGTGGAAAAAGAGAGAGTTATACATGTTTCTCATTTCAAATGTGCAGCTGTTTGAAGAAAACACAAATATCAAGTCTCATGATGATCCACAATTAGATTAGCTTTGTTTTATCTGTATGTTCTCATTAGAATGAATTGTTGGAGTGTTTTGTGAGGTGACAATGGGTATCGTGTTATAGCCTTTCCTTTCCCTACACAGGCTTCTAATTGACCTTTCCTGCCAGTAGACCCACGGTCAGTCTGCCTTTAGGGGCACAAAACCTTCAATTAGTGTTAGGTTGAAAGGTTGTGTATTTTTAGAGTGGTTGTCATCCACTCTGGTAGGGAGGGAGGAATGACCACACTGCGTCAATCACACAGAGGATCTGTAATGTTAGACATCCACTGTATAGTATCTCTCCAAGCACAAAAAAAGCACACAGCAAACAAAGGATTTTTTTCATTGTTCTTTCACTATCCATGAATATATAGCAAATTAAAGGAATTACTGATTTATCTGCAGAGGGAATACAGTGAATGCACGATTCTTCATGCTTTTGAAAAATAATTATAGTGTCTTGCTATCGTGTGGTTGTGTTTTTTGTAAGGCCATTATGTAATAGATCTAATTTAATTTGTATTTTGTTAAAACAGCAATTCACCATTTACTGCTGGTGATGTAGTTCGCAGCAAGGGAATCTGTTACGTTTTTCACATCCTAATACTGTCAAGCTATTCTGTTATTGCTAAAGGTCAATTTCAATTTCTCACCAAGACATCATTTTGTGGTGGAACCTATTTCACACAACCAGTTTCCCCTGGTTTCACATTGCTCCCTGAGTCATTTGAGAGTTCCTGTGTTTTCGTAGCCTCTGTCAGTCAAGGCGACTCCAGTGCAGGCCAGGGCCTTCCCACATGAAAAAATACACTGAACAAAAATATAAATGCAACGTGTAAAGTGTTGGTCCTATGTTTTATGATCTGAAATAAAAGATTCCAGACATTTTCCATATGCACAAAAGCTTATTTCTCTAAAATGTTGTGCACTCATTTGTTTACATCCCTGTTAGTGAGCATTTATCCTTTGCCAAGATAATCCATCCACCTGACAAGTGCGGCATATCAAGAAGCTGATTAAACAGCATGATCATTACACAGAAGACCTTGTGCTGGGGACAATAAAGGCCACTCTAAAATGTGCAGTTTTGTCACACAACACAATGCCACAGATGTCTCAAGTTTTGAGGGAGCGTGCAAATGACAAGCTGGCTGCAGGAATGTTCACCATAGCTGTTGCCAGAGAATTTAATGTTAATTTCTCTACCATAAGATGCTGACCCCACCACCCACATTGCGTGTGCGAGCGTTTCAATAAAAATGTACACATACATGTTATTCAATAATTGATCCAAACTGCTCGAGCATCTGCGTAGCCAGGTGCTAAAATAGACCTTGGTTCTATTTTTGACGTGTGATGCGCTGCAAGTCTTGACTCTCCCATCTCCTCATTGGTTTTTAAGAGTACGGTATATTCTGTACCCACGTGGGGGATTGAAAGATGATCTGAGGTCCACACAGTCCAGTTGGTGGCAGTAATGCACCTTAAAGTTGGTTGCCAACCACTATATAAAGTCAGAAGAAGACTGAAGGAGGAGAGATTACTAGAAACTAACTAGATTTCCTCTTATCTGTGGATGAATTATCGGAGTAGAGAACACACCATTTTGGTGACTCAAAATGGGTAAAAATTCAACAACAAAAAGGGACGTTGTGCTTTCAGGTAAAATAACAAGCCAATGTTTATATCCCAGGACAAATTAGCTAGCAACAACAAGCTAGCTAGCTGAATGTCCATGAATGTTTAATGTGTTTCGACCTGTCCCCAAATTAATATAGTTGGTTCAGAGTTAATTTTGCTATTTCAACTTGTGTGTCCTGATTGCGTCTGGTGTGGATGGACAAAATCTATTTGAATACACAGAGATACTGTGACAAGATCCTGAGGCCCATTGTCGTGCCATTCATCCGCCACCATCACCTCATGTTTCAGCATGATAATGCATGGCCCCATGTCGCAAGGATCTGTATACATTTCCTGGAAGCTGAAAATGTCCCAGTTTTTCCATGGCCTGCATACTCACCAGACATGTCACCCATTGAGCATGTTTGTGAAAGGCTGGATCGACGTGTACGACAGCGTGTTCCAGTTCCCGCCAATATCGAGCAACTTTGCACAGCAATTGAAGAGTAGTGGGACAATATTCCACAGGCCACAATCAACAGCCTGATCAACTCTATGCGAAGGAGATGTGTCGCACTGCATGAGGCAAATGGTGGTCACACCAAAATACTGACTGGTTTTATGATCCACGCCCCTACCTTTTTTTATAAAGGTTTCTGTGACCAACAGATGCATATATGTATTACCAGTCATGTGAAATCCATAGATTAGGGCCCAATAAATGTATTTCATTTTCTTTCTTTATTTCACCTTTATTTAACCAGGTAGGCTAGTTGAGAACAAGTTCTCATTTACCACTGCGACCTGGCCAAGATAAAGCAAAGCAGTGTGACACAGACAACAACACAGAGTTACACATGGAATAAACAATAAACAAGCCAATAACACAATAAACAAGTCAATATACAGTGGCATGAGGAGGTAGGCAATAAATAGGCCATAGTAGCGAAGAATTACAATTTAGCAGATTAACACTGGAGTGATAAATGAGCAGATGATGATGTGCAAGTAGAGATACTGGTGTGCAAAAGAGCAGAAAATTAAATAAAAACAGTATGGGGATGAGGTAGGTAGATTGGGTGGGCTATTTACAGATGGACTATGTACAGCTGCAGCGATCGGTTAGCTGCTCAGATAGCTGATGTTTCAAGTTGGTGAGGGAAATAAAAGTCTCCAGCTTCAGCGATTTTTGCAATTCGTTCCAGTCACTGGCAGCAGAGAACTGGAAGGAAAGGCGGAAAAGGAAAGGCGGGACTGATTTCCTTATGAATTGTAACTCAGTAAAATCTTTTAGTTCAATATACTATAGTTTACTATAGTATAAATACTGGAGTATTACTATACTTATGTAAGCTGTGTTCAAATACTCATACTAACCGCACTATCTGTACTATTTGTGACATAAATTGAGTATGTAGTATGCTTATTGGTCATAGTATACTTAGTATGCCAAATGATCCCGAATGTCGTACTGAATTCGCCAAAATATGAAGTATACAAGCAGTGGAAACTATTTCTGAGCTTTTGGGGCCCATAATGCAATTCTTCAGAAAATGGGCATGGCTTCACAACATTTTCAGATTTGAAGAAAATGCAGCTGAAGTCCGACGAGCAGATCCAAACTCATTGCTTTAACTACATTTTTTACATTTTACATTTTAGTCATTTAGCAGACGCTCTTATCCAGAGCGACTTACAGTAGTGAATGCATACATTTCATACAATTTCATACTTTTTTTTTTTTTTTTTTTTTTTTTTTTTTTTACTGTGCTGGCCCCCCGTGGGAATCGAACCCACAACCCTGGTGTTGCAAACACCATGCTCTACCAACTGAGCTACAGGGAAGGCTAATTATGACAAATGTTAAGAAAATGTTCAGTAATGTAATAAAGTAATGCCTTTTCAAATAAGTTACGTTACACGTTGTGTTGTCTGACAATTTGTTAGCTACGCTAGCCTTATGAACTGCATATCATTACAGCAGTTGCTTGTATGTACCGGTATTGTTAGCTAGCTACTGTTCTAACGTTAGTTGGCTACTTGTACATCCAACTTGCCAGTATTAACTATATGCTATCTAACTAACTACCCAATGTTTATTGACTTGATTATTCACGGCATTCTTAGCTTAGCTAGGTGGTATAGTCATTGTGCGTTCTCAATGGACACTGTCAAATAAGTCGTAAGATGTCTGGCTAGTAATTTGTTAGCTATGCTAACAAACTAGAAAGAAGTTGCATAGCAACAGCATCAACTTCTGGTAGACAGGCAAAGCACTAGTACACTCAACTGAAAGGAGACTGTTCATTTACAGTATAATAAAATTAACTAATAGTACAGTATATAGTATGTAGTATAGTATAGTAAGTATGTTAGTATGGGTATTTGAACACAGCTGTAGTGTTTTGTGGACTGTAGTATACTGTAGTATTTACTATAGTGTTTTGCAGATATTATTGTAGCATACTATAGTAAAAAAACTGTAGCATATACTATAATAATTACTGTAGTGTTTTTTCAGACTTTAGTATAGGCAACTGTATTATTTACTATAGTGTTTTTGTTGTATTATCTTTGACATATAAGTGGGGGCTTTCTCCTTGAGGGAACCTACTGGACAAATACTAAAAGAGAAAATTGTCCATAACCTCTAGGACTGCGGTCAGAATGGATAGTTCAGAGCTTCTGCTCTTTTCTATAACCTGTAGGGAACACAATATGGTCTATACTTGGCATGTAGGTTTTTCACTTATGGGCGGTACAAATTGAGATATGGGGGGTATATGCAAATTAAATACTGTAGTATTACTACAGTAAAACAACTTGTTTCAGACATTACTGTAGTGTTTTTTTGCAGACTGTAGTACACAGTAGTATTAACTGTAGTATTCTACAGTATACTACAGGGTTCTATAGTAATTACTACACATGATCGAGGGATGCTACAGTGTAGTATAGAATTCTACAGTATACTACAGAATTCTATAGTAAGTATTTGTTCATGTGGGTTGACATTATCACAACCAATCTCCTGTGAGCTGAGCGGCAAATCTCAGCCACACTTTGAGGCCCAGATGGTTGGACATAGACATCAAGTATGAAATGTAATAATCATAATAAATCTGAGATTCTCTGTTTAGCAGATGCTTTTGTTCCAGAAAACAACTGACATCGCCCACAGCTTTTATTACGTATCCATTTGCACTGCAGAATATAGTTTCCAGGTTCAACCAGGTTAAGTGCCTTTCTCAAGGGGTTTAGTGGCTTGATTATCCCACCTAACTACCTGCCTGGAACCAAGGCCATTCCCCAAACTGCTTCAGCAGGCAGACAGACTGCTGTAATGTTTAAACTATTCAGCATGGGAGGGAACAGTCTGTATGTTTATATGTTTCCATGCACTGAGACTTAGTTATAATCTATGGGCCCTTGTCCCCTACAATGACGATGGGGAGGAGTAGTGATATGCGGTCTGGTCTGTGGTTTAAACCTGCCCCAGCCTTGTAGGTCTGTCTACTAAGATCAGGGCTCTGATTCTGGCTCTCTCTTTCTTTCTGGCAGTCGGCCACAGCTTGTAAAATGAGTCGGATCACCACAAAGGAGAACAAAATGCATATGTGGATCCATTTTCTTAGTCTATAGTACATTTCATACTGAATTAGAAATTTACTGAAAGCGGGACACTAATCCGGACGCTTATATGAAATCCTGCTACGCCCTCAGACGAACCATCAAACAGGAAAAGCGTCGATACAGGATTAAGATTGAATCCTACTACACCGGCTCTGACGCTCGTCGGATGTGGCAGGACTTGAAAACTATTATGGACTACAAAGGGAAACCCAGCCACGAGCTGCCCAGTGACGCGAGCCTACCAGATGAGCTAAATACCTTTTATGTTCGCTTTGAGGCGAGCAACACTGAAGCATGCATGAGAGCACCAGCTGTTCTGGATGACTGTGTGATAACGCTCTCGGTAGCCAATGTGAGCAAGACCTTTAAAAGGTCAACATTCACAAAGCTGCGGGGCCAGAGGGATTACCAGGATGTGAACTCAATGCATGCGTGGACCAACTGGCAGGTGTCTTCACTGACATTTTCAACCTCTCCCTGACCCAGTCTGTAATACCTACATGTTTCAAGCAGACCACCATAGTCCCTGTGCCTAAGAAAGCGAAGGTAACCTGCCTAAATGATTACCGCCCCGTAGCACTCACGTTGGTAGCCATGAAGTGCTTTGAAAGGCTGGTCATGGCTCACATCAACAGCATCATCCCGGATACCCTAGACCCATTCCAATTCGCATACCGCCCCAATAGATCCACAGATGATGCAATCTCAATCTCCCTTTTCCATCTGGACAAAAGGAACACCTATGTGAGAATGCTGTTCATTGACTACTGCTCAGCGTTCAACACCATAGTGCCCACAAAGCTCATCACTAAGCTAAGAACCCTGGGACTAAACACCTCACTCTGCAACTGGATCCTGGACTTCCTGACGGGCTGCCCCCAGGTGGTAAGGGTAGGCAACAACACGTCTCCCACGCTGATCCTCAACACTGGTGCCCCTCAGGGGTGCGTGCTTAGTCCCCTCCTGTACTCCCTGTTCACCCACGACTCCATCATGGCCAAACACGACTCCATCATTAACCTCTATGGGCTAGGTGGGACGCAAGCGTCCCACCCGTGGTGCACTCCATCAACAGCAGGTGCATTTCAAGAGCGGCAAATTTGAATCCAAATAAATGTCAAAATTCAAATTTTTCAAACATACAACTATTTTACACCCTTTGAAAGATAAACATCTCCTTAATCTAACCACGTTTTACGATTTCAAAAAGGTTTTACGGCGAAAGCATAAATTTAGAGTATGTTAGGACAGTACATTTACAAGAGTTGTGTGTAATGTTGTGCCAATTCAAAGACAGGCGTCACCAAAACCATATAATCAGCTAAAATTATGCACTAACCTTTTACAATCTCCAACAGATGACACTCCTAGGACATTGTGTTAGACAATGCATGCATTTTTAGTTCTATCAAGTTCATATTTATATCCAAAAACAGCGTTTTACTGTGGCGTTGATGTTCAGGAAATCGTTTCCCTCCAATAACCGGCATTCAAGTCAGCACCACAAATTAAATAATTAAAATTAGAAAAAATTGGTAAAATATTATATTGTCATTTAAAGAATTATAGATTTACATCTCTTGAACGCAATCAACTTGCCAGATTTAAAAATAACCTTACTGGGAAATCACACTTTGCAATAATCTGAGCACTGCGCCCAGAAAAATACGCGTTGCGATACAGACTAGCCGCCATGTTGGGGAGATCTAAAATCGAAAATACTATGTAAATAATCCATTACCTTTGATTCTCTTCATCAGATGTCACTTCCAGGTATCACAGGTCCATAACGAATGTAGTTTTGTTCAAAAAAGCTCATCATTTATGTCCAAAAATCTCCGTCTTGTTAGCACATGATCTAAGCCCGCCGGACTTCACTTCATGAACGAGGGGAAAAAATATATTTACGTTCGTTCAAACATGTCAAACGTTGTATAGCATAAATCATTAGGGCCTTTTTTAACCAGAACATGAATAATATTCAAGGTGGACGAATGCATTCTCTTTTATAACGTATTGGAACGAGGGTACCCAACATGAACTCGCGCGCCAGGTGTCTAATGGGCCATCATCGTTCCATGGCTCTTGTTCGGTCAGATCTCCCTCCAGAAGACTCAAAACACTTTGTAAAGGCTGGTGACATCTAGTGGAAGCAATAGGAAGTGCCAAAATATTCCTCAGCCCCTGTGTTTTTCAATGGCATAGGTTTAAAGGTAATACAACACATCAGGTATCCACTTCCTGTCAGAAAATGTCTCAGGGTTTTGCCTGCCAAATGAGTTCTGTTATACTCACAGACACCATTCAAACAGTTTTAGAAACTTTAGGGTGTTTTCTATCATATATAATAAGTATATGCATATTCTAGTTACTGGGTAGGATTAGTAACCAGATTAAATCGGGTACATTTTTTTATCCAGCCGTGCAAATACTGCCCTCTAGCCCTAACAGGTTAAGTTTGCTAATGACACAACAGTGGTAGACCTGATTACCGACAACGATGAGACAGCCTATAGGGAGGAGGTCAGAGACAACCTCTCCCTCAATGTGAGCAAGACGAAAGAGCTGATCGTGGACTACAGGAAAAGGAGGGCCGAACAGGCCCCCATTAACATCAACAGGACTGTAGTGGAGAGAGTCGAGAGTTTCGAGTTCCTTGATGTCCACATCACCAATAAACTATCATGTTCCAAACATACCAAGACAGTCGTGAAAAGGGCACAACAACACCCTTTCCCCCTTAGGAGACTGAAAAGATTTGGCATTGGTCCCGAGATCCTCAAAAAGTTATACAGCTGCACCATTGAGAGCATCCTGACTGGTTGCATCACCGCCTGGTATGGCAACTGCTCGGCATCTGACAGTAAGGTGCTACAGAGGTTAGTGTGTACGGCCCAGTACATCACTGGGGCCAAGCTTTATGCCATCCAGGACCTATAAACTAGGCAGTGTCAGAGGAAAGCCCCCAAAATTGTCAAAGACTCCAGTCACCCAAGTCATAGACTGTTTTCTCTGCTACCGTACAGCAAGCGGTACCGGAGCGCCAAGACTAGGACCAAAAGGCTCCTTAACAGCTTCTACCCCCAAGCCATAAGACTGCTGAAAAATGTATCAAATTGCCACCCGCACTATTTACATTGACCCCCACCACCTTTGTTTTTACACTGCTGCTACTCGCTGTTTATTATCTGTACATAGTCATTTACATTTTTACATTTTTGTCATTTAGCAGACGCTCTTATCCAGAGCGACTTACAGTAGTGAATGCATACATTTCATACATTTTTTTCTCCTTAGTCACTTTACCCCTACCTACATGAACAAATTACCTCGACTAACCTGTACCTCCGCACATTGACTCGATACCGGTACCTCCTGTACCTTTTTTTAATTTTTGTTTTCAATTATTTTTACTTTCCTTTATTTAGTAAATATTTTCTTAACTCTTTCTTAAACTGCATTGTTGGTTAAGGGCTTGTAAGTAAGCATTTCACGGTAAGGTCTACACCTGTTGTATTCGGCACGTGACAAATAAAGTTTGATTTGAAAGCAAGAGGGTGTTGCTGTAATTCCTTTCTTCATCAGAACACCATGTCATTGTTTTTTGGCTTTGTTGATTAATGTAAACCTCTCATATATAGTACACTGCTGCTATGGTATCGTTGGATACTATTGTCTCTTTCACTTACACTGTCAGTAGTTGGAAAGCAATCTCTCCATTCTAGAGTGGATGTGGGAGTCAGATTGGCACTCCAACTCAACCTTAGCTATCCAATCCACTATGACTTTATTCATACTTTGGTTTGCTATTCACGGCTTTACCAATACCAGAACACTGATATCATTACAGCGAGACCAAGATGTCTTGATCAAGATGTCTTGGTAAAGACCAGGGTCCTTTCAAACATAGTACTAAACCCATAACGGCCCTAACCTGACAGAACCTTCCACTTACTTGGAGCATCCTGCTCCATCCCAGAACCACAGCCCTGCAGCAGTATCTCAACAGCTAGCCTATAGGGCCTCCGAGAGCCTCTCAGCTGATGGAGCCTCTTATCAACACAGGCCGCCCAGTGAAAGGGACTTAGCAGCTATCAATTAGGGGCCAAACAAATGCAGAGTGATATTAATGGGTGTTCAATGGCAGAGCGTGAGAGGCCTCTCTATGTAGGCTCAACGATCCCCCTCAGCCTCAGATGACTCACAATGCCAACAGGTTGACAGTGTGTTGTTTAGCTTGATCCTGCTAAAACCCTGGAAACCCCAAGAGGAAGGGCCTTTTATCTGCATGGGGCCTCCTAGCTGACTCTCCTGCTGGGGTGGGATCTCTGTGTGGTGACTGCTCTGCTCTGTCAAGTCAACCACTATAGTGTTGCACTTCAGTCGGTCTGGCCCTCTGGGGCTCAGACTGAGTGAAAGGATCTAGTTTCATGTTCTGAATGATGTGGAGAACGTTCAATTAACCATGTCTGAATTTTTGGAAGAGACTTAATGTGAAATACTGTATGTCTTAATTCCAGTCCCAATTATAGACACATTTTTTGTTGATTTATCTTCTCACTTTTCACTTGAGTTTTTCAGAAACAAATATAATTCTGTTGTAGTATGTACTATACACATACGTTTTTCAAATTACAGCCAGGTACTCAAAAGCCTAGGTTGGCTTCATACTGTTCCTCCTCAACCCTCCACACACAGTTATTAAACAGACTAGAGGAGCCAAGCTGCGTTGGGCCGGAGCCCAGAGTTTATTTTAAGAGTTCAGTTTTTCTCCATCTTTCCTCACCTCTGAACTGAATGGGTCGTCCAGATGTAGCTAACTAGTGGGGCCAAGGCGAAGAGAACCGTGGTCCTGGAGAATTCTGCTGCCTCAGCGCTCCCTGGTCCAGCTGGCTCAGCGGCCAGGCCAAGCAGGGTAGGAGTCATTGGTTCCAGCTGCGCCTCCATTTATGGGATGGTTGGACAAATAAATCATGGGATTAGATAGGAGAGGAGAGACTTGGGGAAAGACTGCACCAACCAAGGCCTCCTTAACAGAACAGCACACTGACTGAGAGAGCTCTGTAATAGGCCAGTTGCTCCAAGATCCTTGGACTGATTTCATTGTATTAAGGATATATCCTGCATTCTAGGTCATGCTAGCAGCATTTATTTACTTAATTTGTGTCATGCCAGGCAAAATTGTAAAGATTAAATATTTTCCAAGCAAATTATATTAGTGAGGAGGCATGTAATTGTCTTCTTATCAAATGCAATTTACCATCAAAAAAAGTTATCTTTATTTCTTGCCACATATCAATTTAAGGTTGTTGCTGTGCTATCCCGGGATCCTTTGGATGTCCCTACCCTAAGCCCTAACCTTAACCCTAACCTTAGCTCTAATCCTTACCTTAACAATTTTAAATGTAAACTTCAATGTGGTAGGGACATCCCAAGGAACTGAGATAGCGAGGACCCTCAATTTTATGTCATCTGTACACAGGAATGAAATGTGTGAATATCAAAATCTCTCTTAGCTTAAGCCAGGTCCAGCTCCATTAGCAAAAGCAATGTTGACCTCTTGATGTTATCGTTGTGGAATATTTTTTAGCCACTACGCATGTGTAAAAAAATTAACCCTATTAATAAGAGAAGTGTATCTTGAGTATTTTTATTAAGTCTATTGTTGGACATAATACCCATGCACGCACACACATAAGCAAATTCAATTAATTCATGCTTTTGTCTGAGTGAGGGCCGTTTCAACAAGGCCATTGGTCAGCTGGTTCTGCCCTCAGTAAACACCAGAGACTTTGATAGAAAATAAAAACATGAGGGACTAGATCCTGCCACTGCTGTCACTGGCCAGACAGGTAGCTACTAATTCTCTACAAATTCCCCACTTCGCATGGCTGTAGCAGACTGTGATTTGGTGTGGTCTCTGCATGGCTGCTAGTATTTTTCCTTAAGATGAGATATCCCCTTAATGTGATTAGTTTAATGGCAAATGAATAACCATAACACATCCATGGCAGACGGGTGTGTCATTGATCTGTCTGGATTCATTCAGCCCCCCCTCCTATCCTCTCATCCTCCTCTTCTCTCCTCGGCCTGCTGCTGCGTCAGCCACTCTCCCCTATCGATATGCTCTTGCCCCTTGACCCCTGGGACAGATCAATGGTATTGATCGAGAAGAGCAGGGGCAAGGGCAGGGTCCTCTGACTGGTCCCACCAGTCCGCCCACCTCGACTGCCAGTCAGCTAGTGTGACAAGACATGATGGTCATTAATGTCCCGCTGGCTGATGAGAGGAGGGAAAGGCTAGGGAGGCACTGTGCATCTCAATCTCTGGCCTCCCCTGCCCCCCTGTGCTACTCACATTCCCTGTTCGCCACCACTGGTACTGGTACTGGTACTGCCTGCCTGCCTGCCTGCCTGCCTGCCTGCCAGCCAGCCAGCCAGTCTGTCTTCCTGCCTAGATACCTGTGTGATTGACGCGTGTCGTAAGACACCGTTATCTGATTTCAGACTTATCGTAAAATGGGTGGTGTCATAGCATTTTGATAGTGCATAATGGTTCTCAAAGTCATTGTCTGCACTGCCTTCCGCTGCAAGTTCTTTTTGGGGTTCTTTGAGAAATAGAAGTCTGGTTATTTCTGTGGTGTAAATCATTGTACTCCTGTCATGACAACATTCTCTTTTATATCATTGCTGCATCATAGAGGCTTGAGGGGATGTATTTACTGTACCAGCCTGCTACTCACATTCCTTCATCCTTTAGATTTTTACTTTAATTTATTAAAGACAACCCAGGGTCATTCATGTTTATGACATTGTACACGTTTCCTCAGCCAGTTAAAAAACGACCAACCGTGGTATTCCAAGATTCGCTATACAGTCTAGACTTGAAAAACGGAGAGGATATGGGGAAACGGGAGGAGAGGGAATAGGAGGAGGGGGAAGGAGAGGAGGGTCAAAGCGTGATGTCTAGCCGTGTGTGTGTTGGAGGGGGGGTTAGCTCTTCACTGATTGGAGCGTCTAAGGAAGCACGGTGGTGTGTGTGTGTGTGTGTGTGTGTGTGTGTGTGTGTGTGTGTGTGTGTGTGTGTGTGTGTGTGTGTGTGTGTGTGTGTGTGTGTGTGTGTGTGTGTGTGTGTGTCTGTGTGTGTGTATGAATGTGTGTTTGTGCAGGTCTGTGTGCAGGCGGGGCAGCGGTAGCTCCAGACTTTACAGTGACACGGCTGTAATGAAGCTGATTGATCACCAGTCCTCTCTCCCCCTCTCCCTTCCTCCCCTCGTTTTCTCTCCCCTTCTTCCTCCCACCCGTTGTTCTCTCTCCCCTCTCTCATACACCCCTACCCCCAGCATCACCATCGCCATCACCATGCCTGCTATGAGCCAATGGACTAACCCTTACCCACTCGCATATAGACTTCAACCTTGCCATGGTAGTGACGTTGGCTACAGGAGGAAGATAATGTAATATACCATATTTTTTAACTGTTGACGTTCTTGGTCTTGACCTTGTTCTGAGCTCAAATACAGATGCCTGTGTGTGAGGCACCAGAGTGATTTTTCTGAAGGATCTCTGCATTGCAGCAAAGCCATGACGTGGGGTTTTCGCAGTTTTGAATAAAAGCAAATAACCAATCAATGATGATATTTGCAGGCCCCCTTTACCTTTCCCCTCTTTGTTGTACGGGGTCGCAACCCTAATCCACCCAGGGTGTTGAGGTTGATAGATCGGGGGCTCTGAATTTAGGATGTGCCGCCAAGGGCAGATCTCATTCAGATAGAGAAGAAAAACACGTTGTCTGCTCCTTTGTTTTGCTCTGTCTTATGACTTCGTTCCATTTGCTGTGTCTCGTATCGTTTTAGTGTTTCGGATGGGGAGGACAGTGAAGCTTGAACGCTGTTGGAGTGTGCAGGAAAAAGACGTACAGATAGCCTATGTGAGACTATATGTCTCTAACTAATCACTATTCAGCAGGGAGTCTACAGTATGACGGAATGGTTTTGCTAAAGGTCCTTCTTTATTAACTGCAGCACTGTAGTGTGGATGTGGTGTGGAGTCTTAAGGGCATAGATAGACGGGCTGCAAGAAAGAGAGAAACAGATAGAATGCTTGAGTTTAGGTTTAGCCACTTCTGTCCAAAACCTATCCAAGCAGAGAACTCACAAACAATCATGTCCTGTGATTTCTGTGATTTTTTTTCTGCTTGTGTGTCATTCAGCATCTCTATAGGTGTATGCTGTTAATTGAGTATCTATTGAATATTTTTATAAAGCTGTTATGCTGTACTTTGTATGGTCTGACTGATGAAATACAGTCCTGTCAGACCGTCATCTGTCGGTGTGCACGCATCAGCGCTTAGGTCATAATATTGTGACAGTGTCAGTTTTCAGTGTTAGGTGACCCTGTCATTGTCTGTCGGTGTCTGTATCTTGTGTGTTGGGGGACTGTGACAGTGTCTGTTGGAGTTTTTGGTCTGTTGTCCTTGTCAATTTGTCTGTGTACTACTGTTTTGTCAACGACTGTGTCTGAGTTTTGTGTTTACACGTCTGTGATGGCGTCCGTACTCTGTGTTATTTGTCAGTATGCCTTGTGTTGTGTGTCTGTTGTGTGACAGCATGAGCCACTTTAGAGCATCTTGCTCCTTGGCCAACCAGCCAGGCGTTGGAATTGATCATCAGCACAGGTGGAACGTGTGCGCCAGCCGAGGTTGTATGGGAGTGAGAGAGAGAAAAAGAGAGAGAGAGGGAGGGCTATAGCTGCAGACTCCCGCTGCCGTAGCGTAGTACCACTCTGGGCGAGTAAGCAGCCACAGACGGGAGTCACAGAGACGAGCAGACAGGTAGAGACCTGGGGATGGGGAGGAGGGGGTGATGGGAATAGCATGTGGGCAGTGTTTTGGGAGACAAAATGTTTTGGCATCACCATTTTCTTGTGATGGCCCTGTTGTCACTGTGGTGTTGGTGTTGGACCTACGTGGAAAAAAACAGGGTAGATCACTGTCACGACACGGCTGGTGGTCCTGGAGCCTAAGGGGGGAGGTGAGATGGAGCTGATGATGCAAGTGGTGAGGGGAGGGGGGGTGGAGGAGGGGGAGAAGGGGGAGGAGAGGTGTCCCACCTCACTGACCTGCGTCTGGCTCAGCCCCGGACTCCTCAGCATCTCCCTTTCTGTTTTTCTTTTTTCCCTGCTACTTTTTCTCTCCTTTTCCCCCTCATCCCTCGCTTAAAGATAGATGACAGAGGCGTAGTCGGCACGGACACGGAGGAGTGTGTGAGGCGAGGCGCGAGGCGACAGAAAGAACACTCGCGTTTCCGGAAGCGTCCGCTTTGCTCCCCGTTCCCCTGAGAAAGGCATCTATCTAACTATTAGTGGGAGGAGTTGGGAGGGGGGAGGGGTGAGGAGGGTTTGTGTAGGGTGAACAAGGGGTGAAAATGACATGTAAATGTTTTGGCTGCGGTGCTTTGTTAAGATTCATGACAGGGCAGTTTGGTTTCTTTCATGGCAATATGATTGTGTGGCTCTGGTTACCACCGCCTGTGTCTGTACTCGGTGTGTGTCTGAACTCTGTATTTGTGATGAGAGGAAAGCTCTGTGACTGAATGTGGCTTGTTGTTCGGCTCTGTGGTGGTGACAACTTATTTCTGTACCGTGCAGAGCTCGCCACCATGGCAGTGGGGCGAGGGGGATTGGGTGTAAGCAGGGGGAGACTGTTAGCAGTAGAGACAGCAGTGTGTGTGAAGGGGGGGAGGGGGTGCAGTTAGATGCGTGGAGTGGGGGAGCACGAGTTCTGGAAGATGCTCTGCTCTGGGTTTCTTTTGTTATTATCTTACTCTGGTTAGTATCGCTTTTTACCTGCCACTTCCGCAAAAGCTGGTCAGCCAAGAGAGTGGTGGCGTCACGTAATGATACATTTTCTTATTATTTCATTTATGACTGAGGCTATCCATGGAGGGGGGGGGGGGTTAGAGTCTCCGGTCACCCCCGTAATGGAAGCCCTCAGACTGGGGCCGTCAGGTGGTCAGCTCTCCTCCCTGGCGGTGGCTGTGGTGATCAGCAGCGGTCAGTGCAGGCGACGGGTTGGAGGGTCCGGTGCAGTGGTCAGCACTGGGGCCATCCATCCCAAGGGGGAGAAGGAGATGTAGACTGATGATCCGCGTGCATGTCGACGCTCAGAGGACAAAGAGGCGAGACTGTGCCTGGCTGGGGGGCTTTCCTCTGCCAGCACAAAGGCTAGTTAGCGCAGAGCAGAGAGTGCTGGCTCGCCTGTCTGAGCCTGGCTCTGCCCTGCGACGTGGAAAATGTAACTCTGATCGTCTCCAGCGAACCTTATTGCTCTCTTTTCCTCTCTTTGACCTCTCTTATATCGCCTTCTTCATCTTTGTCTCTGCTATTATTATCTTGTTGCTGTGGTGTTACAATTTATTGTGTTTGTGGCGTTTGTGTGTTCTGATACGTCTGTCTATGCCTTTCTTTGTGTGCGGAGCATTCAGCTTATCTTTTACTTGAGCTCTCTGAAATGAAGGAATAAGTTATCTGCAGTGAAGGAGGGGAAAAATGGGGACTTTTTTTCTTCCACAGCAGGCGACTGTTGTTTGACCAAGTCTTTCAGCACATTACCCAAGCGGTCAGAACGGACAGGACACTGGCCAGACAGACACGTGGAGGTGGTTTTGGGGCAGGAGGGAGGCACCAAGGGGTGGTGGTAGTGAGAGAAGTGTGCCATGCTGCTCACACCCCTGTCCGACCGACTGACTGTGTGCGGCTCCTCAGTGCCAGGACCCTGTTGTACTTCTCCTGCTCCCTGAGACCCTAACTTGTGAGCTCTCTTCATGAAAAATCACGGGTTAGGCTCTTGGGACGCTGGCGGAGGGCATGAGCGACTACAGTAGCAACCCAATGTGCCTGCCAAGGGTGGAGTCGGGATGGAACAGCTGCTGACATCAATGTGACACACATCAGGATGTATGGGGAAAGGGAGGAAGGGGAAGACCGAGAGAGAAAAGGGGGATGAGGAAGGGGGACCGAAAGAAAGCATTGTTGGTAGTGAAATTAAAACGTAGATTTCTTTCTTGATGAGCTTTACTAATGATTTAGCCCTCGCTCACATCCCTATGTGTACAATGTATGATCGCCCTTACAGTGGGTCCTCACTTAGTAGTTGCGTCATATCGCGATACACTGCGGTATGCCATGGTACGGTACTGCACGTTACAGTGTGTGACGTCATAGTATTTTGCTGTCAGCCACCGTTGCCATTAATGCTTGTGCGAACCATCAGAGGGCATCTTTGAACACATCTACTCCAGCCTGGCGGGCCTACAGTAAGACTACAAAATAAAGCCATGTTGTCGACACTTTTATGAGTTTAACCTTCTGAATTATTATATTGAAGAAAGATTTTTTTCTTTGTTTTTCGTTTGTCTACTGTAATGTAGCCTATATTTTATTATCTTAAATGATTGTCAGGGGTTCCCCTTTCATCGAACCTAATGTGTCAAAATAAAATATAAATTTGTGACAAAACTGCATAATGGTATTCGCTTTATGAAAACTAGCCACTGCAAATGACGCAGAGTAAAATAGGCTACTTGTTACGGGAGAGGAGGACGCTGCAGCGGGAAAGAGTGATAGTCCCCAGTCTATATAAAGTGAGTTTCTGAAACACGGAGTCATTCTTTGCTGATGCGAAGAAGAAACTGAATGAAAGAGAGTACAGGGAGGAAAAAACTACAGGCAAGTCATCTGTATGGGCCTCATTTACACACATTGTGGATACGGAGGGGAAAAAGGTTGGCCGTATTTTCAAGACCTGAGCTATTTAATTTATTTGTTTTATTTATGAAATTACTAGTTTATTTAGGCTATAAATGTCTTGGTACTTTGTAAAGTTCATGGCGTCGTTAACCTTAATAAGGGCCCCAGGACCTGTGGAAGCAAAATAGTCCTATAACATCAAAGATCCACCACCATATTTGACCATAGGTGTATGAAGAACTTTTCTGCATATATGCTTCGTTTTTCGATGCCAAAGATCTTGGCCATGTCAGATGACATGAAAATAGAACCCTTGGCCACGCACACCAGTGGTGGGTTTGGTGTCCAAAATCGGAAGCATATGCAGAAAAGTACCTCATACCTACAGTAAAATATGGTGGTGCATTTTTGTTATGGGGCTATTTTGCTTCCACTGGTCCTGTTGGCCCTTGTTAAGGTCAATGGCATCATGAACTTTACCAAGTACCAGGACATTTTAGCCAAAAACCTGGTTGCCTCTGACAAATATTCCAGCAAGACAAAAACCCCAAGCACACATCAAAATCCACAAAGAAATGGTTAATTGACCACAAAATCCAAATTTTGCAATGGCCATCTCAGTCTCTGGACTTGAACCCCATTGAAAACCTGTGGTGTGAAATGAAGAGGGCAGTCCATAAGCGCAGATGTAGGATATCAAGGATCTGGAAAGATGATGATCTAAGATCCCTCCTAATGTGTTCAAATTCATCGAATTTTTGAAAAAGTTATCTTTTTGAGATGTATTTTATTATTTGTTGTATTAGTATAAAAATGATATAATTTCACTTTTTTTGCATGCATTATAGCTCAGTATTTGTATTATTTATTTTATACAGTCTTTTTTGCTCATCTTTATCAATTGTGCCAATAATTATGGACCTGACTGTATAGCAGACAGATATTTCTTCAAGTTCATCTTTCAGTAATGTATGAAGTCATCTGAAAGCATGCTTTAATTTGACCATCCCTGCAACTGCTTTATGATGTGAAACTAAATTGATAGAAATAAGTTCCCCTGAAGACTCAATTACATGTTAAGAACCCCAACCCAGCAAACCTGAAGTTAGGAATAAAAATACTCTTCTAATGGAAACATTTGCAATCATCAATGTTAACTATATGAGACAAAGCGTTTTTTTTTTAAATAAACAGTTATGAATTACTGTGTTTGCACTATAAATTCTACACTATATGGAATTATAATACACGTTTGTTCAGCACATAACATTGTTTATCCATGTAAACAGTTTACCATATTGTTTTCTGAATTGGTTTTATTTATTTACCAACATTATATGTAAAGATCTACAAGATTATTATGGAAACTAGGTGATGTTAAAGCAGTTTACCTATATATTATAATAAAAATAAGATAAATGAAGTATTTTGCATTGCATAGTTGATGAATTTCTAGCCCTAACTTATTTCAGGCATGTTTCATACATGTGTAAAGGCTTTTTATAAACCTTATTCCATGTCAAATTATCGACTTCCTTGAAATAAAGGAAAGGCCCTCAGGAATTCATCTTAATTCAGGGAGATGGAGAAGATTTCAGATAGGATGTCAAATGAAAACACATTATTTGTCACTATACAAAATCAAAACTTTTGACCAAGACAATCTAATTACAAACTCATACAAATTCCCCCTGTCCTTAACACTGATCTCTGTTAAAGAGATGTAAATTCATTCACCCTCACAGCTGACCTAATTTTTTTTACTTTCTGCTTTTCCCGAGGCAGCTTGCTTTTATAAAAAACGAATTTCTACTAAATTACCCACATTAGAAATGCAGTTTCAAAACAATTGATTTTCTCTCTATGCCCGCTCCCTCTCTCTTTCTCACACACACACTCACTCACTAATTATGTTTTTTCCCTATCTACTCCCTGTTTGGTGTTCATAGTGAACAGTGCTGATGCCAACTAATCAGTCTGTGTCTGTGCCACAGAGCCCCCAGCAACAGCTAAAGGAGTGAGTGCCATGCCCCCATGAATACCAAGCAGTCAGACACGGCGCAGCGAGTGCAGAGCTGGTGCCCACAAAACAGTTAGACAGTTTTATTAGGATGTGTCTGACACGTGGCGAAGCCTGGCAGGCACGGAGGCAGCTAGCACTCGTAGGAAACCCACTGATGAAATCTTCAACTCAGCGCTAGGCTGCTAGCTCCCACAACACTTTCAAAGCAGGCTGGCTGCCCTGCTCTTCTCAGCCCATATCCTCATCTGAAGGAGTCAATACATAAATATATTACACAGTGAAATCATCTCAGCAACCCTCAGGGCTTTAGCCTTTAACACTGTTCAATAGGGAATAGCCTAGCCCTAGAAAACTTGTGAAATTTCAAGTTATTTTACAATTAGAAACTGGTGCAAATTAGAAGGATTTATTTGGCACTGAAATGCAGTACAGTAGCCTCAAAGGCTAAAATGCTGTGCTACAGCATGGAGAGAATCCAAAAATAGAGTAAAAGAGAATTCTGGATATGACTTTTGGTTATCTCCAGGCTACAAGTTGAGAATTATATCTTTGGTCTTCCTCTATCGTCTTCCTATGTTTAGTGGATTCTACAACGTCAAATGAGAACAAGGGATAATGATAGAATTTAAGACAGACACATTTAAATAAATGAATAGCTCAAACATTGCAGGTTTCTGAGATGTAGTGTAAAATCCCTGTAAATTTAGACAATTCACAATTCAAACAATTAACTCTCCCTCCCTCATCTCATTTTGATATGTTGAAGGTTGATGACCTCTGATGGAGAAGTGTTTGTTTACTCTGCAAAAAGAAAATGAACAAAGAAAACGAAACATTGAAAATGAGCAGGGAAAAACTATCAGTGCTGACCAATAAGAAACCACCTCATACCTTGTGGCACTTTATGTGTATCATTAGACATCAGCAACTGTTTATATTATTTATGTAAAAAAAAAAAAAAAGAGGTATGCTAATTCATTCCTTTGAAGCAAATATAGACAGAAGGTACAGTAGGACAGACCTCTTGTCTGAAGCTGGTTTGGACTTTATGTAATGAGATTTTATCTTGAACCACTGTGGAGGTGGGTCCTCAAGTTAAAGAGGTAAACATACTGTGTTGTAATTTCTCCCATTGATCATCAGCAACAGCAGTTCTACATTATGTCATGTATCAAAATCCCCTCTTACCATATAGAGCAATGGTTTCCAACCAGGGGTACTAAGACTTAGTATCAGGTAAGACCCAAGTGCAGACTGTGTTGAAGTAACAATGTTTATTGCAACCGGGGCAGGCAAACGACAAGTCAAGGCAGGCAGGGGTCAATAATCCAGAGTAGTGGGGCCAAGGTACAGGATGGCAGGCAGGCCCAGGTCGGTAATCCAGAGTAAGGGCAAAGGCACAGGGCAGCAGGCAGGCTCAGAGTCAGGACATGCAAGGATCAAAACCAGGATGCAAAAAAAGAGCAACTGGAGAAAAGCAGGTGCTGAGACAAACCACTGGTTGACTTGAACAAACAAGACAAACTGGCCCAGACAGACAGAAAACACAGTTATAAATACCCAAGGGATAATTGGGGAAGATGGGCGACACCTGGAGGGGGGTGGAGACAAGCACAAGGACAGGTGAAACAGATCAGGGCGTGACACTTAGGTCATCACTAGTTACCACAATCACAGACACAGTCATACATATGGCTAAATCCTGCCTATTTCTACAATTTATCTTCTTAAAATCTGATGTTAAACCTAACCCTAACCTCACCTTATGCCTAACACTAACCTTAAATGAAGAAATCATGCATTTTTTTTTAGATATTGCCAATTTTGACTATGTGGCTGTGGTAACTAGTGACAACTGAAGACTCATGACACCATAGGCTTACTGGTAAAATGCACGAGGAGGTACTTCAGGGGTACTCCGGGCAGAGCAAAATTCAGTTGGTGGTACAGTAATCGAAAAAGGTTGGGAACCACTGATTTAGAGTAATTAAACCATATAAATCTCTAGTAATATGGATTGGAATTGGACATATTAGGATACATATTAGTGCATTCAGACATTTAGGAAGAGGCCTGGATAGTGTAGTTTAACAAAAAGGAGATCAAATATGCCTCTGACACAATAAATGTATTGAGTGAAACTCCAACCATCTATCCATTTCTATTTCCATTTAACAACCAGTGTGACATTTTGTACTGCATTCAGAATCTCTGGCTCAGCAAAAATGTGTGATATACTGCGAACCACATTCATCAAGGCATTTCTTACATAAATATCTTTCAATATGTAGTTCCATGTTCTCTGTTAGTCATCAGTTTCTTGCAGCAGAAAATATTGATTCCATCCCTGACCAGCCGTGGATAAACCCTGGTTCCAGATTATTCTAAATTAAAGTGTGTTCGCCGACGGACCCAGGGTGTATGAAGAAAAAGATTGCATTCTATTCTAAAGAGGGCACATTTTGATTGGACAGAGTTGACACAGAAATCAGATGGATTTAAAAGGAATTATCGTCTTGTTTTCTACCATTGATTGTCAGGCATTGCGGAGCTGCAGCTCAGTGGATCTCTTATCTCAGGTAGATGGGGGGGAACAGCAGGTGTGTATGATTGCATGGTGAGTAGGGGGGGTGGAGGGGACGGACCACTGAGGCACGGGGTGTGGCGGGGGGGGAACTATGTCTGAGTTTCCAGACACTGCGGCAGGAAGCCAGCCAGTCACCTGAACACACAAAAACCACACAAATGACACTTCCCCGCACACACCCCGGTGTTCGTCCCCATTAAAGCAAATGTAATTTTCTGTTTTAATCCATTTGGGGGGAATGTAGTGCTAAAGACAATATACCATTTAGCACTTTAGACAATATAACCATAATCAATGACACAAAAACACAAAGGGCCAAGTTTTCCCTTTTATGCTCAGGCCAGCGGTGGCCAGGAATAAAGTTCATTACAGTAAGTTGAACATTGGAGTGTGAACACACTATCGAATGGACAGTATCTACCTCTGGCTGCACTGAGACATCGTTTTAACCACAGGCATAGGGATGGAGTATAGAGACACTGATGTCTAGACAGTGGTATTGAATATATGGTTATTGTTCACTAAAAGACCTTAGCATGTCCACTGGCACTTTAAGTTTGCCTGAGTGTGTGTCTGTGCGTGCATGAGTGAGTGCATGTCTATGTGCATGTGTTATGTGTGCATTCTATCTATGTAAGTGCGGCCCAAGATGGTGTTCTAGCTGGGTACCCCGCCCATTCCCTCCCTCCTCCCCACATCCACGGTTGCCTCCCTGCCTCTCACTTCGTCAGAGGTGTTGCCACGGAAACGCGGTATCTGGCTGCAGGCTTGCTGGAGTTATTGAACCGCAACTGGCTGGGATAATTAGACTCTGGGACTTGAATGTGACCTACAGCTGGCTTGGCTGTGTCGCCACAGAGAAATGCTTTTAACCCGTTGGTTAGTTGGCCACCAGACACTTGGACCAATGAATGTACCTTTTACCCGGCAAGGACATGTTCAATAAAGAGACTGTAGACTTAGTCCCAGAGATACTGCACACAGACCTGCACAAACACACATTCATACACACACACACACACACACACACACACACACACACACACACACACACACACACACACACACACACACACACACACACACACACACACACACACACACACACACACACACACACACACACACACACACACACACACACACACACACACACACACACACACCAATCCTGCATTCTGGCTTCCATTGTGTCACTACAAAGAAATCATGACAGAGGAAGTTCCTTGTGTTTCCTCGAGTGCACTGCACTGCCCAACCCATGCACAGTTGGTCACATGGACACACAATCTGTTCACTCATATTTCACGGCAGGGGCAGCAGGTAGCCTAGTGGTTAGTGGTTAGAGCGTTGGACTAGTAACTGAAAGGTTGCAAGATCAAATCCCCGAGCTGACAAGGTAAATAACTGTCGTTCTGCCTCTGAACAAGGCAGTTAACCCACTGTTCCTAGGCCGTCATTGAAAATAAGAATTTGTTTTTAACTGACTTGCCTAGTTAAATAAAGGTAAAAATAAAAAATAAACTCATATTTCACACACTGAATGGTACGATGTGAATTACTCTGCCTGAATCTTTGTGTAACTCAGATATATGAATCCAAATTACTTTTTTCCACGGAATGTTCCTGAAATGTTCATCCTCCAGTCATTGTAAACATCCTTTTTCCTGGTTTTCCTTCTCTCACTAATTGCTGTCATTATCCTTTCTTGTTTAGGTACTGTGGAGCAGTTATTGAAAGAATTATAGATATACTACTCCTTAATGCAACCGCTGTGTCAGATTTTAAAATAGCTTTTCGGCGAAAGCACATTTTTCAATATTCTGAGTACAGAGCTCAGCCATCAAAGCAAGCTATACAGTTACCCGCCAAGTTCTGGAGTCAACTAAACTCAGAATTAGTATTATAAACCTTCCCTTACCTTTGCTGATCTTCGTCAGAATGCACTCCCAGGACTCCCCTTCCACAAGAAATGTTCGTTTTGTTCGAAATACTCCATATTTATGTCCAGATACCTCCTTTTGTTCGCGTGTTTAGGTCACTAATCCAAAGGCATAACGCGAGAGCGCAGAACCAGAGACGAAAAGGCAAATAGTTCCATTACCGTTCATAGAAACATGTAAAACGATGTTTACAAACAATCCTTAGGGTCTTTTTAACATAAAACGTAGATAATATTCCAACCGGACAATAGCGCATTCATTACAGAGGAAAAAGAAGGAGAGGCACGCCAACGTGCCCACGCAGTAAACAACTCACTGGTCCCAGGCAGTCCACTGATTGACTGAGCTCCTATTCTCTGCCCAGTAACAGTAGACGGATGAAACAAGTTTCTAAAGGCTGTTGACAGCCAATGGAAGCCTTAGGAAGTGCTAAATGACCCCACAGACACTGTAGTTTGAACAGGGATTAGATAGAAGAACTACAAGTCACTTCCTGGTTGGATTTTTTCTCAGGTTTTTGCCTGCCATATGAGTTCTGTTATACTCACAGACATAATTCAAACAGTTTTAGGAACTTCAGAGTGTTTTCTATCCAAATCTACTAATAATATAATATCCTACCTTCTGGGCCCGAGAAGCAGGCAGTTTAATTTGGGCACGTATTCATCTGAATTTCTGAATACTGCCCCCTGTCACCAAGAAGTTTTAACATCTCGAACCTTACCCTCAGTTTCACCATATTATTATTTTACATTTGGAAACATTAGTCTATGTGTTTTAATTATATTAGTCTCTGTGTTTTAATTATACTTTCCTCCATTTTGGTCCACATGGCGCATTGTCTCGCCATGAGTCAGTAGAAATGTCAGGCGTGTTGGCTGCTGCTCTGCCAGACAGACAGCCTGGAGCTGGGTAATTAGCCAGAGTCGTTTGGGGCATGTGGCTCTGCAGACCTAGATGCCCACTGTGCACAGGGAGACACCAGACAACCTTTTAGTCTGCCCCGTCCCACTGCAGTCACTTAAAACACTGATGTATGTCCCCTCTCTCTGCCTCTATCTCCCTCTCTCTCTCTTTTCTTGTTTCTCTTTTTTATCTAACTCTCTTTCCCTCTCACTCTTTATTTCACTCTGTCTCTTGTGTTCTCTCTCTCTCTCCCCTCTCTCTCTCTTTCTCCCTCTCTGTCTGTTTCCCCAGGATGAAGAGAAGTAGGTAGCCAAGGTGTAAGGGACAGGGTGGCTGAAGGGAGGCGTTCCTCAGACGGAGCAGAGCAGAACGCTCTCTCCTCCTCTCCCCTTGTCATTAGTATGCAGTGGCTGTTCCCCAGGCGACAGGGCCACTGGGTTCGGGCTGAGCTTACGGCAAGAGGAACGTCAGCGACACAGAGGAGAGGAGGACAGCAGGTAAGGGTAATGAGAACAGGCAGAAAAAGGGAGGAAAGAGAGGAGGGAAGGGGAATACAAGAGAAAGGAGGGCAAGATGTCCCAAGGGGCTTTGGAGGTGAGGCACCGCCTGACCCTTCACACTCCGTACACTGTCCAGACACACACACACACACCTAATCTCTTCAAAAAAGGGTTCCAAAAGGGTTATTTGACTGTCCCCATAGGATAACCCTTTTTGGTTCCAGGTAGAACCCTTTTTAGTTCTACCTGGAACCAAAAACAGTTTGTCAAAGGTTTCTCCAATAGGGACAGCCAAAGAACCCTTTTAGGTTCTAGATAGAAACAAAAAGGTGCTAAGTGTACAGTGCATTCAGAAAGTATTCAGACCTCTTCACTTTTTCCACATTTTTTTATGTTACAGCCTTATTCTATAATGGATTACATTTTTTAAATTCCCCTTATCAATCTATACACAATACCTCATAATGACAAAGCAAAAACAGGTTTTTAGACATTTTTTCACACAATGAGTAAAAAATAACACATTTACAGAAGTACTCAGTACTTTGTTCAAGCACCTTTGGCAGCAATTACAGCCTTGAGTCTTCTTGGATATGATGCTAAAAGCTTGGCACATATGTATTTGGGGTGTTTCTCCCATTCTTCTCTGCAGATCCTCTCAAGCTCTGTCAGGTTGGATGGGGAGCATCGCTGCACAGCTATTTTCAGGTCTCTCCAGAAATGTTTGATCACTTTCAAGTCCGGAATGTTTTGGGCCACTCAAGGACATTCAGAGACTTGTTCCGAAGCCACTCCTGCATTGTCTTGGCTGTGTGCTTAGGGTCTTTGTCCTGTTGGAAGGTGAACCTTCGTCCCAGTCTGAGGTCCTGAGTGCTCTGAAGCAGGTTTTCATCAAGGATCTCTCTGTACTTTGCTCTGTTCATCTTTCCATCGATCCTGATTAGTCTCCCAGTCCCTGCCATTGAAAAAACATTGCCACAGAATGATGCTGCCACCACCATGCTTCACCGTAGGATTGGTGCCAGGTTTCCTCCAGACGTGACTCTTTGCATTCGGGCCAAAGAGTTCAATCTTGGTTTCATCAGACCAGAAAATGTTGTTTCTCATGGTCTGAGAGTCTTTAGCTGCCTTTTGGCATACTCCAAGTGGACTGTTATGTGCCTTTTACTGAGGAGTGGCTTCCATCTAGCTACTCTAACGGCCTGATTGGTGGAGTGCTGCAGAGATGGTTTTCCTTCTGGAAGGTTCTCCCATCTCCACAGAGGAACTCTCACAGAGGAACTCATCTCTCAGCTCTAGGAAGAGTCTTGGTGGTTCCACACTTCATACAGTAGATGGAGGCCACTGTATTTTTGGGGACAATGCTGAATAAATGTTTTTGTACCCATCCCTAGATCTATGCCTCGACACAATCCTGTCTCGGAGTTCTACGGACTATTCCTTCAACCTCATGGCTTGGTTTTTGCTCTGACATGCACTGTCAACTGTGGGACGTTATATAGACAGGTGTGTGCCTTTTTCAAATCATGTCCAAACAATTGAATTTAACACAGGTGGACTCCAATCAAGTTATAGAAACATATCAAGGATGACCAATGGAACAGGACACACCTGTTCTCAATTTCGAGTCTCATAGCATATGGTCTGAATACTTAGATATGTGTTTTTAATTTTTTATACATTTTCACACATTTTTGAAAACTGTTTTTGCTTTGTCATTATGTCATTGGGTGAAGACTGATATGGAAAAATAAATAATGTAATCAATTTTGGAATAAGGTTGTAACGTAACAAAATGTGGAAACAGTCATGTGGTCTAAATACTTTCTGAATGCGCTGTATATGTATTAAAGGTCCAATGCAGTTGTTTTATTCTCAATATCAAATATAATTTCTGGGTAACAATTAAGTACCTTACTGAGATTATTTTTTAAGTAAAATGGTAAAAAAAAAAAAAAATTGCTTCTTAGCAAAGAGCACTGGGCCTTTAATGCCTAAACACCCGACTAGATACGTTATGTCAAGCGCACATCATGTATCCAAAAAGCAAGAACAAATGTATTCTCTCTCACAAACACACAAGGGGAGTTTGGGTAATGTTTGGTACTTTTGGCTTTTTTCTTTGTAAGAGCCTTTATGACTATATAGTGATAATGTAATGCTTCTTGAGATACACGTTATATCTTGAGCTTTACAGCATATGATTTCGTCCAATATTTTGTATTTTATTATGTTGTTACATAAACATGTTTTTTGTTTTTTTTAAACATTCAAATGATTGAATGCAAACAGTGTAAAATGTCATTACAAATTGGGTGAAAATAAACAGATTAATATTACACATTTGTCTGTCTTTTGGTATTTCTAAGGATCTCTATAGCCTACTGTATATTTTCAACCCTGGTCATATATACTGAACAAAAATATAAACGTAACATGCAACGATTTCAAAGATTTTGCTGAATTACAGTTCATATAAGGAAAACAAATCAAATATTATTTGTCACATGCGCCGAATACAACAGGTGTAGACCTGTCAGGCCCTAACCATAGAGAGCCCTCTGGGTTCTCTATGGTGTATAGGTCAGAGCGTGACTAGGGGGGTTTCTAGCGTTTCTATTTCTATGTTGGTATTTGTATGGTTCCCAATTAGAGGCGGCTGTTTATCATTGTCTCTAATTGGGGATCATACTTAAGTTGCCCATTGTTTCCACCTGTGTTGTGGGATATTGTTTTCAGTTAGTGCCCAAGTGAGCGCTGTACTGGACGTTTGTTTATTCTTTGTTGTTATGGTTAAGTTTCACTATGTAATAAAGTATGTGGAACTCTACGCACGATGCGCCTTGGTCCGCTCATTACAACGATCGTGACAAGACCTTACCGTGAAATGCTTACTTACAAGCTCTTAACAAGCAATGCATTTCAAGAAAAAGAGTAAACAAAATACTAACTAATTAAACTAGAAAATAACACAATAAAATAACAATAACGAGGCTATATACAGGGGGTACTGGTACTGAGTCAATGTGCGAGGGTACAGGTTAGTCGAGGTAATTTGTACATGTAGGTGGGGGTAAAGTGACTATGTATAGACAATAAACAGTGAGTAGCAGCAGTGTAAAAACAAGGGGGTGGGGGGGGGGGGGGTCAATGTAAATAGTCCGGGTGGCCATTTGATTAATTGTTCAGCAGTCTTATGGCTTGGGGGTAGAAGCTGTTAAGGAGCCTATTGGACCTAGACTTGGCACCCCAGTACCACTTGCTGTGCGGAAACAGAGAGAACAGTCTATGACTTGGGTGACTGGAGTCTTCGACAATTTTTTGGTCTTTCCTCTGACACCGCCTAGTATATCGGTCCTAGATGGCAGGAAGCTTGGCCTCCTCTGTTGTGCCTTACTGTTGGATACCACGCAGTTGCCATACCAAGCAGTGATGCAACCGGTCAGGATGATCTCGATAGTGCAGCTGTAAAACTTTTTGAGGATCTGGTGACCCATGCCAAATCTTTTCAGTCTCTTGAGGGGGAAAAGGTGTTGTCATGCCCTCTTCACGACTGTCTTGGTGTGTTTGGACCATGATAGTTGGTTGGTGATGTGGACACCAAGGACCTTGAAACTCTCGACCCGCTCCACTACAGCTCCATCAATGTGAATGGGGGCGTGTTCGACCCTGCTTTTCCTGTAGTCCATGATCAGCTCCTTTGTCTTGCTCATGTTGAGGGAAAGGTTGTTGTCCTGGCACCACACTGTCAGGTCTCTGCCAGGGTAGTGTGGAGTACGGTTGAGATCGCATCATCTTTGGATCTGTTGGGGCGGTGTGTGAATTTGAGTGGGTAAAGGGTTTCCGGGATGATGGTGTTGATGTGAGTCATGACCAGCCTTTCAAAGCACTTCATGGCTACCGTCGTGAGTGCTACAGGGAGGTAGTCATTTAGGCAGGTTACCTTTGCTTTCTTGGGCACAGGGACTATGGTGTTCTGCTTGAAACATCTAGGTATTACAGACTCGATCAGGGAGAGGTTGAAAATGTCAGTAAAGACACGAGCCAGGTGGTCCGAGCATGCTCTGAGTACACGTCCTGGTAATCCGTTTTGCCCCGCGGCCTTGTGAATGTTGACCTGTTTAATGGTCTTGCTTACATCAGCTACGGAGATCATGATCACACAGTCATCCGGAACAGCTGGTGCTCTCATGCATGCTTCAGTGTTGCTTGCCTCAAAGTGAGCGTTAAAGGAATTTAGCTTGACTGGTAAGCTTGTGTCACTGGGCAGCTCATGACTGGGTTTCCCTTTGTAGTCCGTAAGAGTTTGCAAGCCTTGTCACATCCGACAAACGTCAGAGCCGGTGTAGTAGGATTCAATCTTAGTCCTGTATTGATGCCTTGCTTGTTTGATGGTTCTTCTGAGGGCATAGGGGGATTTCTTATAAGTATCCGGATTAGTGTCCCCCTCCTTGAAAGCGGCAGCTCCAGCCTTTAGCTCGGTGCGGATATTGCCTGTAATCCATGGCTTCTGGTTGGGATATGGACGTATGGTCACTGTGGGGACGACCTAGTCGATGCGCTTATTGATGAAGCCAGTGCCTGAGGTGGTATACTTGTAAATGCCATTGGATGAATCCCGGAACATGTTCCAGTCTGTGCTGGTCAAACAGTCCTGTAGCACACTATACGTGTCATCTGACCACTTCTGTATTGTGCGAGTCAGTGGTACTTCCTGCTTTAGTTTTTGATTGTAAGCAGGAATCAGGAGGATAGAATTATGGTCAGATTTGCCAAAAGGTGGGCAAGGGAGAGCTTTGTATGCGTCTATTTTGTGTGGAGTAAAGGTGGTCTAAAATTTTTTTCTCCTCTGGTTGCATATGTGACATGCTGGTAGAAATGATGTAAAATGGATTTAAGTTTGGCTGCATTAAAGTCCCTGGCCACTAGGAGCACCGCTTCTGGATGAGCATTTTCTTGCTTATGGCCTTATACAGCTCGTTGAGTGCGGTCTTAGTGCCATCATCGGTTTGTGGTGGTAAATAGACGGCTATAAAAAATATTGATGAAAACTCTCTTGGTAGATAGTGTGGTCTACAGCTTATCGTGAGGTAACTTGAGAGTTCCTTAAAACTAGACATCACGCACCAGCTATTATTTACAAGTAGACACACACCCTCACCCCTCGTCTTACCAGACATAGTTGTTCTCTCCTACCGATGCACGGAAAACCCAGCCAACTGTATATTATCCATCAACTGAAATAAATTCATTAGGCCATAATCTATGGATTTCACATGACTGGGAAGGGGAGCAGTACAAATTCCCTGTTTTAGGTCAGTTAGGACCACCACTTTATTTTAAGAACGTGAAATGTCAGAATAAAATTGGAGAGAATGATTTATTTAAGCTTTTATTTCTTTCATCACATTCCCAGTGGGTCAGAAGTTTACATACACGCAATTGTTTGTTTAAGTTGTTTAACTTGTGTCAAATATTTTGGGTAGCCTTCCACAAGCTTCCCACAATAAGTTGGGTGAATTTTAGCCCATTCCTCCTGACAGAGCTGGTGTAACTGAGCCAGGTTTGTAGGCCTCCTTGCTCGCACACAAGTTTTCAGTTCTGCCCAAAAAATGTCTATGGGATTGAGGTCAGGGCTTTGTGATGGCCACTCCAATACCTTGACTTTGTTGTCCTTAAGCCATTTTGCCACAACTTTGAAAGTATGCTTGGGGTCATTGTCCATGTGGAAGACCCATTTGCGACCAAGCTTTAACTTCCTGACTGATGTCTAGAGATGGTGCTTCAATATATCCACATTATTTTCCTGCCTCTTGATGCCATCTATTTTGTGAAGTGCACCAGTCCCTCCTGTAGCAAAGCACCCCCACAACATGATGCTGCCATCCCAGTGCTTCACGGTTGGGATGGTGTTCTTCCTCTTGCAAGCCTCAGGGGGAGGCTTGCAAACATAACGATGGTTATTATGGTTAAACAGTTCTATTTTTGTTTCATCAGATCAGAGGACATTTCTCCAAAAAGTACGATCTTTGTCCCCATGTGCAGTTGCAAAATGTAGTCTGGCTTTTTTTAATGGTGGTTTTGGAGCAGTGGCTTCTTCCTTGCTGAGCACACTTTCAGGTTATGTCGATATAGGCCTCGTTTTACTCTGGATATAGATACTTTTGTACCTGTTTCCTCCAGCATCTTCACAAGGTCCTTTGCTGTTGTTCTGGGATTGATTTGCACTTTTCGCACCAAAATACATTCATCTCTAGGAGACAGAACGCATCTCCTTACTGAGCGGTATAATGGCTGCGTGGTCCCATGGTGTTTATACTTGCGTACTATTGTTTGTACAGATGAACGTGGTACCTTCAGGCGTTTGGAAATTGCTATCAATGATGAACCAGACTTGTGGAGGTCTACCATTTTCTTCTGAGGTCTTGGCTGATTTCTTTAGATTTTCCCATGATGTCAAGCAAAGAGGCACTGAGTTTGAAGGTAGGCCATGAAGTACATTCACAGGTACACCTCCAATTGACTCAAATGATGTCAATTAGCCTATCAGAAGCTTCTAAAGCCATGACATAATTTTCTGGAATTTTCCAAGCTGTTTAAAGGCACAGTCAATTTAGCGTATGTCAACTTCTGATCCACTGGAATTGTGATACAGTGAAATAATCTGTCTGTAAACAATTTTTGGAAAAATTACTTATGTCATGCACAAAGTAGATATCCTAACCAACTTGCCAAAACTATAGTTTGTTAACAAGAAATGTGTGGAGTAGTTGAAAAACTAGTTTTAATGACTCCAACCTAAGTGTATGTAAACATCAGACTTCAACTGTAGACCCACCCACTTGGGAGGTATTTTTACCTACAGTTTTTTCCCCTGACAATCCCGCAGGTGAAAAAGCCAGATGTGGAGGCCCTGGGCTGGCCGGTTACATGAGGTCTGCAGTTGTGAGGCTGGATGGACGTACTGCCAAATTCGCTGGAGGCGGCTTATGGTAGAGAAATTAACATTAAATTCTCTGGCAACAGCTCTGGTGGACATTCCAGTACATTTTTTTTTTTTGTGCGAAACATGGGACCAGCACTTTACATGTTGCATTTATATTTTTTGTTCACTGTATAAGAAACCCTGCATAGTTGTATATCCCCTGAGCGTGCATTGGTTGCCTAGGCAACACCTGGTGGAGGTGAATTAGGCACACATATCCTAGGTTCATTGTGTGTGTGTGTGTGTGTGTGTGTGTGTGTGTGTGTGTGTGTGTGTGTGTGTGTGTGTGTGTGTGTGCGTGCGTGCGTGCGTGCGTGCGTGCGTGCGTGCGTGCGCGGCCAGACTGTGCTCAGGGAGCAGTGCGGCCAGGCTGCAGATATCATCCATCTCCCTGTCACTGGCCCAGGGGCTGCTGGGAAGGCAGCAGACAGCTCCTCGGCTCTGACGATGGGAGCTGCATCCTAATTCTCCAACTCTGATCGCTCGGAACACTCGCTCCTCCCCCGCCACCCAGAGTGATACATCTGGGAACAAAGCACAGAGCTTAGCCAGTCCACCAGAGCCTGCTGCTAGCATCATCTCCATTACTCCTAATATTGAACAATTTCTCACAGATCACACCCTCACTGGGCATTGTGTTGTTATTGAGGTGAATGATAAGAGTTTGAAAACCCTAGATTGTAGAAGAATCTCAGTAAGAATATAAAGTCATGGTCATAAACATCCTTTAGATATACAGTATCTCAAGCATCATTACATTTTAGTCATTTAGCAGATGCTCTTATCCAGAGCAACTTACAGTAGTGAATGCATACATTTCATACACTTTTTCTCCGTACTGGTCCCCCATGGGAATCAAACCCACAACCCTGCAAACACCATGCTCTACCAACTGAGCTACACAGGACTTCCACTTGTTGATATCATGCGTACTCAGAATAACCTTTTTATACACAGTTCTACAGTAAATTTGACTTGGTAAAGTATTCTTATACTACATACAAAACAATAAAGACCTTGTAAGTATTACAAGACACAAAGGCATTCATATCTTCACATTTATAGGCTACATGCTTCAATGTGTCATGAACACATCACCTAGTGAGGTAACAAATTATTCTTCACGAGTGATCAAATCATTCATGAATAACAGGAAATGAATATCTCTAAAGTTGATTGTACAGAATGAACTGTTAAAGGGCAATTCAGCCACTGTTCAACCTCATATTCATTATCTCTAGCACCATGCCAACGTCTACATCCCAGCCAACATTTCCATGTGGTGCCCATATGGGTTAATGGAGGGCTGTCCCATGGGCCCTATGAGGGATACCCAACAGGGACCCACAAAGTTTTGTCCTCAACATCCATATTGGCCCCACATGTGGTTGCCATGTTGGAATTGATGTGGGTTAATGTTGGGCTTCATAAAGTTGCCCTAGTGGTTTACCCCAATGTGTTAAAATCTGGGTAAAGGATGGGTGTGTAGTGAGACCTATATTGGCAATAAGTAGGCTGTGCATGTGATTTTTAATTGGGCTGCCCCAATGTAGATACAGCTAACCAACTAGATTCAATGTTAGCTAGCTAGCTAACATTGAACCCAGCTGTTTAGCTTTAGCTACATGCAGATTCATACTACAGCATTGACAATCAGTTTGTATTCGCGGTAGTAGTATGAGTTGGGATTATGCCAGTTCAGTGTTTAGCTAGCAAACTATATGTCTAAACAAAAGACTCCACTTCGCCAGATGATTACATGACCCATCAAGTTAGCCAGGTGGGTCTGGGGGAGATTATGGCCATTAATTGTATTTCCTGAACATGTGTACATGTCTAGACAATAGCGACCCATCCACTTAGATAGATGTGGCTGGGGGATTGTTATAGAATTTATTTCACATTACCCATTAATTTAGACAAGTGTGTGTGGGAAAGCATCATCTAATAATGATAAAATATTTATAAAATATTTTTATCTGGACACTTTCTGTTTTTGCTGCTATGCACATATGCAAGTAACCATTTCACTGTACCGTTTACACCTTCTGTATCCTGTGCATGTGACAAATAAACGTTTTAATTTTATTTTATTTGATATAGTGCGTGTTTACCCCAGACACAGATCACACACGTAATGTTAGCTAGCGAGCCAGCAAGCTAACAATTGCTTGCTAGTGAAGAGTTCGCTTTAACTTGCAATGAAAATTATTTTCGGACAAAATTTGAAACTTATAATATCTGAAAATGTAACTAGACTCTTACGTCTATACATGGATGAATGTTTCATGGCAGACTGGAACCATTTAACTCTGTTTTGTTTGTAGCTACATCTTGTTTGGCCAGCGCTGTGTCAAGTCACGCCGGTTCACACTGACCGTGGCGTATGCAGAAAGTAGCCCATCAAAACATTTTTGTCAACTGATCTGTCGATAGTGCCTGCTAAATTCAGGGCATCAATGTTGTTAAGAAAAGTTGTAAAACTTTTGTAGTTCTCGATGGCTAACGTTATAACTTTAAAAAAAAGCAGCGGTAGGAAGGATTATCAATACATACTGAGCAGCTCACGTTATAAACAGAAGCATACTACATGGCAGACTAATCCAAACTCATCTCCCTGCATGTCCAGCCCATCCATTATCTCAGCCAATCATGGCTAGCGGGAAGGTTCCTGCTTTTTTCCGTGGCTAAATCAACTAGGCTCGTAATTTAACAATTTAATTCATATTTACAGATGGGGGCGGGTATTTTCCTGGATCCCACGTCACCATAAACCTCCTAGTGTTTGAAAATCACAGTTTTTAAAATGTTTAAACTTTTGATTATGTCATCAGGTAGAACTTCTAAACTTTATATTTTTTCTGCAAAAGATAGAAACGTGCCGTTTTCACATATGTAGACATGGTATTGTGCTGGAGATAATGACAATTAGGTTGAAAAGTGGTGGACTTGCCCTTTAAAGTTCTGTTTTATAATCTACCTTACAAAGTATGTATGTAACAATAATGAAGTTGTACAGTATTACCAGCCAGTAAATAACAAATAACTCTTATTCTTCAGGCTGTTGAGGCGCTCCACTGAAGATGGTGGGCTCTTTCATTCCTTTGAATCGTGGTGGGAGAGAGAGAGCTCACAGGGGGCTTCTGCCGCCTGTTTTCCCGAAATGTTGTTCTGAACTCAAAAGACCCTCTTGGACTAGCAGGCTGGGGAATCAAATCCTGCTCCACACAAAGGAGACTGATTTCTGATGAGTAAAGCAAACACCGTGCTTGTACATTTTATCAGAATCTGCTGACAGTTCTCTTGAAGTTTTGGCCCCAAGGGATCTCACATAAAAAAACAACAAGACATCATCTGCACATGGCAAAACACAAGCTTCTCACTGTTACAAATGAAGCTAAAAAGAAAAACTCAGCCAAAGCAAATAACTGTGAGAGGGATAAGATCAGTGTGTGTGTGTGTGTGTGTGTGTGCGTGTGTGTGTGTGCATGCTCACAAGCAAGCAGTTTGAAAGTACAGTACATTAACACTACCAACACCTGGTCTATTCATAGACCCCAACTTTACCTTTGACTTTGCATACCATAATTCAATGGAGTTGAAGTTGTGGACAATTTAAGTTGAAACAACATTTTAAGCCCACGGGCCTCCTGCATCCCACACCTTTGGTTGCTGAGATCATCAACCATAAACAAGTAACCTTTAAATGATCTAAAAACACACAACTTAAGAAATAAAGGAGGCTTTATCAAACCAAATATGCTCTATCGTGTACCTCATCTGCACTAAAGCCATAGACACAGAGCCTTTCGATTCATCTTTATTTCACAAAAAAAGAAAAAAACTGCAAATCAGCTCACATAACAATGATGGTTAACATGCATTTAGCTGATCTAGGGGGTAATCATTAGTCCAACAAGTTGTAAAAAGAGATTCTATTGGACAAATTCAGGTATGTTTATCCCTGTTTCGTTCTGTTTGCTTCCGTTGAAGAAACGTTTTTCAACAGAATTAACGGAATGAATAGTTTCAAGAGTTTCAAGTTCCTCGGTGTCCACATCACTAAGGATCTATCATGGTCCACACACACCACACAGTTGCGAAGAGGGCACAACAACACCTCTTCCCCTTCAGGAGTCTGAAAAGATTTTGCATGGGCCCTCAGACCCTCAAAAAGTTTTACAGATGCACCATTGAGAGCATCTTGACTGGCTGCATCACCGCTTGGTATGGCAACTGCTTGGCAGGGGATCAAACTGTAGAACCCAGTTCCTACATTTGAATATAAAAATGGATTTTATCAAACAAAACTATGCTACATTTTATCTATGGGACCCTCAGGATGACAAATCAGAGCAAGATTAATGATTTGAGTACATTATTTACATTATTTACCTTCAGAGGTGAATGTTTCAAATCAAATGCCGTGATAAAAGTTTTGTTGTGCACTCTCCTCAAACAATAGCATGGTATTTTTTCACTGTAATAGCTACTGTAAATTGGACAGTGCAATTAGATTAACACAAATTTAAGCTTTCTGCCGATATAAGACATGTCTATGTCCTGGGAAATGTTCTTGTTACTTACAACATCATGCTAATCACATTAGTGCATGTTAGCTCAAGCTCTGTTGAGGTTAACCAAATAGCCACCCAGACTATCTGTCAGACTATCTGTATTGACCTGTTTTGCACTAACTTTTTTGACTCATCACGTACGCAGCTGCTACTGTTTATTATCTGTCCCTTATTCCTAGTTGGATGTAAAATATATGTTACATTTATCATTACCCATTGTGTATTTATTATTACTTTTATATTACATGTTTTACTTTTCTAATATTTCTCTATATTCTTTCTCTCTGCATTGTTGGGAAGGGCCCATAAGTAAGCATTTCACTTAGTCTACACCTGTTTACGAAGCATGTGACGAATAACATTTTATTTTATTTGATGGACACGGCTTGCCGCGTACTTGTGGCTTGTGTGTGTGCATTTGATGTGCTCTTACCATGCGCTGTGCGCAGCAGCTTGAAGGAACAGAATAGTTGGATATACAGATGTCTCTGTTCTTCACAGGCTCACTGAGGCCTACTGTACATCCAGTCAGTGCTACTGGGGACAAGACAAAGCAGCAGTACTGTTCATACAACGTACTGTACGGTTCAGAGCAGATTATTACTGTAGTCGATAGCAGTGTTTTTTTATGCCAAGTGCTTGTGCTGGCGCGACTGGATGTATATTGACACACAGGATGATGCATTCAAATGTGTTTAAGTGATGCCTTTGACACACATCATGATTCATAATGTTTTGAACAAAAGGCCCAAGCCTAATTCCCTAAAAGACAACCTATGGTGACAGTGGTGTGAGTGGATAAAGGGGTATAATGGCAGGGAAATGGGTTAGTGGTCAGAGGGTTAATTCACTGTTGAAAATATGTCAGGGTAATAACTTGGGAAAGTTGGGATGTTCCCAATTAGTTGTGATGAATACAGTTGTGCTGGTTTTTGGTGCAGTGCGCTATGCATAACTTTCACTCTAAGAAAGAGCTCTGGCGCTATCTTGTGCAAGTTAAATATATTGCACTCTACATGTTTTGACAAACTCTTCGCATTTGAATTCCACACAATGCACACAATTACCTAACATAAATGTTTTTCTGAGATTGTATAGAACCACAAATATATAAGACAAGCACTTTTCTTTCATTGAAAGTAATACGGGTTATTCTCATTGAGATAAAGTATAGGCCTACAAGGCAGCCTAGCGGTTGGAGAGGGTTGCCAGTTTGAATGCAGGGTCTGACAGGAAATATTTGTCTGGAAGTGAGCTGGCAACTGGAGGGTTGCTGGTATCAAATCTTAGATGCCATTGCCTGCTGTTGCGCCCTTGAGCAAGGCACTTAACCCCCCACAACAACTGCTCCACGGGTGCCCAGTGTGGCAGCCTCCTGCACCAACATCTCCAACAATGTATCTGTGTCTTTCTGAGGGGTTGGGATAAAGCAGAAGTCACATTTCAGTTGGACCTTGTGTACAATTGATTAATAAATAGATCTTAATCTTAGGAGATGGCAGTTTAGAGTGTATTTTGTTTAGACATTTTGGGGCCATACTTGTGTACATTAGAAAAAGTTTACATTTAACCTGGACCTCTGTCTCAAAATGCGTATGAGCCAATTAAAATTGTCAATTTACTTGCACGTGTTAGAACGCTACATTGTGTACAGTAGCTGGTCCCATTAGATAACCTGGCACACGTTAGCCATATGCAACCTCACCAGGTGGCAGTGATTATTTCCTGTAACAAATTCAGCGTCAGCCTATCAAAGATCTTAAACCTTTTCTTCACAAACCTATGGCATTTCTTAAAATAGGTCAACCTGGCCACCAGAGGGATATATTTAAAACTCCAAATTCAAGGTTTACTTTTGTTCCCCTTCACTTAGTCTGTCTCAAGTGTAGAGAGTGCCAATATTGGTCCTTGGTCATAATGCACTATTAACGCTAGCAGGAGTTTATCGCCCACCCTCAGCTCCGATATCTGCTCTATGCAAATGGTTTGAGTTAATGTCTAATTATGCAAACTCTGAATTATTGATTATTGGAGATCTCAATCTGGACTGGCCGATGCCAGCATAGTTTAAATTAAAATACATTTGTAACAAACTAAATCTTACTCAACTAATAACTATACCTACCCGTCCTAATCTAAAAGACCCCAAAAAACGACATTAATACACCTTATCTTAACAAATACACCTCACAAATATATAGCTAGTGGGTTATTTGCTAATGACATCAGTGACCACTGCCCTATTGCATGTATCAGAGATACTAGGCTAAAAAACCCTGACCCCCGTATAATTCTAAAGAGAAACTATAAACACTTCTCAGAGCAAGCCTTTATCCATGACCTTTATTATTCCGAGCTTCTATCCGTAAACTGCATAATGGACCCAGTTTTAGCGTTCTCTTTCTTTTCATCAATTTTTACCTTCATGGCTGATAAACACGCCCAATGAAAGCGACTTAGGGTAAAAAAAAAAAAACGAATCCTTGTGATTTGAAAATCCTTTTTCTGCAAAAGAATCAAGCATGGGCCTTGGCGAGGAAATCTGGTGAAAATTGCTTTTTAGGCAATTGAGAAATAAATGGACTGGAGGAATAAAGAAGGCAAAATCTAGGTATTTTCTTGATGCTATGACAGAGTCTGCTGGTGATCCCACTAAATTCTGGAAAACTGTTAACTCACTTAAACGAGGAAATTCCTTGACTTCCCTGCCGAAGCAAATTACATCGGAATCTGGGATCATCAGTGACTGAACTGAAATTTGTGATGTTTTTAATAAGCATTTTATTTCTGCTGGTTTACTTTTTGAAATAAAAAATGGCCAACATGATCCTGACCGGTCTATTGTTTCAGTCCCTCGGCCTTCAGCTGATGTGGAAAACAGTAAGCCGGTTTTTAATTTTCAAAAAGTCACAGAAGATGAGGTCTTATCTGCACTATCTGCGATAGATTCTAAGAACTCATTAGGCGTTGACAATCTCGATCCATATTTACTCAAGTGTGCAGCACCTATTATTGCTAGTGTAGTGACGCATATCTTTAATCAAACATTTGTCATAAGAAAAATTCCTAAATCTTGGGAAACAGCTTTTGTTTTACCACTCCTCAAGGGAGGTGATGGTAGTGAATTGGATAATTATCGGCCCATCTCTAAGCTCTCCTGTTTGGCTAAAATTCTAGAGTCATTGGTGAATAGGCAACTACAATCTTATTTAACTGTTAACAATACTCTTTCTAGTAATCAAACTGGCTTCAGACCTAAACACAGTACTATTACGGCCACTGTACATGTTGTAAATGATATTACTAATGCCCTAGATAATAGAAAGTACTGTGCCGCCTTGTTCATAGATTTATTGAAAGCTTTTGACACTGTAGACCATGCAATACTTTTGGGTAAGCTGTCGTCAATAGGACTGGGATTGGATGCCTGTCGTTGGTTTCATGACTATCTAAGGATAGAAGTCAGGCTGTTAGAGTCAACGGCATCCACTCGGAGCCATTGGAGTTGGTTAAAGGGGTCCCACAAGGTTCTATACTTGGTCCATTACTATTCACTCTCTACATAAACAATATCGGTGATGAGATAAGAAAGTGTCAAATTCATTTATATGCTGATGACACTGTCATGTACTCTATCGCTTCAACGGCTGACCAAGCATTATCATTATTGGAGACAGATTTTAAGATATTACAAGGGTCTTTTATACAGATGAAACTTGTTTCAAATGCAAAGAAAACACATTTTATGAATTTTAATAGGTTCAAAAAGTTGGTTGAAAATACTCGTGCACTTACGAGCTTAGATGGTTCTCGAATTAATCAGGTCTCTGACCCTAACCATGCTGTCTGACCAACTCTCTCGCTATCTCTCTCAGAACGATCTTCTTGACCCTAACCATGCTGTCTGACCAACTCTCTCACTATCTCTCTCAGAACTTTCTTGACCCTAACCAGTCAAACGGGCGGCAGGTAGCCTAATGGTTAGAGCGTTGGACTAGTAACCGAAAGGTTGCAAGGATGAATCTCCGAGCTGACAAGGTAAAAATCTGTTGTTCTGAACAAAGCAGTTAACCCACTGTTCCTAGGCTGTCATTGAAAATAAGAATTTGTTCTTAACTGACTTGCCTAGTTAAATAAAGGTTAAAAAAAAAAGACTTCAAGATGGGTCACTCAACCAAGACTGCTCTCCTTAGTGTCATGGAGGCTCTCTGCGCTGACTCTGTCTTCTCATCTTCCTAGATCTATCCGCTTCCTTTGACAACGCTGCCTACTTTTCTCCTCCCCCCTTCTGAAACCCAGGTGGCGACACGCATCCCTGCGTGCCTTGCAGATATCTCAGCTTGGATGTCAGCCCACTACCTAAAATTCAACCTCGACAAGACGGAGCTGCTCTTCCTCCTGGGGAAAAACTGCCCTCTCCAAGACCTCTCCATCACGGTTGACAACTCCACGGTATCCCCCTCCCAGAGTGCAAAGAACCTTGGCGTGACCATGGACCAAACCCTGTCATTCTCTGCAAACATCAAAGCAGTGACTCAATCCTGCAGGTTCATGCTCTACAACATCTGTAGAATATGACCCTACCTGACACAGGAAGCGGCGCAGGTCCTAATCCAGGCACTTGTCCTCTTCCGTCTGGAGTACTGCAACTCGCTGTTAGCTGGGATTCCCGCTTGTGCCATCAAACCCCTGCAATTTATCCAGAACGTCACAGCCCGCCTGATGTTCAACCTTCCCAAGTTCTCCCATGTCACCCCGCTCCTCCACACACTCCACTGGGTTCCAGTTGAAGCTCACATCCACTACAAGACCATGGTACTTGCCGACAGAGCAGCAAGAGGAACTGCCCCTCCCTACCTTCAGGCTATGCTCAAACCCTACACCCCAACCCGGGTACTACATTCTGCAACCTCTGGCCCTACGGGAGGGCAGCTCCTGCTCTGCCCAGTCAAAGCTCTTCTCTGTCCTGGCACTCTAATGGTGGAACCAGCAGAGTCCCTGCCCAACTTCCGAAAACATCTAAAACCCTTCCTCTTCGAAGAGTATCTTAAGTAATCCCACAGCACCCACCCCCAAAATACCCTTTGTGAATTTACACTCGCAGTTGACCTTTTCCCCCCCTACTAGCACTGACTTTCCTGATAGCTACTTTATTGAGGAAAAATGTACTTCCTATGACTGAGATATGTGGTTGTCCCACATAGCTATCTAGAGATGAATGCACTTACGTTCATCTAGAGATGAATGTAAGTCACTCTGGATAAGAGAGTCTGTTAAATTACTAAAAATGTAAATGTAAGGCTACTCTGAAATTTCTAGTTTGGCAGCCATGTGGTGGAGAAAGAGATGGTTGTTTGGTTTGGCCTACATGGAATGATGTGGGACCCTTTGATAGACATTTTGATGTATTGCACACGTTGGTATCACAACAACTGAACGACCAAACAACTCTGGAGCTGGCCGGCCCAGATAGTCAGTGCTGTCAGTCAGAGGTCAGCAGCTGGAGACGGTAACATGCCTTGTACCCAGATTCGACTTGTACCTGCACAAATGGTTGTAGAAACTTCACTATTCCAGTAGGTGGTAGCAATGCAGCACCCTCTTCAATCCAGAGACCACAGTGATCATCAGCTGTTCAGAAATTAAAGCCTTTGGTCCATAAATGAAAAGCAACTATTCAAAGATGTAATTTGAAAATGTCCTAATAAGCAAGATGCAAACTATTGTTCAATATACCATAGAAGTGTGAAAACATGAGATCATTAAAAGTGCGTATGGATATCTTCCAATGGAGCAACATGTGGCTCAGACGGGCTGCTCCATTAGCCAAGTAGGCCTACATCCCCTAATAAAGAGAGGATCCATAATAGGGAGAGAGGACGCCCATTGTGTTTGAGTCATAATGTCCTGTGACTTTCCCTGGTACAGAGGCAATCTCAGTGCATTTAGATGAAACTGCTCTGATGCCTCTCAGTGCACACAGAGAGAAAATGAGGTCCGCTGGGTTCAGTGCACACAATTACTCTGTCTGCTATGGATGCCGTCCATTCCACTGCCTACTTGTGCATGCTATGCACGATTGGCCATTCGCAAGTTTTCTGGCCGCAAATACTTTTCATGGCCAATAGCGCTTTAGGGAAAAGGGATTTGAATGGGAATTCTATTTTCCGTCGCTACATTTGACAAATGCTATGCTCATTTTATTTTGTTAAAGAAGTGATACATTTTGTTTTCATCCATTTATCAATTCAGGTGGGAATTTCATTGAATCAATTAACAGTCAGTGCATTCTATTTAAATTAGGGTGTCTTACATCCTCTTGCTTTCCACTGTAGTCCGCGGCGCCACTGGTTTTTCACTCTGACTAGCACCTTTTCGAGGTTATCATGCTATGGAATGAAAGGCTGGTCATATAGAATGAAACACGTTTTCATAGTGACAGAATGTGGTGATGAAATAGAATGCTTGCCAAAGTGTTCTGGAAAGATCAAGGTCATTATTAGATAGGATTCAAGGTCTTAACACTATCTTTCATCCACTGCACTCCGTTAATTAAGTGTATGTCCACTGTTTAAGACATGACACAAAAGTCGCCTTTTCCAAGTAAACCAACCACTTTGTAAAAAACAACAATATATTCAGTAGTTTAACAGCTTTCTTCTGGATGTTCAAGGCATACTAGAAGGCAACAAGTTTGAGTTTAAAAATACTATTATCTTGGCGTTTCTAAAGAAATTGTTAAATATAGACAAGCAATCAAAATGCCAATGTGTTTCAGCACAGCCCTTTTTGACATAAGGCCTACATCATTTACCTTTTCCTTTCTACTCAGAGGGCTTCAATAAAGATAGGCTATTCAGAAAGATTGGGTTAAGGACTAATAAACAGCTTTGAGAGAACACAAAGTCTGAATATCTCAGAGGAAGCACTCAAATGGCTGTCACTTATGGCCGGAGATGGGGGAGTAGATTGAAATTCTGTTGATTCTGTGGTGGTGATGTGTTAGGAATTGAAAACTGGTCAAGGTGTGGAGAAATGCCGGATGCAAAAGATAAGGCTAACAACTTCTATATTTCAAGGTTTAATAGACAAAGACAGACATGCATATGGGGAGACAGACACGTTTCTCTACGAAGTTCACAGCAACCTACCACCCTCCAGAGGTGAGGACAGAACTAAATACTCTTTTCTTATCTGTTCGCTCTTTCATCCTTCTGTGCACTCAAGCATTAAATCAAGGCTGAGACCTTGGGGTTGAATAGACTATACATTTTAAACAACCTTATCACTTAAAGGGACGATTGCAGAATTACTGTTAAACATTCTGATTGGTTTCATCCTTCAAACTAAAAGTCCCAATATGACATATCACTTTACATTTGTATTTTGGGAGAAATTTATTTTTATCTGAATTTGACTGAAGTCATGTCGGAAAAGCATTTAAAAAAGTGACGCAAAGAGAAGAACAAGCGTGTGAATCCACAACAGGAGTGGAGCCACTGTCCACATAAGACGGTAAAGACCCACATCATACCTAGTCCTCATTGTTTTAAAAAAAATATTTTGACACTCTTAATAAAGACAACATATAATTTGACCATAACCTGTGATTTCTTTATGATGTATCAGCAATATTTTTTTTTAGCACTTATACAGCAGGCAGGCTTTCAGCATAGCCCCTTTTCGACCCATGGTAACCACTAGAAGCCTTGAAACACATCACCTATTAGCGGTTCAGCACATCAGCATTTATTGTACTGTTACACAAAATCAAGATAAACCTTAACCATCATAGTTGACATTGAACGTCTATAACCAAACTGGCTAAAACTCTGTTGTTGGCAAATAGTAGCTATAGCTAGCCAGATGCTAAATTGGGTGCTAACGTTACTAACGTTACTAGCAGCAGTAACAAAGAGTAAATCGAGGTATAATGGCAAACACAAACATTGGCTACCATCATACCCTTTAAGTTATATCAGCCAATAAAGCTCCGTCAGTTCAGCAAAAATAAAGGCATACCTTAAAATAAACAGACATTAATCCAATTGGTATTTGACCATTCATTTCAGCAAAATGTGCTGTGTTGATGCAGTTGTTGTAGCTTGCTTGCTGGATTATTCCATCCACCAAAACCATGCTAGATCCAAGAGGGCCAGTTCATTTTGCATGGTGTACTTATCTTCGTTTTTTTCATCTACTAGCAACATAACATGACAAAACTCTTTGGGCACTTTAGTACCGACTTACCTGATTCACCTCCATCACCAAAGCCACCAGCAGGCTGTTCCTTTCTTGACGCCAAAGCCGCAATGTATTGTTGGTATATGAGTTTTTGATAAATGTAATTGAAATTGCAAAAATAGAAGTGTATAATTATTATTTTATTCACTTTTGCATTAAAACCATTTACGATGATCTCTGGTCTTAAGGGCTGTTGTAACGATCGTCGTCGGGTGACGAGGAAGCGGACCAAAACGCAGCTGGGAGCGAACACATGTTTATTCTTTTACACTGAAATAAACACGTACACAAAACTCAAGAAAATGCCGATACGTTAGCTGCTCAAAATCAAAGAGACAACACCCCACAAACAGCGTGGGGGAAAAAAGGAACTTAAATGTGATCCCAATCAGAGACAACTAGCGACAGCTGTCTCTGATTGGGAATCGACAGAACCCAACATAGAAATAACCCACATAGAGCTAACACAAGGCTATAACTCAAACATAGAAAACCAACCAAGGAAAAATACCCAACATGACACACTTTGACCAAAATACCAGAGTTCACCTGGTCAGGGCGTGACAGCTGTCCACACCAAGGAAGATAACTATAGAGATAACTATAACGATACAAAAAAAATCTTGAACAGGGGCGTTCACACTACAACAAGAGTGAAGAACAATAACGAGCGCTATCGTTTGGATCACATTCAGAGCGATTTCTTCCCTGTCCCGCCGACGATAAAACAATTGACAACCAATCAAAAACATGTTCCGTTGAAGTGTTCTTACTTCTAGGTGCACGAGGCTGCTCGGCGAGAAGGTTGAACACAAGGTAAGTTTGCCTGAATAACTGGGCATGTGTGAGCATATTGGTGGCCACATTAATTTTGGGATGACTTGGGAGAATGATGATCCATGACAAACAGCCTATGAGAAAGCCTTCTTTTCCAATGGTAGTTCTATCTGTTAATAACACCAACACATCCTGACAAAATACACACTATGACTGGCATGCTAATATGCCGTTCTGGACCTCGTAAACTGTCGAGAATAGACCGATAACAGCATAATAAGGCCTAGGCTGTACGCATTCATTTCGGCATGATTTTGGTTATTCAAATTAGCCGACATCGCTGCAGTTTACAGCCATAGACAAAATGGTGTACTCACTTGATAACAATAATACATCCCTCATTGCATTGTGTTGTTGTGGCCTAAGTAGAGTAATTGTCTTGTCTAAAAACGTAGACCTAATCAATAGTGGAGCTTTGTGTATCTGGGACTGCAGAGCACAACCTGGAGGAATGCACATCTGCCATTTCATAATCTGTGAACTTTTTTTTCTTGCACTTTGAAGGGTAAATATTTATAGCCCTACTATTTATCTAATGAATGGCCTAATATATAGCTAATATATAGCTTCTTAGTTCAGCTACACATCCCCAGCCTCTCTCTTCCAACTGTTCCCGTGCATAATAGGCAATAGGCTATGCAAGCCTCTCCACTATTCCTCTTCACGTGAAATCCAAGGAAAGCTATAGTCTACAAAAGCAATTGAACCTTTTATATATATATATATATATATATATACTGCTCAAAAAAATAAAGGGAACACTTAAACAACACAATGTAACTCCAAGTCAATCACACTTCTGTGAAATCAAACTGTCCACTTAGGAAGCGACACTGATTGACAATAAATTTCACATGCTGTTGTGCAAATGGAATAGACAACAGGTGGAAATTATAGGCAATTAGCAAGACACCCCCAATAAAGGAGTGGTTCTGCAGGTAGTAACCACAGACCACTTCTCAGTTCCTATGCTTCCTGGCTGATGTTTTGGTCACTTTTGAATGCTGGCGGTGCTTTCACTCTAGTGGTAGCATGAGACGGAGTCTACAACCCACACAAGGGGCTCAGGTAGTGCAGCTCATCCAGGATGGCACATCAATGCGAGCTGTGGCAAGAAGGTTTGCTGTGTCTGTCAGCGTAGTGTCCAGAGCATGGAGGCGCTACCAGGAGACAGGCCAGTACATCAGGAGACGTGGAGGAGGCCATAGGAGGGCAACAACCCAGCAGCAGGACCGCTACCTCCGCCTTTGTGCAAGGAGGAGCACTGCCAGAGCCCTGCAAAATGACCTCCGGCAGGCCACAAATGTGTATGTGTCGGCTCAAACGGTCAGAAACAGACTCCATGAGGGTGGTATGAGGGCCCGACATCCACAGGTGGGGGTTGTGCTTACAGCCCAACACCGTGCAGGACGTTTGGCATTTGCCAGAGAACACCAAGATTGGCAAATTCGCCACTGGCGCCCTGTGCTCTTCACAGATGAAAGCAGGTTCACACTGAGCACACGTGACAGACGTGACAGTCTGGAGACGCCGTGGAGAACGTTCTGCTGCCTGCAACATCCTCCAGCATGACCGGTTTGGCGGTGGGTCAGTCATGGTGTGGGGTGGCATTTCTTTGGGGGGCCGCACAGCCCTCCATGTGCTCGCCAGAGGTAGCCTGACTGCCATTAGGTACCGAGATGAGATCATCAGACCCCTTGTGAGACCATATGCTGGTGCAGATGGCCCTGGGTTCCTCCTAATGCAAGACAATGCTAGACCTCATGTGGCTGGAGTGTGTCAGCAGTTCCTGCAAGAGGAAGGCATTGATGCTATGGACTGGCCCGCCCGTTCCCCAGACCTGAATCCAATTGAGCACATCTGGGACATCATGTCTCGCTCCATCCACCAACGCCACGTTGCACCACAGACTGTCCAGGAGTTGGCGGATGCTTTAGTCCAGGTCTGGGAGGAGATCCCTCAGGAGACCATCCGCCACCTCATCAAGAGCATGCCCAGGCATTGTAGGGAGGTCATACAGGCACATGGAGGCCACACACACTACTGAGCCTCATTTTGACTTGTTTTAATGACATTACATCAAAGTTGGATCAGTTTGTAGTGTGGTTTTCCACTTTAATTTTGAGTGTGACTCCAAATCCAGACCTCCATGGGTTGATAAATTGGATTTCCATTGATTATTTTTGTGTGATTTTGTTGTCAGCACATTCAACTATGTAAAGATAAAAGTATTTAATAAGATTATTTCATTCATTCAGATCTAGAATGTGTTATTTTAGTGTTCCCTTTATTTTTTTGAGCAGTGTATATATATTTAAAAAAATAAATAAAATTATTCTGTAAACTACTGACAACATTTCTCCCAAATTCCAAATAAAAATATTGTCATTTAGAGCATTTATTTGCAGAAAATTACAACTGGTCAAATAACAAAAAAAATGCACTGTTGTCAGACATCAAATAATGCAAAGAAAATAAGTTCATGTTAATTTTTAAACAACACAATACTAATGTGTTTGATATTTGATGGAATAACCCTGAATTTCAATCACAGATTTCATGCGTCTTGGCATGCTCTCCACCAGTCTTTCACATTGATGTTGGGTGATTTTATGCCACTCCTGGCGCAAAAATTCAAGCAGCTCGGCTTTGTTTTATGGCTTGTGACCATCCATCTTCCTCTTGATCACATTCCAGGGTTTTTCAATGGGGTTCAGGTCTGGAGATTGGGCTGGCCATGACAGGATCTTGATCTGGTGGTCCTCCATCCACACCTTGATTGACCTGGCTATGTGGCATGGAACATTGTCCTGCTGGAAAAACCAATCCTCAGAGTTGGGGGAACATTGTCAGAGCAGAAGGAAGCAAGTTTTCTTCCAGGACGACCTTGTATGTGGCTTGATTCATGCGTCCTTCACAAAGACAATTCTGCCCGATTCCAGCCTTGCTGAAGCATCCCCAGACCCCAGATCATCACCGATCCTCCACCAAATTTCACAGTGGGTGCGAGACACTGTGGCTTGTAGGCTTCTCTAGGTCTCGCACCCACTGTGAAATTTGGTGGAAGATCAGTGATGATCTGGGGGTGCTTCAGGAAGGCTGGAATCAGGCAGATAAGTCTGTGGGCTTCCGATTAGAGATTAGATTCGGAGGTACCTGCGCCTTCGTCCTCTGTTCTGTCTCCCTCTCTGGTGGCTTCTACCTCGGGTTCAGATCCTCAGAGCTTCCCCTTCATCTGACCGTGAGGCTGTCTGATACTCCGGCCCATTCATCATCCACGATGGTTACTACAGCTGGCTTGGGAACGCAGAGGGTGTTCTTTAATGGAAGCCTCTCCAACATAATCCAGGTAGAATCAGGCATTCCCCAGGGCAGCTGTACTTTTTCAATATTTACTAATGACATACCACTGGCAGTGTGTCTGTATGCGGATGACTCAACACTATAAACATCAGCTACTACAGCTAGTGAAATCATTACAACACAAAGAGCTGCTTGGAGTAACCCTGGATTGTAAACTGTCATGGTCAAAACATGTTGATGCAACAGTAGCTAAGATGGGGAGAAGTTCTGGCCATAACAAAGCGCTTCTCTGCCTTCTTAACAACACTATCAACAAGGCAGGTCCGCAGGCCCTAGTTTTGTCTCACTTGGACTACTGTCCAGTCATGTGGTCAAGTGCCACAAAGAGGGCTCAGATCAGGGCAGCACAGCTGGCCCTTAAATTTACATTTTAGTCATTTAGCAGACACGCTTATCCAGGGCAATTTACAGTAGTGAATGCATACATTTCATTTAAAAACATTCCATACTGGTCCCCCGTGGGAATTGAACCCAGAACCCTGACGTTGCAAACACCGTGCTCTACCAACTGAGCCACACGGTACACAGAGAGCTAACATTAATAATATGCATGTCAATCTCTTATGGCTCAAAGTAGAGGACAGATTGACTTAATTACTACTTGTTTATGTAACAAGTATTGACATGCTGAATTAACTGATCTGTCTGTTTAAACTACTTTCACACTGCTCGGACACCCATGCATACCCCACAAGACATGCCACCAGAGGTCTCTTCACAATCCCCAAGTTCAGAACAGACTATGGGAGGCGCACAGTACTACATAGAGCCATGGCAACATGGAACTTGTTCCACATCAGGTAACTGATGCAAGCAGTAGAATCAGATTTAAAAAACAGATAAAATACACCTTATGGAACAGCAGAGACACACACAGCCACAGACGCACGCATACACATGCTAACACCCGCAATCTACACACACATACACATGGATTTTATTATTGTAGATATGTGGCAGTAGAGCAGGGCCTTGAGGTCACACACTTAACGAAAAGTGTTGTGAAATGTAATATAATGTCCCCTGGTGTGTTATCCGCTGGTGTGGATGCTTGCCAAAGTTTATATACTGAACAAAAACATAAATGCAACATGTAAAGTGTTGGTCGTATTTTTCATGAGCTGAAATAAATGATTCCAGAAATGTTCCATATGCACAAAAAGCTTATTTCTCTCAAATTTTGTGCACAAATGTATTTACATCCCTGTTAGTGAGCATTTCTCCTTTGCCAAGATAATCCATCCACCTGACAGCTGTGGCATATCAAGAAGCTGAAAACAGCATGATCATTACACAGGTGCATCTTGTGGGGGCAATAAAAGGCCACTCTAAAATGTGCCGTTTTGTGCAAGTTTTGAGGGAGCGTGCAATTGGCATGCTGACTGCAGGAATGTCCAACAGAGCTGTTGTCAGATAATTAAATGTTAATTTCTCTACCACAAGCCACATCCAATGTTGTTTTAGAGAATTTAGCAGTACATCCAACCGGTGTAACCACGCCAGTCCAGGACCTTCTTCACCTGTGGGATCGTCTGAGGAGGGGGGATGCTGAGGAGTATGTCTTTTGTGGGGAAAAACTCATTCTGATTGCCTGGGCCTGGCACCCCAGTGGATGGACCTGGCTCCTAAGTGGGTGGGCCAATGCCCTCCCAGGTCCAACCATAGCTGCACCCCTTCCCAGTCATGTGAAATACATAGATTAGGGCCTAATGAATTCATTTAAATTGACTGATTTCCTTCTATGAACTGTAACTCAGTAAAATCTTTGAAGTTGTTGCATGTTGCGTTTCTATTTTTGTTCAGTATTTTTATGTATAATTTATCATTATAGTTATTGCTATAGTGATCATCCTTGGTGTGGATGGTCCTATAGAGAGGGTACCTACAGTACAGGCCAAATTCCAATAGGGAATGATCATCAGAAAATAGTATTCTTAAACGGTCCGCTGGTGTAGATGCTTGCCAACATTTATAGTTTTGTATAATTTATCGTTATAGTTATCGTTGTAGTTATCATCCTTGGTGTGGATGGCCCTTTAGAGAGGGTACCTAGAGGCCAAATTCCAATATGGAATAATCATCAGAAAATAGCATTCTTAATAGATGTTAATCTTGAATGTGTATCGAGTGCGCTGAGAGTCGGGAAGCAAGTACAGGGAGTGAGTGTTTTAATAAATAAACAAAATAATAAACATGAAACACAAACAACACACCGACATGAAACAGAGTCAATAACACCTGAGGAAAGAACCAAGGGGAGTGACAGATATAGGGAAGATAATCAAGGAGGTGATGGAGTCCAGCTGAGTGTCATGAGGCGCAGGTGCGCGAGACGATAGTGACAGGAGTGCGGGATAATCAGCAGCCTGATGACCTAGAGGCCGGAGAGGGAGTATACGTGACAGAATGATTGTTAGAATGTCAGAGGATTGCTAACTTTGATTTGAGTGCTATCATAACCCACTACTTGTGCTGGAATATTTTGTACATTTATACCTCACCTTCGACCCGTAATATGACTATGCAATTAACATGAACAAAGCCTATTCAATTGAATTATATGACTCCATATTAATAGCAATGTGCAAGCAGGACTATTGTTGAGCTACAGTCATTTGTATTTTTATTTATTAGGGATCCCCATTAGCTGCTGCCAAGGCAGCTATTCTTCCTGTGGTCCAGCAAAATTAAGGCAGTTTTACAATTTTAAGAACATTACAATACATTTCACAACACATTAAGTGCCTCAGGCCCTATGATGAACGGTCTGATAATTGTCAAAGGAAAATATTAAATTACATTGTAAAATAAGTGATTACATTATAGAAGTCATAACCATCATTTTCAAGGCAGTACTGGCATTAACAAAGCAATCACATTCTAGACATGATCAGAGAGAGAGAGAGTTTATGGCCTGAAAGTCCGCAGGGAGTATAGAGAGAGACAGTCAGTATAGGTCAGCAGGTCAGGAACAAAAGAGAACAACACAATTAGTCTGAGACCCTCTTATAACATCTGACTGTTTGGATTCAAAATATGAGTTGTTGACCAATAGCATGACTGTAAAGTTAACTTCCAATCACACCATCAGACCTATGGATGTCAACACAACATAACCTCTGCTTCCCAGATGTGTGACAGAATGGGGGATAGTGAGAGCAGCAGAGATAATTCTGCATTCCTGAGAAATACAAAATAATCTTTGCATATAGTTCATAAGAGTCAGGTCTGAGGCACGGCCACCACTACATCACAGAAAGAAAAGGTAGCCTGACGGGTAGGAGCGTTGGGCCAGTAACTGAAAGGTTGCTGGATCGAATCCCCAATCTGACAAGGTAAAAATCTGTCATTCTACCCCTGAGCAAGGCAGTTAACCCACTGTTCCCCGGGCACTGATGACATGGACGTTGAGTAATGCAGCCCCCTGCACCTCTCTGATTCAGAGGGGTTGGGTTAAATGTGGAAGACACGTTTCAGTTGAATGCATACAGTTGTACAACTGACTAGGTAATCCCCTTTGATAGACATGGGCAGTAAAAGGGGAGTGTTTGTTCACTCAAGCCCCATTAACAGGTGAATTATATTACTGAAGGCAAGGAAAAGCATTGTGGCAATATACATTTATAGTGGTAATAACAACTGTGACAGGTGTGTATAGAGGCTTTCAGTAAAGCTCACCTCTGAGAGAAAAATGCTTTTCTTAGTTCTCACTGCTTCTGTTGTTATTAAGGTAATATCAGTTAGAAACAGTTTTTATTCATATCAGGTATAGAGTTTTCCATAAAGGTCTGTCTTGAATGTTCTTAGACAAGTGTTTTGTTGACTTGAACTGATACTAAATTAACAGAGCAATACGTTTGGGTTCTTCTTCATTGTGTCAGGTCCAGAGCAAATAGTTGAGCTCTTAAATCCATAAAATGGAGCCTATGTCACGTCCTGACCATAGTAAGATGTGATTTTCTATGGTAGAGTAGGTCAGGGCGTGACAGGGGTTTTGTGTTTTTCTATGTTTTCTATTTCTATGTTTAAGTTCTAGTTTTTCTATTTCTATGTTGTTGTTTTTTGGGTTGATCTCCAATTGGAGGCAGCTGGTCCTCGTTACCTCTGATTGGAGATCATATTTAAGTAGGGGTTTTGTGGGTGATTATATTTTGAGTAGTGTTTGTTTCTCTCTGCGTCACGGTTTGTTTTGTCATTTTCAGTTATTTATGTATTGCAAAGTTTCACAAATGTAATAAAATGTGGAACTACAACCACGCTGCACTTTGGTCCGCGCCTTTCGACAGCTGTGACAGCCTAAATGTTGGTCAAATTGCTCAACCGTCCGTCTCTCCTGGTATTACCTGTGTGGGGGGTAAAATAGGCGTAAGCGTGACTGGACACCTTGTCCTGAGATTTAAACTTTGAGTGATTTATGATAGTCACAATACATGTTTAGCCTGTCACCATCAGGGCTCCCATGGCAGCAATGACCAAATTATTCAATAAAGCATTGTATAATGACAGCCCCCACCCCATTCCAAAATGACAAAAATCCAGTACAGTCAACTTGGTTTTAGCACGAGTTGCTCATGTAATAAGGAGATTGTTTTATTTATTTTTCATTTGATGAGTTAAAGATTCTGTTTGGTTTTATTCTATCAGTGAAAGCTGACACTATGCTGACCAGCCTACTACTCAAACTCTACTTGCGTAAGGAATATATTTACAGCCCAGTATAGCGACTGCTCATTCAGACGGGTTATCATAAAATTATTTTATTGCCAATCTGTCTGGGTGATGATACTCTGAGCAACAAAGAAGGAAGATTCAGCCCACATCTAACAGTTGTATTATTTTGTCTGTATTTGTGGCTTATCTTTATCATTTTGCTGCAAACATGCTGATTTAACTTTCTGGGGAGAGGGAGAGGAGAGAGACGATAAAGGACGAAGGTTGGATTTCACTGGAACATTGGCCATCCATGGAAGCACAACAGGCTGTGTCTAATTTGCCTCAGGGCAGTTGTAACCGACCTATTGTAACTTTGCAGCTCCGCGTTTCACACAGGAGAATAATGTTTATGGATTTGAAAAGGGCCTGTTGAGACCAAAGAGGGTTGTATGAATGCATTATGAGTATAGAAGTGTCTGAGTTACCATGCGTTAATTTGCGTTTATTCCAACTGTTGGATTCTAGCTTGAAATACACTTATTCATGTTACCATACTAGACCTTATTGATTACTTTACATGTATAATGAATGTATATGTTGGGGTCAATGGAGGGTGGATAAGAACTAGGTGTATGGAAAGTTACTGAGGGAGACAATGGAGGGAGGCAGGAAGTTTAAATTCTGTCAAACATATTATTAAATCTCATGGATCCTATGGAGGAAGGCAAATGGCAACAGTCTGGGTTTAGTTACTAATAAGGTAGGACAGCTGTAGATTAGGGAGGAGTGAGGAATTCGGCTTGAGGTCAGGTCAGATGAAGTGAGGAGGAACATTCCTGTTACACACGTTTACATACCCACAAAGGTTCTAGCAGGAGGCGGGGTCATGACTACACTGTGAGAGGAACCAATTCAGTTCCTGACTAGCAACAGAGATGTTGGCTATCTAAATATGCAAGGAGGTGACTCCTCCTAGTAGGACGGTATAAATATATGTGCTTGTATTAACATGTCTTTGTCTTTGCAGCTGTTTGATCCAGTGGGTGAATAAACTTGGTTTGAGCTTTTCCTGCTAAAGTTTTTTGTAGGCTGAGTGGCCTGACTTTTTGACACATGGGGAGTCTAGGTTCACCTAGTTCATATTACTCAACTTCTTCAAAAATATTCCCACAATATTTTTGCCTTGGTGCTAAAATAATGGGCATTGTGGAATTAAATGTACCTGCTGTATTGTAGACCAACATAAATGCTGTTACGAATGAGGAATGGGGATATGTACGGACTTTGAGGAAATTTGCATACTGATAGATTTGTGTATACAGCTGTATAAGTAAATATATCAGTATGAAGACTGAATGAGAGACTGTAAATGGAGAATCCTGTACTGTGAAAAGCTGTCAAGAGAAGTTAAACAAGGTTGTCCACTGTCTCCATATCTATTTGTTATGGCCATCAAAATGTTAGCTATTAAAATCAGATCCAACAATAACATCTAGAGGTTAAAAATCCAGGGCTTAAAAGTGTCAATGTATACCGATGACTGAAGTTTTCAATAATCTGGATTACTGCAAGGTCTCATTGAGGATGTTGATAATCTATTTCTCTATCTATTTGGACTGAAACATAGGCTGGGATTCATTCAAACTTGCCATAGCAATGTTTACACAGTGTGTTTATTTTTATAATATTCATCCCGTGCCCAAACTTATCATTCTGAAAAGTGAAAGCATACCTGTGAAAGGAGTTGCCCTGGCAATAGTTGTAGGTTTTTATACAGTACCCAATATCAGTCTGAGTTAATTTGACCATTGGAAAAATATCTATTGCGTAAATACTGCAATGCGGGTTTGATTGAAATGAGCTCCTAATTATGATGTGTACCATATTACATATTGGATTGTTAACTTTTACAGTACCCTCTAATTTACCAATAAACTGGTCTGATGGTGAAGTAGACAAAATGAATGAACACTAAATCCTATAGAAAGCTAGCAAAAATAGACACGATCTTATAACCATGGAGAGGTAAATACCTTTTTATGGAAAAATCACACTGATTAACTCTTAAGTCATATCACAGTTTACTTATTTACTTATGGCGCTGCCTACTCCAGATTACTTGTTTTTATATAAGCAAAAAATATTTCACTTTATTTTGTTCGGCCAAGGCAGCAGCTACTCTTCATGGGGTCCACACAGGAATAAAACAATTACATCATAATTAAACAATATATCATACAATAACTTATTACATTATTACTCCATTATTGCACATTTACAGTATAAATTCTACAACACTACAATAATACAATATTACAATTTGTGTGTGTGTGTGTGTGTGTGTGTGTGTGTGTGTGTGTGTGTGTGTGTGTGTGTGTGTGTGTGTGTGTGTGTGTGTGTGTGTGTGTGTGTGTGTGTGTGTGTGTGTGTGTGTGTGTCTCTTCACAGCCCGTGTTGTGCCCTGAGGTGTTGTTTTATCTGTTACTAAATCAGATTTTACTGCTAGCTTTCACTTTATTTGGAACAGTAAGCCAGACAAAATTAAACATGCATATTTACGTATATAATGAATACGAGTTTGGGGGGCTAAAATGATTAAATATTAATGCATTAAACCTCTCACTAAAAGCTTCGGTCATACAAAAATGATACTTAAACCCGATCAGGTTATCCAGTAGATTAGTAAGAACGGCTCACCTTTTGTTAAAGGTTACAGATTACAACCTCTAATTTTCGGTTAATTGAAATTACACCTTGTTCAACGTATCGCCATTTCTAAAACAAGCCATACAAAGCTGGTTACAATTTCAACTTAATCCTCTAGAAAAGACAGAACAAATATTCCCCAAAATATTATGGTTAAAATCAAATATACTGATCGATATTTTTATTAACATTATTTATGGATAATAGGTATTAAAAAACTTTATTCATGATATTATGCATAGGAATGGTGGAGTTATGTCACACGTGAAGCTAACAAAATATATGGGAATGTTTTCTCTATCCAAAGTTACAAACAACTGATTGCAGCACTATCGCAAAAATGGAGGAGGCAAGGAGAAGTGGGAGAAGGTAGGGAACTTGTTTGTCTGCCTTATATTAAAGACCAAAATCTGCTGAAAAAATTGTCATAAATAGAAAAATATACCAGATTCATTTCAGGACCAAAATGTTGATAGCTGCAGGTTGCAAAATAACTGGGAGAGATTATCGATGTTCAGATTCTATGGCACATGGTTTATTTGATACACAAAACAAATCTTGTTTCAACAAGTTCTTCAATTTAAATTATTATAAAAAATGATTGCCACCAACAGAATGTTATGTGCAGTATATGGGGCATACAACCAATTCAGCTCTGCATATTTTGCTGTGAAGAAACAGATAGTCATTAGATAATTTATTCTGGTATTGCCCCCATGTAGCTAGTTTATGGTCACAGGTTCAGCATTGGCTGAAAAATTACAACATTCACCTAAAAACCTAACCCTACAAATAGTGCTGTTGGGCAATTTGGAAAGCCATTGTCAATCAATAATCTAATAATATTCTTAACAAAAATATTGATCTTTAATTTACAATCTGTGGATACTATGAGATTATAAAAACATCACAGCACTGTTGAAAAATAAATGCACATGGAAATCAAGAGAGGGGGATCCACGGAGATAGGTGGGATGGGCTGAGTGTAGCTGAGGGCTGGGATTAAAAGCTCATGATCTGTAATAGCCAAGACCGAATACACCATATCATGTACACCAAATATGCCTGAGTACCATTTAATGTGTAATGTGTATATCAAACTATATGTACTGTATGTCATGTAATACTATGTATAAAAGTAACATGTATGTAAAAGGCATGAATAATGCACTGTATATGTAACAAAATAAATACAACAAATTCAAACCAAGTTACTTTTGTCCTCCGAAGCGGTAGATGGGCCAATATATTTTTTTGTATAATCTATTTGCAATGAAAATAAGAATCCTTTAGCCACAATGTGAGAAACAGAAGGAAATGCTCTCTCTGGCTGTGGAGAAAGGGATTGTGTTTTGTTGTCACCATGTTGACTGTTCCTGTGGGTTTTAATGTCACATACTACTTAGCAGATGGAGTCGTCCGTTTGGTCCGTCAATTCAACACAGACAGTCAGTCAGTCCAATAGAACTGTTTGGCAGGCTACCACACAGGGGGTCCATTATGCCTTCACATACATATTTTAACCCTATTATTCACACTGTAAAGTGTTGCTGAGAGAAAGAACAGTGAGATGACAGACAGACCTGTTCTAGTAGGTAAGGCAATCAACATGATGGCCAACTATACACTTGTCACTCTGGACGCAGAAATTAAGAGCTGTCAGTGTTATAAGGAAAGGTGGTTTAAGTTTGGATATCATTAATTTCTATACTTCACTCTGCATCCCCCTGGGAAATGCTTCTCATACTTTACTTTTTTCCAAAGATGCATAATTTATTAGACTTACCCTGGGCAACATTTCTCCAAATGCTTTTGTAATGTTTTAGAGTAGAGTATCCGTAAAGCTAGAATCCTTGAAACAATAACAACGCTGTCACCCAGTCGGTGTTTTGGTAAAAAGCGGAGGGGTGAGCCTGGAGAATTCTAACCACTCTCAAATTCATAGACTGAGCTATGGATGCAAGGACTGACCATCCATGATATCAAAATTATAATTTTAACCATGTTTTGAGGCTATACTGTGCTTGTTTATATTTACATTGTTTACAAACATTGGAGTAAAACAAGCTGGTATTTTGGGTTCTGATTTGGTATGACAGTTGAACTAAGCTCACGAGGCATTAAAGTTATATTCTTAAAGTACTTAATTCTATAGCTAGAGGAGTCCTGATATCTTCAGGAGTGAAAAGTGTAATTTATTTTGTCTTCATCTGTTGTTGTCTAGTACTGTATTTTTGCTAGCTAGGGCCATCTACTTTAAGTGCTGCTTGACTTCCCAGTGGCCTACTTGGTGTGGGAACTGCTGACTGCTCATCATTTGCAGATAGTTGTTGACACATCAACCAGGATCAAGGGGCAGGGCAATTTGTGTCTTGTTTTGGTAATCAGTGGCTGTATTGAAGGGGGGAGTCGTTTCACCTCTCCTAAGCAATCAGCAATTAGTACAGGGAGGCGTGCTCTCCACCTCTGCTAGGCAATTAGCAATTAGTGTTAGTTCTACAGTCTCCCCTGGTTCCTCAGCGGAAAACTAAGACCATTGCCGAAACAAAGACAGTTCTGCGGAGTTGTTCGAGGAAGGAAAGAGAGGAAAGCTCCACACCACTCTCTCACTTGAGCATTTTACAGATTATCTAATTTTGGTATTTTGTAGCTTTGTCATCTATGTGTGAGTTTTCTATACCTGTTCGCACCTCTCCATGTAGGCTTTACAGGCATTCCCCACCCCTTGGCTGCAACCCTTCTAATTTAGTGTACCCTGCGCGCACAATCCGTGTGGAATTCCGGGTCTCTGGCAGCATTTGGAACTGAGATAAAGAACAGAGTTCATCTCGGCCTATGCTGCCCTTCAGTCCCTTTTGCTTTTTGGCCCTGACAGAGACATGGATCACCCAAGAGAACACTGCCACCCCCAGCTGCTCTCTCTTCATCTGACTATTTTCTCTCATAGTCAGAGAGCATCTGGTCATCACGGTGGTGGCACAGGTCTACTCATTTCTCCTAAGTGGAGATTTTCTCTTCTCCCTCTCTCAACTGTCCATCTCATTTTAATTCCATGCTGTCACTTGTCCACTCAAGCTTAGCATTATTGTCATCTAAAGCCCACCAGGTGCCCTTGGAGAATTCCTCAATGAGCTTGACGGTCATTTCCTGACGATGGTTCACCACTCTTCGTTCTTGGCGATGTCTGCCCTCGATTGATTTCCTTACAACTCTTTCCCCTCGTCTCTTTTGACCTCACCCTTTCCCAATATCCTCCAACTCACAAGCCAGACAATGGGCATAGTTTACTAGAGGCTGCTCGCCTACTAATCTCACTGTAACCTCCCTCCAGGTGTCTGATCACTACTTTGTTTCCTTTCGTCTCCCTTTCCAACAACTCTAACCACTCAGCCGCTACCCAGATGATCATGCACCGTCGCAATCTTCGCTCTCTCTCCCACTATTGTCTCCTCTTCTATCCTATCATCTCTCCCTTCTGCTAAATCCTTCTCCCTCCTATCTCCTGATTCTGCCTCTTTCGACCCTACTCTCCTCCCTTTCCACATTCTTTGACTCGCACTGTCCCCTTTCCTTCCAGCCAGCTCGGCTCTCCCCTCCTGCTCCATGGCTGAGTGACTCATTGCGAGCTTACAGAACAGGACTGCGGGCAGCTGAGTGAAAATGGAGGAAAATTAAACTTCCAGTGGACCTATCATCCTTTCACTCCCTTCTCTATACCGTATCTTCCTCAGTATCCACTGCTAAAGCCACTTTCTACCACTCTAAATTTCAAGCTTCTGACTCTAACCTTAGGAAACTCATTTTCAACTTCTCCTCCCTCCTTAATTATCCACCACTGCAGATGACTTTGTTAACCATTTAGAAAAAATGTTGATGACATCCGCTACTCATTCACTCAGCCTATTGAGTCCACTGGTCTCTCTCACACAGAACTACCCTATGCCTTGACCTCTTTCTCCCTCTCTCTCCAGATGACATTCTGCAACAAGTAAGGTCTGGCTGCTTGACAACCTGCCCGCTTGACCCCATTTCCCTCCTCCCTTCTCCAGACCATCTCTGGAGACCTTCTCCCATTCTGCACTTCCCTCATTAAAATGCCCCGAGTTGCTCCCCTCAAGAAACCAACACTCATCTCATCTGACGTCAAACTATAGACCTGTATCCCTTTCTTTCTAAAATACTTGAGTGTGCTGTCTCAACTTTCTTGTTATCTCTCTTTGAAACAATCTTCTTGACCCTCACCAGTCAGGCTTCAAGACGGGTCACTCAACTAAGACTGTTCTGTGTCATGGAGGTTCTTCGCACTGCCAAGGCTGACTCTTTATCCTCTTTTCTCATCCTCCTAGATGTATCCGCTGCCTACAACACCGTAAACCAACAGATCCTCCTCTCCACCCTCTCATGTCTGGGTGTCTCAGGCTCTGCCCACTCTTGGATTGCATCCTACCTGGCAGGCTGCTCCTAACAGGTGACGTGGAGAGGATCTGTGTCTGTACCACATACTTTTTACTGTTGTCCCTCAGGGCTAGGTTCTAGGCCCTCTCTTCTCTCTATACACCAAGTCACTCGGCTCTCTCATATCCTCACATGGGGTCTCCTATCACTCCTATCAAGTGGATGACACTCAACTACTTTTCTCCTTCCCCCCTTCTGACACCCAGGTGGCGACATGCATCTCTGCATGCCTGGTTAATATCTCAACTTGGATGTCGGCCCACCACCTCAAGCTCAACCTCGACAAGAAGGCACTGCTCTCCTCCTGGGGAAGGCCTGTCTGCTCAAAGACCTCTCCAACACGGTTGACAACTCCAGTGTCGCCCGCCCAGAGTACAAGAACCTTGGCATGACACTGGACAACACCCTGTCCTTCTCTGCAAACATCAAAGCAGTGACCCGCTCCTGGAGGTTAATGCTCAACAACATCCATAGAGTACGATCCTACCTCGCACAGGTCCTAATCCAGGCACTTGTCCTCTCCTGTCTGGACTACTGCAACTCTCTGTTGGCTGGGCTCCCCGCTTGTGCAATCAAACCCCTGCAACTTGTCTAGAACGCTGCAGCCCGCCTGGTTTTCAACCTTCCCAAGTTCTCTCATATCACCCCGTTCCTCCGCACACTCCACCGACTTTCCTACAATTCTACACATTTTGCCATGGGGCTTAGAGAAAAAAATTGCAGTTTCATAGCTATTCTAGACATTACAATGAGACAGAATTGAGCATTTTAAAGCAAATTTCCTGCTATTCTACAAATTTGGTGCCATGTCTTATGACAGATATGTGATGTTTGGGTTATATACACTGCTCAAAAAAATTAAGGGAACACTTAAACAACACAATGTAACTCCAAGTCAATCACACTTCTGTGAAATCAAACGTAGGAAGCAACACTGATTGACAATAAATGTCACATGCTGTTGTGCAAATGGAATAGACAACAGGTGGAAATTATAGGCAATTAGCAAGACACCCCCAATAAAGGAGTGGTTCTGCAGGTGGTGACCACAGACCACTTCTCAGTTCCTATGCTTCCTGGCTGATGTTTTGGTCACTTTTGAATGCTGGCGGTGCTTTCACTCTAGTGGCAGCATAAGACGGAGTCTACAACCCACACAAGTGGCTCAGGTAGTGCAGCTCATCCAGGATGGCACATCAATGCGAGCTGTGGCAAGAAGGTTTGCTGTGTCTGTCAGCGTAGTGTCCAGAGCATGGAGGCGCTACCAGGAGACAGGCCAGTACATCAGGAGACAGGGAGGAGGCCGTAGGAGGGCAACAACCCAGCAGCAGGACCGCTACCTCCGCCTTTGTGCAAGGAGGAGCAGGAGAAGCACTGCCAGAGCCCTGCAAAATGACCTCCAGCAGGCCACAAATGTGCATGTGTCTGCTCAAACGGTCAGAAACAGACTCCATGAGGGTGGTATGAGGGCCCGACGTCCACAGGTGGGGGTTGTGCTTACAGCCCAACACCGTGCAGGACGTTTGGCATTTGCCAGAGAACACCAAGATTGGCAAATTTGCCACTGGCGCCCTGTGCTCTTCACAAATGAAAGCAGGTTCACACTGAGCACATGTGACAGACGTGACAGAGTCTGGAGACGCCGTGGAGAACGTTCTGCTGCCTGCAACATCCTCCAGCATGACCGGTTTGGTGGTGGGTCACTCATGGTGTGGGGTGGCATTTCTTTGGGGGGGCCGCACAGCCCTCCATGTGCTCGCCAGAGGTAGCCTGACTGCCATTAGGTACCGAGATGAGATCCTCAGACCCCTTGTGAGACCATATGCTGGTGCAGTTGGCCCTGGGTTCCTCCTAATGCAAGACAATGCTAGACCTCATGTGGCTGGAGTGTGTCAGCAGTTCCTGCAAGAGGAAGGCATTGATGCTATGGACTGGCCCGCCCGTTCCCCAGACCTGAATCCAATTGAGCACATCTGGGACATCATGTCTCGCTCCATCCACCAACGCCACGTTGCACCACAGACTGTCCAGGAGTTGGCAGATGCTTTAGTCCAGGTCTGGGAGGAGATCCCTCAGGAGACCATCCGCCACCTCATCAGGAGCATGCCCAGGTGTTGTAGGGAGGTCATACAGGCACGTGGAGGCCACACACACTACTGAGCCTCATTTTGACTTGTTTTAAGGACATTACATCAAAGTTGGATCAGCCTGTAGTGTGGTTTTCCACTTTAATTTTGAGTGTGACTCCAAATCCAGACCTCCATGGGTTGATAAATTGGATTTCCATTGATTATTTTTGTGTGATTTTGTTGTCAGCACATTCAACTATGTAAAGAAAAAAGTATTTAATAAGATTATTTCATTCATTCAGATCTAGGATGTGTTATTTTAGTGTTCCATTTATTTTTTTGAGCAGTATATTATACAGTGCCTTTCAGAAAGTATTCTCACCCCATGACTTTTTCAAAAAAAAATATGTTACACCCTGAATTTAAAATGCATTACATTTAGATGTTGTCACTGGCCTACACACAGCAGGACTGTGAAGCAACAAATGTTGGCACAGACGCATGCATACACACACAATAACACACGCACTATACATACACATGGATTTAGTACTGTAGATATGTGGTGGAGTAGGGGCCTGAGGGCACACAGTGTGTTGTGAAATCTTTGAATGTATAGTATAAACGGCCTTAATTTTGTTGTACCCCAGGAAGAGCTGCTTTGGCAGCAGCTAATGGGGATCCATAATTTCAAAATGTAATTTTGGCAACAAATTTAAAAGGAAACGCTGAAATGTCTCATGTATTCAACCCCTTTGTAATGGCAAGCCTAAATAAGTTCAGGAGTAAAGATTTTCGTCACGTAGTAAGTTGCATGGACTCACTCATTCAAAAATCATCTCTGTACCCCACACATAAACCCAGCAAGAAAAGAAACATCCCTTTTTCAGGACCCTGTCTTTCAAAGATAATTTGTAAAAATCCAAATAACTTCACAGATCTTCATTGTAAAGGGTTTAAACACTGTTTCCCATGCTTGTTCAATGAACCATGCACCTGTGGAACGGTCGTTAAGACACTAACAGCTTACAGACAGTAGGCAATTAAGGTCACAGTTATGAAAACTTAGGACACTAAAGAGGCCTTTCTACTGACTCTGAAAAACACCAAAATAAAGATGCCCAGGGTCCCTGCTCATCTGTGTGAATGTGCCTTAGGCATGCTGCAAGGAGGCATGAGGACTGCAGATGTGGCCAGGGCAATAAATTACAATTTCCATACTGTGAGATGCCTAAGACAACGCTACAGGGAGACAGCTGATCGTTCTCGCAGTGGCAGACCACGTGTAACACCTGTACAGGATCGGTACATCCAAACATCACACCTGCGGGACAGGTACAGGATGGCAACAACAACTGTCCGACTTACACCAGGAACGAACAATTCTTCCATCAGTGCTCAGACTGTTTGCAATAGTCTGAGAGAGGCTGGATTGAGGGCTTGTAGGCCTGTTGAAAGACAGGTACTCACCAGACATCACCGCCAACAACGTCGACAATGGGCACAAACCCACCATCACTGGACCAGACAGGACTGGCAAAAAGTGCTCTTCCATGACCAGTCGCAGTTTTGTCTCACCAGGGGTGATGGTCGGATTTGCGTTTATCGTTGAATGGAATGACCGTTACACCGAGGCCTGCACTCTGGAGCGGGATTGATTTGGAGGTGGAGGGTTCATCATGTTCTGGGGCAGTGTGTCACAGCATCATCGGTCTGAGCTTGTTGTCATTGCAGGCAATCTCAAAGCTGTGCGTTACAGGGAAGACATCCCCCTCCCTCATGTGGTACCCTTTACGCAGGCTCATCGTGACATGACCCTCCAGCATGACAATGCCACCAGCCATACTGCTCGTTCTTGCCATGGCAAGCAAAGAGCCCGGATCGCAATCCCATTGAGCACTTCTGGTACCTGTTGGATCGGAGTGTGAGGGCTAGGGCCATTCCCCCCAGAAATGTCCAGGAACTTGCAGGTGCCTTGGTGGAAGAGTGGGGTAACATCTCACAGCAAGAACTGCCAAATCTGGTGCAGTCCATGAGGAGGAGATGCACTGCAGTACTTAATTCAGCTGGTGGCCACACCAGATACTGACCCCCCTTTGTTCAGGGACACATTATTCCATTTCTGTTAGTCACGTCTGTGGAACTTGTTCAGTTTATGTCTCAGTTGTTGAATCTTGTTATGTTCATACAAATATTTACACATGTTATGTTTGCTGAAAATACGTTTCTTTTTTTGCTGAGTTTACAATTACCAGTAAGGTCCCTCAGTTGAGCAATGGATTTCAAACAAACACAATGGAGGTTTTCCAATGCCTTGAAAAGAAGGGCACCTATTGGTAGATGAGTAAAAATGAAAAAAAGAACACACTGAAGATCCCTTTGAGCATGGTGACGCTATTAATTACACTTTGGATCGTGTATCAATACACCCAGTCACTACAAAGATACAAGCGTCGTTCCTAACTCCGTTGCCAGAGAGGAAGGAAACCACTCATGGATTTCACCATGAGGCCAATGGTGACTTTAAAACAGTTACAGAGTTTGATGGCTGTGATAGGAGAAAACTGAGGATGGATCAACATTGTAGTTACTCCACAGTACTAACCTAATTGACAGAGTGAAAAGAAGGAAGCCTGTACAGAATACAAATATTCCAAAACATGCATCCTGTTTGCCACAATACACTAAACTAATATTGCAAAAAATGTGGCAAAGTAACTTCTTGTCCTGAATAAAAAGTATTATGTTTGGGGCAAATCCAATACAACATATTATTGAGTTCCACTCTCCATATTTTTAAGTATAGTTAGTTGTGGCTGCATCATGTTATGAGTATGCTTGTAATTGTTAAGGAATGGGGAGTTTTTCAGGAGAAAAAAATAAACAGAATGGAGCTAAGCATAGGCACAATCACAGAGTAAAACCTGGTTCAGTCTACTTTTCACCAGACACTGGGAGATTAATTCACCTTTCAGCAGGGCAATAAACTGAAACACAAGGACAAATCTACACTGAACTTGCTTACCAAGAAGACAGTGAATGTTCCTCAGTGGCTGAGTTACAGTTTTGACTTAAATCTGCTTATATCTTTGGCAAGACCTGAAAATGGTTGTCAAGCAATGATCAATAACCAATTTGACAGAGCTTGAAGGATTTTGATAATAATAATGGGAAAATGTTGGACAATCCAGGTGTGGAAAGCTCTTAGAGACTTATACAGAAAGACTCATAGCTGTAATCGCTGCCAAAGGTGCTTCTACAAAGTATTGACTCAGGGGTGTGAATACTTATGTAAATGAGATATTTCTGTATTTCATTTTCAATAAATTTCACAAATGTTCTAAAAATCATGTTTTCACTTATTCATTATGGGGTATTGTGTGTAGATGACTGATAAAAATATTAATTGTATCAATTTTGAATTCAGGATGTAACACAACAAAATGTGGAATAAGTCAAGGGGTATGACTTTGGGAAGGCACTGTATAATTCATTTAAATGTTCAAAAATAGATATTGCAACTAAGGATTCCAGCTTTAATTCAAAACCCTTGACTTTATAGTGGACAGTGCTCTTCGAACTTAGCTGTTACTTGGGGCTCTATTAAATTAGACCCGCTTTAGCTGACATCCACATAGCGGTTGTTTAGGCGGTGTCGGAGGTGGAACTGCGTTAGAGCTATCAAATCCACAAGCAGCTCCTGGCATTATACCTAAATCGGACATTGCCAGTGGCTGCACGGAGTTGCTTTAATAGAATTGCCATGTAGCCTTGTTTACAAGTTCAAACACTGGAATTCTTGATTATGCTGATAGAAATCATCATTATTTCATTTAATAATTTTAAATTTGAGCGTCATTGTTTCTATATTAGCTACACTTTCTCGTTCTGAACTTCTAATGCGAGTGGGACGCGGGTGGCTTCGTAACAATGATCAAGAGCAGCTGCTCACCGATTTGACAGCTCCAATGCAGTTACACGTCCGACCCTGCCAAAACATCATCTATGCGGGTGTCGGCTATCGCAGGAATACACTTGATCTGATTGAATCTAGGCCTTGATTTTATAGTTCCAAAGTTGTTACTTTTGGATTAAACCAATGAACTCCACCTCCGGAAAAAAAGCTGCATTTGAAAACACATTGAGAGCAATGCATTGAGCTGACTATAGTTCAATGAGCTAGTTACACTATAGTTGTCACCCTTGTGCCAGGGTTAGATGTTGTAATGACTGAGTTACAGACTCAGCCTTTGACAGATGGGTTAATAGTATCACTGAGGGTTTTGATAGGAAGTGTTTCAACATCTTGACTCAGTGGCTTAGAGCCCACATCACTATGCAAATGCATTGTAACACACCCCAAAAAACTCAACAAATTCTAATTTAAATGATAGGGTTCAATGAGTTGATTAGTTTTCCGTTGTCTTTGTGTGAAATTCTTTATAGTCTGTCATCAGCCAAACACAATGGCAGACAGCCAGAGAATTGCACCATATTTATTTTCTAATTAGTCTGTGTTTGTTTTGTTCCACAACTATGCCGCTAATCTACATAAACAGATGCCAGTGCTGCCGTCTGTCTGTGCATGGATCCAGTTTTTAGATTCATTAATATGACCAATTGTTTGTTTGTCTATCTTCAAATACCTTTCTGGCCATTATCTTCCCAATGTGTTGACTTGTTGTTTGCAGTAACAGACTGAACATTAAGCATGCAATTAAAAATTATAATTTGGGAAAATATCTTGCACTCAAGTGTCCATATTCTATTCTCAAGCGGTACACTTTCCCCTATAAACATGGGAAAGCTACTAGACCAAATTAGACCAAAGCTATTAGACCAGCCACAATTTGTACAAGATATGGTACACAGTGCTACGAATGGGCTGTTTACCCAGTACAGTGTCACTTTATGTCTCTCAGAGAAATGGAAGCCACTTACAAACTGATACAACCACAAACAAACAAAAAAGCCTGCATAAGACCAAACACCTCAGTTTCACTACCCACTGACTACCACAACAAGATATGAGTCATCATTCAACCAATAATGGAAAACCTGACAATAGAGCTAAACATAGGACATTTAATTAGCAAAAGTCCAATACAACCACCAGATTACATTGTTGGATGGCATGTTTTCTGTTTAACCGCCCTCTATCAGTAAAACTGATATTAAACATCACAAAAATCCAAAACAAATTCAAACGACCTAAAGATTCCATTACAAGCTAAAGGCCTCACAGTCTACAATGCTTGATGGAATTGTTTGTGCAGACAGGAAATTGTTCCATACTCTGAATGCCTGCAGTAAAAAGGGGAATGTGTCACTTTCAGCAGGAGCTGTAATGTTCAGCAATGTTTTCATCCCAGTGAAACTGACAGTTCACACTAAAGTCTAACTCATTGTTACTCCACAACTCTCTGCAGCCATTCACAGTGGGTTGGCAATGTCAAGTGCATCATTGGTGTGTTCATACAGTCACCTTCCCTCTGAGCCACTCTTCTGGAAATGATTTGTAGCTCACAGAATTCTTCAACACATCTAAAAACTTTCACCCAACCATGCTAATTAGTTGACTGGACAACTCCCCTTGGAGTGGTGGCAGAGATTGCACCTTCCCCCTTCAGTTGTTGTCATGTCCTTTTGGGCTGTAGTGTGGATGAGCTGGTGATCATCTGGGTTAGTATTTGTGTGGCAGGCCGTTGTAGTTCCTGTCCCTCAGGGCCTGGTCCACCTTGAGTATGTAGGAATCGATGGTGCTCCTCATCTCTGTTGTAAAGGGGTCGAAGGAAGGCCGCTGGGCCCCCCCAGAGCGTTTGAAGTGTCCGTCCTGGTTGCTTTTGGCACACATCAGCCTCTCCTCCATCATGGTGGCGTTGAGGAACAAAGTGAGGAGGCGGAGCTGGGGGAAGAGCGCCCTCTGCAGGTCCTCGTAGTGTACCACCAGCAGCCGACGGCCAAACTGCAGCCAGCTCAGAGCGTGGGATGCCCACCAGGGGGCGTAGCTGTCAACAAACTCTGGCCATTCTGAAGTAAACAGAGGAGAGGGGGAAAATAGGTACACTTTATATACAAAAGTATGTGGACACCCCTTCAAATTAGTGGATTCGGCTATTTCAGCCACACCCATTGCTGACGTGTATAAAATTGAGCACACAGCAATGCAATCTGGCCTTACTAAAGAGCTCAGTGACTTTCAATATGACACCGTCATAGGATGCCACTTTTCCAACAAGTCAGTTCATCACATTTCTGCCCTGCTAGAGCTGCCCGGTCATCTGTAAGTGCTGTTTTTGTGAGGTGGAAGCTTTTAAGAGCAACAACGGCTCAGCCGCAAAATGTTAGGCCACACAAGCTCACAGGACGGGACCGCCGAGTGCCGAAGCACGTATGAAACAGTATAGCTTCCGTCCCTCTCCTCGCCCCTACCTGGGCTCGAACCAGGGACCCTCTGCACACATCAACAACTGACACCCACGAAGCATCGTTACCCATCGCGCCACAAAAGCCACGGCCCTTGCAGAGCAAGGGGAACAACTACTTCAAGGTCTCAGAACGAGTGACGTCACTGATTGAAATGCTATTAGCGCGCACCAACGCTAACTAGCTAGCCATTTCACATCGGTTACACTCACCCCCCTTTTGACCTCCTCCTTTTCCGCAGCAACTAGTGATCCAGGTCAACAGCATCAATGTAACAGCTTATTTTCCATCCCTCTCCTCACCCCTACCTGGGCTCGAACCAGGGACCCTCTGCACACATCAACAACTGACACCCACGAAGCATCGTTACCCATCGCGCCACAAAAGCCACGGCCCTTGCAGAGCAAGGGGAACAACTACTTCAAGGTCTCAGAGCGAGTGACGTCACTGATTGAAATGCTATTAGCGCGCACCAACGCTAACTAGCTAGCCATTTCACATCGGTTACACTCACCCCCCTTTTGACCTCCTCCTTTTCCGCAGCAACTAGTGATCCAGGTCAACAGCATCAATGTAACAGTTTATTTTCCATCCCTCTCCTCACCCCTACCTGGGCTCGAACCAGGGACCCTCTGCACACATCAACAACAGTCACCCATGAAGCATCGTTACCCATCGTGCCACAAAAGCCACTGCCCTTGCAGAGCAAGGGGAACAACTACTTCAAGGTCTCAGAGTAAGAAACGTCACAGATTGAAACGCTATTAGCGCACACCACCACTAACTATTTCACATCAGTTACACTCACCCCCCTTTTCCACAGCAACCAGTGGTCTGGATTAACAGCATCAATGTAACAGTATAGCTTCCATCCCTCGCCCCTACCTGGGCTCAAACCAGGGACCCTCTGCACACATCAACAACAGACACCCATGAAGCATCATTACCCATTGCGCCACAAAAGCAGAGCAAGGGGAATAACTACTTCAAGGTCTCAGAGCGAATGACGTCACTGATTGAAACTCTATTAGCGCGCACCAACGCTAACTAGCTAGCCATTTCACATCGGTTACATGTAGAATGTAAAAATCGTCTGTCTTCGGTTGCAACACTCATTACCGAGTTTCAAACTGCCTCTGGAAGCAATGTCAGCACAATAACTGTTCATCGGAAGCTTCGTGAAATGGGTTTCCACGACCGAGCATGCCCCCATTCTCATCGACGGGGCTGTAGTGGAGCAGTTTGAGAGCTTAAAGTTCCTTGGTGTCCACATCATCAACAAACTAGCATGGTCCAAGCACACCAAGACAGTCATGAAGAGGGCACGACAAAACCTATTCCTCCTCAGGAGACTGAAAAGATTTGGCATGGGTCCTCAGATCCTCAAAAGGTTCTACAGCTGCACCATCGAGAGCATCCTGACCGGTTGCATCACTGCCTGGTTATGGCAACTGCTCGGCCTCCGACAGCAAGGCACTACAGAGGGTAGTGGTATAGAGGTATGCCATCCAGGACCTCTATACCAGGCGGTGTCAGAAGAAGGCCCTAAAAATGGTCAAAGACTTCAGCCACCTAGTCATAGACTGTTCTCTCTGCTACCGCACGGCAAGCGGTACTGGAGCACCAAGTCTAGGTTCAAGAGGCTTCTAAACAGCTTCTACCCCCAAGCCATAAGACTCCTGAACATATAATCAAATTGCTACCCAGACTATTTGCATTGCCCCCCTCTCTTTTAAGCTGCTACTCTCTATTATTATCTATGCATAGTCACTTTAATGACTCTACCTACATGTACATATTACCTCAATTACCTCAACTAACCAGTGCCCCCGCACATTGACTCTGTACTGGTACCCCCTGTACACAGCCTCGCTATTGTTATTTTACTGCTGCTCTTTAATTATTTGTTACTTTTATTTATTTTGGGGGTGGCTATTTTTCTTAAAACTGCATTGTTGGTTAAGGGCTTGTAAGTAAGTATTTCACTGTAACGTCTACACCTTTTGTATTCGATTTGAATTGAAAAGCTTCACCATCTGGCAGTCTGACGGATGAATCAGTTCCAACTGTAAAGTTAGTGGTCTGGGGCTGTTTTTCATGGCTCGGGCTAGGCCCTTTAGTTCCAGTGAAGGGAAATCTTAACGCTACAGCATAGAATGACATCCTAGATGATTTGTGCTGCCAACTTTGTGGCAACAGTTTGGAGAAGGCCCTTTCCTGTTTCAGCATGCTAATGTCCCCATGCACAAAGCGAGGTCCATACAGATATGGTTTGTTGAGATTGGTGTGGAAGAACATGACTGGCCTGCACAGAGCCCTGACCTCAACCCTATCAAACCCCTTTGGGATGAATTGGAACGCCGACTGTGAGCTAGGCCTAATCACCCAACATCAGTGCTCAACCTCACTAATGCTCTTGTTGCTGAATGGAAGCAAGTCCCTGCAACATTAGTGGAAAGCCTTCCCAGAAGAGTGGAGGCTGTTATACCAGCAATGGGGGGGGGGGGGGGGGGGGGGGGACCAACTCCATATTAATGCCCATGACTTTGGAATGAGATATTCGATGAGAAGGTGTCCACCTACTTTTGGTAATGTAGTGTATCTTATCAATGTGTGATGTGTGGAGACTATGCTGACATCTCACGTTCAGAGTCTATGCAGCGAGGTATAGCAGCTGACGTGAACATTTGTCACCAGTCATGAACGTCTGTTTGAAACAGACTTTTGTTCAAGGCAAACAGTTGACCAAAATCCCCAAATCTTGTTTTTTTTATATGCCTTAATCATTTTGCATTCCTTAGTTACCACATAACCCCCAGTCCATTTCCCTAACCACTGTGCTTGTTGTGCTTGTTGTGTGGTGTTACCTTTGCTCCTCCACTGTGCGTCTGTGGCATAGCCCAGGTGTCCAGCACACTTCCGGTTGAACTCTGCCATGAGGGAACCGTAGGGGTTACGGATCAGCAGGATGGCAGAGTCAAACATCTCTATTTCTCTCTGTCCACTCTCATGTGTCTTAACACAGATGCTACGCCCACTCTTCCAGTAGTCCTTCTCCCCTTTGAAACCTGGTAGAAAAACCCAGATACCCAAGATGATCAAACCTCTGAAAACTTATGCGTCACAGAGCATTCAAGCTGTTATTGCCATTTGTAGGTACTGTACAAGTGCATTCATTGGAAATTCTCTATGAGAGCTCCATGGTATAACAATTTTTTGCGCATACTCAAAAACATGCAATGATACATTTCAGTAGAGAAACATCAAGCATTCACAGTATGTGCTATTATCCATCACAACACCCGAGCTGTGTTCACAGCCTCACCTCTATTGTAAAGCGAGCCATCGAAGTAGAAGCTACCAGTGTAGTAGCCCGTCACCAGCTCGATCAGGTGGCGTACCCAGGTGTTTCCAGCTCCGGGGAAGCTAGAGAGAGCAACCAGGGAGGTAGACCTCTCAGGCAGAAATGTCCTCTCTTTGCACCTAGAGTCTGAATGAGGAAGAATCAGCAGGGTTGATCATCGCCATAAAAACACGCCATTGATCTATCTCTGAGATAGTGTATTGTAGCATGCTGTTGCTAAGAGCTTAATTACAGTTGCAGTGAATTATAAAGTCCATATATTTTTTATGGTTGAAAACTTGGACTGTAGTATCGGTGAAACTAAAGGTTATTCAAGGCTCTCACCAAGTACAGGTGTCTGGTAGACCTGGAAGTAGTCTTGGTCAGACGGGGATGCATCAGTGTGCTCTGTGCCATTAGTCTCCAGACATGGCTGGTCCAGTGGCAAACGTTGACTCAGTCTAAACAGAAACGAGGCCCAGACACAGTAACAATGTGGCTTCCTCAACACAGCCAGTGGGAGCTCCTGCAGTAGAAACCGAACCAGGATCAATAAAAAACATCAGAGGCATAACTTCAAGCAGTAATTTACAGTGCAAGGAATATGACTGGTCACTCATTCCTCCTCTGGTGGATTGGATGTGATTTTACCCTTGAGTGACATGATGGGTGGGTTATATAAGATGTCTGAACCACTTCTGCTCCATTTTCTTTGATTCCTTTGATTCTAAAGTTCAGATGTTTTTTGCACAAGTTGTCTTAGATTTTTCCTATTCGATATTGTATAGCCCCAGTATAGCCCCCATCACCTCCACACAATATGGAATTACAACTTCTATCGAGACTGACTCTGGAGAGAGGCAGTTGTGTTATATGCTGGTACAGTTCTCTTTGTTTATTGACACGGCACTGGAAGATAAGCTAATGTTAAAACACACAAAGCACAAAGTACAAACACATACAGAGTGAATAGGCTAAATCAAATACACTATTATCATCACATAGACAAGGCTGTGATATTTCTTCCAGCCATTTGTGTGTAAAGCAGAGCAGAGCAGAGGACCACCTCACCCAACATCCTAGGCCCACTACAATTCGCATATCGCCCCAACTGATCCACGGACGACGCAATCACCATTGCACTGCACACTGCCCTATCCCACCTGGACAAGATAAATAGTTATGTAAGAATGCTGTTCTTCGGCTACAGCTCAGCCTTCAACACCATAGTGCCCTCCAAGCATTATTAAGCTGAGGGCCCTGGGTCTGAACCCCTCCCTGTGCAACTGGGTCCTGGACTTCCTGACGGGCCGACCCCAAGTCGTGAAGCTAGGCAACAACACCTCTGCCACGCGTGCTCAGCCCCCTCCTGTACTCCCTGTTCACCCATGACTGTGTGGCCACACATCTCCAACTCAATCATCAAGCTGCTGACGACACAACAGTGGTAGGCCTGATTACACACATTGATGAGACAGCCTACAGGGAGGAGATGAGAGCCCTAGCAGAGTGGTGCAAGGATCATAACCTCTCCCTCAACAATACTTAGGAGCTGATAGTGGATTACAGGAGACAACAGAGAGAGCACGCCCCCATCCACATCGATGGAGACGCAATGGAGAGGGTCAAAAGCTTCATGTTCCTCGGCGTGCACATCACTGACATCCGTAAATGGTCCCTTCACACAGACAGCATGGTGAAGAAGGCGCAACAGCTCCACTTCAACCTCTGGAGACTGAAGAAATTTGGCTTGGCCCAGAAGACCCTCACAAACTTCTACAGATGCACCATTGAGAGCATTCTGTCGGGCTGTATCACTGCCTGGTAAGGCAATTGCACTGTCCCCAACCGCAGGGCTCTCCAGAGGTTGGTACGGTCAGCCCAATGCATCACCGGTGGCACACTGCCTGTCCTCCAAGATATCTACAGCACCCGGTGTCACAGGAAAGCCAAGAACATCATCAAGGACCTCAGCCACCCGAGCCAAGACCTGTTCACCCCGCTACCATCTAGAAGGTGGAGACAGTACAGGTTCATCAAAGCTGGGACCGAGAAGCTGAGAAACAGCTTCTGTCTCCAGGCCATCAGACTGTTAATCAGTCACCACTAGCCGGCCTCCGCCCAGTGCCCTGAACCTCAGTCACTGTTCTAGCCAGATGCTCTGTCAACTGTGCGACCTTATATAAACAGGTGTGCCTTTCCAATTTATTGAATTTACCACAGGTGGACTCCAATCAAGTTGTAAAAACATCTCAAGGATGATCAATGGAAACAGGATGCACCTGAAATCAATTTCGAGTCTCATAGCAAAGGGTCTGAATAATTATGTAAGGTATTTCAGTTTATGTTGAATTTTTATACATTTGCAAAAATGTCTAAAAACCTGTTTTTGCTTCATCATTATGGGGTATTGTGTGTAGATTGATGAGGAAAACATGTAATTGAATCCATTTTACAATAAGGCTGTAACGTAACAAAATGTGGAAAAAAGGAAGGGGTCTGAATACTTTTTGATTGCACTGTAATTAAACTATATTCTATTCATGGCTCATTCTACATAACTACTACTGTACACAACTTTTCTATTCATATACTGTTCACACTGTATATACACACACATAAGTACATGTACAGTACCAGTCAAAAGTTTGGACACACTTACTAATTGAAAGGTTTTTCTTTATTTTTACTATTTTATACATTGTAGAATAATAGTGAAGACATCAACTATGAAATAACAGATATGGAATCATGTAGTAAATAAAGTGTTAAACAAATCAAAATATATTTTATTTAAACAAATCTGACCACGGTCTTCCCTGTGGCTCAGTTGGTAGAGCATGGTGTGTGCAATGCCAGGATTGTGGGTTTGATACCCACGGGGGGCCAGTACAATTTTTTTTTTTAATGCATTCACTACTGTAAGTCGCTCTGGATAAGAGCGTCTGCTAAATGACAAAAATGTAAATTTGAGATTCTTCAAATAGCCACTCTTTGCCTTGATGACAGCTTTGCACACTCTTGGCATTCTCTCAACCAGCTTCATGACCTGGTATGCATTTCAATTTGCAAAATGGCTCCAACAGAGGGGGCTGCCTCGCTTCTAGTCCTTAGGAAGTGTTGCAGTATTTTGTTGTTTTATGCATTATTTATAACATTGTTATTCCGGAAAATCTTAAGTGTTATTACATACAGCCGGAAAAAACTAAGAGGATATCAGAGCGGCGTCAACTTTCCAGCACTACGACCAGGAATACAATTTTCCCGAAGCAGACCCTTTCTTCGCACCACCCAGGGCATTTGAACTGATCCCAGAGGCCGACCCAAAACAATGACGCCGGAGGAGAGGGAGTCGGAGAGGTCTTCTAGTCAGACTTAGGAGGCGCGCACACCACCCACCGCTTCTGAGTATATTACACGCTAATGTCCAGTCCCTAGATAACAAAGTAGACGAGATCAGGGCAAGGATTGCTTTCCAGAGACATCAGGGATTGTAATATACTCTGTTTCATGGAAATATGGCTCTCTCGGGATATGCTCTCGGAATTGGTACAGCCACATGAATTCTCAGTGCATCGTGCCAAAAGGAATAAACATCTCTCCAGGAAGAAGAAGGGCGGGGATGTATGTTTCATGATTAACGACTTATGGTGTAATTGAAACAACATAAGGGAAATCAAGTCATTTCGTTCACTTGACCTAGAATTCCTCACAATAAATTTCTGAACGTATTATCTCCCAAGAGAATTCTCTATGGTTATTGTCACAGCCGTGTATATCCCCCCTCAAGCCGATTCCACGATGGCCCTCAAGGAACTTCACTGGACTTTATGCAAACTGGAAACCATATATCCTGAGGCTGAATTTATTGTAGCTGGGGATTTTAACAAAGCAAATTTGAGGAAACGGTTACCTAAATTCTATCAGCATATTGACTGTAGCACTCGTGCTAGAAAATCACTGGACCAATGTTACTCTAACTTTTGGGATGCATATAAGGCCCTCCCTCGCCCTCCTTTCGGCAAATCTGACCACGACTCCATTTCCTCCTCCCTTCCTATAGGCAGAAACTCAAACAGGACGCGCCCGTGCTAAGGACTATTCAATGCTGGTCTGATCAATTGGAATCCACGCTTCAAGATTGTTTTAATCACGCGGACTGGGATATGTTCCGGGCAGTCTCTGAGAATAATATGGATGTGTACACCAAAACTGTCACTGAGTTTATCAAGAAGTGTATAGGAGATGTTGTACCCACTGTGATTATTAAAACCTACCCTAACCAGAAACTGTGGATAGATGGCAGCATTCACGCAAAACTGAAAGCACGAACCACCGTATTTAACCATGGCAAGGTGACTGGGAATATGGCAGAATACAAACAGAGTAGTCATTCCATACATGAAGGGAACATTTTGGAATTTGCTGTATGGTTGATGAGAAACTCCATAGTGCAAATGTATGGTCCCTTACTAGGGGCAGCGGAAAAATGACAAACATTTGAGAATTTTATAAAACGGAAAACGAATGTCCGAGAGACTTCGTTCTATGACTTCTTACAAACATTCGCGGACGGCGTTCTCAGCCCTGTAGCACTCACTTCTGTCATCATGAAGTGCTTTGAGAGACTAGTCAAGTATCATATCACCTCCACCTTACCTGTCACCCTAGACCCACTTCAATTTGCTTACTGCCCCAATAGGTCCACAGATGATGCAATTGCCATCACACCGCCCTATCCCATCTGGACAAGAGGAATATAAGAATGCTGTTAATTGACTATAGCTCAGCATTCAACACCATAGTACCCATTGCTTGAGGCCCTGGGTCTCAACCCCACCCTGTGCAATTGGGTCCTCGACTTCCTGATGGCCCACCCGCAAGTAGGGAAGGTATGATACAACATCTCTACTTTGCTGATCCTCACCACTGGGGCCCCACAAGGGTGCGTTCTCAGCCCCCTCCTGTAATCCCTCTTCACCCATGACTGCATGGCCATGTACGCCTCCAACTCAATCATCAAGTTTGCAGACGACACAACAGTCGTAGGCTTGATCACCAACAACGACGAGACAGCCTACAGGGAGGAGGTGAGGGCTCTTGGAGTGTGGTGTCAGGAAAATAACCTCTCTCTCAACGTCAACAAAACAAAAGGAGATGATCGTGGTAGCACACCCCTATCCACATCGACGGGACAGCAGAGGAGAAGGTGGAAACAGTCATCCCTAGCACAGAGAGGCTGCTGCCTATATACAGACTTGAAATCACTGGCCACTTTAACAAATGGAACACTAGTCACTATAATATTGCCAATTTAACAATGTGTACATATCTTGCATTACTCATCTCATATGTATATACTGTATTCTATACTATGCTGCTCTGACATTGCTCATCCATATTTTTATACATTCTTATTCCATTTCTTTACTTCGATGTGTGTGTATTACATTTTTGTTGTGGAATTGTTAGATATTACTTGTTATATATTGCTGCACAAGCACAAGCATTTCGCTACACTCGCAATAACATATGTTAACCATGTATATGTGACCAATAAAATGTGTTTTGATTTGGAATTAACCGGTGTGCTTTGTTAAACAAAAAATGGCCCTATTTGGTAAAAAGACCAAGTCCTTATTATGGCAAGAACAGCTCAAATAAGCAAAGAGAAACGACAGTCCATCATTACTTTAAGACATGAAGGTCTGTCAATCCAGAACATTTCAAGAACTTCAAAAGTTTCTTCAAGTGCAGTTGCAAAAACCATCAAGCGCAATGATGAATCTGGCTCTCATGAGGACAAACACAGGAACAGAAGACCCAGAGTTACCTCTGCTGCAGAGGATAAGTTCATTAGAATTACCAGCCTCAGAAATTGCAGTCCAAATAAATGCTTCACAGAGTTCAAGTAACAGACACATCTCAAAATCAACTGTTCCGAAGAGACTGCTTGAATCAGGCCTTAATGATCGATTTGCTGCAAAGACACCACTACTAAAGGACAACAATAAGAAGAAGAGACTTGCTTGGGCCAACAACAAAAAAGCAATGGACATTAGACTGGTGGAAATCGATCCTTTAGTATGATGAGTCCAAATTTGAGATTTTTGATTTTAACCGTTGTGTCTTTGTGAGACGCAGAGTAGGTGAACGGATGATCTCCGCATGTGTGGTTCCCACCGTGAAGAACGGAGGAGGTGTGATGTGTGGGGGTGCTTTGCTAGTGACATTGTCAATGATTTATTTTGAATTCTAGACATACTTTACCAGCATGGCTACCACAGTATTCTGCAGCGATATGCCTTCCCATCTGGTTTGCACTTAGTGGGACTATAATTTTGTTCAACAAGACAATGACCCAACACACCTACAGGCTGACAAGTGCTCAGCATATGTGGGAACTCCTTCAAGACTGTTGGAAAAGCATTCCAGGTGATGCTGGTTGAGAGAATGCCAAGAGTGTGCAAAGCTGTCATCAAGGCAAAGGGTGGCTACTTTGAATAATCTAAAATCTAAAATATATTTAACACTTTTTTGGTTATTACTTGATTCCATATGTGTTATTTCATAGTTTGGATGTCTTCACTACTATTCTACAATGTAGAAAATAGTAAAAAAATTAAGAAAAACCCTTGAATGAGTAGGTATGTCCAAACCTTTGACTGGTACTGTATTCTATATATTTATATTCCTGTCTCTGACATTGCTTGTACTGATATTTATTTTTAAAAACTTCACTGTTGGAATTAGAAGCACACACATTTTGCTGCACCTGAGATAACATCTGCTAATCTGTGTACGTGACCAATAAACTTTGATTTGATTTGACCCAACTGATGCACCCATTCAGCGTGAAGGACTGATTCCAGAGCCCATCTATTTCTCCTTAGAGGGACATTAAACCTTAAACAGTCAAATGGTGTTCCAGGCTCTCAATCACACAGAGCCATGCCATTCCCATCTCCCATCTCCAGGGAGCAGACAGGCCATGATCGATGATACCTCACTCCTAGGTCTGTGTGAGGAAGACTGGGGTCTGGGCTGGGAGTGAAGATGAAATAAATGGTTCAGTGATTTTCAGAGTTTCTTTTTGGGAACAGAATCAAACCTTATCTGTGCAGGTCTCGATGCAGGTCTGTGAAGTGGAGTTTGGTTGAAAGGAGTAGACAGGGAAGGTGTTGGTGGTGTTCTTTGGAACCTTGAAGCAGCCACCGTAGCGGACGTTTCTGACTGTGAGTAGAATAGAGGTATGCAGACATCAGACCACATCGTATAAACATAGCTACATTCCTTGAATGTATTTCCTCTGTTTCTCTGTATTGATAATTGCAAATGATCTACAAGCATAGTCTTACACTGCCAAGCTTAAAGGAAACATTGGCCATAGAAATCTACCTATTATCAACTTTTCAAATTGCTAAATCAAATTTTAAAATCAAATTGTATTTTGTCACATGCTTTGTAAACAACAGATGTAGACTAACACTGAAATGCTTACTTACTGGCCCTTCACAACAATGCAGTGACACATTTTTAAAAATAATAGAAAAAAAGAAACAATAACACGAGGAATAAATACACAATGGGTAATGATAACTTGGCTATATACACGGGGTGACAGTACCGAGTTGATGTGCAGGGGTGCGAGGTAATTGAGGTACATATAGGTATAGATAAAGTGACTAGGCAATAGGATTTCTCTCCCAGCCTGATAGAGAGAGACTCATCCATGCTTTTATTACAAACATGCTTGACTGCTGTAATGCTCTCCTGTCTGGTCTACCCAAGAAAGCCATTGGCCATTGCAAAACATACAGAATGCTGCAGCATGGGTCCTGACCAAGACCAGACGGAGAGCACACATAATACTGGTTTTAAGGTCTCTGCACTGGCTGCCTGTAAGTTTAGAATTAATTTGAAGATTCTTCTATTTAAATCAATCCACGATTGTGCACCCCAATACATGTCAAACATGCTTTTACGTTATGTACCCAGTAGGTCCCTCAAGTGCTTTGGCACTGGCCTTTAAACTATCCCAAAGCCTAGGACCAAGAGGCATGGAGAGGCAGCATTTAGTTACTATGTCCCCAGCCTCTGGCATAGCCAGAGAACCTGATGGGGGCCGAAACTGTGGACATTTGTAAAAGAAATCTTAAACACACCTTTTTAGCTTTGTTTTCCTTAGGGTGCTTTTTAGTCGTTCAGTTTTTATTGTTATTCTTTCGTTTTTTATCCTCTTATGTTTGTTGTGTAGTAAATATTGTCATTGTTTTAATTAGTTTTTTCCTGTGAAGCACATCGTGTTGCATTCCATGTCTGAAATGTGCTGTAGAAATAAAGCTTGATTTGATTTGATTTGATTAGGCAACAGGATAGATAATAAACAGCAATATCAGCGTATGTGATGAGTCAAAAGACAATGCAAAAAGGGTCAATGCAGATAGTCCGGGTAGCTATTGGTTAATTACTCTCTGAAGCACCTTGTGATCGGATGCCAAGCAGTTGCCATACCAAGCGGTGATGAAACTAGTTCAGATGCTCTCAATGTTGCAGCTGAAGAACCTTTTGATTATCTGAGGGCCCATTCCGAATCATTTCAGCATCCTGAGGGGGACGAGCCGTTGGCGTGCACTCTTCACGACTGTGTTGGTGTGTGTGGACCATGATTATTTCTTAGTGATGTGAACACCGAGGGGCTTGAAGCTCTCGACCTGCTCCACTACAACCCAGTCGATGTGGATGGGGTGTGCTTGGCCTTTCAATTCCTGTAGACCACGATCAGCTCTGTTGTCTTGCTGACGTTGAGGGAGAGGTTGTTGTCCTGGCACGTCTCTGGCCTCCTCCCTATAGGCTGTCTCATCGTCGTCGGTAATCAGGCCCACCACCGTCATGTCGTCGGCAAACTTAATGATGGTGTTAGAGTCGTGTGCGGCCACGCAGTCGTGGGTGAACAGGGAGTACAGGAGGGGAATAAGCACGCAAATTTTTCAGGTGCCGGGGAGTTGGGCCTGAAATGGAAGTCCTCCTCCAAATCGAGGTTAGTAATAGCTGTTCTGATGATCATAGGAAACGACGGCGGAAACATTATGTACAAAAAAAGTTAAGATCAGAGATTAGTAAAGTATTACAGCCGTTCAATCAGCCAGTGCTCTATCCTGATTGAGTGTACTTACATTTCCTCTGTCCCGGGAGCTGTTCCTCCACCTTGTAGATTGAGAGGCGCCCCACACCCCCACAGGGGACTCCCCTCTCGCCTCTCTCCCCCCTGCAGACCAGGCTACAGTCCTCCTCCTGGGCCCGCGAGCTGCTGATGTGGTTACCACAGTGACATTCTGCTCCGTACTCCAGACCTGCAAATCGGTACCCACTGCAGAGAGGAGACGAGCACATAGGTCACACACACACACACACACACACACACACACACACACACACACACACACACACACACACACACACACACACACACACACACACACACACACACACACACACACACACACACACACACACACAAACACACAGACCCTCTCACCTCAGTGCCTTAGCCCAGGGCTGTCTTTAACCATCATTAGCCTTGGGCTAATTTTCCCCAAAGGACACCAGATTGCATAACCCCAGGCCAGCATGTGAATAAATACTAAACATTTTAATTGAATCAATCAGGGCAGGCAGCGGAGAAGCACAGCATTCATTGCTCTGTGGTGCTGGCTGGTAACAGTTTTCACCATTGACTAGATCACAGTAATAGCTCTGGGTGGATGATGGAGGTCCTTTCTAATCCCAAGGGCGAAATGAGTCATCCTACCTCAAGTACCTTTATCCTCTCTCCTTGGAAAGAGAGGACCTATTCAAAATGACCTTTTTGCATTTGCTTTGAGCTCCACCAAACATTTCCGAGACTTTTATTTGTGCTTTATTTCAATGTTGACAGCTAAAAGCATGACTCTACTCTCCACGTGGGTGGAGGAAAGGTTCAGCAGGCATATGATTCTGGCTGAATATCCTCCCAGCAGTCCACATGGATTGATTCTGTTTGCTTTGGCTAATTGTTTTTGTGGCAATCATTTCCTGTGTCTAAACGTACTGTGGAATATTGCACTGCTGGTTTTGGCATAAATTGATTTATGCAGTTTTGTCAATAATTTGAATGTATACTAACACTCCTCTAATACCCATTAAATCTTATTCTGCATCTCTAACGCAGATCTGGCCTTCCACTACACACACACACACACACACACACACACACACACACACACACACACACACACACACACACACACACACACACACACACACACACACACACACACACACACACACCACCATTCTTCCCCATTGGAACACAGGATCTATTCATCCCAGCGACTGAGACAGAATAATTAACCAAATAGCCGCAGCTCTCCATGGTTCCAGACTCATTACCTTTCTGAGCAGGTGTCTTGACACAAAGAACTGGTCATTTTGCGCAGGTCATACAATACGGTTCCCCCCAGGGCTTGATCATTGGCATCATGCATGAAGCAGCCCATGTAGGTCCCTTGCCATGTCAAAACAAAGCAGTTAATGAAAAGCCATATTATATCCATTCAAACAACAATATTAATAATTTAGTACAACACTATTGAGAAGTGATGGTGACACAGGTTTGCAACAGATTTTAGGCTCTCAGTCCTGTCAGTGAGTCTGGAACAAATACTATTTAAACCAGGTCTGGTATGCAGTCAGCGGTTAAACTATACCTATGTTGGCAATAAAGTAAACAATGTTGCAGTGGGTAGGTGGTACCTTTGTGCCTGGTATTGCTTTGTAGAGGACCCCTCTGCTCCTGTGCGTCTGGCATCAGACCGTGGAACCAGCGGCGGTGCAGATGTTGGACCCCCAGGTGCCGGGATGTGGGCCAGTGCCGCCCCATCTTGATGCCTATTCCACCACCCAACACGCCCTGGGGGGCTGCCCATCTGGAGCGCGCCCTCATCCCCAGGCCGGGGGCAGCCCTCACGGCTGTGGGAGGCGCTGGCAGTGCCATGAGAGAAGAGAGGCTGGCACTGCCTGGTGGCTGGGTGGTCCTCAGGGTCAGGCTGGAGCGCTGCAGCAGCAGAATGCTCCCTGCCATCAGGTAGGCGATACCCAAGAAGAGGAGGAGCATCTGAGCTCGCCGCAGGAAGCAACACAGCCTGTAGAGGGGCGTGGCCATTCCCAATGTCCAGCTGGTGGCTATTTGATCCTTAGTGAGCCACCATTCCAGAGAGAGGGGTGAGGGATCTACAGCTTCATTATAAGCCCATCAGTCCAGTGACAGTAGGTAGGCTACCTGGCTGCAGCTTCAGATGGTTAATGAGGCTCCGCGCTTAATAGCCATGCCTCTGGACAGGAGACCAAAAAGACCACTGTGTAATCAGATCCCTCAGATGAGTCACAGCAGCACCAGACTTTACAGTAATCTCCAAGGCAACAGAACAGCCAGCAAACCCTGGAAGCCAGTAGTTTCACCTTGGGCAACAAAATTGAAGCAAATAAGATTTTAATAGGCAGAATATAATTATCTTTGTATACAACCCCTATAGAATATACAAGGGAAACGTATATACAAATGCTTTGTGGATTAGATCTACAGTTCATGTTGACATATAAGATTGTTTTTCTGTTCTAGAGCAGTGAGCATAAAGTCATTTCCCTTGCTATTTGTTGTTTGTCTTTCCTCTGAACCTGGTGTGATATTATATCTGGTGTCAGAGGGTGTGTGGGAAGAGGTTATCTTCCTGTTAGCTACAGAACAGTTTCTCAGCTTTACGCTTGTCTTGGCTTAGAAAATATCCATCATTCTGCCTCAATTACACTGGCAGCATGACAGTATCACAGCACCATCTGTATTATGTTCTTGTTTCCCTGACTCTCCTCAGTGTGTTGGTACATTTGTAAAGCTCCACAGACATGGGTTTGTGAACCATCTTTTGACAATTTGTACCATATCAAACCAATTATGTTTAAGCGGCAACTCGGATTGAGAGTTATGGAAATTAGTGATTTTCAATAGCATTTTCAATTGGATTTGTGACCCACATCAAAAGCATTAAAGGGATAGTTCACCCAAATTACAAATTTCATGTTGGTTTCCTTACCCTGTAAGCAGTCTATGGACAAGGTACGACAGCAATCCAAATGCTAACGTTTTAGCACTTGTGGCACAAATCCAACGCAAGTCATGGTACCTACAGTATCTTAGCATTTTTTGTCCAAATCATCCTAAATTATCTCAAATTGATTAGGTAGCTCAATTAAGTCACTTATAGATGATTTGGACATGATGAGCGAAAAATACTAACACAGGTACCATGAATTGGATCTATGTCACACATTTTTTTATGTTTTGGAAACAGTGCCAGCTGTAAACAAAACCAAAGCATGGATTGCTGTCATACCTTATAGGTTAAGGAAACCAATATGCCATTTTATAATTTGGGTGAACTATTCCTTTGAAAGTAGTAGTGCTCTCAGATAACATGTTAATATCTGCCTGCAGCTTCCAAATCTAAATAAAGTTCCTAATAGATTATTTCACTAGATACACTATTACCACAGTGGGAAATGATGACGTGATAAAACTGTCTTGAGGGGGGATATTTATGGTTGGCTCCAATGAAAGAAGATTATCATAGCACACATGTGACCCGACTATAGAGTTTTAACTTTCAAAATATGGATAAATCAAGGGCTTTACATGAGAAAAAATTGTAGAAGAGTGCCTGCCCTGGGAAGAGTCTGGTTGGGGGAGATATTGACTCATGTGCTTTGATCCAGCAGTGTCAAACTCAATCCATGGAGGGCCTAGCTTCTGCAGAGTTTTGGGTTTTCCTTTCATTTAAGACCTACACAACCAGGTGAGGGGAGTTACTAGTTAGTGACCTTAATTCATCAATCAAGTACAAGGGAGGAGTGAAAACCGGCTGCCACTTAACATTTAGTGGAATGAGTTTGACACGTGCTTTAGTCGCTTCACAGATCTCCGAGCCCTCTGCTCCTCCACCTACACAGGTTAAACTCTACCATGGAGATTGGAGAATAATGTGATGCAGGAGGGTGTTAAAAATAATAAACTCTTTTCAGTATTTTGGTAATGTATAGCAGTGAATTAAGTGTTTAGCTGTGACCTGTAATACTCAAAGAGAGTATAGGTCAGTTGGAAATCATAAGGGCCTTCTACGCCTTCAGAGCACAGGAGGTTGCTGGCACCTTAATTTGGGAGGATGGGCTTGTGGTAATGGCTGGAGCGGAATAGGTGGAATGGTACCAAACACATGGTTTTTATGTGTTTCATGCCATTCTATTTGCTCCGTTCTAGAAATTATTATGAGCCATCCTCCCCTCAGCAGCCTCCACTGCTTCAGAGAAGGCCTAAGGATTTATAAAATTATTTATTATTTTTAATAACTTCTATTTCAGATTTTCTATCATTTAATTGATATTCTGATATAATTTCTTCAGTTTGTTTTGAAAAGGGAACGCTGAAGCAAAAACAAAAAGATCCAATCAGGATTTTTCTTTGACGGTCTCTAGGGAGAAAAATCTAGTTAGCTAAGTCAGCCATTGGATAGGCTCTCCGAATCTAGACAGAAGGCATCTGCCAATCAACTGTATTAGGGCAGAATTTTGTGACAGGGAAATCTCAAATGCCTAGAAGGCCTAGACATGTAACTCCTGAGAGCATAAGAATTAGCTTAGTTTTCCAACAGTCTACGTAGCTTTTGTTGTAGTGCGCGGCTAGGAACATAGGTGTGATGCGGCTGCAGCCACAAGTGTTATTGAGGAGAATGTGCAGTAAAAATTCATTTTTTTCTGTGTTTTGAATCATTTGGTACAACAGCTGATGAAACGAACACTGTAAAAAGGTGAACAAAAATAGATTGGTGTTATTTCCTGATAGTTGCTGGTTGAAAATATAATCTACACAAGAGTTTGGGATTTCTATGGTGACATTACCATGCAGTGAATCTGTTAATAGACCAATAACAAATGGGTCTCCCCAATCGTCCCCAAGTTGGGAAATAAGAGATTTGAAAGTTTAGATTTGAGATAACATTTGTCAACAATTACTGCTCCAAAAGGATAAAACAAATATATACAGTTGAAGTCGGAAGTTTACATTCACTTAGGTTGGAGTCATTAAAACTCATTTTTCAACCACTCCACAAAATTCTTGTTAACAAACTAAAGTTTTGGCAAGTCGGATAGGGCATCTACTTTGTGCATGACACAAGTAATTTTTCCAACAATTGGTAACAGACAGATTATTTCACTTAAAATTCACTGCATCACAATTCCAGTGTGTCAGAAGTTTACATACACTATGTTGACTGTGCCTTTAAACAGCTTGGAAAATTCCAGAAAATTATGTAATGGCTTTGGAAGCTTCTGATAGTCTAATTGACACAATTGGAGGTGTATCTGTGGATGTATTTCAAGGCCTACCTTGTCAGTGCCTCTTTGCTTGACATCATGGGAAAATCCAAAGAAATCAGTCAATACCTCAGAAAACAAATTGTAGACCTCCACAAGTCTGGTTCATCATTGGGAGCAATTTCCAAATGCCTGAAGGTACCACGTTCATCTGTACAAACAATATTACACAAGTATAACACCATGGGACCACGCAGCCGTCATACCACTCAGGAAGGAGACACGTTATGTCTCCTAGAGATGAACGTACTTTGGTGCGAAAAGTGCAAATCAATCCCAGAACAACAGCAAAGGACCTTGTGAAGATTCTAGAGGAAACAGGTACAAAAGTATCTATATCCACAGTAAAACGAGTACTTTATCGACATAACCTGAAAGGCCGCTCAGCAAGGAAGAAGCCAGTGCTCCAAAACCGCCATAAAAAAGCCAGACTACGGTTTGGAACTGCACATGTGGACAAAGATCATACTTTTTGGAGAAATGTCCTCTGGTCTGATGAAACAATGACCATCGTTATGTTTGGCGGAAAAAGGGGGAGGCTTGCAAGCCGAAGAACAGCATCCCAACCGTGAAGCACGGGGGTGGCAGCATCATGTTGTGGGGGTGCTTTGCTGCAGGAGGGACTGGTGCACTTTACAAAATAAATGGCATCATGAGGCAGGAGAATTTGGTGGATTTATTGAAGCAACATCTCAAAACATCAGTCAGGAAGTTAAAGCTTGGTCGCAAATGTGCCTTCCACATGGACAATGACCACAAGCATACTTCCAAAGTTGTGGCAAAATGGCTTATGGACATCAAAGTCAAGGTATTGGAGTGGCCATCACAAAGCCCTGACCTCAATCCTATAGAAAATTTGTGGGCAGAACTGAAAAAGTGTGTGCGAGCAAGGAGGCCTATAAACCTGACTCAGTTACACCAGCTCTGTCAGGAGGAATGGGCCACAATTCACCCAACTTATTGTGGGAAGCTTGTGGAAGGCTACGCAAAATATTTGACCCAAGTTAAACAATTTAAAGGCAATGCTACCAACTACTAATTGAGTGTATGTAAACTTCTGACCCACTGGAAATGTGATGAAAGAAATAAAAGCTGAAATGAATCATTCTCTCTAATTCTATTCTGACATTTCACATTCTTAAAATAAAGTGGTGATCCTAACTGACCTAAGACAGGGAATTGTTACTAGGATTAAATGTCAGGAATTGTAAAAAACTGAGTTTAAATGTATTTGGCTAAGGTGTATGTAAACTTCCAACTTCAACTGTATAATAATACAATTGTCAGGTCTTTTACCTAATCGTGGCGCTCTAAACATACAACAATTCTCATAGGAACACACCCATTTTAAATGTGCAGGGCTTGTGCAATTTCTTTTTGTCTAACATGAATGATATACCTTTTGACCTTTTTAACATTTTGTTGTGTTAAAGCCTGAATTTAAAATGTATTAAATTGAGATTTTATGTCATTGGCCTACACACAATACCCCATAATGTCAAAGTGGAATTATGTTTTCAGACATTTTTACAAATTCATTGAAAATGAAAATCTGAAATATCTTGAGTCAGTAAGTATTCAGTTAAGTATTCAACCCCTTTGTTTTGGCAAATCTATTTTTCAGGAGTAAAAATGTGCTGAACAAGTCACATAGTAAGTTGCATAGTAAGTTTCACATAGTAAGTTTCACTCTGTGTGCAATAATAGTGTTTAACATTATTTGTGAATGATTACCTCTTCTCTGTACTCCACGCATACAATTATCTGTAAGGTCCCTCAGTTGAGCAATGAATTTCAAGAACAGATTCAAGCACAAAGACCACAATACAATACAACCTAAATGACAGAGTGAAAAGAAGGAAGCCTGTACAGAATACAAATATTCCAAAACATGCATCCTGTTTGCAACGAGGCACTAAAGTAAAACTGCAAAAAATGTGGGAGACATTTACTTTATATCCTGAATACAAAGTGTTATATTTGGTTGAAATCCAACACAACACATCACTGAGTATCACTCTTCATATTTTCAAGCATTGTGGTGGCTGCATCATGTTATGGGTATGCTTGTCATCAGCAAAGACTTTAGGATAACAATAAATGGAATAGCGCTAAGCACAGGCAAAATCCCAAAGGAGAACCTGGTTCAGTCTGCTTTCAAACAGACACTGGGAAACAAATTCACCTTTCAGCAGGACAATAACCTAAAACACAAGGCCAAATATACACTGGAGTTGCTTGCCAAGACGACATTGAATGTTCCTAAGTGCCTTGGCCGAGTTACAGTTTTGACAAAAATCTATGTCAAGACTTGAAAATGGCTGTCTAGCAATGATCAACAGCCAATTTGACAGATCTTGAAGATTTTCTTTAAGAATAATGTGCAAGTATTGTACAATCCAGGTGTGCAAAGCTCCTAAAGACATTTTATGACATTGCCAGCAGTAATATTTGAGTTTGATTTCCATAAAGACAAGGCCTGTAGCTTTCAAATAGCTTTCAAATGGCCCTGTACAGGGCCCAAAACAACCACTCAGAGTGAAATGCAGCGGCCATGACTAAAGCTAAACAAGAGTTGTCTTGGGGGATGGTTTAATGTGGGTGTTCGCACGTGGCAAGCGGTTGTACGTTCACTCTGCCAAAACAGTACACAGTTACAGTCACTCACCCTTCGACAGTAGATAACCTGAAACAGTCTAACCAGGTATTGTGTCTTGAAGTCGCCTAGGCTAGCTACTGCTAGCCAACTTATTTTGCCAATTAGCTTCTGCTGGCTGGTGTGCGACCATGGCAAAGTTGATTTCACATTGGATAGCCTATCTCTGGGGCTAGTTAGGGACCGATAAATAAATTACATAATGTAAATCGGACAATATTTTCATGTTGCACTTCTTTTAGTTGTCTCATTAAATGCTTTCAAATAAGGGGTTGCCAACTGAGCATAGTTCGAGGCATAGGCATAATGCATCTATTCCAATTCAAGCTAACCCCATGGTATTTTCTAGTAGGAAGTTAACTGTTGAACATGGCATGTTTGTTTTAGAAACTTTGTCTGATCTGAAATCCTGCAGCTGCAGTCTTGGTCTGATTCATGTACTGTAAATGACAGAAGTTTGATTTCTAAAATGTATTGTATTGTAACTCAGGCATCTCAAACCAATGAGGACATTCTGGTTATAACTGAATCTTGGCTAAAGAAGTCTATGCTGGACTCTGATGTGTATCTGACTGGCTATAATGTTTTTAGATCTGATAGAGTTGGCATGCATCTGATAGAGTTAAATGTTTCTGTAACCATCACCACCTTTGTCCCTAAGAAATGTGAATGTCTAGTCCTAAACGTGGGACTTGGTAAGAATGCCCATCTGACGCTAATGGGAATTTATCGCCCTCCCTTGGCCTCCATATGTGCTCTTAGCAAATTGTTGACCTACTGTATAACCTCTATGGGCTAGGTGGGACGCTTGCGTCCCACCTACGTAACAGCCACTGCCAGCCTGTGGCGCGATTTTCAAAACCTTAAAAATCCTATTACTTCAATTTCTCAAACATATGACTATTTTACAGCCATTTAAAGACAAGACTCTCGTTAATCTAACCACACTGTCCGATTTCAAAAAGGCTTTACAACGAAAGCAAAACATTAGATTATGTCAGCAGAGTACCAAGCCAGAAATAATCAGACACCCATTTTTCAAGCCAGCATATAATGTCACCAAAACCCAGAAGACAGCTAAATGCAGCACTCACCTTTGATGATCTTCATCAGATGACAACCCTAGGACATTATGTTATACAATACATGCATGTTTTGTTCAATCAAGTTCATATTTATATCAAAAAACAGCTTTTTACATTAGCATGTGACGTTCAGAACTAGCATACCCCCCGCAAACTTCCGGGGAATTCGCTAACATTTTACTAAATTACTCACGATAAACGTTCACAAAAAGCATAACAATTATTTTAAGAATTATAGATACAGACCTCCTCTATGCACTCGATATGTCCGATTTTAAAATAGCTTTTTGGTGAAAGCACATTTTGCAATATTCTAAGTACATAGCCCAGGCATCACGGGCTCGCTATTTAGACACCCGGCAAGTTTAGCACTCACCATAATCATATTTACTATTATAAAAGTTTGATTACCTTTTGTTGTCTTCATCAGAATGCACACCCAGGACTGCTACTTCAATAACAAATGTTGGTTTGGTCCAAAATAATCCATCGTTATATCCGAATAGCGGCGTTTTGTTCGTTCGTTCCAGACACTATCCGAAATAGTAAAGAAGTGTCGCGCGCATGGCGCAATTCGTGACAATAAAATTCTAAATATTCCATTACCGTACTTCGAAGCATGTCAACCGCTGTTTAAAATCAATTTTTACGACATTTTTCTCGTAGAAAAGCGATAATATTCCGACAGGGAATCTCCTTTTCGGCAAACAGAGGAAAAAATCCCAAAGGCGGGGGCGGTCGGGGTCACGCGCATAAGCCCAGTGTCCCTTGATTGGCCACTTGAGAAAGGCGATAATGTGTTTCAGCCTGGGGCTGGAATGACGACATTCTGTTTTTTCCCGGGCTCTGAGCGCCTATGGACGACGTGGGAAGTGTCACGTTAGAGCAGAGATCCTTAGTAAATGATAGAGATGGAAAAGAAGTTCAAGAAATGGTCAGACAGGCCACTTCCTGTAAAGGAATCTCTCAGGTTTTGACCTGCCATTTGAGTTCTGTTATACTCACAGACACCATTCAAACAGTTTTAGAAAATTTAGGGTGTTTTCTATCCATATGTAATAAGTATATGCATATTCTAGTTACTGGGTAGGAGTGGTAACCAGATTAAATCGGGTATGTTTTTTATCCAGCCGTGTCAATACTGCCCCCTAGCCCTAACAGGATAACTATGCTCAATCTGAATTACTGATAGTGGGTGATCCTAATCTAGACTGGTTGATTCCAGTATCTGATGGGCTGAAAGATATTTGCACTGAGCTAAATCTAACTCAGCTGATAATTAAACCAACTCGCCCCAAATTTAAACACTGAATAATCTATTAGATATTATTCTAACAAATTTCCCTCATAAGTTTACAACCAACAGGATATTTGCCAATTAGTTCAGTGACCTTTGTTCCATTGCTTGTATAAGACATATTAAACTTCCTAAATCTCGCTCACGCATTATTACAAAGGGACATTTTTGGAATTTTAATGAGCAAAACATTTTTTTCTGAGCTGGGGTTGAGTGACTGGGGGATTGTGTCAACTATCACTGACTCGGATCAGGCCCTTCATTGTTTAATTTACCTTTTATTTCTGTTGCAGATAAACGTGCCAAACAAAAAAACTAAGGGTTAAAGACTGATGTAATCCTTGGTTTCCGCATAAACTATCTGAGAAATTACAGGAAATACATTTTGCTTGGTTTAAGGCTAGACGGATTGATTCTACGTCTGATTGGTAGCCATTAAGACATTTGAAAAATTGAGGTTTATCCTTGGTTAAAAACAAAAATCAACATACTATATTTCTTGAATTGTGTATCAGAGAGTGGTGGTAATCCAGCCCCTTTCTGGAAAGTGGTCAAATCTTTGAAACAAAACCTGCCCTAGTAGGTTTTGACAGCCTCTAGTCCCATTCTAGACAAAATTGAAATTTGTGATGCTTTTAATAACCATTTTGCTTCAGCTGGCCACCTGTTTGAAAGGATAGTCACCTCAGAACAGATTGTACAGAATGATGGATTAACATACTTCCATATTTTATTTTCATTTCAAACCTTTGATGTCTATGATGTACTAAGTGCCAACAACATAGGGGCTGATTCACTTGATCCCTTCATACTGCAGCTCTCTGCCCCACTTATTGCAGAACCACTGACCTATATTTTTAACTTCACAATTGTTTCTGATGTAGATTTAACTTCCGGCACTGACAGAGATGGCCGCCTCGCTTCGTGTTCCTAGGAAACTATACAGTATTTTGTTTTTTTTATGTGTTATTTCTTACAATGTTACCCCAGGAAATCTTAGGTTTTATTACATACAGTCGGGAGGAACTATTGGACATAAGAGCAACATCAACTCACCAACATTACGACCAGGAATACGACTTTCCCGAAGCGGATCCTCTGTTTGGCCTACCACCCAGGACAATGGATCGGATCCCAGCCGGCGGCCGAAAACAATGGTGCCATAGAAGGGGCTGACAGAGCGGTCTTCTGGTCAGGCTTCGTAGACGGGCACATCGCGCACCGCTCCCGAGCATACCACTCGCCAATGTCCAGTCTCTTGACAACAAGGTAGACGCAATCCAAACAAGGGTAGCCTTCCAGAGAGACATCAGAGACTGTAACAGTCCTTGTTTCACGGAAACATGGCTCACTCAAGACACGCTATCAGAGTCGGTACAGCCACCTGGTTTCTTCACGCATCGCGCCGACAGAAACAAGCATCTATCTGGTAAGAAGAAGAAGGGGGTGTATGCCTTATGATTAACGAGACGTGGTGTGATTATAACAACATACAGGAACTCAAGTCCTTTTGTTCACCTGACTTAGAATTCCTCACAATCAAATGCCGACCGCATTATCTACCAAGAGAATTCTCTTCGATCATAATCACAGTCGTGTATATTCCCCCTCAAGCAGACACATCGACGGCCCTGAAAGAACTTCATTCGACTCTATGTAAACTGGAAACCACATATCCTGAAGCTGCATTTATTGTAGCTGGGGATTTTAACAAGGCTAATCTGAAAACAAGGCTCCCTAAATTCCATAAGGATATCGATTGCACAACCCGGGCTGGCAAAACCCTGGATCATTGTTATTCTAACTTCCGCGACGCATATAAGGCCCTCCCCCGCCCTCTTTTCGGAAAAGCTGACCACGACTCCATTTTGTTGCTCCCAGCCTATAGACAGAGACTAAAACAGGATGCACCCGCGCTCAGGTCTGTTCAACGCTGGTCCGACCAATCTGATTCCACGCTTCAAGATTGCTTCAATCACGTGGACTGGGATATTTTCCGCATAACTTCGAACAACAACATTGATGAATACGCTGATTCGGTGAGCGAGTTTATTACCTAGTGCATCGGTGTTGTTGTACCCACAGCGTCTATTAAAACATTCCCCAACCAGAAACCGTGGATTGATGGCAGAATTCGCACAAAACTGAAAGCGCGAACCACTGCTTTTAATCAGGGCATGGTGACTGGAAACATGACCGAATACAAACAGTGTAGCTATTCCCTCCGCAAGGCAATCAAACAAGCTAAGCGTCAGTATAGAGACAAAGTGGAGTCGCAATTCAACGGCTCAGACACGAGAGGTATGTGGCAGGGTCTACAGTCAATCACGGACTACAAAAGAAAAACCAGTCCCAGACAGACTAAACAACTTCTTTGCTCACTGACACGGCCCGCTACCAAAACCTGCGGGCTCTCCTTCACTGCAGCCAACGTGAGTAAAACATTTAAAGGTGTTAACCCTCGCAAGGCTGCAGGCCCAGATGGCATCCCCGGCCGCATCCTCAGAGCATGCGCAGACCAGCTGGCTGGTGTGTTTACGGACATATTCAATCAATCCTTATCCCAGTCTACTGTTCCCACATGCTTCAAGAGGGCCACCATTGTTCCTGTTCCCAAGAAAGCTAAGGTAACTAAGCTAAATGACTACCGCCCTGTAGCACTCACTTCCGTCATCATGAAGTGCTTTGAGAGACTAGTCAAGGACCATATCACCTCCACTCTACCTGACACCCTAGACCCACTCCAATTTGCTTACCGCCCCAATAGGTCCACTGACGACGCAGTCGCCATCACACTGCACACTGCCCTAACCCATCTGGACAAGAGGAATACCTATGTAAGAATGCTGTTCATCGATTACAGCTCAGCATTTAACACCATAGTACCCTCCAAACTCGTAATTAAGCTCGAGACCCTGGGTCTCGACCCTGCCCTGTGCAACTGGATCCTGGACTTCCTGATGGGCCGCCCCCAGGTGGTGAGGGTAGGTAACAACATCTCCACCCCGCTGATCCTCAACACTGGGTCCCTACAAGGGTGCGTTCTCAGCCCTCTCCTGTACTCCCTGTTCACCCACGACTGCGTGGCCATGCACGCCTCCAACTCAATCATCAAGTTTGCAGACGACACTACAGTGGCAGGCTTGATTACCAACATCGACAAGACGGCCTACAGGGAGGAAGTGAGGGTCCTCGGAGTGTGGTGTAAGGAAAATAACCTCACACTCAATGTCAACAAAATAAAGGAGATGATCGTGGACTTCAGGAAACAGCAGAGGGAGCAGCCCCCTATCTACATTGATGGGACAGTAGTGGAGAGGGTGGAAAGTTCCTCGGCGTACACATCACGGACAAACTGAAATGGTCCACCCACACAGACAGTATGGTGAAGAAGGCACAGCAGCGCCTCTTCAACCTCAAGAGGCTGAAGAAATTCGGCTTGTCACCAAAAACACTCACAAACTTTTACAGATGCAAAATCGAGAGCATCCTGTCGAGCTGTATCACCGCCTGGTATGGCAACTGCTCCGCACATAACCATAAGGCTAGAGGGTAGTGAGGTCTGCACAACGCATCACTGCACAACATGCAAACTACCTGCCCTCCAGGCCATAAAGATCACCAAGGACAACAACCACCCGAGCCACTGCCTGTTCACCCCGCTATCATCCAGAAGGCGAGGTCAGTACAGGTGCATCAAAGCGGGGACTGAGATACTGAAAAACAGCTTATATCTCAAGGCCATCAGACTGTTAAACAGCCATCACTAACATTGAGTGGCTGCTGCCAACATACTGACTCAACTCTAGCCACTTTAATAATGCAAAAATTGATGTAATAAATGCCACCATCTACTGCATCTTGCCTATGCCGTTCGGCCATCACTCATTCATATATTTTTATGTACATATTCGTATTCATTCCTTTACACTTGTGTGTATAAGGTAGTTGTTGTGAAATTGTTAGGTTAGATTACTTGTTAGATATTACTGCATGGTCGGAACTAGAAGCACAAGCATTTCGCTACACTCGCATTAACAGCTGCTAACCATGTGTATCCTGTTAGGGCTAGGGGGCAGCATTGACACGGCTGGATAAAAAACATACCCGATTTAATCTGGTTACCACTCCTACTCAGTAACTAGAATATGCATATACTTATTACATATGGATAGAAAACACCCTAAATTTTCTAAAACTGTTTGAATGGTGTCTGTGAGTATAACAGAACTCAAATGGCAGGTCAAAACCTGAGAGATTCCTTTACAGGAAGTGGCCTGTCTGACCATTTCTGGAACTTCTTTGCCATCTCTATCATTTACTAAGGATCTCTGCTCTAACGTGACACTTCCCACGTCGTCCATAGGCTCTCAGAGCCCGGGAAAAAAGAGAATGTCGTCATTCCAGCCCCAGGCTGAAACACATTATCGCCTTTCTCAAGTGGCCCATCAAGAGACACTAGCTTATGCGCGTGACCCCGACCGCCCCCGCCTTTGGGATTTTTTCCTCTGTTTGCCGAAAAGGAGATTCCCTGTCGGAATATTATCGCTTTTCTACGAGAAAAATGACGTAAAAATTGATTTTAAACAGCGGTTGACATGCTTCGACGTACGGCAATGGAATACTTTGAATTTTATTGTCAGGAATTGCGCCAAGCGCGCGACACTTCTTTACTATTTCGGATAGTTTCTGGAACGCACGAACAAAACGCCGCTATTCGGATATAACGATGGATTATTTTGGACCAAACCAACATTTGTTATTGAAGTAGACGTCCTGGGTGTGCATTCTGACGAAGACAACAAAAGGTAATGACATTTTTATAATAGTAAATATGATTATGGTGAGTGCTAAACTTGCCGGGTGTCTAAATAGCGAGCCCGTGATGCCTGGGCTATGTACTTAGAATATTGCAAAATGTGCTTTCACCAAAAAGCTATTTTAAAATCGGACATATCGAGTGCATAGAGGAGGTCTGTATCTATAATTCTTAAAATAATTGTTATGCTTTTTGTGAACGTTTATCGTGAGTAATTTAGTAAAATGTTAGCGAATTCCCCGGAAGTTTGCGGGGGGTATGCTAGTTCTGAACGTCACATGCTAATGTAAAAAGCTGTTTTTTGATATAAATATGAACTTGATTGAACAAAACATGCATGTATTGTATAACATAATGTCCTAGGGTTGTCATCTGATGAAGATCATCAAAGGTGAGTGCTGCATTTAGCTGTCTTCTGGGTTTTGGTGACATTATATGCTGGCTTGAAAAATGGGTGTCTGATTATTTCTGGCTTGGTACTCTGCTGACATAATCTAATGTTTTGCTTTCGTTGTAAAGCCTTTTTGAAATCGGACAGTGTGGTTAGATTAACGAGAGTCTTATCTTTAAATGGCTGTAAAATAGTCATATGTTTGAGAAATTGAAGTAATAGGATTTTGAAGATTTTGAAAATCGCGCCACAGGCTGGCAGTGGCTGTTACGTAGGTGGGACGAATTCGTCCCGCCGGTCCCATAGAGGGTATGTGACAAATAAAATGTGATTTGATTTGATGTGATGTTATCCCTAAGATCTGGAAAGCGGCACATGTCCTCCCTCTACGTAAAGGAGGAAATCCTTCTGATTTTTACTGTCCAATTTCCAAATGATCTTGCCTTTACAAAGTTTTAGAATCCCTGACTAACTTTCAGCTAGGAACATTTTAAACTTCTCACTCTATTCTCAATGTGCACCAATCCGTTTTAGACCTGGACATAGCACAGTTTCAGCTGCTATGCTTGTTTTCCAGGATGTGTTAAATTACTTGGATCATATTTATAGACCTTTCCAAGGCGTTTGATACCGTTGACCATCACGTTCCTATTCAAAGGTTGACTGAAATAGGCCTGGATCAGGCTTCTTGCAAGTGGTTTGAAAATTATCTGTCAGACAGGACTCAATGTGTGATCTCCGATGGTGTTAAGTTTCCTGGATATTATAAAAGGTGTACCGCAGGGGTCGGTACTGGACCTGTTCTCTTTACTATTGACATAAATAATATTGGTCTATCTGTTAAATCCTTTAATATTCATCTGTATGCAGACGACACTGTTATGTTTGCCATTGCCCCAACTGTTGACCAGGCTATGTTAGAGCTACAATCTGACTTTGTTACGTTACAGAAAGCAGTGGTTGGTTTAAAACTGGTAATTAATAGGGGCAAGACTAAATACATGTTGTTCTCTAGTTCTCACAAGAATGTTTCAGATGATCTACATATTTATTCATTGGATGGTTCTCCCATTGATCGGGTTCCCGCCTACAAATATCTGGGCATTTGCACTGACAAAGACTTAATGTTTACAAAACATACGGATGAGCTAGTTAAAAAGCTAGGATTTAAAGTAGACTTCTTTTTTAGAAATAGATCTTGTCTCCCTAAATATCAGGAAGTAGATTGTAGAGTCAACTTTCCTACCAGTTCTTGATTATGGTGACATCATATACCAGATTGCAGCACCAATCTGGATGCAATCTGGATGCCGTCTACCATAGCGCCATTTGTTTTATCACTGTTGGCAGTTTTAATACTCACCACTGCATCCTGTATCAAAAGTTTGGCTGGTCCTCATTAAATTGGGGTGGCAGGGTAGCCTAGTGGTTAGAGTGTTAGACTAGTAACTGAAAGGTTGCAAGTTCAAATCCCCAAGGTACAAGTATGTTGTTCTGCCCCTGAACAAGGCAGTTAACCCACTGTTCCTAGGCCATTGTTGAAAATAAGAATTTGTTCTTAACTCACTTGCCTAATTAAATAAAGATGAAATAAAAAAGTCCCATAGATCAATTCATTACTCCCTCTTTGCTTACTAAACAAGCTTCCAACTTACCTAACTTCATTATTATAGTATTTAAAAAGAAACATGAAATACCAAACCTGCTCACAGGGTTGGTTAACTCTTGAGGTTCCTCTCCACCAAATTAGGTAAATCCCCTTTTAGTTTTAATGCACCTCATTGCTGGAGCCAACTGCAAAATAAACTGCAATTGGTTGCTCTGATGCTGCTTGGGCAATACAAAATATTGATTGGGGAATATGGCTGTTTTTCTTGATTGTTTGTTGTGCTGTATTTTAGTTAGTTTTTTTTACTGATTTTGATTTTGAATTGATCTATGACTTGTATATGCAGGGCTCCCTTGTGAAAGAGACCCTGGTCTCAATGGTGACTCATTTAAATAAAAGCTTTTAAAAATATATATAGAGATTTGTATATTAATTTCTACAATTTATAGTTTATTTGTCATTGAAATTTGGAGTTATTGCCATTTTTAAATATTGTGTAATTTACTGATGGTCCCTAACTAGCACCATAGGGATATCAAATGTCAAACCAAGCTGACCATGGGCATTAAGATCGGGTTGCTGTGCAGCTGCGTTCCGAATTGATGATTACTTGGGTGTTGCCAACTATGGGCATGTAGGCAGGATTGAAAGAAACCCAACCGAAGGAAAACTGTTACAGTACCGTGACACACCCTTTTTTTCTATCATCTTGCAAATCTCAGTTTTGGACGAGACTGACTTCATGACCAAAATTATCCTATTTACACTTGGTAGTCAATTTTGACAACATAATAAATGTTTCTGACTCATATAGATGCCACATAGGTCATTTTCAAAATTAGAAGTTGCTTTTAGGGACGGTCGCTTTTTAACATCGTCCTTCAAGATTAACTTTCAACAAGAAGTTAAGTATCAAATTATCATAATTTGGTGAGCAGCACTGTTTTTTTTTTTAGGTCGAATGCTGTTAGCTCTCTCTTTGAAAATAATGTGTGTGAAACATTGTTGCATTTAAACTTTAGATCACAGGTTATTTTGTGCGCTGAACGTGATAAAATAGGTTTGCAATGGGAAGTAATAGTTACACATTTTGATAAGTAAATGCTTAATGGTTGTGTTTTTGTTATGATTGGGGGCTTACAGGGTTATTATGAATGGGTTTCTTTTAACAGTATGCTGTGTGTGACTGCTTTCTTTCTATCGGTCGTGTCTGTGTGTTTTACATAAAGTGTTCTATCCTAAACGGAGTGAGCAGATTACGGTCGCTGTCCTTTCAGCACCACACGCCTGTCATCTTTGATGTGTCGCTGTTGTCATTACTAGGCTATTTGTGATAGTGTGATAATGATGGTGTAAAGGCTACCTGGTTCAGTTTGCTCCTAGCAGAACTCGGCTTGGCGAAGTGAATGTCTGTGCCTCGCATACTCCCTCCACTTGAACCTCCACTTGAATAAAAGAAAATAGCGGCAATAGTACTGTTTGTCCCTCTTGCGATGCCATAGCCAGTATACGCGTCCTCAAAATAATCAGACTTAACGTAAGATAATTAGTAATTAATTTTGACGTTTTTGCTGAGGTCTTTGTCACGCGATTTTTCTAAATAAAATGTTTGGTGCAGTATTTCTCAAGTGAAAAAATTTGCATGAAAACGTGTCGTCTCTCGTTGAATGACAACAAATACTTAATTGAAGAATCCCAACTGTTGACCAATCACCAACGAAGGGCCGTGGACGTTGGCTACTGAACTTTGGCTTGTCTCAGGAAAAAATGTTGTGTGCATGAACAAACCCTTGTCAAAGACCGAAACGAACAAAAACATCACAAAATGTCGTCATAATATATGCACAAACTGTTTTGGATGGGAAGCAAGCGGGCGCCTTTAGGCTACCACAGGTTGTTTAAGTGATTGTTGTTGTTGTTGCTGGTAGCATGAGTGACAGCCGATGCGTTGCTCAGGCCTGTTTGATTAATTCATGATGTCATCAAAAAGCATTCCTACTCCTGCATGAGAGCTAGATATAATGTAATGCGTATTAAGTGATGATGTTTCTGTTATTTATCTTGGTTTATGAATTTGAAGTTTGATGGCTTTGGAGATTATTTTCCCCCACTGGTCCTACTCTAATAGTCAAGGTTCGCCACTGGTGTAGGCTTTATACAATCTTGCTTATTATGTTTGATTCTGTTTGTGAACAGCACTTTAGACACGTTTTTTCTATAATTCTATAATAATAGCCTAATGGAGGACTGCCAGGTTGTGCATGACACGCAAATTAAGACTAAACAGTGGAAAACCTTTTAAGATTTTACGGCTTAAATGAAAGCCACAGGTTGGCCACATGAAAGGCAGCAGTGGGTGCAAGTATTTAGGCTATTTATTGCCCTCTACGGATCTAACTTCAACCCTGATCCAGGGGCCCAACTAAACTGGCCTGGAATCAAAACCCTGATCAGTTAAATTAGATGAGTTCACTTTAATTCTCTTTGTTAGGGCCGATCAGACCTGGGGCGTTGTTGTCTCATTGTGTGAATCTTATGGGCAGACAGTGGTAGTGCCAACCACCACTAATTCTGTAATAGTAGCCTAATGGATAAATGCCAGGTAGTGCATGACAGGCTAAAGATATCCATTAACATTAGATATTTCGCTGTCCTATTATCTCTAGACCTTCAGCACAAATACAGCATTTGGACCAGATGTCATATTACAGAATTATTGTCATGACAGTTTCTTTTTGTACTTTTATTGCCACTAATTCCAATTGAATGACTTTTCCACTGTTCCAACATTATCCCCAGTTCAATAGATATAACCTTCTGGGACAATCAGGCTACCTCATCGTGGGATTCTTGGAAATAATAAGCTACCAGGCCAGCCAAGGGAAGCAACAGTTTGCACATACACTAGGCTTCCACCACAACATGGAATTTGCATCTATCCTTTCGGGAACTACCAGTTTCTCTAACTCTGGTCAACATTGTCAGTAATTTCTAAGTATAAAGTGGCCACATTTTCGAGAATATTGCCCCTTGGAAAGTAATAAACTATGCTTTTGTCAGCTTTAATCTAAGAGTAATGTATAATGCATAACAACATTATTAAACACCAGTCATTAATCAAAACAAGTTGCAAAGCGCACATTTACTCAGCTAGAATCATTGTGATAAAATACAAATCTGAATACCATTTAGCCTACCTTAGATGTGGAACCCTTTTGGAACTGCGTTTAACCATACAGAAAGCTATCAGGATCGAATCTCTCTCCCACGTACTCTGAAGATTTAGAACATTATTTCCTATTCTATATCCTAAAGAAGTGAAGATGCGTTTGTATTGTAACGATCTTTAAAAATTGTCTCTCGGCTCCTCTTCTTTCTCCCTACTCTCTCTCTCCCTCTCCGTGGCAGAGTAGAGCGTTACAAAACGTGAAGGCAGGGAATGAGGGAGCATACTCATTTGCATTGGCCATCCCCGATGCGTCACCAGCCCGCTGTGGTGTGGGAGATGTGTCCCCCAGCTGCCATGAACCTCTAGATATGGTATGTTATGATCCCATGGTTACTGTAGAAAGCTGCATGTTGCCAATATCTACACATGAATGAAGTTCAAACCATTTAACCATCTCACGGTTACTGTGCTGTCCATCTGCTGCCCATTCTGACATTGAAAATGGACCATTCAGCCCTTGTGTTCATTCATTAGAAGCCTCTCCATTATCCGTGCAGAGAATGAATACATCAGATAAGGAGAGGAGCTGACTGTCGAAGCATGTAGCATTTTACACAAGACATCAGCACCACGGATAGCGCAAGTTCTGACGGTTACTTCCAAGGTATGAGTTATCTTTCTTTCAGAGCAAAACTATTGTAGGTTAAGGAAGGTAGTCCTTTCTTTCCACATAGAAATTACTAGATATTTTCCCAGAAATTGCATGGTAAAATGGTAACCACATATTAATAACCTACAATGTAGATTTGTTTCTGTAGGAATGATTCAAACAAGCATCACTAACAGTGCACAAGTAGCCTTGCAGCAATTGTAGTGAATTGGCTGCCCATTATGTATTTTGATCTAATTTGATTAACCTTAATATATGAAAATAGTATGTAGACTTCTGAGTTTTTTATGACCAATATGTAATTGCTGACCAGGAATCTGAGCTGTTAGATCAACCGGTGGGCTTGCAGCTCACAAGATTTTGTACTTCTCCTCACATTGATGAAGTCTTCTTCAACTGTTTAAAACATGCAACTGACTATTAAAGTAAGACATGTCTCATTTTGCACTAATATTCAGGGAATCAATATGGAATATGTGTAAATGACATATGCGTCTGGGGCATCAGTACATAGGGTATTCTCTTCCTGTCATATGTCTAAACTGTGGCTCAAACACCCTGCCTGTCAAGAGTCAAACAGAATTCTCCATGAGGAGGTGCGCCCATATATAAGGGCCTATTACATGTAATAGATATGCAACCCTTCAATGATTCTGCCCTCTCTATTTCCTTCCTTCCCTGGCCTACATGTTTTGCAAAGAGCCCCCATTTGCAATCCTCTTTCAACTTGTAATCTATTAATTTCATTATGCTGTAGGGCAGTGCACCGTGGTGAGCCTGAGTTCCTTAGATGAGACGAGAGAGGGTAATTGCTGCGAGGTGATTCAAATAAACTGATGATTAGTCAGGATGACTCCTGCTGCCAGCTGTGGGTCTGTGGGGCTGTTTCTCTGGCTGCAGGCATTGCTTTTTATGCAGGTGAGGGGACTTGTTTTCAAAATGTGTATCTTTCCATTAAGAGCACAGAACATTCCATTTAATTGCCTTAAAAAGGAAAGGCATTTCAGGACATACATACATACATCAGCGGCAGGGACTGGGAGACTGTTCAGGATGGAGGGAATGATAAACGGAGCATACAATACACACATATACAGTGCATTCTGAAAGTTTTCAAACCCTTTGACTTTTTCCACATTTTGTTATGTTACAGCCTTATTCTAAAATGGATGAAATCAAATAAATTCCTCATCAATCTACACACAATACCCCACAATGATGAAGCGAAAACAGGTTTTTAGACATTTTTGCAAATGTATTACAAATAAAAAACAGAAATACCTTATTTACATAAGTATTCAGACCCTTTGCTATGAGACTTGAAATTTAGCTCAGATGCATCCTGTTTCCATTTATCGTCCTTAAGATGTTTTTATAACTTGAATGAAGTCCACCTGTGGTGAATTAAATTGATTGGACATAATTTGGAAAGGCACACACCTGTCTATATAAGGTCCCACAGTTGACAGTGCATGTCAGAGAAAAAACCAAGCCAGGAGGTCAAAGGAATTGTCCATAGAGCTCCCAGACAGGATTGTGTCGAGGCACAGATCTGGGGAAGGGTACCAAAACATTTCTGCAGCATTGAAGATCCTAAAAAACACAGTGTCCTCCATCATTCTTAAATGGAAGAGGTTTGGAACCACCAAGACTCTTCCTAGAGCTGGCTGCCCTGCCAAACTGAGCTATCGAGGGTGAAGGGCCTTTGTCAGGGAGGTGACCAAGAACCCGATGGTCACTCTGACAGAGCTCCAGAGTTCCTCTGTGGAGATGGGATAACCTTCCAGAAGGACAACCATATCTGCAGCACTCCACCAACCAGGCCTTTATGGTAAAGTGGCCAGATGGAAGCCACTCCTTAGTAAAAGGCACATGAAAGCCCGCTTGGAGTTTTCCAAAAGGCACCTAAAAGACTCTCAGACCATGAGAAAAACGATTCTCTGGTCTGATGAAACCAAGATTGAACTATTTGGCCTGAATGCCAAGCGTCACTTCTGGAGGAAACCTGGCACCATCCCTACGGTGAAGCATGGTGGTGTTAGCATCATGTTGTGGGGATGCTTTTCAGTGGCAGGGACTGGGAGACTGGTCAGGATCGAGGGAAAAATAAATGGAGCAAAGTACAGAGAGATTCTTGATGAATAACTGCTCCAGAGCACTCAGGACCTCAGACTGGGGTGAAGGTTTCCCTTCCAACAGGACAATGACCCTAAGCACACAGCCAAGACAATCAAATCAAAATCAAATTTATTTTTATATAGCCCTTCGTACATCAGCTGATATTCTCAAAGTGCTGTACAGAAACCCAGCCTAAAACCCCAAACAGCAAGCAAAGCATGTGAAAGAAGCACGGTGGCTAGGAAAAACTCCCTAGGAAAAACTCCCTAGAAAGGCCAAAAACCTAGGAAGAAACCTAGAGAGGAACCAGGCTATGAGGGGTGGCCAGTCCTCTTCTGGCTGTGCAGGGTGGATATTATAACAGAACATGGTCAAAATGTTAAAATGTTAAAATGTTCATAAATGACCAGCATGGTCAAATAATAATAATCATAGTAGTTGTCGAGGGTGCAACAAGCACGTCCGGTGAACAGGTCAGGGTTCCATAGCCGCAGGCAGAACAGTTGAAACTGGAGCAGCAGCACGGCCAGGTGGACTGGGGACAGCAAGGAGTCATCATACCAGGTAGTCCTGAGGCATGGTCCTAGGGCTCAGGTCCTCCGAGAGAAAGACAGAAAGAGAGAAAGAGAGAATTAGAGAGAGCATATTTAAATACACACAGGACACCGGATAAGACAAGAGAAATACTCCAGATGTAACAGACTGACCCTAGCCCCCCGACACATAAACTACTGCAGCATAAATACTGGAGGCTGAGACAGGAGGGATCAGAAGACACTGTGGCCCCATCCGATGATACCCCCGGACAGGGCCAAACAGGCAGGATATAACCCCACCCACTTTGCCAAAGCACAGCCCCCACACCACTAGAGGGATGTCTCCAACCACCAACTTACCGTCCTAAGACAAGGCCGAGTATAGCCCACAACGATCTCCGCCATGGCACAACCCAAGGGGGGGGGGGGGGGGGGGCGCCAACCCAGACAGGAAGACCACGTCAGTGACTCAACCCACTCAAGTGACGCACCCCTCCCATGGACGGCATGGAAGAACACCAGTAGGCCAGTGACTCAGCCTCTGTAAAAGGGTTAGAGGCAGAGAATCCCAGTGGAAAGAGGGGAACCGGCAAGGCAGAGACAGCAAGGGCGGTTCGTTGCTCCAGCCTTTCCGTTCACCTTCACACTCCTGGGCCAGACTATACTTAATCATAGGACCTACTGAAGAGATAAGTCTTCAGTAAAGACTTAAAGGTTGAGACTGAGTCTGCGTCTCTCACATTGGTAGGCAGACCATTCCATAAAAATGGAGCTCTATAGGAGAAAGCCCTACCTCCAGCCGTTTGCTTAGAAATTCTAGGGACAATGCAGGAGTGGTTTCGGGACAAGTCTCTCAATGTCCTTGAGTGGCCAAGCCAGAGCCCGGACTTGAAAGTGATCAAACATCTCTGGAGAGAACAGTTTGGATGCTGCCCATCCAAACTGACAGAGCTTGAGAGGATCTGCATAGAAGAATGGGAGAAACTCCCCAAATACAGTTGTGCCAAATATTTTCTTATTTTAACCTTTTTTAACTAGGCAAATCAGTAAAGAACAAATTCTTATTTACAATGACGGCGTACTCGAGGCAGTAATTACTGCCTAAGGTGCTCCCACAAGGTACTGAGTATAGGGTCTGAATACTTATGTAAATGTGATATTTAATTTTTTAATTTTTTATAAATTTGCTAAAATTCTAGAAACCTGTTTTTTCTTTGTCCTTATGGGGCATTGTGTGTATGTTGATGAGGGGGATTGTCACGGATTTCAAGGTAGCAGGAAACGGGTGAGTCAGGTGCAGGAGACTAAAGGTCAGTAGAATATATGTTTAATAAAGTCCAGAGTGAATACAGAGACTAGGCAGGGTGCAAACCACAAACAAGAGGGAGAACAGCTCCAAACTCAAAAATACACGGGGCACAGCCCGGCAACCCTAAGGCCTATCAAAATAGTCGCGTACATAAACACATAGAAAAAATAATCCAGCCCATTAACCTCGACGTAACACAAAACAATCCCGCACAAATCCCAAACAAGAAACGGACAAACTAAATACCCTCCCACTAATTACAAACAAGGAACAGGTGCGTACTAAACAGACATAACCAGCAGATACATGACATATGGATCTGTGGTAGCTAGTAGGCCGGCGACGACGACTGCCGAGCGCCGCCCGACCGGGGAGTAAGACCACCTTCTGTGGACGTTGTGACAGTACCCCCCCGATGCGCGGCTCCCGCAGCACGCCGACGCCGACCTCGGGGACGACACGGGCGGAGGCTGTGGAATCTCTGCAACAGGGTTGGATCCAGAATGTCCCCCACCGGGACCCAGCACCTCTCCTCCGGACCGTACCCCTCCCAGTCCACGAGGTACTGCAGGCCCCCTACCCGACGTCGGGAGTCCTAAATGGACCGGACTGTGTATGCCGGGGGCCCCCCGATGTCCAGGGGGGGCGGAGGGACCTCCTGCACCTCAGCGTCCTGTAGCGGACCAGCTACCACCGGCCTGAGGAGAGACACATGAAACGAGGGGTTAATACGGTAATATGATAGAAGTTGTAACCTATAACACACCTCGTTTATTCTCCTCAGGACTTTGAACGGCTCCACAAATCGCGGCCCCAGCTTCCGGCAGGGCAGGCGGAGGGACAGGTTCCGGGTCGAGAGCCAGGCTCTGTCCCCCGGTTTGTACACGGGGCCTCACTGCGGTGGCGGTCAGCGCTCTCCTTGTGCCATCCTACAGCTCGTTTAAGGCACTCCTGGACGGCACTCCAGATCTCCTTCGAGCGCTGAACCCATTCCTCCACCGCAGGAGCTTCTATCTGGCTCTGATGCCAAGGCACATTTACATTACATTTTAGTCATTTAGCAGACGCTCTTATCCAGAGCAACTTACAGTAGTGAATGCATTCATTTCATTTTTTTTTCTTCTCCGTACTGGTCCCCCGTGGGAATCGAACTGGCGTTGCAAACACCATGCTCTACCAACTGAGCCACATGGCACCAGGACCGGCTGGTATCCTAATACCACCTGGAAAGGCGACAGGTTAGTAGAGGAATGACGCAGAGAGTTCTGCGCCATCTCGGCCCATGGCAAAAACTTTGCCCACTCCCCTGGCCGGTCCTGGCAATAGGACCTCAGAAACCTGCCCACATCCTGGTTAATACGTTCCACCTGCCCATTACTCTCGAGGTGAAAACCCAAAGTCAAACTGACCGAGACCACCAGCCTCTCCATAAACGCCCTCCACACCCTGGACGTGAACTGAGGACCCCGATCAGAGACGATGTCCTCGGGCACCACGTAGTGCCGGAAGACATGCGTAAACAGGGCCTCCGCGGTCTGTAGGGCCGTAGGAAGACCGGGCAAAGGGATCAGACGGCAGGACTTAGAGAACCAATCCAAAACGACCAGGATCGTGGTGTTCCCCTGAGAAGGCGGGAGATCCGTAAGGAAATCCACCGACAGGTGGGCCCACGGTCGCTGTGGAACAGGGAGGGGCTGTAGTTTCCCTCGCGGCAGGTGACTAGGAGACTTACACTGGGCGCACACTGAACAGGAAGAGACATAGTGTCTGACATCCTTAACCAAGGTGGGCCACCAGTACTTCCCTCTCAGGGCCCGCACTGTCTGTTCCACACCAGGATGACCCGAGGAGGGTAGAGTGTGCGACCACCGGATCAGACGATCGCGAACACCGAGCGGGACGTACTTCCGACCAGCGGGACATTGAGGTGGAATAGGTTCTGACTGCCCCGCCCGCTCGATGTCCGCATCCACCTCCCAAACCACTGGTGCCACCAGACAGGAGGCAGGGAGGATGGGAATAGGATCGATGGTCCGCTCCTCGATGTCATGGAAACGCGACAGTGCGTCGGCCTTCCGGTTCCGGGAACCTGGAATGTACGACAAGGTGAATTGGAACCTCGTAAAAACATGGCCCACCTGGCTTGACGAGGGTTAAGTCTCCTCGCTGCCCGGATGTACTCCAGGTTACGGTGATCAGTCCAGATGAGGAAAGGGTGACGTGCCCCCTCAAGCCAATGTCTCCACACCTTCAGGGCCTCGACCACAGCTAACAACTCCCGGTCCCCCACATCATAGTTGCGCTCCGCCGGACTCAACTTCTTAGAAAAGAACGCACAGGGGCGAAGCTTTGGAGGCGCGCCCGAGCGCTGCAACAGCACTGCTCCTACCCCAGCCTCGGACGCGTCCACCTCCACTATGAATGGCAAAGAGGGGTCCGGATGAGCCAGCACTGGGGCTTCGGTAAACAGAGCCTTCAGACGACTAAAGGCTCTGTCCGCCTCTGTCGACCACTGCAGCCGCACCGGCCCCCCCTTCATCAGTGAGGTAATGGGAGCCGCTACCTGAACAAAGCCCCGGATAAACCTCCGGTAGTAATTGGCAAACCCCAAGAACCGCTGCACCTCCTTCACCGTGGTTGGAGTCGTCCAATTACGCACGGCTGTAACGCGGTCACATTCCACCTCTACCCCATTGGTGGAAATGTGATATCCCAGAAAAGAGACGGCTCGTTTGAAGAACTCACATTTCTCAGCCTTGACATACAGGTCATGCTCCAGCAGCCGCCCAAGCACTTTACGCACCAGAGACACATGCTTGGCGTGTGTGGCGGAGTAGATCAAAATGTCATCGATGTATACCACCACACCCTGACCGAGCAGGTCTCGAAGAACCTCGCCTACAGCATGACGAGGTACTCATAATGGCCAGATGTGGTACTAAATGCGTTTTTCCACTTGTCTCCATCTCGGATACGCACCAAGCTCCTGAGATCTAATTTTGTGAAGAAGCGCGCCCCGTGAAAAGACTCCACTGCCGTGGCAATGAGAGGCAGTGGGTAACTGAAACCCACCGTGATGGAATTTAGACCTCTATAATCAATACACGGGCGCAGACCTCCCTCCTTCTTCCTCACAAAAAAGAAGCTCGAGGAGAAGGGTGACTTAGATGGCCGAATGTATCCCTGTCTCAAGGACTCATCGACGTATGTCTCCATAGCCGCTGTCTCCCCCTGAGACAGAGGATACATGTGACTCCTAGGAAAGGCCGCGTTAGCCTGGAGGTTTATCGCACAATCCCCTAGACGATGAGGGGGTAATTGAGTCGCCTTCTTTTTACTGAAGGCGATAGCCAAATCGGCATATTCAGAGGGAATGTGCACGGTGGAGACTGGTTCTGGACTTTCCACCGTGGTCGCACCGATGGAAACTCCTATACATCTGCCTGAACACTCCCTTAACCACCCCTTAAGAGCCCTCTGCCTCCACGAAATCTTAGGGTTGTGAGTGGCCAGCCAGGGAATTCCCAGTACCACCGGAAACGCCGGGGAATCAATGAGGAACAGGCTGATACGTTCCTCATGACCCCCCCCGCGTCACCATGACTAGTGGCACTGTGACTTCCCTCACTTGGCCGGACCCTAGTGGTCGACTATCTAGGGCGTGCACAGGAAAGGGTTGGTCCAACTGAACCAGGGGTATACCTAACTTAGGGGCGACCCCACGGTCCATAAAACTCCCAGCTGCGCCTGAATCGACTAGTGCCTTATACTGGAAGTGAGGGGAAAACTCAGGGAAACAAACAGAGGTGTACTTGTGATCGACAGGGGGCTCTGGGTGTGACTGGTGCTGACTCACCTGGGGGGTCGATGTGGTGCTCTGCCTGCCATCCGAACTCCCGGGTGGACCTCTCCAGCACCGGTCCGCAGTGTGCCCTCTACGACCACAATGGGTGCAGGAGAGGCCCCCCCCCCTCCGGCCCTCCTAGCTGCAGCCCCTCCTATCTCCATGGGCGTTGGAGCAGGAGGGCTGGGAGGTGGAACAAACAGACCCCGACTAGAACGCCCCCGGGCAGCCAGCAGGTTGTCCAGCCTGATGGACAAATCAATAAGCTGGTCCAGAGTGGTCGTATTGTCCCGGCAAGCCAGCTCCCGACGGACGTCCTCACGAAGACTACATCTGTAGTGGTCAATCAGGGCCCGCTCATTCCACCCCGATCCGGCGGCGAGAGTCCGGAAATGCAGGGCAAAGTCCTGAGCGCTCCTCGTCTCCTGCCTCAAATGGAATAATCGCTCACCCGCCGCCTTGCCCTCCGGGGGATGATCGAATACCGCCCAGAAGCGGCGGGCGAACTCCGGGTAGTCGCTCCTTGCCAAGTCTGGGCCCTCCCAGACTGCATTGGCCCATTCTAGGGCTCTACCCGTGAGGCATGAGTCGAGGACGCTCACCCTCTCTTCGCCCGAGGGGAGAGGGCGAACGGTCGCCAGGTACAGATCTAATTGTAGCAAAAAACCCTTGTACCCGGCGGCCGCCCCATCAAACTCCCTGGGAGCCATGATCCGGATCCCCTCGTGTTGGGTTCGGTGGGTGCTGGTAGGGGCACAGGGTGGTGAGTAGGCACTGGGGGGGTGAGGGAGCAGCTCTCTCCCAGCTCTCCAAACGGGCCAGCACCTGATCCATGGCCGTGCCCAGTCATTGAAGGAGGCTGGCATTTTGTGACACTTGATCTGCCATGGATGGTGCTTCGGCTCCTGCTGACTCCATCTTGTGGTGCGGGATTTTGTCACGGATTTCAAGGTAGCAGGAAACGGGTGAGTCAGGCGTAGGAGACTAAAGGTCCGTAGAATATATGTTTAATAAAGTCCAGAGTGAATACAGAGACTAGGCAGGGTGCAAACCACAAACAAGAGGGAGAACAGCTCCAAACTCAAAAATACACTGGGCGCAGCCCGGCAACCCTAAGGCCTATCAAAATAGTCGCGTACATAAACACATATAAAAAATAATCCAGCCCATTAACCTCGACGTAACACAAAACAATCCCGCACAAATCCCAAACAAGAAACGGACAAACTAAATACCCTCCCACTAATTACAAACAAGGAACAGGTGCGTACTAAATAGACATAACCAGCAGACACATGAAACATAGATCGGTGGCAGCTAGTAGGCCGGCGATGACGACCGCCGAGCGCCGCCCGACCGGGGAGTGGCGCCACCTTCTGTGGACGTTGTGACAGGGAAAAAACTATTTAAAAAGTATTGGAAAATTGGCAAAAGTCAAGGGGTCTGAATACTTTCCGAATGCACTGTATAATATTTATAAATGTCTTAATTACATTATTTTACTTTTAGATCTGTGTGTATTGTTGTGAATTGTGAAATATTACTTCACTGCTGAGCTAGGAACACAAGCATTACACTACATCTGCAATAACATCTGCTAAATATGTGTATACGACCAATGCAATTTTATTTTAATTGATTTGACACACACACACACACACACATACGCACACACATTAACTGGGCTCTGACAATAATAGGATGTTCTGGGACTAATGATCCTGTATCACCTCTATGTGTTGTGTTCCATAACTTTGAAAAGAAAATGGCTCTATTTTTTTTACTCCTCTAACAAATCTTTGTTGAGACATCTGCCTCATTTCTCTGTTTTATGACTAATCCTGCCAAGAGCTTTTCTACCCTCTAAAACTGGGCCCTGTCCAGCCACACAGGAACAAGCAGCTTGCCCACACACAGGGTTTGAGATTGTAATATTGTCTCTCTACACTTCTCACCACCACTGGATTCACTGGTTCATAGCAGGATACAGGCAAAGTTATACTATACGTTTGTATGCTCACGGCCAAATGTCCACAATTCACTTTATGGTGACCTGTCCATTTAATAACTTGGCCACACCACTTCAGCAGTCACCACTGTTGTATACTCTGTGTTGACCTTGGCTATAAAAGTTGATGAAATCAGATAGGGAATGAGTGACATTTGTACCTACGTGATGTCCAGTGCATCGACCAAGCCTCCCAGACACTGTAAATCAAGTAGTGCTATTCACCACTGCTTTAATAGAGACCTCTTTGTTCAGATGGATTGCAAGCTCCTGGTGATGCTGCTGGTTTAGACTGGACTGTTCTATCTATTATTAGCTGATTGTTGATTTTGTCACATTGCTACAGGTGTTTGCAAGGAGGCATGATCAAATTAAGATTGTAAACAGTTGAAAACCGTTCAAGATTTTACGGCTTAAATTAAATCCACATTGGCTACATGAAAGCTAGCAGTGGGTGCAAGTCTTTAGGCTATTGCCCTCTACAGATCTATTGCCAACCCTGATCTTAGGGGCCCAACTAAACTAGCTTGGAATAAAAGTTAAATGAGATGAGTTCACTTTAATTCTCTTTGTTAGGATCAATCAGCTCAGGGGCCAATGTTGTCTCATTGTGTGGATCTCACGGGCAGACAATGGTAGTATCAACCACCAACTGCCAACCATGGCCCAGCTCGGATCTCGTCATTGTGAGTAATCCTATTATTGGTTTGCTCAAGGTCACAGAACAATCAAGAGATTGATTATGATCAATCCTCCATGTCTGCCTTTGGGGGATAAACTGGACTAAAGCACTCGGATGGCTGTGGAGTTAAGGCTTCAGTATGTCTCTACAAATGTAGGATCTTAATTTGAGCCAGTTTGCTACAGCAGGGAAGTAATCCTGCAGCAACTGTGGCTCAGTTGGTAGAGCATGGTGTTTGCAACGCCAGCGTGGTGTGGGCAACGCCAGGGTTGTGGGTTCGATTCCCACGGGGGGCCAGTACAAAAAAAAATGCATGAAATGTATGTATTCACTACTGTAAGTCGCTCTGGATAAGAGCGTCTGCTAAATGACTAAAATGTAAACAGGAAATGTGAAATATTATGTCGATTATAATTAACAAATATTATTTTAGAGGTGGTTGCATTTTTCGTTAGGGCAAATCAACTCTGACATTTTAAAGTGGAAATTGCAAACGTTGGATGCCTTTTTAAACCTAATACACTGATGTGCAGAAGAATTCTCAGCAATAAAAGAGTGATCATATTAAGATCCTACATCTGTACATGCCTTTTTCTGATTCAATCATCCACAAGTAATCACGGGAAGAAATGAAACTCCCCTGGATTCCAAAGCTGATGGAAAACAGCTAGTGAGAGATGTGATCCTCATAATCTGTGTGACAAGAGGTTGCTGTGTAGGCTACTCACAGGGTCCTTCACCTTCATGTTTCTATTCCATGTGACTGTTGATGTTTAGTGGATGACTATTCACTGAGGCATTTACACTTTTTTGTTCTTTTTCGTATTGGTTAATTAAATATCCCTTTGTAGACCATCTTGTCATTTATCTTTGAGTTGATTTCACTAGATGGAGAGTATGTTCCCGTTAGACAGTGTACAATAAGTTAAACATTGGGATTGTTGGTTGACCCTTTATTCAATCAGCCAATTAGACAAAGAACGAAACTAACAGAAGCATCAACTATGAAGTGTACTGTAGTACAGGCTCTGTCAGTGCCTGACTGCTGTAGTCCTCTGGATTTGTAAACATGATAATGAATAATGATGACATGTTCATATTGCATTTCAAGGCAGTGAGGCAGAGGGCTTTGTGTACTCTCCAATGTCTGTCCATTTACATTACATTATTTAAGTATTTCAAGCTCAGACTGAGTCAATGATGTAATGTTCTCTCCTTTATGATCCCAGTGAAAACCTTTTAGCGTCTGCATAATTTGAAATCTACATGAATGGCTGCAGAATACCAACTGAACTGAATGTGTGGTGTTTCTGGCAGAGAGTGAGTGAGCTGTTGGTCTTTCCAGGTCACGTGCTGTAGACGACCTCTGGGGAGGAAGAGTGAAGGACTTGCTTTAGAGGGGGGAGAAGGCATCTCACTCTCTCCCGTCTTCTATCCGTTGCTCTCCCTCTCTCTATCTCTCTCTTTCCCTTATTTCCACTCTCTCTCTCCTCCACCCATCGCTCTCTCTCCCTCTAACAGCTCTTCAGAGCAGGAACGATAGCCCCCAGTGTTTACACTTCACACTGCATTACTTATACATGAAGAAGATCCTCTTCATTCATCTCTGGGACTCCCGCAGCGCACAACGTTCTGTCATCTGTATTACTCTCATGCTATGTCTTCTCTCTTCTTTCTTCTCTTTTCATCTTCTCTTCATGACCAGAGTCAGAGCCAATGCACGGCTTTTATTCAGGGCTGAGCCTCAGTCACTGGGAAAATAGCCGGGGCTGAGTGGAATTGAACTGGACAGATAGACCTGGCACTCATCTTTGGCCACTTTAGTCTTTCCAGGTATGTGCGTAGAGGAGCTTTCAAGCAGCCTGTTTGATTTTCTGTCCATATGAGCCTTAACATCTACATTGCAACATTTGGGTCTCATTATAACCTGGGATTTCAGTTGTTTATCTAATTGGTGTGTTGTTGGTTTGTACCAAAAGACCCTTGTAGATTATTGTAGATTTTCTTCAGTTGAGCGACTGAAAAGGGTATGTGAGTTCCAGTCTTCTTCAACAATTAAGAATTAAGGGCTCTATTCAATCTGTATCACTGAAGCATTACAGAAAGCACACTAGAAATTTAACAGCAATTTTCTATTGAGCCGACTTCTGCAGCATTTACTGTGAATGCAGTCTCTGCTAACGGTGGAACATTGCCTTTATATTGCAATCACGCTGTAACGCTGAATTTCCGCGTTGTGGATTGAAAAGTAAGAGGTTAAGAGGTTATCTGAAGAGATCATTATGAAAGATTGTGCTGCTAGCCTATTTCTCTATACAATGCAGATTCCAATTATCCCTTGTGATTTGTTTTAAGGATTCCTGCCTTGCGCTCAGCTGCTCACTAAGCCAGCTACAATAGGGCTAATTATGGAATACAAATGTAATGTTATGTAAGAGAATCCTTAACCTTAAATTCATTAATGTGTTTTAAATAAGTTTAATCAGCTGTCTAAAAGTTATATTGAAGGTATGAATTCTTCAAAGGATGTCATGTAATGTATTATTTAGGCCTTATCAGGACAGAGCTTGAGTGAAGTACTGCATTACGGATTCGTTTTTATGGATTCAGTTTCAGTGTACTGTATCTCTCATTATCTGTCATTGCATCTGCCCAGAAAAAAAACCTGTCAATGAGAGCCATTTGTAGGGTGAGGTGAGGACATTTTAATGCCTCCCTTGCTGAGATAATAAGGAAGACGAATGTAAAATCCTGACATTCCATAATATCCATGGTGGCTAATTAGAGACTGGCTGGTTTATGATCGCAGACGGTAAACTTAAATCTCCCCCACCCACACCTCTGCCACACACACACACACACACACACACACACACACACACACACACACACACACACACACACACACACACACACACACACACACACACACACACACACACCTTTCACAGCTCTAATAGGCTTAGTTCAATAATGATCGGGTGTGTAAGGTACTCAAGGGTTGAATGTGTTTCATTTTATAATTAAGACATTAATGGCAACAGGGAGAGAAACCTGGCTGCATCCATGGGGGAAAACACCTCGCTAACATAAACCAGATGGAAGAGAGGAGACTAAAACATGAGGGACGGTATGACAATTACAGTCAATGGAAAGGATTAGATCACATTGAGCACTATCTGAATCTCTGGCTTGAAAATATACACTGAGTATACAAAACATTACAAACTCTTTCCATGACATAGACTGACCAGGGGAATCCAGGTGAAAGTTATGATCCCTTATTGATGTTACTTGTTAAATCCACTTCAATCAGTGTAGATGACGGTTTTTAAGCCTTGAGACAATTTACATTTCTGTATTTGCACTATTCATTATACACTATATGGAATTATAATACACATTTGTTCAGCACAGAAACATTGTTTAACCATGTAAATAGTTTACCATACGGTTTTCCAAATTGGTTTTATTTATTTACAGACATTATATGTAAAGATCTACAAAATTATAATGGAAACTAGGTGATGTTCAAGCAGTTTGCCTATACACTGAGTGTACAAAACATTAAGGACACCTGCTCTTTACACGAGATAGACTGACAGGGTGAATCCAGGTGAAACCTGGCGCACCAGTTTGTGTCAAGAACGGCAACGCTGCTGAGTTTTTCACGGCACAACAGTTTCCTGTTGAAGAATGGTCCACCACCAAAAGGACATCCAGCCAATTCGATACAACTGTGGGAAGCATTGGATTCAACATTGGCCAGCATCCCTGTGGAATGCTTTCGACACCTTGTAGAGTCCATGCCCCGTTGAATTGAGGCTGTTCTGAGGGCAAAATGAGTGAATGTAACTAGGGCTGTTGCGTATTACCGCCACACCAGCGGTTACAAGCCAGTCAAATTCCACATGACCATTTAATCACGGTAATTAGGCTTCTCCATGATCTGATGCTGCTGCTGGTCTACCAAAAATTGCCTACCAAAACTTGCCTGGTACTCAGCACTCTATTGTCCCTCTAATCACTCTGACAAAAATGCAAATGTAAACGAAAATGTAATCAAACAGTTCATGAGAGCCCATGAGCTCTTGTTGTGCAACATTTCTATAGGCTATGCAATTGTGTGAGAAAACAGAGTGATGGCCTCTACTAAAAAGAAGAGGATCACATCAGCTTTCTATAGGCTAGTTCAACTATATTTATTTCTCAACTTTCCTCATATTAAGCACATTGCTTATATTTATAACAGGAGTATACCCAATGCTCAACCTGGGTTTGACCACATAACAAACACTGCATTCGCACAGTAACTCTCTCAGAGTTGTAATCCCATAGTGACACCATCTTGGTTTTTATTCAGGAAAATGCCACTACTGTACATGCCACTACTGTACAACTGTGACCAAAGTCATTGAAATTGTTAAAAGGTTTAAAAACAATAGTAATAAATGCAACAATTGGACAATGGATGAAGAGACTCCAAACTTTTTGTATTGTCAAATCAATCAGATATTGACTGAATTAGCACATAAAACATTGTACTGGCACAGATAAATAATAAATGTTCAGGCATTTTGGTGGGAATTCCATTATTACATTTTCTTATTATATCAGGATTTTTAATATAGTTTTTGATTAAAAAAAAAGATATGTGCCTTAATTCCATATAAAACACTGGGTGTATTTGCATTCATTAATTAATTGATTTAGAAGGGTGGAACAGTGCTACACCCACCAAAAATGTGCTCTGTCTCTAGGCCCACCTGCACTGTTTAGACTGCCTCATTAATTAATCAATCATGTTGTTGTCACATTCAACTGCATAATTCAACAAGTGGGTCAAGAGAAGGATATCCATGCCAATTAAAATCTAAATGCTTAGCTCTAGATTACACCTACAGTGCATTCGGAAACTATTCAGACCCCTTGACTTTTTCCACATTTTGTTATGTTACGGCCATATTCAAAAATGTCCCTCATCAGTCTATACACAATATCCAAAAATGACAAGCACAAACAGGTTTTTCAATTTCATTTTTGCAAATGTATTACAAATAAAAGCTGAAATATCACATTTACATAAGTATTCAGACCCTTTACTCAGTACTTTGTTGGAGCACCTTTGACAGCAATTACAGACTTTAGTCTTCTTGGGTATGACGCTACAAGCTTGGCACACCTGTATTTGAGGAATTTCTCCCATTCTTCTCTGCAGATCCTCTCAAACTCTGTCAAATTGAATGGGGAGCATTGCTGCACAGCTATTTTCAGGTCTCTCCAGAGATTTTAGATTGGCCACTCAAAGACATTCAGAGACTTGTTCCAAAGCCTCTCCTGTGTTGTCTTGGCTATGCGCTTAGGGTTGTTGTCCTCCTGGAAGGTGAACCTTCGCCCCAGTCTGAGGTCCTGAGCACTCTGGAGATGTTTTTCATCAAGGATCTCTCTGTACTTTGCTCTGTTCTTCTTCCCCTCGATCCTGACTAGTCTCCCAGTCCCTGCAGCTGAAAAACATCCCCACAGCATGATGCTGCTACCACCATTCTTCACCGTAGGGATGGTGCCAGGTTTCCTCCAGACATGACACTTGGCAGTCAGGCCGAAGAGTTCAATCTGGGTTTGATCAGAACAGATAATGTTGTTTGTCATAGTCTGAGTCCTTTAGGTGCCTTTTGGCAAACACTTTCATGTGCCTTTTACTAAGGAGTGGCTTCTGTCTGGCCGCTCTACCATAAAGGCCTGGTTGGTGGAGTGCTGCAGAGATGGTTGTCCTTCTGGAAGGTCCTCCCATCTCCACAGAGGAACTCTGGAGCTCTGTCAGAGTGACCATTGGGTTCTTGGTCACCTCCCTGACCAAGGCCCTTCTCCCCCAATTGCTCAGTTTGGCAGGGCGGCCAGCTCTAGGAAGAGTCTTGGTGGTTCCAAACTTCTTCCAATTAAGAATGATGGAGGCCACAGTGTTCTTGGGGACCTTCAATGCTGCAGAACATTTTTGGTACCCTTCCCCAGATCTGTGACTCGACACAATCCTGTCTTGGAGCTCTACGGACAATTCCTTTGACCCATGGCTTGGTTTTTGCTTTGACATGGACTGTCAACTGTGATACCTCATATAGACAGGTGGGTGCCTTTCCAAAACATGTCAAATCAATTGAATTTACCACAGATGGACTCCAATCCAATTGTACAAACATCTCAAGGAGGATCAAAAGAAACAGGAAGCACCTGAGCTAAATTTCGAGTCTCGTAGCAAAGGGTCTGAATGCTTCTGTAAATATGGGTATTGTGTGAAGATTGATGAGGATAAACATTTATTTAATCGATTTTAGAATAAGGCTGTAATGTAACAAAATGTTGAAAAAGTCAAGGGCTCTGAATACTTTCTGAATGCGTTGCACATACACAGATTTTACATATGTATGTGGGATCAGACATAATATCACTATAATTCGAGTGTTCATTTTAGGAAATTACTTTCATTTCAGCGCATCTAATTTGTAAACTTTTCAACTGTATTAAATCATGACCTTTCTCAATTGCATAAAAAAATCACCACCCATCAAAATCACCACCCAACAAAACTACATAGGCATTTCTGTCACAGAAATTATGTCTGTTAACAATTCAGAGCCATAAGGGACATGTCAATCTTCTCCTGTCCTAGAGCTGAGGCTATTTTGCTATCCAGTCCTAATCCCACTGAAACCCAAAATCCTAACTCCTGTCTCGCATGGAAATTCCTCACTTTATTCTGTAATCCATAGGTTGCATTATCAATCAAATCAAATCAAATCAAATGTATTTATATAGCCCTTCTTACATTAGCTGATATATCAAAGTGCTGTACAGAAACCCAACCTAAAACCCCAAACAGCAAGCAATGCAGGTGTAGAAGCACAGTGGCTAGGAAAAACTCCCTAGAAAGGCCAAAACCTAGGAAGAAACCTAGAGAGGAACCAGGCTATGGGGGGTGGCCAGTCCTCTTCTGGCTGTGCCGGGTGGAGATTATAATAGAACATGGCCAAGATGTTCAAAGCAAGTCTGTTGCCTGTCCATGTCAAAATACCGCTATATCTTTTGCCAGCTTCTCTGTGCTGTCTCGTACTTGTTGCCCATATGAGAGCTTCGGTACAGAATGTGTGATCAACAAACGGTATGAGAGTAGATCAACTCGATTTTGCCAAATAGGAGATATTGTGTCATTTGTTGAAGGAGGTTATCTAGCAAGTTTATCAACTTTGGTCATTTGACTTTTGTTTGACTGCCGTTAAAAAGCTTGAATAATACGACAACGTTATACTCAGTGCACTCTGTGTGTCATGAGCACGCTCTGTGTCGAGATAGCTTACTGCTGAAATGTGCTGGCGATCAAAGATAGATAGTTACTCTATCATTAGTAAATATCAATTTAATTTGCTCTGAAATCTTTACATAGAGGCACAGCCAAGCCAACAAGGTGGCACAGTGCCCCTCTTATTTGAAGGGAACCCATGCATAGTGACCATATCTTGGATTTCAATGGGCACTTCCAATTGTTGCAGTATTTCACAGGACTCTGGGAGAAACAAGGTTTTGAAGTGTTTGTCCTATATCTAGGATATATAAGAAAGCTGAGGAAATATTTGCAGCTATTTTTTTACACATATTTAAAAAATATTTTTGGGTAGGCACAAAACTACCTTCACTCTTCACAATTGTTTTTCAACCGGTACCAGTTACCTTCAGTTGAGTCCTGAGACGGAGAACACCATCGTGTTCATGAGAGTCTCCCCTTGCCATAGAGTGGTCATAATAATCTGTAGGTCAAACCGTTCGGACATTACATACGTTTTTGTGAGAAGACTGATTTTCGGGATGTCTCATGGTCTGACAAACACTGCTCTAGCTCTGCCACGAAGTGCGACATTGGCAGATACGGTGGATTGAGATATCTCTAGTTTAAATTGACAGATTTTAATGGGGATTTTTTTATTATGTTACTTAGATTGACTGGTGCGTCAATCAACTCTGGTGCGTCAATCAACTCTGGTGCGTCAATCAACTCTAGGGTGTTACATATTGAAATACCATGGGCAACCAAGAAAAACGAATTGTTACAATTTAAGGCCATATGGCAAACAGTAACACAGGCACTAGGGATGGCGGTGTGAGCATGTGGGTCTGGTCAGAGGAGATGTAGTCATTGTTTGTGTGCTTCTGTAAGTTGTTGTTCATAGGGGTGGCAGGTAGCCTAGCATTTAGAGCGTTGGCCAAGTCACCGAAAGGTTGCTAGAGTCAAATCCCCGAGCTGACATGGTAAAAATCTGTCGTTCTGCCCCTGAACAACCCGCTGTTCCTAGGCCATCATTGTGAATAAGAATTTGTTCTTAACTGACCTGCCAAGTAAAATAAAAATCTGTGTATGTTTGCATTTGGTGTGACATTTTTTTTTGTATTATTATTTTTAAAAATAATAAAAATAACACTTTTTCTGTTTTTGAGTATTTTCTAATGCACAGCCCAAAACATGTACTTTTATTTGAGTATTTGTAAAAACCATATCGTCTGCCAAATTGTATTTGATAGAATGTTGGAATATTTATTTCAAATACTATTTTCAAATACCTGGGTTAAATGCAAGGGAGTGTATTTGAGTCAGTGTATTTGAGTTTTTCTAAATATTTTCCAAGTGTATTTCCAAATACATTCAAATATTAAACTACTTGTCTATTCAAATACAATATATCTGAATACTTACTTTGAATGTAGGTGAAAGTAATTGAGATATTTGAAATAGCATTTGAACCCAGGTCTAACATACACACATGTTCACACACTCACATCTGCCACCACAAACAGTCACATGCACTCACACTCATCACCACACACAAACCCACTCACCACATACACTACAGTTAAAGTGACTATATTGATCACTATTACCATTACGCTGCTGCTATGTTGATAATACGATTATTATTACAATTAGTATGTATCTTGCTAACAGCCACTTTATTGGATTTCCTTGTCGTTCTTGAACTATTGTCTTGGAAAAGCCCAGGGGTCAAATTTGCCAGCTTTGCAACAATTTCTCATCCAGTCAACAACACAATTACCCAACTCTCAATATTTGTGTGTGTGTGTGTGTGTGTGTGTGTGTGTGTGTGTGTGTGTGTGTGTGTGTGTGTGTGTGTGTGTGTGTGTGTGTGTGTGTGTGTGTGTGTGTATTTTTACATGGTTGGTGCAGTCGCCCAAGCGGACATTGTTGTCACCACTTTAGTGCATTGCTCTGGTCTTTGTGGAAATGTAGCAGTAGAGAGAAGTAGTGTTGAGAGAGAAGTACTGTTGATGTTTGTGTTTTTAGGAGAAACACAGGCAAATTGGGAGAGGAAGGAGAGAGGAGAGGGTGCAGATATAAAAGGACTCCTATGGGAGGAGATAGCAGACAGAAAAATCATGGAGGAACTGAAAAGGTCTGTTTTTATAGCCGGTTTCATAGCAGTCACCAAATCAGTGATGTTAAGTTACGGAGAAGCCAGGCAACTTTCTACCCCAATAGTCATTACAATTAATCAGTCAAGGTCCAATGCTTTGGGAGAATTTACCTGTAACCGGTGCAATGAAACACAATTTAACTACCATAACAGATTTATAGTATTACAGGGAGACCTTTGGGGTGAACATTATGCATGCAGTCTTTATCCCATAGACTTTCAGAGCATGTTTATATTTGATTATTGTTGTCCACAGACAATATATGAAGCATGATAAATAAACCATCACCATTTCAGTGTTAGGCGGTGGTCTCATTTCTGTGGGTGGACTAGATACTGTATATATTGTTTGTCAGAAATCTGTGCATAGTAGTTCTGTAGCATGTGAAAGTGTGACCTTTAAAAGTCCCTGTTAGTCTTCCCACAGCAGTACTGAGTGTGTGAGTGTAGTGATGAGTCCTCTTGACCTTGGTACCGTAAAGGGCCGCTGCATATTTCCTCCTTCACTGTCATGGCTTGGTATTGTCAAATAGTGAAGAACACACTGTTTTAAATGATGACAAATTGACCCTGAATAATTTAATCAAAGCCAGTTGTGAAATGCATCTCACTAAAAAGACAAGGATTGCTCTTTTGTATGTGATCTTGAAGTCTTCAGTCATCTCTTTACTGAGGGTATTTTCTCTTTATGTACTGTATTCCTACTTACTGTCACTTAGTGTAGCGAAATGCTGGTGCTTCTAGTTCCGACATTGCAGCAATATCTAACAAGTAATCTAACAATTCTACAACAACTAACTAGACACACAAATTGAAGTAAAGGGATGGAATAAGAATATGTACATATAAATATATGGATGAGCAATGACGAGCGGCAAAGGCATGATGCAATAGAGGGTATAAAATACAGTATATACATATGGGATGAGTAATGCAAGATATGAAAACATCATTATTAAAGTGGCATTAATAAAGTGATTCGTGATCCATTTGTTAGAGTGGCCAATGATTTCAAGTCTGTATGTAGGCAGCAGCCTCTCTGTGTTAGTGATGGCTGTAACAGTCTGATGGCCTTGAGATAGAAGCTATTTTTCAGTCTCTCGGTTGCAGCTTTGATGCACTTGTACTGACCTCGCTTCTGGATGGTAGCGGGGTGGTTGTTTTCCTTCCTTTCCTTCTCCACTGCTGTCCCGTCGATGTGGATATTGGGGTGCTCCCTCTGCTGTTTCCTGTAGTCCAGGATCATCTCCTTTGTTTTGTTGAAGTTGAGTGAGAGGTTATTTTCGTGACACCACACTCCGAGTGCCCTCACCTCCTCCCTATAGGCTGTCTCATCGTTGTTGGTGATGAAGCCTACTACTATTGTGTCGTCTGCAAACTTGATGATCGAGTTGGAGGCTTGCATGGCCACGCAGTCATGGGTGAACAGGCAGTATAGGAGGGGGCTCCTGCACGTACCCTTGTGGGGCCCAATTGTTGAGGATCAGTGAAGTGGAGGTGCTGTTTCCTACCTTCACCACATGGGGCCGGCCCGTCAGGACGTTCAGGACCCAATCGCATAGGGCGGGGTTGAGATCCAAGGCCTCAAGCTTAATGATGAGCTTGGAGGGTACTATGGTGTTGAATACTGAGCTGTAGTCAATGAACAGCATTCTTACATAGGTATTCCTCTTGTCCAGATGGGATAGAGCAGTGTGATGGCGATTGCATCATCTGTGGACCTATTGGGACGGTATGCAAATTGCAGTGGGTCCAGGGTGACGGTAAGGTGGAGGTGATATGATCCTTGACTAGTCTCTCAAAGCACTTCATGATGACAGAAGTGAGTGCTACGGGGCGATAGTCATTCAGTTCAGTTACCTTTACCTTCTTGGGTACAGGAACAATTGTGGCCGTCTTGAAGCATGTGGAGACAGCAGACTGGGATAGGGAGAGATTGAATATTTTCGTAAACACACCAGCCAGCTGGTCTGCGCATGCTCTGAGGACGCAGATAGGGATGTCGTCTGGGCCGGCAGCCTTGAGAGGGTTAAGAGACGACCCTCTCTGTCGGCGCCATCTTGCTATATATCCACTACATTCCTAAAGAAAATAATGTACTTTTTACTCCATACATTTTCCCCGACACCCAAAAGTACTCGTTACATTTTGCTTAACAGGACAGGAAAATGGTCCAATTCACACACTTATCAAGAGAAAATCCCTGGTCACCCTACTTCCTCTGATCTGGAAGACTCACTAAACACAAATGCTTCATTTGTAAATGATGTCTGAGTGTTGGAGCGTGCCCTTGTCTATCCGTAAATTTAAAAAACAAGAAAATTGTGCCGTTTGGATTTACTTTGATACTTAACTATACTTAAAACCAGATACTTTTGGACTTTTACTCAAGTAGTATTTTACTGGGTGACTTTCACTTTTACTTGAGTCATTTTCTATTAATGTATCTTTACTTTTACAAGTATGACAATTGGAATGAATATGGATGGCCCTCCCTGAACGCTTGAAAAAAAACAAGTGACCCTCCCCTATACCCAGAATAATAATTAAAACATAAAGTGCATAGACGATAACATGCCTACTGTTTACCCCCACTCCTAGGACAGACAATAGACTTAGGTATGTAATTTTAGAAACTGTTCTTCGTCTCTTAAGCATTACATGGCAATGCAGCGTGCAGGTCTACGGGCCAGATGATTGGGGTTCGCAGATCGCTGCGGACATGAGTAGGAGTGAAAATATGTCCTTTATAATAAAATAATTTCATGAATCTCTCATCATATTCTAGGTTATTTTACATGAGCAGGTTGACGTTTATTGGAATGAGCCTTGTCCTGGAGGCAGAACTGAGCAATTTCCACTAGATGGGCCATCTGCAAAGTCAAAATTATCCGATCATGCACTTCGTATAGCCTAGGCCTATAGTATAGCTATAGGCTATGTATAATTTGATTGAGACCACAGGCACACGGTGCACCTGATATTGCGCATTCAGCAGAGAAACAGGGATGAGGGTCAGAATCGGGCAATACTGAAATTTCATTACAATTTACATGACCCTCCCCTGACTGAAATTGAAAAAGCATTTTTCTCCGGGTCCCAGTTCCAAAAATTTAGAACAGTCTCTTGATAATGCGCAATTCCATTGAAATACCCAATTTGACAACATGATGTCGTCAACCACTACCACTACTGGCAACAGCGAACGTTCAGCCTGCTGCACAGCAGACCTGGGTTCAAATACTATTTCAAATATCTCAATTACTTTCAAATACTTTCAAGGTAAGTATTCAGATACATTTTATTTGAAAATAAATAGTTTAATATTTTAATGTATTTGGAAATGCACTTGGAAACTAAAATACACTGACTCAAATACACTCCCATGCATTTAACCCATGTATTTGAAAATAGTATTTGAAATAAGTATTTGAACATGGTTTTTACAAATAACCATTTAAATCCTCAAATAAAATGACCTGTTCTGGGCTGTTATTTAAAAGTTATTTTAAATAACAGATACTCAAATACACATGTATTTGAACCCAGGGCTGCTGCACAGTCACCATAGAAGCTTTAGTCTGGAGCGGCCAGTTAAATTGTGTTTAGAAGCAAAGTTGGTAGAATCTTATTCAAAACGATTCACAGCTGGAAGTGCTGCCAAAGGGCCTCCACCAAGTATTAACTCTGGGGTGTGAAGACATGCAATCAAGACATATTCCTTTTTTTATTATTAATTTGGATGTGTTCTAGAATGTTATTTTACCAGGTTCTATACATCGGTAGGAAAAACATCAAATGTAATCCATTTTAAGGCAGCAAGTATGTCTCTAGCTTCAACAGTGCAGTATACCTAAAAATACAAAACAACAATACACACAAATCCAAAAAATACTAATTAAGAAATATCAGAACGAGCAATGTCATGGTGTGTATAGACAGTATGGAGAGGATAGGAAACAGGATAGGAAACAATGTACAGAACATAGGGCAGCAGTCTCTAAGGTGCAGGGTAGAGTACCGGGCGGTAGCTGGCTAGTAACAGTGACTAAGTTCAGGAAAGGGTACTGGGAGGAGGCCGTCTAGTGGTGACTATTTAACAGTCTGATGGCCTGAGGATAGAAGCTGTTTTTCAGTCCCTCGGTCACAGCTTTGATGCACCTGTACTGTTTCCGCCTTCTACAGTGGCTTGAGAAAGTATTCACCCCCTTGACATTTTTCCTATTTTGTTACCTTTCAACCTGGAATTAAAATGGATTTTGGGGGGGGTTGTATCATTTGATGTACACAACATGCCTACCACTTTGAAAATATTTTTTATTGTGAAACAAACAAGAAATAAGACAAAAAAACAGAAAACTTGAGCGTGCATAACTATTCACGCCCCCAAGTCAATACTTTGCAGAGCCACCTTTTGCAGCAATTACAGCTGCAAATCTCTTGGGATATGTTTCAAAAGCTTGGCACATCTAGCCACTGGGATTTTTCCCATTCTTCAAGGCAAAACTGCTCCAGCTCCTTCCTTCAAGTTGGATGGGTTCCACTGGTGTACAGCAAACTTTAAGTCATACCACAGATTCTCAATTGGATTGAGGTCTGGGCTTTGACTAGGCCATTCCAAGACATTTAAATGTTTCCTCTTAAACCAGTCGAGTGTTGCTTTAGCAGTATGCTTAGGGTCATTGTCCTGCTGGAAGGTGAACCTCTGTCCCGGTCTCAAATCTCTGGAAGACTGAAACAGGTTTCCCTCAAGAATTTCCCTGTATTTAGCACCATCCATCATTCCTTCAATTCTGACCAGTTTCCCAGTCCCTGCTGATTAAAAACATTCCCATAGCATGATGCTGCTACCACCATGCTTCACTCTGGGGATTGGTTCTCGGGGTGATGAGAGGAGTTGGGTTTGCGCCAGACATAGCGTTTTCCTTCATGGCCAAAAAGCTCAATTTTAGTCTCATCTGACCAGCGTACCTTCTTCCATATGTTTGGGGAGTCTCCCACATGCCTTTTGGGGAACACCAAACATGTTTGCTTATTTTTTTCTTTAAGCAATGGATTTTTTATGGCCATTCTTCCATAAAGTCAAGCTGTGTGGAGTGTATGGTTTAAAGTGGTCCTACAGACAGATACTCCCATCTCCACTGTGGAGCTTTGCGGCTCCTTCAGGGTTATCTTTCGTCAGTTTGTTGCCTCTCTGATTAATGCCCTCCTTGCCTGGTCCGTGAGTTTTGGTGGGCGGCCCTGTCTTGGCAGGTTTGTTGTGATGCCATATTCTTTCTATTTTTTAATAATGGATTTAATGGTGCTCCGTTAGATGTTTAAAGTTTCAGATATTTTTTTATAACTCAACCCTGATCTGTACTTCTCCACAACTTTGTCCCTGACCTGTTCGGAGAGCTCCTTGGTCTTCATGGTGGCACTTGCTTGGTGGTGCCCCTTGCTTAGTGGTGTTGCAGACTCTGGGGCCTTTCAGAACAGGTGTATATATATTGAGATCATGTGACAGATCATGTGACACTTAAATTGCACATAGGTGGACTTTATTTAACTAATTATGTGACTTCTGAAGGTAATTGGTTGCACAAGATCTTATTAGGGGCTTCATAGCAAAGGGGTGAATACATATGCACACACCACCTTTCCGTTTTTATTTTATTAAATTTTTTGAAACAAGTTATTTTTTTAATTTCACTTCACCAATTTGGACTATTTTGTGCATGTCCATTACATGAAATCCAAATAAAAAATAAATGTAAATTACAGGTTATAATGCAACAAAATAGGAAAAACGCCAAGGGGGATGAATACTTTTGCAAGGTATTGTATATGGTAGCGGGTGAACAGGCCATGGCTCGGGTGGCTGAGGTCCTTGATTATCTTCCTGGCCTTCTTGTGACACCAGATGCTGTAGATGTCCAGGAGGGCAGGCAGCATGCCCCCGGTGACGCATTGGGCTGACTGCACCACCCTCTGGAGAGCCCGTCCCAGCAGGGATGCTGCCCGACAGGATGCTCTCAATGGTGCAACTGTAGAAGTTTGTGATGATATTAGTGAAATATTTGTGAAATTGTGAAGAGTTTGTCCTGCCTACCAGTAGCAATACCACAAACATCATCATTGCCATGTGTTACGGCCATACAGCAAGCACAAAATTCTGAGAAAAGACATGCTGTTCAAAGTAGCTGTGCCACCAACCAGTATTACCTAGCAGCCTTCTCTCTGATCTACATGGAGCCGTACTAAGCAGCAGCAGCAGCAACTCCCCTATGGCTTATCTCAAACCACCTGTCTCACCTAACCTGACCCTGTCTCTCATGTGCTGCAATATGATGTGATCCCAAACAGTACAATATATACTGTCTTTATACTGTCACACAGGTATAAATGGGAAATATTATGGGAGTCTCATAACCTGTTCAGAATGTCTCCTGTTTCATTGCTAATTCAAACCCAGATTAGGAAGTTCCAAGAGAAAGTACAGCCATTTTATCGCTTTTTCCAGTCAATACCACCTTAACTGCTGCTGTTCAAAGTTTTTATTTATTTTGTAAAATCTCTAACTGTTTTAATGCGGTCATCGATCACACCCCTCTTCCCCCTCCTACCCCCCTAGCAGAGGAAAGACAGAGTCCTTGGGTAGTGCTTACAGATTGATCACCTCTCATAAACTCAATATAATGACAGAGAGAGAGGCCAGGCTAATTCCTGAAGTGATAGATGTTTTGTAAAGTGACTCAGAGTCCTGAGGAGAAACAAACAGTCCCTGGTTATCTGCTCTGAAGTTACCGAAGTGTAGTCAGTAATGACAGTGTCTGACTATGAGAGAAAGCTTCGAATAAATGTGAATAGAAACACCCTCAATAACAGACAGCACAACTAGGGAGCTGCAAACAGTCAAGCAATGGACGTCTTTTTCATTCTTGGATTATTTAACTTATTTGTGAACAAAATGGTGTATGTGTGTGCGTGTGTGCAGTGGTGGAAAAAGTACCCAATTTTCATACTTGAGTAAAAGTAAAGATACCTTAAATGAAAAGGACTCAAGTAAAAGTGAAAGTCACCCAGTAAAATACTAATTGAGTTAAAGTCTAAAAGTATTTGGTTTTAAATGTACTTAAGTATTCTTATATTAAGCAAACCAGACAACATTATTTTCTTGTTTTTTTTAATTTACGGATAGCAGGGGCACTCTGACAAAAATCTCAACCGAAGCATTTGTTTTTAGTGAGTCTGCCAGATAAGAAGCAGTAGGGATGACCAGGGATGCTCTCTTGATAAGTGCGTAAATTAGACAATTTTCATGTCCTGCTGTCACGACTGTCACGACGAAGTCGGCTCCTCTCCTTGTTCGGGAGGCGTTCGGCGGTCGACGTCACCGGCTTTCTAGCCATCGCCGCTCCATTTTTCATGTATCCATTTGTTTTGTCTTGTTCCCGAGAGTAATGGGCAGGTGGAGAGAGTAAACCAGGATGTGGGCAGGTTTCTGCGGTCCTATTGCCAGGACCGGCCGGGGGAGTGGGCGGTGTTCATGCCCTGGGCAGAGATGGCGCAGAACTCGCTCCGCCACTCCTCCACTAACCTCTCCCCCTTTCAGTGTGTATTGGGGTACCAGCCGGTTCTGGCACCGTGGCATCGGAGTCAGACCGAGGCTCCTACGAGTGGTTCAGACGCACGGAGGAGACCTGGTAAGCCGCCCATGGTCACCTCCAGCAGGCCGCGCTACGCCAAAAGACCTGCGCGGACCGTCACTGCAGTGAGCTGGGCCCGCGGTTTGTGGGGCCATTCAAAGTCCTGAGGAGAGTGAACGAGGTTACAGGTTACAGCTTCCCCCCAATTACCATATTAACCCCTCGTTCCATGTGTCTCTCCTCAGGCCGGTGGTGGCTGGTCCACTCCAGGAGTCTGAGCTACGGGAGGTTCCTCTGCCCCCTCTGGACATCGAGGGAGCCCCGGCATACTCCGTCCGTTCCATCCTGGATTCAAGGCGTCGGGCGGGGGGCCTTCACTACCTCGTGGAGTGGGAGGGGTACGGTTTGGAGGAGAGGTGCTGGGTTCCGGTGGCGGATGTATTGGACCCTGAACTACTGCGTGAGTTCCACCGTCACCGGCCGGATCGCCCTGCGCCTCGCCCTCCGGGTCTTCCCCGAGGCTGGTGTTGATGCACCGCTGGAGCCGCGCGTCAGGGGGGGTACTGTCACGACTTCCGCCGAAGTCGGCTCCTCTCCTTGTTCGACCGGCGTTCGGCGGTCAACGTCACCGGCTTTCGAGCCATCGCCACTCCATTTTTCATGTATCCATTTGTTTTGTCTTGTTCCCTGCACACCTGGTTTTCATTCCCCAATCAATTCATATGTATTTATTCCTCTGTTACCCATCATGTCTTTGTGTAGGATTGTTTGTGTTACGTGTATCTTGATATTGTGGATTTTGTTACGCGCATTACTTTTTGTCTATGTTCCGTGTTTTGGGCACATTTTATGTTATTTTTGTGCTGTCATTTTGACCAGAATAAAAAGTCCTAACACTCCTAACACCTGCTAAGCTTTCAAAATGTAACAAGTAAATTTGGGTGTCAAGGAAAATGTAAGGACTAAAAAGTACATTATTTTCTTTAGGAATGTAGTGGAGTTAAAGTAAAAGTTGCCAAATTTATAAATAGTAAACTACAGATACCCCAAAAAATAACTTAAGTAAAAATACTTTTAAGTACTACTTAAGTACTTTACACCACTGTGTGTGCATGTGTGTCTGTGCGCATACGTAGATTAATGCACTTGTTGATGTTTTTTTACAGTATTGCCACCTTTACCACTCATACCTTACGAGTAATTATGTGATGCACTGTGTTTTGCCAGTGTGTGTTGTTCAATACCACCAGTGAGATCACTGAGGTCATTCAGATGTCAAGAACCTCAACAGGTATCAGAAACAGCCCTCTACCACTGGACTCAACAAGTGTTATTCCTCCAGTCTGCCTCGTCAATAACTAATAAACTCCGGGACCATCAAGGACAGATCAATGTGATCCTTTCTCCTACTCTATTTAGTGGTTGTTTATTTATTTTTGGACATCCTGAATGTCTCATTATTAATATAGTCAGATAACCAGTTACTGGCCAGATTTTAAATTAATCTCAAATAACATAACGACACTGTCACGGGCTGGCTCGAGGAACAACAGGAGAGGTAGAGTCAGGCGCAGGAGACAGAGAGTTCGTGACCACACTTCTTTATTTGAAGCAACTGTATGTGGTCGACAAAGTATAGGGGCGCAGCCCTTAAAGATTCTGCGGTGGTGTACACAAATAAAATAAACCACTGGCAGAAGGAAAACTCAGTACACGTTCTTTTCGCACAAAAAACCCGGACAAGTAACACAATCACGTACAACCACATACATCCTACGCTAACCTAAATAACCCCCCCTTACTAATGACTAACCCAAAACAGGTGCGTGCCTACCTAGACCTAACCAAACGAAAGTGAAACAAAAAGGGATCGATGGTAGCTAGTAGGCCGGCGACGACGACCGCCGAGCGCAGCCCGGCCGAGGAGGGGCGCCACCATCCGTCACTGTCGTGACAGACACACTCTCATCCAGATCGTTCTTTGTTAGTGAAAAAATATTTGCTATGCTGGATGGAAATCTCCAGCCCTGGGTAATGCTGTTTGATTCTGGCCATGAAAGAGGGCCATTAATAAAGTTCTCTGTGCTGAAAGCGTAAGTACTTGGGTTATTACGTGCATAAGCAGGAAATTACATGGATTAGCCGCAAATTCATTTTCCAGGACACATGCTGTCTATGTGCCTATCCTGCCTGATTGGGGAAAATGGGGAGATAGAAAAACAATAGGAAATCCAATGACTAAAATGAGCATTCACTTTACTGTAGGAGCTTTCCTCTCATAAGGGGTTCTGTTGTGATGGACCAAATGTCAGCTAATGGATTGGCTCTCCAACAGAACAGCAGCCTTCATTGGCCTCCTCATCCCAGCCTCGCAGGCAGCCCACTCACCACCCACTGGGCACACACTGGTTGAGTCAACGTTGTCCTGCTTATTTTTATGAAATGACGTTGAACCAATGCGGAATTGATGTTAAATTGACGTCTGTTTCCAGTGGACATGCCCCATCACATCACTACAGTCTGTCTGAGTGCTCAGGCAGGCAAAACCAAGGATAGAACTCACTCGCTCACAGAGCCCCTTCTGCATGCAAACTCAATTATATTTTAATGGTCTCTCCCCAATCGAAAATATCCCACAATCCAGCTCATGTGTTTAATAAAGCAGATCTGATTATGTGGGAGGACGAGTTTATTAAAACTGTATTTCTTATTCAAGGGTTTGTCTGCTATTATTTCTCAAAGTTGCAGCATGTTCTCTCCTGCTCCTTTCCTTCATCTCTCCTCTTTCAGCAGTGTTTTATGTAAGTTTTCTCTGCAGTCGTATGAGGTGTTTTTTGCTACATGGTATGCTGAGTCTGTTAGCCTAAACTCCTTTTTCTCCCCATTACTTAGTTAAGTATTGACCTCAGTCATGCTGCCTAGTCCTCTTTCGAACATAAATCAGAGGGCTGTATTTTAACAAACCTAACACAATGGTAAATCTAAGCTCTGTCAGAAATATTTTTGCTATTTTCACAGTCGTTATTATGGGCGCAATAGCTGGTGATGGCACGAAAGGGCTGGGTTTTGATTAATTAACAAGTTGTAGGTGTGATGAAGGCTTGACCACTCACTGGCCAATCAAGGTGTTCCATGGCTTAATACTGCATACGCTTCTCTAAAGTTCTGTTATCAGGAATCAAGGTAAAACCCAGATGCAGACTGTCGAAGTAACAATATTTATTATAGCAACAGGGGCAGGCAACGACATGTCAAGGCAGGCAGGGGTCGATATTCCAGAGTATAGGGGCAAAGGTATAGGACGGCAGGCAGGCTCAGGTTCAGGTCAGGCAGAAGTTGGTAATCCATAGGTGTGGCAAAGGTACAGGATGGCAGGCGGGCTCAGGGTCAGGACAGGCAGAGTAGTTTGGCAGGCGGGCTCAGAGACAAGACAGGCAAGGGTCAAAACCAGGGGGGGGCGAGAAAAGGAGCGACTGGGAAAAGCAGGAGCTGAGAAAAACCGCTGGTTGACTCGACAAACAAGTCGAACTGGCAACGGACGAACAGAGAACCCAGGTATAAATACACAGGGGATAATGGGGAAGACGGGCAACACCTGGAGGGGGGTGGAGACAATCACAAGGACAGGTGAAACAGATCAGGGTGAGACATCTGTAGGTTATTGGTGGTCTATGCATTGTCATCAACTCCAATTCGGCTGGGGTCAAGGAATACGCTTGTCCTAGTCCATTGTGGATTGATCCTACAGTTTATTAAATAGCACAGGCTACAGACTAGTAACGATTAAAACAGCACCACTGAAAATGTCTGACAATGTGATGCTGTGTCTTTGGCATCATTAAACTGAAGACTGTTATTTTATCAAATCAATTCTCTGTAGTTATTATTACGTGATTAAACTAATCACGTAAATGTAATTAACTAGGAAGTCGGGGCACCAAGGAAAATATTCAGATTACAAAGTTATAATTTTCCTAATATAACTTTCAGATATTTTAATATCTGATCAATTAGTCATCTAATTAATGAATTATTCTTTACCTCACGTTAGTCTCATTCCAAACATCATAAATTGTTGGTTATCTGCACGAACCCAGTCTTCACTATGAATCATCCATACATCAATATTTATTAACTAACTAAATAATCACAGAAATGCATAAACAAACATTAGTACATATGGTTACAAGGAAATAATAGGGGAGGTTCCCTAGTGGGATAAACCGATATTACGGCTTGGTGGACAAAAGGGAAGTGATTAAGTGGATAGGTACATGTGGTATAAAAGGAAAATACATGTTTGTAATTTGTCTGAAAAGAATTGCTGTGTAACAGAGTCTTACTGTTATGTTAAGTACATTGCCTTCAAAAAGTATTCACACCCCTTGACATTTTCCACATTTTATTGTGTTACAAAGTGGGATTAAAATGGATTTAATTGTCAACGATCTACATAAAATACTCTAACTCTAAGTGGAAAAAACTTTTTTTTTATGAATGGAAAATAAAACACTAATATATCTTGATTAGATACCGTAAGTATTCAACACCCTGAGTAAATACATGTTAGAATCACCTTTGGCAGTCATTACAGCTGTGAGTATTTCTGGTTAAGTCTCTAAGAGCGTTCCACACCCAGATTGTACAATATTTGTCCATTATTCTTTAATAAATTCTTCAAGCTCTGTCAAGTTGGTTGTTGATCATTGCTATATAGCCGTTTTCAAGTCTTTCCATAGACTTTCAAGTCGATTTAGGTAAAAAATGTAACTAGTCCACATTCAATGTCGTCTTAGTAAGCAATTCCAGCATATATTTGGCCTTGTGTTTAAGGTAATTGTACTGCTGAAAGGTGAATTTGTCTCCCAGTGTTTGTTGGAAAGCAGACTGAACCAGGTTTTCCTCTAGGATTTTGCCTGTGCTTAGCTCTATTCTGTTTATTTTTATCCTAAAAAAACTACCTAGTCCTTACCGATGACAAGCATACAGTACCTATAACATGATAGGCTACAATGACTTTGTTCATGATCATGCATGCCACAAATGACATGTAACTAACTATAAGTTCCTTTCTTTCACTGGTGCCTTTTCATTATCTGCATAGATCATTTTTTATTTTAAGACCCCTTGAAGTATAAAAAAAATTTAAGAAAAATTACTGCTATTAGCCCATACAAACGCATTGAATAACAGATTCACCACATGGAACAAAAGATAGTCCCCCCCAAAAAATCTAAAGGAAGTTTATTCTGGAGAGATATAAAAAAGATCAGGAAACCGTTTTTTTTGTTTGTATTTAAGCCCTTGTTTTTGGCATTAAGTCTCCATAAGGACATGTGAAGCGAAAGGTGTCGAAGCCTTTGAGCCCAACAAATGGCAGGCTACCCCACCCAAACCCAGAGGCCTTGAAGCACCCTCCTGCCGCACTGCTGCGTGGATTCCACCTGGCGATCTGTTCACCGTCTTCTCTGATTGTATCCCCCTGTCTGGTACAGATACCCCCCCCATCCTCTCTCCCGAGCTTTCACTCAACTCCAGCACACAGGCACTGTTGGGGCGAGTGACTCTGAACTTACAATGGCTAGCCCCAAGTCGTTATATATTTTATTTTTTTCTTGTGCATCTTGCTATTTGCCTCATGACTCCTGCATGCTTTGTTGACTACGAAATGTCTTTACCCAACAGTGGGACAGACTATGTTTGTTCCCACACTCAGGACTCTGACTCTCTATTGATTACACAGACTTTTGGCCTCCCATCCCATTCTAACCACCTCTCACCGGCTTTGTATTCATGTTACCTGATGAAATTGCTGTACAATATGATCTTGTTGCCATCTGATGCACATTCAGACATCATAAATCAGCACTGCAGAGCTCTCCCTGTCCTATGCCGTGCCTTGATTGTATTACTGTTGATGATATCTGGAAATGTGCATGTACACCCTGGCCCATCTATAGTTGCTAGACCCAAATCTGACTTGCACTCTGATATCTGCTTCACTGATTTCTGCTCTTGTAAAAGCCTGGGTTTTCTGCATGTTAACACTAGAAGCTTATTACCTGAAATGGATAAATTGAAAGTGTGGGTTCACAGCTCCAATCCAGATGTGTTGGTCAATACTAAGACGTGGTTAAGGAAGAGTGTTTTGAATACTGATGGTAACGTTTCTGGTTATAACCTTTTTTCGTCAAGACAGATCTTCCAAAGGTGGGGGAGTGGAAATCTTTACCAAGGATCACTTTCAGTGCTCGGTTGTCTCCACCAAGTCTGTCCCAAACAATTTGATTTGCTGGTTTTAAGTTTCTGGGTGCTACGCCCCACGCCGGCCTGTACCCTACCTGCCCTAAGCTCTCTCCTGGCCCCTTACACTAAGTCTGAATGCGTCCTGCTAGGTGACCTAAACTGGGACATGCTTAAACCACCTGACCAAGTCCTAAAGTAATGGGACTCCCTAAATCTTTCTCAGATTATTACCAATCCCACAAGGTATAACTCCAAACACACAGAAAAGGCTACTTTTCTTGATGTTATCCTCACAAATGATCCTGATAGGTATTCAGTCTGGTGTTTTCTGTAATGACCTTAGTGATCACTGTTTTACAGCCTGTGTTCGTAATGGCTGCTCAGTGAAACGACCTGTCCTGATTTGTCATAGACGCTTGCTAAATAACTTGAATGAGCAAGCCTTCCTTCATGAACTGGCCTCTGTAAAATGGTATAGAATCAGCTTGATCCCCTCTGTCAAAGATGCTTGGACCTTCTTTTTTGATATTTTCAGTGGTATTGTTAACAAACACGCCCCCATAAAGAAAATGAGAATTAAAAACAGGTTCAGCCCCTGGTTCGACCGTGATCTTGCAGAGTTACACCACCTCAAGAATTGCATTTGGCAAAAGGCTCGGCACACGCATACTCAGGCTGACTGGCTCTCGTTCAGGCAAATGAGAAATAAGTGCACTCAGGCTATCTGGAAGGCCAGTGAGTTACTTTAAGGAGCAGTTCTCTCTGTGGGTCTTACCCCAATAAGTTCTGGAAAACGGTTAAAGACCTGGAGAATAAACCCTCCTCCTCACAGCTTTCCCATGTCCCTTAAAGTTGATGATGTGGTTGTTACTGACAAGAAGCACATGGCTGAGCTCTTTAGTCACCACTTCAATAAGTCAGGAATCCTATTTGACTCAGCCATGCCTCCTTTCCCATCCAACATTTCCTCATCTCCCACCCGTTCTAATGTGACTATCCCCAATGCTTCTCCCTCTTTTCTCCCTGCCCCGCTACAAAGTTTCTCCCTGCAGGCAGTCACTGAGTCTGAGGTGCTAATGGAGCTCCTGAATCTTGACCCCCAAAAAACATCTGGGTCAGATGGTTGAGACCCTTTCTTCTTTAAGGTTGCTGCCCTTATCATTGCCAAGCCTATCTCTGACCTTTTTAACCTGTCTCTCCTTTCTGATGAGGTTCCTATTGCTTGGAAGGCAGCCACGGTTCATCCTTCATTTAAAGGGGGAGTTCAAGCTGATCCTAACTGTTATAGGCCTATTTCTATTTTGCCCTGTTTATCAAAAGTGTTTGAAAAACCTGTCAATTATCAACTGACTGGCTTTCTTGATGTCTATAGTATTCTCTCTGGAATGCAATCTGGTTTCCGCTCAGGTTATGGATGTGTCACTGCAACCTTAAAGTTCCTCAATGATGTCACCATTGCCCTTGATTCTAAGAAATGTTGTGCTGCTATTTTTATTGACTTGACCAAAACTTTTGATACGGTAGACCATTCCATTCTTGTGGGCCGGCTAAGGAGTATTGGTGTCACTGATGGGTCTTTGGCCTGGTTTGCTAACTGCCTCCCTCAAAGAGTGCAGTGTATAAAGTTAGAAAATCTGCTGTCTCAGCCACTGCCTGTCACCAAGGGAGTACCCCAAGGCTCAATCTTAGGCCCCACACTCTTCTCAATTTACATCAACAACATAGCTCAGGCAGTAGGAAGCTCTCGCATCCATTTATATACAGATGATACAGTCTTATACTCAGCTGGCCCCTCCCCAGATTTCGTGTTAAATACTCTACAACAAAGCTTTCTTAGTGTCCAACAAGCTTTCTTTACCCTTAACCTTGTTCTGAACACCACCAAAACAAAGGTCATGTGGTTTGGTAAGAAGAATGCCTCTCTCCCCACACGTGTGATTACTACCTCTGAGGGTTTAGAGCTTGAGGTAGTCACTTCAAACAAGTTCTTGGGAGTATGGCTAAACGGTACACTGTCCTTCTCTCAGCACATATCAAAGCTGCAGGCTAAAGTTACATCTAGACTTGGTTTCCTCTATCGTAATTGCTCCTCTTTCACCCCAGCTGCCAAACTAACCCTGATTCAGATGACCATCCTACCCATGCCAGATTACGGAGACATCATTTATAGATCGGCAGGTAAGGTCGCTCTCGAGTGGCTAGAAGTTCTTTACCATTCGGCTATCAGATTTGCCACCAATGCTCCTTATAGTACACATCACTGCACTCTATACTCCTCTATAAACTGGTCATCTCTGTCTACCCGTCGCAAGACCCACTGGTTAATGCTTATTTATAAAACCCTCTTAGTCCTCACTCCCCCTTATCTGAGATATCTACTGCAGCCAGTCACATTCTGTTAAAGGTCCCGAAAGCATACACATCCTTAGGTCGCTCGTCTTTTCAGTTCGCTGCACCTAGCGACTGGAATGAGCTGCAACAAACACTCAAACTGGACAGTTTTATCTCAATCTCTTCATTCAAAGACTCAATCATTGACACTCTTACTGACAGTTGTGGCTGCTTTGCGTGATGTATTATGGTCTCTACCTTCTTTCCCTTTGTGCTGTTGTCTGTGCCCAATAATGTTTGTACCATGTTTTTTGCTGCTACCATGTTGTGCTGCTATCATGTTGTTGTCATGTTGTGTTGCTACCATGCTGTGTTGTCATGTGTTGCTACCTTGCTATGTTGTTGTCTTAGGTTGTCTTTATGTAGTGTTGTGTTATCTCTCTTGTCGTGATGTGTGTTTTGTCCTATATTTATATGTTTTTTTTAAATTATATCCCAGCACCCTTCCCTTTAGGAGGTCTTTTGTCTTTTGGTAGGTCGTCATTGAAATTAAGAATGTGTTCTTAACTGACTTGCCTAGTTAAATAAAGGTTAAATAAAATGAATAAAAACACATGTAGCGTACAGACATGAAACACTGAAACAGAAACAATAACGCCTAGGGGAAAAAACCAAAGGGAGTGACATATATAGGGAAGGTAATCAGGCAGGTGATGGAGTCCAGGTGAGTGATGAGGCGCTGGTGAGCGTAACGATGGTGACAGGTGTGCGTAATAATGAGCAGCCTGGTGACCTTGAGCGCCGGAGAGGGAGTATACATGACACAAACAGAGAGTGAGTTAGCTATATTGACAATTCAATGTTTAGCCACAAAGTATTTTGGCGCCGACAGAGATGGTCGCCTCGCTTCGCATTCTTAGGAAACTATGCAGTATTTAGTTTTTCTATGTATTATTTCGTACACTATTACCCCAGGAAATCTTAAGTCTTATTAAATACAGCCAGGAAGAACTATTGGATATAACAGCAACGTCAACTTACCAACATTACGACCAGGAATACGACTTTCCCGAAGTGGATCCTCTGTTTGGACCACCACCCAGGACAATGGATCGGATCCCAGTAGGCGACCCAAAAGAACAGCACCGCAGAAGGGGCAGAGGGAGCAGTCTTCTGGTCAGGCTCCGTGACGGGCAAATCGCTCACCGCTCCCGAGTATACTACTCGCCAATGTCCAGTCTCTTGACAACAAGGTAGACAAAATTCAAACATGGGTTGCCTTCCAGAGAGACATCAGAGATTGTAATATTCTCTGTTTCACGGAAACATGGCTCACTCGGGATACGTTATCAGTCGGTATAGCCAACCTGGTTTCTTCACGCATCGCGCCAACAGAAACAAACAACTCTCTGGTAAGAAGAAGGGCGGGAGTGTATGCCTTATGATTAATGAGTTGTGGTGTGATCATATCAACATACAGGAACTCAAGTCCTTTTATTCACCTGACCTAGAATTCCTTACAATCAAATGCCAACAGCATTATCAACCAAGAGAATTCTCTTCGATTATAATCACAGCCATGTATATCCCCCCCAAGCAAGCACCTCGACGGCCCTGAAAGAACTTCATTGGACTCTATATAAACTGGAAACCACATATCCCGAGGCTGCATTTATTGTAGCTGGGGATTTTAACAAAGCTAATCTGAAAACAAGGCTCCCTAAATTTTATCAGCATATCGAATGCGCGACCCGGGCTTGCAGCATTCTGGATCATTGCTACTCTAACTTCTGTGACGCGTACAAAGCCCTCCCTCGCCCTCCTTTCTGACCACGACTCCATTTTGTTGCTCCCAGCCTAAAGACAGAAACTAAAACAGGAAACAGGAAACTCCCGTGCTCAGGTCTGTTCAACGCTGGTCCAACCAATCTGATTCCACACTTCAAGATTACTTCGATCACGTGGACTGGGATATGTTCCGGATAGCCTCAGGCGACAACATTGATGTATACGCTGATTCGGTGAGCGAGTTTATTAGCAAGTGCATCGGTGATGTTGTACCCACGGTGACTATTAAACCTTCCCCAACCAGACAACGTGGATTGATTGCAGCATTCGTGCAAAACTGAAAGCAAGAACCACTGCTTTTAATCATGGCACGGCGACCAGAAACATGACCGAATACAAACAGTGTAGCTATTCCCTCCGCATGGCAATCAAACACACTAAGCGTTAGGATAGAGACAAAGTAGAGTCGCAATTCAACGGCTCAGACATGAGACGTATGTGGCAGGGTCTACAGTCAATCACGGATTACAAAAAGAAAACCAGCCCCGTCGTGGACAGGGACATCTTGCTCCCAGACAAACTAAACAACTTCTTTGCTCGCTTTGAGGACAATACAGTGCCACTGACACGGCCCGCTACCAAAACCTGCGGGTTCTCCTTCACCGCAACCAATGTGAGTAAAACGTTTAAACGTGTTAACCCTCGCAAGGCTGCCGGCCCAGACGGCATCCCTAGCCGCGTCCTCAGAGCATGCGCAGACCAGCTGGCTGGTGTGTTTACGGACATATTCAATCAATCCCTATCCAAGTCTACTGTTCCCACATGCTTCAAGAGGGCCACCATTGTTCCTGTTCCCAAGAAAGCTAAGGTAACTGAGCTAAACGACTATCGCCCTGTAGCACTCACTTCTACAGACGATGCAATCGCAATCACACTGCACACTGCCCTAATCCATCTGGACAAAAGGAATACCTATGTAAGAATGTTGTTCATCGATTACAGCTCAGCATTTAACACCATAGTACCCTGCAAAGAAGGCGCAACAGTACCTCTTCAACCTCAGGTGGCTGAAGAAATTTGGCTTGTCACCGAAAACACTCACAAACTTTTACAGATGCACAATCAAGAGCATCCTGTCGGGCTATATCACCGCCTGGTACGGCAACTGCTCTGCCCACAACCGTAAGGCTCTCCAGATGGTAGTGAGGTCTGCACAACGCATCAACGGAGGCAAACTACCTGCCCTCCAGGACATCTACATCACCCGATGTCACAGGATGGCCAAAAAGGACAACAACCACCCGAGCCACTGCCTGTTCACCCCGCTATCATCCAGAAGGTGAGGTCAGTACAGGTGCATCAAAGCTGGGACCGAGAGACTGAAAAACAGCTTCTATCTCAAGGCCATCAGACTGTAAAACAGCCATCACTAACATTGAGTGGCTGCTGCCAACATACTGACTCAAATCTCTAGCCATTTAAAAAAAATTATGTAATAAATGTATCACTAGTCACTTTAAACAATGCCTCTTTATATAATGTTTACATACCCTACATTACTCATGTCATATGTATATACTGTACTCTATACCATCTACTGCATTTTGCCTATGCCGCACGGTCATTGCTCATCCATATATTTATTTGTACATATTCTTATTCATTCCTTTACACTTGTGTGTATAAGGTAGTTGTTGTGAAATTGTTAAATTACTTGTTAGATATTACTGCACGGTCGGAACTAGAAGCACAAGCATTACACTACACTTGCATTAACATCTGCTAACCATGTGTATGTGACCAATAAAATGTCATTTGATTTGATTTTCCAAACAATGGTGGAATAGATGAAATACCAAATAAGAGTAACATTAGCTAGCTTAAGTTACCTAACGTCAGTCAACGATAGAACAAACATCTTTACTCTGCTGAAGGTAACTTCCAGTCTAGCAGTGACTACCAGTACCATGCAATACAGGACTTTAACATTTGCTAACTGGCTAACATACCCAGCTAGTCAAGCTAGGCTAGCAAGCTAGCTAACGTTAGGTTACCTCTAATTGAGAACCTTCTGTTTTGTTGTGAAGGACGAAAATTGATGGTATCGCATCACTTCTCAACTGTCCTCGAAATAGATTTCCCATCAATTCAGCCTGAAAATCCATCTGATAATCTTTGGTCACCGCATGATTCTTGATAGCCGCAAGCCACTAGTAGAATTTAGGTGAATCTCTGGTAGGTAAAATTGTGAAAGGTAACACATTTTCACAAAACACCACACATGCAGGATTTATTTATTTAACTAGGCAAGTCAGTTAAGAACAAATTCTTATTTACAATGACGACCTAGGAACAGTGGGTTAACTGCCTTGTTCAGGGGCAGAACAACAGATTTTGACCTTGTCAGCTCGGGGATTTGATCTAGAAACCTAATATAGTAATGACTATATGCCGTGGCAAAGCCAGGGTGAAATTCCCCTTTAAACTGTTAGATTTCTATGAGGATATTATTATGCTAATTCAATTTACGGGTGGGTGCGGACATCGACTCTAGGGGGTTAATAATGAACTGACATGTCTCACATAAATTGTGTAATTCTGGAAGTCAAGATTTCATTACTATAGCCTGCTGCCTGCCTTGAGACGTATCCATACAGATGTACAGTCGTGGCCGAAAGTTTTGAGAATGACACAAATATTAGTTTTCACAAAGTCTGCTGCCTCAGTGTCTTTGGATATTTTTTTCAGATGTTACTATGGAATACTGAAGTATAATTACAAGCATTTCATAAGTGTCAAAGGCTTTTATTGACAGTTGATGCAAAGAGTCAATATTTGCAGTGTTGACCCTTCTTTTTCAGGACCTCTGCAATCCGCCCTAGCATGATGTCAATTAACTTCTGGGCCACATCCTGACTGATGGCATAATCAATGCTTGGAGTTGGTCAGAATTTGTGGGTTTTTGTTTGTCCACCCGCCTCTTGAGGATTGACCACAAGTTCTCAATGGGATTAAGGTCTGGGGAGTTTCCTGGCCATGGACCCAAAATATCGATGTTTTGTTCCCCGAGCCACTTAGTAATCACTTTTGCCTTATGGCAAGGTGCTCCATCATGCTGGAAAAGGCATTGTTCGTCACCAAACTGTTCCTGGATGGTTGGGAGAAGTTGCTCTCGGAGGATGTGTTGGTACCATTCTTTATTCATCGCTGTGTTCTTATGCAAAATTGTGAGTGAGCCCACTCCCTTGGCTGAGAAGCAACCCCACACATAACTGGTCTCAGGATGCTTTACTGTTGGCATGACACAGGACTGATGGTAGCGCTCACCTTGTCTGCTCCGGACAAGCTTTTTTCCGGATGCCCCAAACAATCGGAAAGGGGATTCATCAGAGAAAATAACTTGACCCCAGTCCTCAGCAGTCCAATCCCTGTACCTTTTGCAGAATATCAGTCTGTCCCTGATGTTTTTCCTGGAGAGAAGTGGCTTCTTTGCTGCCCTTCTTGACACCAGGCCATCCTCCAAAAGTCTTCACCTCATTGTGCATGCAGATGCACTCATACCTGCCATCTGCCATTCCTGAGCAAGCTCTGTACTGGTGGTGCCCAGCTGAATCAACTTTAGGAGATGGTCCTGGCGCTTGCTGGACTTTCTTGGGCACCCTGAAGCCTTTTTCACAACAATTGAACCGCTCTCCTTGAAGTTCTTGATGATCTGATAAATGGTTGATTTTAGGTGCAATCTTACTGGCAGCAATATCCTTGCCTGTGAAGCCCTTTTTGTGCAAAGCAATGATGACGGCACATGTTTCCTTGCAGGTAACCATGACTGACAGAGGAAGAACAATGATTCCAAGCACCACCCTCCTTTTGAAGCTTCCAGTCTGTTATTCGAACTCAATCAGCATGACAGAGTGATCTTCAGCCTTGTCCTCACCAACACTCACCTGTGTTAACGAGAGAATCACTGACATGATGTCAGCTGGTCCTTTTGTGGCAGGGCTGAAATGCAGTGGAAATGTTTTTTGGGGGATTCAGTTCATTTGCATGGCAATTCATCTGATCACTCTTCACAACATTCTGGAGTGTATGCAAATTGCCATCATACAAACTGAGCCAGCAGACTTTGTGAAAATTAATATTTGTGTCAATCTCAAAACTTTTGGCCACAACTGTAGGATCTTAAATTGATCACTCTTTTATTGCTGAAAATGTTACTGTGCCACAGGAAATGCAGATGAGATTTGTGTTTTATATAAATTCATCGACAACCCACACTAACACACAGTTATATTAACAGTATTTCACTTTTCATGTAGCCTCATAACCAGCTAATAGCCTAACCACCAATCAAGAAACATTATAGACTAAACATTAAAATCCTGTTGCTGCAGGATTGATTTGTTTGTTGCGACAATACAGGTCAAAATAAGATCCTAAATCTGTACCAGTTTTGTTCCTCAACTGTAATCAAGACCTTGATGCATACAATGTACAAATATGTAGATAGCAAAGAACATGTTAGCGCAGCAGCAAGGTATAAATGGATGAGTTGTTGTCTAAAGAAGCAATCAAGTGCTTTCAAGGTCCTTGTTATTGAAAAGGTAATGCTTCTCTGATGTTTTTCCCTTATGTAGTTACTTTGTTATCTCTCTCTTTGAAGACATTATGCTCATTACATTTCAATATATTATTTGAACTGTTGCGCTACCTGACAAGAAACATGCTTACATATACAACCAATCAATCAATATACAGTGCTGTAGCCTGCCTTATGACACAACAAATAATCTGATGAAATCCTCAAATGCAGTGATTATCTTATTGAACCATTAAATTCTAGACATCTCATTTGACAATTTAGCTTTAATGTATTCCTCGGAGGTAATGACATTGAATTTGGATGAGGATTGCCAATTTAAATACACTGAGAGATGTGTCTGACTTTTATCAATAATTAATCCTTAGCTCCCATCTCCTTGAGTGTCCATTCCATTCCATTCCACATTCTAGTTCTAATGTATCCTCAAGTTCCAATCATTGAAAATAGATTCTTACTGCAGCCTAATGCAATGTTAATCAAGAGGCCCACTCTCATTGGGATTGGAATGAAAAGAACATTGATTGGTTTTCCCTGGCTATTTCATCTCTCAGTATATATACAGTACCAGTCAAAAGTTTGGACAAACCTACTCATTCAAGAGTTTTTCTTTATTTGTACTATTTTCAAATTGTGGAAAAATAGTGAAGCAATAGAAACTATGAAATAACACATATGGAATCATGTAGTAACCAAAAAAGTGTTAAAGAAATCAAAATAGATTCCTTAAAGTAGCCACCCTTTACCTTGATGACAGCTTTGCACACTCTTGGCATTCTCAGAACCAGCTTCATGAGGAATGTTTTTCCAACAGTCTTGAAGGAGTTCCCACATATGCTGAGCCCTTGTTGGCTGCTTTTCCTTCACTCTGCGGTCCAACTCATCCCAAACCATATCAATTGGGTTTAGGTCAGGTGATTGTGGAGGCCAGGTCATCTGATGCAGGACTCCATCACTCTCCTTCTTGGGATGGCAGGTAGCCTAGTGGTTATAGCATTGGATTAGTAACCGAAAGTTTGCAAGATTGAATCCCCGAGCTGACAAGGAAAAAATCTGTCGCCCTGCCCCTGAACAAGGCAGTTAACCCACTGTTCCTAGGTCATCATTGAAAATAAGAATTTGTTCTTAACCTCTTATGGCTAGGGGGCAGTATTTTCACGGCTGGATAAAAAACGTACCCTATTTAATCTGGTTACTAATCCTACCCAGTAACTAGAATATGCATATACTTATTATATATGGATAGAAAACACCCTAAAGTTTCTAAAACTGTTTGAATGGTGTCTGTGAGTATAACAGAACTCAAATGGCAGGTCAAAACCTGAGAGATTCCTTTACAGGAAGTGGCCTGTCTGACCATTTCTGGAACTTCTTTGCCATCTCTATCTTTTACAAAGGATCTCTGCTCTAACGTGACACTTCCTACGTCGTCCATGGGCGCTCAGAGCCCGGGAAAAACCTGAATGTCGTCATCCCAGCCCCAGGCTGAAACACATTATCGCCTTTCTCAAGTGGCCGATCAAGGGACTGTGGGCTTAGGCGTGTGACCTGGCCGCCCCCGTCTTTGTGATTTTTTCCTCTGTTTGCCGAAAAGGAGATTCCCGGTCGGAATATTATCGCTTTTCTACGAGAAAAATGGCATAAAAATTGATTTTAAACAGCGGTTGACATGCTTCGAAGTACGGTAATGGAATATTTAGAATTTTTTTGTCACGAATTGCGCCATGCGCGCGACCCTTATTTACCATTTCGGATAGTGTCTGGGACGCACGAACAAAACGCCGCTATTCGGATATAACGATGGATTATTTTGGACCAAACCAACATTTGTTATTGAAGTGGCAGTCCTGGGAGTGCATTCTGACGAAGACAACAAAAGGTAATCCACCTTTTATAATAGTAAATCTGATATTGGTGAGTGCTAAACTTGCCGGGTGTCTAAATAGCTAGCCCGTGATGGCTGGGCTATGTACTTAGAATATTGCAAAATGTGCTTTCACCAAAAAGCTATTTTAAAATCGGACATATCGAGTGCATAGAGGAGTTCTGTATCTATAATTCTTAAAATAATTGTTATGCTTTTTGTGAACGTTTATCGTGAGTAATTTAGTAAATTATTAGCAAATTCCTCTGGAAGTTAGTATGCTAGTTCTGAACGTCACATGCTAATGTAAAAAGCTGGTTTTTGATATAAATATGAACTTGATTGAACAAAACATGCATGTATTGTATAACATAATGTCCTAGGTGTGTCATCTGATGAAGATCATCAAAGGTTAGTGCTGCATTTAGCTGTCTTCTGGGTTTTTGTGACATTATATGCTAGCTTGAAAAATGGGTGTCTGATTATTTCTGGCTTGGTACTCTGCTGACATAATCTAATGTTTTGCTTTCGCTGTAAAGCCTTTTTGAAATCGGACAGTGTGGTTAGATAAAGGAGAGTCTTGTCTTTAAAATGCTGTGAAATAGTCATATGTTTGAAAAATTGAAGTTTTTGTATTTTTGAGGAATTTGTAATTCGCACCACGCCTATCATTGGATATTGGAGCAGGTGTTCCGCTAGCGGAACGTCTAGATGTAAGAGGTTTTTAACTGACTTGCCTAGTTAAATAAAGGTAGAATAAAAAAATAGGCCTTACACAGCCTGGAGGTGTGTGGGTCATTGCCCTGTTGAAAAACAAATGATAGTCCCACTAAGCTCAAACCAGATGGGATGGCGTATCGCTGCAGAATGCTGTGGTAGCCATTCTGGTTAAGTGCGCCTTGAATTCTAAACAAATCACTGACAGCGTCACCAGCAAAGCACACCCACACCATGACACCTCCTCCTCCATGTTTCATGGTGGGAACCACACATGCGGAGATCATCCGTTCACCTACAGTAAAGACATATCCGTTCACCGTTCACAAAGACACAGCGGTTGGAACCAAAAATCTCAAATTTGTACTCATCAGACCAAAGGACAAATTTCCACCAATCTAATGTCTATTGCTCATGTTTCTTGGCCCAAGCAAGTCTCTTTTTCTTATTAGTGTCCTTTAAAAGTGGTTTCTTTGCAGCAATTTGACCATGAAGGCCTGATTCACAAACAGTTGATGTTGATATGTGTCTGTTACTTGAACTCTGTGAAGCATTTATTTGGGTTGCAGTTTCTGAGACTGGTAACTCTAATGAACTTATCCTCTGCAGCAGAGGTAACTCTGGGTCTTCCTTTCCTGTGGCGGTCCTCATGAGAGCCAGTTTCATCATAGCGCTTGATGGTTTTTGTGACTGCACTTGAAGAAACTTTCAAAGTTCTTAAAATGTTCCGTATTGACTGACCTTCATGTTTTAAAGTAATGATGGACTGTCGTTTGTCTTTGCTTATTTGAGCTGTTCTTGCCATAATATGGACTTGGTCTTTTTACCAAATAGGGCTATCTTCTGTATACCACCCCTACCTTGTCACAACACAACTGATTGGCTCCAGTGCATTAAGAAGGAAAGAAATTCCACAAATTAACTTTTAACAAGGCACACCTGTTAAAATTGAAATGCATTCCAGGTGACTACCTTATGAAGCTGGTTGAGAGAATGCCAATAGTGTGCAATGATGTCATCGAGGCAAAGGGTAGCTACTTTGAAGAATCTGAAATATAAATATATTTTGATTTGTTTAACAGTTTTTTGGGGTACTACATGACTCCATATGTGTTATTTCACAGTTTTGATGTCTTCACTATTATTCTACAATGTAGAAAATAGTAAAAATAAAGAAAAACGCTTGAATGAGTAGTTGTGTCCAAAGTTTTAACTGCTACTGTATATATAAAAAAGTACATTGTAGTATCTATATTTCCTATGGAAGATTGACAGTTATATTTAAAACAATGCATATTTCCGCTGAAGTCAACATGATCTGATGTGTGGACCTCCAACCAGCTTTGTCGTCTCATTAAAAAATGTAAATATTCAGGCTGCAACTGTCACGCCCTGATCTGTTTCACCTGTCTTTGTGATTGTCTCCAACCACCTCCATTAGTCCCTGGGTACTTATTCCTGTGTTCCCTGCTTGTCTGTTGCCAGTTCGTCTTGTTTGTCAAGTCAACCAGCGTGGTTTTCCAGTTTGCCTGCTTTGTCCTTCTCTCTGTTTGCTAGTCCTCCCAGTTGTTACCCTTGCCTGCCTGGACTCTGTACCTTCTGGACTCTGACCTGGTTTTGATCTTTTGCCTGTCCATGACCATTCTCTTGCCTACTCCTTGGATTATAATAAATATCAGAGACTCAAACCATCTGCCTCCCGTGTCTGCATCTGGGTCTTGCCTTGTGCACTTATAGTAACACAACAAAATGTGGAAAAAGTCAAGGGGTGTGAATTTTCTGGGGAGGCTCACTGTTTTTCGTTAGTTGGGTTTATATTACATGGCTCATCATTACCATTACAGAGAATTTAATCCACCAACTTCAATGGGTAAAGTATGTCTTTGTTTATATAGGAGTGCACAGGGTTTATATTCAGTTTTCTTTCTTCTTGATTTCTATTTATGAATATAGATATTGGTTTGAATTTCAAACGAATGGATGGATGGTCTCCAGAAACTGTGCAATAAAGACTTGCATTATGTCAAGAAATTGATATTCAAAGCTAAACTACGTGAGACCTAGGCCCCAGAGTTATTTTGTGATTGTCACATAAGATTTGAAACTGTACAGGTGACACAGAAGTCTATGTTCCATTTTGTGGAGAAAAATGTGCAGTGAATGTAGGCTTACAAATTAAATGAAACTAAAGAACACATTGTATACAGTTGAATCAGTACAATTGCAACAGAGTAAGCTGCAAGTTTGTGACAATAAAACAGATAACTTTAGACAGCATGCGGTAATAGGAGCTTGTTTAAAACAGGCTGCAGAAACCTTCATGAACTTCATAGATTTCAATAAGCAATTAAACATTGGCTGATTGGCAGCCCTTCTGACCTCTGAACTTTCCCTGACTAATTGGTCTCATTTTGCCAATCACATCAACAGCTAGGTGAGGATAATCATTCTACCACAGTGTGGGAGGCTCTCACCCAATTAAAATAATATAATTATACAATACAGTATCTATGCTCTAATCTTAACAATCCATTCTACTGACCTGTCTTGTTCACCAACCTGGCCCAATCAACCAAGTGAAGGCCTGATGATGATGATGTAATGGATTTGTGATGATTAGCTCAACATCCTTGCACGAGAAAAGTGTTTTTAATAAGTCAGGACCAAACTCTCCTTTGGCTTCCTGGATTCCATATCAGCTGCGGTGTCTCCTTTATCTCTATTCTATGTGGTTGATGATAAGGATCATACTTAAGCTACTGATAATCCTGTTTCTGTAAGTGGGTTCTTTAGATGCTCCTTGGACATCATGTAGGCTACAGCTTTCTGAGGGCTGGATGATAACGGGTCTAATTTGTATTCTACAGTATTGTTTATTCATAAACTTTATGTGGGCCTGAAATTCAATACCTCAGGACTGTGTGTATTCAGATGTTATGCAAATCCTTTCAAGGCTTTAGTGCTCAAAGAGTAACAATAATGTACTAGTAGGTTGCCATTTAAAGATTGAATGTCTAAAGCTGTCTTTTTCTTCAGCAGTTCAATTGAGTTGAGAGGACAAGCTGACAGCATTTCAACAGCATCAATCAGGCAAAGTAAATTGGCTGTGATGAGTGTAGTTACACTTTAGAAGGGAATTACAGTATAGTACAATGGAGGTGCAAAGAAAGAGATGAGCTGGGACTAATGTTACCCAGGGGCTATACGTTTCAGATGGCAAGTATTGTATGTAAATATATTGAAGCTGGCCGGTCTCCTGGGGTTGCTACATATAATCATTGAATAACCCAAGGACACAATGTGATTTAATAGACGTGCTGTCTGTCTGCAGTCGGACAATGGGAAATCACACTAGGAAAGAGAACTTAATCAACTGTGATCTTTATGGAACACATTTAAATTGTGGAGCTAAACATCTTGCCACACATAGCACAGAGACTTTTAAGCACTGAAAAATAGTATAAAAACGAATAATTAATGTACCGTAAATTCCGGACTATAAGCCGCAACTTTTTTCCCAGGCTTTGAACCTCGCGGCTTAAACAATGACGTAGCTAATATATGGATTTTTCCAGCTTTTTATTTTTTTTTAAAAACACATTCTGTGACGTGCTCAGTTTTTTGGCGGCATGAAGCTTTCATTAGACCAATGAAATTGCCGAACGGGTTAAGGTCAAACAACTTTTTTGTTTACTGTTTAGATTAAATCGAGCGCTCTCAAACTTCCCATCATTCTGATTACGGTAGTCATTTTGTCACCCTCATCATGGCAAAGACACGGAGAAATGCATATGATGCAGCTTTCAAGTTGAAGGCGATTGATCTGGCTGTTGGAAAAGGAAATAGAGCTGCTGCACGGGAGCTTGGTCTTAATGAGTCGATGATAAGACGTTGGAAACAGCAGCGTGAGGAATTGACTCAGTGCAAAAAGACAACTAAAGCTTACTGCAAATGTTTTCTTTTTTGTTACAAGCCGTGTTTCGTTAAAGCCTATTTATTTTTTGTTGCAAGCCATGTTTCGTTAAAGCCTATTTATTTTTGTTACAAGCCGTGTTTCGTTAAAGCCTGTGTAAAGTTCATTTGTTTCAATGTACCGGTAGGCACCTGCGGCTTATAGACATGTGCGGCTTATTTATGTTCAAAATAATATATATTTTTTAATTCAGTGGTTATATTCAGGTGCGCTTAATAATCCGGAAATTACGGTAATTGATTGAAATGTGTCCAATCTCTCGGATCTACACTATATGATACCAATTACAAAGTGTGTATGGGAGTGAACATACTGCAACAGAATATCAATATGGATCTTCTCAGGGGAAGGTTTTGACCTTAGAATGGGTGGACTTTTCTTGATTCAACAAGAAATTATGATCTGGGAGACAATGGAAGACAAAAAGACAATGTAATGCACATTTCCTAAGTGGATAGTATTTGCCAAATGCAGAGCTTTTGAATGTCCCACTCTTTCTTATTGACTTACCCTCTCTAGTGATTGCTACCACTTAACATGTATCCCTCTGTATACAGTGCATTTGGAAAGTATTCAGACACCTTTACCTTTTCCACATTTTGTTATGTTACAGCCTTATTCTAAAATGGATTAAATTGTACCCCCCCCCATCAATCTACACACAATACCCTATAATGACAAAGCAAAAACAGTTAATTTTATTTTTATTCAAACTGAAATATCACATATTACATAAGTATTCAGACCCATTTCTCAGTACTTTGTTGAAGCACCTTTGGCAGCGATTACAGCCTTGAGTCTTCTTGGGTATGATGCTACAAGCTTGGCACACCTGTATTTGGGGAGTTTCTCACATTCTTCTCTGCAGATCCTCTCAAGCTCTGTCAGGTTGGATGGGGAGCGTCACGGCATATTTGCTCCGTTCATCTTTCCCTCGATCCTGACTAGTCTCCATGTCCCTGTCAACTGTGGGACCTTATATAGACAGGTGTGTGCCTTTCCAAAACATGTCCAATCAATTGAATTTACCACAGGTGGACTCTAACCAAGGATCTCTCTGTACTTTGCGCCGTTCATATTTCCCTCGATCCTGACTAGTCTCCCAGTCCCTGCCGCTGAAAAACATCCCCACAGCATGATGCTGCCACCACCATGCTTCACCGTAGGGATGTTACCAGGTTTCCTTCAGACGTGATGCTTGGCATTGAGGCCAAAGAGTTCAATCTTGGTTTCATCAGACCAGAAAATCTTGTTTCTCATGGTCTGAGAGTCCTTCAGGTGCCTTTTGGCAAACTCCATGCGGGCTGTTATGTGCCTTTTACTGAGGAATGGCTTCCGTCTGGCCACTCTACCATAAAGGCCTGATCGGTGGAGTGCTACAGAGATGGTTGTCCTTCTGGAAGGTTATCCCATATACACAGAGGAACTCTGGAGCTCTTTCGGAGTGACCATCGGGTTCTTGGTCACCTCCCTGACCAAGGCCCTTCTCCCCCGATTGCTCAGTTTGGCCTGGAAGAGTTTTGGTGGTTCCAAATTTCTTCCATGTAAGAATGATGAAGGCCACTGTGTTCTTGGAGACCTTCAATCCTGCAGAAATGTTTTGGCACCCTTCCCCAGATCTGTTCCTCGACACAATCTTATCTCGGAGCTCTACAGACAATTCCTTCGACCAATTCCTTCGACCTCATGGCTTGGTTTTTGCTCTGACATGCACTGTCAACTTGTGGGACCTTATATAGACAGGTGTGTGTCTTTCAAAATCATGTCCAGTCAATTGAATTTATCACAGGTGGACTCCAATCAAATTGTAAAAACATCTCAAGGATGATTAATGGAAAGAGCTCAATTTCGAGTCTTATAGTAGGTATTTCTGTTTTTTATTTTTAATACATTTGCAAAACAAATTGTCATTATGGCATATTGATGAGGATTTTTTTTACTTCATCCATTTTAGAATAATGTAAGTCTGTCACGCAACAAAATGTGGAAAAAGTCAAAGGGTCTGAATACTTTACGAATGCACTGTATACACAGAGTCTACATGCTCTACATGCTCTACATGCTCTTTCCATGACATAGACTCACCAGATGAATCCAGGTGAAAGCTATGATCTCTTATTGATGTCACATGTTAAATCCACTTCAATCAGTGTAGATGACGGGGAGGAGACAGGTTAAAGAAGGATGTTTAAGCCTTAAGACAGTTGAGACAAGGATTGTGTGTGTGTGCAGTTCAGAGGGTGAACGGGCAAGATAAAATATTTAAGTGCCTTTAAACGGCTATGGTAGTAGGTGACACCGATTTGAGTGTGTTAAGAACTGCAACGCTGCTGGGTTTTTCATGCTCATCAGTTTCCCGTGTGTATCAAGAATGGTCCACCACCCAAAGTATATCCAGCCAACTTGACACAATTGTGGGAAGCATTGGAACAATATGGGCCAGCATCCCTGTGGAACGCTTTCAACATCTTGTAGAGTCCGTGCCCGATGAATTGAGGCTGTTGTGAGGGCAAAAGGGGTGCAACGCAATATTAGGAAGGTGTTCCTAATGTTTTATACACTGTGTATATGCATGTAGGGTAAACAATCAGTTGATTAAAAACCTTTGGGTAACTGAGTTTTTTTTCTTTCTGAAACCTAATGAAAAATAAAACCTGACTGACTCTGGTTTACCTAATCTACCAAAATCTTCTTTTGACAGCCAGGTTAAATTCTTTCTCCTAATCATATTTTCTCCCACAGTAATTGCCTTTTCTTTCCACTTCTTTCTATTTCTCTGGCTCAGAAAATAATAATTGATTAAATTGTGTATCTTAGCGGCACTTGGGAAAAAACACAGAGAGAAGCCTCAGTAGCCCAATCAGTCAGCCTGGCTTGTAATGCATCTTTATCTCTGACTAACGAGCACAATTATTTTCAAATTCTCATTACCGTCCGCTGGTCTGTATGCAAGCACCCTTGTCTATCTTTTCCTGGGGAGACTCGTTAGAGTGAGACTGTGAAAATGTGTGTATATCTTGTATTTGGCATGGCTCGTCTAGGGTCCACACTGAATTGACCTGTGTTGGGGTCGTGTCAATAGTGTTCGTCAATTACCTCGCTGTTGTGTTGGGCTATGATGAAATGGTTTTTAAACAGTACACCAGAGATTTGTGAATGTGTTATCATTATTGTAATTGCATTTCATGTGAGGATCATTTTCTGGTTTAAAATGAAATCATCCATCAGCCTTGGAAAAACATTTTTTTCATAAAACATGCTTCTGTTCCTGTGGGCATAATAAGACCTAAACACTTTTCCTTTCCTAACTTCTCCACTCTACATGTTCTTTCATAATGTATAACCGTCTCTCTCCCCACTCCTCTCCTTATTTGCTCTCCTTCCCTAACCTCCACCACCTTCCCCCCATATCTCCTGTGTGATCTTTTCTCTCGCCTCCCATCACCTCCTTTCACAGACGTTTTTACAAACCAATTTCCCTGGGGGAAAAAATCTATCCATTAGAGGGAGGCTGCAGGAGGATGAGAAAATGAAATAATTAGGGTTGATCAGTGAAAATACAGGTTTAAATTAGCCTGTCCACTTGCTTAACAAGGTGTCGTTTAATATTCTTGAGAAGTGCCCCCTGCATTAGCATACAGATAACATTTTAGGAGAAGACCAATTTACTCCTCAAAATCAGTTAGGCCCACTCTATTACCTGAATTAGCTGGTTGGAGTGATGTGGGGTCTGGGACTCCTCAGGTTTACACACAGGTGGCTCTGCAGCATAACAATTAAGGTAAATCTAAGAGCTCTTGACCTGGTTTCATAAAAGCATCTTAAGTCTAAGTTCATCGTTAGAACCTTAACAGGAGCATTGTTAAATCTCCTAGCTGTTTCCCAAAACCATTGTCACTAAAGTTGCACTTCAAAAGGCTTGTTATTTAACGACTGCCTCAGACCACTCATAGAAAAGCTAAATGCGTCGTTAGATGCTTTTTGCCCTTCCACGTCACTTTGTATACAGAAGATCTCCGCTAAAAACAAAATCAAGACGTTTATCTGTCTTTCTGTGACAGCCAATGACTTCAGAACGAATTTGACTATAAATGCAAAGTTGCCAATGTCTTTGCAATTGTTACAAACAAGAGAAGGATATAATGATGCGACAAATGAAAACCAAAATGACTATTATTAAAAGATAAATACAGTAGGCTATAGTCTACATATAGGCTACATTTATACATTATTTTAATTTCATGTTAATTCAATTGAGTTTTATTCAGTTATTTGTAGACCTACACTACTGTCTGTACTTTTTGCCTCAATATAGTTAATGATGTGTTGCCTACATGTGCTGGTAAGTATAAGCTGCCTCAATATTTGTAGCTATAGGTGATATTATCTCGCATGAGCTGATCCGTAGTCAGTATTGTGGAATAATTCGAATTTAAGGTAAGAATTGAAAGGGAAAACGAGAGAGCAGCACTGCCTTTTTTTCAATCCTATCAGTATCAACATATGCCACAACAACGCGCTAGGGAACGTTCTCTCTGAGTGGTGTTTTGGGAAATGCATGTTACATCTTCGGCCGTTGTACTAAAGTCACATCGTAAAATGGTTCTCATGATTATCTTAACTCTATGAAGGCTCTGGGAAACAAGGACCTATTCGGTCAAAACTGGTGTCTGATAGTTTCTAAAGTTGGATAAAACAACATGGCGCACATGAAGAGTCGGCTAAAATTCTATATTCAACATGAAGAGTAGCCTTAAATCCAATATCTGGCCAACTAGACAACAAAAGGTGAAATGTATCAGGGCTTATTCATCCCTGGGATTCAAGATCACAGATAATCAGAGATATGCTACCTAATATGCTACTATGTTACACAGTAACATAGCAGACAGAACATTGGTAATTGTGTTGGGTTTAGTAAGCCTAGTAGCAATTTTATGGGGCATTTATAATTATTGGGAGAGAGAGAGAGAGAGAGAGAGAGAGAGAGAGAGAGAGAGAGAGAGAGAGAGAGAGAGAGAGAGAGAGAGAGAGATGGAGAGAGAGAGAGAGAGAGAGAGAGAGAGAGAGAGAGAGAGAGAACTGGAGATACATCATAAACATTAACAATTTGGATGCAAAAATGAAGGGGTGTTATTGAATCTAAATCTATGAAAATGGGATAAACAGACAGATCTGAACTACCCCTCCAACACTTTACCTTAAGTGTACATGAATTAATATGTAACAAATAGTAATACATGTATTTAGAACATAGTAGTTACTTGTAATTACTATGTAAATACTATGCAATTAAACTGTAATAAGGGTTTAGCGGTATAGGTTATTACACAAGTGGAACAAGGCCATGCAATTACACCCTATCATTAACTACAGCTTCAGTTATCTTATTTCCATATTATTTGTCTTAATGGATGTACTTAATTAAATGTAAGAGCAATGTTTTTACAATGGATATGCATGCCACTGTAATGTACCTACTCAGGAGCAAGCAATGTAATGTAAAGTGAAACACATAATGGTATAACCTTTGTAAATACTATGTACCTGCCTTTGAAAAGGGATTTAAGGCTTTATTTCTCTGGCTTCAAAGGTGTAATGTAAGAAAAATGTTGTTCAAAATAATTTCATGTTAATGTAGGTACTCATGAGCAAACAGCTTCAAGTAAGTGATGAACAGTAGGTTAAACCTTTTTATTACAATCATTGGGAAAATACACTTCAGTGTAGAATAGCTGTAGTTACAGCACCTTTAAGTATAATTACTATGCACTTTCAATATTATAACATATTTTGCGGGGTATATCAAAAGTTTAGTTATTACAATGTCGTTATAAAGAAAAGTATTGTAAATACAATGTTTCTATACAGGAACAAGCAACTTAATGTAAAGTGAAACATTTTATTTACTCATGTAATTATTAATATGTAGTTACTATGTTACAATGTGTTTTGATTGTATTAGGTGAAGTTTGGTAATACATTTTCTTGAGGGTTGGTGCATAGACTGTTGATCGGACAGTGATACAGTTGAAGTCGGAAGTTGACATACACCTTAACCAAATACATTTAAACTCAGTTTTTCACAATTCCTGACATTTAATCCTAGTAATAATTCCCTGTTTTAGGTCAGTTAGGATCACCACTTTATTTTAAGAATATGAAATGTCAGAATAATATATATTTCAGCTTTTACTTCTTTCATCACATTCCCAGTGGGTCAGAAGTTTACATACACTCAATTAGTATTTGGTAGCATTGCCTTTAAATTGGGTCAAACGTTTCGGGTAGCCTTCCACAAGCTTCCCACAATAAGTTGGGTGAATTTTGGCCCATTCCTCCTGACAGAGCTGGTGTAACTGAGTCAGGTTTGTAGGCCTCCTTGCTCGCACACGCTTTTTCAGTTCTGCCAAAAATATTTTCTATGGGATTGAGGTCAGGGCTTTATGATGGCCACTTCAATACCTTGACTTTGTTGTCCATAAGCCATTTTGCAGCAACTTTGGAAGTATGCTTGGGGTCATTGTCCATTTGGAAAACCCATTTGCGACCAAGCTTTAACTTCCTGACTGATGTCTTTTTGGTGCTTCAATATATCCTCTGCATTTTCCTCCCTCATGATGCCATCTATTTTGTGAAGTGCACCAGTCCCTCCTGCAGCAAAGCACCCCCACAACATTATGCTGCCACCCCCGTGCTTCACGGTTGGGGTAGTGTTTTTCGGCTTGCAAGCCTCCCCCTTTTTCCTCTAAACATAATGATGGTCATTATGGCCAATCAGTTCTATTTTTGTTTCATCAGACCAGAGGATATTTCTCCAAAAAGTACGATCTTTGTCCCCATGTGCAGTTGAAAACTGTAGCTTTTTTATGGCAGTTTTGGAGCAGTGGCTTCTTCCTTGTTGAGCGGCCTTTCAGGTTATGTCGATATAGGACTTGTTTTACTGTGGATATAGATACCTTTGTACCTGTTTCCTCCAGCATCTTCACAAGGTCCTTTGCTGTTGTTCTGGGATTGATTTGCACTTTTTGCACCAAAATACGTTCATCTCTAGGAAACAGAACGCGTCTCCTTCCTGAGCGGTATGACGGCTGCGTGGTCCCAAGGTGTTTATACTTGCGTACTATTGTTTCTACAGATGAACGTGGTACCTTCAGGCATTTGGAAATTGCTCCCAAGGATGAACCAGACTTGTGGAGATCTACAATATTTTGTTGTTGAGGTCTTTATTTATATAGCCCTTCGTACATCAGCTGATATCTCAAAGTGCTGTACAGAAACCCAGCCTAAAACCCCAAACAGCAAGCAAAGCATGTGAAAGAAGCACGGTGGCTAGGAAAAACTCCCTAGGAAAAACTCCCTAGAAAGGCCAAAAACCTAGGAAGAAACCTAGAGAGGAACCAGGCTATGAGGGGTGGCCAGTCCTCTTCTGGCTGTGCAGGGTGGATATTATAACAGAACATGGTCAAGATGTTAAAATGTTCATAAATGACCAGCATGGTCAAATAATAATAATCATAGTAGTTGTCGAGGGTGCAACAAGCACGTCCGGTGAACAGGTCAGGGTTCCATAGCCGCAGGCAGAACAGTTGAAACTGGAGCAGCAGCACGGCCAGGTGGACTGGGGACAGCAAGGAGTCATCATACCAGGTAGTCCTGAGGCATGGTCCTAGGGCTCAGGTCCTCCGAGAGAAAGACAGAAAGAGAGAAAGAGAGAATTAGAGAGAGCATATTTAAATTCACACAGGACACCGGATAAGACAAGAGAAATACTCCAGATGTAACAGACTGACCCTAGCCCCCCGACACATAAACTACTGCAGCATAAATACTGTAGGCTGAGACAGGAGGGATCAGAAGACACTGTGGCCCCATCCGATGATACCCCTGGACAGGGCCAAACAGGCAGGATATAACCCCACCCACTTTGCCAAAGCACAGCCCCCACACCACTAGAGGGATGTCTCCAACCACCAACTTACCGTCCTAAGACAAGGCCGAGTATAGCCCACAACGATCTCCGCCATGGCACAACCCAAGGGGGGGCGCCAACCCAGACAGGAAGACCACGTCAGTGACTCAACCCACTCAAGTGACGCACCCCTCCCATGGACGGCATGGAAGAACACCAGTAAGCCAGTGACTCAGCCCCTGTAAAAGGGTTAGAGGCAGAGAATCCCAGTGGAAAGAGGGGAACCGGCAAGGCAGAGACAGCAAGGGCGGTTCGTTGCTACAGCCTTTCCGTTCACCTTCACACTCCTGGGCCAGACTATACTTAATCATAGGACCTACTGAAGAGATAAGTCTTCAGTAAAGACTTAAAGGTTGAGACTGAGTCTGCGTCTCTCACATTGGTAGGCAGACCATTCCATAAAAATGGAGCTCTATAGGAGAAAGCCCTACCTCCAGCCGTTTGCTTAGAAATTCTAGGGACAATTAGGAGGCCTGCGTCTTGTGACCGTAGCGTACGTGTAGGTATGTACGGCAGGACCAAATCGGAAAGATAGGTAGGAGCAAGCCCATGTAATGCTTTGTAGGTTAGCAGTAAAACCTTGAAATCAGCCCTTGCCTTAACAGGAAGCCAGTGTAGGGAGGCTAGCACTGGAGTAATATGATCAGTGCTATATATATCCACATGTACACCTACAATTGACTCAAATTATGTCAATGAGCCTATCAGAAGCTTCTAAAGCCATGACATAATTTTCTGGAATTTTCCAAGCTGTTTAAAGGCACAGTCACCTTAGTGTATGTTAACTTCTGACCCACTGGAATTGTGGTTCAGTGAATTATAAGTGAAATAATCTGTCTATAAACAATTGTTGGAAAAATTACTTGTCTTGCACAAAGTCGATGTCCTAACCGACTTGCCAAAACTATAGTTTGTTAACAATACATTTGTGGAGTGGTTGAAAAACTAGTTTTAATGACTCCAACCTAAGTGTATGTAAACTTCTGACTTCAATGTTTGAAGCAATGGAATCCAGAGTTTCATGTGATATCAAAAAAGTGTACGTGGAGTGACCCAAAAAACACCGATAGCAACAAAACATGCTTATAACCCTGTCAAAAGAATGAAACACATTCATTTGCTGTATGATCGTAGTTCCAAAGACATCGTATTGGTTGATAGAAATGAAAAGTTGAGATTCTGTTGCCGGGTACTCCCGGCTCCATTTCCTCTGGGGGGTGTATGCTAAGAGTGAATATCTTACAGCTGATATACTAATCGGATGTCTTTGAAGAGTTTAGAGAGTACTCCTTTCTGATTTTCTTTACCCAACCAGTTCATCCACTTAATAAAATGAAGATGCTTCTTTCAACTTTTTTGGGTCCGATTGCCCCTTGGCCTCCAGACCTGCCCCTTTGTTGTCTGCCACGCTCTTTCAATGTGTTGTGTGTGACATCCTGTATGAGGATCCACAAAGTTGTTTGTGTGGTTGACTGTCTGGTGATTGCAACCCAGCCTATTCAGAGACCTGACATACGCTCTCCAGCACTCACTCAGAATGGTGGAACCTCTTCGCACATGTCGTCTAATGATAGGGATTAAGGTTTCCTGTGAACGGTTTTCCACCATTTTAAGATCTGAGCGCCGTCTGTTGTGTTTGATCTCCATCATTCCAAACACCCAACCCTGTCTTCTCCACGTTGGCCCCATCCTTCCACAATTGTACTGAAAGATAGGAATAAGTGCATTTCGTTATTTTGTCACAGGGAGTTGGCCAGTGGTTCGTCACGCCTTGGAATGGCGGAGGATCAGTAAATCCATGGGAACTAGCATAATGTCCCTTAAGGTCTGATGGGTGAAGTTGTATAATGTTGAAAGACCCAAAACACTATCCTAGGAAACAACGCCGATGATTTGTCCAAGAGCACATAGATGTATTTATCAAATAGTTCAGTATATGAAATGGACAAGCCCTCTGTTTTTTTTTATCCATGTCAGTATATCTACTGAGGAGTACTAAAAAGGCAACTGATTACCATGAGTGAAATATATCAACGAATTATCTCTCAGTTCCCAAGTCTAGATAAGGAATGTTACTACATCAAAATGGATAATGTTACACCTTCCTCTTGTGCGAGAACTTGGATTCATCCATCACCACCAATCTCCATAGAGAACTTGTTCCAATTTGGAAACCCTTCCTCCTCTTGAACTTCATCAGGGCTTGTTGCAGACCTTCAATAATGACAGATAAGACAAATGTTAGTGATACGAGAAGACTTGAGTGTCCCAGGGAAGCATGACCATCAACTTCTATAGGAGGGGCACTGAAATCAAATCTCACTTACGGTCCCAAATTGTCTTGAGCTGACACTGCTCCTGTCTCATGGGGAAATACACTTTAATGGAAGTTGTCACAAAATAACTGAGTTTGATTTTGTCTGTTGTTCCTATTTGCACTACAATGCACTGTAAACATTTTAATATTAGATAAAACATTCAGCCTAAAACACATTGAGTAATCAAAGTAATAACTGACAGATTGATTATCGAAATAGTTGTTTGTTGCAGCTCTAAAAATGGTACTCAAAACACATTTGTAACAGCTTTTACTTAATTTGCCTGAATAGTGTAGGCTCACAAGATGTGGCGCAAGCCACCCCAGTCGCAGCCCAGTTCCTGGCCTGCCACCATGACAAGTAACCGAAATACCTGTGGGAAACACTGGTTGGGATGGGTGGCAAAATAAGCTAAATGTTGAACATCTTGGAGAGCCCCTATAAACTGTCCAGATAATAATGCATGAAATATCCCAAAAGCCTGATTATTAAAAATACCCTTTTACATACAGTTTGTAAATTAGCAAAAATGTCCTCAGAGTGAATATAGGTAAACAAAGCTGGTGGCTTTTTCAGAGTCAATATTCCTCATAATTCTGCGTTGATCAGCAATTATAACAATTTCGGGCTTTTCGTCATTCTTGTCAGGGTCCTTGATCTCCGTACAATGTCATCCTCTATAATATCAACTTGCCTCAAGTGTAGCCCCTGTGCAAATCTGCAATATTGCAACAAAGAAATGAACAAATCAGATCAATGGTATATGACAATAGAAACCCAAATATTATTTTCAGAAATTAAACCTATGATAGGCCCCAGACTCAACTCAAGATTTTCGTAATGTGGTGGAAATTCAACACCAGGGACACCTGAAGTCAATATTAAAATGAATCACTCTTTATTATTATCAATTAACTGGAGAGGTTACAACAAACTCTGCACACTCAGTACAGGTCGATCAGAAGCTCCCCTAGGGCAGTCCCTTCAGTTCTCTTATATACTGCTACACAGACAACTTATATTTGCATGATTTACATTATTCACTATTCACCATTAACGTTGGTTCCTGCATGTGACTGACCAATACCACACGAGGCTTCTTCTCTCAAAGCTGAGACCTTGAAACTGAGATATCCATTTTGGTTCCCAGAGCAATGTTCGGGGCGTACTGCCAAATTGCTTATACTGTGATAGTGAGGATTCCTCCCATGCACAATCAATCAGTCACTTGCATGAACCCAACCGAGTCGGTTATACAATCTGTGTACGATCTGACACACACAAACTGAACATTTCCTTCACAGTAACACAACCTTAACTTGCCCTTAAACCACATTCTCTTCAGCCTAGAGACGTGCTTGCCATACCTTGCTCCACTTCTGTACTAATCTATTCCACGGAACACTAATTAACATGTAATTATCAAGGCACAAGGCGAGACCCAGATGCAGACACAGGAGGCAGATGGTTGGAGTCTTACAATGTTTATTAATCCAAAAAGGGGTAGGCAAGAGAATGGTCGTGTACAGGCAAAAGGTCAAAACCAGTTCAGAGTCCAATAGGTACCGAAGGGCAGGCAGATTCAAGGTCAGGGAAGGCATTATGATCAGGCAGGCGGGAAAGTAATTCAGAGTCAGTCAGTGATCAAAACCGGGAAGACTAGCAAAAGAAAATAGAAAAGGAGTACGGGGGAAAACACGCTGGTTGACTTGACTAAACATACAAGACGAACTGGCACAGAGAGACAGGAAACACAGGGATAAACACACTGGGGAAAATAAGTGACGGGTGAAGACAGTCACAGGGACAGGTGAAACAGATCAGGGCGTGACAGTAATTACTTAGCAGAGAGCCCCACACTCACCAGTACCTTGTGTATGGTTGTTATGCTTAATTTTATTGGGGGCTGAAAGAGCATGGACTTTCTGTGGGTGACAGTTATTAACAAACAAAGTGTTGAAAATTATGTATTTTCTGACCTTGGCAGGTCTACCACTAGCCCAACTATTTAATCATCAATGAAGCACGCCATTCCAGTGTAAAAACAAAACAAAAAAGTGTTAGGGATTTTTGGAAGCCCTTTGGGGTAATGCAGCCCCTGATTGTGAACCAATTTCTAAAAATGTCATTATCCAAACTTTCTTAGTGTGTCAAGTTCATTAACCTACCGATGAATAAATGTTACCCAATCCGTAAGTGTAACCCAAGAATGGCTAAACATTCATTCAATCAATCAAAAGTATTTATAAAGCCCTTTTAACATCAGCAAATTGCTATCGGCTTCCTATATCGCAACAAAGCATCCTTCACTCATGCTGCCAAACATATCCTCGTAAAACTGACCATCCTACCGATCCTCGACTTCGGTGATGTCATCTATAAAATAGCCTCCAACACTCTACTCAACAAACTGGATGCAGTCTATCACAGTGCCATCCGTTTTGTCACCAAAGCCCCATACACTACCCACCATTGTGACCTGTACGCTCTCGTTGGTTGACCCTCGCTTCATACTCGTCGCCAAACCCACTAGCTACAGGTTATCTACAAGTCTCTGCTAGGTAAAGCCCCGCCTTATCTCAGCTCACTGGTCACCATAGCAGCACCCACTCGTAGCACGCGCTCCAGCAGGTATATTTCACTGGTCACTCCAAAAGCCAATTCCTCCTTTGGTCGTCTTTTCTTCCAGTTCTCTGCTGCCAATGACTGGAACGAACTGCAAAAATCTCTGAAGCTGGAGACTCATATCTCCCTTACTAGCTTTAAGCACCAGCTGTCAGAGCAGCTCACAGATCACTGCACCTGTACATAGCCCATCTGTAAACAGCCCATCTATCTACCTACCTCATCCCCATACTGTATTTATTTATTTATCTTGCTTCTTTGCACCCCAGTATCTCTACTTGCACATTCATCTTCTGCACATCTACCATTCCAGTGTTTAATTGCTATATTGTAATTACTTCACCACCATGGCCTATTTATTGCCTTAACTTACCTCATTTGCACTCACTGTATATAGACTTTTTGTTTTATTTTGTTCTACTGTATTATTGACTGTATGTTTTGTTTATTCCATGTGTAACTCTGTGTTGTTGTATGTGTCGAATTGCTATGCTTTATCTTGGCCAGGTCGCAGTTGCAAATGAGAACTTGCTCTCAATTAGCCTACCTGGTTAAATAAAGGTGAAATAAAAAATAGAAAAATACATTGAATCCTTCCGGATGGAGCAGGTCGGAGTCTGATGATGCCTCCTCTTGTTTTGAAAAATCCTGCAAGGAAACATGCACATTTAACTCAGACACAGGTTCATGTTTTAGAAACTGACACTAAGTGATAATTGAAATGGAGCATAGGCCAAGTAATTCTATTACATTAAATTCCATTCTACTATGATTTCAATGAACTTTTTCAATAAGAGTAGGAATACATCCACATTTTTGGAAATAGGAGAACAAAAGCTTTCCAGACAGACATGAAACATCTTGAGTGGTAGGCTGCAGGCCAAATGTAGACCAGAAGGGTGTGCGTCTCCTAAGCTCTTCACTCGCTCTACATGGGCTTGCAGTCCATAGTGTCCAGAGCTGGAATGCAGCCTGGACACAGAAATGCGCGAGCCCTTGTAGAAAGACTGGAAATCTAATTTCTCAAGCAGCACATACACAATTATGAAGGACACTGGCCACTGGAAAGCTTTGATTATTCTCTTCAATGCATGTTCATAGCAACATAAAAAAAAAAAATTCTGGCTGGTTAAATAATTGTATTGGTCAATGTCAGAGGAGGCTGGTGGGAGGAGCAATAGGAGGACGGGCTCATTGTAATGGCTGGAATGGAAGTAATAAAAAGGTATCAAATATACAGAAACCACGTTTGGCTTCGTTCCATTTATTCCATTACAGGCATTACAATGACCCCGTCCCTCTATAGGTCCTCCCACCAGCCTCCACTGGTCATTTTCAGCCCTGCCTGGCAGTGTACATGCCTCGAACCTATGAGAGTAGCTAACTAGACTAGATACAACCTCAATATAAAAGTTAGATTCAAACATTTCTTACAGAACAGAACTCCTCATTTCAAACTTTACCAAAGTTCTCTAGGCTAATCAATACCAGTTGTAACATTAACTTACCATATGTATCCATCTTTGCAAGCATGCTGGATCCTTTTCTGCTTGTGGCCACAGATACAGTAGGACACCTCACAGTATTCTTGAGCAGGCCTTTCTTCTGGAGATATTTGATAACCTTCTTTTTTCTTTTTCTGTTGTTTTTTTGCCGACAATATATCACTTAGCACACGAGCCATGTTCAATTCAAAATCCTTGGATCAGGTAAAATCAGTATTGATTTGGGCGCACACTAAGCGTTTCAACTTCTAGAAACGTTACTCAGCAAAAAAAAAGTTCACTTGTTCTCATGTTTTTGAACAACATCGAGGACAAAAGTACACTGACAGTCAATGTTGACTAAGGACAACCAAGGTAATAAATAGTAAGATATTCATGTAGTTAAAATGTAGAATTGAATTGTCTTGATAATCAATGGATTTCATATGACATCTGAGTGCAAATAAGGGCCTTCTGTGGGAGTATCTCGTTCTCTGTCCCAGCCTGTCGTTAGCAACATAGCTAGCTAGGACTAAGTGACAGATCTGGAATTTAGCTGGTTTACACAAACAGAAGCTAGCTAGTTGTATTTGGCGAATTATATAATCTTCTCTTGGTTTATTATCTAGCCTACAATGTAACAGACGCAAAAGGCATATTACTCGTTGCCATAGCAAAATAAGACAGTTTGCTGACAGTTAGGCTAACCAGTTTACACTGATTATCCAACTGTCAACTAACTTTTTGAGGGCTAGCTAACTATAGTAGGTAGCTAGCTAATTACATTATAATAGCATTAGCTAGGAGTCTGGCTATACTGTAGCTTGGCCATGTATAGCCGTTTGCCATGTTTATTCTGGCTATTGCTTGGTCATGTGTAGCTGAGTAGAAGCCCACTCAAATAGTCCGGATCTAATTTAGATCTCCTTCATAAGCAAATGTAAAGTTTCTAGCCTGTACAGTAGCCTAGTTAGCTGTAGATGATGATATTCCTCCCATAGATGGTAAGCATTGCTTGATTCATCATTATTTTTGGTTCCATTATAATTGTATTATTTGTATTTATTTATTTTACCTTTATTTAACTAGGCAAGTCAGTTAAGAACAAATTTTACCCTGGTCAAACCCTAACCCGGGCGACACTGGGCCAATTGTGCCCCGCCCTATGGGACTCCCAATTCACCCCATGCAAATACCCCTCTCACACTAATAACCAGGGTATTACCATGTATATTTGAAGTGGGTTTAACCTGTGTCAGACCCATTCATACTAAACCTATAACACAGGTAATAAGCATGCAGGGCCTTTCATGGAAAATACATGTGCAGCACACAAGTAGTGCTGTTGCGCTTGGACATTACTGACTACGGGTCAGTGAACACAGATAGACCCATACAGACCTACGGCTCACCCATGTTTTACACGTGCTATTAGGTACAGTAGGCCCTCAATCCATCTTGATTGTTAGTGTTTTTAATATTGTGGAGGAAAGAATGGTTATCCAACCTGTTTGTGTGTATCACAGATCTGTGCATTAGCCAGGCTGTAAACTACAAAAAGGGTAGGCCGGTCCACGGCCTGAAAGCAAGAACACTTATGTTATTCCGCATACTTATTAGTGTGCATGCTGAAAGCAAGAACACTCTTGTTCTTCTGTAAAAGTAATATTATTATTCCTTTTCTGCCCCCTTTCTGTGCTCACTATCTACTTTAAAAAGCGTTTTAACTATTATCACTTCAACTGTATTCAGTCCAGGGTTACATGTTATTTACAGCTATGACTTTTCTTCTTGATACTTCTTTTTTTTATGTTACATACCTTTTATTACCCCAAAGTTCCCATAGCCTCCTATTCAATTTCCTCAACATTGCAAACTGACCATTTTTAAGTCTGCTGAGTTTTATCTCTTGTAATTTCAAATGAAAACAGGTCCTGAGTACTTTAAGGGCTGCTTAACTCCCACTTTGATACCATTTGTTTTATTTATGTTCTGTCTTTAACTTCCCTAAATGCCCCAACTACTCTAAATACCCCAACTACCCCAACTACTTATGAATGGAATTCTATGGGAGATATGCTTTTAAATCGGCACATGCTCATTGTTTAAGCTAGAGACTCCATTTATCTTTCCAGAGATTTAAGAGTCTTAAAAATAAAATACACATGTTTTTCTATTTTGAGGAATCGGATCATTAAGTATAGGAATCAACTAAATCTTATCAATACCAAACCATAGCCTGTGTGTGAGTGGCAGTGAGTGGAAAATGGAGGGATTCAATTCAATGCTTTGATAGCCCTATTGTTTAATTACCTTAACACATATCATGTGGGGGAAAAGTAGTTGTTTAACAGGTTGTCGCGGTTCGTCGGCGGGATGCATGCACCGCACAGTCAGGTTCAGCAACCATTATCGTCATGTGTAACCGGAAAAGGAATGTTCTGTAACATATAACTCTCCCTTTATGTGTCAGGGGACAATGTTGCCAGATGTGAGTCGGACAACAGCTCAGATTTTTCAAGCTCAGACAGCTCATCATCCACTGACAGTGATAATTAGAAAAAGAAGAAGAAGGGACAAAAACGAAACCGCTAAATCTAGAGTTATGTGTCTTGACACTAAACACATTTAAATAATTGAAATCAATGAACATTAGACACTTTTTTATGTGTTTTAAAGGCAAGCTAGCAAAGTCAAGCTGTCATATGGCATGTATATTCATGGAACACTAATGAAAAAAAGTTTCAATAGAGTAGAAATTCAACAATATTGCCCACTTCCACGGAAAATCCCAAGGTCACGTCGGAAATGCCCGATGAATGTAAGGGGAACAAAAGCGGCTAGCTTCCTCTCTCCCAACAAAATGATTATGTTTTACAACTAAGGTCATATGTCTTTGAATTGCTGTCAGCTATTTCAACAAAAGCATTTTATAGTTGGCATACATGTCAATACCTACTGTTTATGTCAACACATATTCCTGTTAATTTACTCAAATCAGTTTGAAGTGCAGCTAGCTCACTCCTGCACAGACTAGCTAGCAAAGGGGCGTTAGATGGTAAACTTTGATCTAGCATTAGTTAGCCTTTGTAACGGTCGTCGTATATAGTGGACCAAGGCGCAGCGGGTTGAGTGCTCATTATAAACTTTATTAGAGACACGTAACAACAAAACAAACGAACGCACAGTATTACAGGCTAAACACAGCAGTGAAAAAACAACTTCCCACAAAGGACAGGTGAAAACAGGGCTACCTAAGTATGACTCCCAATCAGCAACAACAATGTACAGCTGTTCCTGATTGAGAGCCATACCAGGCAGACACAAAGAAATACACAACATAGACAGAGCATAGAAATACAAAACATAGAACATAACCTAAAACCCCGGAATACTCTAAACAAACACCCCTCTACATAAACACATATCCCAACAAACCCCGAACCACATAAAACAAACACCCCCCTGCCACGTCCTGACCAAACTACAATAACAAATAACCCCTTTACTGGTCAGGACGTGACAGCCTTGTTTCATTGCTTGGGTTACCCTCCTGTCATAAAACTGTGCATTATGGGTAGAGTTCTGAAACAAGGTCCAGATGCAGTAGAAAAATATGAGGGAGAATCTAAATTTTACCTTTAAAAAACAAAAATGCTTTTCTACTTTTGGGAAATTTCAACTGCTTAGGGGTTCTGTAAGTGACATACGTTGTTACTTTTGTGGATATTTTAGCCTGGAACATTGTCTTTAAGAGCAAGTTTTAGGCATAATGCACAAAATTATATATATATATATATATAAAAATAATCCCCTGTCCACGTAGGAGGACTTTTGCCTTCTGGTTGGCCGTCATTGTAAATACGAATTTGTTCTTAATGATAGGGTGACAGAGTCCTAGCCTAGCTTATTTTGGTGGTAGTGACTTATTTAGTTACATGTAACAAAGTTACATAATAGGATGCATTGTTAACATGGTGCTACACAGGAGACTGCAACAGTGTAATTACAGAACACGTTACATTTGAAACTACACAGCTTGTAATTACATATACATAAATCATGAGTAATTACACATGTGGAATAACCTCCAACAAGCTGATTTGTAATGACAAAACCTTGTCCGTGAATAACCTATACCGGTAACCCCTTATTACAGTGTATTTCTGTTGTATTTACATACATTATTACTATTTAGTTACATGCTTACTATTTATTACTATTTAGTTACATGCTAATTAATGTACACTTAAGGTAACACAATCCAGCGAAAGTTTTCTCCGGTCATGAATGATCTCCAATACAGTAAATTGCTTTCATTTGAAATTTGGATTCGATCATGGTGACAATTATTTCAGATATCAGTAAGGTAAGTCAATTGTTTTTATAGCCTACTCCTTTAACAACTAAATTGATCCTCTTAAATGGTCGATAAACAGTGATTAATCTACAATTGCATTTCCTTAATGACCGTAGCCCCTCATATAATGTCATTAGATCCACTATGGCGCATTAAAACAAGTCTATGATATGTCATTTCATTCATTTTCTTTAAAGCAAAGTGAGGTTTTGAATATCCGAATGTGATCCATCTTTATTTAAGAGTTGCATTTAATGATGCATCAACTGTCCCGTCACAAAGACAGTTTGGACAAAAGACTTCAGTAGAGTAGGCCAATATGTCACATCACTGCATATAAAAGCCTACATCAGGCCCATCTCACACATGAACAATTAAAATATCTTCTACTCTCATCAAAACACTCCTTCTCACTCCTTCTCAAATGTCAGGGAATTTACACTTGAATTGTCAATTGATTCCATTGTCAGGGCAAGGCAGACTATATGTTGAATATAGAGTTGACACTGAGATTTACATATTTCTTCAGGGGGAAAGCCCCCCATGGGGAACATAGCGAGATGGCCTGCAACCCCAAAGATGGCCCAGCTTCATGTCCCTCTCTTTCTCCCTTCAGGTCTCCCCTCCCTCTCTGCCAGCTCCCCTCAGGCCCGTGGGTTGACCATGCTGAGGACATTGAGCCCAATGCCCTTCCGCCTGCCTAACCTGTAAGTTCTAGTCCCTGCTGGTAAAAGGCCCAGCTGAATTTGTATGTTTGAAGTTAAGGTTCTGTTTAAGTTAGTGCTTTTTTTGTTCCATTTTATTGTTCATGTGGTCTCATTCTTGTGTTGAGATGGTGATGGTGTGTCTCAGGTTGACACTGAGAGCAATGGGGGATTGGCTGCAGGCTGTATCATTGCTGGAAGACACAGAGGGTCGAGAGGGGATGACCCAGCTACAGGTAATTCTGCTTTGTCCTGCAAGTCAGAGGGCAGCTCTCGACTGCATCAGAAAGCTGGTGTGCCGCCACCCTGATGACTTGATGATTGCCCAGGGAGGGGTTCCAGCACCACGGGGTCTGAGGTCGCTCTGTGAGCTGCAGGCGTGCCAAACCTTCACTTCGGTGGCATGATGAGTGTCAAGGTCTCCATCCTGGGCCAAACTTTCATATTAACACTAGGCTACAACAACCTCATCCTCACCACTGTAACGGCACCATTGGTCAGCTCCAACCTGACCTAGCTGAATCCCATCCCCAGCGGACAGCCCAAGCCATGCCGACAACGTCTGAACCTCTGGAGGAGGCCCAGAGCCAGGCTGCGTCGGAATGTCGCTTTGACCACTGCTCTAAAGATGCTTCTGTTCTACACCCTGGGCAGGTTTGTGGACAGGGTCTGCCCCCTTGATGACTTCTCTCCAGAGACAGGCCAGGACATAAAATAATGTGTGGTGCTGACACAGCAGCTCTTGAACCTGGTCCAGGAGGCGATGGCCAAAGCCTCTAAAGCCAAAGCCCTGTGGCGAAAACTGAGGAAGCTCACTGAGCCCAACCAAGACCATAGCCTGCTGAAGCTCCAGCTGAGAGACCTGCTCTTTAGCCACTATGCGGAGGAGTTACCTTCACAGAGCCACCAGCTCTTGGATGTGTCTGGTATGGTGAGCAGGGTGCTGCTGCACCACTGTACCCCCACAGTGAAATTCAGAGAAATTCTCTGTGACATCAGGGAGATCAGCCTCAGACCTCAGCTCCAGATGACTCACTGTGGGAGCCTTTCTGATCTTACTCTCCCCGAGCCTTCAACGGATACTTTCAGCGAGGTAAGAATTGAGAATGAAAACCACATCCACTCTGAAACAGTGTTTCAGAAATATGTTTGACGTAGCCTTATTATTAAATCTAACCATTTCATCTGACTTGTACTTCTGTGTTTCTAGTCCGCTGATGAAAATGATTAAGAGCTGAAGCTCTCAAAGGGATTGTTTCCCAGAATGCACTGCAAATACACACCTAATTTAGCCCTGGGGTTGAAATATTAATGTCTAACTGTGAACTGCTAGGAATCAAGGGGCAAACTTAGCATTTGTTTCTCTCTGGAGGCTGTTGGAAAGGAGAAACAGATCCACAGATGATGCAATCTCTATTGCACTCCACACTGCCCTTTCCCACCTGGACAAAAGGAACACTTATGTGAGAATGCTATTCATTGACTACAGCTCAGCGTTCAACACCATAGTACCCTCAAAGCTCATCACTAAGCTAAGGATCCTGGGACTAAACACCTTCCTCTGCAACTGGATCCTGACGGGCCGTCCCCAGGTGGTGAGGGTAGGTAGCAACACATCTGCCACGCTGATTCTCAACACTGGAGCTCCACAGGGGTGCGTGCTCAGTGCCCTCCTGTACTCCCTGTTCACCCACGACTGCATGGCCAGGCACAACTCCAACACCATCATTAAGTTTGCAGGCGACACAACAGTGGTAGGCCTGATCACCGACAACGACGAGACAGCCTATAGGGAGGAGGTCAGAGACCTGGACGTGTGGTGCCAGAATAACAACCTATCCCTCAAAGTAGCCAAGACTAAGGAGATGATTGTGGACTACAGGAAAAGGAGGACTCAGCACGCCCCCATTCTCATCGACGGGGCTGTAGTGGAGCAGGTTGAGAGCTTCAAGTTCCTCGGTGTCCACATCAACAACAAACTAGAATGGTCCAAACACACCAAGACAGTCGTGAAGAGGGCACGACAAATTCCCCCTCAGGAAACTAAAAAGATTTGGCATGGGTCCTCAGATCCTCAAAGGGTCCTACAGCTGCAACATTGAGAGCATCCTGACTGGTTGCATCACTGCCTGGTACGGCAATTGCTTGGCCTCTGACCGCAAGGCAATACAGAGGGTAGTGCGTACGGCCCAGTACATCACTGGGGCTAAGCTGCCTGCCATCCAGGACCTCTACACCAGGCGGTGTCAGAGGAAGGCCCTAAAAATTGTCAAAGACCCCACCCACCCCAGTCATAGACTGTTCTCTCTACTACTGCATGGCAAGTGGTACCGGAGTGCCAAGTCTAGGACAAAAAGGCTTCTCAACAGTTTTTACCCCCAAGCCATAAGACTCCTGAACAGGTAATCAAATGGCTACCTGGACTATTTGCATTGTGTGCCCCCCCAACCCCCCCCAAACCCTCTTTTTAAACTGCTGCTACTCTCTGTTTATCATATATGCATAGTCACTTTAACTATACATTCATGTACATACTACCTCAATTGGGCAGACCAACCAGTGCTCCCACACATTGGCTAACCGGGCTATCGCATTGTGTCCCTCCACCCACCACCCGCCAACCCCTCTTTTACGCTACTGCTACTCTCTGTTCATAATATATGCATAGTCACTTTAACCATATCTACATGTACATACTACCTCAATCAGCCTGACTAACCGGTGTCTGTATGTAGCCTCGCTACTTTTATAGCCTCGCTACTGTATATAGCCTGTCTTTTTACTGTTGTTTTATTTCTTTACTTACCTATTGTTCACCTAACACCTTTTTTGCACTATTGGTTAGAGCCTGTAAGTAAGCATTTCACTGTAACCTGTTGTATTCGACGCACGTGACAAATAAACTTTGATTTGATTTCATTTGAAAAATAAGAAAGGAGTCCGTGACTTCTTCCACAAAGAATGGAAGAGACTTAAGTCCTGTGCTACACTTGGCTGTGTGCGCTCTAACTAAATTGCTGGACTCACATGAGACTGGACCACCACAACACTGACCAGTTCAATTCACTCTGGACTGAGCTCCAGTTGTCTGGTTTCATTTTTCTACCATGAAATATTTTTGTCAATTAAAATAGTTTATTGTAATTAGCCTAAGCTTATTTTCTTTAATGAAAATGGAAAAATAATAGAATTAGGCCTAAACAGAATATGTTGTTTATGTCTGTCTTTTTAAATGATCTTCTCTACCGTGGTAGTAACGCTCCTCTATTTGCAAAATATTATGATTTATTTCATATTTTACAGCGGGTGAATAATAATATTGTGGTCTCCAAGCCTAGGCCAGGTAGGAAAGCCTTGTTTTACATGTCCTGCGACTGTTCACTGGCGAATCACATGCAGTAGCATTTCCGGTATACCTGGCTTTCTTGTTTTAACCATTAGTCTTTCCATATAAATAACCAATGTCCATTCTGAACAATAATTTGGAGTATAGTCCTATGGATTTGTCATATCACAACATTGGGAAACATAGCCCCTAGCTACGTCGGCTAATTAAAGAGCTGTGGCCAATTGGAGAGCAGTCTGTAGTCTGGTTCAGAAGCTACAGTTTGCAGCTGGTTTCTCCCCAAGGTACATGTAGGCAAACACACACACACCTTGCTAGCTTGTATAATAATTATAGTGCTATGACTACTTCTTAGCAGGACTATGTTTTGTAGGCTACTGTCACAGGGATCGTTGAAAGGGGAAACAGAAAACATAGAAACAGAAATACATACAAAACAATACCACGCCCTGACCATACTACTATGGCAAATGATCTCTTTCACTGGTTAGGACGTGACAGTACCCCCCCCCCCCCGAAGGTGCAGACCCCGACTGCACCCAAACAAAAACCCAACAAAAACAACCCCAAACACAAAGGGAGGGAAGGGAGGGTGACAAACGTCTATGGGGGCTCATGCCCTACACCCAGACCCCTACTCTGCCTCCGCTCCTCCAGCAACGGAGGTGGCTCCGGATCAGGGCGTAACCCTCGTTCCGCCCACAGATCCCTCCGCTTCTGTAACCCTGGCCTGTGGATCATTATCGGGCTGTAGATCCTTACCGGAAGCTCTGTGCTGTAGACCGCCGCTGGAGGATCTGGGCTGCAGGCCGTCGCTGGAGGCCCCGGGCTGAGGGGCGTCGCTGGAGGCTCCGGGCTGAGGGGCGTCGCTGGAGGCTCCGGGCTGAGGAGCGTCGCTGGAGGCTCCGGGCTGAGGAGAGTCGCTGGAGGCTCCGGGCTGAGGAGCGTCGCTGGAGGCTCCGGACTGGAGACCTTTGCTGCAGGCTCCGTGCCATGGATCATCACTACTGGTTCCGCGCCATGGATCATCACTGGAAGCTTTGTGCCATGGATCATCACTGGAGGCTCCGGGCCATGGGTTATCACTGGAGGCTTCGTGCCATGGATCATCCCTACAGGCTCCGGGCCATGGATCATCACTGGAAACTTCGTGCCATGGATTATCCCTACAGGCTCCGGGCCATGGATCATCACTGGAGGCTTCGTGCCATGGATTAACACTACAGGCTCCGGGCCATGGATCATCACTGGAGGCTTCTTGCCATGGATTATCGCTGGAGGCTTCGGACCATTGATCATCACTGGAGGCTTCCTATGGGGAGCTGGAACCGGTCTCACCAGACTGGGGAGACGCACTGAGGAACGCGTGCTCAAAACAGGCACCGGCTGTACTGGGCTATGGAGGCGTACTGGAGGAAGAGTGCGAGAAGCAGGCACAGGACGTACTGGGCTATGGTGGCGCACTGGAGGGAGAGTGCGCGGAGCAGGCACAGGACGTACTGGGCTATGGTGGCGCACTGGAGGGAGAGTGCGCAGAGCAGGCACAGGGTACACTGGGCCTTGGAGGCGCACTGGAGGACTGGCGCTTAGGGCTGGCACAACCCGTCCTGGCTCGATGTTGATTATAGCCCGGCAAGGGCGGAGCGCTGGTACAGGACAAACTGGGCCGTGCTGGTGAATGGGAGGTACCGTGCGTAGAGCAGGTGCAGGATAACCTGGGCCGAAGAGACGCACTGGAGACCAGATACGTTGAACCGGTGCACTTCTCCCTGGATGCCGGCCAACTCTAGCACGGCAACGGTGAGGAGCTTGCACCGAGTGCACCGGGCTGTGAGTGCGCATGGGCGACATCGTGCGCACCACCGCATAACACGATGCTTCTACTGTCACTCGCTCCCCACGGTAAGCACTGGGAGTTGGCTCAGGTCTTAACCTCGCCTTCGCCAATCTACCCGTGTGCCCCTGCCTAGCCGTTCCTCCCAGTATCGTCGTTCCGCCTTCGCTGCCTCTATCTCCCACTGCGGACGGCGATACTCCCCAGGGATTGTCCAGGGTCCTGCCCCATCTAAGATCTCTTCCCAGGTCCACTCCTCTGAACCATACTGCTTTGTCCTGCTCTTCCTCCTCAAGAATGCATGCTGCTTGGTCCGTTGGTGGTGGGTAGTTCTGTCACAGGGGTCGTTGAAAGGGGACCAAGGCGCAGCGTGTATAGTGCTCATTCTTACTTTATTTTATGAGAACACTTAAACAAAATAACAAAACGACAGCCAACAGTTCCGTAAGGTAATCAGACAAAACGGAAAACAACTACCCACAACCCCAAAGGAAAAACAGGCTGCCTAAGTATGGCTTCCAATCAGAGACAACGAAAGACACCTGCCTCTGATTGGAAACCATACCCGGCCAAAACATGGAAAACAAAACATATAAATAGAATACTAGAAAAACCCACATAGAAACAGAAAACCCCAAAATACATACAAAACAAAACCCCCCTGCCACCTCCTGACCATACTACTATGGCAAATGATCTCTTTAACTGGTCAGGGCGTGACAGCTACAGTATTTGGTAGCTGTCTTGTCTAGCCTAACAAATCCTAGTCTCTTATGACTTATAAACACCAAAATGAACCTGTATGTCATAATTGACTATCAAATGTGTGCGCAGGTCTATATTACTGGTTAACTTACTCATAGTGATTAATTTCTTAGTGATAGAATACAGTATTGCCACAGTAGCCAGAGCAGATAAGAATGCCATCGCTCCCAGAAAAGAGAGACTGCTACTGAAACGTGATACAAATTCACAGTCACATTCATTTCTGAAGGCGGTAGAAGGAATAAATCATCCAATTAATAACATAATTCCTCTCAAATTCTTCCCCTATGGCTTTAATTAGAACATTACTCCTCCATCCTGCAAGACATTTAGCCCAAGCCTAGGCCCACATACAAAGCCATGATTTATCTGCGATACAGCTACAGTACTGTGTTTTCTTCCCTTTTCATTGGGTATTATCAAGGAAAGCAATAGAAATAGTGACATTATTTTATTAGTCTCACTAATGTCTTTACTAATTGTAGCATCGTATGGGTTTCTGTACATACTGTAGGTACTGTTTTGTTTATATGTGTGTTACTTTCAAGCTGTTCTGTAAAAGTCTATGTCCAAAACAGCTCTATAAGGGGGATGGGGGGCAGTGAGGTCACAGTCTTACTGTATGTTGCTTTTTGATTGCTATCAGGGTCAATGTGGGCATTCATTTCTCTGTCCAGCTGCAGACACAAGGAGCAGATTGAATTGTGAGCATGGCCGTAACTACCTATGAGGACACCGAGGTCCGGACCTCAGTAACTTTTTCTAATTTGAAAAATAAATGAATAATAATAATAATATCCTATCTATCTATATCTATATATACAGTACAAGTAAAAAATGTGGACACATCTACGCATTCAAGGGTTTTTCTTTATTTTGACTATTTCCTACATTGTAGAATAATAGTAAAAAACACATATGGAATCATGTAGTAACCCAAAAAAGTGTTAAACAAATCAAAATATATTTGATATTTACACAATAAAGAACATCTATTACGGGTCAACATCTAAATATTGCTCTCAGCGTTGATTAAAGTTCAGAAACATATATTATTGATCTGACTGAGTTCTAATCGTGCCTGCCTCTTTGGAACTGAGTGGAATTATGAAAAGTGGTTTGTTCATTATGTTTGCCTGCGTCCCCTGGTTTTGCCTTTTTAGAATCACATTCACCACTCTCTCAAACGGCTAAGTCCACCCTCTTGAACTACCCCAGCTCGCAGTCGGATCAAGTAGGCATTTTTAAACCGTCCCTCGATTCCTGCTGTGTCTACAGACATCCCCCAAACAAACAAAAACTAACTCTCTGACAATGAGTGCACAACTGGTAAATAGTAACTTATACAATTGCAGCAGGAAGTTTACATACTGTACACCTTACCCAAATACATTTAAACTAATTTTTCCACAATTCCTGACATTTAATCAGAGTAAAAATTCCCTGTCTTAGGTCAGTTAGGATCACCACTTTATTTTAAGAATGTGAAATAGTAGAATAATAATAATAGTAGAGAGAATGATTTATTTAAGCTTTACTTCTTTCATCACATTTCCAGTGGGTCAGAAGTTTACATACACTCAATTAGTATTTGGTAGTATTGCCTTTAAATTGTTAAACTTGGGTCAAATGTTTCAGATAGCCTTCCACAAGCTTCCCACAATAAGTTGGGTGAATTTTGGCCCATTCCTTCTGACAGAGCTGGTGTAACTGAGTCAGGTTTGTAGGCCTCCTTGCTCGCACACGCTTTTCCAGTTCTGCCCACACATTTTCTATAGGATTGAGGTCAGGGCTTTGTGATGGCCACTCCAATACCTTGACTTTGTTGTCCTTAAGCCATTTTGCCACAACTTTGGAAGTATGCTTGGGGTCATTGTCCATTTGGAAGACCCATTTGCGACCAAGCTTTAATATATAGGACTCGATATAGGACTCGTTTTACTCTGGATATAGATACTTTTGTACCTGTTTCCTCCAGCATCTTCACAAGGTCCTTTGCTGTTGTTCTGGGATTGATTTGCACTTTTCACACCAAAGAATGTTCATCTCTAGGAGACAGAACGCGTCTCCTTCCTGAGCGGTATGACGACTGCATGGTCCCAAGGTGTTTATACTTGCGTACTATTGTTTGTGCAGATGAACGTGGTACCGTCAGGTGTTTGCCCATGATGTCAAACAAAGAAGCACTGAGTTTGAAGATGTAGATACAGTATGTCAGTCAGTCAGATGGCTCTAGATAGCTAGAAGGATGAAGTAAGAAGCTATAGCTAATGTTAAACAGAGCCTACCACAGCAGGAGCAAAAAAATAGAACTAAGTTCTCATAATAACTTTGCTTTACAGAGAGTAGGCTACTGAGGCGGTGGGGGGGTGGGGGGGGAAACTCACTAAAACTCAAACCCTGGATAAGGCCCTGATTGTGAGTGCCACAGCACTCTTTCAAGGACAGCAGACAAGAGTAGGGGGAGCAGGTACATGCTCACCATGCTGTAGTGAATATGTCTGTAGAGTGTGAACTATGTGTAGTCCAGTGGTGCAGTGGTGCCTGGAGAAGTGGTTATACTCTAATTTTGCCAAACATTTCCCAAATGGCCCGCCCGGCGTAGGGAAAGCGCCCTGTGTGAAAAATTCCCTGAGAAACAGTGACATGACCTAAAATTATAAATCCTACTGTCCAAGTACTGTAGGCTAATGGTAGGCCTACTACAGTCCATTTTCAACCATCTCAAAAATGTTTTCTTGCCTAACATCATTATTTGGAAACGGTATATTGATGATATTTTTGTTCTATGGAGGGGTGATGCAGAACAGCTCCAGGCATTCCATGCTTTTCTTAACTCCTGTTCTGAGCATGTGAGATTTACTATGCAATCTGATACACGTCAAATCAGTTTTCCTGATCTTCTGATCTTGTGTGAAAATAATGTTCTATATACTGATCTTTACAGGAAACCTACTGATCGTAACAGTTTGTTGAGGGCTGACAGTTGTCACCCACTTCCCTTGAAAAATAGTTTGCCCTACAGCCAATTCTGTCGAATCAAAAGAATTTGTAAAAAACAATCAGATTTCGACAGAAATATGGCTGAGACGCACAGAAAGTTCAAGGAGAGGGGGTACAAAAATGATCAGATTAATATTGGCATTGAGAAAATTCAAAACAAAACGAGACATGACCTTTTTCAAGGTTAGTCTCGCAAAAACACGCATTCTTGCGTTCTAACTACCCGCTATTCAAAGCGCTCTGAACAAATTAAGGGAATCGTTCTCAAACATTGGCACATTCTAAAATCCGATGATAGTCTCGGTAATGTGTTTTCGGACTTTCCCTTGGTCGTATTCTCGCGGGGCAGAAATCTCAGAGACCTATTGGTACACTCTGATTTACCACCCCAAGATATTCCTGAACAACGTCTATTTGCGCCCCTACTGGATGGAAATTACAAGTGTAATGGCTGTGCTCAATGCAATGGCACTTATAAATCTAGATCCTTCAAACACCCACAAACAGAGAAATCGATCCCAATCAAAGGTGTTATCACGTGCTCCACTAAGGCAGTTATTTATCTTATAACTTGTCCTTGTGGTAAAAATGATGTGGGTAAAACAAAGCGTGAATTAAAAGAACGTATCTCAGAGCATCGTAGCACCATTAGGTGCAAAAACTTGACTTACCCAGTGGCGGCCCACTTTATGGAAGCAAACCACTCGATTTCGTCTCTGCGTTATATTGACATCGAAAATGTCACCCTCCCTAGGAGAGGGGGTGACCTTGATCATTTATTGTTAAAACGAGAGGCTGCCTGGATCTTTAATTTTAAGACTCTTGCTCCCTTTGGTCTCAACGTAGACTTTGATCTGAAGCCATTCTTGTGATTATTGTGACTTTGCCATTGTAATTGTTGGTAAGCTTGTGTAGTCTAAAATGTATCTATGATCGTATGCTATCCATTTGTTCTTTTGTATGTTCTTTGTATGCCATTTTTATATTTCAGAGTTAACCAATGATATTAGGCCACATTTGGCCATGATTACAGACACCTGTGTGTCTTCTGACACTATATAAACAAGTCATCTCGCAGTGTTTGTGATGATACCCTGATGAAGACAGCTTGGCTGTTGAAACGTTGGATATTACATTTTTGCATCTGAGCTCCTGAGCTCTCCCTTATTTTCAAGTTTTCTACTCCGCTAGCCAGCACCTCGCCTTAATAGGTGTGCGTTTCTTTTTCTTCTAGATAGGCCTACTATTGAAACAGATAAATAAGTCTATCAACTAAGACAGAAATGCATTTTTTTTCTTCAGGTTTTCACTCTGAAAGTCACACTTTTTAATAGACAAACAACCACATTGGATGTTTCTAAGTCCATAACAATGCTTAAACCACATCAGGAGACCACTTTTGAGGTCTGGGAAAAAGCTAAGACATTAAGATTTTTCAGTGTAGTTACCCTTTACTTGAAGATTGCATGCACCTACCACTGTTGTTTGGTTAGCAGTGTTTCTGTAGCACAATAGATTGATTTTGCAAAACAAAAATGGCCACAGAATTTATGCAAATAATCATGATATCATTCTGCCAGGTAGGCATATGCTTCTTTGTAGCCAGTTGACATTTAATTGAGAAGGTTTTTGGGAAAACCTTTACCTCTACCAAAAGAAGGTTCCCACTGTGCAACAAGTATTTGAATCAACATGGTTTCCACGTCATTTCAACAAAAAAATGTAATGTGATGACATTGAATCAACATTGGAAAATGATTGGATTGTCACGTGTGCTCCCTCTCCGGCCTCTAGGTCAACAGGCTGCTCGTTAGGGCGCACACCTGTTAGGCGCATAATGACACTCACCTGGACTCCATCACCTCCTTGATTACCTTCCCTATATATATGTCCTATATATGTTCTTCCCCAGTTGTCATTGTTTCTGTTCTGTCGGTGCGCTGTTTGTGTTTCTTGTTTTGTGCTTCTTTTTATTAAACGTATTTACTCCCTGAACTTGCTTCCTGACTTTCAGCGTACATCGTTAAATGAATTTGCAAAAAGTAATCAACTTCTGGGAACTGTATGTTTTCACCCAACTTTTAACCTAAATCCAATGACATGGTGATTTAACAAAAAATTCACATTAGTTGACAACTCAACCAAAAGTAAATCAAGACATTGTAATGGCGTCTGTATCCAGTGGGTTAGGCATATTATTAGCGTTGCTATATTTTTCCTGTTCCTTAATTCCTTGAAACCTGGGCATTTTACTTCATACTATGAGACATGTCTTATCTTGCATCAAAGTAGCCTATAGCCAAATTCCTACCATTGAAACGTGGAGGCAATTATTTTATTAAGACTACCTCATATTTGTTTTCCTGTTCTATTGCTTTTCTTTCAACTTTCTTCCATTGTCTAGCAGTCAAAGGCCTTATCCTAGTCATATTAGCAACCCATGATAGTTGCTTAGATCTTCCCTCTTTCTATATTTCTAATGGATATTTCCATCTCTATCAATAAAACCGCTCGCATGTGCGGTGCACATTTTAAAACAGTGTTTTCCCGCAAATTGCAACATTCGCTCGTATGCCTACCACCGTGTGCACATTGCTGCACCTAAAATGTGAAGAAATAATAGTTTATCAACATTTTAAGCTAAACATTCTGATCTGTTCCATCAGCCTTATTAATTGATACGGCGTATACCTCCACTAGACTACTTTGATAAGCATCGTGGGGATTAAGAAGTGAGAATATGCAATGCCCACTGAAAAATAAGTGGGTAAGCGGTGTATACCTGTGTATACCCACCACTACACCACTGGTGTAGTCAGTGATTAGGGTGAATCAGTGAATTTTTATTAGGATCCCCATTAGCTAACGCTGTAACGTTAGCTAATCTTCCTGGGGTCCAACCCAATTTGATTGGCTTCATACAGACATCATAGATTTCTTTTGATGCATTCAGAGTGCTGCATTCTTGGAAGAGGCATGTGTGTAAATCATTTGACGAAACTGTGAGTGTGTGCATCAGTGCATGCATGTGGACATGTATTCTGTACTTCAATTGAAATCCTGTGTGGTTAACTGCATGTTACTGCTTTGGTTTGGTGTCTTCAGAAGAAATTACTACTAGGCTATGAAATTATTAACTGCTGTCAACCAACAGCCAACATCCAGTATTTGTGTGAGAAATACACTGCAGTGTCTGTCTTTGGCTCCACTTGAAGCTCTCAGAGGTTCATCTTCCTCAGAGTGGTAGGCAGTGGCGTAGGAAGGCATCTTGTTTTCAGGATAATACTGTGGCAGAGAAAATGTCAATAGCAAAGGCATGAGGTATAAACAACTCAGATAACTTTGCTTCACAGATAAGCATAAAACTCCACAAAGTATAGATTTATGTCATTTCACCTGTCAGCGATAGAGCCGTTTGTCCTCATCTAATGGAAGTTAAGAGACCTACCGGTATTCATCTACATACTGTACATTTCCTTGAAAAAAATACAAATATATATAGTAATATATTTACAAATAATTGTACTAAAATGTCTCTCTTTTTACTGTACAGTAGCACCACTATATTTTGAAATATGCTTAGTATTTGTGTGTGGTTTTAGCCAAGGTAATGTTGTTGGTTGGTATCTTTCAGTAACAGAGTTATTTTCAAGAATGCCATAGATGTTTTTCCAGACAGTGTTTTAATCAGTGTGTTTAATTGGAACAGACTGTCCTCGCATCAGTTTTGATGTGCAATCAATAGGTGAGCTCAAGGCTTCCAATTCCAAGAAAGAGAGGAAAAAAGGGGAAGAGAAGAATGAGGATGTAATAAAATAGCACCCCACCACCAATGGTAAAAATACATAGCCATTAAGACATCCGCAAGGCCTGATCTGTCAGTGTGGCAGGTAACCTAGTGGTTAGAGCATTGTGCCAGTAACTGAAAGGTCCCAAGTTTGAATCCCTGAGACAACAAGGTGAAAAATGTGCACATTAATTAACACTTGCACATGTCTGAAATAGGACAAATATAAGCACCCACATTATTATTACCACCAACACCTTGACGTAGAGACACTGCTAATTGTAACGAATAACAAGTGGAGCATTTTTTGTTTGTACATTTTGCCATTTCCTTATTGTTTTCTTCCACAAGATCAATAACACCAACTGCCAATGAATAATGGCAGGGTTTTTCAAATGCAGTCAAAATAGAACAGTCCTTGGACTGAGTCACCTGATAATCATGACTCCTAATCAAAGTAAATATCAAGTGATCAAGATGAGAGAAAAACAGTAGGGAATTGTTGGCGACCATGTTAAAAACGGATCAGGGCTGAGATGCAAAGCTGGGTTCAAATAGTATTTGCTGTCTTTCAAATACATTTCAGCATGTGATTGAGCTTGCCTAGAGTGCCGGATGTGCAGGGTTAGCACTTTTGGGACTATTCCATTGGTTCTATTGCACCAGGCAATGTTCACTCAAGCGCAGCTAAAGTATTTGAAAGAAAACAAATATCGTTTGGACCCTGGTATGCTGAGGCGACGCACACTGGCCCAGCATGCTGTAGTATTGTTATATGCTTTAGTATATTCAACACTGCTAGCAGGGGCCCTGCTGTGACCAACCACACAATCAGAACACTCACAGAGAGAGGCAAGCCAAAGATATCACCTTCACACGGCCACCAGCACACTGCGGGCAGCTATATGGCTGTCTCTGACTTTGTTCTACCAGCCAAGCAGTCTAACCATGGTGCCTTGGGAGATGTCATGTGTCACCTTCTTCCAGGTCTCCGTACCTGTCTCATCTGGTTCAGGATCACCAGGACATGGCTGCTATTTTTTACCCTGGTCAGGACATGTTGATATTGCAGTCAGATCATGACCTAAAAATGCCATGTTCTATTGTTGCTCTTCAAGCTGAAGCAAACTGGTATCTCGTCCTCTAGTCAAAGGACACGAACCATGTTAAAGCACAAAACTCTCTCTATAACTGCTCCTTGTCCATTTGAAAACATACTTCACAAATTATCAAAATTACAGGCTATATTGACACTGACAAACTGAGAATCTGAGATCAATAAAAACGACTTTGTCTTGAATCCATCAAAAGCCTGAGCCTATGCCTATGCACACATATTGTACAATGTGAGGATACAATTATAGTCCTACAAAAGCTTTCCAGTTTCACTGAACTCACCCAATGATGCGGAGCTCACTCACCAGCAATTGTCGGTGTGCTTGTGTCAAAAGCCTCTCTCTCTCTCTCTCTCTTGTTTTACTTTCTTAAACAATGCTCTTCGCTCAATAGGCCTATTTGGAAGTTGATAACATATTTGGTATCCTACACGGCAGATATGTCTTCTCTTTTCAGCAGGAGCCATTTGCTTTCCAACCTGTGTTTTCCCACGATTGTATTTCAAAATATTGCGAAAGGCCTGTTTTGGCTGCATGCATTTGACTGACAGATTTGCCGCGCATTCCCGAATGTAGGCATGCCTTGTGATTGGGCTACACACAATCCGCAGCTAGTCCAACAAGAAAAGAAATGCTATTGATCCTCTGTGGCTAAATTATAGGTCTACTCCTGGTGTAGTATTCCGAATTATTTCATGTCTTTCTGGAATGCAGTGATTCTATAACTTTGGCAAATTCATTTCAATTTATCAGGGCTGCTGCCTCACCTCCAGCACTCTTCCCGTGCCTATGATTCTATAAGGAAATACATGATGAAGTGAAACGCTGGAGAGATGAGTTGCAGGCTCATGTCTGTCAGAGCAGAGAGAGATCATAGAAAGTCACTTTATTCTAGTTCTGTGAGCCTGAGATACAGATGCGCTTCTCTCTCTCTCACAACAGCAATGGCCACGAGTTGGTCTATAGACTACAAACCATAAACACGGGCTGGCCCAACACGAATCAATTCTTAGAATATCAGGCATGTTTTCACATTATGTTTTTTAGGGGGCAGGAGAATTATAGAGGAAGGAACTTCAAATAACTGTCATTGCTTTTATTCAAATTTTCTAATTGCTAACAGTGAAAATTATGTTTCATGCCACAAGAGGTAGGCTACCAGATCCTGGCAAATGGGTTCCGGAATGAAACAGTCCAAAACTGAGAGGTGCCGGATCCGTCACTGCCCGACACACACACACAGACACACACACACACACACACAGATATACAGTACGTATAGGTAAATACTCTCTGTGTGGAGATACAGTAAGAGAGCAAGGTAAGCTCCCCATTCCTATGTGGCTTCTTATGCCTGGAGTAATAGTGGAGTTGATAGCCTTGGTTCTGTCCTCTTGATGTCTGAGCTGAAGGGTACACTGAAAAATGATTTATCTTCTGTCTGTCAGCTGCCTGTTAGAGTTCAGGAGTGAGGCAGAGGTCACTGTCTGAGAGACAGTCAGGGAAAGAGAAGGGGGAAAGAATTCTCTGTTACAGTATACTTATTTTTTCCCTTCCACCTCCCTCCAGAGTAGCGCCACACACTACTGTCTCATCCAGAGGGGTGATGATGTATTAAAGACTGGTGAAGATGGGGTCAGAGGAAAATGATGAAAGGTCTGAGACAATGGGGATGTTGCAGAACATCTTTATTGCAGTCACTCTGCACAGATGATCAGATCTCACAACGTCCAGGACAGTGTTTAACATGTCAGGAACCATGTTAATATGATATAGAAATCTTCTGAGATGTGCAGTCTCAAGTGAGACTGCACAAAAAAAGACCTGGAACGCCACTAATATGTGGGAGTATAGGCCAAGACAGAGTCATGCTTATGTAGTCGTCCACGAGTGAATCTGCTCCGTTGAGATATGGTTAGAAACAGGCCCCATGGCAGAATACATAAAGTCCGGCATTCAATCAAATCCATGCTCCCCACTTCAACTTTTCCATAGATATTACAGCTGACACTGTTAGAACAACTAGACCCCCTTAAATTATATCCCATCAATCACATGATTTAAATGTGTGAATAAAATGAAATACAAACTTAGTGTGGTGCTGCCATCAGTTGGTTATCACATGTAATCACATGAGGAATTCACTCATTCTCTACCTGAAAACACTTCAGGTATACTGCAGCCGTATTCCATTGAACTCTACTGCCCTATTGCACCACCTAGTGTTCCTCAGGGAAACTGCCCATTGGAATCCTCATGTGAATGTGACAAAATAATCTGAAGCATACATTGTTGTCATATAATTGAACTCTCATAGTTACTGGTATTAAGGGGTCCTGTGAGTGAGAGGGTAGGAAAGAAAGTAACTTTAGCATTTTACACATTTGCTGTGGACAACACGCTAAAAACATACTCCTCAGCATTTTGGCATCAACATATTGTACTCTTTTCTTTCAGGTTGGTGATGGAAATCAGGGGCGCAACTTTGGTTTTCGATGTGTGGGGGGGGGGGGGGGGTCGGGGGACTTGCCGGGGATCTGTGGTTCCTCCCATTTTTGGAGACTTCTGAAGCTCATTTCCTGCATTTCTACACAATCTAATATGACCCACTACCGTTCTAGCCGTCTCTAATTTAGAACAAAAAAAGAGGGAAAAAATGCCCACAGTCATCAAGCTGGGTAAGAGATCATTATTAAATATGTTTAAGTGATTGATAAGACTAAACTAGATAATTGATCATTCAATAATCAATATTGTGTTGCAGCTTTAACCAATAGCCTAACAAATGAACAACTCTTACAAATGAAGTACAAAGACGTAACTTTTGATTGGCTTTGTTAAGACATCCTCTTAACCAAATTTCAGCCAGACTGTCCAGCCTGCCCGAGCTGCCTGCACGGTACTGTAGAGCTCTTTTGAAAACTTTATAACAGTCTCCAGTATCAACATTTCCTAGCAAACAAAAATAGGGAGAATCTGTAGACATGCTGAGATAAAATAACATACTCTTTGCCAGAATTCAGACAGCTTTCACAAGACCATATCATATGCAAATATTTCCCCTTTTGTGTTTTACACCTCCAGCAGAGGAATTACATTTCTGAGTGCATGATATTCAGTTTTACTGGCATATAGTACATTCTATGGATGGTCTAAAACTGCAGTCATTTATGACTGAGATTATATGAACATGGCTGGGCATTCTAACATATCTGTATCCATTCATCAGTATCAATAGCATCTCCCAGGTCTTCCTCACATTTTTGTTTTACATGTTTTGTGTCATCGGGAAAAGCCTCTATCAACCCTTGATACAGTTTGGAAATCAACTTTTGAGGTTTGTCAGACTGCCCTAAAATAGTTTCAATATTTGAAGCTTCTTGCTTTGTTCAGTGTTTGCTGCACAGAGATAATAAAGTGTTGTATCTGCAAAAGTTCACCTCTGTGCCGCCACAGACTGGTCTTCCCTGGCTGCCTGGCCCTGATGAGACCCCTGTCACCATCTGATCCTGCTCAGATGAGGCATGACAAAGAATTACCTTAGTGTACATTTATACATTATATTATCCAAGAGCAGAATCAATGATTTGGTAATTGAAATGACCATTATGCCCAGATCCTAGACTGTAGCCTACCCATCAACTCAAGATGGAACTTTGTATCCATTCACTGATTGGTAAAGCTAATATACTGCAAAATTCACCTGAGCTATGTGGACTGGTTTTCCCTGGCTGTCTGGCCCTGCAGGGACACCTGTCACCATCTGATCCTGCTGAAACATGATGAGCATAGTGTTGAGTATTGACAGCATCATGACAGTGAAGCCTGTGGAGCTGTTTATACCATGTCAGTGTGAAAAGTAGAGAATTACCCAGGGAAACTGACAGATTAATAACGGTACATTGCTATATTGACGAATAAAAAAGTCAGAATATCAGTCTTCAATCATTTGCCTGCAGGTTTCATCGTTTGATGCAGGTCTAGTGTGATTGATGTAAAAATAATACCATAAGTTAGTGAGCTAGCTAGACAGCTAATGTTAGACAACTTTTGGCTAGCTCAATCTAATGGTATAATGGTACATCATCAAATGTGACTCGATTCAGGAAACTAGGTGCATGTCGCAAGTCAAGGCTTCACAGGAGAGCCGTTTCAACGTTAAACCATTTTTTTTAATCAAAATGCGTTTTTTTTGGGCAGAAATGCCTTTTCGAACATGTGAACTTTCATGTGCCTTAATAACTTTTATGCCATCTGTAAATACGAATAAAGTTTCCTAGTTGGTTAAGCCAAAGAAAAAGTCAGGCACCTTCCCGCTAGCCATAATTGGCTGAGATAGTGAGTGGGCTGGACATGCTGAGAGATGAGTTTCAGATTGTTTTACGGTGTAGCATCTTGTGTCTATAAAATGACCTAGATAATCCTTTCTACTGCAGTTTTTTTCTAAAGATATAACATTAGCCATGAAGAACTGCAAATAAGTTGCTACTGCTCTCAATAACATTGCTGCCCTGAATTTATCAGGTGCTATCGACAAAGGTCAGTGGGAAAAAGTTGTGATGGACTACTTTCTGGAGGACGATCGTGCTCTGAAAATTAATCAGACGATGAGGAAATTCCTGATTTAGGTAAAAACATTTTAATTGAAGACAATTTGTAGAGTCTTCTGATGACGGTGATGGGAAAGAAATGGAGATCAACAGTGTTGTTGTCACGAAAGAAGTTGACCGAGTTTTGAAATCAACACAAGGGGCCAAACAAGCTGTGCAAACTAAACCAAAACGACACAGGATGTCTTATTTAATGAAAGGAGATGCAGTCTGCCGTGAAGCTTTCATCCATGTACAGTAAACGGGTAAGAATCCCGCTACAGTTTCAGATATTATATGTATCTAATTTTGTCAGAAATTTGTTTTCATTGCAAGTTTAGGCTTGCTGTTAGCTAGCCAGCTGGAGGTCGATGGCTGGCTTGCTAGCTAACGTTAACATTGAACCATAACTTATTTGGTTAACTTTAGCTATGACAATAGGTTTGTATTGCTAGTAACGTTACTCTATGGATTGGGATTATAGTTCATTTTTTTAGTGTGCTAATGTTAACGTGACATGTCTAAACAAAAGACCCCAAGTTAAAGCTTGCTGTTCGCTAACTCACGTTAGCTGAGGTTAGATGGCTGGCTTGCTTGCTAACATTCATTTACTTGTATGAATTGTGTGTAATGTTAGTGATGTTATTCTCTGTTTTACAGCTTTGATGCTCTGGGGCCTGGTGTTGTTGTCGCCAAGAAGCTTTCGGACTGTCGGGACCCGGTTTCGGCTGCTGCGCAACGCTGACATCCTTCCTCCCATAGATGGTCTGCCTGTACAAACACCACCTGGACTGGACACAGCTAGACAAATGTATCTTTTTCAGAAGATCAGGGAGTTGTGCAACGAAGAGGCTACGGACATCACATGCCCTGCACCAAAGTCAAGGGCAGGACAGAAACAGGCTCTCCGAATAGAGATTCCCTGTTCATGCGTGGTTCGGACGGACCAGTCATCAGCACTATCTGCAATGCCTCTATTCAAATGACTCTCTCCTAACACACACGTCATACATTGCAGCTACTATTATGAATTTTTTTATCCTGCTGCTCAGCCACTTTACCCCTGGTTGTATGCATATAACTACCTCGTCTATTTATTTCACCTTTATTTAACCAGGTAGGCAAGTTGAGAACAAGTTCTCATTTACAATTGCGACCTGGCCAAGATAAAGCAAAGCAGTTCGACACATACAACAACACAGAGTTACACATGGAGTAAAACAAACATACAGTCAATAATACAGTAGAAAAATAAGTCTATATACAATGTGAGCAAATGAGGTGAAATAAGGGAGGTAAAGGCAAAAAAAGGCCATGGTGGCGAAGTAAATACAATATAGCAAGTAAAACACTGGAATGGTAGATTTGCAGTAGAAGAAAGTGCATAGTAGAAATAGAAATAATGGGGTGCAAAGGAGCAAAATAAATAAATAAATACAGTAGGGGAAGAGGTAGTTGTTTGGGCTAAATTATAGATGGGCTATGTACAGGTGCAGTAATCTGTGAGCTGCTCTGACAGCTGGTGCTTAAAGCTAGTGAGGGAGATAAGTGTTTCCAGGTTTAGAGATTTTTGTAGTTCGTTCCAGTCATTGGCAGCAGAGAACTGGAAGGAGAGGCGGCCGAAGGAGGAATTGGCTTTGGGGGTGACCAGAGAGATATACCTGCTGGAGCGCGTGCTACAGGTGGGTGCTGCTATGGTGACCAGCGAGCTGAGATAAGGGGGGACTTTACCTAGCAGGGTCTTGTAGATGACCTGGAGCCAGTGGGTTTGGCGACGAGTATGAAGAGAGGGCCAGCCAACGAGAGCGTACAGGTCGCAGTGGTGGGTAGTATTACATTTACATTTTAATCATTTAGCAGACGCTCTTATCCAGAGCGACTTACAGTAGTGAATGTATACATTTCATTTTTTTATTTTCTTACCCTATTTTCTTTCGTAGTATATGGGGCTTTGGTGACTGTGATAGACTGCATCCAATTTATTGAGTAGGGTATTGGAGGCTATTTTGTAAATTACATCGCCGAAGTCGAGGATTGGTAGGATGGTCAGTTTTACAAGGGTATGTTTGGCAGCATGAGTGAAGGATGCTTGCTAAATAGGAAGCCAATTCTAGATTTAACTATGGATTGGAGATGTTTGATGTGAGTCTGGAAGGAGAGTTTACAGTCTAACCAGACACCTAGATATTTGTAGTTGTCCACATATTCTAAGTCAGAACCGTCCAGAGTAGTGATGCTGGACGGGCGGGCAGGTGCTGGCAACGATCGGTTGTCTATCACTGATATCGCTATTGATATTGTTCTTGTACATACTGTATATTATTTTGACACTATCTATTTCTGATAATGCTACTATGCGAGTAACCATTTGGCTGTACCGTTTACACCTTCTGTAGAAACCCATCCACTTAGCAAGACAATATGAAAATATTGATATATAAAATGAATATTGATATGTGTGGTCGTAACATGATTTTGGAACATACCACAACAATACCATGTGACCGTATCAAGTGTCCACCACATAAATATATGGTGCATGCATCTGTTTCGTACATGTGCACCTCACTCTGGTTTCAACTCAGGTTGCATGGACTTAACTTATGTATGGAATACTATGTGATAAGTGCATGTGTAACAGTATATAAAGTATGATACTTGTGTGAAGGCATTTGGGCAGTGGTCAAAAGTACTTAAGTAGTACTTTAAATAATTTCTACCTAAATCTTTTTTCGGGGTATCTGTACATTACTTTACTATTTATATTTTTGGCAACTTTTACTTCACTACATTCTGAAATAAAATAATGCACTTTTTACTCCATACATACACTTTCCCTGACACCCAAAAGTACTCGTTATATTTTGACGGAGAAAATGTCCGATTCACACACTTGTCAAGAGAACATCCCTACTGCATCTGAACTGGCAGACTCACTAAACACAAATGCTTCGTTTGTAAATTATGTCTGAGTGCTGGAGTGTGCCCCTTGCTATCCGTCAATAAAAAAAAGAGAACAAATTTGTGCCGTCTGGTTTAATATAAAGAATTTGATATGATTCATACAATTTAATACTTTTTACACCACTGGATGTGGCTGGGGGTTACAGCATTTCTTTCACATTACCCATCAAATTAGACAAGTGTGTCTGGGTAAGCGTCATCTAATATTTATAAAATATTTTTATCTGGACACTTTCTGTTTACCTGGAATTTTTTGTTATTGTAGGCTACTACCACTTTTTGTCTTAATCTTTACTACACGAAGGGAACATTTTGGCATTTGCTGTATGATTTATGAGAAACTCCATATTGCAAATGTACGGTCCCTTACTAGACGTCCGCGAATGTTTCTAAAATTCGCCGAAGGCGGCGGGCCGTGCACCGGCGCCAGATCTTCCGGGAAGTCATCAAACGAAGTCTCTCGGACATTAGGTTTGTGTTTTATAAAATGTTCAAATTTTGGTCATTTTTCCATTGTCCCGGTAAATACTACCAGAGGGTGAATGGAATCATATTGCAAACGTACAAAACATCACCAATCACGACATGGCCATTTCTCCTGAATGAAAAAGACTTCGAAGATGAAACTTGGTGAGCATAGGTTTGGCATAATGGGCAGTTAGCCCCGAACAAGATGGCGTCGAGGCCTCAACGCTTTTTGAGTTAAGGCCATTTTTCTGGGATTAAAGGTCAAAAACAAAAATAGAGCACTAATTTGACTGCTTCACATCAAAGTACATGAACCTATGGTGTCAGGAAAAAAAGAACCAGATCTATCGTAATTTAAGAGAAATAGTAAAATGTACAATTGGTGATGTTCAAAGAAATGTGTTTTTTTTCTTCAAAAAAGTTATAGATCCAGTTGCGGCATGTTCAGACGAATCCGTTAACGTGGGTTTCGGAACTCTACATGATTTCTGTGATTTTCTGTGATTTTCTGAAATAACACTCAATCATTCAACCATCTGTAAATAAGTCAGTTCTTAACGTAAAGACTTAAAACGCAAAATTCTGTAAGACCCTACCCCAAGGAGGATATGTGTTCACTTTCAGCTTCCTGTGTTAACCCGGAAGTGCCTTAAATTGGGGTCATAGGGGCTGTTTCGAAGGGTTATAAAGGTCAGTTCTTTTCAAAACTTCATATGTGTGATTAGGCAACCCTCATGAACTGTAAATCAGTAATTTCTCCCAACAGATGTCAAAGAAAAAAACTCTCTCTCTCACACACACACACACACACACACAGCAAGGATGGATTGACACAGTGCAGGGCTTAAAGACACACAGAGCCTACAGTGGCATTACCATTATCTCTAGGCTGTGCCGAGTTCAACGAGATGCCCCGCTTGACCGTAGCTCGCTCGGTCTGAGCGCAGCGACCATGAAAAAAAGTAGACCCATAATGAAGCCTGGACCTAAATTTCAAGTGCTTTTGGGTGACAGCGAGAGAACCGTTAGGGTTAGAAGCACAATTTGACCTCAGGAACGTTCCTGAGGTCCTGCCGATCTGTGCAAGCCTAACCTTGACCGTGTGGCATTAACCCTTAACAGTGAAAACAGGGTTTTTTCATCTCACCGTTTGCAATGTCATCTCTCCCCATAGGAATACATTGCCTTCTCTTAAAATTCAACCTGAAGCCTATGTGGGTTATGAATGCCTTATGAACCTGGCTTCGATGACAATTCATCAGGCTACTATGAGGTCTACCTGTGTTGATTCTAAGCTTCCTGGAGCAACCGAAAGTGGTTAAATTCACCCTAAAGGTGTTTTGATGTACCAGAAGTTGCAGTTTGTGAAACTCACTGCATTAAACCCTGTGTAAATCAGTAAATTCTTAACGTAAAGACTTAAAACTCAGGATTCTGTAAAAGACTACCCCAATGCGGATATGTGTTTACTTTTAGCTTCCTGTGCCAACCGGAAGTGCCTTAAATTGGGGTCAAAGTGGCTGTTTCGAAGGGTTAAAAAGTTCAGATCTTTCCAAAACTTCATGTGTTTGATTAGGCAACCCTCATGAACTGTAAATCAGTAATTTCTCCCAACAGATGTCAAAGAAAAACTTCTCACACACACACACACACATAAAGGATGGAGTGACACAGTGCGGGGCTTAAAGACACACAGAGCCTGCAATGGCATTACCATAATCTCAAGGCCGTGCCGAGTTCAACGAGATTCCCCGCTTGACCGTAGCTCGTTCAGTCTAAGCGCAGCGACCGTGAAAAAAAGTAGGCCCATAATGAAGCCTGGCCTTAAATTTCAGGTGCTTTTGGGTGACAGCAGGGGAACCGTTAGGGTTAGAAGCACAATTCAACCTCAAGAACGTTCCTGAGGTTCTCCCGATCTGTGCAAGCCTAACATTGACCGTGTGGCATTAACCCTTAACAGTTAAAAGAAGGTGTTTACATCAAACAGTTTGCAATGACTTCTCTCCCCATAGGAATACATTGCCTGCTCCCCTAAATTCAACCTGAAGCCTATGTGGGTTATGAATGCCTTATGAACCTGTCTTCGATGACAATCCATCAGGCCACTCTGCAGTCTACCTGTGTCGATTCTAAGCTTCCTGGAGCAACCGGAAGTGGTTAAAATCACCCTAAAAGTGTTTTGCCATACCCAACCTGCAGTTTGTGAGAAATAGTGCATTCAACCCTGTGTAAATCAGTCAGTTCTTAACGTAAAGACTTAAAACTCAGGATTCTGTAAAAGCCTACCCCAATGAGGATATGTGTTTACTTTAACCTCTCTGGGGTATGTGGGACGCTAGCGTTTATATCCCATTTTAAAGATACACTTCTCGTTAATCCAACCACATTGTCCGATTTCAAAAAGGCTTTACGGCGAAAGCATAACATTAGATTATGTTAGGACAGCGCCGAGACAAGAAAAACCACACAGCCATTTTCCAAGCAAGGAGAGGCGTCACAAAAACCAGAAATACAGCTAAAATTAATCACTAACCTTTGATGATCTTCATCAGATGGCACTCATAGGACTTCATGTTACACAATACATGTATGTTTTGCTCGATAAAGTTCATATTTCTATCCAAAAAACCCATTTTACATTGGGGTGTAATGTTCAGAAATGTTTTGCCTCCCAAAACTTCCGGTGAATGAGCACTTCAATTTACAGAAATACTCATCATAAACGTTGATAAAATAATCAACAGTTTTTCAAAGAATTATAGATACACTTCTCCTTAATGCAAACGCTGTGTCAGATTTCAAAAAAGCTTTACGGCGAAAGCAAATTTTGCAATAATCTGAGTACAGCGCTCAGATATCAAAACAAGCCATACAGATACCCGCCATTTTGGAGTCAACAGAAATGACAAAAATTACATTAGAAATATTCACTTACCTTTGATGATCTTCATCAGAATGCACTCCCAGGAATCCCAGTGTCATAAGGGTCGTTGAATGGAGACCAAGGCGCAGCGTGTATAGTGCTCATTCTTTGTCTTTATTAATGAATACACTTTAACAACAAAAACAACAAAACGACCAACAACAGTCCCGTCGGGTACACTAGACTAAACGGAAACAATGGCAAATGACCTCTTACAATGGTCAGGACGTGACACCCAGTTCCACAATAAATGTTTGTTTTGTTCGATAAAGTCCATCATTTATGTCCAAATACCTCCTTTTTGTTCGCACGTTTAGTCCACTACTCCAAATGCAGGAAGTGTGCGCAAAATGTCACAACGAAAAGTTTAAAAAAGTTCTATTTACGTTCGTAGTAACATATCAAACGATGTATAGCATCAATCTTTAGGATGTTTTTATCATAAATCTTCAGTAATATTCCAACCGGACAATACCAATGTCTTCAAAAAAGAAAAGGAACACAGCTAACTCTCACATTAGTGCGCGCCACTGAACTCATGTCATTCTCTCAGTCATCTGACTCCATGAGCTCAAATTTTTTCCCCAGTCACAGTAGAAGCATGAAACAACGTTCTAAAGACTGTTGACATCTAGTGGAAGCCTTAGGAAGTGCAAAACGAACCCTAAGTCACTGTATACTCTATAGGCAATCACTTGAAACACTACAAGCATCAGATTTCCCACTTCCTGGTTGGATTTTTCTCAGGTTTATGCCTGCCATATGAGTTCTGTTATACTCACAGACATCATTCAAACAGTTTTAGAAACTTCAGAGTGTTTTCTATCCAAATCTACTAATAATATGCAAATATTTTACTCTGGGCCCAAGTATTAGGCAGTTTACTCTGGGAACACTTTTCATCCAAAATCGAAAATACTGCCGCCATACCTTAAAAAGTTAACCCTTCGAAAAAGACACTGTGACCCCAATTTAAGGCACTTCCTATTGGCACAGGAAGCTTAACTTCTCTAGGGTAGGGGGCAGTATTTTGACGTCCGGATGAAAGGCGTGCATATACAGGTAACGAGCTGAGATTAGGAGCACAATCTTAAAGGGAGTGCTCCTAACCGCAGCTTGTTACCTGTAAAAAGACACGTGTCCACAGAAGCAATCAATCAATCAGATTCCAAACTCCCCATCATGGCCAAGACCAAATAGCTCTCCAAGGATGTCAGGGACAAGATTGTAGACCTACATAAGGCTGGAATGGGCTACAAGACCATTGCCAAAAAGCTTGGTAAGAAGGTGACAACATTTGGTGCGATTATTCGCAAATGGAAGAAACACAAAAGAACTGTCAATATCCCTCGGCCTGGGGCTCCATGCAAGATTTCACCTCGTGGAGTTGCAATGATCATGAGAACGGTGAGGAATCAGCCCAGAACTACACGGGAGGATCTTGTTAATGATCTCAAGGCAGCTGGGACCATAGTCACCAAGAAAACAATTGGTAACACACTCCGCCGTGAAGGACTAAAATCCTGCAGCGCCCGCAAGGTCCCCCTGCTCAAGAAAGCACATATACATGCCCGTCTGAAGTTTGCCAATGAACATCTGAATGACTCAGAGGACAACTGGTGAAAGTGTTGTGGTCAGATGAGACCAAAATGGAGCTCTTTGACATCAACTCAACTCGCCGTGTTTTGAGGAGGAGGAATGCTGCCATGACCCCAAGAACACCATCTCCACCGTCAAACATGGAGGTGGAAACATTATGCTTTGGGGGTGTTTTTCTGCTAAGGGGACAGGACAACTTCCCCGCTTTAAAGGGACGATGGACGGGGCCATGTACCGTCAAATCTTGGGTGAGAACCTCCTTCCCTCAGCCAGGGCATTGAAAATGGGTCGTGGATTGGATTCCAGCGTGACAATGACCCAAAACACACGGCCAAGGCAACAAAGGAGTGGCTCAAGAAGAAGCACATTAAGGTCCTGGAGTGGCCTAGCCAGTCTCCAGACCTTAATCCCATAGAAAATCTGTGGAGGGAGCTGAACGTTCGAGTTGCCAAACGTCAGCCTCGAAACCTTAATGACTTGGAGAAGATCTGCAAAGAGGAGTGGGACAAAATCCCTCCTGAGATGTGTGCAAACCTGGTAGCCAACTACATGAAACGTCTGACCTCTGTGATTGCCAACAAGGGTTTTGCCACCAAGTACTAAGTCATGTTTTGCAGAGGGGTCAAATACTTATTTCCCTCATTAAAATGCAAATCATTTTATAACATTTTTGACATGCGTTTGTCTGGATTTTTTTTTGTTATTCTGTCTCTCACTGTTCAAATAAACCTACTATTAAAATTATAGACTGATCATTTCTTTGTAAGTGGGCAAACGTACAAAATCAGCAGGGGATCAAATACTTTTTTCCCCCATTGTATACCATTTTGTAACTCTGAGTCTCTACTTTTATACAATGTAAAAATAACTATTTTGCTACATAAGACCGAATCCAGGTGGTGTGTAACAGATGTACTTCTGTTGAAACAGAACAACACAAAGGCTACAAAACATTTCCATATACAAACAGCTGTTAGATACTGCTATCTGACAGATAGCTAGTTAGAGATTAACTGGATGTGGTAGCTACTAGCTAGCTAACTAGCTGCTAGTACTGTACTTCATTCACTTCAGTCAAGAGGGGATGAAACATTAGCTAATGTAACATGTCAGTTACACTACTATCTAGAAGTTACATTCATGTTTTGTTATAAAACTCCTGACAATATGATTTTGGAATTATTATATGAACACATTGACAGTCAAGTAAGCTCTCCATCTTAATCAGCAACCTTAAGCATTGATATATATATATATAGTTGGAATTCAGTATCATGGTTTATTATTTTGGTAGAGCTCAGATGTTGAAACTATGTAGTGGTGTTCCTGACATGTAATTTAATTTACAGTTTTATTTGATTTACTGCCTTATTTATGTGATTGTGCCTGGGAACGTAAGCTGCTATCAGTTGTTTATACATGTTATGGGAACAAGTTCAGGATGTCAGATGCCCTGAAGCTACCTTACCCTGCATTTGGTAATGTCGTAGTGACATGGGTGTCTGCACTACTGTAAATATGAAGGCCTGTGTGTGTGTGTGTGTGTGTGTGTGTGTGTGTGTGTGTGTGTGTGTGTGTGTGTGTGTGTGTGTGTGTGTGTGTGTGTGTGTGTGTGTGTGTGTGTGTGTGTGTGTGTGTGTGTGTGTGTGTGTGAGTGTGTGTGTGGTGGGGCTGAACTGAAGTGCCCTAGTAGTGGGGGTGAGTTTAGGGCTTAAGGTCATTCCTGCTGTCTCCTTGGTGAAAATGCAGCCGGGGCAGGTGACTAATTTCTGTGACTTACACACTGCTCAGGGTACACACCGGCATTGTTTCTCTAACACGTTTACCTTGTTTTCTATTCTGTCTGGATGGTAGCGGTGGACGTCATGGAGGAGGAGTTGTCTGACAGAGAATCATCGTTGATGGGTTGACGTGTTCAGGTACAGAGGTAAACTCTCTGGTGAGTCACAACATAGAAGCCTGGCCTGGAAATTATGCTCTCCCTGCATGAAGTCTGCGAAAATTCTAGACTTGCAGTGACCTAGTGGCCTTTTCAAGAGGTTTAGATCTCTTGCTGTAATGGCTAAGTTGTTGGACTGAAAGTCGCAGCGACCTAGGTTTCGAGTCCCAATCGGACTACCCCACAAATTCACTACAATACCTTGAAACTTCAGCTTCCATTTGTGGAGATTTAGATTGAAAAGAAGATGGAACCAAATGCCTTAACTCAACAACTCTCTGTTGAACACAAACTGAATGGAGGCTGCCCTCTAGTGACCATGCCAGCACAAACAACCTATACAGCTGACTCCTCAATCAGTTTGCCTATTACCTTAGGGCAGGGTTCCCCAGCTGGTGGCCCAAATCTGGCCGGTTGGTGATTTTATTTGGTTTTCTGAGCAAAATGAATTATATATATAGAGTTTAATTGTTTGCATAAAATACTGTAAAAAAACAGCAAATATTTTTTTTGTACATCTTTTCACAAGTATTTTCATGCATAATACAGAGATATACACAGAGTATACAAAACATTAAGAACACCTGCTCTTTCCAGGACATATACTGATCAGGTGAATCCAGGTGAAAGCTATGATCCCTTATTGATGTAATTTGTTAACCCCACTTCAATCAGTGTACAGTGAGGGAAAAAGTGTTTGATCCCCTGCTGATTTTGTACGTTTGCCCACTGACAAAGAAATGATCAGGCTATAATTTTAATGGTAGGTTTATTTGAAAAGTGAGAGACAGAATAACAACAAAAAAATCCAGAAAAACGCATATCAAAAATGTTATAAAATGATTTGCATTTTAATGAGGGAAATAAGTATTTGACCCCTCTGCAAAACATGACTTAGTACTTGGTGGCAAAACCCTTGTTGGCAATCACAGAGGTAAGATGTTTCTTGTAGTTGGCCACCAGGTTTGCACACATCTCAGGAGGGATTTTGTCCCACTCTTTGCAGATCTTCTCCCAGTCATTAAGGTTTCGAGGCTGACGTTTGGCAACTCGAACCTTCAGCTCCCTCCACAGATTTTCTATGGGATTAAGGTCTGGAGACTGGCTAGGCCACTCCAGGACCTTAATGTTCTTCTTCTTGAGCCACTCCTTTGTTGCCTTGGCCGTGTGTTTTGGGTCATTGTCATGCTGGAATACCCATCCATGACCTATTTTCAATGCCCTGGCTGAGGGAAGGAGGTTCTCACCCAAGATTTGACGGCACATGGCCCTGTCCATCGTCCCTTTGATGCGGTGAAGTTTTCCTGTCCCCTTAGCAGAAAAACACCCCCAAAGCATAATGTTTCCACCTCCATGTTTGACGGTGGGGATGGTGTTCTTGGGGTCATAGGCAGCATTCCTTCTCCTCCAAACACGGCGAGTTGAGTTGATGTCAAAGAGCTCCATTTTGGTCTCATCTGACCACAACACTTTCACCCAGTTGTCCTCTGAATCATTCAGATGTTCATTGGCAAACTTCAGACGGGCATGTATATGTGCTTTCTTGAGCAGGGGGACCTTGCGAGCGCTGCAGGATTTCAGTTCTTCACGGCGTAGTGTGTTACCAATTGTTTTCTTGGTGACTATGTTCCCAGCTGCCTTGAGATCATTGACAAGATCCTCCCGTGTAGTTCTGGGCTGATTCCTCACCGTTCTCATGATCATTGCAACTCCACGAGGTGAGATCTTGCATGGAGCCTCAGGCCGAGGGAGATTGACAGTTCTTTTGTGTTTCTTCCATTTGCGAATAATCGCACCAACTGTTGTCACCTTCTCACCAAGCTGCTTGGTGATGGTCTTGTAGCCCATTCCAGCCTTGTGTAGGTCTACAATCTTGTCCCTGACATCCTTGGAGAGTTTGGAATCTGATTGATTGATTGCTTCTATGGACAGGTGTCTTTTATACAGTTAACAAACTGAGATTAGGAGCACTCCCTTTAAGAGTGTGCTCCTAATCTCAGCTCGTTACCTGTATAAAAGACAGCTGGGAGCCAGAAATCTTTCTGATTGAGAGGGGGTCAAATACTTATTTCCCTCATTAAAATGCAAATCAATTTATAACATTTTTGACATGCGTTTTTCTGGATTTTTTTGTTGTTATTCTGTCTCTCACTGTTCAAATAAACCTACCATTAAAATTATAGACTGATCATTTCTTTGTCAGTGGGAAAACATACAAAATCAGCAGGGGATCAAATACGTTTTTTCCCTCACTGTAGATGCAGGGGAGGAGACAGGTTAAAGAAGGATTGTTACGCCTTGAGACAATTGAGAAATGGATTGTGTACTGTATGTGTTCCATTCAAGATAGTGAATGGGCAAGACAAAATATTTAAGTGCCTTTGAACAGGGTATGGTGGTAGATGCCAGGTGCACCAGTTTGAGTGAAGAACTGCTTTGCTGCTAGGTTTTTCACGCTCAACAGTTTCCCGTGTATATCAAGAATGGTCCACCATCCAAAGGACATCCAGCCAACTTGACACAACTGTGGGAAGCAGTGGAGTCAACATGGGCCAGCATCCCTGTTGAACACTTTCAACACCATGCCCCAATGATTGAGGCTGTTCTGTTTTTTGTTTTTTTAAATGTAACCTTTATTTAACTAGGCAAGTGAGTTAAGAACAAATTCTTATTTACAATGACAGCCTACCAGAGAACAGTGGGAACTGCCTTGTTCAGGGGCAGCTCCGGGATTCCATCCAGCAACCTTTCAGTTACTGGCCCAACGCTCTAACCACTAGGCTACCTGCCACCCCAAAAAGAGAGGGGGGGGGTGCAACTCAATATTAGGAAGGTGTTCCTAATGTTTGTTGTACTCTGTGTTCTGCATATCATCTTAGACAATGATATGAAACACTTGATATATTTTATACTGTCTTATTAATCTAATTTCATGAGGATCACAAAGTGGTACACTATGTACTTGGGTGAAAGTTGATCTACTGTCCACCATGAACTGCACCATAATACCCTTACATGATATTAGGTTGGGATTGACTAGTATTTTGCAATAGAGAGAAATTAATACATGTATGGGTGTTATGGTGCAGTACATGGAGTACAGTGGAGACACTTTCACCCAATTATATACAGGGACTTACATAGAACAGCATGTAAACAGGTAGCCAGGGTTGGCTTGGCTTTTTGCCACAGTAAGCGGGAAGACATGCCGTCACCGCATCTATCACTCGAATGTGTCTATGGTGAGATTCAACTGGTGAGTCAAAGTTTTACAGTGATTCACGTCTGTGAATGAAGGAGCACCTCTATCCACTCTCCACCCTTTAACACACACACACACACACACACACACACACACACACACACACACACACACACACACACACACACACACACACACACACACACACACACACACACACACACACACACACACACACACTTACAGGCTCTCCACTAAGTCTATTGTACAGTAGCTGTCCTCAGGCCAGTTCCTTTCAGTGGCAAACCAAGGCCCATCCTGGCAGACCTCCATGATGTTCAAACAGTGTTCTAACACACCCCTTCACACACGGACACACACACACTCACTATCACACCCGCGGGCCAGAGCAGCCCCTCAGCCAGGGGATTTCACCGCTCTGATGACGGGGCATGGGCTTCCTTCCTGAGCCTTCATAAATCTGTCCGTGGCCTCAGTCCTATAGTCTAATATTAAAGCTGTTTCCATGACATACTGTAGCAGGAGAGGGGAGTGAGAAGCTCTTGTGTGTGCAGGTGCAGGTTGGATGGTAGGATAGGGAGGGTTAATAATACTGGGCGGCAGGTAGCCTAGTGGTTAGAGCGTTGGGCCAGTAACTGAAATGTTGCTAGATCGAATCCCTGAGTTGACAAGGAAAAAGCTGTCATTCTGTCCCTGAACAAGGCAGTTAACCCACTGTTCCTAGGCCATCATTGTAAATAAGCATTTGTTCATAACTGACTTGCCAAGTTAAATAAAAAAAGTAAGTAATGTGGACCACTGAAATATTGCATAGTTGTTGCATTTGATTAAGTTTATTTGGAAGTGTAGGCAGAACGTAGGCATACTCATAGACATACGCACATGAACACATACAGTACATACGCACATGCACACACCAAAAAATTCAACAAACACATTCTTTAGTCCCAACATTCCTCAATGATTCCACACTGGGAACAGAAGAGGTGATGTTGCACCACTGGCTATTGGTCCATTATTGCCTTTTATTTTTGCGTGTAAAAAGAACCTTGGCTTCTCTTTTCTTAGAATTATGACAAGAATGGGCAAGCAAACCCATTCCTCAGCTAGGATAGGGACCCTTGTCAACTGAGACCCTGGGAAGATAGAGGCTAAATAGTACAGACCTCAAGGCAAAAATGCACACACGCACACACACACACACACACACACGCACACACACACACACGCAAGCTTTCATGTAAACTGCACAAACTCGTGAGTCATATATTTTTTTATGTTTTTTTTATTCGGTTTTTAAAAATGAGAATACAAACTGTAGCATTCACATACATTAATACAATAATGCAATACAAAAAACTAAAGTAAGTTTGTCCGTTGGGTTTGTAAAGAGGATTGCTGCTATACATTCAGACTTTCAACACTTTGTACAAGTGAGGTGTGTGTTTTGAGCAATTGAACATTTTACATCTATAAGAATAACATTCATTGGCTTGAATGGTCATGTTTAAAACATCCAGAAATGTACATTGGCATTCTATTCAAGATATGACAATCATTTATACATTGTTAGATAACACATCCAGTATCCCTGCACATTGTAAATATGGTACTGGAACTGACTGACCCTGTATATAGTATGCTTACTTACTTTCTCATGTTCTTCTTATTTTTATTTCTCTTGTGCTTTTGTTCTACCTTATGTTATTTTTAGTATTACATTGTTATTGGTTACTGCATTGTTGAGTTTAGAAAGGCATTTCACTTTGTCAAGTTTTAATGTAACTAATTCAGTGTCTTTAGAGAGTTGCACTGTAATACTGAATCCATTGCAACAGTGAGAGCACACGAAGCTCACTTTTTCATATTTTCCCTGAGATCATTAGGGCAGTTGGCTGGTCTATTCTTTAGACTCCAGGGGCCACAGTGGTGGATACCTAGGCTATAACTTCTCTGGTCCTAGTGTCAGAGCAGGGGCAGGCTGTGCTGGGGGCCTGCTGTCTCCTGGATGTGGCTCACCTGCCACGGGAGGCCCAGGGCTGGAGACGACTCCATAAACGCGTCAATGTAGCCCTGGGCGCAGGAGGCCCACCCCCTCGTCTGGTACCCCAGCCCTTCGCCCACCTGGGTGTACCTAATAGGGCTTGGCGGCTGCTCCAAGGGGTTCCCTGTCCCACAGTGTCCGCGTGAGGGGTACAACTGGCCCTTGGCGGGATAGCAGGGGTAGTGTGGCGAGGGGGGGCATGAGGAGCCCAAGCTGTCAATGTAGAGGTGTGTCTCTGTTGGCAGCCTGTGAGGGTGAGGGTGGGTTCCCTGCTGGGGCTGGATCTGATGGGGGAGTGATGCGTGGTTACAGGAGACATAGTTCTGGGACTCCAGGCGATGAGCAACTGTCACCCTGGGCGGGTCCAGCCGTGACGTCCCCACCGTTCCCACCGCCAATGTCCTCCCAGCTGGCCATTGGCACTCCCGGTGGGAGCAAGGCTTACTGGGGGGGTTGGAGCTGAGGAAGACAGACAGGGCTGAGATGCGGTTGATGGCCCTCTGCAGAGTGGAAATCTTGGAGAGCCGCTTGCCGCTGAGGTCGTGGTTGAGTGCCACACGCAGAGCGTTGAAGGCCTGGTTGTAGTCCAGGATGCGTTTGCGTTCACGTACGTTGGCGGCCACACGGCGGGCCTTGGAGCGGACCGGGCGGCTACGCTTCTTGGACTGGTCCCCCTCAGTGTCATCGCTGGGGGGGCTGCTGGCCGAGACCTCGCTGCCCTGCAAGGGGCCCTTGGGGCTGCCGTCGCTCGCCTCATCATCCTCCCCCTGACCCAGCATGCTCAGCTCCAGCTCCTCCTCTGAGAATTCCTCTGACCTTGCCAGACTGCTGCAGCTCATCATCACCGGCTGTTGTTATAGTTGCTCTGTAGCCACTGTCTACTTGTTGTTTCTCTGTAGCCGCTGTCTGTAGCTTTGTGTAGTTCTTCTTGTGTAGAGGAGGCTATGAGGTAGATTAGATGCCTTGTACCTGGGGTGTTCCTATAGCTGCCGTCGCTATGCCAGGACCTCCTCTGCTGTAGATCCGTGGCTTGTTCCGCGGGGCTACCGGTCGGGTTGGTTTTGGGTGCTGTGACCGGCGCCGTCTTTCACGGAGCTGCCGGCTGGGTTGGTGTTGGGTGCTGTGTCCCGCGGTCTCTTTCACTGGGCTGTCAATTGGGACGTTGTTGGGTGTTGTGTCCCGACAGCCCTGGTCTCCGACTCCTCTCTGACTCTTCTGGCGCCCTGTTATTACCTCTGCCTCCGCGGGATGGCCCTGCCTGAATTTTAAAGCCAGCCCTTCTCCTCCAGTCACATGGTACAGTCACCTATGAGGAATGGTGCGCTCTCTCTCTACCTGGTTTATGGGCGCCCTCAAGGCAAATGGGCTGTCACCTCCTCCTCCACAGACACTCCCTCTCACCCCTTACAGGATCTCTAAGTGTTTCAACACTTCCACAGCCTTTTTGGCATGACAATTTACTTTTTCTTGACTTCTGCCTATTCATTATTTTTGGATCATACCGTATCTAGGCCATTGATGGATCACTTCGGCTCTGAGAGGGTGCTCCAATGTATGAAGCTTGCTTCAATGTAAATCCACAATTCATTTATTTCCTCTCAAATACCTATTATTTTGCAGCCTACTAGTCACGTTGCTTAGACTGGTGCTATTTATTCTGGTGCGAATTTTTCTGATATTTATCTTAATTGGAGAGTCCCATGAATATCAGTCACTGGACGTCCATGACAAATTGTGTGTTTATCAGATAGCAGCCTAATCTGCGTTGTGCTAGTTTCCCCTCGTCTTACCAATGTGGGAGAAGGAGGGGGGGGAAGAAGGAAGGAGGAATTCTCTTATCTACTTTGGGTTCGAATTGTCCATACAATTAGCTCTCCAAAGTGGCAATCCCCCCCTCTCGCTCCTTCTCTCTATCTGCTCTATGTTTAAGAGACATGTAATTTAGGGGGGCTCCTGTGGAACCCTATCCCCATAAATCAGGCTTGGGCAGCACCTGAGGACAGGAACACAGCACGGCCTGGACATCAAAGCAAAGGAAAATTAGGGAAGACTGGGCTGACTGGGCTGGGCTGGGGCCATCGACTCGACTTCTCTATGGTAATAATTTTGTTTGTTTGTTATTTTAATATCTAGACAGGCCTAGTCCAAACTGGTTAGATGGAAGTTTCAGATTGTGTTTTGTGTAAAGCTGGAGTTGGTCATGCGCCAAATCAGGTACAGATACAGATGACGATGTTCTGAAGAATGTAGATTATCTGCATCAGATGTCAACTGAACAGATTGAAAAGAGCAAATTGTAAAAGTGCTTAATTCACCTCATCAGAGAAAACAACATGGGGCCATACTCGCTAACTTTTGCTTATACCTGAGGTTTTGACCTGTGGTCTAAAATGGCTAGCTGCTAGCTTTTCTCATAGGTCAACATGGCACAATAAGCTACTATTATCTGAGTATGACCAGCTGAGCACATAATTATGGCCCCCAGTAGTTTAAACCGTGTGGGGTGAATGTTTTGGAGTTGGGGAAATCCCTGCATACACAGGATTGTTGGTTGCTTTGGTGGACACAGTGAAAGGTGATTGGCCTGACCTTTTAAGTCTTCAAAGGCTCCTGGCCAAGTGTGTGTGTTGAGTCAAGTAACTTAACGATAGGCCCTCACACGGAGAACTGAAGGTCGTTGATAAACATTGCTTTCTTCCTGCCCTTTTCGTTTTAAGGTATATGTCGCAGCTGAGAGATGTCAACCATTAGCACAATTACAAAGTCCTTTCCAATCACAACTTTCCAATCACAACTGTGGATCAGAGGTGCATGGTACCATACTTTTTTGGTAAAAATAACTTTATAAGGCCTCCCGAGTGGCGCAGCGGTCTAAGGCACTGCATCGCAGTGGTAAAGGTGTCACTACAGACCTGGGCTCGATCCCAGGCTGTGTCACAGTTGGCCGCAACCAGGAGACCCATGAGGCAGTGCACAATTGGCCCAGCGTCGTCTGGGTTAGAGGAGGGTTTGGCCGGCAGGGATATCCTTGTCCCATCGCGTACTAGAGACTCCTGTGGCGGGCCGGGCGCATACACGCTGACTTTGGTCGCCAGCTGTGTGGTGTTTCCTCTGACACATTGGTGCGGCTGGCTTCTGGGTTAAGCGAGCAGTGTGTCAAAAAGCAGTGCAGCTTGGCGGGGTCGTGTTTCGGAGGACGCGTGGCTCTCAATCTTCACATCTCCGAGTCCTGTACGGGAGTTGCAGCGATGGGACAAGACTGTAACTACCAATTTGATATCACAAAAATATATATTGAAAGGGCTTTATAAAATGAATGTGATTGATTAAAAATACATTTGTTTGACACTTAGACACTTTGCTCCCCATCCCGAGAATAAGTGGTACCAGACACAACTTCCCTTGTAACCCACCTCTCTGAGCTAGGGTTCAAGATCAATCAGAAAAATAACTGTTTGGTGCCAATAGAATACCTAGGCATAAGGCTAGATTCGCTCTCTTATAAGGCAACACTCTCAGAAGACCGCATCGCGTCATTCCGACAGTGCCTCTCCCTGTAAACAGGGGGTGCTCTGTCACGTTCAAGACTATACAACAAGCCTTGGCAACGTGCTGCTGCCCAGTGATCTGCTGACCCAAGTGAACTTAGAGATATTCCCTCTGGGCCTGCCCCGTGAGAGGTTAAATCTGGATGCAACAGGCCTGCCTCTCGGAGTCATTGATACTATACAGAGTGCTAGGGTGTCACGTCCTGACCATAGAAAGATGTTATTTTCTATGGCAGAGTAGGTCAGGGCGAGACAGTTTTTTTCTCTATGTTTCCTATTTCTATGTTGTCAGGTTCTAGTTTTGTATTTCTATGTTGGGGTTTTGTTTGGGATGATCTCCAATTAGAGGCAGCTGGTCCTCGTTGTCTCTAATTGGAGATCATACTTAAGTAGGGTTTTCTTTCCACCTGGGTTTGTGGGAGATTGTTTTTTGAGTAGTGTATGTTTCTACTCTGCATCACGGTTTGTTTTGTTCTTTAGTTTATGTTTATGTATCGCATAGTTTCACAGTGTAAATAAAATGTGGAACGACACACCCGCTGCACTTCGGTCCGCTTCTCCTTACGACAACCGTGACATAGGGCCCCTTCTACAGGATCACTGTATGGAAATAAGTGGTGCGTTTTTGAGAAGCGATGTGACCAAAAACAGATCATTCCTTACCAATGCTTTGTATTCAAGGTTTTATGCTTCCTGCAGGACTTTTTGAACAGAGGGAAGGCTTTCTCCACTGTTAAGGTCTATCTAGCTGCTATCTCGGCTTGTATGTATGTTTCATGAAGGGGGCACGTCGCTTATGTCCAGTTCTTAAGCCTTAATTCCCGTTATGGGATTTGTCTATTGTGCGTGAGGCTATTTCACAGCAGCCTTTTGAGCTGCTGGAAAGTTTGGAGATGAACTATCTCTCCTTTAAGGCCGCTTTACTGGTCACCCTTACATCCATAAATCGAGGGAGTGAGCTACATGCACTGTCAGTTCACCATTCGGGCCTATAGTTTGCCTGGGGCATTTCCAAGGATACCTTGTTGCCCAACCCCACCTTTATCCCTAAGGTTAGCGGCAATTAGAATTGTCTTGCCTTGTGGCTTTCTACCCGCCGCCTTTCCCTTCTATTGAAGAGGAGGGGCTACACCGTTTGTGTCCAGTACGCTTTGTGCATATACTTGGATAGGAGGAGAGATTTGCGCAAGAGCGACCTACATTTATGTGTCCTAGGCACCTCCATGCAAGGGCAGGCCCCTTTCTGGAACCTATTATATTGGCCTATAATAGCAAGGGGTTACAGCCTCTGGAGGGCCTGAGGGGTCACTCCACCAGAACTATGGTTACCTCTAGGGCACTGTTCAAGGACATCTCCTTACAGGAAATGTGAGTTTTGTATACTAGCTTTAAACAGCTGAATATACAATATTTTTAGTTATGGAAAATATATTTCACAGCGGTTTAGATGGTACAATGATTCTCTACACTATTCTTTCTTGTTTTGTCACATAAACTGAAATTAGGCAAACTATTAACTTTTGCAACCAGGAAATGGCAGATAGATTTCTGCATAGTGCATCTTTAAGGTTTCTGTACTTGCGTAACCCCTGGTTTTCTATTATTATGAGTGAGACATCTCACCACATTCCCTTACTTGCAAGAGGGTGAGGAAGTTTGGCATGCTCGAGAATGATCAGAGATGCCTCCTGAGTGGCGCAGTGGTCTAAGACACTGCATCGCAGTGCTAGCTGTGCCACTAGAGATTCTGGGTTCGAGTCCAGGCTCTCACGCTGACACGGTCGCCAGGTGTATGGTGTTTCCTCCGACACATTGGTGTGGCTGGCTTACGGGTTAAATGGGCATTTTGTCAAGAAGCAGTGCGGCTTGGTTGGGTTGTGTTTCGGAGGACGCACGGCTCTCGATCTTCTCTCCAGAGTCCATACGGGAGTAGCAGCGATGAGATAAAACCGTATCTACCAATTGGATACCATGAAATTGTGGAGAAAAAGGGGTAAAAAAAAAAGAGAATGATCAGAGGGCAGGTGAGTGGCTCTTTAGCTTGAGGGGAGGGGCTCCCTCATTCACCACATGACCTGTCTGTCTCCGACAGATGTGTATGATCGGTTATTCGAGCTACTTAGGAGATTCTAGTGAATCTCACTGTGAGATGTCTCACTGATAATATCAGAGAACCAGGGTTACACAAGTAACCTTAAGATATATGTTGCCCTAAGAGTTGTGCAAAGTTGGTAGAATCTTATTTAAAATGATTCACAGCTGTAATGGCTGCCAACTGTGTTTCCACCAAGTAATAACTCTGGGGTGTGAAGACATACGCAATCAATACATCTTCATGTTAAAATGTTTATTCATTTGGAAAATGTTTCTAATTTTTCTTTCACTTCGAAAATGTTGAGTAGGTTGTGTAGATCGGTAGGAAACACATCCAATGTAATCCCTTTTTAGATACAATTCAAAGGCAACAAAATGTGAAGACTGTGCAAGGTTTGTGCAAACTTTCACTAAAGACTGTAGAAAGCTGAATGCAGACTTTGGCAAGCAATATTTACTTCACTTTACTTTGATTTGAGCTGCCAATAGTTCCCAGCCTACTGTATGTGTCCTGCTCTCCCTGTGCTCGGCTGATTCTATAGACCACTGCTGATCCAATTGTCTGTTTAAGGCAACCATATTGTCCATACAGCAACACCACACACCTATAATTACCCTGTTGATACACCACAATACTCCTTTACATACATTTGTAATTGAAAGTGTTTGAAGTGTCCAACTGCCTACTTGCAACATGGAGTCATAACTCATGCAGCTCGAAGTAGTGAGCAGCTAGCTAGGCCTCTCTTCACAAGTTGTATGTGATTTATGTCTTTAACAGCACATCAGATTTACTGCTGCGGTTATAGAGAGAGCATGGAGAGACTTGAGCCTCTGACTCTCCCAGTCCATTCAATTTGACAGGTGACAAGACAGCAGTAATTATTGGCCGCTGGGAGTAAATCACAGGCCTTTACTGTGTAAGGGAGACCGGGTCTAAATGTAACACCTTTTGCCTTTTGCTTATGTATGAAAAGACTGTTTTAGTTTGATGAATGTTTTTTTTACAAACAACATACATGTCTCAGTTACCATTACACACTGCAGCTACGTTTCTAGGACACGTGGCGGAGGTGAAATGTTACAGGCTGCAGTGTTAAATCTAACACTGTCTTCAATGGTAAGAATTTGGGGTAGTATAAAAATGTATGATTTGAAACAGATTTTTTATTGAAAATACACAAAATGTACAAAATCTATTTTCATTTGATCTTTCAGGCATGCCATATTGACCAAAATGGAGTAACTAAAATGTATGTTTTATATTAGCATTCAAAAGTATGAACTTTACTTTTTCTGTTTTTATTTGACCCGGGATGGATACTTGATGTAAAGAAGTGACATCAAGTGTCTAAATACCATCTAAAATACCATACAATTTTAGGTACACTGCGTTAAAACCAACCCCCTTACAACTAACTCCCATTACTAATCTGAGTCTTGTAAGAAATACAACAATAATTGTTGTCATTAACTATACCAATCAAAAGACTTCTTCTTGCTTATAAAAATGGTATATGATTAGATACAGTTGTGGCCAAACTGTATCTTTCTTCTTAAATACATTGAAATTGGAAATGTTGGTCTCCACACCTTGTTATTGGATTTTCAACAATGCAAAACCAATTTTATTTTCGGAAGTAGTTTGAATGACTTAATTGTTCAAGAGTAAAAATATGCTTAACAAGTCAGAAGTTGTAATAAGTTGCAGCTTTCTAACATGATTTTTGAATGACTGTCTCATCTCTGTACCCCCCACATATAATTATCTGTAAGGTCCCTCAGTCGAGCAGTGAATTTCAAACACGGATTCAACCACAAAGACCAGGGATGTTTTCCAATGCCTCACAAAGGACATTGACTATCCCCCTTTGAGCATGGTGAAGTTAATAATTACACTTCGGATGGTATATCAATACACCCAGTCACTACAAAGATACAGGTGTCCTTCCTAACTCAGTTGCCAGAGAGGAAGGAAACCGCTCAGGGATTTCACCATAAGGCCAATTAGAGACTTACTGTCACGTCCTGGCCAGTATATAAGGTTAATTGTTTTGTAGTTTGGTCAGGGCGTGGCAGGGGGTATTTGTTTTATGTGGTTCGGGGTGGTTTGTTTGTGTAAAGGGTGTTTGATTTAGTATTTCCGGGTTTTGGTTTATGTTTAGTTAATTCTATGGTTAGTCTAGGTTGTGTGTTTCTATGTTTGGTTGATTGGGGTTGGGACTCTCAGTTGAAGGCAGGTGTTGTCTATCTGCCTTTGATTGAGAGTCCCATATATTAGGGTGTGTTTGTATGTGTGATTTGTGGGTGATTATTCTGTGTATAGCCTTGTGCCTTACCAGACTGTTTATTTGTCGAGTGTTCGTTTTTTGTGTTTTGTTATTTTGTATGTTCATTTTTGAGATTAATTAAAAATCAAGATGAGCATTCACGTACCTGCTGCGTTTTGGTCCACATTTTCTGATGACGATTTCGCATTATCGTCAGAAGACGAAGACAACTGTGACACTTACCCAGAAAGACTCACAGCTATAATCACTGCACTAAGTGATTCTAATGTATTGACTCAGGGGTGTGAATACCTACTGTATGTAAATAAGATATTTCTGTATTTCATTTTCAGTAAATTTGCTAAAAAAAAGAAGGACCAATAATATTTTCACTTCATCATTATGGGTTATTGTGTGTAGATGGGTGAGAAAAATAATCAATTTAATCAATTTTGAATTCAGGCTGTATGTCACGTCCTGACCAGTATAAGGGGTTATTTGTTATTGTAGTTTGGTCAGGACGTGGCAGGGTGTGTTTGTTTAGAGTGTTTCGGGGTTTGTTGGGCTATGTTCTTATTTAAGAGGGGTGTTTGTTTAGAGTGTTTCGGGGTTTGTTGGGTTATGTTCTTGTTAGTCTATTTCTATGTGAGTTCTAGTATGTCTTTCTATGTGGTGTTTGTTGGGTTGACCTTCAATTGGAAGCAGCTGCTCCTAGTTGCTTCTAATTGAAGGTCCTATTTAAGAGGGGTGTTTTTCTATGGGATTTTGTGGGTAGTTGTTCCTTGTATAGCTGTAAGCCTTACAGGACTGTTTATCGTCGTTGTTTTGTATACGTGTGTTTTGTTTTGTTTTTCCTGCCTAATAAAAAGAAGATGAGTATACACACTCCCGCTGCATTTTGGTCTAATCCGTACGACACCCGTGACACTGTAACACAACAAAATGTGAAATAGCTCACTAAAGTTTATTGCACTATACTGGCCGCCTAGTTGTTTTCTTTCTCCAATAAAATAAAAAATAGCACAATAGACACAATAAATATAAAAAAAGAATAATAATAGCATCAACACACGTAGATGGCTTAATCTCAATATATTTCTCTTGTTTATATTATGGCCATATACCCACCAATATTTCTTTATGTAAATAAGCTTTTCATGTGTATTTTTCTGTCTATATAATAATAATATTTAATTTGTACAGCGCATTTCCCACACTCAGTGCACATGTGAAGCTTGTTGGTACTTGCAAATCATTTGACCCCTGCAGTTTGAGATTATTTATTCCCTTTTATTTATGAAAAGAAGCTGATACTGGCCTTTATTATTTATGATTTATTTCTGATATTTTAGCTTAATTACATGTATTTATATTATGGTGTTTCTATTTCAAGAAAAACAAAATACATTTTACAGTGGCCTATGTATTGCCTACCTAAAACATCCATTAATACATTTGAAGTCCTTCAAAATAGAAACTACATATCCTAAACTAGATATAGGCTCCTGTTGGTGGGGTAGGCTAAATAATTCAAACTGAATAGGCCTAATTAAAAGAATAGTGATAAAGGAAACAAAAAATGCTAGACAGAGCATGCCCAGAGCTTGTGGCTGAGCAGTACCAGAGCGAAATTGGAGCGGTAGAGAAGGCCGACACGCTTTTTTTTATATCTGCTCGAATTACACTCTGCTCCTCACTCCACACTCGCCCACTAAAGCCTTGTTCACACTGCAGGCCTTAATGCTCAATTCAGTTTTGGAATACTGACTGTCCAAACAACAAGATATAAGTGACCAAATTGGATTTGTGTGTGTTCAGACAGCAGTAATTTGCTGACATGGCTACGCTACTTGACATAGCAACGGCGGGGGTGTGCGCAGTGTTGTAAACTGATTAGTGGTGATGCTTCCTATCACTCAGAAGTTATATAGCAAGCTGAGGTGATAACAATGCCTGTCATGGACATTTCCCAGTTGCTTTGAATGTTCAAAATCATAGTGTAAGAACACTTTTAAAGCCCCAAACTTTCAAAACAAGTCATTTTTAGCTAGCCATGGCAGTCAACTAGCTAGCTAGGTAGCTGTTTAGCTTTCTAGCACATTCACTAATTTGTTTGTAAACGATTAACAAGGCACATGTTCTTCTCAAAACTGTCAACAGAGTAGCTAGCAAGCAGCAACAAGATATACCAAATAACAGTCTAAACACTTTGAGGACAAATAAATCAGATTTGACAGTTCAGACACAAGTTGCATGGCTAGGAATCAGATTTGTATCTGATTTAAAACCACCTACGAAGTTGGTTTGAAATGTGGCTTGTATATATCTTATTCCATGTCCTTTTGGCTGATTTCTAATCGATATGCAAAAATATCTGGTTTGAGTCACTTCAAACTGCCAATGTGAACAAGGTTTTACATGCTCTGTCATTCAAAAGCATCACTGCTTTAGGCTATCATCGAACTATCAATGAATAATCATAATAATGGATGGAATCAGTGAATGAATGCCTGCAGCAACCATTACACCGTCTGACAAGCTGCATAACAAATTAGGCTTAATTAGACAAAACGACTTAGTATCTTTTTTTCTTTTTTTAAAGTTTACTTTGTCATTCAAATGAGATACTAAGTCCTTCAAATGAGATGCTAAGTCATTCAAATTAGATAATACCAAGAGTCTTAAGTATTTGAGATTTTTTTGTCTTGGGCTTCAGGGCTTCCAAAACTTGCTTACATAGGCTTTGGTCAAGATAACTGCTGACAAACACTTCTTGTATCCATGTATCCAGGACTGAGTACGCCCCCATTCTCATCGACGCGGCTGCAGTGGAGCAGGTTGAGAGCTTCAAGTTCCTTGGTGTCCACATCACCAACAAACGATCATGGTCCAAACACACCAAGACAGTCACGAAGAGGGTACGGCAAAGCCTATTCCCACCTCAGGAAACTAAAAAGATTTGGCATGGGTCCTCAGATCCTCAAAAGGTTCTACTGCTGCAACATCGAGAGCATCCTGACTGGTTGCATCACTGCCTGGTATGGAAACTGCTCAACCTCCGACCACAAGGCACTACAGAGGGTAGTGCATACAGCCCAGTACATCACTGGGGCTAAGCTGCCTGCCATCCAGGACCTCTATACCAGGCGGTGTCAGAGGAAGGCCCTAAAAATTGTCAAAGACTCCAGCCACCCCAGTCAGAGAATGTTCTCTCGGCTACCGCATGGTAAGTGTTACCGGAGCGCCAAGTCTAGGACCAAAAGGCTTCTCAACAGCTTTTACCCCCAAGCCATAAGGCTCCAGAACAGTTAATCAAATGGCTACCCGGACTATGCATTGTGTCCCGCCCCCCCCAACCCCTCCACTCGGGGCACGTGAAAAATAAACGTTGATTTGATTTTGTCAGGTTCTAATTTTAAGAGTAAATGACTCCACGGACACTAGGAAAGCTTAACCAAGTTTAATTATTCCCAAAGGGTCGATACAGCTGCATTCAGACAAACAACATTTTACACAAGCACTGATATTTAACCCTTTCTTCGAGTCTCCTCCTCCACATCTGAACAGCCAATGCATCTCTGTTGCTAGACAGAACCTTAGTTATATCTGTTCTTCCTCACTTCATCTAACCTGACCTCTACCCCAAAGTGCTCACTCCTCCACAACTCAAGGCTGTCATGGTTATTGATACCAGACTGTGTCTCTTCAACTCCCAGAGGATCCCTGATGGCTAACAATAACATATCCTGACAATGTAAACATTATACATTACCCTCTCTCCCTCAGTAACATTGTTAGGTTCTAAGATTTCCACCCGTCTCCCCTACACATTCCAAAGCCATCTGTCTCCTACAGATAACCATTAACTTCTGATGTTACAACCATTCTCTATCACCCCTCAGATACTATAGTATTACTTCTGATCTATTATGTCTCTAGTATAGCAATGTTCAAAGTTTCAACCAGAATCCATCAATTTGATTTGAAGTGCCGTGCTTGTTGAATGTCCTTCCCTATAAGCTTGCTGAAAGTCTGTCCTCAATTTGTTAACAGTAGAATAGCATTGTATCTGGTCAAACACACATTTTTTACAAAAGTTTACTAAGGATTGATAAAAGGCTGATTTGTCAGCTATTTGAGCCAGTAAAGGGGGCTTTACTATTCTTGGGTAACGGAATTACTTTTGCTTTCCTCCAGGCATGTGGGCACACACTTTGCTTAGATTGAAGATATGGCAAATAGGAGTGACAATATTGTTCGCTATTATCCTCAGTAATTTGGACCTGGGGACTGTGTACAGACCCCTGGTGGCATGTCTGGTGGGGTAAGTGTGTGTCAGCGCTGTGTGTAAGTTGACAATGCAAATGATTTGGAATTTCCAACACATTAATGTTTCTTATAAAAACAAAAAGCGATGCAGTCAGTCTTTCTCCAACTCTTAGCCAAGAGAGACTGGCAGGCATATTATTGATATTATTATTAGCCCTCTGATTACAATGAAGAGCAAAACGTGTCACTTTGTTCTGGGCCAGCTGCCGCTTAACTAGGTCCTTCTTTGCAGCACTTGACCATATGACTGTGTCAATAATTACAATAATCAAGATAAGATAAAACTAGAGCCTGCAGGACTTGCTTTGTGGAGTAAGGTTGAATATTTTCCCAGTATTTTACAAATGTTCCATCCTGAGAATAAATCACTTTCTACCAGGTAACCCGGTATTTCCGCCAAAACAGGAAGTGTCATTCAAAAGCATTTTAAAGTATATAAATATTTCTGGATTTGATTAGAGCTTTGATCAGCATGAAAATTCAAACCTGATGCTACCTGAGCCTGATGAGCCATATGTTAAATACATTTTATGAGCCCTACATTAACGACATTTAATGATCCCAAGCCTAAAAAAGCCCAAATGATTGTGCCATTATCCACATATATGATATAGGTTACTGCACATTAATCACGACCAAAAAACATAAAATCCCATAGATGTAGTTAGCTATATGCTCTCTTGGGTAAATAAATGAAACTAGCTCCATTAGGCTAACATTTTTCAGTGTGAACTGTATTACTGTATTGTATTATACAGTATTATATGGACTGGAATTACGCACATCGTTCAAACCATGATGAAGGAGAAGAGAACATACAATTCTGGTGCAGCACATGCGGTTTACAAGGCTAGCATATTTACATATTTGAAATATAATAGGGCCTATTTGTATAATTAGTAGGCTGACGCATATATACCTTTCATAATATTTGCTTAATTCCTTCCTCGCTTTTAACAGTTAAATGAAATATGTTTTCTTGTCCTTATCTTCATAATTCTAATGACATCCTTGAACAATATAGGACCAGAATTAGATGCAGAAGGCTTTCACTTCTCTTCATGAAAATTTATTGAATTGTTATAGGTCTGAATAAATGATAAGGGATTTATATGTTTAAATGTAATGATTAAATAATTCTACCCTGAATCTTAACTATTAGTGATTAATAGTTTATGTAGCATGTATAATGAATAATTAAAGTACTAAATGTAAGTCCCATAAGGTTTAGTAGAGACTGTGAGGAAGAGAAATGTATGTGTGTATGTGTGTGCCTACGAGAATACCGAGAACAATTAAGACTGTGTTTTGCTCGACCTGGCTAGAACTCTGAGAAACTTATGATAGGACAGGGAGTACTTCTCAAGGCTCCTCTAATCTCGGGGGAATGGAACGGACAGCGCTGGGTAGTGATAAACAGTGGGGAGAACTCTGGGGAGGGATACAACTCACCTACTGTTCATGTGTATGTATGTGCGTAGGATATCTACTGTTTGTGTGGATGTATGTGCGTAAGTAGGGAATTAACTATAAAATGAATGTCTCTGTATTATGGACTTCAGAATGTTCTCGTGAATAAACTGTACGAACCTTTTGCAGAAGCTGAGTCTTTGCCTAATTATTATTAACCCAGTGTCTTACAAACCTTGGGGATTAGTCAAAGCTTATTGATTGTTAGTTATTATCGTTGGGATTGAAAAATTATTCTGACAATAAATAACTGCTATAGCCTACCTCCATTGCATGTTCGTTCTTCTTTCAAACTACCCATGAGTTCTATTGCCTGCTGTATTTAACATTCAATAAAAAAGGGCATCCCTCTTCGAATAGTGCTCTTCAAGTAATACAACAAAATAATGTCCAGCAAGCTATTCTAATCTAGCATTTCCTGCATGGGACTCCAAGAGCTAAGGAGCATTTTTTAAGGAGAGGCCAGCGGAGCACAGGTGCTTGCGTATTGCACTAGAGACAGAGGATATAAGTTAGAAGCTTATTATGCATAACCCATCATTAATTAGCTAAATATAAGGCTAATAATGCATTGAATGTATTACCTGAAAGAGGTCGGCTAGGACATCTATATATAGGACTATATATAAAAAAATTCACCATGATGAGATAATAGGTCTATATGCATTCTAAACTGCACTCCATACTGAGATGGGCTGTCTGTCACCACCCTGAGTGTTGATTCATCATGCAGAGGCCGTAGAGAAGCCAGATTTAGACATAATTTAATAGTTCCATTTCACACCATGCTATTCATAGAAATAATTTATTTATAATTTACATGTTTCTCACAGGTATTTATCCCGGGGAAAGGCAGTTGATTTTGGGGGTAAATCCCGGAAAATCTTGGTAACTCGGTTACCGCCATTCAACCCTATTGTGGAGTGTGGTATCAAAAAAGCAGAGCGTATCTTTATCACGGACAGACCTCTCCCCATCTTTACAAACATTGAATCAATATGTTTTTTCACCATGACAGTTTACAATTTAAGGTAACACCAAGTCATTTAGTCTCCTCAACTTGCTCAAAAACCACACCATTCATTACCAGATTCAGCTGAGGTCTAGAATTGAGGTCTAGATTGATTTGTATCAAATACAAGGCACTTAGTTTTAGAGATGTTCAGGAACAGTTTATTACTGGCCAGCCATTCTACAACTGACTGCAACTCTTTGTTTAGGGTTGTAGTGACTTCACTGGCTGTGGTTGCAGATGCATATAGGGTTGATTCATCAGCATATATGGACACACAGGCTTTGTTAAATGCCAATGACAGGTCATTGGTAAAAATGGAAAAGAGTAGATGCCCAAGAGAGCTTCCCTGCAATACACCACACTTAACATGTTAAACATTAGCGAGGCTTCCATTAAAGAAAATCCTTTGTGTTCTATTAGAGAGATACTTTTGGTCATGTAGTGTATGTGGACACCTGCTCGTTGAACATCTTATTCTCAAATCATTAATATAGAGTTGGTCCACCTTCTCTGCAACAACAGCCTCCACTCTTCTGGGAAGGCTTTCCACTAGATGTTGGAACATTGCTGCAGGGACTTGCTTCCATTCAGCCACGAGCATTAGTGAGGTCCGGGCACTGATGTTGGGCGATTAGGCCTGGCTTTTAGTCAGCGTTCCGATTCATCCCAAAGGTGTTCGATGTGGTTGAGGTCAGGGCTCTGTGCAAGCCAGTCAAGTTCTTCCACACCGATGGACTTAATTTTGTGCACAGGGGCATTGTCATGCTGAAACAGGAAAGGGCCTTCCCCAAACTGTTGCCACAAAGTTGGAAGCACAGAATTGTCTAGAATGTTATTGTATGCTGTAGTATTAAGATTTCCCTTCACTGGAACTAAGGGGCCTAGCCCAAACCATGAAAAACAGCCCCATACCATTATTCCTCCTCCACCAAACTTTACAGTTGACACTATGCATTGGGGCAGGTAGCGTTCTCCTGGCATCCGCCAAACCCAGATTCATCACTCCAGAGAACGCATTTCCACTGCTCTAGAGTCCAATGGCGGCAAGCTTTACACCACTCCAGCTGACATTTGGCATTGCGCATGGTGATCTTAGGCTTGTGTGCGGCTGGAAACCTATTTCATGAAGCTCCTGACGAACAGTTCTTGTGCTGACGTTGCTTCCAGAGGCAGTTTTGAACTCGGTAGTGAGTGTTGCAACCGGGGTCATACGATTTTTCCACACTACGCACTTCAGCACTCGGCGGTCTCGTTCTGTGAGCCTGTGTGGCCTACCACTTCGCGGCTGAGACGTTGTTGCTCCTGGACATTTCCACTTCACAATAACAGCACTTGCAGTTGACCGGGGCAGCTCTAGTAAGGCAGAAATCTGATGAACTGACTTGTTGGAAAGGTGGCATCCTACGACAGTGCCACGTTGAAAGTCACTGAGCTCTTCAGTAAGGCCATTCTACTGACAATGTTTGTCTACGGAGATTGCATGGCTGTGTGCTCGATTTTGTACACCTGTCAGCAACGAGTGTGGCTGAAATTGCCAAATCCAAAAATGTGAAAGGGTGTCCACATACTTTTGTATATATAGCGTAGCTCTGAAACTGCTATATGGCAGAGGTTGAAGAGACATAACACATATGTTTTTTCAACAACATGTTATGGTCAATAATATCAAAGGCTGCACTGAAATCTAACAGTACAGCTCTCATAATCTTCTTATTATATTTTCTTTCAACCAATCATCAGTCATTTGTGTCAGTGCAATACATGTTGAGTGCCCTTATCTACAGTTGAAGTCGGAAGTTTACATACACTTAGGTTAACAAACTATAGTTTTGGCAAGTCAGTTAGGACATCTACTTTGTGCATGACACCAAGTCATTTTTCCAACAATTGTTAACAGACAGATTATTTCACTTATAATTCACTGTATCACAATTCCAGTGGTTTCAGAAGTTTACATACACTAAGTTGACTGTGCCTTTGAACAGCTTGGAAAATGTCAGAAAAAAAGATGTCATGGCTTTAGAAGCTTCTGATAGGCTCATTGACATCATTTGAGTCAATTGGAGGTGTAACTGTGGATGTATTTCAAGGTCTACCTTCAAACTCAGTGCCTCTTTGCTTGACATAATGGAAAAATCTAAAGAAATCAGCCAAGACCTCAGAAAGTAAATTGTAGACCTCCACAAGTCTGGTTCATCAATTTCCAAACACCTGACAGTACCACGTTCATCTGTACAAACAATAGTACGCAAGTATAAACACCATGGGACCACGCAGCCGTCATAACGCTCAGGAAGGAGACACGTTATGTCTCCTAGAGATGAATGTACTTTGGTGCGAAAAGTGCAAATCAATCCCAGAACAACAGCAAATGACCTTGTGAAGATGCTGGAGGAAACAGGTACAAAATTATCTATATCCACAGTAAAACGAGTCCTATATAGTCATAACCTGAAAGGCCGCTCAGCAAGGAAGAAGCCAGTGATCCAAAACCGCCGTAAAAAAGCCAGACTACGGTTTGCAACTGCACATGGGGACAAAGATCGTACTTTTTGGAGAAATGTCCTCTGGTCTGATGAAACAAAAATAGAACTGTTTGGCCGTAATGACCATTGTTATGTTTGGAGGAAAAAGGGGTTAAAAATATTAAAGCTTGGTCGAACTTTCAAAGTTGTGGCAAAATGGCTTAAGGACAACAAAGTTAAGGTATTGGAGTGGCCATCACAAAGCCCTGACCTCAATCCCATAGAACATTTGTGGGCAGAACTGAAAAAGCATATGAGAGCAAGGAGGCCTACAAACCTGACTCAGGTACACCAGTTCTGTCAGGCGGAATGGGCCAAAATTCACCCAACTTATTGTGGGAAGCTTGTGGATGGCTACCCGAAACGTTTGACCCAAGTTAAACAATTTAAAGGCATTGCTACCAAATACTAATTGAGTGTATGTAAACTTCTGACCCACTGGGAATGTGATGAAAGAAATAAAAGTTGAAATAAATCATTCTCTCTACTATTATTCTGACATTTCACATTCTTAAAATAAAGTGGAGATCCTAACTGACCTAAGACAGGGAATTGTTACTAGGATTAAATGTCAGGAATTGTGAAAAACTGAGTTTAAATGTATTTGGCTAAGGTGTATGTAAACTTCCGACTTCAACTGTATTTTGGCTAAAGACTGTGCAGCCAAGTACTAGGTCTGGGGTGAGAATAATTTTGTACATTTTGTCAATGCCATTTGTCTTTATTTTCTAAATGAAATTGGTAAAATAAATTTGCAAAAATACAATTGGTTCTGCAATGTTGAAAATCCAATCACAAGGAGTGGAGACAACGTTTTTTCCAAATTAAACTTATTTGAGAAGAAACAGAATTATTTAAGAAAAGTGCAAGGGGTGCCAATATATTTGTCCGCAACTACATGGGGAATGTTCCACAGGTCAATAATCAAGAAAGAGAGGAGGCAAGAATATTTACTTTAGGCCTCAAAAACAATATTTGTCAATACAAAAAAGATATAGTTATTTAGAGACAATAACCAAGCATTATCACATTGAATAACAGCGTTCTAAGTGGTTTCTAAATTATATATGTTTTTGCTGTTACAACTGACTCCATGTTACTTTTATCCCCGGCCTCCCCTACCTCACCATGCCCTTGACTAAATATACACTTTCAAGCGAATGGAACCTGCCCAACGCCACTGAACCTGAGATTTGTAAATCTCCTGCTACAAACCCCCATAATGACTGGTTGTTACCTGCTCGTTATTAGAGGTCTGTGTGCCAAACGTTATATATGTATATTTCCAAAGGGGTAGTTAAAGGGGTAATAAGTGAGTAAGGTCCGGGTTCGCTAACCTTGGCTTTGCAGTGGTATGTTAATGCATGTTTTTGGCATCCACTGGAATTTTCTCACCTCAATAAAAAGCCTGCAGTCAAAAAAGAGGGCACCCCGTTATTCTAGGCACTTCCTTTTTCTCACACCACAATTCCTGAGGAATTGTTAATGTCTTAAAAGATGATGGCTGTTTTCACCTGTAGACTCAACAATCTTTTTGTCATTTTTATGATAGTTTCTTAGTAAGCCTAATAGTTGCTATTCTGTTTATTATATTGTAGCACTGCTCAAGGCATTGGCACATAGGCCTATCCATATCTGTGATATGCATATAATATATGCATTGACGTTTAGTTACTTTTGGATCGTGTCTCTGAATAAAGATATGTGTGCACATGCAGAAATTAGTATCGATTATTGAATATACCATACATTTACTTCAGAGTCCACTGACGCCTCTGGCACTATAGAATTCAGATGGCAGCCACTCAACATTCATCTGTAGTGCTCTGTGGAGTGGAGTGCCGTTAGTAAGGCAATGAGTTACAGTGAGGGAAAAAAGTATTTGATCCCCTGATCCCCTCATTAAAATGCAAATCAATTTATAACATTTTTGACATGTGTTTTTCTGGATTTTTATGTTGTTTTTCTGTCTCTCACTGTTCAAATAAACCTACCATTAAAATTATAGACTGATCATTTCTTTGTCAGTGGGCAAACGTACAAAATCAGCAGGGGATCAAATACTTTTTTCCCTCACTGTATATCAACTTCTCAGGCCACATCTCCCTTCAGATCTGGGCCCATCTCTCTCTCTTGATGTCTGCTGGCACTGACGAATGCTGTCTGTCACAGGCAATGGTGTCATTTCTTGAACCAGACCAGAGATGTGTTGTTGAAGGGGAGGAGGATCCCCCTCCCTTTTTGACTCAGGCAGGCCTCTAGTCTACTGTGTCACTTTTTCCTCCCTAGTGAACGGAGAGAGTGAGCAACATTGCATATGAGACATACATTTTAATTTATTTTTATTTCACCTTTATTTAACCAGGTAGGCAAGTTGAGAACAAGTTCTCATTTACAATTGCGACCTGGCCAAGATAAAGCAAAGCAGTTCGACACATACAACAACACAGAGTTACACATGGAGTAAAACAAACATACAGTCAATAATACAGTAAAAAAATAAGTCTATATACAATGTGAGCAAATGAGGTGAAATAAGGGAGGTAAAGGCAAAAAAAGGCCATGGTGGCGAAGTAAATACAATATAGCAAGTAAAACACTGGAATGGTAGATTTGCAGTAGAAGAAAGTGCAAAGTAGAAATAGAAATAATGGGGTGCAAAGGAGCTAAATAAATAAATAAATACAGTAGAGGAAGAGGTAGTTGTTTGGGCAAATTTATAGATGGGCTATGTACAGGTGCAGTAATCTGTGAGCTGCTCTGACAGCTGGTGCTTAAAGCTAGTGAGGGAGATAAGTGTTTCCAGTTTTAGAGATTTTTGTAGTTCGTTCCAGTCATTGGCAGCAGAGAACTGGAAGGAGAGGCGGCCGAAGGAGGAATTGGCTTTGGGGGTGACCAGAGAGATATACCTGCTGGAGCGCATGCTACAGGTGGGTGCTGCTATGGTGACCAGTGAGCTGAGATAAGGGGGGACTTTACCTAGCAGGGTCTTGTAGATGACCTGGAGCCAGTGGGATTGGCGACGAGTATGAAGCGAGGGCCAGCCAACGAGAGCTTACAGGTCGCAGTGGTGGGTAGTATATGTGGCTTTGGTGACAAAACGGATGGCACTGTGATAGACTGCATCCAATTTATTGAGTAGGGTATTGGAGGCTATTTTGTAAATGACATCGCCGAAGTCGAGGATTGGTAGGATGGTCTGTTTTACGAGGGTATGTTTGACAGCATGAGTGAAGGATGCTTTGATGCGAAATAGGAAGCCAATTCTAGATTTAACTTTGGATTGGAGATGTTTGATGTGAGTGTGGAAGGAGAGTTTACAGTCTATCCAGACACCTAGGTATTTGTAGTTGTCCACATATTCTAAGTCAGAACCGTCCAGAGTAGTGATGCTGGACGGGTGGGCAGGTGCAGGCAGTGATCGGTTGAAGAGCATGCATTTAGTTTTACTTGTATTTAAGAGCAGCTGGAGGCCACGGAACGAGAGTTGTATGGCATTGAAGCTCATCTGGAGGGTAGTTAACCTCTATGGGCTAGGTGGGACGCAAGCGTCCCACCCGTGGTGTACTCCATCAACAGCAGGTGCATTTCAAGAGCGGCAAATTTGAATCCAAATAAATGTCAAAATTCAAATTTTTCAAACATACAACTATTTTACACCCTTTGAAAGATAAACATCTCCTTAATCTAACCACGTTTTACGATTTCAAAAAGGTTTTACGGCGAAAGCATAAATTTAGAGTATGTTAGGACAGTACATTTACAAGAGTTGTGTGTAATGTTTTGTCAATTCAAAGACAGGGTCACCAAAACCATAAAACCAGCTAAAATGATGCACTAACCTTTTACAATCTCCATCAGATGACACTCCTAGGACATTATGTTAGACAATGCATGCATTTTTAGTTCTATCAAGTTCATATTTATATCCAAAAACAGCGTTTTACTATGGCATTGATGTTGAGGAAATCGTTTCCCTCCAATAACCGGCAGTCAAGTCAGTACCACAAATTAAATAATTAAAATTAGAAAACATTGGTAAAATATTATATTGTCATTTAAAGAATTATAGATTTACATCTCTTGAACGCAATCAACTTGCCAGATTTAAAAATAACCTTACTGGGAAATCACACTTTGCAATAATCTGAGCACTGCGCCCAGAAAAATACGCGTTACGATACAGACTAGACGTCATGTTGGGGAGATCTAAAATCGAAAATACTATGTAAATAATCCATTACCTTTGATTCTCTTCATCAGATGTCACTTCCAGGTATCACAGGTCCATAACGAATGTAGTTTTGTTCAAAAAAGCTCATCATTTATGTCCAAAAATCTCCGTCTTGTTAGCACATGATCTAAGCCAGCCGGACTTCTCGTCATGAACGAGGGGAAAAAATATATTTACGTTCGTTCAAACATGTCAAACGTTGTATAGCATAAATCATTAGGGCCTTTTTTAACCAGAACATGAATAATATTCAAGGTGGACGAATGCATTCTCTTTTATAACGTATTGGAACGAGGGTACCCAACATGAACTCGCGCGCCAGGTGTCTAATGGGCCATCATCGTTCCATGGCTCTTGTTCGGTCAGATCTCCCTCCAGAAGACTCAAAACACTTTGTAAAGGCTGGTGACATCTAGTGGAAGCAATAGGAAGTGCCAAAATATTCCTCAGCCCCTGTGTTTTTCAATGGCATAGGTTTAAAGGTAATACAACACATCAGGTATCCACTTCCTGTCAGAAAATGTCTCAGGGTTTTGCCTGCCAAATGAGTTCTGTTATACTCACAGACACCATTCAAACAGTTTTAGAAACTTTAGAGTGTTCTCTATCCATATATAATAAGTATATGCATATTCTAGTTACTGGGTAGGATTAGTAACCAGATTAAATCGGGTACATTTTTTTATCCAGCCGTGCAAATACTGCCCCCTAGCCCTAACAGGTTAACACAGTGTCCAAAGAAGGGCCAGAAGTATACAGAATGGTGTCGTCGGCGTAGAGGTGGATCAGAGAATCACCAGCAGCAAGAGCGACATCATTGACGTATACAGAGAAAAGAGTCGGCCCAAGAATTGAACCCTGTGGCACCCCCATAGAGACTGCCAGAGGACCGGACAACAGGCCCTCCGATTTGACATACTGAACTCTATCAGAGAAGTAGTTGGTGAACCAGGCGAGGCAATCATTTGAGAAACCAAGGCTGTTGAGTCTGCCGATGAGGATGTGGTGATTGACGGAGTCGAAAGCCTTGGCCAGGTCAATGAATACGGCTGCACAGTATTGTTTCTTATCGATGGCGGTTAAGATATTGTTTAGGACCTCGAGCGTGGCTGAGGTGCACCCATGTCCAGCTCTGAAACCAGATTGCATAGCGGTGAAGGTGCGGTGGGATTCGAAATGGTCGGTAATCTGTTTGTTGACTTGGCTTTCGAAGACTTTAGAGAGGCAGGGTAGGATAGATATAGGTCTGTAGCAGTTTGGGTCAAGAGTGTCCCCCCTTTGAAGAGGGGGATGACCGCATCTGCTTTCCAATCTTTGGGAATCTCAGACGACACGAAAGAGAAGTTGAACAGGCTAGTAATAGGGGTTGCAACAATTTCGGCAGATAATTTTAGAAAGAAAGGGTCCAGATTGTCTAGTCCGGCTGATTTGTAGGGGTCCAGATTTTGCAGCTCTTTCAGAACATCAGCTGACTGGATTTGGGAGAAGGAGAAATGGGGAAGGCTTGGGCTAGTTGCTGTGGGGGGTGCAGTGCTGTTGACCGGGGTAGGGGTAGCCAGGTGGAAAGCATGGCCAGCCGTAGAAAAATGCTTATTGAAATTCTCAGTATTCTCAGTAAATTCTCAGTACATACAGTATACACACTCAGAAAGATCAGTTCAATATCCTGTAGTATTGTCAAGTTTAGTGTTAAGGTGGAGTTGTGTGTGCAGTAGTTGAGCACCAATGTGCGTGTTGAGAGAACCTACCAAACTTGAGGGATACTTGTCTCCCAAAACAGAGCTCAGGGCCCCATACCATACATACAGTGTGAGTACATCAAAGGTCCCTCCAAATATGTTCTAAACAACACGTGAAAACATGGAAGGTTACTGATGTGCAACATTGTGAATAATTCTGTCTGAAATTACTGGCAATTACGCATGTTCGGCTGCTGTAATCTCTTTCAGATAGCGCACCGGCCATAAAATCTGAAATGTTGAGTGGAAATAAAGATGGTGGCTTCTTCAGCACACAACAACACTGAAAGTGTCGTACTCAGGATGTTTGTTAAAATCTTGACTATTAATCATAGAGTTATTTTTAAGAATACTGTACTTGAATATCACTGCTGTGTTCAATGTTTTTTTTACTCCATGGTAACCAGATTTTTCTGGCATGGCAGAAAACAGTGCTGGAGTGCTCAATGATAAGTGTTATCTCATAAGTATTTGTGGTCACACTGTGTGTTTAAGAAAACCTTTAGGGTTAGGCAGGTAGCAGGTAGGCCTAATTAATTAGTCTTCTACATAAAAAATTGAATAATCTTCAAGACATCTTTCAATACTAAAGATGCCCAACAGTTTTGTCTACCTGCTTATTGTTGCATTGCGAGAGCAGAGTCCCCTGGTTGTGTGACTGGTGTCTTTATGATCGTTGGAACAGCATGTATACTCCCCTGTGTATTTATTTGGACAGTGAAGCTAAAACTTTCAATTTGGCTCTATACTCCAGAATTTTGGATTTGAGATCAAATATTTCGTATGAGAAGATACTGTATACAAAAGAAAATATATGAGTTTTGCTTGATATAAATGGCACAAACATTACTTACTCACTAGCTTAATGCACCATATAATAACACTAGTACTCTATTAAAGGTGTTTAAAGCTACAATTTTTTATTAATTAAAACATCATCCCCACCACAATTTCACTAAAAAGCTGAGGGAAGGGGCTGGTGAAATGCAACTACTCTCAAATTCATTGTTTACGCTATGGATGCAAGGACTGACCATCCATGATATCAAAATTATAGTTTTAACCATGTTTACATTTAATTTGTTTCCAAACATTGGAGTAAAACAAGCTTATATTATGGGTTCTGATGGAGTACAACAGTTGGACTAAGCTCATGAGGAATTTATACGTTATATTCCTCAAGAATCAATGGGTACATACCATTCATTTATAAGTCCATAAATGGATGAAACAACTAAGGATTGTTACTTTAACAGGCAGTGACCTTCAAACAGTAGAGCTATGTCGCCATTTGAACATGATCCATTAACCCGCTAAACCCCCCAAAAATGTACTCTGTCCACTGTTCCGCAAATGTCCTGCAAAATCATTCCCTTGCCCTGCATTTGGGTTTTTTAGATGTGGTCACCCTAATTCAACCGGTGGAAACATTGCTTCTGCAACATGTTAACATAATTTTTTCACATTTGAGGAGAATAACATTATTTCAACCCACATGTGAACTTGCAATTCCACGTGTGTAATGAGATTATCAACATGTGAAAAATCTCACTTTCACATTTGGAATTGCAAGTTCACGTGTGAAAAACAATCACGTGGAAGTTTTTCACATATGAAATTGCAAATGTGATATTCACGTATGATTGTTTTTCACATGTGAAAATACAATTCCATATCTGAAAGTGAGATTTTCACATGTAGTGTTCTCTTACATGTGAACCTGCACATTTGAATTTCACATGTGAACTTGCAATTCCACATGTGAAAGTGAGATTTTAAGATGTGAAACCACAACATCTGAGGTGAAAACGTGTTATTCTCCTCACTTGTGAAAAACTAGTGTTAACATGTAATACATGTGAAAATATGGTTTCACATGAAATTTAAGCTCAACATATGAAAATGGCTATTTCACATGTGAAAATGTTATAAGGGGATACAAAACAAAAACAAACAATGAGAAATCATGTGATAAGGCATTTACTAGGATCTTCCAAACAGAAGTGCTGTGAATTGCTGATTGATTGCTTGGACAAAAAAAGTATATTGTTTTTTCAGTTCATCCATGTACAGTATCATGTCATGTCATGTTAATGATATGTTACATAAGCTTTATGATGCATAGACAGCTCCTGTAAAACACTCCCATTGTCTGTATGTCTGTCAGCTTATGTATAGAGGATTTTAGCTGAAGACAATCTCCAAAGGCAGAGGTAGCATGCTCATGGTGCATTCCTTGTGAGGACTACTCAGTAATTATGCTGGGTTATCATTAAGTGGTCCATTTGGAGTGTTAGAACCACTGGTCAAGGTTAAGTGTCTGTAGGCTAGTTCCCAGTTCTCTGTTCCCACACAAACCACTGCACTTTTTAGGGGACTGAGGATGCCCCCTACACAATATACAAATGGTATAAAACTGTATAACATCATTTGAAAAGAAGCACCACAGAACACATTCTGCTATTGCTGCAAGTTGTTCAGTTCATGCAGTCATCAGCCTTTTCACACACACCAGAAGAAGGATTAGGAAGTTGTTTGTTTATCTTTAGCACACCAAGGAAAGTATTTAGCCGACTAACCATGGCAGTTATTGACAGTTATTGATAATTGCAGATTTACTTTCCAGGTCACTCCTGTGGAGGTTATGACCTTTTGTTGCCTTTGGCTGTTGACGTCGGTGTGACATTACTTAAAACTGTTGAAGTTCCCATTCAGTGAAGAGATTTCTAGATGAGAAAGTTACTCTTTATTTATGTTTTTCAGTTATATGGGGGAAAAACATTAACCATGATTTTGGCTAAGTGGCCTGCTACTTTTGAGTTCAGTAAGTAGAAGCCAAGGTTAAATGATTTAGTTAACCTAATGATCTTCTCAACTTCAGTCTACATTTAGAATTTACTTTCAACTTTTTATTCAACCCCCCCAAAAAATTGACAATGGACAAATTGTTATTATTTTTCACAAATGATAACAAAATATGCATTGTCTACCAGTAATTTACTAAAACCTTTAGAAAGAATGCCCTCTAGTGGCACCAGGAATGCAACATGCGGTGATGCTGATGGAGGCCTGTTTCTGAGCCTTGAATAAGGATTTCTATAACACACTGTATTGTATTTTAGGCTATATTATAACGCATAGGTTACATTGCACAACTATAAACACATAACAAATGTGGCAACGTGGCATTACAGCTGCGGACGTCATTGGTTTCCTCGGGCTCTTAAACAAAGGCTCTTACACCAACGACTACAGGGCAGAGATTGAAGGATTTAGTCAGATGGTTTGATGAACATCACCTACAACTGAATTTGAGGAAAAAAACAAAGGAGATGATCCTTGACCCTAAGTCCATTGGGGACCACAGCCCCATAGAGGTACGAGGAGAGAACATTGAGCAGGTGAACTCACACAAATACCTGGGGGTCCACATTGACAGTGGGCTGTGCTGGCGCACCCATATGGAGAATGTGTGCTCACGCATCCAACTGCTCTTGCACTTCCTGCGTCAGCATTGTTACATGCTTTGATAAGCCCAAATATTAACACTGACCAAGACAGCAGGGAAGATTATATGCATGACACTTTCTTCCTCTTGTCCAGGACACTTTCGAGGAGACCATCATCAGACAGGCCAGACAGGTCATATCGAACCCATCACATGCACTGAACACAGAGTTCCAGCTGATGCCATCGAGGAGGCGTTATATGGTGCCACTGCCTTTATACAATCTGGACAGATATAAACATTTGTTTGTCCCTCTGTCAATAAAACTGCTTAACAGCAGGGGAGACAGAGACAGACGAGGGTAACGGCAATGACGGACTGGAGCTTGGCCTATAGTATATCATATATCATAATGCAATCACATATTTCAGGGCTAACTGGCCTTGTTTACGACACATGACATACAAGGTACTACTATAACAAGATTAATTTAGCTTTAATAATGCTCTATGTAGCCATAATGTCATGTTTATGACGTACGTATAGATGTTACAATGTGGCCAAGATATGGCACCTAATACTGTAGATGCTGCCAGCATCAGGGAACATCATAATAAAGCAAAAATGTTAGCTGTGATGTATTTATAACATTATACAGGTTCAAAATGTTCTTTAGACTGCACTTTAATTTATAGGAGCTATGAATATATTTATATTTCATTATGAAAAAATGATACCCTAAAGTACTCGGGGTAAAGTTACTCAAATTGCTTATCCGTTTCTTACGTTCTTATAGTAAAGTGTAACATTTGATCTTTCATTGTATGTAGTCTTTATCATACTGTACGACAGCAAGATGTTACAATATAATTTGGGTACATTTACACAAATCTAATCCATATACATGACATAAACTGTCATTGAACGTTTGTCTCATAAAAATATCACTGTTTGTGATTCATGTGGAACAAATATTCATGGTTTAAAACATTTATTTCAGAGGTCTAGAATTGTTACGGGTTACGCCTGTGTTGTAAATAACTACACTTCTACCCCTTGAAATGGTGTTACTGTAGCTAGCCAATGAGATAGCTCAATTTGCTGATGGTGAACCAAATGCAGGCTGGTCCCTTTAAATGGGTGAGAGTGAACAGTGATCCGAATCAGTCAGCTGCACTGTCGGCCATGTGTCCCTGCATCCTCCTCCCCTCTCATTCAGCCTTTTCCAAACGACAACACCTCCCCCTCCCTCTTAAACCCTGCTCCTGCTCCCGCTCTGCTTTGCTCTGCTATGCTCCGAGTGCAGTCATTTCTAGTGCAGAGAAATGTCCCTGGTGACACTGAAGGATGACGCAGGCTCTCCCTCTCTCTTTCTCTCTTTCTTTTTCCTTTCTCTCTCTCCTTCTTTCCCAATAGCTCTATATCTCTCCTTGTTCTCCCTCTCTTGTTCCTTCTCCCTTTCTCCTTGCTCTCTCTCTCGCTCTCTCTCTCCTCACTCTCTCTCCCTCCCTCTCCCTCTTCCCCGGCACTGCAGTGCTGGTTGTGATTGCACACACACGCGCACACACACACGCCACACACCACACACACACACGCTCTCACACAGCGGAGTGTAGCTGAGAGACAGGGACTGCAGCAGCATGCACCAGCCGCGTCTGATCTGTGTGGTGACATGAGGAAGAAGAACTGGGAAGAGGATATAGCGTAGCAGCGTCTTACACAACCCAACCCCCATGCGTACGGTCGCTACATCTCTGCTCTGCAGCAGTGGCAACGGTGCATTTCAAGAGCGGACAGCTTATGTTATCTTCCCCCTCTGACTGCACTGCCTCTGCATCCATCCCATTCACTCTGTTCCTCCCACTCCACCTCTTCCTCATCCTCCCAACCACGGCATCATTAGGCAGGACTACAGACCGTCCGGGATCACCAACGGCAATCACTGGATGCTCAGGTTTGCCCTCTCTGAAGGAGTCGTGGTGGAGATGCTAAATCATCATTACCTCCATTAACAACCGGATTCTAATCTAGCTCAGGAGACAAGGAGAAAAAACCACCCCAAACAACGAAAAAGGAGTCTTAGATGTTTGTGACGCTCTTTGTCGGCGCTGTTGGGTAGTTGATTAGTTTCTTCTATTTGCTTGATTGTTTTTATCTTCTCTGAGACTGGCTAGCAGGCACTGCAGCACCAGGAAGGACTGCAGGAGCCGTGAAGGGTAGGGCATGAGGACCCAGGGGCGAGCCAGTGGAAGGGCTTGAGCTACCATTGCAGCCCCTGCTGCTGCTGAGGTGCTTATCTTGATTTTTTTTCTCCAGAAAGGGCGGCTGGTTGGGGTGGGTTGTGACAGTGCAGGTACTCAGGACCCTGCAGAGCGGAGTGGGTGGCTCTGGCATAGAGGAGCCAGGCAGGGAGGCAGGACGTCCTGTGGGAAAGGAGGAGAGAAGAGAAGAAGAAGGGCTGGCTCAGGCTCGGGCCCCTGATGGTGGCTATTTTTATCTCCCCTAGCTGAGTGATTGGGGACAGCCGGTAAAGAGAAAGATGCTTATGGGTGCGGGACGAGACACGGCGCGGGATGAGGCACAGAAGCTTCACCGGAAATGGCTGAAGCACCAGGCCTTCATGACCGAGCTGGCCCGCAACAAAGAATGGCTGGCCAAGATAGAGCAGGTGAGTGGAGAAGGGAGGGGAGAGGGTAGTGGGAGGAGGTCAGAGAGGGCAGGTGAATGGAAGGTGCTGGGGGAGGGTAGTGTGAGCACATGATTGAGAGAGGGTAGTGGGTGTGTGCGTGGGTGGGGGGGGTAGCAGTGTGTGTATGTGCGTGTAAAGGGATGATGGGCGATAAGACACATCAGACGGTGGATGGGATGTTGGGGGGGCGGTGTCATTACTCCATTTTGAGTAAACTGTAAACAAATGTTGTTATATGCTTCTACTAAGGACATCCAGAATTTCAAGTTCAAGGTTATAAATGTGAAAGCTGTATAGTTTTCTGCATGAATGGTGCAGTAAATCATAAGAAAGGTATTTTTCCATTGCCTTTTCAGCTACGTACTAACATTGGATTCTATTTGCGCAGTGTTTCCTCCTCAAAATATTTCTTATTAAGAATTGGATGAAACCTGTGAACAACTTGACAGCAAGTGGGCAATCTATCAAACCTGTGTGATACTGCCAACATTCATGGCCTTGTTTTATGAATATACCGCCAAGTCTTTATTAATAGCGTAGCTCTGTACAATAGGAAATTGTTTGTATGGTAACTAGATAGGCCTACAGCAAAAACATTTATTTAACCTTTATTTAACTAGGCAAGTCAGTTAAGAACAAATTCTTATTCACAATGACGGCCATACCCAATGAATGCCAAACCCTAACCCGGACGACGCTGGGCCAATTGTGCAACGCCCTATGGGACTCCCAATGCCAGCATCCCAGTTCTCCACTGCTGTCAACAGTGAAGAGAACCCATACCTGGGTCGTGTTCAGTAGAGAGAACATTTTTCGAAACAGGAAGAAACTGGGAGGTACTAGCTGAACTTTTCCAATAAGAACAAGCCTTGGTGTTACCGTGAGCCCTACTGACCACGATACAAGTGTACTTTAACCACACTGCTGCAGAGAAGCCTGGTGGGAGGCTCATGTGGGTGCTCCACGTTTGAATCAGTTGATTTAACCCAGAATTCCAAAATGACCCCTAGCCCCTACACCTAAGGCACTGCTGTGGAACTGGAGGATGGTATAGATGTAAGTAATATGACACAAATTCCACACAGCCAATCAGAAGGCCTGGTGAAGCAATTGCCATAGCGAATCCTTTCAGATCTACAAGGGTTAAGAGTCAATTTAGAATAAATCTACCCATTCCAGGAGAAGGTCTGTGTGGTTTGTAAAAGTGTTCAGTGCAAGTTATTTGATTGAGGGCTAGGCAATACTGTGAGAATTAGCTTATCTAGCCCACATACCCTTTTGAATGCTTTCTTGACCAATGTTGACTCAATTTATTGAGGCCCATCAAGAGAGAAATACAATAGATTGGATGTGAAAACAGCACTTGATCAACATGGTATGTAGGATCTAGCTAACTAATTATTGTGGATAACACCATTTTAAAAGCTCTATGAGTTAGTTAGATGTCTTGACGTTAAACATTAAATGTCCTGAGCTTTTTTGCAAGAACATGATTTAACCTCAGTTGGCGTACGTTTTAAGATTGATATTTAATGGATTTCAATGCATTCTGGTAAATCTGTTTTGTTATTGTAGAGATGTACTGAAATAATTTATTCATCAAGCTCATAAGCAGAGTATGTATCTTTTCACTTCCAAAATCGCATTGAATGTTATGGCATGATAAACTCAATCACCTCTAATTTACAAAAAGTATTCTGTTGCTATATATCCAAATGCAGAAGTTATTGATCACACATTTCATATAAATCTAAATGATATACCACTGAGATGTTAATATGATATAGTAGATGTTAAACGTGAAGTGGTGAATGAATGATTGAGACTGAGAGCCCCTCACCATACCATACGTATCAGAATGCTCACATGGCCATCTTGCTTGTCCATGCATGAAATGTGTCATGCAGTGTACCATGCAAGACTAGGCCCCCCTTCATGAGCCTGATGCTGCTCAAGATTCTGTCCTGCAGCCAAAGGCAAAAGGGCTTTGTAGAGGATCTAGGTTTGACGCCCTTTTCATAAGCACGTCTTTGTTTATTCTAGATGTGGCTGTAAAATTCAATTGGATTATATTATAATAGGTGCAGTGAAATAACTGTTCAATCCAACGGGGAATAAAAGTAGTCAGAGGAGATGTCCTTAGTTGGAGCTGCTGTACCAAACAGTTAATCGCCATCCGTCCAACACTGACGAATCTTTGGAAAGGCCAGGGCCATGTTCAGTAGGACATAACGTTCTACTGAACAGGCATACCTCTCTGTCTTGTAGAGTAGGGATTGGAGCTGGTTCTTAAATGATTGATTTTTGGGAGTGAGGATGTACTCGGTGCTGTTGTGTCTGTTGGTAGAGTAGATATAATATGTACATGCATAAAAAAGCCCTTTCATATTCAGTATCGGATGTTAGTGACCTACATTTCATACCTGTGTAAGATATACTATCTTGGATGAAAGCATCTTACAATTAAGTATGCATTGTTTATTATTTACATACATCAACAAATGGCTGTGAAACATCTACTAGTGGCACAGGGAGGCCCTAACTCTAGAACAACAGCTCTGGTCAAAGTGAAAATGGAGTGAAAAAGGATACCGGCTCTGCTTCGGAATCATCAGGCTATTTGTTTAACCTCTCATGCCATACACCAGATAGATACAGTACATCGAATGAGTGGACATGGAGTGCAGAAGATGGCTGCTCTGTCTGTGGTGAATGCATCCACAAGGCTGACTAGCGGGGTTTCTCAAGGGCTCTGTCTCTGCTAGCCCCACACAGAGTGTTACAGAGACCCTCATGTCTCGCTACTCTCACTAACATCGCTTAATCGGCCCCCACCTCTCCTTCTTCCTCTCCCTCTCTCGTTACCTGGGAGACTGGGGAGAAAAGATTACGCTGCGACCTGGTGCGATTAGAAAACTCTGTGTCCTTTTGGAACGGTTACCGCCCTGGCCCATGCCTCTGCTCTCCCACTGTACTTACTCAGCAGATGGGCCTGAGCCCCAGCTTGGAGCTCTGAGCTGGGGCTGGGCATGAGCTCGGAGCTCTGATCTGGGGCTTAGGACTGAGCTCGGACCTCTGAACTGGAGCTCTCTCTGTGGAGGTCTCTTCAGTCCCCTGGGGACGCTTGTCTGTAGCAAAGAGAGGACTCTGGGTTTTACTTAAGGCTGACCTTGTGGCAATGCTTTGCCAATGGCTCAGGGGTCAAACGCTGTGTAAACACAGACAACACAAAAATACCTATCCATCTCGAGCATTTTACACTGTTTAACAAAAGCAGACGACAGGATCGCATGTCCGTTGATTTAGTCTGGTGAAGCTATTTTTAAAGTATTGGTTTGTGAGTCTGAATTTTAGTCAGTGTTGTTTTGGTTTCTCAGAGTAGTAGCTAGAATCTATCTACACACCAGTGGAGGCTGCTGAGGGGAGAGCGGCTCATAATATTGTCTGGAATGGAGTGTAATGGATGGAATGGCGTGAATGGAATGGTATCAAACACATGAAAACTATGTCTTTGATACCATTACATTTACACCATTCCAGCCATAATTATGAGCCGTTCTCCCCTCAGCAGCATCCACTGCTACACACCCACTTGAGAAGCCATGTAGAGTGATTCCTCACGAAACCCAGACAAAAGAAGACCATGATTTTGGGGATTTTCACAAAATGGAATCCATAGAATAGTCCATTAAACAAAGGATTGTTGACAAATATTTGACATTTGTATCTAAAAGCATAATTGAGAAATAATTTATTAAAGTTGCCATATTAATTATCTTTTGGCCTTACCCAGGCCTCCTTTAATACTCTATAGTGTTTCATCTGTAGGTGCTACAAAGCAAACATTGGTGTCATGTCCCACTGGGCACAGACGTCAGTTCAACATCTAGTTTTGATTTACATGTGGTTGAGTTGTCAACTAATGTGAATTTAACGTGAAATCAACAAAAAATGTCACCATGTCATTGGATTTAGGTTGAAGGTTGGGTGAATAAAAGACGAAATGCCCCATGGGTCGATGACTTTTTGCAAATCCAATTAATTTCCGATGTTGATTCAATGTCATCACATCGTTTTTTGGCGTTGAAATGATGTGGAAACAGCATTGATTTAACCAGTTTTTGCCCAGTGTGATGAAGCTTTACCGCTTGCTCTGTAATATGAGTAGTATTTGGATTTCAAAAAGTAATTTTTTTACATTACAATTATTGGCACCCCTGTTTTCAATACTTTGTGCACCGTCCCCTTGCAAGGATAACGGCACTAAGCCCTTTTCTACAATGTTTTATGAGATTGGAGAACACTGGGAGAGATCTTAGACCATTTCTCCATACAGAATCTTTCCAGATCCTTGATATCAATCGGTCTACTCTTGTGGACTGCCCTCTTCAATTCAAGCCACAGGTTTTCAATGGGGTTCAAGTTCGTAGACTGAAATGGTCATTGCAAAATGTTGATTTTGTGGTCAATTATCAATTTCTTTGTGAATTTTGATGTGTGCTTGGGGTCATTGTCTTGCTGGAAGATCTACCTGTGGACAAGTTTCAGCCTCCTGGCAGAGGCAACAAGGTTTTTGGCTAAAATGTCCTGGTTACTATGTACTTGGTCAAGTTAATTATGCCGTTGACCTTAACAAGGGCTCCAGGACCAGCAGGCCCATACATCAAAGATCCACCACCATATTTTACAGTAGGTATGATGTTTTCTGCATATGCATCCTTCGTTTGATACATACCTGCCACCACTGTGTGGCTAAAACCTCTACATTCACCTAATATGACCATAGCACCGGTTTCCAATCCAAGTGTCAATGCTGTTTAGCAAACTCCCAGTGTTTACATTTGTTGGTCACTCTTAATAAAATAAAAAATTCTGCCAACCCTTACAAAGAGCATATTGGCATGGAGGTGGCGTCGAATTGTAAATTAAGAGATTTGGTGACCCCGAGATGGGACCAAGTATTGCAATTCTCCAACTTTGGCCCTTGGATTTTTCTTTGCCTCCAGAGCCATCTTCCATACTGTGCATGGGGACAAGATACACATGCATCAAGGAAGTTTATGTCTGTTCCAGTTGGTTTACACTTCTTAAATTGATTTAAGTGAAACAGGAAGCCATGTAAGGCCACAATTCAATGTCTTAAGTTAATGCAGGTTTTAATTTTGTTTGATTTCATTTATAATAATGTTTAGGGTGGCCAATCATTTTGACACCTCTCTTTTTGAGAACAAAAGTATTACTTATTAAAGAAAATGTCTTTATATGAGCAATTGTATTAGTGTAAAATAATATATATATATATTTTTTTTAGCATACAATATTGCTTAGTATTTGTGTTATTTGTTTTATACATTATTTTTTGCTAATCTTTATCAATCGTGCCAATGATGTTGGAGGTGAATATGTGCTTGTCAGTGTGCTTGTCAAGATGCATAGTGTATTTACATAGGTGTGTATGTACTGTAGGAATGTATTGGTCCCATGTCTAATGTATTGCCCTGACATCCCCCTCTCCTTTGCTCTTCCTCACTCTCCTCTCATATCTCCCTCTCCTCCTTTTTCTTTCTTTCTGTCCTTCTCATCTCTCCATTTCCTCTCCTCCCCTCACACTGATGTCTCTTCTTCCTTCTCTCTCCCTGTGTGTCAGTGAAGACGAGGGAGAGGGGAGAGAAAGAGACCTAGCCTGCTTTCTGCCTGCTCTGCATTATGAGAGGAGGAGAGAGAGGCAGAGAAAAAGAGAGAGGGAGAGAGAGCGAGGGAGAGAGAGAGAGAAAAAGAGAGAGGGAGAGAGCGCTAGCAGCAGTTAAGCAGAGAGACTGTGCCAAGAGGAGAAATGCAGCACTGCATTATGAAAGCCACAGGATAGGCCCAGCTCGCTCTGAGAAACCTATAGGAGAGAGCTATACAGGAAAGGAGATACGAGAGAGAGAGAGACCAAGATTTACAGGATGAAATATGTTGTATTCTGGGTTACTATGCATTTCCCTGCATAGTACAATAGATAGCAACACCAGTTATTATCATTTAGTCGGGTATTTTAGAACAAAGGACCAATTTGATCCAAGCTTTTCTTCAAACGGGGTTGTCTTGAAAACAAACATTGCACTAGGCAGGTCTCTATTAGACTTTCGGTTTTGAAGGTTTGCTACGTGTGTACAATACAGGATTTTATGTCAGTTTCACTGCACATTTTCCCTTTGCTTCCTTATGGCTGACTGACATTCAGTGGTCCTTGATAGAGATGACGAGGAAACGTCTGATATGAACACTTGTCATAGGAAACACCTCCTGTTCCTCTCAGTCGGAGCATGGGAGGAGACTTTGCATGCGGATTCTATTTCAGGAGACTTGGAGTGGAGCCACAGAGAGAGCTCCATCAAAACACACACACACACACACACACACACACACACCCACACACACACACACATACATACATACATACATACATACATACATACATACATACATACATACATACATACATACACACACACACACACACACACACACACACACACACACACACACACAGAGAGAGAAGGAAAACGCCACAAGCTTTGATCTCTCGCTCTCTACATCTAGACTCCCCTACGTATTTATTTGGACAGTGAAGCTAAGATGTTTAATATGGATCTATACCACCATTGTGGATTTAAAATCAAGTGTTTTATATGAGGCGACAGTACAGAATGCCACCCCTTATTTATTTGAGGGTATTTTCATATATATCTCTGTTATACCATTTAGAAATTAAAGCACTTTATGTATCTAATCCCCCCATTTGAAGTTACAGTGCCTTCAGAGAGTTTTCACGCCCCTTGACTTTTTCCACATTTTGTTGTGTTACAGCCTGAATTTAAAATATATTAAATTGAGATGTTTTGTCACTGGCCTACACACAATACCCAGTAATGTCCAACTGGAATTATGTTTTTAGAAATGTTTAGAAATGAATAAAAATGAAAAGCTGAAATATCTTGAGTCAATAAGTAAGTATTCAACCCCTTTGTTATGGCAAGCCTTAAGTTCAGGAGTAAATATGTGCTTAACAAGTCACATAATAAGTTGGACTCACTCTGTGTGCAATAATAGTTTTTAACATGATTTTAAACACTAACATCTCTGTGACCCACACATACAATTATCTGTAAGGTCCCTCAGTCGAGAAGTGAATTTCAAACACAGATTCAACCACAAAGACGAGGGAGGTTTTCCAATACCTCACAAAGAAGGGCACCTATTGGTATATAATTTTTTTTATGAAGAAGCAGACATTGAATATCCCTTTGAGCATAGTGAAGTACACCCAGTCACTACAAAGATATGTGCGTCCTTCCTAATTCAGTTGCCGGAGCAGAAGGAAACCGCTCAGGGATTTCACTGAGGCCAATTGTGACTTTAAAACAGTTACAGATAATAATGATGAGTGAGAATGTTACAGAGGCATAAATATCAAACCCCCCAAAAAATGCTAAACACTCCCCTTATTGGTAATGGTGAGAGGGACATGTTTTGGGGGCATGATCTTTGCGCATCTGTAACTTTCTCACTCATCATTATTCCAGATTCATTCATGATTTTCCGTAATCACGTTTTCATCCGCATTAGAAGTATTAAGAAATATGTTATATTCTTGTTTACAATAAAAGTGACTCCAAAATGACACAATACATTATTTACCATTCAGTTCTATTGGGTACAACATAATCCAAAACACAACCAAAACCATCTGTAAATGTATCCAAAAGGTTTGCAGTGTCACAAGCTTTGTAGTCATTGCGTGCTAGGAATATGGGACCAAATACAAAACTAAAACTAACTAAATGTAATACACTATAAGTGAATTTGTCCAAATACTTATGGCAACTTCAAATGGGGAGACTAGATACATAAAGTGTCTAAACAGTAAAACAGATACACTACATGACCAAAGGTATGTGGACGCCTGTTTGTCGAACATCTCATTCCAAAATCATGGGCATTAATTTGGAGTCGGTCCCCCCTTTGCTGCTATAACAGCCTCCACTCTTCTGTGAAGGCTTTCCACTAGATGTTGGAACATTGTTGCGGGGACATGCTTCCATTCAGCCACAAGAGCGTTAGTGAGGTCGGGCACTGATGTTGGGCGATTAGGCCTGGCTCGCAGTCGGCATTCCAATTTATCCCAAAGGTGTTTGATGGGGTTGAGGTCAGGGCTCTATGCAGGCCAGTCAAGTTCTTTCACACTGACAAACCATTTCTGTATGGACCTCGCTTTGTGCACAGGGGAATTGTCGTGCTGACACAGGAAAGGGCCTTCCCCAAACTGTTGCCACAAAGTTGGAAGCACAGTATCGTTTAGAATGTCATTGTATGCTGTAGCATTAAGATTTCCCTTCACTGGAACTAAGGGGCCTAGCCCGAACCATGAAAAAAATGATTCATCATTCCAGAGACAGCGTTTCCACTGCACCAGAGTCCAATGGTGGCGAGCTTTACACCACTCCAGCCGATGCTTGGCGTTGCGCATGGTGATCTTAGGCTTGTGTGCGGCCATTCCATGAAGCTCCCGACAAACCATTCTTGTGCTGATGTTGCTTCCAGAGGCAGTTTGGAACTCAGTTGTCAGTGTTGCAACCGAGGACAGATGATTTTTACGTTCCACGTGCTTCATCTCTCGGCGGTCCCGTTCTGTGAGCTTGTGTGGCCTACCACTTCACGGCTGAGCTGTTGTTGCACCGAGACTAGACATTTCCACTTCACAATAACAGCACTTACAGTTGGCCAGGGCAGCTCTAGCAGGGAAGAAATTTGACGAACTGACTTGTTGGAAACGTGGCGTCCTATGATCGTGCCACGTTGAAAGTCACTGAGCGCTTCATTAAGGCCATTCTACTGCCAAAGTTTATCTATGGCGATTGCAGGGCTGGCTGTGTGCTCGATTTTATACACCTATCAGCAGTGGGTGTGGCTGAAATAATAATTGAAGGGGTGTCCACATACTTTTGTATATATAGTGTATGTATGGAAATACCCTCAAATAAAAGGTGGCATTCTTTACTGTTGCTTCATACTAAACATTTGATCTCAAATCTAAAATGCTGGCGCAAAGAGCAAAATTTAACTTCTAGCTTCCGCTGTCCAAATAAAAACACCTTTTGGCATTTCTAGAGCCATCGTGGCCTTGCTCATGTGTTGACTTAGGTTCAGGGACAAAGATGATAAATTAACCACACATTTGTTATAGCCCAGAGTTTGAACAAAAGATGTGACATTTGGGGTTGTCTTGGTGTTTTTGACCAGAAGTAACATCGGTTGTTCAATCAAAAGGTATTTGTCTTCTTTTTTTCCTAAACAACCTTTCAGTTAGGGTCATGACCTTTAAACTAGTGCTGATCGGTTATTTCTCTGATTCTAAACAACTAATTGACCGACGTCGGTTAAATTATTTGAATTCCATTTAGTTCAATTTTTTGTGTGAGCTCAATGTGCACGTTGCAGTTTCTCTAGAGATAACTCATATCCAGCCTGAACTGTGTGATGTAGTAGGGAGTTGTAGTTTCCAATATTCTACATAGTTTAGTGCATAAAATGGGTTATTAACTACAATGACCATAATCCATTGCACATATACTTGTCCAGTCTGTTTCTTTTAGGCCTGCTACTGAAGAGAGAAGAATGCAGGATAGTGAGGGGATATAGAGAGCAGCTGTTGCTTCACGATCTCACCTGAAAATACATGATCTAAGTGATTGATAGTTAGCATTCAGCAGTCATAAAAGTATGCCTTTTTACTTTGAAGAACTACAAAATAGTGATTTTGTCAGACAGCATAGGCAGCAGTTCTATAGAAATGGGATGACTTGGAATGAAATAATAAAGTAATCAAATAAACAAATGTAATATACACAGCAACTGAAATATTTTATTAAAGTAATGTGAATAAATGATGGTTAATAAGTGATAAGCAGTAATGGGCAGTCACTACCACCATGGGACTTTGATTGTTTTATTTATGTGTTACAGCATTCAACCCACATAATTGAAAGCGAAAGCGAAAACCGTGATTGTTTTTTAGTAATCGAACCGAAACTGAACCGACCTCAAAAAACATGAATTGCTCAGCACTACTTTAAACAGAGACCGTGCTGTGCTTTTCTGTGGTGACTTCAAAAGATTATGCTTTGGATGACTGGGATCCATAGCCTTTTATTGAGACACTGTAGACTTGTGTGCAGACACAGGATGATTTTCATGGAATTCATGTAAAATCAACCTAAAATCAACCTGATTGAAAAGCTTGCCCTACAACCAAGCATATTTAAATGGCCATGATGAACATAAGTATGACATTACGGAAGATCAATCCACCTACGCATAGACAGCAATAGAGAGACATGAAACGTTGTCTATGCTTCAATCTGCTGCAGTCATCCTGCACATTTCACACTATGCTTTGTTAGCCAGATCTGGTCATATTAGGCTTGGGTTTATTCATTTCATATTTTCTGGCATTATGCACCAAAGAGTAGTACTGTATGGAGATTGTAGCCTATATCTGAGAGATTTTCAGCATACTGTACTAAACGAGCAACAATCAGCACAGCCAGTGAGTAACATCCCTCCAAGGGAAAGCTGACATTATACTAGTGTACATGTTGGAGAGAAGCATGAAATCTCTCAGTTGAGAAATCCGACAGTTCATTACTTTATTTAACATCTGAGTTTGATTTTAACACAGTACCAGCAGGGTGCCTTTACCATTATGACAATGGTATATGATAAAAACGGCATATCAACTGAACTATCTCAGCTTATATTTAACCATACGAACAGTGAAATGAATTGTTGGCCATGTAAATGACAGTAGTTAGGATAAATTAAAACTAAGAAAATAACTTTGGTAGTGCAGATACTGTATGTAACCACCGTTCTATCTCTCTCCTCTATGTGCCTTCAGGAGGGGCAGGAGCTGATCGATGAGAAGCCGGAGCTGCGTTCGGTGGTGCAGCAGAAGCTGGAGGAGATCAGGGAGTGCTGGACGGACCTGGAGAGCACCACCAAGGCCAAGGCCCGAGCTCTGTTTGAGAACAACAAGCCAGAGCCGGTGGTGAAGAGCTACTCAGACCTGGACCACCAGCTCTCTGGCCTGGAGAAACAGCCCCCACAGCTGGAGCAGGCTCACCATCTGCCCACCTTCAATGAGCAGCTGCATAAATTCCAGGTGTCTATCTGTGGAGGCTGCTGAGGGGAGAACGGCTCATAATAATGTCCGGAACACAGCAAATGGAATGGCATCAAAGACATTGAAACCATGTGTTTGATGTATTTGATACCATTCCACCGACTCCGCTCCAGTCATTACCACGAGCCCGTCCTCCCCAATTAAGGTGCCACCAACCTACTGTGGTGTCTGTTTACTGTTATAGGTTGTTCTTTATGTTTTTTGTTTTAAGGCAGTTATTTTGTGACAAAGACTTTGTGCTTTGGACAACTTATATCAGAACATGGAGACTACATTTAAGAGTGTAACACAACACATTTCAACTACATTTTCAATGAGTTTATGTAATCTTTACAATCCATTCTACTGTCTGTTAATGCTATAGAAGCCGTTGTTGTGATTTTTCTGTGCCAAGTTCCCGCCCACCAGCCACTAGGCTGGTTGACATTAAAGAATGCACCGTATGCTTTGTTCTTAAAGCCGTCTAACCCATTACGTAACGTTGAAACACAACACACACATAAGAAAATAGCTGAAAGTGCTGTTCAAGCCCATGTGCTGTGTGTTTGGGGAATCAGTCTCTCATCATCTAGCTCTAACATGACCTTTCCTTCCCTCGGGCTGGCCTTCCTCAGTCTCAGATGGGGGACTTGTACAAGGACGTAGGGGAACTAGGGTCCCTCCAGGGGGTGTGCCTCCCCCAGCGAGGCAGCCTGGTGAAAGGCGGGGAGGGAGAAGGGGGCGAGCAGCCAGCTGTGGTGGAGACCCGCATCGTGCGCCTCATCGAGCCCCTGAAGGAGAGACGTCGCATCCTGCTGGCCTCCAAGGAGATGCATCAGGTCGCCCAGGACCTGGAGGAAGAGATAGTGAGTGACTGACACACTTTATTACTCCATGGTGCCTCCAGCCTTTCTTACTCTATCTATCCCTCTCTTCCTGGCATAACTTAATCTATCCATATATTCAGTTTGTTTCTATCCTATAGCCTCATAAGGTCTCTAATATGTTTTTCTAAATGTTTCTTATGTTATATGGCCAAAGGTTTAATATGTCTCCCATCCTTGATCAATTAAACCACCAGGCTCTCCTATCAATGAGATAGGTATGTACAGACAGTCACTGATGACAATTTGCTGATGTTATAGCTGTGGATCCAGGAGCGGCTTCCTCTGGCTTCCTCTAAGGATTACGGCAACAACCTGCAGAGTGTTCAGCAGCATGTAAAGATCAACCAGGTGAGAGACAGATTATCTCTATACAAGCACACTACACTATCTCCTCACAGCACAGTATCAACTCAATCACTAGCCCTGCTCAGCTCAGACCTAACTACAGTCCCCACAACACTAAACCATGGTTGTGTTCAGTAGGGAACACCGCCACACATTTCTGGTGAAGGAAAACGATAGTACCTCCCAGATACTACCTCCCCATTTCACTCTGTTTGGAGGCGTTTTCTTCCAGCTGAAAATGACCCCTGTCTCTTATTGGTCCGTCAGACGCTGCAGAGGGATCTGCAGGGTCGCCAGGCGCGCGTTGAGGAGGTGTTGGACCGGGCGGGGATCATCGCCTCTCTGCGGACCCCCGAGGTGGACTTTGTGCGCGAGGGGGCAGGGCACGTGCGTCAGCTTTGGGAGGTGCTGAGGCTAGAGGCGGAGAGGAGGTCTGTGATGTTGGATGTGGTGCTGCAGGCCCAGCAGTATTACAGCGAGGCGGCCAAGGTCGAGTCCTGGCTGGCAGGCCAGAAACTGCACCTCATCAGCGAGGAGAAGGGCATGGTACGTATGGCAGGCATGGGATCATGTGACTGAACTGGCAGGGTGGGCATGAGACTGGCCCATTGGTTAGTGCACAGTGCTCCAGGAGGACTTTTACCATCATTTGTCTGCTGTGCCTTTCTTTTACAAACAATTTACTTCTGGGTGATGGTTTGTTTGTAAAATGTATGTATCTGTGAACAAGGATTTGGTCTCTAATATGAGGTCCCTCTTGTGTAGGATGAAGCAAGCACCCTGCAGCTGCTGAAGGAGCACCTGGCCTTGGAGGCGATGGTGGAGAACTACGCTGAGACAGTGGGCATGCTCTCCCAGCAGTGTCAGAGACAGCTGGAACTGGCACACCCAGACAGGCACGAGGAGACACACTGACAGTCACTCTCAGGCTCAGGCTAGATCTAAACACATCCTTCAATACCCACAAACAACGGCTAATTTATTAGCGGATTTTTAACATAGACCATGGAGCAAATAAAATGATCTCAGTTTGTATAGGCTACAAAATGTCAGTGAATGATCAATTCTCTTACTGTCTACTGTGTAAACATCACCCTCAATATCCCCTCTCTCTGTGGCAGTGAGGGGATCACCAAGCAGCAGTCCCACATAGACCGTCTGTACGTGTCTCTGAAGGACATGGTGGAGCACAGGAAGACCAAGCTGGAGCAGCAGTACTGGATGTACCAGCTCAACAGAGAGGTGGAGGAGTTAGAGAAGTGGATCACTGAGCGGGAGGCCGTTGCCAGCTCCACTGAGCTGGGCCAAGACCTGGAAGATGTCACGGTCAGTCTGTCAATCAATCAGTCAGGCAATCAATCAATCAATTGATGATTGTTGTTCACAATCAGTCCCTGGCAAATGGCATTGTCATGTGTTTATTCAATAAACATCATTTTATGTGAGTATTTGAGTTTTCAAGTGCACCATAAACACAGAACTGAGTGAGACAAAACAAAATGCAATAAAAATGACGTCAAAAAAATGGAAATGTGAAATATGATACATGCCCTCTATAACTTATTTTGGTCTCTCTCTCACACAGATGCTACAAGAAAAATTCACCAAGTTCTGCTCAGAAACAAACAGCATAGGCCAACAGAGGATGGAGCAGGTGAATAAGATGGTGAACGAGATGATAGACTGCGGCCACACGGACGCGGCCACCATCGCTGAGTGGAAGGATGGACTGAACGAGTCATGGGCCGACCTACTGGAGCTCATGGAAACCCGAGGACAGATGCTGACAGCGTCATACCAGCTGCACAAGTTCTTCACCGACTGTAAAGAGGTACAGCTCAGTGTTTCCACAAGATTATTTTCTAGGCGGGGCACATAGGCCCCCAAATCATCATCAAGGTCCTCTTTAACCAAAATGTTTAATTGAAACCAATTGAATCCAAATAAATGTAGGCAGAGGGAAACAGAGCTAGGCAGAGAGGCCTGACCTGCCTGTACAATGGTGAAATAAACCCTAGTACGGCTCGGCTGGATTTATATTAGATAACATCAGACAGCGTAATGTTTGGAGGTGCTGGTAGACCGTAGACAGTGTAGACACTGTGGTCTTGCCATTATCCTGATGTGTGAGGTACTATTTCTGAGGGTCTTATGATGATGATGATGCTGTCTGTCCTGTGCTGTGCTGTAGGTCTTGGTTCAGATTGCGGGGAAGATGAGGCAACTACCAGAGGTGAGGGCGTGCCAAGCCAGCATCGCCAACCCAGCCACGCTGCAGAGGCTCATGCGCTCGTTTGAGCACGCCCTCCAGCTGCTTGTCTCACAGGTGAGTGTCAATTCTTCTATGACCTTGAGGAACATCAATGCTCTCTGGGTCTCCTCTAACACCCATCAGTCAAATAAGTAATTCTCCTGGAGGACATAAGTATGTTACAGATGTTAACCCCAAGATACACAGTGGAGCTGTAAACAGAATACCATTATGCGTACAGTAGCAAAGATGAAAGATATTGTGCACAGACTCGAGTCATACTTTTGCCTCAACCTTAGCTAGCACACCTGATTAACTTGGCTGTAAACTAAACTGAAGACCAACCATGATTAGATGATGATTTGAGATGACAGAGGCATGTCCTGTGTGGTACTCCAGGTAAGGCAGCTGCAGGAGAACGCGGCCCAGCTGAGGGCCATCTACGCCGGGGAAAAGGCAGAGGCCATCATGAGCAAGGAACAGGAAGTGATGTCAGCATGGAAGGAGTTGCTGGTTTCCTGTGAGGCTAGTCGCGTGCAGGTCACCTCGGTGACAGACAAGGTCCAGTTCTTCTCAGTGGTGCGTGAGCATCTCATGTGGATGGAAGGCATCATGGGACAGATTGGAGGGGACGACCCCAGGTAAGTAATTGAAGGTCTCCTTACCTGAACTGAAGTCTAATTGTCAGCCATTTCGTTAATCTCATACCTCTGATACTTGACTTGAGAAATAGGCTCTGCTTAATTTACGGGTAAAAAAATAACTATCTGAAATGTATATGTATATGTAATGTTCTATTTTAGTTACCATATCATGCACCCCTAGTTGAGCTAATTCCTTCTTGGCTTGCACATACTGTAGGGTGTATGGTCCCATTCAAGTTATGCAATAAGCTCTCTTTACTGCCTAGTTTCAAAATAAAACGCTTAGCCACCTTGACCTGAATGTATTCTGCCATTCAGTTTTTGTTTACAGTAATTAAGTAGTAATGGTATTAATTCTTCTTTTAATTTATGTATGACAGGATGTTCACATCACTCATTTACTCTACTTTCTACAGCTAGTTTCTCAGTACACTAACCAGGCACTTGGCTAACATTTCACACATACACTTTACATACTACTGAACTAAGCCGGGCCAGACTGTACTTCGCTGGCATGTTTACAGTATGTATCCACCATATAGTTACTAGAACCATGCTGGAAAGGACGACTTGAAAATAAAATATCCAAGCCAGCACAATAAAGTATGGTTCGAACCGGAACGATATAGTGTTATAATGGTAATAGGTCCCTCTCTTCACTGGACTCTTCTTTTCTGACATTTGCATGGTGTGCTTCCCTCCTGTCTGACCTGGTCCTATGGGGTGGCTTCTGCCAGGGATTCGTCCTCTGCGGAGGTGATGATGAAACAACATGGTGAGCTGAAAGCCAAGATGGACGGCCGCAGTAAGACCCTACAACAGTGTGTCGAGCTGGGAAAGATCCTGTTGGCCGCAGGCAACCCAGCAGCTGAGGAGGTCAGCATCACACACACACAACACAACACAATGTATGCACCAAAACCACACAGCCTCACATACAACACAACACTCTGTATGCAGCAAAACAACACAACACTCTGTATGCAGCAAAACCACACAGCCTCACATACAACACAACACACTGTATGCAGAAAAACTGGTTGAATCAACATTGTTTCCACATCATATCAACCCCAAAAATGTATGTGATGACATGGAAAACTCATTGGATTTGTAAAAAGTCATCAACATAAGGGCATTTCGTATGTTTGTCACCTAACTTTTAACCCTAAATCCAATGGCGTGACATCTTTTGTTGATTTCACGTTGAAATATTTGACAACTCAACCAAATGTAAATCAATACTAGACATTGAACTGACATCTGTGCCCAGTGGGTACACAACACACTATGCAGCAAAACCACATTTCAATCATGCAGTGTTATTGTAACTAAAAAAGTACAATAGATATTGTATGTGTGTCTTCAATGATGTGCGTAAGGAGGTGTATCACTTAACCTCATATGATGATGAATAAAATTCTCTGTCAAGACTGACTTCAAATATTTAGATAAATTGTCATTACGTTACATTTCTTGTAATCTTGAATGTACCCCGTCTCTCTCTCTCTCTCTCTCTCTCTCTCTCTCTCTCTCTCTCTCTCTCTCTCTCTCTCTCTCTCTCTCCACAGATAAAGGAGAAGTTGGACACACTCCTGGCTAAGCAGAAGGATCTCTCTGAGAGATGGGACAAACACCAGGAAAAGCTACAGCGCAGTGAGTGACTCACTACACTGTAAGGCACTGTGGAGGGAGCACAAAGAGCTCTCAGGCAGCACTGCAGAATTTTTTCTATGGAAGGAAGGAAGGGCTCGTGCTCAAGAGAAGTACTGGTTTTAGATCGTGCCTCAGCGAACGGCTTTCACTATGAATATTTGTGTGTGTGTGTGTGTGTGTGTGTGTGTGTGTGTGTGTGTGTGTGTGTGTGTGTGTGTGTGTGTGTGTGTGTGTGTGTGTGTGTGTGTGTGTGTGCGTGTGTGTGTGTGTGTGTGTGTGTGTGTGTGTGTGTGTGGTGTGTCTGTGTGTGGGCTTCAACAATCATTTCAACGTGACTAGACTAGACGACACGTTACAAAACAGTACAGCCATTTTTTTATTGAGCGTAAGGGGGGGCGGAACATAATTACAAAGAATATTTGCACTGCAAATTGGTCACAATAATCCCAAACAGATATATTATTTGACTAAAACATAATTTCAAACCTTGCTTACATTTGTATATGATCACGTCTCTCTCTATTATGTGTGGGAATACTTGGGAACAGAAATCCAAAATGTAAATCACTTGGAGCTGATTTCCTGTTGTTTTACAGTCTTTTATGTCCCCATAAAATAAAATTATTTTATAAATTATTATAATTTTTTGCTCAGAAAACTTGGGGAGCCAAATAGAACCACTGGCCTGCGGGGCCGTCAGTTGGGGAACCCTGACCTAGCACTGGAGTTGAGATAACCACCTGTAAATTTCATGTAAATCATTCCATTGATGTCAGTGGGAGACAAATTCATGCCCATTCAGCATAAATGTGTACAGTATATGAGCTTTGGTTAATGTTAAAAGACTTTGTTATAATAAGAACTATCGAATTGAGCATGCCCATCTCTTCTTCTTTTCTACAGAGAAGGATCAGTTCCAGTATGCCCAGGAGACGGTGAAGGCGGAGGCCTGGCTGAAGGCCAAGGAGCCGCTAATCAACTCCAGCTCCAACTCCAGGGAGGCTGGGGGTGCTGGAGGAGAGGCCCAGGCTCAGACTGACGAGGTGGAGCAGCTCATCCTCCGCCACGAGGCCTTCCGTAAGGCTGCAGCCACCTGGAAGGAGCGCTTCAGCTCACTGAGACAGCTCTCCAACGTAAGCTCTTCTTCAGATAGATACAGACAGTCTACTGTAATGTACCACTGGCTCGTCATTGTTGGCACTGTCTGGTGACAAAGCAGATTTACTTAAGTCTTTGCTTTTGTCTGTTGTCTAACATACAGTACCAGTCAAATGTTTGGACACACCTACTCATTGTTCTTTATTTTCACAATTTTCTACATTGTAGAATAATAGTGAAGACATCAAAATTATGCAATAACACATATGGAATCATGTAGTAACCAAACAAGTGTTAAAAAAATCAAAATATATTTTAGATTTTAGATTCTTCACTCCGACCCTTTGTCTTGATGACATTTTTGCACACTCTTGTTATTCTCTCAACCAGCTTCACCTGGAATTATTTTCCAACAGCCTTGAAGGAGTTCCCACATATGCTGAGCACTTGTTGGTGGCTTTTCCTTCACTCTCTGGTCCAACTCATCCTCCTCGCTGCTTCACGGTGGGAACTACACATGCGGATATCATCCGATCACCTATTCTGCGTCTCACAAAGACAGGGTGGTTGGAACCAAAAAATCTCAAATTTGGAGTCATCAGACCAAAGGACAGATTTCCACCGATCTAATGTCCATTGATTGTGTTTCTTGGCCCAAGCAAGTCTCTTCTTCTTATTGCTGTCCTTTAGTAGTGGTTTCTTTGCAGCAATTCGACCATGAAGGCCTGATTCACACAGTCTCCTCTGAACAGTTGATGTTGAGATGTGTCTGTTACTTGAACTTTGTGAAGCATTTATTTGGGCTGCAATTTCTGAGGCTGGTAACTCTGTGTCTTCTTTTCCTGTGGCTGTCCTCATGAGAGCCAGTTTCATCACAGCGCTTGATGGTTTTTGCGACTGCACTTGAAGAAACTTTCAAAGTTCTTGAAATTTTCCAGATTGACTGACCTTCATGTCTTAAAGTAATGATGGACTTTCGTTTCTCTGCTTATTTGAGATGTTCTTGCCATAATATGGACTTGGGCTTTTACCAAATAGGGCTATCTTCTGTATACAACCCCTACCTTGTCACAAAACAACTGATTGGGTCAAACGCATTAAGAAGGAAATAAATTCCACAAATTAACTTTTAACAAGGCACACCTGTTAGCTGAAATCCGTTCCAGGTGACTACCTCATGAAGCTGGTTGAGAGAATACTAAGAGTGTACAAAGCTGTCATCAAGTCAAAGGGTGGCTACTTTGAAGAATCTCAAATATAAAATATATTTTGATTTGTTTAACACTTTTTTGGTTACTACATGATTCCATATGTGTTATTTCATAATTTTGATGTCTTCACTATTATTCTACAATATAGAAAATAATAAAAATAAAGAAAAACCCTTGAATCAGTAGGTGTGTCCAAACTTTTGACTTGTACTGTATCTGTTAGGATTTTGTTTTCTTTCTTAGCCAAAGGGTTTCGTTCAGACGTTTGATTAATAGTTTACAAGACAAGAAAGGTATTTTAAGTACAGTTTGTCCAGTCTAGTTTGCCAACTCTATACCTGCTAATTGTTTTGCTATTACGTTTTTCATTACTCTTCACTGCAATCTTGACTTTCAGGCAGAGAAGCTGAGAGAAGAACAGAGCAGCAAGCCTGCCCCAACGCCACTCTCCAGTCGGAGGATGTTCCCATCGTCCTGCCTCACTCCGACCTTTCCCCTTGCTACCTCAACTCTGCTGAGGCAGACGGTCCAGCTGCATATTGAGCCCAGGCCCAAGCAGACTAGTCTGGGGATAGCTGCCTCTGCCTCCACTGCAGCCCAGAGGTTGGGTTCTACCATGGCCAGCTACACTCCTGTCATGAATGGCTCCAGTTACCATGGACTGGACCATCAGAGCAGCAGCGGGGGGTTGGAGAGTTCTAACTACCCTGGGATAAACCATCAGGCCGGAGGAGGTGTGGACAGCAGCTCCAGTTACCTTGGAGTGAACCATCAGACTGCCCCCCCACCAGTGGATAGTTCTGGCTACCTTGGACTGAACCATCAAAGCAGTGGGGGTATGGTTAGTCCAGGCTACCTACCTCAAAATCAAAGTAGTGGGGGTATGGGTAGTCCAGGTTACCTGCCGCAAAATCAAAGCAGTGGGGGTATGGGTAGTCTAGGCTACCTGCCGCAAAATCAAAGTAGTGGGGGTACGGGTAGTCCAGGCTACCTACCACAAAATCAAAGTAGTGGGGGTATGGGTAGTTCAGGCTACCTGCCGCAAAATCAAAGTATTGGGGGTATAGTTAGTCCAGGCTACCTTGCGCAAAATCAACACAGTGGTGGTATGGGTAGCTCAGGCTACCTTGCACAAAATCTTAGTAGTGGGAGTATGGGTAGTTCAGGCTACCTGGCTCAAAACCATCAAAGCAGTGGTGGTATGGGTAGTTCAGGCTACCTGGCTCAAAACCAAGGTAGTGGGGTTATGGGTAGTTCAGGCTTCCTTGCGCAAAACCAATGTAGTGGGATTATGGGTAGTTCAGGCTACCTTGCGCAAAATCAAAATAGTGGTGGTATGGGTAGCTCAGGCTACCTTGCACAAAATCTAAGTAGTGGGGGTATGGGTAGTTCAGGCTACATTGCACAAAACCAAGGTAGTGGGTGTATGGGTAGTTCAGGGTACCTTGCGCAAATCCAAGGTAGTGGAGGTATGGGTAGTTCTAGCTATCTGCCTCAAAGTGGTGGGGTCATGGACCCCAAAATGGCATATGCGTGGCAGCATCTGAAAGCCGACTGCATGCAGCCCAGGATCAACCATATCCACAAGGCTGTCAACCCCCTCCTGGAGGCCAGCAGGGCACAGAGGGAACAGTTTGGGGACATCCCCATGGTAGACATGATCGGGCCAGAGTCCGGCCTGGAGCTCCTCCATGGCAGGCTTCAAAGGGACCCCCGCGGCAGCCGCTCCGACCCCCAGATGGACCACCTGCGGCGGGAGAGGGAGTACAAGCTGGGCCGCCAGACCTCCAGCGAACAGGAGATCCAGGCGCGGCTCAACGAGCTGCCAATGATCGTGCGTCAGGAGCGCTATAGGCGACGCCTGGAGAGGCAGTCGTCCAGCGAGCAGGAGGGCAGTGGGAAGGCTAGGACACCGAGGCAGGACGACTCCAGCGACATGGAGTCAGCCAAGGAAGGCTCTGACAAACGCTCAACGTGAGTCCAGGACTGCCTGGTCATAGCCTTAGCAGTGCTTCCCTGTGCTGTCTGTTTTTGTGGCAACTCATTTCACATGCTCATTACAAAAACAGTTGTGTCTTGTCAGCAATGTCCACTGTGGTCCAAAAGCTTTGATTTGGAAAGTATTGATTATATTCCCTGTTTGGGTGACTCATGGCAGAAACTGTCTCATTGCAGAGAGAAGAGAGCCACCACAATGGCTGAGATTGTGGAGCAGGCCCAGGAGAGAGAGGCAGCACAAGTAAGTTATTTCACATGGATTTAACAGTATTTCCTATTTTGATACATTTATCTTGTGCACATTTTATATTTAGTTTTTGTATAGTGAAGATACAGTTTGTTAAGCCACACAGGCCGGCTTTCTGAATGACACACCACTCTCCTGTCTGTTCCAGGCCAGAGGGGAGACGTACCGCCCCACCAGCAGCCTCTCAGCACCCGTGACCTACGAGCGCCCGCGCGCCCGAGACCGCCCCAAACCCCGCAGGAGACCCCGCCCCAAAGAGCCTGAGGAGAAGCGGCGCTCTCGCTCGGCTCCAGCCCAGAGTCCGGCGCAACTCTTGCCGCCCTCACACACTGCCCATAACGAAGGCTTCCTGTACCGCAAACACGACTTTGAGGGCCAGCAAAAGAGTCCCAGCAGGTGGGCTATCCACCGACTCACAGTCACACACACCACATACCACACCACACACTTCACCACACCCACCCTAATACACACCACACACATAGCACACCACAGTGCACACCCCACCACACACCACACCACACCACACACTTCACCACACAACACCCCACCACACACCCCACAGAATTAAATGGTTACTGTAGATCACTAAAGGATATATACAGTACTCTATTGCCATACTATGACACACATATTGATACTCTATGAATTCACTTTGGAAAAAAGGAGAAACACGCATATGTTGCACAATAAGCTGTTCTTGTTTTGCAGTAAGTCGTGGGTGAACTTGTATTGCGTGTTGTCAAAAGGAGAGATCATTTTCTACAAGGACGCCAAGAGCATCACCACACCTTACAATGAAGAAACCCCACTCGACCTGAGCGTCTGTATATGTGATAGCACCATGGGATACAAGAAGAAGAAAAATGTCTTCGTTATCAAGTATGGCTTGATGAAGAGGATATTTTTTTACTCCAACTTACTCCTTATTATAGCATATCATTATTTTGTTCACCTCAAAACTTTTGAGTGTCTTTAAAATCCCTGACTAGAGAATAGACTCTTGGTAATTCCATAACAATGACTCTCTCCTTTCTTCTCCAACAGGAAAAATGATGGCAATGACTATATTTTCCATGCAAAGGATGAGGTGAGAATGCCTGTGATGAAAATGAACATGTTTCATCTAATGTCTTAACATCAATGATTTACTCCCATTAGAGAGCTAGATATGCCACCTCTCTGTGCAGAACTCCTCTCTAAGTTTCTTCCTACAGTAGGTTCCTTCCTTCTAGGGAGTTTTTCCTGGCCACTGTGCTTTCTCTTCTGCTTTGCTTGCTCTTTGGGGTTTAGACCGGTTAGCTGTAAAGCACTTTGTGAACTCTGCTGATGTAGAAAGGGCTTTATAAAAGAAACTTATTTTGATTGATTTATTGATTAAATTACTAGTCTTGCTTCTTGGTTTTGTAGAAACCCTAACATTCCCATGTCTCTGGGTGCACTGTTGCAGGAGGACCTGAAGGCTTGGGTCACTAACATCACCACCAGTATAACTGAACACGAGGAGATCGCCAAGTGGGACAAACCCACAACCTCGTCCACAGATCCCGACCGCTCAGAGAGGAAAGAGAAGTCAGAGGGTGACGCAGATGCCAGGTCAGAGAGATCTGAGATGGGAGGAGAGGTGGAGGAGGAAGAGAGGTCCGAAAAGGATAGGTCTGAGAAGGGAGAGGGGTCCGAGAAGACAGGCGAGGGCTCCGAGAAGGCAGACACGTCGGAGAGGGGTGAGATGGCAGAGGGAGGGGCAGGGGGCTCCAGCACGTCAGGGAAGAGCAAATGATCCCCGCTAAGTGGAGGAGTGGACTGCATCCAACCATCTTCCCGCTCCATCCTAACATTACCCTAAGACACCAGACGGTGGTGAGCAAGCGAGACGGAGGGAGAGTGTGTGCATTTTTGTGCATATCTTCTCTCTCTTTCTCTCTCTCTCTCTCTCTATATATCTCACTGTCTCTCTCTCTCCCTGTGACATCCTGAGGCTTGGGTCCTTGGACTACCTAATGTTAACTGTGACAGACTGATCGTTCAGCCCCTATCCCAGGCAAAATACATCAATGCTTGTATTGCATTTTGGCCCTTGCTGGTAAATTGGAGGATGGAGGAGATGAACCAGCGCCACCGTGTGGTCACAGGCATTCGTCACAGTCACAACTCATTGATAATTTATCTCTTGGATTCACAGCATCTCTCAGTATATATAATATATATATATATATATATATATATATATATATATATATATATATATATATATATATATATAGTATATAAAATATACCTATGACTGACTATGTAATGCTCTAGAAAAACCCAAGCAATGGTGAATGAAATGTCTCACAATATTTTGAAAAAGCTTTTTTTCTGAAGCAATATACTTTTTTATTTCTTCTCTTTGTTTGAGAGAGAGGGAAAGGAGACAAGAAACAGTTACTTATTATTCATTATATGATTGGTCACATTCATCATCAGCTTGTTTCCAGCAGGTCAGCAGCACCTTAAACACTTTCAACACATCTGTGTATACTCAGCATATTGACATTTCAAACTCACTTCATCTCTATATCTGAGTCATGCTGTCATGATGGAATGCTGGTATTACCTATGTGTGTTAATAATGGAACTGATCAACACACGTGTTTCTCTTCTGAACTTTTGGATTAATCGTGCACAGGCTCATGGCATGCCAGGAGTAAAGGTGAATTAGGGTTGCCAACTTAAGCAAAACTCAATCACCCCCAAGAGTCTATTTGAGGAGGCAATGCCAAACTTAACCCACTTGTAGTGCCAGGCCTGTGTCTACATCTCACTTATTAAATCTAACCATCCATGGCATGACATTGTATAGTGCACCTTTTACTTTAATGAAAAGTAATGTTCTTCATGGTCTTGAAGTTGACCAGTTCTGAAATGAATTTGGCTGTGCAATAGTTTAATCTAAAGGAAAGTACTGTGTAAAATGCTAACATCATGGTATAATTCTGGAATCCTGAAGAACGTTCTAAAGGCTTCTCTTCGGGGATCTTAAACTCTCCCCACATGAAGTATGGTGATAGGAAGATATGTTTTAACGACAGAGCAGAGAAAGTTCTCCACATTACAAGCCCAAGTCAGACATCCTTCATGCTTCTTTCGAATTCTATTTGATCTGAGACAAGAAGCAGTATAACCTCATTGCTGTTTTTATTATATTACTGCAATATATTTCATAAGGATTGTAATTGTTGCACTAGTGAAAATACAATAGTTACATCAATATTAGATGAACCTCAGAATATATTATTAACTACTTCTCCCTCCCTGTTTTCTTGCACTCTGAGTTGAAACCAATAGAAAATGATAGTCAGTCAGAGGGGATTTATCTAGTCATGAAATTGTACATAAGCTACATGGCCAAAAGTATGTGGACAAAGGCTCCTGAGTGGTGCAGTTGTCTAAGGCACTGCATCTCAGTGCTAGAGGCGTCACTATAGACCCTGGTTCGATTCCAGGCTGTATCATAACCGGCCGTGATTGGGAGTCCCATAGAGCGGCGTACAATTGGTCCAGCGTTGTCCGGGTTTACCGGGGCAGCTCTAGCAGGGCAAAAATTAGACAAACTGACTTGTTGGAAAGGTGGCATCCTATGATGGTGCCACCTTGAAAGTCACTGAGCTCTTCGGTATGTGCCATTCTACTGCCAATGTTTGTCTATGGAGATTGCATAGCTGTGTGATGGATTTTATACACCTCTCAGCAACAGGTGTTGCTGAAATAGCCGAATCCCCTAATTATCAAGGGGTGTCCAGTGTCCACATACTTTTGTGTATCTTTGAATGTATACCAATAAATTCTATACTCTAATTAACGGAGTTCTATGTACTGAAGTGGGTTAAGATTAAAACATTTCTCTTAACTCCACACAAATTAAATGGGGAAAACACATCAGTCAATTACAATATTACTGTTTATTCCATTTAAATGAAAAATATGCAGATTAGGAGTCATCTTTCAAAGGATATATACACCAATATCTAGTTACATTTTACACTTTACAAGGGAAAAGAGTGCTGGACAGGTACATTTGTTGTGTATATATAAATGTGTGTATTTCAATGAATTGATCATACGGACTTGATACAGACAGTTTTTTCTATTAGTAGCTGAATCCAGTCAGGCAAGTGAAATATTATAAGAACAGTGCTGTTGCGAGGGATAGGTCTACAGGCCATTTACTTGAACTGGTTAAATGGCTTGAATGATAACAAAGAACTTGGTAGACTAAATGCTACTGTAGTTTATTTGTTAACTCTGGAGCTGATCAGTCTGGTATCCAGGCTACACACGTTTTAGCTGTGACTCATGGGCTGTGACTTCAAAGCTAAATACAACCATACATCCCACAATTTTTTTTTTGCTTAAGCCTCGGTCATATTGGATGATTAATTATAAACATATTGATAAGAACATTCATAAACACAAAGAAAATGTAAGATTAGTACTGTTCAACTCATAAACTTCAATAGCCAGCATAGTTTGACATTTGGTCGACTGTGTTTATTTTTATGTCACTCTGAACTTCAAGTTTCAAATGGGCCACTTTTATAATCTTTACAGATATGTTTTATCCGATTCCCAAATGCCCCATATCATGGACCTGCCAAATCAAAATGACTGCTTAAACTGGTCTGTGTGTAATGTAGTATTAGTTATAACCAAATTTATAAAACATATAAAAAATAAAACCTTATCAAGCCTTATCCCCAAAACAATGGAAACCAGTATTTTGAAAATGAATTAATTTAACAAAAGACAGAATACAGACTGTTCCATTTGACTCAGGATGCAAATACTGGCACTTATTGACTTTGGCATTAAAGTGTTATGACCCACTCAACAGTCAGGAGTCTAACTGCAGCTTGTTGATTAGACGCAGTTAACTTATTGGTAACACTTGAAAATGTCACAATATATGTGTTATGTCCTCTGTTACAACGTGGACAAGTAACTGTTGAGAAACTGTCAATTACAGTATAACAACAAAATGTCTATTGTAGGTGGTTATTATAGGTACCACACCATTCTATATTACAGGCTTTAAAAACTAATGCTACCTAAAATTGTAATTTATTTGTAGGCCTATAGCCAATTGTTTTTAGTGTAACCTACTCCTCTGGAATTGAGCCTTTCATTGCAATACATATTGGTTAGTTAAACATTAGTAGCTGTTTCTTTTATTCTCCTCTGTGGAAAGAAAGAGAGGCTCTACTTTGCACATGATGTATAGTTCCTCCAATATAATTAGAATGATAATTATATGGTTCTAATTCTATTCATTCCAATTTATGGTTCCTCCATCTACATTCTTATCAGAGAAATCCCCATTGTCTTAGCACATCGATTCCGCCTGCACTGATGAGCGTTGCGTTGGAGTGACACGATCTGACGTTAGACAATGAGAAATCCCATCACTTCATGAAACAAACAGGTTAATGATACTACAGTACCTACTAAACAAACAGAAATACTACAAAACCTACTAAACCCACAGAAACAAAGCTCTTGACCTCATTGCTGGTGAAAAGTGTTTTTGTGATTTTGTGTTTTTCTTGTCTCAGATACAGTGTCACAGTGTACCTTAATGATACCTATACCTTGCTGCTATGACATTTTCTCTATGTAAACCTCCTTACTTGCTGATGCAAAATTGACATGAACATTGGTGTATGCTTAACACAGAGGTGTTAAGCCAAGATTTTTTCTAAAAGTCATCATCAACCATCCTCCACAGATCACTAGACACATGATGCATTCTATATAGTAGTGGGAGATTAAGAAATTCCTGATGTTGCAGCCATTCACAGTGTTTAAAAATCAAAGTCAATTTAATTGATTGACTAGAGAAAGTTAAGAGATTCCTGTGTAAGGGATTAAACTCAGTATAATAACAAATTAAACAACTTTTGGGGGAAAATTAGTAAACCTTGCCAGAGAGTACAATTTTTGAGATAAGCTTTCATAAAGGTCAATTATCTTGATTCTGAGGGGGTATACAAACTGTCATTATAATACCTCATGACATAATCACCAATTTGCATAGGAAAACACTTATTAGAATTCATGGACTTAATCCATATGACCAGCTATGAGCTCCATGCTCCAATCTCCACTTCTTAATGCCTTTGTGCATTTAACACATGGAGCAAAATGTCATGTGTCATGATGATACACTTATATAGGCATAATGACACAGTTATGCATACACTTTCAACTAAAGTATTCCCTGTATTTAACTAAGTCATTTGATTTATTTTTTGTAAGAAGAAAAATGCAGACAGTGTCTTCCACACCTTGTAGTATTCATAAAGCCATCTGGGGATAGTAACTGAACCACATAGCTCTGATAACCTAAGGGATTAAGTCAGTGATGGACGTCAACTGAAGGGCTGGGCCTTTAAAAAAAAAAAATGTTTCTGTTTAGAGTTAATAACGCTTCCGATCATTAAGCTTGAAATCTTTGCTTGGTACAAAATAAAATGTTTTACTCTGTATTCTGCAGCCCTCTAATAGCAGATCAGTGAAAGGCTGAAACACATCAGTGCTACTCGCAGTTTTCAAGAGGTGCAAGTGGAAACATGAATAATTGATGAGGTGGAAGAAGAAATGTCATGCAACTTTTGTTTTGCACTAAAGCACTGCCCCATTGCACAGTGTAAAATGCTAGTGGTGACGCAGGGTCTATAAGAAATATACATGTATACAGTATTGCACAAAGTCTGCACAACTCAATGTAAGTATTTTAAGAATGTACATTTTAATTCTGATTTGTTTATTAAATAGACTGGAGTAACATCTGCCAATATCTGTCTGTTGAAATATGAAACATATTGTCTCATAAACTCTGTTCATCCCTTAATCTTGGCACTGTCATTTTTATTACTTATTATTATTGCTTAAATGGCACTCATTTACATGAAAATCATATGTTTTATGACACAATGTGCAAGAACTTCATCTGTATTGTGTTGTATTAACCTCAAATCTAATTATTGGCTTTGATCATTGGTCCATTTGCAGTAATATGAGCAGACCAATTCTATATGGCTTCTATATGATGATATTGTATCAGTATTTACTGAGACGTATGCTCTGCTATAGTAGGTCTATGTTGGTCTTTGTGCTTCACCAACCTGCAGATTTCTTTCTGTACGTTGTCACTGCATCTCTGTAAATGATGCTGTTTTAGACATAACCACAGGCAGACAGGGAACTGTTGTTTCAAGAAGATGCCCATGCACCACCTGTTTGTTATCGCCGAGTGCCAGGCTTCAGACACACAGGCAGTGAAGGAGACTACCAATCTGTGAACTGAAATGAAAAGGATATATGGATCTATTTCAAATCTGCAAATGGCACTGTATGAAACAGCAAATGATTTATTAAGACTTTCTACTTGACGATGAGGTGTGACCAGTAATGTATATAAATGTACATATATACGCATCCTGAAGGAAAATAGAGCCAATTTTGTTGGAAAGGAAAGGGTTAACACTGAGTTTTGTTTGGTGGTTTCTTGGGCGATAAATCTAGCTAGCTAAATCAGCCATTGGCTAGTCCATCAGAAGCTAGATAGAAGGCATCTGCCATCTACTCTCTTTATGTAGTGTTGTGTTCTCTCTCTTGTCGTGATGTGTGTTTTCTCCTATATTTATATTTAAAAAATATAGTTTTAATCCCAGCCCTCATCCCCGCAGTAAGCCTTTTGCCTTTTGGTAGGCCGTCATTGTAAATAAGAATTTGTTCTTAACTGACTTGCTTAGTTAAATAAAGGTTAAAATAAATTACATTAAAAATGTAACTGTATTAGGTCCACATTTTGGAGTGACAGTGGAATCAACCAATCACATTCTGACCATTTTTACGAAGAATATGGAAACTTCAGCCTTCTCAAAGGCCAACAGGTCACAGGAGTAGTAGATTTCCCATGGTCTAGCTAGCTATTTTTTGTTGAAAGCCAGTTTGCAGCGGCAGCAGCAGGTGTTATTGAAGAGGATGTTGTTGCTAATTTGTTAACTTTTCCCTTTTCAAGAATAACTTTCAACAGGAAGTTAAGTTTAAATGATCATCATCTGGTGAGTGGAACTGTTTTTTTAATTGGAGCTCGCTGTTAGCCATCTCTTTGAAAATAACTTGTGTGTGAAACATTGATGCATTTAAACTTTAAGTCACAGGTTACTTTGTGCTAAACGTAAAATATTTTCTGCAATGGGAAGTAATAGTCGTACATTTCGATAAGGAAATGCTTAGCCTAATGGTTGTGTTTTTGTATTCTTATGATTGGGACCTACTGGCTTATTATGTCAGAGTGAATGGACTGCTTATCTTTAACATCATGCTGTGTGTGGCTGCTTTCTTTCCATCAGCCCTATGTAGTGGTGCCTGGAGAAGTGGGTATACTCTGATTTGGCAAACATTTTCCCTAACAGCCTGCACAACGAAGGAAAGCCACCCTGTGTGAAAATTCCTATGTTTTTCTGTTATTATTATTATTATTATTAAACCTTTATTTAACCAGGAAGGGCTCATTGAGATTTAAAATCTCCTTTTCAAGAGCGTCCTGGCCAAGATAGGCAGCACCAAGTCATTACAAAAATTACAGACAAACAACATGAAAAACTACAAATAATCTCATAAAAACCATAGAATTCACAAGAGTATAACAAAATCAAAAACAGCAAATTAAAAACATTCACATGTCAGGGAATCAGTCTCAAGATCATTCATCAGTGATTTAAAAATACCAATCGGGACAAGTTCTTCCAGTTTAAAAGTATTTTGTAAGGCGTTCCAAGACGATGGCGCAGAGTACATAAAAGCCCTTTTACCAAATTCAGTTCGGACATTTGGAACAGTTAGCAGGATAAAGTCCAGCGAACGAAGAGAGTACCCACCACATTTCTGAACAATAAAAATGCCCAAATAAAACGGTAGTAAACCCAAAATGGCTTTGTAAATAAAAGTATACCAGTGACTGAGCCTACGAGTGACTAGAGAAGGCCAGCCAACCCTGGTATACAAAGTGCAGTGGTGCGTAAGGGTTTTGCAGTTTAAAATAAATCTCAAAGTGCCATGGTAAAGGGTGTCAATTGATCTCAAACACTGAGCGGAAGCATTCATATATAAAATATCCCCATAGTCTAGTAAAGGCATAAATGTAGCTGATACTAGCCTCCTTCTAGCTTCAAAAGAAAAACAGGCCTTATTCCTAAAATAAAATCCCAATTTCAGCTTCAATGTTTTTGTAAGTTGTTGAATATGCAATTTCAAAGAGAGGCCATCATCAATTAAAATTCCAAGATATTTATATGAGGTTACAGTCTCAATCTCAATGCCCTGACAGGTAATAATAGGTGAAAAGTTCATAGGTCTATTTCTTGCTTTAGAAAACACCATTAGTTTAGTTTTGTCAGTATTGAGGATAAGCTTCAATTGACACAAGGTATGTTGAACAGTATTAAAAGCATTTTGCAAGTTCTGGAAAGCTTTTGTAAGAGACGAGGCACAACAGTAAATAACCGTATCATCAGCATAAAAATGAAGTTGCGCATTTTGGACATTTTTGTCTAAATTATTTATAGAAATAGTGAATAAGAGAGAACTAAGTACAGAGCCTTGGGGCACACCATTACAGACAGACAATTTAACAGACATGAGCCCATCAAATTGAGCGCACTGAGTTCTATCATACAGATAGTTAGCAAACCATGCAACTGCATGCTCCGAAAGACCTACACTCGACAATCTCTGCCTCAGTATAGCATGATCAACTGTATCAAAAGCCTTAGAGAGATCAATAAAAAGTGAGACACAGTGCTGTTTTTTGTCAAGGGCTTCAGTGATATCATTTAAAACCTTAATGGCTGCTGTAATTGTGCTATGCTTCTTCCTGAAGCCCGATTGATACATTGATAAAATAGAGTTAGTAAATAAAAACTATTTTAGCTGTTCATTCACAAGGGTTTCAAGTATTTTCACCAGGGGTGACAGCTTTGAGATTGGCCTATAATTATTTAAAAGAGTTGGATCTGTTATTTTTATTTTTCCTATATATTTTTCAGATTTGCATTCTCAAAATCAAACTTTTTGTTTTATGGAAAAACAATAAAAATGGCATGTTCTAAGTCCACAACAATGCTTAAACTACATCAGGAGACCATTTTGGAGGCCTGGGAAAAATCTATAAAATATATTTTTGGGGGTGGGGGGTGCTGAGGAGTATTTTTGTAATAATAATGTATTCTTTTTTTGTTTTTGCTCAATCTGATTGGGTTGGTCTGGCTCCTCCGAGGGTGGGTAAATGGGGCATGATGACTGAATTGTGCATCACAAATAACTAACCAAGACTTCGGACTAAACTTTTTCAATACCTGGTTTGCATACCCATTGTTGCCTTAGTTAGCATTTACTGGTAGATATAATAAGTTGAAATGCCTTTCCTACATACCTGATAATTATGAGTGTTTACTCCGCTGGTCTCAGCTGGTCTCTGGAAGAAATTACGTGTCCTCACTGTCCGAGACCAAGTCAAGACCGAATACAAATGTATCCGACACAAGACCGAGACACTCAAAATGTGGTCTCGATACAAGACTCCTACAACACTGGTAACTACAATGTTGTTGATCCATCCTCAGTTTTCTCCCATCAGAGCCATGAAACTCTGTAACTTTATTAAAGTCACCATTGGCATCATGGTGAAATCCCTGAGCGGTTTCCTTCCTCTCCGGCAACTGTGTTAGGTAGTGACTGGTTGTATTGATACACCATTCAAAGCGTAATGAATAACTTCACCATGTTCAATGTCTGCCTTTTGTGTTTGTGTGTGTGGGGGGGGGGGGGGGGGGGGGGGGTGAGAGATCAGCTTCCATCAAGGTAATTGTCTGCATCATTTCCAATCCCCCATATATTTTTGTAAATATATCAAATATATACAGTACTAGTTAAAAGATTAGATACACCCACTCATTCCAGGGTTTTTCTTTATTTGTACTATTTTCTACATGGTAGAATAATAGTGAAGACATCAACACTATGAAATAACACGAATGGAATCATGTAGTAACCAAAAAAGTGTTAAACAAGTCAAAATATATTGTCAGTGTCAGTATAGTGGAGGTGAGGATAGAGTCAAGCGCAGGACACCGAACTGAGTAAAATAACGTAATTTACTCTAGAAAACTCATAAGTCAAAATCCACGCAGGGATAAACAATCTTGACAATACACAACTAACACGACGAACAACAAAACAATAACGCACAAAACATCATGAGAACCAGAAGGTTAAATAGGGAAAATAATCATAACGAGATGGGAACCAGGTGTGAACAATCAAGACATAACAAATGGAAAAAGAACATGGATCGGTGGTAGCTAGAAAGCCGGTGACGATGACCGCCGAACGCCGCCCGAACAAGGAGAGGCACCAACTTCAACGGAAGTCGTGACATATATTTTATATTGGAGATTCTTCAAAGTAGGCACCCTTTGCCTTGATGACAGCTTTGCATACTCTTGGCATTCTCTCAACCAGCTTCATGAGGTAGTCACCTGGAATGCATTTCAATTAACAGGTGTGCCTTGTTAAAAGTTAATTTGTGGAATTTCTTTCCTTCTTAATGTATTTGAGCCAATCAGTTGTGTTGTGACAAAGTAGGAGTGGTTTACAGAAGATAGCCTTATTTGGTAAAAGACAAGTCGATATTGTGGCAAAAAGAGCTCAAATAAGCAAAGAGAAATTACAGTCCATCATTACTTTAAGACATGAAGGTCAGTCAATAAAGAACATTTCAAGGACTTTGAAAGTTTCTTCAAATGCAGTCACCAAAACCATCAAGCGTTATAATGAAACTGGCTCGCATGAGGACCGCTATAGGAAAGGAAGACCCAGAGTTACCTCTACTGCAGAGGATAAGTTCATTAGAGTTACCAGCCTCAGAAAATGCAGCCCAAATAAATACTTCACAGAGTTCAAGTGACAGACACATCTCAACATCAACGGTTCAAAGGAGACTGTGAATCAGGCCTTCGTGGTCGAATTATTGCAAAGAAACCACTACTAAAGGACACCAATAAAAAGAAGAGACTTGCTTAGGTCAAGAAACACGAACAATGGACATTAGACCAGTGGAAATCTGTCCTTTGGTCTGATGAGTCCAAATTTGCGATTTTTGGTTCCAACTGCCGTGTCTTTGTGAGACACAGAGTAGGTCAAGATGATCTCCGCATGTATGGTTCCCACCATAAAGCATGGATGTCATCCAAGCCAATTTTTACTCCTTAACTTTTTTGCCTTGCAATAAAAGGGGTTGAATACTTATTGACTCAAGACATTTGAGCTTTTCATTTTTAATTAATTTGTACAAAAAAAATCGCACTTTAATACCTTTTAAATTCAGGCTGTAACGCAACGAAAAAGGGATGTTAACACTTTCTGAAGGCACTGTATATGTTAACATATGTGTTTATATACATCATTGGGTGAGACAGTGAATTCATATATACTGTAATTATGGTTCACGAGAGCACTACAGAAAAGTTTGTTAAAGTCTGTAAAAGATGAAATTAAGTAATAATGGTTTATTCAACATTAAATGGAAATTTTAAGGAATGTCTACATGACAGTTAGAGTGGAAAAGAGTATTAGCATGTTGTTCTGTTAATAAATGTATCCGGCCATAATCTGCTGTGTGTAACATGTACGCTGGGAGTCGGGAAGCAAGTACAGAGAGTGAATCATTTAATAAATAAACGAAACATGGAACAAAACAAGAAACACGAAAAACACAGACAAGAAACAGAATCAATAACGACCAAGGAAAGAACCAAGGGGAGTGACAGATATAGGGGAGGTAATCAGGAAGGTGATGGAGTCCAGGTGAATCTCATGAGACCCAGGTGCGTGTAACGATGGTGGCAGGTGTGCGTAATAATCTGCCGACGTCAAGAGCCGGAGAGGGGGAGCGGGAGTACACGTGACACTGTGTTAGCATTCAGTAACATTCAGGCTACTGGCTTTGAGCTGAAGAAAGCAATAACCGTATGCAATTAAGTTCTCATCCGTTGCTGGAGGGGGTGTAAATGACATTCATTTAACTTTGTAAAGGCATACCATGAATTACCATTTACCTAGCAAATAATGCTAAAGTTCTCATCTATGGCGAAGCAATTGACATGCATTTCACTTTGTGTGGGTCTGGTGTTTGAGTTAGGCCTACAGACATGTTACTGTCTCACAGATCCAGAAGAACGAATTGCTGCATGTTTCATCATTCCAGCTCTGTAAGGGATCATTGAAGGTAGCAGGGTGCATCAGCTCAATACAGTCCTCAGTTCAATGCATGTTATTAGGCTCTCCAAGCATCTAAAAATCTAAAAACACACAATACAATCAGATTGTCAATGTTGCACCAATTCTGTAAAAGACACTAAAATAATGTTCTTACCTTATGGTCAGTGGTGTGCCGTCCACCCATGTCATGGTCGATTCCATTTCTATGTCAGACAGACCAATCCAGTACCTCATCTTTTGGAATCCATGGATAAATTCATAGCATATTGGCCGAAAAAAATATATTGGCATACTGGCATCAACAGTCCCACACTGGTTTCCCTCCTTTCTTTCTCTCACCTGTTCCTCTTTGCTGTTTATGATCACCAGGTCTGCTCCTCTCCCCTTGCAGTCTTTTCTACTCTCCTCCTAGGATTTAGTTTCAGTAGAGATGTAATACCAACTGGAGCCGAAAAACCTCCATCCCCGTCTTAACATCCCTGTTGAAAAGCAGCATAATAGAGCAGTAGAAAAGTAGCACTTATGTCCATATTGACACAAAAACCTCTTAGTAAATTATCCATATATATATATATATATATATATATATATATATATATATATATATATATATATATATATATATACTGCTCAAAAAAATAAAGGGAACACTTAAACAACACAATGTAACTCCAAGTCAATCACACTTCTGTGAAATCAAACTGTCCACTTAGGAAGCAACACTGATTGACAATAAATTTCACATGCTGTTGTGCAAATGGAATAGACAACAGGTGGAAATTATAGGCAATTAGCAAGACACCCCCAATAAAGGAGTGGTTCTGCAGGTGGTGACCACAGACCACTTCTCAGTTCCTATGCTTCCTGGCTGATGTTTTGGTCACTTTTGAATGCTGGCGGTGCTTTCACTCTAGTGGTAGCATGAGACGGAGTCTACAACCCACACAAGTGGCTCAGGTAGTGCAGCTCATCCAGGATGGCACATCAATGCGAGCTGTGGCCAGAAGGTTTGCTGTGTCTGTCAGCGTAGTGTCCAGAGCATGGAGGCGCTACCAGGAGACAGGCCAGTACATCAGGAGACGTGGAGGAGGCCGTAGGAGGGCAACAACCCAGCAGCAGGACCGCTATCTCCGCCTTTGTGCAAGGAGGAGCAGGAGGAGCACTGCCAGAGCCCTGCAAAATGACCTCCAGCAGGCCACAAATGTGCATGTGTCTGCTCAAACGGTCAGAAACAGACTCCATGAGGGTAGTATGAGGGCCCGACGTCCACAGGTGGGGGTTGTGCTTACAGTCCAACACCGTGCAGGACGTTTGGCATTTGCCAGAGAACACCAAGATTGGCAAATTCGCCACTGGTGCCCTGTGCTCTTCACAGATGAAAGCAGGTTCACACTGAGCACATGTGACAGACGTGACAGAGTCTGGAGACGCCGTGGAGAACGTTCTGCTGCCTGCAACATCCTCCAGCATGACCGGTTTGGCGGTGGGTCAGTCATGGTGTGGGGTGGCATTTCTTTGGGGGGCCACACAGTCCTCCATGTGCTCGCCAGAGGTAGCCTGACTGCCATTAGGTACTGAGATGAGATCCTCAGACCCCTTGTGAGACCATATGCTGTTGCGGTTGGCCCTGGGTTCCTCCTAATGCAAGACAATGCTAGACCTCATGTGGCTGGAGTGTGTCAGCAGTTCCTGCAAGAGGAAGGCATTGATGCTATGGACTGGCCGGCCCGTTCCCCAGACCTGAATCCAATTGAGCACATCTGGGACATCATGTCTCGCTTCATCCGCCAACGCCACGTTGCACCACAGACTGTCCAGGAGTTGGCGGATGCTTTAGTCCAGGTCTGGGAGGAGATCCCTCAGGAGACCATCCGCCACCTCATCAGGAGCATGCCCAGGCGTTGTAGGGAGGTCATACAGACACGTGGAGGCCACACACACTACTGAGCCTCATTTTGACTTGTTTTAAGGACATTACATCAAAGTTAGATCAGCCTGTAGTGTGGTTTTCCACTTTAATTTTGAGTGTGACTCCAAATCCAGACCTCCATTGGTTGATAAATTGGATTTCCATTGATTATTTTTGTGTGATTTTGTTGTCAGCACATTCAACTATGTAAAGAAAAAAGTATTTAATAAGATTATTTCATTCATTCAGATCTAGGATGTGTTATTTTAGTGTTCCCTTTATTTTTTTGAGCAGTGTATATATATATATATATATATATATATATATATATATATATATATATATATATATATATATATATATATATATATATATATATATATAATGGTTGTTTATGGATTCCAAGATGGTGAATCAATGACTGTTTACTCTTTCGCTCTCCTTTTTCAGATAAAGTACAACTCACCTAGCACACAGTTGAAACTGATCTCTCACTTTAGTCATGGTATCATAATTTGTCTTCATCTGGTCTATAGCTTTAATTAACTGGTTTCTCTCGTTAATTAACTGGTCTCTCTCATTAGTCACGGCATTGAAACTGGTCTTGTGCCTGGTCTCTCTCGTTAGACATGGCAGTGAAACTGGTCTCTAGATGGTTTCTCTCTTTTAAAGTGACATTGAAAAGGGTCCGTAGCTGGTCAGTCTCTTCAGTTAGGTTATTGTAACTGGTCTGTAACCAGTGTATCAGTGCAGAGTTGGCTGTAAGAAGAGAAGCTAGGGTTTAGATGGTAGAAAGAGCCTATGATTCATGAGCTGTTTGTTATTTTCAGCATTATATGTACAACTCCTTTATCTTTGAAAAACATGCAGTTTAAGATTCTGCAGTTACAAGCATGTCATTACTGTAGTTTGTATAATTTTCCTGATTTTGCTGTCTAACTATATTTCAAAGCTATTTTGTCAGAAATCATTTCACTCACAGAAGAGGTGCAGAGAGACATTGAGTCAATGTTAATTGTACAACACACAGCAGACCAAAGCTCACAGCGACCAGTCTGTAGACTCTTCTCCCTGGCCCTGTATTCTCAGCTCCTGAGACGGTTAGGAAACAGCAGAGGAAGGCACTGAATAACGCCTGTCTACTTCTTGACAATGACATTGATTGCACAACTAGCAAGGCAGTAACCTAATTTGTGTGGTCCCTAAAAACAAAACGCATCCTCATGATGACACATTATAACAGTTTATAACATATATTTGTCCATGGAAGAGGAATTTAGCCTGACAGGATGTTAGGATGTTGGTTTGAATCCAACATCATAACATTTGCACTCTGCATTTAACAGAGTACAATGCAATTTGGATAAGCTGTCTTACCCATTTTTGCTGCCTCCTCTGAATCATTTGCTGCAGTCTTCATGTGTATATCCTTTGTATCCTCAGAAAGGTTTCCATGGTTCACATTGATTTCAGAATTTCCTGCTCTGACAATGTCTTCCATCTCTTGTGATGAAGTATGCGTGGTGACAGTGTGGTTCTCCACAATGGACAAGCTCTGTGATTAAGGAACTTATTTAAGCCAATTGAAAACAGGAAGCTGGTATATCAGGGACAACATTTAAATGTTTTTCTTATCATTATTCTTCCTCCTATATATTGCCCTACCTTTCAGGTCTCAACTTCTGTCAAAGGTTTCATGTGGTTTTGGCACAGAGGAAAAGATACAGTGTCCTTGTTCTTATTGTTATTGATTGATATCCTGGAAAAGTGGTTTCCTCTCCATTGATGTTATACTTTACTGGTACCATTGCTTCCCAGCATGATAATTATAAGTGTCAAAAAACCTGTCATTCAAAGTAGTAGTAGACAGGAATAGAAAAAGTATGTTGGGCTACTACAGTGTTAAATTGTTTTAAATCCATGAGTGATGATTCATTGGAAGATGGTATTTACAAAATTAAACCCTTTACACCAATAGTTGTCACAAGTGCTTTAGTAGGACCTAACCTGGCCTGGACCCCAAAAGATCAAGCAGAAGCACAGTGGCAAGGAAAACTCCCTAGAAGGAAGAAACCTCGAGAGGACCCATAATCAAACATACAGTGCATTCTGAAAATATTCAGACCCCTTCCCTTTTTTCACATTTTGTTATGTTACAGCCTTATTCTAAAATACTAAAATCCTCATCAATCTACACACAATACCCCATAATGACAAAGCAAAAACAGGTTTAGAGTTTTTGGAAAATGTAATAAAAAAATCAGAAATACCTTATTTACATAAGTATTCAGACCCTTTGCTATTAGAATCGAAATTGAGCTCAGGGGCATCTTGCTTCTATTGATCATCTTTGAGCTGTTTATACAACTTCATTGGAGTCCACCTGTGGTAAATTAAATTGATTGGACATGATTTGGAAAGGCACGCACCTGTCTATATAAGGTCCCACAGTGGCATCCATCATTTTTAAATGGAAGAAGTTTGGAACCACCAAGACTCTTCCTAGAGCTAGCCGCCCGGCCAAACTGAGCAATCGGGGGAGAAGGGCTTGGTCATGATTGTGAAAAAATAGCACATTCCACCTCCCACAATCCCGTGGCGCAAGTGAAAACATGAATAATTGATGATGTGGATGATAAAAATGCATGCAACTTTTGTTAAGCACTTAAGCACTACCACTTTTGCACATTTTAAGGCCAGGATCAGCAGTAACCCGCGTTAACCGATAAACACATAGCTTATCATTGCTTTTGTTTAGGCAGTGTCGGAGATGTAACTGAGTTGGAGCTGTCAAATCGGTGATCATCTGCTTTTATGGTCATTGTCACTGAAACCACACCCATCCTAATATCCCACCCCATTAGAAGTTCAAAACGAGAAAGTGTAGGCTATGTATACACTGAACAAAAATACATGTAAAGTGTTGGTCTCATGTTTCATGAGCTGAAATAAGATCCAAGAAATTTTCCAAACTCACACCTTATTTTTTTGGGGAACAAATCTGTTTACATCCCTGTTAGTGAGCATTTCTCCTTTGCCAAGATAATCCATCCACCTGACAGGTGTGGCATATCAAGAAGCTGATTAAACAGCATGGTCATTACACAGGTGCACCTTGTGCTGGGGACAATAAAAAGGCCACTCAAAGATGTGCCATTTTGTCACACAACACAATTCCACAGATATCTCAAGTGTTGAGGGAGAGTGCAATTGTCATGCTGACCGCAGGAATGTCCACCAGAACTGTTGCCAGAGAATTGAATGTTAATTTCTTTAGCATAACCCGCCTCCATTGTCGTTTTAGAGGATTTGCAGTACGTTCAACCAGCCTCACAATCGCAGACCACGTGTAACTGAGGACTATTTATATCTGTAATAAAGCCTTTTTGTGGGAAAAACTCATTTTGATTGGCTGGGCCTGGCTCCCCAGTAGGTGGGGCTAGCTCCAAATTGAATGGGCCTATGCCCACCCATGGCTGCCCATATAAGGAAATCCATAGATTAGGGCCTAATGAATTTATTTCAATTGACTGATTTCCTTATATGAACTGTAACTCAGTAAAATATTTTAAATTGTTGCATGTTACATTTATATTTTTGTTCAGTATAGAAATAATGACACTCAAATAGAAAATAATTAGGCAAAACCAAAATAATAAGGATTTACATTAGCCAATAGCTCAACTCAATCTGTAGCGCTGAAGATCTACGCTATAGCGTGATTTAATTTTAAAGGCAATGTTCCCGCTTGTTCACAGTAAGCTAAACGCTGCATATGTTGGATCAATCGGAAATTACCTTTAAAATTCATTCTTACTAAAGTGCAGATCTTCAGTGCTACGTATTGAATCGAGCCACTAATCAAGTTGTAGATTACATCACACATTCCAGTGTTCGAACTTGTAATGCGGCTGCATTGGATTTCTACAAATGCAACTTGGTGCATCCAATGGCAATGTCTGCGGTAGGTATAACGCTGGGAGCAGCTTGTGGATTTGACAGCTCCAATGAAGTTACACCGCTTAAACAAAATCAATAAGTATGCGTTTGTTACCGTGGGGTACCGCACATCAGATTAAATCCTGGTCTAAATCGCTAGGGATGATTTATGGTCTATAATAAATATAGCCTACATGTATACAGTATTGCACAAAGTCTGCACAACTCAATCTATATACTTTTTCATACTGATTTGTTTGTTAAATAGACTGGAGTAGCATCTGCCAATCTGTCTGTTGAAATATGAAATATGTTATCTTAAACTCTGTTCATCCCTTAATCTTGGCACTGTCACTTCTATTACTCTATATTGTTTGATTGGCACCCATTTACATGAAAATTACATGAATTATTACAGAATGCGCAAGAACTTCATCTGTATTGTGTTGTATTAACTTCAAATCTAATTATTGGCTTTGATCATTGGTCCATTTGCACTAATATGAGCAGACCAATTCTATATGGCTTCAATATGATATGATATTGTATCATTATTTACTGAGCGGTGTTCTCTGCTATACTGTAGGTCTATGTTTCATGCTTTGCCATTGCAGAAGATTCCTTTCTATTTGAGTTCACAGATTAGTAATTGACATGCATTTCAATTTCGGTGGGTTTTTTGAGGTAGGCCTAGGGGCAGGCTACTTTCTCACAGATCCAAAAGTCACATGTTTCATCATTCTAGATCTGTAATGGATCATCATCAAAATCAGGGTGAAACAAGTCCTCATATTCATTAATGTCATTCGGCTCACCAATCTCCCAGAACCTTCGTTTTCTGAGGAAAATATAGACAGAATTTGTTTATATTGTTATTCATTCATATCCTGGAATATGATTCTCCAGTGATGTTTACTGAGAGGTGTTTTCTGCTATAATACTGTAGGTCTATGTTGGTCTTTGTGCTGCACCAACCTCCAGATTTCATTCTCTATGTTTCACTGCATCTCTGTAAATGATGGCATTTAAGACATAACCACAGGCAGATAGGGAACAGTCATTTCAAGAAGTTGGTTGAGTCCAAATGTAGCGTCATACCAAAGAAGAATGAACACACAGATTAGCTTCTTGAGATGGTTCTGAGAGTTTGACCAGAAATTATTAGGTTTTGCAAACCCACAGTTTCATCAGCTGTCCGGATTGGTGGTCTCAGACGATCCCACAGGTGAAGAAGCCAGATGTGGAGGTCCTTGGCTGGCGTGGTGTTATGGGAATTATTTTATCCCTATGATAATAATTTAACAATCAATAAGCTTTGACTAATCCCCAAGGTTTGTAAGACAATGGGTTAGTAATAATTAGGCAAAGACTCAGCATCTGCAAAATGTTCGTAGTTTATTCAGAGAACGTTCTGCCCAACATTGACAAAGAAGTTCATTTTATCCTCTCTCTCCGCTTACGCACACACCTCCACACAAACAGTAGATAACCTACGCACATACATACACACAAACAGTAGATGAATGTATCCCTCCCCGGACTTCTCACAACTGTTAATCACTATCCAGCGCTGTCTTTGCTTTCCCCCCGAGATTACTGAGACCTTGAGAGTTACTCCCATATTTCCTCCAAAGCCTCTCAAAGTTGCTAGGTCAGGTAGAACAAATGTCTACAGTTCTCTTAGGTCCACTAATACACACACACATTTCTCTCCCTCTCCAGCCTCTACTAGACCTTTATGGGACTTACATTCAGTACTTTAACTATTCATTATACATTCTACATCAACTACTAATTACTAATTAGATACGTTTTAGAGTGGATTCTTTACTCATGTACCTATAATCATTTATTTCACTTATCACGTGGTTACACGTGGTCTGCGGTTGTGAGGCCAGTTGGATGTACTGCCAAATTCTCTAAAACGATGTTGGAAGTGGCTAATGGTAGAGAAATTAACATTCAATTCTCTGGCAACATCTCTGGTGGACATTCCTGCAGTCAGTATGTCAGTTGCACGCTCCCTCAAAACTTCTTCTTCTTCTATGGTATATTGGCAATCACACAATTTAACTACCAAAAAAAGTATAAATTAAATAAATCAAACAACTTTTCTGTTAAAAAAATAAAAATAAAACCGATCTGATCCCTACACAGGTTCAAGGAGAACCTGGGAGGGCGGGTCTTCCGGCTCCAGTACCCCTTGCAAGTCTTCAGAGGTAAAATCTTTGAGTCCCAAAAACGTTTATGCCGCAGCCACAATAATATCCAGTTTTTTCCACTTCTTTTAGACTTGTGCTGTACAGTTTATAACTGTGGCAATGAACACAACAAAATCCACATTTTTAACACACAGGGTATCTTTTGTCTGGCAGCAAACATTTTCTACAGGCTGTGGTGTATCCACTACCATATCTTCAAGAGCATCACTTGTTTTCTCAATTATTTTAATCGCCTCCTTATAGGAGATTTGATTGACCGCTCGAACACTTGCCACCTCAATTTCCTTCACCCTTACCGTTCTTCAGTATACTGTTCTTCAGTATACCGTTCTTCAGTATACTCTGTTTGTCTGCACACACTTGAAACATGGCCAAATCCTTTACAATTCTTACACTGCAGTGGTTTGGGTACGAAAGCTCTTATGGCATATCTTACATAACCAAGCTTCACATGCGTAGGTATTTGCTCTTTATCAAAAAAACAACAGGACCGACAGACTTTCTTTTTTCTCTCCATTCACCCAGCTGGTCAGTCGCCGGGCCCCAACCACACCAGGAATTATCTTCAGGCATTCAACCTGAACATCCGTCGTCACCCCTGAGATGACTTCTTTGACGGGTGCTCTACTCCGAAGTTCAGAACACTGAAGTTCTAAAGGTCCCTGGTTCGATCCCGGGTTTCGGCATTAGATGTTGTTCCTTCTTTATGTTCTGGTCTTCCCTGTGGCTCAGTGGTAGAGCATGGTGTGTGCAGCGCCAGGGTGGTGGGTTCGATTCCCACGGGGGGCCAGTACAAAAAAATAAAAAAAATAAAATACATTTATGAAATGTATGCATTCACTACTGTAAGTCGCTCTGGATAAGAGCGTCTGCTAAATGACTAAAATGTAAATGTAAACACACAAGTTCTGTTGTCTGGATTCTTTTGAGGCCACTGCAATCTTCCTCTGATCTTCAGAAATACAATGAATCAAAATAAGGCCACTCCGGGTCACTCTGACAGACCACTTTTCCAAGTGCATACTTCACAATTTTCGACACCTCAAACGGGTTTCCCAAATATGCATCCTTACTCAACAAACACATCCCAACAAGAAGCGATTCATTATCATTTACACATGTGTCCTCCACTAAAAGGTTTGACAATTTCCTTTTTGTTCCAGTTTTTGATACTACTGTTGTCCATTCAGAACATTCGTCTTCACCAAATTTACTCGATGCGCTGCTTAATTCAAACTCAGCATCCACTTCCACCATCTTTCAGGGTCCTGCGATGTCCACTTCCCACCCCTCCCTCAAAACTTGAGAAATCTGTGGCATTTTGTTGTGTGACAAAACAACACTTTTTAGAATGGCCTTTTATTGTCCCCAGCACAAGATACACCTGTGTAATGATCATGCTGTTTAATCATTTTCTTAATATGCCACATCTGTTAGTTAGGTGGATTGATTATCTTGGCAAAGGAGAAAGGCTCACTAACAGGGATGTAAACAACTTTGTGTACAACATTTTTGAGAAATATGCTTTTTGTGCAGATGGAAAATGTCTGTGATCTTTTATTACAACTCATGAAACATGGGACCAACACTTGCGTTTCTATTTTTTTTTTGTATATGTTGGTCTACTACAGTGTTTAATTGTATATAATCCATGAGTGATGATTCACAGGAAAATTGTCTTTACAAAACCCTTTACACAAATAGTTGTCACAGGTGCTTCCGTAGGGCCTAACCCCAAAAGAGCAAGCAGATGACACAACTTTTAGCCGTCCCAGACACCACACTACACCTCCCACAATCCCTTAGTTTGGAGTTTGCGCAATACACAAGTTACAGGGCAGGGTTTGGTTTGTTGTTGCAGAAAAAAGAGGTGAAGAGATTATTTAAGTGAAGCTGTCGTATGAGGTAGGCCATGTTGACTAAATAATCGATTATCTGGCCTGTTTTTGATCCAATTAGATACATCATCTAAAGTCGTTGTTAGCTAGCGAGCCAGTTGCCGGTCATGTTAGCTTGCACCGTTTGCATTTGGACGATTTGCCTAGGTAGCTAACCATCTAGGTAGCTATAATTATATGTTTGTTTTGACACCTAATGTAGCTAGCTAATGTTACTACTGAACGTCTGTGTACTAACGTTTTTGCAAGTAGCTAGGTATGTGGATAACGACAATTGGTTGTATAATGTTCTTGTAGCTAGCTAACGGTTCAGTGTTGTCTGCTCCAAGACGCAGGGACCCTTGGGGTTCCTAGAATTGAGGCAAAACAACGTTTCAAACATAACTGGCTAACAACAGATGGCTAGTTGCTAGATAACGGTGTCTCTAACATCACTTGATAATGTAACAGGGTATTCAACATAAGAATGCCACACACAGGCACATACATTTATACTGACTCTACACACACTCACATACATGTTGAGGCTACCCTGTTTATCTTATATCCTGTTGCCTAGTCAATTTACCCCTATACATATCTACCTCCATCCAGTATCCTTGCACATAAATATGGTATTGGAACTGACCCTGTATATAGTATGCTTGCTTAATTCTTATTTCTTTTTTTCTAGTATTACATTGTTGGGTTTTGAGTTTGCAAGAAAGGCATTTCACTGTAGTTGTGTATGTTACATTAACCTGAAACTTTTAACAGCCAGTGTGAACAAGGAATTTGCAGACACTAAGTCCCTCAATCTTGGCCTACACATGAGGTGTCCACATGCTCAAATGTGCGTTGATTTTGGGCTTGCATATAGATGATGTTAGCTGCAAAGTGAGAGTGATAGATCTATACTTGTTCAGAAATATGCTATAACCATTTTAGAAAATTGTTTGAATAATAGCATAGGCCATATACGATGACATGCTCTTTCTAACATTTAATGTTATGAGCAAAGCAAAGCTGATGCTCTCTAAATCAGGGCTCTCCAGTTTTTCACTCCAACCCTATTTTATATAGCGCACCTGATTCTAATAATTAGCTGGTTGATAAACTGACTCAGGTTAGTTACAACTGGGATTGGATAGGAAATGTACAGGAGGGTAGCTCTCAAGGAACAGGGTTGGATAACTAGCAGATTGTAACAGGCTAACATGATGCTCCATTTTCCATAAACAGCCAGTAGCAGCAGTGTAAAAATAAATAGGGGGGGTGGTGTCAATGTAAATAGTCCGGGTGGCCATTTGATGAATTGTTCAGCAGTCTTATGGCTTGGGGATAGAAGCTGTTAAGGAGCCTTTTGGTCTGAGACTTGGCGCTCCAGTACCGCTTGCTGTGTGGTAGCAGAGAGAACTGTCTATGACTTGGGTGACTGGAGTCTTTGACAATTTTTTGGGGCTTTCCTCTGACACCGCATAGTATATAGGTCCTGGACGGCAAGAAGCTTGGCCCCAGTGATTGGCCGTACACGCTACCCTCTGTAGCGCCTTACGATCAGATACCGAGCAGTTGCTATACCAGGCGGTGATGCCAACCGGTCAGGATGCTCTCAATGGTGCAGCTGTATAACTTTTTGAGGATCTGGGGACCCATGTCAAATCTTTTCAGTCTCCTGAGGGGGAAAGGGTGTTGTCGTGCCCTCTTCACGACTGTCATGGTGTGTTTGGACCATGATAGTTCGTTGATGTGGACACCAAGGAACTTCAAACTCTCGACCCGCTCCACTACAGTGCCGTCGATGTTAATGGGGGCCTATTCGGCCCGCCTTTTCCTGTAGTCCACAATCAGCTCCATTGTCTTGCTCACATTGAAGGAGGGCTTGATGTCCTGGCACCACACTGCCAGGTCTCTGACCTCCCAATCGGCTGTCTCATTGTTGTCGGTAATCAGGCCTACCACTGTTGTGTCGTCAGAAAACGTAATGATGGTGTTGGAGTCGTGTTTGGCCATGCAGTCATGAGTGAACAGGGAGTACAGGAAGGCACTAAGCACGTACCCCTGAGGGGCCCCAGTGTTGAGGATCAGAGTGGCAGATGTATTGTAGCCTACCCTTACCACCTTGGGGTGGCCCGTCAGGAAGTCCAGGATCCAGTTGCAGAGGGAGGTGTTTAGTCCCAGGGTCCTTAGCTTAGTGATCAGCTTCGTGGGCACTATGGTGTTGAATGCTGGGCTGTAGTCAATGAACAGCATTCTCACATAGGTGTGCCTTTTGTCCAGGTTGGAAAGGGCAGTGTGGAGTGTGATTGAGATTGCGTCATCTGTGGATCTGTTTGGTCGGTATGCAAATTGGAGTGGGTCTAGGATATCCGGAATGATGCTGTTGATGTGAGCCATGACAAGCCTTACAAAGCACTTCATGGCTGCTGACGTGAGTGCTACGGGGCTACGGGTAATCATTTAGGCAGGTTACATTCGCTTCCTTGGGCACAGGGACTATGGTGGTCTGCTTGAAACATGTAGGCATTACAGACTCAGCCAGGGAGAGGTTGAAAATGTCAGTGAAGACACTTGCCAGTTGGTCCGCGCATGCTTTGCGTACACGTCCTGGTAATCCGACTGGCCCCGCGGCTTTGTGAATGTTGACCTGTTTAAAGGTCTTGCTCACATCGGCTACCGAGAGCATTATCACACAGTCATCCAGAACAGCTGGTGCGCTCATGCATGCTTCAGTGTTGCTTTCCTCGAAGCGAGCACAAAAGACATTTAGCTGATCTGGTAGGTTCGTGTCACTGAGCAGCTCGTGGCTGGGTTTCCCTTTGTCGTCCGTAATAGTTTTCAAGCCCTGCCACATCCAACGAGCATCTGAATCCTACTACACGGGCTCTATCTTAATTGACGAAGCTGGTGACTGAGGTGGTATACTCCTCAATGCCATTGGATGATTCCCGGAACATATTCCAGTCTGTGCTAGCAAAACAGTTCTGTAGTGTAGCATTTGCGTCATCTGACCACTTCTGTATTGAGCGAGCCACTGGTACTTCCTGCTTTAGTTTTTGCTTGTAAGCAGGAATCAGGAGGATAGAATTATGGCCAGGTTTGCCAAATGGAGGGCGAGGGAGAGCTTTGTATTACATTTACATTTACGTATCCATCTCTGTTTGCGGAGTAAAGGTGTTCTGGAGTTTTTGTTCCCTCTGGTTGCAAATGTGACATGCTGGTAGAAATTAGGTTAAACAGATTTAAGTTTGCCTGCATTAAAGTCCCCGGCCACTAGGAGCACCGCTTCTGGATGAGCATTTTCTTGTCTTATACAGCTTGTTGAGTGTGATGTTAGTGCCAGCATCGGTTTGTGGTGGTAAATAGACGGCTATGAATAATATAGATGAGAACTCTCTTGGTGGATTGTGTGGTCTACAGCTTATCATAACGTACTCTACCTCAGGTGAGCAATACCTCGAGACTATTTTAATATTATATATCGCATAGCTGTTAGTGACAAATAGACACACACACCCGCCCCTCGTCTTACCAGACGTAGCTTCTCTGTCCTGCCGATGCATGGAAAATCCCGGCAGCTCTATATTATCCATGTCGTCGTTCAGCCACGACTCTGTGAAACACAAGATATTACTTTTTAATGACACATTGGTAGGATAGTCTTGATCGTTTATATCATCAATTTTGTTTTCCAATGATTGCACGTTGGCCAATAGAACGGATGTTAGGGGAGTTTTACTCACTCGCCTACGAATTCTCAGAAGGCAGCTCGGCCTCCGCCCCCTTTTTCTCTGTTCTTTCTTCACGCAAATGACAGGGATTTGGGCCCGTTCCTGAGAAAGCAGTATAGCCTTCGCATCGAACTCGTTAAAGAAAAAATCTTTGTCCAGTTCGAGGTGAGTAATCGGTAATCAGGCCTACTGGACATCGCTGTTCTGATGTCCAGAAGTTATTTTTGGACATAATAGACGGTAGCAGCAACATTATGTACAAAATAAGTTTTAAAAATATGTTACAAACCATGTGAAAAAACTAACAAAATAACACTTTTGATTAGGAGCCCGTAAAACGGCAGCCAACCCCTCCGGCGCCTTTCTGTATCATAAGGGCATTCCGCATTGTTACAAAATTTGGGACGTGCATGTCGATGCGTTACAGAGCTTGATTTGGCCTCTGGAGGCTTTGCAATTGCGCCAAATCCTCTGACCACATTTTCAGATCAAGCATAAATTGGCTTTAGTCTAGGCCACCGCAATGGATTAGTTCACTGAGATGGGCGCAAATGTATACAGTACCAGTCAAAAGTTTGGACACCTCATTCAAGGGTTTTTCTTTATTTTTACTATTTTCTACATTGTAAAATAATAGTGAAAACATCAAAACTGTGAAATAACAAATATGGAATCATGCAGTAACTAAAAAAGTGTTTAAAAAAATTAAAATATATTTTAGATTCTTCAAAGTAGCCACCCTTTGCCTTGATGACAGCTTTGCATACTCTTGGCATTCTCTCAGCTAGCTTCACAAGTTCACATGGAATGCTTTCCCAACAGTCTTGAAGGATTTCCCACATATGCTGAGCACTTGTTGGCTGCTTTTCCTCCAAGTCATCCCATATCATCTCAATTGGGTTGAGGTCGGGTGATTGTGAAGGCCAGGTCATCTGATGCAGCACTCCATCATTCTTCTTCTTGGTCAAATAGCTGGAGGTGTGTTGGGTCATTGTCCTGTTGAAAAACAAATGATAGTCCCACTAAGCACAACCCAGATGGGATGGCGTATCGCTGCAGAATTTTGTGGTAGCCATGCTGGTTAAGGGTGCCTTGAATTCTAAATAAATCACCGACAGTGTCACCAGCAAAGCATCCCCACATCGTCACACATCCTCCTCCATGCTTCACTGTGGGAACCACACATGCAGAGGTCATCCGTTCGCCTACTCTGTGTGTTACAAAATCTCAAATGTGGACAGATTTCCACAAGTCTAATGCGCCATTTCGGGGCTCCCAAGTGGCACAACGGTCTAAGGCACTGCATCTCAGTGCTAGAGGTGTTACTTAATTTACATTTACATTTACGTCATTTAGCAGACGCTCTTATCCAGAGCGACTTACAAATTGGTGCATTCACCATATGATATCCAGTGGAACAACCACTTTACAATAGTACATCTATATATTTTGGGGGGGTGAGGGTAGGGGGGAGGGTTAGAAGGATTACTTAATCCTATCCCAGGTATTCCTTAAAGAGGTGGGGTTTCAGGTGTCTCCAGAAGGTGGTGATTGACTCCGCTGTCCTGGCGTCGAGAGGGAGCTTGTTCCACCATTGGGTGCCAGAGCAGCTAACAGTTTTGACTGGGCTGAGCGGGAACTGTGCTTCCGCAGAGGTAGGGAGGCGAGCAGGCCAGAGGTGGATGAACGCAGTGCCCTTCTTTGGGTGTAGGGACTGATCAGAGCCTGAAGGTACGGAGGTGCCGTTCCCCTCACAGCTCCATAGGCAAGCACCATGGTCTTGTAGCAGATGCGAGCTTCAACTGGAAGCCAGTGGAGTGTGCGGAGGAGCGGGGTGACGTGAGAGAACTTGGGAAGGTTGAACACCAGACGGGCTGTGGCGTTCTGGATGAGTTGTAGGGGTTTAATGGCACAGGCAGGGAGCCCCGCCAACAGCGAGTTGCAGTAATCCAGATGGGAGGTGACAAGTGCCAGGATTTGGACCTGCGCCACTTCCTGTGTGAGGCAGGGTCGTACTCTGCGAATGTTGTAGAGCATGTACCTACAGCATCGGGTCACTGCCTTGATGTTAGCGGAGAACGACAGGGTGTTGTCCAGGGTCACGCCAAGGCTCTTAGCACTCTGGGAGGAGGACACAATGGAGTTGTCAACCGTGATGGCGAGATCATGGAACGGGCAGTCCTTCTCCGGGAAGGAAGAGCAGCTCCGTCTTGCCGAGGTTCAGCTTGAGGTGGTGATCCGTCATCCACACTGATATGTCTGCCAGTCATGCAGAGATGCGATTCGCCACCTGGTTATCAGAAGGGGGAAAGGTGAAGATGAATTGTGTGTCGTCTGCGTAGCAATGATAGGAGAGACCATGTGAGGATATGACAGAGCCAAGTGACTTGGTGTATAGCGAGAATAGGAGAGGGCCTAGAACTGAGCCCTGGGGGACACCAGTGGTGAGAGCACGTGGTGCGGAGATGGATTCTAGCCACGCCACCTGGTAGGAGCGACCTGTCAGGTAGGACGCAATCCAAGAGTGAGCCGCGCCGGAGATGCCCAACTCGGAGAGGGTGGAGAGGAGGATCTGATGGTTCACAGTATCAAAGGCAGCAGATGGGTCTAGAAGGATGAGAGCAGAGGAGAGAGAGTTAGCTTTAGCAGTGCGGAGAGCCTCTGTGACACAGAGAAGACCAGACACCCTGGTTCAAATCCAGGCTGTATCACAACTGGCCGTGATTGGGAGTCCCATAGGGCGGTGCACCATTGGCCCAGTGTCGTCCGGGTTTGGCCGGGGTAGGCCATCTTTGTAAATAAGAATTTGTTCTTAACTGACTTGCCTAGTTAAATAAATAATGTCAATTTCTCGTGTTTCTTGGCCCAAGTAAGTCTCTTATTGGTGTCCTTTAGTAGTGGTTTCTTTGCAGTAATTCGACCATGAAAGCCTGATTCATGCAGTGTCCTCTGAACAGTTGATTTTGATGTGTCTGTTACTTTAACTCTGTGGAGGATTTATTTGGGCTGCAATTTCTGAGGTTGTTAACTCTAATAAACTTATCCTTTGCAGGAGAGGTAACTCTGTGCCTTTTCTGTGGCGGTCCTCATGAGAGCCTTTCATAGCGCTTGATGGTTTTTGCGACTGTCTTGAAGAAACTTTCAAAGTTCTTGACATTTTTTAGATTGACTGACCTTCATGTCTTCGGATAATGATGAACTGTCATTTCTCTTTGCTTATTTGGTATTGGTATTTTATTAGGATCCCCATTAGCTTTTGCAAAAGCAGCAGCTACTCTTCCTGAGGTCCACACAACATGAAACCTAATACAGAATGACATTATTCAGAACATCATTAGACAAGGACGGAACTACATACATTTTTAAAAAGGCACACGTAGCCTACATATCAATGCATACACACCAACTATCTAGGTCAAATAGGGGAGAGGCGTTGTGCAATATGAGATGGAAGGAAGTTCCATGCAATACTGTGTTTTCTTTCATTTGTTCTGGATTTGGGGACTATGAAAAGACCCCTGGTGTTATGTCTGGTGCGATAAGTGTGTGTGTCAGAGCTGTATGTAAGTTGACTATGCAAACAATTTGGGATTTTCAACACATTTATGTTTCTTATAAAAAGAAGTGATGCAGTCAGTCTCTCCTCAACTCTTAGCCAAGAGAGACTGACATGCATAGTATTTATATCAGCCCTCAGAGCAAAACGTGCCACTCTGTTCTGGGCCAGCTGCAGCTTAACTACGTCTTTCCTTGCAGCACTGGACCACACAACTGGACAAAAATCAAGATTAGACAAAGCTAGGGCCTGCAGAACTTGCTTTTTGGAGTGTGGTGTCAAAAAAGCAGAGCATTTCTTTATTACGGACAGACCTCTCCCCATCTTTGCAACCATTGAATCTATATGTTTTGACCATGACAGTTTACAATCTAAGGTAACGCCAAGTAATTTAGTATCCTCAACTTGTTCAACAGCCACACCATTCATTACCAGATTCAGCTGAGGTCTAGCACTTAAGGAATGATTTATACCAAATACAATGCTCTTAGTTTTAGAGATGTTCAGGACCAGTTTATTACTGGCCACCCATTCCAAAACAGACTGCAACTCTTTGTTAAAGGTTTCAGTGACTTCATTAGCTGTGGTTGCTGATGCGTATATAGTTGAATCATCAGCATACATGGACACATGCTTTGTTTAATGCCAGTGGCGGGTCATTGGTAAAAATAGAAAAGAGTGGAGGGCCTAGAGAGCTGCCCTGCGGTACACCACACTTTACATGTTTGATATTAAAGAAAACCCTTTGAGTTCTATTAGATAGCTCTGAATCCACAATATCGCAGAGGTTGAAAAGCCATAGCACCCAAGTTTTTTTCAACAATAGGTTATGGTCAATAATAACAAAGGCTGCACTGAAATCTAACAGTACAGCTCCCACAATCTTCTTATCAATTTATTTCAACCAATCAGTCATTTGTGTCAGTGCAGTACACATGCTGAAAGTCTGTGGTTAATTTGTTTACAGGGAAATAGCATTGTATTTGGTCAAACACAATTTTTTCCAACAGTTTGCTTAGAGCTGGCAGCAAGCTTATATGTCTGCTGTTAGAACCAGTAAAGGCCGCTTTACCACTCTTGGGTAGCAGAATTACTTTGGCTTCCCTCCAGGCCTGAGGACAAAGACCTTCATCTAAGCTCAGATTAAAAATATGACAGATAGGAGTGGTTATAGAGTCAGCCACCATCCTCAGTAGCTTTCCATCTAAATTGTCAATGCCAGGAGGTTTGTCATTATTGGGGTGTTCTTGCCATTATATGGACTTACCAAATAGGGCTATCTTCTGTATACCACCCCTAACGTGTCACAACACAACTGATTGGCTCAAATGCATTAAGAAGGAAAGAAATTCCACAAATTAACTTTTAAAACCTCTACGGGAACGGTGTGTCCCCCGCGGGACGGTTGAGTTAACGTGCGCTAATGTGATTAGCATGACGTAAGTTAGAAGATTTCCCAGGACTTAGACATGTCTTTATATGGGCAGAAAGCTTAAATTCTTAACCTCTTACATCTAGACGTTCCGCTAGCGGAACACCTGCTCCAATATCCAATGATAGGGCGTGGCGCGAATTACAAATTCCTCAAAAATACAAAAACTTCAATTTTTCAAACGTATGACTATTTCACAGCATTTTAAAGATAAGACTCTCCTTTATCTAACCACACTGTCCGATTTCAAAAAGGCTTTACAACGAAAGCAAAACATTAGATTATGTCAGCAGAGTACCAAGCCAGAAATAATCAGACACCCATTTTTCAAGCTAGCATATAATGTCACAAAAACCCAGAAGACAGCTAAATGCAGCACTAACCTTTGATGATCTTCATCAGATGACAACCCTAGGACATTATGTTATACAATACATGCATGTTTTGTTCAATCAAGTTCATATTTATATCAAAAACCAGCTTTTTACATTAGCATGTGACGTTCAGAACTAGCAAACTTCCGGCGAATTCACTAAGAATTTACTAAATTCTCTCACGATAAACGTTCACAAAAAGCATAACAATTATTTTAAGAATTATAGATACAGAACTCCTCTATGCACTCGATATGTCCGATTTTGAAATAGCTTTTTGGTGAAAGCACATTTTGCAATATTCTAAGTACATAGCCCAGGCATCACGGGCTAGCTATTTAGACACCCGGCAAGTTTAGCACTCACCAATATCAGGTTTACTATTATAAAAGTTTGATTACCTTTTGTTGTCTTCGTCAGAATGCACTCCCAGGACTGCTACTTCAATAACAAATGTTGGTTTGGTCCAAAATAATCCATCGTTATATCCGAATAGCGGCGTTTTGTTCGTGCGTCCCAGACACTATCTGAAATGGTAAATCAGGGTCGTGCGCATGGCGCAATTCGTGACAAAAAAAAATCTAAATATTCCATTACCGTACTTCGAAGCATGTCAACCGCTGTTTAAAATCCATTTTTATGACATTTTTCTCGTAAAAAAGCGATAATATTCCGACCGGGAATCTCCTTTTAGCTAAACAGAGGAAAGTAAACAAAGCTTTCGGTCGACGCGGGCACGAGCCTGAGTCTCACAGTACTGTAACCAGCCACTACCCAAACGCGCTACTTTTTTTCAGCCAGAGCCTGCAAAGCCACGATTCAGCTTTTTACCGCCTTCTGAGACCCTATGGCAGCCGTAGGAAGTGTCACGGGACAGCTAAGATCCTCACTCTTCAATAAACAGAGACAAGAAGAACGACACCTTGTCAGACAGGCCACTTCCTGCCTGAAACCTTGTCAGGTTTTTGCCTGCCAAATGAGTTCTGTTATACTCACAGACACCATTCAAACAGTTTTAGAATCTTTAGGGTGTTTTCTATCCATATGTAATAAGTATATGCATATTCTAGTTACTGGGTAGGAGTGGTAACCAGATTAAATCGGGTACGTTTTTTATCCAGCCGTGAAAATACTGCCCCCTAGCCATAACAGGTTAATCTAACTGGACTGTCCAATTTACAGTAGCTATAACAGTGAACAAATACCATGCTATTGTTTAAGAGTGCACAACAAGAAACTTATCATGGCAACTGGTTTGATACATTCATCTCTGAAGTTAAATAATGTACTTACATTCAGTAATCTTGCTCTGATTTGTCATCCTGAGGGTCCCAGAGATAAAATGTAGCATAGTTTTGTTTGATAAAATACATTTCAATATTCAAATGTAGGAACTGGTTTCTTCAGTTTAAACCCCTGCTGTGTCTGGACAAAAAATATGAAAAAATAGGTCAAATCATGACTGCAGTGATCTTCAAGTCGGAAAGTAGGAGCTCTAGAAAGATGCCCGAGTTTCTTAGTTGAATAACCGTTCAAAACCATTTTCCCCAGTCGAAGTTCGTTTTTTTCCCTGAGTTCCCAGTTGTCTTCCAGGAACATACATCTCTGTATGTTCCTAGGATGTCTTGAACACACTAAAGTCGGAAGTCCGAGATTTCCGAGTTCCCAGTTGTCTAGAATGCAGCATAAGGGTTGGAGAGCCCTGCTCTAAAAATGTAACTGTGTGATGTGACTGGTGATGTCACTGGTTGCTTGGTGTGCTCCTCCTTGCCATGAATAAAATCTTCCCTAAATAGAGGCTGTATAACATGCTCTTTAACATGAGACTTGGAGCAAAGTGAACCTGCTGCTCTCTGTAACTGTTCTCCTGTGTGGTGTGATGTCACAGGTTGCTAGGTGTGCCCCTCCCTGCGATGAGAGTTGACCAGGTCCCCAGCACCCCCTCCTGCAGTTGATGGATCTGCAGCTGGTCTGGAGATGACAGACAGTGTCAGGGCCTTCCTCCGTAATGTTGCGACGGTCAGACAGCAACCCAACACACCCCGTCTGTCCACACACAAGTGATAGGCCTACACGTGGGGTTAAAGGAGGGTACAGCTATCATGAGTCTGAATCATGAGCTGGTGAACCAACTAGCAAGCTCTGTTTAGATCTATTGGGAATTGTGTTCTGGTTCAATTGATGCCATCCACTTGGCCCATTAGACATTTCGTCTAATAAGTTAGTATGTTTTTACACTAGACAAATTAAACATTTTAATAAAGTTTAAGCTTTTTCTTTTGTGTTTTTTCTTGTTTGCTTTAGAGCAAACGTTGCTTTTGGGCAAAACCATAGTAGCCTACATTTAATTGCTTAACCAAATGTTTACCCTTGTTGTTTACCTTGAACCTCATCACCTTACTTCCAGATGATGATCTCCTCCACAAAAGCAGTACAAAGATTAGCCTTGTTTTTTTGGTTTAGTTCAAGTGTTTTTATTTCAACTGTGCTACTAGGTAACCAAGTGAATTTAAGCACAAGTTACCTGACTTCAATGATATTAAGATACATTTTGTATTTGCAACACCGCTTTGGATTTAAAAGGAACTTTTCCACCCATGTACGTATACACATACCAAGTCTATCATACAGTGTAGTGTACAACATTAGAAGAATGTGCTGTGTTGATTTTCTTTATAAGGCATTTACCCTAGTCTCACTTTGAATTTTCTGTGTGTCCTACAGGGGATTAAGGACTCCATTTTGGGGATCGGAACTATCTCCAAGCTGGATGCCCGCATCCAGCAGAAAAGGGAGGAGCAGCGAAAGAGGAGAGCCAGCGGGGCCCTGGCTCAGAGACGGGCCCAGAGTGTGGAACGCAAACAGGAGAGGTAGACACTGGCAATTACGACTTTAATACCCTATTCACACTGCCGAGCCAAGCTGGACTGGTTTCAAAAACCCCAGTTTTTGGAACCGTGCTGGAAAGGGTGAGGTGGAAGAAAAAAATCAGAGACAGCACACTTCTGTTTTGGTTGGCACGATATTGTGGGTATAAAAAAGGGTATACGTGTTTTCTCCCTCAGCCCGAGGAGCTATTTGATACATATCACAAAAGGGTATTATTAACATTCCTCCCTATCTAACCTGATATGCTCTTTCTAGTTGTGACAGGTTCATATTAAAAAACTTTCATATGGATCGTTGTGTGCTGTCCAGTGTTAACAGTAGGCTTAGGCCTATACCTTTTTGTGCTTATTAATGGCAATGGTGGATGATAATGTGTAGTCATACTCTCTCTTTCAGTGAACCCAAATTAGCCAGTAGGATTTTTCAGTGCTGTGCGTGGAATGGGGGAGTGTTCTGGGTAAGAAACATACTTTTCTATATTTTAAAACTGTTTGAAAAATGCATATCATGCAAATACTGATTTTTCTATGAGGGGCAGAGAAGTAATACTACAAAGACATTGTTCATGTTAGTAATACCTCCAAATATTTTTGCAGCTCAGTCTGTTCCTCTTCTATCGGGTGTTTATTCCACTGCTGCAGACTCTGACAGCAAGAATTATCGGTATGCCTGCCTGGAACTGTGGGGAGGGTTCACTCCATTATCACATGCTTCATAGTGATTTGTTAATAACAGTGGTAAAACCTGTCACTCAAAGAGACATTTCCTGACAGGTGACCCCTCACTCCATGGTAACGTGTGGTCCTGGCTGGAGTTCATATTGACCTCCGTGTTCAGTGCTCTCTGGGTGCTCCCTCTGTTTGTGCTCAGCAAGATAGTCAACGCCATTTGGTTCCAGGTGAGGCCTCTGTTAGTACACAGGTGATGACGTAGATGTTTTGTGGTTGTCGTTGTAACAAGGGTGGGATATAGCTGGTCAAGGACAACTGTTGCTCAGTTGGCACCGGAGAGCACTAGTCGTACAGTGGCTTGCAAAAGTATTAACCCCCTTTGGCATTTTTCCTATTTTGTTGCCTTACAACCTGGAATTAAAATTGATTTCTTTGGGGTTTGTATCATTTGATGTACACAACATGCCTACCAATTTGAAGATGCAAAATATTTTTTGTGAAACAAACAAGAAATAAGACAAAAAAGAACTTGAACTTGAGCGTGCATAACAATTACCCCAAGAGACTTGCAGCTGTACATCTCAAAAGCTTGGCACATCTAGCCACTGGGATTTTTGCCAATTCTTCAAGGCAAAACTCCTCCAGCTCCTTCAAATTGACATTTAAATGTTTCCCCTTAAACCACTCGAGTGTTGCTTTAGCAGTATGCTTAGGGTCATTGTCCTGCTGGAAGGTGAACCTCCATTCCAGTCTCAAATCTCTGGAAGACTGAAGCAGGTCTCCCTCAAGAATTTCCCTGTATTTAGCGCCATTCCATCATTCCTTCAATTCTGACCAGTTTCCCAGTCCCTGCCGATGGAAAAACATCCCCATAGCATGATGCTGCCACCACCATGCTTCAGTGTGGGGATGCTGTTCTCGGGGTGATGAGAGGTGTTGGGTTTGCGCCAGACAAAGCGTTTTCCTTGATGGCCAAAAAGCTCAATTATAGTCTCATCTGACCAGAGTACCTTCTTCCATATGTTTGGGGAGTCTCCCACATGCCTTTTGGCGAACACCAAACGTCTTTGCTTATTTTTTTCTTTAAGCAATGTCTTTTTTCTGGCCACTCTTCCGTAAAGCCCAGCTGTGTGAAGTGTATGGTTTAAAGTGGTCCTATGGACAGATACTCCCATCTCTGCTGTGGAGCTTTGCAGCTCCTTCAGGGTTATCTTTGGTCTCATTATTGCCTCTCTGATTAATGCCCTCCTTGCCTGGTCCGTGAGTTTTGGTGGGCGGCCCTCTCTTGGCAGGATTGTTGGGGTGCCATATTCTTTCAATTTTTTTACAATGGATTTAATGGTGCTCTGTGGGATGTTCAAAGTTTCGGCTATTTTTTTATAACCCAACACTGATCTGTACTTCTCCACAACTTTGTCCCTGACCTGTTTGGAGAGCTCCTTGGTTTTCATGGTGCCGCTTGCTTGGTGGTGCCCCTTGCTTTAGTGGTGTTGCAGACTCTGGGGCCTTTCAGAACAGGTGTATATATACTGAGATCAAGTGACAGACAATGTGACACATAAATAAAGTCCACCTATGTGCAATCTAACTAATTATTTGACTTCTAAAGGTAATTGGTTGCACCAGATCTTATTTAGGGGCTTCATAGCAAAGGGGGTAAATACATATGCATGCACCAATTTTCCGTTTTTTTATTTTCTATAATTTTTTTAAACAAGTTATTTTTTTCACTTCACCAATTTGGACTATTTTGTGTATGTCCATTACATGAAATCCAAATAAAATTTGATTTAAATGATAGGTTATAAAGCAACAAAATAGGAAAATGCCAAGGGGGATGAATACTTTTGCAAGGCACTGTATATACATAGTTTTATCATAAACCAATTACGGTCTCTATTGACGATGTGTATAGCTTTCCAGCAATGTTCAGGCGATGGAGTAGTGGCTTTAATACAGTTGAATGAATGCTTGGCTATGCTTTCCTTTTTGTCTCACAGCAGTAACAGATTTCCAATGTGTTGTTGCTATGCTATCTATATTCCCTTCCAGTGTTTTTTTAAACGTTATTGCCCGAGGATCTTTTGAGATGATAACATGTGTCACACAGTGAAACAGGAGGTTAACATGCCCTCTGGTTGTCTGCTGTAGGACATAGCTGACCTGGCGTTTGAGGTGTCTGGTCGGAAAGCCCAGCCCTTCCCCAGCGTCAGTAAGATTATCGCTGACATGCTCTTCAACCTCCTCCTCCAGGCCCTCTTCCTCATTCAGGTAGTACAGCAATCGACGTTCCCATGTGTCTTCAAGTTCACAAAGAAGGGTTCACTAAGGTTATGTTGGAATGAAAACATACAGGGGTCTTTGGGATCAACGCTGAGAGCTTTAATTCATTACATCCATTGGTTAAAGTTAATAGTCATGTACTAGCTCATCATCTTGTCTTTGTTGTGGTCCACTAGGGTATGGTTGTGAGTCTCTTCCCCATCGATGCCATTGGACAGATGGTCAGCCTTCTTCACATGTCTTTGCTCTACTCCCTCTACTGCTTTGAGTATCGCTGGTTCAACCATGGTGTGCCTCCTTTCTACTCAGATGTATTTCTTCTCAAAGTATTTAGCTCATTTTACGTAATAGGAACTGAGCAGAATCTCAACCCATTTGTAACCGTTTCATCCAAGGCATTGAGATGCACCAACGGCTGTCCAACATTGAGAGGAACTGGCCCTACTACTTTGGCTTTGGTCTCCCCATGGCTCTATTGACTGCCCTCCCCTCTTCATATATTATAAGGTAACGCCACTTGTATCCCCTCTTTCAATCCAAGCACGAGACTCTTCCAATATGCAGACTTTCAGTTCTACTGATATACCAAATAATTTGAATGATCCACTCAAATTATATATTTTTCTGCTTTAGTGGCTGTCTGTTCTCCATCCTCTTCCCTCTGTTCATCATCAGCGCTAACGAGGCCAAGACCCCAACAAAGTTATAGTGAGTATGGTGCACTGCAAGCCCTAACAATGACCAGTGATCAAACAGATTCACTTGTGTAAAAAGAACCAGTGAAATCCTCTTCCGTGCTCACTCACTCTCTTCCCCCCCGTGTCTTTTCCACACAGTCACTTCCAGCTGCGCCTCTTCTCTCTGGTTGTGCTGATTAGCAACAAGTTGTTCCACAAAACGGTCCACCTACAGTCGTCCTTGACTTTGTCCACTTCCACCGAGAAGCTGCCCCCCTCTCCCCACGCCTCACCTGGCCGCCAGAGACCCCTACCCTCCCAGTGATGGCCACCAGGGGGCGACAAAGGAGCGGCTCAGCAACTGCTTATTAAACAAATGGAGGAGCAGTTGATTCTTTCTGTGGACAGGAAGAGGAATGATGTTTGTTTGGTTAAAGGGGGGGTTTATGTGATTTTAATGATTCTACCACAGCCCTTCATATTCTTTTGGAGCACCTGCAAGTTGTGTTTTTAATGGGAATGACGAATGAGATTTGACTGCCCTGTCCCTCACACTCATATATTTTTCTCATGTATTTTGTTTAATAGTTTTTTTTATGTATGATGTGCCATTTGAGAGCTTTAAATACAGCACAAGCTGTCATATACATTTTTTTTTTCTGCTCTTTTCAATTCCAACTCCAATGTTTGCTATCTGTTGTTTGTTTAATCTGTTTATCACCCAGTGACGGATCGCAGACTGATTTGTATAAAACACTTGATGTGGAAGAGAAAAAGGAAAAGGTTACGTTTTTGCCAGGACTGATGTTATCAATGCTTGACTTGGATTGATATACGTGCCGTGCCTGTGTTCATTTTGGGTGACGGTACTGTTTAGGTGCAGGAGCTCCACAATACTTATGAGATAATATTTTATAAGAGAAACAGGAGCTCAAGCAGTAGAAAAGGTGTGTGACCCAAAGAAGCCTGTTCTGCTTTTCCATTGAAGGGGGGGACATGTTTGCGATGTTCAAAAGTAAAGCACAAGTGTAATTTTTTTCTGTGTTGCAAGTGACATTCCTTTCACCCTGATAGGATGCTGTTTTGTTCATGAATAGCTGTTTCGCTGTAAAGCCAGGGTGACACTGCTACTCCTCTGGCCCAGGAATAAGCTTGTGCTGTGAAAACAAAGGGACACTATTTATTCCTATAAGGGCTTTATTTAGAGGAATTTTAATTTTTACACTTTCAGCATGGGAGCTGGGCCTGTATCCATGTAGGCTGCAAAATACCAATTAGTGGAAAAAAGATCAGAATTGGGTTGCCTGTGTAAACACAGCCAAAGTGTCGCTGAGTGTCGCAGATCTAGGATCTGTCCATACAATCTTATATTCATTATGATCTAAAAGTCCACACTGATGCTAGATCAGCACTCCTGTTCTGCAACGCTTTGTGGATACAGGCCCTGATCTAAACATCACGCTATAAAGGAAGAGTATCCTTACCTAAAAAATCCAAATATGAAATCACTGGTTGTTGTGTGGTGATAAGTGAAGTTAGCTGTTTTAAGGAAGCGGTTTTCTATAGGGGTGTATTAGGCTGCGTTTACACAGGCAGCCCAATTCTGATATTTATTTCACTAATTGGTATTTTGACCATCTCTGAAAAAAGTTGATGTGATTGGTCAAAAGACCAATTAGTGGGAAAAAGATCAGAATTGGGCTGCCTGTGTAAACACAGCATTAGACAGGTGAAGCTGTGTCTGCTGCTGGGTCAGATCAGATGAAACTGCCAAACTTCTTTACTACTCTGTTTGACTCACTTCTGCTTCGAATCAATTGCACACCAAGGACAGTAGTGTAGGAACTAGGAAGATGTCACTGAGCTGAACTTCTGACAGATTTTCTCTTGAAGTAACAGACAGGGGAGAAACCCTGTGTGTTTATGTTCCCCCTTGAGCAGTGGCAAATACAGGGCTTCTTGTTTTACATGATGTCACTTGGCTCTAATGTTCAACCAAAACCTTACCAAGGGGATTACCATCATCTAGCTTTCACCTAGTCATTAATCTCATGGGTTGCGGGGGAAGGGGAAGTGTTTTTGAAACGGTATGTAGTAATTGTAAGATGTGCATAGTGTTTATGTATGCAGATTGATATTTGTGAGGTTGGAGTAAAAGTATTGCCTAAATAAAATTGGTCAGTATACATTACATCTACTTGGAAGTAATCTTGATTGACCCCAATTTATTTTGTCTCAAATGTTATTCATTGGTTAGCTGCTTTGTTGCTCAATGTTTCCCACCCAGGGCCAGCTCCAGTCATAATTGAAAAAAGTGGTTGCTTAGGGGGCCCAACCAAAACCAAGAAAAAAATTATAAATAAAAAGTTGTATTTACATTTTTTAGGAACTCCGTTGTGGTCTCAACTTACTATTGAGAGTAAAAATAGTAGAGTACACCAGTTGTAATATAGAAATTTGGTTGGGCATTAGCAGTTTTTCTCATGTCAGTCACTCAGACATGTCAGCTAACAATTTTTAGATTGGTAGTTTGTCACGCCAGCCATCTAAACTTGTAGTAATCATGGCCGAATACCCACGGGGCACATGCCAAGAGGCCTTGACCTCCAGGGGTTTCCTATTGATTTTGTTAGTCATTCTCACTCATCATATTAACATGTCATAAGTCATTACAAAATGTGTAGAATTGCAGGAAATTTACTTTTAACTTTCCCACCTGGATATTTAATAAAAAAATCTCAAGAATTCACAAAAATATTCTGGTGTTTTATACATGTCCCAATGTGGGTGATAATTTAGAGATAACAGTTTCGCTGTTCATACTTCCAGACTTTATTTTTATCAAGCTCTTTTTAAAAATGTTTTAATAAAAATATGTATTACAAATTACAATAACAAAAAAACAGGACATCACTACACGTATATTTTCTCTAAAGAAACATAAAATAAAGTAAACAGAAACAATAACTAAAAATCACTACACGTGAATTGCAAGTTCTTATTTTACTCTCAGCAGTAAGGACACGTCACTTGGAACGAACAGCGACTGCGCGGCCTGTTTGAATGATAGCTGATGAACGAATCAGGAATTAGATTTTACTGAGGGCCGGTGCAAGGCCAATAAACACGTTGCATAGTGTGGCTGGGCGGGAACACAAGGTTGTGAGTATATGTGTAACAGCAACGGAGTGGTAAGTGCCGCTCAAAATAGCTGCTACCTCAACGAGAAATATAATTGAACTGCTTTATGGCTCTATTTGTATGACTATTCTGAAATTAATCACGAGGTGTAACTTTGAGAATACATGAAATCAGATCTTCTGTTCATTCATAAAGCTAGCATGTAAAACGAAGGCTCCGTCCTCTTTGAGTTTAATGGAATCTGCACTGTCTATTTACAGGAACGGATAACCCATCAGATAACTGCGTATTGCGTTTAGCTAGGTCAATACATACATGCGGACTATTTGCTAACACATTAAGCTACATTAACTAGCTAGTTAACTTGACCTATTTAGCAAAGGCTGGCTGACAGATTTGTCACTTATATTGCTATTTCTTGGTCATTTCTACATACAACACGAATGTCTTAATAATTTGGTTGGTCAAGGCAGAGAAAGAACCAATGATGTGTTGGAAAGAACTGTATAAATAACAAGGAATGTTTGCAGTCTAGACGGAGTTGCATCCATTTCCTGGTTTGATTCTTCGCCACATCAAACTGGCGGTGCGCATGTCCTTATCAGGGGCGATTCATTACGCCGATTCTGTTGCAAAACGTCTCAAACCGGGAGGGACCTACCTGAATTGTCCAATATAAACTTTAATTTTAGTTGCAATGCTTGGACTAATGCTTACACACCTAGTCGGAACAGACTGAAGCACGTCTTTTAAACCCAGTCAGTGATTTCATCAGGGAAATAATGTTGGTGTAAGACAAGTTGTTAATAGATCGCGGTTTTGTGTTTAACACTGTTCAAGTGAGTTTTCCAACAGAATTGGGGTTTCGTTTGTAGACTGAAGCTCCATGTTTTTAAACCCTGAATTACTATGAAAATAATTTATGGAATAGATTTGTCTCATGGCCAATCTACTGACCAATCTAGTAAAAACTGACTGGTTGGGAGTGTACTTTTTGTGCTGCTCTGATTCATGCACAAGCAATGCAAGTGTAGAAGTTTGGAAAGGAGCTTGCTGCCTCGCACCGTCACTGCTAATGTAGATTGTCTTTCCAATAGGGATAAGCCAAGTTATCACTCCCCGTGTGACGATGACGAAGTTAGGCTTCCTGCGGCTGTCCTATGAAAAACAGGACACGTTGCTGAAGCTGCTCATCCTGTCTATGGCTGCAATCCTCTGTAAGAACACATACACTTTACATCCCTTTCTGTTACTCTACACTTATATTCCATACTATTATTATTAGGGCCATTGTCGCGGTCTCTTGATGATGCAACGTGTAGAGATGGTTTAGACTTGTTCTTTCTCCCCCTTCTTGTTAGCCTTTTCCACCAGGCTTTTTTCTGTGTTAAGGTTCGAGAGTGTCATCCATGAGTTTGATCCGTAAGTCCACTGCCTTGGTTCCTTAATCCTCAGATTCATGGCAGTTTACAAATTTTTTTCTCAATGTTGTTTAAAACCAGAAATGGAGCATGACCTTGAATGCTTTTCTGCTTCATCCTCAGATACTTTAACTACAGAACAACCCGCTTCTTGGTAGAAGAGGGGTTCTACAACTTTCATAACTGGTTTGACGACCGGGCATGGTACCCTCTGGGGAGAATCATCGGTGGCACTATTTACCCAGGTAGGAATGGGATGACCTGTTCAACACAATACTGTACAGTACTTTACATTATAGGGTGATTATCTAGACATTAAAATGTTCAGCTAAAAAAAGTCCTGTTAAGGTGGCTTTGGGTAACAAAGTCCTTTTTTTTTTCTCCCTCTGTTATATAGATCCTTTCTGTGATTTTGTTTTGGCCTATCCCACACATTTTGGCAACAGCAAGCTGACACGGCTAGTAGCTAAAATACTTGCCCTTCGTTAACTCTTTCTGTTCTGCCCTGTTCCCCCAGGCCTGATGATCACCTCTGCTGCTCTGTACCACGTCCTGAACTTCTTCCACATCACCATCGACATCCGCAACGTCTGTGTCTTCCTGGCTCCCCTCTTCTCCTCCTTCACTGCCATCGTCACCTACCACTTCACCAAGGAACTCAAGGTAGGTTGCAGCACACCTGGGTCCTGTTTAGGGGGTAGAAAACATAAAGAAATGGAGAGAAGCGGGGAGGTAGCCTACAACCTGAAAATGCTCAAGAGCTCTGAAATGAACTTGTTTCCATGGCTTTCATATCTACGGTCTATTTTTTTGTAGGATGCAGGTGCTGGGCTCTTGGCTGCTGCCATGATAGCAGTGGTACCTGGCTACATTTCCCGTTCTGTCGCAGGCTCCTATGACAATGAAGGTATAGAAATAGCCTCATCCCCATGAACATGCCAGTTTAAAGGACTTGGCCCATGTTGTGGTCTTTAATATAATTTGTTTTTCTGTCCAGGTATTGCCATCTTTTGCATGCTGCTGACGTACTACATGTGGATCAAGGCAGTCAATACAGGCTCCATATACTGGTCCGCCATGTGTGCCCTGGCCTACTTCTACATGGTGAGACTAACGCCTCTAAAATAAAGAAATGATGAGGAACTTTAACAATCGAGAGAACTTACAAACTGAAAGGTACAGTAACTTAGTCCGTGCTAAAGATTGTGACACTCCTCTCATGGTGCTCATCTGAAGGAGGCGTTCTTTCACTGCGTTCAAGATGAAGAAAAAATATAAAGTGGAGGAGGGCGGGCTGTCTTCTGAGAATTCGTAGGCGATTGAATAAACCCCCACTTCCTTCCATTCTGCTAGCAAACGTGTAATCTTTGGACATTAAAATAGATGACCTACGTGGAAGATTAAACTACCAACAGGACGTGGCTGAACGATGACACTATCAACATACAGCTGGCTGGTTATACGCTGCACCGGCAGGATAGAACAGCAGCGTCTGTTAAGACGAGGGGCGGTGGACTATGTATTTTTCTAAATAACAGCTGGTGCATGATATCTAAGGAAGTCTCGAGTTATTGCTCGCCTCAGGTAGAGTATCTCATGATAAAATGTAGACCACACTACCTACCTAGAGTTTCTGTATTTTTCGTAGCTGTTTACATACCACCCCAGTCAGAGGCTGGCACTAAGACAGCATTGAATGAGCTGTATTCCACCATAAGCAAACAAGAAAACGCTCACCCAGAGGCGGCACTCCTAGTAGCCGGGGACTTAAATGCAGGGAAACTTAAATCTGTTTTACCAAATTTCAATCAGCATGTTAAATGTGCAACCAGAGGGGGAAAAAACTCTGGACCACCTTTACTCCACCCACAGAAATGCATACAAAGCTCACCCTCCATTTGGCAAACATGGCCATAATTCTATCCTCCTGATTCCTGCTTGCAAGCAAAAACTAAAGCAGGAAGTACCAGTGACTAGATAAATAAATAAAAAAAGTGGTCAGATGAAGCAGATGCTAAGCTGCAGGACTGTTTTGCTAGCACAGACTGAAATATGTTCCGGGGTTCTTCCGATGGTATTGAGGAGTACATCACATCAGTCATTGGTGTCATCAATAAGTGCATCGATGACGTCCCCCCCCACAGTGACCGTACGTACATACCCCAACCAGAAGCCATGGATTACAGGCAACATCCGCACTGAGCTAAAGGCTAGAGCTGCCGCTTTCAAGGAGCGGGACTCTAACCCGGAAGCTTATAAGAAATCCTGCTATTTCCCCCGACAAACCATCAAACAGGCAAAGGGTCAATACAGAACTAAGATCTACTCGTACTACACCGGCTCTGACACTCGTCAGATGTGGCAGGGCTTGCAAACCATTAGACTACAAAGGGAAGCACAGCCAAGAGCTGCACAGTGACACGAGCTTACCAGATGAGCTAAACTACTTCTATGCTCGCTTTGAGGCAAATAACACTGAAACATGCATGAGAGCACCAGCTGTTCTGGAAGACTGTGTGATCACGCTCTCCGCAGCCAATGTAAGACCTTTAAACAGGTCAGCATTCACAAGGCCGCAGGGCCAGACGGATTACCAGGATATGTACTGCGAGTGTTACGCCCCTGAAAAAGGGGAGAAATAATCACGAGAGTGATACGGTATTATTTCCTCAGTGAGAACTTTTACTGTAATGAGGAAAAGACCGCGATTTCCCCGCGAACTTGGGTGGAGACCAGAGCAATCGATCTCAGGCTCATAGATTAAAGAGCATTTAGTAGATCACAGATTAACACTTTTCCCCTTCAGTTAGGCACCACAAAATAAAGTAATCAATATAACGTTTACACATTCCTTTTACAATTCTTACCTTTTGTACGCTTGATGGATTTTAACTTTAACACAATTATGAATGTTATCAATCTCTATCAACTAATACAGAATGCATGATCTTTTTAACCTTAGATGTTTTAAGATCCTCACATACTATGAACTTACTAATACTTTTTAATGTATAACAGGCTATGAGTATTTCCTTTAACCTGTCACACTCTTCCCGACAAAATAAATGTTGTCCCAACATTACCAACATCGTCTTCTTCAACAGTCTGTCTGCACTGGACCTAGGAAATCCTCTTCTGTAAGGTAGTACTTGAGCAGAGGTCAAGGGTCACAGTTCAAATATAACTAAACAAGTTATTTTCACAGTCCATATCTGTTGACCAGCTGTATAAACAGTCCATAAGCAGTCTTTTCTCATACTATTGATCAACAGTACATCCATTTTAATGATCTATATGCATAGTCTGCAAATTGTCTCTTGTGACAGCCTGTGAAATCAGTCAGCAGTCCATGGTCAAACATATCAACTCTGTAGCCTCATGTTTGCTGAAGCCCATACATGTAAGGTGGCTGAAAGTAACATTGCTGTAGTGATGGCAGCCATGGAACCATTCCTGGTGCAGAGTAGACAGGGAACAACTGTGGCTGGATACTGTAGCAGGAAGAGATACCAAGCTGATCATAGGTGATACGTCTTGGAGGGTGTCTCTCTCTTTGTGGCAGCTGGTAGGCTGGTTCCTCAGGTTCAGCAGCAGCAGTTAATGAAGGAAAGGCACTTGGTGGACGATCATCAGGCAAATTTTCAGCAGGCAAGTTCATCTCCTCAGCAGGCAGGTCTTTAACTGTGGTTGTCTCCTCCAGCCGCTTTTCAACCAGAGGCTGTGCTGGTTGCGTATCAGGGACTGGCACTGCAACTGTCTGTTTCACTGGTGGGGGCCTGTGTTCCCACTCTCTTGCTGGTTCAGCATCCCTCTCCTCAGGTACTGTAGGAGATGTGGGAACCTGTAGCGGTTCATGATGAAGGTCATATTCATCCCCGCTGTCTTCATCAGAATCTAGAGGCTCTGATTCAGGCTGATGTCTCCTTTTTTTCTGACTTTTGTCATCTTTGGTCATTTCTGGTTGTGTCTCAAAAGGTAAGTGGTCACAGGACATGAGCAGGTTTCTGTGCAGGACCCTGGAGCGTCCCCTACCCTTTTCTGGTCTCAATTCATAAATCGGCAGGTCTGAACCCATTTGTCTCACTACTGTGTGAATTGTATCTTCCCAATAGTTACGGAGTTTTCCTGGTCCTCCTCTTGGTGTCAGGTTTTTAATCAGAACTCGCTCGCCAGGCTGTAGCACTGAACTCCTAACTTTGGTGTCATAGTACTTCTTACTTCTTTCAGCGGCTTTCTGAGCATTTTCATTTGCAATGGCATATGCTTCTTCCATCCCTCGTTTCCAGTTCTCCACGTAGTCTCGCTGGTTACTGGAACCTGCCTCTGTGCACAATCCAAAGAGCATATCAACTGGAAGCCTGGGTGATCTCCCAAACAGAAGATAAAATGGTGAATAGCCAGTCACTTCGCAACGGGTGCAGTTATAGGCATAAACCAGTTTGTTCAGAGACTCCTTCCAGTTTGACTTTTGTGTCTCAGTTAGTGTCTTTAACATTTGCAACACTGTTCTGTTCATGCGTTCCACTTGACCGTTCCCCATCGGGTGATAGGGTGTTGTTCTGGACCCCGCCATGCCACTGCGTTTCTTTAATTGATGGAACAACTGATTTTCAAATTCTCCCCCTTGGTCATGGTGGATGCGGGACGGGAACCCGAACTTCAGGGCAAAGTCATTGAAGATGAGATTTGCAGCAGTTTTACCTGACTTTGATGTGGTGGCGTAGGCTTGAGTGAAACGTGTAAAATGATCAACAATCACGAGGATGTACTCATATCCCCCTTTGCATCTGTCGAGATGAAGGAAGTCTATACATACCAGTTCAAATGGCTGTGTCGTCACAATGTTTGTCAGAGGAGCTCTTGTTTCATGGGCTGGCTTTTTCTGCTTGACACAGCTACAAGTTTTAGTCACATATTGCTCGATATCAGCTTGCATATATGGCCAGAAGAAGCGGTCACGTACTAGTGATACAGTGCGGTCAGTACCTTGGTGTCCCATGTTATTGTGCAACTCTTCCATTACTTTACCTTTGTACTGCTCTGGTAGAACTAACTGCTTGCGGGCTGTAGTGATTCTGTACAGAATGCCATCACTGTCTATTGTCAATTTGTCCCATTCCCTGAATAGGCATTTTGTCTTTGGACTGCATTCCTTTTGCTCTTTAACTGGCGGTTTGGAACCAGACAGTTTGAAATTGAGCACAGGACGGATGACCGGATCAGATTCTTGTGCTTCTCTTATCCCATCTTTTGGGATCGAGCTGATTGTTGCAGTGGTTGTCTCACCTTCAGCTGATACTGACATTTACATTTAAGTCATTTAGCAGACGCTCTTATCCAGAGCGACTTACAAAATGGTGCATTCACCTTATGATATCCAGTGGAACAACCACTTTACAATAGTGCATCTAAATATTTTAAGGGGGGGGGGGGGGTTAGAAGGATTACTTTATCCTATCCTAGGTATTCCTTAAAGAGGTGGGGTTTCAGGTGTCTCCGGAAGGTGGTGATTGACTCCGCTGTCCTGGCGTCGTGAGGGAGCTTGTTCCACCATTGGGGTGCCAGAGCAGCGAACAGTTTTGACTGGGCTGAGCGGGAACTGTGCTTCCTCAGAGGTAGGGGGGCCAGCAGGCCAGTGGTGGATGAACGCAGTGCCCTTGTTTGGGTGTAGGGCCTGATCAGAGCCTGAAGGTATGGAGGTGCCGTTCCCTTCACAGCTCCGTAGGCAATCACCATGGTCTTGTAGCGGATGCGAGCTTCAACTGGAAGCCAGTGGAGAGAGCGGAGGAGCGGGGTGACGTGAGAGAACTTGGGAAGGTTGAACACCAGACGGGCTGCGGCGTTCTGGATGAGTTGTAGGGGTTTAATGGCACAGGCAGGGAGCCCAGCCAACAGCGAGTTGCAGTAATCCAGACGGGAGATGGCAAGTGCCTGGATTAGGACCTGCGCCGCTTCCTGTGTGAGGCAGGGTCGTACTCTGCGAATGTTGTAGAGCATGAACCTACAGGATCGGGTCACCGCCTTGATGTTAGTGGAGAACGACAGGGTGTTGTCCAGGATCACGCCAAGGTTCTTAGCACTCTGGGAGGAGGACACAAGGGAGTTGTCAACCGTGATGGCGAGATCATGGAACGGGCAGTCCTTCCCCGGGAGGAAGAGCAGCTCCGTCTTGCCGAGGTTCAGCTTGAGCTGGTGATCCGTCATCCACACTGATATGTCTGACAGACATGCAGAGATGCGATTCGCCGCCTGGTTATCAGAAGGGGGAAAGGAGAAGATTAATTGTGTGTCGTCTGCATAGCAATGATAGGAGAGACCATGTGAGGATATGACAGAGCCAAGTGACTTGGTGTATAGCGAGAATAGGAGGGCCTAGAACAGAGCCCTGGGGGACACCAGTGGTGAGAGCGCATGGTGCGGAGACAGATTCTCGCCACGCCACCTGGTAGGAGCGACCTGTCAGGTAGGACGCAATCCAAGCGTGGGCCGCGCCGGAGATGCCCAACTCGGAGAGGGTGGAGAGGAGGATCTGATGGTTCACAGTATCAAAGGCAGCAGATAGGTCTAGAAGTATGAGAGCAGAGGAGAGAGAGTTAGCTTTAGCAGTGCGGAGAGCCTCCGTGACATAGATGCAGCTGAAAGTGACCAAGGTACAACAGCCTCTTTCTGTACCTCAACTGCTTGTATCGTGGCGGCAATGGTGTCTGGTGGAAGCTCCTCAGAACATTCTTCCATCAGTGACTCTACATCCAGTGGCATCCTTGACAAAGCATCTGCATCACCGTTCTCTTTGCCTGGCCTGTACTTTATTGTAAAGTGGAAATCAGCCAATTCTGCAACCCACCTGGAAGTGGTTGCGTTCAGTTTTGCAGTAGACAGAATGTAGCTGAGCGGGTTGTTATCGCTGTATACAGTGAAGGTCGGAGCATAGTACAAATAATCACGGAACTTATCAGTGATTGCCCATTTTAGAGCTAGAAATTCTAGCTTGCCCGAGTGGTAGTGATAGTTCTTCTCAGCTGCTGTTAAGGTTCGAGAGCCATAAGCAATGACCCTAAGCTTCCCATCTTGCTTTTGATAAAGAACTGCTCCCAAGCCTTGGTGTGACGCATCAGTGTGTACAACAAATGGCTGAGTGAAATCAGGGAACCCTAAGACTGGTGGGTGAAGCAAACACTCAATCAGCTGTTCAAGTGCCTGTTGATGCTGGTCAGTCCACAGGATTGGCTTGTTTGAGGGCACCACATGACTTGCTTTCTTTGTTTTTGTTTTCTGTGGGTGGTGAGGTAATTTCTCTGAATCTGCTTTCAGGAGGTCATACAGGCAGCTGGCCCTCCTAGAAAAGTCTTTGATGTACTGTCTGTAGTAAGTGAGTAAACCAAGCATTTTTCTGAGCTGGCCCACAGTCTCTGGTCTGATTTCTTTCAATGCTCTTACTGCTTCAAAATCAGCTGGGTCAACTCGGCTGCCCTCTGCAGACACTATTCTGCCCAAATAACGGACCTGGGGTTTAAAGAGATCACACTTACTTGGTTTGAGTTTAATGCCATACTCTCTGAGACGCTGCAAAACTTTTCGCACATCATTCACATGGCTGTCGAATGTTTTACTGAAAACTAGCGTGTCGTCCAGATAAGGAATGCAGATGTTATCCCGGAGCCCTTCCAAACACTCCTCCATACACCGCTGAAAAGCTGCAGGAGCGTTCATGAGGCCGAATGGCATACGTATCCACTCATAGAGTCCCCATGGGATCACAAATGCTGTCAGTGGTCTGCTTTCTTCCGAGATGAACCCCTGGTGATACGCTTTTCCCTGATCTAAAAGGGAGAACAAGGAATTACCACCTAAACTGTCCATGATGTCTTGGACCCGAGGGATAGGCTGGCGGTCGGGATGTGTCTTTCTGTTCAGGTCTCTGTAATCTATACACAACCGGAGGGTCCCGTCCTTCTTCCGAACGCACACGACAGGTGAAGAATATGAATAGTTTGACTTCCTAACCCAGCCCTGGGCTATGAGGTAATAAAGATAACCCTTCATCTCCTGATACAGTGGCCTGGGCACTGACATGTATGTGCGCTTGACTGATTCAGAGTCCTTTAGAGAAATAGTCATTTTCAATCGTTCAATACAGCCAATGTCATTGTCTGATCTGGAGAAGGAGTGACACTCTTCTCTAAGCATTTGCCTAACAACTTCTCTCTGCTCTTCGGTTAGGTGATTTAAACCTACTGGTGGATCCCACTGTTCAGTAGCAGTACATGGGGTTTGAATGCTTGTGTGATTCACGGTGGCTGGGGTGACAGTTTTTTCAAAGACCTGGGCAGGTAACACAGTCATAATGGTTTGTACTGTACCGATTATTGTGCGTCCTAGCAGGGCAATGTCGTGGTCAGTGGGGTTAGAGACATCAAGCATGATAACTGGAAAAACATCTTTCCTGACTCTGACTGACTAGTGTGTCAAAGAACTCAAGGTCGTCTGGCCACTGCGGGTTCAGGTCTGGCTGGAAAAGCATGGTCATGTCCTCTTTGAAAGGCTGGGAAGCTACACGGCACTCAATCTGAATGCTACTGTGTTTTGGTACAGCAACCTTCTCTTTCTTGGTTTTCACTGCATATTCATCTGTCTGTTCTGCGCTAACAGCCTGTATAAAAGCTCTCACCTTGTTTCTTTTGAGGCTTGGGAAAGCTGTTTTTACTGTACTGTATTGTTTAGTCTTGTCGGTCATTGTCAGGATGTGCTCGATAACATTGAAACCGATGATGAGATAGGTGACAGCCTTTCATTACTAGCACTGGGATGATCAGTTCCTTTGTTTGGTCAGTTTCAGAGGCTAGCCAAAAAGTTGTTTCAATCCATCCCAGGTACGGCATTTCAGTCCCATTTGCTGCAGTCAACCTTAGACCATCAGGTGAGTCCAGGATTTCTGAAACATCTCTCAGCCTTGCGTTTGGGAGAGATTTCTCTTTCCATCGTTCATCAATGACCGATACCTGAGAGCCTGTGTCCCATAGAGCTTGGAGATGGTGGCGATTCAGGTGACACTTAATAAGGCACTGTCTGCCGACTAGCGAGGTGACCTTACGGGGGTGGCAACCTTGAGCTAGGGATGGTAAAGAGTGGGCATTTTCCTCTGTGCAGGAAAACCTTTCCCTGGTAGTCAATTTTCAGGTGAGTGCATTTTTCCCTATGTTTAGTCCAATGTTGGTTTTGACATACTTTGGAACAGTACAGTATCTCTTTACATGATGAACATTGTTTCAGGTTCTCAAATGAATCTTCTCGGGGACAATTTGCACATTTCTGGGACTTTTTGGTAGCTACGGTTAACACTCGTCCCTCAGCGGTAACCCTTCCCCGTTTAAAGGGGCCTCTCATGATGGTCTGACTCCCCCGGATTTTACATCCAGCTTGAAAATGTTCTCCACTCCCACATCGGAAGCAGTGTGTGCAGCGTGCATCTGTTCTGGCCTGCTGGCAGACAAAACACCTCCTTGGAGCTTGAGCAGAGCGGTTGGTATACAGGTTAGGTGCATATTGATGCTGAGCAGAGTCAGGTGCTTGGGGCTGACTGTAGTTGCTGTAATACTGCTGATGGGAAACAGGTGGCTGGGGGTCCCTATCTGGCCTCCTAACTGGAGGTGGGGCATAGACACAAGGCGGTGACTGAAACATAGGCTGCTGTAATGTCTCCTTAATCTGAGCAATCTCTGCACTGAGACCTTTTAGAGAAGCTACACCTGTCTTAAGTTCAGCTAACTCTGTTAACAGTTCTGCGGGTATCTTAGCTTTGGCTTCCTTCACAGGGCACTTTGCAGATGGCGTATCTTCTAACTGGACTACACTTACCGTTGTAGCAGGCTGTGGGGAATTAAACCGCCTTTTGTTTCGTCTTTCTATCTCATTAGCACAAGCAATGTTAAGCTTCTCTAGCAAAACCTCATCTGATGTTTCGCTATCTAGCAGGAGAGGCTGCATGTCTATCCTGATACTGTCACTCTGGAGACCTGTAAGGACTGTGTGTAAACACATGTGCTGGACTAGAGCAGGGTCATACTTAAGCCCTGATTCTGACTCCTGGGATGCAAACAGTACTTTCTGCCTCAAATCTAAGACGGGCATCAGGAAGCTTTGAGGGGTCTCCTTGCTATGCTGTGCTTCTGAAGCTAGCTGTTTGTAAAGCTCTGTTGCACTCTTCTCTTGGAAGTGGGAACGCAGGATACATCTAAGTGTGGGAAGAGTTAGCTGGGGTTTACCCTCCAAGTAGCTGCGTAGCTGTGAGCCTGGAGAAATAGCCCTGACTACTGCGTCTACTATTTCTACCTCAGGATAGCCTCTGTTAAGTCCATTCTCGATCTGATGGGCAAGGCTGGAAAAAATCAGTATCTTTCTGGCCCGGTTCACCTATCTGACCAGAAATTTTAAACTCTTTGCGCCAGTATGAGCTGGGCTGTGCACTGGGTGAGAGCGGCACGCTCACCTGAAGATTAGCATGGGGTTGGGGCTGACGCAGAGAATCACTGGCTTTGGCTGCAGTAATCTGCTCAGTTCCCACCCCTTGTTGTGGGGTTGCAGTTCTCAGTTCCTCTATTCTGTGATGTGTTCCGGCTGTTTCAATATCCTGGTCAGTTTGCCCTGTTTTGTTATCTATGCCACTGATCATCTGTCATTTTGTCTTTAAGTAGCAACAATTCCGACATGCCGCCATCTTCTAACTCTGCAGCTTCCTCTCTTTCAAGGAACCTCATAATGTGAGTCATCAATGATATGCGGGATTTATCTTGAACATCTCTTCTCTGTTCGCCTGAGATGTCAAGGAAATCACATATCTCTAGTAACTTGTCTTTAGTCAGGGTGTGCAATTCTCCTACTACCTCTTCCTGTAGTTCTTCCAAGGCGGTCGTCATGTTGACAGTGCAGGAGGAACTTTTAATGTGCAGGAGTTGACTCTGAATTAGATGGTCCTTACTGTCTCTGATGGTCGATCAATGGCCTCAGCTGACACGTACTTAACCACCAACTTCCAGCTCCCCTCGAACAGCAACACTTTCCTCACTGCAGCCTGCCTGAGTTGTTATGTGGAGATTTAGCTGGCTCGGAATTCAGCGACCAGGATGTGGAAACTGGACATCTGAGCAGCAATCTCAGCGGAGCCTCCAAAAATGTTACGCCCCTGAAAAAGGGGAGAAATAATCACGAGAGTGATACGGTATTATTTCCTCAGTGAGAACTTTTACTGTAATGAGGAAAAGACCGCGATTTCCCCGCGAACTTGGGTGGAGACCAGAGCAATCGATCTCAGGCTCATAGATTAAAGAGCATTTAGTAGATCACAGATTAACACTTTTCCCCTTCAGTTAGGCACCACAAAATAAAGTAATCAATATAACGTTTACACATTCCTTTTACAATTCTTACCTTTTGTACGCTTGATGGATTTTAACTTTAACACAATTATGAATGTTATCAATCTCTATCAACTAATACAGAATGCATGATCTTTTTAACCTTAGATGTTTTAAGATCCTCACATACTATGAACTTACTAATACTTTTTAATGTATAACAGGCTATGAGTATTTCCTTTAACCTGTCACACTCTTCCCGACAAAATAAATGTTGTCCCAACATTACCAACATCGTCTTCTTCAACAGTCTGTCTGCACTGGACCTAGGAAATCCTCTTCTGTAAGGTAGTACTTGAGCAGAGGTCAAGAGTCACAGTTCAAATATAACTAAACAAGTTATTTTCACAGTCCATATCTGTTGACCAGCTGTATAAACAGTCCATAAGCAGTCTTTTCTCATACTATTGATCAACAGTACATCCATTTTAATGATCTATATGCATAGTCTGCAAATTGTCTCTTGTGACAGCCTGTGAAATCAGTCAGCAGTCCATGGTCAAACATATCAACTCTGTAGCCTCATGTTTGCTGAAGCCCATACATGTAAGGTGGCTGAAAGTAACATTGCTGTAGTGATGGCAGCCATGGAACCATTCCTGGTGCAGAGTAGACAGGGAACAACTGTGGCTGGATACTGTAGCAGGAAGAGATACCAAGCTGATCATAGGTGATACGTCTTGGAGGGTGTCTCTCTCTTTGTGGCAGCTGGTAGGCTGGTTCCTCAGGTTCAGCAGCAGCAGTTAATGAAGGAAAGGCACTTGGTGGACGATCATCAGGCAAATTTTCAGCAGGCAAGTTCATCTCCTCAGCAGGCAGGTCTTTAACTGTGGTTGTCTCCTCCAGCCGCTTTTCAACCAGAGGCTGTGCTGGTTGCGTATCAGGGACTGGCACTGCAACTGTCTGTTTCACTGGTGGGGGCCTGTGTTCCCACTCTCTTGCTGGTTCAGCATCCCTCTCCTCAGGTACTGTAGGAGATGTGGGAACCTGTAGCGGTTCATGATGAAGGTCATATTCATCCCCGCTGTCTTCATCAGAATCTAGAGGCTCTGATTCAGGCTGATGTCTCCTTTTTTTCTGACTTTTGTCATCTTTGGTCATTTCTGGTTGTGTCTCAAAAGGTAAGTGGTCACAGGACATGAGCAGGTTTCTGTGCAGGACCCTGGAGCGTCCCCTACCCTTTTCTGGTCTCAATTCATAAATCGGCAGGTCTGAACCCATTTGTCTCACTACTGTGTGAATTGTATCTTCCCAATAGTTACGGAGTTTTCCTGGTCCTCCTCTTGGTGTCAGGTTTTTAATCAGAACTCGCTCGCCAGGCTGTAGCACTGAACTCCTAACTTTGGTGTCATAGTACTTCTTACTTCTTTCAGCGGCTTTCTGAGCATTTTCATTTGCAATGGCATATGCTTCTTCCATCCCTCGTTTCCAGTTCTCCACGTAGTCTCGCTGGTTACTGGAACCTGCCTCTGTGCACAATCCAAAGAGCATATCAACTGGAAGCCTGGGTGATCTCCCAAACAGAAGATAAAATGGTGAATAGCCAGTCACTTCGCAACGGGTGCAGTTATAGGCATAAACCAGTTTGTTCAGAGACTCCTTCCAGTTTGACTTTTGTGTCTCAGTTAGTGTCTTTAACATTTGCAACACTGTTCTGTTCATGCGTTCCACTTGACCGTTCCCCATCGGGTGATAGGGTGTTGTTCTGGACCCCGCCATGCCACTGCGTTTCTTTAATTGATGGAACAACTGATTTTCAAATTCTCCCCCTTGGTCATGGTGGATGCGGGACGGGAACCCGAACTTCAGGGCAAAGTCATTGAAGATGAGATTTGCAGCAGTTTTACCTGACTTTGATGTGGTGGCGTAGGCTTGAGTGAAACGTGTAAAATGATCAACAATCACGAGGATGTACTCATATCCCCCTTTGCATCTGTCGAGATGAAGGAAGTCTATACATACCAGTTCAAATGGCTGTGTCGTCACAATGTTTGTCAGAGGAGCTCTTGTTTCATGGGCTGGCTTTTTCTGCTTGACACAGCTACAAGTTTTAGTCACATATTGCTCGATATCAGCTTGCATATATGGCCAGAAGAAGCGGTCACGTACTAGTGATACAGTGCGGTCAGTACCTTGGTGTCCCATGTTATTGTGCAACTCTTCCATTACTTTACCTTTGTACTGCTCTGGTAGAACTAACTGCTTGCGGGCTGTAGTGATTCTGTACAGAATGCCATCACTGTCTATTGTCAATTTGTCCCATTCCCTGAATAGGCATTTTGTCTTTGGACTGCATTCCTTTTGCTCTTTAACTGGCGGTTTGGAACCAGACAGTTTGAAATTGAGCACAGGACGGATGACCGGATCAGATTCTTGTGCTTCTCTTATCCCATCTTTTGGGATCGAGCTGATTGTTGCAGTGGTTGTCTCACCTTCAGCTGATACTGACATTTACATTTAAGTCATTTAGCAGACGCTCTTATCCAGAGCGACTTACAAAATGGTGCATTCACCTTATGATATCCAGTGGAACAACCACTTTACAATAGTGCATCTAAATATTTTAAGGGGGGGGGGGGGTTAGAAGGATTACTTTATCCTATCCTAGGTATTCCTTAAAGAGGTGGGGTTTCAGGTGTCTCCGGAAGGTGGTGATTGACTCCGCTGTCCTGGCGTCGTGAGGGAGCTTGTTCCACCATTGGGGTGCCAGAGCAGCGAACAGTTTTGACTGGGCTGAGCGGGAACTGTGCTTCCTCAGAGGTAGGGGGGCCAGCAGGCCAGTGGTGGATGAACGCAGTGCCCTTGTTTGGGTGTAGGGCCTGATCAGAGCCTGAAGGTATGGAGGTGCCGTTCCCTTCACAGCTCCGTAGGCAATCACCATGGTCTTGTAGCGGATGCGAGCTTCAACTGGAAGCCAGTGGAGAGAGCGGAGGAGCGGGGTGACGTGAGAGAACTTGGGAAGGTTGAACACCAGACGGGCTGCGGCGTTCTGGATGAGTTGTAGGGGTTTAATGGCACAGGCAGGGAGCCCAGCCAACAGCGAGTTGCAGTAATCCAGACGGGAGATGGCAAGTGCCTGGATTAGGACCTGCGCCGCTTCCTGTGTGAGGCAGGGTCGTACTCTGCGAATGTTGTAGAGCATGAACCTACAGGATCGGGTCACCGCCTTGATGTTAGTGGAGAACGACAGGGTGTTGTCCAGGATCACGCCAAGGTTCTTAGCACTCTGGGAGGAGGACACAAGGGAGTTGTCAACCGTGATGGCGAGATCATGGAACGGGCAGTCCTTCCCCGGGAGGAAGAGCAGCTCCGTCTTGCCGAGGTTCAGCTTGAGCTGGTGATCCGTCATCCACACTGATATGTCTGACAGACATGCAGAGATGCGATTCGCCGCCTGGTTATCAGAAGGGGGAAAGGAGAAGATTAATTGTGTGTCGTCTGCATAGCAATGATAGGAGAGACCATGTGAGGATATGACAGAGCCAAGTGACTTGGTGTATAGCGAGAATAGGAGGGCCTAGAACAGAGCCCTGGGGGACACCAGTGGTGAGAGCGCATGGTGCGGAGACAGATTCTCGCCACGCCACCTGGTAGGAGCGACCTGTCAGGTAGGACGCAATCCAAGCGTGGGCCGCGCCGGAGATGCCCAACTCGGAGAGGGTGGAGAGGAGGATCTGATGGTTCACAGTATCAAAGGCAGCAGATAGGTCTAGAAGTATGAGAGCAGAGGAGAGAGAGTTAGCTTTAGCAGTGCGGAGAGCCTCCGTGACATAGATGCAGCTGAAAGTGACCAAGGTACAACAGCCTCTTTCTGTACCTCAACTGCTTGTATCGTGGCGGCAATGGTGTCTGGTGGAAGCTCCTCAGAACATTCTTCCATCAGTGACTCTACATCCAGTGGCATCCTTGACAAAGCATCTGCATCACCGTTCTCTTTGCCTGGCCTGTACTTTATTGTAAAGTGGAAATCAGCCAATTCTGCAACCCACCTGGAAGTGGTTGCGTTCAGTTTTGCAGTAGACAGAATGTAGCTGAGCGGGTTGTTATCGCTGTATACAGTGAAGGTCGGAGCATAGTACAAATAATCACGGAACTTATCAGTGATTGCCCATTTTAGAGCTAGAAATTCTAGCTTGCCCGAGTGGTAGTGATAGTTCTTCTCAGCTGCTGTTAAGGTTCGAGAGCCATAAGCAATGACCCTAAGCTTCCCATCTTGCTTTTGATAAAGAACTGCTCCCAAGCCTTGGTGTGACGCATCAGTGTGTACAACAAATGGCTGAGTGAAATCAGGGAACCCTAAGACTGGTGGGTGAAGCAAACACTCAATCAGCTGTTCAAGTGCCTGTTGATGCTGGTCAGTCCACAGGATTGGCTTGTTTGAGGGCACCACATGACTTGCTTTCTTTGTTTTTGTTTTCTGTGGGTGGTGAGGTAATTTCTCTGAATCTGCTTTCAGGAGGTCATACAGGCAGCTGGCCCTCCTAGAAAAGTCTTTGATGTACTGTCTGTAGTAAGTGAGTAAACCAAGCATTTTTCTGAGCTGGCCCACAGTCTCTGGTCTGATTTCTTTCAATGCTCTTACTGCTTCAAAATCAGCTGGGTCAACTCGGCTGCCCTCTGCAGACACTATTCTGCCCAAATAACGGACCTGGGGTTTAAAGAGATCACACTTACTTGGTTTGAGTTTAATGCCATACTCTCTGAGACGCTGCAAAACTTTTCGCACATCATTCACATGGCTGTCGAATGTTTTACTGAAAACTAGCGTGTCGTCCAGATAAGGAATGCAGATGTTATCCCGGAGCCCTTCCAAACACTCCTCCATACACCGCTGAAAAGCTGCAGGAGCGTTCATGAGGCCGAATGGCATACGTATCCACTCATAGAGTCCCCATGGGATCACAAATGCTGTCAGTGGTCTGCTTTCTTCCGAGATGAACCCCTGGTGATACGCTTTTCCCTGATCTAAAAGGGAGAACAAGGAATTACCACCTAAACTGTCCATGATGTCTTGGACCCGAGGGATAGGCTGGCGGTCGGGATGTGTCTTTCTGTTCAGGTCTCTGTAATCTATACACAACCGGAGGGTCCCGTCCTTCTTCCGAACGCACACGACAGGTGAAGAATATGAATAGTTTGACTTCCTAACCCAGCCCTGGGCTATGAGGTAATAAAGATAACCCTTCATCTCCTGATACAGTGGCCTGGGCACTGACATGTATGTGCGCTTGACTGATTCAGAGTCCTTTAGAGAAATAGTCATTTTCAATCGTTCAATACAGCCAATGTCATTGTCTGATCTGGAGAAGGAGTGACACTCTTCTCTAAGCATTTGCCTAACAACTTCTCTCTGCTCTTCGGTTAGGTGATTTAAACCTACTGGTGGATCCCACTGTTCAGTAGCAGTACATGGGGTTTGAATGCTTGTGTGATTCACGGTGGCTGGGGTGACAGTTTTTTCAAAGACCTGGGCAGGTAACACAGTCATAATGGTTTGTACTGTACCGATTATTGTGCGTCCTAGCAGGGCAATGTCGTGGTCAGTGGGGTTAGAGACATCAAGCATGATAACTGGAAAAACATCTTTCCTGACTCTGACTGACTAGTGTGTCAAAGAACTCAAGGTCGTCTGGCCACTGCGGGTTCAGGTCTGGCTGGAAAAGCATTGTCATGTCCTCTTTGAAAGGCTGGGAAGCTACACGGCACTCAATCTGAATGCTACTGTGTTTTGGTACAGCAACCTTCTCTTTCTTGGTTTTCACTGCATATTCATCTGTCTGTTCTGCGCTAACAGCCTGTATAAAAGCTCTCACCTTGTTTCTTTTGAGGCTTGGGAAAGCTGTTTTTACTGTACTGTATTGTTTAGTCTTGTCGGTCATTGTCAGGATGTGCTCGATAACATTGAAACCGATGATGAGATAGGTGACAGCCTTTCATTACTAGCACTGGGATGATCAGTTCCTTTGTTTGGTCAGTTTCAGAGGCTAGCCAAAAAGTTGTTTCAATCCATCCCAGGTACGGCATTTCAGTCCCATTTGCTGCAGTCAACCTTAGACCATCAGGTGAGTCCAGGATTTCTGAAACATCTCTCAGCCTTGCGTTTGGGAGAGATTTCTCTTTCCATCGTTCATCAATGACCGATACCTGAGAGCCTGTGTCCCATAGAGCTTGGAGATGGTGGCGATTCAGGTGACACTTAATAAGGCACTGTCTGCCGACTAGCGAGGTGACCTTACGGGGGTGGCAACCTTGAGCTAGGGATGGTAAAGAGTGGGCATTTTCCTCTGTGCAGGAAAACCTTTCCCTGGTAGTCAATTTTCAGGTGAGTGCATTTTTCCCTATGTTTAGTCCAATGTTGGTTTTGACATACTTTGGAACAGTACAGTATCTCTTTACATGATGAACATTGTTTCAGGTTCTCAAATGAATCTTCTCGGGGACAATTTGCACATTTCTGGGACTTTTTGGTAGCTACGGTTAACACTCGTCCCTCAGCGGTAACCCTTCCCCGTTTAAAGGGGCCTCTCATGATGGTCTGACTCCCCCGGATTTTACATCCAGCTTGAAAATGTTCTCCACTCCCACATCGGAAGCAGTGTGTGCAGCGTGCATCTGTTCTGGCCTGCTGGCAGACAAAACACCTCCTTGGAGCTTGAGCAGAGCGGTTGGTATACAGGTTAGGTGCATATTGATGCTGAGCAGAGTCAGGTGCTTGGGGCTGACTGTAGTTGCTGTAATACTGCTGATGGGAAACAGGTGGCTGGGGGTCCCTATCTGGCCTCCTAACTGGAGGTGGGGCATAGACACAAGGCGGTGACTGAAACATAGGCTGCTGTAATGTCTCCTTAATCTGAGCAATCTCTGCACTGAGACCTTTTAGAGAAGCTACACCTGTCTTAAGTTCAGCTAACTCTGTTAACAGTTCTGCGGGTATCTTAGCTTTGGCTTCCTTCACAGGGCACTTTGCAGATGGCGTATCTTCTAACTGGACTACACTTACCGTTGTAGCAGGCTGTGGGGAATTAAACCGCCTTTTGTTTCGTCTTTCTATCTCATTAGCACAAGCAATGTTAAGCTTCTCTAGCAAAACCTCATCTGATGTTTCGCTATCTAGCAGGAGAGGCTGCATGTCTATCCTGATACTGTCACTCTGGAGACCTGTAAGGACTGTGTGTAAACACATGTGCTGGACTAGAGCAGGGTCATACTTAAGCCCTGATTCTGACTCCTGGGATGCAAACAGTACTTTCTGCCTCAAATCTAAGACGGGCATCAGGAAGCTTTGAGGGGTCTCCTTGCTATGCTGTGCTTCTGAAGCTAGCTGTTTGTAAAGCTCTGTTGCACTCTTCTCTTGGAAGTGGGAACGCAGGATACATCTAAGTGTGGGAAGAGTTAGCTGGGGTTTACCCTCCAAGTAGCTGCGTAGCTGTGAGCCTGGAGAAATAGCCCTGACTACTGCGTCTACTATTTCTACCTCAGGATAGCCTCTGTTAAGTCCATTCTCGATCTGATGGGCAAGGCTGGAAAAAATCAGTATCTTTCTGGCCCGGTTCACCTATCTGACCAGAAATTTTAAACTCTTTGCGCCAGTATGAGCTGGGCTGTGCACTGGGTGAGAGCGGCACGCTCACCTGAAGATTAGCATGGGGTTGGGGCTGACGCAGAGAATCACTGGCTTTGGCTGCAGTAATCTGCTCAGTTCCCACCCCTTGTTGTGGGGTTGCAGTTCTCAGTTCCTCTATTCTGTGATGTGTTCCGGCTGTTTCAATATCCTGGTCAGTTTGCCCTGTTTTGTTATCTATGCCACTGATCATCTGTCATTTTGTCTTTAAGTAGCAACAATTCCGACATGCCGCCATCTTCTAACTCTGCAGCTTCCTCTCTTTCAAGGAACCTCATAATGTGAGTCATCAATGATATGCGGGATTTATCTTGAACATCTCTTCTCTGTTCGCCTGAGATGTCAAGGAAATCACATATCTCTAGTAACTTGTCTTTAGTCAGGGTGTGCAATTCTCCTACTACCTCTTCCTGTAGTTCTTCCAAGGCGGTCGTCATGTTGACAGTGCAGGAGGAACTTTTAATGTGCAGGAGTTGACTCTGAATTAGATGGTCCTTACTGTCTCTGATGGTCGATCAATGGCCTCAGCTGACACGTACTTAACCACCAACTTCCAGCTCCCCTCGAACAGCAACACTTTCCTCACTGCAGCCTGCCTGAGTTGTTATGTGGAGATTTAGCTGGCTCGGAATTCAGCGACCAGGATGTGGAAACTGGACATCTGAGCAGCAATCTCAGCGGAGCCTCCAAAAATGTTACGCCCCTGAAAAAGGGGAGAAATAATCACGAGAGTGATACGGTATTATTTCCTCAGTGAGAACTTTTACTGTAATGAGGAAAAGACCGCGATTTCCCCGCGAACTTGGGTGGAGACCAGAGCAATCGATCTCAGGCTCATAGATTAAAGAGCATTTAGTAGATCACAGATTAACACTTTTCCCCTTCAGTTAGGCACCACAAAATAAAGTAATCAATATAACGTTTACACATTCCTTTTACAATTCTTACCTTTTGTACGCTTGATGGATTTTAACTTTAACACAATTATGAATGTTATCAATCTCTATCAACTAATACAGAATGCATGATCTTTTTAACCTTAGATGTTTTAAGATCCTCACATACTATGAACTTACTAATACTTTTTAATGTATAACAGGCTATGAGTATTTCCTTTAACCTGTCACACGAGCAAGCGCTAACCAACTGGCAAGTGTCTATACTGACATTTTCAACCACTCCCTGTCCGAGTCTGTAATACTAACGTGTTTTAAGCAGACTACCATAGTGCCTGTGCCCAAGAACTCTAAGGTAACCTGCCTAAACGACTTCTGCCCCGTAGCACTCACATCTGTAGCCATGAAGTGCTTTGAAAGGCTGGTCATGGCTCACATCAACACCATAATGGCATCCACATCACCAACAAACTAACATGGTCCAAGCACACCAAGACAGTCGTGAAGAGGGCACGACAAAACCTATTCCCCCTCAGGAGACTGAAATAATTTGGCATGGGTCCTCAGATCCTCAAAAGGTTCTACAGCTGCACCATCGAGAGCATCCTGACTGGTTGCATCACTGCCTGGTATGGCAACTGCTCGGCCTCCGACCGCAAGGCACTACAGAGGGTAGTGCGAACGGCCCAGTACATCACTGGGGCCAAGCTTCCTGCCATCCAGGACCTCTATACCAGGCGGTGTCAGAGGAAGGCTGTAAAAATTGTCAGACTCCAGCCACCCTAGTCATAGACTGTTCTTTCTGCTACCGCACGGCAAGTGGTACCGGAGCGCCAAGTCTAGGTCCAAGAGGCTTCTAAACAGCTTCTACCCCCAAGCCATAAGACTCCTGAACACCTAATCAAATGGCTACCCAGACTATTTGTTGCCCCCCCCCCCCTCTTTTACACCACTGATACACTCTGTTGTTATCATCTTTGCGTAGTCACTTTAATAACTCTACCTACATGTACATATTACCTCAACTAACCGGTGCCCGCGCACATTGGCTCTGTACTGGTACCCCACCGTATATAGTCTCGCTATTGTTATTTTACTGCTGCTCTTGAATTACTTGTTACTTTTATTTCTTATTCTTAACCATATTTTATTTTAACGGCATTGTTGGTTAGGGCCTCGTAAGCATTTCATTATAATACAACACCTGTTGTATTTGGTGCAAGTGACTAATAACATTTTATTTAATATGAGGCAAAAACGTTAAACCAACTGAACACACCCCTTATGTCTGTAGGTGTCCTCCTGGGGTGGCTATGTGTTCCTGATCAACCTCATCCCCCTCCACGTGCTGGTCCTCATGCTCACTGGCCGCTTCTCCCACCGTATCTACGTGGCCTACTGCACCGTCTACTGCCTGGGAACCATCCTCTCCATGCAGATCTCTTTCGTTGGCTTCCAGGTATAAAAAATAAAAAAAAACCTTGTCCTTATTCTCTCCCTTCCTTTGCATAGACACAGCAGCTGCCCAGACGTTGCTCCAACTGGAGCAGTCAGTTGTTAGACTGCATGTCCATTGCATGTTAGCTTGTGAAGACAACATGGGTCCATGAATATGATGGCCCAATATGATTATTTACAATGATTAAGCCATTTATATATTGTATGATCAGTCATTTTTGCTGGTGGAGATTTTGGGAAACACACACACACACACACACACACACAGTTTATTCAACTCCTTGTCTCCCTCTCATCTCCATTTCAAGCCAGTGCAGTCATCTGAGCACATGGCAGCATTCGGGGTGTTTGGCCTATGTCAGATTCATGCCTTTGTGGACTACCTGCGCAGCAAGCTAAACGCCCAGCAGTTTGAGGTCCTCTTCAAGAGCGTCATCTCCCTGGTGGGCTTCGTACTGCTCTCTGTGGGCACCGTGCTCATGCTAACCGGTAAGAGGCTCGCCAAGGATCCACTCAGTAAAATACGCTCATTCAAGTCCAGTTCAAATTTTTGAACGAAAACCAATACTGCTGTATTTGAATTCAGGTCTGCCACTCAGACAGACCTGGGCAATGTCTCTACTCTACTCAAGAATGTAGGCTTCTATTTACAGGCCTGTTTGGTCGTTCAAAGCTTGTTTGCTGTTGAACCTGTAATTACATTTCTCTATCAACACAATTCCTCTATAAATTTGAGATTCTCCAGATTTAAAATTACTTTTTTAGGAACATACTGATATGGTTAAGATTAAGAAAATGCAAAACAGTATACCCATTAAGTATCAGAACTACAGTAAGTGATTTGGTGGTGCCTTTTTATTCGACTTGACTGTGTTGTGATTGTTGCATTTCTCAGGGAAGATCTCCCCCTGGACGGGTCGTTTCTACTCACTGCTGGACCCATCTTACGCCAAGAACAACATCCCCATCATCGCCTCTGTGTCTGAGCACCAGCCCACCACTTGGTCCTCCTACTACTTTGACCTGCAGCTGCTCGTCTTCATGTTCCCAGGTACATAGATTGTTCTCAATCAGTCTCGAATGTCAGAATCTTGCTGGTGAAATGATTTTTAGATGAATGGATCGATCAGAATACCTTTGGGACAAAGGTACAAAAATCACTTGTGAAGAAAAACATTGTGGTGCTTTAATGAACCTGCGTTGCTTCCTCCTTACAGTGGGTCTGTATTACTGCTTCAATAACCTGTCTGATGCAAGGATCTTCATCATCATGTATGGCGTCACCAGTATGTACTTCTCAGCTGTCATGGTAAGTCAGCTAGCAGATTATCTCTTGAATGAGAGGAATATTTGACAACATACATTTTAAAATATTCCAATATTTCTGCTGTTGTGAGTAGTACTTGCACATGGTACCTAACTGTCAGAGCTCTAGGGTTGTCATGATACCAGAATTCAATACCGATACCAGGTTTAGTTGCAAAATACTCAACCGAAATGATACCACACCAAGAAAAATAAAGCGTATTGGCTAAAGTCACTGAATAACCGACTGTCCTTTATTTTTTTAAACATCGAACAATATGTTGATAATGGTTAGAACTACTGAAATAACAAATAGAATATCTTATATTCAATTTCTTAAAAACAAATAAAACATCATATTAAATAACAGAAAAATATCTTAATGTCCTTATGCAAAACTGAGACTCGGCGCATAAAATAATTTTACAATTGCATCTAAACTGTTTTAAAATGTAATTTGCTGCATATCAGGGTTTAATTAAATCTGTCTGTAATATTGGATCAAATTACATTCATTTGACCTATGATTCATTACAGTTAAATAATTGTATGTATTAATTGAATAGTTTAGTTCCAAAACAATGAACACTTTGAAACTCATTTTAAGTTTACACACAATGGATTTTATACAGCATACTACCATTCCGAGTGCATTTCAACTCCCAGGGTGCAATGCTCCGCCCAGGGCTGCTGGCTGGCTAGTGGCTACTGCTAGCAAGCCCAGACAAACAAAGTAGTTTAAATATATTGCTGTCATAGCTAAATGAGTGCATTTCACATTACTTTTGGGTTGTAATCGTATTATAATTCTCACATGAATGTCATGCTGAAAATACTGTATGTTCATGTCATTGCCACTCAAAAAATAATTTGAATTTAGTTGCTAGTAGAATAACATTACAATGCAAAATATCATGTGTAGAATCGTTTGTCGTTTTGCAACTAAACCTCCCTTGCACTGCTTTATAACACCTTTTGCATAGTGGTTTCGGTGTGCTGGCCCTCATCTTCTCTGTAAGCAAAATATTCTCAGTTGTTCCCCACGATTACATCGGGGAGGGGACTGTGGATCGTTCTCAGTCCTTTCGTTAGTCACGCGATATCTCAGACAGCACTGGCCTGATTTTGATGAAACTTGGGTGAATGAATTGTCTTGCCATAGAGATCCGGATTTACAAAATTACACCGATTGGCCCAAGGCGGGAGCTATAGTAATTAACTGAAATGTGTGAGTCACACCAGAGGAAGAGGCGACGCTCGAGTGGGAACTGGGCCCAAAATCGGTCTTCTCCAGCAGGTGGTGATTTTTCTTTGGCACATCACATGGAGTACAGGGAGTGGATTAGGTAAAAAAGACTGGTACCCAGTGGTGTAAAAATACTTAAGTCAGTTATTTTTTTTGTAGTTTACTAATTATATTTGACTACTTTTACTTCACTACATTCCTAAAGAAAATGTACTTTTTATTCCATACATTTTCCTTGACATGAAAAAGTTATATTTCCAATGCTTAGCAGGACAGGAAAATTGTCCAATTCACGCACTTGTCAAGAGAACATCCCTGGTCATCCCTACTGCCTCTGATCTGAAGGACTTACAGATCAAATGCTTACACCGTACCCAAACCGGCCGCAAATTGATTTTGTCCCCCCACACCAAACGCGATCACGACACACAGGTTGAAATATCAAAACAAACTCTGAACCAATTATATTAATTTGGGGACAGGTTGAAAAGCATTAAACATTTATGGCAATTTAGCTAGCTAGCTAGCGCGTACAGTTGCTAGCTAATTTGTCCTATTTAGCTAGCTTGCTGTTGCTAGCTAATTTGTCCTGGGATATAAATGTTGAGTTGTCATTTTACCTGAAATGCATAAGGTCCTCTACTCTGACAAGTAATCCACACAAAACGGTCAACCGACTCGTTTCTAGTAATCTCTCCTCCTCCCAGGCCTTTTCTTCTTTCGACTTTATATGGCAATTGGCATTTAACTTTCATAGTTACCACGACGACCGACCGAACTCAGTTCATCTTTCAATCACCCATGTGGGTATAACAAATGAGGGGAAGCCACGTGGTTATCTGCTTCTATAAACCAATGAGGAGATGGGAGAGGTAGGACTTGCACCACATTCAGCGTCACAAATAGAACTGACTTCTATTTTAGCGCTTGGCAACGCAGACGCTCGTTGGCGCGCGTGAGCAGTGTGGGTGCAGTAATTGAATAACATTTATATTTAAATTTATTTTGCAACGCTCGCACACATGACGCAAGCGGTGTGGTCAGCATGTTAGTTTGTAAATGATGTTGGAGTGTGCCCCTGGCTATCCGTAATAATTTGTATTTTAAATCGTGCTGTCTGGTTTGCTTAATTTGAGGAATTTTATACTTTTCAGACTTAAGTATATTTTAAAGCCAAATACTTTTACTCAAGTAGTATTTTAACTGGGTGACTTTTGCTTGAGTCATTTTCTATTAAGGATCTTTACTTTTACTCAAGTATGACAATTGGGTATGTTTTCCACCACTGCTGGTACCCAGTAGTGGTGCGCGGGTCAGCTGTTTGGTCACCCGCCCACAATTGCTAATAACCCATCCGCAACTGCCCAACTATAGGTGAAAACCTTAGTCCCGCACTTGACCCTAACCCGTTAATGTAGAAAATGCAATGTAGGCTACTGACAGACGGCTTCTCTTCTGTCATTATATGTTGCACGAGAAGACTGAATAAACCCTTGCTCACCAGAATGTCATAAATCAGTAGAATGAATGCCTCCATCTAGTTGACATGGGTAAAGTTCTCTTTCAGCTCTGCTTCTTTCACGGAGCAAAGCCATTTAGGGGCTTGGTATAAAATGCAATAACAAAAAAAATGAAAAGATTTTCTGTGCAAAATTTCCAAATGACATCAGTTTGACCGGTTGTAAGGAAATGGAAAGCTGTGAGAATGACCTAACATGTTTCTGATAAGATTTCATTTCAGCTTGGATGCATATTTTGTGCTTTTATGATACTAATAAAGATAGCACCTCTACAGATGGTATCTAACTGTGCATTCGCATTATCTCAAGACCCTGTTCCAGGGTCATAATTTAGCCTACATTTGGTGTATCATTTTACTGTAAGAAATGCTTACTTCTGCAGGAGTTATATTAAGGCTATGTGAGAGGTTATAGACCTATAGTCAGTGTCCAGAGATCAGTTTCCAATTAACCCATCTGAACAATAGGCTACAGTTCCCTTGATGTGCCATAGGCCTATTTGAAGTCTTTGTCTTGTGACTCTCAAATTTGTATAGCGCCTCACAATCGCACATAACATGCTATCATCCTATTTTATCACTTCGACAAATATTTTCCCAAACATTCTTTTCTGGCCCTCCCTTTATTTTCAACTCTCCATTTTGCAGCTTATCTTATTGAATTAAACTCCTACTTTTTTGCCTCCATGGATTGACTAACTTTTTCTGCCTGTTCCTAAAAGCATTTGGCGTGTAGGCTCTTTGGTGCGTGTACAGTTAGGCCCTAAAGCTTATGAACTAATGCCAGATAGCTTTAAATAATGAATGAAAAACCTCAATGTAGCCTATAGCTATCAATTGCAGTGCGAGATTATGCTTCCCCTATTGCCTGTTGTGCAAGCAGATGAGCTCCCAGAAAGAAACTACAGAGCAGGTGTGTTTAACTCATCCAGCTGCTTCTCTCCTCAGGTGCGTCTGATGCTGGTCCTAGCCCCAGTCATGTGCATCCTGTCAGGCATTGGTGTGTCCCAGGTCCTCACAACTTACATGAAGAACCTGGATATCAGCCGGCCAGACAAGAAGAGCAAGAAGCAGCAGGACGCCACCTACCCCTTCAAGAACGAGGTAAGAGAGGAAGGATACATCAAATTGTATTTGTCACATGCGCCGAATATAACAACGATGCTATCAACAAGGGTTACCGGTACCAAGTCAATGTGCAGGGGTATGGAGTAGCTGAGGTAATATGTACATGTAGGTAGGGGTAAAGTGACTATGCATTGATAATTGAGTAGCAGCAGTGTGTGTGAATGTTTGTTTATATTACTGAAATGCAGCGCTGAGAATGTATCCATTGCTACTGGGTGTCATTCCAACTTTTGATAAGGGTTAAGTGATCTAGTGAGATCTAGGCCCGGTCCAGTAACAACCGTTAAATCCTAGACACTTGTATAGATCTGAAAGTTTTTCTAGTATTTGTTTCACTGATATCCTGTACCATTTTGTCCACCAGGTGGCCAGTGGGATGATTCTGGTCATGACCTTCTTCCTCATCACCTACACTTTTCACTCCACCTGGGTGACCAGCGAGGCCTACTCCTCCCCCTCTATTGTTCTGTCAGCCCGCGGTGGAGACGGCAGCCGCATCATCTTTGACGACTTCAGAGAGGCCTACTACTGGCTCCGCCACAACACCCCAGAGGATGCTAAAGTGATGTCATGGTGGGATTACGGCTATCAGATAACGGCCATGGCCAATCGAACAATTCTAGTGGACAACAACACATGGAACAACACACACATCTCCAGAGTGGGCCAGGTGAGGTGTTTTTTGTATTGATGACTTAACATGGGAAAATCCTATCATCTGTTAATGACTGCTTGGTACCTGTGACTGCTGAACTTCAATTAAACTGTTTCTGTTGACCGGTAGGCCATGGCGTCCACTGAGGAGAAGGCCTATGAGATCATGCGGGAGCTGGATGTCAGCTACGTCCTGGTCATCTTTGGTGGACTAACGGGATACTCCTCAGACGGTATGTCTACAAAGCCAGTGGAAATTATCAATGTCCATCACCCTATGGATAATCACTTTGTTGAATTATTACAGCTTCTTATTATTACAGCATCTTAACATATTTCAGATTACATTATTTAACTCATGATCATTAGTTGTCACTGCCTAATACATACATTAGATGGAGCACTTTTTGCATGTCCATAAATCAACTTCAATGTCACTCATGCTTTAGGTCTGCTAACACTTCCTCTGTCCTCTGTGCAGACATTAACAAGTTCCTGTGGATGGTGCGTATAGGTGGTAGCACAGACACAGGGAAGCACATTAAGGAGCACGACTATTACACCCCCACTGGAGAGTTCCGTGTGGACCGCGAGGGCTCCCCTGTCCTGCTCAACTGCCTCATGTACAAGATGTGCTACTACCGCTTCGGGCAGGTCTACACAGAGGCCAGTGAGTAACCCTGCATGATTATAATCCATATGGCAGGTCTGCTCTGAAACGATCTAGTATCAGGTATGCTTGTCTGACATCATCCTCTATCCCTTCAAACTAATATCCTATTTCTCCTGATTTTTCAATGATTTCCTGAAGTATCAGAGTGGTATTATACCTCATAACACGTCTCCACAGAGGACTGTGTGTGAAAATATTATATTCCTCATCATCTTGGCCCTAGTCCTGATTTTCTAACCCTTGTTCCAGAGCGCCCCCCTGGCTATGACCGAGTACGAAACGCTGAGATCGGCAACAAGGACTTTGAGCTGGATGTGCTGGAGGAGGCCTACACTACAGAGCACTGGCTGGTCAGGATATACAAGGTAAACTTTCTTTCTGTGACTACTGTCTTACTCTCCTCTATATTTATTCAGTCCCGCCCGTAGAGTACCAGGCCATTCCAGGGGGTTATTTAAATGAAATGTTTCTAGTCGAATGTGTTGTTTTCACCTTATCGCCTCAGGTATTCGAGCCAGCGACGTTTCCGTCACTGGCCCAACACTCTAGCTACTAGGCTACCTGCCATTTACATGTAAACCCCTCAAACTCCACTCTGGACCTCGAAGCCAGTCACACTGCATTATTTTTCATTGTTCCTCCCCTAATCAGGGACTGATTTTAGACCTGGAATACCAGGTGGGTGTAATTAATTATGAGGTAGAACAGAAAACCAGCAGGCTACGGACCTCTTAGGGTAAGATTTGAATACCCCCTGATGTAGATACTTATTTTAAACCACACATTATTAACACTGTCCTGTGTTTACCCCCTTGAGGTGAAAGATCTGGATAACCGAGGGCTCTCACGGACGTAAAGCCCTCCAACCCGTCATCGTTCATGCACCTCTTTTAGCACACAGCACTGAAAAGCCTTCCCCTGTGGTTTAACTTTTTCATTTTGTTTGTAGATTATTTTTTTTGTACTTACCAATGTGGAGTCTCTCTCGTCTGGGAATAGGAGGTGGTGTTTCATAATGTCCAATCAAATATCAAGGAGTGATTTCTGCAATCAATGGCCAAAAGAACGTGCTTTGAATTTTTACAATTTGGTCAATTAAAGAGGCATAAATGTGACAAAATGGTATGTTGTCTGTCATTTTTTGTTTTGAATTTGCTTTGTACAATGCAATCTTTGGCCGATTTTTGTTTTCCCCAAGAGCTTTATATGATTCAAGATTTGGCAACCTTTTCAACTCACAAATTGTTTTAATGATTTTGCTTACTGAATACCAAGACAACGGTATGATTTGAACTGTGGGGGAAAAAGTACTATATATGCAGTGGTAACTGGTCACATTTCACAGAAAAGGAACACAAAGGTTTTTCTAAATGGGTCACCTACACTGTATATAGCTGCAGTTTCTCAAGATTCAAATCCTTGTTCACATTGGCAGTTTAAGTGACACTTTTTAAAGAAATGCATATCCAATTCTAATCTGTTCTTTTTCCTGCAGTCTGATCAGCCAAAAATCACATGACATCTGATATTTCAAGCCACAGATGGTTAATTAGCATAGACTGTTATTTGGCACATCTTGTTGCTTGCTAGCTACTCTGAAAGTTTGGCAAGGACATGTGGTAGCTAACTAGCTTGTTAATTGTTTACAAACAAATTAGAATGTGTTAAAGCTTAACAGATAGCTAGCTAGTTGACTGCTGTGGCTAGCCAAAAAATGACACTTTTTGTAAGTTGGTTCATCTTATCTTTTGATGCTTTAAGTGTTCTTACACTGATTTTAACATTCAAAGCAACTGGGAAATGTCCATGGCAGGCATTGTCACCTTAGCCTGCTACATAACTTCTGAGTGATGGTAAACACGGAGCACTACAACCTATCAACAGACTGTATGCCATTGCACACACATACGTTGTTACTATGACAATTAGCGTAGCCAAGTCAGCAAATGACACAAACATCTGATTTGGTCACTTGTAACTCACTGTTTGGACAGTCAGTATTCCAAAACGGATTTGAGCAATAAGGGCTGCAGTGTGAACAACGCTTAAACTGGAACTGACTCCATTGTAGCAACATGAACACTTATTCAAATCTTTTCATATGTACCCCTGACAAGTGAGCACTTAGATATGGTCGTTTACATAAATCCATAGAATGTTGGAATTGCGTATAGTAAGACATTTTCAAAATTCTATAGCAATATAGAGTGGGAAAGCGGCCATGCGTTTGGACAATTAATAGAAACTGCAGTAAATAAAACCTAATAAACATCTGTTGTCCGGAATTGGAGTCTATGCAGACCGGTGCACCAATCAGAACCACAGTAGGCCTATAGGCAAATAAGCCATTTGCCAAACGGGCCTGCCATCATTCACTTTGAACTGGACTGCTTGTTAACAGGCAGTAGCATCATTAGAACGCGTTCGCCACAAAATACACCTGAATGGATTTCTGTAAATTCCACAGGAGTCCTCTTACATTTGGGAACTTCACAGCCTACCTTTTCATGGCTGTTTAATCAATAGGACTATCTCTCCCTCAGTTGCTGAATCACGTCAACAACAAGATTAACTACTGCTAGCTAGAGCCAGATGAGCTAAAATGTAATGAGGGAACATTAGATAAACGTTTTATCTAGTTGGTTGTCAAAATTGCACTGACTAACAATGGGTAATAGTAGCCTGCTTGTCCTGCAGCTTGCTTCCCAATGCATGCTTGTTCCAACCCATGTTTTGACAACTGAATGGAAACTTGCTTGCCCGTCCGATGCCAAATACAGTTGATTGACAACTGAGAGAGATGCTAACAGTCATTCAAGTTCAGTATAGCTAGAAAAGCAATTCACATTTCTTGCTAGTGTAACCGATGTGAAATGGCTAGCTAGTTAGCGGTGGTACGCGCTAATAGCGTTTCAATCGGCGACGTCACTCGCTCTGAGACCTGAAGTGGTTGTTCCCCTTGCGTTGCAAGGGCCGCGGCTTTTGTGGAGCGGTGGGTGTCAGTTGTTGATGTGTGCAAGGGTCGGGGCGAGGAGAGGGACGGAACCTACACTGTTACACTAGCTAACCAAATGACACCAGAATCTCTATCTGTAACCACCGAAAAACGATATGAGGGGAAAAAGTTGTCACTCACCCACCCAATGACATGACATCCTTCTAGCAGCTTGCTAATGTTAGGATACTTATTTTTTGCTGGCTAAATAAATAGCTAGCTAGCTACATACATAGATAAGCTAGCCTAGGGGTGTCAAACGCAATCTGCGCACGGGCCATATTTAAAAAAAACAATGAATTCTACGGCCAGACATAGCATATTTGCTTTTACAAAAAAAAAAGGTCATTGATTGATTTAATTAGAAAAAATGTCCCTTTTAAAATGTCCACTTATGTACGTAGGATGCTCTATATATAGCATTTTAACATATTCAAACAAAATAGATTTTTATTTTGTCCAGCCTTTGCTGTTATGCTTTCAGACCCTAATCAGAAAGTATTTAACAACTCCAAATAACATGTTTTTTTATGTACACTGCATGAATCACCGGTGCGGTTTAATGCAGCATTGCTGTATGGTGCACTGAAAATGTATGGTATTTGAGTAGCCAGCTTAGGCTACTGCTCAAATGTTGCTGTAATAGGCCTACATGTTTCTCATTTGCATGGTGTTTTGGTGCAGGTTTGTTTTTTTGGTTATTCATTGTCAAACTTTAAAACCCGAAGCCAACATGCAACAGTAGCCTAGCCATACTGTGGCATGTCTGTAAACGGGACACACGAAAGCAATGCAATTGAAGTTTAATTCACCGACTCATTTATACTCGCTTGTTTGTCTTGTTCGGTCCGCGGACCTTGTGTTTGACGCATGTGCGCTAGCCTATTCGCTACGTTATGACTGAGTTGTGATCATTGCCCTTGCTTGTTTGATTGTATTGACATTCCCAGCCTTAGTCGTCCGTTTTTGTTCAAAATATTGAGTCATTGAAACTGAAACAGTGCTTACCGAATGGGTAGAAGCAGCAAACAAACTACCAGGCCAGCTGTGATTTACAACCTGAGCAATATTTATTCTACAAAACTTAGTCCACTCTGTAACAGATTCTAGTTTTGAGAACAGAACACTGTATTGAGAGCAAATGTTTAATCAATGACAAAATGTGCAGAATGTTGGCTAAAATCCATCTTGGTCCATCTTCTCCCACTGCCTGCCACTGGGCTTCCTCTCAACATATTTGGTGATGAATGGGAATGGCAACCGGTTGCTTTAGATTTATACATCTGGTGAAACATCTGACTCATTGTTCTATCTGTGTATGCAGTCTCTGAACTAAATGTCAAACCACAGCTCCACCCCAAGGAAAATGACTGACTGCAGTAACAACCAACCATGTGGTTAAACGGCAGTAAGATTTACAGTTCCCCTGACCCTAACCTTTTAACTTAACTCCTACATGTAACCTAAACCCTAACCTAGCTAACGTTAGCCACCTCACTAGAATTCGTAACATGTCATATGTTTTACAAATTCATAACGTATTGTTAGTTTTGCAAATTTGTAACATATTGTACATTTTTAAAACTCATAACATATTGTTGTTCGTAACATATAATACAAAATTGGTGATTCAATTAATGCATAACATATGAAACATAACAAATGTATTGTCTCGAATTTACTTACATATAATACAAAATGCTCTGAGACCAGGTTGACCACTCACCAGCCTGGTTAAACCAGACTGAACTTTTCACTCTTCTTCACAAAACACAATTTATAGACACATACATTTTACAGTTTAGTCATTTAGCAGACGCTCTTATCCAGAGTGACTTACATACATTTCATACACATTTCATGCATTTTTTTTCTTTTTTTTTTTGTACTGGCCCCCCGTGGGAATCGAACCCACAACCCTGGCATTACACACACCATGCTGGCGTTGCAAACACCATGCTCTACCAACTGAGCCACAGGGAAGGCATACACATTTCCTGTGTTCGAATTCCATCATAATGATGACAATTGAATCCTGCAGATGAAGAATCAGATGTGTCTTTTGGAGAGAAAAAATTCACTTTACGAATCATTTTTTTTTAAAGTATGGAAAAGAATGAAATAAGAAAACTAGCAAGTATAATTCAAAGAGAGACGTTTGATGACATGATCTTTCAATAATGACACTTGATGTGGTATACACATTCCCCACCCAATAAATATTTGACCAGTGGTGTAAAGTACTTACGTCGTTTTTTGGGGTATCTATGCTTTACTATTTATATTTCTAACAACTATTACTTTTACTTCACACATTTTCTCTGACACCCAAAAGGACTCGTTAACCATTGTAATCAAATCAAATTGTATTTGTCATATGAGCCGAACACAACAAATACTGTGAAATGCTTGCTTAGAAGCCCTTAACCAAGAATGCAGTTTTAAGAAAATAGAATTAAGAAAATATTTACTAAATAAACTATATTTACTAAATAGCCGGGTGGACATTTGATTAATTGTTCAGCAGTCTTATGGCCTTGGGGAAGAAGCTGTTAAGGAGCCTTTTGGACCTAGACTTGGCGCTCGGGTAATGCTTAGCAGGACAGAAAATGGTTTAATTCACGCACTTATAAAGATAACATCCCTGGGCATCCCTACTGCCTCTGATCTGGCAGACTCACTAAACACAAATGCTTCATTTTTAAATGATGTCTAAGTGTTGGAGTGAGCCCCTGGCTATCCGTAAATACATTTTAAAAAATTAAGACAATTGGGACTTCTGCTTTGCTTAATTTAAGGAATTTGAAATTATTCATACTTTTGATACTTAAGTATATTTTAGCCATTGCATTTACTTTTGATACTTAAGTATATTTATAACCAAATACTTTAAAACTTTTACTCAAGTAGTATTTTACTGGGTGACTTTCACTTTTGCTTGAGTCATTTTCTATTAAGGATCTTTACTTTTACTCAAGTATGACAATTGGGTACTTTTTCCACCACTATATTTGACAATATCAAATTTTTCTAAATTGGCATACAGAATATGGTTCTTTGTTGCAAGAGTTCAATTGTTTACTTAGGTTGTTGGTGATAATTTCTCTGAAATAAAGTGAATCCTTACCCATGTAGTTATGGCTTGTGCTCTGTCACAAATGTGGTCAACAGGTGGGTAGGATGCCTTGGGGGAGGTGTACCTTTTTATTAAGAAGGTTTTACTTAGTATAATTGGTAAGAGATGGGCTGTATTAAGCATTCATCTTTAGAGCCTGTTGAGGTGTGTCAAACACCCCTGTAACTGACATGCAATCCCAAGATGGTGTTGAGTCCCAAAGGCAAAGAGGAGCCTTCCAATATGTCAACACTGAAGAGCCATCAGTGCTAGACTACTACTGCTGGTCCATCCTGAATATGATCTTTTCCTGCTTGCTGTTTGGATCAATTGCGTAAAATCAGTCCATAAAAGGTTAGTCTCTATAAAATCCTATTTTTTTAATAGCCTTCATAATGTATGAGCTATCAGTATGTATGACGAACACGCCTTTATTGCATTACAATTTCAGGTGAAGAAGAAATTGTCTGAAGGAGATGTGGAAGGGGCAAGGCGGGCATCAGGCACTTCTTTGGGATTCAACGTGTTGGCCCTGATTTTTGGAGTGGGAATTTGGATATACTTCTTTTACAGTTACTATCCTGTCTTTGAAGAAATGTGGAAAAAGGGACATGGAATCCAATACAGCATGTATGCTAATTGTATTTGACAACTTACATCTTCAGGAAAACATTGCCCCTCAAAATTAAAGCATGAAATCAAGCATTGTATTTGGGTAGTTATAGAATCCACTTTTACAAGGGCATGCAAAATAGTGTGAGAAGACGTGTTCCAGGGCCAAGTTTGGGAAACCCTGATATAGATGACGTCACCATAGTCTAGGACCGATAAGAATGTCGACTGAATAATCTGCTTTCTACTATTTAGCGAGAGGCAGAACATATTTCTATAGAAGAGACCCATTTTTATTCTCAGTTTCTTAACTAACTCATCAATATGCTCACACCCCCATTCCTACTGCCTGCATTATTGTTTGCCACTGGGTCTTAAATCGTACCAATTTGTTTTTTTCAGTTGCCCATGCCATTTCAATATTTCAATAATAAATCATTAGATTTTTCCATTGTGTCAATGATGGCTAATTGATGGACTTCCAAGTCCATCAATTAGCCATCACTGACACAATGGCATGACCCTGTCATTGTGTTGTAAAATTTGTGAATTTTGTCTCTTGTATAATAAACACTATACATTAGTTTAGACTGTATCAAGTATACATTTTTGTTACCTGTAATTCCCTCCGTCTTGTGCCAACATCAGTTCTTTTAGATCTTGGTTTCAATAGTTTATATATTTTTTAATGAGATTGTTAGTTGGAAATGCAGGTTTTGTAGACCTTCCCTATCATATGTACATCATTTTCTGACTCAAATAAGATTCTCTCAAGGTTGCTCTGAAGTCAAAAAGATTTCAAATTGAAATCAAATCAAATTTTATTGGTCGCATAAACATGGTTAGCAGATGTTATTGCAAGTGTAGCGAAATGCATGTGCTTCTAGTTCCGACAGTGCAGTAATATCTAACAAGTAATCCAACAATTCCACAACAACTACCTAATACGCACAAATCTAAGTAAAGGGATGGGTTAAGAATATGTACATATAAATATATGGACGAGCAATGACCAACCAGCATAGGCAAGATGGTATAAAATACAGCTGAAGTCGGAAGTTTACATACACCTTACCCAAATACATTTAAACTCAGTTTTTCACAATTCCTGACATTTAATCCTAGTAAAATTTCCCTGTCTTAGGTCAGTTAGGATCACGACTTTATTTTAAGAATGTGAAATGTCAGAATAATAGTAGAGAGAATGATTTATTTCAGCTTTTATTTCTTTCATCACATTCCCAGTGGGTCAGACGTTTACATACACTCAATTAGTATTTGGTAGCATTGCCTTTAAATTGTTTAACTTGGGTCAAATGTTTCAGGAAGCCTTCCACAAGCTTCCCACAATAAGTTGGGTAAATTCTGTGCCATTCCTTCTGACAGAGCTGGTGTAACTGAGTCAGGTTTGTAGACCTCCTTGCTCGCACACGTTTTTTCAGTTCTGCCCACAAAGTTTCTACGGGATTGAGGTCAGGGCTTTATGATGGCCACTCCAATACATTGACTTTGTTGTCTATAAGCCATTTTGCCACAATTTTGGAAGTATGCTTGGGGTCATTGTCCATTTGGATTTGTGCATTTGTGACCAAGCTTTAACTTCCTGACTGATGTCTTGAGATGTTGCTTCAATATATCCAAATAATTTTCCATCCTCATGCTGCCATCTATTTTGTGAAGTGCACCAGTCCCTCCTGCAGCAAAGCACACCCACAACATGATGCTGCCACCCCCGTGCTTCACAGTTGGGATGGTGTTCTTCAGCTTGCAAGCCTCCCCCTTTTTCCTCCAAACATAACGATGGTCATTGTGGCCAAACAGTTCTATTTTTGTTTCATCAGACCACAGGACATTTCTCCAAAAAGTACAATCTTTGTCCCCATGTGCAGTTGCAAACCATAGTCTGTCTTTTTATGGCAGTTTTGGAGCGGTGGCTTCTTCCTTGCTGAGTGGCCTTTGAGGTTATGTCGATGTAGGACTTGTTTTACTGTGGATATAGATACTTTTGTATCTATACAAGGTCCTTTGCTGTTGTTCTGGGATTGATTTGCACTTTTCGCACCAAAGTACGTCTCTAGGAGACAGAACGCGTCTCCTTCCTGAGCGGTATGACGGCTGCGTGGTCCCATGGTGTTTATACTTGCGTACTATTGTTTGTACAGATGAACGTGGTACCTTCAGGCATTTGGAAATTGCTCCCAAGGATGAACCAGACTTGTGATCTACAATCTGTTTTCTGTGGTTTTGGCTGATTTCTTTTGATTTTTCCATGATGTGAAGCAAAGAGGCACTCAGTTTGAAGGTAGGCCTTGAAATACATCCACAGGTACACCTCCAATTGACTCAAATGATGTCAATTAGCCTATCAGAAGCTTCTAAAGCCATGACATAATTTTCTAGAATTTTCCAAGCTGTTTAAAGGCACAGTCAACTTAGTACATGTAAACCTCTGACCCACTGGAATTGTGATACAATGAATTATAAGTGAAATAATCTGTAAACAATTGTTGGAAAAATTACTTGTGTCATGCACAAAGTAGATGTCCTAACCAATTTGCCAAAACTACAGTTTGCCAACAAGAAATGTGTGGAGTGGTTGAAAAACGAGTTTTCATGACTCCAACCTAAGTGTATGTAAACCTCCGACTTCAACTGTACATATGGGATGAGTAAAGCTCCTGAGTGGCGTAGGGGTCTACGGCACTGCATCTCAGTGCAAGAGGCGTCACTACAGTCCCTGGTTTGAATCCAGGTTGTACCACATCCGGACGTGATTGGGAGTCCCATAGGACGGCGCACAATTGGCCCAGCGTCGTCCGGGTTTGGCCAGGGTAGGCCATCATTGTAAATAATAATTTGTTCTTAACTGACTTGCCTAGTTAAATAAAGGTTAAATAAAATAAAAAATACAAGCTATGTAAACATTATTATTAAAGAGGCATTAATAAAGTGACTAGTGATCCATTTGTTAGACTGGCCAATTATTTCAAGTCTGTATGTAGGCAGCAGCCTCTCTGTGTTAGCGATGGCTGTTTAACATTTTTATGGCCTTGAGATAGAAGCTATTTTTCAGTCTCTCGGTCTCTTGTGATATCATTTCGTGATATATAACTTTTAAGTGGCATGTACTTGAAACTATCTACATTGATCAGTCCAAAATTACTTTTCAATTCTGTCATGGAAATACATGTATTTCCCGTTACCAAGTCTTTTATAGTTTCTATGGCTTTAGTTTTCCATGTGGGCCAATTTATCAGTGAGTTCTGAAAAGCTATCCAAGGATTATTCCCTCGGGTTGTGTTTCTACAGAGTGATATTGGTTCTTGTAAAATACTGTATGTTTCATTTTCTTCCATATCGTTATAGTGTTCTTAAATTTGAAGTTGTTAATGTTCTTAGCTTTATCCTTTGAAAATAGACACCTAAAAATATCTTGGGGATGGGCATTCAATATGTACCCATTGTTCCTCTTTAGTGCATTCAACTATATGTCGCAAGTTAAAGCCTTTGGTAGCTTGTTGATACATTTCCAAGTCTGGAAGGTTAAAACCACCGTCAGTCTTAGGAAGATATAAAACTTTCCTTTTTATTCTATGAATTTTATTTCCCATATAACGGATGGGGTAATTGGTATTATGGGTATTATTGAAAATAGATCCAAAAACTTTGGCAGCCATGCCATTTTAAAGAGGTTTATTCTACCTGTAATATTTATGTGAAGATTATTCCATTTGTTTAGATCTCTTTTCATATTATTCAGTAATGAAATAAAGTTATATTTATATATTTGTTGTTTGTTGTCACTTACTAAGCATCCTAAGTATTTAATATTTTTTTTGGTCCACTTAAAGGATTGCTGTACATCATATATTTCCTATCGCCATTATTTCTTTTTTCCTAGTTAATTTTATAAGCTGATATTTTTGAGTATTCTGAAAATATTTTAAGCAAAGGGGGCACTGAGTTTTCAGTATTGGTTAGGTATATCAGGAGATCATCTGCAAATACGTTTAGTTTATATTAATGTTTACTAACACTGATACCTGTTACATTTAAGTCCTGTCTAATTATTTTTGCAAGCGGTTCAATTGCCAGTGCAAACAGGAGAGGAGAGAGAGGATATCCCTGCCTTGTGCCCCTTTCTAAAGCAATTTCATCAGATAAGGTATTGTTTGAATATATTTTTGCTTTAGGATATTATACAATGTTTGTATTACATGTATTATTTCAGCTGGAAAATTGAAAGCTTCCACAGTTTTGAATAGATAAGTCAGTTCAAGACCATCTTATGCCATTTCGGCATCAACAGCCATTATTGATTAATCTATATCTTGTTTTTTTGCATATTGTATTAAACTGAAACATGTTCTTGTATTTGTTTGTAAGTGTCTATTTTTAATAAACCCTGTTTGGTCAATATGTATCAAGTCTGGTAAGACTTTTGCCATTCTATTGCTTATAAGCTTTATTATTATTCTACTATCAGAAGGTATTAAACTTATGGGTCAATAATCAGGAGGGGACTTTCCAGATTTTCCTGGTTTTAATAGTTTTAATAGTACACAGCATTGTACAAGATCTTCAGTTTCTTGGCAATTTCTCGCACGAAATAGCCTTCATTTCTCAGAACAAGAATAGACTGACGAGTTTCAGAAGAAAGTTCTTTGTTTCTGGCCATTTTAAACTGTAATCGAACCCACAAATGCTGATGCTCCAGATACTCCACTAGTCTAAAGGCCAGTTTTATTGCTTCTTTAATCAGGACAACAGTTTTCAGCTGTACTAACATAATTGCAAAAGGGTTTTCTAATGATCGGTTAGCCTTTTAAAATTGGATTAGCTAACACAACGTGCCATTGGAACACAGGAGTGATGGTTGCTGATAATGGACCTCTGTGCGCCTATGTAGATATTCCATTAAAAATCAGCCATTTCGAGATACAATAGTCATTTACAACATTAACAATGTCTACACTGTATTTCTAATCAATTTGATGTTATTTTAATGGACAAAAAATGTGCTTTTCTTTCAAAAACAAGGACTTAGCTTGCTACATACACCATATAGACAATTGCTGATAATTAATCTATACTCACCTGATGGCAGAGAGAGGGTGATGTTCAAAACTTGGTATGTCAAGCCGTGTTAGCTGGGGCTGGATAGTCTTGAGCGATGCTTGGACAGTGTACACACACACACCTGACAGCTAGCTAGCTTTAGCTCGATGTTTGGTGGTTTTTAATATAAGCTCCCTCTCTTGTCTGTCAATACAGCTACCAAGCATTACTTGTTGGTGGCCCTTATTATAACTAACCTGGCGAAAACTAGCTTGAGTGATGGTCAGGTAAGTAACGTTAGATAGAGTCACACAGATTCTACTTTGAAACCGCTAGAACACGTACCCTGTGGCAGGCCCACACTGTCTCTGTTCATTAATTCAATCTTGTGAACGACATAGAAAAATAAATGAATTTATGCAGTCAAAATTATTATCCATCTTAGTAGTTAAAGTTTGGGTTCTACTAAGCTATAGTACATGGACTTGTTTTAAGGTCATACCAATGGATAATTTTGCAATGTGATTTTGAATTTTAAGACCCAATGAAGTATCAAAAAATATTTTAAATTGATTTGATGAAAAATGTAATTTGGCCTTACTGCTTACAAACGCATTGAAAAACAGATTCACTACATGGAACAACAGATAGTCCCCCCAAAACAATCTAAGGGAAATTTGTTCTGAAGTGTCTGTCCTATATCTGAGAGATATAAGATCAGGAAACACACACACACACACACACACACACACACACACACACACACACACATACACATATACATATACATATATATATATATATATATATACATATATATATATATATATATATATATATAGCTCTGTAAAAAAATTAAGAGACCACTGCAAAATGATCAGTTTCTCTGGTTTTACTATTAATAGTTATGTATTTGGGAAAAATGAACATTTTTGTTTTATTCTATAATCTACTGACAACATTTCTCCCAAATAAAAATAGTAATTTTGCTTTGTTTGCAGAAAATGACCAAATCTGAGATCTCTTTTGTTCTAGGCCTGGTTCAGGTCAGGCAATGCTTCTTGTGAATTGCAAACTCAAATTTTGTGAGGGTTTTTTATAGGGCAAGGCAGCTCTAACCAACATCTCCAATCTCATCTCATTGATTGGACTCCAGGTTAGCTGACTCCAATTAGCTTTTGGAGAAGTCATTAGCCTAGGTGTTCACATACTTTTTCAAACTTACACTGTGAATGTTTAAATTATGTATTCAATATAGACAAGAAAAATACTATAATTTGTGTGTTATTAGTTTAAGCACACTATGTCTATTGTTGTGACTTCGATGAAGATCAGATAAAATTTGATGACCAATTTATGCACATATGGAATCATGTAGTAGCCAAAAAGTGTTAAACAAATCAAAATACATTTTATATTTGAGATTATTCAAATAGCCACCCTTTGCCTTGATGACAGCTTTGCACACTCTTGGCATTCTCTCAACCAACTTCACCTGGAATGTTTTCCAACAGTCTTGAACGAGTTCCCACATATGCTGAGCACTTGTTCGCTGCTTTTCCTTCACTCTGTGGTCCGACTCATCCAAAACCATCTCAATTTGGTTGAGGTCGGGGGATTGTGGTGGCCTGTTCATCTGATGCAGCACTCCATCACTCTCCTTCTTGGTAAAATAGCCCTTACACAGCCTGGAGGTGTGTTAGGTCATGTCCTGTCAAAAAAACAAATGATAGGTTCACTAAGCCCAAACCAGATGGGATGGCGTATCGCTGCAGAATGCTGTGGTATCCATGCTGGATACGTGTGCCTTGAATTCTAAATAAATCACAGACAATGTCACTAGCAAAGCACCCCCAAACATAACACCTCCTCCTCCATGCTTCACGGTGGGAAATACACATGCGGAGATCATCCATTCACCCACACCGCGTCTCAGAAAGACACATCGGTTGGAACCGAAAATTTGCAATTTGGACTACAGACCAAAAGACAAATTTCCACCGGTCTAATGTCCATCTCTCGTGTTTCTTGGCCCAAGCAAGTCTCTCCTTATTGGTGTCCTTTAGTAGTGGTTTCTTTGCAGCAATTCAGTCTCCTCTGAACAGTTGACGTTGAAATGTGTCTGTTGTGTACTTGAACTCTGTGAAGCATTTATTTGGCCTGCAATTTCTGAGGCTGGTAACTCTAATGAACTTATCCTTTGCAGCAGAGGTAACTCTGGGTCTTCCATTCCTGTGGCGGTCCTCATGAGAGCCAGTTTCGTCACAGTGCTTGGTTTTTGCGACTGCACTTAAGGAAACTTTCAAAGTAGTTGAAATTTTCCAGATTGACTGACCTTCATGTCTGAAAGTAATGATGGACTGTCGTTTCTCTTTGCTTATTTGAGCTGTTCTTGCCATAATAGGGACTTGGTCTTTTACCAAATCGGGCCATCTTTTGTATTCCACCCAAACCTTGTCACAACACAACTGATTGGCTCAAACGCATTAAGGAGGAAAGAAATTCCACAAATTAACAAGGCACACCTGTTAATTGAAATACATTCCAGGTGACTACCTCATGAAGCTGTTTGAAAGAATGCCAAGAGTGTGCAAAACTGTCAAGGCAAAGGGTGGCTATTTGAATAATCTCAAATATATTTTGATTTGTTTAACACTTTTGGTTACTACATGATTCCGTGTGTTATTTCATAGTTGGTCTTCACTATTCTACAAGGTAGAAAATAGTAACAATAAATTAATCCTTGAATGAGTAGGTGTTTAACTTTTGACCGGTAGTGTATATTTGAACATCTTGGCCATGTTCTGTTATAATCTCCACCCGGCACAGCCAGAAGAGGACTGGCCACCCCTCATAGCCTGGTTCCTCTCTAGGCTCTGGCCTTTCTAGGGAGTTTTTCCTAGCCACTGTGCTTCTACAACTACATTGCTTGCTGTTTGGGGGTTTAGGCTGGGTTTCTGTACAGCACTTTGTGACATCAGCTGATGTAAGAAAATAAATACATTTGATATTAGACCCCTTATTTTTGGCACTACTAAAAACAGGACAGGAGATATGTTTATTCCAAGTTAATCAACATTGCCAAGATTATTATTTGTCACCTGTACAGCATTACAGTGCCAACAGATACTCTACACACCCTTTCAAAATGTGTTCACCTTTTGTGAATTGGCAGAGCTTAAAGATCCTTACGGGAAACTTGTTTCTCCTGAGGAGATGCATATACAGTGCATTCAGAAACTATCCAGACCCCTTGACTTCTTCCACATTTTGTTACAGCCTTATTCTAAAATGAATTAAAAAATGTTCCCCCTCATCAATCTACACTCCAATGACAAAGCAAAAACAGGTTTAGAAATTTTTGCAAATTTATAAAAAAAAATACAACACATTTACATAATTATTCAGACTCTTTACTTTGAAGCAGCTTTGACAGTAATTACAGTCTCAAGTCTTCTTGGGTATGACGCTACAAGCTTGGCACACCTGTATTTGGGGAGTTTCTCCCATTCTTCTCTGCAGATCCTCTCAAGCGCTGTCAGATTGGATGGGGAGCATCGCTGCACACCGATTTTCAGGTCTCTCTCTATTTAAGAGCGAGAGAGAGAGAGCGAGAGAGAATGTTCGATCGGGTTTAAGTCCGGGCTATGGCTGGGTCACTCAAGAACATTGAGACTTTTCCCCGAAGCCACTCCTGCGTGGTCTTCGCTGTGTACTTAGGGTCGTTCAGGCCAAAGAGTTCAATCTTGGTTTCATCAGACCAGAGAATCTTGTTTCTCATGGTCTGGGAGTCTTTAAAGGATTGATTGGTGCAGTGCTGTAGAAATGGTTGTCTTTCTGGAAAATTCTCCCTTCTCCACAGAGGAACTCTAGAGCTCTGTCAGAGTGACCTCTGGGTTCTTATTCACCTCCTTGACCAAGGCCCTTCTCCCCTGATTGCTAAGTTTGGCTAGGCTGCAAGCTTTAGGAAGAGTCTTGGTGGTTCAAAACGTCTTCCATTTAAGAATGATGGAGGTCACTCTGTTCATTGGGGACCTTCAATGCTGCAGAAAATACCCTTCCACAGATCTGTGCCTCAACACAATCCTGCGCTCTATGGACAATTCCTTCAACCTCATGGCTTGGTTTTTGTGCCTTTCCAAATCATGTCTAATCCATTGTATTTACCACAGGTGGACTCCAAGTTGTAGAAACATCTCACGGATGATCAATGGAAACAGGATGCACCTGAGCTCAATTTCGAGTCTCATAGCAAACTTGTTATTACCATCTTCATTTACATTTATCTTCACACTTGGTTATGAACGCAGCAATACACAATTGATCACGGTCAATAAAGCAGCATGTAGGTGATTCTAAAGTTGGATTACCATTAGGGCGTTAATCAGTCTATACATTTTTTATAAAAGTTATCTCAAATGTTGTTGTCTTCCTCTCTGGTCAGGGTGTAGCAGTCAGACAGTATTTTAGGAATTCTATTATGGTTCAAACATTCAAAAGTACAGACGTATGCCTTCTTCTCAGATAAACCCGCCCAAACCCTCCTCCAAATTGTCCTATGACCTAATCTCGAGACATTCGATTGGCTAAATTGAGTTTTCCCGACAACATCTCGACCAATCCCATTTTCCGTAATACAGCGCCACAGTTGAATCAGGGTTTGTTTTGCGAGGGACGTTTTAGCTTTTGCCTGTCGGTTTTTATTTTAGTCTACAATACATTGAATTAGAAGGTAAGCGCGATTTGAAATGGTTTAAATACTTTGCTATTGAAATTGACACCCGTATTTTGAAGTTTTCCAGCTTAATCTTAAACCAGTTTAATCTACGTTTTGCAAGCTAACGTGGTCGAAAAACGCCTTTCGGCTAGCTATCTAATATAATAATATTAATATCAAAGATTCTTATTACTAAAGGCTAAGCTGCTAGTTAGGTAGGTAACTAGCCATATAGATGACTAAACAGAGAAGACATTTTAATAGCCAGCTAACGTTATACAAGCTGAATTCCTTGTAAAACATATTTTTCTGGGCTTTTTAACTATTTATTCAAGCTTTTACTTAACACCTATATTTGTAAATATTTAAGGGGTCTGCCATTTGTGACACCAATGAAAATGGATACAGTTACAAGAAAGAACACCAATTTGAAAAAGGTAATGTAGCTCTTTTTTTCTTCTTCTGTTAGGCCTACTACTATTCTGTACAATGTATTATGTCTTGTTTCTTTGTCCTGTCTGCTATTATTAGGGTAACAAAGAGAATGCCAGACCAGCAAGTGGACCCACTAAGTCCTTTATTACCAGAGCTGCTCCTACTAAAACAGTGGCAGCTCCATCTGCCCCTCTGCATTCCAAGAGCAATAAAAAGGAGGACTTGGGAAAGGGAGAAGATGCTCTGAAGAAGTTGGCAACCACTGGCGATACAAAGAGACGCAACACTTTCAGCCAAACCTTCCTCACCAAACAGGCTGTCAGACAGAGAAAACTGGTTGCAGAGGCCTCAGAGCCAGCTACCGTCCCAGCTAAACCTGTCCCTGGCACCTACAAAGGGAAGGTTGTCCAATCCAAAATAAGCTCCTTCAGGAAGCCTAGTGGCCTGGAGGGAGGGGTAGAAAGCAAAGCGGCTACCAAGACCTCGGCACCCAAAGCTGAAAGCCAAAAGCCTGGGAATTTGACAAAGGTCAGGCCCAAAGCTGTTGCTGACTTGCCTCAGCGTTCCATGTTCAAGCCCCCTCAATCATGTCAACCCTCAAAATCCAAGTCTGTGTCCAATGGGCCTCCTCCAGTCTCCAAGTGCTCAGCCACATGCCGTCCAACAGGCTTTTGCTCTGCAGTCCCTCCTGCCAGAATGGCTCTACTTACCACAGCTCTCCAAAGGTCCAGTAGGTCTGCCATGACATCAAAGGGGAAAGAGCTGCCACAGAGAACCAAGCCTAAGATGACAACTGACAAAGTTCGCAAGCCTCCGGTTGCCAGCACCCTAAGCCAGTACAGGGCTAACACAGAGACTGCTGAAGAGAAAAGGTTTGTGATTTTTGTTTAGCATTCTTGAATTGTCCAATAACTGATATTTTTGGTACTTTGGTCAACTGCTCAAAATAGTTGTAACCAGTGGTGTAAAGTACTTAAGTAAAAAATACTTTAAAGTACTACTTAAGTAGTTTTTTGGGGGTATCTGTACTTTTACTATATATATTTTTGACAACTTTTAATTTTGCATTCTTAAAGAAAAAAATGTTCTTTTTACTCCATACATTTTCCCTGACCCGCAAAAGTGCCCGTTACATTTTGAAACCTTAACGGGTCAGGAAAATGGTCCAATTCACACACTTATCAAGACAACATCACTGGTCATCCCTACTGCCTCTGATCTGGTCAATCATTAAACACATGCTTTGTTTGTAAATTATGTCTGCATGTTGTAGTGTGTCCCCGGTTATCTGTAAATTAAAAAATAATAATAATAATTTGACTTGAAAATTGTGCCGTTTTGAGATATATATATATATATATATATATATATAACAAAGAGAATATGTGTGTGTGATTTTTACTTTAACTTTTGATACTTACGTATATTTTTGCAATTACATTTACTTTTTATACTTAAGTATATTTAAAACCAAATACTTTTAGACTTTTACTCAAGTAGTATTTTACTGTGTGACTTTCGCTTTTACTTGTCATTTTCTATTAAGTTATCTTTATTTTTACTCAAGTATGACAATTGGGTACTTTTTCCACCACTGGTTTTAACTGATGTTTTTAATCATTGATTGCCAGAGTAAAGCTGGCAGAGTGGCTGGCATCCAAGGGAAAGACTCTGAAAAGGCCTCCCATATCAGCAGTGGCACTCCCAAAGTATAAACCAGTTGTGCAGCCCGAGCCTGAAGTCCACCCAGTATCCACAGCCTTCTCACCACAAAACACCAATGTTGAGCCTCAGCCCTCTGATCAGACGTCACAACAACCTGGTCCTGAGCCTGAACCGACTGTTCGGCCTAAAAATGACCAGGTGGTCCCTAAGCAGGAGGCAGCCTGTGCCTCAACTCCACTGATAATGAACACAAAGCTGGACTTGCTTGACAACTCTGATACATATTTTCTCCCTGTTGATCCAGAGGTTCAAATGAATGATGTAAGAAACCTTCTTTGTTTAGTCATTTATTTTTTTGGTACTGTAGTTTTATTCTTAAATATAACCTAACCAGCACTGTCCTATCACAGGTTGTGGTCAACCTTTGTGATGCTTTGGAGGCATTGGAGATGTCCTCAGCATGTGTGGATGGTAAGTTTTGTGGTCAGTGCATTTACATTCACAGCAAACAGTTTACTTGCTCACTTGGCATCATCTGCCTGATTAAAATCATGCAACTGCAAGGTTCAAATCAAGTAAGAGTAACATTTTATCATGTAAACTTTAGTCATGTGTTATATTCATTGGCGTGTTCTTTTTTCTTTTAGAGCCACACGAGAAAAGGGAATCTGAAGAGAAAATCGTGGCGGGCGAGCCAAATTGTGGATTTGAAGAGAGGAATGAGTTTGCTGAGAATAATTTTGACAGGTCTGAGGATGTTGAAGTGAAAAGTGAAGTAGGAGAGGGAGCTTCAGCGCAGAAAGTAAGGAAGGGTTATGTTGAGAAAGTTGATAGTGATTATGATGACGAATGCTTGATGGAGACTACACCAGAGGGAGCCTCCATGGTGAAATACAATCTGAAGACAACTCCATACCTTCAAAGGTGATATAAAAAAAATACCTATTTTAAAATCACTTCCATACAATTATTGGAAATTCTGGAGGTCATGGAGAACATCACTACTTCACATCTATATTGAAATGTATATTAAACTGAACATGGCTGTCAACTAACCACACAATTCTGTCCATCTCTTTCCCCTTCTAGTGTTAAGAGAACAATCAACAGTGAGGCATGTGCAAGTGGTTCCAGGCGAAAAAACTCCATCAAGGATCTGAAGTTCCTGACACCAGTCCGTCGTTCCTGTCGCATCCAGCGCAAGTCATCCCACCTGCCTGGGATGCTGACAGACCACGACACCTGTGTGTCCTCGCTGGCAGAGCTGGTGAATCTGGACGACGATGCCAACGCTTACATCTACAGGAGGAACCCTGCTCTCCTGGAGGACCTGCCTGACCATCCCAAAGACCTGGAGAGGATCTGAGTCTTTGGATGAGTGTGATGAAGAAGCCTGAAAATGAATAGAAAGAATGTGGAACTGATGGGCACTTTACAAAAGGGGTTTTAAAACAATGAAAATAGATTATTTGCTGTCTTACCATCCATAATGGTTGTTAATCCAAATTGTGATATGGGCTTTGTGTGGCAAGATTTACTAATACAATAAGACTGGGTGCCTCAATTAGGCATGCCTTTTTTTTCCTGTTCATCTTAGTTGTTACTTCTCATAAGGAAGGGACATTTGCCATAGCTTGACCTGCTACACCTTCTTTTATTTGTTGTATATATTCTCTCTGCTGTCTTACTGTGTTTGTTTTATGAATGTATTGTTTATTTTAATGCAGAGTTGATCATTTAATATCTACCACCAGGTTTTACCATAGATCAATTACATACAGCACACCTTTTATCACCCTCAATCATATGGTAGGAAATAAACGTGTGTTGCACATCCAGGGAAAAAAAGTGACACTATTCAATAAAATTATACCAAAATGGTTCTCTGGTGGAATTATTGCTTTTGAAATGGGAAATCATGCAATAACATACCTTAACAAAGAAATGGATTCATTGATTACTCGCTGGATCCAACTGCCCTCCTGCTGGACAGCAATTTTAGTCAAATAGGTATAGTGTAAGTTAGAAAATACTGTCGTCCTATACCTGGCTAACGAGTTTGAGGGTCAAACATGAACAATGTCAAAACTCCTTTGGAATGACTTGTGTGGAAAATTGTGCAGGCATGTCTTGATCCGAAGGGCGCAAGGAAAGCTTTTTCAGTATTGGAACCCTGAGGTGATATAAACAGGGCAGTGACAAACATGCGCACTGGGTTACGTTAGCAAAGCATTGTGGGAAGGTCGTGGTTTAATCGCGCGTCGCGTTGATTCCTCCCGGCCACATAAAGCACTGTTGCGTGCGAGTCCATTTACTAATTTATGGATAAGTTCATATTGAAGTAAATTACTATTGAAAAGCATTATACTAGCATAAGCAAACCATGTCAAACTTTTGCGCAGCTCCAAATTGCACCATAAAAAGTAATCGGTCAGCATCGCTATTCTTCAGGTTTCCAAGGGACACTGAAAGGTACGTTAAGACGGTCTTCCATGCTTGACTTTGCACATTAAGCTAACTCACGTTAGCTGTCAGCTAAATATGTGCATTGTGCAAGCTATTTGGTTAGCTTGTAGCTAGTTTTGCAGCATGCTTGCAGAATAATTGCATAATCAGACTTGGGGTTTTAAAACATACAGCAAGCTGCTTGCTAGCGAGACACAATGTTTTAGTTTGCATGTTATTGTCAACACAGCACACAATGTGATTGTGTGATTATACCATTAACTATAGCAATCATATCTTCAGTATTTTAATAACTAGTTCTTCAATCTCATTCAATGATCGCTAAATGTATAAATGAGAACAGTTTTTAGTTTTTTTTAAGTTGTATCCGTGAGGAGCTCTTACAGGAAGTTAGAGAGGGTCGTTTTTATCATTGGCCATTGACGATCAGTGTTTGAATAACTCGTTCTTAATGTTCAATCTCATTCAATGAAGCTAAATATATGAATGAGAATAGTTTGTATTGTCTGTTGTGCACAGATACAAGCAGTGGATGGAAAACTGTCATTGCAAGGATCTTTAAGATAAAACACCTGACCAGCTGAACAGACAATACAGACTTTGTGCTAAGCATTTTGAACCATCCGTGATTTGTAAATCAGTAAGTAATACTGATGCAATTTGCTTGGCATTTGTTTATTTTGGCCTAGTTGAAACGTTTAACATTTTGAAATTGATGTAGTTGGACAGAGATGTGTACTTATTTAGTGCTACACACACCCATCAAATGGGTAGTTTAATAAATCGTTCATATTTCCAGAGTTCCTACAGGACAAGGCTGAAGGATAATGCCACACCAACCATCTTTGATTTATCAAGCCAGCTCAATAAGCCACAAAGTAGGCAACGCAAGAGGATTAAAGAGCTGGTAGGGGTTTCTTTCCATTTAACAAATCACTTGTCATACTCAATGTATTGAAATCAAACAGCTTGTTATTGTTTTTCTCTTGCTATTATATTCTACAGAGTGAAGATGAAGAAAGGCAAATGAAAGGTACATTGTGCATCTTAGGTTGAGGCTGTTTCAATGTACAGTGCGTTCAGAAAGTATTCAGATCCCTTGACTTTTCCACATTTTGTTGCATTAGCCATATTCTAAAATGATTAAATAATTGTTTCCCTCAATCTACACAATAACCTGTTTTTGCTTTCATTATGGGGTTTTAGAAATGTTTGCAAATGTATTAAAAATAAAACTGATATCACATTTAAATAAGTATTCAGACTCTTTACTCAGTACTTTGTTGAAGCAACTTCAACAGCGATTACAGCCTCGAGTCTTCTTGGGTATGACGCTACAAGCTTGGCACACCAGTATTTGAGGCGTTTCTTCCATTCTTCTCTGCAGATTCTCTCAAGCTCTGTCAGGTTGGATGGGGAGTGTCGCTGTACAGCTATTTTCAGGTCTCTCCAGAGATGTTCGATTGGTTCAAGTCCGGGCTCTGGATGGGCCACACAAGGACATTCAGAGACTTGTCCCAAAGCCACTCCTGTGTTGTCCTGTTGGAAGGTGAACCTTCGCCCCAGTCTGAGGTCCTGAGCGCTCTGGAGCAGGTTTTCATCAAGGAGCTCTCTGTACTTTGCTCCGTTCATCTTTCCCTCGATCCTGACTTGTCTCCCAGTCCCTGCTGCTGAAAAACATCCCTACAGCATGATGATGATGCTGCCACCACCACGTTTCACCGTAGGGATGGTGCCAGGTTTCCTCCAGACGTGACGCTTGGCATTCAGGCTAAAGAGTTCAATCTTGGTTTCATCAGACCAGAGCATCTTGTTTTTCATGATCTTAGGGTCCTTTAGGTGCCTTTTAGCAAACTCTTAGCGGGCTGTCATGTGCCCTTCACTGAGGAGTGGCTTCCATCTGGCCACTGTATTGGCCTGATTGGTGGAGTGCTGCAGAGATGGTTGTCCTTCTGGAAGGTTCTCCCATCTCCAGAGGAAATCTGGAGCTCTGTCAGCGTGACCATCAGGTTCTTGGTTACCTCCTTGACCAATGCCCTTCTCCACTGATTGCTCAGTTTGGCCTGGCGACCAGCTCTAGGAAGAGTCTTGGTGGTTCCAAACTTCTTACATTTAGGAATGATGGAGGCCACTGTGTTCTTGGGGACCTTCAAATCGGCAGATTTTTTTTTTTTTTTTTTTTTTTTTGGTACCCTTCCCCAGATCTGTGCCTCAACACAATCTTGTCTCTGCTGACTGAGGTGACAAAGAAGTGGGGCTTGAATATGGACTACTGCAGAGGGCAGGCCCACTTCAGCTCTGGTGTGCATTCTAGCAAAATGAAAGCCATTGCAACCAAACTCAGAGAAGTATCCCACAGCAGTGCACACACCAAGTTCCACCTGTGCCTTGAATGTCTCACTGGCAAGTGGAATGGCTTTGACAGGCATTCAGATTGTCATGTCTACTTTCAAGAAGATTGAGTCTTTTTTCAACAAGTCGCCTTCACTGCAATTGGAGTTGGAGAATGCCATCTCCATTTTCTACCAGGGCAATGAAGAGAAGGCCAGTGATCTGAAAGAGGCCTGCCGTACCAACTGGACAATGAGGCATGATGCATTCGAGGTGGCAGTCGACGTCGTGGAATCTCTACTGCTCTGCGTAGATAGTGTTCATGACAATGAAGATCTGAGGTGGAGTGACCAAGTCACACATAATGCCTTGGAGATATCAGAGGCTCTGGCTGATTTTTGAGTTTGTTGCAGCATTGGTTGTGCTGAAAAACACCCTGTCATTCACAAGAGCCTTCGGCAAGAACTTGCAAGGGCCAAAGATGGATGTCCACTTTGCTGCAAGCAGCTTGACCGCTGTGTTACACTCGCTGAACGAGGTCTTGGATAACATTGAGGTGTACCATGAGTTCTGGTTCGAAGAGGCTGTTAACCTAGCTGCTGCGCTAGAGATTCCGGTCAAGGTTCCCAGGCTGTACTTGAGAAAGCACCGGCCAGAAGCTGGAACAGAGATCCAGCCCGAGGGCTACTTCAAAGAGCACCTGGCCCCAGTGGTGAGCCAGGTCATCAAAGAACTGAACAACCTCTTCTCTGAGAACCACCTTAACGCCCTGAGATATTTGATGCTCGTCCCTGCTGTCATGGGGCAGCTGAAATTCAACATGTCTGAAGAGAACAACGTGGAGATGTACAGGAACGACCTTCCCAACGCAGACACTCTCTCCGCTGAGCTTCACTGCTGGAGGGTGAAGTGGAAGCATAGGGGCAAGGTGACCCTGCCCTCCACCGTCCATGAGACGCTGCAGCTTGCTAAAGTGAAGTTCTTCCCCAACGTGCTTGCATTCTTGAGGGTGCTCAGCAACCTGCCAGTCTTGGGCCTTGAGGATGTCGACGGCAATGTTTCTCGTAAACGTTTTCAGATGTACCTGCAGAACACACCTGACAAACACAGATCCATTTCTAAACATACATTATAATGCCAGACATGACCTGGACTTTATGGTTGATAGTTATGTTAAGATGTACCCTCACAATGAAAGTTAAATCCAATTTAATTTCATGACCTTAATGAGCAAGTATGCCAGCCTGTTGACTTGTTCTTGTATAAATGGTAGTCTGTCTTCAGAATTTGTGACGAGCTGACCTCTTACTTATTGGATGTTTGATATGTTGACTTGAAACCACTTATTTTGGCTGTATAAAGTTGATCAATGACCATTGCAAGTTTTTGGGGAAATCACAAAAAACTTGAGTTGAAACTATGTATAGGTCATTTTTATGTTTATGCAACTGGTTATGTAAATTACAGAACTGAAAATGTATTCTTATTACATAAGTCTTCTGGAAGTACTTTCTTCTAAGACCAATGTGATTGAAATACTGTTACATTTTAGTCATTTAGCAGATGCTCTTATCCAATGCAATTTACAGGAGCAATTAGGGTTAAGTGCCTTGCTCAAGGGCACATCTTCAGATTTTTTTTTACCTAGTCGGCTTGGCGATTCGAAACCAGTGACCTTTCGGTTATTGGCCGAACGCCCTTAACTGTTAGGCTACCTGCTTTGATCTAAGACTGTGTTATTTTTGTAAGAATGATTACAAATTAAGATCAACGTTTTTGATTAAGTCTAATAAGAATTGCAATTATTGTCATACATTTCTTTACACCATTTTATTGTGTGCTGCATTTCTGAAATAAATTGTCAAATGTTTCTTTCCTCATTGACTTTGATCACACAATTCACAGTATAAAGTACTTTTTTCCCCCAATGTAAGTCTATGATAAGATGTAGCTATTTCTGTTATAACCACAGTTTTCAAAGCTTTTAATAGGCTTTTTTGACAACCATGAACTCGTTCAGTCATCTTGTCACGTGACAAGTAGGCGTTTTGAGGCCTCGTGGTATTCCGATATAATTTACTCGGTTGTCATATGCGGAACTTTCAAAAATACAGCTATCAAAGTACATTTGTTATTACAATCGTACTGATACGCCACTGCATACATAGAAGGAAAAATACAAAGATATACAATTGTGCACATTGTACTGAGATCAGAGATCAATGCGCCAAGCGGTGTCGATTTCCGCTTTACAAAGGTGTTCTTCCTGGTTTATGAACACTCGGGCAACTACACCGCTCAACAAATCAACTTTTTACGGAATGAAATAATTAAATTACCCAGCTAGGTACAAAGTTAATTTAAAGACTTTGTGCAAATATTAAGCTAAAGATTCAATACGGGTGGATTTCTGATTAATTGCACGATGCACGATTTATTCTGAACCAGTGAGTGCATGGATCCCAAAATGCCCAACCGCTGTGCCGCACCAAACTGTAACATCTATACAGATAAATCAGACGTCCCATTTTTCAGATTTCCATTGGACTCGGAGCGGTAAGTGCAAATGTAGTTGGGTTAGATGTAAATAGTGTACAATCCACTACACACGATACTTTTTAAAGTAAAATTGGCATTCTTCATTAGCTAACTAAATAGCTAGCTGGTTGATCCATTGAAACCTCTAGAGCTTGCTAGTTAGCCTAGCTTGTGCTAACGTTGACGGTAATGGCAAAGATGGGTTGTTTGCTAGCTAGCTTGCTAAAAGGCTATTGTGGTTAAGGAAACCGTATTAATTGTATAACGTTAAGGATGAACTATACGTCTGTTTTAGTGAGAGGGTGATCCCTGGTCAGCCCTCAAAGTTATGAAAGTTATCTTTAATCTGACAACATCCTCTTCATATGTTGTACTGTAGCTAGCAAGCTAAATTGGGTAGTCAGATTAATCAAGTTGTAATACACAATTAATTGGTATCAGTGATGTAGTGGTAAAACAAAGGTGGGTAAACTATAAACTCCAGTGGGCGATCGAGATCAGACGAACAACCACCGATTTAAACCAAAACATTACATTTTTAGAACTGCATTGTTTGATTCCATTTTCATGCAGGTCAATAGGGAAGGCCTAATGTAATTTTATGTAGTTACACAATGCACATCAGGTTGCCCTCCGAAAAATATTTATTTGGACTGGACACTAGGAAAGTCCAGAGAAATAGGATGTGGAGATCATTATATTGAAATGTGTTATCTTTTTAATCACGTTCATGTTCTTGGTATCTCATGTGAGCTGCACTGCAATTCTGTATTGTAAAATGCCCCTGTATAAAAGGCCCATAGTTGTATTCTATATGCATTTGAAGAGAACATGTTATTGTGTTTAATACGATTACAGATTCTCTCAGGGATCCCATTTTAAATTTCAGGGGACCCCAAGTTTGGAATCCGCTGTAACCTCTGCTTGCTTCCTCTGCTGCCTTCTGCATTGCAGCCTGCCTCACCCCAGTCTGCCTCACCACTGTCTCTCACTACTCGCTGTAAAGCAAAGTTATTTTTTGTGAATCTATGTAGCCCAACTTTTGTTAAGATTATAGCTAGCTTAATTTCAGTCAATTGCTCCTGCTGAGGTCAAGATCTGTTTAACGTTAGCTTCTAACGCCATCCTTCTAGCCAGATAGCCATCTGACTGAAATATCAGCGAATATTTTCTTTAAGAATGTAGTAAAGTAAAAGTCATCAAAAATATAAATAGTGAAGTACAGATACTCCCCAAAACTACTTAAGTAAAAATACTTCAAAGTACAACTTAAGTACTTTACGCCAGTGGTCTGGGCTGAGGTAGTTCGTTTCACGTCTGTGCCTGGGCAGAGTTTGACTTTGGACAGAGTGGTGAATGAAGGTGCTTCTAACAAGACAAATCCGGAGGGAGTAGGCGAACATAACGAGCATACCTGACTCATGATTCCACTCTTCGCAGAGAGGCAGTCGCGATTTTGAACTCCGATCAAGAATATTAACATTGTGACCGTTGATCAACGCTGGGAACGCAATAATAAATGTGTGAACGTTAATTAACGAAATAAAAATGTGCGTAAACACAAATTAAAAAGGTGCGTAAACTGTGTTTACCCTCCACTAAATCCCAAATGGGTCTATATACAGCCTAAAACAATGCTTGCACAATCGTGTACATGTTCCTACAAGCCAGAATGTTGAATAAATTACATTTAAACTTACTCTACGGATTGTCTGCACGGTTTGTCCTTCCCCTGCTTGAAATCTGAGAAAATATCCACAGCAAAGTAGCTAGTTATTGTTTACCCAACTTTTTGGAGGGCGGGTAGGTATAGATGGGTTAGCTGACAACGTCACGAAAACGATGAGCATGCTTCAGTGGAGCAGAAGTCCTTGAGTTGTGATTCTGGATGGCCAGATGGCTACGACAAACTGCCATGTGGGGAATCGTAAGTGACTCGTTTCATGTTGTTTTTGATACCATGTCTTGTTTTGAGGTATTTTGACTGATTTCATGTCAATACTAATGGCTAGCTAACCAACAACTGTAACAATGTATTTGAGACAGGTGCACATGTATGTTTTCAATAAGCATTGGATACAAAATATAGTTAACAATCTAAGCCAACCCCGTCTGTTTTGCCCCATAGTTGCGCATGCGTCGGTTTTGTTGCTAAACAACCAAACCGTCTATAGAGGTCGCCAGCTTGTAGTCCTAAAAAACATTCATTATTCCAGCCATTCCTATGGGGAAAGTAGAGAGTTTTATGATAACCGTAGACCTTATTTTCGGGGTTTAACACAGGCTTACGAGATCTTACACGTTTTGTTCTATGACATTATCTGTCAGTCAGTTATCATGATCTTTATGATTTATGAATCCTTTTTGTGCTTTAAAAAAAATTACATAAATGCTTCAAAATTCACAGTGACAGCTGATGAAGATTTCTCTTTGAACAAAATGTATAAGATCTCTGAAGCTTGTTTACCACAGACCATCTTTTTTTGGCATTTAACCAAAAACTCGATTTCCCCATAGATTTTGTCCAACGAACCATGGTGGAGTTAGACATTACTATTGCTCTCTATATTATTTGTTCGGCCCCCCGAGAAAGTTTGTTTTATATTGGATGTTCGGTTTTCTCTTGTCAATAGCTATTGAACAAGGCATGCCATGGCAAGTTGTATATTCTGAATCAGGGGAGGATGCAGAACAATCTGTCTTTTTGACAATTGAAATCCGAATAAGAAAATATAAATTCACAGGCTTGTTCTCCATCCTTCCCTGATTCAGAATATACCATTTTCATTGTCATGGCATGCTTGGTTCAATAGCTATTGACAAGAGAACTGAATTCAATAAAATTTTATTGGTCACATCATGCGTCAAATACAACAGGTGTAGACTTAAGTGAAATGCCTACATACAAGCCCATCCCCAACAATGCAGAGTTAAAAAGTAAGACAAATATTTGCTCAATAAAAAGGAAATGGTAACATAATAATGAGACTATATACAGGGAGTACTGGGTGTATTTAAAACTAACTTTACTTTGGTGCCGAACCATATACCTACCGGATTCTAAGAAGTTTGGTAAACAATACTTTCCTGTGGATATTTTGTTTACATTTTTGAGCAGCTGAAGGACAAACCGCGCACACAACCAGTAAAGTTTAAATGTAATTTTATTCAACATTCTGGCTTGTAAGGAACATTTACATGATTTTGAAGGCATTCGTTTCTGTCTGTAAATACAAATGTTGTATTACATCTTGTTTAATCAGACTAGCTTGCAGGCTATCTAGCTTTGATGTAGCAGGTTACACCCCCTCCCTATGTTGATGATGGTCCAGTTTATTAGGTACACCACCCTCTTCAGGAAAATGGTTCTCTCCTACAGACAGTGAGTCACGTGGCCGTAGCTTGCTATATAAAGTAGGCAGACAGGCATCGAGCATTAAGTTTCGGTTCGATTGACCGTTTGAATGGGCAAAACTAATGACCTAAGCGACTTTGAGCATGGTATGATCGTCGGTGCTAGGCACGCTGGTTTCAGTATCTCAGAAACGTCTGGCCTCCTGTGCTTTTTCATGCACGACAATGTCTAAAGTTGACCGAGAATGGTACAACAAACCAAAAAACTTCCAGTCAGCGGCAGTCCTGTGATCGAAAAACAGCTTGTTAATGAGAGGTCAAAGGAGAATGGCAAGAATCATGCGGGCAACAAACAGGCAAATAATGGCGCAGTGCAACAGTGGTGTGCAGAACGGCATCTCGGAACGCACAGCTCGTCGCTCCTTGTCACAGATGGGCTATTGCAGCAGACGACCACACCGGGTTCCACTCCTATCCGCTAAAAACAAGAAGTGGCTCCAGTGAGCATGTGATCATCAAAATTGGACGATTGAGGAGTGGAAAAACATTGCCTGGTCCAACGAATCCCGTTCACTGTTGCATAATGCTTATGGCAAAGTCAAGATTTGGTGTAAGCAGCATGAGTCCATGACCCCATCCTGCCTGGTGTTAACGGTACAGGCTGGTGGTAGTGGTGTAATGGTGAGGATATTTTCCTGGCACACGTTAGGTATCTTGAAATGTTGGGTTCCACGACCCGAAGAATTCGGGCTGTTCTGGCTGCAAACCGGGGTAAGACCCGGTACTAGATGGGTGTACCTAATAAAGTGGCCACTGAGTGTACATTGAATCAATGAATCAAGTGTGTGAGCTTCATGAATATAAGCTCCCCGAAAATGGTGATTATACATTTTACCTTACAGAAGTCAGGGCAGGCCTAGCCCCACAAGTTTGTCATGTATACAGTTAATAACTGTAAGTACAATTATTTTAACCATAACATTCCGACTTAACGTTGTAGAAGCCTACCAGCCGCAAGATGGCGCTATTATTCCTTTTACATCGTTTGTCTTCTTACATCCGACTTTAATGTGGCCAGCCGACAATACACGTCCCCCATGGACCGGCTCGTACGTAAAACAACCTTCATTCAGGATGCGTCGGTTTCCTCCTTAACTCGGGTTAATGGCTCGTCAGTGGGAAATTGTGTACCGTCTTAATAAAACACAATTTTCCCCACCCGTTTTCTGATTTTCTGACAACTTCCGGATGTTACACACAGCGTGAGTCCGTTTACCCCTGGCTGAATGCGCACCACAACATCCGGAAGTAGTATTAGCCACTGTAGCATGGTGGTGGAAAATGTTTTATTAAGACCATATGCATATTTTGCCCGTTTTCTTTTCCCACTGACGATCCATTAAATTGAGTTAAGGAGAAAACCAACGCCTTTTCAGCCTGAATAGAGGATGTTTCATGTACAAGCCTGTCCATGGGGGGGACAGGTGTATTACCGGCTGGGCTCACTGTGTCGACACCTAGCGGTCGTAAGATATTTGGAAGAACTATGCCCTCTAACGGTCTCTGCGCTAGAGAAGCATTGGAATTAGAGGTCAACTGCCCCTAAAAAGCAACTTCTCATTTTGAAAACGGCATATGTGGCATCGATATGAGTCAAACATTTATTCTAGTGTCAAAATTGACTACAAAGTGTAAATAGGATCATTTGGCAAGTGTCTTCACTGACATTTTTAACCTGTCCCTGACCGAGTCTGTAATACCTACATGTTTCAAGCAGACCACCATAGTCCCTATGCCCAAGAACGCCAAGGTAACCTGCCTAAATGACTACCAACCTGTGGCACTCACGTCTGTAGACATGAAATGCTTTGAAAGGCTGGTCATGGCTCACATCAGCACCATCATGAGAAACCCTACACCCGCATCCTGCCCCAACAGATTGTTGGTCAATTTCTTCAACCAGTGATCAAGTCTATATAATTATCGAACATACATTAGTAATGGAAAGGAAACACTCTTTTAAGTATCACAATTATCCTTTAGTAATGCAATTGTAGGCAGAAGTTGGTACAGAGTACAGTATATGATAGCTCTCCCCAGGTTCTGCAAAATGACTAAGACATCCTGTAACTCATATAGCCTCTTCCAGTCCTCCTTGCGTGAGTTTCCCTGGCAACAACATTTTAATAAATCTAACCTCCCCCTGACAGCAGCAACCATCTTCTCAGCAATGAAAAGCTCAGAAGTGGGTTTGACCGAAACTTGACCTTTCATCACAAGTATAGGTTCATGACAAGGTGAACGAGTCCAAGCATCTTCTGACAGGTGGCTGTTTTCATCAGGCCTGCGGCAGCCTTGTTCTCAGAAAACCAGTGGTATTCTCAGAACCTCAGATAGCCAGGTGGGGCCCAGACAGGAGGAGTATGTATGAACGTTGTAGGTTTCCGCCTTCTGATAATGTCTGAAGGGCACAACACTCAAACAGGTGTTAATACACACACAGAGGTCTCCTAGAAGAGAAGCCCTTACAGTTAATCATAACACAATTTGTTAACCCTTTATGAGGCCTCGGTTTAACCCTCTTCAAGATCCACAGATGATGCAATCTCAATTGCACTCCACACTGCCCTTTCCCACATGGACAAAAGGAACACCTACGTGAAAGTGCTGTTCATTGACTACAGCTCAGCGTTCAACACCATAGTGCCCTCAAAGCTCATCGCTGAGCTAAAGACCCTGGGACTAAACACCTCGCGCTGCAACTGGATCCTGGACTTCCTGACGGGCCACCCCCCCAGGTTGTAAGGGTAGGCAACTTCACATCTCCACACTGACCCTCAACACGGGAGCCGCTCAGGGGTACGTGCTTAGTCCCCTCCTGTACTCCTTGTTCACCCTCGACTGTGTGGCCAAGCATGATTCCAACACCATCATTAAGTTTACAGACGACACGATGCTGGAAGGCCTGATCACCGACAACAATGAGAGCCTGTAGGGAGGAGGTCAGAGACCTGTCAGTGTGGTGCCAGGACAACAACCTCTCCCTCAATGTGATCAAGACAAAGGATTGACAGTCCAGACAGGCTACTTTAGGAAACTTTCTGAATGAACATATAGGCCTATAGAGAATCAGCAAACTCTCACACACACACACCTGTAAAAGGACCCTTTAATCAAAGCCACCAGCGTATGTCAGACACTAGCAAATATTTCTCCTTTCCTTAAAACGTAGGGTAACTTGGGGAAACCAAGTTTTTTTTTTATTTTTTTTAACCCTTTCCCTGGATGCAAGTAGTCTTGATCAACAATTTTTTTTTTGTCTCATCTCAACTTTTTAAGTCACTCCATCAAAACGATTTTGAGGTATATTGATCTAATATTTTGTAATTTAGAAAGATTTTTATATATATATATATATGTACCAGTCAAAAGTTTTGACACCTACACATTGTAGAAGAATAGTGAAGACATCAAAACTATGAAATAACACATGGAATCATGTGGTAACCGAAAAAAGTGTTAAACAAATTACAGTACAGATCCATTATGAAATTTGTTACCACAATTCTGTTACTGGGTGTAGGTCCACTTCACTTACTGTTGTTCAATAACCAAAATATATATTTTTCAAACCCAAGGTTTCATATAATAGCTGACACCTCATTCCTTCTGCAGACATATTTGTATCTTAATTCTGAGCAGATGTAAGTTTTATTTGGGAAAACTTGGTCATGCAAAAAACTGAGGGAGAATGTACCGAAATTCTGTTACCTAACTTTGCATCTGCACAGTTCTTCCAGTAAATGCGTTTTTGTAAACATTTCTGTGTAAAACGTTTTAAAAGTAGGCCTTGTTCATAGAGTTGTATGGTGAGTTTAACTTTGAAATCAATGTTTTTGTTTGGAATAGATGTTTTGTGTGAGGAAAAATCAGTCTCAGTGCAATTCCATTACCGTGGTTTACGGTAGTAGACCTACCTTCCATGTCGCTAAACAGTCACAGGACGGTTTGCTAGTGATATGCAGATAGACCTTTTCATCGGTCTAGAACATGGGGGCAGGCCTATCCATATTGCAGTTTTGAAATCTAATCCTGTGAATTTTTCTTTTCAGATGTAAACAATGGTTAAATAATTGTCATCGATCTGACTTGGAGCCAAAAACCCCTGAGGAGTTACACAATTCCTTCCAAATTTGTGCAAATCATTTTGAGCCTTCCTTGATCTGTCGTGACGTAAGTATTATTATTTACTGAAAAGACCAGTTATCAAGGGCTGAGAATTGCCAGGGACCACGCAATATTATATTATCACGATACTTAGGTGCCTATACGAGTAATATTGTGACGCTCCCAATTCTATATGATTTGCAATTCGATACTGCTATTTGATGTTGCAAACATATTGATGCAAGCAGAATTGATCAATATCTGTCTGCTACAGAGAGCATGAGAAAATTAGTTTTGATCAGTCATGGAAGTAAGTGTTGAAAACATGTTATTGGCTCACTTTTTTTTTTTTTAAAGATGGAGAACAAGCTATATGATGACAAATACCTGAGTTTTGGTGCAGGTACAGCTGACTAGCGCTAACTAACGCTACCTATGTTTTTTCTGTTTTTTTAGTTTTTTTACAAATTGATGCCTGGAGTCAAAGTATCGATATCATATCATCCAAAATAAAATTGTGATATGTAAATATAGATTTCCCCCCCCCCCCCCCTCCCCATCACTAGTTACAGTGCATTCTGAAAGTATTCAGACCCCTTCCCTTTTTCCACATTTTGTTACGGTACAGCCTTATTCTAAAATTGATGAATGAAAATGTTTCCCTCATCAATCTACACACATTACCTCATAATCACAAAGTGAAAACAGGTTTTTAGAAATGTTTGCGAATGTATTAAAAATAATAACGGATACCTTATTTACATAAGTATTCAGACCCTTTGCTGTTAGACTCAAAATTGAGCTCAGGTGCATCCTGTTTCCACTGATCATCCTTGAGAGGTTTCTACAACTTGATTGGAGTCCACTTGTGGTATATACAATTGATTGGACATGATTTGGAAAGGCACACACCTGTCAATATAAGGTCCCACAGTTGACAGTGTGTGTCAGAGCAAAAACCAAGCCATGAGGTTGAAGGAATTGTCCGTAGAGCTCCGAGACAGAATTGTGTCGAGACATAGATCTGGGGAAGGCTACCAAAAACTTCTGCTGCATTGATGGTGCCCAAGAACACTGGCCTCCATCATTCTTAAATGGAAGAAGATTGGAACCACCAAGACTCTTCCTAGAGCTGGCTGCCCGGCCAAACTGAGCAATCAGGGGAGAAGGGCCTTGGTCAGGAAGGTGACCAAGAACCTGATGGTAACTCTGACAGCTCCAGAGTTCCTCTGTGGAGATGGGAGAATCTTCCAGAAGGACAACCATCTCTGCAGCACTCCACCAATCAGGCCTTTTACCACAGTAAAAGGCACATGTCAGCCTGCTTGGAGTTTGCCAAAAGGCACCTAAAGGACTCTGACCATGAGAAACAAGATTCTCTGGTCTGATGAAACCAAGATTGAACTCTTTGGCCTGAATGCTAAGCGTCACGTCCGGAGGAAACCTGGCACCATCCCTACGGTGAAGTATGATGTTGGCATCATCATGCTGTGGGGATGTTTTTCAGCGGCAGGGACTGGGAGATTAGTCAGGATCAAGGGAAAGATGAACGGAGAAAAGTACAGAGAGCTCCTTGATGAAAACCTGCTCCAGAGCGCTCAGGACCTCAGACTGGGGTGAAGGTTCACCTTCCAACAGAACAACGACCCTAAGCACACAGCCAAGACAACGCGGGAATTGCTTCGGGACAAGTCTCAATGTCCTGGAGTAGCCCAGCCATAGCTCAGACTTGAACCCGATTTAACATCTCTTGAGAGACCTGAAAATAGCTGTGCAGTCACGCTCCCCATCTAACCTGACAACCTGACAGAGCTTGAGAGGATCTGCAGAGAATAATGGGAGAAACTCCCCAAATACAGGTTTGCCAAGCTTGTAGCATCATACCCAAGAAGACTCATGGCTGTAATCGCTGCCCACGGTGCTTAAACAAAGCACTGACTAAAGGGTCTGAATACTTATGTAAATGTGATATTTCAGTTTTTTTATTCTTAATAAATGTGCAACATTTTTTAAAAACCTGTTTTTGATTTGTCATTATGGGGTATTTTGTGTGGATTGATGAGGGGGAAAAACTATTGAATCCATTTTAGAATATGGCTGTAACGAAATGTGGAAAAAGTCAAGGGGTCTGAATACTTTCCAAATGCACTGTATATTGCAAAAAAAACCCATTCATTTTACGTTTTCATTCAGTTATATTGTTCAAAGAATTTATTTGTATCTTTATTTAACTAGGCAAGTCAGTTAAGAACAAATTCTTATTTTCAATGACGGCCTAGGAACAGTGGGTCAACTGCCTTGTTCAGGGGCAGAAGGACAGATTTTTACCTTGTCAGCTCAGGGATTTGATCTTGCAACCTTTCGGTTACTAGTCCAACGCTCTAACCACTAGGCTACCTGCCGCCCCAGGAGTAGGGTGGAGTCTTGAGTTCCAGATGACCTGTTCAGGTGGTGACTCATCTATGCATTAGCTAATAGGCCCATTGACCGGGTTTGGGATGTAGGATATATCATACTATGGCTGACTCTGTAAAATGACAAATTTCACTGCACCTTGTATTATGTACATTGCTCTCAGAATAAAATCTGTTGCACACTAGAAATAATGTCTTGTCACATGCTTAGGGGAATCAAAAACTATTGTAGAATAGGTTTCCCACATACTGTGTGACGTGATGTGTACGTCATGTAGACCTTTGTTGGGACTAGCTTAATCATAATGCACTAGGTCTATCTGAAGACCACTGGTAGGTCTGTATTAAAAGGTCATGCTTCTCCCTGTGGGTTCTTACTCTCAGGCATGCAAAAGAGTGGCATTGAAATTGTTATAATTATTTGCTTGTTTCTTTTTCAGAGCACTTTAAGACCATCCTTGAAAGAGGGTGCTATTCCAACCAGATTTGATTTTACAAGCCATTTGAACAATCCATCAGGCCACAACCGGAATAAAAGAATAAGAGAACCTGTAAGTATTGTCATGTTTAAAACACACAAGTGGTTTATAGTGTCCCTTATAAGGTCATGACCCTGGATGTTGTACCCAATATAGTCATCCTAACCTGATCTCAGTAAGTGTATAATCTGATACTATTGCATTAATTTCAATTTACATCTAAGTATGTCTTTAATCCATTTAGGCTGAGGCAGAGCTTGCATCCTTGAAGAAAGCTAAAGGGGATTGGTTTGGTAAATCTATTTCTTCTCATTTGTTGTTTGTTTTACCATAAGAAGAAAATATTTTCGTATTTGGCCACTCGCTGCAAAATGATATCTATTTTCCTACCAGAAATGACATGTAATTGGGTAGCAACTAGTAGTGTATAGTAATGTGGTCTGTATTGTCATAGGCTATATGTTAAGTTAGGAAAGTACACCTTTTGATAGGGTATTTGTAGAAATGGCTCAACATATTTATTCAGTAACACTTTTTTTTTTTCAATTTCTTGTCCATGTTTTATCTTTTACTACAGAAGATGAAGCTCCATCTGAGGTGAAAGATAAGCCAGGAGAGAATAGCGCAACATGTGATTTACAGCAAGAGGAACAAAAGAGAGAGGATGTCGCCAACTCCAAAGCAAAGGAAATCCTTAAAGTCTACTTTAAGGAAACCCTTGCCTTCACTGGATTCAGCATAGGGAACGATGCAAACCCCAACACAGATGAACCAATGGGAGACCACAGAGGACAACAGTCTCTCAACCCCGTCTGTGTTGAAAAAATCGACCAGAAAGAAGTCCTCCAGTTCAGCGAGGACCTCATGCGGGAGGAGATCCGGAACAGTTTGAGGTTGGCACGCTTTTTCTCCATCCTGCTTCAAGATGTGACAAACATCGAGGGAAAAGATCAGATCCCAGTTTTCATCAGGTCCGTCACTGTGGCAGGGTTCCCTCAGAAACACCTTATGGGTTTCCTGCCCTGTTATGCAGATGCTGAAGGTCTGTTTTACATGCTGCTCTCAGAAATTCGGAATAAGTGGGGGCTGCGGATGGAGCATTGTCGAGGACTTACCTACCTGACCACAGGCGGTTTATGTCAGAAAATGAAGGATCTCACCAGCAGGATTCTGCAGGAGTTTCCTCAGGTAGTGCTAGCACCTAGTGACCCATACGCCTTTAACATGTGGCTAATCCGCTCCATGCCCATACCTTATATCCAGAAGGTTGTGAACACAGTGGAGGAGGTCGCCACAATAATTAGAGGATCCCCAGATCTTTGGGAAAGACTGGAGGTGAAAATCAAGTCTTCATACAGCCACCTTAAAGGTGAAGTGGACAGGATCATAGAGGCTTCCCAGAACACCTGGGAGTATGGTGTTGATGCCTTCCAGACCATGTTGGACATTCTTGAACCATTCCTTGCCTGCATCAACGAGGTGTGCTCCGCTGCGAACGCAGACACCGCTACTTGTGAGCAGATGGCCAAGCTCAAGCCGATCCTGAAGAACTTCAATTTCATCATCACCCTGGTTGTTCTGAAGAATACCCTCTGTTGTGTGAGCATCCTCAACCCGAGTCTCAGGGGAGCCATCAGCATCAGCAGCACCTTGCAGTACACAATCTCCAACGCCTTAAAGCTCGTCAACAAACATCTGCAGGAGATCGCAATATTCCACAGGAAGTGGTTTTCTGACGCAGTGGGCAGGGCTAAGAAGCTGGGAGTGGAGGTCGCTAGGCCGGATGAGAGCTCACCTGAGACTGGCGAGGCAGTTGCAACTGAAACCCCTCTGGAGGATTTCTACAGAGAGACTCTGAGCAGGCAGATCTTACTGTACCTTGTTGCAGAGGTAAAGAGGGTGTTTAGCACTGAGATGGTACGGATTCTGAGATGGCTCTCATTGGTGCCGTCTTACATGGCTGACCACAATTTCAGTATCCGCAGGGATAAAGTGGCGGACGCAAACTTGAACAACCTTGCCCGGCCTGACACGTTTTACGATGAGCTTGGTTGCTGGGAGGTGAAGTGGAGACATGCTAGTAAGCGGAGGATCCTGCCCACAACAGTGTTTGCAACATTGAAAATCCCAGACATTGCATTTTACCCAAATGTGCAGAGCCTGCTGAGAGTTTTGGGCACCATCCCCTGTGTGAACGCAGAGGCAGACGTGTATGGGCAGTACAACATGGTGCTGGAGCGGTACCAGTCTTACCTGAAAGCCACACCGGAGGATCAGAGACTGTGCAACATGGCATTTGTCTATGTCAATCAAGACGTGCACTTCAATGTGGAAGACATGGTTGAGTCCTATGTGGAGAAGCATATTGACATATTGCAGTTTTTGCATATGGTAAGTTTATTTTAATATAAAGGTTGTGTTCTTCTTGTTTTTAAAGTCTTTGCTCTGCAATCAAATAAACTGAAGATTTCAAATAATTAGAAAAACTAAACAAAAGGAAAGTACTGTAAGTGGCTGTTGGATATTTCTTAACTTGTTTTCTTACTAATATTTGCATTTGTAGGTTTCAGTTACTGAACAAAAGCGTTATTTTGCTAATGCTTTTATTTTCTGTTCATAGGATGATGAGGTAATAGAGATGCAGCCTGAAGCTGGTAAGGAAGTACAATTATTGATAATTTTATAATATTTATTGCACTATTGTGTAAATATCAAAATATTTGCATTAATACCTATGTTTTAATAATTATTCCTTCTTGGCTCATGCTCTTGACTGTTTTATTTCAGAACCTGTCTCTGAGAATGATGGGAATCACACTCTAAAAGAGAATGTTGAAGAAACACAAGAAGAACCACAGGACATACCCTCTGAGATGGAGACCGAGAGAGTGGGGCAACCGAAACTCCCAGCCACAGAAACGAATAAGGAGGCACTCAAATCTGCTTTGCAGGTTGCTGTGACAGCTGCATATAACAGCCAGAGCAGACAGCCTGGTGAGGCCTCTGCTGAACAGGATGGCGAGGTTGAAGACTCATTGAAATATGTGTCGAAGTCTGAGATGGAAGAAGTTCTCAGAGTATGCGAGGATGCTGTCAGGGAGGGAATTCTTGTGGAGGTGGGCACTTCCTTTTTTTCTCTGTTCATCGACCGCGTTGTGAAGTTAGGGGAGAAAAAACACCTTCCTCTCTTCCTCAGGTTTGTGGACAGTTTTGATGTCATGCGATTGGAGCTCATGGGATTTCTGGATGTGGATCTTGACTGTGATGCCATGTCAGAGCGCATATTGGAAATTGTAACCAAAGAGTGGCATCTCGATTTGTGTTACTGCAGAGGTCAGGCCTACCTCGGATCCGGTGATGTCTCCTACAAGCTGAAAGCATTTGCCTGCAAAATCCAAGAAAAGTACCCCCTTGCAATATGCACACACTGCTCTTGTTACTCCTTTAACACATGGTGGTCAAAATCCACCCCTGTGTCATCAGTCAAACGGGCCCTGGATGTTTTTGAAGAGGTTTTGATGTTTTTTGGGAGCATGCCTATGCTTGAGAAACAGCTGGATCATGTCATTGCATTTGGTCTTAGGGAAAGCTATGAAAAGGTTCAAGAATTGCAGGGGAAGTTCTGTACCGTCTGGCAGGAGAAGCATGATTCCTATGAAGTCTTTGTGCAGATGCTGGAGCCCCTTGTCGAATGTTTGGAGAAAATCAAGAGCAATCCACAGAGGTGGAAATCCTCACTCTCTCTAAAAGCTGGAGCACTGCTGCGTTTGATAAGGGACTTTGATTTTATTGTGCCCATGGTAGCCCTGAAGAACACCTCGTCCTTCACCAGGGAACTGAGTGCAGGACTCCAGAAGGATCATTTCAGCGCAGCATCCCAACTCTGCCAGATCAGTGGTATAGTGGCTACTCTTAATAGGGTCAAAACAAACATCAAAGTATTTCACCAGAATTGGTTTGACGAAGCTTGTGCGCTCGCCCAGAGTCTAGGTGTGCAGATAAAAGTGCCTGATAATTCCTCTGCGTCCAGGGATAGCATGATGAAACCAGCGCTCTATTACAAAGATGCACTAAGTGTGCCCCTAGTGGACAACCTCACCAATGCTGTTAAGGATCATTTCTCTGAGGACCATAAGGAGGCCCTAAACTTCCTCTCCCTGGTTCCCTGCTCTGTGACTGTGAGTTACATGTTTGAGATCCTAAGGTCAAAGCCTCCTCTCTACGCCAGTGATCTGCCTGACTCCGACAACTTCTTCACCGAGTTGTGCTGCTGGAGGGTGAAGTGGAAGACCAAAGTTGCATCCGTGACCATCCCAGACACCATCTTTCAGACTCTCCGTCTGCCACTCATGCAATACTTTGGGAACATCAACACACTGCTGAGGATCATGTCTGTGCTACCCAGCACAGTACTAGAGAACTGTGGGGAAGTGATGCGCCACAAGATGTTCCAGGAATACCTGAGGAACACCAGCCCCAAGGACAGGTCCCCATGTCTGGCCATGCTGCAGGTGGGAACCAACTTCAACAGAGATCTGGACCGGATGGTGACTAAGTGCTTGAAGGTCACTCCCCAGGCTTTAGAGGGCATCTGCTTGGTAAGTTTTCACTGTTGAAATAAATGTCCATGATTATTATTTTGTCTAATCTGTTAAGCCTATGTAGTCTTTCAGAGCAGCCTATACTGAAATGTTGTCTTTTTAAAATAAATGATTTCCTTTTTGTCTTTTTTTTTTTTTTTTTTTAGGATAAGGAATCCAAAAGTCTGATGAAGAACTCTGAAGGTATGTTATAGAAAATATTTGTTACAATGAATCCCCATGTGACCATGTAATAAATATGTATGGTAAAACTTACCATTTAGTATGTCGGTAATAGGGATGGACCTAGGTTTTGTCAAGTGACGAAATAAATTAACTCTCTGATAGAACATTATAGAACTTGAACTGAGTAAATTGAATTAAATAATTTACCTTTTATATTTTCAGTCGATCATGGCAAAGATGGAACAGAGGACCTTGAGAATCAGTCTTCTGACAAGAAAGAGAACCAGGAAATGAAAGCGGTGGATGAGAATGGGCACACTGGAGATAATCGACAGAGTTTGGAAATGGTTTTCAGACTGGCTGCACGTCTAGGGAAAAAGAAGTGCCAGCTCTCCGAACTCTCCAAAGAAGATCAAGTCCTTCTCATCCAGGATCTCGGCCTGTGCCACTGGTTTGGAAGAGATGGCAAGTTCACGCTTAACGTAGGAGAGGAGGAAATGGTAGAGCTTCTCACAAAATCCATCAGGGAAGTCATACTCTTAGAAATACAGGAGTCCCCCTTCTTTTCTCTTATCACAGATAAACCTGTTATAATTGCTAATAAGAGCTATCTGCCTGTCTTCGTCAGATATGTTGGGGAATGTGCCCCCAAGGTAGAGCTCATTGGTTTTTTGCGATTTTTTGAAACCTGTGACGTTGATGTTCAAGCCAAGAATCTTTCAGCAACTCTAACCGAAGACTGGGGATTGCCGATGAGTCAGTGTCGTGGACAAGCGTTCATGCGCATGGGCTCAGGTTGTCACAGCCTGAAGAAGATGTCTTTGGAGTTCCTCGAGAGCTATCCTCTGTCTGTCATCACACCCAGTGAGTCTTGTGGTCTTGCCTGTTGGCTAGCAGGAAGTGTACACTGCCCACCTGTCACAAAGATGCTGGGAATTGTGGAAGATCTTCTACTGTTCTTTGACCAGTCACCTGGACTGGAGGCAGAGCTAGCACAGGCCGTGGATGGGTTACTGAATACACCTCGGGAGGCCTTAGAGGAAATTCCAGAAACCTGTTGCTCCAGGTGGAAGAAGAGGGAGGACTTTTTTGATCTCCTAGTCGACACATTGGAGGGAGTCTTGAGTTGCCTGGATTCAGTTAGTTCCAGCGCCACGGGCACTATGTCACTACATGCACAGGTCCTCGCCACTGCTTTGAGAGAGATGGATTTTGTCGTCACACTTGTGATCCTGAAGAATGCCTGTTCTCCTCTTCGAAACTGCAGCACTGTTTTCCGCTGTGGTAACCCTGCTGACATCATCTGTGAAGTGGAGAAGATCGTACCAATCATAGAGACCCTGAACAAGATGTTGGAGAACATAAGCACTGTACACACACCTTGGTTTGAAGAGGCATTCCAACTAGCATCCAAGGTGGCCCCTCAGCAAGTGTGTTTCCCAGAGGAAGCTAACTCTTACGAGTCTCCAGAGGTGTACTACAGGGACAACTTTAGCGTTCCTGTACTGAGCTGCCTCATTGACGAAATGAAGTACAACTTCTCCGACAGTCATTTGAAAGCCCTGAAGCTCCTGTCTCTTCTTCCCACCTGCAATCCACAGCCCATTTCAGAGCCAATCCGCGCAGAGTCCACAGACAAGCTATACAGTCTCTACCTGTCTGACCTCCCTGATCCTGACACAGTAGAGCAGGATATCAGTAACTGGGCCACAGTGTGGAAAGAGAAATATCAGGACATGTCACCACCAGCTTCTATCTCTGAGATACTGCTTCACCCAGAATCTCAAAGCCATCCCACAGTGACAATGCTGCTCAGACTGGTGGCTGTTCTACCCAGCGTCAGTATGGAGTGGGACCTCATGAAGACCACCCTGAACTCCATGAGAGCTCTGCTGAAGAACACGGTCTGCAAGGGCAGCAAAACCGACACTGTGATGCTTCTCATGCATTACCCAACTGTTCAAAGACTAAGGGAGGTCATTGAGAAGTGCATCGAAGTTGACCCAGAAAGCATCCCATGTCTTGAGCAGGTAAATGAACAGCAATACTCCTTTTAGCATTCCAATGCTGATATTTTAAGGACTGATTTTATTGATATACAGTGAGGGGGTAAAAGTATTTTATCCCCTGCTGATTTTGTACGTTTGCCCACTGACAAAGAAATGATCAGTCTATAATTTTAATGGTAGGTTTATTTGAACAGTGAGAGACAGAATAACAACAAATAAATCCAGAAAAACGCATGTCAAAAATGTTATAAAATGATTTGCATTTTAATGAGGGAAATAAGTATTTGACCCCTCTGCAAAACATGACTTAGTACTTGGTGGCAAAACCCTTGTTGGCAATCACAGAGGTCAGACGTTTCTTGTAGTTGGCCACCAGGTTTGCACACATCTCAGGAGGGATTTTGTCCCACTCCTCTTTGCAGATCTTCTCCAAGTCATTAAGGTTTCGAGGCTAACATTTGGCAACTCGAACCTTCAGCTCCCTCTACAGATCTTCTATGGGATTAAGGTCTGGAGACTGGCTAGGCCACTCCAGGACCTTAATGTGCTTCTTCTTGAGCCAGTCCTTTGTTGCCTTGGCTGTGTGTTTTGGGTCATTGTCATGCTGGAATACCCATCCATGACCCATTTTCAATGCCCTGGCTGAGGGAAGGAGGTTCTCACCCAAGATTTGACGGTACATGGCCCCATCCATCGTCCCTTTGATGCGGTGAAGTTGTCCTGTCCCCTTAGCAGAAAAACACCCCCAAAGCATAATGTTTCCACCTCCATGTTTGACGGTGGGGATGGTGTTCTTGGGGTCATAGGCATCATTCCTCCTCCTCCAATCACGGCGAGTTGAGTTGATGCCAAAGAGCTCCATTTTGGTCTCATCTGACCACAACACTTTCACCCAGTTGTCCTCTGAATCATTCAGATGTTCATTGGCAAACTTCAGACGGGCATGTATATGTGCTTTCTTGAGCAGGGGGACCTTGCGTGCACTGCAGAATTTCAGTCCTTCACGGCGTAGTGTGTTACCAATTGTTTTCTTGGTGACTATGGTCCCAGCTGCCTTGAGATCATTGACAAGATCCTCCCGTGTAATTCTGGGCTAATTCCTCACCGTTCTCATGATCATTGCAACTCCATGAGGTGAAATCTTGCATGGAGTCCCAGGCCGAGGGAGATTGACAGTTCTTTTGTGTTTCTTCCATTTGTGAATAATCGCACCAACTGTTGTCACCTTCTCACCAAGCTGCTTGGCGATGGTCTTGTAGCCCATTCCAGCCTTGTCTAGGTCTACAATCTTGTCCCTGACATCCTTGGAGAGCTCTTTGGTCTTGGTCATGGTGGAGAGTTTGGAATCTGATTGATTGATTGATTGCTTCTGTGGACAGGTGTCTTTTTTACAGGTAACAAGCTGAGATTAGGAGAACTCCCTTTAAGAGTGTGCTTCTAATCTCAGCTCGTTACCTGTATAAAAGACACCTGGGAGCCAGAAATCTTTCTGAGAGGGGTCAAATACTTATTTCCCTCATTAAAATGCAAATCAATTTCTAACATTTTTGACATGTGATTTTCTGGATTTTTTTGTTGTTATTCTGTCTCTCACTGTTCAAATAAACCTACCATTAAAATCATAGACTGATCATTTCTTTGTCAGTGGGCAAACGTAGAAAATCAGCAGGGGATCAAAAACTTTTTTCCCTCACTGTACAGGTTTTTTCTGCATAGAAAAGTCTTGGACGGGCCGCTTAAGTGTGTTTTTTCGGGAGCCTACGTCCAAATGGTATTTTTTTTTTATATATATACTGTACCAGTCAAAAGTTTGGACACACCTACTCTTTCCAGGCTTTTTCTTTATTTTTACTATTTTCTACATTGTAGAATAATAGTGAAGAGATCAAAACTATGAAATAACACACATGGAATCGTGTAGTAACCAAAAAAGTGTTAAACAAATCAAACTATTTTATATTTGAGATTCTTCAAAGTAGCCACCCTTTGCCTTGATGACAGCTTTGCACACTCTTGGCATTCTCTCAACCAGCCTCATGAGGTAGTCACCTGGAATGCATTTCAATTAACAGGTGTGCCTAGTTAATTTGTGGAATTTCTTTCCTTAATGCATTTGAGCTAATCAGTTGTGTTGTGATAAGGTAGGGGTGGCATACAGAAGATAGCCCTATTTGATAAAAGACCAAGTCCATATTATGGCAAGAACAGCTCAAATAAGCAAAGAGAAACAACATTCCATCATTAATTTAAGACATGAAGGTCAGTAAATCCTGAAAATGTTAAGAACTTTGAAAGTTTCTTCAAGTGCAGTTGCAAAAACCATCAAGCGCTATGATGAAACTGGCTCTCATGAGGACCGCCACAGGAAAGGAAGACCCAGAGTTACCTCTGCTGCAGAGGATATGTTCCTAAGTTACCAGCCTCAGAAACTGCAGCCCCAAAAAATGCTTCAGAGTTCAAGTAACAGACACAGCTCAACGTCAACTGTTCAGAGGAGACTGCGTGGATCAGGCCTTCTTGGTCGAATTGCTGCAAAGAAACCACTACTAACGGACACCAGTAAGAAGAGACTTGCTTGGGCCAAGAAACACGAGCAATGGACACTAGACCGGTGGAAATCTGTCCTTTGGTCTGATGAGTCCAAATGTGAGATTTTTACTTCCAACTGCTGTGTGTTTGTGAGATTAGATTAGGTGAACGGATAATCTCTGCATGTGTGGTTCCCACCGTGAAGCATGGAGGAGGAGGTGTGATGGTGTGGGTTGCTTTGCTGGTGACAGTCAGTGATTTATTTAGAATTCAAGGCACACTTAACCAGCATTGCTACCACAGCACTCTGCAGCGATACACCAGTCCCACTAAGCGTGAACCAGAATGGATATCATTTGTTTTTCAACAGGACAATGATCCAACACACCTCCAGGCTGTGTAAGGGCTATTTGACCAAGAAGGAGAGTGATGAAGTGCTGCTTCAGATGACCTGGCCTCCACAATCACCTGACCTCAACCCAATTGAGATGGTTTGGGATGAGTCGGACCGCAGAGTGAAGGAAAAGCAGCCAACAAGTGCTCAGCGTATGTGGGAACTCCTTCAAGACTGTTGGAAAGCATTTCAGGTGAAGCTGGTTGAGAGAATGCCAGGAATGTGCAAAGGGTGGCTACTTTGACGAATAGTTTCACTTTGTGGTTACTACATGATGTACTATTTCATAGTGTTGATGTCTTCACTATTATTCTACAATGTAGAAAATAGTACAAAATAAAAACCCTTGAATGAGTAGGAGTGTCCAAACTTTTTGATATATACAGTGAGCACCATAATTCATTGGACAGTGATCATTTTTGGGTTATTTTGGTTCTGTACTCTAGCACTTTGAGTTTGAAAGGATACAATGACAATCAGGGTGAAGTGCAGACTGTCTGCTTTAATTTGAGGGTATTTTCATACATATCGGATGAACCGTTTAGAAATTATAGAAGCTTGTGTACATAGTGTCCCGTCCCCCCCCATTTTCGGGCATAAAAAAACATTGGACAGTTTAACATAATGTAGAATAAAGTAATCATTGTTAATATTTGGTCGCATATCCTTTGCATGCAATGACTGCTTGAAGTCTGCAATGCATCGACATCACCAGACGCTGGGTATCTTCCCTGGTGATGCTCTGCCAGGCCTGTACTGCAGCCATCTTCAGTTCCTGCTTGTTTCAGGGACTTATTGCCTTCAGTCTCCTCTTCAGTATGTAAAATGCATGTTCAATTGGATTCAGATCCGGTGATTGACTCGGCCAGTCAAGGATTTTCCACTTTTTGGCCATCAAAAACCCCTGCGTTGCTCTAGCGGTATGTTTAGGGTCATTGTCTTGTTGCATGATGAACTGCCGTCCAATGAGTTTGGAGGCATTTGGTTTTATCTGAGCAGATAAAATATTTCTGTAGACTTCAGAATTCATTGTTCTACTTCTGTCTGCAGTCACATCATTGTTGAAGACAAGTGAGCCTGTTCCACTGGCAGCCATACAGGCCCAAGCCATAACACCCCCTCCACCATGTTTCACAGATGAGGTGGTATGCTTTGGATCATGGGCATGTCTTTTTTTTCCTCCACACTTTCCTCTTTCCATCACTCTGGTACATGTTCATCTTTGTCTCATCTGTCCACAATACTTTTTTCCAGAACTCTTGGGGCTCTTTTAGGTGCCTTTTAGCAAACTGTAATCTCGCCTTTCTGTTCTTCAGGCTTATCAGTGGTTTGCATCTTGTAGTGTACCCTCTGTAGTCCTGCTGGTGTAGTCTTCTACATATGGTAGACTTTGAGACATCTACACCTGCATCCAGGAAAGTGTTTTTGATCTGTTGGGCTGTTGTCAGGGGGGTTGTTGGGGGTTTTCTTCACCATAGAGAGTGTTCTCCGGTCATCCACTACAGTGGTCTTCCTCAGTCTACTGGGTCTTTTGACATAATTGAGTTTACCGTTTTTTTTTTTTTTCTTCTTGTTAATGATGAACCAAACTGTTGACTTGGGCATGCCCAGGGTTTTTGTAATGTTCCTGATTGATTGATTGATTTTCATTTCTGAGCCTTATTACGGCCAGCTTCATTTGCATCGACACTGCTGTCTTTCTCATGTTGTCACACCCCAACAACAACCTCCAAAGGCAATAGCAAAGTCTAGAATCAATACTATTCATCAACAGCTCTCCTGCATTCACTAATGACACAAATTAATGCACCTGCCTAACGACACGCATCTGTGAAGCCAATTCAAAAAATACTTGTAGTACCTTAAAATGGGGGGACAATGTACAAAAGGTGCTGTCATTTATAAATGGTTCATCCGATATGTATGAAAATACCCTCAAATTAAAGCTGACAGTCTGCACTTCACCCCCATTGTCATTGTATCCTTTCAAACTCAAAGTGCTAGAGTACAGAACCAAAATAACAAAAAAATGGTCACTCTCCATTGATTTAGTTTTGTTTGAATCCCTTTTTTGTAGAATTGCATGAAATTTGCTTTAAAACAGCTACATTTTGTCACTGCGGCCAACAGGAGGGCCTTTAAAATGTTCAGTCATCGACCACACCATTTGCCAGGCCCATGGCCACGCCACCACTACGCCCACCACCTAATCCCCATTTTGATTTAAAAAAATCCCTGGTATAGATATGCATACAATTATTTGATTCATGAGTTGTCAGTTTTACAAACAGACAGATGATAATAACAGTAAACAATACAGCAAGATCACCCCCCAATTCCCTGGCAAAGGAGAGATATGCATAGCAATTAAATGTGTTTTAAATGTACTCAATTCTGTTATGTAATTTAGGTGAAGAAACAAATGAAAGGTCTGAATCTGGAAAGTGGTAAGTGAATGTTTAAATCATGAAGATTCATCATGACATATTCTACATGAACCATGTAATAGTATATACTTCAGAGTGAAAATAAGGGAAAGAGGGGTGTTTATTTGTGTGTGTGTGTGTGTGTTTTAGATTTCAGAGATTTTGATGTAAACCCTGATGAGAGACATGAGCAGACAGTTGAGGAACACCAAGCTAATATGGCAGAACAACCCCTTGCAGGAGAGTTGCAAGCGGAGGATGGCGTGCTGATGGCGGAGGAGGACGGCGTGCTGATGGCGGAGGAGGACGGCGTGCTGATGGCGGAGGAGGACGGCGTGCTGATGGCGGAGGAGGACGGCGTGCTGATGGCGGAGGAGGACGGCGTGCTGATGGCGGAGGAGGACGGCGTGGCGCTGATGGCGGAGGAGGACGGCGTGGCGCAGGCGGGCATCGCGGAGGAGGACGTGGCGCAGGCGGGCATCGCGGAGGAGGACGTGGCGCAGGCGCAGGAGGACGTTGCGCAGGCGCACGTTGCGCAGGCGCAGGAGGGCGTCGCGGAGGAGGGCGTCGCACAGGCGGCGGAGGAGGGCGGCGGGCTGATGGCGGAGGAGGGCGTCGCTCAGGCGGAGGACGGTGTTGTAATGATAGAGGACAGGGTCGTAGGTCAGAGGCAGGCTATGTCTTTCTATGACCCACCTGTGCGTGAGGAAATACTTAAGGAACTCTGGGACTCACAGTTCTTTACAATAATAACGGAACAGGCGGTTGAGATTGAGGGACAGCTCTACGTCCCCCTGTGCATCAGGTACTTGGACAAACAGGACACTCAGTGCGAGGAGACTGTAGCTTTCATCCCGTTCAGCCAGGACACTGCTGTCTTGGCTGATGCTATTGAAACAGCCCTATCAGAGAAATGGGGGCTCAATATGGAGTACTGTAGAGGGCAAGCTTTGCTAAGTGTTGGTGAGGTAGGGTCTCAGATGAGGGCTGTCTCTGCTGTAATAGCCCAGAAATACCCCCTGGCCATGCAAATGGTCAGCTCTGCTGTGTCTCTGAATGTGTGGCTAGCCAGGTCATCTCCTGCAGTGGCTGCAGCAGACTGTGCAGTGTCTGTAGAAAACATGTTACAGTGGCTCACAGAGGATGCAGAACGACAGACCAAACTAGAAGAGGTGATCATTGCCATATTCCAACATGATGAGGGGAAGGGTAATGAGCTTAGGGACAAGCTTATTAAGAACTGGGAGAAGAGTCATGATATGCATGATTTGATGGTAGAGCTCCTGGAGGTAGTCATGCTGTGCTTGAATGAGTTGAAAAGTGAGGAGAATAGCTTAGGGAGTGGCCAAGCACTGCTTTACTTCAATAAAGTCAGACGTTTTGAGTTCATCTTCTCGGCTGTCGTGCTGAAGAATGTCCTAAGCTTGACCAAAAAGCTGAGCCAATCTCTTCAAGGAAAACCCCTAGATGTGTTGCTAGCTATGAATAGCTTGCCCGATCTCCTGACTTCCCTCAATGAATTGAAGAGCGATATTGACACACATCACAAGGCCTGGTTCAAGGAAGCTGTCTCTTTAGCTTCCAAGCTGCAAATAACGTTGTTGCACTCTGCGTTGCTAGAACCCCTGAGTCAGTTTTACAAAATGGCGGTGAGTCTGAAGGTGATAGAGCACTCCATTGCTGAGGTCAGTGAGTTCTTCACAGAGAAGGTCCTCAGTACCCTGAGGTGCCTGGAGATTGTGCCTTACGCCATGTCAAAGCTAGAAAACAGCAGTGTAAATGCTCACGTTTTCCGCATGTACAAAGATGACATGCCTGACCTGGTCTCACTCCCCACAGAGATGAAGTCTTGGAGAGAGAAGTGGTTAGATCCCATGTCCGGGTATCTTCCAGCCACTGTGCTCGACACCCTGAAGGCATCAGACATTAGGAGCTTTAGTAACATTGAAACCCTCTTAAGGCTCCTGGTCATCCTACCATTTTCCCGGAGGGAGAGTACCTTCAGGCAGGGAAAGAGAAGCCTCCAGGGGTTCATACAACAGGAGACCAGGTCCCTTTCTGAACTTCATCCTCTGTAAATAAGTTGGTGTTCCCTCAAGCTCTTATTAGCATAAAGCAGGTTTCTGAGTTGGTGTCCTATACTGCTGACCCACTGTACCCTTGAGTAAATGTCCAACCTAATTTAGGTCTCAATAAACATTTTAACTTACTAGAAGACATTTCCCTGTATACATGAATGATCTAAATCTTTTGGTCATTTTATTCATTGTTTTTTATTATAACATTTTTGTTTTAAGTTGTTTGGATAATTGTACTGCCTAATGGGACCAATGTCTTGACAAAAAAAAGCAATGCTCACCTGAGGGTTACCAATGCTTGTGTGCCTTTATGCAAAACTAACAGTCAACCCCATGAATCATAAAAATATAGATGTCTGAAAATGACAGTCCCATCAGGCTTTTTGAAATAACTTTTTTTGTCAGCACCAAATGACATTGGACTGAATTTAAGAATCACTTGCATCAATTCACTGTCAATAAGTTGTATCATTCTCTTCCTTGGCACAAATAGAAATGGTTAGTTCAATCATGTAGATGTATTTTATGATGGTTTCTTGTCTATTTAGGAGAGTTCATTTTCTGCAAAGAATTCTCCAAATACTGTCTCCTTAAGAGTTCAACATTCATATATATTTGTCAAAAAATGAAAATAAAGTTCTAAAAAGACTCAATGTTCTTATTGAATGACTTCACATTGCGGTAGCAGGCATACCATCATGAGTAAATCAATGTTCAAAGCAGTCACAAGAGGGCGACATTATTTTGGCATTTCATTTGGAATATATTAAGAGTCCCCTTTATTGATGAAGAAAATGTTTGATTATAAAGCATATTTTTTTTAAGTAATTTGATTTTGGGGGGCAGACTTGCAGCTGTCTGCTCTGTTGAGGATTGGAGAATGTAAGCATTGCCACAGCTTTTGATATGGGATCCAAAGCCAAATAAACCATGAAGCTTGCTATATATCTTACCGGTTTGCAATCTTAATGGGAAATCTCAAACATGAAGACAAATATCAAACATATGAACTGGTCTAGACAACAACAAAAGGAAATATCTCCCATCTCATAATTGCTTATTGTGCAGTAGGCCTATGCACTTCCAACTTTTTCCTCCTATTGGTTGCTTTTGATTCTTCACTTTACAAATTTTAATTCCTCTCACTGTCATGGCAAATGTCTTAAATGTTCAATGGTGGGGGAGATTTTATTTTTTTACACTCCGTCTTGTCTATGATTTGCAACACATCCTTAGCCTAGTCTCTGGACTGGGCATCAATCACTGGGGTATTGTTTTCAAGCTAATGTCTTCAAATCTTGAAGGGAGGCAATCAGTCTGTCTTCAGTGAGACCTTGGGCTCTGGGTCGGTTTAGGGCAATAACCTATGCGCTTTCTGAGGTTTGCTGTGAGGAAGGCACTTCAGAAGGCTTATGAACCCAAGTAGAACAAAGATCTTAAGACGACAATGCAATAATTTCTCCCACAAATCAACTATTTTATGGTCATCAGTAAAACACTTTTAATATGCAGTATTTTTTAAAGGAACCATGGTCTTTTCCAAATGTATAACTATGATATAGATATTATACTATGAAAAGACACCATGAAAGACATTTTCAGATTTCGGGTGAGTGAAACCACTGTATTATACATTTTTCTACATTGTGTTTGTTATCTATAGAGAAGTCTTGAAAGCCAGAAGATTGCCTTCTTGAATCTATCCTGATAACCATTCCTGATGTGCTAAGCTTGAAAGGTTTTGTGAAAAGATGGACGCTGTGCAGACGCGCCAAATTCTTGTTCCTCTCATCGTTGAGAGAATTTCCCAGTCATTTATAGATTTTGACCTAGGTACTGACCACATTTTCCACAAGCAATACATTTTTATTTTTGTGATCTGCCTGCCAGATATTTGTGTCTAGTGCTCAGCAGAAAGGACTGGGGTTCTGTGTGCTTTCAAATGTGTTCAAATTTCAGATTACCCAAATGATTTTGTAAGTCCCATAGGTATATATTTTCCTTAAAAAACAAAACGTGTTTAGAAGAAAGTGTTTTGAGGAAAGTGTTTGATTTGTAAAATTACTAATCTCAGGTAGATCCTGACTTAAAACCGAATAAATCTTGTGTTTGTTTCTATCTAATTGAAATGACCACAATTAACCATTATTTTACGATAGTATTTTGGCAAAAACCAACTGGTTATAAACTGGAATATGTTTGACCCAGGGATTCTTTCATCACCTTGGGACTCAGACACCAAGAAAAAACACTTTCTTTCCATCTATGCCTTTAAGAGCAGTGCATCCCCATCTCAACTATTAGTGTACTTCAAGGGACATGTATTCTTCCTGTGATCTGTAACAGCAGAAACCTCCCTTACAATAAAGAGTTGATTGTTGGTGCTCAGCTCCGTGTGAAAGGAACATCTCCATGTCCTCGGTCAGCTGCTGAGCAAACGGATTTGTCTCTGCTGTGCTCTGGGTAGTCACTGACAAGCCCGGAGCCTTGTTTGCAGACTGGATTACACCTCATTCTCCTTAGCTGTGGCCACCATGGTTCAGGTCCATTCCTTTTCAATTCCGGGAGTACACTGAAATTCCAATTTTACTCAATGCTTCTCTATGAGAAAATGTTTGGTTTACATTCTTAATTGTCTGAATTGAAATGGTATTGATCACAACCCTGGTTTCTACATCCAGCTAAAGAACTCCTAAACTTTGCTCTGCTCAGTCCCATAAGCTATTGGTATCCCTCTCAACCCCACTGATACAGAAATGAAGGTGAACCTCATTGCAGGTGTTTTGTACTCTATCTCATGTTGACTCTTTTTGGTTGGTTGTTTTTGGGAACCCTTGCTATAACAAGCAAGAAATGCCTTCTCATCTCCCAGCAAAACAAGGAATTGCTTGCCATAATTAGAACTTCTGTGCTGGTTTCCTATTGGAAGTCAAGGTTCTGCTCTAATGTTAGACCTGTGGCACTCTAATCATGTCCATTGCTAGAATTTAAGGTCACTCTGGAGGGGAATGCAGACAGGCTTAACTGGATTTTATTTAAAGGTTCCTTTTGCAAGGGACAAATGGAATCGCCCCCCATAATTCAGAAACACTGACAAATAGACCATTTGATTTCAGTTATCGCAATAACAAGTCAGCCGATCAGACCTAGAAACACGTTTTCATGCACTGGACAGACATTTAAAACTAAACTGTACTATTGGAAATCTATCTTTGTGACATGTATAGAAATGCCATTGATAAACGTAGTGCTTCCAAAGCTGTGTGTAAACAACGTATAGATAGATATTCTTGAGATATTAATTCTACTGCTGACATTTCCTTAAATCTACTCCCTCTCCTAAAGCCAGGGAATCAGCAGTCAGTCACTGCTTGTCCGCTGAGCTTAGCCCAGTAAAAATGTGCCCCTTTACCAGCAGAGGGCAAAGACGATTAACTTGTGATCAGGTTACTGCTTTGGTAACCCCTTTTTCTGCTGCTGCTCCACTTTCAGATTTAAGCGTCACACATTAATAAAGAGTGCTCCAGTACTCTGATACCCCTCCACCCATTCTGAGGAGGAGAAAAGAAACATCTTTCTGCTGCACAATTGATCTATTATGCTGTGCAGAGGCCTGTGGTCCTGTGGTGGCAGCACTTGCCCCTGTTGGCTCCTTCATCTTTGTCTGGGTCAGTCTTCCTGAGAGGTGTTGGCAGAGTGAATCTGAACTGTGAAGGGAAGCATCACCCCACCCAGGTAGTTTACCTCCATCCTTCCGCTACCCTTATCACCTGCTCTCCCCTTTCCTCCTCTTTCAGCAACACCTTGTCAGACATAATATGCTCTCATATGATGGAGGGTCTGTAGAAGCTGACACTGACATCTCTTTTCATGTTACATGAAATGTCTTGTTGTGTCCTCTATCTGCATGTGGCGAAAAAGTACTTTTGATCCTAATTTCATGTCATAATACCCTAAAGAAAATATTGATTTGTTTTATTCAGTAGTTTAATGCTCATACGTTATTTAATTTTATCTCACAATGTCTTCAAGGAACAACATTCATAATCTTTGTGAAGGCCTCCTTTGTATGTGCTTTATAAGCGCTTTATAAACCCTGACAGTTACAGCAGAGCAAATTGAGAAATCACTTAAAGGGATACTTCGGGATTTTGGCAATGAAGCCCTTTAGCTACTTCCCCAGAGTCAGATTAACTCATGGATACCATTTTTATGTCTCTGCATCCAGTATGAAGGAAATTAGAGGTAGCCAATGCTTACTAGCGTTAGCACAATGAATGGAAGTCTATTGTATCTACTAGCATTCTAGTAGGTACCATAGACTTCCAGGCATTGCACTAAAGCTAGTTAGCAATTGCTCGAACCCTAGTTAGCAACTTCCTTCAAACTGCACGCAGAGACATAACAATGGTATCCATAGTTCATCTTACTCTGGGGGCGTCATTGCCTAAATCCTGAAGTACCCCTTTAATATTATAGTGTGGCCGGATTTTAGTATGGAGCTATGATATTAATTTTAAATTAATCTGTAAATATATAATTTCACCTTTGAAATGAGTAACCAATGGTGTTGGACTCTGGATCCAGACAAGTACATTTGCCAAAGGGTCCATGAATGGATAAACAGTCCTATACAGGCCTGAGCACTCCTTGAAGACCAAATTAAGTGCCACCCATCTGTCACTTGAAAGGGTTTAGGCTCCTCAAAGCAGAGTTTAAAAATGGTTATAAACAAATGGTACACAAAAGATGTGCTCCTATCTTCTCCTGGTTCTAGAGCACAAATTGGATGGTGATCGTTGTTTCTGTTGTGGACCCTGCTGTGAGGTACACTATTGCCTGTTTTCAAAAGAAGAGCACCTGAAAATCCACACATGAAGATAGTATTTTCACATTGGTGAGCTGCCTCTTTGATGAAGCGTTTTCCCTTTTTATAGGGAACGTTTGGTGCTTTCATTGATTATGGTGTTGTGTTATATAGGATGTCATAGACACGAATGTCATGTTTTACATCAGAACAAACTGACAATAGAATCCCGTAGTGTTTGGTGGTAAACATTTCATGAAAAAAATTAAATAGACAATTTTCAGTAAAGTCGGAGCTAGTAAGAGGTAATAATGAATGGAATAATGTTGCAGGAAGCCAGAAAGAGCTATGTCTGTCTGTGTCTCAGAGATTTCCAGCATTTCCATCTGCTTTCAGAAGAAGCTAAGCTTACAGTGAGGATCTTTTGAAATATTAAGCTGGGACATGTGCTTTGTACTTCATCAACAAGAGGACACTTAATTCAGTTGCATTGTATATGTTCCTTCCCTCCAGGACATCTAATCCACCCGGTGTCACAGGAAGTCCAAGAAGATCATTATGGACCTCAGCCACCCGAGCCACGGCCTGTTCACCCTGCTACCATCTAGAGATAGACACCACTAGCCGTCCTCCGCTCAATACCCTGCCCTGAACTTAGGCATTGTTACTAGCCGGTTACCACCCTCTACACTACCTTGCACCTTAGAGACTGTTGCCCTATGTACATAGTCATTGAACACTGGTCACTTTAATAATGTTTACCCACTTCATATGTATATACGGTATTCTAGTCAAGGCTCATCCTATATAACTACTTCTGTACACATCTTTCCTATTCATTTACTGTCCATACTGTCTGTACACAACATTATATCAATATATGTATATTTATATTCCGGAATCTGACATTGCTCGTTCTGATATTACTTAATTTCTTTCTTTTTATTTTTTGGATTTATGTTTCTTGTTTTGTATTGTTAGGTATACTGCATTGTGGGAGCTACAAACATAAGCATATATCAACTTTCAGATCTTTCTCACAATAATGCAATGGCATTCACATTAGTTACTTGATTGAACTAACAAAAATATTCTGTGCCTGTAGATGGGAGTAACCTGTCCCCCCGCAAATTGACTCGGTACCGGTACCCCCTGTATATAGCCTCGTTATTGTTATGTAATTTTGTTGTGTTACTTTTTTATTTATTTTTTACTTTAGTTTATTTAGTAAATATTTTCTTAACTCTATTTCTTGAACTGCATTGTTGGTTAAGGGCTTGTAAGTAAGCATTTCACAGTAAGGTCTACCTACACCTGTTGTATTCGGCGCATGTGACAAATACGATTTGATTTGATGTGAGCGCTAAAACAAGTTTATGCAACACCATGATGAAAGTTGCCAGTCTGGTGGTGATGCTTAGAAACATGGAACAGGAGGGATAGAGAAATAAAAGCAAAGGGTTGAATGGATGCCAGACAGGTTAGTCTTTACAGGGGGTAGTTGCTGGGTAGCTGTGACTCAGGGCCCATTCAGGCCTGTATCCCAGGAGGCGAAAGGTGAGTGGTCTTATCTCCTCTTGATATAGCTTTGGTACTCTTGAGATTGGGGAGACAATGGGACAACATTGTGAGCTGGAAAAGCCATTCCTCCCAAACGTTTAAGCATTGTATTCAGACCTCTTCAAGCTCTTTCTGTGGGGTAGAACAAGGCATTGTGAGTTTGTTATACATATACAGAGGAAATTGCAGGTGCTAAATATAAACAAAGGTTTGATGAAGGTTTGGCTGTTATTGGGTAAAACAACTATGAGGTTTTTCATTTTTATGAAATCGTGTGGCTTTGCTGTCCAGTCAGAACAGCCAAAAGGTTTCCTCTCCCCTGTGTGTTGGTTGAAAGGTGAGATGGGAGATCAAAGGCCTGTATGTTGATCCTGGCTCAGACAGGAATGGAGAGCCTCTGTGTAAAACGGTCAACCCTGAGACGGTGCTATAGTGCTCCATCTACAGTAAGCACTGCAGCAGCCCCCTCCTTCCCCACACACAGTACAAGCCATGTCCATTCACAGTTTACTGCCATAAAACACATTTCACCCACTCCGCCGGAACGAGAAACATGGCATAGTGCAGTCACACTACAAATAGGATTTGTTTAAGACTACTCTGTGACCCTGATTTAGCCCACTGCAGTAAAAGGTTAACTCAAACTCCAAGCGTTCCCTAGACACGTTACTGTCAAATAACAACCTTGGATTGTACCATGTTTGCCAAAGAGATTTGGGCCACAGAATCCCCTGTGCAGAGGGAAAGTGGGCATGTCCTGGTTCGTAAATGTGTCTACCCCACATGATCAAACCGGCAGTTAGAAACTGTGACAGATCTTAATCCTCCCCTCTGGAGCAGCCAGTAGAGGATCTGCTAGCATGTTGGGCACGGGGCAGGTAGCAAGGTCAGTGGTTTAAACCATGCCTGCAGGCCAGTCTGGAGCCCAGCCCACTCTACACTGAATCTTACTGGTGGGGGGGGGGGGGGGGTGTGTGTGTGTGTGTGTGTGTGTGTGTGTGTGTGTGTGTGTGTGTGTGTGTGTGTGTGTGTGTGTGTGTGTGTGTGTGTGTGTGTGTGTGTGTGTGTGTGTGTGTGTGTGTGTGTGTGTGTGCGTATTAATTTGCTTTCCCATTATTGCGTTTCAATCAACATTCATGATACTCGACCAGACAAATAATACTGTTGAGTAAAAACAGATGGTGGGAGAAAGAGCGGCTGTGATAGTGTTACTAGTTTCAGTTGACAATAGTTTCCTTTACGCTGAAAATCCTTCATATTTGTGTATAATGTCATGATTCTATTTCTAATCCGTGTATTCTGGCTCCACCAGCTAGCAACTGGAGCCTCCCTGGATCATTTTTAAACCAGTTATGTTCAATGAACATATCATTTCTGTTATCATACAATTTCCAAACAGAAGAAAGAGGCTGTCATTATACTGTTATTAAAGGTTAAAAAAAATGGAACATGAATATTAAAGTTGATTTAGGTTCCTAGCCCAGCTTTGTAAAATCTGATGAATTGTGTTGTTGTTTTAATTTCACGAAATAACTTTTCCAGTTTGTCTTTTGTTTTTGCAAAGACTGTATCAGGGTTTCAAAATTACTCGGCAAAGTATACCATAATGTAATGTAACATTACAGTAGGACTGTTCATAAAACATTTCCCATATTAATAAACGTTTATTTCTACATTTTCATTTATAAATTATTGAATTTCATTCTGGGCTGGTTTAGCCAGTAAAATAAAATGCCATCCTACTTTTTATTCTGTCATGTGCATTTTTACCCTCGTAATCCAATGCACATAAATTACACTCATAGTTAATGGTCCTATAGGACCATGCGTTGAATGTAATTGTCCTATAGGACCATGAAATGTAATTGTAGCCTACATTGTTGTGTGCTCCTTTCTCATTAAGTTTGTCCCCATATAATAAAACGGCAAAACACCCGCTCAAATTACCTGCGGAGCTCTGTCTCAGTCAGACAACAACACACTGGAACCGTGTTAACAGTGGAAACATTCTTAATGAAGGTGTCTTAATTGCATGGTTACTACAGCGCTTGGGTGTGTGGTTGTTTTACTGAGGGGAGAGCACTGAGCGTTACGGAATTCTCTGCATGAGGCAAAGTGAGCAAAGAGAGCCAGGTTATTGGTTAATAGAAAATGCATATGGCGATGCATGGGAACATTCACTGATATTAAAACACAGAAACTATAAGGAAATAGTTACCTGCCTTGCTTGTAAAATTATTAATAAGGTGACCATGGTGGAATCATTATGTTCATGAAACATTTTCAGTACGCCCGTTTTTGTTTATTATTATTGAATATATTTAACAAAACTCAGCATATTCAAATTGTCCACATTGAGTTGAAATTACATTTCAGTTTTTTTTTTATTACATAGATGATGCTGATAATAAAACAACAGGCCCATTAAGGATATAGCATAATAATAATAATAATAATAATCATCATCATCATCATATATTATTGGGCCTATTAGGCTGAGCTCCTTGCCATCCAGGACATCTATATCAGGCGGTGCGGAGGGAAGGCCCGTGAAATCGTTAAAGACTAACCTCCCAAGCCATAGACTATTCTCTCTGCTTCCGCACGGCAAGCGGTACCGGTGCATCAAGTCTGGCACCAACAGGCTCTTGGACAGCTTCTATCCCCAAGCAATAAGACTGATAAATAGTTAACAAAATAGCTACACGGACTATCTGAGTTAACCTTGTATCGTTATTGACCTTTTGTTTTAGTTTTGTACTCTCTCTATGCACACTCACAGGGCCCTACACACTCACACACACACTCACAGAGCCCTACACACACACTCACACATCTGTTCACTCACACATAATATGCACATACGTTTGTACAGACTCTACACACGGACATTCATTCACATACAAGCTGCTGCTACTCTGTTTATCTTATATACTGTTGCCTTTTCACCTTACTCCTATACATACAGTATCTACCTCAATCACTGCAGTATCCCTGCACATTGTAAATATGGTATAGGAACTGACCCTGCAGTATGTTTACTTACTTATTGTGTTTTTAATATTTCTTCTTATTTCTCATGTTTTTTTTTCTAGTATTACATTGTTATTGATTACTGCATTGCTGGGTTTTGAGTTCGCAAGAAAGGCATTTCACTGTACTGGGTATGTGACATTAAAACTTGAAACTATTCGTGGTTTCTATTATATATTAGACTATTATCATTGTTGTGAGCATTAGTGTTGGGGGCAACCTAGAAAATAAAACTGCGAAAATATATAACAAAAACTATAACGCAATTGGTTCAAATGATCTAACATGTTGAGCAAGATTGGACAATGACAGGGTGGGTATTTTACCTCTCTCCTTGGAAGTCCAAATTCAACCCGCTTTGTTATGCTAATTGTGCCTGACATCACCAGTGAGATCAAAGCGGCGCAGGAGTACTTATGAGTTGAGGCAGCCGCACTGCCATGAGTCCAACACATTCCGCAGCGAGAGGCACTGCACGCTGAATAACCTGCGAGAGAGAAGAGGTAGCCGCTGTTGCTGGGGAGTAAACGATGCTTACTTCTTCTTTGGATTCATTTGAATTGCGAAATTGTGGATTTATACGAATTTGTGGAGGATATTGAATTCAAAAGGATATTACACTGACACGAATTATCATTAAAGGTGAGGAGCAATGGTCTAGTTTCATGACATGACTATCAAAGTATAAAGTTATCGATAACATGCTTATTTTCAGAGTTTGATAGCTTTTAATTGCTTGAACACGAACTAGGCTGTTTAAAGATTAGGCTACTATATATCTGATTTTAGTTCTGATAGATAATATCCAAGATATTTTCGAATAAAGACTCGAGTGTAGGCTACCTTATTAACTTGAACGTGACTCATACTACATTTTAAGAGTAACTTTATTTTCCTCTTGTTCCCAGTGCGACTGAATAGAGGTAGAAGGCTATAATAACAAGGAGACAGCTTCAAACATGCCGATAGAGGGGAAATTGAAAGAGAACGATGCGGATTAAAGTTCCAATATTTAGGTTTAGCGGCTGATATGGCTATATTATACAAAGGGAATTTAATAATAGATATTTGTTGAAGATGATCATGGGGAAAACTATTAATTTCATTGACAGTTCCACCCCACACAAAAGCCCAATGTAACCTCTGCATACATAGAGTGGTTTCCCTCGCATAAACCCAATGCACCTTATATAAAATGGGAGATCGGGACAAATGGAACTTACCACAACTGTAAGGCTTTGTAAAGAAATGTTAAATGTCTTTAAATGTTTAAGTGTTGAATAAATGTTTTTCATGTAAAATCGGATTTTCTTATCTAAACTGATTGCCTGCTGATAGTTGATTGCTTGCTAACCGTTATACCACATGTGCTGTAGCTGACATTTCCAAAGGGTCTGATGTTGTACAGCGTAGCCAATTTAGATCACAACTCGCAACATGTATATAAATTAGGCTATAGGTTTGTAATACCCACATAGTTAGAGATGCTTTGGAAGATTTGCAACATGGTGAAAATAGAGTGAAATAATAGTGTTATTATACTGTCTTATTATTTGTGTTGATGAGACGTATTTAAGCAACTATTATTTCCACTTTAAATATCACTATAATCAGTGAGATGAGTGTTTTGTTTGAGGCATAAAATTCAAGTTATTTTCAAAGAGCTTCCATATCATCACACGACAATAAAAACCCTATCTGATGGAGGTAATGCCCTGGACAAGTAGTGCCGTGTCTGCTGTAGGGTAGTGTGCTCTGCTGGTGTGTTGTTGCCATCCACTGATCATATTACTATCTGAAATGTATCTGAAGTTAAGCAGAAATTACAATTCAGTTTGTGTGTGTGTGTGTGTGTGTGTGTGTGGGGGGGGGGGGGATCTGTCAACTCTCAATAGCCCCTGCAGTGAGTGTTGTTGCGCCAGTGGGAAGGATGTGCACAAGAGTTCCACAATTAATACATTTCTTGAAATAGGGTTTTAGATTTCTCTATTACTTTTCCACTATACATAAGAAATGTGGCAGTGAACAAAACCATTATAGCATAGATTATCTTTTGGCATTTTGTTTTGAATAGTGTGGAGTGTTCCTTTAATGGTGTATTTTTCTATTCCACCAAACAGGGTAAAGAGGGGGAGACGGTGTCATGGCAGTTGACTTGTGATTGCACCTATAAGAGCCTAAAAGCCAACAGCCACCTGCATTACTGTCATCTCTAAGTTGGAACACTATCATTATGAAGAAAACGTCTAACACCCTCCCACTCTGTCTGCTTACCATTCTGCTGCTGTCCCAGATCTGCTCCGGCATCAAATGGCTGTAAGGACCTTTTATTTTGTCTTTTATGTGTGTGCATTTTTCCTTTTGCTTTACTGTTTATTGTGGCCTGTGTTGTGCATAGGCAGTAAAACAGAAGCTGGGGCTCTCCAAGTCCTTCTTGTTTCCTACTGTATTTAATCTAAACCTGCAGAAAAATTTAATATAATTTCAATTTATTGTCCATCTGAGGATGAACATTTGCCACATTTTCTGCCGGTAAAACTAAAAGAAAGGCTGTGCATTATTTCAGTCCAGGTTTTCAATTTGTCCCCTGATGAATGTTAATGAGAAGATTTGAACGGGAATTATGGAGTGAAAAATGAATCTGTTAGAACAGAGTACTCGAAAGCAACAAGCTGCTTGTGTGTTAAACATCATTATAACCAAGAGTGACATAATTTGGAAGTTCTTCCCTTAGATATACACATTCCTCATTGACTTTGGTACATATTTTTCTTTGGTTCATAGATTGATTGACATTTTATGCCTGCACATGATTTGGGATGGTTTTTTACCATCTGTAGCATCTGAAACCTATGAGTGAGTTGTTGTAAGATTTCTATAGGCTATAACAGTCGAACAGCAAATGTGCCTCAGAGAGAGAGAGATGGGGATTGCATGACATTGTGCTAAATCCTATAGTAGAAAGGGTCTCTCCCAGCCTTGATATTTCTACGGGGCCTGGATGTGAACCAGATGGGGCCATAAACACCTGTGAGCTCTGGGTTACCACGAGCACAGGGGAGTCTGTCACAACTTATCGTTGGGCATGGAGTAGCCACTCCCCTCACTCCTAATCCAAAACAGGCTAAAGTGCAGGAGGCACTGGCTGGTTCTCACGGAACTCTCTTTCCCTCGCAGTGCTGCTGCAAGACATAGAAAACAGAGTCAGACACTGACTGACCAGGTTCTCTGGTGGTTTTTCTATGAACTAATCTGCTGTTCTGTCTATGTGCAAATCAAGTATGTGTGCCCCCCCTTTTAGATTTCGTAATCAGATGATTTATGCCAAACACAATTCTCGGTAGAATGCAATCCTTTTAACAATGAAGAATGTAAATGATGATAGATGGATAGATGTAGTCCTGTCAGTTAGATCTGGGTCAGGCTTTTTGCCTATGATGAATTAATAATTTGGCATGTTCTGGAACCTCCTCTGCTGAACTAAATCAGGAGAATAGTCTGATGTCAAGCTGTGGTCTGTTATGTTTTACCTGTTCGTGACTTCTTGAGAGATTTCCATTGGCATCCTCTCTTTGGTATTTTTGTATCTTCCAAGTCAAGTGGTACGAATGCCAAAAATGTTAAAAGTTCCAACAGTTGTGATAATCTGTTTGATTGGTTCAAAACATGTTTGAAGCGCAATGGTTCAGTATGTATCATAACTATAGTTATAGGCCTATAAATTAATATATGTTAGAAGTGAGAAAATGACTTTCAGCTATGGCATCGGCTTTTGCATTCATAAAATCATGTCATATTTCATATAAAAAACGTGAAATATTTTGATCTTGGAATTTTTCAGATGTCATTTTTGCAGTATAGAAACCTCTGAGTTGAAGCCATCATAATGAAGTACTTATAATTACGTCTGTTTCTATTCCAGGGCCCTATCTCACACACCCACATCCTTACACATCAACCAGACCCAGCACTGCAAGCTGCTGCCCGGCCTGGTGTCGTCACAAGCCCAACTGTGTCGGAGCAACCTGGAGCTCATGCAGACCATAATCGCCGCAGCCCGCGAGGTCAAGAAGACCTGCCAGAAGACCTTTGCTGATATGCGCTGGAACTGTTCCTCTATTGATATCCCCAGTGACTCCTCGAAGTATCGTCCAGATCTTGACAGAGGTAGGCCTACTTACTAGTCACAATCTAGGAGAGACCGGGGTTGGTTGTCACACTTTTTACTCTTGTGTGTATTTCTCAGCAATGGGGCCCCTCATATCTTATTCCAACATGGAGTTATAAGCCATCAAACACACTCTACCTGTGACAACCAGCCCCATCGCGGGATAGGATGTCACACAGTATGTTGTTGGTTGTCACAATGTTTGGTAGTAGCTTATTCTTTTGTAACCGGAAATGAAGCAATATAGCATACAGCATCTTAGAAATAGCCTTTCTTTGAACTAAAGATATTTCTAACAAATTCAACATTTTATGCCGTGAGAAAAACATGTGACATTTTGAGTAAATTTGGGTGTGTATGTGTTTGTTTGCACAAGCGTGTGTGTGGGATTTATTATAATGGAGTTGATAGTGACAACCAACCCCAATGCTAATAAAGATGTTAGTTACTACATGGCTGGACCTTGGAACTCAGAAAATAGGTTTGAAATATAGCTCTCCATTTCCTCCTTTCATGGATACTCCCATAATTAAAACAAAAAAGTTAAGAAAATCCCCCCTCACCTATGAAAAACACAAATTCTCCAAACCCCAATGTTTTGACATGCTGACATGAATTGACCAGGTGGATGAGTTCTTTCAAAGAATGCACACATGTTAACCTTACAAATATTGCACAGTGCCATTTAGATTGTCCTTGAGCTGTCTATTAATTATCTGTATTATGTCATGTTTTATGTTTTGTGTGGACCCCAGGAAGAGTAGCTGCTGCTTCAGCAGTAACTAATGAGGATCCTAATAAAATGTCAAATAGCAAAACCCGTGAGACAACAAACCCCAGTCTCCCCTACTGTTTATGGTGCTGTGAGATCAATGGATTGAAATGGTGGTGAGAGATCCATTGTGCTAGGTGTGCAACCTAAACGTTTTATTCAATAGAACTAGGAGTGATCATCTCAGACCAAATTATCAGCACAGTAGAAACTCTGTGTTCTTGGTGGGATTCAAAAAGCTAATTCAAGTGTTGCAGGAGATCATTTACAAGCGAGAGTTTAAAGCCTTAATCATCGTCCTTGGGGGTCTTTTGTGCTCTGAGGGCAGAGCAGACTGGGCCAAGCAAAGGCTACCATTCTTCTTTGTGTCCCCTTGAAAGAAAGAAAATTGTCCTTTATCACCCTAGCCACCCACCTCCCTAATATCCGTGCTACAAAGTCCTTCTCTTTATGTTCCAAGTACTTGATGTGGTTGTCTTCATAGCTTAACAGTGCCTTGACTCTCTTTTGTGGCACAATAGATTCCATTCTTCATGTGAGAGATAGTATTGAGTTTGACAGTGACTATTAGAAGGGATCTAGACATCTTTTTTGTGACAACTCATCCTTCTCAGTTTTAAATCCCTTTTACGTCACACAGTACCTACATGCATCTGGTTTTCTATAGTAATGCAAGATGTTAAATATTATCGGCGAACTCAACTGAACATACGTCGTATGAATAGGCAGGCTCTTAGTTGCTCCTTCCAGTACAAAGCATTAGTCATGTATACAGTACGTGCATACAGATTTTGATGGATAATTGTCTCATTATATGCACACTCCTTTCAGTGATTTGTCTGAGAATCTTTCCATGTTCTGTACTTCTACTTTGATGGGTTTATTTCCATTGCCAAAAGGATCTTTGCTGAGCCAGGCAGAGCCAATGTCAGTTCCAGTTTTACTGAGTTTGGGTGAAGATATATATATATATATAAATAAAAAACACAACAAAGAGCTGGCTCCTAATCAAAGATTTAAGGAGACAGCTACACGATGATGCGCCTCAGAAGACAAGCTCCATCTGTCAACTGTGAGACCAGTCTTGAGAAGCCACTGGCCAACAATAGACTAGTGGTCTTCTTTATACAGGGATGTTTTTGTGGTCTGGCTGGTTCTTCCTGTCTCCTACCTCCATCGTCCAGCATTGACATATCTGCCCTCTGTGTGTACACACTTCATCACCTACATTAGATCCATATGATCCACTCCGGCTGTATAACCATATCTGTCGTGAGGCATTTTCCCTCACTCAAAAGGCCTTGTCTTGTTCCAAACAGGCACGAGGGAGTCAGCATTTGTGTATGCCCTGTCTGCGGCGGCCATCAGCCACACCATAGCGCAGGCGTGCACGTCGGGGGACCTGCGCCTGTGTTCGTGCGGCCCCATCCCCGGGGAGATCCCTGAGCCGGGCTACCGCTGGGGCGGATGTGCAGACAACCTGCACTATGGCCTGGTCATGGGCTCCAAGTTCTCTGACGCCCCCATGAAGATGAAGAAGGCAGGCTCCCACGCCAACAAGCTGATGCATCTGCACAACAGTGAAGTGGGGAGACAGGTACAAAGTCATCTTATTATCACAGATCACTGATGACTTACTGTTCATTCTATGTGGTAGTATTCAGAGGTGGGACCAAGTCACTGTTATTTGAGTCACAAGCAAGTCACAAGATCTGAGTCTCAAGCTGAGTCCCAAGTAGAACGAGTCAAATCTCGAGTCATATCTAAGTCATGCATTCCAGGAACAATTCAAGTCGAGTCAAGTCACAAGTTTTTTCAAGTCAAGTCTCAAGTCAAGTAAAAAAATAAAACCTATACATGCAATGACTGTTTATTGAGGCTTCCTGACAGCCCTTTTCATTATTTTGTCTATAACATATTTTGATTATGTTATAATATATTTTGCAACTAATTCCAAATGCAAGCTTCATAATGTAAGTCAATTATACATTTCAAGCAGTTTTGACATACCTAAAGAACAGTAGCTAGGCCTATGCTAGTAATTTATGACTGATGCCCCATTGCTGGTGAGCTTGCAAAGTAAACAGTTAATATTTTTGATCAACAAACAATATTTGGAGCTAGATATATATTTATGGCAATCTTCTCTCCCTAGCTAGCTTAGTGGTTCTCAAATGTTTTGACCTGCAAGATCCCAAAAATAATTGGTTAAAAGTTTGCGACCCACACACACACATGCCCGCGGCACATACGCTAACACGTGCACATAATCGCTGCGCAAATGTAGCCTGTCATTACAGCCATTACAACCATTCCTGTTAGCAGCCAATAACAACTAGAGATATTATGTCACTTCTCTGGAGTCCAGAGCAAGCAAAATACTGCCAACCTGTAAAAAGTGGAGGTTGCAGGATCGTCTGGAAAGCATTGTCTGTCTGCACTGCACGCTTAGTGCTTCACTTTGGAGGGCTGCCTGCCTGCCTAATGCTCGTTGCCACCTGAACTGGGTAGCCCTTTCCTTCTTCAAAAATACCGTCATTAATTCGCCAGAATGTTACATTTTCATCCCATAATATTGAAGGCAGTGCGATGTTATAGCAAGCCTTAGACATGATATAGCCAGTAGCCACCCAAACTAGGACTATTTTAAATATGAACATGATCAATGAAATCAGCAGGTAGCCTATTATTGTTCTGGCAAAGATGCCTCCGTGGTTGATTTCTAAACTGTATATTATATGGATAAATAATATAAACGTAGGCCTACTGTGTTTTTGTCAGGCAAAACAGGAGAAAATAATGCAAGTTATTACTGGTCACGAATCTCTGGATATGCGCGCTCGCCTTTGCGCGTCAATGCTGATGACTGATCATTGGTCAACAATCAAGATCTGCAACTTTTTGGTTCTGAAGCACAGATGAGATGTTTTTGAGACAATCTTTTGGTATAATACCATAGGGTAGGTCTATATTAGAAACCAGATCAAACAGGCAAAGGTATATACACTATATATAAAATATAATATATATGCATATGTAGCCTATTAAAAAATGCATGAAAAATATGTATTTTTCCCATTCAGCTTCATACTCGCGACCCCCCAAAACGCTCTCCCTTTGAGAACCTCTGCGCTAGGTCTTCCGACCTGTGTTGATTAACAGTTTGCTGGTCCAATTCATTAGCCAATCTGTTGCACGTTCTTTTGTATGTCGATGCTGCGGCTACTGTCTCTGGCTGCTTGGAGAGTAATCCACAGAGACTCTGTGCCACAAAATGAGTGAAAACATTTTACAAAACCTAGCCAGATAATTTCAAGTCATCATTCTCAAGTCAATGTCGAGTCACAAGTCTTAACTCTTGTGTGGTGTTCATGTTTTTGTTATTCCCCCAATGAATAGACCCACAACATTATTGGGTTTTTAAAACAATACAGCCATAACAATTTACATAAAAATAGTTAATACCTAGATGTTGACTTATATAAATTACAAGCAATATAGACAGCATACATATCAATAAAAGCGCTCTTTTTTTATATAAAATTGAATTTTTGTTAACAGAAATCTATTTTTAATCAAGACATGGGTCGAATAAATCATGTTTATCTTGAACGAATATAAATTAAACAAGGTTTTCATCACTATTGATGTTTATTGCTTTGAACTGAACAAATTGAAAGGACACATTTTTCTGTATTTTATGGAACTGATAAATGAGCCCCATTGAACACAAATTAAGGCCGGTATACACATCACATGAGGGACAGAGTTTTACTGTGTGTGTGTAGCAAATGTATTTATTGCACTTGATGGATGTGTACTGTGTCTTCCTGTCCTTCCTGTCCTTCTTCCACACACATCGCAGCGCTTCTTCTTGTTGCTACCGGCTGAAATCTACAATGATGAAAACACAGTTCAGGAATTTTACTAACATCTCACTCGCTCACATATATAGTTACAGCAGGCCAAGTTAGGAGAGTCAGACACACATGCAACAACATCACTCACACTTACTTCCGGTATTGGAGTTGTTCTGTGTTTCGGGCGGATGGGGCACCAGCATCCTCCTCCTGAATCATCCTCACGATGGCTGCAGAAGCTGGGGTCCTTGGGATATGTTGCCTCCTCTAGATTTGAGGTCTCACCAATGCCTTGCCCAGCTCCTCGAGAAAGAGCTGTGTCCTCTGGAGCTTCCCTCTGTTCCAATCTGGGTTCAACGCCATCCAGATGACAAACGTGTTGTAAGCCGAGATGTCCAAGATGTTGAAGAATATCACAAGGGCCCAGCGTAGGGTTCTTCTTTTGCAGCTGTAACCAGCTTGTCTAAATTGTCCACCGCTCCTTTTGTGGCATTGTAATCCATTATGATTTCTGTTTTTTGATGTTCCTGGCCACAGATTCTCCCATCCCTATGCAGCATATTCACGAGTACCACATTTTTGCCTTTCTTTGGCACGTAGGACACTAGGGACGTGTCGGCCTGAGGTGGGAGCTCTGGCTTGTTTTTTCATACTGTTCCTACCATCGTCTTGAGGAACTCCTGTCCCAGCTTGTGCGAAGTAAAAAAGTTATCGGATGTGATGTTGTGGCCACCGAGTCCCTGTGTCACATCCAGGACAACCCGCATCCCTTGGTTCTTCTCAGAGGCTCCTCCATCTGGCTTCCCTGTATACACTTGCAAGTTTCACACATATGATGAAATAGCATCACAAGCAGTCCAGATCTTGATTCAATATTTTGCGGGTTTAGACTGTATGTACTGCCTGAAGGGGCAGCAGCCCCTAAATGGCATAAGCTGCTCATCAACAGTAACGTTGGGCCCAGGGATGTAAAACAGGAGAAGGCGGTCCACCCACTTGTCCCACACTGACCTGATTGCAGCTAGCTTGTCTCTCTGCCGCCGAGCTGGTCTGGTGGCTCAGTTATCGAAAGCGGATAATCCTGGAAATAATGTGTACATTTTCCAGAGACATTGTTGCATGGAAAAGTTATCTGCCAGTTTCTGCATTCCACAGGGATTCTGCGGATTTCCCATTGGATCTAAAAATACCAGCAAGAATAAGAACCCCAAAGTATGCATGTAAATGAGTTTGGCCCATCTCCTTCCATCTCTCTCCAAAAACACACCTGCCCTCCAAATTAGTGCAGTCCAGAATGGTTTTCAGGATGGTGTCTGGGATGAACAGTTCAAAAGAAGACTTTATGTCCTGCACATGAGTAACCGCCATCCGCGTCGGCCCTGGTTGTATCCTTATCACATTGGCAGCCATGCGGTGTGGCTCATTCTTTGGGCAAGAAGACCATTCAATGTCACCATTTTTTTACATCTATATTTCTCCTCCTGCAGGCTGCTGACGAGCTGGTTGCACACGGGCTGGCTGCTGATGGGCTGGTTCTGGGGCTGGCTGAGGGTCAATCTCATCCTCTTCTTCCAACTAACTGTCAGACTCCGAATTGACAGAGATTTGATCCTCATATTCTGAAATGTCTTCATCTTCCAAAGTGGAAGATGCTCCTTCCACACTACTATAGCTTCTCTCTCTGCAAAAATTATTTCTAAGGCCCTCTGAGCAGAGATTATTTTTTGCCATACTGATTGATTGTGGTAAGGAGCTACAATGTATCAGACTAATGTATTATAATAACATTGTGCACGTTCCCACAAGACATTGTGTAGTTTCACACACTACAAAGGGTAAAGAGTGCAAGAATAGCGGGATACAGGCAGACAGGCAGGGAGAGAGCCAGGTTAGGAGGAGGAAGACAGAGTGAAGGCACACAGTAAACCTTTTTGTTGAATTTTTACTTGTTTTCACCTACACATACACTTTTCCACACTTTTATTACCCTCGGGTCCAGTGGACCCGAACACCACATATGTAATAAAAATGTGTAGGGAGGTGCACAGTTATGCACTCAATGAAAAGTTGTTATTTTACATGTTCTTCATATAACATTGAAAATGGGTCCCACAGACCCGAACACCGCACAAGGGTTAAGGCTAGTAGTAGTAGTAGTAGCAGCAGTAGGAGGAGCAGTAGTAGTTTGGCTTGAAAGATGGATATATGGATGACTATTTGGGCATACAGTCCATTCGGAAAGTATTCAGACCTCTTGAGTTTTTCCACATTTTGTAACATTACAGCCTTATCCTAAAATAGATTAAATAGTTTTTTTCCTCATCGATCTACACACAATAACTCATAATGAAAAAGCGAGAAAAAAAAATGAAATATAACATTTACATAAGTATTCAGACCCTTTACTCAGTACTTTGTTAAAGCACCTTCTCTGCAGATCCTCTCAAGCTCTGTCGGGTTGGATGGGGAGCGTCGCTGCACAGCTATTTTCAGGTCTCTCCAGAGATGTTAGATCGGGTTCAAGTCCGGCCTGGGCCACTCAAGGTCATTCAGAGACTCCTGCATTGTCTTGGCTGTGTGCTTAGGGTTGTTGTCCTATTGGAAGGTGAACCTTCACCCCAGTCTGAGGTTCTGAGCGCTCTGGAGCAGGTTTTCATCAAGGATTTCTATGTACTTTGCTCTGTTCATCTTTCCCTCGATCCTGACTAGTTTCCCAGTCCCTGCTACTGAAAAACATCCCAACACCATGATGCTTCCGCCACCATGCTTCACCGTATGAATGGTGCCAGGTTCCCTCCATACGTGACACTTGGTATTCAGACCAAAGAGTTCAATCTTGGTTTCATCAGACCAGAGAATCTTGTTTCTCATGGTCTGAGAGTCCTTTAGGTGTCCCTTGGCAAACTCCTAGCGGGCTGTCATGTGCCTTTTAGGAGGAGTGAGGAGTGACTTCCATCTGGCCACTCTACCGTAAAGGCCTGATTAGTGGAGTGCTACAGAGATGGTTGTCCTTCTGGAAGGTTCTCCAATCTCCACAGAGGAACGCTGGAGCTCTGTCAGAGTGACCATCTGGTTCTTGGTCACCTCCCTGGCCAAGGCCCTTCTCCCCCGATTGCTCAGTTTTGCCGGGCGGCCAGCTCTAGGAAGAGTCTTGGTGGTTCCAAACATCTTACATTTAAGAATGATGGAGGCCACCGTGTTCTTGGGGACCTTCAATGCTTCAGAAATATTTTGGTACCCTTCCCCAGATCTGTGCCTCGACACAATCTTGTCTCGGATCTCTACGGACAATTCCTTCAGCCTCATGGCTTGGTTTTTGCTCTGAAATGCCCTGTCAACTGTGGGACCTTATATAGACAGGTGTGTGCCTTTCCAAATCATGTCCAATCAATTGAATTTACCACAGGTGGACTCCAATCAAGTTGTAGAAACCTCTCAAGGATGATCAATGGAAACAGGATGCACCTTACTTCAATTTCGAGTCTCATAGCAAAGGGTCTGAATACTTATGTAAATAAGGTATTTCTGTTTAAAAAAAATTGTAATTTTCAAACATTTCTAAAAACCTGTTTTTGCTTTCTAATTATGGGGCATTGTGTGTAGATTAATGAGGAAAAAACAATTTAATACATTTTAGAATAAGGCTGTAATGTAACAAAATGTGTAAAAAGTCAAGGGGTCTGAATACTTTCCGATTGCACTATATATAGCTCTTTTCAGGGCCTATAACTGTAAATCAATCCCCTTGTGCAATCTTTGACATATTTTCTGCTATAGCATCAGCCTCAATAGTAACAGTGTTTTACGTTCACATCCTCCAGGCCCTGAGAGATGCGCTGGTGATGAAGTGTAAGTGTCACGGTGTGTCTGGCTCCTGCTCCATACGGACCTGCTGGAGAGGCCTGCAGGACCTGAAGGACATCGCCATTGACCTGAAGACCAAGTACCTGTCAGCCACTAAGGTGGTGCACAGACCCATGGGTACGCGCAAGCAGCTGGTCCCCAAGGACATTGACATCAGGCCCGTCAGAGAGAACGAACTGGTCTACCTGCAGAGCTCTCCGGACTTCTGTGCCAAGAACGACAAGCTGGGTTCCGTCGGCACCCAGGACAGGTGAGACTGTTACAGGAACTGTGGGTGCGCACTTTGTGTGTATGTGTTTGTGTATGTATGTGTGTATTTGAGGCAGCTACATTAAGGCAGCTATATACAATTTTAAATATTACATGACATTACATTTCATAACACTTTCCACAACACATTAAGTGTGTGCCCTCAGGCCACTAATCTACAATACAAAATCCATGTGTATGAGCCCTATTCTGAGCCAATTTAAATGTTCTAAAGTTATATTAATAACTCTATTGTCCCATTAAATGCAAATATTATTGAAAGTCGAATCAAACACTTCATGAGAGCCCATGAGCTCATGTTGCACAACATTTCAATAGGCTATGCATTTATGTGAGAAAACAGAGTGATGGCTATATTTATTTCTCAATTTTCCTAATATTAAGCAAATATTAAGCACATTGCTTATCTTTACAACAGGAGTATAGCCTACCTGACTGGCATGAAAATGAACTACAGGAAAGCATCCTCCATTCGCTATTTAAGTGCATAGATGACATGTATTTTTTCCCGCTGCCCCTGTTTCGATACAGGTGCATGTTAATGGTCCATTCTAAATCAAAACAAATTTCACACATATATATTATTTAGTACATGTAAAGACAAGATTAAATCAAGAATAGACTGATGGGTGACAATATTAGCCTATCAATTGTGAATTATATACTATCACATGTGAATGATACCCAGCTTTTTTTTGTGACTTTTTAGAATCATAGTCGCACACCTCATGTAGCCTAGACCGTAGGCCTATATGTTTTGATAAGGTTTGTATCACAACTAAAGTGGCCAAATAACTTCTTAAAATGAAGCACATTAATACTCTTTACAAGGGGTGTAGAGCTTAACTGTCATACTGTCAAGGCTGTGGGTAACTGGTGAAAGGAGTCAGGCGCAGGAGAGCTGAGATGCGTGGACAAGGTATTTAATTCAAGAAAACAACAGTATAAACACAATACTATGGTACTGGAAAAATACCGGTACCACGAAATAAACGGGCGTAAATAACAAAACCCGGTAACAATATACCAGCCGTCAGATACAGCCTTACAAATAAAACAAACACGCACACAAACATGGGGGAAACCAGAGAGTTAAATAATGAACATGTAATGGGGGAATTGAAACCAGGTGTGTAAAAACCAAAGACAAAACAAATGGAAAATGAAAAGTGGATCGGTGATGGCTAGAAGGCCGGTGACATCGACCGCCGAACGCCGCTCGAACAAGGAAAGGGACCGACTCCGGCGGAAGTCGTGACAGTACCCCCCCCCTTGACGCGCAGCCCCAGCAGTGCGCCGACACCGGCCTCGGGATGACCCGGAGGGCGAGGGGTCCAATACGTCCTCCACCGGCACCCAGCATCTCTCCTCCGGACCGTACCCCTCCCACTCCACGAGGTACTGAAGGCCCCTCGCCCGACGCCTCGAGTTCAGAATGGATCGGACTGCATACGCCGGGGCCCCCTCGATGTCCAGAGGGGGTGGAGCAACCTCCCACACCTCAGACTCCTGGAGTCGACCAGCTACCACCGGCCTGAGGAGAGACACATGGAACGAGGAGTTAATACGGTAATCTGGGGAAGCTGTAAACTGTAACAAACCTCGTTCACTCTCCTTAGGACTTTGAATGACCCACAAACCGCGGACCCAGCTTCCGGCAGGGCAGACGGAGGGGCAGGTTTCGGGTCAAGAGCCAGACCCAGTCCCCCGGTGCGAACACCGGGGCCTCACTGCGATGACGGTCTGTGCTGGCTTTCTGACGCCTCACAGCCCGCTGAAGGTGCACATGAGCGGCGTCCCACGTCTCCTCCGAGCGCCTAAACCAGTCGTCCACCGCAGGAGCCTCGATCTGGCTCTGATGCCATGGCGCCAGAACCGGCTGGTACCCCAGTACGCACTTGAAAGGGGGAGAGGTTGGTAGAGGAGTCGCGGAGCGAGTTCTGGGCCATCTCTGCCCAGGGTATGAACGTTGCCCACTCCCCCGGCCGGTCCTGGCAATAAGACCGCAGAAACCTACACACATCCTGGTTTGCTCTCTCCACCTGCCCGTTACTCTCGGGGTGAAAACCTGAGGTAAGGCTGACAGACCCCCTGACGTTCCATGAATGCCCTCCAGAAACCTTGACATGAACTGGGGACCTCGATCGGATACTATGTCCTCAGGCACCCCGTAGTGCCGGAAGACGCATGTGAACAGGGCCTCCGCAGTCTGTAGGGCCATAGGGAGACCGGGCAAAGGGAGGAGACGGCAGGACTTAGAAAACCGATCCACAATGACCAGGATCGTGGTGTTACCCTGTGAGGGAGGCAGATCCGTCAGGAAGTCCACCGACAGGTGCGACCACTGCTGTTGTGGAACGGGTAAGGGTTGTAACTTCTCTCTGGGCAGGTGCCTAGGGGCCTTGCACTGGGCGCACACCGAGCAGGAGGAAACATAAACCCTTACGTCCTTAGCCAAGGTGGACCACCAGTACTTCCCACTAAGACAGTGCACAGTCTGACCGATGCCCGGATGACCAGAGGAAAGTGACGTGTGGGCCCAATAGATCAAACGGTCACAGACAGCAAACGGAACGTACAGACTCCCAGCTGGACACTGGGGGGGAGTGGGCTCTGTACGTAACGGCTGTTCGATGTCCGTGTCCAGCTCCCACACTTACCGGTGCCACCAGGCAAGAGGCTGGGAGTATGGGAGTGGGATCCATGGACCGCTCCTCTGTGTCATACATCCGGGACAGTGCGTCTGGCTTCTCGTTCTGGGAACCTGGTCTGTAGGACAGGGTGAAAACAAAACGGCTAAAGAACATGGCCCACCTTGCCTGGCGAGGGTTCAGTCTCCTCGCCGCCCGGATGTACTCCAGATTGCGGTGGTCCGTCCAGATGAGAAAAGGATGTTTAGCCCCCTCAAGCCAATCTCTCCACGCCTTCAAAGCCTTGACAACAGCCAACAACTCCCGGTCCCCCACGTCATAGTTTCGCTCCGCTGGGCTGAGCTTCTTCGAAAAGAAGGCACAGGGGCGGAGCTTTGGTGGCGTACCCGAGCGCTGAGAAAGCACGGCTCCTATCCCAGCCTCAGATGCATCCACCTCCACTATGAATGCCAAAGAGGGATCCGGATGAGCCAGCACGGGAGCCGAGGCAAACAGAGCCCTCAGCTGACCAAAAGCCCTTTCCGCTTCAGCTGACCACTGCAAATGCACCGGTCCCCCCTTCAGCAGTGAGGTAATGGGAGCTGCTACCTGACCAAAACCCCGGATACACCTCCGGTAGTACTTGGCAAACCCTAGAAACCGCTACACTTCCTTTACCGTGGTGGGAGTCGGCCAATTACGCACGGCTGTAATGCGGTCACTCTCCATCTCCACCCCTGAAGTGGAAATGCAGTACCCTAGGAAGGTTACGGACTGTTGGAAAAACAGGCATTTCTCAGCCTTGACGTACAGGTCATGCCCCAACAGTCGACCAAGCATCCTGCGCACCAGGGACACATGCTCGGCGGGTGTAGCGGAGTATATCAGAATGTCGTCGATATACACCACTACACCCTGCCCGTACAGGTCCCGGAAGATCTCGTCTACAAAGGCATGGAAGACTGATGGAGCATTCATCAACCCATACAGTGAACGAGGTACTCATAGTGCCCTGAGGTGGTACTAAATGCCGTCTTCCACTCGTCCCCCTCCCGGATACACACCAGGTTGTAAGCGCTCCTGAGATCCAATTTTGTGAAGAAGCGCGCCCCGTGCATTGACTCGATCGCACTGGCTATGAGAGGCAGCGGGTAACTGTACATCACAGTGATTCGGTTGATTCCTCGATAGTCAATACACGGGCGCAGACCTCCATCCTTCTTCTTCACAAAAAATAAACTCGAGGAGGCAGGTAAAGTGGAGGGCCGAATGTACCCCTGCCCCAGAGATTCGGAGACATATGTTTCCATAGCCACCGTCTCCTCTTGCGACAGGGGATACACGTGACTCCTGGGAAGTGCTGCGTCTACCAGCAGATTTAGCGCACAATCCCCCCGTCGATGGGGTGGTAATTGAGTCGCCTTCTTTTTACAGAAGGCGAGAGCCAAATCGGCATATTCAGAGGGGATGCGCACGGTGGAGTCCTGGTCTGGACTTCCGCCATAGTAGCACCGACAGAAACCCCTAAACACCTCCCTGAGCACTTTCGTGACCACCCCGTGAGAACCCTCTGTTGCCATTAAATAGTGGGGTCATGACAGGCCAACCAGGGTAGGCCCAGCACCACAGGAAACGCAGGAGAATCAATAAGGAATAGACGGATTCTCTCCTTGTGACCCTCCTGCGTAACCATGCCCAGTGGAGCGGTGGCCTCCCTAATTAGCCCTGACCCTAATGGTCGACTATCTAGGGAATGCACAGGGAAGGGCATATCCACAGGAACAATGGGGATCCCTAAACTATGGGCAAATGATCTGTCAATAAAATTCCCAGCTGCGCCTGAATCTACGAGCGCCTTATGCTCGGAATGCGGGGAAAACTCAGGAAAATTAATAAAAACATGTGAGCAACAGGGGGCTCTGGGTGAGCCTGGTGCCGACTCACCTGGGGTGACACGAGAGTGCCCTGCCTGCTGCCTCGGCTCCCAGAGGAACCTCCCCAGCACCGACCGGCAGTGTGCCCTCTGCGGCCACAGATGGTGCATGGAACGGCCCCTCCTCCGGTCGCCCTAAGTGCAGCACCTCCCAGCTCCATAGGCATCGGAGCGGTGGTGCTGGGGGATGGAACCGACAGACCCCGATCTGGACGTCCGTGGGTAGCCAGCAGGTTATCCAGCCGGATGGACAGGTCCTCCAGCTGGTCGAATGTGAGAGTGGTGTCCCTGCAGGCCAACTCCCGACGGACGTCCTCGCGCAGACTGCACCGGTAGTGATCAATCAGGGCCCTGTCGTTCCATCCCGCGCCGGCGGCCAGGGTCCGGAATTCCAACGCGAACTCCTGTGCGCTCCTCGTCCCCTGCCTCAGGTGGACGAGACGTTCACCGGCCACTCTACCCTCAGGCGGATGGTCAAAGACTGCCCAGAAGCGGCGGGTGAAATCCTCAAAGTCCTCTAACACCGCTTCTTCTTCCCCCCATACGGCGTTGGCCCACTCCAGGGCTTTCCCTGAGAGGCAGGAGATGAGGGCGAAGGAGCTGGGTGGACAGTTGCCAGGTAGAGCTCTAGCTGGAGCAAGAACCCCTGACAACCCGCCACCGTTCCATCATACTCCTTCGGGAGGGCGAGCCGTATCCCACTGGGCCCGGGTGAAGGAGGGGTGAGTGATGGTGAGACTGGTGGTGCTGGTGGAGCTGGTGGAGACGCTGGAGGGACTCCTCTTCTCTCCCAGCACTCCATGGTTTGTAGCACGCGATCCACGGCGCTGCCGAGATGCTGCAGCATGGCAGCATGCTGCTGGACTCGCTCCTCAACCCCTAATGCTGGGGCACCTGCTCCTGCTGACTCCATTCCTTTAGGTGCGTGTTTCTGTCAAGGCTGTGGGTAACTGGGGAAAGGAGTCAGGCGCAGGAGAGCTGAGATGCGTGGACAAGGTATTTAATTCAAGAAAACACCAGTATAAACACAATACTATGGTGCTGGAAAAATACCGGTATCACGAAATAAACGGGCGTAAATAACAAAACCCGGTAACAATATACCAGCCGTCAGATACAGCCTTACAAATAAAACAAACACGCACACAAACGTGGGGGAAATCAGAGGGTTAAATAATGAACATGTAATGGGGGAATTGAAACCAGGTGTGTAAAAACCAAAGACAAAACAAATGGAAAATGAAAAGTGGATCGGTGATGGCTAGAAGGCCGGTGACATCGACCGCCAAACGCCGCAAATAAAACAAACACGCACACAAACGTGGGGGAAATCAGAGGGTTAAATAATGAACATGTAATGGGAGAATTGAAACCAGGTGTGTAAAAACCAAAGACAAAACAAATGGAAAATGAAAAGTGGATCGGTGATGGCTAGAAGGCCGGTGACATCGACCGCCGAACGCCGCTCGAACAAGGAGAGGGACCGACTCCGGCGGAAGTCGTGACACATACACACATATGCAGCGTGTGAGTTTCAAGTTTGGGGAACATCATTTTCACCATAAAAATGCAGCTTTATACCAAAAGCATTACATGCATAATCGCCTTTGTGGTCACTTTTGATTATGGTGTTTTCCCGCTAATGGAACATTCTAATGGAACATTCATTCACCGTCAGTTTTTGGGATACTAGCTTACTGCCGTGTGTGCATTGATGGGCTTATAATGCGAAGAAATAGCCTAATAGTTTATTAACATTTTAAGCTAAATGTTCTGATCTGTTGCGTAAGCCTCATTGCCTAAAAAAGTTTTGGGGGATACTAGTGGTTGTATTAATTTGGGATCTATCGCATTCCACGACTGTCCCAGACTATATTTGGAATATTTATTTCTTGCACAGAATAGAATAGGTTAGCTTTTGCACTATGGGGCATAGTAGATTGACATAGGCTAGTGCTTTTGATGTTTGTTAAACCTAATCATCTTGTTGGATGATGAAAAGTAAACGTGGACAGTTCTTCCAATATCTTCAATATGCAACTCGGAATTGGATAAGGATGCGTGCACCCGCTCAACACAGAATAGCCGCATGTGCGCAGTCCCTCAAATCATTTGGAGAAAATGTCCTTTCTATTTTATTTAGCTTTGTTCAATTGTATTATTCATACAATAAAATAATATAAAATAATGCCACGAATTCTAAGAAAATCTTGTCTGCTAAATGAACTAGTGTAGCCCACAGCCATATGGCATAGCCAGATCAGGACCTAACATAAGGACAACTCAGAGTATGATATTCTGTTCTTCTGAAATAGACTATATTTTCTTCATATCATGTTTCGTTAGAGCTGTCTAAAATAAATAATGGATGTATTGTGAAGGTGTAGGCTATATTACATGGATTTATTAGACTTTTTAAAATGTAGACATTCCAACGGTCTGCATCATGTGTAGAAGCCAGGAGATGCTAAATGTGTTTATGTTAATTAACGGTCAATTACCATGAGACCGTCAGTTATTTACTTGACAATTACCGTCTGACGAAATTTTGTGACCGCCACAGTCCTAGTGTCATGGGTGGAGCATTGTGGAAGAATATACAGCCTGATCTTATGTAAATTCGGGGCATTCAAATTACTATGATATATCACGTTCGGTATGGTTACATAAGACAGAAGGTTACTTATAAAGTGAATGTCTAGCAACCCAAAGGTTGCATGTTCGAATCTCATCACGGACAACTTCAGCATTTTAGTCAATTAACAAGTTTGCAACTACTTACTACTTTTTAGCTACTTTGCAACTACTTAACATGTTAGCTAACCCTAACCCTTAACCCTTTAACCTAACTCCAAACCCTAACCTTAACCTAACCCTAACCTTAACCCCCAACCCCTAGCCTAGCTAACATTAGCCATCTATCTAATGTTAGCATTAGCCACCTAGCTAACGTTACCCACAACAAATTAGAATATGCAACATATCATATGTTTTGGAAATTCACAACATATTGTAAGAATTCCAATTCGTAACATATTGTATGAATTGCAATTCGGAAAACATATCATACGAATTGTAATTCGGAGCATACAAAATTATACAAAATGGAAAAATTAACATATTGGAGTGTCCCGAGTTGGAGTGTCCCTAACTGGAGTGTCCCGAATATACATTTACTATGTTACGTCTACCCCTGAATCCAGGTTGTAATATAGGACCTTACAAAATCATAGCTACTCTTTTGTGAAAGCTCTACATACTCAGTATGTTGGCCTGGCTCTGCCTGGTTCCTGCTTCACGGCCATGCAGCTAACATTTAGGAAATTACCAATCCTGTTTGTTTTCTCAAGCGGGGAGTTCGTCCAGGATGTTGATTTACTTAGCTGCCGATCTCCCTGGTGGCAGGAACCATTTTGTTTTGAGAATCCCTGATAAAGCAAGTGGCCCCTGAGATTGGCCTGTCTGTGGTATGTCTGAGCACGTGTCACTGACATGCCCATTGTGACTGGTGCCCTTGTGTTGCTATCAGACAGGGGTGAGTAATGTGGTTATTCTTAGAGCCTGAGTGCATTCAGCTGATATCGATTTGAGAGCACGACACAGAAGGAAGTGGGTAATGGTCCCCAAAGATTAAACAAGATTCTCTCTATTCATCTGAAGGTATTCATTAGGAAATATATGTTGCATGTTGTCTGTCGGACCACTTTGAGAACTTAGTGGGAAGAAGGGGTATTTTCTTTGTCTGGGGTAAAGGCCAGATACAGTTGAAGTCGAAAGTTTACGTACACCTTAGCCAAATACATTTAAACTCAGTTTTTCACAATTCCTGACATTTAATCCTAGTAAAAATACCCTGTCTTAGGTCAGTTAGAATCCCAACTATTTTTAGAATGTGAAATGTCAGAATAATAGTAAAGCAAATTATTTATTTCAGCTTTTATTTCTTTCATCACATTCCCAGTGGGTCAAAAGTTTACATACACTCAATTAGTATTTGGTAGCATTGCCTTTAAATTGTTTAACTTGGGTCAAACGTTTCGTGTACCTTCCACAAGCTTCCCACAATAAGTTGGGTGAATTCTGGCCCATTCCTCCTGACAGAGCTGGTGTAACTGAGTCAGGTTTGTAGGCCTCCTTGCTCGCACACACTTTTTCAGTTCTGTCCACAAACTTTCTATGGGATCGAGGTCAGGGCTTTGTGATGGCCACTCCAATACCTTGACTTTGTTGTCCTTAAGCCATTTTGCCACAACTTTGAAAGTATGCTTGTGGAAGACCCATTTGCTACCAAGCTTTAACTTTCTGACTGATGACTTGAGATGTTGCTTCAATATATCCACATAATTTTCCATTCTCATGAGGCCATCTATTTTGTGAAGTGCACCAGTCTCTCCCACAGCAAAGCACCCCCACAACATGATGCTGCCACCCGTGCTTCATGGTTGGGATGGTGTTCTTCGGCTTGCAAGCCTCCCCCTTTTTCCTACAAACATAACGATGGTCATTATGGCCAAACAGTTACATTTTTGCTTCATCAGACCAGAGGACATTTCTCCAAAAAGTACAATCTTTGTCCCATGTGCAGTTGCAAACCATAGTCTGGCATTTTTATGGCGGTTTTGGAGCAGTGGCTTCTTCCTTGCTGAGCGACCTTTCAGGTTATGTCCATATAGGACTCGTTTTACTGTGGATAAAGATACCTTTGTACCTGTTTCCTCCAGCATCTTCACAAGGTCCTTTGCTGTTGTTCTGGGATTGATTTGCACCTTTCGCACCAAAGTACGTCTCTAGGAGACAGAACGCCTCTCCTTCCTGAGAGGTATGATGGCTGCGTGGTCCCATGGTGTTTATACTTGCGTAATATTGTTTGTACAGATGAACGTGGTACCTTCAGGCATTTGGAAATTGCTCCCAAGGATGAACCAGACTTGTTCATACCTGGAATTTTGGAATTTTTAATTTTCCAAGCTGTTTAAAGGCACAGTCAACTTACTGTATGTAAACTTCTAACCCACTGGAATTGTGATACCGTGAATTATAAGTGAAATAATCTGTCTCTAAGCAATTGTGGGAAAAATGACTTGTGTCATGCACAAAGTAGATGTCCTAACCGACTTGCCAAAACTATAGTTTGTTAACAAGAAATTTGTGGAGTGGTTGAACAACAAGTTTTAATAACTCCAACCTAAGTGTATGTAAACTTCCGACTTCAACTGTATAAAGACCACCTACCTTCTACAAAACTGCGCTAGCCATCTTTGGAAGCCTAGTGGGTTTTCTGCCTTTTGTATCTTTTTCCATGGATATTCATTTTAGTAGCGTAGCTAAATCTCTGCTGGGCTGCAGAAGATGTATGACAAATTTCAATAAGGAGTAGGGTTCAGGGCTCTTGGAGCTGGAAATGCAGAACATTGAAAACAATTCATGCAAATGTCTCTTTAGGCCACTTAACAGATAACCTGAAGACATGCTCCGTGTCAGGTGTAGTCACTGTGCTCCATGCATCTGCTGTCCCCAACCTGATAAGGGGCCCGTAACACGTGGTCTATGGCATATATTCAGTGCTTTACGCTGAGTCACAAGGCATCCCCAGCCTCCTGTGTGACTATGTGTGACGCAGATGTGCCGTGTGGTGTGTGTTTCCACGAGGGTCCCAGGGGTCTGGGGGATGTTTTAACCACACCATTCCACACCTCCTCCTCCCCATCACATGGCCTCAGCGCCATCCACCTCACTCCCATGATCCCTAGCCACTCCACAAGAGATAGTGCACTTTGTTTGACCCTGACAGAGCCGTGTTGAATGGTACACACTTCAGGGTGGCCTTATCTGTGTTTACCCTTCAAGTGAGTTCTAATCTCGCTACTCCTCACCTTGGATATTTTTGACCCCGTTGATAATACCTGGAGTGTAATAGCAGCAAACATATGTGGCCTACTTCTTAGTAAAGGATAGAAATGTTGGAAGCCTCCTTCTGTAGAAAGCTGTCCAGTGATATACCTTGTAGCGACATTCCTTGTGGGGTTAGAATGTGTTCTGTATTAATAAGAAATGCATAACAAGTTAAACCTCAATAACATCCCCAGAGCTGAGGGATGATCAGTATCTCAAAGGCAACAAGCGCTGTGGGTCTCACGAGGGACGGCACCATCGAAGGATGTTTTAGTTCAGAATTGGATTAGTAGCTCTGACTGTGAGACACACAGCTGTGTGAGAGCGATGTGGAGTTTACAGATGGTCATGTCCTTTTGATCCATTAACTTTACACCAGGCACCAGACTGAAAGGTCAGATTTTCTCTGACAAAACATATCTGTGTAGAGCTATTGTTAATTGGCCTGTCCCAAAGGCCACTATTGTAATGAGTCTGTCCTACTTTCCCAATGACTCTAACTTCCCTCCCTCCCGCCCCTCCACCCCAACCCTCCTCGTCCCTTCTCTGTGTCAGCAGTCTTCAGCCATCCTCTCAGTGTCTCTGTCTCTCACCAAGCTGGCCATTAACACTCTGGTATTATAAAACAATGCAATTATGTGGCGCGAGAGTGGGTTAAATAGAGGGAGGGCTCCCGTGTGTATTCACTGTGATTTATGATACAGCTATTCTCTGCTCACTTAAGATGCCCCCAGGCTTAAGAAAGGGTCCCAAGCGAAGCATTCGGTGCCCTGAGACAAAACACAAGGGGAAAATGTTTGGGTGAATGCACAATAAGCATTCGTCAAGCTCACCCTTTTAGAGACATTTGTTAGGCTTGAGATGGTTTCGGAATTGTCCAAAACATTGGACAAAACGTTTTGGGGTTGATCTTTGAGAGAGGAACTCTTCTAAGGTCAATGGGGTTGTTTGAGGGGGGAATCTATTATGGAGACTGGGTTTATGTGTATGTAAATGTTTTAGGGACCTTGAGGGCTTTTCATAAACCACAATGTATTACCAGTGTGTAGAATGGTTTGTTTTTCTCTCATTTGTTTGGGGGCAGAATGAGTGTCATATAGGAATGCAAAAAGTTCTCAAACATAGTTGTAACTTTTTCTTTCTTTCTTCCTTTCTGTCTGTTCACTCCAGGCAATGCAACAAGACGTCCATCGGCAGCGACAGCTGTGACATGATGTGCTGTGGGCGTGGCTACAACCCCTACACAGAGAAGCTGGTGGAGCGCTGCCACTGCAAGTACCACTGGTGCTGCTATGTCACATGTAAAAAGTGTGAGAGGATTGTGGAGAGATACGTCTGCAAATGAGTCCATGTTGTCTACTTCATCCACCCACCCACCTAACCGCCCCACGTCTATGTGCTGGGGCTACAGATAACCAAAGCACTACGTTACCAAGAAGGCTTACTTTTGTCTTAAGCTTTAGCATGTATATTTTGACAAGAAAGTGTTTATTTTTGTTCAATCTTTTTAATTAAACTCTGACTCACAAGCTGGACTTAAAACCTTTTCCATTTTACGAACGCGGACACATGGGTGTTGTGACAATGCCTATCGGTTTACGTGAAGACCACCGTCCTCAAGGATTTTTTCTTTCCTTTCATAAATGTGCATTACACTTGCCGTACTCAGATATCAAATGTCTATTTTCGTATATACTTTTATTAAAATAAATGATATTGGATTTGTTTTTTGAGGAGAGGGACTGTAGACTCCTCGTTTGCTGTTGGGGGTATACTTCCAACCTCGCTCTGATGTTGACACTCACCGTTTACTTCAGAACCATTCCACGGAATTCAAAGGGTTCTGAAGGATCCATGGTGTTTTTCCTCAAATGGTAGTCCTTTCTTCAACAGAGAAAGACACTGAAAGAAAGAGAGGGAAAACGTGCTCAACACACAAAGGGAACTTAAAGTACTTTTAGTTGTGGAACTTTTTTAGTAACTGGTGTTGAACTCTTGAACACTGGAGCTTGACTGGGGACTCGCCTGCAGACACACAGTTCTGTGTGCATCCTCAGGATAAGGACAAAGAACTCCCAGTGTTAGAAACAGCACATTATCCCTATAATGTCTGACATGCAGGTAGTCCAAAGCCTAACACCCAGAGCATATGAACAGAACATGATGCCGTGTTATGATGAACCACTCTTATGTGGCTGTACATAGTCTTTTTGTATGCTGAATTAAAGAAAGAAATATTTATAAACTAATTATAGACTCTTTAACAAGCTCTCAATGTTTTCCTTTCCCAAGACCGCAACTCATCATCATCATCATGGTGAATTTCTTTTTTGTCATTTAGAAGAAACTTGGCAAGAGAAATATGTAACCTCACAGGCTGGTGTTTTTGAAATAGACTAGCTATATTTCTTCCCCCCGAAGCATTACTGTAATTAATGACATCTCAAAGTGTTAAGAAAATAACAGTTTCACACAATGACCTGTGACTGTGAGATAAATGAGCACACTTGTAATGTGTTTTAGTGTTCAATCAGAAGGCCAATTGGGATCAACCTCTCAATTGCAAAAACCCTGGGAAAGTGTTTGTTTGGACATTCTTCACTGTCACAAGGGCTATTAATTATGATTCTATCATGGGTTTAGCCTAACCCTCAAACAATCATCTGAATGAGGAGAGATCTTGGATTGGGCTAAACTTCCAATTAAAAAACAAGGCAAAAGTAAACATGTTGCGCCCCACCTTTCAGAGTTTGCATTTTCAATCTCTTGTTATAGCGCCAAGGGTTACACTATCTGACCAATCAGTATCATTTTGTAAACAGCGGATGTCTATGGAAAATGCATAATTCACCCAAGTTTCGTAAAAATCTGGCCAGTGTTGTCTGAGACTAACGGACGAACGGACGGACAGAGGACAGATGGATGGTGACAGAGCCACGATCCTCTCCCTGATTTCATCGTGGGGACAACAAAAATACATCTCATTTATTTTCATACAAAGGGTTACATTTTTTTAGGTTGTTAGTCAAAGGAACAGATCTTGTCAGTTGGCACTCTATAAGGCTATAGGGTTACAGGGTTACACTGACCAAGCCTTGTGTTGCTTTGTAGTTTTCCTGATTCTGAACAGACAGAAATAACTATGGAGGGCTTGAAGCTTAGCATCTTGGCCCATGCTGAGGCTCCAACCTACACCAGCCGAGCATATGTACCGCTATTGACCTAGCCCGCTCGTGGGAGCAAACTAGAACACTATAGAACTGCAGGGGAGGTATGTTTAATAGAACGCAATCATTGTTACATTGGCTTTTTGGAGGCCTTTTATGAGCTAGGTTTTTGTTTGCAATCATACGACTACTGCTAACAAATTGATTGATGGGCATGTTTTAACTGATTGAGGTAGTTATATTTTAGGAATGATGAGAAATACACTGCAGAGTGAATTCCAGATACAATGTGTTGTCTGTAATCCAGCCAAGCCAGTGTCATGGAGGCATAACCCCTTTTTCATGCTGTGTTACATCAGCCAATGAAAACCACAGGTAGTACATACATAGAAAATGTGTAGAAGGGTTGAACAATGGACACTATCTACTTAGGACCTTCAAAGGCTGTCCTGTCAACCTATCTGTCAGTCTTCTAAATGCAGTGCCAGCGTGTGAGGATGGACACAATCTGTCGTGATGAGGAATAGGTGTGGGAGGTAAATGGGGGTTGGAGGAGGAGGAGGGTGGGGGTGAAAGGTTAGAGGTCTGGGGGAAAGAATGGGGAGTCGGAGGAGCACTCTGTGCAGGTGAGTGGAGGTCTCGCTCCACACAGCTCAGCCTGTCGACAGCCTCAAGGACCCTTCAGTCAGTGGCATTCCCTAGGCTGGCAGCTGGATGGGAGGGGGAAGGAGGATATGTGTGTGTGTGTGTGTGTGTGTGTGTGTGTGTGTGTGTGTGTGTGTGTGTGTGTGTGTGTGTGTGTGTGCGTGCGTGCGTGCGTGCGTGCGTGCGTGCGTGCGTGCGCGTGCTTGCACTTGTGCATGTGTGCCGACTGTTGTCTGTCGGTGGGGCCACTGCCCACACATAAGTGAGGCTAACCTGATGAGTGAGGAGACACAAGGTGCCCTCCATGTAGCATGCCAAACTTAAGGGCCTGCTACATGGGTTACAAACCTTGGGGGTTACAAACCTTGGTTCTGACAACTTTGGCTGTCAAAGAGCTTGTGAGACCATCAAAGCCATGTGGTCATAGAGTGCGTGTGTGGGTGTGATGTGAAGGGACGGTGTATGGCTATATGGTGACTCTTGACTTGGAGTGCAATAGTAAACTTCAACCTCTCACAAGGCCTCCACTTGACCTCTTGAACACAAAGCTAAAGACAGTGCCACCTTTGCTAATGGTGACAGCAAGCATTTCCCAACGTAATTAAATACTTGTATAAGTCTGTTAATCCCCTAAATGTATGCTCAATACAAAAAACAATAACGTAAACACAATACTGAATTACTTTGATAATAGTCTTGTTGAAATGAATTCACTGAAATTTACTAGCAGAGATCTACCATGCCTTTAGAATAAGTTCTGAGTTCTGTCTGCATGCTACAATGCTACAATTCCACTGACCTCTTTCTGACCTCTCTAAAACATCTGATTGAACAATGAGGTTGAAATCTATCACAGAAGCACAGAAACAAAGAAGGTTTTAACTAATACTTTCACTTTGCGAAATAATTCATATAAGCCATGAAAGCATGGCTAATTCTATCCATTTTACAGCGGACCACTAGTAGCTAAAGGAATACAAATAAACTTGTTGCGCATTCTGTCTTTTTTCTTTCTCTCTCCACACAAAGCCCAGAGAGAAGCAGAGGAGGAGCTGTTAGCTAATGTGAACAGAATGTCCAGGCAGCTTTTTTGCTCAGCCTAACACCATCACATACAGCAGTTTTAGAACACCATAGTCCTAGGCCGCGAAAAATCATTGTCCTCTAAGAATAACAAAACAACCCCACACTAATTGTTACTGAAGTTTACTTTTCTATGTATTTTCCAAAAGTATCTGTTTAGCCAGGGTGGCTCTGTGGGAGTTGGCCTGTAATCGAGAGGGGAAAGGAGAGTTTAATGGACAGCAGTGAAAATCTTCCGGGGTTAATGTCAGCCGAGACCATATAATGACAATCGCCTTTGTGTGCCCTCTGGTCTAGATACTCGCTGTGAATGAGGGAGACAAAGAATTTGACTGGAGTGGTAAAGGCTTTGAGATGTACTGACCCGTACCTTAAATGGACTTTTGTGAGCCACTCCCCACCCTCCTGCTCTTTGTAAATAGGGCCCAGCAGTATGTGCTGTTAAATGCTGTTTTGTTGTTTGCTGTGAGCAGGCGCCTGGGCCGGCGCTCCGGGGCAGTTAGGATGTGTCCTGAGGCATGTTGCCTGGGAGATAGTAGAGGCAAGGCATGCACTGCAGCAACATCCCAGATAAAGACTAACTTGTTAGATGGGTGAGATGGGGGATTAGGGGAACTGGTGAAGGGAGGTGATGGAAGGTGGTTGAGTGGAGAAATATGTAGAAATAACGGGTGCTTTCCAGAGAAATAGAATTACCTGTAATTCTATTTCTATGGTGCTTTCCCTCAAAATCAAGTCAGTCAAACATTGTCACAGATATGGTACAGATGCTCTCATAATACTGAAGATCAAGACTCTTGGCACAGAGAGCACTCATTATTGAGAATGATTCAGCACTAAAATAAGTATAAAAACAGTTACCATAATAGGAGACACAAAACATGCCATGTGTTTTAGATCAAAGGCAGACATTCATGTTAATTGATGTCTTCAGATACTTATTCCAATTGATTTCAGCTGTAGCTATTTCTATAACGAAAAAAGATTTTCATTACACAAAGCTAATTAAAACTGACAAGCATATATTGCCTCATTTTACAATACCTCTATATGACAGTGTTATGATTAAACTCGAAAAGGGAATGTAAATCTCCATGAATATATAACATCAGTGTCCTTTCAAATGCATACAGGATTTTTTGGGGGGGGATACATGTTAAATACCAAAAACTTTTGCAAAAACTTTCAAATGTATTTTATTTGTATTTATTTTATGCATTTTAAATACATTACAACATATATTACTGAATGTATTTATATAGAATATACACTACATGGCCAAAAGTACAGTACAAGTCAAAGGTTTGGACACACATACTAATTCAAGGATTTTTCTTAATTTTTTACATTGTAGAATGATAGTGAAGACTTCAAAACTATGAAATAACACATTGAACTATGTAGTAACCAAAAAAGTGTTAAACAAATCAAAATATATTTTATATTTTACATTCTTCAAAGTAGCCACCCTTTGCCTTTATGACAGCTTTGCACACTCTTGGCATTCTCTCAACCAGCTTCACCTGGAATGCTTTTCAAACAATCTTGAAGGAGTTCCCACACATGCTGAGCACTTGTTGGCTGCTTTTCCTTCATTCTGTGGTCCAACTCATCCCAAACCATCTCAATTGGGTTGAGGTCGGGTGATTGTGGAGGCCAGGTCATCTTATGCAACACTCCCATTACTCTCCTTCTTGGTCAAATAGTCCTTACACAGCCTGTTGGGTCATTGTCCTGTTAAAACAAATGATAGTCCTACTAAGCGCAAACCAGATGGGATGGAGTATCGCTGCAGAATGCTGTGGTAGTCATGCTGGTTAAGTGTACCTTGAATTCTAAATAAATCACCGACAGTGTCACCAGCAAAGCACCCCCACACCATCACAGCTCCTCCTCCATGCTTCACTTCATATATCCAAGATGGCGTAGCAGTCAGACGTGTGTGTCACGATCGTTATATAAATAATCGGACCAAGGTGCAGCGTAAGTAGAGTTCCACATATTTATTACAGTGAAACTTCAAAACATCAAAGAATTAACGAACGTGCAATACGTAGCGCACATAGGCACTCATACAAACAATATCCCACAACACAGGTGGGAAAAGGGACACACTAAGTATGATCCCCAATTAGAGGCAACGATATTCAGCTGCCTCCAATTGGGAACCATACTCACACTCCAACATAGAACTATAATAACTAGAAAAACCCCCTAGTCACGCTCTGATCTATTACACCATGGAGAACCCCGAGGGCTCTCTATGGTCAGGGCGTGACAGTGTGTTTGTCTTGTCCCGTGTTAATGAGTCTGTAAAGTCTGTATTTCGTTTTTTTCTTATATATTTTACTCTCACTTTCCATCTACGAACTAAACATATTTTCCTGCAACCCGCCTCACCCAATGTGATACAGATCTGTAATTTTTTTATACCTTATAACTGGAACCTCCATCAGAAGCTAGCCTTTAGCTCAGACACTAGCCAGCTTTAGCTCAGACAATTACCTGCCAATCTGCACAGCGCAATATCAACCCAGAGAATATCGGACTCCTTTTCTCCACCACATCACTGGATTTCTGCCGCAAGCTCTGGACCATCACACTGGATCATCGCAGCTAGCTAGCTGCAACCGAGTGGCTACTCTTGGCTATCGCATCTGTCCCGAAGCAAGCACCAGTTAGCCTTGAGCGAGCCTCGAGCTAGGTTAATCTCCTGGCCAGCCAACGGAGTATACCAGCTAATTCTTGGGCTACAATAGCTCTTTTGCCAATTGGCCTGGACCCTTTATTGTCGACACGGAGCCCCGCCGATCCATCACAACTGGCCTGCCGACGTAATCGTCTGATGTGGTTTCAACAGGTGATTTCAGTTGCGATGTCGCCAAAAGCCATCTGCTAGCCCCGGCCTGCTAGCTTTCTGAACGCCGTGTCTCCCGCTCGGCTAGCATAGTAGCAATGACCAAATGGCTCCCTGACTCACCTATTGCTGCTTATTGGACCCTATGATCATTTGGCTACACAGCTGATGCCTGCTGGTCTATTCATTAACACTGTACCTCATTTTGTTTATCTGTTGACCCCAGCCTCAACTGTGTGTACCTAACTGACCCTCTCTGCCCATTCATCGCCATTTACCCATTGTTGTCTTAGCTCTCCCGACCAACGCCCGTGATTGCTTTATGCCTATCTCTAATGTCAAAATGCCTTCTCTACTGCTATTTCGGTTAGTTATTATTATTATTATTATTATCATTTGTTGACCTCTGTAACCGTAAAAGCCTTGGTTTCATGCATGTTAACATCAGAAGCCTCCTCCCTAACTTTGTTTTATTCACTGCTTTAGCACACTCCGCCAACCCTGATGTCCTAGCCGTGTCTGAATCCTGGCTTAGGAAGGCCAGCAAAGATTCAGAAATTTCCATCCCCAACTACAACATTTTCCGTCAAGATAGAACTGCCAAAGGGGGCGGAGATGCAATCTACTGCAGAGATAGCCTGCAAAGTTCGGTCTTACTATCCAGGTCTGTGCCCAACAGTTCGAGCTTCTACTTTTAAAAATCCACCTTTCCAGAAATAAGTCTCACTGTTGCCGCTTGTTATAGACCCCCCTCAGCCCCCAGCTGTGCCCTGGACACCATATGTGAATTGATTGCCCCCCATCTATCTTCAGAGTTCGTACTGTTAGGTGACCTAAACTGGGATATGCTTAATAACACCCCGGCAGTCCTACAATCTAAGATAGATGCCCTCAATCTCACACAAATTATCAAGGAACCTACCAAGTACAACCCTAAATCCGTAAACATGGGCACCCTGATAGATATCATCCTGACCAACTTGCCTTCCAAATACACCTCTGCTGTTTTCACCAGGATCTCAGCGATCACTGCTTCATTGCCTGCATCCGTAATGGGTCTGCAGTCAAATGACCACCCCTCATCACTGGCAAACGCTCCCTAAAATACTTCAGCGAGCAGGCCTTTCTAATCGACCTGGCCCGGGTATCCTAGAAGGATATTGACCTCATCCCGTCACTCGAGGATGCCTGGTTGTTCTTTAAAAGTGCTTTCCTTGCCATCTTAAATAAGCATGCCCCATTCAAAAACAGATATACAGTAGCCCCTGGTTCACTCCTGACTTGACTGCCCTTGACCAGCACAAAACATCCTGTGGCGTACTGCATTAGCAACGAATAGACCCCACTTTTCAGGGAAACAAAGGCTAGCTTTTTCAAACAGAAATTTGCATCCTGTAGCACTAATTCCAAAAAGTTTAAGGACACTGTAAAGTCAATGGAGAATAAGAACACCTCCTCCCAGCTGCCCACTGCATTGAGGCTAGGAAACACGGTCACCACCAATAAATCTACGATTATCAAGAATTTCAATAAGCATTTTTCTACGGCCGGCCATGCTTTCCACCTGGCAAACCCTACCCCGGCCAACAGCTCTGCACCCCCCGCAGCAACATGCCCAAGCCCCCCCGCTTCTCCTTCACCCAAATCCAGACAGCTGATGTTCTATAAGAGCTGCAAAATATGGACCCCTTCAAATCAGCTGGGCTAGACAATCTGGACCCTCTCTTTCTAAAATTATCTACCACAATTGTTGCAACCCCTATTACTAGCCTGTTCAACCTCTCTTTCGAATTGTCTGAGATCCCTAAAAATTGGAAAGCTGCCGCGGTCATCCCCTCTTCAAAGGGGGAGACACTAGACCCAAACTGTTACAGACCTATATTCATCCTGCCCTGCGTTTCTGAAGTCTTCGAAAGCCAAGTTAACAAACAGATCACGACCATTTAGAATCCCACCGTACCTTCTTCGCTATGCAATCAGGTTTCCGAGCTGGTCATGGGTGCACCTCAGCCACGCTCCAAGGTCCTAAACGATATCATAACAGTCATCAATAAAAGACAGTAATGTGCAGCCGTCTTAATCGACCTGGCCAAGGCTTTCGACTCCGTCAATCACAGCATTTTTACCGGTAGACTCAAAAGCCATGGTTCCTCAAATAACTGCCTCGACTGGTTTACCAACTACTTCTCAGATAGAGTTCAGTGTGTCAAATCAGAGGGCCTGTTGTCCGGACCTCTGGCAGTGTCTAAGGGGGTGCCACAGGGTTCCATTCTCGGGTCGACTCTTTTCTCTGTATATATCAATGATTTCGCTCTTGCTGCTGGTGATTGTCTGATCCATCTCTACGCAGACGACACCATTCTGTATACATCTGGCCCTTCTTTGGACACTGTGTTAACAAACCTCCAAACAAGCTTCAATGCCATACTACACTCCTTCCATGGCCTCCAACTGCTCTTAAATGCTAGTAAAACTAAATGCATGCTTTTCAACCGATTGCTGCCCGCACCCGCCCGCCAAACTAGCATCACTACTCTGGACAGTTCTGACTTAGAATATGTGGACAACTACAAATACCTAGGTGTCTGGTTAGACTGTAAATTCTCCTTCCAGACTCACATTAAGCATCTCCAATTCAAAATTAAATCTAGAATCGGCTTCATATTTCGCAACAAAGCCTCCTTCACTCATGCTGCCAAACATACCCTCGTAAAACTGACTATCCTACCGATCCTTGACTTCGGAAATGTCATTTACAAAAAATCTTTCAACACTCTACTCAGCAAATTGGATGCAGTCTATCACAGTGCCCTCCATTTTGTCACTAAAGCTCCATATACTACCCACAACTGCGACCTGTACGCTCTCGTTGGCTGGCCCTCACTACATATCTGTCGCCAAACCCACTGGCTCCAGGTCATCTATAAGTCTTTGCTAGGTAAAGCTCTGCCTTATCTCACCAGAGTAACACCCACCCATAGCACGCGCTCCAGCAGGTATATTTCACTGGTCATCCCCAAAGCCAACCCCTCCTTTGGCTGCCATTCCTTCCAGTTCACTGCTGCCAATGACTGGAACGAATTGCAAAAGTCACTGAAGCTGGAGACTTATATCTCTCTTACTAACTATAAACATCATCTGTCAGAGCAGCTTACCGATCACTGCACCTGTACACAGCCCATCTGTAAATAGCCCACCCAACTACCTCATTCCATATTATTTTTTGCTCTTTTGCACCCCAGAATCTCTACTTGCACATCATCATCTGCACATCTATCACTCCAGTGTTAATGCTAAATTGTAATTATTTTGCCATTATGGCCTGTTTATTGCCTTACCTCCCTAATCTTACTACATGTGCACACACTGTATACAGATTCTTCTATTGTGTTATTGACTGTTTGATGTTTGTTTATCCCATGTGTAACTTTTTGTTGTTGTTTTTGTCGCATTGCTTTGCTTTATCTTGGCCAGGTCGCAGTTGTAAATGAGAACTTGTTCTCAACTGGCCTACCTGGTTAAATAAAGGTGAAATAATAAAACATTTTTAAAAAACGGTGGGAACCACATATGCGTCTCACAAAGACACGGCAGTTGATACCAAAAATCTCAAATTTAGACTCATCAGATCGGACTGACTGATTTCCACCGGTCTAATGTCCATTGCTCGTGTTTCTTGGCCCAAGGAAGTCTCTTCTTCTTATTGGTTCACTTTAGTAGTGGTTTCTTTGCAGCAATTTGATTATGAAGGCCTGATTCACACAGTCTCCTCTGTACAGTTGATGTTAAGATGTGTCTGTTACTTGAACTCTATGAAGCATTTATTTGGGCCCCAATCTGAGGTATAGTTAACTCTAATGAACTTATCCTCTGCAGTGGAGGTAACTCTGGGTCTTCCTTTCCTGTGGCGGTCCTCATGAGAGCCAGTTTCATCATAGCGCTTGATGGTTTTTGCGACTGCACTGGAAGAAACTTTCAAAGTTCTTGAAATTATTTTTTTCTTGAAAAAAATAAAATAAAATGTTCAGGATTGACTGACCTTCATGTCTTAAAGTAATGATGGACTGTCGTTTCTCTTTGCTTATTTGAGCTGTTCTTGACATGATATGGACTTGGTCTTTCACCAAATAGGGTTATCTTCTGTATACCACCCCTACCTTGTCACAACACAACTGATTGGCTCAAACGATTTAAGAAGGAAAGAAATTCCACAAATTAACTTTTAACAAGGCACACCTGTTAATTGAAATGCATTCCAGGTCACTACCTCATGAAGCTGGTTGAGAGAATGCCAAGAGTGTGCAAAGCTGTCATCGAGGCAAAGGGTGGCTACTTTGAAGAATCTCAAATATAAAATATATTTTGATTTGTTTAACACTTTATTGGTTACTACATGATTCCATATGTGTTATTTCATAATTTTGATGTCTTCACTATTATTCTACAATATAGAAAATAATAAAAATAAAGAAAAACCCTTGACTTCATGATTCCGTATGTGGGTAGTGTTCTCCTGGGATCCGCTTTTCCACTGCTCCAGAGTCCAATGGCAGCAAGCTTCACACCACTCCACCCGACGCTTGCCATTGCGCATGGTGATCTTAGGCTTTTATGCGACTGCTCGGTCATGGAAACCCGTTTCATGAAGCTTCCGACAGTTATTGTGCTGACGTTGCTTCCAGAGGCAGTATGCATAATAATAATACAATCCATACTCAAAGGCTAGACCAATTACAGTTGAAGTTTACATACACTTAGGTTGGAGTCATTAAAACTCATTTTTCAACCACTTCACAAATGTCTTGTTAACAAACTATAGCTTTGGCAAGTCGGTTAGGACATCTACTTTGTGCATGACACAAGTAATTTTTCAAACAATTGTTTACAGACAGATTATTTAACTTATAATTCATTGTATCACAATTCCAGTGGGTCAGAGGTTTACATGTACTAAGTTGACTGTGCCTTTAAACAGCTTGGAAAATTCCAGAAAATTATGTCATGGCTTTAGAAGCTTCTGATAGGCTAATTGACATAATTTCAGTCAATTGTAGGTGTACCTGTGGATGTATTTCAAGGCCTACCTTCAAACTCAGTGCCTCTTTGCTTGACATCATGGGAAAATCAAAAGAAATCAGCCAAGACATCAGAAAAAAATTGTAGACCTCCACAAGTCTGGTTCATCCTTGGGAGCAATTTCCAAACGCCTGAAGGTACCACGTTCATCTGTACAAACAATAGTACGCAAGTATAAACACCATGGGACCACGCAGCCGTCATACTGCTCAGGAAGGAGACGCATTCTGTCTCCTAGAGATGAACGTACTTTGGTGCAAAAAGCGCAAATCAATCCCAGAACAACAGCAAAGGACCTTCAGAAGATGCTGAAGGAAACAGGTAGAAAACTATCTATATCCACAGTAAAACGAGTCCTATATTGACATAACCTGAAAGGCTGCTCAGTAAGGAAGAAGCCACTGCTCCAAAACTGTCATTAAAAAAACTACGGTTTGCAAATGCACATGGGGACAAAGATCGTACTTTTTGGAGAAATGTCCTCTGGTCTGATGAAACAAAAATAGAACTGTTTGGCCATAATGACCATCGTTATGTTTGGAGGAAAAAGGGGGAGGCTTGCAAGCCGACGAACACCATCCCAACTGTGAAGCACGGGGGTGGCAGCATCATGTTGTGGGGGTGCTTTGCTGCAGAAGGGACTGGTGCCTTCACAAAATAGATGGCATCATGAGGAAGTAAAATTATGTGGATATATTGAAGCAACATCTCAAGACATCAGTCAGGAAGTTAAAGCTTGGTTGCAAATGGGTCTTCCAAATAGACAATGACCCCAAGCATACTTCTAAAGTTGTGGCAAAATGGCTTAACGACAACAAAGTCAAGGTATTGGAGTGGCCATCACAAAGCCCTGACCTCAACCCTATATAAAATGTGTGGGCAGAACTGAGAAAGTGTGTGTGAGCAAGGAGGCCTACAAACCTGACTCAGTTACACCAGCTTTGTCAGGAGGAATGGGCCAAAATTCACACAACTTATTGTGGGAAGCTTTTGGAATGCTACCCAAAATGTTTGACCTAAGTTAAACAATTTAAAGGCAATGCTACCAAATACTAATTGAGTGTATGTACATTTCTGACCCACTGGGAATGTGATGAAAGAAATAAAAGCTGAAATAAATCATTCTCTCTAATATTATTCTGACATTTCACACTTTTAAAATAAAATGGTGATCCTAACTGACCTAAGACAGGGAATTGTTACTTGGATTAAATGTCAGGAATTGTGAAAAACTGCGTTTAAATGTATTTGGCTAAGGTGTATGTAGCAATGACCTCTTAAATCAGTTTTGTTTGATGTTTTTCTGCCACGGGTAATATGCCGGTATGCTATGTATAGTCTAACCGCACAATCTTCATTTTAATTCCGTTTTTTTTTTTTCGGGCTTGGGCTCATAAGCCTATTGCGTACCCTCTAATATGCATATGGTTGTTTTGAATGAATCATCACCTTAGAAAGCACTGTCCATTTTGTTGTGTTAAGCTTTGAATACAATAATTAGAATTCCCTTCTCCCAGCTGCCATGCTCAGAAGCTCCTCTCACTCACATGGCTCTGTCAGATATATAAATTCTTATTAGCCAATGCCCTTCACTTGATCTGTCTCGTAACAGGGGCATGGGAAAAAATGACATGTCATCTATGCACTTAAATAGCGAATGGAGGACGCTTTTCCCGTGCTTCATTTTTATGCCAGACAGGTAGGCTATACTCCTGTAAAGCAAAGCAATGTGCTTAATATTAGGAATTTTGATAAATAGATATAGTAGGCCTAACCGCCATAGTCCCTGTGCCCAAAATGCCAAGGTAGCCTACCTTAATGACTATCGACCCGTATCACTCAAGTCTGTAGCCATGAAGTGCTTTGAAAGGATGGTCATAGTTCACATCAACACCATCATCCCAGACACCCTGAATCAATGAACAGCATTCTCACATAGGTGTTCCTTTTGTCCAGGTGGGAAAGGGCAGTGTGGAGTGCAATTGAGATTGCCTCATCTGTGGATCTGTTGGGGCGGCATGCGAATTGGAGTGGGTCTAGGGTATTCGGGAGGAGGCTGTTAATGTGAGCCATGACCAGCCTTTCAAAGCACTTCATGGCTACAGACGGGAGTGCTACAGGGCGGTAATCATTTAGGCAGGTTACCTTCGCTTCCTTGAGCACAGGGACTATGGTGTTCTGCTTACAGACTCAGACTCAGTCAGGGAGAGGTTGAAAATGCGCGCATGCTTTGGGTACACGTCCTGGTAATCCATCTGGTCCCGTGGCTTTATGAATGTTGACCTGTTTAAAAGGTCTTGCTCACATCGGCTACCGACAGCGTTATCACACAGTCATCCAGAGCAGCTAGGGCTCTCGGGCATGCTTCAGTGTTGCTTGTCTCGAAGCGAGCATAAAAGGCATTTAGCTCGTCTGGTAGGCTTGCGTCACTGGGCAGCTCGCGTCTGGGTTTCTCTTTTTAGTCCGTAATAGTTTGCAAGCCCTGCCACATCCGATGAGCGTCAGAGCCGGTGTAGTAGGATTCAATCTTAATCTTGTATTGACGCTTTGCTTGTTTGATGGTTCGTCTGAGGGCATAGCGGGATTTCGTATAGCCGTCCGGATTAGTGTCCTTCTCCTTGAAAGCGGCAGCTCTAGCCTTTAGCCGGATGCAGATGTTGCCTGTAATCCATGGCTTCTGGTTGGGATATGTACGTACGGTCACTGTGGGGACGACGTCGTCTATACACTTATTGATGAAGCAGATGGCTGAGGTAGTATACTCCTCAATGCCATTGGTTGAATCCCGGAACATATTCCAGTCTGTGCTAGCAAAACAGTCCTGTAGCGTAGTATCCTTGTTTATCTGATCACTTCCGTATTGAGCGAGTCACTGGTACTTCCTGCTTTAGTTTTTGCCCTTAAGCAGGAATCAGGAGGATAGAATCATGGTCAGATTTGCCAAATGGAGGGCCGGGGAGAGCTTTGTATGCATCTCTGTGTGTTGAGTAAAGGTGGTCTAGAATTTTTTCCCCCTCTGGTTCCACATGTGACATGCTGGTAAACATTTTGTAAAACTGATTTAAGTTTGCCTGCATTAAAGTCCCCAGCCACTAGGAGTGCCACTTCTGGGTGAGCATTTTCTTGTTTGCTTATGGCCTTATAGAGTTGATTGAGTGTGGTCTTAGTGCCAGCATCGGACTGTGGTGGTAAATAGACGGCTTCAAATAATATAGATGACAACTCTCTTGGTAGATAGTGTGGTCTACAGCTTATCATGAGATACTCTACATCAGGCGAGCAATAACTCGAGAATTCTTTAATATTAAACATCGCGCACCAGCTGTTATTGACAAAAAGACACACACCCCAACCCCTTGTCTTACCAGATGTAGCTTCTCTGATCTGCCGGGGCATTGAAAATCCCTCCAGCTCTATATTATCCGTGTTGTCGTTCGGCCACGACTCGATGAAACATAAGATATTACAGTTATTAATGTCCTGTTGGTAGGATAATTGTAATTGTAGGTCATCAATTTTATTTTCCAATGATTGCATGTTAGCAAGTAGAATTGATGGCACTGGGAGTTTACTCGCTCGCCTACAGATTCTCTAAAGGCAGCCTGATCTGCGTCCTCTTTACCTCCATCTTTTCTTCACGCAAATGATGGGGATCTGGGCCTGTTCCCGGGAAAGCAGTATATCTTTCTCGTCGGAGATGTTAAAGAAAAAAGCTTCTTCCAGTTCTTGATGAGTAATCCCAGTTTTGATATCCAGAAGTTATTTTCAGTCATAAGAGACAGTAGCAGCAACATTATGTACAAAATAAGTAAAAAAATAAGTTACAAACAATGCAAAAGAACGATCAAAATAGCACAATTGGTTAGGGGCATGTAAAACGTCAGCCATCCTCTTCCGGGCCATTTTATATCAACACTGGCTTTGAGGAATGCCAGTATGTCTATGTTAGCGGATGACTCAAAACTATACACGTCAGCTACTACAGCGACTGAAATGACTGCAACACTTAACAAAGAGCTGCAGTTAGTTTCAGAATGGGTGGCAAGGAATAACTTAGTCCTAAATATTTCAGAAATACAAAATTGTATTTGTGACAAATCATTCACTAAACCCTAAACCTCAACTAAATATTGTAATACATTATGTGGAAATTAAACAAGTTGAGGTGACTAAACTGCTTGAAGTAACCCTGGATTGTAAACTGTCATGGTCAAAACATATTGATACAACAGTAGCTAAGATGGGGAGAAGTCGGTCCATAATAAAGCGCTGCTCAAACCTTCTTAACAGCATTATCAACAAGGCAGGTCCTACAGGCTCTAGTTTTGTCACACCTGGACTACTGTTCAGTCATGTGATCAGGTGCCACAAAGAGGGACTTAGGACAATTGTAATTGGCTCAAAACAGGACATCATGGCTGGCCCTTGGATGTACACAGAGAGAAAACATAAATAATATGCATGTCAATCTCTCCTGGCTCAAAGTGGAGGAGAGATTGACTTCATCACTACTTCTATTTGTGAGAGGTATTGACATGTTGAAAGTACCGAGCAGTCTGTTTAAACGACCAGCACACAGCTCAGACACCCATGCATACCCCACAAGACATGTCACCAGAGGTCTCTTCACAGTCCCCAAGTCCAGAACAGACTATGGGAGGTGCACAGTACTACATAGAGCCATGACTACATGGAACTCTATTCCACATCAGGTAACTGATGCAAGCAATAGAATCAGATTTAAAAAACAGATAAAATACACCCTATGGAACAGCGGAGACTGTGAAGCACACAAACATAGGCACAGACACATGCAAACACGCATGATAACATACGCACTATACACACATATACACATGGATTTTGTGTTGTAGAAATGTGGTAGTGGAGTAGGGGCCTGAGGGCACACAGTGTGTTGTGAAATCTGTTATGAATATATTTTTATGTTTTTTATAACTGCCTTATTTTGTACATAATGTTTCTGCAACCGTATCTTACAGCAAAAAATTGCTTCTGGATATCAGGACAGCGGTCACTCACCTCGGATTAGACTAAGATTTTTTCTTCAACAAACAAGACGCACAAGACATCCTCCAAACACCCGGCAGGGCCGACATCCACGTTATGTGCAAGAGGAAGCGACGCAGGTACAGAGGACAAAGAGCCGGATGCCTGGTCAGGACCCGAAAAAGGGAACTTGAGTGGGAAAGCTACTACTACTCGCCAACGTGCAATCATTGGACAATAAACTAGACGAGGTACGATCCCGAATATCCTACCAACGGGACATCAAAACTGTAATATCCTATGTTTCACGGAATCGTGGCTGAATGATGACATGGATATTCATTATACGCTGCACCAGCAAGATAGAACAGCACACAGTAAGACGGAGGGGGGGGGGGGGGGTCTGTGCATATTCGTAAACAACAGCTGGTGCACGAAATCTAAGGAAGTCTCTAGATTTTGCTTGCCTGAAGTAGAGTATATTGTGATAAATTGCAGGCCACACTACTTGCCTAGAGAGTTTTCAGCTATACTTTCGTGACTGTTTATTTACCATCACAGACAGATGCTGGCACTAAGACCGCACTCAGTCAGCTGTATAAGGAAATAAGCAAACAGGAAACCACTCACCCAGAGGCGGCGCTCCTAGTGGCTGGAGACTTTAATGCAGAGAAACTTAAATTAGTTCTACCAAATTTCCATCAAAATGTTAAATGTGCAACCAGAAGGAAAAAAATTCTAGATCACCCGTACTCCACACACAGAGATGCGTACAAAGCTCACTCTCCATTTGGTAAATCCGACCACAACTCTATCCTCCTGAATCCTGCTTACAAGCAAAAATTAAAGCAGGAAGCACCAGTGACTCGGTCTATAAAAAAGTGGTCAGATGAAGCAGATGCTTAACTACAGGACTGCTGTTTTGCTATCACAGACTGGAACATGTTCCGGGATTCTCCCGATGGCATTGAGGAGTACACCACATCAGTCACTGGCTTTATCAATAAGTGCATTGAGGACGTCGTCCCCACAGTGACTGTACGTATATACCCCAACCAGAAGCCATGGATTAAAGGCAACATTCGCACTGAGCTAAAGGGTAGAGCTGCCGCTTTCAACGTGCGGGACTCTAACCCAGAAGCTTACAAGAAATCCTGCTATGCCCTGCGACGAACCATCAAACAGGCAAAGCGTCAATATAGGGCTAAGATTGAATCGTACTACACCGGCTCCGATGCTCGTCTTATGTGGCAGGGCTTGCAAACTATTACAGACTTCAAAGGGAAGCACAGCTGCGAGCTGCCCAGTGACACTAGCCTACCAGACGAGCTAAATCACTTCTATGCTCGCTTCGAGGCAAGCAACACTGAGGCATGCATGAGAGCATCAGCTGTTCCAGGCGACTGTGTGATCACGCTCTCCGTAGCCGACGTTAGTAAGACCTTTAAACAGGTCAACATACACATGGTTGCGGGGCCAGACGGATTACCAGGACGTGTGCTCAGGGCATGTGCTGACCAACTGGCAGGTGTCTTCACTGACATTTTCACCATGTCCCTGATTAAGTCTGTAATACCAACATGTTTTAAGCAGAACACCATAGTCCCTGTGCCCAAGTATACAAAGGCAACCTGCCTAAATGACTACAGACCAGTAGCACTCACGTCTGTAGCCATAAAGTGCTTTGAAAGGTTGGTAATGGCTCACATCAAAACCATTATCCCAGAAACACTAGACCCACTCCAATTTTCATACCGCCCAAACAGATCCACAGATGATGCAATCTCTATTGCACTCCACACTGCCCTTTCCCTTCTGGACAAAAGAAACACTTACGTGAGAATGCTATTCATTGACTACAGCTCAGCGTTCAACACCATAGTACCCTCAAAGCTCATCACTAAGCTAAGGATCCTGGGGCTAAACACCTCCCTCAGCAACTGGATCCTGGACTTCCTGATGGGCCGCCCCCAGGTGGTGAGGGTAGGTAGCAACACATCTGCCACACTGATCCTCAACACTGGAGCTCCCCAGGGGTGCGTGCTCAGTCCCCTCCTGTACTCCCTGTTCACCCATGACTGCATGGCCAGGCATGACTCCAACACCATCATTAAGTTAGCAGATGACACAACAGTGGTAGGCCTGATCACCGACAACAACGAGACAGCCTATAGGGAGGAAGTCAGAGACCTGGCCGGGTGGTTCCTGAATAACAACCTATCCCTCAATGTAACCAAGACTAAGGAGATTATTGTGGACTACAGGAAAAGGAGGACCGAGCACACCCCCATTCTCATCGATGGGGCTGTAGCGGAGCAGGTTGAGAGCTTCAAGTTCCTTGGTGTCCACATCAACAACAAATTAGAATGGTCCAAACACACCAAGACAGTCATGAAGAGGGCACGACAAAGTCTATTCCCCCTCAGGAAACTAAAAAGATTTGGCATGGGTCCTGAGATCCTCAAAAGGTTCTACAGCTGCAGCATCGAGAGCATCCTGACTGGTTGCATCACTGCCTGGTACGACAACTGCTCGGCCTCTGACCGCAAGGCACTACAGAGGGTAGTGCGTACAGCCCAGTACATCACTGGGGCTAAGCTGCCTGCCTTCCAGGACCTCTACAACAGGCGGTGTCAGAGGAAGGCTGTAAAAATTGTCAAAGACCCCAGCCACCCCAGTCATAGACTGTTCTCTCTACTACCGCATGGCAAGCGGTACCGGTGTGCCAAGTCTAGGACAAAAAGGCTTCTCAACAGTTTTTACCCCCAAGCCATAAGACTCCTGAACAGGTAATCAAATGGCTACCCGGACTATTTGCATTGTGCGCCTCCCCAACCCCTATTTTTACACTGCTGCTACTCTATGTTTATCATATATGCATAGTCACTTTAACAATACATTCACGTACATACTACCTCAATTGGGCCAACCAACCAGTGCTCCCGCACAGTGGCTATCCGGGCTATCTGCATTGTTTCCCACCCACCCACCAACCCCTCTTGTACGCTACTGCTACTCTCTGTTCATCATAGATGCATAGTCACTTTAACCATATCAACATGTACATAATACCTCAATTAACCGGTGTCTGTATGTAGCCTCGCTACTTTTATAGCCTCGCTACTGTATATAGCCTGTCTTTTTACTGTTGTTTTATTTCTTTACCTACCTATTGTTCACCTAATACCTTTTTTGCACTATTGGTTAGAGCCTTAAGTAAGCATTTCACTGTAATATACTTAATTTCTGTTGTATTCAGCACACGTGACAAATAAACTTTGATTTGATTTGATTTAAAGAGGCGACTCCAGGATGCTGGCTTTCTAGAAAGAGTTGCAAAATAAAAGCCATATCTCAGACCGGCCAATAAAAAGAAAAGATCAAGATGAGTAAAAGAACACAGACACTGGACAGGGGAACTCTGCCTAGAAGGCCAGCATCCCGGAGTCGCCTCTTCACTGTTGACGTCGAGACTGGTGTTTTGCGGGTACTATTTAGTGAAGCTGCCAGTTGAGGACTTGTGAGGCGTCTGTTTCTCAAACTAGACTACTTTAATGTACTTGTCCTCTTGCTCAGATGTGCACCTGGGCCTCCCACCCCTTTCTATTCTGGTTAGAGCCAGTTTGCGCTGTTCTGTGAAGGGAGTAGTACACAGCGTTGTAAAAAGATCTTCAGTTTCTTGGCAATTTCTCGCATGGAATAGCCTTCATTTCTCAGAACAAGAATAGACTGACGAGTTTAAGAAGAAAGTACTTTGTTTCTGGCCATTTTGAGCCTGTAATCAAACCCACAAATGCTGATGCTCCAGATACTCAACTAGTCTAAAGAAGGCCAGTTTTATTGCTTCTTTAATCAGGACAACAGTTTTCAGCTGTGCTAACATAATTGCAAAAGGGTTTTCTAATGATCAAACTTGGATTAGCTAACACAATGTGCCATTGGAACACAGGGGTGATGGTTTCTGAAAATGGGCCTCTGTACGCCTACGTAGATATTCAATTTTAAAGAAAACCTGCCGTTTCCAGCTACAATAGTCATTTACAACATTAACAATGTCTACACTGTATTTCTGATCAATTTAATGTTATTTTAATGGAAAAAATTGGTTTTTCTTTCAAAAACAAGGAAAGTGACCCCAAACTTTTGAACAGTAGTGCATGTACGTAGGCCAGTTGAGAACAAGTTTTCATTTGCAACTGCGACCTGGCCAAGATAAAGCAAAGCAGTGCGACAAAAACAACAACACAGAGTTACACATGGGATAAACAAACATACAGTCAATAACACAATAGAAAAATCTATGTACAGTGTGTGTAAATGTAGTAAGATTAGGGAGGTAAAGCAATAAATAGGCCATAATGGCAAAATAATTACAATTTAGCATTAACACTGGAGTGACAGATATGCAGATGATGACGTGCAAGTAGAGATACTGGGGTGCAAAAGAGCAAAAAATAACAATATGGGGATGAGGTAGTTGGGTGGGCTATTTACAGATGGGCTGTGTACACTTGCAGTGATCGGTAAGCTGCTCTGACAGCTAATGCTTATAGTTAGTGAGGGAGATATAAGTCTCTGGCTTCAGTGACTTATGCAATTCGTTCCAGTCATTGGCAGCAAAGAACTGGAAGGAAAGGGGGCCAAGGAGGTGTTGGTTTGGGGATGACCAGTGAAATATTCCTGCTGGAGCGTGTGCTACGGCTGGGTGTTGCTATGGTGACCAGTGAGCTGAGATAAGGCGGGGCTTTACCTAGCAAAGACTTATAGATGACCTGGAGCCAGTGGGTTTGGCGACGGATATGTAGCGAGAGCCAGCCAACGAGTGCATACAGGTCGCAGTTGTGGGTAGTATATGGGGCTTTAGTGACAAAACGGAGGTCACTGTGATTTGCTGAGTAGAGTGTTCGAGGCTATTTTGTAAATGACATTGCCGAAGTCAAGGATCGATAGCATAGTCAGTTTTACGGGGATATGTTTGGCAGCATGAGTGAAGGAGGCTTTGTTGTGAAATTGGTAGCCAATTCTAGATTAATTTTGAATTGGAGATGCTTAATGTGAGTCTGGAAGGAGAGTTTACAGTCTAACCAGACACCTAGGTATTTGTAGTTGTCCACATATTCTAAGTCAGAACTGTCCAGAGTAGTGATGCTAGTCAGGTGGGCGGGTGCGGGCAGCGATCGGTTGAAGAGCATGCATTTAGTTTTACTAGCATTTAAGAGCAGTTGGAGGCCATGGAAGGAGTGTTGTATGGCATTGAAGCTCATTTGGAGGTTTGTTAACACAGTGTCCAAAGAAGGGCCAGATGTATACAGAATGGTGTCGTCTGCGTAGAGGTGGATCAGACAATCACTAGCAGCAAGAGCGACTATCTCGACTATCGTAGAATTATCGGTGGTGACAGTGTTTCCTAGCCTCATTGCAGTGGGCAGCTGGGATGAGGTGCTCTTATTCTCCATGGATTTTACAGTATCCCAAACCTTTTGGGAATTAGTGCTACAGGGTGCAAATTTCTGTTTGAAAAAGCTAGCCTTTGCTTTCCTAACTGACTGTGTATATTGACTTCCCTGAAAAGTTGCATATCGCGGGGGCTATTCGATGCTAATGCAGTATACCACAGGATGTTTTGTGTTGGTCAAGCGTAGTCAAGTCAGGAGTGAACCAGGGGCTATATCTGTTCTGAGTTTTAAAAAAATGTAATGGGGCATGCTTATTTAAGATGGCGAGGAGAGCACTTTTAAAGAGCAACCAGGCATCCTCTACTGACGGGATGAGGTCAATATCCTTCCAGGATACCCGGGCCAGGTCGATTAGAAAGGCCTGCCCACTGAAGTATTTTAGGGAGCGTTTAACAGTGAGGAGGGGTGGTCGTTTGACCGCAGACCCATTACGGATATTTATGAGGGTGCCCATGTTTACGGATTTAGGGTTGTACCTGGTAGGTTCCTTGATAATTTGTGTGAGATTGAGGTCATCTAGCTTAGATTGTAGGACGGTCGGGGTGTTAAGCATATCCCAGTTTAGGTCACCTAACAGTACGAACTCTGAAGATAGATGGGGGGCAATCAATTCACATATGGTGTCCAGGGCACAGCTGGGGGCTGAGGGGGGTCTATAACAAGCGGCAACAGTGACACTTATTTCTGGAAAGGTGGATTTTTAAAAGTAGAAGCTCGAACTGTTTGGGCACAGACCTGGATTGTAAGACAGAACTCTGCAGGCTATCTCTGCAGCAGGGTTGGCGGCTTCTGATGTTAACATGCATGAAACCAAGGCATTTATGATTACAGAAGTCAACAAATGAGAGCTCCTGGGGAATAGGTGTAGTACTGAGGGCTACAGGGCCTGGGTTAACCTCTACATCACCAGAGGAACAGAGGAGGATAAGGGTACGGCTAAAGGCTATAAGAACTGGTCGTCTAGTGCGTTGGGAACAGAGAATCAAAGGAGCAAATTTCTGGGCGTGGTAGAATAGATTCAGGGCATAATGTATAGACAAGGGTATGCTAGGATGTGAGTACAGTGGAGGTAAACCTAGGCATTGAGTAACAATGAGAGAGGTTGCATCTCTGCAGGCACTAGTTAAGCCAGGTGAGGTCTTCTCATGCATGAGGCAAAAGAGCTATCTAAGGCATGTTGAGCGGGACTGGGGGGTCTACAGTGAAATAAAACAATAAGAACTAACCGAAACAACAGTAGACAAGGAATATTGACATTAGAGGGAGGCTTAAAGAAATGAGCATAAACAATAAATAGGTCTAAACCATTCCATTTTGGAAATTGTATTCACAAATTAATGTGTAACGTATACGCAGGGAGTTAGGACGCAGGTGCAGAAGGTGAGTTTAATAACTAGAAACGGAAAGATAATCAAAACAGGAGTGGCGTACTGAACGTAAATGTTATAGTGTGTACACTATATAAATAATGACATGGTTATTATTGGCATTGACTGTGACCTTTCCCCTTTGATGATGTCATCACTAGAGTGAGATCTGCGCAATGTGATTCTACCACCGGTTGAGTGGGCTATCTAGTTCTGCTATATTTGTACCGTTTGTACCTGGCTGTACACCTTTTAGTTATTGGGTTGAAAGTAAAGGAAAGTAATTTTGAAATGCGTGTGGGAATTCCTTGTCAAGTTACTACAGTAAACAAAACCAATACTGCCTGAAGACTGAGGCTCCTGAGGGCTAAATAAAGGGAGAGTAATCAGGGTGATGATGAAGTACAGGTGTGCTTAACGATGGGGAGAAGGTGTGCGCAATGATGGTTACCAGGTGTGCGTAATGTGGGTCGTCAGGACCGGTGGTTAGTAGACCGGCGACGTCGTGTGCCGGAGTGGGAGAGGGGGAGTAGGCGCAACAGTACCCCCATCCTGCTTGCAACTCCAGGCGCAGGACGACGCCTGGAGGGCGAGGAGCGGGCCGGTCTGAGGGGTAGAAATCCCGGACAATGTTGGGATCCAGGATGTCGTCCACCGAGACCCAACAGCGCTCCTCTGGACCATACCCCTTCCAGTCCACCAGGTACTGAAACCGACCCCCACGACGTCGCCTCCCATCGATATCCAGGGGAGTTGGAGGGGTGTCGCGGTGGACCATGAAAGGAGGAGGAAAACATGAAAAGAGGGTGAGATTTGGTAGTTAGTGGGGAGTTGTAATTTATAGGTTACCTCGTTCACCCTCCAGGAGGACCTTGAAGGCCCCCACAAACCGGAAGCTCATCTTCCTACAGGGCAGGCAGAGGGAGAGGTTCCTGGTGGAGAGCCAGATGCGATCCCCAGGATGGAACATGGGAGCCTCACTGAGGTGGCGGTCCGTCTGATCTTTCTGGCGGCGGACAGCATGCAGGAGCCTCACGTGTGCATCTTTCCAAACCTCCTCTGTGTGCCTGAACCACTCGTCCACCGCAGAAGCTTCGGTCTGGCTCGGGGTTCACGGATCCAGGGCTAGCTGATACCGCAGGACACACTGGATGGGGGTCAGCCCAGTGGAGGAGTGATGCAGGGAATTCTGGGCGTACTCCACCCAGGGAAGTAACTTGGCCCACACCCTCTGCCGGTCCTGTCAGTGACTCCTAAGGAACCTCCCCAGCTTCTGTTTCATCCTATCCACCTGCCCATTGGACTGAGGCCAGTACACGGAAGTGAGACTGACCATGACCCTCAGCTTCTCCATGAAGGCTTTCCATATTCGTGACAGGAATTGGGGGCCACAGTCATTGACGATATCCTCCGGAAGGCCATAGTGCCAGAAGACCTGCTGGAGGAGTGCCCCAACGACCTGGAGAGCAGTAGGGAGACCAGAGAGAGGGATAAAATGACAGGATTTAGACATCTCTCCACATCCACAACAGAATCAGTCAGGAAACACCTCCAGACAGAAATCTTGTTTTTCGAATGAGCAACAGAAAAAAAACAGGTGCCAATCGGCGTGTTCGGTGGCTCTTTAAATAGTTAACCAAGTAGCTACCCGGACTATCTACATTGACCCCTTTTGCACTAACTTTTTTTTACTCATCACATACGCTGCTGCCACTGTTAACTATCGGTCATTTTATTCCCACTTATATCTGCATATCTACCTCAATTACCTCGTACCCTGCACATTGACTCGGTACCCCTTGTATATAGCCAAGTTATCGTTACTCACTGTGTAATTATTATTACTTTTATTATTACGTGTTTTCCTTTTCTATTATTTGTCTATTTCTTTCTCTCTGCATTCTTGGGAAGGACCCCAAACTAATAATTTCACTGTTAGTCCACACCTGTTGTTTACCTAGTATGTGACAAATAACATTTGATTTGAAATACATCAAAACAAATGTTTGAAAATATATTCTCACCTGTATTTATCAATATCTTTGGTAAATATATTTTTTAAAAGAACATTTGACTGTATTTAAAAAAATATATGTGCTCACATTAAAACCTTTGGCAAATATAAGATATTCACCAAATCATATTGTAATGAAATGGTGACTGTCTTAACAATGAAGCTCCTCAGTATAAGAATTGTGTCACGTCCTGACCAGTAAAGAGGGTTATTTGTTATTGTAGTTTGGTCAGGGCGTGGCAGGGGGTGTTTGTTTTATGTGTTTCGGGGTTTTTGGTTTATGTTCTATGTTAGTATATTTCTATGTTTGTTCTAGTGTGTCTATTTCTATGTTTAAGTTTGTTGGGTTGACCTTCAATTGGAGGCAGCTGTTCCTCGTTGCCCCTAATTGAAAGTCCTATTTAGTAACGGTGTTTTTCCATGGGTTTTGTGGGTAGTTGTCAGTGAACCTTACAGGACTGTTTTTCCGTCGTTTGTTTAGGATAAGTGTTTTGGTTTTGTTCAATAAAAGAAGAAAATGAGCATACTGCATTTTGGTCCACTCACTACGACGTTTATGACAAATTGTCTTATGCCTTAGCCTCATTAAGATTGTGGAATTGACAGTGTTGGACTACATTTGATTTATTTAACAGAGCAAAACATAGCTTATGAACTGGCTTGAGACTTTCTCCCATGGGTGGCTAAAGAGAGCTACCATAAGGCCACGCCTCCAACAAGTCACGCCTCCAGATCCTCTTATTGGCTGCTGCAGCTACAATATACACTGCTCAAAAAAATAAAGGGAACACTTAAACAACACATCCTAGATCTGAATGAAAGAAATAATCTTATTAAATACTTTTTTCTTTACATAGTTGAATGTGCTGACAACAAAATCACACAAAAATAATCAATGGAAATCCAATTTATCAACCCATGGAGGTCTGGATTTGGAGTCACACTCAAAATTAAAGTGGAAAACCACACTACAGGCTGATCCAACTTTGATGTAATGTCCTTAAAACAAGTCAAAATGACGCTCAGTAGTGTGTGTGGCCTCCACGTGCCTGTATGACCTCCCTACAACGCTTGGGCATGCTCCTGATGAGGTGGCGGATGGTCTCCTGAGGGATCTCCTCCCAGACCTGGACTAAAGCATCCACCAACTCCTGGACAGTCTGTGGTGCAACGTGGCGTTGGTGGATGGAGTGAGACATGATGTCCCAGATGTGCTCAATTGGATTCAGGTCTGGGGAACGGGCGGGCCAGTCCATAGCATCAATGCCTTTCTCTTGCAGGAACTGCTGACACACTCCAGCCACATGAGGTCTAGCATTGTCTTGCATTAGGAGGAACCCAGGGCCAACCGCACCAGCATATGGTCTCACAAGGGGTCTGAGGATCTCATCTCGGTACCTAATGGCAGTCAGGCTACCTCTGGCGAGCACATGGAGGGCTGTGCGGCCCCACTAAGAAATGCCACCCCACACCATGACTGACCCACCGCCAAACCGGTCATGCTGGAGGATGTTGCAGGCAGCAGAACATTCTCCACGGCGTCTCCAGACTCTGTCACGTCTGTCACGTGCTCAGTGTGAACCTGCTTTCATCTGTGAAGAGCACAGGGCGCCAGTGGCGAATTTGCCAATCTTGGTGTTCTCTGGCAAATGCCAAACGTCCTGCACGGTGTTGGGCTGTAAGCACAACCCCCACCTGTGGACGTCGGGCCCTCATACCACCCTCATGGAGTCTGTTTCTGACCGTTTTAGCAGACACATGCACATTTGTGGCCTGCTGGAGGTCATTTTGCAGGGCTCTGGCAGTGCTCCTCCTGCTCCTCCTTGCACAAAGGCGGAGGTAGCGGTCCTGCTGCTGGGTTGTTGCCCTCCTACGGCCTCCACTAGAGTGAAAGCACCGCCAGCATTCAAAAGTGACCAAAACATCAGCCAGGAAGCATAGGAACTGAGAAGTGGTCTGTGGTCACCACCTGCTGAACCACTCCTTTATTGGGGGTGTCTTGCTTATTGCCTATAATTTCCACCTGTTGTCTATTCCATTTGCACAACAGCATGTGAAATGTATTGTCAATCAGTGTTGCTTCCTAAGTAGACAGTTTGATTTCACAGAAGTGTGATTGACTTGGAGTTACATTGTGTTAAGTGTTCCCTTAATTTTTTTGAGCAGTATATTTTGTCAAAATGTATTTTTATTGTACTTGACACATATCAAAAGCATACAAAAAGCACTAAAATGTATTTAAATGCATTTAAATGAATACAAAAATGAATACAAACATATATTATCGGTCATGATTTTTTCATTATTTAATTAAGCTGAAGAGAGGCGCTTACTATAGTGTCACGTCCTGACCAGTAGAGGGTGTAGTTGGGTCAGGACGTGGCAGAAGGGAGTGTGTGTTTTTTATTGTTTCATTGATTTTGGCCGTGTGACTTCCAATCAAGCACAGCTGTAGAGGGTTGTGGTTGATTGGGAGTCACACATAAGGAGCATGTTTTTCCTTTGGGTTTTGTGGGTAATTGTTTCTTGTTTAGTGTGTTTGCACCTGACAGGACTGTTGGCTGTCAGTTTCCTTGTTTTGTTTGTTATAGTGTTCTTTCTAATTAAATTGAAAGATGAATACTAACTCCGCTGCATTTTGGTCCATTCCTGAAGACAGCCCTTACAGAATTACCCACCAAACAAGGACCAAGCAGCGGAAGAGGAAGGAGCAGCGACAGGAGAGAAAAAGGGAGGAATGGACATGGGAGGACGTCCTGGATGGCAAGGGAGCCTACACCTGGGAAGAGATCCTGGCCGGAAGGGATCGCCTCCCATGGGAACAGGTGGAGGCACTCAGGAGAGTGGAGGCAGCTGGACAGAGGAACCATCGGGATTGTTACGCTGGAACACGGTTGGCTAGGAAACCCGAGAGGCAGCCCCAAGATTTTTTTTGGGGGGGGGGGCACACGGGTAGCTTGGCCAGGCCAGGGAAGAGCCGTAAGCCAGCTACCCGTGACTACAGGGAGGTGCATAGGAGGTGGAGGGCGTCATGTTACGCTGAGGTATGCACCATCTCGCCTATAAGGACGCACAGCCCAGTTCGCCCAGTACCAGCGCCCCGCAGGTGCCAGTGCAAGGTGAGCATCGAGCCGGAAGGGGGGATGCCAACCCTGCAATCAAGACCGCCAGCGCGCCCTTTCAGTCCGGTGTTTCCCGCCAGACGCACTAGCATGGAGGTGCGTGTCTCCAGGCTGGCACGTCCTATACCAGCCCCACGCATCAGGAGTCTAGTGTGTCAACCCAGCCTCGCCAGTCAACAGTCGTCAGAGCTGCCCGCCAGTCAACAGTCGTCAGAGCTGCCCGCCAGTCAACAGTCGTCAGAGCTGCCCGCCAGTCAACAGTCGTCAGAGCTGCCCGCCAGTCAACAGTCGTCAGAGCTGCCCGCCAGTCAACAGTCGTCAGAGCTGCCCGCCAGTCAACAGTCGTCAGAGCTGCCCTGAACTGCCGGAGTGGCCAGACTGCCCTGAGCTGCCGGAGTGGCCAGACTGCCCGGAGCTGCCGGAGTGGCCAGACTGCCCGGAGCTGCCGGAGTGGCCAGACTGCCCGGAGCTGCCGGAGTGGCCAGACTGCCCGGAGCTGCCGGAGTGGCCAGACTGCCCGGAGCTGCCGGAGTGGCCAGACTGCCCGGAGCTGCCGGAGTGGCCAGACTGCCCGGAGCTGCCGGAGTGGCCAGACTGCCAGGATCTGCCAGGGTGCCCTGCCTGTCCTCCGGCCCAGCCCGAGTGGCCCTCCTGCCCTCCGGCCCAGCCCGAGGGGCCCTCCTGCCCTCCGGCCCAGCCCGAGGGGCCCTCCAGTCCTCCGGCCCAGCCCGAGTGGTCTGTCTGCCAGGGTCAGCCCGAGTGGCCCGGCTGCCCGGCGCAGCTATCGGCGCCACCAAAGTGGGCGACGCCGAAGGTGGAGCGAGCTCCACGTCCTGCACCTGAGCCACCTCCAGGATAGGTGGGTTGGGGAGGGAGGGTGTAGCACAGTGCCGTCGGTGATGGCAGCCACCCTCCCTTCCCTCCCTTATTGTTTAGGTGTTCCTTTTTGTTGGGGATTTTCTTGTGTGTTCTTTTTTTAGGTGCATCCCGGGGTCTGTACCTTGAGGGGGGGGTACTGTCACGTCCTACCAGTAGAGGGTGTAGTTGGGTCAGGACGTGGCAGAAGGGAGTGTGTGTTTTTTATTGTTTCATTGATTTTGGCCGTGTGACTTCCAATCAAGCACAGCTGTAGAGGGTTGTGGTTGATTGGGAGTCACACATAAGGAGCATGTTTTTCCTTTGGGTTTTGTGGGTAATTGTTTCTTGTTTAGTGTGTTTGCACCTGACAGGACTGTTGGCTGTCAGTTTCCTTGTTTTGTTTGTTATAGTGTTCTTTCTAATTAAATTGAAAGATGAATACTAACTCCGCTGCATTTTGGTCCATTCCTGAAGACAGCCCTTACATATAGTCATAAAAAAATACAGCTTTTTGAGATTGGAAAACTTGTTTTTTATTAAGTTAAACATGTGCTCTTTATGACAGAATGTTTCAATTTGGTGAAATCAAAACAGATTTGTTTTTACTCATAACAACAATGTATATTATATCACTGCCAAAGTTTTGACTTGGTGGCCCAAAAATCTGCATTGACTAATACGTAAAGCATAATATAAGAATCCTCTGAAGGGCCAAACTATGTCATATGCTGAATTAGGAACCACTTTGGCCACCCTCTAGACTAGATGTCATAGCCATGCATTTCTGGAATTGTCAGGTCTTACATGCATTTGAGCAAAGCTGCAAATGTATGTTCATGCATCTCTTGAATACATTTTAAGGCATTACATTCATTTTAGCATAGATGCAAATGTCTGTACATGTATTTGAAATATATTTTACGTGAAGTTAAATATATTGAAAAAATAAAAAGTCAATGTTGTATTACCAAAACAGAGCGAAGAAGAGAGAAAGAGCAAGATGAAAGAGAGGGAGCAAGGGAGTAAAGGATGAAAGGAGGTATAGAGAGCTAAGTACTCTGGGAAAAGTAAACAGCGGGCCATGTAATCACAGTGGATCTGAACAGAGGGCCTACAGAGAAGTCTGCACCCTGAGGAGACAAGTCAACAAACCCAGGGGGAAAATGGCTAACTAATTGACATTACTGAGCAGGGTTGAGGACACACACACACACACACACACACACAAAATAGACTGGGTGTCAGTCTAGCTTATGTTCACCACATTTTCAATCTGTGCTTCTTCTCCTCTTTAGTTACATTCCACTTCGTTCTGCTCAGTTAATTTTCCCATATTTCTGGGAAAATTGTTTTAACCAGCTGCTCACTTTTATCCACTTTATATAATCTGAATAATGGACAATTTCATCCCCTTCCTGACAGTAGTCGCAAACTCTCCCGCTGTCAGAGGCCAAAGTAAGCTGGCCCAGAGTAGGCCCACGATGATGGACGTTTGCTCAGCACTCGGCCAACAGGCCTGGGATCAGTACTGGAGATCAGATAAATGGAGTGGTGGTGCCTCTGAAACTGACCACAGAGTAGTGGAGGCGTGGGCAGGATGCCCTGGCGTTTCAGGACCATGTGATATATATTTCCTGATGGTATTATAATGTAATATACAGCTGGACTGGCCCTTTAATGTTAAGACTGGCACAAGCCTACTGCTCTCAGGAATCTGACGCATATCATTATTGGGCTTAATCACAGATGTTTAACTGACCACAGTTTTTTCCCTTAGACGTTGCCATGTTCATATAAGACTTCATCGGGCTAACAACTTCGTATTGCATGATAGGGATTTTACTGTCTGGAGTAGCTAATTGAATAGTAGGAAACATACTGTAACTGCCACTGCCTTGGTAGAAATCCTGTACACTGCTAAACAATAAGGGTGCTTTGCGGTTCTAAGAACCATTTTGAAGGCCATATATGAACCGAGCTATTAAACCCCTTTTGGTTTTATATAGCACCATTTCTTCTAGCAGTGTACAGTACATAGTGCCAGGTGACGTATTGCCCAGACTAAGAGTGGGTTACCCTTGTGAGTTTACTATATGCCCCAGTCAGTCAGAGTCCTCTCCGATCAGGTTATATGTGGCCACTTTCTCCAGTTCCCAAATGAATGGCTGAGGTATAGAATTCAGACGTCCCCCCTCCTTACTGCAACTCAAGCGCAGCACAGTAAATCAATCAACCGGCCCTCCAAATCTTTCAACTTGTGCTCCGTTTTCATAACATTTTGTAGAGAAAGAAAAATTGAGGATTTTACGTGATTAGGGGGAGAAATTAAATATATATACATGCATATTTATTTCAATCTATCTTCCATTCCAACATATGGGTAAGTTTGAGTGGTAGCCAGATTTCCCTCCTACTTTAATTGCTTCCATATTTGTTTCAGTGGATGAGGTAATGCCATCTAGTTAGTAAAGACTGAGTAGGAATGGCAGTCCGTGAAGCCATTATGTGTAATTATGAGTTTTTGCAGTAGTTTCTACTGAGGATCTTGTAAATCGTCTGATTAGAGACACGCCCACTAGTAACAGAAGGTGATTCTTATTTTTTTACAGGAAAAAAAATACACATCTTTCAGCATAGATTTCTTTATTTGGTAAGTTAATATTAATATCAATCATCTGATAATCAACCATACCATCAACCTTCTAGTGAAGGTGCTGAAATCACCCATTTTCTCTGACTCCCAAGCTTGCAGTAGAGGGAAGTTGCCCTTTGGCACAGATTCTAACCTTAACCATTGGAAAGCGGAAAATGCTAAACTGACCTTAAATCAGTATCTAGGAGCAACTCTCAATTCAACAGCTGTGTAGGCTACCTCTCCAGCTCATTTGAGAGTGACTACAGTTGTGACTGAGGGGATTTCTGCAGGAGCAGCCCATCACTCCTACTGCCACTGATCCCATTCACAGGCCACAGGTCTACTATATCATACATGTGTCTGATGTGACTGTGATTTACTGGGCCCTATTAGAGTGCTGGAATGGGCTCAACCCCTGACTGTGTTGTTAAATCTACACTTTGGCTAGGCCGAGAGGAATTGATGCAATGCTGCCTACCTGCCTCTCTAAAAGGTTTCACTCTCTGGCTCTGTCTCTCCCAAACTCTTGGCACACACACACGCAACTCTCTCCCGCTCTTTGCAAACCTGTTCCATAGCCTTTAGGTTAACACCGGCCTCCCTGATATCATAACTCTTATTAATAGCAGTGTATTGTCATGTAAGAGTTGTAGTAGCTGTAAACATGGCTTGGGCGTTCTCCATTAACCTCTACAAGTCTAAGCTGATGGGGGAGGGGGTTCTACTAAGCTAATATATGGAATTGTTTTAAGATGGTCATACCATGGATCATTTAGCTTTTTTTTTTAAATTATAGATATTTTTTTTTATAAAACAATTATTTTATATAATATTGATTTTGGCCTTTACTACTATAGCCCATTGAAATGCATTGAATAACACATTCATATAAATTGCCAAAAAGATAGTCAAAAATTGTATCATAAGGAATAAGGTTTTGAAGGGTCTGTCCTATACAGTGCCTTCAGAAAGGATTCAGACCCCTTGACTTTTTCCACATTTTGTTATGTTACAGCCTTATTCTAAAACTGATTATATTGTTTTTTCCCCCTCATCAATCTACACACAATACTCCATAATGACAAAGCAATACTTTGTTGAAGCACCTTTGGCAGCGACTACAGCCTTGTCTTCTTGGGTATGACTCTACAACCTTGGCACACATGTATTTGGGGAGTTTCTCCCATTCTTCTCTGCAGATCCTGTCAAGCTCTGTTAGGTTGGATGGGGAGTGTTGCTGCACAGCTATTTTCAGGTTTCTCCGGAGATGTTTGATCGGGTTCAAGTCCAGGCTCTGGCTGGGCCACTCAAGGACATTCAGAGACTTGTCCCGAAGCCACTCCTGCGTTGTCTTGGCTGTGTGCTTAGGGTCGTTGTCCAGTTGGAAGGTGAACCTTCGCCCCAGTCTGGGATCCTGAGCACTCTGGAGCAGGTTTTCATCAAGGATCTCTCTGTACTTTTCTCTGTTTAATCTTTGCCTCGATCCTGATTAGTCTCCCAGTCCCTGCCGCTGAAAACATCCCAACAGCACGACGCTGCCACCACCATGCTTCACCGTAGGGATGGTGCCAGGTTTCCTCCAGACGTGACGTTTGTCATTCAGGCCAAAGAGTTGAATATTGGTTTCATCAGACCAGAGAATCTTGTTTCTCATGGTCTGAGAGTCTTTTAGGTTCCTTTTGGCTCCCAACCATGCTATTTTGTTTGTTTTTTGTATTGCTTGTAACTTATTTTGTCACTTATGACCGCAAAGCGATAACTCACCTTGAATTGGACTTCTAATTTTTCTTTAATGAGTCGGATGAGAGGGATTTACTCCAAACACCCGAACAGGCCTTCATCCTCGTCATTCGCAGGAGAAAAATATGTAGACTTCGCAGGAGGAGATCGGGGTGCATTGTGAGGATCAGCCAATGAGTGGCTAATCTTTTTTTTACATCTTTTTTTTTAACCTTTATTTAACCAGGTAGGCTAGTTGAGAACAAGTTCTCATTTACAACTGCGACCTGGCCAAGATAAAGCAAAGCAGTGTGACACAGACAACAACACAGAGTTACACATGGAGTAAACAATAAACAAGCCTATAACACAATAAACAAGTCAATCTGTCACGCCCTGATCTGTTTTATCTGTCCTTGTGATTGTCTCCACCCCCTCCAGGTGTTGCTTATTTCCCTGGTGTATTTATCCCTGTGTTTCCTGTCTCTCTGTGCCAGTTCGTCTTGTATGTTCACGTCAACCAGCGTGTTTTTCCCATGCGCCTGCTTTTCTATTCTCTTTTACTAGTCCTCCCGGTTTTGACCTTTGCCTGTTTTTCTGGACTCCATTCCCGTCTGTCTGACCATTCTGCCTGCCCCGACCTCGAGCCTGCCTGCCATTCTGTACCTCTGGAACTCTGAACTGTTTTTACCTTTTGCCTGTCCCCGACCATTCTCTTGCCTACCCCTTGTGGATTGTTAATCAACATCTTGGACTCTAACCATCTGCCTCCTGTGTCTGTTTGGGTCTCGCATTGTGCCCTTATACAGTATAATCTGCCTTTGCCATCTGTACTGTTAGCCAATGTCCAATCGCTGGAACATAAATGGGACGAACTAAAAGCACGTATATCCTACCAACGGGACATTAAAAAATAATATCTTATGTTTCACCGAGTTGTGCTGAATGAAGACATTAATAACATACAGCTGGCGGGTTATACACTCTATCGGCAGGATAGAACAGCAGCCTCTGGTAAGTCAAGGGGTGGTGGACTATGTATATTTGTAAAAAGCTGGTGCACGATATCTAAGGAAGTCTCTCAAGGTTTTGCTCGCCTGAGGTAGAGTATCTCATGATATGCTGTAGACCACACTATCTACCTAGAGAGTTTTCATCTGTATTTTTCATAGCTGTCTACATACCACCACAGACCGATGCTGGCACTAATACCGCACTCATTGAGCTGTATATCGCCATAAACAAACAGGAAAACGCTCATCCAGAGGCAGAGGCCCAGAGTCCTACCAGACGAGCTAAATAACTTAGCTTTTCTGAAATTCTGCGATACATTTAGCAATGTTTTTTATCACGTTAATTTCATATAAAGCAATAAGTAATGTGCTCAGTTTTAGGACGATTTTAAGCAGAATACATAATACAAAAACAATTAGAAACATCTAAAGTGCTGAACTTTGTTTATTTTCCTGAACAAACCGCTCTGTCATAATCCACTCACACACACCTCTCCATCAGGCTTGGGGCTTGATATCAACATGAGATGCACCTCCCACTCACACTCTCTCTCTAAAAAAACCCAAATAGATTCAAAGCTGATCTATCGCGTTCCATTTGAGGATCGAAATTTACGTGAAAGAAATAGTCTTTAAAATACTTGAGATTGTGATTTTTATTAATTTTTTTCTGAAAGGGTCGTAAGGGAGATAAAAAACAGAAAACGTAAAAATTGTGCATTGTGGTTGATATGTTCTTTTAAAACAGTATTACCATTTTTTTTATCCAGAAAGATTGTGCTTTCGTGATCCGTATTAAGTTTTATAGAGTTTAAAACGGCAAAGCTGACAAATTCCACTCAGTGCTTTGAGCAGCGCTCTCCATAGACAGACTGGGGAGAGCAGAGTGCCAACCATCCTACTAAAGCCAAGGTTAACAGAGTAAAAGTTGGAATAAAATGCCAGTCACCTTGATTCTTTCAGTGCTTGCCACACTCTTCCCTGCTACCACTTCAGTCATGGTGAACTGCCGCTGCTGTGGGAATTCTCATATGCTTTGCTGATTCGAAGTTACTGTTTGACTTTCTCTTGTTTCCAAAAACATTTGGAAATTGTTTCACATGTTATTTTTGTTGGCAAATGAGATTGATTTCTACTCATTGTACTGCCTATCAGCCATCAAAAATCACCCATCATCTTCACACGTGAATACGCTGACAGGCCAGGGGGAATTTTTTTTGTTGGATTGGGCCATTTTCCCCGGTCTGAATCCTTTCCGAAGGCACTGTGTCTAGGAGATATATATTCAATTTTTTTTGGACACATATTTAACCCTTTACTTTTGTTGGCACAAACTACCTCCATACTTCCATTCATTTGTATGGGTTACCTTCGGACCATCATGTTCGTGAGAGTCTCCCCTTACCACCACGGGGACATGTTAGTTTGTAGCCCAAACAGTTTGGATGCTACAGACGTTTTCGTGAGAACACAGATTTTCAGGATGTCTCATGTTCTGACAAATACTGCTGTAGCTCCTCCACCTTCCACCGCAGATGCGAAAGGCCGATATCGGCGGATGTGATGGATTGAGACGCAGCCCATACAAAAAAACAGATATCGCTAGTTTAAACTGACGGATATTGATGGGGATTTTTTCATTATGTTACTTAGATTGACGCATGGGTGCATCAATAGACTGTTAAGGTCCATTAAAATGCCTTCAAGTGTTTAGAAATGAAACCCAAATATACTGGTTACGCTGGATGCACACCAAGCAGCTAGCACACACTCTCATTACTCCGTTCACTGCCCTCACAATGGCCCAAGATTAAAATCTTGTTTGGGTCCAACCAAACACTGGCTCTTTGTCTACTCCAGGCAGATCTTTTAAGCTGCCCTAACAGAGAGGTGCCTATGATCGCACAGCACCCCCCCCCCCCCCCCCCCCCCCTTCTCTTTCTTTCTGTGTCTGAACAGTTGAATCGCCCAATGTAACAACATCGCACAGATACAAATGAAAGACATTTGTCCTCTGGTGAGGATGGGTATGGATAAAGTACAACACAATATGTAATGGAGGAGTATTTGTCTTTATTTGGGAGGAGAACACTAGGGCCTAGATGACAAATGTGCTGCTCCATCTTAATTTGGCCCTATATGTTATTCTAGAGGGGGTCTGTCTTTGCTGAGGGGGGTGGGGAATAAGGAGAGACTAGGGAGTGGATGGAACAAGCCAGGGGGCTTAAGGGGAGACTGTGAGATGAAATCAGGGGCTTCATTCTGAGGGGCTTCATTCTGAGCAAGGCTTTTTGTTTCCATACCCAGTCCTTGGCTGATTAGACCTGCACAACCCTCTCCGCTCTGGGCTCCTAATATTTCCCAGCAACTCGGCGCTCCCAGGAAAGCATGGAAGCCATTTTGTCTTGACCTCTCATTACAACAAGCAAATATTTTCCCCCATTTTGGATCAACATCTCATTACAACAAGCAAATATATTCCTGCAAATGGTCATGCCTTTTAATCCCCCATCTCTGTGTAACAAGTCTGGATGCTGCCTATCTGTCCCTCTCATGCCCCCATCATGGCCTGCACATTTCCTGCCTGTTCTAAATAGCACGTCCTAATATTTACTTCCCCTTTCAAGCCCAGGCAGAGTAGGAGCCAGCCTGGTGCAGTCAGTTTGTTGAGGAGAGAAATTGATGCTCTCATTTATTCTGTTGCTGGAAACAAACATTTCTCCATTCAGGGCCTGTGTGACTTTGCTGAGGGGGAGGGAGGGAGGGGAGGAGGAGGGAGATTGGGGGGAGCTGTGGATTGACAGCGGCAGGCTCATTGGCCAGGTTCTTTTTTTGTGTGATTGAGCACCCTCAGCTCAGCTCTCTGTGCTTACAAAGAGAGAGAGAGAGAGTGCCAGGGACTGTTGCACAAAACACCAATGGTGGGACCAAACTTAATACTGTGCATATGTACAAATATGTGTGTGAATACCGGTCACACATACGGGACTACTAGTAATATATACTGATATGTCTGTGTGGTAGTCATCTAAATCAATTGGATATGATTATCACACCAACTCCAGCCACTGACCCAGTTTGTGTGTGTGGCATTGGATGACACACTAGCTTTGTTTAAAGACAGTCAATGATTAAAGAAAACTCTAGTCTTCAAAAGGCTGGTTTCAGTCGGCTGTCAGCTGCAGCCAAGGCTGTGTGACTGTATCCAATAGCTATTAAATAAACACAGGCAATACAAAAGACATCTGCTGTGTTCAATAGGTCAGACTAGAGTGATCGATGGTAGTACAGCGGAAGGCAACTCTACAGAGGCTGTTGGATTGGATTTTATATGGGTAAAAATAATACATACATCAACAAGACAAGTATTTGAACCCAGAGGATAGCACATAAAACCCATTTTCAAAGTGGTCCTCGGTGGTAGAGCAGCATGAAGGAACCAGGCATGGGCCTGATTGGGCAGGCGGAGGCAGTGTTCTGTGTGTATATATAAGCAGGCTCTGAGATACTGCCATACCCCCCTTTACTGCAGTTAAGTTAGACAGATGAAGACTTTGACATAGGATTCATTAAAGAGTTTATTTCCAAAACGGTATATCCACAAATTTTTCACATTTGTGTTTTTTTCATCAGAAATTATTGCTTATGGGGACCTTTATGTGTGTAGATAATATTACTGTCCTCAGATTTTTAAATCATACATTTTTGATGTGTATTAGAATTGGTTTTGTTGCAAAACGCTATACACTGAGTATATAAAACATTAAGAACACCTGGTCTTTCCATGACATGGACTGACCAGGTGAATCCACGTGAAAGCTATGATCCCTTATTGATCTCACTTGTTAAATCCACATCAATCAGTGTAGATGAAGGGGAGGAGACAGGTTAAAGAAGGATTTTTAAGCCTTGAGACAAGGATTGTGTATGTGTGCCATTCAGAGGGTGACGACAAAAGATTTAAGTGCCTTTGAACGGGGTATGAAAGTATGTGCCAGGCGCACCGGTTTATGTCAAGAACTGCAACGCTGCTGGATTTTTCACACTCAACATTTTCACGTGCGTATCAAGAGAGGTCCACCGCCCAAAGGACAGCCAGCCAACTTGACACAACTGTGGGAAGCATTGGAGTCTATATTCGCTGTGGAAGCTTTCAACACCTTTTAGTGTCCATGCCCGACGAATTGAGGCTGTTCTGAGGGCAAAAGAGTGGGGTGCAACCCTATATTAGGAAGGTGTTCCTAATGTTTGGTATACTCAGTGTATATCCATTGTGTAGCTGAAATGGAATGTTCGTATACTGTATATTTAACATATAAATTCAACACATCATGAATCTAGCCTCATGCTATAGTGTTTGGTTAGAGTTAGATCTCATCCCAAATGGCACCCTATTCCCTATATAGTGGAGTACTTTTGACCACAGCCCAGATCTCATATTAGTGTATTGATTCTTTTTTAAATATATATTTAAATATAGACGTCACAAATGTTTGTACAATTCTTGAATAAAAAAAAAAAACTATTTGTCACATTTGTTTGTGTAAAACCTTTCAGTGCTACTTTTTTCTCTAAGAGAGGGGCAGATATATCTAGTTTGCAACAAAATGTGATTGCTTGTCTCTTGGACATGAAACCATGTCGTGATAGGTTTCAAACAAATACATGTCTGTCATTTAACAACCCCATGCCATGATTAGATGGGGGAAAAACACATCTCTTTCATAGGTTCTTTAAAGAAAAAAGTGAATTTGATAACATTTCTGAAAATGGATTTATAGTGTTTTGGAATGAAACTGTTCAATTACTTAAGGCCAAGGAAGGATTTTACTTTTTCTTTCCCTCTATTTCTTTTCACATCTCTCCATCTTTGTTTTAATCTGTGTCGGAACCAGATTTTTGCAAACTGTTGTGTCCCATCGCCAGGGAGTTTTTATCCTGGCGCACAGTGCATTCCGACATTAACTCCTTTTCCCTTTGGAATTTACATCAATACTCACAGAAACAGTGTCATGTTCGCAATAAGATTCATGGCTTTGCTGCATCCAGAGAGACACGAGAGATGAACTGCATTCCCAGCAGACCATAAAAGTGTTTTGACTTGTGTACAAAGATTTGAAACGACAGTTTTATAACATGATTGAGACTTACTAGAATATTATTTTTGGCGTTGGCACTGATGAGGATATAACTCAGTTTCAGAGTTTTTCCCTTATAAATGCCAACCTCTAAAATGACATTAAAGTACCTTGCTCAGTGTTTATCTACCTATTTTTGTACCAGTGTCTGGCGCCAAACTATGATTATCCTCTTTGGAGGGAGGACAGCTTTGATTAAAACTACATTTAGAAATGCAATAGTTTGCTGTCAGGTATCTGAGGGACCGGTCAGGTACATCAAAGAAATGAGGTTTAAGAAACACTGAACTAGCTTGACCATAAAGTTATTGTGAAAGATCCTTGAGACTGGACCCAAGGTTCCATGGCCCTTTAAAATGAGTTTGACAGAGCAGACTCAGAGCACTTCAGTCCGTGATGGACGGCCTCAGCACGTAGGCGCTCACACTTCTCTTCAGCCTGCCAACTGGAAATTATCATTACAGCCTCGGCTCCTGCACCCCCCCCGCCCCGCCCCGCCCCCGCCCGATGGTGCTGTTCTGGGCAGAAGGATTCGGGGACCGGTGGCTTGGGGCCAACATTCCAGCCTAGTGGTCATTTTGTTGGATGGATTTCCTGAAGGCTTTCATGCCAGCGTGGCACTTGTGATCCACAATTACTGCTGCGCTGCCTCTGTAATCACTGCCCATGACAGGTGGAAAAGACCAGGGGCATTCCAGAAATGTCCCTGCCAAACAATGGCTGTTCTAACCTGGCTTTCACATACCACTCCACTCGCCTCCCTACGGTCAATCACTATAAAGTGCCACCTGTTTCCGCACATAGACTTTGAATTTTTGGGGACAACCTTTGTTTAACCAAATTATTATGGATACATTTTTGGCCCTATCAAGGAGTGAGGGAAAGCAGATAAAAAAATCAGAGAGACAAAAGCAGATTTCACTGACTAGACTACAGGATGCTGAGCATCAGGAGGACTCCCATTGGCCCTGGCTCTACAGCCAGTTCACTGTAGTCTAAATAAAACAAAATTGAGATCACAGCTATCAAGCAATTACATAAAGTGACACTTGTAGATGTCGTGCTCAGCCCTGTTAGATACTGTACGTAGGGGCCAAAGCTTTGAGATACGTGTGATCGTCTGAAGTTTAGCTGCACATCTTTGACCACACAAGGGCCTCATTAGGAAATTAGATCATGTTTAGAATGTTTAGAACGTCTACATCAACTCTACAATGAAATGCAGCTGCGTGTCTGGCCTTTATCTTGGTTAGGAATCCGACTGGGTTAAAGCCTATCTGAGAGGACAGGGAGACAGCACTGGTAATGACCGGCTGCTGCTCAGGTCAGACTGATCTATGAGGGAGATGTAGTGCTGCTTCCAGAAAGGACCTGTTAAAGGGAGGTCAACAGAGACTGACAGAGATAATATCTAGGGTAGGATTCTATCTGGGTTAACATAAGGGACTGGTAAAAATATTAAAGTTTGCAGACTGAGTGAGGACAGATATTTAAGAAATACTTAAATGTTTTCTTTGCAAAATAATGTTTGATCAGATATGAGCTCTCTGCCAGACATTTCAAATGGTTGTTTGTGTTATTGTCCTCTGTGGTATTTTGGAGGAGGTTGTTGGAGGGTGTTACACAGAATGGAATGTGCTGTGCTTGGTGGCGTATACTGATTTATGCTTGGTGGCGTATACTGATTTTGCACAGATAGCAGGGATATCTATCTCTCACTCACTCTCATCACCCGTTTTTTTCTCTCTCGCTCTGGTTGTGTGTATATATGAGTCTCTCTCTCACACACATTTGCATACTCCCAAACACACACACTTCTCTCTATCCTCTCTCTCTATTCTGTCACCTGGTTTGTATTGGGTGGGGGTCAGAGCACAGATGCCAGTTAAATGGTCTTAAGAAAGCCTGATTAGCAATGGAAAAAAAGGGGTTTGGAGATTATTTGGATCCTGTTGATAGAACGAGGGGGAGTAATCCTGGGCTGCATTCATGAATACATTTCAAAGCCTACACGCTCAGTCCAGCACAGTCCACAAAGATCTCTTTTCAATGGTACGGTCTTCCATATAGGAAAGCTAATGGAGTTGTAGCTGCTGTGTTGTTCTAGGAATATATCCACACTCACTTCTCCGCTGGTGCTGGGTGAATATGAATTTTGTTCTACATTTCAAGAATCAGAGATTATTCTGTCTGTCTAGGGATTAGGGAAATGTATGACTACGCTTCATTTTGTTTAGAAATGCCAAAGAAATCACGAAGCTCCAGGTGGTATTCCATTTGAAGTACCTTGGCATCATACTGGATTCCAACCTCTCTTTTAAAAACCAGGTAAAAAAGGTAACTCAAATAACCAAATTCAACCTAACTAATTTTGGATTAATTAGAAATTGTTTGACTACAGAGGTAGCGAAACTGTACTTCAAATCTATGATACTCCCCCACTTAACATACTGCTTGACTAGTTGGGCCCAAGCTTGCTGTACAACATTAAAACCCATTCAGTATGTCTACAAACAGGCACTCAAAGTGCTTGATAGGAAGCCCAATAGCCATCATCATTGTTACATCCTCAGAAAACATGAGCTCCTGAGTTGGAAAAATCTTGTGCAATACACCGACGCATGTCTTGTATTCAAGATCCTAAATGGCCTGGCTCCCCCTCCACTCAGTACTTTTGTTAAACAGAAAACCCAAACCCATGGCAGCAGATACACAAGGTCTGCCATGAGAGGTGACTGTATAGTTCCCTTAAGAAAAAGCACCTTTAGTCAATCTGCTTTCTCTGTGAGAGCATCTCATGTCTGGAATACACTGCCATCAGACACAACTGTACCACCTTTCACACTTTCACAAAAAACATGAAGACACAGCTAAAGGCCAATCAGACTTGTGAACATAATCCCCTGCTGTGTATTGCCACTTTCCATGTTATCTGTTGTCTGTAGCTTGTGGTGTGGAAGCACTTTGTTGCTTTTATGTATTTTGTTTTGTTGCTTTTTGCACTATTGCTCAGTCTGCATGCTATGTGTTGCTTGTCCTATGTTGCTCTGCATGTGTTCACTGCTCATTGATTGTCTGTATTGTTATAGTAATTGTTTTTAATAACCTGCCCAGGGACTGCGGTTGAAAATTAGCTTAACTTCAGCCTGGAGGAAAATAAAAGCAAACCAAACTCTGATAGGTAGACAATGTTCCTCCACGGCGATAGTCAAGCGGCAAGGGTTCAATTGCTCACAGAATGTTGTCTCTCTCCAACCCCCCAGAGGAGTGCAGGCAGGTTATTGAGTGCACTGAGAGAGACTGAGGGCACATGGCTACAATGCTGAGCTTTGCAGGGGGCACCACCTGCACAAAGGAGAGAGTCATATTTTGTAATGATTCTCAGAGCTTTGGATGGACTACTTTGAGACAGGGTATTGATGGGCGTGTAGAGAAAGGATAGAGCATTGTGCATTTGAACCTCTGCCGTCAGAGCGAGAGAGAGATAAATAGAGAGAGAGACTAGTTTAGCCTTGAAGCTGCAGAGGGCATGAGGGTCCTGGTCCTACATGAAAGGATCTGATTATCGCTTCTATCATCGTCCACTCTCTCAGAATGCCCCTTTTGATGTCCGCCCTTGTTTATTTGTTTGTTTCTTGGCTTGTGTTTTGATGCTGATAGCTGGTTTGGCTTGTGGCTGTTTGTATTATTTCTCATCTCTCTCCTCACTCGACATGCATGACGTGTTTGAATGGAATGTTTAGATTGGACTGTATGAAGAATAAGATACAGGCATACATCTGGAGTAAGTCTCTTAAGTTCTCTATTATTGGAGTGACACTGATCCTTTACATAACCAGTATCAGGTATGTATTACTGATGGTTCGCAGGCCGTGGCAGACTCCATTTGTTTTGGTTAAAAACTTTGTCTAATTGTGAGGCAAATCTCTCCTGCCAGAACCAATTACCAGACTAATGACTGGTGTCGCTAATAAAGCGCAATGATTCGAAAACACTTTTTCAAACTCTGACTTCACGGGACAGGATGGGCCTTCTGCACTTCATCCAACGCATGTCTGAGCTGTCTTTCCTCCAGAAGCACATATGGCTAATGATCATCCAGGCGCATCTCCCCTCCACCCAACAACTGGCCCCACTGCCCTCCACCCCCTGCCTGCTAAACACAGTCAAGAGGATATGTCTGACAGACATCAAATCCACAGGCTTTCCTCGTCTCTCTCAATGAAAATACCCTAGAGGGAGGAGAACTGAGCCGGGACATTAAAAAGGTAGTGTAGGAAAAAAATAAGTAATCCATGTGTTTATTTTCAAAGATGGTAGTTTATTTTGTTTTCTACCTAGAACAGTTGTTTCCTTTCCTCCCCATGTGATGGCCTCTGCTATCTCTTTCTCTCTCATTTCTTTGTGGTCCTGCTCTCAATGCACTACTGACCTTGCACTTTCCTCTTTTTTTCCAGTGCTGGGTTGGTATTGCAGCTGGGCTCGCCGCACTGCCTCCTGCCTTTCTGCACATAGATGATTTCCTGTGGCCCCCTCTGCCCTTTCTCTGTCTGACAGTGCCTCTAATCCCTCTGGCTGCATACTACTTCTCACTGCAGCTCCAGTGCCGGCCCAATCACTCTGCCCCAGCCGGTGCTGCCCCAGCCCCCTATGCCAGGTATTCACATTACTCTCCAGCTCGGAATAACCACTGCCTACACCCGGCCCACATCAACCCAACACTGGGAGAGCAGGAAAAATGTGCGCAGAGCGATGTGGTACTGACATGTGTGTATGTAAATGTGTGTGAAAGGGATAGAATAAATTAAGGTTATTTGATTTAGGTTCACAGTTGGGTGAAAAACATTTATGCCCTTAAGTTGATTACTTTTTTGCAAACCAATTAGTTTTCCCACGTTGATGCAATGTCATCGCATTGATTTTTGGGGTTGAAATGGTGTAGAAACAACATTGATTCAACTAGCTTTTGCCAAGTCGGCAAACACTGGAACAAGACCTTACCCCAAGGCACAAAATATTGTCTCACGAGACTGCGATGCAGAGAACTCACTGTCTAACCCATAGTGATCTGATACACAGTTGAATAGTAAATACAAACCATATAACCCAGTAGAGAGGTCTGATAGACAGATGACTAGTAAATACAAACCATATAACCCAGTAGAGAGGTCTGATAGACAGATGACTAGTAAATACAAACCATATAACCCAGTAGAGAGGTCTGATAGACAGATGACTAGTAAATACAAACCATATAACCCAGTAGAGAGGTCTGATAGACAGATGACTAGTAAATACAAACCATATAACCCAGTAGAGAGGTCTGATAGACAGATGACTAGTAAATACAAACCATATAACCCAGTAGAGAGGTCTGATAGACAGATGACTAGTAAATACAAACCATATAACCCAGTAGAGAGGTCTGATAGACAGATGACTAGTAAATACAAACCATATAACCCAGTAGAGAGGTCTGATAGACAGATGACTAGTAAATACAAACCATATAACCCAGTAGAGAGGTCTGATAGACAGATGACTAGTAAATACAAACCATATAACCCAGTAGAGAGGTCTGATAGACAGATGACTAGTAAATACAAACCATATAACCCAGTAGAGAGGTCTGATAGACAGATGACTAGTAAATACAAACCATATAACCCAGTAGAGAGGTCTGATAGACAGATGACTAGTAAATACAAACCATATAACCCAGTAGAGAGGTCTGATAGACAGATGACTAGTAAATACAAACCATATAACCCAGTAGAGAGGTCTGATAGACAGATGAACTCTGTAAAGGCTAATCCATAGTGACATGTTAACGCCACAGCAGCTCCCTCCCCTCTCAGTGAGAGAAAGTTTCCCCAGCGTGAGGAGGCGGGGTGCGGTACAATTCCTGATTTACTGCCACCCTAATGTGGTGCAGAGCTCTGAGAGAGACTCAAGGGGGTCTGGGACGCACCCTAACCCCCCCCTTCCCGTCCCTCTCCTCACTCTATCTCATCATCCTCAATATGAAAGAACACTGACAATGTTCTGTTTTCACCCACTGGTCAGCAGTGTCAGATTTCCTCTACTGTAATGCATTGGGCTGGTGTCAGGTGCCTAGAGCCGACACACGTCCATTCTGGTTCAGCTGGTTCGTTTGCTTTGGGGAGCTGATCAATGAAAAGAGGATGTTAAGTCTCAAAAGAGATGCAAGGTCAAAGAGATGTTTGTTTGCGTGTGAAACAAAACAATTAATTATCAAAGAATCAACATTTCAGTGTAAACTTTGTTGTCCTTCTAATAGTATCCACATTTATGTACACAGAGAGATTCGATGGAGGCGTTGATATAGCCTATTCTGTAAGCATTTATACCGTCAATTAAAACCATATTTCATTTCATACAGTTGTTTATGCCGGGTAATGCTAGAGTCACACACCAAGCCATGCAATTTCCCCCGTCTCTTCATCCATCTGCTGTGACAGCTAGACTCAGCATAGCACAAATACAAACTAAATATTTACTCTCCTTATTGTTCCTCATGGTGACCTCCTCTCCTCTGATTCTCTCTCAGCAGGAGCCAATGTGTTCATTTCAGGAACCATTAAAAAGTATTATTTGGCAAGAGCGCTTGCTCGACTACTTTCCTTGTCTTTTTAGTCCCTTTCTGTCATGTCACCTCTTATTACTGTACTTCCAGTTCAATGGTGTTTATGCTAAAACTGTGTATTGCTGTGGTTATCAGTTCAGAATCGTCACACATGCATGCATGCATACATAAAATCTCACAACGGTTTGAGATAGTTGGCATAATAGAATAAAGCAGTTTAACTGAGGGGAGAAATGTTATTGCGTAATTCATCTCAGAAAATCAAATTCTTCTCCATTTTCCAACTATTACATCTGTTTCCAAGTATTGCACAAATGCTAATTGGAAGAGTTGTGACTTGTTTTCCCAAAAGAGACAACGTTTTGATAGAAAACCCCAGACTGTTGGTAGGGCCACATACAAAACTAGTCTTTCATCTCCATGGCAACAGAAACACTTCAAGATGGCCACTCTGTGAGAAGAATTCACACTTGTCCATAATCACATGACCTGACATGACCACCTCTCCTCAAAGGCCCTGTCCTGGAGAGGCTGCTTTGAAAGCTGGGCACTAAATAAAATGACATCAGAGGACATTACTGCCATCAAATATTGCAGCGAACACAGGGAAAAAAATAGACTATTCTGGCATTTTCAAGTGTGACAATTGTTGAAGAACCATTTACACTAACCCTATTCTAAAATGCCTCTCCATTCATCTCAATTTGAATGTGCTACTGGACTCAATTCAAGAAATATCTAGATGAATGTAGCCTACATCAAAGATTGTAAAGAGCACAATGGGATTATTAAATGCCAAGAAGAATTATACTGGTGGGACAATCCTGAACAAAACAGAAATCTCATCTACTTCTGAGCAAAACATAACACTCCATATCACTTCTTCTTCTAAAGAGTTTCCTTTCAAGTGTTTGTGGACTTCACTGGAATTTAAAGGATAAGGCCTCATTTCTGAGTCAGTTCGCAAAATCATTTTCATCAAAGCGATATTTCCCAATAATATACTCTCATCCACAAACACCCCAATAAAACTGAATTTTGTCTGTCTCATTTTCTCTTTCCTTCCTAACAGCGATGGTATATCAACCAGCAACAGGGGGGTTTGTTTCCCTGTGACCCAGAGTGGGCCTGAGATGTAGCCTTAGCCTTGTGGTCCCCTACAACAGAGGTTTTATTACAGTCACCTCCCTGTAGGGAGTTTCTCATTTTATAGTGGAAGAGCTGAACTGGCCTGGCCTGGACACTGTCCTCTTGTCCTGGCGGGGTTACAAGGTGAGGGCTGCTCTGCTAACCTTACCCTAACCCAACAGGCTCTGTTGGGTCAGTCCTACTCAGCAGGGTGGCACAGTGGCAGGCCAACACATTCCTCCAGGTTGGGTTCTATGGGCTGGGGATGTGGCTGTGGCCCATCTCTGGTTACTGATCAAAGCCAGGTCTGGTCCCCAGCCAGGCCTGTCCATGGCACACAGCAGGACAGAGGCAATAGTGTCACACTGAGATGCTCAGAAAAGCCCAGGGTGTCCCTGAATTTGTCAGCTAATTACAGATTTGTTTGAAAGAAACACAGCATGTGTGTGCGTGTTTGTGTGTGTGTGTGTGTGTGGGGGGGGGGGGGGGGGACTGAGTGAGTGAGTGACTACCAGACAGTGAAACAGGCAGCAGATCAGAGACTTCTTGATATTTTGGTCAAGGGCATTATTAAAAAAAGCCTTCATTTAATTTTAGTCTCTCTGACAGCCCTTGACTACCGTGTTACATCATGCACAGTCCTTCCGTGACTTATTATTAGTTACAGGGAGGAGATCCAGTCTCAGAGTCAGACAGACAGCCACAATCAGTCCTGACATTTAGCTGTCGCCTCTGGTTAACTCTGATCACAGGTCACATCAAGGCCATCCCACATACTCAATACAGTGAAACATTGTAGTCACTTTACCCACATGTGGTATTCAGCAGTAACAACAGGTGATTTAACTACACTAAACAAAAATATAAATGCAACATGTAAAGTGTTGGTTTCCATGTTTATGAGCTGAAATAAAAGATCCCAGAAATGTTTCACACACCAAAAAGCTTATTTCTGTCACATTTTGTGCACAAATTGTTTACATCCCTGTTAGTGAGCATTTTTCTTTTGCCAAGATAATCCATCCACCTGACAAGTGCGGCATATCAAGAAGCTGACTAAACAGCATGATCATTACACAGGTGCACCATGTGCTGGTGACAATAAAAGGTCACTCTAAAATGTGAAGTTTTGTCACACAGCACAATGCCACAGATGTCTCAAGTTTTTAGGGAGTGTGCAATTGGCATGCTGACTGCAGAAATGTCCACCAGAGCTGTTGCCAGATCATGTAATGTTAATTTCTTTACCAGAAGTCGCCTCCAATTTCATTTTGGAGAATTTGGCAGTACGTCCAACCTGCCTCACAACCTCAGACCATGTGTACGGTGTTTTGCGTGCGAGCGGTTTGCTGATGTCAGCGTTATGAACAGAGTGCCCCATGGTGGCAGTGGGGTTATGGTATGGGCAGGCATAAGCTACAGACAACAAACACAATTGCATTTTATCAATGGCAATTTGATTGCACATAGATCCCGTGATGAGATCCTGAGGCCCATTGTCGTGACATTCATCCACCACCATCACTTTATGTTTCAGCATGATAATGCATGGGCCCATGTCGCAAGGTTCTGTACACAATTCCTGGAAGCTAAAAATGTCCCAGTTCTTTCATTGTCTGCACACTCACCAGACATGCCACCCACTGAGCATGTTTGGGACGCTTTGGATTGACGTGTACGACAATGTTCCTGTTCCCGCCAACATCCAGAAACTTCGCACAGCCATTGAAGAGGAGTGGGACAACATTCCTGAAGAGGAGTGGGACAACATACCACAAGCCACAATCAACAGCCTGATTAACTTTATGCTAAGGAGATGTGTCACGCTGCATGAGGCAAATGGTGGTCACACCAGTTACTGACTGGTTTTCTGATACACGCCCCTACCTTTTTTTTAAGGTACTGTATCTGTGACAAACAGATGCATATCTGTATTCCCAGTCATGTGAAATCCATAGATTAGGGCCTAATTTATTTACTCCAATTGACTGATTTCCTTATATGAACTGTAACTCATTAAAATCTTTGAAATCGTTGCATGTTGCGTTTATATTTTTATTTAGTATATACTGTATCTCCTCTAAACTGAGCAGCAAGCTTGTGAAGTTGGTTACAAGAACACAAATGTATCGTCCTTTGTTAATTTTGTTCTTCTCATTTTTGTGGGTCTTTTAAGTGAATCCTGGCCCAAGGCCAGAGACAGCAAGTCAGGATGGCTGCAGAAGGCCCTTCCCCTCTGCTGCTCTGTTCTGTGTGGAGGATACCCAAACCACACCAGAGCTCTGTTTTGATCAGTGACTTTGCATTACCTCTCTCTCACCAGGCCAGGGGCTAGGGGCTGGGGGCTGTGTGTCCATCCAGGGGGCCTGGGAGAGCTCAGCAGACCCTGGGTGTCTGGGCATAGAGACAAGGTTGACCTGTTGGTCAGATGGAAAGCCAGAGGGGCTGAATAGTCCTACAGCAATCGTTTAACTAGCCTCCTGTGGTAGCGCACATATATGTACAGGACCAGTCAAAAGTTTGGGCACACCTACTCGTTCAAGGGTTTTTGTTTATTTTCTACACTGTAGAATAATAGTGAAGACATCAAAACTATGAAATAACACATGGAATCATATAGTAAGCAAAAAAGTGTTAAACATCAAAATATATTTTAGATTTTAGATTCTTCAAAGTAGTCACCCTTTGCCTTGATGATAACTTTGCACACTCTTGGCATTCTCTCCACCAGCTTCACCTGGAATGCTTTTCCAACTGTCTTGAAGGAGTTCCAACATATGCAGAGTACTTGTTGGCTGCTTTTCCATCAATCTGCGGTCCAACTCATCCTAAACCATCTCAATTGGGTTGAGGTCAGGTGATTGTGGAGGCCAGGTCATCTGATGCAGCACTCCATTACTCTCCTTCTTGGTCAAATAGCTCTCACACAGCCTGGAGGTGTGTTGGGTCATTGTCCTGTTGAAAAACAAATGATTGTCCCACTAAGCGCAAACCATATGGGATGGCGTATTGCTGCAGAATGCTGTGGTAGCCATGCTGATTAGGTGTGCCTTGAATTCTAAATAAATCATTGACAGTGTCACAAAGACACGGCGGTTGGAACCAAAAATCTCAAATTTGGACTCATCAGACCAAAGGACAGATTTCCATCGGTCTAATGTCCATTGCTCATGTTTCTTGGCCCAAGCAAGTTGGTTCTTCTTATTGGTGTCCTTTAGTAGTGGTTTCGACCATGAAGACCTGATTCACTTAGTCTCCTCTGAACAGTTGATGTTGAGATGTATCTGTTACTTGAATTCAGTGAAGCATTTATTTTGGCTGCAATTTCTGAGGCTGGTAACTCTAATGAACTTATCCTCTGCAGCAGTGGTAACTCTGGGTCTTCCTTTCCTGTGGCGGTCCTCATGAGAGCCAGTTTCATCACAGCGCTTGATGGTTTTTGCCACTGCACTTGAAGAAAATGTCAAAGTTCTTGACATTTTCCGGACTATCTTCTGTATTCCACCCCTACCTTGTCACAACACATCTGATTGGTCAAACACATTAAGAAGGAAATCAATTTCACAAATTATTTTTTTACAAGGCACACGTTGATTGAAATGCATTCCAGGTGACTACCTCATGAAGCTGGTTGAGAGAATGCCAAGAGTGTGCAAAGCTGTCATCAAGGCAACGGGTGGCTACTTTGAAGGATCTCAAATATAAAATCTATTTTGATTTGTTTAAAACTTTTTTGGTTACCACATGATTCCATTTGTGTTATTTCATAGTTTTGATGTTTTCAGTATTATTCTGCAATGTAGAAAATAGTATAAATAAAGAAAAACCCTTGAATGACTAGGTGTGTCCAAACTTTTGACTGGTACTGTATACTGGCAAACCTTTAATCAACATGAAAAGCCAAAACACAGTCAGATCAATTGTTATACAAAAATGTCCCCTTGGCTATGCTATCTAGCTTGGCTAAAACTGCACACCAGGGGTAAATTCCCTGTACACTCCCCTAGGTTGACCCTTCCCTCCCTGGGGGCAATTTGGCATGAATCCCCAATTGGGAGAGTGAGGGCCTGGAGAGCTGTGTTGTGTTGTTATTGAACCGACAACCAACAGCCCATATTCAAGTTTAGCTTTCTTAAGGATCCAGAAAATCTCAAGCTATATCAGACTGTTCATCAAAGTTAGCCGTTTTTCTGGAACAGAGTCTTGTTCACTGGGGGAACTGAACAGAGCCTTGGTGACTGGAGTAACTGAACAGAGCCTTGGTCACTGGGGGAACTGAACAGAGCCTTGGTCACTGGGGGAACTGAACAGAGCCTTGGTCGCTGGGGGAACAGAACAGAGCCTTGGTCACTGGGGGAACAGAACAGAGCCTTGGTCGCTGGGGGAACTGAACAGAGCCTTGGTCGCTGGGGGAACAGAACAGAGCCTTGGTCACTGGGGGAACAGAACAGAGCCTTGGTCATTGGGGGAACTGAACAGAGCCTTGGTGACTGGAGTAACTGAACAGAGCCTTGGTCACTGGGGGAACTGAACAGAGCCTTAGTCACTGGGGGAACTGAACAGAGCCTTGGTCGCTGGGGGAACAGAACAGAGCCTTGGTCACTGGGGGAACAGAACAGAGCCTTGGTCACTGGGGGAACTGAACAGAGCCTTGGTCGCTGGGGGAACTGAACAGAGCCTTGGTCGCTGGGGGAACTGACCAGAGCCTTGGTCACTGGGGGAATTGAACAGAGCCTTGGTCGCTGGGGGAACTGACCAGAGCATTGGTCACTGGGGGAATTGAACAGAGCATTGGTCGCTGGGGGAACAGAACAGAGCCTTGGTCACTGGGGGAACAGAACAAAGCCTTGGTCGCTGGGGGAACAGAACAGAGCCTTGGTCACTGGGGGAACAGAACAGAGCCTTGGTCACTGGGGGAATTTAAAAGCGGCCTGCGTTCACGGAGTTGTGCTCTGCTGCTCTGTTGCCTGGGGCCTGTTGTGTTGTTCAAGACACAGCTATTTAGTGTCATCAAACCAAATATATAGGTCCTAATGGTATGGTAGAAATGATGTGTCATAAATCAGGCAGGGTGAAGAGGAGAAGAATAACTCCCTGCATGACATGGTAGCCGTTTAGAATATTCACAAGGTTTTCGAGTGGAACTTTGGAAACCGCAACCTGAATGACATCATTCCACTGTAAAATTGGTTTGATGTTTGTTTGAGTTGAGTGTGCATGTGTGATTCACAAGAAGCACTTTTTGCAGACAAGAGTTTATTTTCTGAAAGCTGTTATGGAAAGAGCTTCCACCCCTTTGGCTATAGTCAGTGTGATTGTGTGGTTGTGTAGTTATAGTCAACTGGCTAGAGTCAGTGTACAAACGTGTCTGTTTGAGGGGAGTCCATTGGTGGGTAAAATGGTGTATTAAGTACATTATTAATAACATACCCTGTCTACCCACATTTATGTAAATGTGAAATCTACTGAATATTTTATAGACAAAATAAAAAAAAACATCTCTTTGTGGGCTAAACTGTTAAATCTATACATAAATCGGGTGTGAAAGAAACTGGAATTTTAGGAATAACAATGGTTTTCTAATAAGTCTGAGAATCTGGATCAAATTAATAAAGACTTTAAAAATAAAATTACATGTATTTCTAGCATCTAGTTGTGCACTTTAAACACTGTAAATCAGTGTAAATCCTGCATCCTGTAAAGTATGGGCCATGTCATTGTGTGTTGACCTAAGGCACAGTAAAATAAGCCTGTTTTAGTTATAACACTGCTCGGACAGGATGATGAGGATGATATTTAACAGTTTCCATGGTATTCATCATAATGAGTGTACCATTTCTCAAGAAAGATGTGCCCTACACTTCAGATGGTATTCAGGACCTAGCTATGTCTCAAAATGCAAAGTACACTACTTTTGTGTGTCTGCCACATAGGCTGCCTTGTCTTGCTTAATCCTTTACTTCAAAAAGCTGTTAAGTTTGTTTTTGTCAGAAGGAGAATGGTTTCAATCCATGGTAGTATGTTATGTCTTGAGAGGAGCTGGGCTCTGTTAAGCTCCGTTGTTTGAACAAGAGACCCCATGTGTGTGTGGACGGACATTTATGGAGGAGCTTGATGAAGACTGTCGGCCATTGCGGGTCTTTGGTTTCAGGTCACAGCCCTGTATGGACATATACTGCAGGGGGCTGATAGGCTCCCCGCCCGCCTCAAGAGCCCAGGGGTCAGAGGTCAACCACATCAATGCTGTCATGTGACCTCCCCTCCTTGACCCTTGAAACACCTCAACTTACTAGCCCATATCTCTGGCATCAAGCACCGGCCACACCCCAGAAGGAGCTCCGCCTGGTACAGTACTAGGACCCCAGAGATACGAACATGCAGGGAATGGAGGCAGTTCGGAACTGAAATCTACTTAAAAAGTCCATCAAACCATCAACAAATATATGTAAAATATTTATATAACTATTTATCCACATACTGTACGTTTCTGACATGCTTTCAGCAAATGAAAACACACAAGCAATGATCTACAGCCTTATCTACCTTGACTTAATTTGGCCTCAACTACTGTGGACCCTGACATCTCCCGTCATACAATCCTGTCCTGACGGCCTCTTGTCTTCACCCTGCTGCCTTGCCTTGCCTTCTCTCAGCTCCCTGCTGGCTGAGAGGAGAGCTTAGAAATGTAATTACTAGAAAAGGAATTCCCATTCATGTCAATATTCTGAAAATGAAATAATGAGATGACCTTGGAACAGCTTCAAAATGGTTTCTACTGAAACAAGACCACAACAGTCAAAGTGAATTGTCTGGTCACATTTAAAGCTTGTCTGTAACTCATCATTAAAAAACATTAACTTTATCCCCTGTGTTCCACAACAACACAATGTGAAACTGATCAACTGAAGCAATTGAGCCTCACAGTTGTCATGCATAAGTGAGAACTGGCCTCAACTGTATTAAACAAAACGCTTTGAAGAAAACCTGTTTTGAAACACTTTGAAATGTTCAGTCTCACATTAAGCCTGGTAATGATACTTCTTTGAATGGAAGTCCTTGAGAAATGTGAGTGATCAAATTAAGATCCTACATCTGTAACGAACATGGTGCTGCTCTTAAAGTCCGCTTTCCCTGTGGCTCAGTTGGTAGAGCATGGTGTTTGCAACGCCAGGTTTGTGGGTTCGATTCCCACGGGGGGCCAGTACAAAAAATAAAAAATGCATGAAATGAAATGTATGCCTTCACTACTGTAAGTTGCTCTGGATAAGAGCATCTGCTAAATGACTAAAATGTAAATGTCCGAACATGTCAACTTTGTGACTTGTCATTACATTCCCCTAACAAGCAGGCATTCATCCAACCACTTGACCTCAAGGAGAAACTGCTTTGTTCTCACTCAACATAACCAACCCCCCCCCCCCCATGTTACAGGATCTGTTAATAATTTACATGACGTACAATAATAAATCACCAAAGCAAGAATGCAGAGCCATGAAACCATGGCACTCCAGTTCTTTGATGGAGCAGATAGGGGCATTTGATTTCACAAACATTCCACTATTGAGCTTTAAATGCAGCATAAATTGAATAATTCCAAAAAACATGTATTTGATGTGGAAGTGTGGATCACGCAATCTCATACAACAAAGGAGATAGCTCTGATCAATAAAAGGGTTAAAGACAAACATTTATAGGCAGCAAATCGCTTGTGTGGCCAACCGTTTCAAACGCTCACAATCAGTGGTAGAAAAAATACCAAATTGTCGTGCTTAAGTAAAAGTCAAGATACCTTAATAGAAAATGACTCAAGTAAAAGTGAAAGTCACCCAGTAAAATCCTACTTGAGTAAAAGTAAAAAAGTATTTGGTTTTAAAAATACTTAAGTATCAAAAGTAAATGTAATTGCTAAAATATACTTAAGTATTAAAAGCAAAAGTAAAAGTATAGATCATTTCAAATTCCTTTATTAAGCAAACCAGACAGCACGATTTTCTTGTTTTTGCAATTTACGGATAGCCAGGGGCACACTACAACACTCAGACATAATTTACAAACAAAGCATTTGTGTTTAGTGAGTCCACCAGATCAGATACAGTATGTATGACCAGGGATTTTCTCTTTAAGCATTCAAAATGTAACGAGTACTTTTAGGGGCAGGGAAAATGTATAGAGTAGAAAGTACGTTATTTTTTTTAGGAATGTAGTGGAATAAAAGTAGTCAATAATACAGTAAAGTACAGATACCCCAAAAAACGACTTAAGCAGTACTTTAAAGTATTTTTACTTAAGTACATTACACCACTGGAAACAATAACTAGAGCACAAAATTGGCCTCTTCTTACATTATCTTTCGGACATACTGCAGCCTATTGAGCAAAGTGGGGATGAAGTGGCCACGATGGAATATATAAATAAATAATATTTAAAAAAAAAATAGATATATAGTGCTCAAAAAAATAAAGGGAACACTTAAACAACACATCCTAGATCTGAATGAAAGAAATAATGTTATTAAATACTTTTTTCTTTACATAGTTGAATGTGCTGACAACAAAATCACATAAAAATAATCAATGGAAATCCAATTTATCAACCCATGGAGGTCTGGATTTGGAGTCACACTCAAAATTAAAGTGGAAAACCACACTACAGGCTGATCCAACTTTGATGTAATGTCCTTAAAACAAGTCAAAATGAGGCTCCGTAGTGTGTGTGGCCTCCACGTGCCTATATGACCTCCCTACAACGCCTGGGCATGCTCCTGATGAGGTGGCGGATGGTCTCCTGAGGGATCTCCTCCCAGACCTGGACTAAAGCATCCGCCAACTCCTGGACAGTCTGTGGTGCAACGTGGCGTTGGTGGATGGAGCGAGACATGATGTCCCAGATGTGCTCAATTGGATTCAGGTCTGGGGAACGGGCGGGCCAGTCCATAGCATCAATGCCTTCCTCTTGCAGGAACTGCTGACACACTCCAGCCACATGAGGTCTAGCATTGTCTTGCATTAGGAGGAACCCAGGGCCAACCGCACCAGCATATGGTCTCACAAGGGGTCTGAGGATCTCATCTCGGTACCTAATGGCAGTCAGGCTACCTCTGGCGAGCACATGGAGGGCTGTGCGGCCCCACTAAGAAATGCCACCCCACACCATGACTGACCCACCGCCAAACCGGTCATGCTGGAGGATGTTGCAGGCAGCAGAACATTCTCCACGGCGTCTCCAGACTCTGTCACGTCTGTCACGTGCTCAGTGTGAACCTGCTTTCATCTGTGAAGAGCACAGGGCGCCAGTGGCGAATTTGCCAATCTTAGTGTTCTCTGGCAAATGCCAAACGTCCTGCATGGTGTTGGGCTGTAAGCACAACCCCCACCTGTGGGCGTCGGGCCCTCATACCACCCTCTTGGAGTCTGTTTCTGACCGTTTGAGCAGACACATGCACATTTGTGGCCTGCTGGAGGTCATTTTGCAGGGCTCTGGCAGTGCTTCTCCTGCTCCTCCTTGCACAAAGGCGGAGGTAGCGGTCATGCTGCTGGGTTGTTGCCCTCCTACGGCCTCCTCCACATCTCCTGATGTACTGGCCTGTCTCCTGGTAGCGCCTCCATGCTCTGAACAGTACGCTGACAGACACAGCAAACCTTCTTGCCACAGCTCGCATTGATGTGCCATCCTGGATGAGCTGCAGTACCTGAGCCACTTGTGTGGGTTGTAGACTCCGTCTCATGCTACCACTAGAGTGAAAGCACCGCCAGCATTCAAATGTGACCAAAACATCAGCCAGGAAGCATAGGAACTGAGAAGTGGTCTGTGGTCCCCACCTGCAGAACCACTGCTTTATTTGGGGTGTCTTGCTAATTGCCTATATTTTCCACCTGTTGTCTATTCCATTTGCACAACAGCATGTGACATTTATTGTCAATCAGTGTTGCTTCCTAAGTGGACAGTTTGATTTCACAGAAGTGTGATTGACTTGGAGTTACATTGTGTTGTTTAAGTGTTCCCTTTATTTTTTTGAGCAGTGTATATATACACACAAACACACACTACATGACCAAAAGTATGTGGACACATGCACATCAAACATCTCATTACAATATCATGTGCATTGTTATGGAGTTGGTCCCTCCTTTGCTGCTATAACAGCAGCCAATCTTCTTGAAAGGCTTTCCACTAGATGTTGGAACATTGCTGTGGGGACTTGCTTCCATTCAGCCACAAGTGCATTGGTGAGGTCGGGCACTGATGTTTGGCAATTAAGCCTGGCTCGCAGTTGGCGCTCCAATTCATCCCAAAGGTGTTTGATTGGGTTGAGGTCAGGGCTCTGTGCAGGCCAGTTACATTTTTCCACACCGATCTTGACAAACCATTTATGTATGGACCTCACTTTGTGCACGGGGGCATTGTTATGCTGAAACAGGAAAGGCCCTTCCCCAAACTGTTGCCACAAAGAAGCACAGAATTGTCTAGAATGTGTTAAGATTTCCCTTCACTGGAACTAAGGGGCCTAGCCCGAACCACGAAAAAAGCCTTAGACCGTTATTCCTCCTCCACCAAACTTTACAGTTGGAACTATGCATTGAGGCAGGTAGCGTTCTCCTGGCGTCCGCCAAACCTGGATGGTGTAGAGTGATTCATCACTCTAGCCAACGCTTGGCATTGCGCATGGTGATCTTAGGCTTGTGTGTGGCTGCTGGGCCATGGAAACCAATTTCATGAAGCTCACGACAAACAGTTCTTGTGCTGTCGCTTGCTTCCAAAGGCAGTTTGGAACTCGATAGTGAGTGTTGCAACCAAGGACAAGCAATTTTTACACGCTACACGCTTCAGCACTCGGCGGTCCCATTCTGTGACCTTGTGTGGCCGTTGTTGCTCCTACACGTTTCCACTTCACAATAACAGCACTTACAGTTGCCCAGGGCAGCTCTAGCAGGTCAGAACTTTGACGAACTGACTTGTTGGAAAGGTGGCATCCAATGACAGTGCCACGTTGAACGTCTCTGAGCTCTTCAGTAAGGCCATTCTACTGCCAATGTTTGTCTATGAAGATTGCATGGCTGTGTGATTGATTTTATACACCTGTCAGCAACGGGTGTGGCTGAAATTGCCAAATCCACTAATTTGAAGGTTTGTCCACATACTTTTGTATATACAGGACCAGTCAAAAGTTTGGACACACCAACTCATTCAAGGGTTTTTCTTTATTTTTACTATCTTCTACATTGTAGAATAATAGTGGAGACATCAAAACTATGAGATAACACATATGGAATCACGTAGTAAGCAAAAAAGTGTTAAACAAATCAAAATATAGATTCTTCAAAATAGCCACTATTTGCCCACTCTTGGCATACTCTCAACCAGCTTCACCTGGAATGCTTTTCCTACAGTCTTGAAGGAGTTCCCACATATGCTGAGTACTTGTTGGCTGCTTTTCCTTCACTCTGCGGTCCAACTCATCCCTAAACATCTCAATTGGGTTGAGGTCGGGGGATTGTGGAGGCCAGGTCATCTGATGCAGCACTCCATCACTCTCCTTCTAAGTCAAATAGCCCTTACACAGCCTGGAGGTGTGTTGGGTCATTGTCCTGTTGAAAAACAAATGATAGTCTCACTAAGCGCAAACCAGATGGGATGACAGCATAATGCTGTGGTAGCCATGCTGGTTAAGTGTACCATGAAGTATAAATAAATCACAGACAGTGTCACCAGCAAAGCCCCCCCCCCCCCATCACACCTCCTCCTCCACGCTTCACGGTGGGAACCACACATGCGGAGATCATCCGTTCACCTGCTCTGCGTCTCACAAAGACAGCCCGGTTGGAACCAAAAATCAGAAATTTGGACTCATCAGACCAAAGGACAGATTTCCACCGGTCTAATGTCCATTGCTCGTGTTTCTTGGCCCAAGCAAGTCGCTTCTTCTTATTGGTGTCTTTTAGTAGTGGTTTCTTTGCAGCAATTCAACTATGAAGGCCTGATTCACGCATTCTCCTCTGAACAGTTGATCTTGAGATGTGTCTGTTACTTGAACTTTGTGAAGCATTTATGTCAGCTGCAATTTCTGAGGCTAGTAACTCTAATGAACCGCAGCAGAGGTAACTCTTGGTCATCTTTTCCTGTGGCGGAACTCATGAGAGCCAGTGTCATCATGGCGCTTGATGGTTTTTGCGACTGCACTTTGAAGAAACTTTGAAGGTTCTCGAAATGTTCCATATTGACTGACCTTCATGTCGTAAAGTAATGATGGACTGTCGTTTCTCTTTGATTATTTGAGCTGTTCTTGCCATAATATGGACTTGGTCTTTTACCAAATAGGGCTATCTTCTGTATACCACTCATACCTTGTCACAACATAACTGATTGGCTCAAATACACATTTGTCATGCCTGCTCCCGCTCCCCCTTCCTGGCGCTCGAGGGCGCCAGGCTATCCGTCTTTATACGCACCTGTCTCCATCATTATGCGCAGCAGCGCTCATTGGACTTACCTGGACTCCTTCACGTGGTTGATTGCCCCTGTATATCTGTCTGTTCCTCGGTGGTGTTCCCTGCGTCCGCATTAATTGTTGTTATGTGTTCTTGTCCAGACGCTGTTCCTGTTCTGTTTTATGTCCGTCAGTTATTAAACCTTCACTCCCTGTACCTGCTTCTCTTCTCCTTAACAAGGCACACCTGTTAATTGAAATGCATTCTAGGTGACTACCTCGTGAAGCTGGTTGAGAGAATGCTAAGAGTGTGCAAAGCTGTCATCAAGGCAAAGGGTGGCTACTTTGAAGAATCTAAAATATAAAATATATTTTGATTCGTTTAAAACTTTTTTGCTTCCTACATGATTCCATATATGTTATATCATTATACAATTATACTATATTATACAATGTAGAAAATAATACAAATAAATAAAAACCCTTGAATGTGTAGGTGTGTCCAAACCTTTGACTGGTTCTGTATACTGGCAAACCTTTAATCAACATGAAAAGCCAAAACACAGTCAGATCAATTGCTTTACAAAAAGTTCTGTGTAAAATCCTCCATAAAAATCTGTACAATCTTTCCTTTTTGGGTCTCCTTCACATGGTGCAACAGGTCTGAACAGCAATGTGGCTAATAGCAAGATCCTTATCACTTAGTCAACAGAACTGGCTCTCCATCTTCCCTGTCACAGTGACCAATAGCAGCATAGCAGCAGGCGCTCAGCTAAAGGCCAGAAGAACCAGCTACTGTATTTCCTGTCAACACAACACGTCATTCTCTCCTTTTGTCTGACCAGCGTCACCACTGATACCGAACACAATATGGCCAGTAGAAGCATGGCTCTATGGCACATTCAAACAATCAAAGCTTAAACAATGGAAAACATATGAACAGTTACAGATACTGTTCATAGGAACTGTGGTGAATAACAAAATACATTACATTACACTGAGTGTACAACACATTAAGAACACCTTCCCAGTAAGGGGTGGCAGGTAGCCTAGTGGTTAGGGTGTTGGTCCAGTAACTGAAAGGTTGCTGGATCGAATCCCCGAGCTCACAAGGTAAAAATCTGTTGTTCTGCCCCTGAACAAGGCAGTTAACACACTGTTCCCTGATAGGCTGTCATTGTGTATAAGAATTTGTTCTTAACTGACTTGCCTAGTTAAATAAAGGTTCAATTAAAAATATATATATATTTAGTTGCACAGCCTCAATTCATTGGGGCGTGGACTCTACAAGGTGTCAAAAGCATTCCACAAGAATGCTGGCCCATGTTGACTCCAATGCTTCCCACAGTTGTGTCAAGTTGGCTGGATGTCCTTTGGGTGGTGGACCATTCTTGATACACACAGGAAACTGAGTGTGAAAAACCCAGCAGCGTTGCAGTTCTTGACACAAACCAGTGTGCCTAGCACCTACTACCATACCCCGTTCAAAGGTACTTAAATATTTTGTCTTAGCCATTGACCTTCTGAATGGCACACATACACAATACATGTCTCAGTTGTCTCAAGGTGTAAAAATCCTTCTTTAACCTGTCTCCTCCCCTTCATCTACACTGATTGAAGTGGATTTAACAACTGACATCAATAAAGGATCATAGATATCACCTGGATTCACCTGGTCAGTCTATGTCATGGAAAGACCAGGTGTTCATAATGTTTTGTACACTAAGTGTATATTCCTTGTTTTATAATAGAAAAACCAAAAAATGTTGTGTGCTTTGTTCCATATTCAAAATGTGATCAGTGTGGTCCAACTCTTTTCATCATGTAGTATTTTCCATGTGTAGAGTGCATTACCATTATTGACAAAGACATTTTCCCAGGGCAACATTTATTTGATATTGTGCAATGTATTTGAACCGTGAAGAACATTACAGTGAAGCCATTCTGTATTCGTTCATTGCCAATTAGCCATCCATCAACTTATCTAAGAGTTTCATAAGTAATGACCATATTGCCATTGTAATGACGATGAATGGTTATTTAAATGATTACATCATTATATGACACAAAACATCAAAAGTAAGTGAAAACATTCACACACATTTAACACCACAGAAGATCCTATCATGTGTCCCCCACAGCTGGCAAGCATCTACTTTATGTAATCTGTTCCACACAGGGTTACTGTAGCTTGATAGTTAGTGTCCTTGTCTGTAAATAAAGAAAGTGATGCTTGCTCCTATACGGAATGATTTACAATATTAAGATGATAAGCTTAAGGACTCAGGTGGGATTTTGCACCAGGCCCGTTCGGGCCAGCAAGGTGGTACACAAGGATGACATTGTCCAGGTACCCTCTCTGCCTCCCACCAATACGCATCAGCATCACCCAGCACAAACACTCCTGTCCATTTGGTTGTGTGTATGAGTCAGTCACTCAACCACAGGGTCAGTCCAAATGGACTTCAGCTAAATGCTTGTTCTGTACAACCTCTGCTCTGGGCTAGGATAGGGAGGAGTTGGAGCAACAGGGGTGGCTGGCTGTCGACAAAAATAAAGCTTTGCTGTCTCCACTGACCTCTAGCAAAAACCAACCCAATTTTTCTGAGAGCAGTATAAATGTTTTGACTAGGCAATCCACAATCTTTCTCCTCTCATGGTTATTAAAACTCTAATCGCCTTCAATAAATAGGTTGGGTTTATATTTGAATGAGGACTTGCTCAGGGCGAAACGGAGAGGATGGGGAATGTTATTTGTTTATCTGGTTGCTGTTGCAGAATGTGGTGGGGTGAGCTCGAGCCTTGTGACGGCTGAAACGAGATTGAAACGGAGGCTGTTTTAAAATAAACTGACCTCATATTTTACTTGAGCTGGCCAAGTACGGGGCTTGAAATTATGGCATGAATAGAATCAACAAATACATATCCTGGTTTATATGTACCTACTGTACAGTGTATTCAGAAAGTACTCAGACCCCTTGACTTTTTCCACATTTTATTACACTACAACCTTATTCTAAAATGTATTAAATAGTTTTTTCCCCTCATAAAATCTACACACAATACCCCATAATGACAAAGCAAAAACTGGTTTTAGAAATGTTTAGAAATGTATAAAATGTAAATCTTAAATATTACATTTACAAAAGTATTCAGACCCTTTACTCAGTACATTGTTGAAGCACCATTGGCAGCGATTACAGCCTCAAGTCTTCTTGGGTATGACTCTACAAGCTTGGCACACCTGTATTTGGGGAGTTTCTCACAATCTTCTCTGCAGAACCTCTCAAGATCTGTTAGGTTGGATGAGGAGTGTCACTGCACAGCTATTTTCAGGTCTCTCCAGAGATGTTAGATCGGGTTCAAGTCCGGGCTCTGGCTGGGCCACTCAAGGATATTCAGAGACTTGTCCTGAAGCCACTCCTCCATTGTCTTGGCTGTGTGCTTAGGGTTGTTGTCCAGTTGGAAGGTGAACCTTCGCCCCAGTCTGATGTCCTGAGCGCTCTGGAACACGTTTTCATCAAGGATCTCTCTGTACTTTGCCTACGTTCATCTTTCCCTCGATCCAGTCTAGTCTCCTAGTCCCTGCCGCTGAAAAACATCCCCTAGCATGATGCTGTCACCACCATGCTTCATCGTAGGGATGGTGCCAGGTTTCCTCCAGACTTGCCGCTTGGCTTTCAGTTAAAAGAGTTCAATCTTGGTTTCATCAGATCAGAGAATCGGGCTGTCAAATCATATCAAATTTTATTGGTCACATACACATGGTTAGCAGATGTTATTGCGAGTGAAGCGAAATGCTTGTGCTTCTAGTTCCGACAGTGCAGCAATATCTAACAATTCCACAACAAATACCTAATACACACAAATCTATGTAAAGGAATGGAATAAGAATATATAAATATATGGATGAGCAATGTCAGAGCGGTATAGGCTAAAATGCAATAGATAGCATAGAATACAGTATATACATATGAGATGAGTAATACAAGATATGTAAAAATTATTAAAGTGACAATTTCATGAAGAGGGAGCTGGAGGGGATGGCTGCTGTTTTATGGGTTCTTAACAAACCGTGCAATTTTGTTTAGTTTTTCGCATTGTTTGAAACTTATTTTGTACATAATGTTGCTGCTACTGTATCTAATGACTGCTGCTCTTTAATTGTTTGTAACTTTTTTTTGTTTTTTGTTGTATTTTTCTTAAAACTGCAATGTTGGTTAAGGGATTGTAAGTAAGCATTTCACTCTAAGGTCTGTCTACCTGTTGTATTTGGCGCATGTGACAAATACAATTTGATTTGATTTACTAGTGTTCCATTTGTTAAAGTGGCCAATGATTTCAAGTCTGTATGTTGGCAGCAGCCACTCTGTGTTAGTGATGGTTGTTTAACAGTCTGATGGCCTTGAGATAGAAGCTGTTTTTCAATCTCTCGGTCCCAGCTTTGATGCACCTGTACTGACCTCGCCTTCTGGATGGTAGCGGGGTGAACAGGCAGTGGCTCGGGTGGTTCTTGTCCTAGATGACATCGAGTGCTGTAGGTGTCCTGGAGGGCAGGTAGTTTACCCCCGGTGATGTGTTGTGCAGACCGCGAGAGCCCTGCAGTTGTGGGCGGTGCAGTTGCCGTACCAGGCGGTAATACAGCCCGACAGGATGCTCAATTGTGCATCTGTAAACGTTCGTGGGGGTTTTAGGCGACAAACCAGATTTCTTCAGCCTGCTGAGGTTGAAGAGGCGCCATTGCGCCTTCTTCACCACACTGTCTGTGTGGGTGGACAATTTCACCCTTGTCAGTGATATGTACGCCGAGGAACTTGAAACCTTTCACCTTCACTGCTGTCCCGTTGATGTGGATAGGGGAGTGCTCCTTCTGCTGTTTCCTGAAGTCCACGATCATCTCCTTTGTTTTGTTGACGTTGAGTGAGAGGTTATTTTCCTGACACCACACTCTGAGAGCCCTCATCTCCTCCCTGTAGGCTGACTCATTGTTGTTGGTAATCCAGCCTACTACTGTTGTGTCGTCTGAAAACTTGATGACTGAGTTGTAGGTGTGCATGGTCACGCAGTCATGGGTGAACAGTGAGTACAGGAGGGGGCTGAGCACGCACCCTTGTGGGGCCCCAGTGTTGAAGATCAGCGATGTGGAGATTTAGTTTCCTACCTTCACCACCTGGGGGCGGCCATCAGGAAGTCCAGGACCCAATTGCACAGGGCGGTGTTGAGACCCAGGGCCTCAAGCTTAATGATGAGCTTGGAGGGTACTATGGAGTTGAATGCTGAGCTATAGTCAAATAACAGCATTCTAACATAGGTATTCCTCTTGTCCAGATGGGATAGGGCAGTGTGTGGTGTGATGGCGATTGCATCATCTGTGGACCTATTGGGGTGGCAAGCAAATTGAAGTGGGTCTAGGGTGACAAGTAAGGTGGAGGTGCTATGATCCTTGACTAGTCTCCCAAAGCACTTCATGATGACAGATAGTCATTTAGTACAGTTACCTTTGCATTCTTGGGTACAGGAACAATGGTGGCTATCTTGAAGCATGTGGGGACAACAGACTGGGATAGGGAGAGATTCAATATGTCCATAAACACACCAGCCAGTTGGTCTGCGCATGCTCTGAGGACGCGGCTAGGAATGCCGTCTGGACTGGCAGCCTTGGAAGGGTTAACACGTTTAAATGTCTTAATCACGTTGGCCACGGAGAAGGAGAGCCCACAGCCCTTGGTAGCTGGCCGCGTCGGTGGCACTGTGTTATCCTCAAAGCGGGCAAAGAACGTGTTTAGCATGTCTGGCAGCAAGACATCGGTGTCCGCGATGTGGCTGGTTTTCCTTTTGTAGTCCGTGATTGTCTGTAGACCCTGCCACATATGTCTTGTGTCTGAGCCGTTGAATTGTGACTCCACTTTATCTCGCGGTATTGACATTTTGCCTGTTTGATTACTTGCGGAGGGAACGACTACACTGTTTGTATTCTGCCATATTCCCCGTCACCTTGCCATGGTTAAATGCGGTGGTTCGTGCTTTTAGTTTTGTGTGAAATGCTGCCATCTATCCACGGTCTCTGGTTAGGGTAGGTGATAATAGTCACAGTGGGTACAACATCTCCTGTACATTTCTTGATAAACTTAGTGACTGTTTCGGTGTACACGTCCATATTATTCCCAGAAGCTACCCGGAACATATCTCAGTCTGCGTGATCAAAACAATCTTGAAGTGTGGATTCCGATTGGTCAGACCAGCATTGAATAGTCCTTTCCACGGGTGCTTCCTGTTTGAGTTTCTGCCTATGGAGTCGTGGTCAGATTTGCCGAAAGGGGTGTGGGGGAGGGCCTTGAATGCATCCCGGAAGTTAGAGTAACAATGGTCCAGTGTTTTTCCAGCGCAAGTGCTACAGTCAATATGCTGATAGAATTTAGGTAGCCTTTTCCTCATATTTTCTTTGTTAAAATCCCCAGCTACAATAAATGCAGCCTCAGGATATATGGTTTCCAGCTTGCATAAAGTCCAGTGAAGTTCCTTGAGGGCCGTTGTTGTATCGGCTTGAGGGGGATATACACGGCTGTGACAATAACCGAAAATAATTATCTTGGGAGATAATACAGTCGGTATTTGATTGTGAGGTATTCTAGGTCAGGTGAACAAAAGGACTTGACTTCCTGTATGTTATTACAATTACACCATGAGTCGTTATTCATGAAACATACACCCCTGCCCTTCTTTTTCCCGGAGAGATGTTTATTCCTGTCGGCACGATGCACTGAGAATCCAGGTGGCTGGACCAACTCCGACAGTATATCCCGAGCGAGCCATGTTTCCGTGAAACAGAGTATGTTACAATTCCTGATGTCTCTCTGGAAAGCAACCCTTGCCCTGATCTCGTCCACTTTGTTATCTAGGGACTGGACATTGGCGAGTAATATACTTAGACTGACTAGAAGACCGCTCCAGCTTCCTCTTCTCCGGTGGCGTTGTTTTGGGTCAGCCTCTGGAATCAGTTCAAATGCCCTGGGTGGTGCGAACAATGGATCCGCTTCGGGGAAGTCGTATTCCTGGTCGTAGTGCTGGTAAGTTGATGCCACTCTGATATCCAATAGTTTTTCCCGGCAGTATGTAATAACACAATATTTTCTGGGCCAACAATGTAAGAAATAATACATAAAAAAACTAAATACTACAAAGTTTCCTAAGGACTAGAAGCGAGGCAACCCTCTCTGTCGGCACCATGTGTTGCTGTGTGCCTTTTACTGAGGAGTGGCTTCCGTCTTGCCACTCTACCATAAAGGCCTGATTAGTGGAGTGCTGCAGAGATGGTTGTCCTTCTGGAAGGTTCTCCCATCTCCACAGAGGAACTCTGAAGCTCTGTTAGAGTGACCATCTGGTTCTTGGTCACCTCCCTGACCAAGGCCCTTCTCCCCCGATTGCTCAGTTTGGCCAGGCGGCCAGCTCTAGGAAGAGTTTTGGTGGTTCCAAACTTCTTCCATTTAAGATCGATGGAGGCCACTGTGTTCTTGGGGACCTTCAATGCTGCAGAAATGTTTTGGTACCCTTCCCCAGATCTGTGCCTCGACACAATTCTGTCTCAGAGCTCTATGGACAATTCCTTCGACCTCATGGCTTGGTTTTTGCTCTGACTTGCACTGTCAACTGTGGGACCTTATATAGACAGGTGTGTGCCTTTCCAAATCATGTCCAATCAATTGAATTTACCACAGGGGGAGTCCAATCAAGTTGTAGAAACATCTCAAGGATGATCAATGGAAACAGGAAGCACCTGATCTGAATTTCGAGTTTCATAGCAAAGGGTCTGAATAATTATGTAAATAAGTAATTTCTGTTTTTAGCTGGATCAATTTTAGAACAAGACTGGAATGTAACAAAATGTGTAAAAAGTCAATGGCTCTGAATACCTTCCGAACACACTGTGTGTATTCACAGTTTTTAGAGAAGATCCCATTATGAGGGTGTGTATATGAGCATGCAGGAACTCCATAACTCACTGTTCTACAGACTGATTGAAATAGTGACAATGATAATAGTGATGTTGATTATGAGGATGATAATAAAGTTGAGAAAGTTGAATGAAAATGAGCCGATCGTTTTGGACAAATATAACAGCTACAGATACAGTTACAGAATATAACATAAAAACAATGTAAACCTGTTCAGAATGACGGTCTTTGGCTCCTTGGTGCCTGAATGTCTCTTGGCCATTCAATGCCACACACATCTTCTCTGTGAGCCTGGGTGGGTTGGTGGGAGAAACAAGAACAGAAACCAAAGCTGGGGGGAGGGAAATAAATCAGTACAACAGCCCTCTTACATGAGAGGATCCATCACTATTTACATTAAATATGTGGTTTAATAAGTTTGTCCTAATTTATTCCCAGCACTGGACTCAGAAATATGAAATTATAGGTCTAACCCTTTCTTGGTCAGCCCTTGATGAACAAAATTAAAATCTTTTGAACGTCTTATTACTGTTTGGGTAAACAAGTTAAAAATATCTTCATGGCGGTCACATAGATTTGCAGAGGTAGCTGACGCATCAAATTCTTTATATCTCCATGTATCGTATTAAGATAAACAAGCTTAGTGGAGGTAGTGGAGGTCTGGACATTTTTGTTGCTTATTTATATAAGCTACAGTTTAACCAGGTTAATGGTCATTACAACTGTACCATTTTTTTATTTAATGACATTTACATTCAGAGTCTGAAGCACCAATTTTCCCCAATCAAGCTTCTATTCACAGTCAGTGTATCCCTGGTAGGGGTCTAGCAGTCTACTGTATCTGTCCCTTTTTTACCAGTTATTTATGGGGCTGAACTGCATGTAAGGTAATTAATAATGGTTTAATTCATCCCAGGCCAAGTGTACACAGACTTCACTGGAGGAGAGGACAGCTCGACTCAACCCAGAAAATCCCACATGATTTAAACCTAAACCTGCTTATTCCCTCTGGACACACACACACAGCTGAGGCTTTCTATGGAACAGAGCCATTCACTGAAGCAGTAATACGACCACAATCCTTTATGATTCTGACCAGGGCCCAGATTTGTTCATAGTCAGGAAAATCTCCTTGCTTTAATTCTGACACATGAAACATTGTATTTATACTTCATTATAAAGGAATGTAAATGTTTCCTGTAGGCCTGATTTTGTGGTTGTGCTAATTCTATTGTATGTTTTAAATGTTGTAATGTATTGCCTACTGCTGCCTTCTTGGCCAGGTCTCCCTTGTAAAATAGATGCTGTGTCTCAATGGGCTTTTTCCTGGTTAAATAAAGGTTAAATAAAATAAAAAAGAAATATAACAAAACACATTTTTGTTAAATTAATATTCCATATGTTTGAAAAAGAGATGCCATGTCCTTATCACATGTAAACAAAGGAGGCCATTCTCTCTTCGTAGAACAGTGAATGGGACATACAGTGTCTATAAGACTGAGCTCATCTCTTCCCATCGTTTCCTGGGCCTGTCAGGAGGCTTGAGGAGGAAAGCCTGATCTCTTCAAAAGAACATGAGCAGTGGTCATAAGTGTGGGCTAACATTAATCTGGAGGAAAACAATGGTTGATGGCGTTTCACGGACAGACAGAAAGACAGACATTTCCCAGGGTTCCCCTGATGGGCCTGTCTAGGTGCTTGGGGGAGAAAGCCCTCTCTCTCCCGCTTTCGCTCTCTACTGTTCTCTCTATTTCTTCTGTTCTCTCTCCATCATCTCTCTCCCTCTCCATCGCTCTCCCTCCCTCCACTGGCAGGCTGCTCTATCTCAACTCCTCCAGAAGGTACATGTGACCCCTTCTATTTCCTGTTGCTGCATGGGCCTGCCTGCAAATGAACGCCATGTCAGGTGTTAGCTGATACCTCTTTCTGCTGAAGAGGAAAAGGAGATGGTGAAAAAATAAGAAAAACAGTTGAATGGTCCCATATTAAAAGCAGGGATGCATTAGGCTGGAAAACGTCAGGTTCTGAGTGAGGCTAAATGTGAACCTTTTACAGACTGCAAAAAGCATTGGTCCTTTTTTCTCTCCAAAGTGTGCTGCTCGAGTGGCTTGTGTGGCTGGCGTAACGCAACTAATAATGCCACAGTTTATATATAACTCTCTGGAGGTGGAGGGAGGGGGTGAGACAGCAGAGGAGGTGTGTGTGTGTGTGTGGTGGTGGTGGTGGTGGTGGTGGTGGTGGTGGTGGTGGGGGGGGGGGGGGGGGGGGGGGTGATGGGTGTGTTAGATCCGGGGGGTCTACTCTGTCTGACATGTTTTCTGTGTTGGGGCCCAGGCCCAGGGCTGTTCTGAGCTGAGTTGGGGAACAGGACCCAGGGGGGACATAGAGCTCTCCTCACAGCCTCTCCCTATAGGCCACCTGGGAGACACATCACAGAGACAGCACTTCCTCTGCTGGAGAGCCCAGCAGCCCTGTGACCAGACAAGCATTCTTTTAATTTAACCTGACCTACTCTGCTCTGTCTGGCAGAGTACTAGAGGAATGGTTCCTTATTTGTGAGGATTCTGTGAATGGCATTATGCATGAAATACCATTGTGTACACTTTTGATGATTAAGAAATGAGTTACATGAAAAGTTTGGTCTCTTCCAACCAGAATGTCAAAAGAAAATGCTCTGCCTCAGACGAGAGCAATCCCAATTTTTATTTTATTTTATTCAGTTCTACAACTTTGTGTGCTTCTGCTTGGGTGTGTTTCTGGCTGAGGCAATGTGATAGTCAGGCTCAATCTCAGTAGATACGATGATCTATTAGCTGTGTGTGATGATTTTTACCAATACTCTCCGTCACCCATACTGAGCAAAATCATAAATTCCAATTCAATACACCATGTTCAGCTGCACACCACTTCCAGATCTTTCCAACATGACTTGATGGTAGCAGAATGGAATGGTAAAAGAGATTTTGCCAATAGGATCCATCAATTTATCCCCAAATGAAGACTGGTTGACAGTTCATTCTAGAGATGAAAACAATGAGGAATATTTCGTCTGAAACATTAAATTCCTGAGATTTATCTCACATTTTTTTAACTTTATAATAGCTATGAATGATTTTCCACAGAGAACACAAAATTGAAAAGAAACGACATGCCAATGTGAAGGTATTCACTTTGGCATTATTTTGTTTTGGTGGAAATCTAGTTGCATGGTTGATATTCTAGCTGCTGCACACTGAATTCCTCCTTAATAAAGCAGTTGGCTAAGAAATAAAGTGATGACTGAGAAACAACTTCTCAGCATGTACAGAACCTCCCCTAATTTCAATGACAAATAATTGCTTTATCACTAACAATCGTTCCCTTGCCACAGCCATACTATGAACTGTACCAGCTATGATAAGCTCACAGGACTGCCGAGAGTCATGCAGTTGAGCTCCAGGCTTAATCTCCTCATGTAAACATGACCTGCGTGTGTGCGTGTGTGTCCAGGTTTGACTCTCTACCTAACCTAATAAATACCCATGAGCATGGAGTAGGGTTTATATGCAGAGCACACCCTGGCTCTCAGCTGTGATTGTGTGTGTGTGTGTGTGTGTGTGTGTGTGTGTGTGTGTGACGTGCATGCAAAACACCCACTCTCAGCACATAAAACCTCTGGGTCAGAGAGGCTGGTTTATTTGTATTTACTACAGGGCTGGCTGGGGTGAGAAAGGTGTGCCCTTCCCAGGTCCTGTGCTGTGGAGGGGACATCCCGTTCTCACTGAGCAGACCACTCAGATCTCATTACACTGTATTAGCTTCTAAAGCCCACTATATTTGTTTATTTGGATCCCCATTAGCTTTTGCAGAAGCAGCAGCTACTCTTCCTGAGGTCCACAAAAAACAGTAACAAAACACTGATGCACAAGGACAGTCACACAAAGTTTTTATAAAACGATATACAAACAATATAAATAAAAAATAATACAACTAAACAATATGGGTGTGTCCCCTCACAGTCCCCGCTGTTCCATGAGTTGCTGTTTCATCCGTTTTTTAAAGGTCATTTTGCTGTTTTCATTAGTAATTTGCGTTTTGTACTTGGGGACTGTGAAGAGACCCCTGGTGGCATGTCTTGTGGGGTATGTATGGGTGTCTGAGGTGAATGTTATTTGATTATGCAGACAATCTGGAATTTTCATCACAGTACTATTTCTCAGAAAAACTAGAAGAGAAGCAGTTAATCTCTCGTCAACACTCAACCAGGAAAGACTGGCATGCATGTTGATGTTAGCTCTGTGTGTGCAGTTCAGGGCAAGACATGCTGCTCTGTTTAGAGCCAGCTGCAGCTTTGCTAGGTCTTTCTATGCTGCACTTGACCATATTACTGGACAGTAATCAAGATGGTACAAGACCAGAGCCTCAACAACTAGTACATTTGATTTGTGTCAAAAATGCAGAACATCTTTTTATAACAGACATACCCCTCCTCATCTTCACAACAACTTTGTCAGTATGACTTGACCATGATAATTGACCATCCAATATTATACCTAGGAGTTTATCTTCCTCAATGGTCACACCCTTTATGTCGTCTCCATATATCTACTGTTTTCTCTTAGGAACAGACTGGAAACCGTTAATTCCCCCCCGGCCATTAATAACCACCCATCCCAGACTTTCACAAAAACACTGAAAACACCCAGGGTGGTGAGAAGATGCCACCTGGATGGTGGATGGATGGAATTCCTCTTCCTATGATCTATGAGGTGGGGGCTGTCAGAGGGTTGGGTGCCACATCGCTCAGCTCACTGAAGGTAGAAGTAGCCTCAACTCGGCTGGCGGCGGCTTGAGAAATGGCAGTCTCCACGTCCACTCAGAAGTGAAAAGAAAAGTGATATATTCTGAGAACAAATATAACCTCTTGGGACTAAAGAACCTCCAGCAGCATAGCAGAGACAGGAGGTACTAAATCAATAGCGTCACAGGTTCATTCATTCGTTTTTGTTTTTCTCTCGGTGTCAACACTGTTATTTTTAGAGCAAACTCAGAGTGTCTCACTCAACAGCTGTGACCCACCTGGGACATGGACGTCGTGGAGGAAAGTAAGTCAGGGGTGAATTCTTTAATAAGCCCATGGTCACCTTCCAAGGACCAGTAGAGCTGCATGGAAATGACAGTGGGCTGGGGTGTGAAGAAAAGTCCGCCAGGACATACACTCCTCATATAGACGTGGCTCATCTTGGGACCCCCGACTGTGACCTTATCCTCCATGCCTCATTAGTCTATCTCACACACACACACACACACACACACACACACACACACACACACACACACACACACACACACACACACACACACACACACACACACACACACACACACACACACACACACACACACACACACACACACACACACGGGGCCTCTGACACACTATACACACGCATATGCCAACACATACGCATGCATATACCAACACACGTAAACGCACACATGAATGGACACACCCATGTGCTGAATGCGGAAAAGTTCCAGAATGTTCAGAGCTCTTAGTGTGATGTACTGTAGTTTACTGTACCGTGTGGGAGGGCTGTGGATTGCAGACACCTGATCCGCCTCTTGTCTCTGATACTGTTTATGCATTTATGTTAGATAAACGGTTTCAGACTGGGATCAGTAAGCCAAACATTTCATCTCAGTCAGGACAAGTAAAGCGGGACAGGATGAAGTGGGGAGTGCAAAGCTATGCTTCTTTAAGAATAATAATAATAATAATAATAATAATACAGCCTTTTGTAGCTACCACCGTGTTGAAACCTCAGCTCGCCGCCATCACAGGAGGCAAAAATGAAATCCTGTCTCGAGATGCCAAAAGCTGTTAGAGTTAACGGTGGCGCTCGGCCTTCGGCAGGCTTCAATGAGAAGGGAACGTGGATAGAAAATGACGGTTCTATTATGGAAGGAGCAGCTTGCACCCAAACTATAGGTCACGAGAGAAAGGGAGAGCAGAGCACCAGAACTTCTTAATGTTTTCATTTAAGACTGAGGAGGTGATTAAATCAGGGAAGATAAACACATCCCTTGGAGACGGGCCCTAGCAACGCAACGAGTCTCCACTCCGACATAAAGAGGCATTCAATCGGAGGAGGAGAGGAGAGAAGAGGAGGAGCGGAGAGCTGCCTTTTCTCATTCCCATGACTGGCCTGGCCTGTCTAACTAAGAGTCAGGAGCCCAGACAAACACCATTCACATCTGCCCTCATACCTTTGATAAACAGGCAAGCACGCCGAGGAGTTTTAGTTACATCTGTCTACCCTGTGACAGGTTTTAAATGCTGCCTCTCCTCCACTGAAGGGCTGTTGAGCACTGGTTGATGGGGACACAGTTAAAGTTACAGCAGGAGCAGCAACAGATGGAAAAACGTTACAAAAGCAAAGCAGCACTCTTAAGTTCACATGCCCCTAATGTAGCAGTGTTTTTGGCTCAGCAGCTATATTGTACAGTTACATATTTTAAAAACAAAGCCCACAATATTTTAGCCCTGAACATATCCCCCCCTCTCTCTCTTTCTCTCTCTCTCTCAATAGAAGGGCTTTATTGGCTTGGGAAACATATGTTAACATTGCCAAAGCAAGTGAAGTAGATAATAAACAAAAGTGAAATAAACAATAAAAAAAATTCTCGCTCTCTCTCTCCCCTCAGCGACAAGCTACACCTCCCTCCCCTCTCCGCCATTCAACACCTCCGAGCTGTCATGGCCACAGGCGGACAGGGGCCCATGTTTCCCATACGAGGAGAGGGGATATGTGTATTCGCCTCTTCAGTGGGGAGATTGTCACTGTATTACTGTGTAAACCACACAGCCTGGCTCCTACCCTGCACTACACACCTTGTGGTCCACATTGTCACCTCGTAGCCCTGACGTCACTGTTGACATCCATACCCACACTTTGCCCTTCAAAATGGATGATTGCATCACCAGCCTGACACAGAGAAAAAACAATCTGGTCCTGTGTGTAAAGGGCAAGGCTGTATAAGCTTTGCCTTGCTACCTAGACCCTTGCTCTGGACAAACGCTACACTACTCCCACGGATGTTAGTTTCTTCTCCACAATTAGTCTGGATCTGAGTACCTCCCCCGACCCTTCATCGAATGCGAACACATTCGGGGCCGTCTGATTGGCCCAGAAACCGATGGGTTGGGCCAGAGTAAGAACACACGTGGGTAAAGTGGATACTCTGATTGGTTAGAGACGATCCAATCGCTGTAGAAAGCCCCTTGTGCCCCTCATCACCACAAACGACTTCATACTAAAAAATGTAGGGAACAACAGAGCAGCGAAAGAATTTAGTGTGAGTTGTCAGGCTTGTATAGCTCCAGCTCCTGCTCCAGGCCATGGAGGTTATTTATGCCTGCTAGCCTGAGGGAGATCCCCAGTGAGCACAAGGCATTCTGCGGTTAATGGGAAATCCTCCTCATTTTGCTCATACAATGAGATTTATTCCGCAGACTTAAGTTGTAGCACATGTGTTTTGCATGGACATAACAGCATATCGGATATGACTGCTGCCCCTATGCCATAGGAGTCATTTGTTAGGAAGTGAAGGGGAATTGGGGGGCCCCTCCAGTGGTCTGCCAACCCTTGTACTGTACACAGACAGGTACAGCATTGAAGCTTTTCATATCTCCCACATTACAGATGTGAGTGTTTAATAGCCACACCTGCAACAGGGTTGACTAGTAGTAGCTATTCAGCAGCCTGATGGTCTAAGGGTAGAAACTATTGGCCAGTCTCAGTTTTTGCAATGATGCTCCTGTACTGCCCACGTCTGAGTGATTGAAGCGGGGAGAACAGGGCATGGCTTGGGTGGCTGGGGTCCCTGATGATCTTCTTGGCCTTCTTGCGACACCTGGTGTTGTAGGTGTCCTGTAGGGCAGGCAGTGTGCAAACAATGGTGCGTTCAGCTGCACGTATCACCCTCTGAAGAGCCTTGCGGTCTGAGGCGGGGAAGTTTCCGTACCAGGCTGTGATGCAGCCTGACAGTATGCTCTCGATGATGCTCCTGTAGAACACTTGGGGACAAGCCTAATTTCTTCAGCATGCTGAGGTTAAAGAGTCACTGTCGTGCCTTCTTCACTATGGTGTCCGTGTGGTTAGACCATTTCAGCTTCTCTGAGATGTGTATACCAAGGAATTCCGAGTTATTGACCATCTCCACGGTGGCCCCATTGACGAGGATGGTGGGGTGTCCAGCCTGGTTCCTTCTGAAGTCCACAATCAGCTCCTTTGTTTTACTAATGTTGAGGGAGAGGTTGTTACCTGGCACCACACCGTCAGAGTGCCTACCTCCTCCCTGTAGGCTGTCTCATCGTAGTTGGTATTCAGGCCTACTACTGTTGTATTGTCAGCGAACTTGATGATGGAGTTGGAACTGTGTGAGATCACGCAGTCGTGGGTGTACAGGAAATACAGGAGGGGACTGAGGACGCACCCTTGTGTGGCCCCCGTGTTGAGAATCAGTGTCGAGGAGGTAATGTGGCCTACCTTCACCCCCTGGGGGTGGCCCATCAGGAAGTCCAGGACCCAGTTGCATAGGGAGGAGTTTAGACACAAGTCTGTGAGCTTTGTAAGGAACATTTAGGGCACTATGGTATTGAAGGCTGAGCTGTTTTTGATGAACAGCATCCTCACATATGCATTCCTTTTGTCCAGGTGGGTAAGGGCAGTGTGTAGTACAATGGCGATTGCGCCTGTGGATCTGTCAGGGTGGTAGGCGAATTGGAGAGGGTCGAGTATGTCGGGGAGGGAGGAGGTGATATAGTCTTTGACTAGCCTCTCAAAGCACTATATGATGATGCTAGTGAGTGCAACTGTTCGGCAGTCATTCAGTTCAATTACTTCCCCTCTCTTGGGCACAGGGATGATAATGGACATCTTGAAACAGGTGGGTATAGCGGCCTGAGCTAGGGAGAGATTGAAAATGCGAGATGGTCTGCACATGCTCTGAGGACACGGCTAGGGATGCCGTCAGGGCAGGCAGCCTTGCGAGGGTTAACACATTTGAATGACTTACATACGTCCTTAGTGGAGACCGTGATGTGGGTGGCTTTCTTTTTGTAACCAGTGTTTGTAAGGAGCCCCTGCCACATTCGCCTTGTGTCTGACACACTGAATTGCTCCTCTACTTTATCCCTATACTTGTGTTTCACAATCTTGATCAATCTGTGTAAGACATATTTGTATTGTTTAACCAAACTATTGTCCCCGGTCACCTTGCCCTGTTTATAAGCAGCATCTCTCTCTTTCAGTTTTCCGACAAGTCTGCTACCAATCCACAGTTTTTGATATGGGTATGCTTTTAAAAATACTATAGGCAGTGGCGATTTTAGCATGTAAATCTTGTTGGGGCAAAAAAAACAAAAAAACAAGTGGGATGCATGCCAGCAAAGCCACTACACAACACTAAGTAATAGAGGAAGAAACTTGCGTGAAGAAAAGACAGAGAAAAGGGGGCGGAGGTCAGCCTTCTGAGAATTCCTAGGCGAGTGAGTAAAACTCCACTATCATCCGTTCTATTGCCCAACGTGCAATCATTGGAATACAACATGGATGATATACGATCAAGACTATACTACCAACGGGACATTAAAAACAGTAATATCTTATGTTTCATGTATCTCATGTATCTTATGTGTCATTACAGGATTAAGATTGAATCCTACCACACCGGCTCTGACGCTCGTCGGATGTGGCAGGGCTTGAAAACTATTATGGACTACAAAGAGAAACCCAGCCACAAGCTGCCCAGTGACGTGAGTCTACCAGATGAGCTAAATGTATTTTATGCTCGCTTCGAGGCAAGCAACACAGAAGCATGCATGAGAGCACCAGTTGTTCTGGACCACTGTGTGATAACGCTCTCGGTAACCGATGTGAGCAAGAATTTTAAACAGGTCAACATTCAAAGCCGCGGGGCCAGATGGATTTCCAGGACGTGCACTCAAAGCATGCGCGGACCAACTGGCAAGTGTCTTCATTGACATTTTCAACCTCTCCCTGACCGAGTCTGTAATACCTACATGTTTCAAGCAGAACACCATAGTTCCTGTGCCCAAGGAAGCAAAGGTAACCTGCCTAAATGATTACCGCCCCGTAGCACTCACGTCGGTAGCCATGAAGTGCTTTGAAAGGCTGGTCATGGCTCACAACAGCATCATCCCGGATACCCTAGACCCACTCCAATTCGCATATCGCCCCAGCAGATCCACAGATGATGCAATCTCAATTGCACTCCACACTGCCATTTCCCACCTGGACAAAAGGCACACCTATGTGAGAATGCTGTTCATTGACTACAGCTCAGCGTTCAACACCATAGTGCCCACAATGCTCATCACTAAGCTAAGGACCCTGGGACTAAACACCTCCCTCTGCAACTGGATCCTGGACTTCCTGACGGGCCGTCCCCAGGTGGTAAGGTTAAGCAACAACACGTCTACCACACTGATCCTCAACACTGGGGCCCCTCAAGGGTGTGTGCTTTGTCCCCTCCTGTACTCCCTGTTCACCCACGACTGTGTGGCCAAACATGACTCCAACACCATGATTAAGTTTGCTGACGACACAACAGTGGTAGGCCTGATTACCAACAACGATGAGACAGCATATAGGGAGGAGGTCAGAGACTTGGCACTGTGGTGCCAGGACAACAACCTCTCCCTCAATGTGAGCGAGACAAAGGAGCTGATTGTGGACTACAGGAAAAGGCGGGCCAAACAGGCCCCCATTAACATCGACGGGGCCGTAGTGGAGCGGGTCGAGAGTTTCAAGTTCCTTGGTGTCCACATCAGTAATGAACTATCATGGTCCAAACACACCAAGACAGTCGTGAACAGGGCACGGCAACACCTTTTCTCCCTTAGGAGACTGAAAAGAGTTGGCATGGGTCCCCAGATCCTCAAAAAGTTATACAGCTGCACCATCAAGAGCATCCTGACTGGTTGCATCACCGCCTGGTATGGCAACTGCTCGGCATCTGACCGTAAGTCGCTACAGAGGGTAGTACGTAAGGCCCAGTACATCACTGGGGCCAAGCTTCCTGCCATCCAGGACCTATACACTAAGCGGTGTCAGCCACCCAAGTCATAGACTGTTCTCTCTGCTACCGCACGGCAAGCGGTACCGGAGCGCCAAGTCTAGGACCAAAAGGCTCCTTAACAGCTTCTACCCCCAAGCCATAAGACTGCTGAACAATTAATCAAATGGCCACCTGGACTATTTACATTGACCCTCCAATTGTTTTTACACTGCTGCTACTCACTGTTTATTATCTATTCATAGTCACTTTACCCCTACCTACATGTACAAATAACGCTGTACCCCCGCACATTGACTCGGTAACAGTACCCCCTGTATATAGCCTCGTTATTTTATCGTGTTACTTTTTATATATATATTTTTAGTTTATTTGGTAAATATTTTCTTAACTTTTTCTTGAACTACATTGTTGGTTAAGGGCCTGTAAGTAAGCATGTGACAAATAAAGTTTGACTTGATGTGAATTGCACTATAACGGTGACAAACGGTTCCCACAAACTGGCTATCAGCGGACCCTTGTCTAGCAGCGAAACAGTTCATTCAGCCTCATTTAATGCTTTAAAAAAACATAGTTGATATGGCTGACTTACTAAAACAAAAGTGGTTTCTATTGACAATTTCTAATGAAAAAGATGTACAAACTATGGCATAAGGGGACAACAAGTGGATAAGAGCATCCGTAATTTTAATTAAGACATTAATGAGCGAGCTAGGATGGACGTAGTCAATATAACTATTTGTTTAGCACTTTTGAAATGTACGGCGACAGAATTCATGTCACATCTTCTCCTGCTCCTCCCTTCCGGCTTACGACGTCGCCAGAATACTAACCACCGGTCCTGGGATTCATCATTACGCACACCTGATACTCATCATTACGAGCACCTGTTAATCATTATGATTCACACTTGGACTTCATTACCTTCATCATTTCCTCCCATTTATATGTCACTCCTTTATGTTTTCTCACCAGTTGGTATTGTTCTTGTTTACCAGCATGTAGCCTTATAGAATTGACTCGTTACTGGTTTTGTTGTTTTTATTAAACTTTTCACTTGCACCTGCTTCCCGACTGACAGCTGCTTTATTACAATTCAGAACATGGGCCGTTCTTACAGTGTTCTCCCTGCACACAGTCAGAACCGTAGGATGAATAAAGGGGGCATATAAGCACACAATGAAAGCTCTTACAATATTCAATGATTACATTTCTCTAAAACAGGTTATAGGATAATTGTGCGCCAAGAAGTCAGAAGAGTAGGAAAAAGTAAATAGACCAAATTATTAGGGTGAGGCACACGGGCTACTAACATCTTACTACACAACATACACTTAGTATTACTTTCTTAGCTACAGTATACATATCCCCCTGGCATATTACATAATTTATGCAGCAGCATACAATACATTTTTGGACTCACCTTATTGTGCTGTGCTCACCTAAACAGGAAGGTGGCGGGGTGGTCCTTTGTGGGAAACTTTTGTCATCAAAGTCTGGCATTCTCAGGATTTATGGTGCTTTCAAAACAACTGGCAACTCGGAAAAAAAACAAGGTAGAATCATGATGACGTTATTAATCTTCAGGTCATACCTCTAGAAAGTCGCCGGATTTACAATTCCGAGTTGGATGACCGTTCAAAACGTATTTTCCCAGTTGTCTTGAACTCAATGAACTCAAGTTTTCGCAGTTCCGAGTTAACAGTTGAGTTCAGTCTTGAGCGCGGCATAAATCATGCTTCATTGACAGCATGACCAATGTCGAATGTTTATCATTTTAAACTTGGAAAAGAGCCCCTTAATCCCAGATTTGGGACCCCACAGCCACCCCACTGAATAGCAGTCAGCCACTGTCACTGATTCCTTCCAAACCACTCATTGTTGAATTTGCGACTTCCAACTTGTTGTGTAATGTTTATGTCCAATGGCCGATGAGCACCGATACATTTTATCTATAATTTATCTTCATATGACAAGGATTTGCCAGTAGATTGTCGACTTGATTCATGATGATGACTGCTAGCTAAGATTTTGAAAGTATGACGTTGACATGTCCAATCAAAGCTACTGTACATATAACGTGATTTGACATTTTATCTGTGGCCAATGACCTTGAGCCTTCTTGGATGGGCACTTCGAATGTAACTCTATGGCAGCACCCAAGGGGCTTGAATTTTCTACCCTTAGACTTCGCGGTGACGTAGTCTCCTCATGAGTTACAGAACACTGAGCCAATCACGGCACAATGCTACGTATTTTCTGCTGGCTTGCCCCACCACCACAGAAAGCACTGAGCTAGGCTGAAACACCTATCCTTTGAAGCTGCCTTACTCAAGAAAAGAGACCATGTTCGTATGCGGATTCATTAACTCAATGATATATTTTTTTTTACATTGTTTGCAAACTGATATGTGACACGTATTAATGGCAAAATAACATGCAAAACAGGCAAGCCCCTCCCCCCCAAAAAAAATAAATAATATATTTTCTTGCTATAAATGTGGGGCTCTAAACAGGTGGGGCAGGTGGCTCACAGGTTCCTGCATGTTTCCCTCGTTGCACCATGTCTTGTTGGTCATAAAGCAAAGCCCACCACCCTTGTTCTTGCCAGAGAGAGCCTGCTTCCTATCCACTCGAAAAACTGTTAAACCCGCTGGCTGTATATAATCCGTACGGATGTCAGAGGAAAGCCAAGATCTTATATCCCTCTGGAAGGAGATCTTCACTCTAAGTTTGTCAAGTTTGTTCATTAAGGATTGAACATTGGCAAATAGTATGCTCGGAGGATGGGTTGCCAGGTGTCTTAATTAATCTCACTAAGATCCTTCCACATCTGCCTCTCCATTGGCATCTTTGCTTCCTATTATCCGGCAGGAATCCCAAGCAGCTCGGCGCCTCGTCGAAGAAGCTAGTCCATTGTTCTGCCGTCTCAGGGAATTCGGGAAGGTCGGGTGGACGGTGAGTTCCTAGCGATTCGTATTCCAATAGTTCTACCCGGGTGTGTGTAGTAATGCACGAAACAAACTAATTAAGAACATTTGAGAAAAACAAGTAGAAAAAAGTTGAAACCTGAAATGTTTTATCGGAGCCCGAGGCGAGGCACCCTCTGTCAGTGCCATCTTCGCCATTATGGTGACACGTCACACTAATGCCAAGTACTAGACAAACAATCAGTATAGTCAATAACTGTCTGACAGTGTATGTCAAAACTCAGCATCTGCCTTGGTAAAATCTCACTATAATTCTTCATAACTTGAAACTAGAAAGACAAATCTGTAGGACGTATCAGGATCCTTAGAAAGGGCAACAATCAGGAAGTAACAGCCTTGTCACGACTCCAAAATAGTGATTGTTCCAATTGAAATGTATTTATATCCTACTTTTCTATTGTACATCCCTGTATCCAGTATCCACTTTGTGTCTATTCTTAGTTCTATTGTCTGTGGGATTACGGTGACGTTTTATTTTATCACTGCTACAGCAGTGCCGTCGCCGCCAGGTAACTAGTGGTCATCCAGTGCAACGTGATCTACCTACTACTATCTAACACTGCTCTAACACTGCAACGCTATATATCTCCTACTTAGCTTTATGCTGGATGTGTACCCTACTTACTGGCACAGTGTTCACAGGATTACCTGGTGTTTTCCAGTGACAATCAAGGGTAATCTTGAAGTTGTCAGACTCTTTAGAAAAAGATAACAGCCGTCATTTACTGCAGCAATTGCTGATAATCAACAACCTTTTTTCATTTATTTGTCCTTGAATGTATCAGCCCATACACTGAATGTACAACACATTAGGAACACCTTCCTACTATTGAGTTGCACACCTTTTTGCCCTCAAAATAGCCTCAATAATTCAGGGCATGGACTCTATCAAATTTCAAATCAAATTTATTTTTATATAGCCCTTCGTACATCAGCTGATATTCTCAAAGTGCTGTACAGAAACCCAGCCTAAAACCCCAAACAGCAAGCAAAGCATGTGAAAGAAGCACGGTGGCTAGGAAAAACTCCCTAGGAAAAACTCCCTAGAAAGGCCAAAAACCTAGGAAGAAACCTAGAGAGGAACCAGGCTATGAGGGGTGGCCAGTCCTCTTCTGGCTGTGCAGGGTGGATATTATAACAGAACATGGTCAAAATGTTAAAATGTTAAAATGTTCATAAATGACCAGCATGGTCAAATAATAATAATCATAGTAGTTGTCGAGGGTGCAACAAGCACGTCCGGTGAACAGGTCAGGGTTCCATAGCCGCAGGCAGAACAGTTGAAACTGGAGCAGCAGCACGGCCAGGTGGACTGGGGACAGCAAGGAGTCATCATACCAGGTAGTCCTGAGGCATGGTCCTAGGGCTCAGGTCCTCCGAGAGAAAGACAGAAAGAGAGAAAGGGAGAATTAGAGAGAGCATATTTAAATTCACACAGGACACCGGATAAGACAAAAGAAATACTCCAGATGTAACAGACTGACCCTAGCCCCCCAACACATAAACTACTGCAGCATAAATACTGGAGGCTGAGACAGGAGGGATCAGAAGACACTGTGGCCCCATCCGATGATACCCCCGGACAGGGCCAAACAGGCAGGATATAACCCCACCCACTTTGCCAAAGCACAGCCCCCACACCACTAGAGGGATGTCTCCAACCACCAACTTACCGTCCTAAGACAAGGCCGAGTATAGCCCACAACGATCTCCGCCATGGCACAACCCAAGGGGGGGGCGCCAACCCAGACAGGAAGACCACGTCAGTGACTCAACCCACTCAAGTGACGCACCCCTCCCATGGACGGCATGGAAGAACACCAGTAGGCCAGTGACTCAGCCCCTGTAAAAGGGTTAGAGGCAGAGAATCCCAGTGGAAAGATAAGGTATCGAAAGTGTTCCACAGATATGCTGGCTCATGTTGATTCCAATGCTTCCCACAGTTGTGTGAAGTTGGCTGGATGTCCTTTGGGTGGTGAACCATTCTTGATACAAAAGGGAAACTGTTGAGCGTCAAAAACCCAGCAGAGTTGCAGTTCTTGACACACTTAAGCCGGTGTGCCTGGCACCTACTACAATACCCCGTTCAAAGGCACTTAAATCTTTTGTCTTAGTGATTCACCCTCTGAAAGGCACACATACACAATATATGTCTCAATTGTCTCAATGCTTAAAAATCCTTCTTTAACCTGCCTCCCCCCTTCATATACACTGATTGAAGTGGATTTAATAAGTGACATCAATAAGGGATCATAGCTTTCACCTGGATTCACCTGGTCCAGTCTATGTCATGGAAAGGACAGTTTTTCCTAATGTTTTGTACACTCAATGTATATTACCAAATTGTGAACTCTACGAGACTTCCTGAGAAGATGAAGGCTAGCTAGATAATAGAGAAACTGTTAATATACAGTACATCCACTAACGAAGAACATCTTGATCCACTATTCCAGTGGACTCCAGTGTCCCTGATGGGAGGATAAAGATAGAGGTAGAGAGGAGACAGCATGAGATGTGGCATGTGGTTGTTGTGGTTACAGTGGAACAGCTAAATAATCAATGTATTTGAAGTCAATCTGAACAGAAGTCATGTCACGTGAATTTTCACGCTAATCAGGTTAGGCTAAATTAGACCGGGTAGGAACACAACTGAAACAGCTGTTGCGTTTCCTATCAGGAAGGAGGGACCAATTTCGATAGAGCAACACACACATATGCATCCAATCAAATGAGGGGTCAAAGTTGAGGCTGCTAAGACCAATAAAACATCTGAGGTTGGAGATATCAATCTGGCAAAGGCAATATTAGTCAGATAAGAAGGATAAATGAGACCTTTCAAAGAGGAGAATGTGACAGCATGTCTCCACAGACCATTACAGTACCCCCTTGGGGATTGAGCTCAGCTCTGGATCCCCCCTCACCCCCAGGACTGGATCACTCCTTTATCTCAGCCATCTCATTTAGACCAATCCTGTTTGGACCATGCTCCGTGGTGTTGCTCTCTGATCCACACCCAGCAGCTTCTACAACAAGGTTACCCAACTGGCGGCCCTCTGTGATTTTATTTGGCCCCCTAAACTTTCAGATTTTTTTTTTATATATACAGTGTATATATTCGTCTTCGGATGGGACGTTAAATGGGTGTCCTGACTCTATGTAGTCAATAAAAGATCCCATGGCACTAATCGTAAGATTAGGGGTGTTAACCCCGGTGTCCTGGCTAAATTCCCAATCTGGCTCTCATACCATCATGGTCACCTAATCATCCCCAGCTTACAATCGGCTCATTTATCCCCCTCCTCTCCCCTGTAACTATTCCCCAGGTCGTTGCTGTAAATGAGAATGTGTTCTCAGTGAACTTACCTGGTAAAGTAAGGGATAAATAATATATGTAATATATATATTACATACATAGAAAAGTATATGGACACGCCACCTTCAAATGAGTGGATTTGGCTATTGTAGACACACCCATTGCTGACAGGTGTATAAAATCGAGCAAACAGTCATGCAATCTCCTTAGACAAACATTGGCAGTAGAATGGCCTTACTGAAGAGCTTGATGCCACATTACCAAAAAGTCAGTTCGTCAAATTTCTGCCGTTAGAGCTGTCCCGGTCAACTGTAAGTACTGTTTTTGTGAAGGGGACACATCTAGGAGCAACAATGGCTCAGCCGCGAAGTGATAGGACACACAAGCTCACAGAACGGGACCGCCGAGTGCTGAAGTGCGTAAAAATCGTCTGTCCTCGGTTGCAACACTCACTACCGAGTTCCAAACTGTCTCTGGAAGCAACGTCAGCACAAGAACTGTTCGTCGGGAGCTTCATGATATGGGTTTCCATGGCCGAGCAGCCACACACAAGCCTAAGATCACCATGCGCAATGCTGGAGTTGTATAAAGCTCACTGCCATTGGACTCTGGAGGGATGAATCATGCTTCACCATCTGGCAGTCCAATGGACAAATCTGGGTTTGGCAGATACCAGGAGAACGCTAACTGCCCCAATGCATATTGCCAACTGTAATGTTTGGTGGAGGAGGAATAATGGTCTGGGGCTGCTTTTCATTGTGTGCTACAGCACACAATGACATTCTAGACGATTCTGTGCTTCCAACTTTGTGGCAACAGTTTGGTGAAGGCCCTTTCTTGTTTCAGCTTGACAATGCCCCCCGTGCACAAAGCGAGGTCCATATCAAATTAAATCCTAGAAAATGTTATTGGTCACACGGTTGGCAGATGTTAATGCGAGTGCTGCGAAATGCTTGTGCTTCTAGTTCTGACAGTGAAGTAATATCTAACAAGTAATCTAACAATTTCCTAACAGCTACCTAACACAACTCTAAAGGGGTGAATGAGAATATGTACATATAAATATATGGATGAGCGATGGCCGAGCGGCATAGGCAAGGTGCAATAGATGGTATAAAATACAGTATATACATACATATGCTATGAGTAATGTAAGATTTGTAGACATTATTAAAGTGGCATTATTTAAAGTTCCATTGTTTAAAGTGACTAGTGATTAATTTATTCAAGTGGCCAGTGATTGAGTCTCAATGTAGGCAGCAACCTCTCTGAGTTAGTGATTTTTGTTTAGCAGTCTGATGTCCTTGAGATAGAAACTGTTTTTCAGTCTCTTGGTTCCAGCTTTGATGCACCTGTACTGACATTGCCTTCTGGATGGTAGCGGTGTGAACAGGCAGTGGCTCGGGAGGTTGTTGCCCTTGACGATGTTTTTGGCACTCCTGTGACATCGGGTGCTGTAAGTGTCATGGAGGGCAGGTAGTTTGCGTTGTGCAGACCGCACCACCCTCTGGAGAGCCTTGCGGTTGTAGGCGGTGCAGTTGCCGTACCAGGCTGTGATACAGCCTGACAGGATGCTCTCGATTTTGCATCTGTAAAAGTTTGTCAGGGTTTTGGGTGACAAGACAAATTTCTTCAGCCTCCTGAGGTTGAAGTGGCGCTGTTGCACCTTCTTCACCACACTGTCTGTGTGGGTTGACCATTTCAGTTTGTCTGTGAGGACCTTTACAGAAATGAGCCCTGGTCTCAACACCATCTAACACCTTTGGGATGAATTGGAACGCTGACTGCGAGAGTGGAGGCTGTTATAGCAGCAAAGGGTGAACCAACTGCATATTAATGCCCATGATTTAGGAATGAGATGTTCAACGAGCAGGTGTCCACATACTTTTGGTCGTGTAGTGTATATAAACGGGACCAAAATATAAACGCAACATGCAACAATTTCTAAGATTTTACTGAGTTACAGTTCATATAAGCAAATCAGTCAATTTAAATGAATTCATTAGGCCCTAATCTACAGATTTCACATGACTGGGAATAAAGATATACCTCTGTTGGTCACAGATATATACACATATACAGTGCATTCGGAAAGTATTCAGACCACATTACTTTTTACAAATTTTGTTACATTACAGGCTTATTCTAAAATGGATTGAATAAAAAAGGTCCTCATCAATCTACACACAATATCCCATAATGACAAAGTGAAAACAGTTTTTTTTATAAATTTGCGCAAATTTATAACAAATAAAAAAACAGAAATACCTTATTTACATAAGTATTCAAACCTTCGTTATGAGACTCAAAATTGAGTTCAGGTACATCCTGTTTCCATTGATCATCCTTAAGATGTTTCTATATCTTGATTGGACTCTACCTGTGGTAAATTCAACTGATTGGACATGATTTGGAAAGACAAACACCTGTCTATATAAGGTCCCATAGTTTACAGTGAACGTCAGAGCAAAAACCAAGCCATGAGGTCGAAGGAATTGTCCTAGAGCTCCGAGACAGGATTGCGTCGAGGTACACATCTGGTGAAGGGTACCAAAACATTTCTGTAGCATTGAAGGTCCCCAAGAACACAGTGGCCTCCATCATTCTTAAATGGAAGAAGTCTGGAACCACTAAGACTCTTCCTAGAGCTGGCCGCCCGGCCAAACTGAGCAATCAGGGGAGAAGGGCCTTGGTCTGGGAGGTGACCAAGAACCCAATGGTCACTCTGACAAAGCTCCAGAGTTCCTTTGTGGAGATGGGAGAACTTTCCAGAAGGACAACCATCTCTGCAGCACTCTACCAATCAGGCCTTTATGGTAGAGTGACCAGACGGAAGCCACTCCTCAGTAAAAGGCACATGACAGCCTCCTTGGAGTTGGCCAAAAGGCACATAAAGGACTCTCAGACCATGAGAAACAAGATTCTCTGGTCTGACAAAACCAAGATTGAACACTTTGGCCTGAAACCTGGCACCATCCCATGTTTTTCAGCGGCAAGAAGTGGGAGACTAGTCAGGATCGAGGGAAAGATAAAAGGAGCAAAGTACAGAGAGATCCTTGATGAAAACCTGCTCCAGACTGGATCGAAGGTTCATCTTCCAACAGGACAACGACCCTAAGCACACAGCCAAGACAAAGCAGGAGTGGCTTCGGGACAAGTCTCTGAATGTCCTTGATTGGGCCAGCCAGAGGCCGGACTTGAACCCGATCGAACATCTCTGGAGAGACCTGAAAATAGCTGTGCAGCGATATTCCCCATCCAATCTGACAGAGTTTGGAGGATCTGCAGAGAAGAATGGGAGAAACTCCCCAAATACAGGTGTGCCAAACTTGTAGTGTCATACCCAAGAAGACTCAAGGCTATAATCGCTGCCAAAGGTGCTTCAACAAAGTACTGAGTAAAGGGTCTGAATACTTGTACATTTTATATACATTTTTTTTTATTAGTAATACATTTTCCAAAAATTCAAAAATTCTGTTTTTGCTTTGTCGATATGGGGTATTGTGTTTAGATTGATTTAATCCATTTTAGAATAAGGATGTAAAGTAACAAAATGTGGAAAAAGTCAAGAGGTCTGATTACTTTCCGAATGACACACCACACACACACACACACACACACACACACACACACACACACACACACACACACACACACACACACACACACACACACACACATTCTGCAAAATGACGTTGGAGGCGGCTTATGGTAGAGAAATCAACATTCAATTCTTTGGCAACAGCTCTTGTGGACATTCCTGCAGTCAGTATGCCAATTGCACAGTCCCTCAAAACTTGAGATATCTGTGGCATTGTGTTGTGTGACACACCTGTCAGGTGGATGGATTATCTTGGCAAAGGAGAAATGTTCACTAACAGGGATGTAAACACATTTGTGCACAACATTTGACAGAAATAAGCTTTTTGTGCTCATGGAACATTTCGGTGATCTTCTATTTCAGCTCATGAAACCTGGGACCAACACTTTACATGTTGCGTTTATATTTTTGTTCAGTATATATATATATATATATATATATATATATATATATATATATATACACACACATACACATACAGATGAAGTCGGAAGTTCACATACACTTAGGTTGGAATCATTAAAACTCGTTTTTCAACCACTCCACAAATTTCTTGTTAACAAACTATAGTTTTGACAAGTCTACTTTGTGCATGACACAAGTAATTTTTCCAACAATTGTTTACAGACAGATTATTTCACATATCATTCACTGTATCACAATTCCAGTGGGTCAGAAGTTCACATACACTAAGTTGACTGTGCCTTTAAACAGCTTGGAAACTTTTCCAGAAAATGATGTCAAGGCTTTAGGAGCTTCTGATGGGCTAATTGACATCATTTGAGTCAATTGGAGGTGTACCTGTGGATGTATTTCAAGGACTACCTTCAAACGCAGTGCCTCTTTGCTTGACATCATGTGAAAAACTAAAGAAATCAGCCAAGACCTCAGCAAAAGAAATTTAGACCTCCACAAGTCTGGTTCATCCTTGGGAGCAATTTCCAAATGCCTGAAGGCACCACGTGCATCTGTACAAACAATAGTACGCAAGTATAAATACCATGGTACCACACAGCCGTCATACCGCTCAGGAAGGAGACGCATTCTGTCTCCTAGAGATGAACGTACTTTGGTGCAAAAAGTGCAAATCAATCCCTGAACAACAGCAAAGGACCTTGTGAAGATGCTGGAGGAAACGGAAACAAAAGTATCTATATCCACAGTAAAACAAGTCCTATATCGACATAACCTGAAAGGCCGCTCAGCAAGGAAGAAGCCACTGCTCCAAAGCTGCCATTAACCTCTCTAGGCTAGGCGGGACGAATTCGTCCCACCTACGTAACAGCCACTGCTATCCTGTGGCGCGATTTTCAAAACCTTAAAAATCCTATTACTTCAATTTCTCAAACATATGACTATTTTACAGCCATTTAAAGACAAGACTCTCGTTAATCTAACCACACTGTCCGATTTCAAAAAGGCTTTACAACGAAAGCAAAACATTAGATTATGTCAGCAGAGTACCAAGCCAGAAATAATCAGACACCCATTTTTCAAGCCAGCATATAATGTCACCAAAACCCAGAAGACAGCTAAATGCAGCACTCACCTTTGATGATCTTCATCAGATGACAACCCTAGGACATTATGTTATACAATACATGCATGTTTTGTTCAATCAAGTTCATATTTATATCAAAAACCAGCTTTTTACATTAGCATGTGACGTTCAGAACTAGCATACCCCCGCAAACTTCCGGGGAATTCGCTAACATTTTACTAAATTACTCACGATAAACGTTCACAAAAAGCATAACAATTATTTTAAGAATTATAGATACAGACCTCCTCTATGCACTCGATATGTCCGATTTTAAAATAGCTTTTTGGTGAAAGCACATTTTGCAATATTCTAAGTACATAGCCCAGGCATCACGGGCTCGCTATTTAGACACCCGGCAAGTTTAGCACTCACCATAATCATATTTACTATTATAAAATGTCATTACCTTTTGTTGTCTTCGTCAGAATACACACCCAGGACTGCTACTTCAATAACAAATGTTGGTTTGGTCCAAAATAATCCATCGTTATATCCGAATAGCGGCGTTTTGTTCGTGCGTTCCAGACACTATCCGAAATAGTAAAGAAGTGTCACGCGCATGGCGCAATTCGTGACAATAAAATTCTAAGTATTCCATTACCGTACTTCGAAGCATGTCAACCGCTGTTTAAAATCAATTTTTATGACATTTTTCTCGTAGAAAAGCGATAATATTCCGACAGGGAATCTCCTTTTCGGCAAACAGAGGAAAAAATCCCAAAGGCGGGGGCGGTCGGGGTCACGCGCATAAGCTAGTGTCTCTTGATCGGCCACTTGAGAAAGGCGATAATGTGTTTCAGCCTGGGGCTGGAATGACGACATTCTGTTTTTTCCCGGGCTCTGAGCGCCTATGGACGACGTGGGAAGTGTCACGTTAGAGCAGAGATCCTTAGTAAATGATAGAGATGGAAAAGAAGTTCAACAAATGGTCAGACAGGCCACTTCCTGTAAAGGAATCTCTCAGGTTTTGACCTGCCATTTGAGTTCTGTTATACTCACAGACACCATTCAAACAGTTTTAGAAAATTTAGGGTGTTTTCTATCCATATGTAATAAGTATATGCATATTCTAGTTACTGGGTAGGAGTGGTAACCAGATTAAATCGGGTATGTTTTTTATCCAGCCGTGTCAATGCTGCCCCCTAGCCCCATTAAACCAGACTACGGTTTGCAACTGCACATGGGGACAAAGATCGTACTTTTTGGAGAAATGTCCTCTAGTCTGACGAAACAAAAATAGAACTGATTGGCCATAATGAACATCGTTATGTTTGGAGGAAAAAGGGGGAGGCTTGCATGCCGAAGAACACCATCCCAACCGTGAAGCATGGGGATGGCAGCATCATGTTGTGGGGGTGCTTTGCTGCAGGAGCGTCAGGTGCACTTCACAAAATAGATGGCAACATGAGGAAGTAAAATGATGTGGATATATTGAAGCAACATCTCAAGACATCAGGCAGGAAGTTAAAGCTTGGTCGCAAATGGGTCTTCCAAATGGACAATGACCCCACGCATACGTCCAAAGTTGTGGCAAAATGGCTTAAGGACAACAAAGTCAAGGTATTGGATTGGCCATCACAAAGCCCTGACCTCAATCCTATAGAAAATTTGTGGGTAGAACTGAAAAAGCGTGTGTGAGCAAGGGGGCCTACAAACCTGACTCAGTTACATCAGCTCTGTCAGGAGGAATGGGCCAGAATTCACCCAACTTATTGTGGGAAGCTTGTGGAAGGCTACCCGAAACGTTTGACCCAAGTTAAACAATTTAAAGGCAATGCTACCAAATACTAATTGAGTGTAAACTTTGGACCCACTGGGAATGTGATGAAAGAAATAAAAGTTGAAATAAATCATTCTCTCTACTATTATTCTGACATTTCACATTCTTAAAATAAAGTGGTGATCTCTGTGGGCTATACTCAGCCTTGTCTTAGGACGGTAAGTTGGTGGTTGGAGACATCCCTCTAGTGGTGTGGGGGCTGTGCTTTGGCAAAGTGGGTGGGGTTATATCCTGCCTGTTTGGCCCTGTCCGGGGGTGTCATCGGATGGGGCCACAGTGTCTTCTGATCCCTCCTGTCTCAACCTCCAGTATTTATGCTTCAGTAGTTTATGTGTCGGGGGGCTAGGGTCAGTCTGTTACATCTGGAGTATTTCTCTTGTCTTATCCGGTGTCCTGTGTGAATTTAAATATGCTCTCTCTAATTCTCTCTTTCTCTCTTTCTTTCTTTCTCTCGGAGGACTACCTGGCATGATGACTCCTTGCTGTCCCCAGTCCACCTGGCCATGCTGCTGCTCCAGTTTCAACTGTTCTGCCTGCGGCTATGGAACCCTGACCTGTTCACCGGACGTGCTTGTTGCACCCTCGACAACTACTATGATTATTATTATTTGACCATGCTGGTCATTTATGAACATTTTAACATCTTGACCATGTTCTGTTATAATATCCACCCGGCACAGCCAGAAGATGACTGGCCACCCCTCATAGCCTGGTTCCTCTAGGTTTCTTCCTAGGTTTTGGCCTTTCATGGGAGTTTTTCCTAGGGAGTTTTTCCTAGCCACCGTGCTTCTTTCACATGCATTGCTTGCTGTTTGGGGTTTTAGGCTGGGTTTCTGTACAGCACTTTGAGATATCAGCTGATGTACGAAGGGCTATATAAATAAATTTGATTTGATTTGATCCTAACTGACCTAAAACAGGGATTTTTTTAGTAGGATTAAATGTCAGGAATTGTGAAAAACTGAGTTTAAATGTATTTGGCTAAGGTGTATGTAAACTTCCGACTTCAACTGTGTTTATATATATATATATATATATATATACATACACAGTACCAGTTAAAAGTTTGTACATACCTACTCATTCAAGGGTCTTTCTTTATTTTTACAATTTTCTTCATTGTAGAAATATAGTGAAGACATCAAAACTATGAAATAACACATTTGGAATTATGTAGTAACCAAAAAAGTGTTAAACAAATCAAAATATATTATATATTTTAGATTCTTCAAAGTAGCCACCCTTTGGCTTGACAGCTTTGCACATTCTTGGCACTCTCTCAACCAGCTTTACCTGGAAGGGTTTTCCAACAGTCATCCTGTTGGAACGTCTCATCTTCCTCGAGGTGTTGTGAATGAGAATCACATTCATTTTGATACGCGACAAACGTGATACTGTTTGACTATGATAAATTATTTTGATTAAACTTTCTGTGAATGTCAAATGAGGTTAAACATAGTGATATGTACTATCATCTTTATTCTATTTCTTTGTAATAAGATAATGCTTAGTATTTACTGTAGTAGTTACACTGGTACATTAATAGTAGCTCGGTCTTGGCAGGCCTCAAAGAAGCATGATGTGCCACATAACAGTTGTGCATAAATAAACCAGCAGCAAGTCTAGAAGACGAAGACTGCTGTCGGCCATCCAAAGAAATAAAGGCACAATTTACGATCACTATGTGACCTGCTGCAGTTAGTACAACCCAATGTTAAACCACAACACTGGTAATTGATTCCTTTCAGACATTTCCCTAATCATCCCATAGACTGGGGCCTGGGTAGTCAGACCTTCCCGACAGCTACTCACATATGATAATGTTGGGCAGTAACCCCAAAAGGCCTCTCCTATACCCCTCAGTGATAAAGGTCCCCAGTGGTAGCCAAGCTGGGATTAAAGAGGCTTTATGCTTTGTGTTTGTCACAAGAACAACTCAGGCAGCTAATGACCGCTTCTTCATAAATCTCCCCCTGGTCTGCCTGGGACCTGGCTGACTCAGAGCTCTGTCTTGATCAGCCACATTCTCTCTAATCTCCAAACCATCCCGCCTCCTGTCCTGCTTGGACTCGGTTGAAGGATGGGTGCCTTTTAATGTCCCCTACCGCTCCACCCTTCCCTCCACCACTCCTGATCTCCTCCTGTTCTTCTCTGCTCAACAGTCAGTCAGAAGGGCAGCTCTGGTCCACTGTCTCACTGTTCTCTGCCCTCTGTAGGGGGGCAGAGGTCACCGCAGAGTGTGTGTGATTGGGTTAAGACGTCACAAGCTACAGTAATACAAAAACTGACAAAACAAGAGAACAATTTCTAATTTCTGTCCCAAAACCACTAGCATTAAGTATTGTAACTGTTGTTTTAAAGGGTGTGTTGTGGCTAGTCGCAGCACTTAAAATGTTCTCTGATAGTTTGGAATCACTCTTCCCCCTCTCTTCCCTTTCCCTGGTTAAAACATTGACTTTATTGTTATAATAACCATTGCAAAATAAATGTTCAGACAGGCAGTGTGTATGTGCTGCTTTGGAGGGCAGCACCATTCTAAGGCAGACAAAGGCGGGGCGGCTGGTAGCCCAGTGGTTAGAGCGTTGGGCCAGTAACCGAAAGGTTGCTAGATCGAATCCCCGAGCTGACAAGGTAAAGATCTGTCGTTCTGCCCCTGAATAAGGCAGTTAACCCACTGTTCCTAGGCCGTCATTGTAAATAAGAATTTGTTCTTAACTGACTTGCCTAGTTAGAGGCATTTTTTTTTTTTTAAACATTTGATTAGATGCATCAATCACTATTAGGAGGTCATCTGCCCATTGATACATACAGCCAATGAAAAGGGAACGTAACCCTGTTACGATTTAAGACAACGTTTATTCAACTTATCATGGAACGAGACACTCCTGACAGTGCACAAAGAAGTACATTTTGTCCAATAATGTCTGGCTATGTCTGTAGCAAGCCAAGCCGTTTCAATTTAGACCCCTGTTCTGTATCGGTAGGGATTCCACGGTAGGGGAAGACTGGAAACACATGTGGTTAGTGGAGCTTCAGGAGTTGCTGCTGCCTGCTTAGCAGATGGATGCTCTGATGCTCTGCTCTTAACGTGGGCCAGACCAGGAGCCAACAGAGGCCTTGCTTTCAACACCCATACCTGTTTGGCTTATCTTTAGGCCTTCTGGAGGATATGATGGAGAGGTGGGAGAGCCGAGGGCAGCCAGGACCAGAGGTAGTAGGGAAAAGAAGGAAAGGGAAGGCCCATGAGACTGCTGTAGGGTCTCCTAGGGAGACTAGCTGTCAATCACAGTTGGGAAAGGCTTTGACTTCTACACTCACACCTCACCTTGGATGTCAGTCGTCAGGCTTTGATGCCGACCCCCCCGTGTGAGACCACCAAATGTGGCCTGGTTTGGTATTTTCACGCTGTCGCTCAAGATACATTGCATGCTGTCTGTCTGTGGATGTACAGTAACGAGAATGGAAGATGTGTCCAGGAACAAGTCCATAAAGAAATACCCTCACATTGTTAAGACACTTCACTGGGGCTGTGATTGCTAAACCTATTTCCCACCTGCACTGCACTGGTGAAGAATCTGGGCAGGGGCAGAGCGTAGTGGGGGCAGGTTGAAAGGTGGGCAGAGCCGGGGGTGGGTACAGACTACAGGTGTGGAGCCCTCTGCTTTGTATTTCTGCATCTGTGAAAGTGTGGTCTCTTAATCCCAGGGAGATGTCTCCCTTTCAGTAGGGCTTTGCAGCATAACAGCAGAGGTAAGCTGGAGCTGATGCCCATGGCTGGGGCTGATATCTGGTACAGTAAATCACTGAATATAATAATATAAATTATGGAGTGCCTGCATGCTTCCCAGTGTTAACCTGAGCTCTGAAGTCACCTCTGATTGCAAAAACAACTCCCAGAGTCTAATCTTTAAAGGTGTAGTCCACTGTGGTCCACAACGTTTCCCCACACGCTCCCTCCAGGGGATCATTAAAGGTGCAGTGGTCCATTAGGTTCTCACACACACTCCTCTACATGTTCCTGTTTTGGAGGCTCTGTCTGTCTACCATAATCAGTTTCCTGGTAACCTCTCGGTTGCCATAGTTACGCATGCCATTGTGGTTTGTCAACAACAGGTCTGTTTGTCTGCTCTCTGTGGACAGAATGTGTTGTTGTAAAACATGATGAATGTAGATAAGTTGCCCAGGCTGTCAGTTATGGATAGCATGAATCCATTGAGTCGGAGTGGATGTCATTGGCATGCCTATTGCATAATGTTAACCCATCCTGTTATGTCAGGACCACAATGTATGTCTTTTAGCCCTTCATTTCTACTAGAACAAATAAGTTAACCCATCCTGTTTTGCTGGTACGAAGAAGGCTACATCTCTCATTATCATATTTGTGTCAGAAGTAATTCCCCAGTTTAAGCCGTATCTCTCGATATGATTGCTTCCCCAAGATGTACAAAGAGGAAGTGCTATAACTAACACCAAAAAAGAGAGCAAAATGTTTCCAGAAGATCTAGATTACAAACACACATTTCATCGTCCATTATCCCTATCAAAGGCAGCTGTGAGGACATTCTATGGAATACAGTAATAGCCTACTATCAAACATCTTTACTGAAAACAACAATGATATAATAGCATCCTACCGAGAACTAGTAATTCTTTGCGCCGATAATCCGATAAACGATACAGTATGATATGTCAATGCTCACATCTCTGCAGACTTTCATACTGTGTTCAATTTCAGTGTAAAACCGGCAATAAGAGTGACGTTAATGGCATAATAGTACTATTTTATGATTAAAGGAAGGACAAATAATATCAATGTCAAGGGCTTCTAATGGACCACTGATGTGACAAGGACAGCATTAAACCCAGGAATGTTGTAGAATGTTATAGGTTTCATTTACAACCTTGAGATTTTACATTGCTCCTAAACAAAAGCGTTGCATTCTTTATGGTGGAGCAAAAATAAAAACATGACAATGGGAGAAGGAGGAAACCCAGCCATACAATAAGAGCAGGTCAGACTCCCTGTCTATACATTAGAAAGGAGGATGTGGGAATCTTGTCTGCGACTAGCTGTGATTGGCAAATCTTTCAGCAGTGAGAGACAGGCCTGTCCTTTAAAGAGGAGCCACATAGTAACAGACAGGAGCAAGTATTTCTCATTACTCTTCAAAAGGTTGAAAACTCCTTTCTTCCCTTATTTTGTTTCATTACATCGGGGGTGTCTTTCCATCTCTCTCTCTCTCTCTCCTCTCTCTCTCTCACTCTCTTTCCATCTCTCTCTCTCTTTCCATCTTTGTACCACGGAGGCCCTGACTGCTGGCTCGTTCCCATTATGCAATGATACTGAATTTCATAAGTTCTTGAATAACAACAATTTGTCGGGGTTCGTCTCTCTGAAAATTGGTCAGAGAAGTGAGGGTGAACATAACGTAAGGAATGAGTGGTGTTTGCCAGAACGGCCGCAGAGCAGAAGCCAAGGAGTAGATCGTTGGAAGGGTCCTGAGTTACAGAGCCATGGCATGTTCCTCCCCCTGATGGAAACTAGGCCATACGGGCCTAGAGATTGACATGGAATGCATGGAACAGCAACTTCTCAACCTCTCTAGCACCCAACAGAGGGTGTGTAGCATGTGTGTGTAGTGTGTGTGTGTGTACAGGGGGTGGGGGGGGGGGGGGGGGCAAATAATGAATATATGATTGATATAAATGAGGGAAAATACAACAAGGCTTTCATACAGACTGCCATGAAAGTTGCAACTGAAGGGTAACAATGTGGATTACACAACTTTCCTTTGCTTGCTCAAATGCCTTGTAAAATACTCTGTACATTGAAGATCACAGGATTCTCTTTGCTGGATGCTTAGTGAGCCTAAAATGTACTGTTATGCACCATTACTCAAAGCTGAATCAATACAATACAAAATGATATGTTTTCTTCCATCTCTAGGTCTGATGTACTAGATTTGATCCAAGATGTTTATGTATTCTGCAGAGTGCCCAAATTCAGCAGGAAGCAAATGAATGGAAACAATCCACAGAAAACATGACAACTAAGGAAGAATGGAGGGAAAAGGGCACTAGGCTAAAGGACAAACGGCAGGCAGAGAACTGCTACGTCGGGCCTGGCTGACACTGAAATTACTATGTTGGAAGAGGATGACCAATGAATGAGCTGTAATGTGAGCCTGATGAACCTCACATAATTAAATAGAACAGTATTTTAGTGTAAATCAAATATTTGTCTATAAAATATTATATTTTGCGGACCCTGGCTCCTACATAGCATGTTTCCCTTCATAAGACCACAAGCCTGATCTGATTGGGTGCCTGAGAACTGTTAACGGAGCCCTTTCAGATCTAACTGCACTCTGCGGCATAGCGGATACTGGCTGAACACCATGTGGAAGTTGAAAACTCTGGGCTGCCTGTATCTGCTTAATTTGTGTGTGCATTGAGAACGCCGATGAAGACATTAGCGATGACAATGTTTCTTCCGTTATCTACTTAAGTCTCAATCTCTTCTTTTAAAGCAGCAGTGGCATCTCAAATAATACAGCAAGCTTTCAGAGTTGCAGGTTGAATACAGAGAGCATGTCCCAGGATGACTTGGCCACAGAATTGTTTTCACGGAGACGTTTGACAAGTCTGAAAGAACACCAGAGAGGTTTGTAAGAAATTAAGCTGACACATTGATGAATGGTTTGCTGAAAATAATAACCCCAGCTACATACCTAAAACCAACTGTCGGATTCGGCCATCTAGGGCGGTCCACTGCTGCCCATAGGTATGCATAGCAATCGGGAGCTCAGAGGCAAAAAATGTCACCACAGATTTAACAGAAGAAGAATAGAAAAGAAAACTGGGTGAAAAGTTATCCAGGCCGATACATCTGCACATAATGTACTGTACTTCAGAGGGCCCTGTTTGATTCAGTCAGTGTTTCAATTGAGCTATTGCCTCTGATATCAAAGCATCACTGCAGGATGGAAGCCATTCTCGCCTTCATAGTGAACAGCCTTTATACTCTGACAAACAGCCCACAGAACAGAGTAAATCTACTAGCATGAGTCCTGTGGTCAGGAATGGCTTCTGATCTAAAGGCTTCAATACACCTGGGCAACATGACGAGACAATTAACAGTGAGACAACCTCCTGGGTCTTCTTATATAATGGTAAAACAGTCTTCTCTGGTAAAATATATGATTCGCTTCTCAATACATCCTTGCTGACAGTGTTCACGTGTGTCTCATTAAAAGATGAGCTCTGATTATCAACAACCAGGTGTTAAGGCACAGAACCACAATGGAACAGGATTGTCACGGTATGAGTCAACATTCAGATTCTAATCAGAGTCAAGTCAGGTTCGAATCGGCCAAATATCTGCAGACCTCTAGAGGAACAGTTGGGCCTAGGGGAGAGGCTGACCAGATAACAGTTGTAACTGCTCTGTCTAAGCAGCTGAGGAACTCTGCAGTAAAGCAGAAAACAGGGGCTTTAGAATGTTGATAGACACTTACAAAGGACATATGGGTGGGTATAGATGGCTGAAAGTGTCAACATACTGTAGCTGCCCCTCCTCTCTCCATGTATCTTTTAACAGAACATTTGCAGTAGGTCTACTAATCCTCCCAGTCAGGTCTGCTGCCTGCTAAATGTATCTGGGTATACATGGCTGGAAGAGCACCTGTCAACGTACATCTGCCCTCTCCTCTCCTCATGCATATTCTATCAGAATTGATAAAAAGGTCTATAGGGTGCCAATGTTGTGAAGAGTAGTATGGTGAGAGGATGGTCACTCATCCTACCAGTCACAATGTACACATCATCTACTAATGCATGGCTGTCCCTCAAAGGGAAAATAAAGAATGAATGAGTCCAACACTACACATTTTACAGAAACACGTAGCCATATTATGTTGCTGTTCAACCAACTGATCATCCAGTAAAAAAAATGGATCTTTCCTTTAGTGTAGTGAGAGGGCTTTCGCAATATTGTTATCTATTGTTAGCCGAAGGGGACTGCTGTTAAAAAATGTATTGTGTGCTTGGGGAGTATTCCCCTCTCCCCATCCATGTCGGGTGTCAGCTACATCATTCATAGCTTGTAAAGGTAATTATAGAACGCCACAAAGTGTTCAAGTGCTAATTTAACACACAGTGTTCATATGAGCTTGTTAGCTCGCTTCTCAGTGCGCTGACGTCAGCCCTAAGCGATTGTGCCCTATGGTTTTCATTTCACAAAAGCCCAAAAAGGAATCGTCATGGTCACTGCGATGTTATTCTTTGCCCAGTATATTCCACTGACATCTCTCCAATCCCAATATTGATATCTCTCCAATGAAATCAGTTCCACACAAATGCGTTTCATGAGGCTCAACATGTGGCTGTGGAGAGAAGAGAGTCAGCCCCATAAAAGTCAGGTTTGTGGAGAGAGGGAAATATTTGGGCTTTTAAAAGAAAACACTGGAGGGGTGTTTTTTAGGAATGAGGCGTTACTACTGGAGAGATTGGGGAACGCCAGGCCAGGCCGGAAGATTCCAGGCAGATGGACCAGACTGGATTGGGCGGCTGAGATGGTTGAAACGACTGGGCTGCAATGCAGCGTGGCATGGCCTGGACATGATCTCCCAGTCCACAGTCACAGGACCAGAGCCCATGAGAGGAGAGTAGAGGAGACCAGGCTGGGATATGACACGCCATGGCTCAGCCATTTCTCATTCAGACATGGGGACCAGAGCAGAGCAGTTTCCCTCCATGCTCGTAACCTATTCCCCTTATCCTTGTATTATGACTATAATCCAGCTATAAAGAATTATGGTCACAGTATGAGGTCTCTGCTCACTAATGAATTAAAAACTCCACTTCCCTCTCTCTCTCTGTTGACTTAAACCCACACTGTTGAACACGTGCCAGATCTGATTTTTGACTCAAGCTCGTCTCATTCTCATCACCTCTCATGAGCCTTAAATGGACTGTTGATGGGGCGAGGCGAGTAGCATTACTCATACAATCACTACACACACTCATACAGTAGGCTACACTCTGCCTGCATTGCATTGAACTCAATTACAGTGAAATAATGCTGCTGGAATGGAGTTTTCTATAGATGGTCCCACAACTTGCCGTTGTTTTTAATAAGGCAAGGTGCTGTGTGTGTGTTGGTAATGTATGTGTAGGAAACACCCTGGTGGGAAGGAGTATTCTCTTATTAATCCATATATAGACACACATACATACAAACTCTCACTCACTCGCAGCTATAAAGCTGGGGGCTCAATCACACTGCGAGCTGTGCACTGATTTGGCCGGTGTGTATTTTGCGAGGTGGCGCTGATGGTGAACAGGCCAGCAGGCCTGACACAATGGCCATTATGAACTCTCAAGCTGTGCACCGCGTCTCACACATACCGAGATGGGTTTACGCATGGGAGCATAGAATGAATAAGGCCTGCTCACTCTCCCGATAAAGATTTCTACATTACTGAGTAGAGGCCTTTGCTGTATGCATACCAAATTCCCCCTGAAACAGAGCATAGACCTGTACATATATACACCATATCACAACTCCTTACCTGGGTTTCTAAGGCGACAGGTGACATCATCTCTCTCTCTGCTGTCGCTGTGATTGGCTAAGGTGGCACTCCCAGCAGGCAGTGGGGCTGGGTCTGTGTTCCATCCCAGGACTCAGAGTCTAAGGCACCTGTACAGGATTAGGGCTGAGAAGACAGACACAGTGCACAGAGAGAGAGAGAGCTTATAGGATTGTGGAAGCAGGAAACAGCCTTATGTAGACCTGGAGATTGAAAAAACTCAGGGACAGATGTAGTGCTTGCATTAGTGCAATAAACTATAAACCATGAAAGGTACAATAAAAGGTTACAAATAAAATAGATGAGTTGAATGTACAATGTAAAAAAGACAGTTCCGCATTATAGCTGTGGTTGGTATTAAACAAATATAAAATATAAACTAATGCAAAGCCTACGTAAATCTGGTCCTGAGTGTCTGCGTTGAAGGACAGTGAACCTCCGTGACACTGAAGGATTTATCATTTTGATCTGATCCTTGTCAAGGACTACACCCACTGGGCACGACACGTCATTTCAACGTGGAAATTTTGGTAATATTTGGCTGAGATGTTGATCAATGAGATTTCAACCTTTATTCACCCACTCAAAAAGACAACCAGAAGTTTGTTGAATTCCCAATGTGTTATTACTGCTCCTTCAACCATTTAAAAAACAACAAAGTTCAAATGGGAACACAATGTCAGATATTTGTATTTATGCAACAACTTAATGTGGTATCACTGTGCTTAATCTAATAGCACAACCACATGACCTGGATTGCAGTTGAGATTACATTAAAAGTACATAGTGCAAGTGATGAATGCAGTTCAAGATTCTGCACAGATTATTATAGCAATTGTGAAGATCTCCACAGTTGCAACCTTTGCATGCTATCTTGAATACACTTTCTATGATTACATAAGAAGGCATTTATAGTTACAGTAGGTTAACCTCACAATGTGGTCCGGGATGTGTTACTAATTTTAAGGTTGAATAAATACTGTTACATCAGATTGGAAACTTTAGGCTATTTACTGTATTACAAAAGTATTATTGAATTGTGTTTGGTATACAATGCAACCAAATATCAACATTTGAAGGATATGCATATTTTGTTTGTCTTTAATTACAGTTTGTCTACAAATTAACAATTGATATGTTAGTGTAACCGATGTGAAATGGCTAGTTAGTTAGCGGTGGTGCGCGCTAATAGCGTTTCAATCAGCGACGTCACTCGCTCTGAGACTTGGAAGTAGGGTTTCCCCTTGCGTTGCAAGGGCCGCGGCTTTTGTGGCGCGATGGGTAACGATGCTTCGTGGGTGTCAGTTGTTGATGTGTGCAAGGGTCCCTGGTTCGAGCCCAGGTTGGGGTGAAGAGAGGGACGGAACCTACACTAAGTTAAAGTTAAAGAATAGGATGGAGACGTGAATCCAACATATCAATTAGTCATTTGTAGACAAACTGGATATCATATATTGGATTCACATCTCCATCTCAACCAAAAATCTAAGGACTAATTCTAATCAAATTTGATTTAGTCCTATTCTTTAACTTGATTTTTGGTTGAGATGGAGACTTGAATCCAACATATCAAATATTAATTTGTAGACAAATTTGAAGTCAACCAAAGCTTGAAACCCTAGGCTTTTTACTGGAAACAAGTGCTGCTGATGACTATGCAAATGCTATATTGGCCTAAATAATATAATTGATGATATATGAGTTATAAAGTATGGTTACATCTAATTTTAAAACCTACCCTTCGGAATGACAGTGATTATATTGAGTAATTAAGAGATCTCTCAATAATCACTCTCATGATAACACATTGGTAGTAGTTAAAAATATTAATGCTGCGCAGGGCTAGGCTTGGTTAAAACCCTGGATGAGCTGTAGATGGATCAACTCTAGTAGAAGGTGCTGCCCAACCTATAGTGTTTTTCTGATAGTGGATATAACGTTGAAGATCTGACGTTGAAGATCTGGTACAAATTCAACAGCCTTGTGGATGTTGACCTGTTAAAAGGTCTTGCTCACATCGGCTACGGAGAGCGTGATCACACAGTCATCTGGAACAGCTGGTGCTCTCATGCATGCTTCAGTGTTGCTTGCCTCGAAGCGAGCATAAAAGGCATTTCGCTTGTCTGGTACGCTCGTGTCACTGGTCAGCTCGCGGCTGGGTTTCCCTTTGAAGTCTGTAATAGTTTGCAAGCCCTGCCACATCCAACGAGCGTCAGAGCCAGTGTAGTAGGATTCAATCTTAGTCCTGTATTGACGCTTTGCCTGTTTGATTGTTTGTCTGAAGGTATAGCGGGATTTCTTATAAGCGTCTGGATTAGTGTCCCGCTCCTTGAATGTGGCATCTCTAGCCTTTTGCCCGGTGCCGATGTTTTTTTTATTTCACCTTTATTTAACCAGGTAGGCTAGTTGAGAACAAGTTCTCATTTACAACTGCGACCTGGCCAAGATAAAGCAAAGCAGTTCGACACATACAACAACACAGAGTTACACATGGAATAAACAAACATACGGTCAATAATACAGTAGAAAAAGTCTATATATAATGTTGTCTGTAATCCATTGACATACCTCACAGATGGATTTGGCTCCCAGAATGTTTGGCACAAGTGAATCCAGTGGTTTGTAACCCAATTTGAGCGAGCCAATGCAGCTCTTTGAGTTGGGATATTAGGTTACTCAGGCTATTGGGTTATCTCCTACAGTGGTAACCAAGGGCCTCAAACAGGCAGGATAGACTCATTGCATAACAAATGCCCCAGGAAATGCTGCTGCATTTTCTTGTCAGGCATGTAACTTGTTAAAAGAACATGCTGTTATAATATCACACACAAGATGACAAGAGGACATTATTTGTTGGCCATGCTGTTTGTCAGGATGGAATGGACCAGAAGTGCATGGCACAACTGGCTGAGGATAACCTCAGTATAGGACAGGGACATGACTTGGGTTGTACAAAATGGAGGGAACTCATTGTCGTCTAGTTCCTTAATGCCCTAAACACTAAATATAGAATAAAGAGAAGGAAGGTGGGTAGAGGTATACTGTTTCAGTATGAAGTCAGGTCTTGAATTGTTAACCAAATCATAGAGATATAGGAGATGGGAGGGAAATGTAAAACTGCCTGAGGTCTTAATGCACCTCCACAGTGCCATGTCTCTAGAACAAGCCCTCTACTCTTATCCTCCTCCTCTTTCTGGTCATTTAACTCAATTAGAGATGAAAGGCTTTCTAAGAACAAGCAGGCAGAACCTGGAAGCTCCTCCCTCCACACTGAAACCATCCAATAGGCTGAAGGAATGTCAATTTAGTTAATATGTGACAACAGTCCTTTCATTTGTTTTTCGTTCCTTCTTAAAAATACTTTTATGGCATCATTATGAAGGTATGTCAGCTATGGAGAAGACAAACACTGTCTTTTATGCTGTGGTGAGGATGTCTAGAATGGTTGGAAATGAAGGAGCTTACTGGTCGTCTCTTCACTTCACAGCTGCAACCAACCAACTGCTATCTGGTAGCTATGATGATACCGTTACCTAATAAAGACAAATCTAAATCAGTGGAGGATGCTGAGGGGAGGACGGCTCGTAAAAATGGCTGAAATGGAGTCAATGGAATGGTATCAAACATGTGGTTTCCATGTGGTTGATACCACTCCATTGACTCCATTCCAGCCATTACTATAAGCCGTCCTCCCCTCAGCAGCCTCCACTGATCTACATGGCTTTACAGACCATTCTGAAGACACCTGGCTACTGAAACACAAAGTTAATAAAGCATGGTCTCTATTTCAGTTAAAGCGTAAGGTAGAGGTTTGGACATCTGGTGATTAAATAAAATAAACTGAGATTAAGAAAAATGTAATCTATGAAGCAGATTGAGTAGTCTTTCGTTTATAATGAGTGTTTGCAGCTTGAATTCTAGCTAATGAGGTATGTGTGTGTCATCCAGAAGGGGGGCTGAAGGGGAGCCAGAGGACAGGGGCTGGGGACTAGACCGCCTGGCCTGACTGCAGCATTAGCCTGCTGACAGAACTACACCTCACTCATTCATTTACACTCAAACATACACATCATCAAGCACATCATCCCTGACTCGATATGTCTATTTACATAATGCACACACCCACACAACATGTGGACACACAGACCCATAGGTCTCTTGTGCAAAAGCGATTTGACCACAGTTGGCCTCAGGGATGGCTAACCCTGGAAATTCCTTTGGTCTCTACTGAGTTAGGTAAATCAGCTTTTAGTTTTCTTGCACCTTCCTTGTGGAACAATCTTCAAAATGTTTTGGTGCATCTAGGGCAATTCAGAAAGCTGATTGAGGACCTTATTACTGATGAATGTGTTGGTTTTTTATGATCGTGTTTTTCTTTCTGGTTGCATTTTGTATTTATTTCGATACGTGTATTTTATGTAATTTAGGGCTCATCTGTAAAAGAGACCTTGGTCTCAGTATGACTCCCTGATTAAATAAAGGTCAAATCAATTTAAAAAATCTCAGCGAGACTTACCTGGATAGCATGGTCCCAGATCTGTTTGTGCCATCATCCTACTACTTATCATGCCAAACAGGTCTGAAACCAGGCTATAACCTGGATAAATACAGGTTAAATAAAATGCAAACACACTTCACACTTCCATTCACACTTCCGAAACAAACACAGGTAGACCAATGTACAGGGGGCTACATACATCCATGCTATTGGACTGAAAGTCTTTATTATTAAACACTCTCCATACAAAACTATACAGTTGAAGTCGGAAGTTTACATACACTTAGGTTGGAGTCATTAAAACTCGCTTTTTCAACTACTCCACAAATTTCTTGTTAACAAACTATAGTTTTGGCAAGTCAGTTAGGACATCTACTTTGTGCATGACACAAAGTAGTAATTTTTCCAACAATTGCTTACAGACAGATTATTTTCCTAATAATCACTGTATCACAATTCCAGTGGTTCCGAAGTTTACATACACTAAGTTGACTGTGCCTTTAAACAGCTTGGAAAATTCCCCAAAATTATGTCATGGCTTTAGAAGCTTCTGGTAGGCTAATTGACATCATTTGAGTCAATTGGAGGTGCACTTATGGATGTATTTCAAGGCCTACCTTCAAACCCAGTGCCTCTTTGCTTGACATCATGGGAAAATCTAAAGAAATCTGCCAATAAATCAGAAAATAAATTGTAGACCTCCACAAGTCTGGTTCATCCTTGGGAGGAATTTCCAAACACCTGAAGGTACCACGTTCATCTGTACAAACAATAGTACGCAAGTATAAACGCCATGGGACCACGCAGCCGTCATACCGCTCGGGAAGGAGACGTGTTCTGTCTCCTAGAGATGAACGTACTTTGTTGCGTAAAGTGCAAATCAATCCCATAACAACAGCAAAGGACCTTGTGAAGATGCTGGGAAACGGAAACAAAAGTAACTATATCCACAGTAAAATGAGTCCTATATCCACATAACCTGAAAGGCCGCTCAGCAAGGAAGAAGCCACTGCTCCAAAACCACCATAAAAAAGATTGTACTTTTTGGAGAAATGTCCTCTGGTCTGATGAAACAAAAATAGAACTGTTTGGCCATAATGACCATCGCTATGTTTGGATGAAAAAGGGGGAGGCTTGCAAGCCGAAGACAGGGAATTTTTACTAGGATTAAATGTCAGGAATTGTGAAAAACTGAGTTTAAATGTATTTGGCTAAGGTGTATGTCAACTTCCGACTTCAACTGTATGTACAAGGTCACATACTGTATATGGTCACATACTGTCACATACTGTATATGGAAATGATCTACTATGGTTCAATCTCTCATCATAAATACAATACATTTCAACAGTCATCCACCACAGTACTTGATCATAATAAAAAACATCAGTTGACCATATCAGCTTCTGTCTACAGAGATCTCTGTGGTCCTTTCCCAGAGCAATACACAGGGGACACAGTTAGACCCAAATTGTATGTAAGTATTTTAAAGATTTGAACGAAGGTCTGATGACTGTTCTCATACTTTACAATGTTATCAATGTCTGACTGACTGCCTACGAGGGAAAAGAATAAAGCATGAATTCCTTTAAAACAAAAACTCACTGAGACATTATAAATAACGCACATTGCCAATGGACACCAGTCCAAGAAAACAAAGTAGTTCAACAGGGAAATGGAAGAAAAATTGAAAGAAAACAAAAAAACAAGAGGACTAACATTTAAAAGGTGGATAGTATATGTCTCATTAACATGTAAGGCCTGAGTGAGACATTCCAATAGAATACAGTACACATAGGTTTGCACATTTTGAGGAATATTCAGAGGTGAAAACTTTCCGTGGGAATTAACGGGAATATATGGGAATTAACGGAAATATATGCAAATTAATATTAATACCATTTAAATGTAGATGTTTTTTTGCATTGGATATATTTACCATATCATATGGAGACAGAAACATAAACCTTTTACCTTATCATAAGTAGACATAATTGCAAATGATTAAATCCTTCCAACAAAATGTTTAAAAACAATTTAGTAACAAAATTAACTTTAATAAAATGAGTTGACTCTTCACATGGGATGATTTCACTGAACAACAAAAGAAAGGGAATATCGAATGATCCCCAATGATCCATCGCATCTCCCAAAAACATTTTCAACATACATCTGTAAAATGACAGTCTAGAAACTAAAGCTTTGGTTGTCTTCCTCTCAGGCTTCCATGTCTTCTCCCTGGACCTCCTCAATGTCCACCTCTTGAACATCAGACTCTGAGGCCTCATCTTCACTGTCACTTTCCAACCTTGTTGAGGATGGCCTGTTGTCAGGCTCAAAAAGCCTCAAATTTCCCCGGATGGCCACCAATTTTTCAACCAATTGGTCAGCCTGTTGTGTGCTTTGGTGGTTGTGGGTTCCCAAACAAGGACCAGTTGTGCTCTGAGGCGGCTGACGTTGGTGGGATTTCGAGGGGAAAGAGCCTCAGATCCACAAAGTCCCTTCCACCAGGTGGCTGATGAGATATGTTGGCACGACTGCCATATTGCATCTCCATCCCAAAGCCCTTGCTTGGAAGTGTACTTCACCAGAATGCCAAGAACCTTGCCTTCATCCAGGCCAAGGTGGCGAAACACGGTAGTGATGACACCATAGGCCTTATTGATCTCTGCACCAGACACGATGCTCTTGCCAGCATACTTGGGGTCCAACATGTACGATGCGGCGTGTATGGGCTTCAGGCAGAAGTCTTCACACATTTTGATGTATTTCAGAACTGCAGTTTCCTCTGCTTGGAGCAACAGTGAAGTGGGCAGGGCAGTACGGATTTATTCTCTTACATCTGCAAGCAGAGTCTGAACATCAGACAGGATGGCATTGTCTCCCTTAATCCGTGCAATGGCTACTGCTATAGGTTTCAGGATTTCCAGGCAGCTTACCACTCTCTCCCAAAATACATCATCCAGGAGGATCCTCTTGATGGGGCTGTCCATATCGGCAGACTGTGATATGCCCATTTCTTGGAGAGACTCCTTCCCCTCCAGGAGACTGTCAAACATGATGACAACACCACCCCAACGGGTGTTGCTGGGCAGCTTCAATGTGGTGCTCCTATTCTTCTCACTTTGCTTGGTGAGGTAGATTGCTACTCTAACTTGATGACCCTTCACATACCTAACCATTTCCTTGGATCTCTTATAGATTGTATCCATTGTTTTCAGTGCCATGAGGAGCAGATTCAATGCATGAGCAGCACAGCCAATGGGTGTGATGTGAGGGTAGGGACTCCTCCACTTTAGACCAAGCAGCCTTCATGTTCGCAGCATTGTCTGTCACCAGTGCAAATACCTTCTGTGGTCTAAGGTCATTGATGACTGCCTTCAGCTCATCTGCAATGTAGAGACCAGTGTGTCTGTTGTCCCTTGTGTCTGTGCTCTTGTAGAATACTGGTTGAGGGGTGGAGATAATGTAGTTAATTATTCCTTGCCCATGAACATTTGACCACCCATCAGAGATGATTGCAATACAGTCTGCTTTCTCTATGGTTTGCTTGACCTTCACTTGAACTCTATTGAACTCTGCATCCTGCAAATGAGTAGATAAAGCATGTCTGGTTGGAGGGGTGTATGCTGGGCGAAGAACATTCAGAAATCTCTTCCGATACACATTGCCTGTGACCTTCAGAGGTGAACCAGTTGAATACACAGCTTGAGCAAGACATTCATCAGCATTTCTCTGACTACGTTCCTCCATAGAGTCAAAAAACCTTCTGATTCCAGGAGGACCACGAGCTGTTGCTATTGATAAGGTGTCTGATTCATCATTTTCACCTCGAATAGAAGTAGAGGGACTTTTGTCAAAGGTTGCTTGTTGTGAACGTTGAGGGAACTTTATGCACTTGGCCAGATGATTCTGCATCTTTGCTGCATTCTTCACATATGATTTGGCACAGTATTTGCAATTGGACACAGCTTTTCCTTCTACATTAGCTGCAGTGAAATGTCTCCACACATCAGATAGTGCCTGTGGCATTTTCCTGTAAAGATTAGGAAAGAAATTGTAAAAAAAACTAAACAAATACAATTACGTGTACAGATAAATAGTTAAGCAGTTAGATTAAACAACTTATTTGTAAGATACATGTTTTAAAATGAAACATGTATGGAAACAGGTGAATTAATACTCCTCAGTTAGCAGGCTCAAGCAAGCTAAAACCCACATGGTAGCAAAAACTAACTAGCAGAAATTGTTAACAAGTTAGAAATTATTTAAACACACTTTGCTGTAGGCTACTATTTACTAGTTAACAAAGAATCATGTATGTCATATAAAATATATTCACCCCACCCAGTATTGTAATCAAAACTTACCAGAAAACATGTAGTCCTTGGCTCAGACAGTGTAGTAGTGTGGGCTCAATAGCATCTCATTAGTGTGCAAGATCATGAGAATCAGCTGTACATGTGATGGAAGAATGCACTGTGCATGCAGAGGGTTGCAATTCCATTGAATTGGGGATAGTTTAACCAAAATATGCCACAAGACCTAGAATTGCCATATGTGCATCCCACAAAAAAGGTTCACTGTTATAAGCTAACTTTTTTGATGAATTTAGGCAAAATTCCCCAAATTCCAGGGCTTAATTCCCCATGGAAAATTCCTGAAATTTACCGGAAAGTTTCCGACCCTTTGCAACCCCAAGTACACACCAGAAATGTTTTTGGTCTATTGAATAATATGTGAATTATTGGACTTTATATTAATACTTATATTAATGGGGCTTATTAAAATAGTAAAAAAAGAAAAAACAGGTATGGAGAGGACAGAGAAATTGCACTGTATCCCTGCCATGTGCCATGAGCTCAAGCCTCCCTCCCACATGTCATGGTCCCTTAGGATAGAGACAGGGCAGCCCTGTCCAATGGCTGTTGGACCTGGAGGTGCAGGTCGTAACAGTAACGGAGTATCTGATTGGGCCAAAGGTCTAAGCTGCCCTGGCCTTGTGACTGGTAGGTGACAGAGGTCAGAGGTCATAGGTGGGATAGGTCTTTGCTGTACCTCCTTTCCTCTGTCAGCCATGCTGAAGACCCTGGCTCTGTTCAAATTCATCTCTCCTTCCCTTGAAGTCATTACTGACAGGTACAAGGGCTGGACAGGTACAAGTGAAGACTCTATAGCTTTCATCAAGCCACTTATGTTAGACTACTGGTTACTTCAAGGAAGGGAGGAAGGATACATTTTGTGTGTTTAAAGGTGGTTACAACACAAACACCTTCTCCCTCCCACAGCACTGCCATGCATCCTGAAAAAAGAAAGCTGCGGAAGTGTTTCAACCACAAACATTTGCTTTATTTAATTTCAAAGGATTATAGAAATCAGAGGAGGCTGGTAAGAACAGCTATAGGAGGACAGGCTCATTGTAATGGCTGCAATGGAAAAAATGGAACGGCGTGAAACGTGGTTTCCATATGTTGGATGTGTTTGACTCCGTACCATGAATTCCATTCCAGTCATTACAATGAGCCTGTCTTCCTATAGCGCCTCTCACCAGCCTCCTCTGATATACATGTTTTTCGAGAAGAAGTGCAAATTGGTCACATTCCAGATACCGTAGCTCCTATGTTTGATTTCTATTGATGCATGGAGAGAGGGAGAGTGACACACACACCAAAACACACAGGACCCCCCTCCTCTCCACTAAGTTCATGTCCCTGACTCATGTGTCCTGTGACTCCAGTTCTGCCCTCACCCCTCAGCCCAGCCCTCCCCTCAGGTCCTGCTCTCCTGTTGTCACTTCTCAGAGGAGTTCTTGCGTGGCCGGCGGAAGCTGGACATGTTCTCATTTAGTGCATAGATGCGGCGGGAGAACTCCTCGAAGCCGGCGGCATCCAGCTCGCCCAGCACCTGCTCATCACACTCCACGGCCACGGCGTGCTCCACGGGGATGCAGGGGTAGTCCTCCAGCCTGGCCCCGTCCCCCAGTCCCAGGCCTGTGGCCTCAGTCCCCATGATCTCCTCTGCCTGCTCCACCGAGCAGCACAACTCTGGGCTCAAAGCCATGGTCACTGTTAGCCCGGTTGTGGGCCCCGCCAGCCCGTAGCCTGGCACCACTGAGCCGTTCATGGTATTCTGCTGGCTGGTGAGTGTCACCTCCTCCAGTTCCTCAATGGTGCTGTCCCGAGCCGGAGTGGGGCAATCTGAGCCTCTTGTGGTGGTGGAAGGCAGTTGCTCCTCCTCCACCACCTCTACCTCTCCGTCTCCATCCTCCTCTCCTGGGGCTGGTGTCTGCTGTGCCTGGACCTCCAGAGTCTTGGCCAGGTCGATGCTAGCGTCCAGGGAGGAGGACAAGTGTTTGAGGGAAGGGGAGGGTGGCGGCAGGCCCCCCTGGGGCTGGTCTATGGCCATGGCAGTGTTGTAGCTGGGAGGAAGAGAGGCTTTGTACTTCTGCTTGTCGGCCTCAGAGCTGGCCCTCTTCCTCAGTGAGCCCCGGTCTGGAGAGCTGGTGTCGGTGGGGAATCCCACCTCTGACGCAGCCGAGACACTGATCTGAGACTTGCCTCCTGTCGGGACCGGGATAGAGCTGGAGACATGATGCCGGTCACTGTGGGAGAGAAGGAGAGATGGAGAAAGAGGGAGGTAGGGAGAGAAAGAAAGAAATAATGAAAGAGGATATGATGGATATGCTCATAAGTCTTTCACATCCAAGGGTCATGGAGAGAGGGAAGGATAGAGGGAGGAAGGCTCCCCTCCCCTGTCTAGCCCCCAGGCCTCTCTGATCAGACATGGTTCTGCATCTCATCTCTCCCCCCCTGATCCAGATCCCAGACAGCTGGTCCACTGCAAATCACTCCCCATTATTACATTCAAAAACATTTTCTCAGCTCATGCAACGGCAGGGCTATGCAGAGTGGAAGCTCACAGCATGCCTCCTAGAAAGTATGCGAGACATTTTTGTGGAATAACAGATAACAGACACGACAGAGCAACCCCCATCTGTCCCATGCAAACCCTAACCGTAAATTAACTTAAACAAGGGGTCCATAGCTGTTTAGCCATACTTAACCTGATCATTCAGGTATGAGAGGAGACATTGGGGGGATATCTCATGGGGTCAAAGGTGAAATTGGGTCCCTGTGCTGTCAGAGGTCCACCTGTGGCTGGTTAGAGAGCAGAGGAGCCTGGGTAAGTGATCCTGGCTAGTTAAACAGGTTAAAGGGGTGGTGAGGTCACTGGGTGGTGATGTCCCTGTATCAGACGCCAGACAGTCTAGTCTAGCGTGTGGCAGCAAGACGCACACAGAGAGGACCTAGAGGCCTATGCCAGGGGAATGTTTCAAACACACAGCGACTGACTGGTCTTTGCCTAGCTGTTTGATGGAGTACTTCAGGACTCAACACATGGTAGCTTGTTAAGAGGGTCCCAACCGCGGCCCCTGCCCCCCGTGGAGGCAGCAGAGCACAGGGCACTGACAAAACAGTTCACATACAGGGTTTAAAAACACACACGCATGCTAGTGCTGAGCGATTAGTGTTTTTTGAGGTCGGTTCGGTTTTAGTTTAATGATTAAAAGATAATCACCGTTTTTGATTTTAGCTTCAATTATTTTTTTTCTATATTTTTTTTTTTACATTAAATGCACTATGCATTATGTGGGTTGAATGCTGTAACAACACTGAATAAAACTATTCATACAAGTCCCATGATGGTAGTGGCTGCCCATTACTGATTACTTTACTTTAATAAAATATTTAAGTTTTAATTTATAGTCTTTATTATTTCATTCCAAGTCATCATCTCATCTCTACAGAGCTGCTGCCTATGTTGTCTGACAAAATCACAACTTTAGTAGTTCTTCAAAGTAAATAAGGGATACTTTCATGATGACTGAATACCAATTATCAATCACTTAGAAAATGTATTTTCAGGTAGATACCTCGCAAAGCAACTTCTCTCTATCCCTCTCGATCGTACGCTCGTCTGTGTATTCTCTCCCTCTCAGTGTCTGCCCCACACAGGCAGGACAAGTAGACGGGCAACGGATTATGGCAATTGTAGTTAATTAGCACATTTTCTGCGCTAAACTATAAAGAATATTGGCCTGTTGGAAATGACAACTCCCTACTAAATCGCAATGTTCAGGCTTGATCGGATTTATCTCTAGAAAAACTCTGCATTGAGCTCACAGAAGATAATATATATATTTTTTTACTTCAGTTTATTTTGGTAAATACTTTAACACTTTTTTTCTTAAAACTGCATTGTTGGTTAAGGACTTTTAAGTAAGCATTTCACTGTAAGGTCTACACCTGTTGTATTCGGCGCATGTGACAAATACAATTTGATTTTGATTTGACACAAATACACACAGCTCACTGCTGATGAGTCAGTCACAGACACAAGACAGCAGAGTGTCCTCAACCTGCCCTATAAAAGAGGAAACCCACACAACGTGGACGGCCCATGGCAGACCTGATCGTAATTATAGCTCACGGCCAGCATTTAATAAGCAGCTTACAGGAACACACAAGATGAGGTCAAACGTTCATGCAAGGTAAAACAAATAAAGATAATGAGTTGAGATAATCTGGCATGAGAGCTCTTCTTTCTGAGCAATAACTGGGGATACACTGTGCTGCACTTATTCACAGTGCGTGTCTATCTGAAAACATCATCTAACGCAATTGCCTTCACATTGGCCCTTAGCGACTATACAGTGTATCCCATAAACCAAGGCTAAATAGAAACAACATGCTGTTCAAAACTCTTGATCAGTTTTCTCGAAAAAGCCAAAAGTTTAATGGTTTGCCATTAATGCTTTGTATCTGTGAACTCTTAAACAAAATTATTATGGTGTTTTGAGCGCGCTCCAAAACTAAAAAACAAAACCTGATTTGGAAGACGGGAATAAAAAGAGACCTTCCATGAGAACTGAATTATCATTCCAGCGCGCAAACCCAAACCGTGGTCCAGGTTGGGCCCCTATCAAACAGAGGACAGGTTGGACTGTTTGTTAAGCAGGAGTTTGAAACGTTCAATGCACCATTTATAACAAGCTAATGACTGCCTACAGTCTGTTGTTCACTGAATGACGTCCTCGTGGCAAGAGCTCTGAGACCGATCCAATCTTGGATTTGAATAAATATCAAGCCTTCTAGTTTCTCCCTGGCTCTCTCCCAGTACCCCTACCACACAGTAATCCATCTCAGCTTCAGGAGAACCCAGGTTAGGATCCAGGAGAAAGCTGGCCAACACAGATGCCTGCATGTGTTTTGGCCCCGAAACACAGTGATATGATATACAATCAGACTGCGTAAAACATATGACCACTTCTTCTTTTCTGGGAGTGATTAGATGTCACAATAATAAGGCCTGGATAATAAGGCATTTCTTGTTTTGGAGCATGTTTGTTTGTTACATTAAGCTCCCCTCCAAATTGGTTCCTTTAAACAGCTGTCAAGTTAAGTCCCTTAATCAAGAGTGTAGTAAAGAGTCTGAGGAGTGGCGGCAGGAGGAGAGGGGGAGGAGGCTAACCCCCACAAATCTCCTTGAATGGGCTGTCATAATATTTTTTTATGCAGCACATTGTCTCAGTATGACTCCTGACACATTGCTTTTTATTCAGACCAATTAGGCTGTCCCCCTCCTTGCACCACTCCCCATACAGTAATTATTGCTCTGCTCAGAGGAAGGGAGAGCAGTAGTACACTTCCTGAATACTGTTGAAAAACCTGGAACCCATAGAGCGGGGGGACGGTGAGGGATGGAGGGAATATTGGCAGATTTACAGGAGAAGAACTCTCCATTGGAGGGAAGCAATGAATGGTCTAGTTTTCACACAGTAGCCCATTGTGCCTATAAACAATACATAAAGTTCATTTGGAAAGTATTCAGACCCCTTGACTTTTTTCACATTTTGTTACGTTACAGCCTTATTCAGAAATGTTTTTTTTTGTTTTCTTTCTCCTTTTTTTTTGGTTTAAACATCAATATACACACAATACCCCATAATAACAAAGCGAACACAGGTTTTTAGAAATGTTTGCAAATGTATTAAAACTAAAAGCAGAAGTACCTTATTTCCATAAGTATTTAGACCCTTTACTATGAGGCTCAAAATTGTGCTCAGGTGCATCCTGTTTCCATTAATCATCCTTGAGATGTTTCTACAACTGGATTGGAGTCCCCTGTGGTAAAATCAATTGATTGGACATAGTTTGGAAAGACACACACCTATCTATATGAGGTCCCACAGTTGACAGTGCATGTCAGAGCAAAAACCAAGCCATGAGGTCAAAGGAATTGTCCGTAGAGCTCCGAGTCAGGATTGTGTCGAGGCACAGATCTGGGGAAGGGTACCAAAACAATTCTGCAGCATTGAAGGTCCCCAAGAACACAGTGGCCGCCATCATTTTTAAATGGAAGAAGTTTGGAACCACTAAGACTCTTCCTAGAGCTGGCCGCCCGGCAAAACTGAGCAATCAGGAGAGAAGGGCCTTGTTCAGGGAGGTGACCAAGAACCCAATGGTCACTCTGATAGAGCTCCAGAGTTCCTCTGTGGAGATAGAAGAACCTTCCTGAAGGACAACCATCTCTGTAGCATTCCACTAATGACCAATTTGTCATTATGGGGTAGTGTGTGTGGAATGATGAGGGATTTTTTTTATTTAATCAATTTTAGAATAAGGCTGTAACGTAACAAAATGTTGAAAAAGTCAAGGGGTCTGAATACTTTCCGAATGCACTGTACTTGGACCAAGTTTAAATCGAGGCTAGTAGTGTTGTATAGTATGGTAGGTGTTGGCGTGGGTAGTATAGCCAGGCATACTGTACTGTAGGCATCCCTGTCTCTTTCAGGGCGGACATTGGACGACCTGTGATTTACAACCAAAGGGACAAAGTACTTCACTCTGGACATTCTAACTCATCATTAAGTTTTACTAGTCCTCTAAGCCCCGGCGGACTTCCTTGTCAATGATTTCACCACATAAAAGCTACCTGAGCCCTCTGCCTAAACCATTAGGCCCAGACTTGGCAGGCCCAGCGACGGATAGGCCCACTTCTCCTCCCAACATGTTTGTTTTAAATGGGGTCTTTCTTCCTCTGCCTGTGTCAGACTCAGCCCTGGATATTCCAGGCAGGCTAGGAATTTACTAAACCAAACATTTTCTGCTGTCTTATCCTCAGACAGGCCTTGTTTCAGGTTCAAGGCATAGCTCTCTTCATTTCCAATTCCTGCTAAGGAGCCGTGATCAGAGCCAAAATACACAATGACAGATAAGATTCAGGCTTTGATGTCGTGGCAACCGAAAATCCCACAGGAACTACTAAACCAAATGCTATAACTGAAATATTGTAATAAACACTAAGGGGGTGGAGGGGAGTTTAAATGAAAATATTGTAATAGAGCAAGTCTCCTCTGTCCACGTCTGGCCTTTTGAAGACGGAGAACGTAACCATCGTATGAAAATCACCACAGCATGTAAAACATATTGAACAAGTCGATAGTATGAACACTAACACTGCTGCCAATTGTGACTGCACACTGTTGTATTTGACTTGATTCTCAGCAGTTTGTATTGCACAGAGAACTACAGTACCCCACACCGTCTCACAGTAAGACAGATTCCTTTAATTTGCGACATGTTGTGTTAGAATGACATAACTGTGGGGATCTATGCAGTACCTCAACGAATGGCAATTACTAATGAGATCAGCTGGGCCTGTTAGTTCAGTACTCTGACACATAGAGGAGAGCAGGTCTGTTCTGTGCTGGGCTGTTTGATTCATAGAGACCTGGTGGTAGGGAGCATTCCTCCAGATGTCAGCTCATTCCTGCCTCATCCATGGAGACCACTGTACAGCTAACACACACAGAGACACACAGACAAACACAGGCACACACCCTGCAACTCACAATCAAGAGTGTGTGTGTCTGTAAGTGTGTCTGTGAAGGAATGCTCGAACTCATCCAAACAAATTTGCTTTATTTGATTGATTATACTGTATGAGTTCCTCCACAACATCAGGCATCTACCCTTACCATCTCATCACCTACCATCCCTATGACTTAACTGGAACAATAATCTCCACATAATGAAACACCTACTGTGCTTGATGTGTGCTACCAGCTTTCCTGCCATGCATGTTCAGTTACTTACTGACACAGACCAGGACCAATATTCCTGACTGTGTTATCGGCCATTTAGGCTGAACTTGCTTGGTTGTCACAGGCGGACATTTGCAGGAGTGAGGATAGAGACACGCAGAACGCAGGCACACACATACACATGCCAGGCTAAACATTTCCCCCTGTGTGTTCTGGGACTGTGTGTGTTTGAAAGCAGTTAAGGAGGGGTTCAGATTTAATGCCGTTATCACTGTTCTCTCACCAGGGGTTTTGGGGGGAATCTTCAGAACCTCCGGGCGGCTGGAGAAGCAGCCGGTGCCGGGGCTGTGTTCAATCATCTAGCCCCCTCACCCCAGACTCGGTGCACCGGCCTGGGCTTAGGACCTGTGAACCTATGCCAGGGCCTCCACAGATGTGGAGCCACAAATAGGAGCTTAACGGGTTTGTTTTGAACTTGGCAAGCTGTTCCGTTTAAGAAGCAAGAAGAACTAACTGCCTTTGGTAAGTTCCTCCAAGTCAAATGTTTCTGGCTGCCTTAACCACTTGCTTGGTTCTGTAACATTTTAGGTCTCTTTAAAGTAAAGGGGCCAGGTTTACAAGTCCTTCCACTTCTATACACCTGTGTATTCTGTGCCACTGAGATGTACATACGTCTTGACTCTGTTTGCAACTGTTTCAGTAGGAAGGGATCAGTGTAGGAACATTAAACAAAACACAGTCTCTTTCTATACAGTACAAACCTTAAACAATCATATACACTGAGTGTACAAAACATTTGCCCCCAGAACATCCTCAATTCGCCGGGGCATGGACTCTACAAAGCGTTCCACAGGGATGGTGGCCCATGCTGACTCCAATGCTTCCCACAGTTGTGTCAGGTTGGCTGGATGTCCTTTGGTTGGTGGACCATTCTTGATACACGGGAAACTGCTGAGCATGAAAACCCAGCAGTGTTGCAGTTCTTGACACACTCAAACCGGAGCGCGTGGCACCTACTACCATACCGCTTTCAAAGGCACCTACATTTTTTGTCTTGCCCATTCAACCTCTGAATGGCATACACACACAATCCATGTCTCAATTGTCTCAAGGCTTAAATATCCTTCTTTAACCTGTCTCCTCCCTTTATCTACACTGGTTGAAGTGGATTTAACAAGAGAAATCAATAAGGGATCAAAGCTTTCACCTGGATTCACCTGGTCAGTCTATGTCAAGGAAAGAGCATGTGTTCTTAATGTTTTGTACACTCAGTGTACTGTACTTCCCAATGAAGTTCCCTGGATAAAGCCCATGTTCCCATGCATGAGAAGAGCCCTTCTGGTCAGCGTATATGGAGGGGGAAACGTCTACACAGTTCATGGATGGATTTGGTTCCCTTGGACATGCCCTCACCCCACCACCACCCCTGTATAGTAGTGGAGGAGAGGGCAGGGGAACAGATATCAAACCCCTTTCCCTCTCACAGATTTACCAGTTAACTCCCTTCAGCTGCTGCACAGCATTTTTATGCATCCATATTTCATACACTAGGCCCCTCCGCTGGAAATAGTATCTGAATTTAGGCTTTTTCAGGCAGGGGGGAACTGGAAGTAATACGGTGGGGAGGAAGGGCAATAAAATAAGTCCCATGCAAAAGGAGAGCAGGAATGAATGCATGTCCTCCCTGTTTCAGTGTTTCACTACGGCAGTGTGGAGCCCCAGAGTCAGACCACCTTCCTGTCCCCCAGTACCTGCTGTCTGAGTCAGTTAGAGGGGAGAACTATGTGGGTCCTGTGACGAGGACCTAACTTATGGCCTGTTCAGGCTTACTGCACATTCTCACCCACACACAAGGTGCTGTAAGTCTGCTGTGTGAACAGCCAGCCACCGTCCCCTGACGAGTATTATAGCCCTGTGTGTGTGTGTATGTGTGTGTGTGTGTGAGTACGTGTCAGTTCGGTAAGGCAGGCTCTCGAGACGGAAACAAAACCGTGTGAGAGTATGTGTGCATGTTGGGTAAGCGCCTGTGTGTGTGTGTGAGTGCGCCAGAGTGTGTGTGACATGGCCAGGCCAGCTCCGGAGACGGAAACAGAACTTTCACGGCTCTCAGCAAGGTTCTCAAACTCCTTATTTCGTCCCCTGCGGCCTCGTTGTCTGGTATTGTTTCCTAAAACCGAAAAGAGCTTCTCGACATCAGAACAGCTAACCTCCAATTGGACGAAGAATTCTACTTCACTCGAAGGAGAGGCTACTATAGAGGCCGGCGTGCGGGATACCTGACGAGACTACAACGCAGAGTGGATAAATCGCCTATACCCTCCGTTCTACTGGCGAACGCGCAATCACTGAAGAATAAACTGGATGAGCTCCGTTCGCCCAGACTATTCAATCAACGTGATCTGAATACTTTCTGAATGCACTGTATGTTTCTCAGAGTCTGGTTGACCAAGGACATGGTAAATTACCTCAACAAAAATATAAATGCAACATGCAACAATTTAAAAGATTTTACTGAGTTACAGTTCATATAAGGAAATCAGTCTTGTATTAGGCCCTCATCTATGGGTTTCACATGACTGTGAATACAGATATGCATCGGTTGGTCACAGATACACTATATATACAGAAGTATGTGGACACCCCTTCAAATTAGTTGATTCGGCTATTTCAGCCACACCCGTTGCTGACAAATGGTGTGACCACCATTTGGCTCATGCAGCACGACACATCTCCTTCACATAAAGTTGATAAGGCTGTTGATTGCGGCCTGTGGAATGTTGTCCCACTCCTCTTCAATGGCTGTGCAAAGGTGCTGGATATTGGTGGGAATTGGAACACACTGTCGTACACGTTGATCCAGAGCATCCCAAACATGCTCAATGGGTGACATGTCTGGTGAATATGCTGGCCAACTGGGACATTTTCAGCTTCCAGGAATTGTGTACAGATCATTGCGACATGGGGCTGTGCATTATCATGCTGAAACATGAGGTGATGGCAGCGAATGAATGGCACGACAACGGGCCTCAGGATCTCGTCACGGTATCTCTGTGCATTCAAATTGCCATTGTGTTTGTTGTCTGTAGCATATGCCTGCCCATTCCATAACCCCACCACCACCATGGGGCACTCTGTTCACAACGTTGACATCAGCAAACCGCTCACACACAACGCCATATAAGTTGTCTGCCATCTGCCTGGTACAGTTGAAACCGGGATTCATCCTTGAAGAGCACACTTCTCCAGCGTGCCAGTGGCAACCAAAGGTGAGCATTTTCCCACTGAGGTTGGTTTTACTTCGCGGAACTGCAGTCAGGTCAAGACCCTGGTGAGGACGACGAGAAAGCAGATGAGCATCCCTGAGACGGTTTCTGACCGTTTCTGTAGAAATTCTTCGGTTGTGCAAACCCACAGTTTCATCACCTGTCCGGGTGGCTGGTCTCAGACGATCCCACAGGTTAAGAAGCTGGATGTGGAGGTCCTGGGCTGGCGTGGTTACATGTGGTCTGTGGTCGTGAGGCCGGTTGGACGTACTGCCAAATTTTCAAAACGATGTTGGATTTATTGATTTTTTTACCCTTATTTCAGCAGTTCAATTGACGAGAACACATTCTCATTTACAGCAACGACCTGGGGAATAGCTACAGATGAGAGGAGGGGGGATGAATGAGCCAATTGTAAGCTGGGAATGATTAGGTGGCCATGATGGTATGAGGGCCAGATTGTGAATTTAGCCAGGACACCAGGGTTAACAGCCCTATTCTTACGATGAGTGCCATGGGATCTTTAGTGACCACAGAGAGTCAGGACACCCATTTAACGTCCCATCTGAAAGACAGCACCTTACACATGGAAATGTCCCCAATCACTGCCCTGTGGAATTGGGATTTTTTTTCAGACCCTTGGAAAGAGTGCCTCCTACTGGCCCTCCAACACCACCTCCATCAGCATCTTGTCTCCCATCCAGGTACCTAAAAGGACCAACCCTGCTTAGCTTCAGGGGAAAGCCAGCAGTGGGATGCAGGCTGGTATGCTGGATGCGGCTTACAGTAGAGAAATTAACATTACATTTTCTTGCAACAGCTCTGGTGGAAATTTCTGCAGTCAGCATACCAATTGCACGCTCCCTCAAAACTTGAGACATCTGTGGCATTGCATTGTGTGACCAAACTGCACATTATAGAGTGGCCTTTTAATGTCCCCAGTACAAGGTTCCCCTGTGTAATGACCATGCTGTTTAAATTACCTTCATTATAAGCCACACCTGTCAGGTGGGTGGATTATCTTGGCAAAGGAGAAATGCTCATTAACAGGGATATAAACAAATTTGTACACAAAATATTTGAGAGAAGTAAGCTTTTTTTTGTGCGTACAGAACATTTCTGGAATCTTTTCTTTCAGCTCATGAAACATGGGAACAACACTTTACATGTTACGTTTATATTTTTGTTCAGCATATACAATGCCAGTCAAAAGTTTGGACACACCTACTCATTCAAGGGTTATTCTTTAGTTGTACTATTTTATACATTGCAGAATAATAGTGAAGACATCAACACTTTGAAATAACACATATGGAATCATGTAGTAACCAAAAAAGTGCTAAACAAATCAAAATATATTTATATTTTATATTCTTCAAAGTAGCCATCCTTTGCCTTGATGACAGCTTTGAACACTCTTGGCATACTCTCAACCAGCTTCACCTGGAATGCTTTTCCAACAGTGTTGAAGGGGTTCCCACATATGCTGAGCACTTGTTGGCTGCTTTTCCTTCACTCTGCGCTCCAACTCATCCCAAAACATCTCAATTGGGTTGAGGTCGGGTGATTGTGGAGGCCAGGTCATCTGATGCAGGACTCCATCACTCTCTGTCTTGGTCAAATAGCCCTTACACAGCCTGGAGGTATGTTTTGGGTCATTGTCCTGTTGCAAAACAAATGATAGTCCTACTAAGCGCAAACCAGATGGGATGACGAATCGCTGCAGAATGCTGTGGTAGACATGCTGGTTAAGTTTGCCTTGAATTCAAAATAAATCACAGACAGTGTCACCAGCAAAGCACCCCCACATGCAGAGATAATCCGTTCACCTACTCTGCGTCTCACAAAGACATGGCGGTTGGAACCAAAAACCTCAAATTTGGACTCATCAAACCAAAGGACACATTTCCACCGGTCTAATGTCCATTGCTTTTGTTTCTTGGCCCAAGCAAGTGTCTTCTTCTTATTGGTGTCCTTTAGTAGTGGATTCTTTGCAGCAATTCGACCATGAAGGCCTGATTCACACAGTCTCCTCTGAATAGTTGATGTTGAGATGTGTCTGTTACTTGAAATCTGTGAAGCATTTGTTTGGGCTGAAATTTCTGAGGCTGGTGACTCTAATGAACTTATCCTCTGCAGCAGAGGTAACTTCGTGTCCTCCTTTCCTGTGGCGGTCCTGATGAGTGCCAGTTTCATCATAGCGCTTGATGGTGTTTGCAACTGCACTCGAAGAAACCTACAAAGTTCTTGAAACGTTGCGTATTGACTGACCTTCATGTCTTAAAGTAATGATGGACTGTTGTTTCTCTTTGCTTATTTGAGCTGTTCTTGACATAATATGGACTTGGATATCTTCTGTATACCACACCTACCTTGTCACAACACAACTGATTGGTCAGAAGGAAAGAAATTCCACAAATGAACTTTTAACAAGGCACACCTGTTAATTGAAATGCATTCCAGGTGACTACCTCATGAAGCTGGTTGAGAGAATGTCAAGCGTGTGCAAAGCTGTCATCAAGGCAAAGGATGGCTATTTTGAAGAATCTCAAATATAAAATATGTTTTGATTTGTTTAACACTTTTTTGGTTACTACATGATTTCATATGTGTCATTTCATAGTTTGTGTCTTCACTATTATTATACAATGTAGAAAATAGTAAAATAAAGAAAAACCCTTGAATGAGTAGGTGTGTCCAAAATTTTGACTGGTACTGTAAATCTGGCTAGTTTTTCTACACATTGGCAGGACAAAACGACTGCGTCGGGGAGGCTCAGATGAGGGGCTGTCTCTTTGTTAAAATCAACTGGTGTACAATCTCTCATTTTAAGTCTCAAGGTTCTGTTCACCTGAGCTAGAATAAGTCATTATGAGCTGTAGACCACACTATTTACCAAGAGCGTTTGTCTGTATTTTTTGTAGCTGTCTCTTTACCACCACAAACCGATGCTGACACTAAGACTGCACTCAATGAGCTGTATTGGGCCATAAGCAAACAAGAAAATGGTCATCCAGAGGCGGCGCTCCTAGTGGCTGGTGACTTTAATGTCACCTGAACAACTAGAGGTGAAAAAAACTATAGATCACTTTTATTCCACACACAGAGATACATAGAAAGATCTCCCTCACCCTCCATTTGGCAAATCTGAACATAACTCTAAGCTCCTGATTCCTGCTTGCAAGCAAATACTCAAACAGGAAGTGCCAGTGATGCCCTCAATACGAACGTGGCCCGATGAAGCGGATGCTAAGCTACAGGAAGTGTTTCGCTAGCACAGACTGGAATATGTTCCGGGATTCATCTGATGGCATTAAGGAATTTACCACATCAGTCACCGGCTTCATTAATAACTGCATTGACAGTGACCAATGGTACATATCCCAACCACAAGCCATGGATGACAGGCAACATCCTCACTAACGTAAAGGCAAGAGCTGCCGCTTTCAATGTGTGGGAAAGTAATCCGGATGCTTATAAGAAATCCCACTACGCCCCCCGACAAACCATCAAACAGGCAAAGTATCAATACAGGACTAAGATCGAATCCTACCACACCGGCTCTGACGTTGTCAGATGTGGCAGGGCTTGCAAACTATCACGGATTACAAAGGGAAAGTCAGCCGCGAGCTGTCCAGCAACGCAAGTTTACCAGACAAGCTAAATACCTTCTATGTGCGATTTGAGACTAGAACGCTGAACTATGCATGAGATCAACAGCTGTTCTGGACGACTTTGTGATCAAGCTCTCCGTAGCCGATGTGAATAAGACCTTTAAACAGGTCAACATTCACAAGGCCGCGGGCCCAGATGGATTACCAGGACATGTACTCAAAGCATGCACTGACCAACTGGCAAGTGTCTTCACTGACATTTTCAACATCTCCCTGACCGAGTCTGTAATACTTACATGTTTCAAGCAGAACACCACAGTCCCTGTGTCCAAGAACGCCAAGGTAACCTGACTAAATGACTATTGTCCCGTAGCACTCATGTCTGTAGCCATGAAGTGTTTTGAAAGGCTGGCCATGGCTCACATCAACACCATCATCCCGGAAACCCTAGACCCACTCCAATTCGCATCCCACCCCAACAGATCCACAGATGACGCAATCTCAATTGCACTCCACACTGCCATTCCCACCTGGACAAAAGGAAGACCTATATGAGAATGCTTTTCATTGACTGTAGCTCAGCGTTCAACACCATAGTGCCCACAAAGTCATTATTAAGCGAAGGACCTTGGGACTAAACACCTCCCTCTGCAACTGGATCCTGGACTTCCTGATTGGCTGCCCCCAGGTGGTAAGGGTAGGCAACAACACATCTGCCACACTGATCATCAACATGGGGGGCCCTCATGGGTGCGTGCTTAGTCCCCTCCTGTACTCCCTGTTCACCCACGACTAAGCGGCCGCGCACGACTCCAACACCATCATTAAGTTTGCCGACGACACAAGAGAGCTTCAAGTTACTTGGTGTCCACATCACCAACAAACTATCATGGTCCAAACACACCAAGACAGTCGAGAAGAGGGCACAACAAATGATTTGGCAAGGGTCCCCAGCTCTCCAAAAAGTTATACAGCTGCACCATCAAGAGCATCCTGACTGGTTGCATCACCGCCTGGTATGACAACTGCTCGGCATCTGACTGTAAGGTGCTACAGAGGCAAGTGTGTACGGCCCAGTACATGACTGGGGCCAAGCTTCCAACCATCCAGGACCTCTATACTAGGCGGTGTCAGAAGAAGGCCCATAATATTGTCAAAGACTCCAGCCACCCAAGTCATAGACTGTTTTCTTTGCTACTGCACGGCAAGCGGTACTGGAGCGCCAGGTCTAAGTCCAAAAGGCTCCTTAACAGCTTCTATCCCCAAGCCATAAGACTTCTGAACAATTAATCAAATGGCTACACGGACTATTTGCATTTTTGATTTAATAAAAATATTTAAACAATTACGCTGCTACCGGCTGTTTATTATCTACGCATAGTCACTTTACCCCAACCTACATGTACATATTACCTCAATTATCTCGACTAACCTGTACCCCCGCACATTGACTCGGTACCCTCTGTATATAGCCTCGTCATTATTATTTTATTGTGTTACTTTTTTTTACTTTAGTTTATTTAGTAAATATTTTCTTAACTCTTATTTTCTTAAAACTGCATTGTAGGTTAAAGGCTTTCACGGTAAGCTCTACACCTGTTGTATTCTGCGCATGTGACAAATACAATTCAATTTTTACTACTGAACTTATTTAGGCTTGCCATAACAAAGGGGTTGAATACTTATCGACAAGTGAAGAGGCAACTCCGGGATGCTGGCCTTCTAGGCAGAGTTGCAAAGAAAAAGCCATATCCCAGACTGGCCAATAAAAAGTCAATTAAGATGGGCAAAAGAACACAGACACTGGACAGAGGAACTCTGCCTAGAAGTCCAGCATCCCAGAGTCTCCTCTTCACTGTTGACATCGAGATTGGTGTTTTGGAGGTACTATTTAATGAAGCTTCCAGTTGAGGACTTGAGAGGCGTCTGTTTCTCAAACTAGACTACTTTAATGTACTTGTCCTCTTGCTCAGTTGTGCACCGGGGCCTCCCACACTTTTTTCTAGTCTGGTTAGAGCCAGTTTGCACTGTTCTATGAAGGGAGTAGTACAGTCAAGGCCAAAGGTTTTGAGAATTAGACAAATATTAATTTTCACAAAGTCTGCTGCCTCAGTTTGTATGATGGCAATTTGCATATACTCCAGAATGTTATGAAGAGTGATCAGATGAAATGCAAAGTCCCTCTTTGCCATGCACATGAACTGAATCCCCCAAAAAACATTTCCACTGCATTTCAGCCCTGCCACAAAAGGACCAGCTGACATCATGTCAGTGATTCTCTCGTTGACATAGGTGTGAGTGTTGATGAGGACAAGGCTGGAGATCACTCTGTCATGCTGATTAAGTTCGAATAACAGACTGGAAGCTTCAAAAGGAGGGTGGTGCTTGGAATCATTGTTCTTCCTCTGTCAACCATGGTTACCTGCAAGGAAACACGTGCCGTCATCATTGCTTTGCACAAAAAGGGCTTCACAGGCAAGGATATTGCTGCCAGTAAGATTGCATCTAAATCAACCATTTATCGGATCATCAAGAACTTCAAGGAGAGCGGTTCAATTGTTGTGAAGAAGGCTTCAGGGCGCCCAAGAAAGTCCAGCAAGTGCCAGGACCGTCTCCTAAAGTTGATTCAGCTGCGGGATCGGGGCACCACCAGTAGTTGCTCAGGAATGGCAGCAGGAAGGTGTGAGTGCATCTGCACGCACAGTGAGGCGAAGACTTTTTGAGGATGGCCTGGTGTCAAGAAGGGCAGCAAAGAAGCCACTTCTCTCCAGGAAAAACATCAGGGACAGACTGATATTCTGCAAAAGGTACAGGGATTGGACTGCTGAGGACTGGGGTAAAGTAATTTTCTCTGGTGAATCCCCTTTCCGATTGTTTGGGGCATCTGGAAAAAAGCTTGTCCGGAGAAGACAAGGTGAGCGCTACCATCAGACCTGTGTCATGCCAACAGTAAAGCATCCTGAGACCATTCATGTGTGGGGTTGCTTCTCAGCCAAGGGATATTTTTTTCATTTTTGGGAAGGGCCCATAAGTAAGCATTTCACTGTTAGATTATTGCCTCAATACCAGGCAGCCATTGTGAGTGTTGCCAGGGTTAGAGGTTCCAAGCCATTCTATAGGTCCTTATCAATAAAATGTCACAATAAGGTACAGAGTGTTCGATTTGCCTGATGGGGGGCAAGGAGATTACTAGTTCTGCTAAAACCATTGACAACTGTGTGCTATTTTCAAGCAATTGTTAAATAATGTTAACTATTTGGTTGTAATACCATCACCTCTTGAAGAGCATAGTCAGAACTACACATTTCAGATTATTCCATGCAAAACAATTGCACACATTTAGCTCTATCAGAGTCATTTTTATTATTTCACCTTTATTAAACCTGTAAGACCAGTTGAGAACAAGTTCTCATTTACAACTGTGACCTGGCCAAGATGAATCAAAGCAGTGCGACAAAAACAATAACACAGAGTTACACATGAGAAACAAAAGTACAGTCAATAACACAATAGAAAAATATATATACAGTGTGTGCAAATTAAGTAAGGAGGTAAGGCAATAAATAGGCCAATAGTGGCGAAGTAATTACAATTTAGCAATTTACACTGGAGTGATATATGTGCAGATGAGGATGTGCAAGTAGAAATACTGGTGTGCAAAAGAGCAAAAACAAATATGGGGATGAGGTAGGTAGTTGGTTGGACGGGCTATTTACAGATGGGTTGTGTACAGCTGCAGCGATCGGTAAGCTGCTCTGACAGCTGAGGCTTAAAGTTAGTGAGGGAGCTATAAGTCTCAAACTTCAGTGATTTTTGCCAACGAGAGCATACAGGTCACAGTGCTGGGTAGTATATGGGGCTTTGATGGCAAAACGGATGGCACTGTGACAGACTATCTAATTTGCTGAGTAGAGTGTTGAAGGCTATTTTGTAAATGACATCGCCGAAGTCAAGAATCGGTAGGATAGTCAGTTTTACGAGGGTATGTTTGGCAGCATGAGTGAAGGAGGCTTTGCTGCGAAATAGGAAGCCAATTCTAGATTGAATTTTGGATTGGAGATGCTTAATGTGAGTCTGGAAGGAGAGTTTACAGTCTAGCCAGACACCTAGGTATTTATAGTTGTCCACATAATCTAAGTCAGAACCCTCCAGAGTAGTGATGCTAGTCGGGCGGGCAGGTGCGGGCAGCGATCGGTTGAAGAGCATGCATTTCGTTTTACTAGCATTTAAGGGCAGTTGGTGGCCACAGAAGGAGAGTTGCATGGCATTGAAGCTCGTTTGGAGGTTTGTTAACACAGTGTCCAAAGAAGGGCCAGATGTATACAGAATGGTGTCGTCTGCGTAGAGGTGGATCAAAGAATCACCCGCAGCAAGAGCGACATCATTGATATATACAGAGAAAGGAGTCGGCCCGAGAATTGAACCCTGTGGCACCCCCATAGAGACTTCCAGAGGTCCGGACAACAGGCCCTTTGATTTGACACACTGAACTCTATCTGAGAAGTAGTTAGTGAACCAGGTGAGGCAGTCATTAGAGAAACCAAGGCTGTTGAGTCTGCCGATCAGTAACTGTTTACTGTCATCAGTAAACATCAATTGATCATATAATTTCAGAAACATGAGGATAGCCTCACAATATACCTCTCAATATTTACCACCATTAGATATTTTATCGATATAAAACAAGTGGTTTAGGTTAACTTCCCATCCTTTGTACATCCTTTGCCGATGTACTGTTAGCTGAAAATGTTTACTTTGCAAGCTACCTGTTGAAACTGTCTTTGTACAGTTGGCTAAACATACAGCGGTAAGTAAACCTAATGTACTATTTTCTCCAACCAATATAGGCCTACCTAGCGAAGTTACCTAACATCCCCTTTTCAACATTGTTTTTTAATCACAATTGCTGCTGACAGACAAGTCTAGCTAGCTAACAACAGATCAGGTCAATAAGGCTACCGTAAATTCCGGACTATAAGCCGCAACTTTTTTCCCAGGCTTTGAACCTCGCGGCTTAAACAATGACGCGGCTAATATATGGATTTTTCCCGCTCCTTGTCCCCCAGCATCCAAATTGAACGCTCTGCACCGTAGTGACATTTTATTGATAGTGCCCCATTCAACGTTTGCAACAACACCTTGCTTGTTTAAGCAAGGAGAAACAAAGTTTCATTATGTTGTTAAAAGTCCATCTTAAGCCAGAAACGGACTCAACTGCACGAATGCCCAGCCGTCCCGTCTTCAGTCAGCTGTTCATTCCAAAAACGGTTATTTGTTTTTACGGTTATGTCGGTTAGGCTATAGGTTATTTGATCTCTGGCTGTGCAAATAAGGGGTAGCTAATCTATTCGTTTGCTCATCTAATACTGATCAGACACATGCTATAATGTAGCATCAATCAAGTGTATTATTTTGCTTTTGAAGCCTGCGGAGGCTGTGAAATATGAACACGAGACTCACATCCTTTTGAAAATATAGATTTATATAATTTTTTGTGGGTATCATGCTGAAGATAGTCCCAATTTAACACCCTACGCCCAGTTGTAGCTCATTGAAGGGTTTACGCCCAGGTGGTGCAATAGGTATAACTTTTTGGTCCGGCATAGAGCGCATTTTACGTCGGGCATAGTCCAATTGCACCAGTTGGTCGTTAGTGGGTTGTAACTGACCCACTAACGACCAACTGGTGCAACCGGACTGTGAAGTGAAAAAGATATAGAGTAGAGATAGTGGGGGCAAAAATGCTAGGTGGGGTAGCTTAATAGTACTAAGACACTGGGAGAGTGGACTAGTACAGGTACTCACCATCGGACCAGAAGGCCGTGCTCCAAGAAGTTCTTGAGGTTGGGCAGGGTCTGGCGTAGGTCTGGAGTGGACAGGCCATGCTGGTATCTCAACTGGGAAGGAAAAATAAAGCATACATTAGCAATGACCAGAGCTTTTTGTAACATGTCATATTGAACCGTACCATAACCTAAACTATCAGTTTAATTCACACATTCTCATGATTCTCTAGTTCTGATTCTGATGTCTCTGGACAAGGCAGACAATTACTACCCTACAGGGAGACCGAAGCAACCTGCCATTTTTTCTTATCTGAAGAATCATAACTTCTCCCTTTGGGCTAATATCCATCCCAACATACAACGGGCACCCGGTCCTCCAGTCATGCTAACAGACATCTGTGCTAATGTGGAAAGGTGTGTGTAGAGGGAGATGAGACGTGGGCGGCGATTAGAAAAGTCAGAATGCCGAACATCTGGAATAGAGATGGGGTAAAACCGCACAGAGCAATCTCTCCCTTTATCCATTTCCCCCTCTCTAAGTGACCTAGATCCCCATTGGATTGATGACAATCCCTCTCTCCAGTCCTCCATCCATCAGTCATAAAATCAACCTCAAGTTATGACCGACAGGGAAGTGAGCCAAAGCGTTCCACAGGGATGCTGGCACATGTGGACTCCAATGCTTCCCACAGTTGTGTCAAGTTGGCTGGATGTCATTTGGGTGGTGGACCATTCTTGATACACACAGGAAACTGTTGAGCATGAAAAACCCAGTAGCATTGCAGTTCTTGACACAAGCCAGTGCACCAGGCACCTACTACCATACCCCATTCAAAGGCACCTAAATATTTTGTCTTGCCCGTTCACCCTCAGAATGGCACACGTACACAATCCATGTCTCATTTGTCTCCTCCCTTTATCTACACTGATTGAAGTGGATTTAACAAGAGAAATCAATAAGGGATGATAGCTTTAACCTGGATTAACCTGGCCAGTCTACAATGCATTCGGAAAGTATTCACACCCCTTGACTTTTCCACATTCTGTTACATTACAGCCTTATTCAAAAATGTATTAAATAGTTTTCTCCCCCTCATCAATCTACACACAATACCCCATACTGACAAAGCAAAATCAGATTTTCATACATTTTTAAAAACAGAAATAAGTTATTTACAAAAGTATTCAGACCCTTTGTTATGAAACTCGAAATTGAGCTCAGGTGCATCCTGTTTCCATAGATCAACCTTGAGATGTTTCGACAACTTGATTGGAGTCCACCTGTGGTAAATTCAATTGATTGGACATGATTTGGAAAGGCACACTCTTGTCTATATAAGGTCCAAACAGCTGACAGTGCATGTCAGAGCAAAAACTAAGCCACGAGGTCGAAGGAATTGTCCATAGAGGTCCGAGACAGGATTGTGTTGAGGCACAGATCTGGGGAAGGGTACCAAAACATTTCTGTAACATTGAAGGTCCCCAAGAACACAGTGGCCTCCATCATTCTTAAATAGAATAAGTTTGGAACTTCCTAGAGCTGGCCGCCCGACCAAACTGAGCAATCTGGGGAGAAAGGCCTTGTTCAGGGAGGTGACCAACAACCTGATGGTCACTCTGACAGATCTCCAGAGTTCCTCATCAAATAAAATGTTATTGATCACATACACATGGTTAGCAGATTTAAATGTGAGTGTAGCGAAATGCTTGTGCTTCTAGTTCAAACAGTGAAGTAATATCTAACAAGTAATCTAACAATTCCCCAACAACTACCTAATACACACAAATCTAAAGGGGTGAATGAGAATATGTACATATAAATATATGGATGAGTGATGGCCAAGCGGCATAGGCAAGATGCGACAGATGGTTTAAAATACAGTATATACATATGATATGGGTAATGTAAGATATGTAACATTATTAAAGTGGCATTATTTAAAGTGACTAGTGATCCATTTATTAAAGTGGAAAGTGATTGAGTCTCAATGTAGGCAGTAGCCTCTCTGAGTTAGTGATTGCTGTTTAGCAGTCTGATGGCCTTGAGAAAGAAGCTGTTTTTCAGTCTATCGGTCCAAGCTTTGATGCACCTGTACTGACCTCGCCTTCTGGATGGTAGCGATGTGAACAGGCAGTGGCTCGGGTGGTTCTTGTCCTTGATGATCTTTTTGGCCTTCCTGTGACATCGGGTGCTGTAGGTGTCATGGAGGGCAGGTAGTTTGTACAACAGTGATGCGTTGTGCAGACCGCACCACCCTCTGGAGAGCTTTGCTGTTGAGGGTGGTGCAGTTGCCGCACCAGGCGGTGATACAGCAAGACAGGATGCTCTCGAATGTGCATCTGTAAAAGTTTGTCAGGGTTTTGGGTGACAAGCCAAATTTCTTCAGCCTCCTGAGCCTCCGCTGTTACGCCTTCTTCACCACACTGTCTGTGTGGGTAGACCATTTCACTTTGTCTGTGATGTGTTCGCCGAGGAACTTAAAACTTTCCACCTTCTCCACTGCTGTCCATTCGATGTGGATAGGGGGGTGCTCCCTCTGCTGTTTCCTGAAGCCCACGATCATCTCCTTTTTTTTGTTGACGTTGAGTTAGAGGTTGTTTTCCTGACACCGCACTCCGAGTGCTCTAACCTCCTCCCTGCAAACGGTTTCGTCGTTGTTGGCAATCAAGCCCACTACTATTGTGTTGTCTGCAAACTTGATGATTGAGTTGGAGGCGTACATGGCCACGCAGTCGTGAGTAAACAGGGAGTACAGGAGGGGGCTGAGCATGCATCCTTGTGGGGCCCCAGTGTTAGGGGTCAGCGAAGTGGAGATGTTTCCTACCTTCACCACCTGGGGGCAGCCCGTCAGAAAGTCCAGGACCCAATTGCACAGGGCAGGGTTGAGACCCAGGGCCTTCAGCTTGATGATGAGCTTGGAGGGTACTATGGTGTTGAATGCTGAGCTGTCCTCAATGAACAACATTCTTACATAGGTATTCCTCTTGTCCAGATGGGATAGGGCAGTGTGATGGCGATTGCATCGTCTGGGGACCTGTTGGGGTGGTATGCAAACTGAAGTGGGTCTAGGGTGGCCGGTAAGGAGGAGGTGATATGGTCCTTGACTAGTCTCTCAAAGCACTTCATGATGACAGAAGTGAGTGCTACGGGGCGGTAGTCATTTAGTTCAGTTATCTTTGCCTTCTTGGGTACAGGAACAATGGTGGCCATCTTGAAGCATCCTCTGTGGAGATGGGAGAACCTTCCAGAAAGACAACCGTCTCTGTAGCACTCCACCAATCAGGCCTTTATGGTGGCCAGACGGAAGCCACTCCTCAGTAAAAAGAAAATGCCAAGAGTGTGCAAAGCTGTCATCAAGGCAAAGGGTGGCTACTTTGAAGAATCTCAAATATAAAATATTTTGATTTGTTTAACACTTTTTTGGTTACTATGTGTTATTTCATAGTTTTGATGTCTTCACTATTATTCTACAATGTAGAAAATAGTGAAAATAAAGAAAAACCCTGGAATGAGTAAATGTGTCCAAACGTTTGACTGGTACTATATATTTATATATGACACAAAACGGCATCCCACCAACACAGTTATGGAGGGAGAGTAGTCCTAATCACCACCACTCTGTCCTCTGAGTTTAATCTAATTTGTCTCATATCTCTACCCCACAGCAGAGCAGCATCACGCGCCACTTCAGACGTATACTGCACTAGGCCCTGTGTCACTGACACCCACATCTGTTTTCTCTCCTCTGCACTGTTATACTGCGACACCCATTCTTCTCTACACTCAAACCGCCTTCCTCGGTTCCATCCCTTTCTCCCTCCCTGGGTATCACTCGCTCAGTGCCATACATACGCTACAGTGAGTGATGAACCACATGTGATTCTAATTAGGCCAGACACAGTACCAGTGTATTGTTCCCACCAGCGCTACACTCATCCATTACATACCACTGCCTACCGAGCATGCCCCATAGACTATATATATATATGAAGACGTTGGGGAGAAGTACCACGATAACAGAGGAATTACAGAGAAGTAAATGTTGGCGCCCCAGGGGCCAAAGGCCACGTTTCTCAGTTTGTGTTTATAGTTAGAGGAAAATAATGGTTTTCTTGGATCAGCAGTCATCTCAACACCATTCCTCCAAGTCCATTTTTTTGTAGCCTATTCTGTAATATACTGTCAGGTCTGTAATGCTGTGCGGTGGTTCTAGTAACGTTTGACTAATGGCATGAGGAGTGGCATAAGCATTAACACATGGGTCCTTGCTGCCACTGCCAGAGCACACAGTACAGCAGGGTATGTGGGTGTGTGTGTAAGGGTGGATGGTAGGCCCCCTTCTGGCCCTGGATGGTTTGAGATGTCAGGCTGGTGATCAAGGAAAGGCAGGAAGCAGAAGATCCAGTGCATGGTTTTTATTTAAGGCATTTGGAACAGGTGCAGGTATTTACAAAATTATACAAAAGCCAACAAGATTGCTGGACCAGGCTCAAATTAAATAATAAACTAAGAAAAAAACTAGTCAAAAGAAGATAAAGACTGAAAATCAGTCATGACTAGTCCCTGGGACTCACAGAAGCCCCAACTAACCCTTGCAGAGACAGGTGGCCATTTTGAATTCAAAATAAAGCTCTACAGCTGAGCATTTATATTTCTCCTGGCAGCGACCAGGTGACAGGAAACGCTTGTGTAATTAGAAAGCACTTTGTCAAACTAAGCCAATAAACACTTAGCAAAGACTAACACTCAATAACACTTTAGATATGTTAGAGAATATTATAACCTGTACGATACAGATAAATATATAGAATATGTTCAAGATCTAGGAAAGAGCAGAAACTCTTTCAAACTCCATTAATTAGTACTGGCGTCTTCCTTCTTAATGAGCAGACAAAGGTCACCTGCGTGCTTACATGTTTGTAAGACAGATCTCACACACACAAACATTTGTAGGTACTGCTGTAGACTAGAAAATAGTAGGCCTACTGCTTTCGACTAACAAAATAATTAATCAACTTAATCTGATGTCTTCTGTAATTTATATTCAATGTTTAGAAAATATTTAGAACAGATCAATCACATCTGCATAGACCTCCTGATCTCTGTGGTAGGTTTTGTGTTTTATCAAAAGCAGATCAGATTGAGCCAGGCGGAGACAGGGGCGCACAGTACTTCGATCTAAACCCATATTGGTGATGAAATGACCTAAAACGTACAGATTCTGGATAATCCTGAATGAAAAGTTAAAAGCATAAATATCATACCCCCCAAAAAATGCTAACCTCCCCTGTTATTGTAAAGGTGAGAGGTTAGCATGTCTTGGAGGTATGATATTTGAGCGTCTAACTTTGACTAATCATTATTCACGATTCATTCAGGACTATCCGTAATCATGAAAGCATCCACATTCATGTAGAAACATATTCTATTGTTTTTTTTACAATGAAAGTGACTCTAAAATGACACTACAATATTTACCATTGATTTCTATTCGGCACAAAATACACAACCAAAAGAAACAGCAAAAACTGCAGTAATTTCTAAACGGTTCCCCCGATAAGGATGAAAATACCCTCAAATTGAAGCTGACAGTCTGCACTTTAACCTCAGTCATTGTATCATTTCAAATCCAAAGTGCTGGAGTACAGAGCAAAAACAACAACAACAAATGTCACTGTCCCAATACTTTTGGAGCTCAGTGTAAATGTATGTGATTGTGACAGCTATTATTTCCTCCCAAGCTATGTGTTGAAACCTTGCCAAGCGTGGAGCATAGAAATGGGATACACTGGATTGTTCCGAGTACACTATTGTTGGGGGAATTGTTAGGGTGTTAGGGGGATAAAGAGGAGAGGATGTTCCTGAGTAGCACGCGTATGAATGCTGAGAGGACTGAGAGATGACTCTCCTGGAACCTGGACAAAGGCACATGTCTTACTGCTGCAGCCTCTGGGAAAGATACAAGATAGGGAGTCTATTCCAGTAGCACTTCTCACTACACCTTGACAAGAGTTCCATCATTGCCACACAGGTGTGTACCAACTCTCTGCCAATGGGCAATACACAACATATGACCAACAAGTGCTTTGTTGGACCAACAAATGTCTACTTGGCACCAGCCCTAATATTTTGTATATATTATGGAAAATATGAACTCGTCATGAGGGGCCTCAGTGGCGCACGGTTCTGCATTCCTCCATCCATACACACACATGCAGTCAGGGCCGGCCCTAGCCTTTTGGGGGCCCTAAGTTAAGTTTTGTTAATTTCCTGCAATTCTACACATTTTCCAAAAGGTGGAGAGATTTGTTTTAAGTTTTTAATATGATATCTGAGTAAGAATGACTAAGCATAGATAGCTTGCCAGACTAATTTACCAATTTAAAATGGGATAATTGAGTGACTGTCAGTGACTGACATAACAAGAGACAAACTGCTGATGCACAAGCAAATTTAGAAATTGCACCTTGTGTATTGTACAATTCTAACTCTCAACAGAAAGTTGAGTTCCCGACTGAGTTCCTCCCCAAAAACGCGGGCCACCTGTTGGCCATCCCTGGTCTAGCTGGTCTGACCAGCATGGTCTAGCTAGTTATGCTGGTTACCAAACTCTGCTGTGTTTGGATACATACCAGCTTATGCTGTTGACAGTGGTATACTCGTGACCAAGCTAGTCCATGATGGTCTGACCACACCCATCATTATCATATTTCCCAGCATGCTGATTTTTATAATTGTTTGTTTCAATATCTTTGTGTTTTTGCACGTACATTGATTGACTAATTAATCTTATGCTACACAAAGATAAATAAGATACATTTTGCAAAACTAATTAAATCTGCCAGCTGGACTTATTGCACCCGTTACTGAAATGGTTGTTTCAGTTTAGATGGTTCAGGTAGTCTCATTTATTCATCTTTCTAACCCTGGCAGTCATTCTGAATGCATATTGTGGGTGAATAAAAGATCAAATTGTTGGATATCCCCACTGTCTGGATTCCAATAGGAATTAAACATCACTTTGCAAGGCGGCATGATGTGACTTGACGCTGGTTTTGTGACAGCGAAGGCTGGTCACCAGAAAAAACACATGCAGCGAAGACTGGTCACCACGAAAATACAGCGAAGGCACCAGCAAATACACAACAAAGTCTGGTCATCAGCAAAACTATCAGCAAAATGCCCTTTCCTTTTCCCCCTCCTGAAACATTCAATGTGCCGCCACATAAAGACCGTTGAGGAAACAACAGTGAAGCTGTGAGTGTGAAAGAGAGAAATGTGTGACAGCTTTGCCTGATATAAAGCTGGATGTCGCTTTCAATTAAAAGCAACAACACGGCCTTGAAGAGAGAGAAACAAACCGCCCAGAGGGAGGGCGGGTCCGGCTTCTCAAACAAACCAGTTGTTTAGTAATATGTCACAACTGACAAGGCAAGAAATAAACTCTGATTTTGTTCTCCTATGATATTCAAATCACATGGCCTGGAATTTGAGAGAGTTGTTTGGAAAAAAAGTAAATAAATATAATCCTAAACATGAACATTTCTAGCCTTCAAGTTTCTAGGTCATACAAATATTAATACAATTTGCTTATGAGTAACATAAGTCAGCGTGTCATTCCTCAAAACAGAGAGTACAGGTGGGTCTATGAGGAGCTCTCACAGTGTGGAAGTCCCCTTTCACCTGGCCGCCGGCTAGCCAACCTGGGCTGTGCAGAGTGCTTTGTGATCAGGCTAACCAGATCGTGGTGAGAAATTACCGGGGCCCAATGAGGCCAGCTGTAAGGCGAGAGGCCCTGGATGGGGCCGCACCCACAGGAGGGGGGGTTCTTTCACATGACGTGATGCTAGCTTTGGGCCTGACTGAAACAGATCCAGCACAGCTCCTCTCTTCAGGCCTCCTCACACACCTTTGTGTCTGTCTCCTTCCTGCCATGTCGCCCATTGAGACACTTGCACTCAGCCACTTCACAGGCCCTGTACAGAGCACTGGTAGAACACAGGACACTGAGCTAGTGTTTTTGATACCGCCTCAGGGCCGGATGTGTGTGTGTGTTGCAGGATGTGTGAACAGAGCGCTGAGCTCTCACCACCACTAGAGGAGTCAAGGATACCTCCCAGTCCCATCCACCATAGCAGGGCCAGAGAGCCACAGGAATGCAGCATCTGTGTACAGCTCAGCTCCTTCAATCCAACCGGGGCCAAACACGTAAACACACATTAGCTGACTAAAGCGTCCCAACCCGCTGGTTTACATGCCACCCATAACTCTGTGAAGGGCTGTTTGTTTTCGACTCAGGCTCTGCCACGCAGCTACGTAAACATCCCGGCTTATGCAATGTATTATTGTTTCCTTTCTTTTTGTCACAACCAATCGTCCTAAGAGCTGAAAACGCCACAGTGAGGGCCTCTCGTCCGTTCTGAGGTTAATTGCCGGTGACTTTCCGTACAAGAACCGCAGGGCCAGCCTTCGTAATGAAGCGCTCCGTATTCGCTGTGAGATCATTTGAAGAGCCGTTTGTCAGCACAGAAGTCACAACAGTTCAAGCGGCGGGGAATATTAGCATCACCTGACAAGCGGTGTGTCTAGACTTCCACCAGGGATGGGGCGCAGACTCGCTAGAGGAAACCTGTAATGTGGTTAGGTTTTCATCAGGAGGATTATTTTTCACGTCACAGGATTATATAGACTAAAATCAGTGCCCTGTGGATATCAGTTAACTCCACCATCGACAATTACTCCTGATTTCCAATCAGAACAGTACTAAATACTAATCCTGATGGTAAATGCTGCAGTTCTGTCCACTATGGTAAAAATATAAATAGTATTAGTGTTTCTCATAATACATCAGGGAGAGTAGGCCTAGTCCTTTCCAACTCCCTAAGGAGGGCAATCAAGGGGCCTCTGCTGGCTCTACTTCAACTTTAGAGGGGCCTAAGCAGGTGTGGCCTACCAGGCCAGTTCCAGGTCAATAACAAGCCTCCAGTAGAGGTCAGGACAATCTGTAGTGGTGGTCCATATTTCTCCATACGTCCATAATACAGTCTCTAATGAGGGTCCCTGGTTGTTACGGGAAGAATATTATGGCTATGATCTATACTTTTAGTGCTTTTTCATTATAAAACTGTGGTATGTGTGTTAACGATAAAATACAATTCGATACATTTTGAAGAATACAAATTCAAATGTGAGAAGGATGTATAGATTTCTGTGACACAAAACATCAAAAACAAACAGAAAACAGAAACACATACATGGTTTTTACATTCAAAGAAATTAGAAAAGCCTAAGAGCATCCATTGATTGTATTACCTTATTCTTACAGAGAATAGTATTCAAAGTGGCAAAGTAATTATTTAAATCTACCTTTAAAAATATTGAATAGGAGGGTTTTTTCTTAAAACATTTCATTTTATGGATGTAATATTTTTGCATGAATTATAATCAAATTCATCAACATACTTTTTGTTAGTGGAGAATCTTGGACTATCAAAAACAAAAAGAACATGACAAGCTTGCAGATGGATGCCCCTACTAAATATGTTACCCCAGTCCAGCAGAAGATCCACCCAGAACATAGTCCATGTGGGCTTTAATGACATTATGAAGGGCAGCTCTGAACAGTTGAAATTGGATTTTAAAGAGCTGATTGATTCTCTGCTAGACACTAATAAAAGCCATCATATCTGGCCCTTTGCCCTCTCTGAATCGTGGCATTGAAAGCTTCAGCAGGATTCTCTCTTCACAACTGGCTACGTGATTATCGCAGCTCAATGGGTTTGCCTTTTGTTGACAATTTCGATACCTTTTTGGAAACAAAACACGTTTTATTAGGAGGATGGGATCCACCCAAATCATTTGGGTTCCTGGATCCTTTCACAGCATTATAAGGTTGTGTTGAGACAATGTCTTATCAATGACCCAAGCCCAGCTCAGATGTATGGTGGTATCATACATTTTGTATTGTAGATACAGTGCATTCGGAAAGTATTCAGACCCCTTGACTTTTTCCACATTTTGTTACGTTACAGCCTTATTCTAAAATGTATTAAATTGTTTTCCCCCCTCATCAATATACACACAATAACCCATAATGACAAAGCTATTTTTGTTGTTGAAATATCACATTTTCCTAATTATTCAGACCCTTTACAAGGTACTTTGTTGAAGCATCTTTGGCAGCAATTACAACCTTGAGTCTTTTTGGGTACGACACTACAAGCTTGGAACACTTGTATTTGGGGAGTTTCTCCCATTCTTCTCTCAAGCTCTGTCAGGTTGGTTGGGGAGTGTCGCTGCACAGCTATTTTCAAATCTCTCAAAAAGATGTTCGATCGGGTTCAAGTCCGGACTCTTGCTGGGCCACTCAAGGACATTCAGAGACTTGTCCCAAAGCCACTCCTGTGTTGTCTTGGCTGTGTGCTTAGGGTCATTGTCCTGTTGGAAGGTGAACTCTTGCTCTTTCGCACCCCAGTATCTCTACTTGCTCATCATCATCTGACATCTATCACTCCAGTATTAATGCTAAATTGTATTTATTTTCACCTCTATGGCCTATTTATTGCCTACCTCCTTTCTACATTTGCACATACTGTACATAGATTTGTCTATTTTTCTTTTCTTTTGTGTTATTGACTGTACGTTTGTTTATGTGTAACTCTGTGTTGTTGTTTTTGTCGCACTGCTTTGCTTTATCTTGGCCAGGTCGCAGTTGTAAATGAGAACTTGTTCTCAACTGGCCTACCTGGTTAAATAAAGGTGAAAAAAATAAAAATAAACTTCACCCCAATCTGAAGTCCTGAGCAGGTTTTCATCAAGGATCTCGCTGTACTTTGCTCTGTTCATCTTTCCCTCAATCCTGACTAGTCTCCCAGTCCCTGCCGCTGAAAAACATCCCCTAGCATGATGCTGCCACCACCACGCTTGGCATTCAGGCCAAAAAGTTACATTTTGGTTTCATCAGACCAAAGAATCTTGTTTCTCGTGGTCTGAGAGTCTTCAGGTGCCTTTTGGCAAACTCCAAGCGGGCTGTCATGTGCCTTTTACTGAAGAGTGTCTTCCGCCTGGCAACTGTACTGCAAAGGCCTGATTGGTGGAGTGCTGCAGAGATGGTTGTCCATCTGGAAGGTTCTCCCAACTCCCCAGAGGAACTCTGGACCTCTGTCAGAGTGACCATCAGGTTCTTGGTCACCTCCCAGACCAAGGCCCTTCTCCCCCAATTGCTCAGTTTGGCCAGGAGGCCAGCTCTAGGAAGAGTCTTCCTGGTTCCAAACTTCTTCCATTTAAGAATGATGGAGGCCACTGTGTTCTTGGGGACATTCAATGCTGAAGACATTTTTTGGTACCCTTCCCCAGATCTGTGCCTCAACACAATCCCGTCTTGGAGCTCTACGGACAATTCCTTCGACCTCATGGCTTGGTTTTTGCTCAATCAAGTTGTAGAAACATCTCATGGATGATAAATGGAAACAGGATGCACATGAACTCAATTTCGAGTCTAATATCAAAGATTCTGAATACTTACGTTTACATTTTTTTTTATAACATTTCTAAAAACCTGTTTTCGCTTTGTCATTATGGGGTATAGTGTGTAGATTGATGTGGGAAAAAAACTATTTCATACATTTTAGAGTAAGGCTGTAACATAACAAAATGTGGAAAAAGTCAAGGGGTCTGAATACTTTCCAAATGCACTGTAAATACAAATACATACTGTAAACACATTGGAAAAACAAATGCCCAAGTGATTCTGTCCCAGATTGACAAAATGTTAATTTCTCATCAACATTTCAAAAATATTTACAAAGACTAGTTGGATGGGAAACAGAGTTATTTTAAAAAGCGGTTCTCTCACTTTGTGAGTACATATGTGACCGGTTTCAGGAAACTAGGGGGTATGTCGCGGGTCACTACTTCATAGGAGAGCAGTCTGAACGTAAACTATGACAATCAGTTTGTATTGCTAGTACTCTATGGATTGGGATCCTGCTTCATTGTTTAGCTAGCTAGCTTCATGTATAAACAAAATACTCCTTAACCTCTATGGGCTAGGTGGGACGCTAGCGTGCCACCCGTGGTGCACTCCATCAACAGCAGGTGCATTTCAAGAGCGGCAAATTTGAATCCAAATAAATGTCAAAATTCAAATTTTTCAAACATACAACTATTTTACACCCTTTGAAAGATAAACATCTCCTTAATCTAACCACGTTTTACGATTTCAAAAAGGTTTTACGGCGAAAGCATAAATTTAGAGTATGTTAGGACAGTACATTTACAAGAGTTGTGTGTAATGTTTTGTCAATTCAAAGACAGGGTCACCAAAACCATAAAACCAGCTAAAATGATGCACTAACCTTTTACAATCTCCATCAGATGACACTCCTAGGACATTATGTTAGACAATGCATGCATTTTTAGTTCTATCAAGTTCATATTTATATCCAAAAACAGCGTTTTACTATGGCATTGATGTTGAGGAAATCGTTTCCCTCCATTAACCGGCAGTCAAGTCAGCGTCACAAATTAAATAATTAAAATTAGAAAACATTGGTAAAATATTATATTGTCATTTAAAGAATTATAGATTTACATCTCTTGAACGCAATCAACTTGCCAGATTTAAAAATAACCTTACTGGGAAATCACACTTTGCAATAATCTGAGCACTGCGCCCAGAAAAATACGCGTTGCGATACAGACTAGACGTCATGTTGGGGAGATCTAAAATCGAAATACTATGTAAATAATCCATTACCTTTGATTCTCTTCATCAGATGTCACTTCCAGGTATCACAGGTCCATAACGAATGTAGTTTTGTTCAAAAAAGCTCATCATTTATGTCCAAAAATCTCCGTCTTGTTAGCACATGATCTAAGCCAGCCGGACTTCTCATCATGAACGAGGGGAAAAAATATATTTACGTTCGTTCAAACATGTCAAACGTTGTATAGCATAAATCATTAGGGCCTTTTTTAACCAGAACATGAATAATATTCAAGGTGGACGAATGCATACTCTTTTATAACGTATTGGAACGAGGGTACCCAACATGAACTCGCGCGCCAGGTGTCTAATGGGACATCATCGTTCCATGGCTCTTGTTCGGTCAGATCTCCCTCCAGAAGACTCAAAACACTTTGTAAAGGCTGGTGACATCTAGTGGAAGCAATAGGAAGTGCCAAAATATTCCTCAGCCCCTGTGTTTTTCAATGGGATAGGTTTAAAGGTAATACAACACATCAGGTATCCACTTCCTGTCAGAAAATGTCTCAGGGTTTTGCCTGCCAAATGAGTTCTGTTATACTCACAGACACCATTCAAACAGTTTTAGAAAATTTAGGGTGTTTTCTATCCATATGTAATAAGTATATGCATATTCTAGTTACTGGGTAGGAGTGGTAACCAGATTAAATCGGGTATGTTTTTTTATCCAGCCGTGTCAATACTGCCCCCTAGCCCTAACAGGTTTTAAAGCTGACTGTTAGCTAGCTAGCTCACGTTAGATGGCTGGCTCGCTAGCTAACATTACGTTTATGATCTGTGTGTAGTAATGTTCTTAGAATGCCATTTAACATTGCTAGTTATAGCCTAATGTTAGCTAGCTAACTAGCTAACATTGAACCTATTTGGTCAACTTTAGCTAGCAATGACAATCGGTTTGTATTGCTAGTACTCTATGGATTAGGATTATGGTTCATTGTTTAGCTAGCATGTCTAAACAAAAGACTCCACTTCACAAGATGATTACATGACCCATCAAACTGGCCAGGTGTCTGACAGTGATTATGGCTATCAATTGTATAATAATGCCAGAATATTTGTATCTGGAATTTGTCTTTCAGCATCAGTAGAACACGCCTGACTCTCCTCCACCAGTCATACAAGGAGAATGGTCTAATGCCTCCCATCAAAAAGAGAGCTGGCCCAAGCCAGCACAGGTTACACCTGAAGCATGAGGACTTGCAGCGAGTGGTGAACTTCAACAACTACGCAGAGAATAATGCAATAGTATTACCAGGACGCCACCCAGGACACAAACACTTTGGTGGAAAGCAGCTGCCATCCCATGTGACAAAAGCAAGAAATCGATGACAACACTTGGTATGTAAAGCATAAACAACACGTTTTGATTATTTAATTGACCTCCAACATGTTTGGCATTACTTGATTGGCAGATACTGATGCTGAAAAGGAGAAAGAAAATGAATTCAGGTCAAAAATATGGAAAGCAGAAAAGGACTTCAAGGATAAAGTGGAGCATAGGTTCTGTACAGGCAATCCAAGACAAGCATGGGAAGGGCTTAATGCAATGATGGGAAGAGAAAGGAAAAGAGAGAACAATAATATGGCAGACTGTTCATCCTTTGTAAACAACATAAATTGTTTTTATGGAAGATTTGATACCTGCGATTTTAAAGACGAATGTAAACAATTATGTGAGACTATCCCCAAATCCTCTCCTGTCCAGATAACAGAGAACGAGGTGGCCTCATGCTTGCTAAATATTAAGCCACACAAAGCACTGGGCCAGACGGACTACGGGGAAAAGTACTGAAGGTCTGCGCCGACCAGCTCAAGGGAGTTCTCACACTACTGTTTCAACTCCTGCTGAGCACCTGTACAGTGCCAAAATCCTGGAAGGTGTCGACCATTGTACTGGTGCCTAAGAAGTCAGGGGCCAAATCCCCAAATGACTTTCGACCTGTGGCCCTCACACCTCTTTTGGCCAAATGCATGGAAAGGGTTGTTAGTACAGTAAGCACCTTACCCTTTCCATAGCAGATCAACTGGGCCCGTTACAGTTTGCCTATAAGGCACAGAGGGGGACTGAGGATGCTACCCTGACCTTGGTGAACATGGTGACTAGTTACCTTCAACATGCAAAATCATATGCACACATTTTATTTATTGGTTTTAGTTCAGCTTTCAATACAATGCAAGTACACACACTGCTGAAACGACTAATGGTCCTGAATGTCAATGGATGCCTCGCAGGTTGGATCAAGGACTTTTTAACTGACCGCCCACAGAGGGTCCTCAAGAATGGGGCCCTCCCTGATGAACTGACCCTGAACACAGGGGTGCCCCAGGGGTGTGTCCTTTCACCATTGTTATTCTCCATCTTCAGTGACGAGATGAAAATCCAAAGAAACAATGTGAGCCTTTTTAAGTACCATGATGACATGGCTCTGGTGGGACTCTTTTTTTAAAGATGCTACGTCAGATGGGGACAAACAGTATATAAAGTATGCTAATGTACCGGTCTGAAGGCATTTGGGCAGTGGTGGAAAGTACTTCAGCAAAAATACTTTAAAGTACTACTTAAGTATTTTTTGGGGGCTATCTGTACATGACTTTACTATTTATATTTTGGGCAACTTTTACTTCACTACATTCCCGAAAGTCATCTCTACTGCATTTGATCTGGCAGACTCACTAAACACAAATGCTTGGTTTGTAAATTATGTCTGAGTGTTGGGAGTATGCCCCTGGCTATCCGTCAATGAAACAAAATTAAAAAAGAAAAAGAAAATTGGTCCGTCTGGTTTAATATACAGAATTTGAAATAATTTATACTTTTACTTTTGATACTTAAGTACATTTTAGCAATTCCATTTACTTTTGATACTTAAGTATTTTTAAAACCAAATACTTTTAGACTTTTACTCAAGTAGTATTTTACTGGGTGACTTTTACTTCAGTCATTCTCTATTAAGCTCTCTTTACATTTACTCAAGTATAAAAATTCAGTACTTTTTCCACCACCAGATGTGGCTGGGAGTAATAGCATTTATTTCACATGACCCATCAATTTAGACAAGTGTGTCTGGGTAAGCGTCATCTAATATTTATTAAATATTTATCTGGACACTTTCTGATTACCTGGAATTTTTCCTTATTGTAGGCTACTACCACTTTTAGTCTTAATCTTTACTACACTACTCACTGTTTAGCACATGACCCCAATGATGCTAAGAAACAAGGCTTGGATGAGTAAGCGGTTTATCCTAGTGTCCTTAATCTTTAGGCCTTATAACTCCTCCACATCAGGTTCACATGTGGTGTTGATAAGTGGGCCTGTGTCCACCGCTATCATTAGCCCGTTTCCTCTAGATTCCAGTTGACGCTGCCAAGGCCTATCTCAAAGACGTGCGGGCGCAGGCCAGACTGCTTAGCACACGAGAATGGACCTGCTTATGTAAAAGTGAATAACCAGAAACAACCATGGGTTATTACAGTAGAAACGATGCTACATTAGGCATCCTTCACATACATAGCACCTTCCAGTATATAGGCCAAGCAGAGTTTATGATGCATTGGAAACAGAGCCTGCTTCTACCAAAGTCCTGCTACTGAGTCCCCACCATCACAGCACACAGATGTCAGTTTGGTGTGGCTTTCTGTTTTAGATATATTTCACCACCCAAACATAAAAGGTACTCCAAGGCAACAACATTTTTCAAAGAACAATAACACACTCAATCGACTACAGAATATTTACTCGATTGTGGATATATTTCTCAGCTTGTAAGGAGTTTGTTTGTACTGTAGACAGTCCCCAGATTCCTTTGGGTCAGTGACAGCCCGGTCTGTCGGCTCACGCTAACCAAACTAGGGCCACTTCTAGTGAACATATGCCATCGGTCAATAGCACTCTGGCGGAGATGGAAAGTTAATTACATCTGAAAAGCCAACAGATGCCCGACAGTCATTCTTCAGGGCCAGGGCACGGTGCCAGCTCTCATCTGGACCGGCCCACCACCATGGGAGCAGCAGGGGACAACATAGCCTACTCAGCTCATTATACTGTTTGGTGTTCTTTATACATGTTCTCTCACACAGCAGCAGTAGCTTTCTTCAAGCATAGTTAAACCAGACTGAAGAGTACAGCATTCAGTTTGGTTTAACCAAGCTAGGCTAACCCTCAAAACCTCATTTTCTGAGGTTTTGTAAATAGTACTCTAGGCGAACCAAACCATACACCTGTATGAAGCAAGGAGGACTGACAGGTCTTCACCCAGAAATGTTTTTATGAGGCGCTCAAGCATCAGCAGCCTCATCAATCACTGTGAGGCACCATGGGATATGAAGTCCAGCTTGATTCATCAGTGGTGCATTGTAATATGTGCTTCACTACTACAGAGCATGACTGACTGCAATGCTCTCTCCTGACTAAAAACATGCATCCCTGAACATTATCAAACCTGGGGTTCAAAAAGTATAGGTTTTCTTTCAAATTCTTTAGCTCCGCTTGATTGAGCTTATATATATATATATATAAAAAGCTCTGTTAAAATCAGACAAGATGTCCTGTTGAAAATACCATTACCATTATGATGGTACATTCTCGCAACAAAATGAGGAGTGAAGTTTTACAGCACATAAACCACACAACACAAGTGTTTCTGTTTAAGAGATAGCACCCCACATTTCAAGAGTTACCAGAATTCCCGCTGTCTTCACTCCACGATAAAACAATGGTAGCGGTTAAAAGATGAGTCAGATTCCAGATTCCATCCTTCCTTGTTTCCCAGGCCTTATTTTTAGAAATGGTTCTTGCCTCTCCCTAAATAGTTATTGATTTTGGTGACACAATATACCAGATTGCAGCAGCAACTCCTCTTAAACCTTTGGATGCCGTCTACCATAGCGCCATTCATTTTATCATTGGTGACAGTTTTAATACTCACCACTGCATCAAAAGGTTGGCTGTTCCTCATTAAAGTCCCGTAGATCAATTCATTATTCCCTTTTTGTTTACCATGCCTACTACACAAGCTTCCAACTTACCTAACTTTGTTGCTAACGTATAAAATAATGAGCTACCAAACCCGCTCACAGGGTTGGTTAACTCGTCAGATACCTCTGGTCTCCACGGAATTAGGTAAATCCGTTTTTAGTTTTTACACTCACTTACATTTGGATTACCAGGTGCCACTAGGGCATTTTAAATCCCTGATGATAAATGAGTTCACTGAGGTGTGCAATTGTTTTGATTGATTGATTTAGTAACTTATTTATGACGGTTGGGATGTTGGTGATGTTCTGGTGTAGTGTACTTCACATTTTTTTCTTGTTATATTTTTTACCTTTTGCTTTGTGGTCTCGGGGCACCATTGACAATGAGACCCTGGTCTCAATTGGGCTCCCTTGATGATTAAATACAAATAAAATATTAACTCCACGTGGTCCATCAATTTTATGGACACTTCTGCACCTCTGTTTGATTAGCTTGGTAAATATGGTAAAGATTATGTTGACCCTCATGGCACACGGTTACATAGTGAGAGATTTGGTGCTGGGAGGCTGGATAAAAACTTATGAGCATTCAAATGAAATGACTGATGTTGGCAGTGACTTTAGTTAGAAGATCATGAAACTAGCCAAATGAAAATAAAACTTGGCCATAGGCATTCCTTTAAACAACTCCTGGACCAAGCATTTTTTGCATTTCCTGTACGCATAGCCCTTTTAAACAACCCCAGGAACATAGTGCACTTAATATTCCATAGGGTACACCTCTGTACTTCCTTTACCGTCCTAAATGTACATTATGTGTCCTCCTCCTGCACTCCGTCTCCTCCACTTTCCCCTCTCTTCCCTGTGCTAATTCATCCCAGGTGTGCTGCGTTCACTGCACTGCCCGAGCCACCCCTTCTCCTCCTCTTTCTCTCTTCCATGGAGCTCTAATTCAAACCAGCCTGCCTCTTCCCTTGCATTACTTGTTGTTACACTTTATTGAGTTTGCCGCCAAATTCAGTCAACAGATTTACATAATTACGGGAAAGGATGTGTGAGACGAATGGGAAATTCAGTTAGGAAACCACCGGTGACAAGAGGGCTAGGTTATTCCCCATTGACCCCAATCACTGGAGGGTATGAGCAGGGCTAGACCTCATCTATACCCATACATACAGCCATGGTGAGAGCCTCTGTAACTAAAAGGGGTTGTTTGTGTGTGTTTGAGAGGATGAATAAGCAGACTTGTGGAAATAACCGATTGTTATTATACAGTAACAACATGTTGTGCTATAGTGACACCTATTGGATGAGCCACTGTCTGTCTGTCCATGGTGGTGGGGGTCTGTCTGGTCTGGCCTTGATGAGGAGTGGTGAACTCTCATCCACTAATGCTAGATCCAGGTTACAGTAGAGCAGGGAAACCCAACACCCACACTGCCCCTTTTAGTGAACACACACGGGTCAAACCTTCCTGTTAGTAATGCAGGCAAACTAGCAGGACTGTCATTTCTCCTCCTTGTTAAGCATATGGTGGCTAGTTCTCATGGTGACTCCGTAAGGAACTTCTTAAACAGTTTGACGAAGCTGACCTCCCAGTCACAGTACATTCCACTTTTAAAAGATTCTTGATCCACCCTTGAGGGCAGCATCAAACCTTTGTAGGCTAAATGGTAGATGGAACCTAACAGGGGTGTGGCTTGGAACACATTAACTATGGCTGGTAAATGAAGAGGAAGGGTGGGTAGTTTTGGCTTGAGCCACCACGGGTCTAGTCTCCTGCTTAGCATGGAAAGATATATTAATGGAGGAAATTGTTCCTCAAGAAACAAAACAAACGTTTCCCCCAGTTGTGGCGTACACCTTTCATATGGTACTGCCAAATATAACCATTCAAACATTTCATTTTAGTATGGTTGGGTTACATATTTTTTTTTATTTGGGAGAAATAGTGTTGCGGTATTTTACTTCTTTCTTTTTTAGGCCGTAGCGCGTTTCCACAGGGCCTCTGTAAAAACAGCGCGCCATGCAGCTGGGAGAATATACAGTGGGTCTGTGGTCAGGTGCCCATCCTATCCCTGCTGGCTAACTACAGCTCCTCTAATGCTCTTCCACTGACTCTCTCTCTCTCTCAAAGGGTCAATTGTTTTATTTTCTCTTTTTTTAATGGAGGGCTTTATGACCAGGGTTTTTTGTATTGGTCCTTACTACAGGTCAGGGGTCACAGTGAAAACCTGTCTCGTTACAACGACCACATTCCATCACAGTCTCCCATGGTAACGAGGGACCTGGGATTTTTTGCCGCTCTAAGTTATGGATGGTGAGAGCTAAGAGCTTTAGTCAAACAGCCTTATTTATGACAGTCTGTTGTGAAGCTGTCAACATAAAACATATGTGATTCAGACAATAAACTAAGAATAATGAGTATAGATAATAGAAATCCATTCCAGCAAACAATTTATGGTGTTTGAGTGAAGAAAAGAGGAAGAAATGAAAACAGTCACGGCATCTCATGGATGAAAGTCATAGAATTGAGGTTGAAGAAAACTACAAGTAAAATAATAAGCTATAACAAAAACCTATGAATTACTTTCTATGTTCCTTATCATTAGTGTGTCTACCATGCCAAAAATAAAAACGAGTGAAATGTGAAAGGGCCCAGTTCTCTCACACACTAGATGACAACAGTTGGCTAGAGCTTTCCTTTAGAAACAGAGGTTCACAACTGTGTACTGTTTACGTGTATTATTCAACCCTACATAATTATCTGGTGTGATATTTATTTAATATTGATTTATTTAACTGTGTGTGTATAGCCTATAGTTAGATAACATCAATGTATTACTTTGTACTGACATAATAACAGCCACTGTTACGATTTTGTCCCTAAATCCCTTTACCTACTCTAGAAGTGTAAAATATGCAGCATCAAACCCCTCCATGGAGAAATCTGGGTCAGTGAGGTAAAAAGGTAATCGCTTCAAAAACAAGTGTTTTTTTTTCTCTCACATATCTGACTACAAGTCGACACCAAGTAGGATTAAGGGAGAGTGTGTGTTGTGTTTCCCCTATATTCATTTAGCGGCTGCATTTTCTGGATGGTAAAATGTTTTCAGTGTAACCTTAAACGACTAAAACCAGATAGAAAGTATTAATAAAATATAACGGAGCTATATATTTTTAAATAAGATCATCTTTGAGAACTAACAATTGCCAAAATAGAAACTAGACAGTCAGGGAGAATCTAAAATTGTAAAAATGTCATGGCAGGAGCAACCCATTGAATTTGTTATAATGTCTGTCTCGCTTCATATTCGTCGCCATTTGCCACACCCACTGAAGTAAATCCTAGGGGAAACACTGCGTTTAAGTCTAACTTCTATATAAAGGTAGGTGTGTGTGTGTGTGTGTGTGTGTGTGTGTGTGTGTGTGTGTGTGTGTGTGTGTGTGTGTGTGTGTGTGTGTGAAAGAGACAGGATGGAACCGAAAGGATAGTGTTGTGAACATATTAAGTGTTAGCAGGCCTTCAAGCCATAAGCCGTCTCTAAGATAACCCACTCCTGTGCTCCAGTATCATAAAGCCTCAGATTGTGGTCAGCTTCTGAAGGGCTAGGCAGGCAGTGAAACAGACAAAGTCCACACTATGCCTCGGAAAGAATAACACCACCAGAGGTTTTTATATCAGAAATAAAAAAAAAGAAGAGGAAGGTATACATAGGGAAAAGGAATATCATTCCAATGTTTTCCTGAGCAAAATGGACAAACTCAGCAATTATGCCTAATGCAATAGTAAAAGTCTGAATTATTATGTGGCCAACCACAGTAAATACCTCCATTGATGATATACACTGGGATACACTAAAGCAGTGGTAGATAGAGAGGGGCAGGCGCTGGAGAAGCAAACTTAAGCGACCATCACAGATTCAATGTTGAATACTAGGGATAAGGTGGGACTTAAAGTGATTCTCCAAAAGGTTTTGTATAATTTCAGCCAGTACAGATGCAGGATCTTAATTTGATCACCCGGTTGAAGGAGAACTTTCCTGCAATGCAGGAAATGTAAAACTTGTAGTGTATTTGAGGTTTAAAAAGTCTTCTGAAGTTAGACGTGCATTAATTACGATCCACATTTCCTGTTTCCGCAAGATTATTTTCCTGCTGTAGCAAACTGGCTCAAATTAAGATCCTACATTCGTTGTTTTGAATGTAGTGTTAACGAGCCAAAATGGTTCCAAAAAATGTTGCACGATTGTGTACTTCGTCATCCATTTCGTATGATACGTCACAAATTGCAATTCATATGATATGTTACCAACTCTAATTTGTACAATACATTATGAATTTGTAAGTGCTTAAGATCCCGGACTGCAAGTTAAAATCACATTTTCCCACACCTTAACTTACAAATGATCAAATGCAGCTCGAGAGAATAGGAAAAACTGAGGGAGAGAGACAGTGGGGCGAAAGAGACAGAAAGAAAGAGAGAGAAGTAGATGAAAACTGGATGGAGGGTAATGGAGAGTAACGAATAAACCTCTTCGCCAATAGCCATAAGAGAGGGTGAGAGATAACAGTTTGAAAGGAAATAAATCCAAACCCCAACTATAATTAAGAAAAAAATCCTTCAGCTTTCTCTTCCATTGGCTTTTGCTGAGTATCAAAATTAGACCATGCAGTGTTAGGGAAAGGAGTATGGCCAGTGTCCAGTTTAATTTGGAGTGTCCTGAACATTCCCCCGTCACCTGGGTTGTTTCAACAGTTACCCTGCCTAGTGTTAAAGATGTAATCCACATTAGGGATTAGCTCTCTCGACACTGTGCCATGGCTAGGGGAGAGAGACAGGGAAACCAAAGACCAGGTAGACATATGTCTAAACAAAGAGTGATTTCTCACAATGGATTATACAAACCTATAAGAATAATCCTAGAAGAATCCAGTGATTACATATGCATTCATGGATGCCAAGGGAAGCCAGGCTTGCCCAAAAAAATGTACCAAGAAAAAATAAATATGTATTTACACTACTGGTCAAAAGTTTTAGAACACCTACTCATTCAAGGGTTTTTCTTTATTTTCACCATATTCTACATTGTAGAATAACAGTGAAGACATCAAAACTATGAAATAACACATATGCAATCATGTAGTAAGCAAAAAAGTGTTCAACAAATCAAAAAGCCACCCTTTGCCTTGATGACAGCTTTGCACACTCTTGGCATTCTCTCAACAAGCTTCACCTGGAATGCTTTTCCAACAGTCTTGAAGGAGTTCCCACATATGCTGAGCACTTGTTGGCTGCTCTTCCTTCACTCTGCGGCCCGACTCATCCCAAACCATGTCAATTTGGTTGAGGTCGGGGGATTGTGGAGGCCAGGTCATCTGATGCAGCACTCCATCACTCTCCTTCTTGGTCAGATAGCCCTTACACAGTCTGAAGGTGTGAGTCATTGTCCTGTTGAAAAACAAATGATAGTCCCACTAAGCCCAAACTAATTGGGATTGCGTATCGCTGCAGAATGCTGTGGTAGCCATGCTGGTTAAGTGCATCTTGAATTCTAAATAAATCACACAGAGTGTCACCAGCAAAGCACCCCAACACCATAACACCTCTTCCTCCATGCTTTACGGTGGGAAATACACATGCAGAGATCATCTGTTCACCCACACCGCGTCTCACAAAGACATTTGGACTCCAGATAAAAGGACACATTTCCACCGATCTAATGTCCATTGCTCGTGTTTCTTGGCCCAAGCAAGTCTCTTCCTTTAGAAGTGGTTTCTTTGCAGCAATTCAACCATGAAGGCCTGATTCACAGTCTCCTCTGAACAGTTGATGTTGACATTAATCTGTTACTTGAACTCTATGAAGCATTTATTTGGGCTGCAATTTCTGAGGCTGGTAACTCCAATGAACTTATCCTCTGCAGCAGAGGTAACTCTGGGTCTTCCATTCCTGTGGCAGTCCTCATGAGAACCAGTTTCATCATAGTGCTTGATGGTTTTTGTAACTGCACTTGAAGAAACTTTCAAAGCTCTTGAAATTTTCGGTATTGACTAACCTTCATGTCTTAAAGTAATGATGGACTGTTGTTTCTCTTTGCTTATTTGAGCTGTTCTTGCCATAATATGGACTTGGTCTTTTACCAAATAGGGCTATCTTCTGTATACCCACCGAGCTTGTCACAACACAACTGATTGGCTCAAACACATTATGAAGGAAAGAAATTCCACAAATTACCTTTTAAGAAGGAACACCTGTTAATTGAAATGTATTCCAGGTGACTACCTCATGAAGCTGGTTGAGAGAATGTCAACAGTGCGCAAAGCTGTCATCAAGGCAAACAGTGGCTATTCGATGAATCTCAAATATAAAATATATTTTGATTTGTTGAACACTTTTTTGGTTACTACATTAATCCATATGTGTTATTTCATAATTTTCATGTCTTCACTATTATTCTACAATGTAGAAAATAGTAAAAATAAAGAAAAACCCTTGAATGAATAGGTGTTCTTAATTTAAATTTTCCTTCAATTCGCAAGAGGTTGAATGTATCTCACAAGATAAAAAATCTGAGCGAGCGAAACAGCTCCCCTCTGTCTCTGTATGTGTAGGCCATCTATCTGATGTGGTCTGGTCCAAAAGGGTATGACATTGTTGCTGCCTGTGGCATTGAATACAGGGGAAACCGGCGAGCATTTGCCCTCCCTTGATAAAAAAATAAAAGGAAATCAGCATTGAGATAAACTGAGTGAGTTCAACTGTGAATGGTCCAGGCGCACCAAAAAAAGTGTCAATGGAAGCCAGTTTGGATTTGGCGTCACTCCTATCAAATCACAGAGAGCATACGTCACTGACAGAAACAACTTGAATTGTTGCATCTCGTTGTGTTGTTGTCCTCCGGTGGCTAGCTAGCCAGCTAGCTAAAATTGGCCCTTTCCTAAATTAGCCATGGATGGCGATAGGGATTTGGACTTGTGGTTTTACTTAAATCTCAGTTCTGGCCAATGATTAAAAATGGCCTTCTGACCCAACCATTGATTGTGCCCCTGGCCTGATAGGATTAAAGTTCAATATGTAGCTAGATGTAGAAGGCTAATGTTAACAAGCTAACGTTGCACATGAAAGGACGTTAGACTAGCAAGCAAGCACTAAAAAAAGCATGTACTGTATGACAGAGTGATAGACCATTTCGTCAACAAGAAAGAGCGGAGGGTGGCATTGGCGTTTCTCTACAAGTGGGGTGAGTCAACATGTTTTTTCTACTTGCACGAACGCACACAACGTCATATCTAGCTTACGTTGATTGAACTAAATCGTTTTTGGTATCTTTTAGTTGTCACTATTAGACTAAGCATAGGTGATTTGATGATGAAATGTTGAAGTAGTGGGGGGCAGCTCCTGTTTCCTTTGCGACTTGCGGTGGTTCAAAATCAATAGTTGTTTGGTGGTCTGAAAATGGCGGAAACATGAACTTGTTGACCATGCTGTAGGTCATGTAACTGTAACTGTTACATGTAATATACTTTGTGGACTTCACCAGACAGAGGTTGCTCTCTGGTTTTGTGATGAAACAAAAGGTGTAGTTGAATTTATTCTGCCACTGTCTCTTCTTATTGTCTGGGCCTTTAGGCCTATATATCACGGTCGCAAGGCATATGAGCTAACAGGTTTGTATTTGTAATGGATCCCCATTATCTGCTGCCAAGGCAGCAGCTACTCTTCCTGGGGTCCAGCAAAATTAAGGCAGTTATACATTTTTAAAACATTTCAATACATTCACAACATGTAAAGTGTGTGCCCTCAGGCCCTTACTCTACGACCACATATCTACAACACAAAATCCATGTGTACGTGTGTGTATAGTGTGTATGTTATCGTGTGTTTGTATGCATGCGTCTGTGCCTGTTTGTGTTGCTTCACAGTCCCCGCTGTTCCACAAGGCTCTATGTAGTACTGTGCACCTCCCATAGTCTGTTCTGGACTTGGGGACTGTGAAGAGACCTCTGGTGGCATGTCTTGTGGGGTATGCATGGGTGTCCGAGCTGTGAGCCAGTAGTTCAAACAGACAGCTCCATGCATTCAACATGTCAATACCTCTCACAAATACAAGTAGTGATGAAGTCAATCTCTTCTCCACTTTGAGCCAGGAAAGATTGGCATGCATATTATTAATGTTAGCTCTCTGAGTACATCCAAGGGCCAGCCATGCTGCCCTGTTCTGAGCCAACTGCAATTTTCCTAAGTCCCTCTTTGTGGCACCTGACCACATGACTGAACAGTAGTCCAGGTGTGACAAAACTAGAGCCTGTAGGACCTGCCTTGTTGATAATGCTGTTAAGAAGGTTTGAGCAGCGCTTTATTATGGACCGACTTCTCCCCATCTTAGCTACTGTTGTTTCAATATGTTTTGACATGACAGTTTACAATCCAGGGTTACTCCTAGCATTTTAGGCTACTCAACTTGCTTAATCACCACAATATTCATTACACGATTTAGTTGAGGTTTAGGGTTTAGTGAATGATTTGTCCCAAATACAATGCTTTTCGTTTTTGAAATATTTAGGTCCAACTTATTCCTTGCCACCCATTCTGAAACTAACTGCAGCTCTTTGTTAAGTATTACAGTCATTTCAGTCGCTGTGGTAGCCGCAACGTGTCGGGAGGAAACACTGTCCAACTGGCGACCGTGTCAGCGTGCATGCCCGGCCCTCCACAGGAGTTGCTAGAGCGCGATGGGACAAGGACATCCCGGGCAACCAAACCCTCCCCAAACCCGGACAATGCTGGGCCAATTGTGCGCCGCCTCATGGGTCTCCCGGTTGTGGCCGGCTGCGACGCGGCCCGGGATCGAACCCGGATCTGTAGTGACGCCTCTAGCACGGCGACGCAGTGCCTTACACCGCTGCGCCACTCGGGAGGCCCCGCCCCCACAATATTTTTATTATCAATTTCTCTCAGCCAATCATCACTCATTTGTGTCAGTGCTGTGCTTGTTGAATGGTCTTCCCTATAAGCGTGCTGAAAGTCTGTTGTCAATTTGTTTACTATAAAATAGCATTGCCTCTGGTGAAACACCATTTTTTCCCAAAAGTTAACAAAGGGTTGGTAACAGGCTGATTGGTTGGCTATTTGAGCCAGTAAAGGGGGCTTTACTATCCTTAGGTAGGATAATAACTTTTGCTTCCCTCTAGGCCTGAGGTCACACACTTTCTAGTAGGCTTAAAATGAAGATATGGCAAATAGAATTGGCAATATCATCCGCTATTATCCTCAGTAATTTTCCAGGATATAGAGCAAACAACGCAATGATTTTTTTCTGGCTTCCCCAGTGATTTTACCCACGCACCGCTACTGTAAGAATCGAGGTCTATGCCTAATCACCAAAGCATTCCATCAAACAATTCCAAACAGATGTTCCTCTGCGGAAAACTCGCACAATATTGAATTTTACTCCAAGGGCCCTGCAGACATTTCTAGTTGCTAAACTCAAAAATTGTGTTTGCCGCCTTATTTGTTTTATATCAGATAAGGGAGAAGTAATCCTCGACTAGACGAGCAAATCCAAATAAACTGATTATATTCGCTCTATATCAAAGCCTGTCCAAAGTTCACCCTGTTCTGAACCTTTAAACTCCACTTGTAATAACTCATAACTTTAAGTTGTTTGCCTAGCTATCCAACAACGATTACGTTCACTCTCTCTAATTCCTCTCCAGTCACTCACTACCAACCCTCATTCGCACTGGCCAAAATCAGGCACAAAACACTTCATATCAGACGTGTACTGGTATAATGTCTCCCACCAAGATCACACCATTGATCCTGGGTATCAAATGCCTTCACAGAGAGATTAAAGACAACCTTGATATTTCTTTCATCAACACTGCTGTGTGTGTGTGTGTGTGTGTGTGTGTGTGTGTGTGTGTGTGTGTGTGTGTGTGTGTGTACACTTGAACGTCCACATTATCCCTGTGTGCGATTCAACTCCCTGCCAATTGGCAGGGGGGCACTTTATGTTATGAGAAAAGACAGGGGGAAAAGATTCTAATACAAAACCCCATCTCTCTGTCCTCTTTTGGAAAATGAGTGAAGAGCACAAATGTTGAAAGTCTGGAGTCTGGGCCTTTAAGGTAAATGGCTGCCTTTCAAATGGTGCCAACCATTATCAGAGCTATTGGCCAAAACTTCAAGAGGGATACTTACAACAACAAAAAAAGTATTATAAAAAAAAATGGTTTAATGGTGTTGTTCGGTCCAAAAAACAAATGATAAAATAGGTTGTTTGGATCCTGAATGGTTGATAGCAGGGTTGATCACGACAATCTTTGGGTAATGTTAACAGTTCCATTTGAATTATCAATGTACATCTACTGTTCCACAGCCCAGCCAGGCAATTCATAAACTTAATCTCCCCTGGAAAAAGTGTCTTGACATTATTTCCCCTTGCTTCTAGCCTAGCATTTTGTTTGCAACAGTTGGGGTTTGTTTAAACCTTGCTGCCTGCCTCTCTGACCTGCGATCTCCACCGTGCCATACAGAATGAACATATCCGGATGAGACAGACAGCTTCTCTGAGCCAGGCAAATTCATTTATCATTTATCAGGATCATTATAATGGATAAGTTATAATGGACATAATTATAATAGATATATGCAAAGAAATAGCAATGGAAACAGGTAAAACAAACAAAAATGCACATAGTTTGTGTCATTTCAGCTGCTTGATCCGTATTAGCTTTAGTTTGCTAGCAAGCCAAGGAGAAGTTGCCATCTTGCATAACAACCTTTTTTGCTTGGAACGGACAACACATCGCTTAGCTAGCGACCATGCCAAATAGAGTCGACGACCAGCTCGCTTGGCTAGGAACTTCAGAATCTCAGAACTAATGACTGGTTTTTGCCTGGAGTATGTTGTCTGGTAGAAGGTGAAATAAAATAAAAATTCCTCATTCAAATAAAGTTGAATGAAAACGTGGTTAATATTTTTTTTAATATATTTTGGCAAACGTTTCATAAAAGCAATAAGGCACCCGAACCCAGGGATTATCATGAAAAACACCCTCCTAAGGCCTGTTTCCCTGGCCCTCCGCTTCGTGTCGGACATAAGAACAGCCCTTAGACGGATATTATTCTCACGATAATCCCCAGGTTCTCATGCCTTACTGCTTAAGGATAACCTCACCTATTATCCAGCATGTTTTTTGGAGGCCAACCTCTCCAGTGTGTTCCATTTGTTCTGATAGAGGGAATAGAGAATGAGGTCGAGTGTTCCTCAGACTGAGTCTCTCATATCTTGAAAACTTGATTGCTGACATGCAAAACATTTTGGGACTATATCAACAATGGACTAATGAAACAAATACCAAAAGATAGTTTTTGGGTGGAGTTTTCCTTTAAGTACTGTAGTAAAGTATGTGACTTTTAATTTCATATTTTTTTAAGTGTGTAAGTATGCAGGTGATTATTCCATACAAAGTAAGTAAATAGGTACATACAGTGCATTCAGAAAGTATTCAGACCCCTTCCCTTTTTCCACATTTTCTTATGTTACAGCCTTATCCTAAAATGTATTTTAAAAAATATTTTCCCTCATCAATCTGCACAATACACCAAAATTACAAAGTGAAAACAGGTTTTTAGAAATGTTTGCAAACGCATTAGAAATAAAAAAACAAATACCTTACTTACATACACTACTGTTGATAAGTTTGGGGTCACTTAGAAATGACCTTGTTTTGAAATTAAAGCACATTTTTGGTCCATTAAAATAACATCAAATTGATCAGAAATACAGTGTAGACATTGTTAATGTTGTAAATGACTATTGTAGCTGGAAACGGTAGATTATTTTAATGGAATATCTACAAAGGCGTACAGAGGTCCATGATCAGCAACCATCACTCCTAGCTAACACGTTGTGTTAGCTAATCCATAATTTTCATTTTAAAAGGCTAATTGATTATTAGAAACCCTTTTGCAATTATGTTAGCACAGCTGAAAATTGTTGTACTGATTAAAGAAGCAATAAAACTGGCATTCTTTAGAATAGTTGAGTATCTGGAGCATCAGCATTTGTGGGTTCAATTACAGGCTCAAAATGGCCCGAAACAAAGAACTTTCTTCTGAAACTCTTCAGTCTATTCTTGTTCTGAAAAATGAAGGCTATTCCATGTGAGAAATTGCCAAGAAACTGAAGATCTCGAACAACGCTGTGTACTACTCCCTTCACAGAACAGCGCAAACTGGCTCTAACCAGACTAGAAAGAGGATTGGGAGGCCCCGGTGCACAACTGAAACAGACGCCTCACAAGTCCTCAATTGGCAGCTTCATTAACCTGTTGGGGCTAGGGGGCAGTATTTTCACGGCTGGATAAAAAAACGTACCCGATTTCATCTGGTTACTAATCCTACCCAGTAACTAGAATATGCATATACTTATTATATATGGATAGAAAACACCCTAAAGTTTCTAAAACTGTTTGAATGGTGTCTGTGAGTATAACAGAACTCATTTGGCAGGCAAAACCCTGAGACATTTTCTGACAGGAAGTGGATACCTGATGTGTTGAATTACCTTTAAGCCTATGCCATTGAAACACACAGGGGTTGATTAATGTTTTGGCACTTCCTATTGCTTCCACTAGATGTCACCAGCCTTTACAAAGTGTTTTGAGTCTTTTACTGTGAGATCTGACCGAACAAGAGCCATGGAACGGTGATGGCCGATTAGACTCTGGCGCGCGAGTTCATGTTGGGTACCCTCGTTCCAATACGTTATAAAAGAGAATGCATTCGTCCACCTTGAATATTATTCATGTTCTGGTTAAAAAAGGCACTAATGATTTATGCTATACAACGTTTGACATGTTTGAACGAACGTAAATATATTTTTTCCCCTCGTTCATGACGAGAAGTCCGGCTGGCTTAGATCATGTGCTAACAACACGGAGCTTTTTGGATATAAATGATGAGCTTTTTTGAACAAAACTACATTTGTTATGGACCTGGGATTCCTGGAAGTGACATCTGATGAAGAGAATCAAAGGTAATGGATTATTTACATAGTATTTTCGATTTTAGATCTCTCCAACATGGCCGTTTGTCTGTATAGCAAAGCATATTTTTCTGGGCGCAGTGCTCAGATTATTGCAAAGTGTGATTTCCCAGTAAGGTTATTTTTAAATCTGGCAAGTTGATTGCGTTCAAGAGATGTAAATCTATAATTCTTTAAATGACAATATAATATTTTACCAATGTTTTCTAATTTTAATTATTTAATTTGTGGTGCTGACTTGACTGCCGGTTATTGGAGGGAAACGATTTCCTCAACATCAATGCCATAGTAAAACGCTGTTTTTGGATATAAATATGAACTTGATAGAACTAAAAATGCATGCATTGTCTAACATAATGTCCTAGGAGTGTCATCTGATGGAGATTGTAAAAGGTTAGTGCATCATTTTAGCTGGTTTTATGGTTTTGGTGACTCCCGTCTTTGAATTGACAAAACATTACACACAGCTATTGTCAATGTACTCTCCTAACATAATCTAACTTTATGCTTTCGCCGTAAAACCTTTTTGAAATCGGACAACGTGGTTAGATTAAGGAGATGTTTATCTTTCAAAGGGTGTAAGATAGTTGTATGTTTGAAAAATGTGAATTTTGACATTTATTTGGTTTCAAATTTGCCGCTCTTGAAATGCACCTGCTGTTGATAGGGTGCACCACGGGTGGCACGCTAGCGTCCCACATAGCCCCAAGAAGTTAAATAGTACCCGCCTCCAACAGTGAAGAGGCGATTCCGGGATGCTGGCCTTCTAGGAAGAGAAAAAGCCATGAGATCATGAGAAACAAGATTCTCTGGTCTGATGAAACAAAGATTGAACTCTTTGGCCTGAATGCCAATTGTCACATCTGGAGAAACTTGGCACAATCCCTACGGTGAAGCATGGTGGTGGCAGCATCATGCTGTGGGGATGTTTTTTAGCGGCAGGGACTGAGAGACGAGTCAGGATTGAAGGAATGATGAACAGAGCAAAGTACAGAAAGATCCTTGATGAAACCCTGCTCCAGAGCGCTCAGGATCTCAGAATGGGGCGAAGGTTCACCTTCCAACAGGACAAAGACCCTAAGCACACAGCCAAGACAACGCAGGAGTGGCATCAGGACAAGTCTCAAAATCCTTGAGTGGCCCAGCCAGAGCCCGGACTTAAACCCGATCGAACATCTCTTGTGAGACCTGAAAATAGCTGTGCAGCAACGCTCCCCATCCATCCTGACAGAGCTTGAGAGGATCTGCAGAGAATTGGAGAAACTCCCCAAATACAGATGTGCCAACCTTGTAGTGTCATACCCAAGAAGACTAGAGGCTTTAATCGCTGCCAAAAGTGCTTCAACAAAGTACTGAGTAAAGGATCTGAATAATTATATAAATTTGATACATTTGATATAAGAAAACTGTTTTTGCTTTGTCATTATGGGGTAATGTGTGTAGATTGATGAGGGGGGAAAAAACTATTTTATCCATTTTAGAGTAAGGCTGTAATGTAACAAAATGTGGGAAATGTCAAGGGGTCTGAATACTTTCCGAATACACTGTACTTAGCCACGTCTGGTTAAGTATTGGGGTGGGTGGCACCTTTGGGCACCGTGCGGGGAGCTGCGCGTAGCTTGTGGGACAAGGGGCACAATTATTCTCCAACCAGACAAGCTATAGCGAGCCCAACAACCGACCAACCGAAGCTTAGACGTGTTTAAACCAAAGAGAGGCATTTCCATGGCGACCTACAGCCCGCACCCTGAGTGGCAGCCTACAACAATTAGTATTGTTGTGAAGGAGGGAGGGTGGCGAGGACAATTAGGCAGTTTCCCTCAAACCACAATCAAATGAAAGAATCCCTCCACCTCTATACCCCCTTTAAAGCTAGGCAGTGTTTATTTAACAGGCTCTTTCATTAGCCACTTAAATCCTCTTCCTCAAACAACTGTGAAATTATTATGTGGGCCCTGGGACAGTCAGGGGCCCTCTGCCCCAGCTACAGCCCAGCTCATCACAGACGCTTCATTAACCTCTATGGGCTAGGTGGGACGCAGGCGTCCCCCCCGTGGTGCACTCCATCAACAGCAGGTGCATTTCAAGAGCGGCAAATTTGAATCCAAATAAATGTCAAAATTCAAATTTTTCAAACATTCAACTATTTTACACCCTTTGAAAGATAAACATCTCCTTAATCTAACCACGTTTTCCGATTTCAAAAAGGTTTTACGGCGAAAGCATAAATTTAGAGTATGTTAGGACAGTACATTTACAAGAGTTGTGTGTAATGTTTTGTCAATTCAAAGACAGGGTCACCAAAACCATAAAACCAGCTAAAATGATGCACTAACCTTTTACAATCTCCATCAGATGACACTCCTAGGACATTATGTTAGACAATGCATGCATTTTTAGTTCTATCAAGTTCATATTTATATCCAAAAACAGCGTTTTACTACGCCATTGATGTTGAGGAAATCGTTTCCCTCCAATAACCGGCAGTCAAGTCAGCACCACAAATTAAATAATTAAAATTAGAAAACATTGGTAAAATATTATATTGTCATTTAAAGAATTATAGATTTACATCTCTTGAACACAATCAACTTGCCAGATTTAAAAATAACCTTACTGGGAAATCACACTTTGCAATAATCTGAGCACTGCGCCCAGAAAAATACGCGTTGCGATACAGACTAGTCGTCATGTTGGGGAGATCTAAAATCGAAAATACTATGTAAATAATCCATTACCTTTGATTCTCTTCATCAGATGTCACTTCCAGGTATCACAGGTCCATAACGAATGTAGTTTTGTTCAAAAAAGCTCATCATTTATGTCCAAAAATCTCCGTCTTGTTAGCACATGATCTAAGCCCGCCGGACTTCACTTCATGAACGAGGGGAAAAAATATATTTACGTTCGTTCAAACATGTCAAACGTTGTATAGCATAAATCATTAGGGCCTTTTTTAACCAGAACATGAATAATATTCAAGGTGGACGAATGCATACTCTTTTATAACGTATTGGAACGAGGGTACCCAACATGAACTCGCGCGCCAGGTGTCTAATGGGCCATCATCGTTCCATGGCTCTTGTTCGGTCAGATCTCCCTCCAGAAGACTCAAAACACTTTGTAAAGGCTGGTGACATCTAGTGGAAGCAATAGGAAGTGCCAAAATATTCCTCAGCCCCTGTGTTTTTCAATGGGATAGGTTTAAAGGTAATACAACACATCAGGTATCCACTTCCTGTCAGAAAATGTCTCAGGGTTTTGCCTGCCAAATGAGTTCTGTTATACTCACAGACACCATTCAAACAGTTTTAGAAACTTTAGAGTGTTTTCTATCCATATATAATAAGTATATGCATATTCTAGTTACTGGGTAGGATTAGTAACCAGATTAAATCGGGTACATTTTTTTTATCCAGCCGTGCAAATACTGCCCCCTAGCCCTAACAGGTTAATAGAGTGAGAAATGGGTTTGGATTGATACGGAGGGATGACATGACAGTAAGGCCTGGCCGACTGACACTATCCATAACCCTCACTCTCCCGTCCAGAGTAATGCAGCCTGACATCAGGGGTGCTGGGAAGGGAGACTCTCTAATGGGGTGGGATTTTATTTGACGGAGAGTCAGGAAGGGGAGTGTGGAGAGAGTCTGACATCCCCATAATGCCTGTGTTTGTGGGATACATGTTTAAGAGAGAATCAGACTAATTCTGCTGGGGTTTGTTCCTTCCTTCACAATGAGTAGAGTTAGAGGAGCAGATCTGTTAAATCGGATGAAAGACTGCCGCTCTGAGGAGAGAAGAGGTAAGAAAGACCTTAATGAGATCCACATGGAGAGGATGAGTGAATAGTGATGGAGAGAGAGAGAGAGGGCGAGAGAGAGAGCGAGAGAGAGAGACAGCGAGAGAGACAGCGAGAGAGAGAGAGAGACAGCGAGAGAGAGAGAGAGACAGCGAGAGAGAGAGAGAGACAGCGAGAGAGAGAGACAGGCTCGACACAACCCAGCCAGGATGGTTGACAATTTTTTTAAATATCGACCAGATGGGACCAGCATTGTTTTATTCCAAAAGCTGTTTCATTTCTTTAAGGTGGAATAGGCCTTGTAGATGAAGGAACGCCATTTAGCCAGAACGCACACGGTAAAGGCAAGGCGCACAGAGCAGTTTGAGGAATTAACTAGAACAACACGTTTTCTAAACTTGCTGACATAAAATATACTTGGTCTCTGCTCCTCACCGATTCACACGACGAGGGGGAGAAACACGAGCCTCGTGCTTGGCCGGCCCAAACACCCACGAGTACAAAATTTCTCTTTTGTTTTTAAGACCTCACTCCCCAAAAAAAGTAATGAAAAATAATGTTGGGCTGAAAAACCGACCGGTCAGTTTTACACGTTATGACATGGCTTTGATAAGATGACCAATCTAATCCCAACAGACGCAGAGAAAAAAATATTGCCACTGACTGTGACGTCTTTTCATCTTTTACTACCTATCATACAGTTGTATTATTACTTTCCCTCTGCCCCTCCCCCCACCACACTATCATTCCTCAGATATTATGAAAATGCATTTTGATGTGGGACTGGCTGGGAGAGTTTTTTGTTGAAGTTATCATTTTGAAATGGCTGTATGCTTAGAGGGGCCCAACATGTAGCCTAGCGGCTGGGGTTCAAATAGTATTTAGGATACCTATAATATTTTAGCTGTGGCATCTGGCACTCCGGGGCAGGCTAAATCAAATGCTCAGAACAATTTCAAGATTTCAAAAATGATCTGAACCCAGGACTCTCTGTAGCAAGACTCCAGCAAACAAACACCCTCAGCTACAAATCTCAAGCAGCTGGAAACTTCAGCCACACTATTAAGTTAAATGACAGAGCAGAGCCCACAGGCCAGAATCGGACAGAAAAGGAGGGATCCTCAAAAGAACATAGTTAAAAACTTCGATAATGATATGATTTCACTACAACTTTTCACTGAGGATGCAACATGACACCTTTCATAACTCATCATACTGTAACAGTGTCAACAGAATATGACACATTTTCAGGCCAATTGTGAATAGACTGCTCTCCATAAATTCCCCTTGATGTAGGAATTCCAATTGGCAAGAAAAGTAGAGCTTGACTAGGAACCAACTCTCCCCACTGATCCAATTGTCCTCATCTATGTCTTTAACTTCCAGTTTGCAACAATTGACTTTCTGTCTCCCTTGCAAAGACAACAAATAGCACACACACAGACAGAGACAGAGAGACAGAGAGACAGAGACAGAGAGAGAAAGAGAGAGAGAGCGCAAGAGAGCGAGAAAGTGTCTATGGGGAAACAGTAAGCAGGATTAGGCCTTCTTCCACCCATATATTAAGTGTAGTGGGCTGCTCTGGCACCTTTTTGCGGTGATAGGCAGATCCTGAGCTACTGACCTCAAACAGTGGAAATTCAATAAGAGGAATTGAAGTGTTTCATAAAGCCGTAGGAGGCTGTCCAGAGGAATGCCTGTAAAAACCTGGCAGCCCACGCTCCCCTCACAGGCTCCCCTCACAGGCTCTAAATTGGAAACCACAGGACGGTGACATATGTATACAGTGCCTTCAGAAAGTATTCATACCCCTTGACTTATTCTGCATTCGGTTGTATTACAGTCTGAATTCAAAAATATTATTCTCACCCATCTACACACAATACCCCAAAGTGAAAACATGCCTTGGAACTTTAACGAACGTGTTCAAAATGAAATACAGAAATATCTAATATACACAAGTATTCACACCCCCGAGTCAATACATGTTAGAATCACATTTGGCAGCTATTATAGCTGCAAGTCTTGCTGGGTAAGTCTCTAAGAGCTTTGCACATCTGGAATGTACAATATTTTAACATAATATTTTTTTTTATTCTTCAAGCTCTGTCAAGTTGATCATTGCTAGACAGACATTTTCTAGTCTTGCTGTAGATTTTCAAGCCAATTTTATTCAAAACTGTAACTCGGCTACTCAAGAACATTCAATGTTGTCTTGGTAAGTAACTCCAGTGTATATTTGGCCTTGTGTTTTAGGTTATTGTCCTGCTGAAAGGTCAATGTGTCTCCAGTGTCTGTTGGGAAGCAGACTGAACCAGATTTTCCTCTAAGATTTTGCCTGTGCTTAACTCTATTACGTTTATTTATAGTCCTTGCCAATCACAAACATACCCATAACATGATGCAGCCACCACCATGCTTGAAAATATGAAGAGTGGTACTCAGTGATGAGTTTTGTTGGATTTGCCCCAAACTTAACGCTTTTTATTCAGGACAAAGTTAATTTCTTCACCACATTTTTTGCAGTTTTACTTCAGTGCCTTATTGCAAATAGGATGCATGTTTTGGTGCCCTTCTTTGCGAGGCATTGGAAAACCTCCTTTGTGGTTGAATCTGTGTTTGAAATGCACTGCTCAACTGAGGGACCATACAGATAGTTGTATGTGTGGGGTACAGAGATGAGGTAGTCATTCAAAAATCATGATAAACACTAATTGCACAGAGAATGAGTCCATGCAACTTATTATGTGACTTGTTAAGCACATTTTTACTCCTGAACTTATTTAGACTTGCATTAACAAAGGGGTTGAATACTTACTTATTGACTAAAAGACATTTCAGCTTTTCATTTTTTATTAATTTGTAAACATTTCAAAAAACATAATTCCACTTTGACATTACTGGGTATTGTGTGTAGGCCAGTGACACAAAATCTTAAATTTAATCCATTTTAAATTCAGACTGTAACACAACAAAATGTGGAAAAATTCAAGGGGTGTGAATACTTTCTGAAAGCGCTGTAACTGCAGTCCCAGTTAAATAATAAATAATATGTCTGGGTCTGGACCTGGCTGTCATGCAAACAGAGACCACTGACTGGTGCTACCCCGCCTCAGCTGGACGGACAAACGAAGACACACTAAAAACAACAAAAAGTAAAAGGTGGTATGGGCAACCTGTGTCAGCTTTGAGGGTCACTACTCCCTTAAATGATGAAGTGAATTGATGTAACACCATATCAGGGAAGAGAGATAACACTTAAGACGGTAGCATTGGGCACACTACCACCCACACACCACTCATTTCTGCACTGGGTGACATTTATAATCCGATATTTAAATGTATGTTTTTAGGGAGTTAAGGGAAACAGGTGCTTCTGGTCCCGGTCGTAAAAGGTTCTACCACAGACAGAACCAGTCTACCCAATAAGTGGCTCTGGATTTCTACCGACCGTAGCTAGCAACAATGTTTGTGATGGAAAACGGGACTAGACCACACAATGAGAGGCTATGAAAAGCCCTGGGAGAGAGGTGTGTGTTTTTGCACTGCATTTAGCTCCAACACAGCCTGGGTTAAAAAAAAAGTATTTTAAATATTCTGTGCATTTACTAGAGCCTGACTGGAGTGACAAATGGGTGGGGTTTGCACTTTTGGGGCTACTCCATTTCTTCCATTGCACCAGACAAGTTCAATAAAGCACAGCTAAAGTATTTGAAAAATGTCCAATACTATTTGAACCCAGGCCCTAGACTGCTGCTGCAGAGGCCCAGTGGGAACCTTCCCACAGCCCCGAGAGGCCAGAGCTACTTGCTGCTTCTTTCTGGATGTTTTTCCACCTCCAGGCCCATCCAGACCAGAGCATCATGATTTCCCAGCAGAAGCAGCCACACTCCCTCCCTCTAGTAGCAAATGGGCAGCCAGCCGCTCAGGCCTCCCCTCTCCTCCTCCCTAAACATCTCCTGCTCCTCAGACTTGGCCAGAGAACAGTAAACTAAACTCTGGGAGGGAGGGAGGGAGGGAGGGAGGGAGGGAGGGAGGGAGGGAGGGAGGGAGGGAGGGAGGGAGGGAGGGAGGGAGGGAGGGAGGGAAGCTGGGGGAGACCCTGGTTGTTCCTCCCCCCCAATAACCCTCCATGCCTGGACACATTCATCACTACACTCACTGAGGAAAGAAAACGTTATTCATTTATTTAAACTATGAAATACTGAAGTGGTGCGATACGGAAGACCTGCTGCAAGTGCCTGATTTCTTCCAGCTCCATGGGTGGCTGGTTCATATAGAGAAAACAGAACTATGTGATATATACAGTGTGTTGCTGCTGCATAACATACAGCAGGAAAGATACCATCCTTACAGTGTTGGAGGGATTCTAAAGGAGATACAATACGAGGTATGACTGCAAGCAAGAATACAGCAGCTATCCACTCAATTACAAGCTCAGCACAGTTCTATGTCTGCCCATACAGTACAGTAAGAGCACATTTCCTAAAACATGGACAGTCATGCACTTACACACTTAAAAGTACACGACATAGTGTACAAGGCTTGGCATGTCCAGAGCACTCCGAGGTACTGAAGTCTGACACACTGACAGATGTCATTTCTGACTGGGCTCTTTGAGAACAGAGCGACTCTGGTTTCAAATAGTATCCGTTTTCTTTCAAATACTTTACTTGTAATTGATTAAGCTTGCCAAGCACAATGAAACCAATGGAACAGTCCCAAAAGTGTAAATCCCACCCGTCTAGGGATTCCAGGCAGGCTCAATAAAACGCTGAATGTGTTTGAAAGAAACCAAATCCTATTTGAACCCAGGTCTGGTGAGTTCCCCCTCCCTCTCTGGCTCATAAATCATGTGAGAGAAGGTTAGACAGCTGTCAGAGCTGTCTCCCTCTCTGGTCCTGTTATTCCTGGACTGTTAACAATCTCTCAATCCAGCGGTATCACTCCTCTCTCCCTTAACCGTTTACTTAACCCACTTACACTCTGCCAAAAACAATTTCTTGCTTGAAATGTGACAAATCAAGTCGGCTAATGAAGTGCCTTTTACAGTCTGAGACGTTAGAGATCGACTTTAAAGTGGCACCTTAATGGCATTACAATATAAACCACATTGTCAGAGGCAGGGGTGCGGAATGGGCCTCTTATTAGATGTACTGTAAAGGGACAATTACCCAGCCATTTATTCTTCCGCATGCAGGCACTTTGCTTTGAGGCTCGCTGCTATTCTTCACCACCGGGCTAAAACAAAACCAGACACATGTTCATGACCTGTCCTGCGGTCTCAAAGAAAACTCTACTTGTTCCCTCCCTCCCCCCCCTGCCCTCCACGTAAGGAGGTAGAGGGTGGAATGCAAAGTAAAGTACAGAACATCGAGAGGCTATATCTCTGGGCGTGTCTGTCCCGTCCATTATGCCACAGGTTTACCATATCAATCCCTGTGAAATGGAAAACGAATGTTGTTGTGTCTGTCTGTCTGTCTGCACTTGAAGCTCCACATTATCTATATTAGCCTTTAGGGTTTGGGAGGACACAGAAGCCTGTTTACTGAGATGAGGTTTTGCAGGGGGGGCCAGGCGGGACAAAATAAGGAGACTGGTTGTTTTAGAGGGGACGATGCGGAGTGCAGAGTGACGTGATCACATGGCTTTTTCAGGAATGCTCTCTGACCGGACCACACTGTGGGGTTGAGTCACTGACCACAAGCCTTCACTGTGACGGGACAGACTGTCAGGGAGAGAGGTTTTCTAGGGGACACCTGGAATAGTTCCTTCTAAATCTACTCCTCTCCACTGAAAGGTTGAGTTGAGAATGGCTCAGGGGAACCAATGTTCCTCGCTCTCATATTTACCTGCCTCATCTTAATTAAATTGAAGGATGGTAAACATAGCAGTACCATCTATGGCCAGTCAGCCCTTTTCTGCTCAATGCGTTGCCTTCAGTTCAAGGACACTGTTAGTTTCAATAATGAATGGGAGATCTTTGTCAGCCCTGGGAAAGGTTGGGATTCGGCAAGGAGGGCTGGGCCCATCGTCTGATCAAGGATTTCTATTTAAAACAAGAGTAAACAGGATCCCTAAACCTGGGAATTTTGTCTGGAAATGACCTAACACCATGATGGTTATCACAGGCAGCTCATTCATTCATTCATTCAATATTGTGTTGATCTTTCCCCTACAGAAGGAACTCAAATAAGATGAAAGTGGTGAAGGCATGGGAACAGCTCTGGGACCAGAGTGTGGAAGTGGAGGATTATAGTTCCAGTTCTATATAGTGATTAATTACATTGAAAGGAAGTGAGGGAGCACCATGTCATTCAGTAAATTGGTGGAGGATGTCCAATTTACCATTACAGGACATTACATATTACAGTCTGAGCCAGGACATTATATAGGCCTATGAAACAGTACATGACACAGTGTGGTGTACAGGGAGTTATTCTGGAGCCTTGTGGGTTGAACGATGACTGACCATGGGTAAACACACAACTGTTTAGGTAAATGCCAACATGCGTACATGGAAACAGTGACAAAACGTGCGAAAAATGTAACCCATCCTGTTCTGTCCTCTTAATTTCTGTGATATATCACTGCCAGTTTATTCTGGTCACAAAACCCCATTGTAGGTCTGGCTGAGATCTGTCCGTATTAAAGAAAATAACAGACTAATGAAATAAGTTAATATATGGTGATCATTTTCATGGGGGCGTTGTGAACATTCTTCACTTGCACTGTGCGCAGGCAGTGCACATGCTATTCAGGTCAGGCTGGGTTCCAAAAAGACGGAAGGCGATATGGAGGACAGGGGCTGGGTAGTGTTCTACCTCTTTAGCACGCTAACCTGAGTCAGGCTCATATGGTTTCTATCAATGATTTACATATACACTAAATGACTAATAGCCCCTATCAGTAAATTAGTGTGTATATAAATCATTGATATACGCTATGTTGAAGCCACCGTGCCTCCATCTTGGCACTCCCCCATCATTGTACAAAATAGAGGTCGACCGATTATGATTTTTTTTCAACGCCGGTACCTATTATTGGAGCACCAAAAAAGCCGATACCGATTAATCGGCCGATTTTCTTTTTCTTTTTTTGTAATAATGACAATTACAACAATACTGAATGAACACTTATTTTAACTTAATATAAAACATAGATACTATCAATTTAGCCTCAAATAAATAATGAAACATGTTCAATTTGGTTTAAATAATGCAAAAACAAAGTGTTGGAGAAGAAAGTAAAAGTGCAATATGTGCCATGTAAAAAAGCTAACGTTTAAGTTCCTTGCTCAGAACATGAGAACATATGAAAGCTGGTGGTTTCTTTTAACATGAGTCTTTAATATTCCCAGGTAAGAAGTTTTAGGTTGTAGTTATTATAGGAATTATAGGACTATTTCTCTCTATACGATTTGTATTTCATATACCTTTGACTATTGGATGTTATTATAGGCACTTTAGTATTGCCAGTGTAACAGTATAGCTTCTGTCCCTCTCCTCGCTCCTACCTGGGCTCAAACCAGGAACACATCGACAACAGCCACCATTGAAGCAGCGTTACCCATGCAGAGCAAGGGGGACAACTACTCCAAGTCTCAGAGCGAGTGATGTTTGAAACGCTATTAGCGCGCACCCGGCTAACTAGCTAGCCATTTCACATCGGTTACACCAGCCTAATCTTGGGAGTTGATAGGCTTGAAGTCATAAACTGCGCAATGCTTAAAGAATTGCGAAGAGCTACTTGCAAAACGCACAAAGGTGCTGTTTGAATGAATGCTTACAAGCCTGCTGGTGCCTACCACCGCTCAGTCAGACTGCTCTATCAAATATCAAATCATAGACTTAATTATAATATAATAAACACACAGAAATACGAGCCTTAGATCATTAATATGGTCGAATCCGGAAACTATCATCTCGAAAACAAAACGTTTATTTTTTCTGTGAAATACGGAACCGTTCCGTATTTTACCTAACGGGTGGCATCCCTAAGTCTAAATATTCCTGTTACATTGCACAACCTTCAATGTTATGTCATAATTACGTAAAATTCTGGCAAATTAGTTCGCAACGAGCCAGGCGGCCCAAACTGTTGCATATACCCTGACTCTGCGTGCAATGAACGCAAAATGACACAATTTCACTTGTTTAATATTGCCTGCTAACCTGGATTTCTTTTAGCTAAATATGCAGGTTTAAAAATATATACTTCTGTGTATTGATTTTAAGAAAGACATTGATGTTTATGGTTAGGTACAGTAGTGCAACGATTGTGCTTTTTTCGCAAATGCGCTTTTGTTAACCTGATATGGATAGGGGGCAGTATTTTCACGGCCGGATGAAAAAACGTACCCGATTTAAACTGGTTACTACTCTTGCCCAGAAACGAGAATATGCATATTATTAGTAGATTTGGATAGAAAACACTCTGACGTTTCTAAAACTGTTTGAATGGTGTCTGTGAGTATAACAGAACTCATATGGCAGGCAAAAACCTGAGAAAAAGTCAACCAGGAAGTGTAGGATCTGAGAATTGTAGTTCTTCTTTCTAGTCCCTTTCGAAATGACAGCATCTGTGCTGTTACGTTGCACTTTCTAAGGCTTCCATTGGCTGTCTAAAGCCTTCAGAAAGTGGATTGAGCCTTCTCCTGTCTCTGGGCAGAGTATAGGAGCTCAGTTACTGAGTGGTCTGCCTGAGGACAAAGGGATTGGATATGCGCATTACCGCGAGCACGCTGTTTTTTCTTTTTCTCCTTGAATGAATACACTATTGTCCGGTTGGAATATTATCGCAATTTTATGTTAAAAACACCATAAAAAATGATTTTAAACAGCGTTTGACATGCTTCTAAGTACGGTAATGGAACATTTAGACTTTTTGTGTCTCGAATTGCACTCGCGCGTTACCCTTTGGATAGTGACCTGAACGCACGAACAAAACGGAGGTATTTGGACATAACTATGGATTATTTTGAACAAAAACAACATTTCTTGTGGAAGTAGCAGTCCTGGGAGTGCATTCTGATGAAGATCAGCAAAGGTAATACAATATTTCTAATACTAATTCTGAGTTTAGGTGACCCCGAAGTTGGGATGGCGAGCTATGTAGTCAAAATATTGAAAAATGTGCTTTCTCCGTAAAGCTATTTTAAAATTTGACACAGCGGTTGCATAAAGGAGTTGTCTATAATTCTTAAAATAATTGTTTAGTATTTTGTCAACGTTTATGATGAGTATTGTTGTAAATTCACCGGAAGTTTTTGGTGGGAAATACATTTTCTGAACATCAAGCGCCAATGTAAAATGCTGTTTTTGGACATAAATATGAACTTTATCGAACAAAACATACATGTATTGTGTAACATAATGTCCTAGGAGTGTCATCTGATGAAGATCGTCAAAGGTTAGTGCATAATTTAGCTGTGTTTTCGGTTTCTGTGACATATACCCTTGCTTGGAAAATGGCTGTGTGATTATTTGTGTCTATGTACTCTCCTAACATAATCTAATGTTTTGCTTTCGCTGTAAAGCCTTTTTGAAATCAGACAATGTGGTTAGATTAACGAGAGTCTTATCTTTAAAATGGTGTAAAATAGTTGATTGTTTGAGAAAATTGAATTGTGGTATTTTAGTTGTTTTTGTATTTCGCGCCATGCGATTCCATTGGCTGTTGGATAGTGGTTCCGTTAGCGGAACACCTAGATGTAAGAAGTTAAATCATCCCCCGTTTGGCGAAGTTGGCTGTCTTTGTTAGGAAGAAATAGTATTCACACAGTTCGCAACGAGCCAGGTGGCCCAAACTGCTACATATACCCTGACTCTGTTGCAGAGATGACACATTTTCCCTAGTTAAAAGAAATTCATGTTAGCAGGCAATATTAACTAAATATGCAGGTTTAAAAATATATACTTGTGTATTGATTTTAAGAAAGAAATTGATGTTTATGGTTAGGTACACGTGGGAGCAACGACAGTCCTTTTTCGCAAATGCGTACCGCATCGATTATATGCAACGCAGACAGGCTAGATAAACTAGTAATATCATCAACCATGTGTAGTAACTAGTGATTATGATTGATTGATTGTTTTTTATAAGATAAGTTTAATGCTAGCTAGCAACTTACCTTGGCTTCTTACTACATTTGCGTAAGAGGCAGGCTCCTCGTGGAGTGCAACGTAAAGCAGGTGGTTAGAGCGTTGGACTAGTTAACCGTAAGGTTGCAAGATTGAATCCCCAAGCTGACAAGGTAAAAATCTGTCGTTCTGCCCCTGAACAAGGCAGTTAACCCACCGTTCCTAGGCCGTCATTGAAAATAAGAATGTGTTCTTAACTGACTTGCCTAGTTAAAAAATATGTTAAATTTTTTTTTCTAAATAAAAAAAATAAAAAAATACAAATTATAATAAATAACATTTTTTTTTTTTATATTAAAAAAATTAAAATAAAAATCGGCAAATCAGTGGCCAAAAATACCGATTACCGATTGTTATGAAAACTTGAAATCGGTCCTAATTAATCGGCCATTCCGATTAATCGGTCGACCTCTAGTACAAAATATTTTGGAAGATATAGAAATGCATTTATTAATGTCTACATTCGTTTTTGCCACATTTATAGAGACCTTAATGCATACTTAAATTATATTCTGAGCTAAACATAAAAATAAAATAAAAACATTTTCTTTAAAGTAGAATTTTGAGATTACTAATGTTACTGTCTCCACTACAACAAAACTTCTTAAATACTGTATATGTAATTTTGTAATTGAAACACTGTAGAATTCCATTCATTCCTATGGAGGACTGCTCCTACTGGGGAGTGCCAATATGGCCGACCGGTGGCTTCAAAACTCAATGGCCAATACATAGCATCAGCAATCCAAGGTTTATACACATCATTGGTTTCTATTCACAGTGAACATAACCATGTAAGATAATGGACACAGAAGACTCTCCTGCCAAGAAGAAGTTCTTACACCACTCCTGTTGGGGTTCACAAGGAGCTTTGTCTGAGCGGTGAGGAGTGGAAGGTAGGTGAAGAAGAGAGACTCATATTCTGAGCATGGAGGATAGAAAATGTGGAGAAGCGGGTGTAGAGGATGGCGGAAAGAGGAGGGTGGAGAGAGAGGGTGAGAGGAAGGGAAGAGACAGTTGTAACACTAGTGCATACTATACACATGGATGGCTAGGACACGTAAACAAATAAACAACCAAAAATAGCTGACGGCATCGCCACATCATTCTCATAATCCTCATTCATTGGTTAAGATCACTCTCCAATCGGGAATCCTGCTAGCCAAGCTAGAACACCTTCTGCCTCCTTTTCTAACCGCTGGGCTCCACCAATAACAACTACCTCCATTATTATCATCATTATCATTCATTATCATTCAGTGTTCTTGCCAATCAGGCAAGAACACTTACTGCCTCTCAAACTGCTAGACTCCAACAATAAGAGCACGCCTAAGGCCCAGCTCCACCAATAATAGCTAGCTATGTCCCAGCTCCTGTTTCTGTTCCATACGCAGTATGCTGGCAGCACAGCCAGGCACCTCCACTAACCACTAAACATAGTGGCTCCCCCATGAGTCATAGCTTGGTTTTATGGAGCCACAGTTGCCACACTCTCTCTAAATGGCTGGTGCATTACTCTGATGTACGCTCCAGACCACCAGCATGGCCAGAGTCAACGTCAGGGGTGCATTGTGGATAATGTGTTAGCGCTCAGCCAGGGCCCTGGGGTTTGTAGGTTGACAGAGCCGAGCGAGTGGCAGGTTTTTCTCTGTGGGCCTCGGAGCTAGGCACGGTGGTCTGCCCATGCCTTCTGCTTCCCCCTCCCTCAGTTAGATAGCCCCGGGTCGGTCCTGCTTTAATAACTGTGCAACACTGAGCTTCCTGCTCCCAGACCAGGCAAATACAGTGAGGGAAAGAAGTATTTGATCCCCTGCTGATTTTGTACGTTTGCACACTGACAAAGAAATGATCAGTCTATAATTTTAATGGTAGGTTTATTTGAACAGTGAGAGACAGAATAACATCAACAAAAAATCCAGAAAAACACATGTCAAAAATGTTATGAATTGATTTGCATTTTAAATTAGGGAAAAAAAGTATTTGACCCCCTCTCAATCAGAAAGATTTCTGGCTCCCAGGTGTCTTTTATACAGGTAATGAGCTGAGATTAGGAGCACACTCTTAAAGGGAGTGCTCCTAATCACAGTTTGTTACCTGAATAAAAGACACCTGTCCACAAAAGCAATCAATCAATCAGATTCCAAACTCTCCACAATGGCCAAGACCAAAGAGCTCTCCAAGGATGTCAGGGACAAGATTGTAGACCTACACAAGGCTGGAATGGGCTACAAACAAGACCATCGCCAAGGAGCTTGGTGAGGTGACAACAGTTGGTGCGATTATTCGCAAATGGAAGAAACACAAAAGAACTGTCAATCTCCCTCGGCCTGGGACCCCATGCAAGATCTCACCTCGTGGAGTTGCAATGATCATGAGAACGGTGAGGAATCAGCCCAGAACTACGCGGGAGGATCTTGTCAATGATCTCAAGGCAGCTGGGACCATAGTCACCAAGAAAACAATTGGTCACACACTACGCCGTGAAGGACTGAAATCCTGCAGCGCCCGCAAGGTCCTTCTGCTCAAGAAAGCACATATACATGCCCGTCTGAAGTTTGCCAATGAACATCTGAATGATTCAGAGGACAACTGGGTGAAAGTGTTGTGGTCAGATGAGACCAAAATGGAGCTCTTTGGCATCAACAACTCGCCGTGTTTGGAGGAGGAGGAATGCTGCCTACGACCCCAAGAACACCATCCCCACCGTCAAACATGGAGGTAGAAACATTATGCTTTGGGGGTATTTTTCTGCTAAGGGGACAGGACAACTTCACCGCATCAAAGGGACGATGGACGGGGCCATGTACCGTCAAATCTTGGGTGAGGACCTCCTTCCCTCAGCCAGGGCATTGAAAATGGGTATTCCAGCATGACAATGACCCAAAACACACGGCCAAGGCAACAAAGGAGTGGCTCAAGAAGAAGCAAATTAAGGTCCTGGAGTGGCCTAGCCAGTCTCCAGACCTTAATCCCATATAAAATCTGTGGAGGGAGCTGAAGGTTCGAGTTGCCAAACGTCAGCCTCGAAACCTTAATGACTTGGAGAATATCTGCAAAGAGGAGTGGGACAAAATCCCTCCTGAGATGTGTGCAAACCTGGTGGCCAACTACAAGAAACGTCGGACCTCTGTGATTGCCAACAAGGGTTTTGCCACCAAGTACTAAGTCATGTTTTGGAGAGGGGTCAAATACTTATTTCCCTCATTAAAATGAAAATCAATTTATAATTTTTTTGACATGCGTTGTTCTGGATTCTTTTGTTGTTATTCTGTCTATCACTGTTCAAATAAACCTACCATTAAAATGATAGACTGATCATTTCTTTGTCAGTGGGCAAACGTACAAAATCAGCAGGGGATCAAATACTTTTTTCCCTCACTGTACAATACCCCCGGCTTAGCGATTCAGAGCTAATTGTCAATGGTGTAAAATACTGAAGTAAAAATACTTTAAAGTACTAAAGTAGTTTTTTGGGGTATCTGTATATCTGTATTTATATTTTTGACAACTTTTATTCCAGTACATTCCTAAAGAAAAAAATGTACTTTTTACATTTTCCCTGACACCCAAAAGTGCTCGTTACATTTTGAATGCTTAGCAGGACAGGAAAATGGTCCAATTCACACACTTATCAAAAGAACATCCCTGGTCATCCCTACAGCCTCTGATCTGGCGGAATAACTAAAAGACAAATTCTTCGTTTGTAAATTAGTGTGCCCCTGGCTATCATAAATAAAAAATGTAAAAATATTGTGCTGTCTGGTTTGCGTAATATATTAGGAATTTTAAATGATTTATACTTTTACTTTTTAAACTTAAGTAGATTTGATCAATTACATTTACTTTTGATACACTTTTACTCAAGTAGTATTTTATTGGGTGACTTTCACTTGAGTAATTTTCTATCAAGGTATATTTTCTGCTACTCAAGTATAACAATTGGGTAAGTTTTCCACTACTGCTAATTGTTGGGCCCCCCAACGCCTCACCCACCTCCCTTCAAAACTACATCTAGCGTCTATTGCAATCTAATCAGGCTCACATGCCTGTTTCACAACGAGCATACGGATAACGGAGATCTAGAGAGCGCATGGCAAAGCTTCAGCTCCAGAGCATACGTTCACTTTCCCTGAGAGCCAGTCTCACTAACTTGGCTAAAACGCAGGATTGGCGGCTTCAGTTCTTCTGCCCCCTGCAGAGACTTTCAGCCCCTGTTACAAACCCTCACCTGTGGCCTCCTGCACTGGAGAGAAGGAGCAGCCAGACCGCACGTCATGACATAGTGCACTCATTCCAAGGGGCTAGAATAGGACAGGCCTCTCCGTGAGAAGTGCAAGGCATTAGCAAAGCTTTAACCTAACATAGGAGTAAAAGAAACACCTGAGCAGCATTTCTTTCTTTCTGGTCCTGATGAGAAAAAAAATACTATCGTGGAAGGTTCTCTTCTGCACTGTAAATGTGGAGGAGTTGCCTTGTTAACTTCCAAAAGCGGAAGTCGCGTCACAGGCTCTTTCCTTTTCCTCCGAAAACCGGATGCATCCGGTTGATTCGACCCAGCAGAGGGTGGCAATGCTTAAATCGTGTTACGGAGGTGCAACTGGGGAGCAGAGTGCAAAGATGCATGTTAAGGAACTTGGAAATGTCTCCACTCCAATCCTACCATCCATTTGGGTGTTGTTTGTGTGGAAACATGATATTTGCAGAGCGCACAAGGAAGGAAAAAGGAGCGGAAATGGGGTTCTGTCCAAGTTTTGAAGACAATGTTGGTGTTTCCTATTATACAGTTACCTGTATAATGTCTTCCATCCACCACTGGTCCAGTATGAGTGTGTACTTCACTGTGTAACCAGAGCACTGCTTTGTGTCAGCAGCAAGACGCTACACACCATGGCAGCCCAGCTCCGGCCGGGCTCAACCTAAGGATCGCATAAAAACCACTAAAGAAAGAACTAAACACAAACACAATAATAACAACCTGGCCGTGAAGCAAAGCGCTGGCTCTATTGGTCAATTATACTAGTGAGTGGAAAAGCCAGGCTCAGTGTTTCTAATACGGTTGGGGGGGGGGTCATAGAAGCAGCCATTTCCTAATAAAGCCTTCAGAGTATTAACAAGAACCATACCGTAGTCTCTACTCAAACATCACTGGGACACAATCCAGGTCTCCCAGATAAAGTGGTCTGAAACAGCCAGAGTTGTGGAAAACCCGTATCGACTGTAAAAAGGAGGAAATGAAGCGTGACAGTGTTGCGTCGGTCGCTTCATGCATTCCCCCAAACTACTAGAACACATGTGATGGCGGCGGAACCGAGTGATCAGACACAGGAATGCACAGTTTCATGCGAGGTACAGCAATTCCCCATAGATGGTGGGGGAGCTGTCTTTGTGGTGGGTTCCGCTACATCTACTATGAAATGTTTACCACTTGCGCTGCTCTGCAACAACGTTTCACAACCATTGTCAGCTGGAGGGAGCTGATCCATGCGGTGCACATAGGTTGATTTTGAGTCGGCCCAATAACTCATTCTCAACATGGATATATCCCCCCAGTCACATATGGAATGTATAAGATGCTAGACTGACAACAACTCATGAGCTCACCTTGAGGATTCACCGCAAGTCAACCTGAGGATTTGACTTTTTACCGACACACTGTCACATGCCATACGCTATTCCAGGAGGTGGGGTGGGGTCCCACAAATGTAACGTTTGGTAAAGTCTGAGACTCAATATATATTGCTGTTTGAGCCTATATGCTGTGCACTTGCCAGGTTTTTAAAGGGGCAGTTCAGTCAAAAACATGATTTCCTGTTGTTTTAATGGTATTTCCACACTATGAGGATGAAAAAACACTGATATGGCGAAAATTATGATAATGTTATTTTAGTGTCAAAGCTTTTTGGAGTGAAAGGAACACCTTGAATTTCTGCCTGATCAGGTGGGATGGAGTTTTTGGCCCACAGCATTATTATGACCAATCATGTTTTATTTGCATATGTATCCAACTACTTTGAAGCAGGGTAAGCTCTAGAGTCTAGACAATCTTATCTGCCAAAATTGAAATATACACAAAAGTATTTTGACCCCCCCTTCAAATTAGTGGATTTGGCTATTTCAGCCACACACATTGCTGACAGGTGTATAAAATCGAGCACACAGCCATGCAATCTCCATAGACAAACACTGACATTAGAATGGTCTTACTGAAGTGCTCAGTTACTTTCAACGTGGCACCGTCATAGGATGCCACCTTTCCAACAAGTCAGTTCGTAAAATGTCTGCCCTGCTAGAGCTGCCCCAGGCAACTGTAAGTGCTGTTATTGTGAAGTGGAAACGTCTAGGAGCAACAACGGCTCAGCCGCGAAGTGGTAGGCCACACAAGCTCACAGAACGGGACCACTGAGTGCTGAAGCACATAAAAATTGCCTGTCTTCATTTGCAACACTCACTACCGAGTTCCAAACTGCCTCTGGAAGCAACGTCAGCACAATAACTGTTCGTCGAGAGCTTCATGAAATGGGTTTCCATGACCAAGCAGCCGCACAAAAGCCTAAGATCACCATGAGCAATGCCATGCGTCGGCTGGAGTGGTGTAAATCTCGCCACCATTGGACTCTGGACCAGTGGAAACGCCTTCTCTGGAGTGATGAATCACGATTCACCATCTGAATTGCATTTTCCATTTAAAAATAAAGTATCTGACCAGTGTAATTTACAATGGAAGGGGACATTGCTAGACACCATATAAGCAGGCAGCTGAAATACTTAAATTGTCAGGGGTGTATTCTGGAGGTGAAATGTTCAGAATGTTGCAGCTAGAAATGTAACAAATATAGAGCTGACACAATCCCTACGGCGGATTGTCTCCTGGCGGATGCCAGGAGAATGCTACATGCCCCAATGCATAGTGCCAACTGTAAAGTTTGGTGGAGGAGGAATAATGGTCTGGGGCTGTTTTTCATGGTTCGGGCCAGGCCCGTAAGTTCCAGTGAAAGAAAATCTTAATGCACCAGCATACAATGACATTCTAGACGATTCTGTGCTTCCAACTTTGTGGCAACAATTTGGGAAAGGCCCTTTCCTGTTTCAGCATGACAATGCCCCCGTGTGCAAAGCGAGGTCCATACAGAAATGGTTTGCTGAGATCGGTGTGGAAAAACTTGACTGGCCTGCACAGAGCCCTGACCTCAACCCAATCGAACACCTTTGGGATGAATTGGAACGCCGACGGAGAGCCTGGCCTAATTGCCCAACATCAGTGCCCGACCTCACTATTGCTTGTGGCTGAATGGAAGCAAGTCCCTGCAGCAATGTTCCAACATCTACTGGAAAGCCTTCCCAGAAGAGTGGATGCTGTTATAGCAGCAAAGGGGGGGGGGGGGGGGGGGGGGGACCAACTCCATATTAATGCCCATGATCGATGAGCAGGTGTCCAGATATTTTGGTCATGTAGTGTATGTAAATATATCTAAATTTGTATCTACACACCCACGTCATTAGACTGAGAATTTCAATGGCAAAAGGAGGCTCACAATAACTTTGGGGGTGCTTATATTAGTCATGTTAGACACAAATGTGTAATGGAAATGTGTTTCTTGCATATCCTAACTGCTCCTGAGATACCTGCAGGGAGTGGGGTCACAGCCAGGGTCCAGAGACAAATGTTTCACCTTGCTGGTTCGAATACTTGAGCCGACAACTTTTTGGTTACTGGAGCAATGCTCTACCAGCCGCCCAGGGAAATAAGTTATTTTCATGAAATAAACACACACAATGATTTATTAGACATACGGTGATAATAAAACAAAACAAAAAAATGTAAAGACTGCATGGGGGATTTAAGAGGTTGATCCACGTCATAAAAAGAACATGTCTGAGATGAGAATTATCTGGCTCTCGCCCCACACAGACATACACACAGACACTCATATCCCTTTCTACCTGACAGTTACTACAGTACAGTAAAGTCAATCAAATGACACCATCCTCAACACTTCTTCCAGGATAGTATTTCACCTCTAAACCTGGCAGAGCAGACAGGCAGAAGTGAGGGAAAGAAAATCAGATCTGACGTTAGAGCAACTCACACCACAGTAAAAAGGTCAATGGTCTATAATTCTAAGAACCCCCTGGAAATGTTACTTATCTGAACCCCTCATAGATCATTAAAATCAGAACAATACATGAAACAAACTGGGAGAAAAAGCTTTCTCAATTTCAGTTTGGTTGCATAAAGAACAGAATACGATCATTTTGAAACATGTAACATTATTTTCTGGGTCTCCATACATACTGTACAGAACAAATAATGGTCCTGCTCTTTCATGCAAGTCATAACATGCACCCTTGACCTCCTTGGGTTTTCAGTCCAAGCTTATTTTAATTTGCAGTGTGTAGTGTTTCCCCCCTATCTCTCTCTCTCGTTGTTGGACCAAGGCGGATGGAGGATGGCAGCAGTTTGGATAGTAGCTAGCTAACAGGTTGCGGCAGCGGCAGTGCGTCAAAGTCCAAACCTCCCAAAGTGCAGTCATTTGAACCCAGCCACCTGTTGCAGTTAATTGCCCTGCTTAATACACTGGAGAGATCCCATTCCATATTCTCACCATGGAATGCAAACTGTTATATTTGGTGCTCAATGATTAAGGGAGGGAGGGGGGCAGAGAGGGGGGACTCACACAGGTCAACATATTAGACCCATTTTAATCGAGTTTGACCCCTGTGTGTGTGTGTGGTGTGTGTGTGGTGTGTGTGTGTGGGCCTTCTCCCTCACAGTGTCCTGAGCCATTACATACAGAGGGTCAGTATGTACACTGGGGCCTCACTCTAGTCCAGTCTGTTTGCATGCATCCTAGTTTCTCCATATGTATTGTGAGATTGCAGGTCTTTCAAAACAACAGGATCAGAGGAACACAGTAACAAGGCTCCAGTCCAAATGGACATGACTTGATCAATCCAAAACATATGTAAAAACCAACAGACCACTGCAAACACTATGTCTGTTCCCCACACAGGAACCGTTCAGTGACCTAACACCTTCAGACCATCTGAGTCGGCCTGACACATGCTGGTGCTTTGTAGCTCAGTTGGTAGAGCATGGCACTTGTAACACCAGGGTAGTGGGTTCGATTCCCGCGACCACCCATATGTAAAATGTATACACGCATGACTAAGTCGCTTTGGATAAAAAGTCTGCTAAATGGCATATATTCAATATATTATATGTGTGTATGTGTCAGACAGTGGTCCACGGTCTTACCTGGGCAATGTTCTTGTTGATCAGGTAGACTCCGTACTCAAACTGAAAACGCTCTCCTCGAGGGTAAAGTGGGAATCTGTGTGAGAAGAAGAGGAAGAGCAGTGATAATGAGTGTACAGTACTGGAGTAGGTGGTACACATGGGTTAGTCTGTGGGTAACAGCAGAGAGAAACCTAATCCTGATAAATTGAGGAGTTGAGAGCGCAGAGGCCCTCCCTCCTCTCTAACATCAAAACAATTCCTGGGCTCTTCAGAGAGACATGGGACTCTACTACAGTAATAACAATACCACAGTTAGGGTTGCAAAAGGAGGGTATATTACTAGAAACTTCGAAAGTTTACCAGTAAACTACCAGAATTATTGTAACTTTCAAGGATTTAATTTAATTGATCACAAGACAGGCCTTTTTGGATACTGCCGATTATCACAGGTTTCTGTTTGTATCTCTGGCCGTCTCTGTGGCCTCATCATTTATATGTAAAATATAAAAAATATTCAATGGTTGACCCTGTAAAATAACATTTCTGCACCTACCGAACAATAAAATGTTTTCCTTTTCTTTTTTACTATGTCAATATGTCTTTGTTGTAAATGTTTTGGCACCATACTGGTGGTGGTTTTGAAAAAAGTTAATCGTTGGAAGAGTTGCAGAGTTAATTGAAAATAATGCCATTGTTGATAAGATGCTTTTTTCATCAATTATGCAATTTTCTCTTGAACCATATGGTCTATCCAATAGAATGTCATGGACAATATGGGCACATATATAAAAAATGTATACTATATATGAATACATTTATTTTTTAAGTTATTCAAGTATAATTTACCAAAGTTACTATAGATTGCCATAGATTACCTGTATTCCGGTAACTTTGGTAAATTACCGGTAGCTTTGTAACCCTAACTACAGTAAATAAAGTAATAACCAGACTTGTATACGAGGGTAATAACAAAATAGGAGTGCAATTTCACACATACCTCAGTTGTATAACATATCTACATCGCCGATTGAAAATGGCTAGAATAAACCCTGTGGTGCTTGAAATTACTTTTTCATTCCTTGTTGGTTTAACGTTGAGAGATTCACCAACAAGACTGAGTGCTGTGAAATCAATTGCTTCCCTGTTGTCACAGTCCAGGAATTACTATAGTATAGTCTGTAGCTGTTGGGGTTTGGTGGATAAAACATCTTAGCAGAAGCTGAGAGGGGAAACACTGAACTGAAATATCAGCCCAGCTCCAAACCGTCCAGGCTGCATACTGTAGGCCTATCAAACAGCCTGTAGACCTGCTTTTACACTTCAGGGAACAAAGACAGACAGACAGATGGAGAGGCTCGGTGGAAAAGCCCCATTCAGCATTCAGGTGTCAGTCAGATGTCTAACTAGTAGGGCAGGGCAGGCAGACACACACACAGTGCTGAAAACCCCTGGATGGAAGTGTTAATGTGGAGATGGAGAGACTGCCCCAGACTGAGCCTGCTGACCCCCCCTAGTGACAACAACGCTCTCCTCTCCCATTATGGCTCAAGTCAGCCTTATCCTATGATAGTCCCTGTTAGTATGTGCTCATGTCTGCTCCCCAACTGAGAGGACGTACTGAAGAGATGCGCCCAGGGCACGGTCTTACTCTGCACACACACACGCACACACGCACACGTACAGAGCCCTGCTTGAGTTAAGAACGTACAACTACTGACTACTCCTCCACTGTCAGGCTCAGCGGTCAGTAAGGCCAGGAGGTGCGAGTGAACATCCGGCGCTCCTCCCCCTTCCCTCCCCTCCTCCCTATCCCCTTCCTGTCAGTGGACATGACTGAGCCCCTGAAGCCAGGACAGGTTCTACTGGTAATCCTGTGTTAGAAGAGACATGCCCTCTTCCCGCTAACTGACCCTCAGGTGCCAGGGGCCCAGAGCAAGAGTCGGGATGGCCCTCTTGTCACACCACTGGTACTGTACATCACTGTTACAGGGCAAGGTGCATGAGGCAATGACCGTAGCCTCAACTGATACAGCCTAGCTACTGCAGCTCTGTTATCTATAATGCCTGATGTCCACCAGATGCATATGTGTTTGTTTTGCCGGATGTCTCTAGTCCGCATTTTCCGTACTTGATGCACATGTGCTTCGCTGTTCAACTAGCTAAAAGCTAGCAAGCTGCAGTCTGCACGTGTTCTTTTGTTTGTACCACGGCACAGTAAAGCAACGCACGAGTTGAAAATATTGAACGCATGCTGTACCCAGAACACACAGCAGCCTAGTGCGGCATCCCCAACGTAGCGTTGCGGACAGCACCATTAACAACGTTCCCGCCGGAACGCAAAGAGTTTGATGCATCTGGTTGACATGAGGTATAGCGCTTTAACGCCTTAGTACAGACTGTAGGGCAGTTCTCCTCCTCGGCCCAATCCATACACACAATTCATTCAGTTTCTTGTGAGGTGCATTACATAGAAACTCTTTACCAAATAAAGTAGACAAATAACACTGTTGGTTTCACAGACAGAGAGGGAAACACTATAGGCCACACAGCCTGAGACACTTGTTTCACTCCTACATACCCTGCCTAGTCAAACCCCAGAGGAAGCAGCATGCCAGAGGTCATATCTCATGACCAGGAAATAACTAACAGAGGGAGAAATAACACATCAAACACACAAAGTCTCATAGCAGGCATTCCAACAATCACTTTCTCCCGACAACATACGATTCGTTTGCTGGTGAAGGGGAAATCAGAGAGAGGCTGACACGCGCACATAAGCACACATATAGAAAAGCAAAGGAACACGTGAAGATACATAGACGTGCACACGCCCTCACGCGCATGGTTTGCCGTCACAGTGAGGTGATTAATGAGTGCTGTCCAGTGCGTCTGAAATCACACTGAAGGGACTCCGGTTCACCAAACACCAGGAATTCCTCCCGGGAACGTCCAGTAAAGTTAAATATATTATTACACACCAGCAGGAGGGAGGGGAAGAGGAAGTCAGGGGTCCCAAAGAGATGGGGGGGAGGAGGAGAGAGGGGACAGGAGGGGTAGAGAGCTGACAGGAGAGGGATAGAGCGAGAGGGAGGATGGGAGTGAGAGAAGAGAGAATAGAGGGAGGGTTTAACATGTGAGAGAGAGAGACAAGAAGAGAGAGCAGTTGTAGAAGAGACAGAAAAGAAGAGAGAGACAGGTGAGAGGGACTGACAGAGAGAGGGAAGGAAGGAGAGAGAAATGAGGGGGAGTTAGAGTGGAAAGCAGTCATTTTTACCAATGGGTCTTCTCTTGGCGTCTGTGCTGAAATGATCTGTTGCACAAGTGGGATGAACTGGATTACAATCGTCCTTGGAACAGCTCTCAGGCCCACAGGAGCCCTCCATCCATCCACAGAGCACGCACGCACGCACACACACACACACACACACACACACACACACACACACACACACACACACACACACACACACACACACACACACACACACACACACACACACACACACACACACACACACACACACACACACACACACACACATACATACATACATACATACATACATACATACATACATGTTGCTCTCCTTTCTGGTTTCAATTCTAATCCCTTTCTCGTCAGACAAACACACAAAGATATACATGCACACACAAATGTATGCACACACACCACAGCCTTCCGTTCCTCACCTTCATTAAAATAGATTTACTTCTATTACTACCATGTCCCAACCCTCTCCCACACCCCATCTCTGGCAGCTCTTTACACTCACATGGCAAACTAAATACGACACTGACAGGCACCATGATCAACACTGTCATCCACACTGACATCTCCTTAATGTGATCAAAAACTCTCATTCCCTCCCTATCTCACACGCCAATCTGTGTGGAGGACCTGTAGTGTCTAAGCTGAGCTGTCTGCGAGTCGTGCGGACGGCCGGGTAGAGATATGTAATTATTAAGGAGCGGAGTGGGGAACACTCGGTACGTCTTAAAAGCAGCTTCTAACAGAAAGCCCCTTCACTTTAAAGGGTTAGAGTATTTACACAGCCCTCGGTTTCATCAGCCCACCAGGCCTATACCTCACAGACAACCCTAAAATACGATAGCAGGAAGGGACCCTCGTAAAAAGGAGAAAATAAATAAATACTCTGAAGTGCAAGGGAAGTGCAGAGGAAGCCAATAACATATATGGAATCATGTAGTAAATTGTTCAACAAATAAAAATATATATTTTATTTGATATTCTTAAAAGTAGCCACCCTTTACCTTGATGACAGCTTTGCACACGCTTGGCAGTCTCTCAACCAGCTTCACCTGGAATGCTTTTCCAACAGTCTTGAAGGAGTTCCCACATATGCTGAGCACTTGTTGGCTGCTCTTCCTTCACTCTGCGGTCCAACTCATCCCTAACCATCTCAATTGGGTTGAGGTCGGGTGATTGTGGAGGCCAGGTCATCTAATGCAGCACTCCATCACTCTCCCTCTTGGTCAAATAGCCCTTACAAAGCCTGGAGGTGTGTTGGGTCATCGTCCTGTTGAAAAACAAATGAGAGTCCCACTAAGCGCAAACCAGATGGGATGGCGTATCGCTGAAGAATACTGTGGTAGCCATGCTGGTTAAGTGTGCCTTGAATTCTAAATAAAATCTGACAGTGTCACCAGCAAAGCACCACCACACCTCCTCCTCCATGCTTCACGGTGGGAACCACACATGCAGAGATCATCCGTTCACCTAATCTGTGTCTCACAAAGACACAGGGGATGGAACCAAAAATCTCAAAGGACAGATTTCATTGGTCTAATGTCCATTGTTCGTGTTTCTTGGCACAAGCATGTCTCTTCTTCTTATTGGTCTTCTTTAGCAGTGGCTTCTTTGCAGCAATTCAACCATGAAGGCCTGATTGACGCACTCTCCTCTGAACAGTTGATGTTGAGATGCGTCTGTAACTTGAACTCTGAAGCATTTATTTGGGCTGCAATTTCTGAGGCTTGTAACTCTAATGAACTCATCGTCTGCTGCAGAGGTAACTCCTTTCCTGTGGTGGTCCTCATGAGAGCTAGTTTCATCATAGCGTTTGATGGTTTTTGCAACTGCACTTGAAGAAACCTGCAAAATTCTTAATTTTCCGGATTGACTAACCTCGTCTTAAAGGATCTGCCCCCTTTTTTCCAATTTTCACCTAAAAAGACATACCCAAAACGAACTGCCTGTAGCTCAGGACCTGAATTAAGGATATGCATATTCTTGGTACCATTTGAAAATAACACTTTGAAGTACTCGAGGCGGCGAACAAGAGATTAGGTGGAATTCTTTCTGAGCCTCTTCACTGTGTCGCCACCATGCTCGATGCTAGGTACAAGGACCGCTACATCGATGCAGACAAGAAACAGCGTTTATGTGAAATGCTACATACGCAGCTGGACAAGAGGGAAACGGACACAGTAACAGTGCGCACCAAGTAAGAGAGGTCACGGACAGAAAGAGCTGAATCTTCACTGCTTGACATGTATGATGAAATCCTGGTTGAGACTGAACAAATGAACAACGAAACAGCACAGCAAGTAAGTGAAAGAAATAGGTTTTGATTATATTTTACAGGTAATGGGGACATACAGTTGAGGTCGGAAGTTTACATACACTTAGGTTGGAGTCATTAAAACTCGTTTTTCAACCACTCCACAAATTACTTGTTAACAAACTATAGTTTTGGCAAGTCGGTTAGGACATCTACATTGTGCATGACACAAGTCATTTTTCCAACAATTGTTTACAGACAGATTATTTCACTTATAATTCACAGTATCACAATTCCAGTGGGTCAGAAGTTCACATACACTAAGTTGACTGTGCTTTTAAACAGCTTGGAAAATTCCTGAAAATTATGTCATGGCTTTAGAAGCTTCTGGTGGGCTAATTGACATCATTTAAGTCAATTGGAGGTGTACCTGTGGATGTATTTCAAGGCCTACCTTCAAACTCAGTGCCTCTTTGCTTGACATCATGGGAAAATCAAAAGAAATCAGCCAAGACCTCAGAAAAAAAATTGTAGACCTCCACAAGTCTGGTTCATCCTTGGGAGCAATTTCCAAATGCCTGAAGGTACCATGTTCATCTGTACAAACAATAGTACGCAAGTATAAACACCATGGGACCACGCAGCCGTCATACCACTGAGGAAGGAGACAAATTCTGTCTCCTTGAGATGAACGTACTTTGGTGCGAAAAGTGCAAATCAATCCCAGAACAACAGCAAATGACCTTGTGAAGATGCTGGAGGAAACAGGTACAAAATTATCTATATCCACAGTAAAACGAGTCCTATATCCACATAACCTGAAAGGCCGCTCAGCAAGGAAGAAGCCACTGCTCCAAAACCGCCATAAAAAAGCCAGACTACGGTTTGCAACTGCACATGGGGACAAAGATCGTACTTTTTGGAGAAATGTCCTCTGGTCTGATGAAACAAAAATAGAACTGTTTGGCCATAATAACCATCGTTATGTTTGGAGGAAAAAGGGGGAGACTTGCAAGCTGAAGAACACCATCCCAACCGTGAAGCACGGGAGTGGCAGCATTATGTTGTGGGGGTGCTTTGCTGCAGAAGGGTCAGGTGCATTTCACAAAATAGATGGCATCATGAGGAAGGGAAATTATTTGGATATATTGAAGCAACATCTCAAGACATCAGTGAGGAAGTTAAAGCTTGGTCACAAATGGGTCTTCCAAATGGACAATGACCAACGAAGTCCAGGTATTGGAGTGGCCATTACAAAGCCCTGACCTCAATCCTATAGAGAATGTGTGGGCAGAACTGAAAAGGCGTGTGCAAGCAAGGAGGCCTACAAACCTGACTCAGTTACACCAACTCTGTCAGGAGGAATGGGCCAAAATTCACCCAACTTATCGTGGGAAGCTTGTGGAAGGCTACCTGAAACGTTTGAACCAAGATAAACAATTTAAAGGCAATGCTACCAAATACTAATTGAGTGTATGTAAACTTTTGACCCACTGGGAATGTGATGAAAGAAATGAAAGCTGAAATAAATCATTCTCTCTACTATTATTCTGACATTTCACATTCTTAAAATAAAGTGGTGATCCTAACTGACCTAAGAAAGGGAATTTTTACTAGGATTAAATGTCAGGAATTGTGAAAAACTGAGTTTAAATGTATTTGGCTAAGGTGTATGTAAACTTCTGACTTCAACTGTATGTATATGTCAACAAAATAACTTTTTGGTCAGTGTGGTGTGGTTTGTGTGTGGGTGTAACCTTTATTTAACTGTGTTAATCTATTTAACTTTACTAGACTGCTTAAAAGGCCGCAAAAATGTTAAATATCGGTTATCGGTATCGGACAACAATATCATATCGGTGCATCCTTACTTTTTTGGTTACTAAATGATTGCATATCTGTTATTTCATAGTTTTGATGTCTTCACTATTATTTTACAACGTAGAAAAAACCTTGAATGAGTAGGTGTGTCCAAACTTTTGACGGGTAATGTATAAAATTACTAAATAAATATATTGGGGATTGGAAATTATGCAGACAATTACATTGATGGAAGCCACAATCTTTCTGCAATATTAAAACTGATCTACCCCCTAAAAAATATATATATTTTTTAAAATCACAGTTGGGTAGGTTACTTACTAAATTACCTTACCTGTCCAGAATTGTAATCAGTAACGTAACTTTTGTACTACCTAAACTCACTAGCATAATCTGATTACTTTCAGTAACTTTTGGACTACTTTCCCCTTAACACTAGAAAGCCTGGCCTCTTTGGACCTCCCTTCAGGCCAATGAGGAGTCATCTTGACTCAACATTCTTACGTCTAATAAATAGATTTAAATGTATGTTATCTAAATACACCAAATGTGCAAATCAACAGTTCTGGTTCACATAGTGGAGTTTGGAGTTAGCCACTCGTAACCATTACTTACACTTAGCTATGCGCAGCCGTCTCGAAAAAAATATATAATTTTATTTATTTATTTTTTTAATGGGGGAAAAAAATTCCCCCAGAAGTTCCCTAGAACGTCTTTAATGTGAGATTTCAAACACACCAGGACCATAAATGATGTGAGGCCTGCTTTTTAAAAAACACCTGCTGCCTCGCAACTGTCACGGCTAATGGCACCGGTTAATATATAAATCACAGCGAGCTGTAATTTCCAATATCTGAGAAATGATTACATTGAGCATATGTCAGTGAATGCTATTTTAATGACTGCCGCACTACTCCACTTACATCTCGGGTAACGAACCATCTTGGAGCGAACGCACTGCTGTAAAAATGTCTCCCTCCCAGTACTGGTGCCCTGTGTATGTAGCCAAGTTCTTACTCATTGGGTATTTATTATTACTTTTCTATTATTTCTCTGTTTTCTCTCTCTCTACATTGTTGGGAAGGGCCCGTAAGTAAGCATTTCACTGTTAGTCTACACCTGTTGTTTACGAAGCATGTGACAAATAAAATAAGATTTGATTCTCTCCCTCCCTCTCCCTACCTGCCCTGCTCTCCCTCCCTCTTTCTCCCCCCTCCCTCCCTCGATCACCCTCCCCCCTCTCCCTACATGCCCTGCTCTCCCTCCCTCTTTCTCCCCCCTCCCTCCCTCGATCACCCTCCCTCCTCTCCCTCCCTCCCTCTCCCTACCTGCCCTGCTCTCCCTCCCTCTTTCTCCCCCCTCCCTCCCTCGATCACCCTCCCCCCTCTCCCTCCCTCCCTCCCCCTACCTGCCCTGCTCTCCCTCCCTCTTTCTCCCCCCTCCCTCCCTCCATCCCTCTTTCTCCCTCTTTCTCCCCCCTCCCTCGATCTCCATCCCCCCCTCTCCCTCCCTCCCCCCCTCCCTTCCTCCTATTCTTTTAATTAGAAACAGAGAGCTGGACCCAGAGGACAGGATCTAAGCAGGTTTCTCTATGGGGCTAGCTAGGTGATCTCCCTCTGCAGAAGTGCCTCTTTATTTATCACAGGGAATCTAAACTTCCTCCCAGATGCTGACCTGAAGTGAAACGGACACATGGAACGGTATTTAGAATTTGTGTTCCCAATCTTGTGGCAGGGAGTCACAGGCCATATACAGCTGACTACTCCCATGAGTCTTAATGTGAGAGAGAGAGAGAGGGGGAGAGAGCACTGACTTTACTGCTAACTTCTTTATCGAGGAAAAATGTACTTCCTACGACTGTGATATGTGGTTGTTAAGATGAATGCACTAACTGTAAGTCGCTCTGGACAAGAGCGTCTGCTAAATGACTCAAATGTAAATGTAGAGTGAGACCCGGCCGCTATTGGCATTAAGACAACACAAGTCAGGCCAACGGTTACCCATCCATGAAAAAGCAGTGTAAAATATAATGTACAGATGAACCGAGCCAACTAAGCCACTCCTTTGAGTTAACGATCATAGTTATGACTTTGAAAGGCGTTCAACTAAGGCAGATGTTTATTATTAACAGCTTTACTTGAAAAAGACAAATTTGTCAATTGGTTGTTAAATGGGCTAAAAATAGAAGGGAATGTATCCTAATGGCTGAGGCATTAACAGAGTGATGGAAGAGTATAGGCTGGGTGGGTGGGTGCCTGAGGCATCAGGGCATTGGACCACTGAGGATGGGGAGCAGCCTGGTCTCACTGGCCCACTCAGCCCATCTTCTCTGGATCACAGGAAGGTTTTACAGGGTAACAGGGCCAGTCAACCACTTATGCAACTGACCCGTCTGGCACACCAGACAATCCTTCCCTTTCCCCTGGGCCATCCAAAACTCACTAACCCTTTACAGTATTTACCATTATAATGCACTACATCTTTGAGGGGGTAAAAGAGTGTGAGAAAGTATTTGCGTGATTGGGTGTGTGTTGTGTGAAAGACTGCCCGTCTCTAGTCTGTGTCCTGTCATTGAGCAACTCTTCTACCCCCTCCCTCCTCTCTCTCCTCTCCTGTCCTGTGGCTGCTATGTGAAACTGAGGGAGCTTCGGCCACTCCTTCCCCTGGTCCCACATGGTCCATGTTAAGGGACGTGAAAGCGTTGAAATCCAGTAACAATAACCTTCTTCTTTAGAGCTGCAGGTCCTGCCGAGCCGAGGCCCTCTCTTAGAATCCCTCCCTCCATTCACCGGCAGTCATAGTTCCACCCCAGCCGCACAACACTACACTTGAGCCACGCATTGATGTGTCAATCCCTTCTTAGACATTTTTTTTTTTCTTTCTTAAGCCTTCACTTTCATAACGAAACTCAGACCAAAAAAATGGATTCCCTCTTAATAGTCCTAGTAAAAAGGCTGTATGAGGCAGCACTTAGATTTTTAACGGCCGGGCTCTGGTCTCAATCATACAGTCAGTGGACATCTGGATCGCATCTCCCCATTCTCCCCCATGCAATCAGACACACTAGAGCTGTGGAGCTGATGCTGGGCTCTCCCTGCTGCTGCTGCTCTCCACAATGTGGGTGCAACGTGTCGTTACAGCACATTGCATTCTGAGAATGTTTTTAGGGGGTGAAAGCTTCCGAGATTCCAAATAACGGTGCGTTCAAGGTAGGCGTAGTGCCAACAAACAGGCAAAGTGGAGTCATCGCTGTTCACCACCTTTCCCTAAAAACTCCTTGCAGTCCCCAAGCGGCCCCATTCATTCATTCCACACTGACTGAGAGGTCTCTAGAGGGCACTTCAGTTCAGCTGTACACAGGTCTGCCTGCTCTTGCTGTGGCAAAATGGCCGCCTATATAAAAGCCAAGGTCATTATCGGAGACCGCAGGTCCACCGCGACGTGGAGTGGAATATAACAGCAATGCCCTCGTTCTACAGGTCAGACACATTTATATATGGCTGGCACAGTCAGGAGAACCTAAATGCTTGTTAGACTCCAATTAACAAGCACAAAAAATATATATATACATATATAAATCCAGGGATAGGAAAAACATGTCTTACTCGACTATATGATGAACTGTAGATGGTGCTAAACGTTCACATTTTTAACTAGACTGGCAGGGTGCGATGGGAGATCCACCACACACCACATGTTTGGCCTCCACAGAGGAATCAGTCACACCCCAACTCCACAGTGGGGACACTCCGCTCCATCTAGCTGGGAACAAGCTGTGCTGAGACGTCACTAGCATCTGGAACACACCACTCATAGAGAGTAATACACAGAGAGAGAACGTCACACACCACAAGAGCCAACTGGGGACCAGAGATGCACAGTGAGTGGTGGACTAGTAACGTTTCCCAGACCCTCCAGGAGCATGGCCGGTGTGCTGCCTGCATGCCTGCTCCTCCATCATCATCACAACAGAGGGTTTCTATACGCGTGCCTTCAGCAATGATCGATCGCAAACCCACCTGCTAATTCTGCCATGCTTTAAAAGGTACCGCTCAGGTACCACCTCACTTATCTCCATTCACTGCCCCTTTCCGACACTTTAATCACTCTTTTTGTACACTCACAGCCTCAGACGGGTTACTTTCCATCTTCCCACACGTCGTTTGGCCCCGTGTGTAGGGCCCTCTGGGACCGGCAGGCTCGTAAACATGGGGAGGGGGAGGTAGGGGGGGGGTGAAAGGTCAAAGTGAAAGGAGCGTTCGGCCCTGCTCAGGGACACCCGAGGGTGATGTGGTGAGGCCGGGCTGGGTCCTCCCTCCACCCCTCTTCTGGTTTATTTTCTCTGATGGGCCTGGTGTAAATATCCTGCTTTAAAGCCCTGGGAATGGGAATGCGTACAGTGCAGTCAGGCCCTCCACAGAGGTAGACGTAGTGGGAGAGTAGAGCTGGATGGAGAGCGGGGGAGGAGAGACCCCCAGTGAGCCCCTCCAGCTGCCATGATGACATCACTCAGAGGAGAAGAAGAAGAAGATAGGTCGCTGCCAGCTGTAGTGGTCTCTGATACTGCCTCACACTCTCACCATCTGCCTGTTTATGTTCAATGGTTTGGATGTATGCCATATGGATGGGTGTGTGGAGGAATGTATGTATTTGTTGACATGACTTCCCCTGTGTCTGACTAACACAATGATGGGCAGCATCCATATGTGTGTGTGTGTGAGAAAGTATGAGAGAAAGAGAGGAGAGATAAACACACTGGGAACATCTCACCCTGACAGGGTGATAGAGTTTAAGCCCAGAACAGACAACAGAGTTAGGTGAAGCATTGGTCAGGGCTTACTGGGTTACTGAGGTACTAATTGGGGTCCAAGGGGCTTGCTGCCTGTCTAGGGAACTGTTAGTTACTATGAGTTAATAAAGGGGTCTCGGGTCTGGCCCTTCTCTCTTTCTTATTCATTCATTGAGTATAACGAGGCTGCATGCATTAGCGTTTCAAAGGCCAGTCTGCCTGCTACCCCCTCAACCACCTGAACAGCACAGAGCAGAAAACACACGGCCACTCTCTACCCATCTCACTCTGGCCATTAACAACCACTAACACAGGACTCACAGCTGCTCCTTATACAGGAGGCCTCGTAAGGGGAACACCACACGTCGTATAATACTGTGTGTCTATGGAACGCTGGCCATCTCCATCTGCTACAAGCAAAGAATATCACTCAATGGAATATGAGGGGGGAAACAAAAGTATTTTGCTGATATGAACAGTTGAGAGCCTTCCTGCCACGGTGGAGAGACGAGAGGCAGTTAAATGTGAGCAAGCTGTGCAGAACCAGAGATCACAGGTTACAACTGTACTGTATGTAGCGTGGCAAGAAGCAATCCAGACACTTTTTACCTTCTTAGCAGTTGGCACTTACATTTATTATTAATCAATCTAGCACCAAAGGGATCAAATATGCCCACATCCTTATCATACCCATCACTACAGTGACTGATTATACCCATTTTCAAAGTGTCTTTGGGTTTTAGAAAATCCTATCAATTATTAATTTTGATACCCATTCTTTATTTTTCCTGATTGAGGGGAAATGTACAGGAATGTGCACGGAATGTACAAGAATATAAAGTAATATACGATTGCATACCTGGGAGCATGTGTGTGCATTCCCAAACATGCAATTATCACAAGGCAGCAGGAGTTTTGTTGGAAGCTTGATGCATAGTTACCGGATCCAAACAATAATTTTAATAAAGTGTCCTCACACTGTAATTGTGGTGCCCAGTACACTTTAAACTGGATTTAAACAAGCAGGCTGGTAGAGCCCAGAGGCGAGGCCCCAAGAGTGTTATCCTCTCCTTGTGTCCATGGCAACAATATTATCATACATATCCCTACATCTTAAATACCTCTCTCCATTCATGTACATCTGTCTAAATACAGTGTTGATAGAACAGTGCCTAGGTTAGCCCACAGGGTACAAAATTAATACTGTCTACTACACAGGCCAGGGTGGGTAAAACACACTGGATGCTTTAGAGGAATTTCCAACAATTTGCTTGGTCATTATGAAAGATAATACTGTCTACTGTCTGGGGTTTGTGATTATGGAAAGGTAAAGAGGAGGACTGTAAAAAAAAAAGGCCTGTGAGTGAACCTCACACGATTTGATATGCTGCATTACAGTGGGCTTAACCTGTCCAAACAGATCTGGATTGGAGGGAAGGGTTGTTGTGTGATAGGTCACATGCTTCCCTCTGATCCTTACTTTCATGGGTGACTAGGAATCCTCTGCACAAACGAACTACAGTACAGTAAACGAGAGAACACACACGTTGACCTTATTTGGCTCTTCTTATGACCAGGATCAACATGAGCTCTCCAGGCGTTGAACTTTAGAGTTCCTCTCTACTCTACCGCTAAACCGTTGGCTACTCGGAATCCATGGCATCCATCACCTGGTTACAGCAGGCTTAGCTACTGTCATTATTTGGCCCCTGTAAGCCCTTTCTTATGACCAGGATCACGGTTTATCGTCTCCCAAGGTCTATTATTTTGATCATTATATAACAGAGTTACTCTATCGGAGTACTGACGTGGTGGCTAATCATCACAAAGGAAATTCAACCTGTACTGTTGTACAGTAACAATGAAAAAATGTGCATCTACAAAAGAAAGAAAAGGAAAGAAAATAACCGGAGTGTAGGGTCCTTACTCTCGCTCCTTCTCACTGAGCTTGTCTGTGATGGTGTCCTTGATGGAGGAGCGGGAGCCTTTGTGGATGACAGGATACCTGAGAGGGATCTGCAGGAAGCAACTGATCATCAGCACCAAGTGGGCCGTGTAACCCAGGGCAACCGCAACGCTCCCATCATCCTTCGCTGCAGGACAAAACACAACACAGAGGTCAGTCAGTCTCTGTTGGACAGGTTTACTGTGAAATGGTCTCAAAGGTTTTATAAAGTAAGAAACATTGTTGAACGGATCTGATAATGAAATGCCATGCCTGTTAATCACTTCAATGGCTGTGGGTTAATGGGTTATTAATCCAACACATTTTAATGCTACGACTAGAAACTAAAGTTGGTCAAAATGGCAACAATGAGCTAAGCAGTCTCAGTGTTTCAGAACTTCTTTAACGCTTCATGAAGCTCCACTTGAAAGCAAGTGATCAGCAACAGTCTGACTGCAATACTCCTGTATTTCATACGTGTTTCATATAAGTTCATTATGTTGAAATGAAAGATCAAATCGTAACGTGGCAATATAATTGGTACGTGGTAATATAATAAAGACGTCACAAACTGGAAAAAACTTTGGTAACCAAGTAATCACACCGATGAAAAGCAGGCTCATTTACATGGGCAAAGTGTTTTCGAAATTATATAGAGTGGGTTTTTGGCGACGCAACACGCAAGAAAACTTCAACTGCTGTAGAATACCTAATTTACTTAAAAATACTTCATTTATTTCAGAAATGTGCGTGAAAAGCAAAAGAGTCACGTAAAACTATCCCTGCTGGGCTCAATTGCATTTTAGGGGAAAATTAGACGGTTCTGGTTTCATGAACATTTCTGACTAGAAAACAGGTCCACCACCTCGTTGAAGTAAAGGAACTGCTTTCTTTGACAGCACATTAAGTTGTTTCAAGTTCTCAACTGCCGAGCAACAGGACATTGCTTCGGGCAAAGTGCTTATACTTTCCAAATCCCCAAATCATAGTGCTTTTGTCTTAATGCTTTGGAATAACAGACCGCTGCCTCAGTGAATAGTTGACTAGGAGTGCTTTGGTGTACAACTAGAAGACCCTGAACTATACAATTCTTGTGTCTGCACCTCTGATACCAGCAGAGGCCATGAAGCTGACTACCTTTTATAATGCCAATACTTTCCATAACACTAGTTCTATCCAACAGGAATGTCAGATAAAGGAATCATAAGTCTAACTGACATGTACTGGGGCAAATGGAGAACCTTTTAAATCCAAAGTCAGGTAGTCTCAGATGAGGACTTAGTTACCTCCGAGAGAGAGAAAGCACTGGGGGGCTTGTTTCCACCCCACGACCCCTTCTTCTTAGCAGCAAGTCCCCTCTCCCCTCACCTTCTCCAGCCTCCCCTCCCTTCTCCTCTTCTGTCTCCTCCAGTCTCTCATCCAACCTATCCTCTCTCTTCTCTCCCCTCTTCTTCTCCAGCCTCCCCTCCCTTCTCCTCTACTGTCTCCTCCAGTCTCTCATCCAACCTACCTCTCTTCTCTCCCCTCACCTTATCCAGCCTCCCCTCCCTTCTCCTCTACTGTCTCCTCCAGCATCACCCCTCTACCTTCTCCCCTCAGTCTCCCCAGGCAAGGCTGGTTGGATCAGGCTGTGCAGCCCTGACCCCAGTGGCTCACTAATCTACCACATCCTACCCTGCAGGCAGCCCTCTCCTGTCTGTCACCCAGCAACAACACAGTTCCAGACATGATCGGCTTAATACTGGGCTGGCCCAGCTCTCAGGGAGGGCCCCACAGAAATCAGAGCAGGGGTGAAGTGTCAAAGGTCAGGCCTCTATGATGGGGTAGTTTCAGGCTGGGCTGCTGTATAGGTGTAGTGGTTAAGGTGGTGTTAGACAGGAACGTCTGACCAGGTAGACCCTCCTTCTCACCTCCTATAGGCCTCTGTCCCTCTCACTCTCTGTTCTACTACACAGCCACACCACATGCATAGTCCCTCAAGGCTGAGAGGGAAGGGAGGACAGGACAGGTTGGAGGGAGGTTGTGAGTGGGTTAGGACTCCCCCTGTAGGCCTCACCATCTCCTACTGCACTGCCACACCACATGCTGCGTGGTTTACTCACTAGATATCTACCACCCCCGCGGGGTGAGGCAGCCGCACAGCTCCACAGGGGATGGGAACCAACTCACCGCTGCAAATACAAACGGCGAGCCATCAGGACGGGGATGAGGGGGAGGCTGCTGCATCCAAGGAAATGGGGGGCTGGAGATCGAGGCAGTGTTGGGGTAGGTCGGGGGATAGCAAAGGAGGGGTATTAAAAGAAGGCACACTGGTGAAACCTGGCTCTCATTAGTCCCCCTGCCTCAAGCCCCTCAACTTCACTTCCCCCTCCATCATGTCTTTGAAGTCGTGCTTCCCTGGCTGAGAAAGCCAAATCAGATTTTCCACAAAATATACGGGTGTGACATGGAGGGAATTAGATGAATAACACTTTCCAAATGTAAGCCCCTCTTGAATCATCATCTTATTCAGATCTCTGCCGTGTAAACGCGCACAAACACAATGCCAAATCCTCATCTGCTGCCTTTAAACACCCACAGTAAATGAGACAGACTTACGACATATAGTACTTTGCAGATTATACTACTCAGTATTCATAAATACGCAGAAATGGTGGGCTGAACTTACAGACCAGCAGAGTGGTGTGACAAACTCAGAGAGAGAGTCCCTTTTTCAGTCTCATCCCTCCACTACCTCCCAGTCCCTCTCACCCATGGGTCCGGTCCTTATAAAGTAGCTGGGCAGCAGAATTCACAGACTCCAGAGGTCAAATACACAGGAAGCAATTTCCACATTCTTGGATGATGGGGAGCACTCTGTGGGTCCTGGGCCTGCTTCCATTAACAAAAGGTTGCTACCAGGGAGTATGGCGAAACCTTTCCGGTGTAACTCCTCTGACTCTATATCAAGGTATTACATCTAGCCCATACAACACAGCTGTCTTGCACAGAGTTTCCGCCACCAGCCACTACTTCTAAAACAATTGTCATTGTACCTCAGAGCAGATATTGTTCTGTGTCCCAATTGCACTCTATCCCCATTCCCTATATGCTGAAGTGCCCCCAACAAATTATAGTGCACAATACATAGGGAATAGGGTGCCATTTGGGACTGAACTATAGTGTCCCAATTACAGGAGAGGATCAGAGCATCAGCTTAAACGGATCCACGGAACCACTGATATCACACAAACCTCAGACGGAGTACTGGCTCACATTTACTACATGTAGATGGTGATGTGGAACCAAAAGAGAGGTCAGAAGTTTGAACCTTCAATAAAAGGAAGCAGATGCACCCTGCTTTATGAGTGTCTCTGTGTCACTCCAAAGCCTTCCGCTTCCCGTTGAAATAGATAGGTTACCTTGGAAATCCTCAGAGTTGGGCAGCTTCACTCCACAGATGACATAATCGGATTGATTAGCCTGCAGGGAAATTAAACAAGTTTTATGAGAATGAGAATCCAAGAACCAACAATGCCATATTCAGAAAACAACAGAGAAAACAGAGAGAGAGGAAAGGGAAAAGCTTCGGGAGCAAAAAGGGCCCTCTCCTTAGAAATGGTATTTTAATGACCACTGAGTATTTAAGCTGTTCAGCTCCGTCGCAGAACATTTCAGATTGAAACTTTAACCGATTTCAAAACACAGGGAATGTAAGTGGTTGGCCACTCCAAAGACTAATAAGGGCTGAGAAAACATTTCTCCCCAAGCTTTTCTCTTCTCTCACTCAAGGTTTTCTCTCTTGTTCGCCATCGTTGTCATGCCATACAGCTGACTACAGCCTATACTGTGTATATGGGACCAGGCTCATTTCTAGCATTACTCAGGAGGAGGTTACTCACTGCCGTGGTGACCACGTCGATGGGGTAGATGTAGGACAGCTCAGAGAGAAGCTGACGACAGCGGAAGGTGAGCTGAGCGTTGGACTTGAGGAACAGCTCTCTGGGGAGACAGACACAGAGACAGTCACTTGATGACTCAGTCAGACTCACTGCCTTATTACTGAGCAACACAAAAAGGACAGTAACAGAGGAGGAGGAAGAGAACAGAGGGAGGACTGGGGACAGAGAAGAGAAGAGAACATAGGGAGGACTGGGGACAGAGAAGAGAAGAGAACAGAGGGAGGACTGGGGACAGAGAAGAGAAGAGAACAGAGGGAGGACTGGGGACAGAGAAGAGAAGAGAACAGAGGGAGGACTGGGGACAGAGAAGAGAAGAGAGCAGAGGGAGGACTGGGGACAGAGAAGAGAAGAGAACAGAGGGAGGACTGGGGACAGAGAAGAGAAGAGAACAGAGGGAGGACTGGGGACAGAGAAGAGAAGAGAACAGAGGGAGGACTGGGGACAGAGAAGAGAAGCAACTGGATCAAATAGACAGGGATATAGAAAGGCAGGAGGATAGAAAGGGGGAAATGACAGAAAATGGGTATAAGGGAAAGATGAGGAGGTGATGAAGAGGGGAAGGGGGAATGGGGAGAGAGAGGGAGAAGGTACTGTACAATACAGTAATATACACTGAGTGTATCAAACATTAGGAACACATGCTCTTTCCATGACATAGACTGACCAGGTGAATCCAGGTGAAAGCTACAATATGATCCCTTATAAATCCACTTCAAATCAGTGTAGATGAACGTGAGGAGACAAGGCTTAAAAATCCATAATTAACCTAACACAATTGAGACATGGATTGTGTACAGTATGTGTGCCACTCAGAGGCTGAATGGGCAAGACAAAATATTTAAAGTGCCTTTGAACAGGGTATGGTAGTAGTAGGTGCCAGTTACACCGGTTTGAGTGTGTCAAGAACTGCAATGCTGCTGGGTTTTCCCGTGTGTTTCAAAAATAGGACATCCAGCCAACTTGACAACTGCGGGAAGCATTGGAGTCAACATGGGCCAGCATCCCTGTGGAACGCTTGACGCCTTGTAGAGTCCATGCCCCGACGAACTGAGGCTGTTCAAGGGCGAAAGGGGGGGTGCAACTCAAGGAAAGTGTTCTTAATGTTTGGTATACTCAGTCTATATGAATAACATGAGAGAGAAAAACAACAAGAGTGTGGATGGGGAAAGATGTGAGGTGAGACCTGACATCTCAGTAAAGCTTGGGAGGAAGAGAGAGAGGGAGAGAATAAGGGTGCAGGTAGGGGGATAGGGAGGTGGGGTGAGGGATGGATGGAGGGTAGCTAGGGTGTCAGTTAGTAATGAGGGGTGACGGTGCGTTAATTGGAAACTGAAGTTGAAGAGAACAGCAAGGGTGTGTTTGTCTTGGCCCAGACCTGGATGAGGGAGACGTAATGGCTCAGCTCTGAATCATCTCCACAGTAATTGTAATAGCAACTCAATTATCATAACTGCCAAATTACCAGCCACTCTTTTCCCCCCCGGGACAGGTCCAAAAATCACCACAGGCCCCTTAGACCAGCCCTGGGCTGTTCCATTAGCTGACTTGGCGGGGGGGGGGACGACAACCCATGAGCCTGACCTGCCTAGGTGAGAAGAGGAAACGTCTGGAATAATGTTTGCTTTCTTATGTCCACCTCTTGACAGCTACTGGACAAGTCAGAGAATGAAAAAGTGTGTGTGTGTGTGTGTGTGTGTGTAAATATATACAGTATGGCCTATGTGTACATTGTGTGTGAACATGTGTGACTATGTGTGTGTCCCCCATTCAACTATTTAAACCAGCACTTGGGGAGTAGAGTTTTGTGGATAATGGCCCATCAATTCAGACAGATGAAAAGGTGTTGGGAGAAAATGATCATTGGATATGAACAGCCTTTCCTCCATGCTCCTCGTCACCCCATTCTGCTCTGCCTGTGGTCGGCCTCCTGCCTTGGCCCTCACCATTATTACACAGTTGAAAATCTCTGGTCTTACTGTGGTGGCTTTGTAGATTCAGAAGATCCAGATGATTACCATGTTAATCATTTGATCCTTCCTTCATAGAAACCTCACATCTCAGTCCAGCAGGCTTTCTCTTATCTGTTCTGGTTAAGCCCAGACGCAAGACCCTCAATACCCACATCAAACCCAAACCATCAAAGACTGACACATTTCCAGAAACCTGGTTATTACATGAACTCAGCAACTCTCCCTAACAAACACTTCTTTTTTGCCCAATGAACTTTAAATACGCTTTTTTTCCAGGGATGAACGTTAGGCAGATGCATGAGTGTCAAAATAAATTTCCCTGGTTACATGATGCGTTGGTGGGTTTCTTTGCCGGCCAGCTATAACTAGTGTGTTTACTGTAGCAGTGCTGTTGCTTCTGCTCTGCCTTGGCCCCCATCACTGCCAGGTACCCAGCCAAACAAACTCTGTACCCAGGGTGCACCCCTGCAGGCCAAGGCAAACACATCAGACTGGTCTTTGACACAATCTGCTTATTCTCGCTAGGGCTAAAAACACAAATAGGCAGCGCCGAGCCAACACCCCCTCTTTGTAAGCAGAATGTAATCTCCCCACAGCATTTAGAACAATTGACAGCATATTAGAACACACCATTCTGTGGGGCCTGGGTAATTTCTAGCAGATGGCGTGGTGAACCAACGGGATGGAGCGTGGGTGCGAGTGTGTGTGTGAGTGTGTGTATGGATAAATAAATGCTTCAATTACAGGTTGACACGTACCTTTTGGCAGTGCATTCTTTCTGCTGCTCTGTTAACGACTCCCTCTCCATCGCCAGACTGTGGTGTTTGGTGGAGAACGCTTCCTCTAGGGAGAGATAAGGGGGATGAGAGAGAGGGAGAGATAAGGGGGATGAGAGAGAGAGAGAGAGAGAGAGAGAGAGAGAGAGAGAGAGAGAGAGAGAGAGAGAGAGGAGAGAGAGAGAGAGAGAAATATGAGAAGACAGAGATGGAAAGAAAGGGAGAGATGAATATGACCGAGAAAGAGAGTGATAGCGAGAGACATGAAAGTAAGAGGGAGAGAGAGAAAGAAAGAGAAAATTAGGTGGTAAATTACCAGGTGAGTTCTGTTCTGGTAAATTACCAGGTGAGTTCTGTTCTGGTAAATTACCAGGTGAGTTCTGTTCTGGTAACTTTACACAGGTGTCTGGGCGTGTTTCTTGATCTAAGGCCTTCCACATTAAACACTGGAAACATCACACGGTTACTTTGGTCAGGAAAAAACTATTTCCTTCCGACACACATCATATAAAACCACTACACATGAATAATGATGGTAGGATTTGTTTGACTTTTGTAGTCAAATAAAGTCAAATAAATAAAAGCATTTAGATAAGGACGAGTGATTACAAATGTAACAGCGATACGGATGAACCTAGGCATATTAAAACCACAGTCCAAACTCTGCACCTGGAACAACGTCCGATGGGACAAAGAGTTTTGGACTAAATGAACAAGCATGGTTTTGTGTGTTAATAGAAAACACTTGACTTTGGTACAGCACGTGCAGCGCCACATTCAAAAAGGCAAACACATCTTCACCTGAACAAATATGATCTGGCTATCAGACATCAGTACCAACCCCAACTTCTCCCAACCATCCCATCTCATGTACCTTGCTGTTGACAGGCTGAATGGAGAGTGGATAAGTGAGGCTCCAATACACACTCGTCTTTACACACATTTTAAAACCCAGCTGGTTCAAATGAACCTCTCTTCCACTGCATGTTACCTGTCAAAGCTGGTCTGCCCAGACAGAAAGTCCAAAGAGGGGGTGGAGGGGGGTGGAGGGGTGCAAGGAGAAAGACAGAAGGGGAGGTTCGGGTGCCAGGGCCAAATCTTCATCAGATTAGGGATGACAAGAAAGATACTGTTTGTGATTGGGCAGATTAGTCAGCCCGTTTGGTTTAAACGATGTCTCGAAAACAGTGTTCAAAAGGTTGGGTCCCCCTTCGCCTGCATAGGCCCTGAGCTCTCCTAGGCTTTTATGTAACCGCCTCTACACCCCCCCCCCCCCCCCCCCCCTCCATCCCTCTCGCCAACGCTTCAAAGCCTCTGCCGCCAAACTAAAACAAATGGAGACACGTGTGTGTAAAAATGTGTGTGTGTGTGTGTGGGTGTGTAGAAGGCTATGGTGCCATGTTTAGCTATGTCACACAGCTTTAGAGATGTTATTCTTTCACCACCCTCCAATGTTGTTGTGTTCTCTCCTCAGAGACAGAATAATAATATCCACCTTCATGTCACAAGCGGAAAAACGGCCACACGTCCTAATATAAGGAGCTACCTCTTTCCATCTCAGTAGAAAGGAAAGTGAAATAGAGAGAGTGAGTGAGAGGAACGTGTGTGTGTGTGTGTGTGTGTGTGTGTGTGTGTGTGTGTGTGTGTGTGGAGAGAGGAGAGGAGAGGGAGAGTAAAGAGAGAAAGTGGAAGGGAGGGAGAGAGAGCAAAGGAAAGCTGAAGGTACAAGGGGATAAAAGCATGAAACAAGGACAGGTTGTGTTACTGTGTAACGATGGAGGAAGTGACTGAGCTGTGACCCGTGTTGGTACGAGACAGATAGCCATGAAACATCACAGGATGTCTGCCCTATAATAAGATGTGGGGGGGAGAGAGAGAAAGACAATGAATGACAGTGAGAAAGTTGCCTCTGGTTGGTCCTATTATATCTCCTCTAGGCCCAGGTCCAGTTATACCACTCCATCACTCATTAGTAAGATAGTCGCCCTCAATCACTCAACATGGCCACTGTGCAGCTGAGGGAGCTGGTGACTGTGGGTGTAATGGTGCTAGGTTTAGTGTGGGGACCAGAGTGCTGAGCTAAGTCCAGTGTTGATATGATAGACACCCCCACATCTCTCGCCACTTTAAAAAACCTTGACTCTTAACTCTGGGTTACTAACTCCGCCACTGACGTTTATTGGCCTTCAGTCGCCTCGGTGGGGAGGCAGAGAGTGAAAATAACTGTAAATAACCAAGACTTTTTACTGCCCTAATTTATAACGTCTGCTCAAGGTGGTAGAGGGGAATATTAGGCGAGAGGAAATTGTGACAAGAAAAAAGCGAACCAGAGGAAGAGTAGTGTTGACGCCATGACTGTACATTAAGCAGGAGGCTGTGGGGGTTAAGGTTAAAATAACGCTCCGTCTTCTCTGGGCTTTGTCTCGGTGAAGAATCACAGCTCTCCTCAAGCCTCTTACACAAACACACACAAACACAGGCATTCACACGAATATGCATACACACAAACATGCAAAAACACACAACCAACACAGGGCCAACAGGGCCAGGGATGCAGTCCACCATCATAGCAAATCAGTGGCCATTGGACAGCCCGTCGTTAACCTGTCATCCAGATGATCCCTGGCCCTGGTGCTGTCCTATCAGCTGGAAGTTCACACACTGTCAAGAGTGTAGCACACACACCCACAAACACCCACACACCCACACACACACAAACATCTACCCATACACACACACACACACCCACAAACACCCACCCACACACAAACATCTACCCATACACAAACATCTACCCATACACAAACACCCACAAACACCCACCCACCCACACACAAACATCTACCCATACACAAACACCCACACACACAAACACCCACCCACACAAACATCCACACACACACAAACATCCACACACACACAAACACCCACCCACCCACCCACCCACCCACCCACCCACCCACAAACATCCACACACACACAAAAACCCACCCACCCACCCACAAACACCCACACAAAAACATCCACACACACACAAAAACCCACCCACCCACACACACACCCACCCACACACAAACACACCCACCCCCAAACACCCACCCACACACAAACGCTCACCCACACACACACAAACGCCCACCCACACACACACACACACAAAAGCCCACCCACACACACACACAAAAGCCCACCCCCACACACACCACACAAAAGCCCACACACACACACACCCAGTGAGAGCCGGCTGGCGTCTGCCAGCTTCCTAGCATTCCTCACATGCCTGCACCCTCACAAACACCCTTGGAAGGTACTGTATATTTGGGTTTGACCCCCATTTGTTTTGACAGTAAAGGGGATCGTCTGAAAAAACATCACTTCACAGAAAGGAATGAGGACCGGAAACAGACAGAGCAAATGTGATATGATCCTAAAGACTGCATTCACAGACTGTGTTTCAGTAAAGCTCAATGTGATCTAGCCTAGTGGGCAGCCTGGGGGGGACGTGGGAAGAGATCAGAGACTCTGGTCCTCCTTGTTCACTGAGGTGACCAGGTCTCTTACTATGGAAACCATACATACCTAACCTAATCTTGTCCACTACCAGGTACTTTTCCTTCTCTCTTTAAATAAACACATGTCCTCTCAGCGCAAAGGACATTCTTAATCTGAGCCTGCAAGAATTCCGTCCAGCAGTGGTCTGAGTGGTGACAGAGGATTAAGGGTCATTCGTCAGGACGGGGACACAAAGACAACCATACCCTGACCCCTCCTAGTAGTGTGGTGTGTGTGTGTGTGTGTGTGTGTGTGTGTGTGTGTGTGTGTGTGTGTGTGTGTGTGTGTGTGTGTGTGTGTGTGTGTGTGTGTGTGTGTGCGCGTGCGTGAGTGTGCGTGAGTGTCCTACTGTGTGTGAGCCTGGAGGTTATGAACACAGTGTGTGCAGGGATGCTGGGCTGCAGTGCAGATGACCAGTGAAATCAATAACACAAGTCATTTTAGGGAGAACCAAGCCACCATGGCTTCCTGCCCTTTGGCCAAACACAGAACCTGGATCCATCAGAGACGTAGTCCCCCCAGTCTTCTTTGAACACACCCTACAATAACCTGCTGTTAAACAACACTGCCCACCCCACCCTGCTGTTAAACAAATACAATACCAGGAGAGGAAGGAGGAGGGAGACGGAGAGAGGGACACGGATGGGTCTGCCAGAAGGAGTGGTGGGTCAACATGATCTGGCCCCAGGTCCATCAGAGACACGACCTCTCAAAAAAACTGGACGCTCATTCGATGTGCCTTCCCTAATTGCTCATATTCCTCCTATGACTAGCAGGTGCCATTTTTTATGAAAGGTTGATAACACACCTCACAGTCAGAAAATGTATGAATGCATATACTACGTACAGGACAGCTGTGTACGTACTTACAAGATGTGATTAACTTAATTTCATTATCTAAGCCACCTGGATAATCCCATATATCTACAATATATGAGCCAAGACATTAATATCAATGCCATACAAGTATGTATGTACTGTTCTGTGCGTGTGCATCTGTCTGTGCATCATGGTGGTGGAGTTGAATACGAACTCTGCATGGCTTTTTATTTCCCTGCGGACATAACGGATATGGAGCAGTAAACATGCCAGTAAAACAAACCCACCCATCCCAGACATGATACAGCCGACAGTTATTCTGTTATTGAACCCATATAATTGACTCAACGACGCCATAAAACGCTAACAGGTTACATTACCGGCCCTGGTAGAACAACTTGGCTGGCCGGCACAGAAAAGTCTCTGTCTGAGAGTGTCGCACGGCCAGGGGGAAAACTGTCACTGTAGTGGAGTGACTCAGAGACTCCAGCCGGTCAACAGTGAAAGAGGTTTCCTGTGTGTGAGGTGCTGTACTGTACTCTACTGTACTGTAATGGTCTGGAGTGGAACATGCAGTAAAATAAGTAGTCCAAGAATAGCAGTTGGCTGACCTTCAGCATACCAGTCTCGCAGGATCTGTCAAAGGTAGTGCACTACAGAGAATACTAGGGTGCCGTTTAAGGTACATAACAGGAGTACAATCCCATATGGACCCCAGTCCCCACACTATACTCAATTTGACATTTTAATATCTCGTGGCTTGGACAAATGCCAGTCAATTGTGTCTAACTCCAAATTACACCTTACCTTTCTTCTGAAGCTGTGCTCTCTCCTTCTGCCGCAGGTCTGTCTCCCGGCCCAGCACCTTCCTCTGTCTCTCCAGCTCACCTCGTAGCATCCCGAGACGCAGCTGCTTACACTCCCGCTCCTTCTTCTGCAGAGAGAGAGAGCGAAGAAAGGAGAGAGGTGGAGAGGAGAAAATGAAGAATAAACAGAAAGAAAGAGAGTATATATATATGTTTCACCACAGCAAGTGCTTTTCATTATTCAACACCATATCCCCATTAGGTCTCTCAGAACAAGCCACACAATCTAGGGCCAATCCCATAACAAACTCATTCAATACGCCTCTCATAACCCATTATACACTGTCAATACTTGATGGATGAAGCCAAGTGGGGCCTCAAACAAGGTCTGTCAAAATAACCCTTCCAAAAGCCCTCACGAAAGAAATTGGAGATCCTCATACAGAGGGCAAAAACGAGTTAACCCCTTCATGTCCATAACGTAAATGTATAATTTCCTTTGGTACACTTGTTCTCTGAGCTTACTGATGGACAAATCAGAAAAAATGATTCTTCAATTGGCCAAAGTGTTTGTCTACAATACAAGTTTTTGATACTGTACTATATTTAGTCTTTGGACACATTATATGAATCAAGTCATGTGAATACATGTTCAAATGATCAGATCTTAATAATTTGTGGTATAAACAGAAAAGTATGTGGACAACCCTTCAAAATTAGTGGATTTCGCTATTTCAGCCACACCCATTGCTGACAGGTGTATAAAAATCGAGCACATAGACATCTCCATAGACAAACATTGTCTGTAGAATGGCCTTAATGAAGAGCTCAGTGACTTTCAACATGGTACCGAAATAGGATGCCACCTTTCCAACAAGTCAGTTCGTCAGATTTCTGCCCTGCTAGAGCTGCCCCGGTCAACTGTAAGTGCTGTTATTGTGAGGTGGAAGCGTATAGGAGCAACAACTGCTCAGCCGCGAAGTGGTAGGCGACACAAGCTCACAGAACGGGACCGGCGAGTGCTGAAGCACGTAAATATCATCTGTCTTCGGTTGCACCACTCAATACCAAGTTCCAAACTGCCACTGGAAGCAACGTCAGCACAAGAACTGTTCATCAGGAGCTTCATGAAATGGGTTTCCATGGCCAAGCAGCGGCACACAAACCTAAGATCACCATGCACAACGCCAAGTGTCGGCTGGAGTGGTGTAAAGCTCGCCGCCATTGAACTTGGCAATGCGTTCTCTCTGGAGATGAATCACGCTTCACCATCTGACAGTCCGACTAGGGAATCGGTTTGGCGGATGCCAGAAGAACGCTAACTGCCGCAATGCATTGTGGCAACTGTAAAGTTTGGTGGAGTAGGAATAATGGTCTGGGGCTGTAATTCATGGTTTGGGATGGTCCCCTTAGTTTCAGTGAAGGGAAATCTTAATGCACCAGCATACAATTACATTTTAGCGATTCTGTGCTTCCAACTTTGTGGCAACAGTTTGCGGAAGGGCCTTTCCTGTTTCAGCAAGACAATGCCCCCGTGCACAAAGCGAGGTCCATACAGAAATAGTTTGTCGAGATCGGTGTGGAAGAACTTGACTGGCCTGCACAGAGCCCTGACCTCAACCCAATCAAACACCTTTGGGATTAATCAAAACGCCGACTGCGAGCCAGGCCTAATCGCCCAACATCAGTGCCCGACCTAATACTCTTGTGGCTGAATGGAAGTCCCCGCTGCAATGTTCCAACATTCAGTGGAAAGCCTTCCCAGAAGAGTGGGGGGGACCAACTCCATATTAACGCCCATGATTTTGGAATGAGATGTTCGACGAGCAGGTGTCCACATACTTCTGGTCATGTATTGTGTATGCGTGTGCGTGTGTGATGCATGCGCATCAAAACTATGAAATAACACATATGGAATCAAGTAGTAACCAGAAAAACTGTTAAACAAATCAAAATATATTTTATGTTTGAGAATCTTCAAAGTAGCCTCCCTTTGCTTTGTACGCTCTTGGCATTCTCTCAACCAGCTTCATGAGGTAGTGACCTGGAATGCATTTCAATTAACAGGTGTGCCGTGTTAAAAGTTCATTTGCGGAATTTCTTTCCTTCTGAATGCGTTTGAGCCAATCAGTTGTGTTGTGACAAGGTAAGAGTGGTATACAGAAGATAGCCCTATTTGGTAAAAGACCAAGTCCATATTATGGCAAGAACAGCTCAAATAAGCAAATAGAAATGACAGTCCATCATTACTTTAAGACATGAAGGTCAGTCAATACAGAAAATGTCAAGAACTTTGAAAGTTCAGTCGCAAAAACCATCAACCGTTATGATGAAACTGGCTGTCACGAGGACCGCCACAGGAAAGGAAGACCCAGAGTTACCTCTGCTGCAGAGGACAAGTTAATTACAGTTAACTGCATCTCAGATTGCAGGCCAAATAAATACTTCACAGAGTTCAAATAACATACACATCTCAACATCAACTGTTCAGAGGAGACTGTGTGAATCAGGCCTTCATGGTTGAATTGCTGCAAAGAAACCACTACTAAAGGACACCAATAATAAGAAGAGACTTGCTGGGGCCAAGAAACACGAGCAATGGACATTAGATCAGTGGAAATCTGTCCATTGGTCTGATTAGTCCAAATAAGCCATTTTTGGTTCCAATCGCAGTGTCTTTGTCAGAGCTGTTTGAGCTCAGCTCTGGATCCAGAGCTGTTTGACGAAGAAGGAGAGTGATGGAGTGCTGAGGTGGTTTGGTATGAGTTGGACCGCAGAGTGAAGGAAAAGCAGCCAACAAGTGCTTAGTATGTATGGGAACTCCTTCAAGACTGTTGGAAAAGCATTCGAGGTGAAGCTGCTTCAGAAAATGCCAAGCGTGTGCAAAGCTGTCATCAGGGCAAAGGGTGGCTATTTGAAGAATCTCAAATATAAAATATATTTATTTGTTTAACAGTTTTTTGGCTACTACATAATACTTAATGTGTTATTTCATAGTTTTGATGTCTTCACTACTATTCTACAATGTAGAAAACAGTAAAAATTAAGAAAAACCCTTGAATGAGTAAGTGTTCTAAAAACTTTTGACCGGTAGTGTATATATCAACAATATCTAAATAAATCCACACACTCTCTCTCACACACACCACTCGAGAATATCCAGTATAAGCAAATCCAATGCAAGTCAATAGAGACTGGCGAGAGAGTAATTTTACAAAATTCTCTCGCATCTTAAACATGTTCAGATCTTAATTGTTGGTATATATATTGCCTGGAACAACATTTTTATATATACATTTTTGCAAATGTATTAAAAATAAAAACACCAGATTTACATAAGTATTCAGAACCTTTGCTATGAGACTTGAAATTGAGCTCAGGTGCATTCTGTTTCCATTGATCATTCTTGAGATGTTTCCACAATTTGATTAGGGTCCACCTGTGGTAAAATCAATTGATTGGACATGATTTGGAAAGGCACACACTTGTCTATACAAGGTCCCACAGTTGACAGTGCATGTCAGAGCAAATACCAAGCTATGAGATCAAAGGAATTGTCCGTAGAGCTCCGAGATAGGATTGTGTCAAGGCACAGATCTGGGGAAGGGTACCAAAACATTCCTGCAGCATTGAAGGTCCCCAAGAACACAGTGGCCTTCTTAATCCTTAAATTGAAATAGTTTGGAACCACTAAGACTCTTCCTAGAGCTGGCCACCGTCCAAACTGAGCAATCAGGGGAGAAGGGCCTTGATCAGGGAGGTGACCAAGAACCCCATGGTCGATCTGACAGAGCTCCTCTGTGGAGATGGGAGAACCTTCCAGAAGGACAACCATCTCTGCAGCACTCCACCAATCAGGCTTTTATGGTAGAGTGGCCAGACGGAAGCCACACCTAAGTAAATGGAACATGACCACCCGCTTGGAGTTACCAAAAGGCACCTAAAGGACCCACAGTCCATGAGAAACAAGATTCTCTGGTCTGATGAAACCAAGATTGAACTCTTTGGCCTGAATGCCAAGCGTCACGTCTGGAGGAAACCTGGCACCATCCCTACGGTGAAGCATGGTGGTGGCAGCATCATGCTGTAGGGATGTTTTTCAGCGACAGGGAGACTAGTCAGGATCGAGGGAAAGATCAACGGAGCAAACTACAGAGAGATGCTTGATGAAAACCTGCTCCAGAGCGCTCAGGACCTCAGACTGGGGTGAAGTGCCGTGTGAATGACCTCTATGCGCGCTTCTAGCCAGAGTTCATCTGTCCAATGTCTGTGTTCTTTTGCCCATCTTAATCATTTTTTTTTTGGCCAGTCTGAGATATGTCTTTTTCTTTGCAACTCTGTCTAGAAGGCCAGCATCTCGGAGTCGCCTCTTCACTGTTGACGTTGAGACTGGTGTTTTGCGGGTACTATTTAATGAAGCTGCCAGTAGAGGACTTGTGAGGCGTCTGTTTCTCAAACTAGACACTCTAATGTACTTGTCCTCTTGCTCAGTTGTGCACCGGGGCCTCCCACTCCTTTTTCTATTCTGGTTTGAGCCAGTTTGCCCTGTTCTGTAAAGGGAGTAGTACACTGCGTTGTACGTGATCTTCAGTTTCTTGGCAATTTCTCGCATGGAATAGCCTTCATTTCTCAGAACAAGAATAGACTGACGAGTTTCAGAAGAAAGGTCTTTGTTTCTGGCCATTTTGAGCCTGTAATCTAACCTACAAATGCTGATGCTCCAGATACTCAACTAGTCTAAAGGCGGCCAGTTTTATTGCTTCTTTAATCAGTACAACAGTTTTCAGCTATGCTAACATAATTGCAAAAGGGTTTTCTAATGATCAATTAGCTAATCCAAGTTTAGCATTTTAAAAGGCTAATACAATGTGCCTTTGGAACACAGGAGTGATGGTTGCTGATAATGGGCCTCTGTACGCCGATGGAGATTGTCCATTAAAAAAGAAATCTGCCGTTTCCAGCTACAATAGTCATTTACAACATAAATAATGTCTACAATGTATTTCTGATCAATTTGATGTTATTTTTAAATGGACAAAAACTTTTCCCTTCCATTTCCAAAACAAGGACATTTCTAAGTGACCCCAAACTTTTGAACGGTAGTGTATATACCAACAATTATTAAGATCTGAACATGTGTAAGATATGAGAAAGAGGGAAAACTATGAAATGACTCACTCTCCAGTATCCATTGACTTGCATTTGCAAATACTGCATGTAGTCTAGGGGTGAGTGTGTGAAAGAGAATATGTGTGGATTTCTTTGTATATATCATTTAAACAAGTATTTCCATGACTTGAATCATGAAACATGTCCAAAGACTAAATATAGTACGATACAGAAACAGGTCAAATAATAATATTATATGCTTTTAAACAATTTAATTCTGAAATGCATTTCAAAATACATATGTGACTCGTTTCAGGAAACTAGGTGTATGTCGCGGGTCACTACTTCACAGGAGAGCCATTTGAACATAAACTTTTATTTTTTTAGCAAAATGCGTTTTTTGGCAGAAATCCCTTCTGGAACATGTGACCTTTCATGTGCCTTAGTAACAGACCTGTATGACATCTGTAAATACGAATACAATTGTTAAATTACGAGCCTAGTTGGTTTAGCCACAGAAAAAGTCAGCAACCTTCCCTCTCGCCATGATTGGCTGAGATAATGAGTGGGCTGGACATGCCGAGAGATGAGTACGGATTGGTCTGCCATATAGCACGCTTCTGTCTCTTTGAGCTGGTCAGTAAGTGTAGGTAATTCTGTCTAACGCAGCTTTTTTTAAATGTATTGTGTAGTAGAACTGTGTAAGTGTTGCTCTCCACTTTCTGGAGGACCGAGTTTTGAAATCAGTGGAATTACAGTATGATAGCTAAGGAGATGGAGAAAACACCTGACTCCGGATTCCATCTTCAAACTAAGGACAACCATGACATCCGTGACAGGAAGAAGCGTCCATCTGTGATGTATATGGATAAGATATTCTACCTCGCTACATTTTCAGATATTACTCTTTTCTAATTTTGACAGAAAGTACTTTTCATTTCAAGTTAAAGTGTACTGTTAGCTAGCTAGCTAATATTGCATGTATGATCTTATAATTTGTATCATCTCAGAGCCATTTGCTTTGCTAGTTATATCCTAATTTTAGCTAGCTAACATTGAACCTGGTTGGTTAGCTACCTGCATATTCATGCAGGGTAGTAATGTCAGGAATTGGGATTATGGTTCAGTGTTTACCTAGCTAGCTACATGTCTTAACAAAAGACCACTATGCAAGTATCCTTTTCAATAGAATGTCACTGCGACAACTGTTGATAGACGTAGCTGGTAAATTTGCTCTACTCCGATTTCAGAGCACTCTCGTCTGAGTGTGCCAGAGCGCAGAGTAACTGACAAATTAACGCTCAACACCCGCTGAATATGGCCGGTGTCAGTAAACGTTGCCAAAAAAATACGTAAATTGTTGGCAGCAGCACAGTTGCAGTCACCAACACTCGGGATAACATAAAAACAGCCTAATCAGCTCTGCTAGGGCGAGAAAATGGTCAGTGAGCTGTTCTCTCATTTGTGTCTGGAAGTAGCTAGCAAGCTTGCCAACGTTAACCAGTTTGCTTGGGTGCTTGACTGTTGTTGTTTAGACAGAATGCTCAGATAAACTCTTAAAGAGATGGGTGGGGCTAAAGCTTAAGAGGGTGTGAACGATGCGGAATGGGTGTAGACAAAGAAGAGCTCTCCAGTAGGTACCAAAACATTCAAAGGCCATTTTCTAAAAAGTGAGGTTACAAATTGATCAACTTTCAAAGTAGAATTACTTTCCAGTTGTTCCTCAAATTCAGTGTATTATATACCATTTTGTACCTCTTTATCCAATGTAAAAAAAAAAAAACACTTTCAAATTTTGCTACATAAGACAGAACCAAGGCGGTCGATCACATTTAGAAAACAATTCATGCATTTTCTCAAAATCCCAACTTAGATTGTCATTATCTATCATACTTCCAGTGTCAATCTTAAAATCTTCAATGTGGCCTGTGTTGACACTTGGACTAACCTACTATGTTGACACCAATGTCATGCAATTACACCATATGGAATTTGTAGTTCAAGGACGTGAATGGGTTTGAGGTCACTGCCAAGCGAGAGAGAGAACACCGCACTAACTGGCGTAAAGGACCAGTGTGTTATGTAGCAGTGTTATCTGATAGAAGTGGGTGGGCTTTGTGACGGGTTTATTCTGGGACTGACATTGTGGCTGAACCCTCTAAGGCCTGGAGCGGGGCTCACTACAGCCAGGAGAGGCGAGGCCGGGCCTTTAGCTGCCTTGTCTTGACTGGACCTTCCTCACTTCTGCCCTTTTCTCTCGGACCAGGGGTCTTCTGCCCTTTTCTCTCAGACCAGGGGTCTTCAACCTTTTCTCTCAGACCAGGGGTCTTCAACCTTTTCTCTCAGACCAGGGGTCTTCAACCTTTTCTCTCAGACCAGGGGTCTTCTGCCCTTTTCTCTCAGACCAGGGGTCTTCTGCCCTTTTCTCTCAGACCAGGGGTCTTCTGCCCTTTTCTCTCAGACCAGGGGTCTTCTGCCCTTTTCTCTCAGACCAGGGGTCTTCAACCTTTTCTCTCAGACCAGGGGTCTTCAACCTTTTCTCTCAGACCAGGGGTCTTCAACCTTTTCTCTCAGACCAGGGGTCTTCAACCTTTTCTCTCAGACTTCAACCTTTTCTCTCAGACCAGGGGTCTTCAACCTTTTCTCTCAGACCAGGGGTCTTCAACCTTTTCTCTCAGACCAGGGGTCTTCAACCTTTTCTCTCAGACCAGGGGTCTTCAACCTTTTCTCTCAGACCAGGGGTCTTCAACCTTTTCTCTCAGACCAGGGGTCTTCAACCTTTTCTCTCAGACCAGGGGTCTTCAACCTTTTTTTGCCCATGGACCTCCACCCAGGCAAACCGGAGACCCACGGACCCCCATCATATGTTCACACGTCTTGTCTTGTCATTAAATTAATAATAATTGCAGGGGGAAGTAATCAACATTTTAAATGATTTGATTTGGTAGATAGTTTTCATTATTTTGACCTCCCTACATTGTAATTGGAAGAGGAAGTGTAAACACTAACATAGCCTATTATCTGAAAAAGGGAATTCAAAACACATTTTTGCTAATAGCAGCTATTTGGCTGGTTAAACAAAGGTTATCCATGTTTTGGCAAACATGTACTGTACGAGGAGAAGATGAGAGAGCACCAACATCACCTATTCAGACGAGCCAATGGAGTTGGTGGGGGGGGGGGGGTGGGGTAGAGTTAGCCATTATATTGCAGTCCTAACTATCCAAGGCCATGCCAGGCCAGGTAGATGACGATGAGTCCATGATGAGTGCTAAACTGAACTAAACACTTCTCTTCCCTGGCAGACAGCTGGCTGTAGATTGATCATGGGACTGCGGGGCACAGGGGTGACGGAGGGGGCTGCGCCAGTGAAACATTAGATTCTGATTACATCGGAGTGGACAGAGAGACTGAATCCTGCTGTGGTATTCACCACACAGCCTGAAGTCACAGTTTATCACCATATCAAACACTTCAGACTGTCAGAGCAGTAGGAGAGAAGCTGAGCTGTGTGTTTAGGTGTGTGTGTGTCCAGATGGCTTCCAAATGGTCTCGCTTGGAGAGGGGGAGGAAGGGGCATTATGAGAAATGATCATGAGAGACGCGAGGACTGGAGGTTCTCAAACTAGTGTGGGGGTGACAAGATAAATGTGCTACCATGTCAGAAATAGTACAGCATCAGCATAGCAGCCTTTAGGGGTGGGGAGAAGGTGGTGCAGGGTCACACACACAGGGCTAGCATCAACACCAGATGACATCTAGCTCACCACATGCCCCGTCGCCTGGGTATACCTGGATAGAGCCAGTAGTATATGCAAGTCATTAGTCAACATCTCCAGCCACCACAGGGTGCCTCCCTATCAGGCCCCAACACCATCCCCTAACATCTCACTCTATCTGGGGTTCACTTAAGGCCTGTTGGGAGGCCCCCTCCAGCCCTGGATGTACTACCCCCCCCCCCCAAATGAAGAACAGCGCTTGCTCTTTCGCAGGGCAAAAAGTTGGAAAGATTAGAGGAGAAAGAGGGATGGAAGGATGGATGGAGAGATAGAGCTTGTCCTCCAACTCAAACCCATTTTGATTCCTCTGATCAGTATCATAATCCACCGCCAAGGAGGCTAATGAAGACCAGAGAGAGAGTAAGCTGACTGAGCATCTCCCTCCTCTTCCAGTCTGGCTGCTTGATATGATCATCCCAGTCAGTCCTGCATTCTTCCATCCTCTGACCCACCAGGAATTTTAACCTTGTTATTTAGAGAGAGCATTTATTTTGCCAGTTGCCTGCAGCTGTGTGTGGTATCAACACACACACACAGGCAGGCATGAACACGCACGCAGGCACAAATGCAGGCACGCACACGGACGGACACACACAGATGGCGATCGCAGCAGGGTCAGTAAATGCTGATACGCCTCTTATCAAGGTCTTCTGAGGCTTTTTTAGGAAAACAGAGGGTGTCAGTCACTCAGACAGGCTAGATAGAGCCCCCATCTCCCGGAGTGTCAGAGCCCATATGTAGTGCAGGAATGCTGCAGCTCGCGTGTTAACCACCACCAACTACCGCCCTCCTCTAGCCTTTTGCCAAATGCCAGAGTTGACAGGTAGGCTGTGGCCAGTGTGTGATGTACGTAGTGCTTGCGCGGGTGCGTGTGTTTGCGTGCATGCATGCGTGGGTGTGTCTGTGCGTGTGTGTATGTGTGTGTGTGTGCCTTACAGCCACAGCGCTGTGTATTGCCTGTCTGAAGGTCCCCGGACATCAAACAGCCAGTTGGTCAGCTGAGTCAACAGCGACAGAGGCATAACCTGGCCGTAACCCTGGAGATCAATGGCAGAGTGTGGGTGAGAGGGTGAAAGGGCCACGCTGGGCCGTGGTGCTGGGCTCCACTCCACACCCTTTGATCCCACACAGACGTGAGGTGGGGTGGGCAGACTGAGGGAGAGAGAGATACTAACAGGGAGAGCACTCATAAACAGAGAGGGAGACCCAGAGTAAGACACACACAATGCTCCCCTCTTTCAAAACCAATAACTCAGTGGGATCATTTTAAAAGGATCTGTCTCAGCTACAGTACACAGAGAGAGCAGCGGTGGCTGATCTAAAGGAGATAGAACATCATTTATTAGCTGAGGTGAACTCTAAAAAGCTTTGGAATGTCTCATTGAGGGGAAGTATCAGCCAAAAGGCCTTTTCAATGGGAACATTGTGCTGTAGTGTGTGTGTGTGTGTGTGTGTGTGTGTGTGTGTGTGTGTGTGTGTGTGTGTGTGTGTGTGTGTGTGTGTGTGTGCTTCATCATCTGATTGACTGAGGTGCTAGTAAGTAGTCAGTTTAGTTCAGTGTTAAAGAACACAGCACTCAGATAGCAACAGGCTGAGAGAGAGAAGGGGACAACTAACTGAGGTGTGTAGGTGAACAACAACAAGAAACTGTTGGAGCAGTCTCCTCTGACTGCCTCTACACTCATATCCTACAGACAGGGTGTCTGAACACACACGAATACATGAGCACACACATTCATAGTCAAATACACTCATACACTCACACATACAGTGCCTTCAGAAAGTATTCATAAATACCCTTGACTTATTCCATTTTGTTGTGTTACAGCCTGAATTCAAAATGGATTCAATATTTTTTTTTCTCACCCTTCTACACACAATACCCCATAATGACAAAGTGAAAACATATTCTTAGAAATGTTTGCACATTAATTGAAAATGAAAAACAGAAATATCCCATTTACATAAGTATTCCCACTCCTGAGTCAATACATGGTAGAATCACATTTGGCAGTGATTGTACAATATTTGCCAATTATTCTGTTAAAAATTATTCAAGCTCTGTCAAATTGTTTTGTTTTTTTAACATGAAATACCCCTGAAAAAATTTACAATTACAAGCATACCCATAACATCATGCAGCCACCACTATGCTTTACAATATGGAGAGTGGTACTCAGTAATGTGTTGCATTGGATTTGCCCCAAAGATAACACTTTGTATTCAGGACATCCAGTTAATTTCTTTGCAGTACTACTTTAGTGCCTTGCTGCAAACAGGATGCATGTTTTGGAATATTTGTTTTATTCTGTACAGGCTTCCTTTTCACTCTGTTAAGTGGCTTAGTATTGTGGAGTAACTACAATGTTGTTGAGCCATTTTCAGTTTTCTCCTATCGCAGCCATTAAACTCTGTAACTGTGTTAAAGACACCATTGGCCTCATTGTGAAATCCCTGAGCGGTTTCCTTCCTCTAAGGCAACTGAGTTGGGAAGGACGCCTGTATCTTTGTAGTGACTGAGTGTATTGATACACCATCCAAAGTGTAATTAATAATTCCACATTGCTCAAAGGGATATTCTTTTTTATTTATTGTTACCCATCTACAAATAGGCACCCTTCTTTGCGAGGCATTGGAAAACCTCCCTGGTCTTTGTGGTTCAATGTGTGTTTGAAATTGTATCTGTGGGGTACAGAGATGAGGTAGTCATTCAAAAATCACATTTAACACAATTATTGCACATGCACACACAACTTATTATGTGACTTGTTAAGCACATTTTTACTCCTGAACTTATTTAGGCTTGCCATAACAAAAGTGGTTGACTACTTATTGACTCAAGACATTTCAGCTTTCATTTTTAATGAATTTGTTACATTTTTCAAAAACTCCACTGACATTATAGGGTATTATGTGTAGGCCAGTGACAACAATCTCAATTTAATCCATTTTAAATTCTGGCTGTAACAAAACAAAATGTGGAAAAAGTCAGTGGGTGTGAATACCTTCTGAAGGCACTGTAGGAACACAGACGCACACACACAGTAAAGAAAGCTGTGGAGGAAAGCGGGGAGGGCGACTAAATCTTATGTGCAAAAATCAGCTTTTAACTTAACAGTGTAGCCTATACCTTGAGCCCCAAAACATGAAAGTGTCAGAGCCCCAGGGCTTTTTTAACAGGAGCTTTTGAAGTGTACGTTTACAATAAACACAACGTTTAAAACCTAGGATTACCGCTCCGTTTTCACAGCTGTTTGGAAGCCAATTCCAACATTTTTAAATATGCTTTCTTTTTATTGGTTTTGATTTGACTTGAGGGTGGAAATAAAGTTACACTTTTTTTTGTTAAAATTTCCCAATGCGATATGCAGGGGTATTCAACTCTTACCCTATGAGGTCCAGAGCCTGCTGGTTTTCTGTTCTTCCTGATTATTAATTGCACCCGTCTAAATCAGTCCCTGATTAGAGGGGAACGATACAAAAAATGCAGTGGCATGTGTTTAGAAGTCTAGAGTCAGGGTTGGGTAGGTTACTTTCTAAATGTATCCATTACAGTTACTAGTTACCGGTCCAAAATTGTAAATCAGTAACGTAACTTTTGGATTACCCAAACTCAGTAACGTAACTTTTGGATTACCCAAACTCAGTAAGGTAATTGGATTACAGCCACAAAGTCATAAAATCTGGTTTTAAACGTAAACCTAACCTTAACCCTAACGTTAACCACACTGCTAACCCCTAATGCCTAACCCTAACCTTCAATTAAGACCAAAAAGCTCATTTTTGTTTTCATTAATTTTAACAATATCGCCAATGTCAACCTGCTTAAGAGGCATTAGAAGAAGGCAAAAATGAATATTACCAATTGAACAACATCCATTGCAGGATAAATCAATGTTAGAGTTTGGATGTTGCATTTTACTTTATGGGTTGGTGATGTAGGTCTGCTATAACCCATTGCTTTCTACTACAGATAATAATATGATTATCTTTACATCTTACCAGCCATTCCAATTAATTTAATAACACCTGATCTTCAAGATTAGGACTTGGGAAATATAGATTAGCCAAATTGTTTTACCTGAGCATCAGCCCCAAACTAAGAACTAATTAACCTACTCTGTTGTTGATGATTTTGTTGTCATGGCATGCTTCGAACACTACCGAAAAGCGCTATTTGCATTTGGAAAATTAACCCCATATAGTGCATTTGCTAATTGCCTATTGTTTACATTTGTTGGTGACACTTTGATATGTTGATAATTTGCAGCTGTCTAAGTCTATAAAAAGTGTGTGGGTTTGAGTATGTGTCCGTTTTTGAGTAATAAAAGCCCCATTCATGGTCTTCTTAAATGAAACTTGTTTTTGACAGTATGGAGCACAATACCATGGGTGAGTTTAGAAGGGAGAAACTCGCTGAAACTTTAATTCCACAGGCCGCACTATGTCGCTGTTGCAAGTAGAGGTCGACCGATTAATCGGAATGGCTGATTAATTAGGGCCGATTTCAAGTTTTCAAAACAATCGGTAATCGGCATTTTTGGACACTGATCATGGCCGATTACATTGCACTTCACGAGGAGACTGCGTGGCAGGCTGACTACCTGTTATGCGAGTGCAGCAAGGAGCCAAGGTAAGGTGCTAGCTAGCATTAAACTTATATTCTAAAAAACAATCAATCTTAAAATAATCACTAGTTAAACTAGTAATATCATCAACCATGTGTAGTTATCTAACGTGTCCTGCGTTGCATATAATCGATGCGGTGCCTGTTAATTTATCATTGAATCACAGCCTACTTCGCCAAACAGGTGATTTAACAAGCGCATTCACGAAAAAAGCACTGTCGTTGCACCAATGTGTAGCTAACCATAAACATCAATGCCTTTCTTAACCTGTTGGGGCTAGGGGGCAGTATTTTCACGGCTGGATAAAAAAACGTACCCGATTTAATCTGGTTACTAATCCTACCCAGTAACTAGAATATGCATATACTTATTATATATGGATAGAAAATACCCTAAAGTTTCTAAAACAGTTTGAATGGTGTCTGTGAGTATAACAGAACTCATTTGGCAGGCAAAACCCTGAGACATTTTCTGACAGGAAGTGGATACCTGATGTGTTGAATTACCTTTAAGCCTATGCCATTGAAACACACAGGGGTTGATTAATGTTTTGGCACTTCCTATTGCTTCCACTAGATGTCACCAGCCTTTACAATGTGTTTTGAGTCTTTTACTGTGAGATCTGACCGAACAAGAGCCATGGAACGGTGATGGCCGATTAGACTCTGGCGCGCGAGTTCATGTTGGGTACCCTCGTTCCAATACGTTATAAAAGAGAATGCATTCGTCCACCTTGAATATTATTCATGTTCTGGTTAAAAAAGGCCCTAATGATTTATGCTATACAACGTTTGACATGTTTGAACGAACGTAAATATATTTTTTCCCCTCGTTCATGAAGTGAAGTCCGGCGGGCTTAGATCATGTGCTAACAAGACGGAGATTTTTGGACATAAATGATGAGCTTTTTTGAACAAAACTACATTCGTTATGGACCTGTGATACCTGGAAGTGACATCTGATGAAGAGAATCAAAGGTAATGGATTATTTACATAGTATTTTCGATTTTAGATCTCCCCAACATGGCGGCTAGTCTGTATCGCAACGCGTATTTTTCTGGGCGCAGTGCTCAGATTATTGCAAAGTGTGATTTCCCAGTAAGGTTATTTTTAAATCTGGCAAGTTGATTGCGTTCAAGAGATGTAAATCTATAATTCTTTAAATGACAATATAATATTTTACCAATGTTTTCTAATTTTAATTATTTAATTTGTGGTGCTGACTTGACTGCCGGTTATTGGAGGGAAACGATTTCCTCAACATCAATGCCATAGTAAAACGCTGTTTTTGGATATAAATATGAACTTGATATAACTAAAAATGCATGCATTGTCTAACATAATGTCCTAGGAGTGTCATCTGATGGAGATTGTAAAAGGTTAGTGCATCATTTTAGCTGGTTTTATGGTTTTGGTGACCCTGTCTTTGAATTGACAAAACATTACACACAGCTATTGTCAATGTACTCTCCTAACATAATCTAACTTTATGCTTTCGCCGTAAAACCTTTTTGAAAATCGGACAACGTGGTTAGATTAAGGAGATGTTTATCTTTCAAAGGGTGTAAGATAGTTGTATGTTTGAAAAATTTGAATTTTGACATTTATTTGGTTTCAAATTTGCCGCTCTTGAAATGCACCTGCTGTTGATGGAGTGCACCACGGGGGGGACGCTAGCGTCCCACCTAGCCCATAGAGGTTAAAATCAATACACAGTATATATTTTTAAACCTGCATATTTAGTTAATATTGCCTGCTAAAATGAATTTATTTTAACTAGGGAAATTGTGTCACTTGTCTTGCGTTCTGTGCAAGCAGAGTCAGGGTATATGCAGCAGTTTGGGCATCCTGGCTCATTGTGAACTGTGTGAAGACCATTTCTTCCTAACAAAAGACAGCCAACTTCACCAATTTAACAAAAGCGCATTTGCGAAAAAAGCACAATCGTTGTACGAATGTACCTAACCATAAACATCAATGCCTTTCTTATCCTGATATGGATAGGGGGCAGTATTTTCACGGCCAGATGAAAAAACGTACCCGATTTAAACTGGTTACTACTCTTGCCCAGAAACGAGAATATGCATATTAATAGTATATTTGGATAGAAAACACTCTGAAGTTTCTAGAACTGTTTGAATGGTGTCTGTGAGTATAACAGAACTCATATGGCAGGCAAAAACCTGAGAACATTCCAAGCAGGAAGTGGAAAGTCAGAATTGTAGTTCTTCTTTTGATTCTCTATCAAAACTACAGTATCTGTGCTGTTACGTTGCACTTTTTAAGGCTTCCATTGGCTGTCTAAAGCCTTCAGAAAGTGGATTGAGCCTTCTGTCTCTGGGCAGAGTATAGGAGCTCAGTTACTGAGTGGTCTGCCTGAGGACAAAGGGATTGGTTTATTCTTTTTCTATTGTCCGGTTGGAATATTATCGCAATTTTAATTTAAAAATACCATAAAAATTGATTTTAAACAGCGTTTGACATGCTTCTAAGTACGGTAATGGAACATTTAGACTTTTTGTGTCTCGAATTGCACTCGCGCGTTACCGTTTGGATACAGACTTGAATGCACGAACAAAACGGAGGTATTTGGACATAACTATGGATTATTTTGAACAAAAACAACTTTTCTTGTGGAAGTAGCAGTCCTGGGAGTGCATTCTGACGAAGATCAGCAAAGGTAATACAATATTTCTAATACTAATTCTGAGTTTAGGTTGCCCCGAACTTGGCGGGTGTCTGAATAGCTCACCGTGATGGCGAGCTATGTACTCAGAATATTGAAAATTGTGCTTTCGCCGAAAAGCTATTTTAAAATCTGACACAGCGATTGCATAAAGGAGTTCTGTATCTATAATTCTTAAAATAATTATGTATTTTGTCAACGTTTATGATGAGTATTTTTGTAAATTCACCGGAAGTTTTTGGTGGGAATACATTTTCTGAACATCACGCACCAATGTAAAAAGCTGTTTTTGGATATAAATATGAACTTGATTGAACAAAACATAAATGTATTGTATAACATAATGTCCTAGGAGTGTCATCTGATGAAGATCATCAAAGGTTAGTGCTTCATTTAGCTGTGTTTTATTGACATATATGCTTGCTTGGAAAATGGCTGTGTGGTTATTTTGGTCTATGTACTCTCCTAACAATCTAATGTTTTGCTTTCGCTGTAAAGCCTATTTGAAATCGGACGACGTGGTTGGATTCAGGAGAGGTTTATCCTTCAAATGGTGTAAAATAGTTGTATGTTTGAAAAATAGAAATTATAGGATTTTTTGGGGTTTTTGTATTTCGCGCCATGCGATTCCATTGGCTGTTGGCTAGGGGTTCCGCTGGCGGAACGGGGTTCCGCTGGCGGAACGCCTAGAAGTAAGAGGTCAATACACAGAAGTAAATGTTTTTAAACCTGCATATTTAAAAGAAATTCATGTTAGCAGGCAATATTAAACTAGGGAAATTGTGTCACTTCACTTGCGTTCATTGCACGCAGAGTCAGGGTATATGCAACATTTTGGGCCGCCTGGCTCATTGCGAACTAATTTGCCAGAATTTTACGTAATTATGACATAACATTGAAGGTTGTGCAATGTAACAGCAATATTTAGACTTATGGATGCCACCCGTTAGATAAAATACGGGACGGTTCTGTATTTCACATAAAGAATAAATGTTTGGTTTTCGAAATGATAGTTTCCGGATTTGACCACATTAATGATCTAAGGCTCATATTTCTGTGTGTTATTATATTATAATTAAGTCTATGATTTGATAGAGCAGTCTGACTGAGCGGTGCAAGGCAGCAGCAGGCTCGTAAGCATTCATTCAAACAGCACTTTACTGCATTTGCCAGCAGCTCTTCACAATGCTTCAAGCATTGCGCTGTTTATGACTTCAAGCCTATCAACTCCCGAGATTAGGCTGGCAATAATAAAGTACCTATTATAACATCCAATAGTCAAAGGTATATGAAATACAAATGGTAGAGAGAAATAGTCCTATAATAACTACAACCTAAAACTTCTTACCTGGGAATATTGAAGACTCATGTTAAAAGGAACCACCAATGTTAGCTTTTTTTACATGGCACATATTGCACTTTTACTTTCTTCTCCAAAACTTTGTTTTTGCATTATTTAAACCAAATTGAACATGTTTCATTATTTATTTGAGACTAAATAGATTTTATTTATGTATTATATTAAGTTAAAATAAAAGTGTTCATTGTTCATTCAGTATTGTTGTAATTGTCATTATTACAAATAAATAAATAAATAATATATATATATATATATATATATATATATATATATATATCGTCCGATTAATCGGTATCGGCCTTTTTTGGTCCCCCAATAATCGGTCGACCTCTAGTTGCAAGAGCACATTTTATACTAGCTGACCACTGGGGCATACTCATTATGCCGATTCTGTTGCAAAACCTTTCTTAAACGGAAGCAAACGGAAGCAAACGGAGAGAGTTCTACCTGAATTTGTCCAAGAGAAACTCCCGTTTTACTCTGTTTGCTTCCATTTGGTTCTTAAACAGTAAACGGTTTCCTTAATGAATATACCCCTGGTCGCCAAAACAATGATTGATAGGCAGCTTAAACTTCTTCAATTAAACCATTATTGGGGTAAAAAACACATATACATTTGTGAACAGCCATCCACATTCAAAAAACCTACAATGCATAAGGCGCAAATAGCTAAATGAGAGAGCAGCAGTGTGAATCACATCAATGCGCTATGCAGCCTAGATATCAATAATAAGTGATATCCGTATTACCCGTAGGCTACACCACTGCTGTCATCCTTACCTCCAAGTGTTTATTCAAGTTGGATAATGCCGACAGCATTATCTTTGGAAGACTTAGCTTGGACTACAAAAGCCTATTCCTGCTTTTTTTCCCGCAATCCATCAAACGCATCTGGTGTGTCATCATAGTGGTCTCTGACTTGTAATCAGACTCGCTCAGGTGGAACAAACTTAAACCTGCGCCTTTTTTCAATGCTGATGTTAATGTCAGTGAGAAAGCAGAAAGGTGTTAAATATTTTTGGGCACAAAACATCCTTTATGAATTTAAAAATCATCCAAGAAGTAATCATCTAGTTTTTCAAATGTATCTGATCACTACATTTATCCGTCACATGTAACAGATTACATGTAATCCGTTACTCCCCAACCCTGTCCAGAGTTGAGTTTGAGGGCGATAGAGGGTGACAGCTTAATCTGTCCAAATAGATATGATAAAAGCCTGAGGGTCTAATTACATATTTATAAGGATCTGTGTAAATCACTATCTACAATGTGCTGAGCATTTAGCCTTAGTGCTAGCTTGGTGCTGTCCATAGATTATTCTTGCTGGATGATCCCAGGTGGTTGTTTCGGCTGACTACAGGAGTAGCTGCTAGTGCTGCTTATCTGGACGAGCATAATCATCTTTGGTCAAATAAAAAATAACAATGACATCAGTTCTCATAGCCAAGTCTAATCTGACAAACCGATCATTATAGTAAGCACATAAGCACATTATATTGGCACAACATAGATAATGGGTTTGCAAGAGGATGAGTTGTGGATGAGCAGAGATCAGTATGTGGCTGGCTGACTCACCCGCTCGTTGCAGGCCGCTGTCGTCCTCAGCTTCTCCTCAATCTCCTTCCCGATCTTCTGCACCGTCACCTGGGTCTGCTTGATGGCTCTCTGTGCTGTGTGGAGCCTAGAAAGTATAGGGATGAAGAACATCAGGATATTAATCAAAAGGCTCTCTACCACAGGAACTCAACAGACATGTACTGTATAATAGAGGATGCTTATATGTGATGCTGACAGATTTACATTGCAACTGCAGGAGAGTAAATAAATAACTATACAGACGAACAGAGGTCAGACTCTCCTCTCCGGACAGCGTAATGTCAGCCATCTTTTTAGCTGCGCTATTTGTTAATGTTATATAGGTTTGTTTGGAGGACAGAGGGAGGAGGTATGAGTTATGATGGACCACATGTGTGTTCTTAATTTGTGGCGAGAGTTTGTTTCCCCTCATTGTTTCTTTTCCTAATTTACTGGGGTTTAATCTATATTGTTGTGCTGTGTTGTCTCCAAATGTCTCAAAAGTTAATGAAAGTTCCAAATGAACAAAGGACAAAGCAGGCTTTGAGAACGTCGAAAGAACAAAGCTCATTAAAATGACTCTTAAGATGTAGTCCTATAGATTCAGGGGACATATCAGGTTCTCAAATACCCAAGAACCACAAATAACCCACCAGTATTTTAGTCACTTATTTTCTAATATATCTAACCACAATTTAAGGCTTCAATGTTGCCCTATGGACCTAAAGATACTAAATCCAGACCACTGAGAGAAACCTCAACGGGCCATTTAATAAACCCTCACCACAAACACTGAAGACATTCCCAAAACTTTTGGGTACTGAAGTCATTCATTCATTGTCCTCTCTGGAGAGGGAACAATAACAACAATGCCAAAAGACAACAATGAACGTTATTGCAGCTATCAATCACAGACTTGATTAACTCTCCAAGTATGCTTTCAACAGCTCCAGGCCTCATGGGGAGTGAGTGAGAGAGGGAGACTGAGCTGCTCCCCACAACAGAGCTGCCCCAGGGACACGTCTAATAGGAACAGACAACCATCACACCAGGCTGAGATATGAGGGTCCTCCTCACACGCAGGAGGGCAGCCATTAGCAATAATATTGTCAGAGAGACTCGAGATCATCCTTGTTTTGTCTAATTTACAGACACGCTCAACAGGAGGTAAGCGTTAGATGTGGCAGTGTGGCTGGTAGTTTCTGACCCATTCTCTCTCATCTACAGTATGAATGGTTCTACCATCTGGTCTGGGGGCTCCCGATGGAGAGATGCGGTTATCTTTCAGCCCCCCTGTCCCAACTTTCCAACCCACAATTCTTCCAGTCACATCATTCCACCTCTTTCTGAAGCAGGCTGTTCCTCACATCTCCATCCTACAATCCCTCCTTCTGTCTGTTGTTCGCTACTAGTGAACCCTGAGGATGATCTAAGAACGTGACGCCTGGCCTGTGTTTAATAGTAATATCGCAGCATTTAACCGAGATAATGCTAAGGCAGATTCCCGCTCCAAACCACTATGCATAGTCTTCAGTCAATCAATGCGCCACAACCAGTGCAGAGTTCTTCAGCTTTTGGCTGAATCAGTGGACTTGGTGGAAGCCACAATGAGTATTTTAAGGGCCCAGGATTGTGGATAATCCTGTACTGGTGCCAAAACTCTGCGATCTTTCATACTCCACTTCTGGGGCCTTTTAAACTGTCATCAGGGTCCAGGTAAACTGAGGGCTGGTGGTTTCCTCTAGTACTTATAACATAATGGGAATATTCAACCACAACTTTCTTCTAAAATTCCCACTATGCTTCTTTCTTAGATATTCTCAACACCTCACTTCGGAGCACAAATCTGAAAAGAAGCCTTTTGGTCTTTCCCAACTTACCACAATCTCAAAATTGATCAAAAACATTTAACAAAATTGGTCTCTGTGACTACGGACATCTTTCTTCACTACGTGACTGCAACCACCTGGGTCCACACATGCCTGCCTGCCTCTCTCTCTCTCTCTCTCTCTCTCTCTCTCTCAGTAAAGGTTACATTAAGCAGGGTGGCGTGGAGCCACAGCCTTTTCAGATAAACGTCCCTCTTTTCACTCACGTATCCCATATCCGTTGCATTCGTTCCACAATTTTCTCAAATTAGGTAATTGGCTAAATCAGTGAGGCTAAAAACTCCATTCCTCTATCCATGCTGAACAAGGCAGCTAGTTGTCTGCCAATAAGTCATCTAGGCTACATACATCATGGGCCTTTTGGGGTCGGGGTGGTGAAGGGTGGGGGGGGGGGTTTACTCGGGTGCAGCTCTTTCCCACTGCTTGCGCTTGAATGTGGTCCATGTGTGAGCAGCAGCTCTGGGTATTAGTCCATGGACTATATTCACTCGCCTCTCATGATGCAACAACCACTTGTGGTTGAGTTCATAGTGGTTGCAGTGGGGAACGTGGTTATGGCAGAGTGAGAATGTGGCCTGTGGTCATGGAAGAAGTGGAAGTGGGGAATTTTAGTAACTTTACGGGACTGTTGAGAAAAGGGGTTTTGCTTAGGTATGCAGTCCCTCAGAGCCTTCCTGGAACTGCCTCTTTTAGTGGGTTTTATGCCTGACCCTCCATAAAATTGGTTTACACTAATCCAGCTCTGAGATATTTCCACAGATCTAGGGTGCCTCCAGCCACCTCCATGTTTTTTTCATTAAAACACTGTTCCTCAGACACCTCAGGATATTACTGTGTGTGGTAGGAGGATGGAGCCCAGACCATCATTCATCACTCCTGTATCTTCAGTAAGTGGGGTCAGACACTAACTTCTAATGATTTCACACTTTAAGAATGGAGGGAGGGAAAAAACCTCTACTACAATCATTCACTTTTCTTCCCATTTCAACCTGCCTGGGAAGACAACGATAGCCGTTGGAGATAGTCCTACAAAACGTCAGAGCAAAGCCATTTTGACAGCTTTATCAGTCCGAGGTGATTGCGATGGAGGAATCTGATATGGCCACTTCCCCTATGTGAGTGCTGTTATCTCCCCAATCCTTCACGCATGTCTGAAACCCTTATCAGCTCTACCAGTCTGAGGCTAGGAGGGCCAGGGCCCCTGGACCACAGGGGGGAGGGGGGTGAACAAGTCCCAGGCAACTATGCCCTCACTGGGGCAGTACAACCACCAGGCTGGCACACACCCCTCCAGAAAACCCACTGAACGATAACAACTTCCCTACAACAGGACTAGTGAAAATGACAACTAGGGATTACTTGGAGTTACAATTCAAATAAGTACGCATTTCAGATGTGCTTCAAAAGGACATTCAGTCCTTGATTTAAGATCGATAGGCATCTGAAAATAATAACATCTGTTGGCTTAAAACCCTAAATCAGCTGGTGGGTGAATGCCTGATAAAAGCATGTTGATTACAACACTGTTTTTGAACTTTCAAATGGAACATTTGCCCTAAACAGACAGCTGCTTGGAAGCCATCTTTAAAAAATTGTTGTTTGCGATGCTGCGTCTCGCAGAATAAAGGAGGAAAAAAGTAAGGGTTGATGTATTTATGAGGTGCAAAATCAATGAACATTGTAATAAATACAAAATGGCATTGACTTTCTAACCTCATACACATCCAGTACGTAGTAACTCCTTCCAGAGTGGCCTCCCCAAAGCACTGGCTCAGATGGCCTGTACCATTCATGGATTCATTTACCCAACTGATGATCTCCAAATAAACATTTACCATGGTTTATACATAGAACAACAGGCCAGCAAATCCAATCTTGCAATCAGTGCCGAGCAACAGCAAAGGCAGCTGTATCATCTGGCTTACAGAGATAAAGGTAGGAAAACAACTAGGGCAAAAGAGAGAGAAAAGAGAAGAGAGAAATATATAGAGAGAAAAAGAGAGAAAGAGAACAAGGGCAATCAGTGAAGTACAAACAGCATTGTAAATACAAACCATATTAATGGATTCTTCATTTTTCATTTTGTACTTCAACTATTTGCACATTTTTACAACACTGTACATAGCCATAATATACCATTTGAGTGTAATGTTTACTGTTCATTTTATTGTTAATTTCACTTTTGTTTATTGTCCATTTCATTTGCTTTGGCAATTTAAACAAATGTTTCCCATGCCAATAAAGCCTTTTAAATTGAATTGAAAGAAGAAGAAAAAATCCCATCCTCTGTCCCTCTGGAGAATAGAGTAGGGGCATATCTAAACAAAACACATTTCATTGCCTTATTATAGCGTTGGGGGTTGGGGTCTTGCTCTCCTCAATCACAAAGCAGTTGGTGAGATAGCTTAAAGCCTGGGTCCATTCCATCTTTCCACAATGGCTTGTAGCGGTTCTCGGTTTTTGTTCGTTATCATTGATTTTTCATCCTCCTCTCATATCGTTCCGACACTGTGCTTTTTGTTTTGAGAGACCGCTTGACGTCGCAGGCATGGAAACTTTTTGTGGATCTTTTGTGTTAGAGAGAAAAGGCGAGGAAGCGAGGTGCAGTTGGTATCGAAGAAAACATAATAAGAGGGGGGAGGGGATGACGGAGAGGAGGTTGACAAAACACTTTTCTTCTGCTGTGTGATACGATGGGTTTCATTTCTGAAATGCTCTTATATCAGGTGACAAGAGATTGGGGCCTCTCTCCACCTTCGCTTCCACTTCCTCGGTCTACAGATATAGGTCATACACACAGAAAGACACAAACACCTTACAAACAGGCCTGGAACATAGGCTGGAAGAGAGACAACTTGATCAGACATGCACTTTTACTGAACGGACTAATAGTTCAAAGTAACAGCTTAAAACTACTCATCGGAACATATCGATTAAATCAATCATAAAATAATGATGACTGTTTGATCTTACAAATGAAACCAATAGAATACATTCACACCCTTAGTCATTTGTATCTTAGAAATAAAATAAACACAAAAATAGATTGTATGTTTTACAGATAACAGAAATATGTAACAGGTACCCAACAATGGCCAAACAACATAAAGGAAGGGGAAAAGAGGCAGAGGGGTGACATAGTTGGAAAACCAAATAAACACCTTCCATTCCGCCGCATACCTGGACCTCAACAGCAGGGCAGAGAATGTCAACACATTTTACCCTGTTGCTATTCACCTCAAATTTCACCATTGTCCCCCCCTATGTACATGGAGGGGAGATAAGATTGTCCCCCCCACAGAAAATATTTTGGTGCGCCTGCTCTCTGTGGATGGATGGATGCCTCATTATTGACTTCCTCCAAGATGTTGTAAGTCAACAAGTATGGTTTACAATACATGGCAACTTAAGAGAGAAATGCATGCTGGGAAACCCCATGAGCAACCCTGAGAAAGGATACTTTAGTCTTCCAGGGTCACAGAGAGGCCAGGCCCCTCCCACTTGATTACAGACTAGAGGTTCTCCCCCCCCCCCCAGCCTAAACCCAAAGTGTCCTTCTAGGTCACTAAAGCTGCCGGGGGTAATGAACCCAACAATAAACAACTAATATCGTTACCACACGAAGACTTGCCTTTTACCACCACTGTTACATCAATTACGATCAAAGTTAGGGCCTAGCGTGCCTACTCCCCTGACAGCAGTGTTCGCTGACCGCCAGCGAGCGATGTTGGCCCCGGAAGAAAGAAAGACATACAGCCTAAACAACTAGGAGCTGGAACACTCAGTCTACATGGGCACCAAACAGAACGAATTACAGAGGAACTACATGAAATTGTCCAATAAGAAAAGCGTGATTTATGTTAATTTGCACTAATTAATTAACAAGACCCAGGAGTCTACATGGGCCTAGTGGCTGGAAACAAACAAAGAATGCAGGCTACTGGCATGGCGTGTGAGACTCTTAGTTTCTCCCATTTGATACACCTTGAAAATAAAAAACAAACAAAAACATGTCTATAATGTCTTGACATAACTCTAATATACTAAAATGTGAGAATGTAACTAACTCATAGAACACATGAAATAGTAGCCTAACGCATGATTTTAGGGATATCAAAGAAAAAGAGATTTCCACACTAAGTTTGGAGCTCAGAGGAATGTTAGGGTGAATAGCTGCAAAAAAAATGACCCAGAGGACCACCTCTTACAACAGGAGTTCCTCAGCACCTACTGGGCTTGTTTTGATACCGCCCAAGTATACTCCTGAGGTGTGATAGCAAAATAGCAGAGATACGTCCATATTATGCAAAGTGACTTGGGGTTTAGTAGCCAGTTTGTTTTCTGTAGTCTGAATGGTGGCGTTGGGACCCTGGGGGTCAGCTCTCTGGGCCTGGAGTGGGCCAGCTGTTTAAAATGGGTCCCCTTAATCCGGCCCAGAACAATATCCTGTGGCTGAGAGCCGGCAGGCGACCCACAGGACTGCTATGAGACCAGGCACTAACTACAGGAAAGGCTTATCACCTCCCCTAGACACTGGGTCAGGGCAGACCCCCTCGAGCCTTCGTTTTCACACACTGAACACACAAACACACACACACATAGGTCAGTAAAATAAATAATCTGAGAATACAGAGAAAGAACAACGTGGCATTGATAGAGGGGAAAAAGATTAATCTGACAATGTGTTACAAATGTGGAATACTGTGGATCATTTGTTCAACAAATGATGTGTAGAGCCTATGGGTTGAGTGAAACAATCGTATTGCGATAGATTCAACATTTTATCAGCCAATATACACGAAGTGTATCAAACATTTGGAACACCTGCACTTTCCATGACAGACTGACCAGATGAAAGAATTGATCCTAATTGATGTCACTTGTTAAATCCACTTCAAATCAGTGTAGATGAAGGGGAGGAGACAGGTTAAAGATGGGTTTTTAAACCTTGAGACAATTGAGACAAGGATCGTGTATGTGTGCCATTCAGATGGTGAATGTGCAAGGCCAACTATTTAATTGCCTTTGAACGGGGTATGGTAGTACATGCCAGGAGCACTGGTTTGAGTGTGTCAAGAACTGCAACGCGGCTGAGTTTCACGCTCAACAGTTTTCCGCGTGTATCAAGAATGGTCCACCACCCAAAGGACATCCAGAAACTGGAATTCGGCGAATCAGCCCATGTTTTTCCACTCGTCAATTGTCCAGTGTTGGTGATCGAGTGCCCACTGGAGCCGCTTCTTGTTTTTAGCTGATGGGAGTGGAACCCGGTGTGGTCATCTGCAGCAATAGCCCATCCGTGACAAGGACAAACGAGTTGTGCGTTCCAAGATGCCGTTCTGCACACCACTGTTGTAATGCGCCATTATTTGCCATACGTGAAAAGCTCAGGAGGATGGACGTTTCTCAGATACTGGAACGGGCACGCCTGGCACTGATGATCATACCATGCTCAAAGTCGCCTTTTCCCATTCTCACGTTCAATCAAACAGTAACTGAATGCCTCAATGCCTGTCTGCCTGCTTTATATATTAAGCCACATGACTATCTGTAGGAGCTCACCATTTTCGTGAACGGGGTGGTGTACCGAATAAACTGGCCACAGTGTATATACCCTGTGCTAAAATGATACATAGAGTTACAGCGCATACACAGATGTAATTCGCTTTCATTTTACAACTGTGAATAAGATTCCTGGAGCCACTCGAGTACTAGGCCTACATTTCCAGTCTAAGGTACATTATCCATTTCAAATTATAAGTTTATAAAACCTGTACCCGTAGGCTGCCGCTCAAAAGAAAAAAACAGTAAGAAATATATACAGTTTAATCATTAATAATACATTCAGGAAAATCAAACAAAAAATAGAAGTGGGCCTCCACCACCAACCTCCCATTCCCCCAACCAACATGTCTCCATCCAAACCCCCCACCCCTGGAAACCATGTTTACCACCCCTTCGCACACCCCCTAGCAACTAAGATTGCGCCCACTTCAACATCATATGGAGGAATGTGCCAACCTGATTTAGGGAACACAGTGAACAGTTGGGGGCAATCTCATCGTAAAACACTTTATTGGTGTTTAATACAGTCTGTGAACAAACTTCAAATATTTAAATTGATGATTTAGATTATGGGATGCCAAGGTCATATTTGTTCATATTCTGTTCCAGTTAAAGGGTTGTTCAAACTCAGAATATAAGCTTTCCAAAAGTTGTTTATATATTATAGAGATCAGTCCTTTCGGGAGCCCAAATAATTAATTTATAAATCCCATCATTGGATGGTTCGGTAGTTTGGTTTCCCAAGGAACTCCTAAGTTTTAAATATAGAAAAAAAGATTTGCCCTGTAATGAGTATTTGTTTTTCAAATCTTTGAATTTTCTCAAACCACTGCTGTTCGTGATATCGGCAAGGGTACGGATTCAACGTTTGGACCATTGGGGGTTGCAAAAGGCCGCCTTCCATATAGCAGGGAGTTATTGTGAAATATTGGAGTATTGCCATGTAATTTTGATTCCCAGTTGCATTGTTTTTCAATTTTGCGTCAAATAGAAATGGTGTGCACAACAATAGGACCAAAGCGTAGTTTATAATGTTTAAGGGATGTATCAGTAAAGACCACCTCTTCCAAGGCAATAGGAGACACGATATTTCTCTCTATACTAAGCCAGGGGGCAGAATAATCATGTCTAAACCAATTTAGGACAAAATGCAAATGCCTGGACATACAATTTAAATGTTTGGTATGAATAGTCCTGCTACGTCTCTCCCTCTAAGCAAGTTTGTTAATTTTACCTTGCCATATTTGAAACCACACTATGGATTTTATCCCAATAGCTAGAAGGGGGAGCAAAGGGAAGAATTGAACTACAGAAATTCAGCTGTTGCAATATATTCATTTTGACAATAAATGAACTCAAAAAAAAGAAAACGGCCCTTTTTCAGGACCCTGTCTTTCAAAGAATTCGTAGAAATCCAAATAACTTCACAGATCTTCATTGTAAAGGGTTTAAACACTGTTTTCCATGCTTGTTCAATGAACCATAAACAACTAATGAACATGCACCTGTGGAACGGTCATTAACTTCATTAGGGTAGGGGGCACAATTTTCACCTCCGGATGAAAAGCGTGCCAAAAGTAAACTGTCTGCTACTCAGGCCCAGAAGCTAGGATATGCATATAATTGGTAGATTTGGATAGAAAACACTCTAAATTTTCCAAAACGGTTAAAATAATGTCTGTGAGTATAACAGAACTGATATGGCAGGCAAAAACCTGAGAAAAATCCATCCAGGAAGTGAGATTGTTTTATTTTTGTAGTTTTCTATTGAATGCCATTACAGTATCCACTGACTTAGGACTCAAATTGCACTTCCTATGGCTTCCAATAGATGTCAACAGTGTTTAGAAATTGTTTCAGGCTTGTATTCTGAAAAATGAGGGAGTAAGACCACTTTGAATGAGTGGACCATTCAGTGTCCCTGAGGTTTTTCATGCGCGCGACCGAGAGCACGCCTTTCTTGTTTTCCTTTTATACTGACGAAGCTTTTGTCCGGTTGAAATGTTATTGATTATTATGACTAAAAACATTGTTTGACATGTTTCTACGATCTTTACTGATACTTTTCGGATTTTTCGTCTGTCTGTTGTGACTGCCTTTGAGCCTGTGGATTACTGAACAAAACGCGCAAACAAAACAGAGGTTTTTGGATATAAAGAGGGACTTTATCGAACAAAACGAACATTTATTGATTAAATGGGAGTCTTGTGAGTGCAACCATACGAAGATAATCAAAGGTAAGTGATTAATTTTATCACTATTTCTGACTTGTGTAACTCCTCTACTTGGCTGGTAACTGTTAGTAATGATTTGTCTGCTGGGCGCTGTTCTCAGATAATCGCATGGTATGCTTTCGCCGTAAAGCCTTTTTGAAATCAGACACCGTGGTTGGATTAACAAGAAGTTAATCTTTAAACCGATGTATAACACTTGTATGTTTTTGAATTTGGCGCTCTGCAATTTCACTGGATGTTGGCCAGGTGGGACGGTGGCGTGCCACACCCCATAGAGAGGTTATGACACTAACAGCTTACAGACAGTAGGCAATTAAGGTCACAGTTATGAAAACTTAGGACACTAAAGAGGCGTTTCTACTACCAGGGTCCCTGCTCATCTGCGTGAACGTGCCTTAGGAATGCTGCAAGGAGGCATGAGGACAGCAGATGTGGCCAGGGCAATAAATTGTAATGTCCATACTGTGATACACCTAAGACAGCGCTACAGGGAGACAGGATGGAGAGCTGATCGTCCTTGCAGTGGTAGACTATGTGTAACAATAACAACACCTGCACAGGATCGGTACGTCCGGGACAGGTACAGGATGGCAACAACAACTGCCCGAGTTACACCAGGAACGCACAATCCCTCCATCAGTGCTCAGACTGTCCGCAATAGGCTGAGAGAGGCTGGACTGGAAGGCTTGTAGGCCTGTTGTAAGGCAGGTCCTCACAAGACATCACAGGCAACAACGTTGCCTATGGGCACAAACCCACCATTGCTGGACCAGACAGGACTGGCAAAAAGTACTTTTCACTGACGAGTCGTGGTTTTGTCTCACCAAGGATGATGGTCGGATTCTCGTTTATCGTCGAAGGAATGAGCATTACACCGAGGCCTGTACTCTGGAGCGGGATCAATTTGGAGGTGGAGGGTCCGTCATGGTCTGGGGCGGTGTGTAACAGCATCATCAGGCAATCTCAACACTGTGCGTTACAGGGAAGACATCCTCCTTCCTCATGTGGTACCCTTCCTGCAGGCTCATCCTGACATGACCCTCCAGCATGACAATGCCACCAGCCATACTGCTCGTTCTGTGCATGATTTCCTGCTAGACAGGAATTTCAGTGTTCTGCCATTGCCAGCGAAGAGCCCGGATCTCAATCCCATTGAGCACGTCTGGGACCTGTTGGATTGGAGGGTGAGGGCTAGGGCCATTTCCCCCCCAGAAATGTCCGGGAACTTGCAGGTGCCTTGGTGGAAGGGTGGGGTAACATCTCACAGCAAGAACTGGCAAATCTGGTGCAGTCTATGAGGAGGAGATGCACTGCAGTACTTAATTCAGCTGGTGGCCACACCAGATACTGATTGTTACTTTTGATTTTGACACCCCATTTGTTCAGAGACACATTATTCCATTTTTGTGAGTCACATGTCTGTGGAACTTGTTCAGTTTATGTCTCAGTTGTTGAATCTTGTTATGTTCATGCAAATGTTTGCTGAGAATAAATGCAGTTGGCAGTAAGCTGAGTTTATTTGTCCGGTTAAAGCAACTGGGATATTAGTCCATCTACTGAGGTTGAATTTAACTGATCTGAGCATTCTGTTAGTTTCTGGAAATGGTTTTATCTAAGGAAGTAAATACTGTATATCTATTCACAAATATTTAAAATGGGAAAGGATTGTGACTCCATAAGTAGAGATGAAGTCCTCCATCGGGGTCTTGAGAGGCAGTATGGCAGATTTGGTTAGATTTATTTTTGAACTTGAGAGAGCTGAATTTGTCTATCTTCAAAACTTTTGAGAGGGATTGAGATACATTGTTTCGATAAAGTGAGATATCGTTGGCGTATAATGAGATGGTGATCGGTAGAATTGAGAGATATCGGTGTAATTTCATTCGATTGTCAAATTGCCTGTGCCAGGAGCACCATAGACAAAAATAGCTGAGGTGAGATGGGATCACCTTGCCTGTTATTTCAAGTTATTTTGAAAGGAACAGAGCAGGTATTGCCCCACATGCCATGGTGCATCTTGACTGTTCTCCCTTGGCTTTCCACTCCATCTGCTCCCCCAGGCCCAGCTCTTCAGAGGAAGTGCAGTGTTTTCCATAAGCGCCGGCCGTCGGCTAAATAGCCGATAACGGACTTATTGTAAGCCGGCTACTTTTTCCACTTAATAAACGAACTAGGCTTCTTTTCATTTAAAAGTTTCAATTCGCTAGTCAGAAAAGTCTGTATAGCCTTCTCCCGCTAGAACGAAAGATATGCATCTTCTACTGATCTATTGATAGGACAGTCACAAAGCGAACGATGACAGGGAAACTGTTAGTTTGTCTGTCTGCACCTCTCGGTACCGGTGTTATTTTTGTACGCTGTGGTTGGCTGCAGTCAAATGTATTTTCACAGAGGGAGAACATGATGCTTCTTCATTATCTCCTGTGAGTAAATGTACACATCCCTTGTAAGTGGTAATGATGAGTTGAAAACCACTTAATTATTGTTTTGTGGCACATATACTTGTTTTCTTTTGCTTGTTTCATAGGCCTATACAGTCACGGAGTTGGGGTGCATAGGCCATTTACTGTGCTTTTATTCACGACCGAACAGCAAGTGTTGACTAGTTTATAAAAGATGTCAAACTGACTGAATAAAGTCAGTCTCCCATATATCCCTTTGATATTCATAAATCATACAATGTAGTTATATGTCTAGGGTATCGCATCGAGACAAGTAGACCAAAGATCTTGTTTGTATTTTTCTACGATTCAAAGCCCATGTCGAGATTTGTCAGAGACCGCTAAAGTGACTCGTCAGTGTAGCCAAGTGATGGTTGTTCGAGAACCTGATTTGGCTCCCTAATTTGCATACTGGAAGGCAGGGCTGGGAACTGCCAAGGACCTCAATACAGAATAATATCACGATACTTGTACGTATTCCGATTCTATATGTATTGCGATTCGATTGCCATTCGATGTTCCAAACATACTGCTCACCATATGTCTGCAGCAGAGGGACAAGTGATAATTCACAAGTGATAGGCTAATATTGGCACCCATCAGACTATTTTTAGATATGGGCCATGGAGTTGGTGGAAGAATCCTTTAATTCATGGCCACTTGCTCAGCTGGGCCAGGGGCGCTTTAATTAGGTCAGGTGGGAATGTCCGACAGATCTCAACTCCATAAAAGGAGGAAATCGCCATCGCCCGATCTCGCTGCTTTCTCTTCCTTAACTCCGTCTAATCCAGAAGTTTTGTGCGTCCATGAATACCCGTAAATCCACCGAATCTGTTACCTTTCAGCTGAACTATCTGTTGCGATCGAGAGAGTGGGCCATCAGTTATTGTTTATAGTTATCACCACGGAGCGCGGCTTGGAGCGCAGCCTTCAAACCTATTGCGAATGGTCAATGATCACAGCCCTACGGATCATAACAGGCCAATTATGCCATCGACATATGGTTAACCTGTTAGGGATAGGGGGCAGTATTGACACGGCTGGATAAAAAAACGTACCCGATTTAATCTGGTTACTACTCCTGCCCAGTAACTAGAATATGCATATAATTATTGGCTTTGGATAGAAAACACCCTAAAGTTTCTAAAACTGTTTGAATGGTGTCTGTGAGTATAACAGAACTCATATGGCAGGCAAAGACCTGAGAAGATTTCATGCAGGAAGTGGCCTGTCTGACAAGGTGTCCTTCTTCTTGCCTCTGTTTATTGAAGACTGAGGATCTCTGCTATAACGTGACACTTCCTACGGCTCCCATAGGCTCTCAGAAGGCGGCAAAAAGCTGAATCGTGGCTTTGCAGGCTCTGGTTGAAAAAAAGTAGCGCGTTTGGGTAGTGGCTGGTTACAGTACTGTGAGATTCAGGCGCGTGCCCGCGTCGACCGAATGCTTTGTTTTCTTTCCTCTGTTTACCTAAACGCAGATTCCCGGTCGGAATATTATCGCTTTTTTACGAGAAAAATTGCATAAAAATTGATTTTAAACAGCGCTTGACATGCTTCGAAGTATGGTAATGGAATATTTCGAAATTTTGTCACGAATTGCGCCATGCTCGTGACCCTTATTTACACTTTGGATAGTGTCTTGAACGCACAAACAAAACGCCGCTATTTGGATATAACGATGGATTATTTTGGACCAAACCAACATTTGTTATTGAAGTAGCAGTCCTGGGAGTGCATTCTGACGAAGAACATCAAAGGTAATCAAACTTTTGTAATAGTAAATCTGACTTTGGTCAGGGCTAAACTTGGTGGGTGTCTAAATAGCTAGCCGTGATGGCTGGGCTATCTACTGAGAATATTGCAAAATGTGCTTTCACCGAAAAGCTATTTTAAAATCGGACACCTCGATTGCACAAAGGAGTTCTGTATCTATAATTCTTAAAATAATTGTTATGTTTTTTGTGAACGTTTATCGTGAGTAATTTAGTAAATTCACCGGAGGTTTGCGGGGGGTATGCTAGTTCTGAACGTCACATGCTAATGTAAAAAGCTGGTTTTTGATATAAATATGAACTTGATTGAACAAAACATGCATGTATTGTATAACATAATGTCCTAGGTGTGTCATCTGATGAAGATCAAAGGTTAGTGCTGCATTTAGCTGTCTTCTGGGTTTTTGTGACATTATATGCTAGCTTGAAAAATGGGTGTCTGATTATTTCTGGCTGGGTACTCTGCAGACATAATCTAATGTTTTGCTTTCGTTGTAAAGCCTTTTTGAAATCGGACAGTGTGGTTAGATTAACGAGAGTCTTGTCTTTAAAATGGTGTAAAATAGTCATATGTTTGAGAAATTGAAGTAATAGCATTTCTAAGGTATTTGAAAATCGCACCTGTTCACCTTCACTGTCAGTCATCCTACCTGTCCAGCTACCCACACAGATTCTACTAATCTTTCACTATTCTTGATTTAATCTTGTCTTTACATATACAATTTATTTTGATTTAGAATGGACCATTATCATGCAGCGGTCTCAAAACAGGGGCAGCGGGGAAAAAATACATGTCATCTATGTACATGGTTCATTTTCATGCCAGCCAGGTAGGCTATACTCCATGTGCTTAATATTAGGAAAGTTTAGATGTAAATATAGTACGCCTAGCCTATAGAAAGCTGAGGGGAGCCTCCTCTTTTTAATAGAGGCCATCACTCTGTTCTCGCGCAATTGCATAGCCTATAGAAATGTTCCACAACATGAGCTCATGGGCTCTCATGAAGTGTTTGAGTAGATTTTCGATTACATTTGCATTGATGTCAGAGTAATTAGAGGGACAATAGAGTGCTGGTACCAGGCAGTTAGCAAGTTTGGTAGACTACTAATGACCATCAGCAGCATCAGAATTTGGAGAAGCCTAATTACCGTGACGAAACAGTCATGTGTAATTTGACTGCCTTTATGACCCGTGACCGCCGGTGTGGCGGTAATACGGTCACTGTAACAGCCATAGGCGTTATCTAAAACAACTAGCACACTGAATTCATACATTTGAAGTAATTTTAATTGTAAAGTCATGTCTTTCTATTCAATACCAAAACTAATATTACCAATCTGGGAGGTAAAGTCATTAAAGTACTAAATAATTTAGCTGTATTTAGATGGAATCAAGGCATTAGAATGTACCAGAGGCCACCAAAAGAGAGCTTGCTCTGCATTTTTTGAGTGTGTGTGTGGAGGAGACCCAGAACTCCCTGGCTGGCTATTTTTTCTACTTGGCTGCGTACGCCATGTACTTACGGAAAACACTGGAAGTGGCTCAGTACACTATATCATCCCTCCTCTCAGTAAATCTTACTCTATGTAAGGCCTCCTCCATCTGCCAGCCCATCCAAACTCGTGTTCCCTATTCCATGTTGTGTTTTTCACACTCCCTAGGCTTAGGGGTCTCGTCAAACCGGGGCCAAGTCGACAGTGAATCGCTCGCTGACAAATTTGCATCATCAATCAAGTGTTCTTGGAAAGGGGAATCAGAGCCATTCCGGTCATAGCCAGGCACTGAGCAGCTCTCACGCTGAGACAAAATGGGTGAGGCAAGTTACAGTATTTGTTGCGACTGTTGTTGATCCTTTGTGACTGTATGTGTATCACTATTTCAGAGGACGATGTATACCGGTCTGGTATATATACTCTGGAGAAAATATATAGCTAACTGGGGACAGCAGGGATACATGTTGTGTACAGCACTTGCACACTGCTTCAATGCTCCTATTATACATGTAGTGACAAACATAATTTCTACCTCACTAAATCTATGATGAGCACAACAGCAGTAGCTGTTTATATGGGTTATTTACAGTATTTACCATGCCAAACACTTGAATAAAAAGGTTTACCACCCGTATAGCACTACATAAAAGCTCAAATGCATGATGCAAACAGTCCCAGTGGAAAATTTGGGCACACCAACTCATTCAGGGATTCTTTATTTATACTATTTCCTACATTGTAGAATAATAGTGAAGACATCAAAACTATGAAATAACACATACGGAATCATGTAGTAACCAAAAAAAGTGTTAAACAAATCAAAAAACATTTTAGATTATTCGAAGTAGCCACACTTTGCCTTGATGACAACTTTGCACACTCTTTGCATTATCTCAACCAGCTTCACCTGGAATGCTTTTCCAACAGTCTTGAAGGAGTTCCACATATGCTGAGCACTTGTTGGTTGCTTTTCCTTCACTCTGCGGTCCAACTCTCATCCCTGACCCTCTCAATTGGGTTGAGGTCAGGTGATTGTGGAGGCCAGGTCATCTGATGCAGCACTCCCATTACTCGCCTTCTTGGTCAAATAGCCCTTACACAGCCTGGAGGTGTGTTGGGTCATTGTCCTGTTGAAAAATAAATGATAGTCCCACTAAGCACAAACCAGATGGGATGGCGTATTGCTGGTTAAGTGTGCCTTGAATTCTAAATATAATCACTGACAGTGTCACCAGCAAAGCACCCCCACACCATCACACCTCCATGCTTCACGGTGGGAACAACACATGCAGAGATCTTCCGTTCACCTACTCTGCGTCTCACAAAGACAGCCCGGTTGGAACCAAAAAATCTCAAATTTGGACTCATCAGGCCAAAGGACAGATTTCCACTGGTCTAATGTACATTGCTTGTGTTTCTTAGCCCAAGCAAGTCTCTTCTTATTATAATTGGTGTACTTTAGTAGTGGTTTCTTTGCAGCAATTCGACCATGAAGGCCTGATTCACACGGTCTCCTCTGAACAGTTGATGTTAAGATGTGTCTATTACTTGAACTCTGTGAAGCATTTATTTGGGCTGAAATTTCTGAGGCTGGTAATTCTAATGAACTTATCCGCTGCAGCAGAGGTAACTCTGGGTCTTCCTTTCATCATAGGGCTTGAAGGTTTTTGCGACTGCACTTTTCCGGATTGACTGACCTTCATGTCTTAAAGTAATGATGGACTGTCAGTTATCACAACAACTGATTGGCTCAAACGCATTAAGAAAGAAAGAAATTCCACAAATTAACTTTTAACAAGGCACACCTCTTAATTGAAATGCATTCCAGGTGACTACCTCATGAAACTGGTTGAGAGGATGCCAAGAGTGTGCAAAGCTGTCATCAAGGCAAAGGGTGGCTACTTTGAAGAATCTCAAATACAAAAATATATTTTGATTTGTTTAAAACCTTTTTGGTTACTACATGATTCCATGTGTGTTATTTCCTTGTTTTGATGTAAAAAGTAAAGAAAAACCCTGGAACGAGTATGTGTCCAAACTTTTGACTGATACTGTACATATTAACAGCTATCTATGCACCTGAACTAACGAAATCCTGTGGCATCTCTCCAGTCCAGAGATCACAGTGAGAACTCAGAACATGAGAGTTCAGAGAAATGAACATACTCAGAACTACCCAGAAGTGTCTATGCAATCCCATGCTATGGAGGTGGGGTTTTGGTCTGCATACACACATACATACTACTTCTATAGGGGTGTATCTGATGAGTCACTGTTAAAAGGCTCTCTAGGCCCTAAACAGTGAGCACATCGCGGCCTGAAGCCAAGACACAACCCAGAGCCTGTCCAGGTCTACCCTAGAGAGAAAGAGAGGGGAGCAGGGAGAGACACCTAGGCCATGTTAGAGTCAACGAGCCACATCACATCAGCGTCTATCAGCCTGGCTACAGGCCTGTAGAGGAGCCTCAGGCTCAGAAAGGAGAGGAGAGGAGAGGAGAGGAGAGGAGAGGAGAGGAGAGGAGAGGAGAGGAGAGGAGAGGAGAGGAGAGGAGAGGAGAGGGAGGGGTACAATGGAGTTGCTTTAAATTCCTCAGAGCCCCACCGGGATGAAGAGATGGAGAGAGCAGGGGAAGGAGTTTAGTAATGTAGGACTCAACAGCACTGAGCAGAGCCCATCAAGCAATAGGATTCAACCCTCTCAAATCTGTAGGGACACTATTTTCTCTTAAATAATAAATAAAAAAGCCTGTGCACAAATTGTGAGTGATATTCAAATAAAAATGATGGTGTGTGTTGTTGGCCCAGCATTGGTGTGAAACTTTGGTATGTGTAGATCACTCACGCACCCTGGAGGCCATTTTGTATTCCCAAGTCAGGCGAAGACACAAAACAGTAATCGGCCAGAGGAAGCCCCTAGGGCTCGAGGAATCTTCAGCCTGACACAGTACAGCTCACCTCAAGCTGGGGCCAGGAGTGACACATAACATAAAGAAATGCATACATCTTATTCTTGAATCCTCTGACTCAAGAAAAATAGTAAAAACTTGAGGAAGAGGACAGATACTCCACTAATGAATGTAGCCTAACTATAAGAACTTATCATAAACAGTCCAACACATTGTGCCCCTTACAGTGCAGTGCAAAAGTGTAATTAAATGTAGCTCGATCCAACTTCTAATTAACTGGTGTTCCCCAAGGCAAGCCCTACTCAAACCCTGTAAGTAGTGTTAACATTACCCCACATTCAAATATAGAACAGAGCTGTGTTTTTGCAACATAGAAAAAACAGCAATTGGAACATTGCCTCCCTCGTCCTTACTAAACTACCTGGTGTTTTCCCAACTCAGAAAGTGATAGTTTGGCACCCCCTTGTGGAATGAAGAAGTACAAACGGCCACTAATCTCCAATATTAAACCCAATAATTCTAATGGAATTATCCATCTGTTACTTTATTATGATGAGGTTCCTTTATTTAACTAACTTGATTATAGCTTTCAATACGTATGTCCTTTTATGGCCAAGAAACACTAAAGACAGGAATTTTGGCAGCTCTCAGTGACTTGGGAGCAAAAACAGACTATGATAATAAAGGCGTTTGAGGCAGTTTCCTGGCGCCATTTTATGGACAATGTGGGGAATATATATAATGACAGAAAGTCTGAGGAATGTTTAGAGTGACAATTTGATAAAACAGCAAAGCTGGTTGCAAGTCATCTCTACAAGTCATACTTCGCCACCATGGCCTATTTATCGCCTTACCTCTCTTATCCTACCTCATTTGCACATGCTGTATATAGATTTTTCTACTGTATTATTGATTGTATGTTTGTTTATTCCATGTGTAACTCTATGTTGTTGTTTGTGTCTAACTGATTTGCTTCATCTTGGCCAGCTTGTTCTCAACTAGCCTACCTGGTTAAATTAAGGTGAAATACAAAAAATACAAAATAAACTGCAGTTGAAAGTGAGTGTTGTGATAGTTACTGAGAGAAGAATGTCGATGAGTAAGTAATGAGTGGGGTCAGACAGTGTTGAGGATATTTTCTGTTTTATGTCCTCCTGCTTCCATAAGTATATTTTGCAATTAAAATCATTTCAGTTAGCTAAAGGAAGTTGTGCCCCTGGCCTGTAGACAGGCAGAGTATGCTCTTGGTAGGGCAGTCAAACAGCGTACTTGCCAAGAGGCTAGCGTATGGAGTGATTTCAGTGCCAAAAGAAATTGCATTTGAATTTCATAATTTTGAACTTGTATTAGGATATTGAATTTGAATGGCATATTTTGGAATGTTTAATGCACAAATGTAATCATTGAACTCATATTTCATGATTTGAAAATGAATTGAATTAGTATTGCATTCAGTTTCTAAATGTAAAAGTAAAATTGATTATTTAAAAATGGAAATATTGCATTAATTGTCTGTGTATCAAGTTAACAAACCATTATTTAGTTAATCAAAGTTTAATATATTCATAATAGCTCTTAGACAAATTCATTGGAAGAAAATAAATTCAACATGCCACAAAGGCTTCAGAAACTGCCAGAAACCTTTCCTGTCTGACAAAGTACTAGGATGTTGTCTCTGGATGCATCTGAGAAGTTGAATATATATAAAACTTTGATAAACCTGAAATTATAGTTTGAAAACTTGATACACAGACAATGAATGCAATATTTACCATATAGAGTACCACAGTATGAGTCATCATACCCATAATACCTAGCCATCAAACAGGGAAATGGTTCCAATCGTTTTTCCACCAATCATTTTCCCCATAGGGGATTTTAGAAACTGGTGTTTCGTGCAGGCTTACTCTGGAGTGACATTTTACATTTTAGTCATTCAGCAGACGCTCTTATCCAGAGCGACTTACAGTAGTGAATGCATACATTTCATACATTCTTTTTCCCCGTACTGGTCCCCCGTGGGAATCGAACTCACAACCCTGGCATTGCAAACACCATGCTCTACCAACTGAGCCACACGGGACCCGTTTTGATAATCGTGTAAATCACTCAAGGACAAGGTGATTTTAACTTGCCTTTGTAAAGTATTCAGAACCTTTGACTTTTTCCACATTTTGTTACTTTACAGCTTTATTCTAAAATTATTAAATATATTTTTTTAACCATCAATCTACACACAATACCCCATAATGATGACGCAATTTTAAAAAAAAAATTACGTTTGCTAATCATTTTAAAAATGAAATATTACATTAACATGAGTACTCAGACCCTTTACTCAGTACTTTGTTCAAGCACCTTTGGCAGCGATTAAAGCATCGATTCTTCTTGCGTATGACACTACAAGCTTGGCACACCTGTATTTGGGAAGTTTCTCACATTCTTCTATGCAGATCCTCTCAAGCTCTGTCAGGTTGGAGGCGGAGCGTTGCTGCACAGCTATTTTCAGGTCACTCCAGAGATGTTCGATCAGGTCCAAGCTCTGGCTGGGCCACTCAAGAACATTCAGAGACTTGTCCCAAAGCAACTCCTGCATTGTCTTGTCAGTGTGCTTAGGGTCGTTGTCCTGTTGAAAGGTGAACCCTTCGACCCAATCTGAGGACCTGAGCGCTCTGGAGCATGTTTTCATCAAGGATCTCTCTGTACTTTGCTATGTTCATCTTTGCCTCGATTCTTACTAGTCTCCCAATCCCTGCCGCTGAAAAACATCCCCACAATATGACGCTGCCACCACCATGCTTAACAGTAGGGATGGTGCCAGTTTTCCTCCAGACGTGATGCTTGGCATTCAGGCCAAAGAGTTCAACCTTGGTTTCATCAGACCAGAGAATCTCGTTTCTCATGGTCTGAAAGTCTTCAGGTGCCTTTTGGCAAACTCCAAGCGGGCTGTCATGTGCCTTTTACTGAGGAGTGGCTTCCGTCTGGCCACTCTACCATAAAAGGCCTGATTGGTGGAGTGCTGGAGAGATGGTTGTCCTTCTGGAAGGTTCTCCCATCTCCACAGAGGAACTCTGGAGCTCTATCAGAGTGACCATCGGGTTCTTGGTCACCTCTCTGACCATGGCCCTTCTCCCCCGATTACTCAGTTTGGCCGGGCGGCAAGCTCTACGAAGAGTCTTGGTGGTTCCAAACTTCTTCCTTTTAAGAATGATGGAGGCCACTGTGTTCTTGGGGACCTTCAATGCTGGAGAAATGTTTTGGTACCCTGCCCAGAATCTGTGCCTCGACACAATCCTGTCTTGGCGCTCTACAGACAATTCCTTCGACCTCGTGGCTTGGTTTTTGCTCTGACATGCACTGTCAACTGTAGGACCTTATATAGAATTTACCACAGGTGGACCTAAATCAAGTTGTAGAAACATCTCAAGGATGATGAATGTAAACAGGATGCAGCTTAGCTCAATTTCGAAATCTCATAGCAAAGGGTGTGAATACCTACAGTTGAAGTCGGAAGTTTACATACACTTAGGTTGGAGTCAATAAAACTCATTTTTCAACCACTCCACACATTTCTTGTTAACAAACTATAGTTTTGGCAAGTCGGTTAGGACATCTACATTGTGCATGACAAAAGTAATTTTTCCAACAATTCTTTACAGACAGATTATTTCACTTATAATTCACTGTATCACAATTCCAGTGGGTCAGAAGTTTACATACACTAAGTTGACTGTGCCTTTAAACAGCTTGGAAAATTACAGAAAAGTATGTCATGTCTTCAGAAGCTTCTGATAGGCTAATTGACATCATTTGAGTCAATTGGAGGTGTACCTGTGGATGTATTTCAAGGCCTAACTTCAAACTCAGTGCCTCTTTGCTTGACATCATTGGAAAATCAAAAGAAATCAGCCAAGACCTCAGAAAACAAAATTGTAGACCTCCACAAGTCTGGTTCATCCTTGGGAGCAATTTCCAAACGCCTGAAGGTACCACGTTCATCTGTACAAACAATAGTACGCAAGTATAAACACCATGGGACCATGCAGCCATCATACCGCTCAGGAAGGAGACACGTTATGTCTCCTGGAGATGAATGTACTTTGGTGCGAAAAGTGCAAATCAATCCCAGAACAACAGCAAAGGACCTTGTGAAGATGCTGTAGGAAACAGGTACAAAAGTATCTATATCCACAGTAAAACAAGTCCTATATCGACATAACCTGAAAGGCCGCTCGGTAAGGAAGAAGCCACTGCTCCAAAACTGCCATAAAAAAGCCAGACTACGGTTTGCAACTGCACATGGGAACAAAGATCGTAGTTTTTGGAGAAATGTCCTCTGGTCTGATGAAACAAAAATAGAACTGTTTGGCCATAATGACCATCGTTAAGTTTGGAGGAAAAATGGGGAGGCTTGCAAGCCGAAGAACACCATCCCGACCGTGAAGCACGGGGTGGCAGCATCATGTTGTGGTGGTGCTTTGCTGCAGGAGGGACTGGTGCACTTCACAAAATAGATGGCATGATGAGGTAGGAAAATTATGTGGATATATTGAAGCAACATCTCAAGACATCAGTCAGGAAGTTAAAGCTTGGTTGTAAATGGGTCTTCCAAATGGACAATGACCCCAAGCATACTTCCAAAGTTGTGGCAAAATGGCTTCAGGACAACAAAGTCAAGGTATTAGAGTGGCCATCACAAAGCCCTGACCTCAATCCTATAGAAAATTAGTGGGCAGAACTGAAAAAGCATGTGCGAGCAAGGAGGCCTACAAACCTGATTCAGTTACACCAGCTCTGTCAGGAGGAATGGGCCAAAATTCACCCAACTTATTGTGGGAAGTTGTGGATGGCTACCTGAAACATTTGACCCAAGTTAAACAATTTAAAGGCAATGCTACCAAATAGTAATTGAGTGTATGTAAACTTCTGACCCACTGGTAATGTGATGAAAGAAATAAAAGCTGAGATAAATCATTCTCTCTACTATTATTCTGACATTTCACATTCTTAAAATAAAGTGGTGATGCTAACTGACCTAAGACAGGGACATTTTACAGGATTAAATGTCAGGAATTGTGAAAAACTGAGTTTAAATGTATTTGGCTAAGGTGTATGTAAACTTCTGACTTCAACTGTATGTAAATAAGGTCCATTTTTTTATTTCTAATAAATTTGCAAACATTTCTAAAAACCTGTTTTTGCTTTGTCATTGTGGAGTATATATTGCTGAGGGATACATTTTTATCCATTTTAGAATAAGGCTGTAACGTGACAAAATGTGGAAAAAGTCAAGGGGTCTGAATACTTTCTGATGGCACTGTATTCGCCTGTATTTACCCCCCCAAAAGTACATGCTAATTAGCTGCTAATGTGGCCATCATAAAGAACTACAAATGCCATGATCTGGACGATAATTATCTTTACCTCAATTCGGCATCATCTCTGGATTAACTATCTAATGTTAGTTAAATGCAGTAATGAACATAGTCTAAATTTCTTAAATTGACAATTCTGTGAACTGTCTTGTAAAAGTTTTCAATTGACACAACACCTGTTAGCTAGAGATGGCATACAGGAGCTTGCAGGGATTCGTAGTTTTGCATGATGTCAACTTTTATGCTAATTAGCATGTTCAAATCTGAGAGTAAATAGAGCTGAATTATATTGATATAGCTTTTTTAACAGATTTACATGGTTATCAAAACGTCAAGCCAGGGTAAGCCAACATGAAACACAGCCCTTATTTTAAGTGTTTATAAAATCCCTTATGGAAAAAATGAATTATGGAAAAACAATTGGAACAATTTCCTTACTTGACCGCTAGATTTTATGGGTATTATAACATCTCCACTGTGGGGCTCAATGTTAATTGAATATATTAATTAATTTATTTAAAACTGAATGCAAAATTCATTAAATTTAGTTTCAAATCATGAAATACAAGTTCAATTTATTAATTAAATGATTCAATTTGTGCATTACAAACTAAAAAATATGAAATTTAAATTCAATATCATAATACCAATTCAAAATTATGGAATTCAAATACAATTTCTGTTGGCACTGAAATCGCTCCATACTAGCTGGACACATTGTCCTATGGGAGATGCTGTTAAGTGTCCAGCATCTTGTGTGTGAGAGTGTTTGGTGGGTGCAGTCTGTTTCACCTCAGCAGAGAGAAGACACTGTAGGAGTTCCTCACTGAACTCTGGTCCACAAGGAGTAAACTGTTCTTCTTCCTTTCAGAGTGGTCCTGAAACAGGCACATTTCAACCTTACAATAACAAAACCAAATATAGAAAAACGTATTATAGAATGTCTATGGTCTATATTAGGGACATAATTCCTGGATCAAAGTCAGCAGTACCTTATGATCAAAGTCACTTGCATAGTAGCCATCATTCAATCCAAATATAATTTCATTTGGATTCCTGGAGCGGATCTGTGGAGGAACAAAGCAGTGGCATTTAGTATGTCTGTATTAAAACAAGAGAAAGGCTGTTATTGTCTAGATGACTGCATGGATGCTAGTCAGCATACATGCCAAAGTAGCCTACATTTTATGAGCGTGTGTGTGTTTACACACTGACCTGCTGCCCTGTGTATCTGAGCCCATCCAGGTTGACCTTCCACTCTATGAGGAGTGTGAACTGTTCCTCCCAACCGCCCCAGATCCTCACCACGAAGCAGGACACAGACGTGTCAAGGAGGTCCGGCAGCATGCCAAAGTCCAGGCTCCGCCATGTTGGATTCTGACAAAGACAGGCCAAGACAAGGGATTACACAGCTGAATGAATGATCCCACTGGGATGGAACATTTTGATTAGTTCAAGTAATATTGCATCTGAAAACAACCAAGTGTTAATTTGTTCAAATGACAAATCCTAATGTGTGTCAGTTGTGTGTGTGAAAGTGACTCGAGCACACAAAATGGTGCTGAACCAGGATGTTCATTTAACTGTCATGTAACTGTTGTCCCACTTACAAAAGTCTGGACAAATATTTACAAACCCAACATCAATATCCCGAGGCAATTTGTCATCATAAAGGCTTAGCTTCTCCAACAAAACACCATATCTCCCAGGGTTTCAGACGGAGCTCTAGGTTGCTCTAACCTAGAGCCGGCGATATATCGAATTAATTCAAATGCATGTTTCAGCGCGACATTCCAAATGCCTGTATGGCAAAAATCTTTTTTTTTTTTTCTTCTTCATGAGAGTTGTCTCTTTGGTCTCGTCTCCTTCGCTCCTTCTGTGCACCTTTCCATTTGTCTCACAGACACTCCCCCCAAGCCCCTCCCCCTGCCACTCACAAAGATGAGATCTCTTCTTCCTCTGACAAGCGATTTCAAATCACTATTTTCATTTCAGGTTTGGTACAACAGCAATCGGCCACACCAAAACACATTGAGACATTATTTTACTGTAATAGAGGAGAAGTTAAAGGTTAACTACTCAAATTGCGCGCAGAACAGACACTACTAAAATGGTAGTATCAATGAACATTGGTTCTGGAAAATGAATGCTCAGTTTGTTGCACGTGTTATTGCGGGACCATGTACCGCTAGCAGCATTTTAGCCAAATACTGTGACACTAGCCGTCTAGTCTGTTTTATAAATGTGCAATAACCATAAAACACAATTATACAAGGAATTGACAACTCGTTCTCATTCTGAGAAACAAGGTAGGCCATTTGATTTCAACATCTTAACAAAGTAGACAGGCTAGCATGCTGTTCAAACAGTTGGAGACGGACAGAAGGGTGTGATCATAACAATTCAACAATTACATTATTTTGGGGTCTTTATGTTTGTGGAAGGCTTACATTTAGCCTAGGTATAATTTCACAAGGCCTGAATTCATTAGACTATTGTTGACTGTTAGAAATGCAGTATATTTGACTTTTAAAACTGTACAACAAAGCTTATTTAAAGGAAACCTAGGTAACACTTTACTTGACACCATAACCATGTCATAACAGCTGACAACTTGTCATAACCTGTCATAATACAGTTTTAATGCCCGAGAAGCTGGTGTTTGGAGGATATATTGGCATGTGTGTTGTTAGGCCCGAGACCAAGTCGAGTGCCGGCTTTATCACTTTCATACAACCTGTTACCAACATATTCAACTAATGAAAAATCAAAATTAGTTTTATGAATTTATTCTAACTATTTCATCCTTCCACAATATATAGTCACAAAACAAATCTAGGGTTGCTACCCAAGCCGGCTGGTCGTTTCGGCTGCGAGAGACCCATTCATTCAGTATTTTTGTTCTGCATCTATGGACGCGACCCAGTCGTTCGTTCTAGATGTTCCATTGCCATATTGGCTGGCAACATTCTTATCCCTTTGCTTGCAAGTTAGCCAACTACGAATAACTTAGTCACGTGAAACAGTGCAGAAAGAATAACAACAGTAGCTGCATTTGTTTAAGCTGGTTTCTAGTGCCATTTATTTGGATACATCCATAACAATGAGCTATGGTTAATGAGGCACGATTTCGCCTGGCATAGAAAATATGCTCTCTCGTCAGGACACTTTTGTTCACAGGAGCTAGCCAACAACACAGCTAACACAATTACTGCAAACGAGCTGCACTTCGTTTCATTTGACCTTATTTCAATGTAATATCCATTAAAATGCCAGCTGATTCATGTATTCGACTGATTGATTAACGCTGCCTGCCTCGCTCTCTCGTCCCGACTCCTATACGTTCCTTACTATGGGACAGTTGGAGATCGAATTTGAATATTGAAATAATGTTGCAAATGTCGAAGATACAGACATTAAGATTTATACAAATCTCCACTGTTGAAAACTAAATGTTAGTCTAAAATAAAATGTGATAGTCCCATAGTAGAGCTCACGTTTATAACTTCCCTGCCTGGGACGATGAGACAGTGGAATTTAACGTCAATAGATTTAGCAGGTGGTAACTTGTGGAATAGACAACCGCTGGAATGCGCTTTTTTATCTTTAACAAGGCCAGTCAGTTAAGTACAAATTCTTATTCGTAATGACGGCCTACACCGGCCAAATCCAGACGATGCTGGGCCAATTGTGCGCTGCCCTATGGGACTACCAATCACGGCCGGTTGTGATACAGCCTGGAATCGAACAAGAGTGTAGTGATGCCTCAAGCACTGAGATGCAGTGACTTAGTCCGCCGCGCCACTCGTTGAAACCAATCAGTATTCAGGATTAAACCCACCCGTTGTATAATATGGTCATAACACGGTCATGACATACATTAGACCTGTTGTGACATATACTGCGTTATTCTATGGCTGGTTATTATGACACCTAAATAAAAGTGTCAAAACCCACAAAACCTACCACACAAAGCAAACCATTCCATTAGACCAGGCCTACTTGTCAACAGTATGTTTGTCATATAACATTTTCTGAAATTGACCATATGAAATTATAATTGTAATTGTGCACACATTGATGTCAGACATGCACCTACTCCAGTGCTCTGTTGCTGATGACTGGGATGAACGCAGGAGAAGATTTCAGGAGCAGAACAAGACACCCTCTTTTAGACTGATGATTGACATAAAGGGCATGTATGTGATCGGCCTATCTGGCTTATATAATTATGATGGTCATAATGCTTGACAGTGTCAAAGTGCATTTTCTTAGTCCAAGTAAAGTGACACAGGATGGTCATAATGCTTCATGACAGTGTCATAAAGTGTATTTTATACAAGTTATTTAAAAAAAACATGACTGTAAAGAATTCGTCACTACAAAGGATCTCTCAATCGTATTATTTATTCAAATGTGTTTTTTCCCTGCCAAGAAGTTTCCTTTCATTTGAAAGTTTGTTTCTGCAGCAAGGTCTTTACCTCCACCCCTGGACGCAGCAGATGCATTACTTTCTCTGAAAAATAAAGAAAATAAATCAGAATATGCTACAATGCAGTGACACCGCTAAAGAAAGCTGAAAATGAATTATTCCAAATATATTATAGCAATAGAAAACACTTTCACACATTCTCAAATACATTACAATCACGTTCTCAATGTTTTCATAACATAGCTAACTAGCTCTCAACTATTCATGTAGCTAGCTAATTAGCTACTAGAGGTCGACTGATTAAATCGGAGCGGCCGATTAATTTGGGCCGATTTAACGTTTTCATAACATTCGGTAACCTGCATTTTTGGACACCGATTATGGCCGATTACGTTGCACTCCACGAGGAGACTGCGTGGCAGGCTGACTACCTGTTACTGAGTGCAGCAAGGAGCCAGGGTAAGTTGCTAGCTAGCATTAAACTTATCTTTACATAATCACTAGTTAACTACACATGGTTGATGATATTACTAGTTGATCTAGCTTGTCCTGCGTTGCATATAATCGATGCGGTGCCTTTTAATTTACCATCGAATCACAGCCTACTTCGCCAAACGGGTGATGATTTAACAAGCGCATTCGCGAAAAAAGCACTGTCGTTGCACCAATGTGTACCTAACCATAAACATCAATGCCTTTCTTAAAATCAATACACAAGTATATATTTTTAAACCTGCATATTTAGTTAATACTGCCTGCTAACATGAATTTATGTACATAATTGTACATAATTATGACATAACATTGAAGGTTGTGCAATGTAACAGCAATATTTAGACTTAGGGATGCCACCCGTTGGATAAAATACGGAACTGTTTCGTATTTCACGTAAAGAATAAACATTTTGTTTTCGAAATGATCGTTTCCGGATTTGACCATATTAATGACCTAAGGCTCGTATTTCTGTGTTATTATATTATAATTAAGTCTATGATTTGATAGAGCAGTCTGACTGAGTGGTGGTAGGCAGCAGCAGGCTCATAAGCATTCATTCAAACAGCACTTTCCTGCATTTGCCAGCAGCTCTTCGCTGTGCTTCAAGCATTGGGCTGTTTATGACTTCCTGCCTATCAACTCCCGAGATTAGGCTGGCAATACTATAGTGCCTATAAAAAAATCCAATAGTCAAAGGTATATGAAATACAAATGGTGTAGCGAGAAATGGTCCTATAATTCCTATAATAACTACAACCTAAAACTTCTTACCTGGGAATATTGAAGACTCGTGTTAAAAGGAATCACCAGCTTTCATATGTTCTCATGCTCTGAGCAAGGAACTTAAATGTTAGCTTTTTTACATGGCAAATATTGCAATTTTACTTTCTTCTCCAACACTTTGTTTTTGCATTATTTAAACCAAATTGAACATGTTTCATTATTTATTTGAGACTAAATAGATTTTGATGTATTATATTAAGTTAAAATAGAAGTGTTCATTCAGTATTGTTGTAATTGTCATTATTACAAAAATATATATATATATATATATATATATATATATATATATATATATATATATATATATATACACTGCTCAAAAAAATAAAGGAAACACTTAAACAACACAATGTAACTCCAAGTCAATCACACTTCTGTGAAATCAAACTGTCCACTTAGGAAGCAACACTGATTGACAATAAATTTCACATTCTGTTGTGCAAATGGAATAGACAACAGGTGGAAATTATAGGCAATAAGCAAGACACCCCCAATAAAGGAGTGGTTCAGCAGGTGGTGACCACAGACCACTTCTCAGTTCCTATGCTTCCTGGCTGATGTTTTGGTCACTTTTGAATGCTGGCGGTGCTTTCACTCTAGTGGTAGCATGAGACGGAGTCTACAACCCACACAAGTGGCTCAGGTAGTGCAACTCATCCAGGATGGCACATCAATGCGAGCTGTGGCAAGAAGGTTTGCTGTGTCTGTCAGCGTAGTGTCCAGAGCATGGAGGCGCTACCAGGAGACAGGCCAGTACATCAGGAGACGTGGAGGAGGCCGTAGGAGGGCAACAACCCAGCAGCAGGACCGCTACCTCTGCCTTTGTGCAAGGAGGAGCAGGAGGAGCACTGCCAGAGCCCTGCAAAATGACCTCCAGCAGGCCACAAATGTGCATGTGTCTGCTCAAACGGTCAGAAACAGACTCCATGAGGGTGGTATGAGGGCCCGACGTCCACAGGTGGGGGTTGTGCTTACAGCCCAACACCGTGCAGGACGTTTGGCATTTGCCAGAGAACACCAAGATTGGCAAATTCACCACTGGCGCCCTGTGCTCTTCACAGATGAAAGCAGGTTCACACTGAGCACGTGACAGACGTGACAGAGTCTGGAGACACCGTGGAGAACGTTCTGCTGCCTGCAACATCCTCCAGCATGACCGGTTTGGCGGTGGGTCAGTCATGGTTTGGGGTGGCATTTCTTTGGGGGGGCCGCACAGCCCTCCATGTGCTCGCCAGAGGTAGCCTGACTGCCATTATGTACCGAGATGAGATCCTCAGACCCCTTGTGAGACCATATGCTGGTGGAGTTGGCCCTGGGTTCCTGCTAATGCAAGACAATGCTAGACCTCATGTGGCTGGAGTGTCTCAGCAGTTCCTGCAAGAGGAAGGCATTGATGCTATGGACTGGCCCGCCCGTTCCCCAGACCTGAATCCAATTGAGCACATCTGGGACATCATGTCTCGCTCCATCCACCAACGCCACGTTGCACCACAGACTGTCCAGGAGTTGGCGGATGCTTTAGTCCAGGTCTGGGAGGAGATCCCTCAGGAGACCATCCGCCACCTCATCAGGAGCATGCCCAGGCGTTGTAGGGAGGTCATACAGGCACATGGAGGCCACACACACTACTGAGCCTCATTTTGACTTGTTTTAAGGACATTACATCAAAGTTGGATCAGCCTGTAGTGTGGTTTTCCACTTTAATTTTGAGTGTGACTCCAAATCCAGACCTCCAATGGTTGAAAAATTGGATTTCCATTGATTATTTTTGTGTGATTTTGTTGTCAGCACATTCAACTATGTAAAGAAAAAAGTATTTAATAAGATTATTTCTTTCATTCAGATCTAGGATGTGTTGTTTAAGTGTTCCCTTTATTTTTTTGAGCAGTGTATATTCTTTTTTTAATACATTTTTTTGTTTTTATTATTATTTTTTCGATTTTTATTTATTTATTCTTATTATAAATGTTTTTATTATTATTATTTATTTTTTAATTAAAAAAAATTCTAAAACATTTTTTTTTTAAGATTTAAAAAAAAAAGATATATATATATTTTTAAATCTTTTTTTTTAAATGTTTTAGAATTTTTTTTATATTAAAAAATAAATAATAATAAACATTTATAATAATAATAAATAAATAAAAATCGAAAAAAATTATAATAATAAAAACAAAAAAATGTATTAAAAAAATAATATACATTATATATATATATATATAAATAAAAAAAAATAAATCGGACGGTTAATCGGTATCGGCTTTTTTGGTCCTCCAATAATCGGTATCGGCGTTGAAAAATCATAATTGGTCGACCTCTATTAGCTACCATCTAGTTAGTGTTTGTTTAGCTAACGTTAGCTGCCCTATCACTGAATATGGTGGTGGTGTACAAAACTACAGTAAATAAACCCATGCATTGTTGAGGTAACAGTTCATATGATTCAATCTATATACAATGCTAATTGTACTAACGAATTATAGAAGAGGCCTGTTTATTAACTGTAACAAAAAACCATGGACAGCTAACGCTGAGATAGCTAACGTTTAGCATGCAATAGTTAGATTCACATTTCATAAAAAGTAACCTAAAATACTTATTATTAGCATGTAAAAAAAAGTTTGTAAAAAAAATAAATAAATAAATATGAACCGAAACGTTTATAATGAAAATGTATTTAATCTGAGACGTCTCATTGACTTGGCTATACATCAAAATGTAGATAAACATGTTATCTTTAGATTTCTGAAACGAAACCATACTTATAAATGTTACAAACCTGAAAACAGAATGAATAAGGAGACATGGACAATTTACATTTTTTCACTGAGCTTCTTTTCCTGTTTCTTTTCTTCCAACGTATGAGGTGAGCGCCTGCAGCTAACTGTTCAAATGTCTCCCCCTAGTGGTAGCACTAAGTATACATGTATATTAAAGCAAAACAATTGAGGACAATAATAATGTTGTGAACAAACTTTGATTCCAAAATATGGACATTTATAGACCATCACAGGAAATGTTTTGTTGTTGTAAGGCTAATAAGGGTGTTTTGTCCTGCTCCTGCATTCATCCAAGTCATCAGAGACAGAACACTGGGCTATGCATGTTTGACATCAATGTTTGTACAATTGCAATGGTAATAGAAACTTGCTAATTTAGGAAATGTTACATTATTTACAAGTAGAATGGAATGGTTTGCCTTGTGTGGTAGGATTTGTGGGCTTTGGCACTCTTATATAGATGTCCTAACCACCCATAAATAACTATCGTGGTAGGTTTTGTGGATTTTGACCCGCTTATGTAGATGTCATAACCAGCCATAAAAAAAAACACAATATAGAGTATGTCACAATAGGTCTAAATATTCAGCATGACAGTGTTATGACCATATTATGATGGGTGATTCATTATATATATATATATATATTTTTTTTTTTGGCCATATCCCCCAGCCCTACTCCAATGCAGCAGCCAAAATAACACTAGTTAGCAGTGACTTGCAAAATTACCTTCAACTTCCTTCAAACAGACATAAAAATGGTATCCATTAGTTAATCTGACTCTGGGAAAGTAGAAAAAAGGCTTGATTGCCAAAATCTTGCACTATCCCTATAAGATCTCAGTGACGAGTGACAAGTTACATCATATATATTTGTAGCAAACAGAGTAAGCAGTTGCGCAAACTGCCACCCTACAAAGCAGTGGGAGGGGAGGCAGAAAGGAGCAGGCTCCTTTGACAGACTAGGGAAGACAACGGAAACAGACAAAAACACTAGAGAACAAGGGTCATGGAGGAATGCTGACGTTTTCAATACAAAGGCAGATTTCAGATCTCTGCCAGACACAATCCTGAGCTTAATCTGCAGTACATTACAGACTAGGGCCCTGGAAAGTAAAGGAAAGCTAGGCTTGGAAAAGAGCTTAGGCCAGCTCATGATTCTACATTTGGCATGTTAGTAATGGTCTGCTGCTCTACTTGGCTGCATTCATCAGACTCCATGCAGAGAAGGGAGCAAGTAGCATCTGCTATTCCACATAGGGTGTAGGACCAAATCTAACAACTGTCAGTGAGGAGAGAGAGAGAGAGAGAGAGAGAGAGAGAGAGAAAGAGAGCGAGAAATAGTACAATGGAAGCTTGTGCATATTTTATCCATACAGTATGTTGATGATGTAAGCCTGTTAGTTTCCCCTTGTCTCATACAGTGTTTTGCTACAAGGCTGCTTTCCACCTTCCTGTCTGTTGTTTATATGACTGGGGTACAACATGAAGAAAGAGATTAGTGCATGCCAAGAACAGAGACGTGGACTGTTGTTCTTGGCCTTATTGCACATACGCAACTGTCAATATGAGACCATACAGTACAGTAAACCCCTGTGCTTTGCCCTCTGTGAAGCTATGGAGACAAGGAGATGGGAGCTTGCTGACACTGTGTGTATCAGTGATGACTCCCATTTCAAGCAGTCATAGTCAGGGTCACAACACCATCCTGGTGTGGCCAACCCGTGCAACGTCGATACATCCAAGTCTGAATTCAACCGAACCAAACAAGTGCCGTTTTTGGTTGAGTTACTTTAGGTAATATTAGGTGTTCTTTCAGCAACTGTTTTGACAGATCAGAGGAAGTGAAAGGTAGGCCACTTGACTTGATTGTGTTAGAAACAAACACCAAGGCAGCTGACCTGAGTCCATGTATTGGCTGGCAGACACTACTCCTCTGCAATGGGGAAATGGAGGAAGCATGCCCTCTTTCCACACAGCAGCACTGGAGAAAGTGCCCACTGTTCACTCTCTCACACAAACACGTTGTGGGCGTGGGGGAGTGTGTAAACCTTGACAGGGGTAGTGATAAGCCTATAGGCTGGCCGTGCTGTCACTTGTTTCTATTCTTATGCCCTCTGAATGGAACTAAGCATATAACCAGTAGTGTGCTTCCACAGATGTGAGCAGACAAATCACACTGCAAAATCCACACAAAATGGATTGCTATGACATTCCATAGCTGGTGCTATAGTCATTTTGTGTGAGGCCAGGCAGCCTTCTTTGGCAAATTAGTGTAGAATCTGTCCAACACATGTTTGTTCTTTTGAAAAAAATGACACTCACCAATGAATCTCGGATGACTTCACTCTTGTAAAAGTCTGCAAGAGAAGGCAAAAAAAACATTTTAAAGCTTTCTCAAACAGACATTGAATAAACACACACACACAAAAGCTTAAACAACACTTGTGAAGATTCAACACCTGTCAGGATTACGTGACAACAGCAAGCCAAGGCCCTGAGGTTTTGGCTCGATCTGGGCCATTTTTGTATATTAACTTAAAATGAAATGATTTGTCCTGAAACCAAAAGTGAAAGACCTCATTTACTGGAGCATCAGCGTCCCCTAACAAACCAAGCCCTTGTGCATTTAACTACACAGCGTAATGGGACTCTGACATTTCTTCCACTTGTGAGAGTAGCCTAATGCAGTGCACATTAGTGCTGAACATTTAGTCCTAAGTGGGCTCTAGCACTAAGGGCTGAATCGTAATTAAGATATCTGCATCTTTCCATGACTTTTGTGTAAATCCTGCATTGTTGTCAAGTTATGTGCACAGATCTCAAGAGAGGATTCAGGCCTAAAGACATGCTTGTAGTGTGGACTGACTGGGCTCAGTAGTGTGAAAGGGCTATTAGTGCAGTGGCCCGGGAACACTGTGATACAGAGACAGCTGGAAGAGGGTGTACTGTACTGACCTCTCGATATCCAGTCCTCTAAGCAGAGATGAAGGGTAAAATATGTGTCCAACAGTGGAGAGCCATTCTTGTTGACGATGTTGCGGGCTGCGATGCTTCTGAGATGACGTAACCGCCTCTGTTAGGGAGAGAGAGACAGATGGTGAGATAGTCAGGAAAAAGAAACGAGAAATAGAAGCAGGAGCAGAGACAGGGAGCAGGACAGCATTTAGCCTAATGAACTGCCCACAACCAGAGGTAGCCTAAGTCTAAATTACGTACGATGCAGCTTGTACTTGTCTGGGTCAGCTTCAATGCCTTTTACAATTTTATTATCGATTTCAAGAGTTTCATCCTGTTACACAATCCAAATCGATGCAGATCGACTTACAAGACTGTTACCCAATGAGCTAGTTTAATTCACACAGGAGTAAACAATGCAGTCAACCAGAAGTCACAATTTCAGATAGCAAAGTCATTAGGCTCAAGTACATCCTCATGTTAAAAATAAACTGTCCTTTTAGAATATAGTAGCTCTGTTGGAGAGAACTTAGCGTATTTGGTAGGGCCGGGATGATACCAGTATCGCAATGTTTTTTTCATGGCAAAAATGAAAACACGAAGCGGACAAAAACGATGTGGTCCTTTAAAAACCTGCTGTATGTGTAACATATTGTGTGCTATAGCTTGAGAAAGAAAACAAGTGACTGGATGACAACAATTGACATTTGGGTAGTTTTCCTAAAGAAGTTAAAACCGCTTCGTGTTTTGTTTCCTTGCCACGACACTAACGAGTATTGCGATACTGTTATCGTCCAGACCCTAGTATGTGGTTAGTCACAAGTCATCTACTATCAACATTTGTCCAAAAAGAATACAATTTGCAGACAAGCGTTTCATTTGAAAGCAGAGTTAATTCATGTGTTGACTTCACTGTGTTTCTCTCACAAAAGCTCTGCATACAAAAGAGCACCACAGTTTGATCAACTAAAGTCCAAGCCAGCATGCCAATGACACACAAAAAGCATTTGTACAGTACGTCTCAGAGTAGAAAACCCATGATGCCTCAGCTCTATAAAATGTGTTCCACACCACCGACAGAACATAACCATGGTTGGACATCAGTCAGAAGTCTACCTTTCAAAAAAATGGAGAAGTAGCATAAAATAAAAGGAACCTGCTTGAAAAGAAATGCTCAGTTACAGCCAATCAACAACAAAAAAAAAAGAGTAGACTAACTGAATAAGACTATTTTACAGAGGACTGTATTTATAAAAAATAATGGGTCCAAAGAAAATGACTCATAATTGAGGGAGGGCTGGTGGGGTGGTGGGGGGGGTTAGTCAAGAGAAAGACAATGGGACATGACATGAGACCTGTGAAAAGAGGGGCCATTGAATGAAGTCGCCCCTCAGGTGTAGCAGTGTCAGAGCAGCAGTAGGACTATCTATATCAACGGCAGGGCAAGGCCCTCACCTGATCTGCATTCTTCAAACTCCAGCAGCCCACACTGAGCTTCCACCACCACAGGCATTAGGGATAAATCTAAGTCATGGGATTCCCTAAACAAGATTAAGTTTGCTCAGAAACAAAAATCCAGCTTGTTCAGAAAACCCCCCTCCCCCCACAGAAAAGGTCAGCTGACTTTTCTCCGGTCCAACTCATCCCAAACCATCTCAATTGGGTTGAGGTCTGGTGATTGTGGAGGCCAGGTCATCTGATGCAGCACACCATCAGTCTCCTTCTTGGTCAAATAGCCCTTACACAGCCTGGAGGTGTGTTTTGGGTCATTGGGGGTGGCAGGTAGCCTAGTGGTTAGAGCGTTGGACTAGTAACCGAAAGGTTGCAAGATCGAATCCCCGAGCTGACAAGGTAAAACATATCTGTCGTTCTGCCCCTAAACAAGGCAGTTAACCCACTGGTCCTAGGCCGTCATTGAAAATAAGAATTTGTTCTTAACTGACTTGCCTAGTTAAATAAAGGTAAAATAACATAAATAAAAAGTGTCCTGTTAAAAAACAAATGATAGTCCACCAGTACCCCTCACTGCTGCTTTTTAATTATTTTTTATTTGATTTTGTTACTTATCACGCATTGTTGGTTAAGGGCTTGTAAGTAAGCATTTCACTGTAAGGTCTACTGTACTGTTGTATTCGGCGCATGTGATGAATCAAATTTGATTTGACTAAGAGCCAACCAGATGGGATGGCGTATCGCTGCAGAATGTGGTGGTAGCCATGCTGGTTAAGTGTGCCTTGAATTCTAAATAAAATCACAGACAGTGTCACCAGCAAAGCATCACCACACCACCCCCTCCATGCTTCACGGTGGGAACTACACATGCGGAGATCATCCGTTCACCTACTCTGCATCTCACAAAGACACGGTGGTTGGAACCAAATATTTCAAATTTAGACTCATCAGACCAAAGGACAGATTTCCACCGGTCTAATGTTCATTGTTCATGTTTCTTGGCCCAAGCAAGTCTCTTCCTTTTATTGGTGACCTTTAATAGTAGTTTTGTTGCAGAAATTCGACCATGAAGGCCTGATTCATGCGGTCTCCTCTGAACAGTTGATGTTGAGATGTGTCTGTTACTTGAACTCTGTGAAGCATTTATTTGGTCTGCAATTTCTGAGGCTGGTAACTAATGAACTTACCCTCTGCAGCAGAGGTAACTCTGGGTCTTCCTTTCCTGTGGCTGTCCTCATGAGAGCCAGTTTCATCATAGCGCTTGATGGTTTTTGCGACTGCACTTGAAGAAACCTACAAAGTTCTTGAAATGTTCTGCTTTGACTGGCCTTCATGTCTTAAAGTAATGATGGACTGTCATTTCTCTTTGCTTATTTGAGCTGTTCTTGCCATAATATGGACATGGTCTTTTACCAAATAGGGCTATGTATACCACCCATACATACCTTGTCACAACACAACTGATTGCTCAAACACATTAAGGAAAGAAATTCCACAAATTAACTTTTAACAAGGCACACCTATTAATTGAAATGCATTCCAGGTGACTACCTCATGAAGCTGGTTGACAGAATGCCAAGAGTGTGCAAGCTGTCATCAAGGCGGCTACTTTGAAGAATCTCAAATATAAAATATATTTTGATTTGTTTAACACTTTTTTGGTTACAATATGATTCCATGTGTTATTTCATAGTTTTCATGTCTTCAATATTATTCTACAAATAAAATAAAAATTGTAAAACAAATAAAGAAAAACCCTTGAATGAGTACGCGTGTCCAAACCTTTGACTGGTATTGTATATTTTTCTATAAACACAAGCACCACACCCGATACACACTACAACATGCCCACACCTGTACATGAACACACAGCAGCCTCCCCTTTCAATACACATATAATGTACATGTAAAATTCAAACACGATTATGTCTGTTGGGAAAAGTCACACTCCTCAAGATGGTCAATGTAAGGTTTCCAGATTTGATCAAACATGTCCTTTTTTTTTGCTTAAATTTCATAAAACACAATCTAAAGAAATGTAACTACATAGTTCAGTCCTCCAGTTCGTTATTGATGGTGATTATGATGCTTTCCAATTGATAGCTCTAAAAACAATTGCAGCAATTATACCTAGGTTAAAAAAAAAAAAATGATATTGGTCATCAATATTTACATTTCCCAACAGACATAAATTGTGGCGATAGATAGAAATTCCTAAACACAATAATATGATAGCACAGACATGATCCCAAAATGGTGTCAGTTTGTCACAGGACCACAGCATATGTAATAGGTTTCCTTTTCTCCAACATTTCTGGGTGCATTACATGCATTCTGGCAGGAGTGTAGTAAATCCAACGGATTATCTTGAATTGCAATAATTTACGTCTAAGGTTGTAGGAGAAAATATGAACATTTTTACTAGAGCTCGACCGATTAATCGGAATGGCTGATTAATTAGGGCCGATTTCAAGTTTTCATAACAATCGGAAATTGGTATTTTTGGACACCGATTTGGCCTATTTTTTATTTTTTGTACCTTTATTTAACTAGGCAAGTGAGATTAAGAACATATTCTTATTTTCAATGACGGCCTAGGAACAGTGGATTAACTGCCTTGTTCAGAACGACAGATTTTTACCATGTCAGCTCGGGGATTCAATCTTGCAACCTTACGGTTAACAAGTCCAACGCTCTAACCACCTGCTTTACATTGCACTCCACGAGGAGCCTGCATGTTACACGAATGCAGTAAGAAGCCAAGTTAAGTTGCTAGCTAGCATTAAACTTATCTTATAAAAAACAATCAATCATAATCACTAGTTAACTACACATGGTTGATGATATTACTAGTTTATCTAGCCTGTCCTGCGTTGCATATAATCGCTTAGGCACTTTATACATTGCTCCAATCATAAACATCAATGCCTTTCTTAAAATCAATACACAAGTATATATTTTTAAACCTGCATATTTAGTTAATATTGCCTGCTAACATGAATTTCTTTTAACTAGGGAAAATGTGTCACTTCTCTTGCAAACAGAGTCAGGGTATATGCAGCAGTTTGGGCCGCCTGGCTCGTTGCGAACTGTTAAGACTATTTCTTCCTAACAAAGACAGCTAACTTCGCCAAACGGGGGATGATTTAACAAAAGCGCATTTGCAAAAAAAGCACAATCGTTGCACGACTGTATCTAACCATAAACATCAATGCCTTTCTTAAAATCAATACACAGAAGTATATATTTTTAAACATGCATATTTAGCTAAAAGAAATCCAGGTTAGCAGGCAATATTAACCAGGTGAAATTGTGTCATTTTGCGTTCATTGCACGCAGAGTCAGGGTATATGCAACAGTTTGGGCCGCCTGGCTCGTTGCGAACTAATTTGCGAGAATTTTACATAATTATGACATAACATTGAAGGTTGTGCAATGTAACAGGAATATTAAGACTTAGGGATGCCACCCGTTAGATAAAATATGGAACGGTTCCGTATTTCACTGACAAGAAAAACGTTTTGTTTTCGAGATGATAGTTTCCGGATTCGACCATCTTAATGACCTAAGGCTCATATTTCTGTGTGTTATTATGTTATAATTAAGTCTATGATTTGATATTTGATAGAGCAGTCTGACTGAGCGGTTGTAGGCAGCAGCAGGCTCGTAAGCGTTCATTCAAACAGCACTTTCATGCGTTTGCCAGCAGCCCTTCGCAATGCATTGCGCTGTTTATGACTTCAAGCCTGCCAACTCCCAAGATTAGGCTGGTGTAACCGATGTGAAATGGCTAGCTAGTTAGCGGGTGCGCGCTAATAGCGTTTCAAATGTCACTCGCTCTGAGACTTGGAGTAGTTGTTCCCCTTGCTCTGCATGGGTAACGCTGCTTCGAGGGTGGCTGTTGTCGATGTGTTCCTGGTTCGAGCCCAGGTAGGAGCGAGGAGAGGGACGGAAGCTATACTGATACACTGGCAATACTAAAGTGCCTATAAGAACATCCAATAGTCAAAGGTATATGAAATACAAATCGTATAGAGATAAATAGTCCTATAATTCCTATAATAACTACAACCTAAAACTTCTTACCTGGGAATATTGAAGACTCATGTTAAAAGGAACCACCAGCTTTCATATGTTCTCATGTTCTGAGCAAGGAACTTAAACGTTAGCTTTTTTACATGGCACATATTGCACTTTTACTTTCTTCTCCAACACTTTGTTTTTGCCTTATTTAAACCAAAATGAACGTGTTTCATTATTTATTTGAGGCTAAATCAATTTTATTGATGTATTATATTAAGTTAAAATAAGTGTTCATTCAGTATTGTTGTAATTGTCATTATTACAAATAAAAATAAAAACATTTAAAAATCGGCAGCGACTTCTTTTGGTCCTCCAATAATCGGTATCGGTATTGAAAAATCATAATCGGTCGACCTCTAATTTTTACATATCTGTGAATATTAGTCTCATACATTTTCTTAGAGATCTGTTTCCCATTTTTTCCTTATAAAAGTTCTGTGCTATTAGGTAGAAATTAAATCAAAGCTAGAAGCTTTAGATTCATCCAGATTCTATTGAAGCGATTGAATAAGATTTCTGAGTTGTAAGAATTTAAATAAAATGGTTTTGGATAACCCACATTTTTCTTGTAATTAATTTAATGACAGTAGAGAGCCATTATAATACATATGCTAAAAATGAATGATGCCACTTTGGAACAAGGACTTAACGGTGTGGTTATTGTCCAGCTTCATAAGGTAAGTGTAAAACATTCAATTTGACTCTTAAAGGCTTTCCATTCCAAATAAAGTTGGAGAGTAGGTCATTTATTCTTAAAGAAGTTGAATGGAATTGAAACTGGTAAAACTTGGAAAAAATACATCAACCATGGTAATATATTCATTTTGATTATGTTGACCCTCCTAACATAGAAATAAGGAAGGTTTTCCATCTCTGAACATCAGATTCAATCTTATCTAGTAAAGGAGAGTAGTTGATCATATAGGCCTCCGCCAAATTGCATGCTATCAATACAACCAGGTATATCATATGCTTCTTTGTCCTTTTCCACCAAAATCTACTTTACATGCTGGAAAAGTCATAACTAAAATAATACTGGCTATTATTCTAATGAGCTCTGCCCCCAAACAAGACCAAATGTCGTTGGTCCGGACCACATCTGTACCAATCATAGACCAAATCACAGTACAGCACAGTACAGTAGAGCAGAGCACAATATAGTAGAGTACAGTACAGAGTATAGTTCAGTACAGAACAATAGAGTACATTATACTGTACTCTACCCTACTGATCTATACTGTCCAAACTTATGAAACAGAAGTCAAATTTCAACTACTTTCAACATCCATGGCTGTCCGGTGTCAGTCTCTGCTCATTAGGTGAGAGGCCTGGTTAACAGTAATTATCTAACAAGGCCTACTTTCCGCAGTCACTTATGAATCTTGTGAAACTTTAACAAGCCTGCAATGAGAAGAGATTCACAAGCCATATTCTCCTCATATTCTGAGTTAATGAGTCCTTGACACTGGGTGTTTTCCAGCACAGCTAGCTACCTCCCAACAATACTGCTCAATGTTCTGGCAGACCTGTGGCGGGACACCTGTCAAGTCATTCATAAAGACGGTTTCTTCCCAAAGTAGCAATGTAGGATGTTGTTTAAAAATATGACAATAAGCAGGAAGTACTGTATATCTCAGCAGCCAGTAAAGGCAACTTCAATAATTCCAGATTTGAAAACATGAACCTTAAAGACTATATGCAATTTTGAAATGATTTGCACTGATTACCCACACATTCAACCCTTACACACACACACACACACACACACACACACAAAAGTTTGGTGTCACTTAGAAATGATTGTTTTTGAAAGAAAATCCCCGCCATAACGAGGCATTTGATTGGTTTGACGTGTCACTGATTTGCACCGACTTCCAACCCCTCTTTAGATGATTTCTGCCATGGAACTTCCCCAGGCTTCCAGCAGTGTTTGCGACAAGGCTAGGGCTAACTAAGCTGGCTAGTTAGCATATTCGTCTGTTACTTGCAAACTAAATGTCTAACAATGATATCTAACATTTGCACAGGTATCTAACTAGCTATTATAGACGATGTATAACTGTCTCGCTACCCAAGAGAGCTGTAATAGGCCTGCTCTATTCATCTTGCAGTTATGACATGTGACACACAGCATAATTACAGAATGAGAGTCAATCATAGTCAACATTCCACCGAGCTGAGGGTCCTTGTCCTTACCTGCTGAGATGTGAGTTCAACGTGCAAGCCTCGAGAAGATGAGGCTCCAGAGTTGACAGAGGAGGCGGGTACAGTGTGATCCCGACCGGTGATGGAGTTCATTCTCCTAACGGCACCAGAGGCGTTCGTACCAAACAACCCCGGATCATGTAAATCTAGATTAACCTTCTACGCCAGAAATGTATGTATCAGTGCAGTAATCCGTTCAATAAGAAAACAAAGCACTTTTCTAGCCGTCAGTTAGCAAGCAAGCTAGCTAGCTACGTGACATAAACAAAGTAGGACTTGCTCAGGAAGCTATCATCCGTCTGTCAAAGGGCACTCTACGCGGGGTCGAGACAAAGCGGATGTTTCCGGTTTTCAACCTAACTTCCGTTTCTACTGAAAAAACTAATATGGGGACTCCGCTCAGGTGTCGTCACTAGTTAGCACAAACACAAAGTCATAAACCCCGCCTATTCCTACAATGTATATATTTTTTAAATGTAACCTTTATTTAACTGTGCAAGTCACTTTAGAACAAATTCTTATTTACAATGACGGCCTACCCCGGCCAAACCCTAACGACATTGGGCCAATTGTGCGCCGCCCTATGGAACTCCCAATCACGGCTGGATGTGATACAGCCTCGATTCGAAACAGGGACTGTAGTGACGCCTCTTGCACTGATATGCAGTGTCTTAGGTCGCTGCACCACGCGGGAGCCCGATTTATCTTGTTACATTTTTATTTTGAACCTAACCACACTGCCAATCATATGCCTAACCTTAAATCAACACCAAAAAGTATCCTTTTGTTTTCATGCATTTTTACGACAAACGCCAGATTTGACCTTTCACAGCAGGTTAGGAGTATTAATGTAGCAGGTTAGGATAATTAGGTTGAAGTTAGGAAAAGGGTTAGGGTTAGCTAAAATTCCCCCAAAATGTAATTGTTACGTTAATTTGACAAAATCTGTATGTATATTCTTCAAATGTGATTTAAAACCGAACCTTAACTCTAACCTTATCCACACTGCTAACCGTATGCCTAATCTTAAATTAGGACCAAAAGGCTATTTTGACTTTGTGGCTGTGCTTTCTTGTGGAAAGAGACTTCCTCCAAATATGATGAAGTGAATGTTTCTGCATGTATGTATCTATCGCGTGACCTGCTGGTGACAATTCACTCAAGTACAGTAGTGGAGAGTAATTGGTGAGGAGTGTTTTTTGTGTGTCCTAAGCATTTGATTGCCTAATTGGCTAATTAACTGAATGGTGATAGAACATTTATTTTATAAATTTTCTCAACAGAAGTTAAGAACACAATCATATTACATGGGTCAAGGCCAAACATATTTACAACAAACGTGTAAATATTTTCACATCAATCAAGCCAAATCAACACATACTTGGCCTATGTGTCCATACATCAAATGTACAAGAAACAAAAATATAAACACAACATATAAAGTGTAGGTCCCATGTTTCATGAGTTGAAATAAAAGATCCCAGAAATGTTGCATGTATACAAAAAGCTTATTTCTATCCAATTTTGTGCACAATATTATTTACATCCCTGTTTGTGAGCATTTTTCTTTTGCTAAAATAATCCATACACTTGACAGGTATGGCATATCAAGAAGCTAATTAAACGGCATGATCATTACACAGGTGCACCTTGTGCTGGGGACAATAAAAGGCCACTCTAAAATGTGCAGTTTTGTCCCAGCAGGTGGCAGCCCAGTGGGACCGTCCCCCACAGCAACTGAAGTTCAGCAGGTCGCTTCCCCATCGGATTCCATCACGACCACCATCATTGTTGGCAGCTCGATGGTGAGATTTTGTCCTGCCTACGATCTGTTGACCGACCAAGGTCCACTGTCACCCAGGAGCCCGTGTCCATGACATCAACTCCCTCCTGCCCACGGTTCTGGCCAACTAATCCAATATTGACACCATCGTCACTCACCGTAGGTTTTAACAACCTTCATTTTAGGCGATCTGAGGGAGAACTACAACATTTTTTTAAACACCCTCGCTAGCACAGGGAAGATAATAATTATCTCTGGCCCTCTCCCGTGCTACCGAAGGGGTTCGGCAGACACACCACATATTGAGTGTCTCGGTCTTGTCTCGGTGTCGGATACATTTTTACTTGGTCTTGACTACGTCTTGGACAGTGAGGACTCGTGTAATTTCTTCCAGAGACCAGCAAAGTAAAAAAACTCAGAATTATCCGCTTCCATTAAGTCAGCACATAAAACCACTTCACCAGGCCAAATATATACACTCCTTTCTTGAAACATCAATAGCCTATGTTATCGCCTATTGAAACCTGGGATTTCTATTTTACTTGTAACATTACTATTATCTTTGAAAAATATCCTCAAACTTTGTCATTATTTCCTTGACTCACTGGTAGGGAAGAGTGGGGAAATGTGTTTGAAATTTGCACGCTCATTATTACTACGCGGAGACCGGGGGAAATTGTAACAGTCTTTATTTATTATAGACATGTTTGTGCAGTGTCGAGCCTATTGGGCCTTCAGTATGTGACAGGCTTTGATACTGAAAGGACAGCAACCCTAATATCAGCGCACTCACATAGGTCAGAGAGTACACTAATTTGAAGGGGTGTCCACACACTTGTGTATATATAGTGTATATAAACATGCGCACAGCACACATAGCCTAGTTTCAGTGGAATATCATCTGCAGGCAGCAAGAGTGTCCAGCTCTCAACTGGTTGTCTCATGGAGCAGCTCACAGAAGAATGGCATCGATAGCTGGTAGGTAGGAAAGATGTTTCAGCTTATATCTGTAGATTTAAAAAAGTAGTCACACTCAAAACCATGAAGAGGAATAACCCAGGGAGGCTGAGATGCAAAAATAATATAATTCATTCAATCCATGCTCAAAATAATACAAAAAAGTGGAAGTGCAAGGTGCTAATAAAAAGAAACAGGCCATACTTATGCCGTCATCAGCGCTGTACAAACATATTAACAACACATACAGTACCAGTCAAAAGTTTGGACACACCTACTCATTACAAACTTTTTCTTTATTTCTACATTGTAGAATTATAGTAAATACATCAAAACAATGAAATAACACATATGGAATCATGTAGTAACCAACAAAGTGTTCAACAAATCAAAATCTATTTTATATTCATCAAAGTATCCACCCTTTGCCTTGATAAAAGCATTGCACACTCTTGGCATTCTCTCAACCAGCTTCACCTAGAATTATTTTCCAACAGTCTTGAAGGAGTTCCCACATATGCTGAGCACTTGTTGGCTGCTTTTCCTTCACTTTGCTGTCCAACTCAGCCCAAACCATATCAATTGGGTTGAGGTTGGGTGATTGTGGAGGCCAGCACATCTGATGCAGCACTCCATCACTCTCCAACACCTTTTTGGTTACTACATGATTCCATATGTGTTATTTAATAGGTTTGATGTCTTCATTATTCTTCTACAATGTAGAAAATAGTAAAAAATAAAGAACAACTGGAATGAGTAGGTGTGTCCAAACTTTTGACAGGTACTGTGCTTAAAACACCTGCTGTGCGTAACAGGCACAACCGTTGCAAGCAGATAGTTAATTAGAGACTGGAAAATAGGGAGTCAATGCATATTAACAAGGGATATATAGAAGAGTTTCAAAAATGGACCATTCATATGTCACATATAATTGGGAAGAGACAACAGTTTGGGGATGGGGAGGGACTCCTAGTGTGAGTAGACAACACTACAAGAAACATACAAGGTCCTATTCCTCATTAAGCCCTTGGGGGTGTAGAGTTTTTAAGTAGGAGACCATTAACATATCTACCAGTAAATGATAACTAAGGCAACAATGGGTATGCAAAACAGATATTGAAAATGTTTGGTCCGTAGTGTTGGTTAGTAGGCTATTTGCGATGCGCAATTTAGTAATCATACACTGTTTGCATAAATATTTCATGGCTTTCCCAAAAATGGGGAGAGCATTTGTATTGCTCATTTGAATTAAAGGGCACCTACACCCTCCAAAAATATAGTTTTTCAATTTTTCCCAGATCTCAAACATGGTCTTCTGATGTGGTTTAAGGATTGTTGTGAACTTAGAACTTTTTGTTGTTGTTGTGGTTTTGAGAATGCGCATGTCATACATAGGTACGGAAACCCCCAAGGGACATCCTACTACATCTTCCCCTCTCCAATGAACAAGAACTCAACATGCATAACATTTACATTTACATTTAAGTCATTTAGCAGACGCTCTTATCCAGAGCGACTTACAAAATGGTGCATTCACCTTATGATATCCAGTGGAACAACCACTTTACAATAGTGCATCTAAATCTTTTAAGGGGGGGGGGGGGGGTTAGAAGGATTACTTTATCCTATCCTAGGTATTCCTTAAAGAGGTGGGGTTTCAGGTGTCTCCGGAAGGTGGTGATTGACTCCGCTGTCCTGGCGTCGTGAGGGAGCTTGTTCCACCATTGGGGTGCCAGAGCAGCGAACAGTTTTGACTGGGCTGAGCGGGAACTGTGCTTCCTCAGAGGTAGGGGGGCCAGCAGGCCAGTGGTGGATGAACGCAGTGCCCTTGTTTGGGTGTAGGGCCTGATCAGAGCCTGAAGGTACGGAGGTGCCGTTCCCCTCACAGCTCCGTAGGCAATCACCATGGTCTTGTAGCGGATGCGAGCTTCAACTGGAAGCCAGTGGAGAGAGCGGAGGAGCGGGGTGACGTGAGAGAACTTGGGAAGGTTGAACACCAGACGGGCTGCGGTGTTCTGGATGAGTTGTAGGGGTTTAATGGCACAGGCAGGGAGCCCAGCCAACAGCGAGTTGCAGTAATCCAGACGGGAGATGACAAGTGCCTGGATTAGGACCTGCGCCGCTTCCTGTGTGAGGCAGGGTCGTACTCTGCGAATGTTGTAGAGCATGAACCTACAGGATCGGGTCACCGCCTTGATGTTAGTGGAGAACGACAGGGTGTTGTCCAGGATCACGCCAAGGTTCTTAGCACTCTGGGAGGAGGACACAAGGGAGTTGTCAACCGTGATGGCGAGATCATGGAACGGGCAGTCCTTCCCCGGGAGGAAGAGCAGCTCCGTCTTGCCGAGGTTCAGCTTGAGCTGGTGATCCGTCATCCACACTGATATGTCTGACAGACATACAGAGATGCGATTCGCCGCCTGGTTATCAGAAGGGGGAAAGGAGAAGATTAATTGTGTGTCGTCTGCATAGCAATGATAGGAGAGACCATGTGAGGATATGACAGAGCCAAGTGACTTGGTGTATAGCGAGAATAGGAGAGGGCCTAGAACAGAGCCCTGGGTGACACCAGTGGTGAGAGCGCATGGTGCGGAGACAGATTCTCGCCACGCCACCTGGTAGGAGCGACCTGTCAGGTAGGACGCAATCCAAGCGTGGGCCGCGCCGGAGATGCCCAACTCGGAGAGGGTGGAGAGGAGGATCTGATGGTTCACAGTATCAAAGGCAGCAGATAGGTCTAGAAGGATGAGAGCAGAGGAGAGAGAGTTAGCTTTAGCAGTGCGGAGAGCCTCCGTGACACAGAGAAGAGCAGTCTCAGTTGAATGCCCAGTCTTGAAACCTGACTGATTAGGATCAAGAAGGTCATTCTGAGAGAGATAGCAGGAGAGCTGGCCAAGGACGGCACGTTCAAGAGTTTTGGAGAGAAAAGAAAGAAGGGATACTGGTCTGTAGTTGTTGACATCGGAGGGATCGAGTGTAGGTTTTTTCAGAAGGGGTGCAACTCTCTCTCTCTTGAAGACGGAAGGGACGTAGCCAGCAGTCAAGGATGAGTTGATGAGCGAGGTGAGGAAGGGGAGAAGGTCTCCGGAAATGGTCTGGAGAAGAGAGGAGGGGATAGGGTCAAGTGGGCAGGTTGTTGGGCGGCCGGCCGTCACAAGATGCGAGATTTCATCTGGAGAGAGAGGGGAGAAAGAGGTCAAAGCACAGGGTAGGGCAGTGTGAGCAGGACCAGCGGTGTCGTTTGACTTAGCAAACGAGGATCGGATATCGTCAACCTTCTTTTCAAAATGGTTGACGAAGTCATCCGCAGAGAGGGAGGAGGGGCGGGGAGGGGGAGGAGGATTCAGGAGGGAGGAGAAGGTAGCAAAGAGCTTCCTAGGGTTAGAGGCAGATGCTTGGAATTTAGAGTGGTAGAAAGTGGCTTTAGCAGCAGAGACAGAAGAGGAGAATGTAGAGAGGAGTGAGTGAAAGGATGCCAGGTCCGCAGGGAGGCGAGTTTTCCTCCATTTCCGCTCGGCTGCCCGGAGCCTTGTTCTGTGAGCTCGTAGTGAGTCGTCGAGCCACGGAGCAGGAGGGGAGGACCGAGCCGGCCTGGAGGATAGGGGACAGAGAAAATCAAAGGATGCAGAAAGGGAGGAGAGGAGGGTTGAGGAGGCAGAATCAGGAGATAGGTTGGAGAAGGTTTGAGCAGAGGGAAGAGATGATAGGATGGAAGAGGAGAGAGTAGCGGGAGAGAGAGAGCGAAGGTTGGGACGGCGCAATACCATCCGAGTAGGGGCAGAGTGAGAAGTGTTGGATGAGAGCAAGAGGGAAAAGGATACAAGGTAGTGGTCGGAGATTTGGAGGGGAGTTGCAATGAGATTAGTGGAAGAACAGCATCTAGTAAAGATGAGGTCAAGCGTATTGCCTGCCTTGTGAGTAGGGGGGGAAGGTGAGAGGGTGAGGTCAAAAGAGGAGAGGAGTGGAAAGAAGGAGGCAGAGAGGAATGAGTCAAAGGTAGACGTGGGGAGGTTAAAGTCACCCAGAACTGTGAGAGGTGAGCCATCCTCAGGAAAGGAACTTATCAAGGCGTCAAGCTCATTGATGAACTCTCCAAGGGAACCTGGAGGGCGATAAATGATAAGGATGTTAAGCTTGAAAGGGCTGGTAACTGTGACAGCATGGAATTCAAATGAGGAGATAGACAGATGGGTCAGGGGAGAAAGAGAGAATGTCCACTTGGGAGAGATGAGGATTCCAGTGCCACCACCCCGCTGGCTCGATGCTCTAGGGGTATGCGAGAACACGTGGGCAGACGAAGAGAGAGCAGTAGGAGTAGCAGTGTTATCTGTGGTAATCCATGTTTCCGTCAGCGCCAGGAAGTCTAGGGACTGGAGGGTAGCATAGGCTGAGATGAACTCAGCCTTGTTGGCTGCAGACCGGCAGTTCCAGAGGCTGCCGGAGACCTGGAACTCCACGTGGGTCGTGCGCGCTGGGACCACCAGGTTAGAGTGGCAGCGGCCACGCGGTGTGAAGCGTTTGTATGGCCTGTGCAGAGAGGAGAGAACAGGGATAGACAGACACATAGTTGACAAGCTACAGAAGTGTTGTTTCTTGTATTATTGTCTCCTGTGTCTTTAGAGAACTGTTTCACTTTGATATCCTTTTTCTTCTGTCCTGATTTTCTCTTTCTTTTCTTCTGTTAACTAGATATTCTTTGTTGTTCTTCGTTAGCTAGCTAGCATCTTCCAAAAAGAGTCCCTAGCAAATAACCACTGAAGCATAACTGAAATGCAATTTGGAAACCAGTATTATTCTCTAGCATGCTACTTCACATCCTGAAATAGTATGAAAGCATTCAATTACACAGTATGAACTTAGGTACAGTCTCTTTTTGCTGGGTATGGTCCCCAACAGTATGTATTCTCTTCGCATAACATAGTCTTTCAGCCACCCTGGTGGCTTCACATCCCTTTTTGGGCGAGCTTGTGGCTCTGGGAGCATTCTCTCTCCTTCCCCCTCTTTTTGTGCGTTGTCTGTGGCCTCTGTCTGTGTGGCTGGTAGATCTGGAAGAGCTCTGAGGTGTGTTTTGTTTCTCCGTACGTCCTCTGAGCCTGTGTCCACCACATAGGAGCGTGGGGCATCCGCTTTTCTCAGCACTATTGCTGGTGTCTTTGAGTTTGTAATCCACACACGTTGACCTTCTGCCAGCTCTGGTCTCTCCGTAGCACGGTGTCTCCGATTAAAGTCTCCAGTTTGGTTTTGTTTCAGTCGTTTGTCGCTCTCAGCTTAGTCCTTCCTGTTAGGCTATTGGGGTTTAAGCTGAGCCGGCGAGAAAGGCAATGGGGAGCGCAGCCTCCTGCCCAACAGGAGCTCAACAGGCAGCTCATGATGCAGTGGTGTAACTCTGTAAGCTAACAGAGCCCTGTATGGATCCTTGTTCTTTTTCAGCAGTCCCTTGACTGTTTTCACAGCTCTCTCTGCCTCACTGTTACTATGTGCATGGTAGGGGCTACTGGTCACATATGTGAAGTCACATTCTGCGGCAAAAGCAGAAAAGGAGCTCGCAGAGAACTGGGGAGCGTTATCTGTAACCAGGACCTCAGCAACCCCTTGCCTGGAAAAAATGTACTTTAATCCATTGATAACACAAGCTGATGTGGTTATGGGTGTCTTTGCTATTTCAATGTATCTTGAATAGTAATCTACCACTAGCAGATAAGTGTTATTTTTCCAATAGAACATATCTGCCCCTACCTTTTGCCATGGCCGTTTTGGCAGCTCTGTTGCCATCATTGGCTCCGGATGACAAGGTTGACATTTTGTACAGACCTCACACTGGGCCACCAGCTTGGCAATCTGAGTACTCAGACCAAGCCACCACACTGACTGTTGATTTGGTTATGGGGCCCAGTGTGATTTGGTTATCCCCATGTGTCCATCATGCACTCTGTCTAGCATTTCTGGTTGTAGAGTCTCTGGGATAACTATCCGTTGTCCTTTCATGAGAAGGTCTCCATTACAGTGGAAGTCACTTTGGTGCACGCAATAGGGCTTCAGCAGTTCCTCCTGCCTGGGCCATCCCTTTACGCACTGCTGCACTATCTGTCGGCAGATGGGGTCTCGTTGTTGCTCCTATGCAATCTGCTGCAGTTTGGTCTGAGATGCAGGTAGGCTGTCTCTTACTGCATTAATGGACACCTGTACCTCACCCTCTAGACATCGCTCCTCCTCTGATAATGGACGTTTAATTGGGGCCCTGGAGAGAGCATCTGCTGTGATCAGTGCCTTCCCTGGCACATACACCATCTTGTAGGTGAACCTCAGTAATCTGAGGCGGAAGCGCAGAACTCTGGGAGGCAAGTCGTCCAGTGCTTTTGTTGCTAACAGAGCCAACAGTAGTTTGTGGTCAGTCTCTGCTGTAAACTGCAGGCCAAAAAGGTATTGGCTGAGCCTTTCACATGCCCATGTGACAGCCAACGCCTCCTTCTCCCCTTGTGCATACCTTTGTTCCGTGTCAGATAAGTTTCGGGAAATGTATGCTATTGGACGCCACTCCATGGTGTCCTGCATCTGTGTGAGGACCGCCCCTAGTCCAAAGGATGATGCATCTGCTGATACTTTTGTCTTAGCGTGGGGACGGTACTGGGCCAGCACTCTCTGTGAGGCCAGGTCTCCTTTGATTTTGTCAAACGCCATCTGTAGCACGTGACCCCATGACCAGTCATTCTCTTTGGCTAGTAAGACTCACAGGGGTTTGGTTGTATCTGAAAACTGTGGGAGGAACTTACCCACATGTGGCCATGCCTAAGAAGGTCCTGACTTCAGCCACGTTCTGGGGGATGGGTATATCTGTGATGGCGCTGATCTTCTCCGGGTCCGGCTAAATTCCAGTTGCACTGATTTTGTGTCCCAAGAACAAGACCTCTGACTGTGCAGAAGTGCATTTTCCATTGAGTGTCAGGCCAGTCTCCTGGAGTCGGGTCAGAACTGCTGTGAGCCTTACATCATGTTCTGCTCTGTCCCATCCACACACGAGCATGTCATCCGCGTGGACTATGACACCACTCAGACCATCCAACAGCTGGGACATGCATCTTTGGAAATGCTCAGGACCGGAAGCGATTCCAAATGGAAAAACATTAAAACAGTAGCGGCCAAGCGGTGTTATAAACGTTGTGAGCGCCCTACTCTCTGGTGACAGCGGTATCTGCCAACTATGTGAAGACTTGTGAACCATCCAACTGTGACTGCTCCACTGATGGTAAGATGTGTCTCTCTCTGCAGAGTGCCTCATTCAACGTAGTCATGTCCACACAGATCCTTATGTCCCCATTGGCATTTGGGACCACCATCATCCCTGCACACCAGTCTGTGGGACTCTCTATTTTAGACACCGCCACAATTTCTTCCGTCCTCCCCAACTCTTCCTTTACTCTGGCCAATAAAGGGATAGGCAGACGGCAGGGGGTGGTGGGCATAGGGGGCTGCATCCTCTTTCAGGCTTATTTTGTAGTCACCTTCTATCCTTCCTAGGCCAGAAAACACTTTGGGGAATTTATTTTTGAATACCTCACCTGGGTCCTCCAGTTCGCTCATTTTCTCAATGAGTTGCAATGCTTCAATTGCTGGCAGCCTCAGCAACGGTCTGGCCGGAGAGTCAATGACAAAGACAGGCTGGATGGTACTTTTGTCTTTACTCTCCATTTTAATCACCAACTGCCCTACCACTGGTAATATCTTATTACTGGGCCCGTAGAAGTGTTTTGTTTGTAGAGAGCAAAGGGCCATCTCGACTATAGCTATACAGCCTAGTTGGGATTGCTGTCACTGCTGCCCCTGTGTCTAGTTTAAATGACACAACCTCCTCATTGAGTTTAATGTCTGAGTGCCAGCCAGCATTGTTTTCCCTTACTTCTCCCAGAAAGATGCTGTCCTGCTGTATCTCCTCTGAGACCTCATGCATTTGCTTTAATCGACAAACTGAAAAGTGTCCTCTCCTGTGACATTGCCTGCATTCCATATACTTTGCTGGGCAATCTTTCCAGCTGTGGAAAGGGAATTTCCCACATTTGCGTAAACACTTTAACTAGCTACTGGTGCTGTCTGTGATTGTTTTCTCCAAGTCTGTCTCTGTTCTGTGTTCCCCTCCATTTTTTTAGCAAGGTATGGCATTTATTTCCTCACTCTCTTCACTCTGCAAGGAGCTGCTGCCGTGCAGCATCATCTGCTGTCTTTATACTGTCTCACTCTGCCTAACCTGGTTTACAGCTTTGGACAGGATAAACTAGGAATCCAACTAACTTTTAAGAAAGTGATATATTTCTTATTCCCATTACAATCCGATCTCAGATCAGCTCTTCTCTGAGTGCAGACAATGTTCTGCTAGCTTGTGAACAGCTGTAATAAAACTGTCGGATGTTTCACCCTGCTCCTGTTTGCGCACATTAAACCTAGCTCTCTCAAATATAATGTTGTCTCCCTACTAAATTCATTTCAGAACCGTTTTTAATGGCACTGTAGTTAAGTTTTTCTTCCTCAGTCAACGGTGAAGCATTTAATATATCCCCGGCTTCATCACCCATAGAGTAGATCAGTGTATTAACTTGAAATAGCACATTTTTCACGTTTAAGCCTGATGCTACTCTGTACCTTTCAAAGCGCCCGATCCATTGCGGCCAGTTTTGAATGTCCATATAATCAAAATTATCCCAGAGGGACTAATGTGAAATCCGTCAGCACTAGCCACTGGCCTGTCCGTGTTTGCGCCAGAGCCAGTTGAACTTGGAGTCGCAAACCCTGAAATCCCGCCAGTTTCTTCCTCTTGCAACATGTTGCTTAACAGTAACTTAGTCCCTGCTCGTTAGCTAGCACAATAATGATCTGCGCTGTTTATCTCCAACACTGCCCTCCCTGTTTTGAAACAGCCTGAATGTATGATTTACTTGGTATGTCCTTCACGTTTATGTGATTATTAAAACCACGTCTGACACCATGTAGTATTATCTAAAATAAGGAGGCACGATAATGACGTTCTAGCTTCAGCATGTTACTAGCCTAGTCTGCGCATGTCATACATAGGTACGGATACCCCCAAGGGACATCTTACTACAACATCCTCGACAAAACCTGCTGCAGCCGCTACAAACTAGTCTACAACAAAAGCTAGCTAGCTAGACCGTGTGAAAACTACTGCTCGCTATTGCACAGTGGCCTATTGGCCTTTGAGAACGCAGAAGTTTCCATACGTTTTTGTAAAAACGGTCTCACCCATTACAAGTCAATGTGATTGGTTGATTCCACTGTCACTCCAACATTTTGCCCTAATACAGTTGAATGGCAGATGCGTCTGCTGGCCTAGCCAATGGCTGACTTAGATAGCTAGATTTATCTCCCCAGAGACCACCAAAGAAAAATCCTGATTGGATATTTTTTTCTCTTCAGTGTTAACCCTTTCCTTTCTAACAAACACGGGAGCGATTAAATCAGAACATAATTGAAAATTATAATATAATTATTACTATTTGTATTATTTTATAAATCCTTAGCTTTTCTCTCAGAGCGTAGAAGCCCCAAATTGTTCCCCACTGTGTTTGGGTTAGTAATAATTTGTAATGTTGCTCTATTTGCCTTCAGCATGCATTTTCTTCACCATTCTGAATGTCCATATGAATCCAAATGTTCTTCTGAAATATGAACACAGAAATACTGGACATTTTGAACTGTTATTATGGTGGCAATTTGACAAAATTACAATCATGGTCTTGAATTGGACTTGTATTTTTCTGGTCTCGTCTTGAATCAGGGTTGCAACGACAGGAATGTCTCTTTTTGTGACAACTTTAATTTACTGTGGGAGCAACCAGTACTTTTTAAAAGAGACTGGATTTACCCTAACCGCAAGGGGTTCCATTATTATTTCCAGCAACATCGCAAACTGTTTTTAGAGACTGACAGACAGGTCTGGTAGTGCTCCAGTTCTCCCTGTCAGAAAAAGCAACAGAGGACATGGAAAGCATATCAATTCCGGTAGAAATGGCACTATGGTGATTGTGAGTAACCTAATGTATGTTCCTTTAACTCCGCCTTCTAGTGAGTTTATACAAACTGTCATCTCCTACCATTCTGATAGATTGGAGACAGAAAACATGGTTGTACCGTTCATAATTTGGTTGTTATTGTAATGGTTACCTTGAAGCAGATGTTCCGGCGGCGGAGTGGCCCACACTCATTGAATATGGCACTTTTAAATGTTAGAGCAATCACAAGTAAAACCTTTCTTGTGAATGACCTCATTACTCAGCGCAGTTGATTGCATGTTTCTCACTGAAACATGGTTGTCATCAGACTGTATTGCCGCTCTTATTGACTACAGCTTTTCACACTCTATCAGAAAAGGGTGGGGGGACATCCTCTATTTTTTACTAATGCTCTCAGCTGTAATGTCAGCCACCAGTGCTGGCCATAACCCTGTATAGGCCACCAAAGCACTGACCCACTTTTTTTGCAGGTCCATTATGATATTCTGAGAGAGCAATTTGGTATATATAACAAGGCATTTAGCCAGACGGGCAAATTTTTCAAACTATTAATCAGAATAATTTGAGAGTGCTCTTCTCGACCATTGATGGCCTGATAAATCCTACACACGCAGACCTATGTGAACTTTCTAAATGTGATGAGTTTGCTGCATATTTCAGAGATAAGATAACCAACATTAGGCTGGGTATCAGTCAAGCAAGACCTGATGAGAAGTTTGATGATATGTGCCCTAGCCTACCACGCAAAGACATCATGGAATTATTTTCCCTGGTTGACACAGACATACTCAGGAAGGTGATATCACAACTTAAGCCTTCTACCTGCCTTGTCGATCCTATCCCCACAACCTTCTTCTTAACAGTTTTAATTGCATATCTGAAGAAGTGCAAGCTATTATTAATCACTCCCTGTTCACAGGCACTTTTCCCACTGCACTAAAAACTGCTATGGTGAAACCCCTTCTGAAGAAAAATTATCTAGATTCTTCAGCTCTTAGCAATTTTGGGGGATTCTCCAACCTTCCATTCTTAAGCAAAATTCTGGAGAAATTGGTGTTCAAACAGCTTAATGATTTTTTAAGTGCCAACTGTGTTTTAGAAAAATTCCAATCCGGTTTTCGTGTCCACCACAGCACAGAGACATCCTTAGTTAAAGAGGTAAAATATCTTAGAGACAACCCAGTTACAAAACAGCTCTCTGTCCTTGTACTGTTAAATTTAAGTGCTGCATTCAACACTGTTGACCATGATGTCCTTCTGGACAGACTGGAGAGGTGGATTGGCCTCTCCGGTCCGGTTCTAAATTGGTTTAGGACCTATTTAACCGGTTGAGGGTTTTTTGTCAACCTTGGTGAACATAACTGAGAAAAAATCCATATCACATGTGGCGTTCCACAATGTTCGATTTTGGGTCCGGTACTGTTCAGTTTATATATGTTACCCCTTGGCAGCGTTATCAGAAACCACAGCATTGGTTTTCACTGCTACGCAGACGATACACAACCTTACATTTCTGTATCACCAGATGATTTTAGCTCCACGGATAAATTATTAGACTGTATTAGTGATTTAAATACTTGGATGGCTCACAACTTCCTCCAGCTAAATCAAGACAAGACCGAGGTACTTATTGTTGGAGCCAAAGCACAGTGAGAGAATCTAGCTACACATTTTAATTCACGGGCAATAAAGGTAAAACACCAGGTAAAAAAAACCTAGGTGTTATTTTAGATTCTGAACATTTTTTTTTATCACACATTAGGAATGTGACCAAAATAGTTTTTTACCACCTGAGGAACATTGCCACGTGTGGTCGTTTCTCTCTCAGGCTGATACAGAGAGACTCATCCATGCTTTTATTACAAGCAGACTACTGTAATGCTCTCCTCTCCTGTCTGGTCTACCCAAGAAAGCCATTGGTCAACTGAAAAACATACAGAATGCTGCAGCACGGCTACTGACCAAGACCAGACGGAGAGCACACATTACACCCTTTTAAGGTCTCTGCACTGGCTGCTTGTGAGTTTTAGAATTCATTTTAAGATTGTTTTTTAAATCAATCCACAATTGTGCAGCCCAATACATGTCAGACATGCTTTTAAGTTATGTACCCAGTAGGTCCCTCAGGTCCTCTGGCACTGGCCTTTTAACTATCCCAAAGCCTAGGACCACGAGGCAGGGAAAGGCAGCCTTTAGTTATTATGCCCCCCGCCTCTAGAATAGCCAGAGTACCTGAGGGGGGCTGAAACTGTGAACATATTTAAAAGAGATCTTAAAACACATATTTTTAGCTTTGCTTTTCCTTAGGGTGCTTTTTAGTTGTTCAGTTTGTGTCATTCTTTTGTTTATTATTGTATGTTTGTTGTGTAGTAAATATTTCAGCTTTTATTTTCATAGTTTTTTATGTTTTTTTTCATGTAAAGCACATTGCATTACATTCTATGTCTGATATGGGCTGTATAAAGCTTAATTTGATTTGATTTGATGTTGTGAACAAAGTGCCCCATTGTGGCAGTGGAGCTATGGTATGGGTAGGCATAAGCTACGGACAACGAACATAATTGCATTTTAACAATGGCAATTTGAATGCACAGAGATAACGTGACGAGATCCTGAGGCCCATTGTTGTGCCATTCATCCGCCACAATCACCTCATGATAATGCATGGCCCCGTGTCACAAGGATCTGTACACAATTTCTGGAAGCTGACAATTTCCCAGTTCTTCCATGGCCTGCATACTCACCAGACATGTGGTGACATTGAGTATGTTGGGATGCTCTAGATCGACATGTACAACAGTGTGTTCCAGTTCCCGCCATTATCCAACAACTTCGCACAGCCATTGAAGAGGAATGGGACACAGGATGCGGCTCATAATAATGGCCGGAACGGAGCTAATGGAATGGCATTAAACACCTAGAAATCATGTGTTTGATGTTTATTTATTTAACCTTTATTTAACTAGCCAAGTCAGTTAAGAACAAATTCTTATTTACAATGACGGCCTACCCTGGCCAAACCCTAACCCGGACGACGCTGGGTCAATTGTGTGCCGCCCTATGGGACTCCCAATCACGGCCGGTTGTGATAGAGCCTGAATTTGAACCAGGGTCTGTAGCAACGCCTCTAGCACTGAGATGTAGTGCCTTAGACCGCCGCGCCACTCAGGAGCCCATGTATTTGTTACCATTCCACCAATTCTGCTCCAGTCATTAGAACGAGCCTGTCCTCCCCAATTAAGGTGCCACCAACCTCCTGTGGAGTGGGACAACATTCCACAATCAACAGCCTGCTCAACTCTATGTGAAGGAGATGTGTTGTGCTACATGAGGCAAATGGTGATCATACCAAATACTGACTGGTTTACTGATCCACGCCTCTACCTTTCTTTTAAAGTACCTGTGACCAGCGGATGATCTGTATTCCCAGTCATGTGAAATCCATAGATTAGTGACTAATGAATTTATTTCAATTGACTGATTTGCTATTATGAACAGTAACTCTGTAACTCGTAAAATCTTTGAAATTGTTGCATATTGAGTTTATATTTCTGTTCAGTGTATTTGTACTAATGTATGCATGCATGCAACTGTCCTTAGGACCTTTTTGTTTCTATTGTCCTTATTTAAAATGTCTTTAGTTCAGTCCTTGAGCTGTTCTTGTCTAATGATGTTCTGTATTATGTCATGTTTTATGTGGACCCCAGGAAGAGGTTGCTTCAGGGGATCCTAATAAAATACAAAATACTAAAAAGATGCAATGTTGTTTCTATGGTGTGATGACAGGAAAAAATAAACATTTACTAAGACATGTTAAGTTTTATTCTAAAAACATAAAAAGTTTAATTTAAGTAGACAGATTTTGCTCAAGCTATTCATTCACAACAAAGGCCTTGGCTGCTGTTAACTGCACATTAATTAAGAGAGTGAGATGTTTACTGCCCCTTTACAAGAAGTCAATGTTGAAGCTAGAAGAATTTACATTTCAAATGACACTTCTATTTAGCACTCATCACCAACCTCAACATTTCACCACATGGAAAAATAATTGATAGACTTGATACGCCCAGTAATTTATCTCAAACACTTCTTGGTAATTACCAGGGGAGTTTGACTTTTAACTCTAATCCAAATGTGTGATAGAAAAACCCTTATACTGTACATTTGCCATTTTCCTCAATTGAGTAGAACCCCACAATAAGTGCGTTTTATTTTTACAAGGCATATGCTTTACAATCCCTTTCATCACTGATCTGCCCTCTGTGTGGGGGAAGAATTAGTAGAGAATAGTCAACAACTACAGTACATGGGGCATCAAGGCACTAAACAACACTCTCTGCAGCCCAGTCAATAAAAATGTGACATTGAAAAATTCCTAAGGCACATTTTAGAGAAATACCTCAGAGGGTTGTAACAAATACAAAAAGTGCATCAATATATAAATTTTAATTTAAAAAAGAAAAATTGTTCCTTTCAACAAGGGAGGACAGGTTTTTTCTTATTTACATAATACAATACTTAGTGGCATCATATAATCACAATCTAAATCCATTAGAATTACTTCACCTTCCAGTTTCAATGAAGTATGCGTGTGCTGGGAGGGGACACCCATCAACTCTTTGGCTCAATTACCACACTATATTAAACTTCTGATTGAGGCCATACCATTACAATTGCATTGTTTGTGCAGTTAGCAAAAAATAAATAAAGGCCTCAAAACATCTGATATTGAACTTTTGTAGGGCCTAATATATGGGACTACATGGATGCATGAGGGAAACAAACATGGTGCTTGTTGTGTGTATAACCTTCTAGTGCCACCTAGTGGGAGTTCCACTGCACATGAAAGCAAGTGATCGTATCTTATCCAACTATACTCCCTCATCTCTTCTGTCATGGAACATATCTAGAAATGTGGCATACGCTGAAGAGACTCCATTTGGAGACATTTAAGTTAATCAACTTTGCTATTGGCAAGGACTAGGTCAGGGAGCCTAAAACCTGCCATTTTCACCCTGAGTGGTGTAGGGACGTGAGCCTTGTATACTGGACGAGGATGAGAGCGCGGTGGGTTTATACACACACCCACAACTTTATGTATATCGATTGAATTCCAGAGACAATCAATCAGAGCCATGCACGTGAATGGGGTGTCGAGGCTGAACAAACAGCTGCCACAGTTCTGAGGTTCCGAGGGGGTCCTGCTCACTCTTTTCTCATTGGATGTGCAGGATGTCACTCTCTTTCAATCCGAAGCGGGTCTTATACTTGTCAAAGAGGCTCCTGAGGGACTTGATGTACATGGCATGGTACAGTTCCACCATAACCCGAGTAGGCTCCTCAACCTTTGGTACCGTGATCGGTTCACCCACTAAGAGAAGGGGGTAAAAATCAATATCTGCAAAATCAACTTTGACATCTAACTTTTTGGTTTGACGAACTGCAACGTTAAACATGAACATGGCCTCGATGCAGTGGAGAGAAAATGTTGACTGTGTGAATGGTTCTGTTAACACAGAGGAGCTAGAGTTGCCTTTGAACTGCTTGGTAGTAACCATAACCCAACCTAGCATTGTAATTACTTAAGATTTTTAGAGAAGGACAATAATCTACAGATCCTGGCTGACAGAACAATTTTTTAGTTGAGCATATATTTTGATCGATAAGATAGATGGATAACAGGAGGCTGCTGAGGGGAGGGTGGCTCATAATAATGGCCGGAACAGAGCGAATAGCAAACACATGGACTGGATCTCTACCAGAAACTAAGTCATCCAGCACTAAATGCATGTGAGATACTTTCAGTGGGGTCTTGGAGAGGGTTTCTCACCGATGGTGGTGATGGGTTTATTGTAAGGCACCATTCCCCAGGAGTCGGAGAAGAGGCCACAGCCATGGAACAGACAGGGAGCAAAGCCCAGAATCTTCTGCAGCCGCTTCTGAGCTAGCCGACACCAGGTTCCCTCCTCAAAGATCACCTGCTTGTACACATTGTTCTCCCCAAAGGAGTAGACCGGCACCAGGTCAGATCTGACAGAGAGCAAGTGTTTACATTAGTCTCCAGAAGTTACTCATAGGGCATAATGGATATCATCCGATCTCTGAATGATGAGCTGACTTGTTTTGGTGCTTCCCTGCTCTAATTATTTCAACATCTGTCATGAAAACGCATTATGAGGAATTTAGAAAGGAACCTTTGGGAAGCATTTAGCAAGTAATATTGGCCTACATGCCACTCGTCTTAGAGGGCCTAAAAATACGAGCCACTGACCCGGATACGTACTGTACATGCCAGGGGAAATTAGCAATCATGCATGTTATCGAAGTTTGTTATGAATGAGGGTCTATTCTACATAACATTTTATACAACCGCTAAGACACTATGAACCTGCGTATCTACAATCCACCATCAGACAATATTTATCACTGAAGTAGGCTTGTTTGGATAAGTTGAGCAAGTCAAAATGGCAGCCTAATGGGTCTGGAGTAGAGTGGGATTCCCAGTTCGATGAGCTGGCATAGACCAGATCAGACTACGCCAGCTCCCTCAGTCTGCCGAAACAGTGTTCTCAGGAGTCACAATCTGATGGAGTCTATCCTTTGGCCTTGACCCGGGTGTCTGTGTACTGTATGCCAGGAGGAGCTCTGAGCAATTGAGGACCAATTACCACACGAGTAAGTATACTTTGTGCCAATCAGGGTTGTGGTCAATTCCAATTAAATTCACTCATGAAGTGGAGAATTTACATTGAATTCAATATAATTTCAACAATCTTGAAATTAGACCATTTTGACTTTGAATTTAATTAGAATTCAATACTTGTAAATTTCACAGTGAACTTAGTATCACAAATTGACTGCAATTTAAATAATTTCAATATAGCTAGGCTGTCTGAACAATGACATGATTAGCCTGAAAGCCTGAGGAAATTGGAATTTTTATGTATCCCAGAAGAGTGGCAGCTGTTATAGCAGCAAAGGGGGGACCAACTTCATATTAATGGCCATGATATTGGAATAAGATGTTCGACGAGCAGGTAACCACATACTATTGCTCATGTCATGTACGTGTGTGGCCAGGATTTGTGTATGGCAGAATGTTTGTGCTCTACCCTCACCCTTGCTGGAGGGCCAGCCTCACAAAGCCCTTGCGGTTATTCAGGGTGACAGAATTCATGCCTGGAGCACAGTCCAGAGATTCTGCTGCTCCCCCGACAACGATGACCACTGCGTTGCCAGTTCCATTCTGAGAGAGGAGGTAGTCGATGGAGTTACGGTTCACTGGGCAGATACCTGACGCATGGGAGAGAATGGGGTTAGGCTCAGCAATCACACATGGGCCCAAAGACCAAACCATAAAGTCGGTTTTCAGTAGACATTATTTAAGAGAAAATGCATACTGGTTGAGCACAGACACATATTATTGCTGTAAATTTTACATTACGCTGCAATACTACTCTAAATGACCAAATTAAGATAACCTGCACTGTTAGCTTTTGACAGAAGCAGCTCCCTACAATAGCGAGATCAGCAAATACAGGTTTGTAGACAGAGTCTGGCTGTTTCGTCCTGGCTGTGCAATAGGACAAAGCTCAGAGTTCTGCCAAATTACAGTCTGTAGATAAAGGACTGTTATCAGCAGTTTAAAGAGAGAAGAGGCGGCCTCTTCAGAGGGACAAAACTCCCAGAAACCATCTCACCCCCAGACATGAGATAGTCTCTAAGGACTGGCATCCGGAAGTTTCCAGCCAGGGTGGCAAGAGAAGGCTTGATGCCCGGGAACTTCTTGGAGAATCCAGTGGCCTCAGTACCGAAGTTACAGAAGGCTCCGAAAGAGAAGATCCCATGGGGGTGGTACCCAAAGATGTAGTTTCGGCTGGGCAGCAGGTTGTGTGTCTTGATGAGCTGGAAAAAAAGATAACAAAAAAAAGAGACATGATTAGACTGTACTATCACACCAGTCTCAGAGGAGAGGAGGTTAAGAGGATGTGTTAAGACTATTTTCCTGAAATTGGAACAGCTTGTCATTTTAGCCCTGATATGATGCATCTTTTGCGCTCAAGTAATAAAATAATTTACAGGCAAATAAGGCAATAAAATGTGCTGTGTGTCTGGGATGTTTACTTGCACGTTTCCACTAGTGTGAACAGTAGTGCCATTACAGAGATGCAATACTTCTGCCCTGCTAGAGCGGCCCCAGTCAACATTTTATTGGACATATACAAATGGTTAGCAGATGTTAATTGAAGTGTAGCGAAATGCGTGTGCTTCTAGTTCCGACAGTGCAGTAATATCTAACAATTCCCTAATCACACAAATCTAAAGGTATGGAATAAGAATGTTTTTTTTATTTCACCTTTATTTAACCAGGTAGGCTAGTTGAGAACAAGTTCTCATTTGCAACTGCGACCTGGCCAAGATAAAGCATAGCAATTCAACAACAGAGTTTCACATGGAATAAACAAAACATACAGTCAATAATACTGTAGGAAAAAAGAAAACAAAAAGTCTATATACAGTGAGTGCAAATGAGGTAAGATAAGGGAGTTAAGGCAATAAATAGGCCATGGTGGCAAAGCAATTACAATATAGCAATTAAACACTGGAATGGTTGATGTGCATGAGATAAATGTGCAAGTAGAGATACTGGGGTGCAAAGGAGCAAGATAAATAAATAAATAAATAAAGTATGGGGAATATATGTCCATATATTTATATGGATGAGCGATGACCGAGCGACATAGGCAATAGATGGTATAAAATGCAGTATATACACACGAGATGAGTAATGTAAGATATGTAAACATTATTACAGTGGCATTATTTACTGTGGCTAGTGATCCATTTATTAAAAGTGGCCAATGATTTGACTCTGTATGTAGGCAGCAGCCTCTCTGTGTTAGTGATGGCTGTTTAACCGTCTGATGGTCCAGCTTTGATGCACTTGTACTGACCTCGCCTTCTGGATGGTAGCGGGGTGAACAGGCAGCAGCTCGGGTGGTTCTTGTCCTTGATTATGGCGGCATTCGCACAACTGAAAGAGCGAACCACCACATTTAACCATGAAAAGATGACTGGGAATATGGCCGAATATAAACAGTTATTCCATCCGCAAGGCAATCAAACAAGCGAAATGTCGGTATAGGGACAAAGTGGAGTTGCAATTCAACAGTGGCAGGCCACACAAGCTCACAGAACGGGACCGCAGAGTGCTGAAGCGTGTAAAAATTGTTTGTCTTCTGTTGCAACACTCACTACCAAGTTCCAAACTGCCTCTGGAAGCAACGTCAGCACAAGAACTGTTTGCCGGGAGCTTCATGAAATTAAATGGGTTTCCATGGCCGAGCAGCCGCACACAAGCCTAAGCTCACCGTGCACAATGCCAAGCATCAGCTGGAGGGGTGTAAAGCTCGCCACCATTGGACTCTGGACCAGTGGAAACGCCTTCCCTGGAGTGATGAATCACGCTTCACCATCTGACAGTCCGACGGACGAATCTGGATTTGGCGGATGCCAGGAGAAAGCGACCTGCCCCAATGCATAGTGTCAACTGTAAAGTTTGGTGGAGGAGGAATAATGGTCTGGGGCTGTTTTTCATGGTTTCGGCAAGTCCCCTTAATTCCAGCGAAGGGAAATCTTAACGCTACAGCATACGATGACATTCTAGATGATTCTGTGCTTCCAAATTGCCCAATGCCCATGTGCACAAAGAGAGGTCCATACAGAAATGCTTTGTCAAGATCAATGTGGAAGAACTTGACTGGCCTGCACAGAGCCCTTACCTCAACCCCATCAACCGCCTTTGGGATGAATTGAAATGCCGAAAGCGAGCCAGGCCTAATCGACCAACATTAGTGCCCGACCTCACTAATGCTCTTGTGGCTGAATGGAAGCAAGTCCCTGCAGCAATGTTTCAACTTCTAGTGGAAGGCCTTCCCAGAAGAGTGGAGGCTGTTATTGCAGCAGAAGGGGGGCCAACTCCATATTAATGCCCATGATTTTGGAATGAGATGGTCGATGAGCAGGTGTCCACATAATTTTGGTCATGTAGTGTACCTTTGATAAGCAGCTAGCCAGATAATTTAAAATTGGCATTGGAGCTTTCTAAACTAATATCTGACGAACTCGGAAATATGAAGTTATTTCAGAATGAAAGTTAACTGGCTAGAGCATCATGCTTTGTGACATTGTTAGCTAGCCATCCTGGTGCACTCGATCTTTTGTGAGCTGACTGCTCGTTCTAAATAGTATAATCTAATCTGTTCAAAAACAGTGGCAGCATGTGTAGCAGTGGTTGAGTTTTTGATATGCAAAAGTAAAAATAGGTGTATTTATGCTGTTGCTCAAATGCACAAATCACTTTGAGAAAATATATATTTTTTAATAATAATAAAAACAATTAAATCAGTAGTTCGAAATATATTCGATTATATTTCTGTCATGCTGCTTTGTTGACAACTCCAACCACCTTGCGCCCCGGTTATTCAGCCAATAACTGGCCACCGCTGTATTTGATAACATGCATGCAGTAAGTGGAAGAGAGAAGGAGACCTTGCTGGCACTGAAAGATGTAAGCCACCGTCCCTGCATGCACTGACACACTCACGCTGCCACCAGCCAGGCCTGACTACCAGCTGGCATCCAACTGCATTAGTTGCACAAGCTAAAACAAGTTAAGCAACCATTCATCTGAAACAGGATGTTGACATGTGAAGTATCTAATGTGTCTCAAGCCCTACCAATACCTGGCATACAGTGCGTCTTTGAGTCAGAAAACCCTACAATTGAAGCCCCTTAACTCCACGTCACAAACAGCAGTAAACATCATCCTGGTTACCAACCCAAAGAATTACAATACTGTAAGTCTCTAATCGATGCAGAGACATGTTATCAAACACATCCATCTTATTCAGTTTGCATCAGAGCTACTTGATGCAAATAAGTGATCATCAAGCCACTCAGACAGAAACAGTCAGTGCTCAAAGTATGGATCACAAGCAGGGCCAAAGTTCAAGCTCCAGAGGCAACACACACACACACACACACACACACACACACACACACACACTTGAATCCCCCCTGGCTGTTAACTGTCAATAACTGAGTCATGATGGTTAAGACTACCTTTCACCTTAATTCTTAAAACCGGTGACCATATCAAAGCTCTGGCTTCGCTTTAAGAGCCTTTGACTATACTTTCTATGTATGAGTGAAAGTGATTGTACGGTAAAACATTTATTGTAGGGTTAATGTTTCTAAAATGCTCCATTTTAAACACTTAAATCAAATAGCTGAACTGACTGAACTGAAGGACAACATAGCAGATATCATTTGAATGCTGTTGGTTCATTGATATTCATGAGGAGTGTGAAGGCATACAAACAACTCAGCTAATTCAATCCTTGGTCAGGAGGGCAGCGAGAGAAACTTGCCAAAAAATCTGAAGGCAAAAAATTGCTTGCTGTTAGGACACCAAGAGAATGTGTCTCCCAACAATCTCCAGGTGCGGAGGAGCGAAATAACACAAATTGAAGAAAAAAATTACTCAGCGATGAGCTGTCACCTATCAGGCGGGGCAAAGCCTATCCTTTCAACCGAAGCAAACTCCTTATAGCATCGTCAGGGAACAGGAACCAACAGATGATACTGGAGACAGTCACAGATAAGGTTATCGTCAAGCTTGTGCTACAGCACACCATAATCAATAAAACATATTGATGCTCTTTAACTTTGTACCTGACCAGAAAAAGCACATTTTATCATCTGTACAGGCAGATGTTGTATTCCATCACAAATTTCCAGTTTGATAGCAAACCTAATTATCTGGCCTTATGACACCGCATACACACTGACAAGTGAAAACCACCCTACTTTTATTTATTTATACATCCTCCACTATAAGGAGGTCAAGATGCTACATAGCACTGAATGGTCCATCCCCAAATCACACACTATACCTTTAAAAATGTTAGGCCTATTTTTTTCCACTCACCCTGATGGGAAAGTAATCTCTGAAGTAAGTCCACACAGTCCAGTTCCTCACCCAAGAGGACCTCCTGCCACCTGAGAAAACCGAGGTAAAGGATAGATCTCCAGTCAGAATAATACTGAATCATGCAACCCACATAATGAATCATGTATATAAACAGTAACATAGTGCCAATTAACTCAGAAATTTGGACACACCTACTCATTCAAGGGATTTTCTTTAGTTTTACACATTGTAGAATAATAGTAAAGACATCAAAACTGTGAAATAGACATATGGAATCATGTAGTAACCCAAAAAAACAGTGTTAAACAAATCAAAATATGTTTGAAGAATACAAGTAGCCACCCTTTGCCTTGATGACAGCCTTGCACACTTTTGGCATTCTCTCAACCAGCTTCATGAGGTAGTCACCTGGAATGAATTTCAATTAACAGGTGTGCCTTGTTAAAAGTTAGTTTGTGGAATTTCTTTCCTTCTTAATGCATTTGAGCCAATCAGTTGTGTTGTGACAAGGTAGGGTTGGTATACAGACGATAGCCCTATTTGGTAAAAGACCAAGTCCATATTATGGCAAGAAGAGCTCAAATAAACAAAGAAAAATGACAGTCCATTATTCATTTAAGACATGAAGGTCTTTGAAAGTTTCTTCAAGTACAGTCACAAAAACCCATCAAGCGCTATGATGAAACTGGCTCTCATGACGACCGCCACAGGAAAGAAAGACCCAGAGTTACCTCTGCTGCAGAGGATATGTTCATTAGAATAATTGCACATTCAGATTGCAGCCCAAATAAATGCTTCACAGAGGTCAAGTAACAGACACATCTCAACATCAACTGTTCAGAGGAGACTGCGTGAATCAGGCCTTCATGGTTGACTTGCTGCAAAGAAACCACTACTAAAAGGACACCAAAAAGAAGAGACTTGCTTGGTCCAAGAAACACAAGCAATGGACATTAGACTGGTGGAAATCTGTAATTTGGTCTGATGGATTTTTGGTTACAACTGCCGTGTCTTTGTGAGACGCAGGGTAGGTGAGCGGATGTTCTCCGCATGTGTGGTTTCCACTGTGAAGCATGGAGGAGGTGTGAGGGTACTTTGCTGGTGACACTGTCAGCGATTTATTTAGAATTCAAGTCACAGTTAAGCAGCATAGCTACTACAGCATTCTGCAGCGATACGCCATCCCATCTAGTTTGTGCTTAGTATGAGAGTGATGGAGTGCTGCATCAGATGACCTGGCCTCCACAAGTCACCCGACCTCAACCCAATTGAGATGGTTTGGGATGAGTTGGACCGCAGAGTGAAGAAAAAGCAGCCAACAAGTGCTCAGCATATGTGGGAACTTCTTCAAGACTGTTAGAAAACTATTCCAGGTGAAGCTGGTTGAGAGAATGCTAAGAGTGGGCAAAGCTGTCATTAAGGCAAAGTGTGGCTACTTTGAAGAATCTCAAATATTATTTAAACAAATCGAACACTTTTTTAGTTACTAAATTTCATAGTATTGATGTCTTCACTATTATTCTAAAATGTAGAAAATAGTGAAACTAAAGAAAAACCCTTGAATGAGTAGGTGTGTGTCACACACATACGTTCAAAAGTTTGGGGTCACTTAGAAATGTCCTTGTTTTTGAAAGAAAAGCACATTTTTTGTCCATTTAAAATAATATCAAATTGATCAGAAATACAGTGTAGACATTGTTAATGTTGCAAATGACTATTGTTGCTGGAAACTGCTGATTTTTAGTGGAATATCTACATAGTCGTAAAAAATAAATAAAATAATCTGCCGTTTCCAGCTACAAGTCATTTTCAACAATATCAATACTGTATTTCTGATCAATTTGATGTGATTTTAAATGGACAAAGAAAATAAAAAAGTGCTTTTCTTTCAAAAACAAGGACGTTTCTAAGGGACTCAACTTTTGAACAGTAGTGTATGTATATAAACTCAGCAAAATAATAATTCGTAAAGATCCAAATAACTTCACAGATCTTCATTGTAAAGGGTTTAAACACTGTTTCCCATGCTTGTTCAATGAACCATAAACAATTAATGAACATGCACCTGTGGGATGGTCGTTAAGACACTAACAGCTTACAGACGGTAGGCAATTAAGGTCACAGTTATGAAAACTTAGGACACTAAAGAGGCCTTTCTACTGACTCAGGGTCCCTGTTCATCTGCGTGAACGTGCCTTAGGCATGCTGCAAGGAGGCATGAGGACTGCACGTGGCCAGGGCAATAAAATTGCAATGTCCATACCGTGAGACGCCTAAGACGGCACTACAGGGAGACAGGATGGACAGCTGATCGTCCTCGCAGTGGCAGACCACATGTAACAACACCTGCACAGGATCGGTACATCCGAACATCACACCACGGGACAGGTACAGGATGGCAACAACTGCCCATATTAAACCAGGAACTCACAATCCCTCCATCAGTGTTCAGTCTGTCCGCAATAGGCTGAGAGAGGCTGGACTGAGGGCTTGTAGGCCTGTTGTAAGGCAGGTCCTCACCAGACATCACCGGCAACAACGTCGCCTATGGACCAGACAGGACTGGCAAAAAGTGCTCTTCACTGACGAGTCGTGGTTTTGTCTCACCGGAGGTGATGGTCGGATTATCGTTGAAAGAATGAGTGTTACACCGAGGCCTGTACTCTAGAGCGGGATCGAATTGGAGGTGGAGGGTCCGTCATAGTCTGGGGCGGTGTGTCACAGCATCATCGGACTGATCTTGTCGTCATTGCAGGCAATCTCAACTGTGCGTTACAGTAAAGACATCCTCCTCCCTCATTTGGTACCCTTCCTGCAGGCTCATCCTGACATGACCCTCCACAAATTTCTTGTTAACAAACTATAGTTTTGGCAAGTCGGTTAGGACATCTACTTTGTGCATGACAAGTAATATTTCCAACAATTGTTTACAGACAGATTATTTCACTGTATCACAATTCCAGTGGGTCAGACGTTTACATACACTAAAGTTGACTGTGCCTTTAAACAGCTTGGAAAATTGCAGAAAATTATGTCATGCTTTAGAAGCTTCTGATAGGCTAATTGACATCATTTGAGTCAATTAATTGGAGGTGTACCTGTGGATGTATTTCAAGGCCTACCTTCAAACTCAGTGCCTCTTTGCTTGACATCATGGGGAAAATCCAAAGAAAAAAAAAGAGTGACCAAGAATCCGATGGTCACTGACAGAGCTCTAGAGTTTCTCTGTGGAGATGGGAGAACCTTCCAGAATGACAACCATCTCTGCAGAACTCCACCAATCAGGCCTTTATGCTAGAGTGGCCAGACGGAAGCCACTCAGTAAGACACATGACAGTCCGCTTGGAGTTTGCCAAAAGGCACCTGAAGACTGAGACCATGAGAAACAAGATTCTCTGGTCTGATGAAACCAAGGATTAACTCTTTGGCCTGAATGCCAAGCATCCCGTCTGGAGGAAACCTGGCTACACCGTAGGGATGGTGCATGGTGGTGGCAGCATCATGCTGTGGGGATGTTTTTCAGCGGCAGGGACTGGGAGACTAGTCAGGATTCAGACAAAGGTAAACAGAGCAAAGTACAGAGATCCTTGATTAAAACCTGCTCCAGAGCAAGTTTCTGAATGTCCTTGAGTGGCCCAGCCAGAGCCCGGACTTGAACATCCCTGGAGAGACCTGAAAATAGCTGTGCAGCAATGCTCCACCTCCAACCTGACAGAGCTTGAGAGGATCTGCATAGAAATGGGAGAAACTTCCCAAATACAGGTGTGTCAAGCTTGTAGCGTCATACCCAAGAAGACTCAAGGCTGTAATCACTGCCAAATGTGCTTCAACAAAGTATTGAGTAAAGAGTGAATACTTATTTAAAATGTGATATTTCCAGTTTTTATTTGTAATAAATTAGCAAAAATTTCTAAACCTGTTTTTGCTTCGTCATTATGGGGTATTGTGTGTAGATAGTTTTTTCCCTCAATTTAATACATTTTACAATAAGGCTGTAACCTAACAACATGTGGAAAAAGTCAAGGGGTCTGAATCTTTGAAGGCACTGTATAGAAGGGCACAATTAAAACACAATAGGGCAACGGCAGCCATTAGGTTAAGCAAGGAACCGGAAGGCTGCCAGTTCAAATCCCAGGGTTGACAGGGAAAAACCATCTCAACCGGACCAGTATTAAGAGCCAGTTTGAGTGACCGTGGTACTTGCCTTGTTTGGGGGTGTTCCAGTCGAAGATTAGCCAGGTAGTGTACATGGCAGCGATCACCCAGAGGTCTGTGCAGAACATGTAGATTAACAGCACAGTGCAGCTGATGCCTATGTGGTCAGAGAGGATGAGAGAGAGCAGAGGAACAGTTATTCAGCACCTGCACTGTACCACACTTCACAAAATATTTATTTTTCAAATGCAACATTCTCCTTATTTCCACACTAACACCAGAAATGTATACTGCAATCGTAAACTCTGGGACATACAGACTAACAGAAACATCCCTATGGCCCACCAATGAATCATTTATTCTCAGAAAATATCTCTTGTAATAAGAGAGAGAGAGCTTACAGGCTTGATGTCCTTGTTGGAGACTTACAATATGAGACCACAGGGCCACTATATCCTTCAGTAACTACAATACTGAACAAAAATATAAAAAAAACACAACATGCAACAATTTCTACGATTTTACGAGTTACAGTTCATTTAAGGAAATCAGTCAATTGAAAAAAATTCATTTGGCCCTAATCTATGGATTTCACATGAATGGGAATACAGATATGCATCTGTTGGTCGCAGATACATGCCCCTACCTTTTTTTTAAGGTATCAGAAAACCAGTCAGTAACTGGTGTGACCACCACTTGCCTCATGCAGCACAACAGATCTTCTTCGCATAGGTTTGATCAGGCTGTTGATTGTGGCCTGTAGAAAGTTGTCCCACGCCTCTTCAATGGCTGTGCAAAGTTGCTGGATATTTGCGGGAAATGGAACACACTGTCGTACACATAGATTGAGCATCTCAAACATGCTCAATGGGTGACATGTCTGGCGAGTATTCAGGCAAAGGAAGAACTGGGACATTTTCAGCTTCCAAGAATTGTGTACAGATCCTTGCGACATGGGGCCGTGCATTATCATGCTGAAGCATGAGGTGTTGGTGGTAGATGAATGGCACAACAATGGGCCTCAGGATCTCATCACGCCATCTCTGTGCATTCAAATTGCCATCGATAAAATGCAACTGTGTTCATTGTCAATAGCTTATGCCTGCCTGCCCATACCATAACCCCACCATGGGACACTGTTCACATCGTTGACATTAGCAAACCACTCGCCCACATGACACCGTCTGCCCAGTACAGTTGAACTGGGATTTATCTGTGAAGAGCACACTTCTCCAGCATGCCAGTGGGCATCGAAGGTGAGCATTTGCCTACTGAAGTCGGTTATGATACTGAACTGCAGTCAGATCAAGACCCCGGTAAGGACGACGAGCACGCAGATCAGCTTCCCTGAGATGGTTTCTGACAGTTTGTGCAGACATTCTTTGGTTGTGCAAACCCACAGTTTAATCAGCTATCCAGGTGGCTGGTCTCAGACATTCCTGCAGGTGAAGTAGCCGGCTGTGGAGGTCCTGGGCTGGCATGGTTACACGTGGTCTGCGGTTGTGAGGCCGGTTGGACGTACTGCCAAATTCTCTAAACGACATTGGTGGCGGCTTATGGAGAGAATTGAACATTCAGTTATCTGGCAACAGCTATGTTGGACATTCCTGCAGTCAGCATGCCAATTGCACACTCCCTCAAAACTTGGGTCATCTCTGGCATTATGTTGTGACAAAACTGCACATTTTAGAGAGTGGCCTTTTATTGTCCCCAGCACAAGGTGCACTTGTGTAATGATCATGCTGTTTAATCAGCTTCTTGATATGCCACACCTGTTATGTGGATGGATTACCTTGGCAAAGGAGAAATGCTCACTAACAGGGATGTAAACAAATTTGTGCACAACATTTGAGAGAAAAAAGCTTTTTGTGCATATGGAACATTTCAATCTTTTATTTCAGCTCATAAAACATAGGACCAACACTTGACATGTTGCGTTTATATTTTTGTTCAGTGTAGTTAGAGCCACACAGAGATCCAGTCACATACTCACCCATGGCAAGGAAGGAGATGACCCACTGAAGAACTGCGATGACCTGAAGGTGTTTCTCCATCTTGGATCGAAGGGCAGGCCATGGAGGGGAGGGCAGGTCCTGCAGGGACGAGAGGATGCTATAGCCTGTGCCTAGAGAAGATAGACAGGGTCAGACAGGGTCAGAAATGAGTCATACTGTACAGTACAAAATATCCACATCAATCGATTAAGTCACAGTTGCAGTCAGTGAGAAGACTAGAATATGAAAATAATAAACTGTCAATCCTTTTCCCAGCTTCTCAGTCTGTCAAATACACAGAAACACACAATGGACATTAAATTAGACACTAGAGAGAAAATTAACAAAATGTTCATCCCTTACAAAGCTCCGTGATCAAACAGACCACAAGCAATAAACAATCACAGATCACATGAAATTCCTCATGCCACTGCAATTGCAATAGAGACAGAGCCACCATGGTCTGATCACTACTCATAAAGAGTAGAGCCACAGTCCTGACAGCTACATGTACACTGAGTGTACAAAATATTAAGGACACCTTCCTAATATTGAGTTGCACCGCCCCTTTTGCCCTCAGAACAGCCTCAATTAGTCAGGCCATGGACTCTACGAGGTGTCGAAAGCGTTCAACAGGGATGCTGGCCCATGTTGACGCCAATGCTTCCCACAGTTGTGTCAAGTTTGCTGGATGTCCTTTGGGTGGTGGACTATTCTTGATACACAGGGGAAGCTATTGAGTGTGAAATATCCTGCAGTTTTGCAGTTCTTGACACACTCAAACCAGTGCACCTGGCAAATCTTGTATCTTGCCCATTCAGTCTCTGAATGGCAAACATACACAATCCATGTCTCAATTGTCTCAAGGCTTAAAAATGCTTCTTTAACCCGTCTCTTGCCCTTCATTATGACTTTACACCCCATGCTATATTGTGGATTGAGAGTAAACTGCCTAAGATGGGAAGACCTCTCCCCATAATAAAGCACCGCTCTGCCTTCTTAACAACAACAACAAGGCAGGTCCTACAGGCCCTAGTTTTGTCACTCCTGGACTACTTCCCAGTCGTGTGGTCAGGTGCCACAAAGAGGGACTTGGGAAATTACAACTGGCCCAGAACAGGGCAGCATGACTGCCCCTTAAAATGTACACGCAGAGCTAAAATTAATAATATGCATGTCAATCGCTCATGGCTCAAAGTAGAAGAGAGATTGACGTCATCACTACTTGTTTTTGTAAGAATGTTGAATGCGCCGAGCTGCCTGTTTAAACTACTAGCACACAGCTCGGACACCCATGCAAACCCCGTAAGACATGCCACCGGAGGTCTCTTCAAGTCCAGAACAGACTATGGGAGGTGCACAGTACTGCATAGAGCCATGGAACTTTATTCCACATCAAGTAACTCACGCAAGCAGTAAAATCAAAAATGTTAAATCTAAAATTTAAAAAGCAGATAAAAATACACCTTATGGAACCGCGAGGACTGTGAAGAGTTACACAGGTATAAACACACACACGTACACCTGTATTGTGTGGCGTAGTAGATTAGTGGCCAGAGGGCACACACTTAATGTATTGTGAAATCTGTTGTAAAATGTATTTTAATGTATGCATCTTACTGCCTTAGTTTTTACTGAACCCCAGGAAGAGAAGCTGCTGCCTGGGGATCCATAATAAATACAAATCTACACTGATTGAAGTTGATTTAACAAGTGACATCAATAAGGGGTCATAGCTTCTTTCATCTGGATTCACCTGGCCAGTCTGTGATGGAACGAGCAGATGTCCTTAAAACCTATTAAACTCTGAACCCCCCCTCTGGTGGCATTTTCTAAATGACGCAAAATATTGTATAATACCCTCAATGTACATTTCGGTTCCAAAACTATTAGTCTTAAAAACACATGCTTAGTTCTGTAAGAAAGGTAAGAACTGTGGGATTCAGATACATGTGTCTACTACAGAGCCTGATGCAGCAAACCAAACAAAACTTTGTCTTATAGGAATGATATACATTTGAAGTTAAATCTGAAGTATATCTATCCATTGATGTAAATATATGCCTGATTCCCAGTTCATCCACTAGACAGCAGTAGGAGGCCACATTATGTATCTTGGCTACTTGGGTCTGGTTTGGGTAGTGAGTCACTGTGCCAAAATGGCTGAAAGGATTTTTAAGCCTTTAAATGACCTTAGCAAATCAGGGCTTTGAGGTTTCGGAGTTTTTAAAATATATTTTAAATAAGATAGACAGGTGAAGAAACTTCAAAACGACTTTTCCCATTCACTTTTCCTATTGAAAACTATGAGCAAGCAAAAAGGCACATGTGGAAGATGCATACAAGGCAATGTGGATGGAAAAGGAAATGCAATGCTTTACAATGACCATCAGGGTGGACCCTTTCCATGCATACTAATTGTTAGCACTTTGTGACTTGACCTACAGTGCATACTATATGAATATGTCCCATAGCGCATGATTTATGGCCTTTATGGGGTTCGATTTAAAAAAAGACCTGTAGCTTCAAATGATATGTCACCTGTACACGGCCCAAAACAACTGCTCAGAGTTTAACTGGTTAATGTTTTGTACAGTACCAGTCAAACGTTTGGACACCTTCTCATTCCATGTTTCCTTCATTTTGACTATTTTCTACCTTGTAAAATAATAGTGAAGACATCAAAACTATGAAATAACACATATGGAATCATGTGGTAAGAAAAAAAAAAAGTGTTAAACAAAACAAAATATATTTTATATTTGAGATTCTTCAAAGTAGCCACCCTTTGCCTTGATGACAGCTTTGTGCACTCATGCATTCTCTCAACCAGCTTCATGAGGTAGTCACCTGGAATGCATTTCAATTAAGAGGTGTGCCTGGTTAAATTTAATTTGTGGAATTTCTTTCCTTCTTAATGCGTTTGAGCCAATCAGTTGGGTTGTGACAAGGTACAGTAGACAGCCCTATTTGGTAAAATACCATACCCATATTATGACAAGAACAGCTCAAATAAGCAAAGAGAAATTACAGTTCCTCATTACTTTATAGACATGAAGGTCAGTCAATACGGAACATTTCAAGAACGTTTAAAGTTTCTTCAAGTGCTATGATGACACTGGCTCACATGAGGACCGCCATAGCAAAGGAAGACCCAGAGTTACCACTGCTGCAGAGGATAAGTTCATTAGAGTTACCAGCCTCTGAAATTGCAGCCCAAATAAATGCTTCACGGAGTTCAAGTAACAGATACATCTCAACATCAACTGTTCAGAGGAGACTGTGGGAATCAGGCCTTCATGGTCAAATTGCTGCAAAGAAACCACTACTAAAGGACACCAATGACAAGAAGAGACTTGCTTAGGCCAAGAAACACGAGCAATGGACATTAGACCGGTGGAAATCTGTCCTTTGGTCTGATGAGTCCAAATTTGAGATTTTTGGTTCCAACCGCCATGTCTTTGTGAGACGCAGAGTAGGTGAACAGATGATCTCCGCATGTGTAGTTCCCACCGTGAAGTATGACGGAGGCAGTGTGATGGTGCTTTGCTGGTGACACTGTCTGCGATTTATTTAGAATTCAAGGCACACTTAACCAGCATGGCTACCACAGCATTCTGCAGCGATACGCCATCCCAAATGGTTTGCGCTTATTGGGACACTCATTTGTTTTTCAACAGGACAATGACCCAACACACCTCCAAGCTGTGAGAGGGCTATTTGACCAAGAAGGAGAGTGATGGAGTGCTGCATCAGATGACCTGGCCTCCACAATCACCTGACCTCAACCCAATTGAGATGGTTTGGGATGAGTTGGACCGCAGAGTGAAGGAAAAGCAGCCAATAAGTGCTCAGCATATGTGGGAACTCCTTCTGGAATGCTTTTCCAACAGTCTTGGTGAAGCTGGTTGAGAGAATGCCAAGAGTGTGCAAAGCTGTCATCAAGGCAAAGGGTGGCTACTTTTATTCTAAAATATTTTTGATTACAACATGATTCGGTGTGTTATTTCATAGTTTTAATGGTCTTCACTATTATTCTACAATGTAGAAAATAGTAAAAATAAAGAAAAACCCTTGAATGAGTTGGTGTCCAAACTTTTGACTGGTTCTGTATATCAGTGGCGGTCAGTGCCGTTTAATGAGCATGGCCTTATTTCCATTACAGCATATTGGATGACTGTCATTCATATTCCATTCACCCAGCTCAATGAAACATCGATAGGTTTAGGCTACTACCCATGATACTCTATTTTTTCCCATACCCATCATGAGGTTGCTACTGTACAACCTAACCAATGAATGAAAGTTTATTACGTAGGTGCACAGGTTGAGAGACATTTTTTTTTAGTAATCAGGGTGACAGACTGACACATTCAATACCGCCTTGCACAGTCTTGCCTGCATCTAGCTGATCTAGGGCATAATCATTAGTCTAACAGTTGCAAAAGAGTTTCTATTGGACAAATTCAGATTTGTTTATCCCGGTTTCATTCCGTTTAAGAATTTTTTTTCTGCAAAGAATAGGCGGAATGAATACACCTCTGATCACACGCAAGCACAGTTCACTTTCATAGCAGCCCCATTCAAACAGCATGATCACCTTGCTTGTTGTATTCCTTCTCGCATATACACACTCTTCCTCTCACCTTTTCCCCTTCACTTGTGGACTTCATTGCACAATACATCAGCTGTCTGTGACCAGGCGAAAAAAACCTTTCCAAGCCAAAGCTTCATATATCATAACTGTTACACACAGCCTACATCATTGTCACCATATTATCTAACGTCATAGTCAACATAGCTAGTAGACCTAACAGGTTAGTAAACCTGCTAGAATTATGCAGTACAATGTACAGTCAGCAAGCAGTTTAGAAGTTACACTGGCGGGCCCGGTGGCAATACATTTATAAAACCAAAAGCTTACCTTGGCTTGGAAGACTTCCAGTGTTGGATAGCCATAGCCAGCTAGCTAACATAGCATCAATCTCTGTTGAGTAGGCTGAACTAGCTACCTGTATTTGCTAGCTAAGTAAGTGAAAAAAATACAAAGGAAATTGCTAGCCCTCTCTCGCTTCTCCTTAATTTTTGAAGACATTAATTTGCTCAAAACTGTTCAACTATAGTCTTCCTCTAGGAGTCCACTACACACCACATTTTATGCAGTGCAGTACTAGCTAGCTGTAGCTTATGCTTTCAGTACTAGATTTATTCTTCGATCCTTTGATTGGGTGGACAACATGTCAGTTCTTGCTGCAAGAGCTCTGATAACTTCTGGAGGACATCCTCCAACCTGTCATAATTACTGTGTAAGTCTACGGAAGGGGCTGAAAACCTTGAGCCTCCTAGGTTTTGTATTGAAGTCAATGTACCCAGAGGAGGACGGAAAATAGCTGTCCTCCGGCTACACCATGGTGCTACCCTACAGAGTGCCGTTGAGGCTACTGTAGACCTTCATGGCAACACAGTGTGTTTTAATAAATAATTTGATGATATATTTATTATTGTTACCTAAAAAGAATCATTTTAATGTCTCACTTTTTTTTTTAAATCCACTGAGGATAGTCCTCCACTGATGTATATAGGAGAAGTGACAGACCAGAACAAGAGCGAGCCACTGAGGGGACACTGCTTAATCTATTCAAGCTCATAGTGCCTTATCATCAGATCTTTCCCATGCCACGGGACAACACACACGTAAACCCATCCTAATGGACTAAATAACACTGTGTCATGCTGTCAAACAAAAAACACTGTCCGTTCTGCGCTCTGGCCCACACTTGCATAATTAAGTCAATAATGCTAAGGCGTTCAAAATCAGGGCTACTGGGCAGTATCAGCCTCAGAGAGTCAAAGACTTGATGTAGACTAGTAAAACTACACAGTGAATCAGTCACTGACCTTACATCTTTCCCCAGCATTCAGCAGGGCACAACGTTGTGGAAAGTTGCTGATATAAATATGTTATGTTGAACAAACTTGAGCCTCTCTGGCATGTAGAATAAATTAACTTGTCTGCCCTATTCATGATATGTACTGTATAGCTTCAACGTTCACATTTGCCTACTGAACTTGGCCCTGGTGTACACTTTCACTTCTCTTCCTTCACAGATCAGACCCCTAAAAAAAAAATATACAAGCAACATGTATGAAAACCACTGTGCCCAAATACACTCTTCACCACACACCAATGTGTTGGCTTATCTGATGTCTATCAGAACAAATGGCTTACATGACAATGAGGTATTGCATCCACAACAAACAGCATCCCAACAAACTTCTGATTATGTTTTGGGCTGCCATAGTTCTGTCATATTTGAATGTTTTGCAAGCTGCTTCTTCATCTCACGAAAGCTGATTACACGTCAACACAGGATTTGGAATATAGTGGAGATGATCCAATTATCAAATGACTGCCGATTATCAAATGACTGCCGCTTGATAGGATGACTGAAGTCTGTGTGCAATTTGTTTGCAGTGCATTTTGAACGAGGGTGCATATCTTACCTTTTAGGGCACCGGAGTAGGCAGCAAGTATGGTCTTCATAACTGTGGCCCCGGGAATAAACAGATTACAAGACTTGGAAATACTTGCTGCTTTAAAGTTTGTAAACTCTACAGCTCCTCTATCATGACTGCCTTCCACTGTACTGAATTGAAGCACCGAGCGCGCATTTAACCGGTATGGGAGGAGCCAGTCACAGTCAGTATGGGAGGGGGTGGGTGGTGTATTTTTATTTACAAACCGATGCGCTCCTGGAAAATAACCGAAGTGGATGCGAATTTGGCACTGTCTAACTAACACTTGGGCCTGAAGGAGGCAGGCACCGTTAACACTGAACGGGCACTGTCACTGTCCCACGGTGTGTATTTACTGGACAGTCACGTGATGTCGGCAGCGATCAACGGTTTGTGTTTTGACCATTTCCATCATATCTGACAGCCCGCCCCGCTATGAAATTCTTATAGATGTTTTACTTTTAGCACCACCCTTACAAAAAAAGATTGCAGTTTTTAAACTGCAGTAATAGTGCAGTAACTGCAGTCGTCTGTGGTATTTTGGACGCAGTAATTGCAGAATAACTACAGTGTACTGCAGTTGAACTGCAGTTATACAGCACACTAACTGCAGTTACACTGCAAAATTAGTGCAGTAAAAAAACTGTTATTTTGGACGTAGTATTTGCAGCATACAGCAGTTATATTGCAGTGTACTGCGGTTATACTACACTCTGACTGCAATCTTTTTTCGTAAGGGCATTAAAGCTGAACATGTCAAACATGCTTAACAGGTCACTATGGTTAGCCAATGCCTAGTTGTTTAGGCTACTTTACGAGACAGGATTAGAAAGATGGCCACACAAGACACTTTTAGCCTACCTGGTAGAATAATTGACATGAGCAGTCAAGCTGAGGAAACAAGGGTAAATGTCACCAATCACTTGAACATATTTTTGTTAGGCAAGTGGGCCTAAGGAACAGAAAAGAGGACATGAGATGCATGTTGGTAAAGAGACAGCCTTTCACTGCTCTTGAGTATGGTTTTATATTTTTCCTCAAAGAGTGTGACTTTATTGTATTGAGAAGGTAATATCAACATGTTCAGAAACAAATCAAGGAATCCATCAGGCTGTTGTTCAATTTGATTTAATAGCACATTGAGCCGTGGCATAGAAATGTCCCCCTGGCTTTTCGGTTGGTCCGTGTGCAGATGGGCAACTGTCGACAGTATATTGTGCAAGGCCCTGGTCAGTTCAGTGCCCTCCCCTGAGTGTTTCAGTTTCTGGCAGAGACTCCAGAAGCACTGCCTTTCAACCACTACCTCGTTGCCAAGCCTGGCAAACACACAGAACACATAGAAAGAACACATAGAACGGAAACCACTCGACAAGATTTGACACTGCCCACTGTGGACACATACTAAGCCATCTAAGATATGTTCTGTACAGTAGGCCTACAGTACATGAAATCGAAAATGCTCTTCTCAGATATTGCAAGTACATGTAACTTTATCATGCCCCTGATTCATTAAGGTCCAAAGAGTTGATCAGGCAATGCCAACAGAGATGGGGTAATGGCCACAGTCTAGACACACAGAAATCAAATGGGATCAGAATCAATGCATTTGGCTGATATCTACTGTACTGTCGTTGACCCTTGAGCATTTTGATTTTGGTATCAACTCATTACAACCCATCTGGGTGGTGTTCCAGTTTATTTAAAAGTGTTATATGCCTTTATGACACCCTCATAGGTGTCATGATCTGTTATGATGCATTGGTAGGGTTTCAGTCATAGCCACAGGAAGTAGTTTGGGAGTGCTGTGAATTTTTTTTTTGCCAGCGCTGAAGACGTCTATATTGGTCCACTAATACAGGACTAGTAAAGGATTGTATGTGAGTGTTTACCAGCATTTGTAACTTGAGTCTGATAATTATCTGTACAAAACAGATAATCTGATAACACTTGAAGAATATGAAAATACTTGCTTGATATATGTTTTCCAGTTTCTTGAAATACTTTGCAAACGCAACTTATTTCTATGTGAAAACTTAAATGGTCTATTCATTCCTTTTCCATTTTAGTAGACACTCTTATCCAGAGCAACTTACAGTAGTGAGTGCATACATTTTCACACTTTTTCATACTGGTCCTCCATCGAACCCACAACCCTACTGTAGCATTGCAAGCGCCATGCTCTACCAACTGAGCCACATCATCACATCATCACAAACCACTTGATGTCTAAATTTACTCAATTACTGTATTGTGCATTGTTTTTCTTCATGATGATGAAAAGTCGACAGGTACAAACCTATATGACCAGCCTATGTACAATACAGTAATGTATATTTACATTAAGTGGTTTGTAAGGATGCTAAATTAATACTGCACAGAAAGTGGCTGTTTTCCATGTTATTTGATCAAGAAAAATATTTCATTTGGTGTGGATGTTTTGTGTCCTTGCCCATAACTTTGCACCTGTAAATGTTTGAGGACAGGGTTTTGTTCTTTCTGGATTCCATTAGAATGACAATCACAGAGAAAGGGACAGGGCAACAACTCTTACAATTACAACTATTGAATCCTGCAAGATACTGTTCTTAATTATACGACTAACTATTTTGCCAAAGCTGAGATGCTGACATTTTTGTTGTTGTTGCATGCTCTACAGATGTCTACATCAGTCCACTAATACGAATAAAGGCCCAGTGCACTACTTTTGTGAAAGAATGCCCCCCCCCCAAAAAAGTATTTTTTTATTTTATTCACATTTTTCAGGGGGTACTGTAGCAGAAAGATATGGGGTGTATCGTGAACACAAGTGTTATTACACTCTATACTTTTAACCTTAAAAATAAGTGCATAGTGCAATTACCCTGACCTGATTACGGATAATCCTGAATGAATCCTGAATAATGATCAGTAAGACAATTACAGACACAGAAATGTCATACCACCCCCCCACCCCCACCCATTTTTTTTGTTGACCTCCCTTATTAGTGTAATGGTGAGAGGTTAGAATGTCTTGGGGGTATGATATTAGTGCGTCTGTATCTTTCTCACTCATCATTAGTCACAATTCATTCAGGATTAATGTAGAAGTGTTTAGAAACATATTGTATTCTTATTTACAATAAAAGTGACTCCAAAATGACACAATAAATTATTTACCATTAATTTCTATTTGGCAAAAAATAATCTGAAACACAACCAAAACAACAGCAAATGCATCCAACAAATTTGTAGAGTCACAAGCTTGATGTAGTCTTTGCGTGCTATGAATATGGGACCAAATACTTAACATTGTTTACTACTTTAATACACATATAATTGAATTTGTCCCAATACTTGTGGTCCTCAGAAAGTATTCATACCCCTTCACTTATTCCACATTTTGTTGTGTTACAGCCTGAATTTAAAATGTATTAAACGTGTCTTTTTCTCACACAATACCCCATAATGACAAAGTGAGAACATATTTGTAGAAATGTTTGCAAATGTATTGAAGATGAAATACAGAAATATCTCATTTACATACTGTAAATATTCACACCCTTGAGTCAATACTTTGTAGAAGCACCTTTGGCAGTGATTACAGCTGTGAGTCTTTCTGGGTAAGTCTCTAAGAGCTTGCCACACCTGGATTGTGCAACATTTGCCAATTATTCTTTTCCAAATTCTTCACGCTCAGTCAAATTGGTTGTTGGTCATTGTTAGACAACCATTTTCAGGTATTGCCATAGATTTTCAAGTAGATTTAAGTCAACACTGTAACTCGGCCACTTAGGAACATTCACTGTCTTCTTGGTAAGCAGGTCCAGTGTAGATTTAGCCTTGTGTTTTATGTTATCGTCCTGCTAAAAGGTGAATTCATCTCCCAGTGTCTGGTGGAAAGTAGACTGAACCAGGTTTTCCTCTAGGATTTCGCCTGTGCTTAGATCCCTTCTGTTTCTTTTTTATCCTGTTAAACTACCCAGTCCTTAACGATTACAAGCATACTCATAACATGACGCAGCCACCACTATGCTTGAAAAAAGGGGGAGTGGTACTCAGCAATGTGTTGTATTGGATTTGCCCCAAACACAACAATTTTGCAGTATTACTTTAGTGCCTTGTTGCAAACAGTATGCATGCTTTGGAATGTTTGTATTCTGTACAGGGCTTCCTTCTTTTCACTCTGTCAATTAGGTTAGTATTGTGGAGTAACTTCAATGTTGTTGATCCAATGTTGTTGTTATCACACTCTGTAACTGGTTTAAAGTCACCATTGGCCTCATGGTGAAATCGCTGAGCTGTTTCCTTCCTCTCAAGCAACTGAGTTGGGAAAGACGCCTGTATCTTTGTAGTGACTGGGTGTATTGATACACCATCCAAAGTGTAATTAATAACTTCACCATGCTCAAAGGGATATTCAATGTCTGCTGTTTTTTGTTTACCCATCTATCAATAGGTGCCCTTCTTTGCGAGGCATTGGAAAACCTCCCTGGTCTTTGTGGTTGAATCTGTGTTTGAAATTCACTGCTCGACTGAGGGGGATCTTACATATAATTGTATGTGTAGGGTACAGAGATTAAGTAGTGTTTCAAAAATTATGTTAAGCACTATTGCACACAGAGTGAACCCATGCAACTTATTATGTACATTTTTAACTGAACTTATTTAGGCTTGCTATAACAAGGGGTTGACTTGGGGTATTTACTTATTGACTCAAGACTTTACATTTTTTATGAATTTGTCAACATTTCGAACAGTTCACCCGATACGGAGGAGAATACCCTCAATTTAAGCTGACAGTCTGCACATTAATGTCATAGTCATTGTGTCATTTCAAATCCAGTGCTGGAGTACAGAGCCAAAACAACAAAGCATGTGTCACTGTCCAAATACTTTTGGAGCTCACTGTATATTTGAGACTTGAGGAGACAAGAATAACGGTGCAGGAAATATACATTTTGATAAAGGCATTGATATTTAAAAAAAGGATATTGTAATCTGATTTCACATTGACTTAACCAGGTATAACGACATTGGACACATGTCAAATAATGCAGTTGGGGGCTAGCGACCTGGCTGTAGCCCTGTTGTTATACACAACGTCTACCCCCCAAAAGTAATTGTGAATTGTGGATTTGATTATGGATTGAATTACTTGGAGTACTCTACAGGCCGCTCTATACTCCTGTTGGTGTCAAATGTTATCACAGGGCAGGAAACTCTCCAAACACTGTCATCTTGCCAGTCTGCCAATCCTGCCACTTTGCCAGGGGAGCCAGACCATCTTTCCATGCAGGTCATTGTCACACACCCCTCACACTCCCACACCACGTCATGCTGAACTTGAAGAGGTTTGGAAATCAGTATTAGCATTAAATAATGGCTCATTAAAAAAAAAAGGATTTTGTTTGATATCTTTCACCTGCTACTTTACCGTCTTCCTTTCTGTGTCTCTTTTTTGTATTCACACTCTATTCCCTCCATCCTTCTTTCCCCTGTCGTTTTCATTCTACCTACTGGGCATAGACATCAGTTCAACGTTTAGTTTTGATTTCAATTTGGTTGAGTTGTCAACTAACGTGAATTAAATGTGAAATGAACCAAAAAATTCACGTTCTTGGATTAAGGTTAAAAGTTGGGTAAAAACAGACGAAATTCCCTTACATTGATTACTTTTTGTAAATCCAATAATTTTCCCACGTTGATTAAATGTCATCACCTTTATTTTTTGTTGAAATGACGTACCAATTTTTGCCCAGTGTGTAGTTTATTGTAGTCTTTTCTCTGTCTCTCCCTGTGCTTTTCTTTCTTCTCTTTCCTGGCCTGAGGGTCATTGGTCTCTGTTGAAAGTGCCTGGATACTGTCCAGGTCACACTAATGTGACCAGCTGCCAGTCTGCTGCCTGTTTGGAAACATTTTACCCTTGCCATTGCAGTCATAAAAAAAGTGTTGCGAAAGTTCACAGACAGCCTTATCGCTGAAGGACCAGATCCAACTCCAAGCTGTCACTGACCCTTGATTAATTAATCAGAACTGGATGACAGCTGTGTGCAAAGTTTAACCAGTGAATGAGACTTGAAAACACCTTTATTAAAAGAAATTAGCTGGTATTACAATACAAATGTACAATCTTAGTGACAAAAATGATATCAGTTATTTTAACAGATTTTATATTACAATATTAAAATAAATGAATATATGACCCTTCTGTTGAGACAGAGACATTGGGATTTTATATAAATGGAAACTTATGAAATCAGATATACTATCATTATGTAAAAACAGTGAGTATAGTCTTTTATATAGGAATCTAGAGGCCTCATAAGTGAGGATACAGTGCATCACCCCATTACATGAAATCTCCCTACAAATTCAACCTCTGACGACATGTGATAGGACATTCGACCTTAGGGCAATTCCACAGCTGAGACTCACCTTTTCACTGAACGTGTATGCCAAGCAAAAACCATTGATTGAAAAGTTTAACAAACCATACACCTATATTCAAAAGTCTACTTTTAACAATTGCCACTGAACATTTTACTAAAACACATTTACTTGAGTAACAGTGCAGATGCGAAGTTTGGTTACAAAATGCAGCAAAATCTCCTTATGTTTTTCATGTCACCACTTTTTCCAAAAACTTCTTGCAGAAGGAATCGGGTGTCAGCTATGATATGACACTGTGAATTTGAAAAAATCTATTTTGGTTATTGAACTACAGTTCACGAAGTGGATCAACACCCGGTAACAGAATGATGTTAACAGAATGACATAACGGGTCCTTGATTTGTACTATACAGAAATGCATAATTGTTCATGTCATTCTCTTCATGGTGATGTATCCTAAATAGGTACACAAAGATAGAAAAATGTAATATCCTCCTTTGCATGTTTGGGTATTATCCTACAAACTGGCTATTATACTAATGAGCTCCGCCTCCAAACAAGAACAAATAGAGCACAGAACAGTCCAGTAGATTGTGCTGTACTATATTGTCCTCTACTTTTCTGTACTGAACTATACTCTACTCCACTCTAATTTTCTTTACTTTATGGTACTGTGCTCTACTGCAACTGTTCGTGAGAACTATTGCAGTCATTCTGCTACTGATTTTTTGGGCCACTCTGTTATCAAATTGGTTATAATCATAAACATAATTCATAAACAAAATTGTTATCAGTGAAAACACTAACTGATTGGTAAGTCCATCTCCCAGCTAGCTAAAGAGGTCCATCAGCCACTCCGGGGCTACAATACCTATTTTGCCAATTGGCCTGGATCCCTTTTACTGCCGGTTCGGAGCCCAACCGATCCTTCACGACTGGACTACCGACATAATCTGCCCGAGGGTTTTTTTTTTCAACAGCCCCTTCGTCGAGACGTCCCCTGAATGCCCATCTGCTGGCCTGCTATCCGCGGCCCGCTAGCTGTCTAGAGCATAATGGACTGTTAGCTGAAGAGATCCATCGGCCAATTTCTTGGGCCACTAATCCTATTTTGCCAATTGGACTGGATCCCTTTACTACACGGAACCCTACTAACCCATCACGACTGGTCTTCTGACGTAACCGCACAAGGAGGCTCCGCACAAGGAGGCTATAACAAACTTCTTCCGTCGCGACGTCCTTTAAGGCCCTTCTGCTAGCTTGCTATACCGGCCCGCTAGCTGTCTGAATTGCCGTGTCTCTAGCCAGCCTACTCACTGGACCCCTATAATCACTCGGCTATGCATGCCTCTCCCTAATTAAAAAACATATATTATTTCACCTTTATTTAACCAGGTAGGCAAGTTGAGAAACATTTTCTCATTTACAACTGCGACCTGGCCAAGATAAAGCAAAGCAGTGTGACACAGACAACAACATAGAGTTACACATGGAGTAAACAATAAACAAGCCAATAACACAATAAACAAGTCAATGACACAGTAGAAAAAAAGAAAGTATATATACAGTGTGTGCAAAAGGCAGGAGGAGGTAGGCAATTAATAGGCCATAGGAGCGAATAATTACAATTTAGCAGATTAACACTGGAGTGATAAATGAGCATATGATGATGTGCAAGTAAATGTCAATATGCCTTGTCCATTGCTGTTCTGGTTAGTGATTATTGTCTTATTTCACTGTAGAGCCTCTAGCCCTGCTTAATATGCCTTAGCTAACCCTCTAGTTCCACCTCCCACATGGTGACATCACCTGGTTTAAATTATGTTTCTAGAGACAATATCTCTCACATCATCACTCAATGCCTAGGTTTACCTCCACTGTATTCATATCCTATCATACCTTTGTCTGTACATTATGCCTTGAATCTATTCTATCGCGCCCAGAAACCTGCTCCTTTTACTCTCTGTTCCAAACGTACTAGACGACCAGTTCTTATAGCTTTTAGCCGTACCCTTATTCTAATCCTCCTCTGTTCCTCTGGTGATGTAGAGGTTAATCCAGGCTCTGCAGTGCTAGAGCACTCCTATTCCCCAGGTGTTCTCATTTGTTGACTTCTGTAACCGTAAAATCCTTGGTTTCATGCATAACATTAGAAGGCTTCTCCCTAAGTTTGTTTTATTCACTGCTTTAGCACACTCTGCCAACCCGGATGTCCTAGCTGTGTCTGAATCCTGGCTTAGGAAGACCACCAAAAACCCTGAAATTTCCATCCCTAACTATAACATTTTCTGACTAGATAGAACTGCCAAATGGGGCGGAGTTGCAATCTACTGCAGAGATAGCCTGCAGAGTTCTGTCTTACTATGCAGGTCTGTACCCAAACAATTTGAGGTTCTACTTTTAAAAATCCACCTTTCCAGAAATAAGTCTCTCACTGTTGTCGCTTGCTATAGACCACCCTCTGCCACCCCACCCTTGCTGTGCCCTGGACACCATATGTGAATTGATTGCCCCCCATCTATCTTCAGAGCTCGTGCTGCTAGATGACATAAACTGGGACATGCTTAACACCCCGACCATCCTACAATCTAAGCTCGATGATCCTCAATTTCACACAAATGATCAATGAACCTACCAGGTACAACCCCAAATACGTAAACACGGGCACCCTCATAAATATCATCCTAACTAACTCGTCCTCCAAATACATCTCCGCTGTTTTCAACCAAGATCTCAGCGATCACTGCCTCATTGCCTGTATCCATAATAGGTCTGCGGTCAAACGTCCACCCCTCATCACTGTCAAACGCTCCCTTAAACACTTCAGCGAGCAGGCCTTTCTAATTGACCTGGCCCGGGTATCCTGGAAGGTATTGATCTCATTCTGTCAGTAGAGAATGCCTGGTTATTCTTTTAAAGTGCCTTCCTCACCATCTTAAATAAGCAAGCCCCATTCAAAAAATGTAGGACCAGGAACAGATATAGCCCTTGGTTTACTCCAGACCTGACAGCCTGTGACCAGCACAAAAACATCCTGTGGCGTACTGCATTAGCATCGAATAGACCCCGTGATATGCAACTTTTCAGGGAAGTTAGGAACCAATATACACAGGCAGTTATGAAAGCTAAGGCTAGCTTTTTCAAACAGAAATTTGCATCCTGTAGCACAAACTTTCAAAAATTCTGGGACACTGTAAAGTCCATGGAGAATAAGAGCACCTCCTCCCAGCTGCCCACTCCACTGAGGCTAGGAAACAATGTCACCACCGATAAATCCACTATAATTGAGAATTTCAATAAGCATTTTTCTACGGCTGGCCATACTTTCCACCTGGCTACCCCTACCCCGGTCAACAGCCCTGCACCCCCCACAGCAACTTGCCCAAGCCTCCCCCATTTCTCCTTCACCCAAATCCAGATAGCTGATGTTCTGAAAGAGCTGCAAAATCTGGAACCCTACAAATCATCTTGGCTAGACAATCTGGACCCTCTCTTTCTAAAATTATCTGCCGAAATTGTTGCATCCCCTATTACTAGCCTGTTCAACCTCTCTTTCGTATCATCTGAGATTTCCAAAGATTGGAAAGCTGCCGCGGTCATCCCCCTCTTCAAAGGGGGAGACACTCTAGACCCAAACTGCTACAGACCTATATCTATCCTACCCTGCCTTTCTAAGGTCTTCGAAAGCAAAGTTAACAAACAGATTACCGACCATTTCGAATCCCACCGTACCTTCTCCGCTATGCAGTCTGGTTTCAGAGCTCGTCATGGGTGCACCTCAGCCACGCTCAAGGTCCTAAATGATATCATAACCACCATCGATAAGAGACAATACTGTGCAGCTGTATTCATCGACCTGGCCAAGGCTTTCGACTCTGTCAATCACAACATTCTTATCGGCAGACTCAACAGCCTTGTTTTCTCAAATGACTGCATCACCTGCTTCACCAACTACTTCTCTAATAGAGTTCAGTGTGTCAAATCGGAGGGCCTGTTGTCCGGACCTCTGGCAGTCTCTATGGGGGTGCCACAGGGTTCAATTCTTGGGCTGACTCTATTCTCTGTATACATCAATGATGTCGCTCTTGCTGCTGGTGATTCTCTGATCCACCTCTACGCAGATGACAGCATTCTGTATATTTCTGGCCCTTCTTTGGACACTGTGTTAACTAACCTCCAGCTTCAATGCCATACAACTCTCCTTCTGTGGCCTACAACTGCTCTTAAATGCAAGTAAAACTAAATGCATGCTCTTCAACCGATCGCTTGCCCGCACCTGCCCGCCCGTCCAGCATCACTACTCTGGACGGTTCTGACTTAGAATATGTGGACAACTACAAATACCTAGGTGTCTGGTTAGACTGTAAACTCTCCTTCCAGACTCACATTAAGCATCTCCAATCCAAAATTCAATCTAGATTTGGCTTCCTATTTCGTAACAAAGTATCCTTCACTCATGCTGCCAAACATACCCTCGTAAAACTGACCATCCTACCGATCCTCGATTTCGGCGATGTAATTTACATAATAGCCTCCAACACTCCAATACTCAACAAACTGGATGCAGTCTATAACAGTGCAATCCGTTTTGTCACCAAAGCCCCATATACTTCCCACCACTGTGACCTGTACGCTCTCATTGGCAGGCCCTCGCTTCATACTCGTCGCCAAACCCACTGGCTCCAGGTCATCTACACGTCTTTGCTAGGTAAAGCCCCGCCTTATCTCAGCTCACTGGTCACCATAGCAGCACCCACCCATAGCACGCGCTCCAGCAGGTATATTTCACTGTCACCCCCAAAGCCAATTCCTCCTTTGGCCGCCTTTCCTTCCAGTTCTCTGCTGCCAATGACTGGAACGAACTGCAAAAATCACTGAAGCTGGAGACTCATATCTCCCTCACTAACTTTAAGCACCAGCTGTCAGAGCAGCTCACTGATCACTGCACCTGTACATAGCCCATCTGTAAATAGCCCATCCAACTACCTCATCCCCATACTGTATTTATTTATTTATCTTGCTCCTTTGCACCCCAGTATCTCTACTTGCACATTCATCTTTTGCACATCTATCACTTGTGTTTAAATGCTATATTGTAATTACTTCACCACCATGGCCTATTTATTGCCTTACCTCCCTTATCTTACCTCATTTGCACATTTTTCTACTGTATTATTGACTGTATGTTTGTTTATTCCATGTGCAACTCTGTTGTTGTATGTGTCAAACTGCTTTGCTTTATCTTGGCCAGGTCGCAGTTGTAAATGAGAACTTGTTCTCAACTAGCCTACCTGGTTAAATAAAGGTGAAAAAAAATGAAAAATAAAAAATAAGTATTGACTCTTTGATATGCTCCTCCTATAAACTGCACATGTTGGTGCTCATGGGTCCTTTTACATGGAAATAACCCTTACACAAATCTCAAATCTCCCTGACAGATGTCACTTCAAATCCTCTTGACAGATGTCTCGGGAATAAGTGAAGAAATGTGGCTCTCGGATAATTATATTTGTCCCCAGTGTCCCACTGTTACCTTGTCCTGAGGAATGGAATATGGATGTAGGCTACCATTTGAAAGAATTGGACATATTGAGCACTTAAACAGTGTACATTTTATATATTTAAAAAACAGATTGTTTTATATTTTGTAAAATATCTGCAGACATTTCATTTTTCTAAAGATGGGAAATAAGTAAACAAGTGTGGGATGGGCACATACTCAATACAGTGGTTTGCATGAAAGGAAAGATTTGTCCATATCTTGGATAAGAATGTCCATATCACTTCATTGGTTTTGCTTGGCTTTTGTAGTTTCGTCTGGATCCTTCAGTTGGTTATGGCAGTAAAGGTTTATCTGTTTGAGAGAAGTCAAGTGAGAGGATTTGGTGGTGCAATGCCAAAGGTGGTTTGGAAGCCTCTCCCCTCTCTTTCCTCCTTCTCCTCCCATCTCTTTCCTCTCCCTCTACCCTCTCTCTCGCACTCCTGGTTGTGAGTTCTGCTCAGACGAAGCTAAGGTGTTGGTCCTCTGGCACTCCGTACTTGCCCTTGTGCTCCTCAAACAACTGGCTGAGTTCTTCTGTGTAGAGCTGATGGAGGGCATCCAGCTCCTCCACTGTGGGCTTTTCATTCTTCTCCACTCTGATTGGCCGTCCCACTGTGGAGAGGTCAAAGGGTATGCATGATGACATCACGTTCAAATATAGGTTACTGTAGTAGTGCATAACGCGCAAAAATGTATTTGCTTTTTGGATATGATTTTTATTGAAGTTATTTGTTTAACATAATATGATGGCATTTTCAAGTGGGGATTGCCAAATAGACGTACACAGTGCCAGCCACTGTTGCTAAGAGGTTGCAGCCAACTGACACAATCAAACTACCTAGAAAGTCAAATATATCCAATGGGCAAATGTGTCCCACTCTGCCAGATAGTTTACTGCCAAAAACAACAATTGCCTTTGCAACATAGTGCCTTTAAGCTAGAGAAAAGGATAAATAAATTGGGTAGATATAGTGGACAGCTACTGATAACCCCTCTGGCTTCAACTGGCAAGGCCCAACATTTCTAAAACCTTGCTTAGAGTTATCTGGTCTACTTAACTATGAAATTGGAACATTGTCATAGGCAGTAATTCAGAGTGACAGTGAAGATCAGACAGTGACTCACCCACAGTGTTGATGGGCTTCCTGTAGGGCATGATACCAAAGCTGTACTGGAAGACACCCCGCGCATGGAAGAGGGGCAGAGAGATACCCATGATGCTCTGCAGCTTGTCCTGAATCCAGCGGAGACAGGTGCCTCGAGGGTTCTCCACCTGGTCAAACAACTCGTTCTCTCCAAACGAGAAGACTGGCACCAGATGGGCACTATGGAGGGAATGGGTGGAGGAGAGGAGATGAGGAGGGGAGCGGAGAGGGGTGGAAGAGAGGTGAGGTGAGTTGAGACAGGAGTTTGGCATTCAGTTTTGTTACGGTCATCTCTATGAGTTTGTAAGGTACAGTATATTTGTAGAACGCAGACCCATGCAGTTTCCATTTCACTACTAGGTGTTGAAGTTATTCCTAAACTATTCTACTATTGATGAAATTCATAAGCAGTCATGTAAAACACGTGATTTGAGCAAGCTTTGTGTATCCCACAAAATAAGTTGTGAGCTACTGTAGCTGGACTTGCTGTATAACCAGCAAAGTCAGGGGAAAACTGAATTGTGTAACACTGGTGTCACTTGACTTGTCCCTCTGCATGTCATACAGTGCTTGTACGCGCCCAATAGAAATTCCCAAAGGGCTTACACAAGTCATTATTTCAGTAAGCTGCCCACAAGTACACACTGTACATATTCATATCAAACTATGATGAAGTGATTGATACAATTGAAGTCACTTGTGCAACCATGAGAGTAGTTATAAGATTTCATCAGAGACAAAGATAATAAAATGTCCTCCTCCCCCTCTGGCACTGGTCTTACCCATGTTCCATTGCCAGTTTGACGAAACCTTTCTTATTGGCCAAGAGAATGGTGAAAGCGCCAGGGCGTGCATCCAGGGCCTCGGGGGCTCCTCCCACTGCTATAACAACGGCATTCCCACCTCCCTGTCGACATAACAGATAGCTGGCACTCTCCTTGTTCGAGGGAATCAGACCTGGGAAATACATTAGACACACAGGTCAGGTGTTCGTAACAGTGGGGGGAAAGTTTGGTACATTATTCTTCACTGTCAAACGATGATCAAACTCATAGATGTTAATTTGCATCATGCTGGTTGTCCCCAATCAATCAATCAACTAGTGAATTCAATCTTTATATTACCCTCGTCTTTACAGCAACATACTCTGAGTATACTAAACATTCGGAACACCCTCTGAATGGCACACATACAAATCCATGTCTCAATTGTCTAAAGGCTTAAAAATCCTTCTTTAGCTGGTCTCCTCCCCTTCATATACACTGATTCAAGTGGATTTAACAAGTGACATCAATAAGGGATAGCTTTTCACCTGGATTCACCTGGTCAGTCTATGTCATGGAAGAGTTCTTAATGTTTTGTATACTGTATGTCAAAGTGTTTCACAGTAACCCGGCCTTGACCTAACCCCAACCCCACTTACCTGCCATCATGATGTAGTCTCTGAAGAAGGGGGCTCTGAACCAGAGAGGTAGCATCAGCAGGAAGCTGTCAAGGCCAGGGAACAGCTTCCTGAAACCTGTAGCGTTCGTACAGAAGTTAATGAAGGCTCCAGCCACCAGCACCCCATGGGGATGGAAACCAAGGATGTAGTTCTTCCCGGGGTCCAAGTCTGCTGTCTTCACCAGCTGCAACACACAGGGGATTCACTTGTGAATTCAATAGTCATAATAGTTATGTAGTTATGTACTCTACAGTCAACAGGGTGCATCACATTCATTTCTAAATCTGAATCTTTGTGAGAGATTTTCTGAAACGTTTCAAAGATATATTGAATGCCATACTCTCTAGGAAGCCTTTGAATTGACTTCCAGGTATTTGGCCTATATCTTCATGTCATGTGTATCTTCATCACATGTCACCTGTGTGAGTTCTAGTTGTTGTTCTCCTGCCTCCACAGGGGCTGTGAGTAGAGACTATCCTGCCTCTAACCAGTATCAACCAGTGTTGCCTGTCTCTTTGCACGGGCAGATAGGAGATAAACAGGAGGAAGGATCATGCCTGTTGTCTCCCTTGATAGGATGGTCACAGGTCACTGGATGGGGGCAAAGTTTCTTGTTAGCTAGCCATGTGCCGGGAATGTTATGCCCATACACGTCAAACCAAAGCTGCTAAAAACACTTTTTGTATCGACCTCAGTGTTTGAGATTAGCAGTTCAAGGACAATGAGCTCCAATAATCAAATCCCCACCTATTAGTTATAGGGCTACGCTAACCTCTCACTAGCAAAATGAGGGTAGTCATAGTAAACACTAAGCAGGCTTTGGGTGGGATGCATTGACTTCATGGATTGAGATGATTCATACAAGGACGAACCACCAATTGTTAATAAGCCATTTGACCTTCTCTCGTTCCTTCTCTTGTTTGTCTGTAGTCCTCTATCTAATCATGAGATTTTTCTGTTTCCAAAAACAGATTACAGAATTAGTCAAGCTCTAAGACTAAATATGGCAATAATATTTCTGATTCTGTTGTCTGGGGCCATGCAGTCCTCGGATGTCTGGAGGTATATGGCTGACCCCAATATCTCAGCGTGGGGAATGCATGTTTGGGAGTGTACTGAATGTATATTGGGGAATGAAGCTTTATCAGAGCTTGGCTTATTGGCCAACAAAGATATTGTATGAGTGAGAATGGAGCTCTAGTCATGGGTTGCCATAGAGAGAGAACACTGGCCAATTATTTAATGACCACAAATGATTTTGGTCTGTACTAGAGACACCCTCTATTTTTATTAGCTCCTGTTCCTCCATGTTTACAAACAAAATGGGTGTCCACTCCTATGCCCGCTGATACGGTAAACCCATTTTTCACATAATCTCCCACTCATGCTTGATATACAGTAACCTACATTATATTTAACTCTAGCATTTGAACTCAGCAGAGGTTTTAGGCATGTTGTTGGATTTTGGCTTGGAGTTGGGTTCAAACATGACAAAAAGTGTATACATTCTCCAAATTCAAAGTGATGAGAGGAGTCAGTGTCTATAAACTACAGTCACATGTTTTCAGTTTGCATGTCAGGGTGCAGGCGGAGGAAATGACGCTGTCATTAGGGATGGTAGTGGAGAACCAGACCTCAGTGAAACCTATGACACCCTCTGAAGGACACTGCTCTGTTCAGACTAACATTTGCTCTTTATTCCAGCCTTAATAATGCATGAAGTCAGATGCTCAGTTGGCACTTAGGGGATAATACAGGGGAAATTACATTCCAGGTTTGAAGAAGTCATCTTTGTTTGGTACTTGGTATCTGGTTGTGTTTAATGTACTGTATCTTTCCTTGAGAAATGAAGGAAAGTCCATATGAACTAACGATGATGATGCTCGTTCCCAGTAAATTCCCGTGTGGAATCGATCTGTGTAAATTCACCATGTGGCATTCAGAACCAATTGTTTTGCTTGAGGGAGACATTACTCTCTCTAATACAGTTTTTCTCAGTGGTGTAGTGGAGGGTATACGCAGGTTTACGTCATAAACCCACTTATTTTTTTCTGTGTGCATTGCGTATACTCACTTCTTAATCCCCATGATGCTTATCAAAGTAGTGTAGTGGAGGTATACGCCATAATAAATTATTAAGGTTGATTGAACAGATCAGAATGTTTAGCCTAAAATGTTGATAAACTATACATTTCTTTACATTTTAGGCACAGCAATGTGCACACGGTGGTAGGCCTACATGCAAATGTTCCAAAAAGCAATTTGTGGGGAAACACCATTCTAAAATGTGCACCACACATGCAAACGGTTTCATGGACAGAGATGGAAATTTAGTTAGAAATTTAGAAAGAGGGAAGATCTAAAGATGCAACAACTATCATGGGTTGCTAATATGATTAGGATAATGCCTTTGGCTGCTAGACCATGAAAGAAAGTTGACAGAAAACCAATAGAAACCACCCGAGGAAGTCTTTATAAAATAATTGTGTAACGATCGTTGTTGGAAGGATGGTCGGACCAAGATGCAGCGTGGGGTAGGTTAATCATGTTTTATTTATGATAACTGGCAACAAAACAATAAAGAGTAACCAATGAAACACACAGCTTTGTTGGGCTAAAAGCTGCAATACAAAATCAAGATCCCACAAACAACAGGTGGGAAAAGGCTGCCTAAATATGATCCCCAATCAGAGACAACGTTAGACAGCTGCCTCTGATTGGGAACCATACCAGGCCAACATAGAAATACAAAAAACTAGAGTACCCACCCTAGTCACACCCTGACCTAACCAAAATAGAGAATAAAAAGGCTCTAAGGTCAGGGCGTGACAAATTGCCTCTTCTATGGCTACTTTGAAGCAAGTTAAGACATGCCTCATAATATAAAAGAAAAAAGTCCAGGTTTCAAACAATTTAAGAACAAGAAAAATATAGCAATCCTAGCCGTCTTCTGGTAGATGGAAAGGCTTTCCCAATAACCTTCTCAATTAAATGTTAACTAGCTACAAACTAGCCTATGTCTACCTGGCAGAATGATATCATGATTATTTGCATCAATCCAGTGAACATTTGTTTTGCAAACTCAATTTTATAAAACACCACACTTGAATTAAAGGGTAACTACACTCTACTGTTCCTACATTTTCCCCAGACCACAAAAGTGGTCTCCGGATGTGGTTTAAACATTGTTATGGACTTAGAACATCTAATGTTGTTTTTCTATAAAAAGTGTGACTAAGAGTGAAAACCTGAAAAAAAAATATATGCAATGTGCCTACTTGCACAGTACAGCTTGGGTTGGGATTTATCATTTCAGGTAATTCAGAAAGTGTCACTGTTTCTCATATAACTTTTCTCACAGGGAGCCTTTCCTTCGCCGGGCAGATCGTATGGGAAATGTTGTACCTGTGTTAAAACGTCTCTATAGCAAAACAGCAATGATCAAATGCTCAAATACATTTACAGAACTTCTGATCATTTTCTTGCCTTTGTACCCGAGTTGCATATCTAACGCCGCCTTTTGCAAAACTAAATTCAAATGTCATGAGTGAATACAAAATTCACTGTTAAGTGCTTTCTTCACAGAATATTAACACATTGTTTTCATTAGAAGATAAATATAGCAATCCTATTGTTTACAGCATTCTGTAACTACTGTGTACAAAGGTCTGAAATCATCCCATCATTGTACCATGTACAATATAGAGAAAGATCTAGGCAATGAGGACTGCCTAATTTCTGTGATATTTTTTTTTACATTGGGTTACTCCTAAGTACATTTTAGTCATTTAGCAGACACTCTTATCCAGAGTGACTTACAGTAGCAAATGCATACATTTCATGCATGTTTTTTTTTGTACTGGCCCCAAATGGGAATCGAACCCACAGCCCTGGCATTGCATACACCATGCTGGTGTTACAAACACCATGCTTTGCCAACTGAGCCACAGGGAAGGCTGTACCAGCATTTCGCTACACTTGCATTAACATCTGCTAACCATGTGTATGTGACCAATAAAATGTGATTTGATTTGATCATCTCCAACATTGATAACTTTGAAAATCGATAACATCGTTCCAACATATTTGCCTTAATAGAAATCTGTCTGTAGACTCAATAACCAAATGAATAGAATACAACAATAGAATACCACAGTACTTACTATAGAATGTAATAAACTGTAGTATACTATACTACACACTGTAGTCTCCTTCGATCATGTGTAGTACTTATTATAGAATGTTGTAGTATATTGCAGAATACTATAGTAAATACTACAGTATTATCTGCAAAAAAACACTAGTAAATACTACAGTCTGGAAAAACACTACACTTTAACTATAGCAAATACTACAGTATTTAATTTGCATAGCCCCTCTCATTCCCCACCTCCATATCGCAATTTGTGCCACTCATACAGTAAGTGAGAAACCTACATGCCAAGTATAGACCATATATTGTGTTCCGTACTAGTTATAGGAAAGAACAGAAGCCCTGAACTAGCCGTTCAAACTGCAGTCCTACAGACCTACAAGTGAAGTAAAAAATGTGCTCTTTCAGTATTTCTCCAGTAAGGAGAAAGAAGTGGAGGCTATGTCAAAGATAATAAAACAAAAACACTGTAGCAAATACTACAGTTATAGCTGCAAAAACACTCTACCGTCTGCAAAACATTCTACAGTCTGCAAAAACACTACAGTAAATACTACTGTACACTAAAATCTGCTAAAACACTACATTAATTACCATAGTATATACTATTTTCTTTTACTACAGTATTTATACAGAAGTTAACAGAAAATACTACAATATAGTCTGCAAAACCACTACACTGAATGTTACAGTGAAGACAGCAATAACACTACAGTGAATACTATAGTATTAATACCATAGTATACAATAGTATTTTTTCATGTGGGTACTCAATACACTTTACACACTTACAATAAAATGTGTTGACTGTGTTCCCTAATTAGTTTGTTTTGAAATTTCTGGATGTTATTTTTCTGTTATCAGAATACAGTATGGGACAATCAGCGACATTTGTCACGTTTAAAAGAAGCAGAGTCTTGAGGTGGGGGCTTCACCTTGGGAAAACACTGGACACACTGGAAAGGTGGTAAGGACACACTGTGCTAAGTACAACAGTACAAGAGATAAGCATCCTATCAAGAAAGATATCAGACTCACTGATAACAACAGATACAGTATAATTCATAGCAAGTCTCTCGGCCTAGTATCACTGTTTTTCCTATAATAACTTTTTTTGAAGAACTTAGCTAGTATTCCATTTTCTGTACCATTTCATGTTACAGTAAAAGCAGATAACTATAATAACTAATAGAAACGATAATGGGATATTGACATAAAAATAAACGATTTGATGAGCATGCTTTGTTACATGTTTACAATGAAGGTTTACATTGGTATGTCCCACTTAGACTGTCCTTGGAGGTTTAAAAGCATCTCTGAATAAGATAAACACTACATTTATCTGAGGCTGATTTCTAGGTCATCTGAAAATACCAATTGTATCTTTGATTACAATGACCAATAGAAGCTTTTATAAAAAGAGACACTATCACTCACTTCAAGCAAAAAAATAGGTCTATATCAATTCAAATTTGTCACATTCACGTGTTTAGCAGATGTTATTGAGGGAGTAGCGAAATGCTTGTGTTTATAGCGCTAACGAAATAACCCAAAAACATAAATTACTGCAAAGGTTTTTAAGAGCTAGATGCACGGGAGAACTGTTGGCTCCATTTTTATTTCTGTCAGAACAACAATCATGGATTTAACAATGACAAAGAATTTATAATTACTCATGTGACCCGATTGAAACTTTGAAATAGTTTATAGTAGATAACAAAGTTCTGCATTGTAACTGGAAGGAGAAATACACTGCTGAGCCATTTTGTTATCAGTGCTTATCAGTACAGAACAAAGTGCAAATTCTGATCAAGGGCAAGAGCGTGGACCCATCTCAGTAGAGACAGTTCTTAGGATAAAACCATTGATGATCAAATAAATTCCAATTTACATCTCTCAGCTCAACTTGTCTCTCTATGAACAATCCATATTCTACCACTAGATGGGGACATCAACCAGCAACAGCTGTGGAAGGGCCCATCCCTCCCTCATGTCAAAAAATATGCACTGACCTGGGCCCTGCTCTTTTATTGATAAGCCCCCCAAATAATACAGACACAAACACTCATATGTATTTTTCTGGCATCACTCCTAAGCTGAGACCTGACAAAGATTGAGATCTGACAGCAAATGAGCCAATTACAGTGGGATCAGAATGGACAGCAGGAGGATGTGGCCATCATGTGGAGGGAGCATACATACCTCCACACAATGAGAGACCTCATTCTATAATTGGCATTATCAGTTGTGCTGTCTGGCTGGGCCCTGCCTGCTCCTGTATAGAGATAAGGGCTGAGGAGCCACTGCCAGATCGCTGGACTCATCCGCTGCAGAGGGCTCTAGCCTCCAGTCCAAATAACACAGGGGGGATTTGAGATGAGGATGATGGAGTTTACTGGTAGCAAGAGATGTTGGAGATACTGCCTGACCTCTAACCAATAAATTGAATAAAGGACTTTACATCTCCATAGTATATGCACTCCCACAGAGAATGTTTGAGAATTGTCTGTATTTATATGAAACATGTATTCTCAACTGAACATAAAAAAATGACAACTCTACACTACAGTTCTGACTAAGTATTGTCATCAGCAGCTCGCAGTAAAATCAGTCAAATCTGTAAAGTCAGTGAAGTCATCCCACCTTGACAGGGAAGTAGTCCCTCATGTAGTCCCAGACACGTAGGTGGCACAGGAAGTGGAACCTGCGGCCCCCCTTAGACGGCGTTTCCCAGTCGATGAAAAACCAACAGGCATACAGCACGCTGATCAGCCAGAACCGCGTGAACATCAACACAAAGAACATCATGATGCAGCATGGCGCTGGAGTAAGACGACCAATACAGACAGCCAGACAGACAGAGACACACAGATAAACATTAGTCAACTGGGAATATTAGTGTTAAAAATCTATTTCACAGAAATGGAATACGTGTATTAAGTTTTCTATGTGATTTGGTTGTTTATATGAGAAAAACAGTGGAAGTTTATAACTTGGGGTGACTTGAGATTGATAGAGCAGCTTTATGAGGTGAAGGGCACTGCACTATTAGGTTACAACTTAACCTGCTGACGCACTGAGCAGCAGAGGGACAGGGATAGAGAGGGACATGGATCAAAGAAAAAGCTAGGGAGGGGTAGAGAGAGAGAGACCTTCTAAGCAACCCAAGAATTGTACTACAACTCAAGCCATGAGTTTGACCACGTGACTTGAACAGATTAACCAATAACTGGGACAAAGAGTTTCTTGGTCATGAAAAACCAATACCAGGCAGGGAGTTCCCTCTTGTCCACTAGGTACCACTGATGTATCCAATCCCTCTATGGGAGAATAAAAGTGTGGAAGCCCTAATGGACAAATCTATTGTGACACACACTGGCATGATATCATGCACGGAAGACCATGGAGTTGTCTCCACTGTCCAACACATGTTATGTAAAAGTTAGTAAAGAGTAACTTAAGGCAGTGTCTTCTGCATGCACTTTCTTTGATCCGTTTTAGGCACAACTCAATGGGCTCATGGAAGTCAGCCAGCAGTGAGCCTGCCTAGCAACTCTCATAGAATTCGATTTCAGCTTCTTCACACCGAGCAACCCTTTAAATAAACAAAACTGGACACAAGCCTCCCCACTTGTTACGCAATGATGAAGAAACACTAACTATCACAGTTGCACAGCACACAAACACACATAGACAGGCCAGGACAAACAGAGCAGAGACACAGACACTCACCCAGGCCCAGAAAGGAAAAGACCCACTGCAGCACTGAGGCCATCTGCAGTCTCCTGGTTAGGGGCAAGTCAGTAGGAGCAAATTGGATCTTCATGGTGAGGAACTGGAGAGAGCCGAGAGCTAGGCAGTGCAGGCAGATGTGAGGGTGAGGTCTGGGACTAGTACACCCAGGAGAGGAGTGAGCAAAGTGGGTCCAAAGTCTGCCTCTCTCTCTCTTTCTTTACAGTCTTCCTATCGTTTAATCTCTGTAATCCTTTTAAAGAATGGGTTGATTACTCAACCCATATCTATAGCTTCAAGAACTTTGATCTTGCTGTTACTGAGCAGCTTTAAATGCCCTTCACTTTGAACAATAAACAAAGTAAAGTTATTGTGCAGTGAGCTGTCAGCAACAATAGTGTGAAATGAGCCACTGTATTTATAGATAGTGCATACTTTGACAGCCTGTAGCCAATCAATATCCAGATTCGTTTTCCATTAAGTGTGTTGTCTTCTGGCGATTGAACCTCTTGATATTCTGCTGTTCACCAATCAGTGCTCAGCCCCAGTAGGTTTTATCCAGGTGCTTATAAAAGGGTTTTGAGCAGTTGATTCACATTTTAGTCACTTAGCAGACACTCTTATCCAGAACGTCTTACAGGAGCAATTAGAGTTAAGTGCCTTGCTCAAGGGCACAGAGATTTTTCACCTAGTAGGTGTGGGGATTTGAACCAGTGACTTTTTGGTTACTGGCCCAATGCTTTTAACCACTAGGCTAGCTGCCACCCTAAAGAGAGATTAGCCCTGTGCTATCAATCTTTCTTTCGGTGGTTTATATGATTAATTATTGATTGTGACTTTTCCATTTTCACATCATGTTGATTAATGGGTGGCCATCTATTACACCATAAACAGATGAAAATCTGACATATCACAACTTTGAGGGAATATATTTGATGTCACAGGTAACTATTCCTGTGAATACCATTCCTTATTTGTATGCTCTCACCAGCAATTTGATACAAATAGCCCACTGGGCACACCACGTAATTTCAACATGGAAAATTGGTTAATATTTGGTTGAGACGTTGATCAATGAGATTACAACCGATATTCACCAACAACAAAAAAAAGCCAAAAGTTAGTTGAATTTCCAATACATTATTACTATGCTTTCAACAATCTAAAAGTACAACCAAATTCCAATGGAAAAACAATGTCTGATTTTTGGTTTAGTTGTTATCCAAATGTCTATCACTGCACTTTCAACCATTTAAAAGCACAGCAAAGTTCAAATGGGAATACAATGTCAGAAATGTTGTATATTTATACAACAGATTGTGGTATCACTGTGCTTCATCTAATAGCACAACCATATGACCTGGATTGCAGTTGAGATTACATTAAAAGTGTATGGCACAAGTGATGAATGCCGTTCAAGATTTCCGCACGGATTATTCAAGCAATTGTGAAGATCTCCACAGACCTAAGATGACCTATGCATGCTTTATGTGATTATATAAGAATATGTTTATAGTTACAGTAACCTCAAAATGTGGCCATGGGTGAGTTACTCCCTTTGAGGTTGAATGTTACATTAGTTTGTAAATAGCCTTAACTTTAGGCCATTCACTGTATTAATAAAATAATATTGAATTGTGTTTGGTTGACAACACAATTTAAAGGATATGTACAGTTGAAGTCGGAAGTTAACATACACCTTAGCCAAATACATTTAAACTCAGTTTCACAATTCCTGACATTTAATCCTAGTAAAAATTCCCTGTCTTAGGATCACCACTTTATTTTAAGAATGTGAAATGTCAGAATAATAGTAGAGAGAATGATTAATTTCAGCTTTATTTCTTTCATCACATTACCAGTGGGTCAGAAGTTTACATACACTCAATTACTATTTGGTAGCATTGCCTTTAAATTGTTTAACTTGGGTCAAACGTTTCAGGTAGCCATCCACAACTTCCCACAATAAGTTGGGTGAATTTTGGCCCATTCCTCCTGACAGAGCTGGTGTAACTGAGTCAGGTTTGTAGGCCTCCTTGCTCGCACATGCTTTTTCAGTTCTGCCCACAAATCTTCTATAGGATTGAGGTCAGGGCTTTGTGATGGCCACTCCAATACCTTGACTTTGTTGTCCTTAAGCCATTTTGCCACAACTTTGGAAGTATGCTTGGGGTCATTGTCCATTTGGAAGACCCACTTACAACCAAGCTTTAACTTCCTGACTGATGACTTGAGATGTTGCTTCAATATATCCACATCATTTTCCTACCTCATGATGCCATCTATTTTGTGAAGTGCACCAGTCCCTCCTGCAGCAAAGCACCCCTACAACATGATGCTGCCACTCCCGTGCTTCATGGTTGGATAGTGTTTTTCGGTTTGCAAGCCTCCCCCTTTTTCCTCCAAACATAACGATGGTCATTATGGCCAAACAGTTCTATTTTTGTTTCATCAGACCAGAGGACATTTCTCCAAAAAGTACGATCTTTGTCCCCATGTGCAGTTGCAAACCGTAGTCTAGCTTTTTTATGGCGGTTTTGGAGCAGTGGCTTCTTCCTTGCTGAGCGGCCTTTCAGGTTATGTCGATATAGGACTCGTTTTACTGTGGATATAGATACTTTTGTACCCATTTCCTCCAGCATCCTTCCAAGGTCCTTTGCTGTTGTTCTGGGATTGATTTGCACTTTTCGCACCAAAGTACGTTCATCTCTAGGAGACAGAACGCGTCTCTTCCTGAGCGGTATCACGGCTGCGTGATCCCATGGTCTTTATACTTGCGTACTATTGTTTGTACAGATGAACCTGGTACCTTCAGGCGTTTGGAAAATTGCTCCTAAGGATGAACCAGACTTGTGGAGGTCTACAATTTTTTTCTGAGGTCTTGGCTGATTTCTTTTGATTTTCCCATGATGTCAAGCAAAGAGGCACTGAGTTTGAAGGTAGGCCTTGAAATACATCCACAGGTACACCTCCAATTGACTCAAATGATGTCTATTAGCCTACCAGAAGCTTCTAAAGCCATGACATAATTTTCTGGAATTTTCTAAGCTGTTCAAAGGCACAGTCAACTTAGTGTATGTAAACTTCCGACCCACTGGAATTGTGATCCAGTGAATTATAAGTGAAATAATCTGTCTGTAAACAATTGTTGGAAAAATGACTTGTGTCATGCACAAAGTAGATGTCCTAACCGACTTGCCAAAACTATACTTTGTTAACAAAAAATGTGTGGAGTGGTTGAAAAACGAGTTTTAATGACTCCAACCTAAGTGTATGTAAACTTCAGACATCACCTGTATGTACTGCTTGGATAGTTCCATCAGAGGCACTGGCTTGATCCCATTTTGAACTTATTTTTGGAGATGTGAATCCAACATAATTAGTTTCTAAAGGATATTGAATTGTGTTTGCCTGTCAACGCAACCAAATATCAACATTTAAAGGACATTTATCTTCTGCTTGGATAGTTCCATCATCTGTGCCACTCCCTGAGACTAGCTTCCATTCCAGTTTGTCTACAAATTAATAATTGATATGCTGGATTCACATCTCCATCCCAACCAAAAATCGTATTTAAAGAATAGGACTAAATCAAATCCAACACACTTTAAATAAGGTTTGATTTGATTTTAGTCCTATTCTCTTAACTTGGATTTTTGGTTTAGATGGAGAAGGGAATGCAACATGTCAGTTATTAATATGTGGCCAAACTGGAATTAAAACATATTATTAAGTAAAGCTTTACTCCAAAGCCTCCATACAATAACACATAAATAAAGAAAAAAATGTCATCCAATTGCAGTATGGACAACAGCTCAGTTTATTCCCTATTTATAAGGCTGAAGCACACCATCAACCTGTCATGCTTAATTACCTTCTTCAATTGTAGCCTACGTGAATGAGCCTACTACTAGCAAATTCTTGGTAACTTGGTATGAACGTATGGAAACAAAACTATAATGGAATTGAATTAGTTGAAGCTTCAAAACGTCTCTTCACTGCAGACATTGCGTGATGATGACGATGCCAGGTGATATTTCTCTGCTTAAATTCTGAGCATCCTGTCATGGGGGGATGCTAGCGCGCGGGCGGGGCAGACTTCCCTTGCAGTGTCCTGTCGTAGTGCAATGTGCATGACGGGACAGAACGGGCAGAGCTGAGAGCAGCGCAAAAGGAAAACATCCGAGACAGTAATCTTCATATTTGGATCATGGATTTATCATTCGTCTATTATCGCTAAACATCGGAGATTGCACCATTCAATAACTCGGACATTTTGTTCCTCTTTAGCAGGATACCGGGGCCCATCAAGAGCCGAGGAGAGACAGTCATTTTCCCTGCTCGGATCCGTGGCATATTGAAAAATTGTATCGCGCGCAGGAGCTGAGCTATAACCGACATCATGGCGTGGCCCTGCATCACCAGGGCGTGCTGTATGGCCCGCTTCTGGAACCAGCTGGACAAGGGGGACATTTCTGTGCCATTGGTTTTCACCAGGTACGATGTCTCGGAGATGCAGCATCTTAAGCTGCAGCACCAACAAAAACAGCCGTATAACCAGGCACAAGCGAGCGCAGTCGCCATAGAAACGCAACCCATTCACAGCGACCAGGCGGTAGCGGCTCGTGCGAACCCCGGTATAGCCGCGTCTGGGGAGCGCGCGTGTGGTTCTGTAATGCGGCAAGACTTTAAGCACTGGAAAGTGCGTCCTGAGCCATCCTGTAAACCTAAGAATGAATATCACACTCCCGAGATCCCTTTTAATAACAAGACACAATATCAGAAGGATTTCCAGCCGTGGCCCATTCCTAAAAGGAGTGACCATCCTTGGATTCCCAGACCCAATCCCTCCATCTCCATCGGCGATGATCGCGTCCAGGATAGGTCCAAACACGCGGAGGTTGACATCGGTGTGGAGAAATGCGAAATTGCTGACAAATTGCAAGAAAAGGAAATCCTGGGAGGGAGTAAAAGAAAGCAACCTGCAGAGAAGGAGGGTGAAAAGAAAGTTAGCATCAAAGTGGAGCGAGAAGACGCGGCAGGGGCCAGAGGCAGGGCGGCACTAGATGCGCTAAACAGGCAGTTAAAACAGGAAGTTACTGTTGGCAGCTCATACAAGTAAGTTAGAAACGCACTTCACAGGTAAAACCCAGAATCAAACATTGCATCATGTCATTGTGGAGGTTTAATGCGTTTCCAAAGTGGCTTTGCTGATGTTTTGCCTCTGTGTTGTAGGTGAGTGAGTTCACCTTCAATATGAGGTTGTGTGAAGGTCGTCGCATATTGATGAGATAAGCAAATAGGCCTACATATAAAATATTCCTGATATATCCTTCATTATCAGGCATCAAACATATTTTTTTACTAAGGAATTCTAACCACTGCTTTCTATTCAAAACTTTGAAGCAGATTTGCCTCAATAAAGTACCATGGATAAAACAGCATCGATCATAGAAATAGTGTAACAGTAAAACGTATTGTTCTGAAGGTCTTTATTTATACATAATGTTACATTCAAAAGGTTTGTGCTGAGGTAGAATTAATGTCCCTGTTAAACTAAATCTGTATCTGTCCCAGCGTTATGCACTGTGCATGAATGATGATGGAGACCTGCCATGTCTCTGTCTGGTTCAGTGAGCTGAGCACTAAGGCCCGTGCTAGATATGCAGTTTACACAGACACAGCTTGAGGCAGCGGCAGTGCCATGTTTTTGTTATGCTCTGTGAACAAAGATGGTGGATAAGTTGTTTAGTCATCTGCCACATCCCATTAGAGTTCCTTACAGAGTAGTTGCCAGGGAGTGAGTGCCACAAAGACATTGAGTGTTTGAGGATAACAACTTGAGAAAGTTTTGCCTTAGTTGTTCAAGATTCATCAGTACCACTTATTGTTTGTCCTAGTTCAGTTCTCTACTCAATTTGGCAAGAGTACAGTCCAATGACCAAGATATCACACTCCATAGGTTTTATGTCTGAGCCTTACTGCCAAACACAGTACCTCTGGTCTGATGAATAGAAACACATTTCACCCAGTGAGTGTGACATGACAAAACTAAGCCTGACTCAGCTGTGAATTATATTACAACACTTCCTTACTGAAGTTACCCACAAAGCATAAATTACTAATTTAGGGCTGAGAAGAATATTCTCCCTGACATGAGGTGGTGTGACAGAGGAGAGCAAATGCCTTTGATTTGATTTAGTTGGCCATGAACATTGTTCAGTAACATAACACGTTCAGTGACATTGGTCTCAGTGAAGGGGCAGTAAATTGGTTTAGGAACTATCTTTCTGACAGAAGACAATGTGTATATGCTGACAATGACAAGTCTGGCTTTCTTGAGATTAATAGAGGTGTGCCCCAGGGTTCCATTCTAGCTCCTGTGTTGTTCTCAATTTGTATTAATGATTTGGGAAATGAGATGCAACCAGCAAAGTTACATCTATATGCAGATGATACAGTCATATACTCATGTGCTCCTTCTCTGGTTCAGGCTGTTGAAGAGCTCCAGACTGCTTTTCAGTCACTGCAGGCCTCCCTTTATGGTCTCAAACTGGTCTTGTATGTACAGCAAACTCAATTCATGACCTTTACCTGAGCTCGCACTCAGCCAGAGAAGAGCATTGTCATATTATCCATTAAAAAAGTGTCATCCTACAAATACCTAGGTATTTGTTTGGATGACAAGTTGTCCTTTAAAGTTCATATGGATAATCTTGTGAGGAAGCTTAAATTGAAATTGGGTTTTCATTTTCGTAATGAGGCTTCCTTCCCGCTTATGGCTAGAAAGAATCTTGTTCAGGCCACTTTTCTCTCTGTAATTGATTATGGTGACTCGTTGTATATGCATGCAGCCTCCTCTGTCTTCCAGAGACTGGATTCTGTTTATCATGCATCCTTGCACTTTAATATAAATGCCAAGTCACTCACCCACCATTGCACCTTGTACTAAATGGTAGGTTGGACCTCACTTTATATGCGCAGAAAGCTACATTTGTATGTGTTCATCTACAAAGCCCTTCTGGGTAAACTCCCTCTTTATCTCTGTAGTCTGGTCTCCTTCACTACCGGCAGTTACCATACCCCGTCTGCTAGGTGGTTGCTACTTAAAGTCCCCAGGACATTTACAGTATTAGGCAAGACTGCCTTCTCGTCTTGTGCACCAGAGGCATGGAATAGTCTACAATCCATGCTTCGTCTACTGTAGATATGTCAGTGCCACTGAATTAATTTAAAATGTTGATGAAAGACTGTTACAGAAGAGTGTAAATGCTTTTTTAAAGCTGGATCATGTTGTTGTATGTTTTAATTCTGTAATGTATTGATTGTTGCTGCCTTCTTTGCCAGGTCTCCCTTGAAAAAGAGACTCTGGGTCTCAATGGGCTTTTCCTGGTTAAATAAAGGTATAAATAAAATAAAAAACCAGTCTGGCAGCTGGTCACAGTGGTGCGCTCCACTGTTGTTGTGTCAGTATTATTCTGCAGCCAGAAGGGACCAGCCCAGGGCGGAAAGAGACCTGCTCAGTCCTCACATGGCATGAAATGGCTGCATTGTGACAAGCAGGAGCCCTGAGTCTGTGTGAGCACTGAGAAAGAAAGAAGCAGGTCAGCTGTTGGTTAATCTCTGACACACACACATTCACACACACACGCATGATCACGCACGTGCTCACACATACACATATAAGCACAAACTGTTATGGAGAGCCTTGCCGATGGGGACTAGGCTCCTTGGGATGTGGGTGTCTGAGGACTGAGGAGTGAGACAGATATCCCAGTCTGACTGTGTTGAAGTTTAAAGGTCCAATACAGACTTTTATAATCGCAATATCAAATCATTTCTGGGTAACAATTAAGTACCTTACTGTGATTATGTTTGACAATTTTAATTGAAACAAACAAAAATAGCTTCTAAGCAAAGAGCAATTTCTGAAGCAATCATTTTGCTAGGACAGTCTGGGAGTGGTCTGAGTGGGAATGGGAAAACTGAAAACTAGGTGCTATTGGTCTATGGCCAAAACTCCATCGAACCAAAAGCGGCTGGAATTTCAGGCGGTATTTTCACAATATTATTCGAACCTCATGGTGTGAAAATATATATAAAACACAGGAAAATCACTTTTTTTTCTCTGCACTGGGCTTTTAACTGCTCAGAGCGGCTTTATTCACCTTGCTTTCATGAGACTGTTTCTAATTTGTGTATGATAAAACCTAATGTCACTGTATGCCAATGCATGGTTGGAGATTGATGTGACATTCATACAAATGAAGGATGTGAATGAGATTTGCTGCATCTAGTGGTTGCTCCCAATTCAGCCATGTAAAAAGGATCAGCTTCAGTTAATGCAATTCTCCTCCTGGACCAACAACATATAAATGAGGCCTATTCAGAAAACCAGGACGTTTATCCAAGCTCTCCTAGAATAGGATATGAAGCTTCTTGACTTCAAGTTACAGATGGAACCTGACTGGATAGCTGGACCACATCCTAATTTGTGTTCAGCCAGTCGACCATTTCTCCAAAACAATGGAAAATAGCTGTCTCTCAGAGGAGATTGTTTATGGCACCATGAAGTAAATAAAACTGCCCTCACGGTACAAAAACAAAAGTACTGAAGCTGAACCAAGAGCTATGCCTGAACTGCAGCGGTCCTTTCAAAATGTAGGCCATCTAAAATGATTCTGTGCAGCCTGCATGCCCCAAAGAAGTAGCATTTATGATGAAAGCCTTGCTTTTATGTCAGGTTTCAGACATTCCTCACTTCTCACCTTTTTATTTTGATTTCACAATAACATGAGTGCATGACATGGTGGATGGTGAATGGTATGGACTGTGACAGATGTGATCATGACGGCGCCTGTGCAAGATGGCGCCGACAAACATGGTCGCCTTGCTTCAGGTCCTTAGGAAACTATGCAGTTATTTGTTTTTTTATGTATTATTTCTTATATTGTTAGCCCAGAAAATCTAAAGTGTTATTACATACAGCCGGGAAGAACTAGTGGATAAAAAAAAAAAGCGATGTCAACTTACCAACATTACGACCAGGAATACGTCTTTCCCGAAGTGGATCCGTTGTTCGAACCTCCACCCTGGACATGGGGTCTTAACCCAGAGGCCGACCCAAAATAACGCGGTCGCCGCAGGAGAGGCAGACGGAGCGGCCTACTGGTCAGATTCAGAAGGCGAGCACACCATCCACCGCTTCCGAGCATATTACTTGCCAATGTACAATATCTAGATAACAAGGTGGACGAAATTAGGGCACGAGTTGCCTTCCAGAGAGACAGAGATTGTAACATTCTCTGTTTCACAAAAACATGGCTCACTCGGGATATGTTGACAGAGTCGGTATAGCCACCCGGTTTCTTCATGCATCGCACCAACAGAAACAAACATCTCTCTGGTAAAAATAAGGGTGGGGGTGTATGCCTTATGATTAACGACTCATGGTGTAATCACAACAACATACAGGAACTCAAGTCCTTTTGTTCACCTGACCTAGAATTCCTTACAATCAATTGCCGACCACATTATCTTCCAAGAGAATTCTCTTTGATTATAGTAACAACCCCCCCCCCCATGTAAACTGGAAACCATACATCCTAAGGCTGCATTTATTGTAGCTGGGGATTTTAACAAAGCTAACCTGAGAACAAGACTTGCTAAATTCTATCAGCATATCGAATGTGCGACACGAGCTGGTAGCATTCCGGATCATTGCTACTCTCACTTCCACGATTCATACAAGCCCTCCCCTGCCTTGCCTTTGGCAAATCTGAACATGAGACTCTATTTTGTTGCTCCCAGCCTATAGACAGAAACTTAAACAAGAAACGCCCATACTCAGGTCCATCCAACGCTGGTCTGACCAGTCATATTCCACGCTTCAAGATTGCTTCGATCGCGTGGACTGGCTAATGTTCCGGATGGCCTCAGACAATAACATTGATGATGCATATGCTGACTCGGTGAGCGAGTTTGTTAGCAAGTGCATCGGAGATGTCGTACCCACTGACTATTTTCCTAACCAGAAAACCGTGGATGGATGGCAGCATCCGCCCAAAACTGAAAGCGCGAACCACCACTTTTAATCATTGCAAGGCGACTGGAAACATGAGGGAATACAAACGGTACAGTTATTTCCTCCACAAGGCAATCAAACAAGCAAAGCGTCAGTATAGAGACAAAATAGAGTCACAATTCAACGGCTCAAACACAAGACGTATGTGGCAGGGTCTACAGTCAATCACGGATGACAAAAAGAAAACCATCCCCGTCGCAGACATCGACGTCTTGCTCCCAGACAAACTAAACAACTTCTTTGCTCGCTTTGAGGACAATACAGTGCCACTAACACGCCCCACTACCAAAGCCTGTGGACTCTCCTTCTCCGTGGCCAACGTGAGTAAAACATTTAAACGTGTTAACCCTCGCAAGGCTGTCGGCCCAGATGGCGTCCCTAGCCGCATCCTCAGAGCATGTGCAGACCAGCTGGCTGGTGTGTTTACGGACATATTCAGTCAATCCCTTTCCCAGTCTGCTGTCCCCACATGCTTCAAGATGGCCACCATTGTTCTTGTTCCCAAGAAAGCTAAGGTAACTGAGTTAAACGACTATTGCCCCATTGCACTCACTTCTGTCATCATGAAGTGCTTTGAGAGACTAGTCAAGGATCATATCACCTCCACCCTACCTGATACCCTAGACCCACTCCAGTTTGCTTACCGCCCTAATAGGTCCACTGACGATGCAATCGCCATCACACTGCACACTGCCCTATCCCATCTGGACAAGAGGAATACCTATGTTAGAATGCTGTTCATTGACTACAACTCAGCATTTAACACCATAGTATCCTCCAAACTTGTCATTAAGCTCGAGACCATGGGTCTCAACCCTGCCCTGTGCAACTGGGTCCTGGACTTTCTGACGGGCTGCCCCCAGGTGGTGAAGGTAGGAAACAACATCCCCACCCCGCTGATCCTCAACACTGGGGTCCCACAAGGGTGCGTTCTCAGCCCTCTCCTGTACTCCCTGTTCACCCACGACTGCGTGGCCATGTACGCTTCCAACTCAATCATCAAGTTTGCAGACGACACTACAGTGGTAGCCTTGATTACCAACAACGACGAGACGGCCTACAGGGAGGAGGTGAGGGCCCTCGGAGTGTGGTGTCAGGAAAATAACCTCTCACTCAACGTCAACAAAACAAAGGAGATGATCGTGGACTTCAGAAAACAGCAGAGGGAGCACCCCACTATCCACATCGATGGGACAGTAGTGGAGAAGGTGGAAAGTTTTAAGTTCCTCAGCCTACACATCGCAGACAAACTGAAATGGTTCACCCACACAGACAGCGTGGTGAAGAAGGCACAACATCGCCTCTTCAACCCCAGGAGGCTGAAGAAATTTGGCTCGTCACCCAAAACCCTCACAAACTTTCACAGATGCACAATCGAGAGCATCCTGTCGGGCTGTATCACAGCCTGGTACGGCAACTGCACCGCCCTCAACCGCAAGGCTCTCCAGAGGGTGGTGCGGTCTGCACAACGCATCACCGGGGGCAACCTACCTGCCCTCCAGAACACCTACAGCACCCGATGTCACAGGAAGGCCAAAAAGATAATCAAGGACAACAACCACCCGAGCCACTGCCTGTTCACCCAGCTATCATCCAGAAGGCGAGGTCAGTACAGGTGCATCAAAGCTGGGGCCGAGAGACTGAAAAACAGCTTCTATCTCAAGGCCATCAGAATGTTAAACAGCCATCACTAACATAGAGGCTGCTGCCAACATACAGACTCAAATCTCTGGCCACTTTAATAAATTGACTTAATAATGGTATCACTTGTCACGCGTGTGTGTAGGAACGGACCAAGACGCAGCGTGAATATCGTTCCACATCTTTTATTTGAATTGAAACTTAGCCAAACAAACAAAAACTATAAACAAACAAACCGTGACGACAGAGCACGGCAACGACGGAAGCCCGAGAGGTAGCTCCAGATTTTTTTTGGGGGGGGGGGGCACACGGGGAGATTGGCAGAGTCAGGGTTTAGACCTGAGCCAACTCCCTGTCACTCCCTGGGGAGCGTGTGACCTGCACTAACTCAAAATAATCTCCCACAAACACAGGTGGGAAAAACAACTACTTAAATATGATCCCCAATTAGAGACAACGATGACCAGCTGCCTCTAATTGGGAATCATACAAAAACCCCAACATAGAAAAAAGAACCCTCTCATCCTGCGGATCCGCCAACATTTGAGGCGGCTCCGGAATTCTGACCGCCACTGGAGGCTCCGGACAGCGGACCGTCGCTGGAGACTCCGGACCGGGGACCATCGCTGGAGGCTCCGGACTGGGGACCCTCGCTGGAGGCTCCGGACCGGGGACCCTGGCTGCAGGCTCTGTGCCGTGGAACATCACTACAGGCTCCGGGCCATGGATCATCACTGGAGGCTTCATGCCATGGATTATCACTGGAGGCCCCATGCCATGGATTATCACTGGAGGCCCCGGGCCATGGATTATCACAGGAGGCTTCGTACGTGGAGCCGGAAAAGGTCTCACCGGACTGGGGAGATGCACTGGAGGCCTGGAGCGTAGGGCTGGCACAACCCATCCTGGCTGAATGCTCACTTTAGCCCGGCAAGTGCGGGGCGCTGGCACAGGACAAACTGGGCTGTGAAGGCTGTACTGGCGACATAGTGCGTAGAGCTGGCGCAGGATATACTGGGCCGTGGAGGCGCACTGGAGGTCTGGAGCGTAGGGCTGGCACAACCCATCCTGGCTGGATGCTCACTTTAGCCCGGCAAGTGCGGGGCGCTGGCACAGGACGAGCTGGGCTATGAAGGCACACTGGCGACACAGTGCGTAGAGCTGGCGCAGGATATCCTGGACCGAGGAGGCGTACTGGTGACCAGGAGCGCTGAGCCGGCACAATCCGACCTGGCTGAATGCCCACTCTAGCACGGCAAATGCGGGGCGCAGGCACAGAGCGCACCGGGCTATGAATGCGCACTGGAGATACAGTGCGCATCACCGCATAACACGGTGCCTGACTGGTCACACGCTCCCCACGGTAAGCACAGGGAGTTGGCTCAGGTCTAAACCCTGACTCTGCCAATCTCCCCGTGTGCCCCCCCCCCCAAAAAAAATCTGGAGCTACCTCTCGGGCTTCCGTCGTTGCCGTGCTAATTCATCATATCGTCGCCGTTCCTCTCTCGCTGTCTCCGCCTGCTTCCATGGCAGGGTCTTGTCCCCTGCCATTACCTCCTCCCAGGTCCAGGATGTCCTCCACTCCCTTTTCTCCAGGGCCCAGGATCCTTGCTCCTCCTGGGCACGCTGCTTGGTCCTTTGGTGGTGGGAGATTCTGTCACGCGTGTGTGTAGGAACGGACCAAGGCGCAGCGTGAATATCGTTCCACATCATTTATTTGAAAGTGAAACTTAGCCAAACAAACAAAAACTATAAACAAACAACAAACCGTGACGACAGAGGTGCAACATGCACTAACTCAAAATAATCTCTCACAAACACATGTGGGAAAAACAGCTACTTAAATATGATCCCCAATTAGAGACAACGATGACCAGCTGCCTCAAAATTGGGAATCATACAAAAACCCCAACATAGAAAAAAGAAACTAGAACACAACATAGAAAAAAATCTAGATAAACCCCCCAGTCACGCACTGACCTATTCTACCATAGAAAATAAGAGCACTCTATGGTCAGGACGTGACATCACTAGTCATTTTAAAATAACCCCACTTTAATCATGTTTACATATCCTACATTACTTATCTCATATGTATATATTGTATTCTATACCATCTACTGCATCTTGCCTATGCCGCACGGCCATCGCTCATCCATATATTTATATGTACATATTCTTATTCATCCCTTCACATGTCTGTATAAGGTAGTTGTTGTGAATTTGTTAGATTACTTGTTAGATATTACTGCATTGTCGGAACTAGAAGCACAAGCATTTCGCTACACTCGCATTTACATCTGCTAACCATGTGTTTGTGACCAATAAAATTTGATTCAAAGACCTCTATTTTCTATCTCCATCAAAGCCACCATTGTGTAGACTTCAATGATTTGTATTAGCTGTGACTGAGGAACCTGCTGCCACTTCAGGCAGAGCAGAGGTTAAGATCCCTCAGCTCAGCTGCCTTCCTGCTTTGTTCCATGTTTACACTTTGAATGTCACTTTTGCATGAGAATAAAATGAGAATAACCCTAGGGTCAGGCCTCACCTGCTGTTTTTATGCTTTGTTACTCCACTATCATTATCATCCACAACAACCACCAGCCTTTTCCTGCTGGGGTAATCAGACAAAGACAATAAACACAGTGAGCAACAGCACAGACAATTATTCTCTTCATCTCATTAAGCAGTTATTTTCCTTTGTTGAAATCTAATTAGAAAACAATCAAATGCTGGGCTTTCAGAGGCAATTACTTCTTCCTCTATTGCATAATGTGCAATAAGCTGTGGATGATGAATGGGGAGCAGGTAGCATTACTTTAAGGGAGTCAGGTAGTTTAGTTTAGTTTCCTTTAGCTCAGAGGGGGTGAGAGGGAGCCCATTAATTGTTTATTTGAGATGTTTTCAGGTTGCATCACAGCACAACATGTTCATGCCAACATTTATATATTTATTTATTTATTTGTTGTGATTTTTATTTTATTTTACAAACACCATTGACTCATTCGATACCCACCTCACTCTCATCACGGTTAGATGGACAACTGGCTAGCCATTCACTGGCCATAGGGACCTCTGCTCTGCACACTGCCAACCAGTCCAGGCCAGGGTGTTCACAATGCAGATGAGAGTTGTCACGTCCTGACCAGTATAAGGGGTTATTGGTTATTGTAGTTTGGTCAGGACGTGGCAGGGGGTATTTGTTTTATGTGGTTCGGGGTTTAATGGGATATGTATTTATGTAAGAGGGGTGTTTGATTTATGTGTTCCGGGGTTTTTGGGTAATGTTCTTGTTTTGTATTTCTATGTTGTGTATTTCTTTGTTGGCCTGGTATGGCTCTCAATCAGGAACAGCTGTACATCGTTGTTTCTGATTGGGAGTCATACTTAGGTAGCCTGTTTCCACCTGTCCCTTTGTGGGAAGTTGTTGTTTGCATAGCTGTGTGTTTTAGCCTGCAATCATGTTCGGTTTCTTGTTTTGTTTGTGTTCAATAAAAGTCATTATGAGCACTCAACCCGCTGCGCCTTGGTCCACTATGTACGACGACCGTTACAAGAGTGCCTTGTTTTATTCTAAAATCACCCCTGCCTGCAGAATGAATGTCATGTGAGCAGAGCAGCGGTAGCGGCTGAAACATTGTAAAGAGGCCAACAGATTTTAGTGGATTTAAAAATGATCCTCTTAGAAGGCCTGTAAAGCCCGGTGTTTCCACCGACATGCAGGCAATGCGTGCTGAATCACTGAATCTAACCACACAGGCTCTGACTGGGGAGAGAGTGATGGAGAAAGAGAGGGAGGGCAGGACATGCTGCTCAATCTCTCCTCACAAAGCTTAGCTTCCAGGAACTCCCTGCAGATGCAGGCAGGTTAGGATCAGAGGTGTGGCATTACATGATAGTCTGAGGAAAGGATTCTTTAATTGAAGTATTAAACATTAATTTTAGGATTATGGTCATTCCGTATTCAGTTAGTGTCTATGCATATAATGTACTGTATAAAGCCAAGAAATTAGCATAACCAGCTTGAGGCAGTTTATATTGCTCTTTCTCACTTCTTACAAAATGTGTGTTTATTTTGTGTAAAACGTGTGTTTATTTTGTGTAATTTTTTTTAATGATGCTATGAGATACTTGGGTGAACCATGATGGCTAAGTTGGTAGAGCATGGCACTAGAGCATGGCACCTGCACCGCCAGGGTTGTGGGTTTGATTCCTAGAGCCACCCACAAGTAAAATGTATGCATGCATGACTGGAAGTTGATAAGGATAAAAATGTCTGCTAAATAACATTATTATATTAAATGCTAGACGCAGCTAACATTATTAAATGTGTGGGTACATCCGAGGTTGAGCCATGCATCAGAACGTACAACACACTCTGTGGTGATTTCACTGAGTTGCAGTATGTCACAGTGTAGCCAATAGCCATCTGACTGCATGGGCAATCTTGACAGGCTACAGATTCAGCTACAGCTACCGTAACGTGAGAGGCAAGCTGATCCCAGAGGGAGGAGAGACTATTGATCAGGAACAATCAGCAGTTGGCTACATGTAATGGCTGACTGACACAAAAAGAAGCAGTGTTAGTAAATCAAGGCACTGTTACTGTGCACTGGGATTGATTGATTCACCTCAAATGTTTAGAGAACGTCTGGCTGCGTTCCTCTGTTATGTACTGTATTATGTATAGATTTATTATTGATTCTCATTTCAGACGTGTTTTTTTTTTTTTTACTCCGGGTCACAGTCGGATGGGCTTCAGATCAGAATTTCTGTGCTGCCAAAGTGGATGTCGTAGGAAGGTCAATTTACAGTAAAAAAGACTGGCTGTTCGGTCAAACTGATTATGATAATTATTTGTATTTAACACTGTATGATACTTTACTGTCCAATGTAAATGCTGCAATCAATTGGATTTATTCCATATCCTCTCATGAATGGATGTAACCTAACTGACATGGCATGGATGTAACTGTTTTAATTAAGACTGAGAGATTTTATTTGGCAATAGATTTGTTCAGACTAGCGCTGTAGCTATGCGTGCTAATGGTCCTTTTGCCGTTCTCTGCCATTTCTAAGTCTCTAAGAGAGAAGTGCCAGATTGCTCCCTCTCTGCCTGGCTGTTGCCTGGCGTGCTATGTTAGAGAAGGGTGGCATGTGTATCTTAGCAGTGTTGTTCCCTGGCATCCCTCCACCACTTGTCAGTGCCAGTGTCATAACGTCATAGTGACGGCGCTTTTCACAACATATCTCATCTTTCCTGCAGGGTCAGCAGGGTCAGCTCCAGGAACCAGGCAGAACCATTAGCGGATAGCCATACAGCAGTAAGAAATACAATATGTTATCTTGGCAAGACCTGCTTTTCTACATGGTCGCACAGTAATAAATGCAGTATGTTAACTTGGTAAGACCTCATTAAATAACAGCTTGTTTTGGCAGAGGAAAGTTTCATTTTAGCACCACGTAATAGAGAGAGTAAAGGGACATAAAACTAGACGTTATTAGAGGTTTAGAGTTGTTAGAGTTATTAGATGTGTGTAAGAGGTGAGCAATAATGTTCAAGTAACTTCCTCACAAATCACATCATACGTCAAACATTTTCATACTTGTCTTTGACAAAGATCTGTTTTGAAAGAAATGGAAGGAGACTAGGTACCAAGCACACACTGACCTGGAAGACACTAGCTTAATTGTTACCAGTCATATGAGTATGACGTTGTCCAGCTTGCTATGTACAGTATAGACTTGTGTTTGACTCACTCTATGCCAGTCCTACCACTACCCCGTCACTTGCGCCCTGCGCGGGTAGTAGCATTCTGTGCCCTTGGCCACAGACATTGTATAATCTGACCTTGTACTGTCTCTCCTCTCTTTTCCTGCCCAAGCATTAAAAGTGGACTTCAATCCTTTTATGTAATAACTCTGTGATTAGATCTCACTTCCACTCCACTGGAGCTAGATCTATCTATCTATCTATCTATCTATCTATCTATCTATCTATCTATCTATCTATCTATCTATCTATCTATCTATCTATCTATCTATCTATCTATCTATCTATCTATCTATCTATCTATCTATCTATCTATCTATCTATCTATCTATCTATCTATCTATCTATCTATCTATCTAACTATCTGCCAGCCGCTCTTACTTTAACCACTAGTCCACTCATCAACATCCTGGGCAGTTTACTTTATGAGAAAATAAAATGCTTAAACTTTAGAGTTTGATTTAGTTGTATTGATAAATGTGGACTGATATATAACTGCAGTGTCCTAAGTTAGATATTTTTGAAATACCACGCGGTAAGATCTTATTATCAAATGCCAATAAAGGTTAAATGAAATACATGAACAACTTTGATAAGGAAACAGTTCTGTGTGTTACACTACATCAAACATTTGGGGGCTCATAGAGATAGTGTTTCAGTCTACCTATTGGGTTAGTTAAAGGCAAGCTTCGTCATACATCATACTAACTGTTATATGCCAATTTCTGTTTTGCCCGGTTTATCAAAAGTGTTGGAAAAACATTTCTATAATCAACTGACCGGCTTTCTTGATGTCTATAGTATTCTCTCTGGTATGCAATCTGGTTTCCACTCAGGTTATGGATGTGATACTGCAACCTTAAAGGTCCTACATGATGTCACCATTTCCCTTGATTCTAAGCAATGTTGTGCTGCTATTTTTATTGACTTAGCCAAAGCTTTTGATACGGTAGACCATTTCATTCTTCTGGGCCGGCTAAGGAGTATTGGTGTCTTTGAGGGGTCTTTGGCCTGGTTTGCTAACTACCTCTCTCAAAGAGTGCAGTGTATGAAGTCAGAACATCTGCTTTCTCAGCCACTGCCTGCCACCAAGGGAGTACCCCAAGACTCGATCCTAGGCCCCACACTCTTCTCAATTTACATCAACAACATAGCTCAGGTAGTAGGAAGCTCTCTCATCCATTTATATGCAGATGATACAGTCTTATACTCAGCTGGCCCTTCCCTGGATTTTGTGTTAAACGCTCTACAACAAAGCTGTCTTGGCTTTCTCTGCCTTTAACCTTGTTTTGAACACCTCCAAAACAATGGTCATGTGGTTTGGTAAGAAGAATGCCCTTCTCCCCACCGGTGTGATTACAACCTCTGAGGGTTTATAGCTTGAGGTAGTCACCTCATATAAGTACTTGCGAGTATGGCTAGACGGTACACTGTCCTTCTCTCAGAACATATCAGAGCTGCAGGCTAAGGTTAAATCTAGACTTGGTTTCCTCTATCGTAATCACTCCTCTTTCACCCCAGCTGCCAAACTAACCCTGATTCAGATGACCATCCTACCCATGCTAGATTACAGAGACGTAATTTATAGATCGGCAGGTAAGGGTGCTCTCGAGCGGGCTAGATTTACTTTACCATTCGGCCATCAGACTTGCCACAAATGCTCCTTATAGGACACATCACTGCACTCTATACTCTTCTGTAAACTGGTCATCTCTGTATACCCGTCGCAAGACGCACTGGTTGATGCTTATTTATAAAACCCTCTTTGGCCTCACTCCCCCTATATGAGATATCTACTGCAGCCCTCATCCTCCACATACAACACTCATTCTGCCAGTCACATTCTGTTAAAGGTCACTCCTCTTTTCAGGTTGCTGCAGCTCGCGACTGAAACTAGCTGCAAAAAACACTCAAATTGGACAGTTTTATCTCAATCTCTTCATTCAAAGACTCAATCATGGACACTCTTAGTGACAGTTGTGGCTGCTTCACGTGATGTATTGTTGTCTCTGCCTTCTTGCCCTTTGTGCTGTTGTCTGTGCCAAATAATGTTTGTACCCTGTTTTGTGCTGCTGCCATGTTGTGTTGCTGTCATGCTGTGTTGTCATGTGTTGCTGAAATGCTATGTTGTTGTCTTAGGTATCTCTTTTTGTAGTGTCGTGATGTGTATTTTGTCAATTTTTCTTATTTTTTTATCCCAGCCCGTCCCCGCAGGAGGCCTTTTGCCTTTTTGTAGGCTGTCATTGTAAATAAGAACTTGTTCTTAAATGACTTGCCAAGTTAAATAAAAAAAATTATAATAAAAAAAACTTCCATGTAAACATGCCATACAAAAGGTAGCGTTACTCTGTACATATAGGATAACTCGAGATAGAGGGCTGAGGTAGATAGAGGACCAAGTTTGGATGTTGTGGTTAGGGCTGTTACGGTGACCGTATTACCGCCACACTGGCGGTCACAAGCCATTTAGTCCCGGTAATTAGGCTTCTCCAAGCTCTGATGCTGCTGATGGTCATTAGTAGCCTACCAAACTTTCTAACTGCCTGGTACTCAGCACTCTATTGTCCCTCTAATCACTCTGACATCAATGCAAATGTCATCGAAAATCTAATCAAACCCTTCATGAGAGCCCATGAGCTCATGTTGCGCAACATTACTATAGGCTATGCAATTGTGTGAGAAAACGGAAAATGGCCTCGATTAAAAAGAGGATCTCATCAGCTTTCTTTAAGCTAGGCCTACTATATATTGATTTATAAACTTTCCAAATATTAAGCACATTGCTTCTCTTTAGAAACAGGAGTATAGCCTACCTAGCTGCCATGAAAATGAACCACGATGTCATGTGTGCTCCCTCTCCGGTCTCTAAGTCACCAGGCTGCTTGTTATGGCGCACACCTGTCACCATCGTTACACTCACCTGCGCGTCATCAGACTCACCTGGACTCCATCACTTCCCTGATTACCTTCCCTATATAAAGTTGAAGTCGGAAGGTTACATACACTTAGGTTGGAGTCATTAAAACTTGTTTTTCAACCACTCCACAAATTTCTTGTTAACAAACTATAGTTTTGGCAAGTCGGGTAGGACATCTACTTTGTGCATGACACACAAGTAATTTTTCCAACAATTGTTTACAGACAGATTATTTCACTTATAATTCACTGTATCACAATTCCAGTGGGTCAGAAGTTTACACTAAGTTGACTGTGCCTTTAAACAGCTTGGAAAATTCCAGAAAATTATGTCATGGCTTTAGAAGCTTCTGATAGGCTAATTGACATCATTTGAGTCAATTGGAGTTGTACCTGTGGATGTATTTCAGCCAAGACATCCGAAAAAAATTGTAGACCTCCACAAGTCTGGTTCATCTTTGGGAGCAATTTCCAAATGCCTGAAGGTACCACATTCATCTGTACAAACAATAATACGGAAGTATAAACACCATGGGACCACACAGCCGTCATACCGCTCAGGAAGAGACGCGTTCTGTCTCCTAGAGATGAACGTACTTTGGTGCGAAAAGTGCAAATCAATCCCAGAACAGCAGCAAAAGATCTTGTGAAGATGCTGGAGGAAACAGGTACAAAAGTATCTATATCCACCTTAAAACGAGTCCTATATCGACATAACCTGAATGGCCGCTTAGCAAGGAAGAAGCCACTGCTCCAAAACCGCCATAAAAAAGCCAGACTACGGTTTGCAACTGCACATGGGGACAAAGATCGTACTTTTTGGAGAAATGTCCTCTGGTCTGATGAAACAAAAATAAAACTGTTTGGCCATAATGACCATCGTTATGTTTGGAGGAAAAAGGGGGAGGCTTGCAAGCCGAAGAACACTATCCAACCATGAAGCACAGGGGTGGCAGCATCACGTTGTGGGGTGCTTTGCTGCAGGAGAGACTGGTGCACTTCACAAAATAGATGGCATCATGAGGAACACAAAGTATGTGGATATATTGAAGCAACATCTCAAGTCATCAGTCAGGAAGTTAAAGCTTGGTCATAAATGGGTCTTCCAAATGGACAATGACCCCAAGTATACTTCCACAGTTGTGGCAAAATGGCTTAAGGACAACAAAGTCAAGGTATTGGAGTGGCCATCACAAAGCCCTGACCTCAATCCTATAGAAAATTTGTGGGCAGAACTGAAAGTTGCAGTAATCCAGACGGGAGATGACAAGTGCCTGGATTAGGACCTGCGCCGCTTCCTGTGTAAGGCAGGGTCGTACTCTGCGAATTTTGTATAGCATGAACCTACAGGATCGGGTCACCGCCTTGATGTTAGCGGAGAACGACAGGGTGTTGTCCAGGGTCACGCCGAGGCTCTTAGCACTCTGGGAGGAGGACACAATGGAGTTGTCCACCGTGATGGCGAGATCATGGAAGGGCAGTCCTTCCCCGGGAGGAAGAGCAGCTCCGTCTTGCCGAGGTTCAGCTTGAGGTGGTGATCCGTCATCCACACTGATATGTCTGCCAGACATGCAGAGATGTGATTCGCCACCTGGTTATCAGAAGGGGGAAAGGAGAAGATTAATTGTGTGTCATCTGCGTAGCAATGATAGGAGAGACCATGTGAGGATATGACAGAGCCAAGTGACTTGGTGTATAGCGAGAATAGGAGAGGGCCTAGAACTGAGCCCTGGGGGACACCAGTGGCGAGAGCACGTGAACACAACACTAACATAAGGCAGTACGCCAAGACAAGAACAATACCAACTGGTGAGTGAACCTGGGAGAGTGGCATATAAAGGGGAGGAAATTATGAAGGTAATGGAGTCCAGGTGTGAATCATAATGATTGACAGGTGCGCGTAATGATGAGTGCCAGGTGTGCGTAATGATGAATCCCAGGACCGGTGGTTAGTACTCTGGCGACGTCGTGCGCCAGAGGGGAGGAGCAGGAGCAGACGTGACAGATGGGTGACAATATTAGACTTGTGAATGAATCTATTATCACTTGTGAATGATGTCCAGCTTAAGGCAAGAAACAGCGCATGCCTTTTTTTGCAACTTTTTCTAACCATAGTCACACACCTCATGTAGCCTAGACCGTAGGCCTATATGTTTTGATAAGGTTTGTATCACAACTAAAGTGGCCAAATAACCTCTTAAAATGAAGCACATTAATCTGCTTTACAATGGGTGTAGAGCCTAACTGGTATACAGTACATTCTGTACGCAGTGCGTGTGTTTCAAGTTTGGGGAGGAACATTTTCACCTAATTCACCTAATTCGAGACACCTTTATAATAAAAGCATTACATGCATAATTGCATTTGCGGTCACTTTTGAGAATGGTGTTTTCTGGCTAATGGAACACTGCCGTGTGCGCATTGGTGCACTTATAATGTGAAGAAATAGCCTATTAGTTTATCAACATTTTAAACTAAACGTTCTTATCTGTTGCGTTAGGCTCATTGCTTAAAAAAACGTTTTTTTGATGCTAGTGGTTTTATTAATTTGGGATCAATCGCATCCCACAACTGTCCCAGACTATGTTTGGAATATTTCTTTCTCGTACAGAATAAAATTGGTAAACTTTTGTACTATGGCGGATAGTAGATTGACATAGGCTAGTGCTTTTGCTGTTCGTTACGCCTACTCATCTCATTTGCTGACGAAAAGTAAATGTGGACAGTTTTTCCAATATGTTCAATATGCACCTCGGAATTGGATAAGGACATACGTGCAGTTGCGTCCCAGATGTGTCTGTCTTCACTTGTAGCTTGTGAGAAAGACACAATCACGTGACAGATAGCCATTGAAGTGAGATGTGCTTCGGCACGCGGCCGGGAGAAGGGACTTATAATTATTATATTCAGCCCAAGGGCACAATTGCCACTGGCCGCAAAAGGCATGGATTTTTTTAGGGGGCATTACGGCCACACAAAGGGGATGCAGCCAGGAAATTTGAGGCCTTATCAAGTGTTTGTCAAATTGTGAATGAGAGACTGATGAAGTGTGTACAGCCGGTACAAAAAAACTAAGCAGAGCTCATGCCTTTCATGTGACTTTTTTCAAATCATCATTGGAGTCGCATCATGCAGCCTTAGAATGTATTAAAAATCAAACCATATAGCCCAACAAATCTTGTCTGCTAAATTAATTGTGGCATAGCCAGATCAGGGCCTAACATAATGACAACTCAGAGTATGCTATTCTGTTCTTCTGAAATAGACTACATTTTCTTCATATCATGTTTTTTTTTTACTTGTCTGAAGTAAATAATGGATTTATTGTGATGGTGCAGGCTATATTACTTGCATTTATTAGACTTTTTAAAATGTAGATGTTCCAAAGGTCTGCATCAGTGGCTTTGCGTTGAAGCCAGAAAATGCTAAATGTGTTTATGTTAATTAACGGTCAATTACCGTGAGACCGGCAGTTATTTGCTTGACGATCACCGTCTGACAAAATATCATGACCACCACCGCCCTAGTTGTGGTTTGAAGGCAGAGCAGATGATGTTCCATTGGTGTCAGAATAAGAGAATGTAGATAATTTTCTCTTTGAGGCATTCTCCTTATCATCACACATTCTGTTATTTTTCTCCACTCACATTCGATCCCATGACAACCTATTACAAGAGGATCTTGTATGGATCCAGCTTTGATTCATACTGTGATGGAAAAGAGCCAGCTACAGATACAGTCTGATATATTTTCACCCTGAAACTCATTTGTGCCACACATAGGACAATGTGTATAAGGCTGGCTGTAAGGCTGGCTGGCTGTTATTTAAGCCTTCTCGTCATCCATCCATGGCCATGCTACAGTAGCTGCCATGGGTTGAGCTATAGTGTGATAGATTTCATATCTTTCTACGTGGTCTTCAGCAGCAGTTTAATTGTTATAATGGATCTGTACTAGGGTTGCAAAGGGTCGGAAACTTTCCGTTAAATTTCCAAAATGTTCCATGGGAAGTTAAATTCATCAAAAAAGTTAGCTTATAACAGTTAACCTTTTTTGTGAGATACACATAAGGCAATTCCAGGTCTTGTGGCTTTTTTTGGTTAAACTATCCCCAATTCAATGGAATTGCAACCCTCTGCCATTACATGTACAGCTGATTTTCAAGATCTTTCACACAAATGACATGCTATTGAGCCCACACTACTACACTGTCTGAGTCAAGGACTACATGCTTTCTGGTAAGTTTTGATAACAAATACTGGGTGGGGTGAATATATTTTATATTACATACATTATTTTTTGGTAACAAGTAAATAGTAGCCAACAGCAAAGTGTGTTTTAAATCATTTCTAACTTGTTTACAGTTTCTGCTATTTAATTTTTGCTACCATGTGGGTTTTAGCTTGCTTGAGCCTGCTAACTGAGGAGTGTTAATTCACCTGTTACCATATTTGTTTCATTTTAAAACATTTATCTTACAAAGCAGTTGTTTAATCTAACTGCTTAACTATTTATCTGTACATGGAATTGTATTTTTTTTTTTACTCATTTGTTTTCTAATCTTTACAGGAAAATGCCACATTTCATTGCAGCTAATGTAGAAGGAAAAGCTGTGTACATTTGCAAATTACTGTGCCAAATCATATGTGAAGAATGCAACAAAGATGCAGAATCATCTGGCCAAGTGCATAAAGTTCCCTCAGCGCTCAGCGCTCACAACAAGCAACCTTTGACAAAATTCCATCTAGTTCTATTCGAGGTGAAAATGTTTTTTTTTACATTTTAGCAGACACTCTTATCCAGAGCGACTTACAGTAGTGAACACATACATTTCATCTTTTTTTGTTGTACTGGCCCCCCATGGGAATCGAACCCACAACCCTGGCATTACACACACCATGCTGGCATTGCAAACACCATGCTCTACCAACTGAGCCACAGTGAAGACAACCTGATGAATCAGACACCTTATCAATAGCAACAGCTTATGGTCCTCCTGGAATCAGAAGTTTTTTTGACTCAATGGAGGAACGTAGTCCGAGAAATGCTGATGAATGTCTTGCTCGAGCTGTGTATGCAACTGGTTCACGTCTGATGCTCACAGGCAATGTGTATTGGAATAGATGTCTGAATGTTCTTCGCCCAGCATACAACCCTCCAACCAGACATGCTTTATCTACTCATTTGCTGGATGCACAGTTCAACAGAGTTCAAGTGAAGGTCAAGCAAATCATAGAGAAAGCAGACTGTATTGCAATCATTTCTGATGGGTGGTCGAATGTTCGTGGGCAAGGAATAACTAACTACATCATCTACACCCCTCAACCAGTATTCTACAAGAGCACAGACACAAGGGACAACAGACACAACGATCTCTACATTGCAGACGAGCTGAATGCAGTTATCAATGACCTTGGACCACAGAAGGAATTTGCACCAGTGACAGACAACGCTGCGGACATGAAGGCTGCTTGGTCTAAAGTGGAGGAGTCCTATCCTCACATCACACCCATTGGATGTGCTGGTCATTCATTGAATCTGCTCCTCAAGGACATCATGGCACTGAAAACAATGGATACACTCTACAAGAGAGCCAAGGAAATGGTTAGGTATGTGAAGGGTCATCAAGTTATAGCAGCAATCTACCTCACCATGCAAAGTGAGAAGAATAATATCACCAGATTGAAGCTGCCCAGCAACACCCATTGGGGTGGTGTTGTCATCATGTTTGACAGTCTCCTGGAGGGGAAGGAGTATCTCCAAGAAATGGACATATCACAGTCTGCCGATATGGACAGCCCCATCAAGAGGATCCTCCTGGATGATGTATTTTGGGAGAGAGTGGTAAGCAGCCTGAAACTCCTGAAACCTATCGCAGTAGCCATTGCACGGATTAAGGGAGACCATCCTGTCTGATGTTCAGACTCTGTTTGCAGATGTAAGAGAATAAATCCGTACTGCCCTGCCCACTTTACTGTTGCTCCAAGCAGAGGAAACTGCAGTTCTGAAATACATCAAAAAGCGTGAAGACTTCTGTCTGAAGCCCATACACACCGCAGTGTACATGTTGGACCCCAAGTATGCTGGCAAGAGCATCCTGTCTGGTGCAGAGATCAACAAGGCCTATGGTGTCATCACTACCATGTCTCGCCACCTTGACCTGGATGAGGGCAAAGTTCTTGGCAGTCTGGTGAAGTACACTTCCAAGAAAAGGCTTTGGGATGGAGATGCAATATGGCAGTCGTGCCAACATATCTCATCAGCCACCTGGTGGAAGGGACTTTGTGGACCTGAGGCTCTTTCCCCTGTTGCCTCCATCATCCTCCAAATCCCACCAACATCAGCCACCGCAGAGTGCAACTGGTCCTTGTTTGGGAACACACACGAAAGCATGCAACAGGCTGAACAATACAAGGGTTGAAAAATTGGTGGCCATCCAGACAAATTTGAGGCTTTTTGAGCCTGACAACGAGCCATCCTCAACAAGGTTGGAAAGTGACAGTGAAGTTGGGGCCTCAGAGTCTGATGTTCAAGAGGTGGACATTGAGGAGGACCAGGGAGAAGACATGGAAGCCTGAGAGGAAGACAACCAAAGCTTTAGTTTCTAGACTATCATTTTACAGATCTATGTTGAAAACGTTTTTGGGAGATGCGATGGATCATTGGGGGTCATTCAATATTTCGTTTCTTTTGTTGTTCAGAGAAATCATCCCATGTGAACAGTCAACTCATTTAATTAAAGTTCAAATTGTAACTAAATAGTTATTTTTATTTCTATTGGAAGGATTTAATCATTTGCAATTATGTCTACTTATGATAAGGTAAAATGTTTATGTTTCTGTCTCCATATGATATGGTAAATAAATCCAATACAAAAAACATCTACATTTAAATGGTATTAATATGTCACGCCCTGACCTTAGAGAGACGTTTTATTTCCTCTAGTTTGGTTAGGTCAGGATGTGATGTGGGGTGGGCAATCTAGTTTTTGTATTTCTTTGTGTTTGGCCGAGTATGGTTCCTAATCAGAGGCAGCTGTCTATCGTTGTCTCTGATTGGGAATCATACTTAGGCAGCCCTTTTTCCCTCCTTCAGTTGTGGGATCTTGTTTTTGTACAACTTAGTGAAAGCCTGCTGAACGTGACTTTCGGTTTCCTTTGTTTGTTATTTTGTTTAGTGTTCTGAGTTAAATAAAATGTAATCATGAGCACTTACCACGCTGCACCTTGGTCTCCTCCTTACGACGATCGTCACATAATATTAATTCCAATATATTCCCGTTACTTCCCACGGAAAATTTCCACTTCTGAATATTCCCCAAAATGTGCAACCCTAGTCTGTTGTACTTGAGCCTGCCTGGGTTGCTTCCTCTATCCAGGCCAGTAATAGTGTTACCTAATCCCCCCCTCTCTTCACTGCTGTAGTCCACTGCGGGAACATGGAATTTTTCACTGTGGTCTTTTATTCTCTGGGTGTGTGTTGTGTGGTTGTGCGTGGCGTTGGGGGTTGAGGTCTCGGGCTGCACAGAGTGGGGTCACTGGAGAGCCTTGACAGGTATTTTGTCCTTGTCCAGGGACCAGGGCGGGAGTCATCTGTTTTCATTTTGTGTTTGCCACCTTAGTCGCATGAACAATGGAAATTGGCAAGAAAGGAAATACACTGTGAAAGCCAAATCAACCGGCAGAATTTATTTAACGTTTTATACACTGGTAAGATAGTATGAAGGAGCAGTGGGAAAGGGATGGGGAAGTTTTTACTAGCTTTCAAATGGTAGTAAAACTAAATGCATGCTCTTCAACCGATTGCTGGTTCTGACTTAGAATTTGTGGACAACTACAAATACCTAGGTTTCTGGTTAGACTGTAAACTCTCCTTCCAGACTCTCATCAAGCATCTCCAATCCAAAATTAAATCTAGAATCGGCTTCCTATTTCGCCACAAAGCCTCTTTCACTCATGCTGCCAAACATACCCTCATAAAACTGACTATCGGCGATGTCATTTACAAAATAGCCTCCAACACTCTACTCAGCAAACTGGATGTAGTCTATCACAGTGCCATCGCTTTGTCACCAAAGCCCCATATACTACCCACCACTGCGACCTATAAGCTCTCGTTGACTAGCCCTTCAAATCAAATCAAATCAAATTTATTTATATAGCCCTTCTTACATCGGCTGATATCTCAAAGTGCTATACAGAAACTCAGCCTAAAACCCCAAACAGCAAGCAATGCAGGTGTAGAAGCACGGTGGCTAGGAAAAACTCCCTAGAAAGGCCAAAACCTAGGAAGAAACCTAGAGAGGAACCAGGCTATGAGGGGTGGCCAGTCCTCTTCTGGCTGTGCCGGGTGGAGATTATAACAGCACATGGCCAAGATGTTCAAATGTTCATAAATTACCAGCATGGTCAAATAATAATAATCATAGTAGTTGTCGAGGGTGCAACAAGTCAGTAACACAAGAGTAAGTGTCAGTTGGCTTTTTCATAGCCGATCTTTGAGAGTATCTCTACCGCTCCTTCTGTCTCTAGAGAGTTGAAAACAGCAGGTCTGGGACAGGTAGCACGTCCGGTGAACAGGTCAGGGTTCCAGCAAGTCTGGGACAGCAGGTCTGGGACAGGTAGCGCGTCTGGTGAACAGGTCAGGGTTCCATTGCCGCAGGCAGAACAGTTGGAACTGGAGCTGCAGCACGGCCAGGTGAACTGGGGCCAGCAAAGAGTCATCAAGCCAGGTAGTCCTGAGGCATGGTCCTAGGGCTCAGGTCCTCCGAGAGAGAGAAAGAAAGAAAGAAAGAGAGAATTAGAGAGAGCATATTTAAATTCACACAGGACACCGGAAAAGACAAGAGAAATACTCCAGATGTGACAGACTGACCCTAGCCCCCCGACACATAAACTACTGCAGCATAAATACTGGAGGCTGAGACAGGAGGGGTCAGGAGACATTGTGGCCCCATCCGATGAAACCCCCGGACAGGGCCAAACAGGTAGGATATAACCGCACCCACTTTGCCAAAGCACAGCCCCCACACCACTGGAGGGATATCTCCAACCACCAACTTACCATCCCGAGACAAGGCAGAGTATAGCCCACAAAGATCTCCGCCACGGCACAACCCAAGGGGGGCGCCAACCCAGACAGGAAGACCACGTCAGTGACTCAACCCACTCAAGTGACGCACCCCTCCCAGGGACGGCATGGAAGAACACCAGTAAGCCAGTGACTCAGCCCCTGTAATAGGGGTAGAGGCAGAGAATCCCAGTGGAGAGAGGGGAAACCGGCCAGGCAGAGACAGCATGGGCGGTTCGTTGCTCCAGCCTTTCCGTTCACCTTCACACCCCTGGGCCAGACTACACTTAATCATAGGACCTACTGTAGAGATATGTCTTCAGTAAAGACTTAAAGGTTGAGACTGAGTCTGCGTCTCTCACATGGGTAGGCAGACTATTCCATAAAAATGGAGCTCTATAGGAGAAAGCCCTGCCTCCAGCTGTTTGCTTAGAAATTCTTGGAACAATTAGGAGGCCCGCGTCTTGTGACTGTAGCGTACGTGTAGGTATGTACGGCAGGACCAAATCGGAAAGATAGGTAGGAGCAAGCCCATGTAATGCTTTGTAGGTTAGCAGTAAAACCTTGAAATCAGCCCTTGCCTTAACAGGAAGCCAGTGTAGGGAGGTTAGCACTGGAGTAATATGATCACATTTTTTGGTTCTAGTCAGGATTCTAGCAGCCGTGTTTAGCACTGACTGAAGTTTATTTAGTGCTTTATCCGGGTAGCCGGAAAGTAGAGCATTGCAGTAGTCCAACCTAGAAGTAACAAAGGCATGGATTAATTTTTCTGCGTCATTTTTGGACAGAAAGTTTCTGATTTTTGCAATGTTACGTAGATGGAAAAAAGCTGTCCTTGAAACAGTCTTGATATGTTCTTCAAAAGAGAGATCAGGGTCCAGAGTAATGCTGAGGTCCTTCACAGTTTTATTTGAGATGACTGTACAACCATCCAGATTAATTGTCAGATTCAACAGAAGATCTCTTTGTTTCTTGGGACCTAGAACAAGCATCTCTGTTTTGTCCGAGTTTAAAAGTAGAAAGTTTGCAGCCATCCACTTCCTTATGTCTGAGACACAGGCTTCTAGTGAGGGCAATTTTCGGGCTTCACCATGTTTCATTGAAATGTACAGCTGTGTGTCATCCGCATAGCAGTGAAATTTAACATTATGTTTTTGAATGACATCCCCAAGAGGTAAACTATATAGTGAAAACAATAGTGGTCCTAAAACGGAACCTTGAGGAACACCGAAATTTACAGTTGATTTGTCAGAGGACAAACCATTCACAGAGACAAACTGATATCTTTCCGACAGATAAGATCTAAACCAGGCCAGAACTTGTCCATGTAGACCAATTTGGGTTTCCAATCTCTCCAAAAGAATGTGGTGATCGATGGTATCAAAAGCAGCACTAAGATCTAAGAGCACGAGGACAGATGCAGAGCCTCGGTCTGACGTCATTAAAAGGTCATTTACCACCTTCACAAGTGCAGTCTCAGTGCTATGATGCAGTCTAAAACCAGACTGAAGCGTTTCGTATACATTGTTTGTCTTCAGGAAGGCAGTGAGTTGCTGCGCAACAGCTTTTTCAATTTTTTTTGAGAGGAATGGAAGATTCGATATAGGCCGATAGTTTTTTATAATTTCTGGGTCAAGATTTGGCTTTTTCAAGAGAGGCTTTATTACTGCAACTTTTAGTGAGTTTGGTACACATCCGGTGGATAGAGAGCCGTTTATTATGTTCAACATAGGATGGCCAAGCACAGAAAGCAGCTCTTTCAGTCGTTTAGTTGGAATAGGGTCCAGTATGCAGCTTGAAGGTTTAGAGGCCATGATTATTTTCATCATTGTGTCAAGAGATATAGTACTAAAACACTTTAGTGTCTCCCTTGATCCTAGGTCCTGGCAGAGTTGTGCAAACTCAGGACAACGGAGCTTTGGAGGAATACGCAGATTTAAAGAGGAGTCCGTAATTTTCTTTCTAATGATCATGATCTTTTCCTGTAAGAAGTTCATGAATTCATTACTGCTGAAGTGAGAGCCATCCTCTCTTGGGGAATGCTGCTTTTTAGTTAGCTTTGCGACAGTATCAAAAATAAATTTCGGGTTGTTCTTATTTTCCTCAATTAAGTTGGAAAAATAGGATGATCGAGCAGCAGTGAGGGCTCTTCGATACTGCACGGTACTTTCTTTCCAAGCTAGTCGGAAGACTTCCAGTTTGGTGTGGCGCCATTTCCGTCCCAATTTTCTGGAAGCTTGCTTCAGAGCTCGTGTATTTTCTGTATACCAGGGAGCTAGTTTCTTATGACAAATGTTTTTAGTTTTTAGGGGTGCAACTGCATCTAGGGTATTGCGCAAGGTTAAATTGAGTTCCTCAGTTAGGTGGTTAACTGATTTTTGTCCTCTGACGTCCTTGGGCAGGCAGAGGGAGTCTGGAAGGGCATCAAGGAATCTTTGGGTTGTCTGAGAATTTATAGCACGACTTTTAATGCTCCTTGGTTGGGGTCTGAGCAGATTATTTGTTGCGATTGCAAACGTAATAAAATGGTGGTCCGATAGTCCAGGATTATGAGGAAAAACATTAAGATCCACAACATTTATTCCATGGGACAAAACGAGGTCCAGAGGATGACTGTGGCAGTGAGTAGGTCCAGAGACATGTTGGACAAAGCTCACTGAGTCGATGATGGCTCCGAAAGCCTTTTGGAGTGGGTCTGTGGACTTTTCCATGTGAATATTAAAGTCACCAAAAATTACTACAGGGTCCGATAGGAATTCAGGGAACTCAGTGAGGAACGCTGCATATAGCCCAGGAGGCCTGTAAACAGTAGCTATAAAAAGTGATTGAGTAGGCTGCATAGATTTCATGACTAGAAGCTCAAAAGACGAAAACGTCGTTGTTGGGTTTTTTTGTAAATTGAAATTTGCTATCGTAAATGTTAGCAACACCTCCGCCTTTGCGGGATGCGCGGGGGATATGGTCACTAGTGTAACCAGGGGGTGAGGCCTCATTTAACACAGTAAATTCATCAGGCTTAAGCCATGTTTCAGTCAGGCCAATCACATCAAGATTATGATCAGTGATTAGTTCATTGGCTATATGTCACGGGTATCGTCGGTGAAGGAGGACCAAAATGCAGCAGGACTGTGTTTGTTCATTGTGAACATTTATTAAATCAAAATGAACTCAAAAACAACAAACAAGAGAACGACCGATCCATTGACAGTCTGGCAAGGCACAGGGCGAAACACAGAACAATCTCCCACAAATGACAAACACAAACACACCCTAATATATGGGACTCTCAATCAAAGGCAAATAGACAACACCTGCCTTCAACTGAGAGTCCCAACCCCAATTAACCAAACATAGAAACAGACACACTAGACTAAACATAGAATACATGAAAACCAAACAGTGCCCAAAACCCCGGAATACTTAAATCAAATGCCCCTTCAACAAACACACCACCCCGAACCACATAAAACAAATACCCTCTGCCACGTCCTGACCAAACTACAATACCAATTAACCCTTATACTGGCCAGGACGTGACACTATAACTGCCTTTGAAGTGAGGGATCTAACATTAAGTAGTCCTATTTTGAGATGTGAGGTATCACAATCTCTTTCAATAATGGCAGGGATGGAGGAGGTCTTTATACTAGTGAGATTGCTAAGGCGAACACCGCCATCTTTAATTTTGCCCAACCTAGGTCGAGGCACAGACACGGTCTCAATGGGGATAGCTGAGCTGACTACACTGACTGTGCTAGTGGCAGACTCCACTAAGCTGGCAGGCTGGCTAACAGCCTGCTGCCTGGCCTGCACCCTATTTCATTGTGGAGCTAGGGGAGTTAGAGCCCTGTCTATGTTCGTAGATAAGATGAGAGCACCCCTCCAGCTAGGATGGTGTCCGTCACTCCTCAACAGGCCAGGCTTGGTCCTGTTTGTGGGTGAGTCCCTGAAAGAGGGCCAATTATTTACAAATTCTATCTTTTGGGAGGGGCAGAAAACAGTTTTCAACCAGCGATTGAGTTGTGAGACTCTGCTGTAGAGCTCATCACTCCCCCTAACTGGGAGGGGGCCAGAGACAATTAATCGATTGTTACATATTGTTACCCTTGCTACATATTCGTCGCCAAACCCACTGGCTCCAGGTCATCTATAAGTCTTTGCTAGGTAAAGCCCCGCCTTATCTCAGCTCACTGGTCACCATAGAAACACCCACCCATAGCATGCGCTCCAGCAGGTATATTTCACTGGTCATCCCCAAAGCCAACACTTCCTTTGGCCGCCTTTCCTTCCAGTTCTCTGCTGCCAATGACTGGAACGAATTGCAAAAATCACTGAAGCTGGAGACTTATATCTCCCTCTCTAACTTTAAGCATCAGCTGTCAGAGCAGCTTACCGATCACTGTACCTGTACACAGCCAATCTGTAAAAATCACATCCAACTACCTCATCCCCATACTGTTATTTATCTTCTTGCTCTTTTGCACCCCAGTATCTCTACTTGCACATCATCATCTGCACATCTATCACTCCAGTGTTAATCCTAAATTGTAATTATTTCGACTCTATGGCCTATTTATTGCCTTACCTCCCTACTCTTCTACATTTGCACACACTGTATATAGATTTTTTTCTATTGTGTTATTGACTGTACGTTTGTTTATGACCTTCCCTGTGGCTCAGTTGGTAGAGCATGGTGTTTGCAACGCCAGGGTTGTAGGTTTGATTCCCACGGGGGGCCAGTACAACAACAAAAATAAATGCATGAAATGAAATGGATGCATTCACTACTGTAAGTCGCTCTGGATAAGAGCGTCTGCTAAAATGTGTAACTCTATGTTGTTGTTTTTGTCACACTGCTTTGCTTTATCTTGGCCAGGTCACAGTTGTAAATGAGAACTTGTTCTCAACTGGCCTACCTGGTTAAATAAAGGTGAAATAAAAATAAAGAAATACAAGTTGTAATGAATGAATGTTTCCACCTGACCTTCCAATAAGTTAAGTGAGTGTAAGTTAATATGTCATCCTTCAGCTGCCCATCAGTGAGAAGACTATCATGTAGTCATTTATGGAAAATCAGGTCTGCTTTTATGAGTTCAAAATCCATTACAACTTTTAAAATCAACTTTATCTATGATGGGCAGTTCAATCTAAAACTCCAATTAGTAGCAACATGTTCGTTTATATACCTGCTATAGAATTGATAGTGAACAGATCTCACTTTGATGCATATCTCTAATTGCTCTTGGATGTGTTTGGAGGTTGGCTCGTCCTGTACAGAACCCCTCTATGAGACAGACTAGAGGTCAGGCTGTTCTGTGTGAAAGCAATGGAGATGACCTTCTGAAGAACTGCTGTGTCCGGACTATATTAAACACCTGAGCCGCTGGCTGCCTGGCGCAGTCACCACCCAGCTCCTATACATTACATACACCCACTCACTCATACTGTGGGAGAGACCCAGTCATTCCACTACATCTATTTCTATTTCCAAACAGTTCTATGTAAATGTACTTGTTTGTAAGTGACTGCTTCATATTTCATGGGGTTTTTGAATGCCTACATGCTGCAACACAAATTGCCCTTTGGGACAATACAGATTTAGTCTTCTCTCCTGTCTATAAATAGATTGTAGGTTGAAATGTGAAGAGAGCTTTTTTACTGAGTGTATTTGGTGCTGATTCTTCTCGTAGGACGGAGTTCAAAGCCCACAGGGATGTGAAGCCAGTGAAGCTGATCCGAGCCAAGTCCCAGTACCTTCCCCCTGATGAGAAGACCAGCCTGGAGACCAGCTATAGCGCCACCTACAGGGGAGAGCAGGGCAAACAGCAACCCAACGACAACAAGGCTGTGGACAGGAGGAGGATACGCAGCCTGTACAATGAGCCCTACAAAGGCCTACAAGAGACCAAGGTGAGAACGCTTTAGATCATGTCCTATTGACTACTCCCATGGTACAGCCATAATGCAGTTAATCTCCTATTCAGAACCACAGCCTTGCAGAGTGCGTTTTCAAACCCACTGTAATGACAGAATCTTTCTCTTGGAGGGCTGCTGTTCTCTTTACTGTGTATGTTGTGATGGCAAATCATATCAGTAATACTGAAGCAAACACAATATCAAACCGAGGAGTTACAGCTCTTTGCAGAGTCATTTACACCTGCTGCTAATGTCTTTGGGGATGGTATATATAAATAATCTCCATCTTCCCCCATCCCCTGTGCCTAGGTTGAGAGGTCTAACAGTGCTCCCCGATCCAAACCCAAAAAGGCGGGCACCACGGTAGCTAGTCAGGGCGGCAAACCTGTCAAGAAGGCCAAAGAGCAGAAGCAGCCGGGCAGCAGAGCACTGCGGGGCACCAAGAAGACGACCTCTGAGAACCAGCCCACTGAGTCCGGGCCTGCGGAGGGGGACAAGGAGAAAAGTAAAGAGATGAACAACAAACTGGCTGAGGCAAAAGAGTAAAAATCATTTAGCACTACTTTTTATTCTTCTTTGGGGGAAAGAACACGAAGGCTGCAAAATTAATTAGAAGTTCTCATCCCTTTTATGTTTTGTCTCTCTCGCTCTCTCGCTCTCTCTCTCTCTCTCTCTCTCTCTCTCTCTCTCTCTAACTCTCTAACTCTCTTTCCCTCTCTTCTCTCTGCCTCTTGGCTAAGTTAGATGTAGTTACAGTAAATGTCAGGGTTGTGACATGACATGTTGTTGCTTCCCCGCCTCCCATTACATTAGATCACCATAGTAACAAGGGGGCATGTTCATCCGCTTCCTCTGCTCCCCGATGCCACCCTCCACCCCCCTCTCTCCACGTCTCCATCTCAAGGTTACCATGGCTACCGGCTGCCTGGTTAGCCAATGAATGGCACGTGCTATTGTTGCATGAGCCCACCGACTAGCAATCCTGTGTGGTTGGCTTCCATATTCCAACTGAACAGATTGCTTTGTTGAGTTTATCAAGGATTTTTGGGAATGAGAAGACCATGTAAATTGGCTCAGTGACTGGACTCAATTTCTGTAGCTGTAACTTTCAAATGTATGCAAAGATACATTTATAAATGTGTGCATAGACACATTAGATACTCATCTAGGATAACGGTCTGAAAATCTTTGATAAATGTGCAGCTTGGAGTGTATCAATCCATGGCTGAGTTTGTGCCTGCTCTGTATTTCCTGGATGCTGTCTTCTTGAGCAGGGCTCCAAGTCAGTCTGTTTTCAGATTGGCATTACTAAGATGCTTTGTTCAACTTTGCCATCATTCTTGAATGCAATGTCTAATTTTGTAAACCTAATAACTATGTTGATTGTGGATGATGTGGGAATGGTTTTGAACAAATAATTGTCAGGACAACATTTAAAACCTCATACCCTCTCATTCAAATTGTTCTCTCTCTTCGCAGTCAAATTCATTCATCAAGTTATTTTAGAGGTCAGACAAGGCTATCTTGTTTCATCAACCTTGTTGCCAAGCTGGGAGCCATCTGGGTTACTGTAACATGATTATGCATTACTAGACCAGTCATTTGCACAGCAGATGAGAATTTCCACTGAATTAAATGTTACTATCATGCAATTATAATTACATTCAGCATTAAAAAAAACTACATTACATTTCACTGAGTCACGATAGAAATGTGATATTGTGGCTCTATGGTCTTTAGCTATACTTTCACCCAGCCCATATACACTCTATGTAGCTATAGCTAGGACACACACACAGAGTCATGGTTGACTGGAACCAACATGATTATTTAGGCCCCCATGGCACTAGCAGATGAGAGAAGCCAACAACATTGTTCACATCCCAGAGGTCAGAAGAGGTGCATGGCTGGATGTGATACTAGTTAAAACTCTTTCTCTCTTTCAGCAGATTCATGGTTTTATAATTATATGTTATTTATTGTTTTATTTATTCATCTATTTATTTGGGTATAAAACACGAATTACTTCTGCTAATACCATTATTGTAACATACCCCCAAAAATGTGTCTGCGATGTTATGGTAAGTTGAATGCTGGCCGTTTGGAATGTTTATTTTTCTGGACGTATTGTTTCTGTCTTTGTTTCTGGTTTATGCATGTTGTGTCTCGATGTTTCTGTCTAGCATGGGCCTCAAACAACTGGCCTCTTCCCTGGACCAGGGGTGTGTGTGTGTGTGTGTGTGTGTGTGTGTGTGTGTGTGTGTGTGTGTGTGTGTGTGTGTGTGTGTGTGTGTGTGTGTGTGTGTGTGTGTGTGTGTGTGTGTGTGTGTGTGTGTTTCATTAGGTTGAGAAGATTACGTGTAGATGTCAAGATTATATTAAACACATTCAACTCCAAATATATCTCTCCTCTGCTGCCTTCTATGGCAATCTAAATATAGTAGGCATAGGCTACCAATGTAGAACGACTTGATATTCTCACCTGTGATTTGATTGAATTAGGACAAGCAGCGAAACTACATTTTATATTTGGTTTACATTTGTATCATAGTTCTGCATATGTATGCAGTTTCTTGAATGGGATATATTGAGCGAGCAAGGAAAATGATCTGTATTACAAACATAAACCTCATTATGTCAAAATGAATCCGTTTGTATTGGTTGTATAGTGCCAGTAGAGCTCTATTGGCTACTACACATGTCTACTTGTGTCTTAGCAGACAGTAGTAAAGACCAGAACAGCGTTTCAGACTCCTGGGATGGCATAGACCACAATAGAGCAGTGCATTGTGCTGTGCAGGACTTGCTTGTCATGGGCCACCCCACACTCCCCAGTCTCTCTCTTGTGTTGTTGTCATCTGTTGTGCTAGTCAGAGTCCCCTGGCTCCCTCCCCTCCATTTTGAATACTGGAGTGTGTTGTCTCTCCATTTGCCATGGTCGTGTCTTGAGTTAGTATGTCACAATGAACCACCATGCCATATTCCGCTTAGACTGAGCATGTGCCCACGGAGCGGAGGGTGAGGGCCATCTCATTAGCATTTTGCAGCCTTTGGTTGGGGGGGGTCTTTCTCTCGTAACACAGGAAGGGGTGTCGGGGGGGGGGGTCATACATGTAAAGTACTGGCACACAGCTCATCCGGTGCTATCGATCTTTAATCCAAGCATTAGGAACAAAAAAATTATAGAAAGTGATAATGGTACAAAGAAGTTACAGAATGTATTGGACACAAATATTTTACTGTGACGTGCTTGTGTTTCTCTCTGCTTGCTCCTATTTACTGAAATATTATGAATAAATGGAAAAGCAGAAAAAGCTGTGTCCTCTTGGTTCTTTGTGTTGAAACGTATGGAGGAGGAGGGTGAAAGAACAGTGGTTGCAGGTATTTGTTGAATTGTTTTTGTCTCTTTGTCTTTGTGAGACATGAGATGCTTTTTAGTGAGTGAATCCACATGGAAGAGAATTTTGCCTTCAGGTTTTCTTTAGCGCTTATCAAAGACATTCTGGCATGAGTTCTGACATCCTTCAAAGGGCTTGCATATTGCTGCTACACTATGTGAGAGCTGAGGAATATATTATTTTGCATCATGTGTCCAAATATATTCAAAGACCTTGCCCAAATTATACAGAAATATGCAAGTTAAGGATGGGTAGAACATTATTCCAGAATTGGATGTCATGTATTTACTGGGCCAACAAACTGTATGATTAATGAAATGTTCTTTCTCTGCGTGTAACAAATGTGACATTTGGATATTTCTAAAATCATTATAATCATGTAATTACTATATTTTCCAGCTTCATCTGGTATCGATATTAGCTTTTCGAGGATGTCAAATTTGGATATGCTGTGCAAGGTGAAATCCTACCTCTAGAAAACCTAATGAGTGACATTCTGATTCATTTGAAGGGTTGTGCTAAAACAGTACCACTACATACAGCTCTGTCAGCCAATCCGTGATACAGGCTGGGTGCAGACGCTAAAGCAACACCTGTGGGGCTGTACACTACCCATTCCAAGGTAACCTAAAAACACACCCAGCCGCCACAAGCCACAAATCTCTCATTCATATGTGCTCATAAGATGTATTTCAAAGTCATGATTTTTTAAATATTTGATAGTGGCACAGTTTTGTTTTGAAAATCGTTGTACTCCGATACAGTTCCCACCAGGTCAGATCCCTCATATATTTCTCTTCCATATGGAAACTAGAGTAGGGGAATGAGTGTGTGGGGCTGTCTGTCTGTGTGAATGCTTGGCTGTCATGTCCTATAAAGTACGTATGTCTCCTTAAGGTTCCTCTCTTAAGGAGGCCTTGGGTCTGTCTTGTTGTAGTAGAATGGCTATAGTCCAGACCATCTTGGAATCCCCCCTTGAGCTACTGGAAGATGCTAGATGCATTCATTGCTCCTGGTTATAAGAAATAGGTCAAGGCTAAACAAATTGCATGGCTGTGTAGTAAAATGTGACTTTTGAATTATTCACACAGATGACTAGAGATCACCCATCCTTTTCCATTTTTAGAGCAACTGGATTAAACCTACCGTGCAACCACTATTATTTGATATAACATATCGTAATTACACACATAATACCAGTGTGATTATATATAAATGATTAATAAACCTGTGGGTAAACACACCTACAGATATATGTTTATAATAACACATAGTTATCCTTTTTAGTTTGATCATTTTCATCATTTGATGTAATGTTGTTATGGTGTCTGAGTGGGACCTGCAATCCAAATGTTATATAATATTACAAAATGTGTGGTTATTTTATATGGGCTGGTACTAAATCTGAATTGTTTATTGAAAATATGTCAATTCAATGTTTATTGGGGTGCATGGTCGGAATAGAGTGGGGAGGTACAGTAGTTCTAGCTTTGGAGAGAGCCAGTTCTGCTACTGGAGAAGATAGTAAGTGCATGTTTTAGTCCCCTCAATTTCATTTTAGATTATATTATTCCTGAATGTCCTGTGGCTGTTTATCCTTGAACACCCTGAGACTCTCATTAGACTCTCATTATTCCCGTTAGTGTGCTCTAGCTTTTAGTCTCAGAAGGTTTCAGCTGACAAATTGGATTCAAACTCAGAGAGCAGTGGCTATTTATTGATCTGAACATAACACAAAATCCTAACTTTGATTGAAGAAACATTTTAACCTTTGTTTGGAATTGAGGAAGGTAGGCGGGCGAACGATGTTTTTTTGTGCTATTTTAGGTTTGACGTGATAAGAAACCAAGAGCGAGCTTTAGCTGCTTTCTCTGAGACTGAGCTTCACATCTCCACTGTGGCAGTATAATGTTGCCCTCTGATATGAGTAGTCACAGGGTGCTCAACTCAACTCAGCAAAATTCTTTGTGATTGGCCTCTGAGAAATGCCTCATCTTGTGTCTCTTTGTTTTTGTCTTTTTCTTTGTGTCTTAACTCTGTGCTGCCTCGCCTCCTAGAGAGCTTAATGACGAGGTTCTCCGACCCGGTGATCATCATTCCCAGGGTGCCGTTGGAGGAGAACCAGAACCACTGGAGGAAAGACCCGAACCACGGAGGAGCGGCGTAGTTGTGCACTTTGCCCCAGATGTAAAGTATGAGTAGATCCACTAGATCTGTACTGTAGGGACATACTGTGCTGTAGGCCTATGGTATACAGGGAGGGACTGCTGTCCTGTTCTGTACTGTACATATCTAGTATTTTCAACTCAGTTCTATTGGGAAAAGAGAAATACCCCATTAACAACACCTCTGCATGAGGAGGCAAACCAAAATAGGATGCACGTAGCGTGTTTGAAACAGCTTTAGGGCAGTGCGGTCATAGCTGTTTGAGCAAATGCAAATGCAAAAGGTGCTATAAGTTTAATTTCCGTTACATGCTTTTGTTTTAAGAGAATGTTTTAATTTAGTAATGATGTTAGAAATGCCAAACCATAAAGTGCTTATTGAAAGAAAAAAAAAGAACTGTATATTGATCAATTCAAATGCAAATAAATATAGATAACTTGCTGATTTGCTAATCTGTGTTGTATTTTTATTGGTGTGTGACTTATTGGTGTTAGTTTAGAACAGACCAAGAAGCTATCCACAACTCAGAGTACACTGAAGAAGATAGAACTGACACTGAAAAGCACAGTTGGAAAATAGCCTACAATAAACACACTTCAAAATGAAACATGTGAAACACACTCACATAATAATATCGAGGTTCTCGGGCAACCCCTTTTTACATGCTTTAGGACACATATTCCTTTTTCATTTACTGTATGACTCATTCTAGTCTAGTGAATATTTGTGTGAGAGTGCTTGTATGCTCTGTTTACTCTGGATAAGCGCTTGTGTGAAAGGGGTTTTAGGGCTTGGCTAAAGCAGCTATTTCTCTGTTACTCTTCATATTGCTCTTCATTAAATACCCCTCTCCCTTTTCTTTGATTATGAAGTGAAAGATGAGAATGAATTTGTATTGGATGATAAAGTGATAAGTATGCACATACGTTATCTGATTATACAGATGTGCTCTGCTGACTCATTCTCCTCAATGTGCCTACCCCAGAGGAGTAAACACACACACACACACACACACACACACACACACACACACACACACACACACACACACACACACACACACACACACACACACACACACACACACACACACACACACACACACACAGACACACACACACACACAGACACAGACACACACACACACACACACAGAGACACACACACACACACGCAAGCACACACACGCAAGCACGCACGCACGCACGCACGCATGCACACAAAACTTTTATGTGAAGCCTTCACATCTTCACATGATGCCACATAGACTTGAGCTGCTCATCAGGATTGGAGGACTCGTATCTCTAAGTTTGATTCTCCTCCTATAGACTGTGTCTCATGACTACATGGAGGACTCATATCTCTAAGGATGAGTCATGGAAGGATGATTCTCTTCCTATAGACTGTGTTCCATTACTACATGGAGGACTCGTATCTCTAAGGATGAGTCATGAAAGGATGATTCTCCTCCTATAGACTGTGTCTCATGACTTCATGCAGGACTCATATCTCTAAGGATGAGTCATGGAAGGATGCTTCTCCTCCTATAGACTGTGTCTCATAACTACATGGAGGACTTGTATCTCTAAGGATGAGTCATGGAAGGATGAGTCTCCTCCTATAGGCTGTGTCTCATCACTCTCATCACCCTATTCCACATCAAGTAACTCATGCCAGCAGTAAAATTTGATTTAAAAAAAAACAGCTAAAAATACACCTTATGGAACAGCAGGGACTGTGAAGAAACACAAACATAGACACATGCATACAAACACACAATAACATGCGCACTATACACACATGTACACATGGATTTTGTGTTGTAGATATGTGGTAGTAGAGTAGATGCCTGAGGGCACACACTTAATATTTTGTGAAATCTGTTATGAATGTATTGTAATGTTTTTAAAACGTAGAACTGCCTTAATTTTGCTGGACCCCAGGAAGAGTAGTGGGGATCCATAATAAATATAAATACAATACACATAAGTCTCCTCCTACTACCAGTAAACATTTCGCTATCTACAGTACTTACAATGTTCAAAAGCAATGAATAGTAAATCATAGCCTACAAACCTTCCAGCTAGAATATTTTTGTACAGTTATTGTCGGTCATAATGATTAGAGGAGATTTTCAGCAATTGTCCACATAAAACTGTTGTCTATGACAGGAACAGGGTAGAGGGGAGGGGCACCAATGAATCCTCCCCAGTATTGGAGAGCACAGTGTTGACCCGTATTGACCTTTGACCTAGTGACTGTATGGCAATCACCATCTTCCCTTAAGCTTACCGTATGCATCCCAGTCAAAAAAGTTCGCACATATATTATGCTGAAATGTTGTGCCGTTTTTGTTTGTTTTGGTGTTCGGCAGCATTCGGCTGTTGCCGACGCCTCCTCGTCGGTGATTGATCCACAGTAGGAATTCTTCATTGAAGTGTTTGTTGTCATTCAATGACAGTCGACTAGTTTTCATGCACATTATTTAACTTGAGAAATACTGGACCAAATATATGTAAAAGTGCATGACTAAAGGCTTCAGCATGCTTCACTTCGGCTGGCCGAACTCGCATACTCGCATAAAAGACCTTCGCTTGAAAAATGAGAAAAAAGCATCAATAGTATTGTTCACCAATTTTGAGACACCGTAGCCAGTATAAACTTCCTCAAAATAGTCAGAATTAATCTAAGTTAACTCAAGAAATCTGTCATTAATTTAGAAGTTTTTGCAGAGAAGATTTTAGTCGCGCAATTTTACATCTAACTAAGATGTTTGGTGCAGTATTTCTCAAAGAAATGTTTTGCAAGATGCAAAACTAAAATTATAAAAAAATTAAGATATGAATAATCAAAAGATTTAATTGAATAAAATTGACTAATTCAAAGAACAAAAAAAAATTATAATAATATAGGCCTAAATGCTCAAGCGCACACATTTGTTCTGACTGTCCGCTCAGACTAACAGCCTCACCTGTTGTTCCTGTCAATCAGACACGCAGTGTCAATCAATGAACCAAAGATGCGTGAGGGAGGGCCGAGCTAACTCGTTCAGTCACACACTTAGCAGCCGAGGAGAGAGAGGAAGGACAGCTGTGAAAACAAAAGCTGGAAAATGAGTCGGAAGCACAGTAGCATTTGGATGCATTTTAATAATGTAGACAATGTTAGAGCAGAGTGTAGAATTTGCCAAAACAAAATCTCATATACAGCCGGTTCTACGCACAACCTACACCGGCATATGCGAACTGTACACCCAACTGTGAAGCTAGCTGTAGCAGAGCTTCGAGAAACTAGCGGGCCTGCTAGTGATAGTGGTGGAGCCAGCACCTCCACACGTGGAGATGTATCCACTCAGTCAAGTAGGCCTACTCCGCGACCCACAGCAACACGTTCTTCTATAGACCAGTTTATGCCAAAGTCTATGTCTGTAGCAAAACAAGGCCATATTGATATTGCATAGGCTAAAATGATTGCCACCGATTTCCAGCCATTTTCGATCGTGGAGGACAGAGGTTTAAGAAATGATAGCAATAGTCTAAATCCAATGTACACAATTCCAAGCAGGAAAACCCTTTCAAAATCACTTATTCCACAACTGTACGAGAGCACACAGGCTTCAGTGCGGGAAAGAGTCCAAAAAGCAACTGCAGTTTGCCTTACCACTGACTGCTGGACATCAAGGGTAACCACTTCTTACATGTCGGTTACATGTCACTTCATTGAAGATTTTTTGACGTCTAGCTGTCTTCTGGACTGCTTTGAGTTCAGCGACAGACACACCTCAGAGAACTTGGCAGAGGAACTGTTGAGAGTGGCCAGAGAATGGCAAGTAGATGGAAAAGTGGTCTGTTGTGTTAGCAACAATGCAGCTAACATAACCAAAGATAACCAAAATGGAACCATCATCCATGTCTTGCCCACATAATCAACCTGATTGTAAGAGATGCTCTGAAGGTGATGAAGCCCACTGTGGACAAAGTGAAAGCAGCTGTGGAATACTTCCACAGGAGCACAGTAGGTGCTGAAAAACTAAAGTCTACACAACGCAGATGGGGATGCCTGAGCTGAGGCCTAAACAAGACTGCACTACAAGGTGGAATTCAACATTTTATATGTTGAAGCAGTTTGATGCCATCATCTCTACCCTGGCCATTGTCAATGCACCTGTTGATGCTCTGACCCAAGAGGAATGGGAGGTGGTGGAGGAGGTGTGCAGAGTCCTGGAACCCTTTGAGCAGGTCACTGTAGAGATCAGTGGAGAGAGGTACGGTAAGCAGTTATTACTACATCATTATTTAATCCAGTATTATATACGTATATGAGCAGTAGATGAGAATGTAGTATCAGTAGACAAAACATGAACCTGAACTAATAAGTTACTGTTCTCTCTTTTCAGCTATGTGACAGCCTCATAACTTATACTATTGTGTAAGGGTCTGCAGCGAATCACAGCCAGCCACCAGAGAGAAGGAAATGTAACCACAGGACACGTGACAGAGTTGATGGACACCCAATGTTCATCAATGGACAGAAAGTTACACAGAATGGAATATAATCACATGCTATCAGAAACCGCTGCACTTGACCCCAGGTTTAAGAAGTTAGCCTTCAGTGATGCCAGAGTGATTGATGAGGCTCTTCAAAGAATAACCTCAGCACCAGGGAGGGACAGCCCCAGCAGTCAGCTGGCTCAGGCACCAGGGCAACAGGAAGAAGAGGGAGCAGATGGAGCAGAAGCACCAGCAGTAGTGCCACAAACGTCTGCTGTTTGGATGCTGTTTGACAAGAGAGCAACTGGGGATGCAGCACGAAGGAATCCCTCAGCAGATGCTGAGTGTGAATGGCAGAATGGTGAACTTACTAAATGACTGAGAGTTTGACTGTGTGATATTAGGTTGCTTCTTGTGTAAATATTTTCCTTCTGGATTTTAATGATTTGTATGTCTTTGAGTTCAGCGACAGACACACCTCAGAGAACTGGTCCTAAAATGTGAAGAAATAATAGTTTATCAACATTTCAAGCTAAACATTCTGATCTGTTACATCAGCCTTATTAAATGATATGGCATATACTTTCACTGCACTTTGATACATATCAGTAGGGATTAAGAAGTGAGTATACGAAATGCCCACTCAAAAATACGTGGGTATATGGCGTATACCTGCGGATACCCTCCACTACACCATTTAAAATGTCGTTATAATATCTGCACGAACTCTTCCAAACTGTTTCGGCTGGGAAGGATTCAGACACCTTTAGACCTCCGCTTCAAAAACATTGACATCAATTACATATTTCTTAAATTATCTTCGATTAACTCAGACGATTTTGAGGATGTGTACTGGTTTTAAGGGCCATGGCTAGACAGAATCCAGCTTTTGTCAAATTAATGTCAGATTTGACTATTCGTAGCAGGTTAGGAGCATTTACGCAGCGGGTTAGGATAATTAACATAGCATGTTAGGAGAATTAGGTTAAAGGTAGGAAAATGCAACAACAAAAAATCTACTTTTGACATTAATTTGACAAAAGCTGGATCTTTTCTAGCCATGACCAGTTTCAAGGGTGATAAACAGTAATAGTGGCACTTTTTTGTCGTTTTTCATTGAATGTATTTAAGGGAGTGTGCTAGCCGACCTCGCAATGACGCCTCTCAACACAGATTTCAAAGTTCATACTGTATATAAATGTTCAGAATGGTATGTTGAGAACGAAATGATCTGTACTTCAGCAAGTAGGTGATAATTATAACATACAGCACAATCATCCCTGCCATTGATAATAATTATGGTATTAGACTACACCGCTACACCGCTCTTGTCGCGAGCGTTGCAAAATAAATTTAGGAATCTATGTTATTCAATTATTGCACCCACACTGCTCGCGTGCGTCAACGAGCGTCTGCGTTGCCAAGGGCTGAAATAGAACTCCTTTCTGTTTCTGACGCAGATTGCGCTGCAAGTCCTGCCTCTCCCATCTCCTCATTGGTTTATAGAAGCAGGTACCCACGTGCCATCTCCTCATTGGTTAAACCCACGTGGGTGATTGAAAGACGAACTGTGTTGCTGGTCGGTGTAGTAATATTATGAACGTTTAGATGCTAATCACCATATAAGTTAAATGAAAAAGCCTGGAAGGAGGAGAGATGACTAGAAATGATTCGGTTGACCGTTTTATGTGTGGATTAATTGTCGGAGTAGAAGACCTTGTGCATTTCAGGTAAAATAACAACCTAATGTTTATATCCCAGGACAAATTAGCTAGCAACAGCAAGCTAGCTAAATAGGACAAATTAGCAACAAGTGCAAGCTAACTAGCTAAATTGCCATAAATGGTTAATGCTTTTCGACCTGTCCCCAAATGAATGTCATTGGTTCAGAGTTTGTTTTGATATTTTAACCTGCGTGCTGTGATCGCGTTTGGTGTAGGGGGACAAAATAAATATATGCACGATGGCGCACGCGCGTGGTGAATATCCTCACCACCAGCAGTAATGATGTAGTTGAGGTGCTTAGATTCGGCCCTGGCTGGTAATGGTAAATTAATGGACAATGGGCTGAAAGTCAGAGGAAGACAGAACATGAATTAGTAATAGTCTGAAAGCCCAGGGAGATGACAGACCAGCAGTTAGGGTGATAAATGCTGTCTGTGCTTCCTATCTGCCAAATGGACTGAGGATGGAAGAGAGGAGGGGAAGGATGAAGGGGGGAAAAGGACAGAAAGATGAATTTGCAGCCATGGCATGGCTGTTTGGTTCAGCTGCCTCTTAGAATACTGTTTATTGGGATGTTAAAAAGAAAGACATTAGTCTTCTGTGGCCCTGCCTAGTCCCCAGATTCGATGTAATATGTTTGGAAAGGACTCCCAGACACTCATAGTGGTATTTAACAATTGGGGTTCTTTGGAAATTCAGTGCAGTGTTTTCTTATTCACTCTGTGAATATTATGGATGATCCAACACATCTGCACACCACAGGGGTGAAAAAAAACCCTGGCTAATGTTCTTAAAGCCTGATTCATTGCTGAAGGAATCCTTAATTAGGTAATTAGATCAGGGGGGGAAACACCTACTTGTTAATTTTTGGAGTGAAATGAAATCAACAAAATTACAGAAGTGGATAATTGGGAATCAAACCTATGGTGCTGAAAATCATTGGATGAATTTGATTGAAGGAGGATGTTATCATACTGGTGGGTACTGGTATGGCAACTTCCAGTTGCATCACCGCCTGGTATGGCAACTGCTTGGCATCCGACCGTAAGGCGATTCAGAGGGTACTGCGTACGGCCCAGTACTTCACTGGGGCCGAGCTTCCTGCCATCCAGGACCAATATACTAGGCGGTGTCAGAGGAAGGCCCAAAAAATTTCGGACTCCAGTCACCCAAGTCATAGATTGTTCTCTCTGCTACGCACGGCAAGCGGTACAAGAACGCGAAGTCTAGGACCAAAAGGCTCCTTAACAGATTTGATTTTGAATCTACAGTTCACTCAGATTTACAATGTGGGTATTTTTTTTACATTTATTTAACCTTTATTTAACTAGGCAAGTCAGTTAAGAACAAATTCTTATTTATAATGACGGCCTACCCCGACCAAACCGTAACCCGAACGACGCTGGGCCAACTGTGCAACGCTCTATAACTGTAACAATCGAGTATTTTTGTTTTCTTTTGATTGAGGTTTGTTCCTTTGATACTTTGCCTCAGATCACTGTTTCACCCTCCCTTCCTCCATCCCCCCTCACATCCTCCTCCTCCCCCCTGTTTCCATAGAAATGGGTTGCCAGTAAGGAGGTGAGTTGGGGTTGTATGGGTTAATTGGGGGTGGGGTTTATGAGTCCTCGTCCACACAGATTGTACCACCCTCCAGGTCTCCAGGGTAGAACCAGGGCAGCCTTTGAACGAAACCAACCTCCTGCTGTTTACCTTGTATCCCTCCACAGGGCTCGCCTCTCAGAGAGAGATAGCTGTGTGTGTCACAAAGGTGTGTGTGTGTCACAAAGGTGTGTGTGAAGTGGTGGTGTGAAGTCATCATACACATGATGGGCCCGGCCTGTACATTTACACATGCACGCAGCACAGACATATAGACCAAGTCTTTGATGTATTTGATAAATGTGCCATACCCTCATGTAATGTTAGCTAATGTCAATCATCCAAAATGTTTATAGTGTGACCATATCTAATTCATGATATCATAACACTGTGAAATCACAACATCTGTTGTCCTACCTCTTTTTTATTTTTTTTATGCAATGACCCAACAGTGTCCTCTAGTGTATGGATCATTACAGTAGTTCTTAGATTGTATCACAAATTCAACATTTCACCTCATAAATAAAGATTGGGGGAATATTCTCTCCCTCTGCTACAAATGTTCCAATATACAAATAATTCCTTTTTATTTCTAGTTGTTCGTTTATGAACATATTTCACATATTTTAGCAGGTCAATATTTCAGGATGTGTCTGCTATTGACTTTAGAAGACTTCAGGATATACTTATAAAATACATGCAATTTCCATATTTATAAATGGTAGATTTTCTCAGTTATAGAAAAATATCAGTTTAAAAGAAAATGAATGGATTGCAGAATATATTATGATATTTTTTAAATAAGAGTCACTATACAAATCCTAACAAGACAACATTAATTTCCAAGGCAGACAGTGCTTTGTATACAGTATGTATTTAAATGCATCAATGTTGAAAAAATTGAAGAGACCGTGATGTCATCCAAATTAATAATGAATTGTGCCCTTTTGATACACTTAATTTTGATTAAAAACTAAGACATATTATTAAAAAACTAAGTATATTGACCTCTTCATTTCTGACTACTAGGCAACAGCTTGAAGAAATGAAATACCAACTTTACTATGTCTTTGAGTTCCTTAAAACTAGCCTAAAAGTGTTCCAGCACTAAATATCGAAAACATGATAGGGAGAGTTATCTTGCTTGGGTTTGAGGCTGAAGCTGTAGGTTCCAATTCGCTTCCTGTGGCTGAAGAACAAGGAAGAGAGACTCCCGATGAAGAGGAGGAATAGTCCTATTCCCAGTAAACTGTAGCCCACCAGACGAAGAGTATCAGATCTCTCTTTGACGGACACTGCCAGAAAACATGTCAGAATATATTAACTCCACAATATGTACCGTTGATCATCCTATAGATCATGTAGCCTCGTACAAACCATCCTGATTATTTTTCTAAAATGAGTTATTAGATTGGAGAACACATTAGGAGGGATCTTAGACCATTCCTCCATACAGAATCTTTCCAGATCCTTGATATCCTTCGTCTACCCTTATGGACTGCCCTCTTCATTTCAAACCACAGGTTTTCAATGGTGTTCAAGTCTGGATACTGAGATGGCCATTGCAAAATGTTGATTTTGTGGTCAATGAACAATTTCTTGATGTGTGCTTGGGGTTATTGTCTTTGTCTTGCTGGAAGATCCACTTGCGGCCTAGTTTCAGCATCCTGGCAGAGGCAACCAGGTTTTTGGCTAAAATGTCCTGGTACTGGGTAAAGTTCATGATGCCGTTGACCTTCAAAATGGAATGACATGAATCCCTCCCAATGTGTTCTCCAATCTCATGCCGTTATCCTCGCAAGGTGAGGTATTGAAAATGGGTGACAATCATTTTGACCCCTATCTTTTTGAGAGGAAAAATGATTACAAGTTAAACAAAATCTCTTTGGGTGAGCAATTGAATTAGTATAAAATAATATACTTTTCAATTTTTTTTATAGCTCAGTATTTGCATGATTAATTTTATACATTCTTTTTGCTCATCATTATCAAGGGTGCCAATAATTTTGGACTTGGCTGTATATGGAATTATCAGTAGCCTAGTCATCACGTTGTCACACTATAGCTTATTTTGATGCAGTCACACTTTGAAGAGCATTTACTGTACCTTTGTGTGATCTAAGCAATGGTCCACAGGATGCTTTTGCTGTTCCAATTAGACTGGAGAATCTTTCTGTCCGCCCAAAGCAATCCTGACAAAGGAAAAGATATTGGAAAGAGAACAGCATTGAACTACACTGAACAAAAATATAAACGCAACATGCAACAATTTAAAAGATTTTACAGAGTTACAGTTCAAATAAGGAAATCAGTCAATTGAAATAAATTCATTATGCCCTAATCTATAGATTTTACATGACTGGGAATACAGATATGAATCTGTTGGTCACAGATACCTTAATTTAAAAAAAGTAGGGGCGTGGATCAGAAAACCAGTCAGTTTCTGGTGTGACCACCATTTGCCTCATGCAGCGCAATACATCTCCTTCGCATAAAGTTGCTCCATATTGGCGGGAACTGGAACATGCTGTTGTACACGTAGATCCAGAGCATCCCAAACGTGCTCAATGAGCAATATGTCTGGTGGGTATGCAGGCCATGGAAGAACTGGGACATTTTCAGCTTCCAGAAGTTGTGTACAGATCCTTGCGACATCATGCTGAAACATGAGGTGATGGCAGCGAATAAATGACACAGCAATGGGCCTCAGGATCTGGTCAAGGTATCTCTGTGCATTCAAATTGCCATCGATAAAATCAAATTGTGTTCATTGTCCATAGCTTATGCCTGCCCATACCATAACTCCACCATGGGGCACTCTGTTCACAACGTTGACATCAGCAAACTGCTTGCCCACATGACGCCATACAAGCTGTTTACCATCTGCCCGGTACTGTTGAAAGCGGGCTTCATCCGTGAAGAGCACACTTCTCCAGCGTGCCAGTAGCCATTGAAGGTGAGAATTAGCCCACTGAAGTTGAATACGAAGCCGATCTGCATTCAGGTCAAGACCCTAGTGAGGATGACGAGCACACAGATGAGCTTCCCTGAGGTGGTTTCTGACAGTTTGTGCAGAAATTCTTCGGTTGTACAAACCCACAGTTTCATCAGCTGTCCGGGTGGCTAGTCTCAAACGATCCCGCAGGTGAAAAAGCCAGATGTGGCGGTCCAGGGCTGGCGTGGTTACACGTGGTCTGTTGTGCGCCGGTTGGATGTACTGCCAAATTCTCTAAAATGACGGCGACGACTTACGGTAGAGAAATTAACATTAAAATCTCTCACAACAGCTCTGGTGGACATTCCTGCAGTCAGCATGCCAATTGCACACTCCCCCAAAACTTGAGACATCGGTGGCATTGTGTTGTGTGACACAACTGCACATTTTAGAGTGGCATTTTATTGTCCCCAAAACAAGGTGCACCTGTGTAATGATCATGCTGTTTAAGCTTCTTGATATGCCACACTTGTCAAGTGAATGGATTATCTTGACAAAGGAGAAATGCTCACTAACAGGGATATAAACACATTTGTGCACAACATTTGAGAGAAAAAGCTTTTTGTATGTATGGAACATTTCTGGGATCTTTCATTTCAGCTCATGAAACATGGGACCGACACTTTACATGTTGTGTTTACACTTTTGTTCAATATAATTAAACCTTCTCCAAGTAGAGCATTTTTCAAGAGCCTCTAGGTAGTCATATCAAAGGGGTTGAACACAGTGGTTAAATTGAACTGGAGATACCCGGATCAAAGCGAGAGCCAGGCAGAGCCGAGCTCTAGCACCTTATGGGATTAGGATAAAAAGCAGGATAAAAGTAGTCACCCTAACCCAAACCCTAGAATAGTAATACATTGTACTTACAGCAGTAACTCTAACCCTAATCTTGGCATAATCCTTTTATTCAACCCGGCAGAGCCTGGCAGAGCTTCCCCACCTCCAAATACCCCATTTAACCCCTGGTTGGACAGTAAATCTAGACATCAAAGTAAAAACTGTATACTTGAGTAGTACAGTATGAATAAATCTGGACAGATACTCACAGGCTGGCAGGTGGCCGAGCCAGTCTCGATACAGATCTGTATCTGGCAGTGCAGGTAGATGACATTCAGGTTGATGTAGGAGAAGATGCGAAGAGACAGGCGAGACTTTCTGGAGTTGCCGTTCTCCACGACTGTGGTGTATGTGTTTGGGAGGGGACAGCTGATGAGAGAGACAGATTACCGGCAGAAAGCTTAGAAAGTACCCAAACACATCTGAATCTTCAAGCAAATGTACATCCTCGGATGGACAATACATATAAATGGTATTCTATTATATGCCACGGAATGAAAACCTAGCATCTAAGCTAACTATAATAGGGCACCTTCAAAAGCAATCGTAGAACAGACCTGTTTTCCAGAAAAACATAGGTTGTTGGTTCTAAGGGGTTGCTGCTCTGGGTGGCCCAGCACTTGTTGATGACCACTTTGATCTGGGCAACCGTGGAGTCAACGCTGACTTCGACCACAACGTCCTCCTCAGGAGATAGGCTGTAGTTCTGGGGGAGGGGTGACATTCCATTCAGGAGCTGAAATGTCACGTAGAATGTCCCTGAGCCCATGACGGCATCTTTGATCATATCGTACCTGTCAATACACCATAAGATATGATGTAAATAAATAGCTAAATTTATCATGGATACTGAATATTCAAATACACTCTGTCAATAAGAGAGATATTTGCAAGCATGTATTTGAGTAGTGAGATAAAATTGGGTTCTAGACATGTATATTTTTCAGTCTAGCTGAGCAGTGATTTCTGGGAGTTAAAAGGTGGAGGGAGGTGGATGTGACCATAGTGACATAGATAAGGTAACCATGGCGCCTGGCAGAGCGTACCCTGTGGTGCTGTAACCAGAGGAGATGATGATGATGCTCCTCCTGAAGGTACACATGATGGGGACCTTCAGCCGTACTGTGGGAACCCTTGTAGTGTCGTCAGGCAAGAGCTGAGAGCTCATAGAGTTGTACAGATTGACCTGAGCAGTGTAGTGAGTGCTGTTCTGAAGTTCAAAAGTTAACATGGGTATTAGTTAGTTGTTTTATTTTCTAACAGACCATGAGGACAGTTCAATCTAGTTTGGTCATCCATCACTTGCACCTACAAGATACCATGGTCACAGGCTGCATGTTTTTAAAGTATAGAATAAATGGTACATAAATAAGGACATTTTAACCTGTTAAATCCAGGTCTGTTTTGTGCATTATAGAATAACCTTTTACTTAGCCAAAACACACCAGAGACTATGCTCTTTGTGACACAAGGGGGCAGTAGGTAGCACCCTCTAGCCACTGACTGACAAGTTTACTGACTCACATATAAGAGCTGTGTGTTACACTCGTCCCAAGCCACCGTCAGCTGGACGTGGCTACTGTTCCCTCCGTTCACACCACACTCCTGTCTCCCTAGGAACAGGGAAGAGTCCCCGATGTGCCCCGACCACAGGAAGTCTCTGGCCACTGTCACCGTGATGGCACTGGCCCTGCACTCCACTGAGATGGCTTCCGTATAAGAGACCAGAGGAGCCAGAGATGTAGGAGTCTCAGGCTGCAGACTGGTTTTCATGAGACCGCTGGTCATTTTTGTAGGAACTGGCGCTGTGATTGTGACTGGAGTTTTGGTTGAAACTGTGTTGTTGATTCTAACTGTATTGTTGACAGTGGTTGTAACTGGTGCGTTCGTTGTAACTGCATCTGTATTGTTGGATGTAATTGAGGTTGTATTGTAGGTGGTAGTGGTTGACACTGTATTGCTGATTGTAACCAGAGTGTTTGTTGTGGTTGTGGACATAGGTGTGGTTGTGGTCAAAGGAGCTGTATGGCAATAAAAAAAAGACAATTACAGTTTGAACTGTAGTGAACTGATTAGGCAGTGTGAGACGAATACTCTAGTAACCATATCCAGATCTGAATTTAGACTATCAAAAAAGTGAAAGCGATTACTCCATTTTTGTCTACCTGAACAGCCCCGTCCCGGCCTAGAGGGGTTAGAGTCCGTGAATCCATCCAGACAGAGACAGCTGTAGGAACCCCAGGTGTTAGTGCACTGGGCCCATGGGGAGCAGTCCATGTTCCCTGTACTGCACTCATCAACATCTGTTTGAAACAACAACAAATCTGGCATTGAATATCAGGTTAACAGTTTATGCAGATTGGTATCACTAAATGTGCTCTCCATCTAATGCTAACAGAGTTATCTTATTTCATATTCAACCTATATTTAACCAGGAAGTTCCATTAATTCAAATAATAATTTTCATGAAAGGTCCATTTGAGTCCTGGCACATTATCTTGTACACATCCTTTTATCAAAATCTAAGTATTCTTAAAACTGTACAAGGTTAAGACAACGTTACCATCTATGCTGGTGTTGTTGCTGTCAACAGTGTATCTGGAGCTGTTCTGTAGGGCCTGCATCAGAGCAGAGGACACTTTCAGGATGTCCTGGGACTGACTGGGTGTGAAAATGATGGTGAAGTTCACTACTACACTGCCAGGGGCCAGGCCTGTGATCTGAACCCTCACATCTCCTGAGTTCACCAGGGCCAGAATATCAGGAGGGAGAGACTGGAGGATCTGTGGGACATTTAGAGGAGACGGTGTGTTTGTGTCAGTGTCATTTGATAGAAACTACAACATTACAACATGTAACAACTACAACATGTAAAAACTACAAAACATGTTTAAGTGTCTTTCATTCATTCCATGTTCTATAAGTGAGGACAATGACAACATTCAAACATTCAACATTTGTAAACATTCAAAAAACATTTGTCAAAGCAGCCGTTGTGTGGTAGTCTCCTACCTCTTCCATAATACTACGACTAAGATTCTGATACGCCTGGCTAGTAGGGTCCAGCAGGGCATCAGTGAACTGCACATTGGTCAGGTGAGCTGTTGCTCCAAGTGTCTGTGCAGCTGTAAATTGGATACACACATCCAGCCAAAGCACTGTAGTCATTAGAACAGTTTCATATCTGCTATAAGAGTCAGCATAATGTGAAAGTGCTTTCGTAAGTGAAACCAAATCATATTGCTGTGTCAGTGTGTAATGAATAATAGAGGGCTTTCCTCTTGTCCTTGTTCAGATGGCTTTGGCCAGCAGTTCACTATAGGGCACACCATATCAGCCTCCTTATGCATAAAGATATAGCTAAAATGTACAGCATCAGTTTAACTATGCACACATTTTAAGTGATATTGACATAACAAAACTGAAAAAGATGACAAAGTTGATATTTTAAACACATTCTTTACACGGTACTTACCAGTCTTAACCAGCAGCAGCAGGCTGGCCCCCTGGCTCCCATAGGGACAGGAAATGACAGTAACGTTGTAGAGAACCCCAGGCTTCAACAATGTTACCTCCCAGACTGACAGCCCTGTCTCCCAGCGTCCTCTGACCTTTGACCCCTCCATCAGCACCACCAGAAAGCTAAACCCGCTCTGGGATTGGCCAGTCATCCAGGACACGCAGAAGGAGGAGCCAGTGACGTTGGAAGCCTGCAGGTTGGTAATGGGGGCGGGGTCTGGGGGAGAAGGGAGACAGTAATCAATCTCAACTTCTATGAAATATAATTTTATCAATTAGGAATGACTTTGTGAGAGTAAGTTTTTTAAATTATGATTATTAAAGATGTTGAGCACTTCGGAAAATACTATGCAAACAGCCTCAGGCGTTCTTAGAAACAGCAGAGGAGTCATTGGGGGAATTTATATCAACAAAATATTAGAAGTGATATTTTTTTAAAGTCCATATGCTTAAAACTGTTGCTGTTGTATAATGGGTCTGTTATTGATTTCCATACTGCATGTGGATGGAGATGGTGGTGATACACTCAGGGACACCACCAGAGTGGGGTCCAGGCTGGTTTGTGGCATAGTGCTGGTCTGCTGGTGATGTGTCTGCCATGCCGGTACAGAGGGGGCCGAGGTGGAGAGGGTTGGAGAGTTGGGGTTAGTGGTATTCTGGAGTGAGGTGGAACTACTCCAGGATGTGAGCGCTGTACTGATTTCAGGCCTGCTGGAGGTCAATACAGTACTCGAGGGTGTCACTGCGGTACTGGTCTCAGACCTTTTGGAGCTGGCTTTAACTGGGTTATGTGTGGTAGCAGGTATATGGGTCGAGCTCAGCATCATGCTCCTGTCTGTGGTTGTAGCTATGGCTGTTGGGGTATCAGTAAAGCTGGAGACCCAGGACTGATAGCTGGTGCTGTTGGGTGGCAACTCTGTAGCATTGGCCCACCAGAACATATGAGTGGCATTATTGGGCATGGGTGAGGTCACAGGGTCAGCAGCTGAAAATAGAACGAACAGGTTGCGTGTTGGCTACAAACTTTTACATCTTTACATTCATTTCATATAACCCAGAGTAAGTACACACCACTCCCTGTCCTTACCTTGGCAGTGTACCCCTTTGTTGTTGGGGTTGAGATCAATTAATCCTGGATGGCAGGTGCAGCTGTAGGAGCCCTCTGTGTTGGAACAGTCTGCCTGACGTGAGCAGCTGCTGAGAGCGGCATGGCTACACTCATTCATGTCTGAAAGGACAGCAGCATAATGTGTAGTAGATAGAGTGTACAGGATATACATTATACAGTGTGTCTATTCATTTTGTGTGTGTGTTTGCACTGGTGTGTTTTTTTGTGAGTGTGCGTCAACGGCCAATTTTCCATTTCCAGAGGAAATATGTCGCAGATGAGTGTAAAGAGGAAGTGGAGGCAGAGTGGGACACCGTGGTGTTACTGAGTCAGCTTTTCCTGAGCAGGGTTTTCAGTAACAAGAGAACAACTCTAACACATACACCATTATAGCTTCCAGAAAACCCTGTGTATTTTAAGCCCCACAGTACAGTACAGTATCCCCTTACCTTCAACTGACACCGAGGTGACTTCTTCAATGTGTATGAGAAGAAGGTGCAGCTTTGTGGTCGTGTTGGACAGGGACAGAATTTCAGGGGAACTAATCAGCAGAGAGGAGGAGGTTCTAAATGGCCATATAGGCCAGGAGCTGATATAGTATACAGAGATGTCATAAGAGTCCAGCGCTCCAGTCACCTGTAAGCCAATACAGAATGGTCATGGCCTATACTGGGCACACACGGTGAGAAATATAGGGACTATATAATGGACCATCATTGAGAAGAACATAGGGAGAGATACAGTAACCTACCACAGAGTGCAGCAGCCTTGTGTGGTTCAGGATTCCCACGTCCATGGATATCAGCCGCTGGTAATCTATCTTCGCTGTCACAGTGACATGAAAGCACCAGCCTCTACTGCCTGAGTGAAATTAATAAAGAATAGTAGTATGTTTACAATATAATTTTCTGTGACTGTACTATACAATGAATATACAAGCATTTTCCACCACCATTAAATAAACACCAAATTATGGAATTTCTCATGGAAGAATGGTGTCTCATTCCTCCAATGGACTTCCAGACACTTATAGAATCCATGCCAAAGAGCATTGAAGCTGTTCTGGCTCGTGATGGCCCAACACCCTATTAAGACACTTTATGTTGGTGTTTCCTTTATTTTGGCATCTACCTTTATATCTTTGATCACTATGAAGTTGATCTGGGATCTGTACTTACCTGCAGACTGAGGGTCAGTACAGAGAGAAAGGCCTTCTCCCTGGCAGCACTTTTGCCAGCCTGGGCAGTCTAAGTCCCATTCACACCCTCCACTCCTGGGTGCCTCCACTACACCCTTAGGACAGGACCCTGGCTTAGCAGTGAACTCTCCACTTCTGTTCATAGCTTAATCAATGAGCGAGAGAGAGCGAGAGAGAGTGAGAGTATCTGATTAAATGTTTACAAAGAGCACTGTAAATAGCAAACTATAACTGTGTTCTTGGTCCACAGCTCCATCTAGTGTTCGTTGTTAGCTGCTCCATATAAACAAGTCTCCATGACTACTGGTCCTAATTATATTAGGGCAGGCCAATGGTACTGTAAATTGTGAAAATGACCAAACTGTTAAATGTATTTCTTATACTTTTTTAGATACTTCTGTACTCTCCTAAACTTATTTTATTTTCATGTTGAACAAATCCTAAAATACAAGCTAGAATACTCACGTAAAGCACAGTAGCTGCCCACTTGTTCATAGCCATCACAACACCTCAAAACATCTTTGGTGACATTCATGTACTCAGTCCGATAGGCCTTTTTATAAACAGTGACCTCACACATCTTCCAGGGTAGCCAGCCGCCACATGACCTCCTGACCGTGTAAGAGATTTTATAGGACAACACTTTACTCACCACCGTGCTCTCATGTCGAGTACACAGGTGGTAGCTGGACATAGACAAGTCATATCCTGAAATACAGGAATAGTTATATTATATATCTAATGGAGACTATCCATGTTTTTATGTTTGCAGAATCTAAGACAAATGGGCAGGGCATTCCAAAAAAAGTCAAACACATAATATTGGAAAATAAGTATTTGCAGATCAATGTTGCATAAATAACAGAATATATGAACACAAACACATAACAGGTTATAATTTCCACAACTGCAAGCTTTCATGGGAGTGCCCACAGCCAAGGAGTGCCCACAGTATCAATCCAGGGACAGTAAAAGAAATTGAATAATTTGCATAGGGCATCTGGTTTAAGAATTACTAAAACATATTTACAAAGATATCATGGAACATGGTAATAAACAGTAGAGCATACACATGATCATATTATTGATTGTGTCATCATTTAATTTAGCTTATTTTCCTACCTTCAAACAAAGTGTTGTGTCCCCTACAGAGGTCCAGAAAGGCCGTGGCCAGACAGAGAAAGGACATCCAACTCATCTTGAATACATAAAGTACGGCATGCATTCAAGAACCATGCTGCACGTCCATTTTCAGAGCTGAGTTGTTGGTAACTGTTCTGAGTTTCTCTCCCCTCATCATCCACACTCCCTGATCTCCTCCTCCCTTGCTCCCACAGTCCCAAGTGTAACACACTGCATGGCAATATGTAGAATCTAGATGGAGAGAGTATGCAACTACATGGAAATGGTGTATTCATTCACATTTGGTTCAAGTGCCATTTCTGGAGTCAAATTGATTCCTTTGTATGTTCCTATGTTCCTGTATGTTTTGACAGAGCATTTCAGGGATTTAAAACTACTGTTAATCCCTAACTGTGGTAATTTATCACCCCAAAAAGTTATAATATATAACCATACAAGGACTTGTACACATTTGTAGTTTTGCTTTTGTGCACTAGTTGTGTTATGACCTGCCATGGCACTGTCAGTGCCAGCAAACAACATGTTTAGTGATGCTAGAGAGGGAGAAATGGTGGCTGTGAGATGAGAGCAGCGGTGTCTGTCCCAGGTGACTTGGTTTCTACTCAGGTCCCCATGGCAGTGTTTACTCTCATATCCTCACTCATCTCCTCACCCACAGCCTCCGACTGGCAGGCAGGCAGGAGGGGTATTGATTTTGTCACATTTCCCTCAAAGACTGTAATAAAAAAAATTCACCCCTTCAGAAAAAGATCTCTATATCCTCTGGAATTTAAAAGGTTTACTCATCACAGCACATTCCTTACTGGCTTGGGGATGTTCTACATCTTGTAATTCTAATGTGATTTGAAATATAACCATCAGTAATAGGAATGAATCAATTATTATGTTGTGAGTCACTGGGCCATATAGGCTGTGCGGGGAGGGGGGTATTCTCAGTGAAGAGGGGTGGCTCAACCTGAGTGGCACAATAACCATTTGAAGGTGTCGGTATCACATTAGTTAGTTCCACAGATGATGGTACTGGCCCTAACTGCAGCACCACAATCAGTATCCCCTTAGTTTCAGGTTGTTCTATCCAGTTTATGCACATGCACTATATACACAAAAATATGTGGAAACCCATTCAAATTTGTGGATTTGGCTAGTTCAGCCACACCCGTTAGTGAAAGGTGTCTAAAATCGAGCACACCGCCATGAAACCTCCATAGACAAACATTAGCAGTAGAATGGCCTTAATGAAGAGCTCAGTGACTTTCAACGTGGCACCGTCATAGGATGCCACCTTTCCAACAAGTCAGTTCGTCAAATTTCTTCCCTGCTAGATCTGCCTAAGATCACCATGTGCAATGCCAAGCGTCTGCTGGAGTGGTGTAAAGCTCGCCACCATTGGACTCTGGAGCAGTGGACACACATTCTCTGGAGCGATGAATCACACTTCACCATCTGTCAGTCCAGCGGGCAAATCTGGGTTTGGCAGATGCCAGGAGAATGGTACCTGCCCGAATGCATAGTTCCAACTGTAAAGTTTGGTGGAGGAGGAATAGTGGTCTGGGGCTGTTTTTCATGGTTCGGGCAAGGCCCCTTGGTTCCAGTGAAGGGAAATCTTAACGCTACAGCATACAATGACATTCTAGATGATTATGTGCTTCCAACTTTGTGGCAACAGTTTGGGGAAGGCCCTTTCCTGTTTCAGCATGACAATGCCCCTGTGCATAAAGCAAGGTCCATACAGAAATGGTTTGTTGAGATCGGTGTGGAAGAACTTGACTGGCCTGCACAGAGCCCTGACCTCAACCCCATTGAACACCTTTGGGATGAATTGGAACGCAGACTGCAAGCCAGGCCTAATCGCCCAACACCAGTTCCCGAGCTCACTAGTTCGACGAGCAGGTGTCCACATACTTTTGGTCAAGTAGTTTACCTTAAAGTATTCACATATACACACAGATTGTACATACATGTCAAAATGAGGCAATAGCAGTGCCACACCTTCCTTGGATCATCCGGTTGCCAGAAGCGGCACTACATACAGTATGAGCCCTACGGACGAATAACCATATATGTGCCTTTTACATTTTCAGATTAGTGATGTTTTCAAATGTCATTATCTGCTGACTGTAACATCACGAGTTGTTAACAGACATAGAAGTAAATAGTAGTAGTTGTGTCCTTTCAGATGATGTGTAACATTTAACCTCAAATTATTTTGATTGTTTATATAAATGCAACTACATCAGCTGTTTTAAATCATTCCAAATGAAGACACATTATATGGTTCTTTGTTTGTAAGGTTTGAAGATTCCAGGATGTGGCAAGTAGACCACAGCAACAAGTGCCTTCTGGATATATGCAATGAGAGAGAGCAGACGTGCCATAGGCTGCGTTTACACAGGCAGCCCAATTCTGATAATTGTTTCACTAGTTAGACTTTTGACCAATCAGATCAGCTATGAAAAAGATCTGATGTGATTGGTCAAAAGATCAATTAGTGGAAAAAATATCTGAATTGGGCTGCCTGTGTAAATACAGCCATAGTGATGTATTTTAATCACACCTCTCTAATTAGTTTCAGTGGTACAGTGGATCTGGTTACAGAGAAACACATTCATCCACCAATGTCAAATGCTGATTTTACCTAATGCTTTCCTCAAATGATTGTTGTCCTTCATTAGATATATACAAATAAATTAACATGACCAGTAATAAGAGCAAAATACATTTTGCATTTCCATTCAGTAATTCCACATAATTCAACAGTAGGCTATCCATCTATGGTTTTAGAGAATCACATTCTCGCCTACAGAATATTGATACTTTGCAACTGAGACAGCAATGTTGATCTGATAGGAATATAATGTTTTTTTTATTGAATGTTAATTCGTATTGCTTCCCAATTAAACGTTTAAGTCTCAAAGAACAAAAATTTGACATGCCACTTTAAGAGGTTTAAATTTGCCTGTCACGTCCTACATTCCCGCCTACGGGTATAAAGCAGCCTATCAGAACGCAGCACACGTGACGAGCGTTGTATTTGATGACCTCATCCCTGGAGTAGGATGACGTCAAGTTCAAGATGGATGGAATCACGACTACCCCACACTCAACAGAATTCTGATATAAATTCTTGTTCGTGTGCTCCGTGGGAACAGAACGAAGACATAGTGGTAAGTTTAGAAAGCCACAAAACTACTTGGTTTAGATTATCTGGTGGTAGTGCCTTATATTTAAGTCTTGTTTGGAGATAATGTTTTTTTCCTGACGTAACTCGGAGGGGGTTTCTTCTTCTTTTTATAAGCCTCACGAGCAACTGCCCTATGTGTGCTGTAGATGCTGCGTCTGCGCTGTAATGAGGGCGAAAATACAGAAGCGGGTGTGTGCACGCACACTTACTGACCACGCACTCGTTTCTCGAGGACTGGGGTTTGATTCTGTTCCATTGAAAGTCCTGAATCATTCTCAGAATGCGCATTTCGGATGCAACTTTACTCTTTCGGAAACATTGTAACACCAAGTGATCATGTGATATCACTGCCAGCAACAGTAACAAACAGTCCACGCAATGCGTTATTTGTTTACATATTCATTCACCAATGTATACCATAACGAGGAAGATACTTGCCGGAGTGTTAAAACCAGTTTCATTTTAACGTATGTGTCATCAGGAATTTAAGCCACGTCTCGCGTCTCTAATGCTTGCTCCCCTGACTTCCCAACAAACACATTCTGTGGGCGCGCAGCGTTCTAAACTTTTCTGATATGGAACGTGTTAGACACGTTTATTTATCATGTGGAATTGATATCCGTGTCCACAGTTATGTGTGTGTGGAACGGAAATAACGTTGCCTGCGTCCCTGCTAAATATGACCCCATGGCATGCCATGTCTTCTGATTTAAAGACATGATGTAATCGAAAAAGATCCTATAAATGCGCATGCGTCATGTTATTTGCGCTTATACCACAGATAGGCCTAGATACATTATCTCCTACCAGTATCTGATCTAAACTACTCAATTACATTTAGCTTACTTTTATTCAAAATGATATGTGTTTTGGTATTCTAAAATGAAGGATTTAATAACGAGATAAATAATAGGCTATTTTCACTAATATATTTATATCAATCAGTTGGCACAGACTGCATAGCAAAATAAATACAGTAGCAATAAATATACATGCTTTCATCTATATCTCATTCAAACATTTCTGAAACATGGTCAAATATGAATTTGCCATAATGCTATTAGATTCTAATACTTATTGCAACTTTTCTGCTGTTATGTATTTCTTCAGATTCGATTTATTTGTTTGATTTTATGTATAAGACTATCAATTTTTAGGTAACTCCTTACTTGAACTTTTTTACTGAAAACATGTGACTCAAAATGCGGGTCTTGAAATAAAAAGGATCTCCTTTTTGTTCTTGTCTTTCAGCCAGAATGGAGAGTCTGGTGCACTACAGTAATCCATCCCACGGCCTCTCTGTGCTGGGGGTGCTCAATGAGCAGCGCCTGAGGGGGCAGCTCTGTGACACAGTCTTGGTTGTGGGGGATCAGAGGTACCAGGCCCACAGGAGTGTGCTCGCCGCTAGCAGTGAGTATTTCCAATCACTGTTCACACGAATGGAGTCTGAGCCCCACAAAGTGATACAGCTGGACTTCTGTGAGCCTGACGCCTTTGAGATAGTACTGAATTACATATACTCATCCTCCCTCTTCGTGGACAGAGGCAGCCTGGCAGCCATCCAGGAGCTGGGCTACAGTCTAGGAATCCCTTTTCTAACCAACATTATGTCAACAAGGCCGCATGTGTCTTACTGCGTCTCCAGAAAAAGGCTTTCCTTCTCAGAGGACAATAATGACATCCAGCTGAGGAGTGTCATTGTGCGCCAGAGCCGAAGGGGTGATGCTCCCGGCGCTGGACGCTACGGTTCAAATGATCAAGGAGAACAGACTCAAGCTTCAGGACACAGGAAACCAAACGAATCAGCCAGGAACACTGCATCCAGTCCCAGAAAATCAGCTGAGGCAACTGGTGAGGGTTCTGATAGCAAGCCCATCAGTTCATATGCCTCCATCTTAAAGGGGAAGACATCATCACACACAGGGTCATCAGTAAGGCCACAGCTCACCTCCTCAGTCTCCTTCAGTGAATCTCCAACAGTCGTGTTACAGTCTGATCTAAGCACTAAAGAAGAGGAGGAGCAGCAGAGGCTCTACAGATCCAAACCACAATTTCAGGGCCAGGTAGGGGAGCCTAGCCAGACCATTGACAGGAGTGGCCCACTCATAAAAAGCCTGCTGCGCAGGTCATTATCCATGGACAGTCCCGTCCCAGTCTTCTCCCCCACACTGGAGCTCAATAAACTGCAAGGCCGAGAGCAGTCTGTTGTTAAGATGGTGGCAAATACAGAGGAAGGGATTCAGACAGAGCACAAACAAAGTGTTAAAGTAGTTCCGCCACTTCTTCTCAAGTCAAGGCACCACAGTAGGTATGATGATAAAGATGAAACTCCAGGAAAGGAGTTCCATGTGAAGACAGAGCCTAGCAGCCCACTGTGTGACCCCTCTGAGATCATTAGAATCACAGTTGGGGATTCTCTACCAGTTAACCTCAAAAACAATGAAATGGATTTTGACCAAGGCCCTACTAAGCCATTTTCTAATCTCCCTGGCAAGAGAAGGGTGAGGAGAGACAATCGAAGGTACCCATTCAAAAAGTCTAAAGGGGTGAACGAACATGATTTCCCATGTGAAGATGACAATATGTCAGAGTCTGTACCTCACAACTCCAACATGGATGACAATGATGAAGACTGGACTGATGATCCCAGGAAGAGCAAGATGTTTAAATGCTGGATCTGTTTGAAAGTGTTCAGATCCAATGCCGGATTGCACCGCCATGTTAACATGTATCACAACCCAGATAAGCCATACGCTTGTGACATCTGCCACAAACGCTTCCACACTAACTTCAAAGTCTGGACCCACTGCCAAACCCAGCATGGAGTGGTACAAAACCCTGCTTCATCCTCCAGCTCATTTGAGCTGGATGAGAAGTTTCAGAGGAAGCTGATTGATATTGTGCGGGAGAGAGAAATAAAGAAAGCCTTGCTCATGAAGCTGAGGAGAAATAAGCAGGTTTCGCAGTCTCAGGTATTTGCCAAAAAGGGTGGCCTGAGGTCCAAGTCAAATTTGATATGCCCTTATTGTGGGAAATTGTTTGTGTTTCTCTATCAGTTCAAGCAGCATTTGAAGACACACCCTGCGGAGAGAGACAACCAAGAGACTGAGAGAGAGAGCAGTCTCTACCAAAAAGACCAGCCCAGTCAGAGAGAGAACACGGACACAGAGGTTTACTCCTGCAGGCTCTGCAATGAGAAGCTGTCCTCTCTCTTTGAGCAGGGAGACCACGAGAGGGGCTGTCGACACGCAACCGTGTGCCCTTACTGTGGCCTCCGATTCTCCAGCCCAGCGGTTAAAAAAGAGCACGAAGCACACTGCAAGTACAAGAAACTGACCTGCCTGGAGTGCATGAGGACCTTCAAGTCTTCCTTCAGCATATGGAGACACCAGGTGGAGGTTCACAACCACAACATTATGACTGTTAAGGAGCAGCTGAGCCATCGAGAGGAGAACAATGGAGAAGTATCTGACCACCTCGGAAGGCCTCTCCATACCCAGGAGTCTATGGGAGCGGGGAGCTCCAGAGAGGACATCATCTACAGTGACTCCTCAGGTCCGCCTATGTTGGACTCGGAGGATTCTTCATCATTCATGCCCGAGGACCTGAATGCTAGCCAGTGTCACAACGAACATCACGGCGAGCTGACAGTGAAGGATGAGCCCATTGAGGAGGCCGTGAGCGAGAGGGAGGACGTGATGTCTGGGGCCTCCGTCGAGCCTGAGGAGCCAGGCGTGTGGCCATGCGAAAAATGTGGCAAGCTCTTTGGTGGCCACAAAGACCTGGAGCGTCACCAGGAGCTGCTGTGCCACATCAAACCCTTCATCTGTCACATCTGCAACAAGGCCTTCAGGACCAACTTCCGCCTTTGGAGCCACTTCCAGTCCCACATGTCAACCTCCGACGAACCTGGAGCGAGAGAGGTTGATGACAGGCGCCCTTTGTCTCCCTCCCCCTCACCACCACCAGTGGTCACACATGCAACTGGATGTCCTGCCCCACAAGTTTTTCCACCTAAACCAGTGGAGGCAGATTCAGTGGTAGCTGAAGCTGTGGTAGCAAAAGAGAAGGAGAAGCCTGGAAGCTTGTCGTCAATGCCCAGGACCAAGAGGCCAGAGATGGACATATCACACGGTAGCCCCCTACCCAAGATGGATAGTGTGGATAATTCCCTCACCCCTCAGGAATCAGAAACCCTTTTTTACCATGCCCCCACTCTCTCTGCCCTCACATTTAAGAGGCAGTACATGTGTAAGCTCTGCCACAGAACATTCAAGACTGCCTTTAGTCTTTGGAGCCATGAGAAGAGCCATAGTCACATTTAAGTGTGTCTCACTCAAACACCTGTACTCTGTTTTGAGCCTCTGAGATGATACTTTATGCTCACAGCATCGTAAGAGATCAAATACAACTCAGCCTACACAAGAAAGATTTTGAATGTATCTATTGCTGTTGGTAGTTGGCTTGCCTTCATGTTATCGTTTCCAGTGGCCATGTGTCATAGAGGTGAGAAAGTGAATGTCTGCAATGAACTGCTATTTGACTCATCAGCTCTTTAACAACAATGGTTACTTTGCCTTTGCTATTAGATTTACACACTACTGACCTATTTCAGATAACCCCCTTTCAGTTGTCTTTACCTATAAAACTATTTTTTGGATTCAAGAAAGTGCTTTATTTAGGAATTGCTGTACTGTACAATTCAAGAACAGTTATGTGCTTTTGCTTAAGTTGTGAATTTGTGTTGATTGATGTGTGAAGATGATATTAGTGGCCTCAGGCATCATTTTTATTGATATGCACTTTGCAATTCTGTTCAATATTTACATTACATATAATGGTCAAATTACATTGATTTAATTTCAGTTATATGAATATTTATTTTGGATCCTCTGCATTCCATTAACATTTCAGCTGTAATCTGTTTTGTACCATAAAATGATTGGTTTTCATATTGACTAATTTGAGTTAATTCTTCATTCTGATTTTGTCATTTCCTCAATGATATTTCATGTAGATTATACAAGACCAAAGACCAGTTAGATTAGAAGGGGGATAAGAACTGGAAACGCATGCAGTATTTCACACTTTTTTGTTGTTGTTGTAAATCCTGAGTAAAATAAATAATTTCTTATTTTCTTGTTTAATTTTAGATATCACTCATTAAATTACAGATTATCATTAGTGGATTATTGTGTAAAGAATATGGAAAGTATGTACTTTTGGGAAAGGAGTTTTGTTTACGTTCTGCCCACTGGGTGTGGTGTATGGTAGATTTTGTTTTAAATTATTAATTTTGTACACAAATACAACAGCACACAAGTGACTTGTATAGTAGAGTGAATTTGAATGGAATTCACAGGAGTGAATTTGAATGGCTAAGAACATGTGTATTTTACTCTCTGTCGGCTCAATACTAGTATGATTAAGTCTGAAATAGTTTGTATGAGGTTGATAATTACACAAGTAATCATATGAATTGATTGCATGGACTTAGCATATGCATCCTGAGACAATTTTACAATAGTTCTGTTTAAAATGAAGCACAGTCAGAGTTTTTACATATTAACTTCTTTTTTTTACATAGATATTTAGAATGGTTTACAACCAAGAGCCAATAAATGTGTGTATGTATGTGTATATATATATATATATATACAGTACCAGAAGTTTGGACACCTACTCATTCCAGGGTTTTTCTTTATTTTTACTATTTCCATTTTGTAGAATAATAGTGAAGACATCAAAACTATGAAATAACACATGGAATCATGTAGTAACCAAAAAAGTGTTAAACAAATGTATTTTATATTCTTCAAAGTAGCCACCCTTTGAATTTGTTAACACTTTTGCATTCTCTCAACCAGCTTCATGAGGTAGTCACCTGGAATGGATTTCAATTAACAGGTGTGCCTTGTTCAAAGTGAATTATATATGTATGTATATAATAATTAAGAACATGTGAAAGCACGACTGTTGCCCTTAAGGGGGAAAAGTGGGATTTGGAAAATAATTCCCTGTCCTATAACAGAGTCAGAATTGAAAGTGTATAATTTGGTTGTTTAAGTGTATACTTTTTGCTGTGGTTGTGATGGCTTCTTAATTACACCTGGAAAAGGGATTTTGAAATTCTGTGGTTAGGTTCAAACAAAGCATATATTTATATTTGTGCTCTGGATTTTATGCAAGATCATTAAAAAAGAAATTGAGTGCAAATAAATTAAATATAATTTTGTGTATATGGCAGCGTTTGTATAATTGTGTACCTATAATTTGTTTGTTTATGAAAATACATACTTTTAGTATTACTGTGCTTTTCTGCAATGATTAATATTTGTATGGTTGCTCTACATGAACTGCAGCAGTTTTTTGGGGGGTTTTTTCTACAGTTTTTGTGCTTGAATTTTTTTCTGTAATAAAGAGTTGATAATTCAGTAGCTGCCTTGATATTGAGTGTGTATATTGTTTGTATTGTGCTTATAAGAAACTAACACCCTTGAATTAGGGCTGGGAATTGCCAGCGACCTTGCGATATGATATTATCGCGATATGATATTATCACGATACTTAGGTGCCGATACGATATATATTGCGATTCTCATGTTTCTATATGTATTGCGATTCGATACTGTGATTTTATTGCCATTAGATATTCCAAACATATGGTTCACCATATGTCTGCTGCAGAGGGACAAGAGAGAGTCATGAGAAAACAAGTTTTTATCAGGCATGGAAATAAGTGCTGAAAACAAATTGGCACCCTATTTAAAAAGAAGATGAAGTTTTGGTGCAGATACACCCAATTAACGCCAAAAATGTATTGTTCTATTGTCCAAACTATACGATATATCGTCAAAAATAATATCCCTAAATGTAACTGTAGCGATTCCCCCCATCACTACCTTGAATCATGATTGTTTTCAGGAGAAGTTGGTATGTGTTTAAATTAGTAATGTCTCTAGTTGGCTTTCGTTTCCACTATGGAACGGTTGAAACTGCTATCATGTTTGCACTAGTTGCACCATTATTAAGGTATGACCAAAGCTGTTACAGATAACAATGCAAAAGAGATGAAAATGAACTAATGTGACCAAGAGAAATGGTGCCAATGTTTTTCCTTGGACAGATGGTCACTGCCGTGGGTCACAGAGATGTTTTTCAAACTGTTTAGCCACTTGGACAGTGATGACACATTTTTTGGCTGTGACTCTGGAAGTGAATTTGCTGTCTGCTCTGTGGCCCTTGAGAATATAGAGACTGGAAATGCTTTGCTCTCCATTATTGTACAAGGTCATCCTGTGAATGAAAAATACATGATTGGAGAGGAAACCTTTGCAACTTAGATGAGGAAAAACATCCACACAGCTGCATGGCAAATACTGCTTTTGAATAAAGCATCTGGCCTCTCAACCTAAAAAATGCCTTGACTGTTCAGTTACTAATTCTTTATATGAAGATTTCCTCAACATCTTTACAACTTGACCTGTCTGAAGCTGCATGCTTGGTATACAGTATACCACAGAGATTCTAAATTATATATATTATATATACTGGGTGTGGTGTATGGTAGATTCTGTTTTTAATTATTAATTTGGTACACAAATACAACAGCACACAAGCGACTTGTATAGTAGAGTGAATTTGAATGGAATTCACAGGAGTGAATTTGAATGGCTAAGAACATGTGTATTTTACTCTCTGTCGGCTCAATACTAGTATGATTAAGTCTGAAATAGTTTGTATGAGGTTGATAATTACCCAGAGAGGCAAAATGGCGAGACTTCCCGGAACACTTGCGAAATAGACCTAACATACCAGGTTTATATCGAAGGAGTGCCTATGAATTTAAGGCCTGCACATGCGCAGTTCGGCACGAGATTACCTTTATACCTGATGACGCGTTTCTGTGCATGAGTTTAACTAGCTAACATCGCCATGACATTGTCTATAAGTGTGATCTGGGATTTCTATTGTCAGTGGCGACACATCATTCAGGGCAGGTGGGACAGAGCCCCGCCTGTTTTGAACCCCACCTGTTTAGCAATGATTTTGGCTGTTTTGCATGTTGTTTTGGCATTAATACACGTCACATATCAGTTTGCAAACAATGTAAAAAAATATATAAAAAATAATAATAATTGAGTTAATAAAGCCGCATACAAACATGGTCTCTTTTTTGCTTTCTTGAGTTTTGCAGCTCCAAAATGCAGGTGTTTCAGTTCAGCTCAGTGCTTTCTGCGTAGGGGTGGTAATGTTCTCTAGTTGCGTCGTAATTGGCTCAGTGTTCTGTCACTCATAGGGATGCCACGTCATTGCAAAATCTATGGGGAGAGCTCAAAAATTCAAGCCCCTTGGGTGCTGTCATATATTTACATTAGAAGTGCCCATGCAAGAAGGCTCAAAGTCATTGGCCACAGATAAAATGACGTCAAATCGCGTTATATCTACAGTAGCTTTGATTGGACTGATCATGTCAACATCAACTTTCAAAATCTTAGCTAGCAATCATCATCATGAATCAAGTCAACAATCTACTGGCAAATCCTTTTCAATCCTTGTCATATGAAGATAAATTATAGAGAAAACGTATCGGTGCTCATCAACCATTGGACATTAACATTACACAACAAGTTGGAAATTGCAAATTCAACAATGAGTGGTTTGGAAAAATCAGTGGCTAACTGCAAGCATTGCAAAGCAATCACTAGCCTGCTATTCAGTGGAGTGGATGTGTGGTCCAAGTCTTTAAGAATCTCTTTTAAGGGTTTCTTTTCCAAGCTTAAAAGGATAAACATTGGCCATGCTGTCAATCCAGCATGACTTCTGCCGCTTTCAAAACAACTGGAAACTCAGAACTGGAAAATCTCAGACTTCAGTGAGTTCAAGACAACTGGGAACTCGGAAAGAAAACGAGCTCTGACTGGGAAAATAAGTTTTGAACAGTCATGCAACTCTGAATTCCAAGTCGGGAACTCTGGCCTCTTTCGAGAGCTCTGACCTGAAGATCACTAACGCCATAATTCTACCTTGTTTTTTTCCGAGTTCCCAGTTGTCTTTGAAAGCACCATAAATCCAGAGAATGCCAGACTTTGATGACAAAATTTGCCCACGAAAGACCGCCGCACCACCTTCCTGTTCAAGTGAGCATAGCACAATAAACTGAGTCCAAAAATGTATTGTATGCTGCTGCATAAATGATGTAATATGCGAGGGAGATATGTATACGGTAGCTAAGAAAGTAATACTAAGTGTATGTTGTGTAGTAAGCTGTTAGTAGCCCATGTGCCCCACCCTAATAATTTGGGCCATTTCCCCTCATAATTTAGCCTACTGTTCTGACTTGGTGGTGCACATGTAACCTATAGCCTGTTATAGAGAAATGTCATCATTGAATAATGTAAGAGCTTTAATTGTCTGCTTATATGCCCCCTTTATTTATCCTACGGTTCTGACTCTGTGTACAGGGAGAATACTGTAAGAATGGCCCAAGTTCTGAATTCTGTCGTCATACATTTAAAAAGTGCTGAAAAACTAGTTATATTGACTATGTCCGTCTTAGCGCGCTCATTGTCTTAATCGAAATTACGGATTGCCATTTATCCTCTCGTCGTCCCCTTATGCCATAGTTTGTACATCTCAATTGTCAGGAGAAACCACATTTGTTTAAGCCAGTCAACCATATGAGCTATGTTTTTTTTAAAGGCAGTAAATGAGGCTGAATGAACTGTTTCACTGCCAATCAAGGCTCCGCTGATAGCCAGGTGTAAAATTGGTAAGGTGTTGGGGCTGCTTTTGGGACAGCTTTATGTAGGCCCTAACAGTTTGTGGGCACCGTTTGTCATCGTTATAGTCCAATTAATGTATTGTTAAGTGTTATGTAGTGGCTTTAATGACATGCATAAAAAAAAATGTGGGGAGTTTGCCCCAACATTTATATGCTAAAATCGCCACTGTCTATTGTAGAAGCAGCTTCTGCCTATCTTCATACTGTACTGTCTTTGAATACACTGCTCAAATCTGAACCTGTAAAGGAGAAGGCAGACCAACACGAATGTCAGTCATCTGCAGTAAATCACCTGCTTGGTGTGGAAGAAACGTGGTAATTCAACGTGTAGAGTCAGGAAATTAACAGAAAATGACGACCAATGTTCTGTGGTCAGACGCAATAGGACGGCCACCCACTGCGCACGGCCGAAGTTCGCGTTGGTCCGTCTTTTCCTTAATTAACATCAGTAAGCACAGAACCAGGTGGTTTTCTAGAATAACAATTGGGAAAGTGAAGTCAATTAGGATTATTGATTTTATTTTCAAAAGTGAAACACCTTTCTGCACATTATTTTCTAATAACAAAAGCTAATGTCATAAACAAGATAGTTACTTTACAATTACTTAAAGCAATTAAATGAAAACCTGTTTCAGACAGACATGCTACTTTTGCAGCACTTTCTTCATACAAAAACATAAACGCTCAAATTGTACTATCGGATGTGAAAGGTCATGTTTCAGTGTTGACAAAGGCATTTTGTGAAAGAATAGGTTTAGATAACTAGGATCCTAAAATGACTGCTTACAAATGTGAATAAAGCGGATTAGACATTTGATGGTGGTACTTCTAGCGTACTACCAGTGCTTCTAACTAATACTTATGACACCCACAGACCTGCAAATGCCGATGTCAATGAAGCAATTACATCCCATAGTCAATAAAGCACACAGCCTAGCCCCTGATCTATTTGTGTTGTCTTGATAACTTCTATGGTCATCCTATGGTCACAATCATAGGAGTTGGCAAGACAGCACAAACAGATCTGGAACCAGGCTACCCACAGCCATGTTTTACGATGCAAATCATCTTGAGGCTCCCTCACAGTGCTAAGGTGTCTTTTATCAGCCTTCTCATGGTGGTGCTTACTGAGGTGCCCAGCGTATCAGTGATCTGAAAAGTGATTTTGTACAGGTAAGGCTGTACGTCTTTGAGGCTGGTGTCGAACACATTGTCCACTTCCGACTGTGTGGGCATTTTGGGTAGGTACTCGTGCTGGTTGATCACCTCCACAATGTTGATCACCTTCTCGCCCAGCTTCTCGCCCACTTTCTCCCGGCAGATCTGTCTCTCCTGCTCGTTGGCCAGGTTGACGACATTAACCTTGATGCTCCAGACCTCCCATGGAATACACTCATCAGAGAAAGGCCAGCGAGACTTCTTTTTCTGGTAGAACTCCAGTGAGATTTGTCCCATTCCATCAGTACCGTTGCCCATGGCATCCTGTAAAGAACAACATAGATCCAGAGGTCAATGGGTGCCAGTAAAAAATAAATAATACAGCTAGCTACACGTTTTAATGTATAATGTCAATTTCAATAGCCAAACAATCATAATAATCAGACAGGCCTACCTTGAATTCGCCCACTGCTTTCCTGATGACCCTGTCAAGCTCATCTGAAGAAACACGAACAAAACTGAAATCAATAAAGTCGCAGTCAATGTCCTGTGTGCCAACAGTGCCAATGGAGTAGGTGCCCTCTTTCTTGTAGTGAAATTTTCCAGTGCTGCGATGCAATAGGATAGTGTGCAACAGAGCCAGCATAGCCTCGTCGACCTGTCTTCCCTCCACCGACACCTCCAGAACCTCCGAACGGCAGTTCATGGCGATCTGCTTCCCCACAGTGGCAGGTTGAATATATGGGGAAACTAGCAAGCTATTGAAACACACCCTTCAATGGTTGTTTACGTTCCATAAAACAGGGCTAAACATCAACATGAGCTAGCTAACGGACGTTAGATGCTACTGCTAGATAGCTATTGTGAGTAGTTAACTATAACGCGCAGCAAACGTTATTTCCCTCGAGCAAGTTCGATGGTTATCAAGAGAAGGCGCAACTTTCAGATTCACTTGATGAATATAGCAACATATGTTGTTGCTAGCTAGCTATGTTCTTTAAATGTATTTATTCATAATAACTTGCTGACACAAAGTGTAATGTCGTCGTTCTAACTAGAGAGGAGGGGCCATTTCTGTAAACACAACACTGGAAAATCTACGGAATGTAGTTTGGTCCAATCCGAGCCTTGTATCTCTGCAACGTAACAAAACGTGTATCGAAAATAGCTATGTAATTGCAGTTATTTCCGCATCAGAAAGCTCATTTTCTTATATAAGAAAATATATTTGAAGATATATAATTGATAGTTTCGAAAGACCCACTAGAGGTTAAAACAGGGCGCACTTGGGGTGCTTTAAGATATCGCTATGCACTCTGGGAATAAAAGTTAATGTCACATATATCGCATTGCCAAGTTTTCGATTTCGGTTATCGTTGGTGTCGGAGATGCACTGCAAGTTTGAGATGAGGCTTTATAAGAACTTCACGAAATTATCATTTTCCCCCCCGTCGTTTAAAGCTAGCCACATATTACTTTCACTTTGTTTTACACCATGGACGCCAGAAATGATTCATGGACATTACATTTTGGAATACGTGTTACTGGGTAGCAGCTAGCTAACTTGCTTGCTAGCTACCTACTGCAATTTACTAGAATACAATCGAATGAAAGAAAGGTCTGAAGTTAGTTAACTTAAATGAAAAGCTCGTAACCATGTGTAGCTAACTTACTGTTGTTTGCTAGCTAGCCAAAGACAGACATTTGATACAATGTTGTTCAGCTAGAGCTGTGGAACTTACTTAGATGCTTGGTATAACTTAACGTTACTCAGAATAACACTCACGTTATTTTAGCTAGCTACTTGCAATAAAGGAAACAATGTATTTTACTTGCTTGTTTTAACTACATAGCTAGCATTCTTCTGACTGCAGTTTTCAAACCAGATAGATAGTAAGATTACATCATTGAGTAGTCTGTCGCCAGCCGAGTTACTCGTCTTGGGTATTTTATTTTCGTTTAAAGTTGCGCCTTAATCAGGAGCCAGGATATTATTGACAAGAGGCTAACATTCGCTTGCATACTGGTTCAGTGGTTGAACTTGTGGTGGCAAGACTAGCTCCCATTGCTATAGTAGCTGGATCTAGTCCTCCGTTAGCTAGCTGTCTTGAATGACAGGGACTTTCTTGCAAAGATCATCAGACCATGTTTTTGTACCGGTCTTACTTTTAAGGGGCCATTGTTATTAGCTAAATACATAGCTATCTAACCAAGTAAATTGCTGAGGATGCCTGGCTCAGAAATTAATCTTTCAAATGCTGATTTGGGAGAATTGGACTCAGAAAGTCTCCCTTCAAATTCCGGTTTGGGAGACTTGCCATGGCTTTGCATGGTTACACTGTTCATTGCCTCCATCATTACATTGATACTGTATCTAGTACAGTATTTTTACAGCGATCTACGGATACAGATGCCTGAGCAAAACAGTGCTGGTTCGGGGGAAGCGGACGTTCTGTTGGGATGGGCGCTTTCACTGAACGGTTGGAAAAGTCAATGGAAAGGGGCTTGGTGCAGAGCTTTGAATGACGAATCGACGAAGTCTGGGGTAAGTCTAGCTACCATTTGTACGCCATATATGTGATACATATGTTTTCATTACTGGGCGTTACAGGTTAGCTTATACTTAACGCCACCATCGAATTTTCAAATAACCTGCTCTTGGTGCTACTGTGGATTTAATATCTTTATGAGTTTTCTGTGGTTTTTGTAGAATCACCTGCAACTGTACACGGACATTTACAAGATACCCTTTTCCCCGAAACGAAAACAAATACGGTATCGCTAATGGCAGGTTAGTTGAAAAATTCAAGTCCCATGTCGACCAAGAGATTGTTTCACTTAACAAATTACTATTGGGAAACTACAGAGCTGACTGTAGCTACGCATTTAAAAAAAAAAATAGTCCCTGATTGACGTTACAAAGAATCCACTGTAGCCAAACAAACAATATATGAGTACAGTATGAACCTAACAAGACTTGAGCACACATGTGAGCATCGTAATAGCACAAGTTCCCTGTCACGGAATACAGTGTCAACAATCTTGATTCCCATACATTGACACTGCCTTGTTGAAACCTCATCTCTCAAGCTACTGTCAAGAGTTGAAGCCCCTGTAGCTGCAAACTGTAAACGTGATACAAATTGTAAAGGTGTTCCATTTCTTCCATGTTCTCTAACTCTTTGATTGAAACTGTCAAAAGTAAGTGTAATGTTGAGATAATGACAGTTGTTGGGGCATAGCCTATTGCTGATCACCTCCTGACCTGACCGGTGTACTCCTAACTCACACAGTGCCCAGTGCAACTAATATTAGAAGAGGACGGCCTCGAGTCATCAGAACTGGTGGTTGGCCAAGTGTCCAGCTTCAAGAAGTCTGTTAATCAGAAGGTAAGAGAGTCTGATACACAGGGACTGGCTCTCATCCAATGGTTCTCAATAAATTGCACACACAATGAAAAGCTCAGTACATTAATGCATTATAGCCCAGATATGGTTTTATTGTTTTTGAATGCTTCTTTTCCTGATAAAATCAAGATTGAGTTAAGATGAAGAATCTGGATCATTGTTGTCATTGTTGAACCCAGTGCAGCGTCCTCATTCTCCTCCTATAGCCAATGAAATCATTTTTCTTTTGGCAGTGTTGGCCTCTTTAACATTCATTACAGCTAGAAAGGCTAGCATTTATGCTGTTGCCATTTCCTAATCAACATGCCCTAATGTCATAACCCGGCTCTGTAGTCAATCCACTCTTCCACTGTAATTCAATGTAGAGGGGCTGCTCTACTGGTGCTACAGCCATTTAACTTAATTTCAGGTCTGCAGTGGCCAATATCCTGAGTTACACAATGTTCATTAACTTCACTGACACTTCCAGACATTTTCCCCCTCCCCTTAAATTGCCGGAGCCAATAGCAGCCTCTTTGCAGTTTTCATGCTGTAAGCACACTTTTACTACCTCATCTCCAGCTCTAAGTTTATGGGATCCTCATATAACCAGCCCTCTTCTAAAAGGAAGGTGAACAACATTCTCAGAAGTTATCAATAAAATTTTCAACAATAGCATTGGCACATTTTGTTTGGAGAAACAAAGCAAAGCAGCGATTTAAACTAGTCTGTGTTATTAAATGCCTGCTCAGTTTTTTGGGGGCTTTTCTGTAATATGCAAGATCCAGATGCTGCTTCATTATTTTTTGCTCCCAGAGACTTTGGTGAACAAAGGTGTGTCCTTGCCCTGCCTCCATTGGTATGTGTGTATGCAGTAAGAAGCTTATGTAGCTGTCCCCTTGTAGCCTGCCCAGTACAGATCAGCACTGTAAAACAACTCAGAACTCGAGTTCTCCAACTTCCGACTCCAGTGTGTTCAAGACAACTGGGAACTCTGGAGTGGAGAAAACTAGCTCCGACTAGGAAAAATCGTTAGAACGGTCATCTAACTCAGATTTCCAAGTGGGAAACTCTGGCATCTTTCTAACGCTCCAACCTGAAGATCAATGATGTCATTATTTGACCTAGTTTTTTTTTCTCCAGAGTTACCAGTTGTCTTGAAAGCACCATAAGGAGACGAGGGAACCAATGACAAGGAGGGTCAAGCAGGGAGAAATGGGCAGTACCTGCCTTTAATGAGATGCTTCATGTTTGAGCTTTCAAGTTGATTGTTGTCACACTCTGAAATAAGCAACACACATAGTTACCATTAAGGAAAAACTACAGGTTAACCAATTGTAATGTGAGCCACGTATGCAGTTTGCAAGAATACCACAATCATGGTTAGGCATGTTTAGCACCAAGCACCTTTTTACCTCAAATACATTTTGGAGTGTTCCCTCGCTTATTGTATGGTACTATTGTAACTATTTGCTGTCTTGTCTTCCCCTAGGCTGCACGATGCAAGGTGGTCGGGGACAAGCTTCAGTTCTCCCTCAGTGCTTCACCATCAGCCATGTCTCCAGGAGAGCCCTGTAGGTACAGCGTAAAGATATCGCCACTTGAACTGCAGGTAAATGAACACAACAGTTGTGCTCACTACATCTGCAGCTATAATCTATCCCTTCCCATTTCAATTGGAGCTATGCTTAATATGAACAAAGGGAGAGCGAGTCAGAGGTGGCAGAATTACTATAAGAAAAATTGGATTACCTTTGCTGTTCTTCGTCAGAATGCACTCCCAGGACTTCTACTTCAACCACAAATGTTGTTTTGGTTCAAAATAATCCATAGTTATGTTCAAATATCCTCTGTTTTGTCCGTGCGTTCAGGTCCCTATCCGAACGGTGACGCGCGGACGCATGTCGTGACAAAAAATTTCAAAATATTCAATTTTCGTACTTCGAAGCATGTGAAACGCTGTTTAAAATAAATTTTTATGCGATTTTTCTCGTAAAATAGCGATAATATTCCGACCGGGAGACGTTGTTTTCGTTCAAAGACTGAAAGAAGAAAATGGACTCTTCACGTGCACGCCCGTGTCATTGTTCTCAGATCGACCACTATCCAAAACCCCTACTGTTTTTCAGCCAGGGACTGCAGAGTCATCATTCCCCGTTCTGGCGCCTTCTGAGAGCCTATGGGAGCCTTAGAAAATGTCACGTTACAGCAGAGATCCTCTGTTTTCGATAAAGAGGCTATAGAAGGCCAAGAAATGGTCAGAGAGGGCACTTCCTGTATAGAATCTTCTCAGGTTTTGGCCTGCCATATGAGTTCTGTTATACTCACAGACACCATTCAAACAGTTTTAGAAACTTTAGGGTGTTTTCTATCCAAATCAAACAATTATATGCATATTCTAGTTTCTGGGCAGGAGTAATAACCAGATTAAATCGGGTACATTTTTTTATCCGGATGTGAAAATACTGCCCCCTACCCAAGAGAGGTTAAGGGAGAGTTATTAAAGTGACTATGCATAGATAACAACAGAGAGAAGCAGCGGTGTAAAAGAGGGGGAGAGTGGGGGTGCAATGCAAATAGTCTGGGTAGGTGATTAGGTGTTCAGGAGTCTTAAGGCTTTGGGTAGAAGCTGTTTAGAAGCCTCTTGGACCTAGACTTGGTGCTCCGGTACCACTTGCTGTACGGTAGCATAGAGAACAGTGTATGACTAGGGTGGCTGGAGGCTGGTGGCTGACAATTTTTAGGGCCTTCCTCTGACACCGCCTGGTATAGAGTTCCTTAATGGCAGGAAGCTTGACCCCAGTGATGTAATGGGCCGTTCGCACTACCCTCTGTAGTGCCTTGTGGTCGGAGGCTGAGCAATTGTCATACCAGGCAGTGATTCAACCAGTCAGGATGCTCTCGATGGTGCAGCTGTAAAACCGTTTGAGGATCTGAGGACCCATGCCAAATCTTTTCAGTCTCCTGAGGGGAATTGGTTTTGTCCTGCCCTTTTCACGACTGTCTTGGTGTGCTTGGACCATGTTAGTTTGTTGGTGATGTGGACACCAAGGAACTTGAAGCTCTCAACCTGCTCCACTGCAGCCCCATCGATGAGAATAGGGGAGTGCTCGGTCCTCTTTTCCTGTAGTCCACAATCATCTCCTTGGTCTTGATCACATTAAGGGAGAGGTTGTTGTCCTGGCACCACACGGCCAGGTCTCTGACCTCCTCCCTATAGGCTGTCTCGTCGTTGTCGGTGATCAGGCCTACCACTGTTATGTCATGTGCAAACGTAATGATGGTGTTGGAGTTGTGCCTGGTCGTGCAGTCATGAGTGAACAGAGAGTACAGGAGGGGACTGAGCACGCATCCCTGAGTGGCCCCTGTGTTGAGGATCCACGTGGCGTGTTGTGTTGTTACCAACCCTTAACACCTGGGGGTGGCCCGTCAGGAAGTCCAGGATCTAGTTGCAGAAGGTGTTTAGTCCCAGAGTCCTTATATTATTGATGAGCTTTGAGGGCACTATGGTTGAACGCTGAGCTGTAGTCAATGAATAGCATTCTCACACAGGTGTTTCTTTTGTCCAGGTTGGAAAGGGCAGTGTGGAGTGCAATAGAGATTGCAGCATCTGTGGATCTGTTGGGGTGGTATGAAAATTGGAGTGGGTCTAGGGTTTCTGGGATAATGGTGTTGATGTGAGCCATGACCAGCCTTTCAAAGCACTTCATGGCTACAGACGTGAGTGCTACGGGTCGGTAGTAATTTAGGCAGGTTACCTTAGTGTTCTTGGGTACAGGCACTATGGTGGTCTGCTTGAAACATGTTATTGCAGACTCGGTCAGGGAGAGGTTGAAAATGTCAGTGAAGACTTGCCAGTTGTTCAGCGCATGTACACGTCCTGGTGATTCATCTGGCCTTGTGAATGTTGACCTTTTTAACGGTCTTACTCGCATCGGCTGCGGAGTGCGTGATCACACAGTCTTCCGGAACAACTAGTGCTCTCATGCGTGTTTCAGTGTTATTTGCCTTGAAGCGAGCATAGAAGTAGTTTAGCTCGTCTGGTAGGCTCGTGTCATGGGCAGAGTTTGGCTGTTTTTCCCTTTGTAGTCTGTAATGGTTTGCAAGCCTTGCCACATCTGACGAGCGTCAGAGCCGGTGTAGTATGATTCGATCTTAGTCCTGTATTGACGCTTTGCCTTTTTGATGGTTCGTCGGAGGGAATAGCGGGATTTCTTATAAGCTTCCGGGTTAGCGTCCCGCTCCTTGATAGCGGCGGCTCTAGCCTTTAGCTCAGTGCGGATGTTGCCTGTAATCCATGGCTTCTGGTTGGGGTATGTACGTATGGTCACTGAGGGGACGACGTCATCGATGCACTTATTGATGAAGCCAGTGACTGATGTGGTGTAGTCCTCAATGCCATCGGAGGAATCTCGCAACATATTCCAGTCTGTGCTAGCAAAACAGTCCTGTAGCTTAGCATCTGCTTCATCTGACAACTTTTTTTATTGATCTAGTCATTGGTGCTTCCTGATTTAATTTTTATTTGTAAGCAGGAATCAGGAGGATAGAATTATGGTCAGATTTGCCAAATGGAGGGCGAGGGAGAGCTTTGTATGCATCTTTGTGCGTGGTGTAAAGTTGGTCCAGAGTTAGTTTTTTGTTGTTGTAATTTTTCCCCCTCTGGTTGCACATTTAACATGCTGATAGAAATTTGGTAAAACGGATTTTAGTTTCCCTGCATTAAAGTCCTCGGCTACTAGGAGCACCACCTCTGGGTGAGCGTTTTCTTGTTTGCTTATGGTGGAATACAGCTCATTCAATGCTGTCTTACCACCCCAGTCAGAGGCTGGCACTATGTAAACAGCTATGAGAAATGCAGATAAACTCTCTAGGTATATAGTGTGGTCTTCAGTTTATCATGAGATAATCTACCTCAGGTGAGCAATAGCTCGAGACTTCCTTAGATATCGTGCACCTGCTGTTATTTACAAAAATACGTAGTCCGCAGCCCCTTGTCTTACCAGACGTCGCTGTTCTATCCGTGAAGCATAAGATATTGCCGTTTTGAATGTCCCGTTGATAATTTAATCCTCTGCGTAGGTCATCTATTTTATTGTCCAATGATTGTACGTTTGCTAGCAGAATGGAAGGAAGTGGGGGTTTATTCGATTGCCTCCGAATTTTCAGAAGGCCGCCCGCCCTCTGACCCATTTTTCTCCGCCTCTTCTTCACGCAAATCTGGGCCTGTTCCCGAGAAAGCAGTATATTGTTTGTGTTGGGCTCCTCAGACTCGTTAGAGGAAAAAAGGATTCTGCCAGTCCGTGGTGAGTAATCGCAGTCCTGATGTCCAGATTAGAGGTCGACCGATTAATCAGAATGGCTGATTTAATTAGGGCCAATTTCATGTTTTCATAACAATCGGTAATCAGCATTTTTGGATGCCGATTATGACCAATTTATATTACAACCCACGAGGAGACTGCGTGGCAGGCTGACCACCTGTTACGTGAGTGCAGGCAGCAAGGAGCCATGGTAAGTTGCTAGCTAGCATTAAACTTATCTTATAAAAAACAATCAATCTTAACATAATCACTAGTTAACTAGCTTGTTGCTTATAGTCAATGCGGTGCCTGAAATTGTGTCACTTCTCTTGCGTTCAGTGTAAGCAGAGTCAGGGTATATGCAGCAGTTTGGGGCGCCTGGTTCGTTGCGAACTGTGTGAAGACCATTTCTTCCTAACAAAGACCGTAATTAATTTGCCAGAATTTTACATAATTATGACATAACATTGAAGGTTGTGCAATGTAACAGCAATATTTAGACTTGGGAATGGTTCCGTATTTCACTGAAAGAATACATTTTTTGTTTCGAAATTATAGTTTTCGGATTTGACCATATTAATGACCTAAGGCTCGTATTTCTGTGTGTATTATATTATAATTAAGTCTATGATTTGATAGAGCAGTCTGACTGAGCGGTGGTAGGCAGCAGCAGGCTCGTAAGCATTCTTTCAAACTGCACTTTCCTCCGTTTGCTAGCAGCTTTTCGCAATGCTTGAAGCACAGCGCTGTTTATGACTTCAAGCCTATCAACTCCCGAGATTAGGCTGGCAATACTATAGTCCCGAAAAGAACATCCAATAGTCAAAGGTCTATGAAATACAAATGGTATAGAGAGAAATATTCCTATAATAACTACAATCTAAAACGTCTTAACTGGGAATATTGAAGACTCATGTTAAAAGGAATCACCAGCTTTCATATGTTCTGAGCAAGGAACTTTAACCTTAGCTTTTTTACATGGCACATATTGCACTTTTACTTTCTTCTCCAACACTGTGTTTTTGCATTATTTTAACCAAATTGAACATGTTTCATTATTTATTTGAGACTAAATTGATTTTATTAGAAATATATATAAAAATCGACCGATTTATCTGTATCGGCTTTTTTTGATCCTCCAATAATCGGTATCGGTGTTGAAAAATCATAATCGGTCGACCTCTAGTCCAGAAGTTATTTTCGGTCATAAGAAACGGTAGGTGCAACATTATGTACAAAATAAGTAAAAAAAATAAGTTTTGAACAAAAAAACACAATCAGATGGGGGCGCACAAAATGTCTGCCTCCTTCTCCGGCGCCATTTAAAAAAAAAAAAAAAAAAAAAAAAAGTCTATTAGGCTACTTTAAATGGAATCCTTTTTTTCTCGGGTATTTTTTTTTCCTCAACCAGAAGAGACTCGGCTATATTCATTCACCATTACTATAATGACACAGGCAGTTTGTCAACATTTCCCCACACATTGATGATAAATCTGCCATGGAAATAGTGTTCAGGCAAAAAAGAAAGTGCATTTGGAAATTATTCAGACCCCTTGACTTTTACTGTTACAGCATTATTCTAAAATGTATTCAATTGTTTTTTTCCCCTCAATCTACACACAATACCCCATAATAACAAAGCAAAAATAGGTTTTTAGACATTTTTGTAAATCTATTTAAAAAAGCATACACTACCAATCAAAAGTTTGGACACTAATTTGCATTATGCTAGAAGTGTTTTCCTTATGGAAGCGGGATTGATTCTCACAACAAATATATATGCATGTATGTACAGTTGAAGTCGTAAGTTTACATATACTTAGGTTGGAGTCATTAAAACTCGTTTTTCAACAACTCAATAAATTTCTTGTTGACAAACTATAGTTTTGGCAAGTCGGTTAGGTCATCTACTTTGTGCAACACAGTTGATTTATTTCATTGTTTTGATGTCTTCACTATTATTCTTTAATGTAGAAATTAGTTACATGCATACATACATGCATACATACATACATGCATACATACATGCATGCATACACACTTATTTATTCATATATTTACTAATTCCTACATTACAGAATAGTGAAGACATCAAAACTATGAAATAACACATATGGAATCATTTTTTTAAACAAAACCAAACTATATTTTAGATTCTTCAAAGTAGCTACACTTTGCCTTGATGACAGCTTTGCACACTCTTGGCATTCTCTCAACCAGCTTCATGAGGTAGTCGCCTGGAATGCATTTCAATTAACAGGTGTGCCTTGTTAAAAGTTAGTTTGTGGAATTTCTTTCCTTCTTAATTTTTCGGCCCTTTTGTCCTTCTGGAAGGTTCTCCCATCTCCACGGAGGAATTCTGGAGCTCTGTCAGAGTGACCATCGGGTTCCTGGTCGCCTCCCTGACCAAGGCCCTTCTCCCCCTGATTGCTCAGTTTGGCCGGGTGGCCAGCTTTAGGAAGAGTCTTGGTGTTTCCAAACTTCTTCCATTTAAGACTATGGAGGCCACTGTGTTTTTCGGCCCTTCAGTGCTACAGAAATGGTTAGGTACCCTTCCCCAGAACTGTGCCTTGACACAATCCTGTCTCGAACCTCTACGGACAATTCGTTCATCCTCATGGCTTGGTTTTTGCTTTGACATGTACTGCCAACTGGGGGACCTTTATCGACAGGTGTGTGCCTTTCCAAATCATGTCCAATCAATTGAATTTACTGTTAACTCGAAATGACACAACGACAAGGTTCCTGTTTAACAAAGTTTACTATACCGTATGAACACACTACAAGGTAGCCATTGCACTCTCGGCTTGGTCCATCAACGAACAGACGTCCTGTGCAGGCGCACTCTTGACTGAGTGATAGCCCCGTAATAACAGAAATATAGGGATACTTAAAACATGAACTTAACATTTACCACAGGTGGACTACAAACAAGTTGTAGAAACATCTCAAGGATGATCAATGGAAACAGGATGCACCTGAGATCAATTTCGAGTCTCATAGCAAAGTGTCTGAATACTGAATACTTAAGTAAGGTCTTCCTGAATTTTTTATTTTTTTTTGTAATAAATTAGCAATCATTTCTAAACCTTTTCGCTTTGTCGTTATAGGGTATTGTTTGTAGATTGAGGAACATTTTTTTTATTTAATCAATGTTAGAATAAAGCTGTCAAATAACAGGGTTACTTTCCGAATGCTGTTGTGCTCTCCTTTATTTAAGTCCGCTTGTACTGTGCTCTTTGTAACCCTTAGGCCTACACTGTTTCTATTCTGACCGATATCTACTTTTACTGATCAAACTTTTTTTGTTGTTGCTTAATCCAGGCATTTTACCTGGGTATTTCAGTGGTATCAGAAATAGCCTTTCTTTGGTAACAAAGATTTGTCTGTACAGCCAGAGCAATCTAGGCATTCTGGGACAGGATGGCCCAGGGCTGTGGCGGTTAGGACTGCACATTTTGGGGAATATTCAGAGATGGAATTAACAGGAATATATGGTAATCAACGGTAATATATGGGAATTAACGGAAATGTATGCAAATTAATATTAATACCATTTAAATTTAATGTTTTTTTCCATTGAATGTATTTAACATATATGGAGACAGAAACATAAACCTTTTACCTTATCATAAGTAGACATAATTGCAAATGATTAAATCCTTCCAATAGAAATAAAAATGTATTAAATAAGTTGACTCTTACATTTTATATTTTAGTCATTTAGCAGTAATGAATGCATACATTTCATGCATTTTTTTGTACTGGCCCCCCGTGGGAATCGAACCCACATCCCTGGTGTTGCACACACCATGCTCTACCAACTGAGCCACAGGGAAGGCATCCCTCTTCACATGGGATGATTTCAATTAACAACAAAATAAAGGGAATATTGAATGATCTATCGCATCTGTATAATGATAGGAAGACACCTAATGCTTTAGTTTCTAGACTATCAGTCTTCCATGTGTTCTTCCTGGACCTCCTCAATGTCCACCACTTGAACATCAGACTCTGAGGCCTCATCTTCACTGTCACTTTCTAACCTTGTTGAGGATAACTTGTTGACATGCTCAAAAAGCCTCAAATTTGCCCGGATGGCCACCAATTTTTCAACTCTTGTATTGGTCAGCCTGTTGCATGCTTTGGTGTGTGTGTGTGTGTTCCCAAACAAGGATCAGTTGCGCTCAGATGTTGGTGGGATTTGGAGGATTATGGAGGCAACAGGGGAAAGAGCCTCAGATCCACAAAGTCTCTGTCACCAGGTAGCTGATGAGATATGTTGGCACGACTGCCATATTGCACCTCCATCCCAAAGCCCTTGCTTGGAAGTGTACTTCGCCAGACTGCCAAGAATCTTGCCCTCATCCAGGCCAAGGTGGCGAGACACGGTAGTGAAGACACCGTAGGCCTTGTTGATCTCTGCACCAGACAGGATGCTCTTGCCAGCATACTTGGGGTCCAACATATATGCTGCGGCATGTATGGGCATCAGGCAGAAGTCTTCACGCTTTTTGATGCATTTCAGAACTGCAGTTTTCTCTGCTTGGAGCAACAGTGAAGTGGGCACGGCAGTAAAGATTAGGAAAAAATGAGTAAAAAAAACAAATACAATTTCATGTACAGATAAATAGTTAACTACACTGCTCAAAAAAATAAAGGGAACACTTAAACAACACAATGTAACTCCAAGTCAATCACACTTCTGTGAAATCAAACTGTCCACTTAAGAAGCAACACTGATTGACAATACATTTCACATGCTGTTGTGCAAATGGAATAGACAACAGGTGGAAATTATAGGCAATTAGCAAGACACCCCCAATAAAGGAGTGGTTCTGCAGGTGGTAACCACAGACCACTTCTCAGTTCCTATGCTTCCTGGCTGATGTTTTGGTCACTTTTGAATGCTGGCAGTGCCTTCACTCTAGTGGTAGCGTGAGACGGAGTCTACAACCCACACAAGTGGCTCAGGTAGTGCAGCTCATCCAGGATGGCACATCAATGCGAGCTGTGGCAAGAAGGTTTGCTGTGTCTGTCAGCGTAGTGTCCAGAGCATGGAGGCGCTACCAGGAGACAGGCCAGTACATCAGGAGACGTGGAGGAGGTCGTAGGAGGGCAACAACCCAGCAGCAGGACCGCTACCTCCGCCTTTGTGCAAGGAGGAGCACTGCCAGAGCCCTGCAAAATGACCTCCAGCAGGCCACAAATGTGCATGTGTCTGCTCAAACGGTCAGAAACAGACTCCATGAGGGTGGGATGAGGGCCCGACGTCCACAGATGGGGGTTGTGCTTACAGCCCAACACCGTGCAGGACGTTTGGCATTTGCCAGAGAACACCAGGATTGGCAAATTCGCCACTGGCGCCCTGTGCCCTTCACAGATGAAAGCAGGTTCACACTGAGCACGTGACAGAGTCTGGAGACGCCGTGGAGAACGTTCTGCTGCCTGCAACATCCTCCAGCATGACCGGTTTGGCGGTGGGTCAGTCATGGTGTGGGGTGGCATTTCTTTGAGGGGCCGCACAGCCCTCCATGTGCTCGCCAGAGGTAGCCTGACTGCCATTAGGTACCGAGATGAGATCCTCAGACCCCTTGTGAGACCATATGCTGGTGCGATTGGCCCTGGGTTCCTCCTAATGCAAGACAATGCTAGACCTCATGTGGCTGGAGTGTGTCAGCAGTTCCTGCAAGAGGAAGGCATTGATGCTATGGACTGGCCCGCCCGTACCCCAGACCTGAATCCAATTGAGCACATCTGGGACATCATGTCTCGCTCCATCCACCAACGCCACGTTGCACCACAGACTGTCCAGGAGTTGGTGGATGCTTTAGTCCAGGTCTGGGAGGAGATCCCTCAGGAGACCATCCGCCACCTCATCAGGAGCATGCCCAGGCGTTGTAGGGAGGTCATACAGGCACGTGGAGGCCACACACACTACTGAGCCTCATTTTGACTTGTTTTAAGGACATTACATCAAAGTTGGATCAGCCTGTAGTGTGGTTTTCCACTTTAATTTTGAGTGTGACTCCAAATCCAGACCTCCATGGGTTGATAAATTGGATTTCCATTGATTATTTTTGTGTGATTTTGTTGTCAGCACATTCAACTATGTAAAGAAAAAAGTATTTAATAAGATTATTTCTTTCATTCAGATCTAGGATGTGTTGTTTAAGTGTTCCCTTAATATTTTTGAGCAGTATAGTTGGATTAAACATCTAATATGTAAGATAAATGTTTTAATGAAACATGTTTGGAAACAGGTGAATTAACACTCCTCGGTTAGCAGGCTCAAGCAAGTTAAAACCCACATGGTAGCAAAAACTAACTAGCAGAAATTGTTAACAAGTTAGAAATTATTTAAACACACTTTGCTGTAGGCTACTATTTACTAGTTAACAAAGAATCATGTATGTCATATAATATATATTCACCGCACCCAGTATTGTAATCAAAACTTACCAGAAAACATGTAGTCCTTGGCTCAGACAGTGTAGTAGTGTGGGCTCAATAGCATCTCATTAGTGTGCAAGATCATGAGAATCAGCTGTACATGTGATGGAAGAATGCACTGTGCATGCAGAGGGTTGCAATTCCATTGAATTGGGGATAGTTTAACCAAAATATACCACAAGACCTAGAATAGCCTTGTGTATCCCACAAAAAAAGTTCACTGTTATAAGCAAAACATTTTTTTATGAATTTAAGCCAAATTCCAGTGAAACAGTTTGGGACAGTTGTGGGATGCGATAGATCCCAAATTAATACAACCACTCGCAACAAAAAACTTTTAAAAGCAATAAGCTGATGCAACAGATCAAAACGTTTAGCTTAAAATGTTGGTAAACTATTAGGCTGTTTCTTTACATTATAAGCGCAGCAATACGCACACGGCAGTAGGCAATAAGTGCAAATGTTCCAAAATGCAATCAATTAGCGGGATAACGCTGTTCTCAAAAGTGTCCGGTAATCTGATTTTATGCATGTAATGCTTTAACATAAAGGTGCATTTTTATGGTTTAAATGATCTTCCCCGAACTTGAAACTCAAGCGCCGACTATGTATGCCGGTTGTAATGTGGATGAATGTGCTTTATTTTAAGAAGTTATTTGGCCACTTTAGTTGTGATACAATCCTTATCAAAACATATAGGATTATGGGCTAGGCTACATGAGGTGTGCGACTAGGATTTGAAGAAGTGCAACAACAAAAAAGGCATGCGCTGTTTCTTGCCTTACTGCACATGCTGGGCATCATTCACAAGTGATTATATATCATTTGCAAGTGATATTGTCACATCAGACTTCTTAATTTAATGCTGTCTTCACATATACTAAATAGATGTGTGAAATTACTTTTGATTTAGGATGGACCATTATCATGCACCTGTCTCGGAACAAGAAAATCTCTGCACTTTAAATTGCGAATGGAGGACACTTTTCCTGTGGTTCATTTGTATGCTAGCCAATTAGGCCATACTCCTGTTGTAAAGCGACGCAATGTGTTTAATATTAGTAAAGTGGATAAATAAATATAGTAGGCTTAACCTATAGAAAGCTGATGGGATCCTCTTTTTAGTAGAGGCCATCAACTCATGCAATTGCATAGCCTATAGAAATGTTGCACAGCATGAGCTCATGGGCTCTCATAAAGTGTTTGATTAGATTTTCGATTACATTTGCATTGATGTCAGAGTGATTAGAGGGAGAATAGAGTGCTGAGTACCAAGCAGTTAGCAAGTTTGGTAGGCTACTAATGACCATCAGCAGCATCAGAGCTTGGAGAAGCATAGTTACTGTTAAATTATCACATGGAATTTGACTGCAGTCATGATTCGTGACTGCCAGTGTGCCAGTTATACAGTCACCGTAACAGCCCTAGAATGGCCCAGTCACTAGTACAGTATTACCTCTGACGATCACCTCCACTCTCGCTCACTCCCTCTCTCACTTACTCTCTCTGTGCTGGGCTGCTCAATTACAGCCCATTGTGTTGGCTTGCACTCTGAGCTGTGTGTGTGTGTGTGTGTGTGTGTGTGTAACTGTGTTGTTGCTTATGGTAGTACTTTTGCCCTCTGTTCTCCAGTTGGACTTGCAGATGAGGGAGGCTGAAGGGCAGGTCCAGGTGGTCTGGGGGGTGTGCCATCTCGAGACTTGGGACCTGCAGCTCAGCCCCAGCTTCCCACAGGTACAGCCCACAGTCTCAGTACACAGTCTCAGTACACATTTGAAAAAAACGACGTAAGCGCTTCAATACTTCTTGAGTGTAAACTGCAAACCTGAACATGTTCCTTTAGGATATATCCCAAAACCATCAGTCCAGACAAGTCAAGTGTAATGGCGATGATTGCTAGTGATGTGATGGGATAGTTGATCGGTTTGTTTGTTTTGCGTCTCTGTCAGGACCATGCCACAAGCCCCAGTGTGGCTGCAGTAAAGGACAGGCTGAGACAGCTGCTGTGTGCGGTGCGTCCCTCCGTTACGCTGAGTTGCAGGCCTGCTCAGGCCACAGAGGTCAAGGTGAGAGGAAGACATACGACAACACAGCGTCAGCACATCGTGCTCCTGTCACCCCGTGGTCATCTCTATACCTCTCCATTGATTGATGTGCTGAAGCGCTACATAGCAACATTGATAGGTTGCTTAGTCTCTACACCCCACGTTCTTGAGTCAGGTGTGTTAGTGCTGAGCTGGAACAATAGCCTGCACACCCTCTAGCTCCACATTTCTACTCTGCACTACATGGCATATGGAAGTGCCTAGTATCGCCATGTTCTCTGTCACCTTTTCTAGGAGGCCCGTAACAAGGTGACATCACCGCCCAAGCCCCCCCGAGCTCACGACTGGAAGCTGCTGGTAAAGAATATCCGGGTAACGTGTAAGGAGCAGGAGGATGGTGCTGCAGGTGAGGGACATCACTGGGTCACAACCTGGTTCGACTATAGAAACATGATCAAAACTCTGAAGTGTTGTTACAGCTCCAAATGTGCCTCATCTTGAGGTGGCTGCCAGAAGAGATGACTGCATCATGGAACCCAAGGAGTCACTGAGACGTGTTCTTTTCTGACCTCTGAACCCTAGTCACTGTGGTTCTAAACTCTCCTACAGTAGCAGGGCTGTCATAGCTGTAGCTCATCACCCCACAGCAGGGGCAGAGCCTATCTCCCTGAATAGATTACCATTGATAAATGAATTTGTGGCGTTCACCACTTCTCACCCCAGTTGCTTCTTTTTCATTAAGGAAAAGTGGACAATTATGCTGGTAGGATTTTTGAAATTGGCTGTGACCCAAAGCTAAGGAGGCAGCAGCTTTTTGGTGTATGCTGTCTGAAAGGCTCTACCTAACTGCAGATATTTAATGAATTAAAGCAATCCAGGTCCCTTTTATTGAGTTTCAGCCTGGCTTGTCAGTCACTGGTAAAGTTTCCTGCTATCTTGTTATGGTTCCATCCCCTTAGCTTAGCCTCAGTCCGGCCTGAAGCTGAGTGTTTAGTTGGCCAATAGCCAGGGCAGCTTGTGTGTCTACCAGTTGATGCATTATTCATTATGTTACAAGCCTGATAGCCAGAGCTGCTTTATCTCAGCCATTGACATGTGCTGGTCACAAAGTCACTCAAAGTTATTAGCTTGCTATTAAACTAAAGTGTTCAGACAATAGACGTCGAATGAACTTATTCTAGTTCTATGGTTCAGACATCTAAAGTCAATTTGATCTAATGTTCAAAAATCATAATGCTCATGAATTGAGTTGTCAGTGTAATGTATTGACTGGTGTTTCATTATCCCCAACCCCAATGTTTGATTTGTATGTGAACATGCATTTCTGTTAAACTCATCTTCTGTTTGCTCTTTGCAGGCAGTCTGAATCCCCTGTGTGTGCTGCAGCTAGATGACCCTCCACAGAAACTCTCCACTTCAGTCCTACAGAACACAGCCAGCCCAGCCTGGGACCAGCCCTTCATCTTGTGAGTCCAGCTCCAATGCTGCCAGAAACAGTCTTTACAGACCCCGGTCTATAGGGAAAACAAAAATGAATTTGTAGCCTGTGAGCTCAATCGCTTAGTAAACACTTGCCACCGGTTGCGTGATATCCAACCCACAGTCCTCCTTTCTCCCTCCCTCACTGTCTTTCTGTTACTCGTTTTCAGTTTAGTGACTGTTTCTCTTTCTCTCATCAGTGAGCTGAATGGACAATCAAAAGAGCTGAAAATTCAGCTGCTCGATGATAGGAAACCTCAGGAGAGTAAGTGTATCTTTGTTTTGAATCTCTGTCTTTAGGTACAGGGAGAGGGAATGATGCTAATACTCTGTCCCATTTGCACCCAAAATAGGTTTACTTTGAAGTTGTTTTTAAGAACAATAAAAGCTTTGTCTGACAGTTACAATGTCCTCTGTATCGTGTTGTCTGCCATTTTACTCATTTGTTTTTCCTGTATGTATGTATGAAGTCTTGTAATAGCAAACTGATTGGGATGTGTTGTCTTCCTGACAGACACCTTACTGGGTCAAGTGTCCGTGCCTTTTGATCTGGTGAAGAAGCAGCCCAAAGGACAGCAAACATTTACACTCATGACCAAAGATCAAGTGACAGGGTCACTTACTACTGAGGTGAGAACTATCTTTTTAACTACTTAATGCATATTATATTCATGTCTTACCCAACACATTGTTTCACACAATGTTTTTGAAGTTTTATTGAAATTCCAACCAGTTATACTTGAACACGTGTGATAATCACCTCTTTACCTTCTTTCTCTTGTACCACAGTTGACCTACCTGAAACCCAGTGAGGTGCGGTCGTGGCAGTCCCCTACTCCAGCCCCCACTAAGAGAGTGGAGATGGACCGCACGGTCATGCCCTGCGGTACTGTGGTCACCACAATCACTGCAGTGAAGAGTAAACCAGGTCGACCACTACTGCCTGGACTGAGTATAACCCAGCGTACGTATTGAAATAACGTTTTAAGCTGGAACACCAAAAATACGGCAAAAGAGACTCATTTGAAGGTCCTTCTTATCCACATACTACAGACAACCATTCTCTGGAGCTTTGATGTTCAGGCATTTTGACACTAATTACTGTCTCTAGTCTAGGCTAAGCCTTACTATGAGATGTTGCTTACAGGAGATGGGCTCAGATTATTTTAAATCAAATGTATCAAAAATAAAAAATCTATTTGTTCATAAGCCACTTATCCAAGTGATCTTGTTTTCAGAGACCTCCTCCAATCCTCCCAGCGGCACCAAGTCCAAGGTGTCAGGACGGAGCGTGCTGGGGATCATGGGGAGCAAGGCCTTGTCCTCCTCCGACACAGAGCTGCTCATGCTCAACGGGACCGACCCCGTTGCCGAGGCTGCCATCCGCCAGCTCCACGAGTCCGCCAAGCAGAAGCTCAAGTCCCCGGTCAAGAAGAGCACCATCATCATCTCAGGAGTGACCAAGGTACCATAATACGTAGGATTTGTATTGGGCTTTTCTGAAAGCCAAAGACGTACCTTACAGAGCAGCTAGGCAGTACACTCTATCTCCAACAGTGGGTTTTCTGTTCTGTACTCCATTTCCCAGACTCCTCTGTCTCAGGATGATGAGATGGCTCTGATGGCGGGCTATGCTGCTGCGATGGACGCCTCCATGTCGGAGGGGGGATCTCAGGAGATCGCTGTGGCAACTGCTTCAGTAGTAAAAGCCAGTAGCAAACCCCCAGAGGTGTCGTCAGACCCCGAGGAGGGCCCCAGTGGAGTGGCCCAGGCTCAAGCCCAGCAGGCCCCGGAGGACTGGGAGTGCCAAGCAGGAGAGGGCACGGACCAAGATCCAGACAAAACCTCCATGTCACTATGCATCTCAGAGTCTGGATCCAAAAAGAGCAGAGGTGGGATTTGATGGAATGTGCCCTATGCCAGCCCTGTGCAGACAGATCTCATTGCTGGGTTTATTTTTGGCCTTATTCTCTCCTATGATATTCTACAGGGCATATCACTTTGGTACCTATCTTACACTATTCAAGTCCTAATGATCCGGGTAAATGATCCTGGTCAATGCTCCTGTCTGTTTGCTGTGTCTCTTTCTCTCCCTCTCTCTTTCCATGTCATTTATCTAATTTCTCATCGTTCCTTCCTCCTGTCAAAATGTATCATGTCTTCCCTTGTCACGTTCTTCTTTGCCTTCTTAGAGGAAACTAATCAGAAATGATTTCCAGACAAGTAAGTCACCTCCCGAACAGCAGTAGCTTGGTACAGTAGTGACTAGATTAGAATGCTATCCATCTGTGAAATGTGACATTCACATTTGCTTTCAGATGGTATAACATCCATTCAGTTTTAGGCTGGAGCAGTGCCTAGTTTGGTTGCAGGAGCAGTTATAGGCGCATTCTGTCATGGTTGGTTCTATTTTTCAAGTCCAGATTTATTAGTTAATCCACTTTCTCTTTTTCACCTTGTCTTTGTCTGTGTTTGATTGTCCTTGTTTTCAGCTTGAGTCTTTTGTCCTTGTTCAATGGTGTTTGTCTGTGTTTGTTGTTTACCCACTTACCCTAATTTACTCCCATTCATCAATATGTGGTTTGCATAAAGGTGTGGTTCACCTTTCTTCTCCTCCCAAGGTAAAGTGATCGGTATCTGCCAAGGTTTTGTATTGAAGCGTGTGTTTCGTAAACTAAGGGTGAACGTTGGCCCACATATTCACAGTATCATTTGCATATAACTTGGCTCCAATTTATGAGGTGCATTGTGCAAACAAGAATTCCTGTTTTTTGCCCTATCGTGTTAGTGAATATAGATAGCCTGGGATTATGAGGGTATAGAACACTATCTGACAGTTACTGTCAGCTGGAACAGCCGTCCCTGGCCATCTTCCGAAAACATCGTAAACCCTACCTCTAAACAGTATCTTAAATAATACCCCCCCATTTACAAAAACTTCACCTGCACTTAAACCCCCCCCCCCCCCCCCCTTCTAGCTTGACTGATAGAAAGTACATTTTTCCTCAATAACGTAGCTGTCTGTGATACGTGGTTATCTTAAGATGAATGCACTAACTGTAAGTCGCTCTGGATAAGAGTGTCTGCTAAATGACTTAAATGTAAAATTAATTATATTAATTTAGGACGACCTCCTCTGGTTTCCTTCTCTCCCTCCCACCAGGAGGCAGCTTCCTGCACAGGAGTGCCAAGCTGTTCTTCCGCCGGCGCCGCCAGTGCAAAGACCCGGGGATGAGCCAGTCGCACAACGACCTGGTGTACTTGGAGCAGCCTGTGACGGTAGACCGGGAGAAACGCACGGCCACCTTCAGCCGGATGCTGAACCGCAAGCTGCTGCCTACGAGCAAGAGCAAAGCCAACAGCTCCACCACCACCCAAACAGTGACACCCTCTCCTACCCCGGGGGAGCAGCATGCAGCATGACCCCCCCACTCCACCACCCCTACCACCCGTCTCCTTCCCCCCCGATAGTCCTCCACTCCACCACCCGTCTCCTTCCCCTCCGATAGTCCTCCACTCCACCACCCGTCTCCTTCCCCTCCGATAGTCCTCCACTCCACCACCCGTCTCCTTCCCCTCCGATAGTCCTCCACTCCACCACCCGTCTCCTTCCCCTCCGATAGTCCTCCACTCCACCACCCGTCTCCTTCCCCTCCGATAGTCCTCCACTCCACCACCCGTCTCCTTCCCCTCCGATAGTCCTCCACTCCACCACCCGTCTCCTTCCCCTCCGATAGTCCTCCACTCCACCACCCGTCTCCTTCCCTTCCGATAGTCCTCCACTCCACCACCCGTCTCCTTCCCCTCCGATAGTCCTCCACTCCACCACCCGTCTCCTTCCCCTCCGATAGTCCTCCACTCCACCACCCGTCTCCTTCCCCTCCGATAGTCCTCCACTCCACCACCCGTCTCCTTCCCCTCCGATAGTCCTCCACTCCACCACCCGTCTCCTTCCCCTCCGATAGTCCTCCACTCCACCACCCGTCTCCTTCCCCTCCGATAGTCCTCCACTCCACCACCCGTCTCCTTCCCCTCCGATAGTCCTCCACTCCACCACCCGTCTCCTTCCCTTCCGATAGTCCTCCACTCCACCACCCGTCTCCTTCCCTTCCGATAGTCCTCCACTCCACCACCCGTCTCCTTCCCTTCCGATAGTCCTCCACTCCACCACCCGTCTCCTTCCCTTCCGATAGTCCTCCACTCCACCACCCGTCTCCTTCCCCCCCGATAGTCCTCCACTCCACCACCCGTCTCCTTCCCTTCCGATAGTCCTCCACTCCACCACCCGTCTCCTTCCCTTCCGATAGTCCTCCACTCCACCACCCGTCTCCTTCCCTTCCGATAGTCCTCCACTCCACCACCCGTCTCCTTCCCTTCCGATAGTCCTCCACTCCACCACCCGTCTCCTTCCCTTCCGATAGTCCTCCACTCCACCACCCGTCTCCTTCCCTTCCGATAGTCCTCCACCCCCCCACTCCACCACCCTCTGATAGTCCTCCACCCCCCCACTCCACCACCCTCTCCTTCCCCTCCGATAGTCCTCCACCCCCCCACTCCACCACCCTCTCCTTCCCCTCCGATAGTCCTCCACCCCCCCACTCCACCACCCTCTCCTTCCCCTCCGATAGTCCTCCACCCCCCCACTCCACCATCCTCTCCTTCCCCTCCGATAGTCCTCCACTCCACCATCCTCTCCTTCCCCTCCGATAGTCCTCCACTCCACCACCCGTCTCCTTCCCCTCCGATAGTCCTCCACTCCACCACCCGTCTCCTTCCCCTCCGATAGTCCTCCACTCCACCACCCGTCTCCTTCCCCCCCGATAGTCCTCCACTCCACCACCCGTCTCCTTCCCCTCCGATAGTCCTCCACTCCACCACCCGTCTCCTTCCCCCCCGATAGTCCTCCACTCCACCACCCGTCTCCTTCCCCCCCGATAGTCCTCCACTCCACCACCCGTCTCCTTCCCCTCTGATTGTCTTCCAGCCCCCCCCCCCCACTCCACCACCCCCTCTGATAATCCTCCAGTACCCCACCCCTACCACCCTCTCCTTCCCCTCTAGGCCTCCAGCCCCTCTCTACTTCCCCTCCGATAGTCCTCCACCCCCCCACTCCACCACCCTCTGATAGTCCTCCACCCCCCCACTCCACCACCCTCTCCTTCCCCTCCGATAGTTCTCCACCCCCCCACTCCACCACCCTCTCCTTCCCCTCCGATAGTCCTCCACCACCCCACGTTGCCTCCACCTCTACCACCTTGCACTGACTGAGAGACTCCACTTCTCGATCCGTGAATCCTCCATTACTGGTTGGAAGGCAGTATGGAGGTAAAATATTATCTTTATCTCCCTCCGGCTCTTCCACCAACCTCGCCTTTTTTTGGAGCAGAAATATTTGGTGTTTTTGGGTAATGCTAATTTGAAATGTTTTTTTCTTCAACTCCATGCCATTTCATGATCCTTTTTTTGTAACATTCTTGAAACATATTCTGTATTTGTGGCCTTCTAAACCAGAAGAATAACTACTGGTGGCCAACCTGCACCCTCATCCTATTAGAGGGTAGTAACACAGATAGAACAATGAGAGAGATATTTCACCGGATGTATAAATGTGAAGCATCTGGTTGGTGTTTCCACTCACTAACAAATATAGTTATGAGAGAGAGCCAAGTGGTCGTCAGTGGGAGAAGATGGAGTGAGATGGATTTTGGCCAACATTCTGCTAGTTTTGTCATTGATTTAAACATTTGATGTCCATACAGTTTTCTGCTTCCATAACTAGAATCAGTAACAAACCGAGTGGACTGCACTTTGTAGACTTTACCCTTTGCTAAAGTTTTGAAAATGCTGTTCTTTTGGAGTGCAAAGGCGAATTCAGTTATTGCACACGTGCACTTCAGAGTAAGCGTTCCCTAACGGAAATATCAAAATAAATTCTATAAAGTGCCAATAAGATCTCACTAGCTCGTGCTTGGCTCTGCCCACTATGATTCATTTGCTCCCATTGGAAACGACAGACCAGAGCCTATCTTGGGTCAGTTATAAAAATATTTGGTAGTGAGGTCAACCCTGACCTTTGACCTCTTAAAGGGTCCAATTGAAATGTGGCCCAGAGGGACCAAAGAAGGAGAGAAGAGTGGTATTGACATGATTTGCACATATTGCTAGATACATTTTCTAGGATTTACACTCAAGGTGTGATTCTTAAGCTTTTTAAGAGCAATTACTTGAACTGCTCTTGTGATAGAGGTTATCTTTATAAATAGCAAGCAGTTTGTGTAGGCATTTTGTGATTGAGAGAGGAGTTTGTGTTGACAAAGGGAGACGGTTTGTTCCACTGCAAGGCTGATACTAGTGGGAGATGATAAAGCCTAACATTTTAATTCTTATCAAAAGTAAATTCACATACAAACTTCAGAGCTATTATGAAAATCTTAAGCCAGACTAAACATTTCAGACATTGGCAGTTATGGCAGTTCTGTGTAAATTATATCTTTTGATGTCATTGGTTATCTCATACAGTTTTGTAAAGTCCAAAATTACAGTTGGTAATAAAGAATTGGGGATTTCCACCATAAACACTATTTCTAAACAGTGCAGTGACATCATGGAGAACATGAAAATTGCAATTTTCTGTTTGATATTAACATTTAAAAATATTTTTTTGCTTTGTATTATCACTTTTCTTTTAAATATTGCAGTGTTTTAAAATGAAATGCAATTTCCTCTAGTCTTCCGACCTAAAGATTCCTTACACTACAACTGCCTGGGGTTGGTGAGGTGGAAAATGGAACCCCAATGGCATCATGCTGAGAGAGAGAACGAACGTGACACTACCTCAAGCCATACTTGTTGCAGTGTTCACTAAAAACACAGTGGTCATTCACTCATGCGTTTCTGCAGTTTTTTATTTTAAAAATGAAATGTAACATATCAGCGCTTTAAACATTGTCTAAACAGAAAGGATGATACATCTTTGGGAAATCTGAATGGTTTGACTACTTTGGGATTTTATCTAGCTAATGATTTGTACTTTTATTTAAGCAGGTAAATTAAAAGAGTTGTTTTAAGATCAATTCCCTGCCAGCTACTGTTTTTATTCTCATTGCATGAACCTACTGAGAGGACTGCTATACTCTTTTGGACATGATGGCAGTACTCATGGACAGATGCTCTACTGTTTACAAGGCTTTTGAAAAGACTGGAGAACAGTTCTTCTACCTGTGTAGTAGTGACAAACTGTAGTGGGATTACCTCTTGGAAATTGTCATTTTTTCAGGTATGACCAGTCTTCGAATGACTTAGGACTTGCTGTCCCAGGATGGCAGTAGCTGTGCTATCTATACCTATCATCTGGTATTTTCGGAGGACTTGAATGTTGCTGAGTGGCATTAAAATGAGATAGACGAGCCAGTTGGATTTCCCCTCAACAACCCATATGAAAACATAATCAATGAGTTGTGTTTTTATGATATCCTTGGATGACTGATTACACTGGGGTATCTGGTTGCTGAAAAAAAGGGTATGCCATTTGTGTTGATTTTGAACAACAACATTAACTAAGTTCTCTGTCTGCTGCAGATACTGTATGGGTTATATGTGTCCATATTATTCCTTTTTTTACGTCCCTACTGTGAAGTATGAACGAGCGTCAAACCCCTCAGATCCTGTAACCGGTCACATATTTGAACAGTGGTGGGTCAAATATTGACATAAGCTCCTGGAAGGGTTACCAATGAGCTGACTGCTCCTTGTTTCTGTAAATAAGGTCCTTTTTAGAGCCATCTTGCAGCTTGAGGTGTATGCCGAAACCCAAAGTCATCTTTAAACCTTGTTCAAATTTCAGAAAAGAACGTGGGATGTTTTAAACATGCAAACTTGATTCTAAGCCTAATCGATGGCAACTGACAAGTGCAAGATTATGCATTTCAATAAGCAGTGGGCCTGTATATTATTAAATAGCTTCCTGACATTTTATATTGGCTCTGTGAAATGTACAGAACCTGGCTGCCTGCTAATATTTAATGGCAGTCAATGCCATGCAGGGATTATTACTAATTATTGACATATCAGGTTTAACATCTTGAGCAATAAATATAAACTGAATAACCACTCAAGTGTGTGGTTTTCTTTGAATCTCTGTGACAAAATGCTTATTGCCTTTATGATTAATAGGGCTATATGTATTTTATGCTTGGAGGCCACACCTGTTTTAAGCAATTACATTTTAACGTGATGTAGACCTAGTGCATTCAAAGATGTGCGTTAATTGTGTAAAGAAATCGAGTCATGAATTAGATATTTTGAAAACGTAGCTATGTTTATTGGCAATCAATTGATAACTCGAGCGATTGAAGAAAACTACGAAACCCAGGCTGCACTTCACTGCATTTCCGGTCCTGCGCGGTTTCTTGGAGCGGATTGCAACCCGGAGTCAGGATTCAATAAATGTGTAGTCGTTTGGAAAACAGGTAACATGTTTATTTCTAACTTCTGCAGTTTGAAGAAACAATAATTGTGCCATCGTGCAGAAATATATATTTTTAGTTTGCGAGGTGCACACGGAATCTCGCGGAGAGTCCAGTATAACGCCGTTCTGACATTGAAATTAACTGGCTCCAGATGGAGTTTGCGTCTCCATTCCATCCGCCATGCCGATTGTTCTTTGTTACATTTGCATGACTGCAGAAGACGGAGTAGGCTGAGATCGGAGTTAAAACCCGGCTAGAGTTTGGAATCTGTTAAAATCCTGGATCCCGTTCTTTACTGGATCGTCTTTATTAATATGTAGCTACTCCACTGCTGTATTGTGATTAGCGTGGGATGCACAGTGTAATTTTGCATACTGGAGAAGAATGGCCTTTGCTTTATTGAGGTCCCCATACATTTACCACACCGCTGTTTTTGACCAGAATATAGCTCCAGGTTGAGTTATCCACATTAGTCAAGAAGTGTAGGCCTCACATTTGCCACTATTTTGAACTGCTTCAGAGGATTGCACACATTCTTCAGTATTCATTAATTTGACGAACCCATTTGGCATTTTTTTTTAATCTATTTACGTTACAACCACCAGTGGCAACAGAAATACATTGTCTATGATCATGAAGTAATAATGTCTAAGTAATAATGTAGCTTGTAAATAAAGCGGCAACTCCACCTCTATTCGTAAAAAGCTGAGGGATGGGCCTGGACAAATGTAACCACTCTGAATTTCATTGAGCTATTAATGCAAGGCCTGACCATCCAATATATCAAAATAATAGTATTAAGCATATATTGAGGCTATACAGTGTTGTTTATGCCCAACATGTACAATGTTTACAAACATTGGAGTAAAACAAACTTGTATATTTAGGGTTCTGATGGAAAGTTACGCTAAACCAGGGAAGTCAAACTCATTCCACGGAGGGCCTCGTGTCTGGGGTTCAGGTTTTTCCTTTCAATTAAGACCAAGACAACCAGGTGAGGGGAGTTCCTTTCTAATCAGTGACATTAATTCATCATTCAAGTCCAAGGAAGGATCGAAACCTCCGCAGACACTCGGCCCTCCGTGGAATGAGTTTGACACGTGCACTGAACTAAAGTTATAGCCTTCAGGAATCAATGCGTATACATTATTAATGTAAAGTCCAGAAATGGATGCATCAACTGCTGATATCACCTTTAAACGTTATGATTTAGATAAAGCAAATCATACACAATTACACACGTTACGAAGATTTGTAACAACATCCCTTTCTTGAATGTGCAGATTGTCACGATGACGGAGCAACCAGATGAGTTTATCTGTGAGTATACTGAAAACTTCAATACCCTTGAAATGGCATCAGATTTTATTTGTCACACGCATCGTAAACAACAGGTATAGACTTACTTGCCGGATCTTGTCCAACAATGCAATATAAAGATAAAAAAAATGTAATATTGAAATGGTGACAGAGGAATAAGTAAACAGTGATAACAATAAGTTAAAGAATATCATGGCTATATACAGGGAGTACCAGTACCACGTCAATGTGCAGGGGTACAAGGTAATTGAGGTAGCTATGTACATATAGGCATAGTGCACATTGATTTACGATTGTATCTCTCTCCCTATGTGTGTGTGTGTCCATGAGTGCGTGTGGTGTGTATCTAGCACTACACGAGCATGTGTGTGTATTTCACGTTGCATGCCTGTGCCTATTTGGACATCAGAGTATGTGGTATCTGATATGTGACTTTTTGATGGTACCCGTCAGGGTGTGAGGACTGTGGGCAGTATCATGACTCTGAGTGTCCAGAGCTGGGTCCAGTGGTGACTGTACAGGACTCATTCGTTCTCAGCAGAGCACGGTGAGTAAAAGTCCACCGTGCAAGCTACCCAGTGAGGGTTACTTACACCGGTGTTGAGTGGGGTTCCAGTTTAGCTGGTAATCTTACAAATTGTGTATTTAAAGCAGCAAATCTTGAGCCTGATATTGGAGGAACAGAAGTGGAGGAGGCTATGTATTGATAGATGTTGTATTGTTTGTCATGGGTCAGGTCCTCTCTGCCGGAGAGTCTGGAGATCAGACAGGTACCAGATGGGAAGGAGGGAGTGTTTGTCCTCCGACGTCTGGTCAAGAGGACCAGGTTTGGTCCCTTCGAGGCTAGGAGAATATCCCACCTGGACAAAGAAGGCCTGTTCCCTCTGAAGGTGCGTTCTCAACTTAGACTGCTGTTATTATGGAGAAAGATGTTTGTGTTCTTTGCGATGGTGTTAAAATCCCACTCTCTGTGTTCTTTTGTTTTGTTTGTGACCTGGACAGATCTTCCAGAGAGATGGCCTGGTAGTCTGTTTTGACTCAGCCAATGAGGATGACTGTAATTGGATGATGCTGGTTCGGCCCGCCACTGACTATCAGCACCAGAACCTGACCGCTTACCAGCAGGACGATGAGGTCTACTTCAACACCTCCCAGGTATCATATACCAACTCCCCCAAACAAAGCAACTGAGAACAGTTTTGGTCATTCTTTATTTGATATGTCCCGATATCCACACTAGTATACTATTTAGTGTCCATGGCCAACACTACATACTAGGTGGTGAACAAATGGGAGAGAGATCTCTTCCAGGAGACACCGATGGTTCCCTACTCTCTCATAAGGTAACCCTCTGTCTTTTCCCCAGGATGTGCTGCCAGGGTCTGAGCTGAGGGTTTGGTATGGGGCCTTCTATGCCAAGAAGATGGAGAGGCCCATGCTGAAGTCCCCAGTCCATCCACCTCCAGCAGGTATGGAGCCCCACTGGGAGACTGGATTCAGCATTATTGTCCCCTGAGATGCAAACTGGTGTACTGTAGCTTGAACCCTGCTGTTAACGCAGATCAACTAAGGGTTCTATTGCTAAGCGCATAATCAGTATGAAATATGTGACCGTGTTGTCCTGCTGTTGTTCCTCCCTTATCTCTCAGTTGTGGATTCTACCATGCCAGAGGAGGCTTTGAGTAAAGCTGGAGTGTCACAGGCCCTAGTGGTTGGAGAGAATGATGCAGGTGAGCTCACTCCCAGAGATGCCACAAATACTTTCTGGGCGTACATCAACACCTTCTCATGAAACCACTGTTAGATGAAAGACCTCTGCTGTCAACAAGTGAATAATGATCCCTTTCTGTTACAGTAACAGTTCAGCCAGATATTATTCAGCCCCTTAACATTTGAGGAATAACTACCCATATCGTTCATATGAATGATATGATCACAATACATTTCAGAAATGAACAACGGCCACAGCGTTTCCTTCAGCTATAGTGGACAGTAAGTATGTTTTAGAGAGACCACCACATGGCCCTACATGCCCTATCTTGCTGGGTTGACCCAAACCATGCTTTGTGTTCAGTAGGCAAGGGCTGTGTTCATGGAGCCAGAGCTCTTGACTGGTGAGTGACCTCCACACCACCAAGACTAACCATAGAAAGACAGGGAAGGAGAAGTAGATGGTTTCATACTGTTATAATCAATCCAATTTATTTATAAAGCCCTTCTTACATCAGCTGAAGTCAAAAAGTGCTGTACAGAAACCCATCCTAAACCCCCAAACAGCAAGCAATGCAGGTGTAGAAGCACGGTGGCTAGGAAAAACTCCCTAGAAAGGCCAGAACCTATGAAGAAACCTAGAGAGGAACCAGGCTATGAGGGGTGGCCAGTCCTCTTCTGGCTGTGCCGGGTGGAGATTATAGCAGAACATGGCCAAGATGTTCAAATGTTCATAGATGACCAGCAGGGTCAAATAACAATAATCACAGTGGTTGTAGAGGGGGCAACAGGTCAGCATCTCAGGAGTAAATGTCAGTTGGCCTTTCATAGCCGATCATTCAGAGTATCTCTACCGCTCCTGCTGTCTCTAGAGAGTTGAAAACAGCAGGTCTGGGACAGGTAGCACGTCCGGTGAAAAGGTCAGGGTTTCATAGCCACAGGCAGAACAGTTGAAACTGGAGTAGCAGCACTGCTGCTGGAGCCAGGAAACAAAGTTCCTCCTCATGAACACTAGCACTTGCATTACATAGAAGGTAGGCATGATGGTTGAGGGCTTCAGAGCTGGCTGAAGACAGGCGGCTGAATTGCTCGTATTAATCAGGACAGTAGTGAAGAGGACGAGGTGTTCTTCTGTATTTACATGAAAAGCTCAATAACCCCATCCTTCCATCTGTCGTCTTCCCAGACCACCTGCTGAGCCACCTGCAGGAAGTGAAAGATGTAGCCCCGCCCCCTGACGACCAGTCCCAGCAGCTGGAGGAAGCACAACTGGTAACCCCTGACGACGGCTCCAGTGCTGAGCCCATCCCTGCTCCTCCTCTGCCAGCTCCCAAAAGAAGGCTGGGCAGGCCGGGGAAGAGGGCCAAAGGAGGACGGAAACCTAGCACTGCAACTATAGCAGCAAAGAAGAAAAGTGAGACAGATTCCTCCTCTTATGTTTACATTTACATTTTAGTCATTTAGCAGACGCTCTTATCCAGAGCGACTTACAGTAGTGAATGCATACATTTCATGCATTTTTCTTTGTTTGTTGTTACATTATTGACTACCCCATCACATGCACTGTTCTGTTTCCACCACATTCTCTCCTCAAATGTGATTTTTATTCATACCTTCCTGCTTCTAGTTGCAGCCTGTTTGGAGCCAGCAGAGACACCCCCCAACACGGTCCCTGCAGACAGAGAGGCCATGCTGGATGGCAATGACCTGGAGATCGGCCCTGATGGGGTGGCTGTCACCATGCCTAGGGTGACCCGCACTCTGCTCTCAGCTGGGATGTAAGGATCAACACCCTCTCCACTATGTTATGACTGACTGAGCCAAAATAAATGCCTCTTAGTAGAGTCATCATTTTCCATTGCTATCCTTCAACTACAGTTCACCTTTCAGTTGCATGCTTTATTTACAGTACACATATTTCCTTTTGAAGTACAATCAACATCAATCAATCAGTTTTTCCATAGACTTGGAAAGATACCAGGCATGCTCTCACTCTCTCTACTCTGTCCTCTCCTCTCTCTTACTCCCTCCCCTCTCTCTTGTCCTTGTTCCCTCTTCCTCAGGCCTGGGTCAAGGAAGAGGTTCCTGAGGCAGGGAGGAGACCATAAGAGGCTGTACAAGTGCACCCTCTGTAACAAGGTCTTCCAGAACAGCAGCAACCTCAACAGGCACATCCGCTCCCACGGTAATGCTCTCTTCTCTCCCCCCCTCTGTTTCTTGTCCCCTTTTTTTTTTTTGGCAGGAACAATTCAGTAAGACTAATTCCATCTCTTCTCTCTGAAGAGCGGTGTATGTGGAGATCACGGTGTTTACTAATCATGTCATACAGACACGCACAAGTGCATATGTTTTATTTGTCTGTGCTCTCTTTAGGTGATAAGCTCTTTAAATGTGATGAATGTGACAAGATGTTCAGCCGCAAGGAGAGCTTGAAGCAGCACATCTCATACAAGCACAGCAAAAACGAGGTAGGCGCACCTAGATCACTGCTCAACATTTTGGCCTTTCCAGCTTTTGCTCAGGATAGTCACTGTGTTACACTGGCTAGCTCCTTGATTCAGTGTACATTGTGTCCCCATCGCTCCCTCAGCCCGATGTGGAGTACAGGTACAAATGTAACACATGCGACAAAGCCTTCCGTCTGGAGAACGCATTAGAGTTCCACAACTGTAGAACAGGTAAGTGCAGCATGAATTAGAAAACATCATTTAGTTGCAGACCGTTTTGTTTGGGTGTCCGCTATCTTTACCCATCTTTCATATACTTCTGTATGTTACTTTACTGTTGTATCGCTTGTTGTACTGTATGGTTTCGTTGTCCTTTCGATGACTTTGACACAGTATCCTATCCATTATTTATTTCATTGAATGACGAGTCGGATTGTTTGTTCTTGGTCCTGTGGTGGCAGATGACAAGACGTTCCAGTGTGAGATCTGCTCGAGGTTCTTCTCCACCAACAGTAACCTGTCTAAGCACAAGAAGAAGCACGGAGAGAAGCTGTACGCCTGTGAGATCTGCAGCAAGATGTTCTACCGCAAGGACGTCATGCAGGACCACCAGAAGAGACATACTGTGGGTCAGTACTGGCAGAGGGACCAGGGGGACATGATCCATCTTTATTGATGAGTATTTTGGTGATACTCCCCGCTGGGCACAGACATCAGTTCAACATCTAGTTTTGATTTAAATGTGGTTGTTGACAACTAACGTGAATTCACCATGAGATAAACAAAACATTTCACCATGTCATTGGATTAAGGTTAAAAGTTAGGTGAAAAAAATCTGAAATTCCCTTACGTTGATGACTTTTTGCAAATCCAATCAGTTTTCCCACATTGATTCAATGTCATCACATAGATGTTTTTGTTGTTGAAATGACGTGGAAATAACGTTGATTCCATTTTTTTGCCCAGTGGGTCTCTAAGTTTGAAGTATGTTCTAGTGTGTGATGTACTTGATTAGTTTATATCAGCAGAGCTTGCAACTTTTACAAGTGCATGGCTCATGATCCTGAAATGTGTTCTACCCCAAAGCATCAATCAGCCTTCTCTAAGAGCTCAGCTGTACTGTTATTGTATGTCTCAGCAAACCCAAAGCACCTGAAGAGGGAAGAGCTGGAGGCCAATGGGGAGGAAGGGACCAAATACAGAAAGGAGCCTTCAGCATGTCCCATCTGTGGCAAGGTGCTGTGACGCGGATACCTGAAAATATACTTATTTTGGCATTGGATCAAATGAGTCAAAATAAAAAGAAGCCTTGAAAGAAGATATTTACTCTGACTGTGTGTGTCCAGGTGTTTTCCTGCAGGAGCAACATGAACAAGCATCTGCTGACTCACGGGGATAAGAAGTACACCTGTGAGATCTGCGGACGCAAGTTCTTCAGGGTGGACGTCCTGAGGGACCATATTCACGTGCACTTTAAGGTGAGAGAGATTATGTGGATGTTGCAATCAAACGTTTAGTTCATGCTTCTTTTGAACTCATACATAGCCACACATTTCATTCACACTCAAACATGAAAGAGAAATAAAGAGATTGACACTAGGTCCATAGTGGTGTCATTGCTCAACTTCCTGTGTGTGTACTCCAGGACATAGCCCTGATGGACGAGCAGGAGAGGGAGGAGTTCATCAGGAAGATTGGCATCTCAGTGGACAGCAGCGACGACACTGATGAGGAGGATGAAGACTACGGACAAGAGACCCACAAGTACAGCTGCAAGAAGTGTCAGGTCAGTCACACCTCTCACGCATGTCCGTATCCCGACACACATTCTGTCACGCAAACACACTCGCACCACGGTGGTGGTTAAACAAGCACTCTCCATGGCCTCTGTTTGAATCTACTGTCTTTGTTTTAGGTGACGTTCTTCAAGGGCAGAGACTACCTGAAGCACATTATGGACCTGCACAAAGAGAGGGGTTATGGCTGCATCATCTGTAACCGGCGCTTCGCTCTGAAAGCCACCTACAACGCCCACCTGGTCATCCACAGAGAACAGCTCCCAGACCCTGCAGTGCAGAGGTATGAGGGACAGGGACGTATGAGGGCCAGGTGGAGAGACGAGGACCAGGACACAGAGATATAGGACATAAAACAGGCGCACTGTTGTACACTCCTTCTTGGCTCGTTACTAGCACCCAGACAATAACCCTGTCTGTTACTCTTTTCATTTTGCTCCAAAGGTACATCCACCCCTGTGAAATGTGTGGCCGAATCTTCAACAGCATCGGCAACCTGGAGAGACACAAGGTCATTCACACAGGTATGAACCGCACCCTTCATCTCTAACAAGATACTTTCTGGATACTGGACCACATTACATTTTGTTCTTCAACACACATGAATCACATATTTTGGCACTACGATAGCCACCCAATATTTGTCTTGAAGGCATGATGAATATCTGATTTTATGGGCTTATTCAACTTTTTTTTTTATTGCTGTCTCTGTAATGTGGTTCTCCCAGGGGTGAAGAGCCACGGATGTGACCAGTGTGGGAAGTCCTTTGCCAGGAAGGACATGCTAAAGGAACACCTGAGGGTCCATGACAACGTCAGAGACTTCCTATGTGCTGAGTGTGGGAAAGGTGAGGCTGTCACCATGACAACTGTCTTTGTGAAATAGTTAGGGGTACAGGTTTTTGCATATAAGACTAGAAATTGAGACCAAATTGACCTACATTGGTGGTGGCTTTTCCAACTGCTGTTTTTGCCTTTACCAAGCACTTACCGTGAAGGGTAATAGCAAGAAATATGTGGCTCTATGAATTGGAGAAATGTTCTGATCAAAGTATGCATGTACTTTTTTGGTAAAAGCATCCACAAGGGCCAAGATGGAGAAACTTAAGCCAATGTGTTTTCTGCAGGGATGAAGACCAAGCATGCGCTGAGGCACCATATGAAGCTGCATAAGGGCATCAAAGAGTACGAGTGTAAGGAGTGCAATCGCAAGTTTGCCCAGAAGGTCAACATGCTGAAACACTACAAGAGACACACGGGTGAGATGGGCCCAGCAACAACTATTCAAAACAACCCAGAGGCAGTGGCGGAACAAACGCCACTTTCATTTAGAAACATGGGTTGGGCATTGTAAGCTAACATGCATGGCTGAACATTTGTCATATCTTACAGATACAACAAAGCTAAAGAAGCATGTAAGGTACAAAGGGCTTATTTGGTTAAGGCTTACACTGACCGATGTACCGTTTCTACTCCTGCAGGAATAAAGGACTTCATGTGTGAGTTGTGTGGGAAGACCTTCAGTGAGAGGAACACCATGGAGACACACAAGCTCATTCACACAGGCAAGTTCCTGGATCAATACTCATCCTTTCCGATTGTGTGTTTTCGGTTTGGACAACTCCATCAATACCTTCTGTTTGAGAACCGTTATTAGATTTCTCTTGTCTCGCTCCCCAGTGGGGAAGACGTGGTCGTGTGCGGTGTGTGATAAGAAGTATGTGACAGAATACATGCTCCAGAAGCATGTGCAGCTGACCCATGAGAAGGTGGAGGCCCAGAGCTGTCACATGTGTGGCACCAAGGTGTCCACCCGAGCCTCCATGAACCGCCACATGAGGCGCAAACACCCCGAGGTGAGCTGGGACAGTAGGGGTTAAACCATATAGACACCCCGAGGGGAGCTGGGACAGTAGGGGTTAAACCATATAGACACCCCGAGGGGAGCTGGGACAGTAGGGGTTAAACCATATAGACACCCCGAGGGGAGCTGGGACAGTAGGGGTTAAACCATATAGACACCCCGAGGGGAGCTGGGACAGTAGGGGTTAAACCATATAGACACCCCGAGGGGAGCTGGGACAGTAGGGGTTAAACCATATAGACACCCCGAGGGGAGCTGGGACACTATATGCATGAGATCTACCACATCTTGAATGGAATTGTTAGTGTCAGCTGAAACTGACAATTTCTGTCATGTTTTCCAGACCAGGCCCAGCTCTATTTTAAACAATTTCCTATCCCACCTCTCATTGATAGTGAAGTCTCAGCTTTATTTAAACTTGTGCTCTCTCCTCCTACCCCAGGTGGTCACTGTGAGAATAGATGAGTTTGACGAGCTCCAAGAAGACTCAACAATTGATGAGTCAAGCATCAGCATTGTGCAGGTAGGAAGTGCCATACAGCGCCTATGGTGGTGAGTTAAGTACAGTATATGCAGAGATGGAACTATTTTAATACTCTTGGTTCTCATACCACCCTCACAGCCCACTCTAACCCTGGAGAAGGAGGCTCTTTCTGGGGAGAGGCCCCAGCGGACCCCACGGCCGCCCAGGAAGAAGCAGAAACAGCTGGAGGAGCCGGAGCTGTCAGACTCTGATGAGTACGCTGACTTCACAGGCAAAGGAGTACAGTACACCACCACCATAGTGGGAGATGAGACCAGCTCTGCTGTGCAGAGTATACAGCAGGTGGGTGGGTCATGTATTTGTCAGATCATCTATGTTAGCAATTATATTAGGTTAGAGATTCTATTTATTGCAATTGGGTCCATTATACATGTCTTGATTAATGCTGTGGATAAGTGGGGTTTTTAAAGGTCCAATGCAGCTGTTTTTATCTCAATATCAAATCCATTTCTGGGTAACAATTAAGTACCTTATTATTTTAAATTAAAATGTTAAATGAAATGGCTTCTTAGCAAAGAGCAATTTCTAAAGCAATTTTGCTAGGACTGTCTGGGAGTGGTTTGACTAGAGGAAAACTGAAAATGTACTGTTATTGGCAGAGAGGTTTGGAACTCTTATTGGTCTATTAACTAATTTACCCCATGGAAGGGCATGGTGATATTTCAGGCGGTCTTTTCAAACAGCCCTTACGCTAAAAGGGATTTATAATTTTCACAGTATTATTCCAACTTCGTGTGGAAAAACATTTAGTGTACAAAACATTAGGATCACCTTCCTAATATTGAGTTGCACCCCCTTTTGTCCTCAGAACAGCCTCAATTTTTCGGGGCATGGACTACAAGATGTCTAAAGCATTCCACAGGGATGCTGGCCTATGTTGACTCCAATGCTTCCCACAGTTATCAAGTTGGCTGGATGTCCTTTGGGTGGAGAACCATTGTTGTTACACACAGGAAACTGTTTAGCTTGAACCCAACAGCGTTGCAGTTCTTGACAAACTCAAACCGATTCGCAGCAAATCTCTCCCCCTTACAGATGGGAGGGCAGACCTAAATACTCTTGCCTTATCTGTTTGTTGTTTCATCCTTCTGTGCCCGGTGCCAAAGCATTAAATCAAGGCTGAGACCTTGGGGTTGAATAGACTATACATTTGAAACATCTTAATCGCTTAAGAACACCCATGGCTGATTTTTATGGCTCAAGGGCATAGATACCAGTAAGACCTACTTTATAGTGACCTCTGGCATTAGAGAGGGTACCTAAAGGCCAAATTCCAATAAGAAAATTGCATTCTTAAGAACACACACCTCATACACAAGCAGACTCCTGTACTTATCTATACACTCAAACACATGCATATGCCCATATTCACTCTCGCTCACACACACACAGCCAACGCTGCTGTCCCATGTATATACAGTGCCTTTGGAAAGTTTTCAAACGCTTTCACTTTTTCCATATTTTGTTACGTTACAGCCTTATTCTAAAATGGATTTTAAAAAAGCAATCTACAGACAATAGCCAGAATTACCTTATTTAAATAAGTATTCAGACCCATAGCTATGACACTCGAAATTGAGCTCCAGTGAATCCTGTTTATTTTGATCATCCTTGAGATGTTTCTACAACTTGGAGTCCACCTGTAGTAAATTCAATTGATTGGACATGATTTTGGAATGGCACACACCTGTTTGTATAAGGTCCCACAGTTGACAGTGCTTGTCAAAGCAAAAACCAAGCCAAGTCCGCAGAGCTCCGAGGCACAGATCTGGGGAAGGGTACCAAAAAGATAATGCAGCATTGAAGGTCCCCAAGAACACAGTGGCCTCCACCATTCTTAAATGGAAGAAGTTTGGAACCACCAAGATCTGGCCGCCCGACCAAACTGAGCAATCGGGGGAGAAGGGCCTTGGTCAGGGAGGTGACCAAGAACCCGATGTTCACTCTGACAGAGCTCTATATACTCCTCAGTAAAAGGCACATGACAGCCTGCTTGGAGTTTGCCAAAACATTGACATTTTACATTTACGTCATTTAGCAGACGCTCTTATCCAGAGCGACTTACAAATTGGTGCATTCACCTTATGATATCCAGTGGAACAACCACTTTACAATAGTACATCTATTGCACCTAAAGGACTCTGACCATGAGAAACAAGATTCTCTGGTCTGATGAAACCAAGATTCAACTCTTTAGCCTGAATGCCAAGCATCACGTCTGGAGGAAACCTGGCACCATCCCTACGGTGAAGCATGGTGGTGGCAGCATCATGCTATGGGGGTGTCTTTCAGCGGCAGGGACTGGGAGACTAGTCAGGATCGCGAAAAAGATGAACGGGAGCAACGTACAGAGATCCTTGATGAACACCTGCTCCAGAGTGCTCAGGACCTCAGACTGGGGTGAAGGTTCGCCTTCCAACAGGACAAAGCACACAGCCAAGACAATGCAGGAGTGGCTTCGGGACAAGTCTCTGAATGTCCTTGAGTGGCCCAGCCAGAGCCCGGACTTGAACAGAATCGAACATGTCTGGAGAGACCTGAAAATGCTTCCCATCCAACCTGACAGAGCTTGAGAGGATCTGCAGAGAAGAATGGGAGAAACTGCCCAAATACAGGTGTGTCAAGCTTGTGGTGTCATACCCAAGAAGTCTAACTAATTTACCCCATGGAAGGGCATGTAGACTCAAGGCTGTAATTGCTGCCAAAAGTGCTTCAACAAAGTACTGAGTAAAGCATCTGAATACTTATGTCTGTGATATTTTATATAAATTAGAAAAACTTGTTTTTGCTTTGTCATTATGGGGTTTTGTGTGTAGATTGAAGGGTATTTAAAAAAAAAAAATAATAATAATTAGAATAAGGCTGTAACCTAATAAAGTGGAAAAAGTCAAGCGGTCTGAATACTTTCAGAAAACACTTCCTGTTTCCTTTATGCAGTTTTTCCCACTGTGTAATTATATACTGTATTCTTCAAATTGCTCATTCTAATATCTACTACTGTTATACAGGCCGCTTATTTATATACTGGATTCTTTACATCTTTACATCACTGCTCACTGTAATACAGAGTACAAAACATTAGGAACACCCTCCTAATTGAGTTGCACCCCCTTTTGCCCTTAACAGCCTCAATTTGTCAGGGCATAGACTACAAGGTGTTGAAAGTGTTTCACAGGGATGCTTCCCACAGTTGTCAAGTTGACTTGGATGTCTTTTCGTTGGCAGACCATTCTTGATACACACACAGGAAACTGTTGAGCATGAAAACACAGGTGTGTTTCAATTCTTTTCACACTCAAACCAGTGCGCCTGGCACCTACTACCATATCCCGTTCAAAGGCACTTTAAATCTTTTGTCTTAACCATTCGCTCTCTGAAGGACACACACACACACACACACACAATCCATGTCTCGAGGCTTAATATTCCTTCTTAAACCTGTCTCCTCCCCTTCATCTACACTGATTTGAAGTGGATTAAACAGGTGACATCAATAAGGGATCATATACTGACCAGGTGAAAGCTGTGTCATGGGAAGAGCAGTGTTCCTTATGTTTTGTACACTGTGTATATAAAACACAGGAATATCATGTTTTTGACTGCACCTGGCTTTAAAGTTTTCCATATTGTCCACATCGTTTGTAGATTGTGTGAGTCTATCATACTGTTAGTAGTGTATGATCTGACCCAGTGTGGATGGTGCTGTTGTTGTAGGTGGTGGTGCTGGCGGACCCCAACGTGTCCTCCGCCTCCTCCCCCAACAGCTCAGTGGGGCTGACCAACATCACAGTGACCCCCATCACCACCCATGCACCTGCCCAGTTCACCAGCCTGCAGCCTGTAGCCGTGGGCCACCTGACAGCCAGCGACCACCGACCCCTCACCCTGGACAGCTCCATCCTCACTGTCACCTTCGACACGGTCAGCGGCTCCGCCATGCTCCACAACCGGCCCGCCGAGCTCACGACCGAGACGGTGGGGCCTGGCGGTGCCAGTACTGGGCCACAGTCGGTCGCCCACTTTATCAACCTTACCACCTTCGTCAACCCAATGGGCCACCCCCTGGAGCCCCCCACCCTGGCCTGGAGGCCTGTCACGCAGGCTGAGGGGGTCCAGGTCACCCCTGTGGCAGAGGGGGCTCCAGGTGACGCCCAGGACTCTGAGACCCAGACCCCAGAGCAGGCTAGACAAGCCCAGGCAGCACAGCAACAGCAGGCCAACACAACACAGCAGATGTTCAGCTACTAGACTGAAGAGGGGAGGTGCTGGTCACCTCAGGCCTGGTGAAGGACAGTGGATAGGCTAGACACATGGAAGGCCTGTGTGGACTAGAGGCCTTGAATGCTCTTACGTTATATTCATGTGCCTACGTTATATTCCCCAAAATACACCCCTTGAATGAGAGAACATTGATGGAGGATGATAGCATTTACATGAACCAAGAGCCACTTTCTCTTGAGTCAACGTGAGTTGTTTGTCCAAAACCCCGCAGAGGAAGCTGTTGAACTGTACACTTTACAGAGATGCATGTACAGTTAAAAAGAATGAAATGATTTGGGTGCATTGTTTCTTAGGTCAAGCTGTGTAGTTTTGACCAATCAACAGATCAATGTAATAGTTATAATATAAACCTAAGCAAGAAATTGTTTATTCTAATTTGTGAATTTAAACATGCACGTCTCGCAATATTAGGTTATGGAGATGTAAAAGTGTTTTATTTTTATTCTCATTGGGGGTTAAAATATTAAATGATTCTGGCACACGGCTTTGAATGCCTTGCACAAGAGGTTAATAGAAGACAATTAGATGAGTTTTTTTTTTTTTTTTTTTTTTTTTATGAGTAGATCACGAGTGTAAAGCAGCCAAGACACAGCATTTAACCAGTAGAGAGAACCATATTTTATTTTTGAATGTCTGAAAGCATTGAAGCTTAACCATTGTTGAGCAATTGTCAAAGAAATACTGGAAGGCTTTTTTTATTGCCATTGTTTTTCAATTAAATTTCACAAAAATGAAATGTTTTTAGGCCATTTTCTGTTTGATATTTAGACAATGTTTAAATCGAGTAATACATTTGAGAATGTGGTACATGCTTGTTTTCTAGACTTTCTGGCATTATGATTTATCCAACTGGGAAACTCGGCTGGCATTGTTATCAGTGGTGTGTGTCAAAAGCACCAGTTAGTCTTTTTACATTTAGCAGACGCCCTTATCCAGAGCGACTTACAGGAGCAATTAGCGTTAAATGCCTTGCTCAAGGGCACAGACTGTTTCACCTAGTCTGCACGAACCAGCGACCATTCGGTTATTAACCCAATGCGCTTAACCACTAGACTATGAACCGCCCACTTGTTGTACACCTGTAGCTTACCCGGAGTCAGAACCTGGACCAACCAGAAGGGAGAGCTGTCTTCACAAATATGACTTATGAGAGACCCCTACATAATGAGTTCCATGTGCATTAGATTATGCAGAGACATTCTGTCTAGGAAAGGTGTTTTGAAGGACTGCAAAATAGATCGTCGGTCTTTTGTATCTATGGTTCTTGCTATTGTCTCCTTCCGCAGTCGGGCCAAGGTGTGTCGACACCCTCAAGAAGGATGAACATCTACACTAGATGGACCATCACCTCTAAAGACCCTCATTCTCAGGGACACCTTCAACTGTTAATGTCCCTGTGTGAAATGTCTCTCCTATATTAGCCCCAAGCATTAAACAATGTCTCTGTGGTGATGTGCATCACTATGGTGTGAGGTAGGCTGCCTCAAACTGCTAACATCTCATTGTTTCCCACATGTCCTATTTACACCTTTTGTATGTTAATAGACATCGGGATAAGTGTTCTGTAGTTCGAGGGCGTCTGTGGTTGAGGGTTTCTATTGTAATTTACTATTAGCACTAACTTTGCTGAGTAACTTGAGGAAAAATGTACTTACAAAGATTGATGTAGTTGCTAGCTATTTTAAGATGAATGCACTGATTGCACGTCGCTCTGGATAAGAGCGTCTGACAAATGTAAATGCATTGTAAGAGATCTGATGTTTTGGGGATATCCCTCTGAATATGTAAACCAAGACAATTACATTTTTGAACCCACTTTCATAAATTGTACTTAATTCATGGACAAGCTACTACACCACTGAAAATTATTTTGTTTATAAAGTACTTAAGTAAAAAGACAAGTACTACTTAAGTAGTTTTTTGTGCTATCTGTACTTAACTATTCATATTGTCAACTTTTACTTCACTACATTCCTGAAGAAAATAATGTACTTTTTACTCTAAACATTTTCCCTGACACCCAAAAGTATTCGTTACATTTTGAATGCTTCGCAGGACAGTAAAATGTTCCAATTCATGCACTTAAGAGAACATCCCTGGTCATCCCCTGCCTCTGATCTGGTGGACTCACTAAACACACATGCTTTGTTGGAGTGTTGTGTGAGTGTTGTTGGAGTGTTGTGTGAGTGTGTTGTGTGAGTGTTGGAGTGTGCTCCTGGCTATACGTAAATAAAATAAAATCTTGCCTTCTAGTTTGATTAAAAATAAGGAATTTTAAAATATTTGTAGTTTTGATACTTAAGTATATTTAAAACCAAATACTTTTAGACTTTCTCAAGTAGATTTTCAGTGGCTGACTTCCACATTTACTTGAGTCATTTTCTATTAAGTTAGCTTTAATAAAAAAAGTATGACAATTAGGTACTTTTTACACCACTAGTACTTTTGAGAAACAAGTCTTCTCTACTTAGTCATTGTTCATGTTTGCTGATATGTATGACACCTGCTGAGTCATGGGCATATCTCACACTCGGTGTGAACAGGAAAGGAATCGGGCAGGTATATGACAAGGCTTGTGGTTTTAGATACTTTTATTCCGGTAGTATAACTCGTATGAATAGGCTAGTATACTTCCCAGATAAACACACATTCCAAACCAGAGCCATCTGGGCAATATCACGTAACCAATCATTGTTGAAGGATATTCCCAATGTCTCCTCGGGTGATTTACAGGGTCTTTGGTAGTGTTAGGGTTCTCAGGTGGACAACGGTATTGGGCGATATCCCAACATTCCACTGTTCTTGAATTCCATCTTATTTACAAATACTATTTTTTTCTGGACAGAAATATGAGAGAGTTGTGGCTCAGGGGCTTCGATTAATGATAAACCTGGTCAGTGGCGTGCTACCTGGAAAGACTTATGTCTGTCTGGCCAGACCCAGGAAATTATGTCACAACTATAGGCTCTTCCCCTTTCACCTGAAGAGAAGGAGGGGCCAGATTGAGTTAGGCAAGAGGGGAAAAACAAGGAAGGGAGCTCTCAGTAGGTAGGTAGGTGTGTATGTTTACTTCTTCTGAATGTGTGTTAGAGAGGAAAAAAATAAGGATTTGGGGATTTTAACACCACTCAAGCCTTTCTAAAGACTGATATGGACGTTCCGGACCCTTCCCATGGGAATATGGGGCTGCTGAGAACCTTTGATTCCTCTGAGTTTGGGAGCTGGGAGAAGATCGGCTCGGGCGGCTTTGGACAAGTATACAAAGTCCGGCATGTACAGTGGAAAACATGGCTGGCTATCAAGTGCCCGCCCTGCCTTCATGTAGATGACAAGTATGTTGGACAGCTGTTTTTATTCTGGGATTGATGGTGTGTGGGGGTGTGAAGAATGTTGTTTAAAGTATTTAAACTTAGATTACATGTTATGTTAGATATCCTCTGTGGGCTTCAGACTAAAAAGCAGTAGTTCTCTATGAGTTTGTTCATCTATCTGAGGGTGTGACGTATGCTGGAAACTTAGTCAGCCTTATGTCACAGACTCATCATCTTGTGGGTTCTGGAGGGTGGACATTATGGGGGTACATTTGTATTATGTAAATGTTGATGTTTTTGAGGTGAGCACATAGCAGTCATTCACATGCGGTTACAGTGGAGGGCCCTTGAGCAGTACACCTGTGAATGTTTGACGAGTTCAAGAATGTTTGGCTAGATTTTTTTATGTGATACACCCTCATGCTCTGCTGTACTGTAGGAAAGAGGACTCTTTCACCCCTGGTAGCATTACCACCACAATTATCGGAGCCAGCCACAAAGGCGGCTGGCTCCGATGAACAGATCAGTCTTCTTTACTCTAATGCCTGGCCCTTTGTCCAGGAGACCCTGCCAGACATTACACTATGTCTCTGGAATGTAACCTCTTCTCCAGTTTGGTGAGGATGTTTGTTTTGACTCATGATTATGAGAAGTAGTATGACCTTTATGCCAGGTGTTGTCCCAAGTGTGTGTGCGTGTAACATGGTGTGCTGGGGGGAAAAGTTCAACATTACGCTAGCACGCTCCTTCCTCTCTTACAACACTCCGTAGAACGCCATGTCACCACCCTGACCCAACTCCCTCCGGGAGCCTCAAAAACACGACTACCAAGTCTAAATTTACTTTCAATATTACTTTCCTACTTGATTTCAAAATTTAGCGGAGTGGATGTGTAAATGATTTACAACACATTATCTAAAGAATCTGTACAATATCCTTTCATTCCTTTGGCACAACAAGTGTTATTGACGTTCACCAGCAGTGAGAAATATTAGTGCATTTGACTTTTTGTTGTTGTGGCATATCAAGTTAATGTTTCTGAAGGTGTCAGAGAATGAGGTTGGGAACATTGTATTTAAGAGGCCTCTGTCGTTTTGAGAGCTTTTACAGCTTTCAATACAATGATTGGATCAGGTTGCTCCTAAACTGAATTTAACTTGAGGCAATATACCCACAGACCACAGGCTGAACTTTCTGCTGTTGACAGTTTGTTGAGAGATTTAGTAACAGACACTTACACTGAGTGTACAAAACATTAAGAACATGTTCTTTCTATGACAAACTAGATGAAGGGGAGAAGACAGGTTAAAGAAGGATTTCTAAGCCTTGAGACAATTGAGACATGGATTGTGCATGTGTGCCATTCAGAGATTTAAGTGCCTGGGCATGGTAGTAGGTGCTAGGCGCACCGGTTTGTGTCATGAACTGCAATGCTGTTGGGTTTTTCACGCTCAACAGTTTCCTGTGTGTATCAAGAATGGTCCACCACCCAAAGGACATCCAGCCAACTTGACACAACTGTGGGAAGCATTGGAGTCAACATGGGCCAGCATCCCTGTGGAATGCTTTTGACACCTTGCAGAGTCCATGTCCTGATGAATTAAGGCTGTTCTGAGAGGGGGGTGCAACTCAATATTAGGAAGGTATTCTTAATGTTTTGTATACTCAGTGTATATTACATTTGAGTCATTTAGGGCAGCGTTATGGATATTACATTAGCACGCAAAAGCCCAACTTAAATGTCTCACAGAATGGACAAAAAAATATAAATGAAACTTTTGATGTGTGTGTCTATAGTACCCCTTGAGAGGAGTGTATCCCCCAAAAAAGCGGACTTGTAAATATTGATATGTCGGAGAAATAAAGCAAGTAAGAATGGATGTTACATTAAATGGACAAGCTTTTTGGGAAGACGGAACATATTAGCATATGTCTGTGAGTTTGTAAGTCTTGGGTCAAAACATGGATTGCATTTTCGAAGGAAAGGCGTAGCTGAACACAAAAACGCTGATTTTGAAAAGATTGTCATTTACATTATTACTTCGGAGAGGAAAACCAACCGTTATAGATGTTAAACTCTCCATTATCGAAGTCAGAGTCTGAAATAGACATTCATTTCTTACAGATTTCTTGATCCAAATCTATAATTTGTTGTCATTCGGAATGTTTTTTAAAATGTCAACAGAAGGCATAGTACCTTAAGATTGCATAATAACAGGTAGCCTGAATATCATACAAGACCAGCCACCATACCGTTAATAGGTATTTATTTTCTCTTCATCTCAAAATGAACCTTCAACAGTTGAATTACAATTTTGTATAAACATTATTTTTCAGAACTATTGTAACAAAATATGATAATAAAACAATATACATGTCTCTATAGTGCAAATGCATTTTTCTGGACACTGGATGAAGTCAGTATATTTTGGGGGGCTTTCATTTGAAAAAGACACGGGCTCAGTTTCCCCAAAAGCATCTTGAGGCTAAGTTCATCTAAGAACAATATGATCCTGGCTCCAATGGGCTCCCGATCAAATCCAGGCTGCATCACATCCGGCGGTGAATGGGATAGGGTGACTCACAATTGGCTCAGTGTTGTACGAGTTTGGCGGGGGTAGGCCGTCATTGTAAATAAGAATTTGTTCTTTACTGACTTGCCTAGTTAAATAAAGGTGAAATAAAAAAAATCCTATGGTTTTAACGATGAACTTAACCTTAAGATGCTTTTGGGAAATTGGGTCCAGCACTATTCACAGATTGTTGATAAACACTCTTCTCATCTTTCTATCTATCTAAAAAAAGTACTGCCACATATGAGAAATGCATTTCAGCATATAATTTCCAAGAGAATTTGAGCTAAAACACACAATTTTCAAGATATCAATAATTGCTTCAGTACAAGTCTGAAGAATACATCCTGGAACAAGCAGACAAAATGTGTTGAATGCACAAGCTTCTGAAGATAAGATATGATACATCAATATCCATCACATCCACCGCTGTTATGGAAGGTACAGATATCATAACGCTGAAAGAAGATACGATAATGAAAAGAGATCCCAGTTATAGACCATATAAAACCTTGATGAAAGTTGGCTTTAAAGAGAAAGTTTCAAGATGAACCGATGTAGTGCATGTTTTTTAAAAACGTTTCCTTAAAAAGGTTATGGATGTTACATTGCCTGTCCCAGTCACCTCCTATCTTTATAAGACTGTAGAACACGCAAAACAAAACTCAAGACACTTCAATTTGGGATATATTGCTTCATTAAATAAGTCGTGAAATATCATTGACTGAAAAGCCTTTTTTGAGACTTGGACACCTACTCTGTAATGGTAAAAATTCATGCAATCACCTACTTAAACTTTTCAAATAAAGCCTGAACTCCAACATATAGACCTTAAGGATAATTATGAATGTGGTTTCATTTGAAAATAACTAACTTTATTTGTGCATTCTCAGGTTGACATATACATGGAATCGTGCTTTAGCAGACAAACACAACAGAGTTTATTGACTCCTTTATTTGTGTTTGATTGTGTTACTTCCTATGACCATTTATCTCACTTCTCTATCCTGTTGCTTTTGCAAAACATTCACAAAGAAAAATATGTCGGATACAAAGCACAAGGAGGAAGTTCTTTAGCTTTGCCAATGACAAGCATTGACATCCTCCTCCAATCCATAGTAGCTAGACTCATGGCACCCACTGAACCTGAGCTAAAGATGCTATCTTCTCTCAACATCTTCAAAGTACATAAACTGTCATTTGCCTGCCTGCTCCCTGCCTCCACACACTCCTCTGACTCAAAGCTAGCTAGTGAATTGTAACGCTCTAATGTGATGCTCCATTAGCCGTTACAGGATAGGTACTGTTTGGCATAGCACAGAGAATTTTCAACCAACTTTATTATTTTGGGGGGTAACAATTAAGTACCTTACTGTGTTTGTTTTAAATTAAAATGGTCAAAAATAAAAAAATACACAAAGCTTCATAGCAAAGAGCAATTTCTCAAGCATGAATTTTGCTAGGACTGTGGGGAAGCGAAAACTGAAAACGATCTGTTATTGGCAAAGAGGTTTGGAACTCTCTTTCTTCTTACATTTTACATTTTAATCATTTAGCAGACGCTCTTATCCAGAGCGACTTACAGTAGTGAATGCATACATTTCATGCATTTAAAAAAAAATATATATATTTTTGTACTGGCCCCCCAGTCTAACTAATTTAGCCCCTGGTGATGTCACCATGCAGGCCAAAACTCCATCCCACCAAAACAGGTTGAAATTTCAGGCAGTCTTTTCAAACAGCTCTTAAAAGGGCATTATCATAATTGTAACAATTTCACAGTATTATTCCAACCTCAGTGTTGAAATATATATAAAACACTTTTAACTTGGGGATACTACCTTTGTTCTGGATTCGGCCAAACATGTACCTTCTAAAATGTCAGTGTCCAGTTGCAGGTGGTTTGTTTGAATTCAAAATAAATGTTTGGTCCATGAAGTAATCCAACAATGTGTATGCCGCCATCTTGTCTTTCAAATCTTCTCTCATTGATGGAGACATGTGTGTCATCATGACACACAGCACTTTGGGGTGGACCCACCTGTCTCAATAACTTGTTCTATATATATTTCCACACTATGATGTTGGAATAATACAGAGAAAATCATGATAATGCCCTTTTAGTGTAAGAGCTGTTTGAAATGACCGCCTGAATTTTTTTTTTTTAGATTTTTAGATTTTAGTCATTTAGCAGGAAATCTAATCCAGAGCAATTTACAATTAGTGCATTCATCTTAAAATAGCTAGGTGGGACAACCACATATCACAGTCATTGTAGGTACATTTTTCCTCAAAGCTATCAGCAAGGTCAGAGCTAGTAAAGGAGGAAAAAGTAAAGTGCGAGTGGTAGTATTATTAGTGTATTTTTTTTGTTTTTTTTGGAGGGTCGGGGTGAGGAGGTGGTGTGAGTGAGACACTGGTGCCGTGTAGATGGAAACAGAGAAGTCTCTTGTGTAAAACACTCTCCTAACTCCACACATTTGCACAGATTTTTAATGCTTGTCAGATTTATTTAATGAAATGGCTTACACTTTTATTGAACTTGAATGATTTGGTAATATACACCTTGGCAATTCCACAATATCGGAATTACCCTGTGACTCCAATTTTTCACTTCTAAGTGTATGTAAAAAAAACAACAACATTGATTTCAAAGTTGAACAAACCATAAAACTCTATGCACAATGACACTTTGAACAATGTACACAGTCAATTAATTTAAAAAAACATTTACTGGAAAAACTTTACAGACGTAAAAGTTTGCTAACAGATTTACGGTGAATCTCCCTCAGTTTTCTGTTATAAAACTTGTATCTGCACAGTTCTTCTTGTAAATGTGTTTTTGTAAACTTTTCGGTGGAAATTGTTAAAAGTAGTGGTTGTGCATAGAGTTGTATGTTTTTTAAAACTTTGAAATCAATGTTTTTTTGTTTGGTATATATTTTAAAGTAAAAAGTCTGAGTCTCAACGTAATTCATTACCATGGAATTGTCCCCCTCGAAACATAAAGAAATGGTTGCCTTAGTGACAGAGAGACTACACAACATCGTTTATTTCGCTTTTTACTTTTTAAGATCTTATCAGCATGCTGATTTAATATTGAATGAATCCTTTGAAAACCCAAGTTGTTGCTCATTGCCTTTGTAGTGAAGACACTACCGTATACAAAGACATTATTCACGAGATTAAGCAGTTTCTCCCCCCAAAAATTTCAAAGCCTTCTCTTTAGATCTCTTTCTGAGGTCAGTGGTGATGGGCTGCACGGCTCTGTTTGAGTCTGCTAGCCTAGTCGGGCTAACACTGATAAAGGTAATAAATAGATAATTGTTCAAAGGTTGAGCAACAAGAGCACAGGGAACAAGAGGTCTGTTGTGTTCATAACTCCAAACCCAGTTGGATTCTTAGGCTAAATGAGGAATGTCGCTGGGACAGATCTGCCTGGCTGCCATACTTGGAGAATCTCTGTCCCATAAATTCGTCATGTCTGCAGGGGTTCACTGATTTAACCTGTCAGAGAGACGGGTTAATGCATAGGAAAGCTCATGCATCTCAGTTTGCTGTCTCCTTGTATTCCCTCGTGTAATTTGGGTCGATGGTAAAAGGTTTTTCAAGTGCTGCTATTTTAACAAGCCTTTGAATACCTGTGTAAGTAAGATAAAATAACAGCATTTTACGAATTTGTTGTGGATCGAGGGACGTAGATGGATGGGCAGATTTACGAAGACAGCTACATTTAAATTCACTGTTATCTGTATGAGTTATGTAGTTCAGTCTAAACAGACAGGTATATGAGGGCTTTATGCCCACTTGGTGTGATGAAGTCTAAGTAAGTTAACAGACAAGCATGTCCACTGTAGGGAGCGAGCAGAGCTGCTGGAGGAGGCTAAGAAGATGGAGGCGGCTAAGTTTCGCTACATCCTGCCAGTGTATGGGATCTGTGGCGACCCCCAGGGCCTGGTGATGGAGTACATGGAGACAGGCTCCCTGGAGACCCTGCTGGCTGCTGAGCCTCTGCCCTGGGAGCTGCGCTTCAGGATCATCCACGAGACGGCGGTGGGAATGAACTTCCTGCACTGCATGAGCCCACCCCTCCTGCACCTGGACCTTAAACCTGCCAACATCCTACTGGACGCGCACTACCATGTCAAGGTGAGACAACAGTTACTTGGTGTGTTTGTTGGAGTTTGTACAGGGCACTGTGTGGGCAGTGCTTGCACATTTGAGACATACATATGTAAAATCAATACACTGTCCAATAGAAAAGTCAGATTTTATCTTATAGTGTGCATTTAGCAAACTTTCACCCAAATTATGTAATTTCTACTACAGAGTGACTCTTTAAAACAACAGCCCAAACTCAAGAGCTTTCATGTGGTATGTCCTTTAATAGGATTTGCTCAGGTGTGAATTTTCTGCTGAGATGTATAGAGGGAAGAAATCTTTTTTTTTACTTTCATTTTGCTTTAAATGGCTGCCCTGCTGCACACACATGCTACGGGCAGAAAGGTGTCTCCCTCCCAGCCCATCTGCTCTCCTACCTCCCACTGGATGACTAATGGAGGTGGAGAAAAAATGGGTGGGAACCTCATCTGTTTTAATACCATGATGTAAACAAGGAGCCTGGGCCTGTCTTAACAGGCTGAGTACAGTACTCTGCCAACACTGACTGAGTGTGTGTTCAGCTGCTCGCCCACACATGTAACTCACAGTCAAACAGGTCCTCAACTCCTGACACGAGAGGTAAGGAAAGCACCCACAGGCTAGGACAGGACGTGGCTGGGAAGCACCCTCAGACTGGGACAGGACGTGGCTGCCTCTGCCCTCATCAGGGCTCTGGATGCATAGAATACAATAAGGGCTCAGCCATCAGCTTGAGGCTAAAGTTAGTCATAGGTAGCCATAGCCATGACAACAAATGGGAAAGGGAGAGATCAGGTAGGTTCTTGTCTTAATAAGATATATTTTGTATCTCATATCTCCCCTTCAGATATCAGATTTTGGTCTGGCCAGGTGGAACGGCCTATCCAGAGTTGATGAAATCAGCCGTGACGGGTTCTGTGGCACCATCGCCTATCTGCCGCCGGAGAGCATCATTGAGAAGGACAGGGTATCAGACACTAAGCATGACGTCTACAGGTGAGCCTCTTCACCTTCACTTCTCTCTGTCCTTGTCTGCCAGAGGAGTGGAACGTTGTCGTGTTAATGGATAGACATGATGTTTTTTTTTCTTCAATTCTCCCTTCCATTGTTTGTTTTCACAACATTGGTTTTAATCACTATGAATATGAAATGGATGTATATTATCAGTTATAAATGACACTTGGACAACACATAGTGAGTTCAATCATTGATCACCTTTATTAGTATTCCTTGATACTGACCTGTTGTTCCCTTCCTGTTTCAGCTTTTCGATAGTCATCTGGGGAATTCTAACACAGAAGAAACCTTACCAAGGTGAGACATGTTGAGGAAATGTATGGATGGGTTGAGGATTGGTGTGAGACATGTTGTAGTCCTTTAGGGTTTGTCTTATAAGATTCACTCCTAGTCTTTCTTAAACTCAAAAGGCCTGGTTTCTGGACCGTGATTAAGCCCATAGACTCCTTGTGACATGACCACCCATGTTAGTTTGTCCTGCTTCTCACTAAGTGAAGGTAACAGACGTTTAGTCACAGTGCACATACTGACAGTGCCGTTGAGTGTTTACCTGGTGAATTCCATTGAGGCAGGCTGACAGGTGTTTGCCCCAGGCATATCCTTTGAATTGAAAGCTCTTGATCAGGGCATTGACATCCTTGGCACCGGCACCTGTATCCGCCATTAACGAAGCCCTAGAAAAGCACTCTCCTCCCATGTTCCTCGTCCTTCTATTGAATAGTATTAAAGCTACTAAAGAAGCCATGGTGATCTGAGCTTATCTCCACTGCCTCTGTTTGCTTTGAATCATTGACTGGCTTGCTGGCTGGTCCCAATCCCTGATAACAAAGATACCATGACCAAGAAAGTCTGAGAGGTTTTTCCAGGCTTGGTGTGGGAGAGAAAGGGAAAGGAAAGGGGGATACCTAGTCAGTGGTAGAACTGAATGCCTTCAACTGAAATGTGTCTTCCACATTTAACTCAACTTCTCTAACAAAACATCTATATGCTTCCTTATCTGAGCATACAGAAAGATGATAATAATGAGGGGTACATACTTGAATCGGTCCTACCCAGACATTTGTTTATGTTGCTTTTCCATACTTTCACCAGCACACGATCAAGGCATAATTCATTGATATGATCCAGGCTCTAATTTGTCTTTTGAATAATGGGATCTGGTACACCTTTTGGACTGAGTTATCATATGAACAGTAGAGAAATGAACGAAGTGTATCAAAGTGTGTTATATATTGTGTTGATGGTATCTTTATGTCCTCTATTTCCTCCAGGGGAGAACAACATCCTGCAGATCATGGTGAAGGTGGTGAGAGGGGTGCGTCCTGACCTCAATGTTGTGCCCCGGAGTCGACCCCAAGCCTGCACGGGGTTCCTGAGCCTCATGCAGCGCTGCTGGGCCCCCTTACCTGATGCCAGACCCAGCTTCCAGGGTGAGTAGAGACCCAATAGGGCCTATGTCTGTAAGTGATGGGTGTTTGTGTTTATCTTGAGGCTTGAAAGCAGGAAGAACACAATTCAAGTTTAGTAGTACATATACAAAGTCATGATGTACTGTACATATAGTTTTCTGAAAAGGTGAAATTTAAACCATGGGATGCTATGTACATCAAACCTGACCTTTGTTGTCTTCTGTCTGCAGAAATCACATCAGAAGCCGAGGAGCTGTGTTCTAAACCCCAAGAGGAGTCCAAGAACCAAACTCCTATGCCTGAGAATAACCACTGCAATGGACTAACCACTGACCAGGTAGAAACACGCATACCATTCACGTATATTCCCCTGCCTGTAAATGACTGTTGTAGCTGGAAATGGCTTATTTTTTATGGAATATCTACATAGGCGTACAGAGGCCCATTATCAGCAACCATCACTCCTGTGTTCCAATGGCACGTTGTGTTAGCTAATGCAAGTTTATCATTTTAAAAGGCTAATTGATCATTAGAAAACCCTTTTGTAATTATGTTAGCACAGCTGAAAACTGTTGTTCTGATTAAAGAAGCAATAAAACTGCCCTTCTTTAGACTAGTTGAGTATCTGGAGCATCAGCATTTGTGGGTTCGATTACAGGCTCAAAATGGCCAGAAACAAAGACCTTTCTTCTGAAACTAGTCAGTCTATTCTTGTTCTGAGAAATGAAGGCTATTTCATGTGAGAAATTGCCAAGAAACTGAAGATCTCATACAACGCTGTGTACTACTCACTTCACAGAACAGCGCAAACTGGCTCTAAACAGAATAGAAAGAGGAGTGGGAGGCCCCCGGTGCACAACTGAGCAAGCGAAAAAGTACATTAGTGTCTAGTTTGAGAAACAGATGCCTCACAAGTCCTCAACTGGCAGCTTAACAATGTCTAAACTGTATTTCTGATCAATTTGATGTAATTTTAATGGACAAAGTGACCCCAAACTTTTGGATGGTAGTGTAGATAGCTACATAACTAGATGTTTTAACAACATGTCAACATAAAGGTTGTCAAAGAGCCAAGGAGTCAAGGGGTTTGTTATTGTATTTCTAACATAGCTGTGTCTCCAACAGAATAAAGAGCAGAAGCCAGTCAGGCCCAAGTCTGCCATGTTGCCAGAGAAAGACTACAGCCTATCAAAACCTCTGAGCCAGGTAGACTCTGGGATATCTCGGAGCTTTGATCATGTGAAGGAGGACTGCTGTCCCAGCAAAGACAACACCAGCAAGAGACTGTCAGGAATCTCCTCTGTAGACTCTGCCTTCTCCTCTCAAGACTCCATTACCCTCTCCTTTGAGAAAGAGAATACCTGTGGTAAGAATGGCTGTGCCTTGGCATTGTCTATGGTTTCCTTTAACAGATGACAGGAATTCTCGTTTCTCATGGTGTTATATCCTACATATAAGTAGTACAGTTCTGAATGACTTCTGGAGCATGCAGAGTGTCTCTTTAACTTCAGGATAACTTCATGGTGGTTTTGTCCCTGACTATATACTGTGTCTTCTATCTCCTTGTTGTTTAGACTCTGGGGAGGTGCAGAGGAGGAAGCTGAGTGACGCCATCCGTACCAAAGACATGTCCAAGCTGATGAAGATCCTGCAGCCTCAGGACGTGGATCTCCTATTGGAGGGTGGCTACAGCCTGCTCCACCACGCCGTCACGCAGGCCAATGAGGAGGCCGTCAAGTTCCTGCTCCTCAACCATGCCAACACCAACCTGGCCAATGCCCACGGCTCCACCCCCCTCCACCTGGCCACCGAGAAGCACCTGAAGGGCCTGGCCGAGCTGCTGCTAGGCCGCCGGAGCACCAACGCCAACGCCCGGGACGAGGACCAATACACAGCCCTGCACTGTGCTGCTCAGAACGGGGACGAGGCCATCACCCGCCTACTGCTGGACCGCGGCGCCTCCATCAATGAGACGGACGCCCAGGGACGTACACCCGCACACATCGCCTGCCAGCATGGCCAGGAGAACGTGGTCAGGGTGCTGCTAAGCCGCGGGGCAGACGTCCATGTGAAGGGCAGAGATGACTGGACGGTGCTTCACTTGGCTGCCTGGCAGGGCCACCTGGGCATCGTCAAATTGCTGGTGAAGCAGGCCGGGGCGGACATAGATGGGCAGACCACTGATGGGCGCACCCCGCTGCACATGGCCTCCCATAGGGGGCAGTACAGGGTGGCAAGGATCCTGATAGAGCTGGGGGCAGACGTCCACGTGACCTCCACGGGCCTCCACACCCCCCTCCATGTGGCGGCTGAGACAGGCCACACCAGTACCTCTCGCCTCTTAGTCAAGCATGATGCAGATATACAGGCCCGGACCACCCAGGGTCTTACCGCCCTTCACCTCGCTGCTCAGCGCGGCCACCTGCCCACAGTGAAGATGCTGATCGAGGAAGGGGCAGACCCCTACTGCACCAACCAAAACCTGCGTACCCCCTGCCACCTGGCCGCAGAAGGGGGGCACTGTGAGGTCTTCAAAGAGCTTCTGGTCCACTGCCCTGAGGGCGCCAGTCTGTCAGACGAGCAGGGCCTCACCCCTCTTCACCTGGCTGTGAGGGGAGGCTACACAGATATCACCAGCATGCTGCTGGCCCAGGGGGTGGAGGTATCACAAGAAGTACCACAGGACTCCATACCCCTACCAGAGGAAGTACCACAGGACTCTATCCCCCATGACACACTGCAGCCAGCAGCAGAGGACTACCCAAAGCTTCTGGATCGTCAGCCAAGCTCGTTGGCCAAGTGTCTCCAGAGAAAGGTTGTAATCTTGAAACTGACGGAGCGTGAAGGAAATGACTGTCCAGAGGAGGGAGTCACGCTGTGACTGGATTGTACAGAACTGTCCTGGAATTGAAAACAGTCAGGGATCTCTTCTATTCCCTTCCCCTTGGATGTGATGGGAGAGGTGTCTCGAGCTAAAGAGACCAGCAGTTGTATTAGATTTTATTTTGTACATAGTATTTTGATTGTGTCTTATTTTTATGGCAGTCTTTGATTGATCATTCATTGCCAGATGTTATGATTCTTTGGTTATTTGGGCCTCTCAAAGACCCTGTTACCGCCCTTCATTTACTTTGGTATGTTGTCAGAGAAGGAAAGCTTTAATGTAAATATGTATACTGTATATAGAACCATGAGCTCATTTAAATCACTTAGACTTTTTCCCTTTATGTTAAATATAGACTCCATGTCATGTTTTTCCCTTAATAGTTTAGCTTTCTACTTTGCATATCCACATTCATGGCCCCCAGTAAAAATAATGTTGACATTATCTGTGGAATGCCATTTGTATTTTCCTTTCCTATCTACTTACTGTAGCTGGTATGTTTAAACATGTCCATAAGATATATTCTCTAATAAAACAACAGTGTCAATACAAGTGTGTGTGTGTGTGTGTATGCACCCACCCACGTGCCCCTGTAAATGTGTGAATGAAAGAATGATGGCCATCTTCACTGCCAGGCAGAATGGGCATGTCTCTATCTGCAGCTGGCTTTATTCTTATCATTCCTGCCTGCCTCTCCCCCAGACCCTGCAGAGCATTCTCAACTTGGCACCATCCATGGGAACTGCCCTTGGGGGGGATCGCAGGCCAGGCAGGTGGGTTAGTGGGAGGGGAGTGGGGTGAGGAGGGGGGAACATACCTGCCTTTCCAGGCTGTTGGCTAATTCCTCAGACCATTTAAAATGTTCATCACTCTCCTAAACCAACGTTCCATCCTTGATGTTGACGCCTGCAGGGCTAGGCCTCTTGAGACCCGAGTCTGAAGCCCTCCTGAGCTGAGCTCCGGCGAGCCTTGTAATTGCCCTGGTTTAGTGGTGAGTTCTGTGTAATCAGAGGCTTTGGTGTGTGTGTGTGTGTGTGTGTGTGTTTGTGTGTGTCACCTGTTGCTGCGTGATCCTACAAAAGCCTCAGTGGTGTGGAACCTCCGTTACTCAATCTGGGGAAGATTGAGTAATGGCAATCTTCCGCCTCACTTATCATGGCATTCTATTATGTTCCTTCACTGTACCCTTTCTACATACTTTACACAGTAGCGTGTTATTCAAGTACACTCCCTATATTTGCACTGTGCCACCCTTGTAGTGTTTGATGAATAAGTAAGTAGAGCATTTAAATGGATTTGACTCTTTATGCCTCTCATGGGAATAACACACACTGCTATGACTCATTGCTCTCTCTTAATGGCCCTCATCTCTACTTCATCTTTTGATTGTGTCAATGTGCAGAACATTTTCACACTCAAATATATAATCTAGAGTACTTGGTAGTTCAGTAATGAAGCAGTCATGAGTCTTTAGGATTTTTCAACAATCCATTTTTAATGATAATGCTTTTGTAATAAAAAAATAATGAATGAACATGAAAATAACGCTAAAAGATGTGGTTATTTCAGTTATCCATGTTGTTGTTGGCACTGCCCTCCTCTGTGTTGCTGCTGGACACATACTGTCCAAACAGCTGGAGGTCACACAGGCTGCCCAGGCTGTCTACCTCATAGAAGAACTCCATGCCAGACTCCCCTGCTGCGGCTATGCACACAGACCCCTCTGATCCCTGCGACTCCAGCAGGCGCTGCATACAGGCCTCTAGGTCTTCCTGGTCCAGGGAGTGATCCAGGGTGGAGGGACACTTACCTCTGCCTGAACCCTCTTGTGTGGGGCTGGACAACACTCCCTGTGGCACCAGAACACTCAGCCCAGCCTCAGCCTGCTGCCTGGGTTCATCCTCAGACTCACAGTGGAAAATCTTCATAGCCTCCTCCAGGGAGGTGACTGCAGGCAGGGAACTATCTCCTAACCCCTGCAGGGACAGGCTGGGGCAGGTGACCTGGGTCCGAGAGGCCTGGGAGACTCTTGCAGTCCTGAGGCTATAGCTCTGGAACTCGAACAGAGGGTGGTTGGAGCCTGCCTGGAAGGGACCTCCAAGCTGATGGTGAGGGGCCAGGTGAGTGCTGCTGTCTCCGGCCTGAGGGAGGAGGCCAGTGGGGGCTTGTTGGGGCTCTGTGGAAAAGATAGGGTACATCCTAGCATCCATGGGCCCTCCTGTGAGGTGTTGCCTGTAGGACCAGGGGACCCTAGCCTGGTAGGCCATCCTGCTTGACTCAGGCCTCCACTGTGTCACACGCTGGTCTTGGTGTAGCTGGTGTTGAGGCAGCCAGAGGAGCGCACTCTGCATGTACTGGGCAGACACCCGTTGGGTCTGGGTGGCAGAATGGGATAGGTAGCCTTGGGTCCTCCTTGTCCATGTCTGTGGGTAGTACACCTGGGCATGACTGTGGACCCATGACCCCTTGGGCTGCTGAGGCAACATGTATGGAGCCTGCATCTGCATGGAAGTGGTGCCCAGCATGGCTGAGGAGCTCATTTGTCTCGTGTCACACACTAGACAGAGATGAATATGGAATGTCAACAACCCACTGGGCAAAAACTGGTTGAATCAACGTTGTTTTGACGTCATTTCAACAAAAAATTCAATGTGATGACATTGAATCAACATGGAAAACTAATTAGTCATCACCAAAAGGGAATTTTGTCTTTTTTTCACCAAACTTGAACCTAAATCCAATAACATGGTGACCTTTTGTGTTGATTTCACAATGAATTCTCGTTAGTTGAGAACTCAACCAAATGTAAATCAAAACTAGATGATGAACTGACGTTTGAGCTGGGAAAGTTTCTCCCTGAATTTACGGCACGACATTTTGGTTACCAAGCAAGCTACTTTCACTTGAAAGACTACCAATTAAGTTCAAGAGATAGCTAGGTCTCACCTGGAGAGAAGTCACCAGTTATTCTGACAGGAAGAAGTTGGTCTTTCGTGGTTGGGAATTGAATCATGTCACTTTCTTTCAAGAGTAGATGGTGAATGATCATTTGGTTTTGTTGTAATTCAAGTGATTTCTGAACATTCTGTTTGGCATCATTCCTGAGGCAACGATGTTCTATGGATGAAGGCCCTTATGACATATTCTGGTGGGAGAACTATATTGTTTTGTTGTGATTCAAATTATTTCTGAACATTCTGTCTGCTATTGTTCCTGTGGAAACCAAGTTCTATTGATCTTTTGACATTCTAAGATTCAAAATGTTTTTGACTATGGGTGTGTTTGTAAATTCTCTCTGGAGTGCCAGAGTGCGTTCAGAGTGCGCTCTGGGCTTTTGTAAATTCAGAGCATTTCGTGCTTGGAGCATTCAGAGCACACACTGGACGCTCTGGCCGAGGAGTAGGGTTGATCCGAATGTTCTGACCTCACAATGGCAGTCAAGCACCCAAGCTAACTGGCTAAAGTTGGCTAGCTTGCTAGCTTCTTCCAGACAGAAATGAGAGAGAACCTCACCGACCATTTTACTCGCCCTAGCAGAGCTGGTTTGGCTGTTTTCATGTTATCTAGAGCATTGGTGACTATAACATGCTGACTACCCCAGGCACGCTTGTGTGCCATCGCACACATGTTGATTTTGTCCATCTGGACGCAATCAGGACACGCAGGTTGAAATATCAAAACGAACACTGAACCAACTATATTAATTTTGGGACAGGTCGAAACACATATGAAACATTCATTGACATTTAGCTAGCTAGCTTGCTGTTACTAGCTAATTTGTCCTAGGATATAAACACTAGGTTGTTATTTTACCTGAACTGTACAAGATCCCTGGATCTTTGTAGAATATCAACCCATTTTGAGTCACACAAAATCATGTGTTCTCTACTCTGACAATTAATTAACAGATAAAAGGGGAAACCTAGTTAGTTTCTAGTAGTCTCTCCTCCTTCAGTCTTCTTCTTCTGTGGTATATTGGCAATCGTGCAATTTAATGTGCATCTCACCACCTACTTTGCGGGATGGAAACAGGATTCCCAAAGATTTAACACAATACAAACAAACAAAATAAACTACCAAAAAATACATTCATAAACTAAATCAACTAACATTTCTGTAAAAATAAAAAATAAAACCGATCTGATCCCTACACAGGTTAAAGGGGAACCTAGGAGGGCTGGTCTTCCGGCGCAAGTACCCCTTGCAAGTCTTCAGAGGTAAAATGTTTCAGTCCCAAAACCTTTTCAGCCGCAGCCACAATAATGTCCCGTTTTTTAGACTTCTTTGAGACTTGTGCCATAGAGTTTATAACTGTGGCAATGAACAGCACAAAATCCACCTTTTTAACACAAAGGGTATCTTTTGACTGGCAGCAAACATTTACTACAGATTGGGGTGCGTCCACTACCATATCTTCACTCGTATCACTTGTTTTCTCAATTATTTTAATCGCCTCTGCATTGGAGATTAGATTGAGGTTAGAGCGGTCAATCTCCTTCACCCTTAGGGGGCACTCCAGGAACTCGGGATCATGATCCCCACCACAATTGCAACACCGTTGTCCTTCTGCACACCGTTCTTCAATATACTCTGTCTGCACACACTTGAAACATGGCCAAATCCTTTACAATTCTTACATTGCAATAGTTTGGGGACGATAGCTCTTACATGACTCTTTATCAAAAAACAACAGGACCGACAGACTTCTTATTTCTCTCCATTCACCCATCGGGTCAGACACCAGGCACCAACCACACCAGGAATTTTCTTCAGGTATTCAACCTGAACACCCGTCGTCACCCCTGAGATGACTCCTTTGACAGGTGCTCTACTCCGAAGTTTAAAACACCTTACTCAACAAACACATCCAAACAATAAGTGATTCATTATTATTCATACATGTACCCTCCACTTGAATTTTTAACAATTTCCATTTTGTTACAGTTTTCGTTACTACTGTTGTCCATTTAGAACATTCGTCTTCACCAACTTTGCTCGACACGCTGCTTGATTCAAACTCCACTTCTGCCATCTTTTTCCTGAACCGGAATTTCAATCAATTCAGTTCAATTCAAAGGGCTTTATTGGCATAGGAAATGTTTACATTGCCAAAGATAAACAAAAAAACAAACAGTAAATATTACATTCACAAAAGTTCCAGAGGAATATAGAAAATTCAAATGTCATATTACAGCTATATACAGTGTTGTAACGTTGTGCAAATAGTACAAAAGGGAAAATAAATCAACATAAATATGAGTTATATTTACAATGGAGGTTGTTCTTTACTGTTTGTATCATGACACTAGGCAAGACCCAAATGCAGACACAGGAGGCAGATGGTTGGAGTTTAAGATGTTTAATAAATCCAAAGGGAATTGGCAAGAGAATGGTCGTGGACAGGCAAAATGTCATAACCAGATCAGAGTCCAGGAGGTACAGAGTGGCAGGCAGGATCAAGGTCAGGGCAGGCAGAATGGTCAGGTAGGCAGGTACAGAGCCCAGAACAAGCAAGGGTCAAAACTGGGAGGACTAGAAAAAGGCGAAAAGGCAACGCAGGAAAACCACTGATAGGCTTGGACATACAAGACGAACTGGCATAGAGAGACAGGAAACACAGGGATCAATACACTGGGGAAAACAAGCGACACCTGGAGGGGGTGGAGACAATAACAAGGACAGGTTAAGCAGATCAGGGTGTGACAGTTTGCCCTTTTCTTGTGGCAACAGGTCACAAATATTGCTGCTGTGATTGCACACTGTGGTATTTCACCCAATAGATATGGGAGTTTATCAAAATTGGATTTGTTTTTTTAATTCTTTCTGTGTCTGTGTAATCTGGGGGAAATATTTGGCTCTAATATGGTCATACATTTGGTAGGAGGTTAAGAAGTGCAGCTCAGTTTCCACCTCATTTTGTGGGCAGTGTGCACATAGCCTGTCTTCTTATGAGAGCAAGGTCTGCCTACGGCAGCCTCTCTCAATAGCAAGGCTATGTTCACTGAGTCTGTACATAGTCAAAACTTTCCTTAATTTTGGGTCAGCCACAGTGGTCAGGTATTCTGCCACTGTCTGTTTAGGGCCAAATAACATTCTAGTTTGCTCTGTTGTTTTGTTAATTCTTTCCACTATGTCAAGTCATTATCTTTTTGTTTTCCCATGATTTGGTTGGGTCTAATTGTGTTGCTGTCCTGGGGCTCTGTGGGTCCTGTTTGTATTTGTGAACCGAGCCCCAGGACCAGCATGCTTAGAGAACTCTTCTCCAGGTTCATCTCTCTGTAGGTGATGGCTTTGTTAAAACTTGTTTGGGATAGGGGGCAGTATTTTCACGTCCGGATGAAAAGCGTGCCCAAAGTAAACTGCCTGCTACTCAGGCCCAGAAGCTAGGATATGCATATAATAGATTTGGATAGAAAACACTGAAGTTTCTAAAACTGTTAAGATAATGTCTGTGAGTAATACAGAACTTATTTGGCAGGCGAAACCCCGAGGACAAACCATCCAGGATTTTTCTGTTGTTGAGGTGACTCTGTTTTCCATTGGTTTTCTATGGGAACCTTGATTTCTGTGGCACTTGGTTGCAGTTCCTATTGCTTCCACGAGATGTCAACAGTTATTAGAAATTGGTTGATGTTTTTCTTTAGAGAAATGAAGAAGTATGGCTTTTCAGAACGAGGGTCCAGCCGAGTGGACTATACTGTTTTGATGCGCGCTCCAGGTCACACGCTTCACGTTGTTTTTATCCGGTATTGAACACAGTTTATCCCGTCTTAAATTTTATCGATTATTTACATTTTAAAATACCTAAAGTTGGATTAGGAAAGTTGTTTGAAATGTTTGGACAGCATTTACAGGTAACTTATTAGATATTTTGTAGTCATGCTGGGCGAGTTGGAACCGGTGTTTTTCTCAATCAAAGCGCCAAATAAATGAACATTTTGGAGATATAACGACAGAATTAATCGAACAAAAGGGCCATTTGTGATGTTTATGGGACATATTGGAGTGCCAACAGAAGAAGTTCTTCAAAGGTAAGGTATGAATTATATCGTTATTCCTGAGTTTTGTGTCGCGCCTAGCGGGTTGAAATGTGTTTGTTTGATGGGGTGCTGTCCTCAGATAATCACATGGTTTGCTTTCACCGTAAAGCCTTTTTGAAATCTGACATGGTGGCTAGATTAACAAGAAGTTAAGCTTTAATTTGGTGTATTGCACTTGTGAATATATGAAAGTTAAATATTAGTAATAATTTTGGGGGGGGATTTCGCGCTCTGCAGTTTCACCAGATGTTGTCGAAACGTTCCGCTAGCGGAACCCCTATCCCAAACAGGTTTTAAGGTTTGGGAAACGCTTCCTTTTAGGTGGTTGTAGAATTTGACGGCTCATTTTTTTATTTGGTAATGACCGGGTATCAGCCTAATTCTGTTCTGCATGCTTTATTTGGTGTTTTACGTTGTACACTGATGATTTTTTGCAGAATTCTGCATGCAGAGTTTCAATTTGTTGTTTGTCCCATTTTGTGAATTAATGGTTGGTGAGCAGACCCCAGACCTCACAACCATAACGGGCAATGGGTTCTATAACTGATTAATGTATTATTAGCCAGATCCTAATATGTTGAATTTTATGTCCCTTTTGATGGCGTAGAACGTCCTTCTTGCCTTGTCTCTCAGATCTTTCATAGCTTTGTGGAAGTTACTTGTGGCGCTGATGTTTAGGCTGAGGTATGTATAGTTTTTGTGTACTCTAAGGCAACGGTGTCTAGATGGAATTTGTATTTGTAGCAACTAAACCTTTTTTGAAACAAAATTATTTTATTCTTACTGAGATTTACTGTCAGGGCCCAGGTCTGACAGAATCTGTGCAGAAGATTTAGGTGCTGCTGTAGGCCCTCCTTGGTTGGGGCAGAAGCACCAGGTCATCAGTAGACATTTGACTTCAGATTCTAGTAGGGTGAGGCTGGGTGCTGCAGGCTGTTCTAGTTCTAGTGCTCTCGCCAATCCATTTATATATATATATACACACACACACACACACACACACACACACACACACACACACACACACACACACACACACACACACACACACACAGAGGGTGGGGCTCAAGCTGCATCCCTGTCTTGCCCCACAGCCCTGTGGATAGAAATGTGTGTTTTTTGCCAATTTTAACCGCACAGTTTGTGTACTTGAATTTTATAATGTTGTATGTTTTCCACCCAACACCGCTTTCATTCAATTTGTATAGCAGACCCTCATGCCAAGTAGAGTCACGCTTTTTTTAAATCAACAAAGCATGAGAAAACTTTGCTTTTGTTTTGGTTTGTTTGTCATTTCGGGTGTGCAGGGTGAATACGTGGTCTGTCGTATGGTAGCCAATTTGACATTTGATCAGTAAATTGTTTTCACTGAGGAAACGTACGAGTCTGCTGTTAATGATAATGCAGAGGATTTCCCCAAGGTTGCTGTTGACGCATATCCCACGGTAGTTATTGGGGTCAAATTTGTCTCCACTTTTGTGGATTGGGGTGATCAGTCCTTGGTTACAAATACTGGGGAAGATGTTAGAGCTGAGGATGATGTTAAAGATTTTAGATCTAGCCAATTGGAATTTGTGGTCTGTATATTTTATCATTTAATTAAGGATACCATCAACACCACAGGCCTTTTGGGGTTGGAGAATCCAGTGGGTTCTGGTAGTCTTTTTAATAGTCGAGTCTAAGATTTGCATTTGATCATGTACAGTACCAGTCACATGTTTGGACATACCTACTCATTCAAGGGGTTTTCTTTATTGTTACTATTTTCTGCATTGTAGAATACTAGTGAAGACATCAAAACTATGAAATAACACAGGGAATCATGTAGTAACCAAAAAAGTGTTAAACAAATCAAAATATATTTTATTTTTGAGATTCTTCGAAGTAGCCACCCTTTGCCTTGATAACAGCTTTGCACACTCTTGTAATTCTCTCAACCAGCTTCACCTGGAATGCTTTTCCAACAGTCTTAAAGGAGTTCCCACATATGCTGAGCACTTGTTGGCTCCTTTTCCTTCACTCTGCGGCCCAACTCATCCCCAAACCATCGTAATTGGGTTGAGGTCAGGTGATTGTGGAGGACAGGTCATCTGATGTAGCACTCCATCACTCTCTTTCTTGGTCAAATAGCCCTTACACAGCCTGGAGGTGTGTTGGGTCATTGTCCTGTTGAAAAACAAATGATAGTCCCACTAAGTGCAAACCAGATGGGTTATCGCTGCAGAATGCTGTGGTAGCCATGCTGGTTAAGTGTTCCGTGAATTCTAAATAAATCCGTCAGTGTCACCGGCAAAGCACCATCACACCTCCTCCATGCTTCACGGTGGGAACCACACATGCGGCGATCATCCGTTCACCTACTCTAATTCTCACACAAAAAGCTCACATTTGGACTCATCAGACCAAAGGACAGATTTCCACCGGTCTGATGTCCATTGCTCGTGTTTCTTGACCCAAGCAAGTCTCTTCTTATTATTGGTGTCCTTTAGAAGTGGTTTCTTTACAGCAATTTGACAATGGAGGCCTGATTCATGCGATCTCCTCTGAACAGTTGATGTTGAGATGTGTCTGTTACTTGAACTCTAGCTGCAATTTCTGTTTTCTGGTAACTCTAATGAACCTATCCTGTGCAGCAGCGGTAACTCTGGGTCTTCCTTTCCTGTGGCGGTGCTCATGAGAGCCAGGTTCATCATAACGCTTGATGGTTTTTGAGATTGCACTTGAAGTTCAAGAAATGTTCTGGATTGACTGACCTTCATGTCTTAAAAAGTAATGATGGACTATCATTTCACTTTGCTTATTTGAGCTGTTCTTGCCATAATATGGTCTTGGCCTTTTACCAATTAGGGCTATCTTCTGTATACCAACCCAACCTTGTCACAACACAACTGATTGGCTCAAATGCATTAAGAAGGAAAGAAATTCCACAAACTAACTTTTAACAAGGCGCACTTGTTCATTGAAATGCATTCCAGGTGACTACCTCATAAAGCTGGTTGAGAGAACGCCAAGAGTGTGCAAAGCTGTCATCAAGGCAAAATGTGGCTACTTTGAAGAATCTAAAATATCTAAAATATATTTTGATTTGTTTAACACTTTTTTGGTTACTACATGATTCCATATGTGTTATTTCATAGTTTTGATGTCTTCACATTCTACAATGTAGAAAATAGTAAAATTAAAGAAAACCCCTTGAATGAGTAGGTGTGTCCAAACCTTTGACTGGTACTGTATATGTTTTTTCTGTTTGTTCTTTGTTCTTTGTTATAGAACCAAAAAAGATTGGAGAAGTGGTATATCCATACATTTCCATACACAACTGTTTGTGTTGTTGTTGGTTTAGTGTGTTCCAATTTTCCCAGAAGTGGTTAGATTCTATGGACTCTTCAATTACATTGAGCTGATTTCTGATACACTGTACCTTATATTTCCATAGTATATTTCTGTATTGGTATTCTGGGTCTCTATGTTTTTGGTTGGATAGGTTTCTCAGTTTCTTTCTTAGATCTTTGCATTCTTCATCAAACCATTTGTCATTGTTGTTAATTTTCTTAGGTTGTCTGCTTGAAATGTTTTGATTTGATTGGGAAGCTGAGAGGTCAAATACAGTGCATTTGGAAAATAAGGTATTTCAGTTTTGTAAAAATGTCTAAACCTGTTTTCTGTTTATACTGTTTAGGTTTTCTACTGCCAAGTTTCCACCTTCACTATTACAGTGAAACATTTTGTCCAGGAAGTTGTATAAAAAGGACAGAATTTGTTGTTGCCTAATTGTTTTTTCATAGATTTCTACACTACTTTCCTTCCATCTATAGCATTTCTTAACATTATGCATTTCCTTTGGCTTTGATGCCTCATGATTGAGTATTGCTCTGTTCAAGTAGACTGTGATTTTGCTGTGATCTGATAGGAGTGTCAGTAGGCTGACTGTGAATGCTCTGAGAGACTCTGGGTTGAGGTCAGTGATAAAGTAATCTACAGTAGTGCTGCCAAAGGATGAGCTATAGGTGTACCTACTGTAAGTCCCCTCGAAGTCTACCATTGACTATGTACAGACCCAGCATGTGACTGAGCTGCAGGAGTTGTGACCCGTTTTTGTTGGTTGTTGTGTCTTGGGGGGCATATTTGGGACAGAATGCTGTCACCTCCAGGTAGGTGTTTGTCCCCCTGTTTGCTGAGAGCGTCAGGTTTTTGTCCAGTTCTGTTATTTAGGTCGCCACTGACGAGTACATGTCCCTGGGCCTAGGATGGAGAAGCTGTCATCGTTAAAGTATGGGGATTCTATTGGGGGGAGATATATGTAGGGCACATGAGGACATTTTTCTCTGATGTAAAATGTTCCTGTTTTGACTAATTCAATAGAGGTAGGTCTGCTCTATATCAAATTAGCATACCCCAGAGTCTCTTCCCTTTTTTCACACCTGGTAGTAGGGTGGATGGGACTACTAGCTCTCTGTAACCTAGAGGGCAACCGATGGGTCTGTCTACTCTGTACCATGTTTCTTGTAGGATGATCATGGCTGTATTTCCAATTTATGTGATGAAGTCTGGGTTCCTGCTGTTTAGGCCAAAGACAGGTGACCTCCGACCTTGTATATTCCAGGATGAGTTAGTAAAAGCTTTGTGTTCAATCAACCATGTGGGTATATGCTTCTAAAATCCAATGAGGAGATGGGAGCGGCTGGACTTGCAGTGCATTAAGCGTCAAAAATAGTTATTTTAGCGTATGGCTACAGTCTCGTTAACCCGCGCGAGCAGTTTAGATGAAATTATTGAATAACATGTATGTGTACATTTATTTCGCAACGCTCAGTCATGCAATGCAGCAGTGTGTTCAGCATGTAACTGTGCTGTTGGCAACAATTAAATTATGTTTTTTTACTGACATTTACTGATGCAGGTCATATTCAACGGCTCTTACGTGTTTGCAAATTCCTCAGTTAATCTGCACTCTGGCACACAGACTAGAGTGCTCTGAAATCGCAGTAGAATTTACAAATGCACCCAATTAATCATATTGTAGCGACCTGCTTGGACAGTTATGTGCTTGCGTTCTGATGTTATTTTGTTGTGTGGTGATTAGGACACGTTCTCCATTTGCTCTGTATTTCGCAGAGAGCTTGATTGTAATAAGGGTTGTCTAAAGGAGACCAAAATGCGGAGTGTGAAGTGCTCATATTACTTTTAATGAAAACACTTTGCAAAGTAACAAAAATGACCAACACAGTCCCGTCAGGTACAAGACTAAAACGGAAAACAACCACCCACAAAACCCCATGAAAAACAGGCTGCCTAAGTATGGCTTCCAATCAGAGACAACGAAAAACACCTGCCTCTGATTGGAAACCATACCCGGCCACAACATAGAAAATACAACAGAACGACAATCTAGACAACCCACATAGAAAACAGAAAACCCAAAATACATAGACAAAAACACCCCCCTGTCACGCCCTGACCAATCTACTATGGAAAAATTACCTCATACTAAGGTCAGAACGTGACATGATTCCATCCGAAAGTGAATAACCCCCAACTGTATTTCATTGGAAACAAGACATTATTGTCTGCCTTCTCTGTGTGGTCATCTGACTAGCCCGGCCTTTTTCTGTTGGGGTCTGTCTCAAAAGTAATTAGTTCACCACCCTGAAATACACTGGTACAGGTTGTGCTCACCTGGATGCTACAACAGGGACTTTTTGTGATGAATGGAGTCACCTCAATGACAGGAGACTTATGATGTGTTCAAAACAACTGGGAAGTTGGAAAAATATGAGGTCAAATCATGATGTCAGTGACCTTGCTGTCGGAGCTCTAGAAAGAGGAATGAGTTCCCGAGTTAGAATTCCGAGTTGGATGACCATTCAAATTGTTTTTACCCAGTTGGAGTTCATTTTTTCCCGACTTCCCAGTTGTTTTGAACGCACTGAAATCGGAAGTCGGACATTTCCCAGTTCCCAGTTGTTTCAAACAAGGCAACAAGGCAAAGAGTCTAAAGGTTGAAATTACGCAAGCCTGTAGACTATTTGTCATATCAGACACTCTAGTCAGTAGTCAGTCTCACAACTGTAGCATTAGCCAAATAGACTGACCCGTTTTTAAAATAAAATAAACCAAATTGAAAGACTGATTAGAGAAGGAGATTATCTGAAACAGTTGTAACATAACAGTAGCCTAACATATATTACACAATAGAGCTAAAACGATTCACATGTTCCCTGAAATCTGAGGACTGTTTTGCTTTCTTTTTTTTGTAACCTGACAGAGCTTGTCTAACCAGATCTGAGCTGGTGTCTCTGAAGTTGTGAACAAGCAGCAACCTGTAGACAAGAGATCGCCTCGGGGTTAAGATGTTGGTGCACTGAGGCAGACATGATGATTTCATATAGATTAATGGCTGGATATGTAGACGCTAAAAGCACAGTGCTGAACTCATGGAAAGTTACTCATTGACTGAGTCGAGAGGCAGAGAGAGAAGGGGGCTAGTCAGTGGGTGTTATCACAGGCATGACCAGGATCATGTCCAGTGAATTGGAAAGCAAACCGTTTAATGGATATTATTTCTGTTGTGTCTAGATAATATAGATAATAAGATACACAGTAACATAGTTATTGATGTGCCTATTTTCAATCTGTTCATTTTTTTCAACATCATTTACAGATTAAAATAGTACGCTTGCCTCTGTAGTTGTACGCCCGCATACAGTGCATGCCTGCATAAGTCATTTGAGTTGTTCATCCTCTTCCAATCCAAGTGCTTCTTCATAGTGAATGATATCCATTTCGGGATCTGGTTACATTTTTAAATAAATATCTGTTCCTAACTTTTCACCCCCTAAAGTGCAGAGAACCAAACTGTTCACCCCACCCCACCTGCTGGAGACCTTAAGAGATGTTGTTCAGGTTGTGTACCTGTAGCACTTTGTCTGGCCAGGAGGTGGCGCTGTTACCCTGTCTTTAAGACGTGTTGCCCATCATGTTTACACTGTGTTAATTGTGATGTTGATTTTTAGAGGACAAAGAGAATATTAGCATAGTGATACATTTGTTATGGTTCACAAGCTCCTCAATTACACCCGTCTACTGAAGCTACAGCTGTTTATTTGGTTTAGTAATAAAGCTAAAGGTGATGGCTACTGAAAAATCAATTCAATATAAATCAGATTTCTCTGATTTGAAATGGGGAAGGCATGTTTCTGGTTTGATAAAGCAGAATCATTCAGACAAAAACAGCTCTTTATTCAGGTGCCAAATTGGAGGTGCTGTGTGTTGTGTCCATGATGCTGGCATGAGACGAAACACTAGAACAGGCTGGTACATGTCACGTATTAACGACCATTGTTAATTTGCACTGAAATAGATACAGAAGCAGGCTGCACAGAATCAAGATATATTGTTTTAGAGGACAAAGATGTTGGATTAAGGACATGTTATACCTGAAAAACACATACAGTGGGGGGAAAAAGTATTTGATCCCCTGCTGATTTTGTACGTTTGCCCACTGACAAAGAAATGATCAGTCTATAATTTTAATGGTAGGTTTATTTGAACAGTGAGAGACAGAATAACAACAAAAAATCCAGAAAAACGCATGTAAAAAATGTTCTAAAATGATTTGCATTTTAATGAGGGAAATAAGTATTTGACCCCCTCTCAATCAGAAAGATTTCTGGCTCCCATGTGTCTTTTATACAGGTAACGAGCTGAGATTAGGAGCACACTCTTAAAGGGAGTGCTCCTAACCGCAGCTTGTTACCTGTAAAAAAGACACCTGTCCACAGAAGCAATCAATCAATCAGATTCCAAACTCTCCACCATGGCCAAGACCAAAGAGCTCTCCAAGGATGTCAGGGACAAGATTGTAGACCTACACAAGGCTGGAATGGGCTACAAGACCATTGCCAAGCAGCTTGGTGAGAAGGTGACAACAGTTGGTGCGATTATTCGCAAATGGAAGAAACACAAAAGAACTGTCAATATCCCTCGGCCTGGGGCTCCATGCAAGATCTCACCTCATAGGGTTGCAATAATGATCATGAGAACGGTGAGGAATCAGCCCAGAACTACACGGGAGAATCTTGTCAATGATTTCAAGGCAGCTGGGGACCATAGTCACCAAGAAAACAATTGGTAACACACTACGCCGTGAAGGACTGAAATCCTGCAGCGCCCGCAAGTTCCCCCTGCTCAAGAAAGCACATATACATGCCCATCTAAAGTTTGCCAATGAACATCTGAATGATTCAGAGGACAACGGGTGAAAGTGTTGTGGTCAGATGAGACCAAAATGGAGCTCTTTGGCATCAACTCAACTCGCCGTGTTTGGAGGAGAAGGAATGCTGCCTATGACCCCAAGAACACCATCTCCACTGTCAAACATGGAGGTGGAAACATTATGCTTTGGGGGTGTTTTTCTGCTAAGGGGACAGGACAACTTCACCGCATCATTTGACGGGGCCATGTACCGTCAAATCTTGGGTGAGAACCTCCTTCCCTCAGCCAGGGCATTGAAAATGGGTCGTGGATGGATATTCCAGCATGACAATGACCCAAAACACACGGCCAAGGCAACAAAGGAGTGGCTCAAGAAGAAGCACATTAAGGTCCTGGAGTGGCCTAGCCAGTCTCCAGACCTTAATTCCATAGAAAATCTGTGGAGGGTGCTGAAGGTTCGAGTTGCCAAACGTCAGCCTCGAAACCTTAATGACTTGGAGAAGATCTGCAGAGGAGTGGGACAAAATCCCTCCTGAGATGTGTGCAAACCTGGTGGCCAACTACAAGAAACGTCTGACCCCTGTGATTGCCAACAAGTGTTTTGCCACCAAGTACTAAGTCATGTTTTGCAGAGGGGTCAAATACTTACTTCGCTCATTAAAATGCAAATAATTTTATAACATTTTTGACATGCGTTTTTCAGGATTTTTTTGTTGTTATTCTGTCTCTCACTGTTCAAATAAACCTACCATTAAAATTATAGCCTGATCATTTCTTTGTAAATGGGCAAACGTACAAAATCAGCAGGGGATCAAATACTTTTTTCCCTCACTGTATATGTGGACCATCAGAGGGCCTAATTAGTCATTAAGCCTCTTTCAAGATATGTTGCTGCCATATAATCATTGAGCAGCAGTGGATTCTGCATATAAAAGTCCATGTGTTTTGGTATTAGACTTGAGCAAATTTGTAAAATGAGGACTGTTTAGGAATACCCCCTCCTGAAGTAATTCCCTTTATATGGGCCAACTCATGGTGGCTGATGATAATGACACTGCAACTGCTGTGTGGCAATGGGGAAAACACTCAATGGTCAGTTTCCAATGGGGCCATAATAACCCTGATGGGGAGTAGTAGGTCATAAATATTGTCATGGCTTCATGGTCAGGATGAACAGAGATCACAAACGGCAGGGTGTAGTAGGGAGGCCTAACAGAGGAGGCCAGAGACATAATCACTCACTGCTTGTCAAGGGATCATAAATTCACAGCACCACTCCATAATAGGACAAAGGCCTCATTTATATACTGCTTCTCAGTCCCGGTCCTAAGCGGGATTTGTCTCACGGGAAAAAACATTTCAGTGGACCCCCTCTTAACAGTGGAGAGACACATTTTAAGAGTTAAAGCTAATTTCCTGCAATTCTACATATTTTTGCCATGACATGCCATTTTTGGTCTTAATTTAAGGTTCGGGTTAAGCATATTGTTAGCAGTGTGGTTAAGGTTAGGGTTTAAGTTAGGGTTAGGTTTCAAAATTGAATAAGATAAATTGTAGAAATGGGCAGGTTTAGCCATAATTGTGACTTTGTGGCTGGATTCAAGTAGAATGTAAATGCATATCTTTGTAGGGTGGTTAATGGAGATATTTGGAGAGGTTCGGTGAGATTTTGTTTACATACAAAGCTGCTCTTTTTCACCCTCACATAATCTGTAGCCTTGTCCCAGATGTGTGTGCTGTCTTGTCAACTCTTATGGACAGGTGTGACAATTTATCACATAATCAGAATTACCTTTATTCGCCAAGTACATTTATACATACTCAGAATTTTACTTGGTGGTATGGTGCTGGTAGTGATAGACAACGTTTAGAGACAGAACACAGACAGCAGAGTTTAAACAAAGTTTACATACATTATATACAACTTGGTAGAGTGAGCATAGAGCTATAGAGAATGGGCAGGGGATATACAAATATACAAACAGTAGGTATACAGTTGATCTACAATGGATGTACAGAATCAGTATGAATATATCTAAATGCAGAGAGATGAACAGAGTGCAAATGTATAGTGCAGTTATTTTGTGAACAGTTCAGAGATGGCTTAATGTGTTGTGCAGCAGAGAGTGCATAGTCCTTTACTCTCTATCGGCCAGTTGGTGAGGGCCACAGCCCGGGGAAAGAAACTGTTCAAGTAGTGGGAAGTTTTGGTCCTGAACTGCCTGCCAGAGGATAATTTTCAGAAGAGGGGTTGACCGGGGATGGAGGGGTCAAATAGCCCTTACACAGCCTGTAGGTGTGTTTCGGGTCATTGTTTTGTTGAAAAACAAATGATAGTCCCGCTAAGTGCAAACCAGATGTGATGGCGTATCGCTGCAGAATGCGGTGGTAGCCATGCTGGTTAAGTGTGGCTTGAATTCTAAATAAATCAGTGTCATCAGAAAAGCACCATCACACCTCCTCCTCCATGCTTCATGGTGGGAACCACACATGCAGAGATCATCCGTTCACCTACTCTGCGTCTCACAAAGACACAGCGACACGACATACTCGGATACATATCCCGAAATAAATAAATGATCTCACTCCAATACATTTTTATAGAAAGTTAGCAAAAATAGATAATATCTTGTTACCACGGAAAGGAAAATAGTTGTCTATTTGTGGAAAAATTACCCTGATTAACTCTTTAGTCATATCGCAGTTTACATATTTGCTTTTGGTCTTAACTAACCTAGCAAACAGTTATTTAAATTATATGAGAAAAAAGATTCCATTTTATTTGGAATGGCAAGACAGACAAAATTAAACAAGCCTATTTATATAATGAATATGAATTCGGAGGGCAGAAATTATTCAATATTAAAGCCTTAGACCTCTCACTTCAGTCATACTGTCACGGTTGTCGTAGGAATGAGCGGACCAAAGTGCAGCGTGTGTGTCGTTCCACATTTTATTTATACTGTGAAACTATGCAATACATAAATAAACTGAATGACAAAACAACAAACCATGACGCAGAGGTGAAACATACACTACTCAAAATTATCTCCCACAAACCCAGGTAGAAAAAACCCTACTTAAGTATGATCTCCAATTAGAGACAATGAGGACCAGCTGCCTCTAATTGCAGATCATCCCAAACAAAACCAACATAGAAATACAAAACTAGAACATGAACATAGAAATACAAAACATAGAAAAACACCCCCTGTCACGCCCTGACCTACTCTACCATAGAAAATAACATCTTACTATGGTCAGGACGTGACAGTACCCCCCCCCCCCAAAGGTGCAGACTCCGACCGCACCTAAACAAAACAACAAAAAACACAAGAAAAGGGGGGTAGGGAGGGTGACAAGCATCTATGGCGGCTCTGGTGCAGTACCCAGAGGCGGCTCCGGTTCAGGGCGTAACCCCCACTCTGCCCGCTGATCCCTCTGCTTCAGTACCACCGGACCGTGGATCGTCGTCGGAGGAACCGGGCTGCAGGCCGCCTCCTGGGGGAACCGGGCTGCAGGCCGCCTCCTGGGGGAACCGGGCTGCAGGCCGCCTCCTGGGGGAACCGGGCTGCAGGCCGCCTCCTGGGGGAACCGGGCTGCAGGCCGCCTCCTGGGGGAACCGGGCTGCAGGCCGCCTCCTGGAGACTCCGGGCTGCAGGCCGCCTCCTGGAGACTCCGGGCTGCAGGCCGCCTCCTGGAGACTCCGGGCTGCAGGCCGCCTCAGGAGGTTCCGGGCTGCAGGCCGCCTCAGGAGGTTCCGGGCTGCAGGCCGCCTCAGGAGGTTCCGGGCTGCAGGCCGCCTCAGGAGGTTCCGGGCTGCAGGCCGCCTCAGGAGGTTCCGGGCTGCAGGCCGCCTCAGGAGGTTCCGGGCTGCAGGCCGCCTCAGGAGGTTCCGGGCTGCAGGCCGCCTCAGGAGGTTCCGGGCTGCAGGCCGCCTCAGGAGGTTCCGGGCTGCAGGCCGCCTCAGGAGGTTCCGGGCTGCAGGCCGCCTCAGGAGGTTCCGGGCTGCAGGCCGCCTCAGGAGGTTCCGGGCTGCAGGCCGCCTCAGGAGGTTCCGGGCTGCAGGCCGTCTCAGGAGGTTCCGGACCGGGGATCGTCGCTACAGGCTCCACGCCATGGATCACCACTGCAGGCTCCACACTATGGATCACCACTGGAGGCTTTGTGCCATGGATCATCACTGGAGGCTCCGGGCCATGGATTATCACTGGAGGCTTCGTGTCATGGATCATCTCTACAGGCTCCGGGCCATGGATCATCCCTACAGGTTTCTTGCCATGGATTATCCCTACAGGCTCCGGGCCATGGATCATCACTGGAGGCTTCGCCCTGGTGACACAGTGCGCATCACCACATAACACGGTGCTTGCTTCATCACTCGCTCCCCACGGTAAGCACGGGGAGTTGGCTCAGGTCTCTGGCCAAGATAAAGCAAAGCAGTGTGACACAAACAACAACACAGAGTTACACATGGAATAAAGAAACGTACAGTCAATAACACAATAGAAAAGTATATATACAGTGTATGCAAATGAGGTAAGATTACAGAGGTAAGGCACTAAATAGGCCATAGTGGCGAAATAATTAGAATATAGCAATTAAACACTGGAGTGATAGATGTGCAGAAGATGAATGTGCAAGTAGAGATACTGGGGTGCAAAGGAGCAAAACAAAATAATACAATATGAGGATGAGGTAGTTGGGTGGGCTATTTACAGATGGGCTATGTACAGGTGCAATGATCTGTAAGCTGCTCTGACAGCTGATGCTTTAAGTTAGTGAGGGAGATAAGAGTCTCCAGCTTCAGTGATTTTTGCAGTTCGTTCCAGTCATTGGCAGCAGAGAACTGGAAGGAAAGGTGGCCAAAGGAGGAATTGGCTTTGGGGGTGACCAGTGAAATATACCTGCTGGAGCGCGTGCTACGGGTGGGTGCTGTTATGGTGACCAGTGAGCTGAGATAAGGCGGGGCTTTACCTAGCAAAGACTTATAGATGACTTGGAGCCAGTAGGTTTGGCGACGAATATGAAGCGAGGGCCAGCCAACGAGAGCATACAGGTCGCAGTGGTGGTTAGTATATGGGGCTTTGGTGACAAACGGATGGCACTGTGATAGACTGCATCCAATTTGCTGAGTAGAGTGTTGGAGGCTATTTTGTAAATGACATCGCCAAAGTCAAGGATCGGTAGGATAGTCAGTTTTACGAGGGTATGTTTCGCGGCTTGTTTTTGGTCACAGGTCCAGGAATGGCTGAAGAATTGCAACATTTACCTGGAGCTAACTCTGCAAATAGCACTACTGGGTGATTTGAAAAGTCATAGTCAATCAATCAATAATATGATAATACTTTAAGCAAAAATTTTAATTTTTAATTTACAATCTGTAGAAATTATGAGAATAGAAAGGTTCAGAACTATTGTGAAACATTCAGCATATGGCAAATAGAAATCCAATATGGATGGTGTTAAGAGATAGATGGGAGGGGTTGGATGGAGCTGAAGGTTAGGAATAATAACAACTAATAACAACAAGCTAATGTACTGTGTCTATAAAACATATAGATTCAAAACTTTTGTGAAAGAAATAGATGGGAGAGATTAAGGTTAGAGGAAGGACAGGACTAAAAACAAACAAAATATAACTATTGTAAAATAACTGTACCCGTAAAATATATATAGTATGTATAAGCTGGAAGTAGAAGCCGAAGCTTTGTTGTTCACTACTTTACTCCAATTAGGGGAGGGGTGGTAGGGTTAGAAAGTAATAAAGGAAAAAAAAATATATATATTTTGAAGGTGTTGTGCAGGCTGAAATTGGGGTTGAGAGTTACCCTTTAATGACAATTTTTTGGAACGAAAAACGATTTTATTTATAGGTCATATTTCATAGACATCTGTAAAAACTGGAATGTTACTTTAAAGGTTGACTTTGGGCCAAAATGCTAAAATAACAGCTTTAAACTGATCAATGCATCATCATACCAGGTAATTTAATGCATAAAGAAAACTGATGAATAAGATACTTGGCAACAGAAGTTACATTTCTTACCGATCTCTACAGCTTCAGTCCAAAAACAAATCCTTAGAAATTATATCAACACATACTGGACGAAATACTGGCTAGCTACAAGTGGATAGCTTTGCTAATGAACTAGCTACATCGGTCGCAGCGCGCATGACCAGAATGACACAACGATGAACCACCAAATGCACACACAAGAGGAGGAGCCAAAGTCGACAGTTAAAGCTAATTTCCTGCAATTCTACACATTTTGCCATTGCTCATTATAATAAAAGTTACATTTTAAAAAATTAAAATATGGCGTGTTAATTAATATGCTATCTGGGGAGCCCCAATGAATCAACCTGTTCTAAATATTGGGGAGGACTAGGGCTGTTGAGGTGACTGTATTCCCGCCACACCGGCAGTCATTAGTCATGACCACAGTCAAATTCCATGTGACCGTTTAGTCATGGTAACTATGCTTCTCCAAGCTCTGATGCTGCTGATGGTCATTAGTAGCCTACCAAACATGCTAACTGCCTGGTTGGTACTCAGCACTCTATTGTCCCACTAATCACTGACATCAATGCAAATGTAATCAAAAATCAAACACTTCATGAGAGCCAATGAGCTCATGTTGCACAACATTTCTATAGGCTATACAATTGCGTGAGAAAACAGAGTTTTCATGGCCTCTATTAAAAAGAAGAGGATCCCATCAGCTTTCTATAAGCTAGGGCTACTAAACTGATTTCTCAACTTTCCTAATATTAAGCACATTACTTCTCTTTACAACAGGAGTATAGCCTACCTGGCTGGCATGGAAATGAACCACGAGAAAAGCGTCCTCCATTCGCTATTTAAGTGCAACATTTACATATATTTTTTCCCCAGCCAGTTTCGAGACAGGTGCATGATAATGGTCCATTCTATATAAATAAAAAATTCACACATAGAGTATTTAGTATATGTAAAGACAAGATTAAATCAAGAAAAGTCTGATGGGTGACAATATTAGCCTATCACTTGTGAATTATATATGATCACTTGTGAATGATGCCCAGCTTACAGTGGGGGAAAAAAGTATTTGATCCCCTGCTGATTTTGTACGTTTGCCCACTGATAAAGAAAGGATCAGTCTGTCATTTTAATGGTAGGTTTATTTGAACAGTGAGAGACAGAATAACAACAACAAAAATCCAGAAAAACACGTCAGAAATGTGCATTTTAATGAGGGAAATAAGTATTTGACCCCCTCTCAATCAGAAAGATTTCTGGCTCCAAGGTGTCTTTTATACAGGTAACGAGCTGAGATTAGGAGCACACTCTTAAAGGGAGTGCTCCTAACTGCAGCTTGTTACCTGTATAAAAGACACCTGTCCACAGAAGCAATCAATCAATCAGATTCCAAACTCTCCACCATGGCCAAGACCAAAGAGCTCTCCAAGGATGTCAGGGACAAGATTGTAGACCTACACAAGGCTGGAATGGGCTACAAGACCATCGCCAAGCAGCTTGGTGAGAAGGTGACAACATTTGGTGCGATTATTCGCAAATGGAAGAAACACAAAAGAACTGTCAATATCCCTCGGCCTGGGGCTCCATGCAAGATCTCACCTCGTGGGGTTGCAATGATCATGAGAACGGTGAGGAATCAGCCCAGAACTACACGGGAGGATCTTGTCAATGATCTCAAGGCAGCTGGGACCATAGTCACCAAGAAAACAATTGGTAACACACTACGCCGTGAAGGACTGAAATCCTGCAGCGCCCGCAAGGTCCCCCTGCTCAAGAATACATATACATGCCCATCTAAAGTTTGCCAATGAACATCTGAACGATTCAGAGGACAACTGGTGAAAGTGTTGTGGTCAGATGAGACCAAAATGGAGCTCTTTGGCATCAACTCAACTCGCCGTGTTTGGAGGAGGAGGAATGCTGCCTATGACCCCAAGAACACCATCTCCACCGTCAGTTGGTAGAGCATGGTGTTTGCAACGCCAGGGTTGTGGGTTCGTTTCCCACGGGGGACCAGTACAGAGAAAAAAATGTATGAAATGTATGCATTCACTACTGTAAGTCGCTCTGGATAAGAGCGTCTGCTAAATGACTAAAATGTAAATGTAAAATGTCAAACATGGAGGTGGAAACATTATGCTTTGGGGGTGTTTTTCTGCTAAGGGGACAGGACAACTTCACCGCATCATTTGACGGGGCCATGTACCGTCAAATCTTGGGTGAGAACCTCCTTCCCTTAGCCAGGGCATTGAAAATGGGTCGTGGATGGGTATTCCAGCATGACAATGACCCAAAACACACGGCCAAGGCAACAAAGGAGTGGCTCAAGAAGAAGCACATTAAGGTCCTGGAGTGGCCTAGCCAGTCTCCAGACCTTAATTCCATAGAAAATCTGTGGAGGGAGCTGAAGGTTCGAGTTGCCAAACGTCAGCCTGAAAACCTTAATGACTTGGAGAAGATCTGCAAAGAGGAGTGGGACAAAATCCCTCCTGAGATGTGTGCAAACCTGGTGGCCAACTACAAGAAGCGTCTGACCTCGGTGATTGCCAACAAGGGTTTTGCCACCAAGTACTAAGTCATGTTTTGCAGAGGGGTCAAATACTTATTTCCCTCATTAAAATGCAAATAATTTGATAACATTTTTGACATGCGTTTTTCTGGATTTTTGTTGTTGTTATTCTGTCTCTCACTGTTCAAATAAACCTACCATTAAAATTATAGACTGATCATTTCTTTGTAAGTGGGCAAACGTACAAAATCAGCAGGGGATCAAATACTTTTTCCCCCCCACTGTATGTGTAGTAAGGCAAGAAACAGCACATTTCAAATCATAGTCGCACAGCTAATGTAGCCTAGCCGAGGTTTGTATAACTAAACTAAAGTGGCCAAATAACTTCTTAAAATTCAGCACATTAATCCGCTTTACAACCGGTGTAGAGAGTAACTGGCATACATAGGAGGTGTGTGAGTTTCACATTTAGGGAACAGAATTTTCACTATAAAACTGCACCTTTATAATAAAGCATTGCACGCATAATCACATTTGTGGTTCCTTTTGAGAAACGTGCTTTCCCGCTAATTGATTGCATTTTGGAACATTCGCGCTTACTGTTGTGTGTGCAATGCTGCACTTATAATGTGAAGAAATAGCCTAATAGTTTATCAACATTTTAAGCTAAACGTTCTGATCTATTGCATCAGCCTCATTGCTTTTAAAAGTTTTTTTTATGCTAGTGGTTATATTAATTTGGGATCTATCGCATCCCACAACAGTCCCAAACTATGTTTGGAAAATGTGTTTCTCGCACAGAAGGACAAGTAGACCAATAGAATAGGTCAACTTTTGTAATTTGGGGGATGGTAGATTGACATAGGCTAGTGCTTTTGCTGTTTGTTAGGCCTACTCATCTTGTTTGCTGATGAAAAGTAAATGTGAACAGTTTTTCCAACATCTTCAATATGCCCCTCAGAATTCGATGAGAAGGATGCGCAGTTGCATCCCCGATGTGTCTGTCTTCAGTTGTAGCCTACTTCGGAGCTGAATTGTGAGAAGGGCCCGATCACATGATGGGCTTTGGCTAATAAGAATTGAGATATCCGAGAGAGCCATGTGAGTGAGAGGTGCTTCGGAGCAAGCAGCCGGGAGAAGGGAATTATAATTATTATATTCAGCCCAAGGGCACAACAGCCACTGACCGCAAAAGGCAAGGATTATTTTAGGGGCATTACGGCCACAAAAGGGGGATGCCGGTGGGAAATTTGAGACATTATCAAGTGCTTGTCAAATCGTGAATGAGAGACTGATGAAGTGTGTGCAGCCTGCGCAAAAAAACATTGCCAAGTTCATGCCTTTCATGCAACTTTTTCAAATCATAATTAGTCACATCATGCAGCCTTAGAATGTATTGAAAATCAAAACATTGAGCACAGCGTTTGTATCACAACTAAAGTTGCATAAATATCTCTAAATTAAGCATATAAGAGGACTTGTTTCTTTGTTAACCGCTCAACACAGAATAGCTGCATGTGCACACGCCCCCTCAGAAATCGTTTGGAGAAAATATCCTTTATATTTTATTCAGCTATGTTCAATTGTATTCCTTATACTATAAAATAATATAAAATAATGCCATGGAATTCTAATCAAATCTTGTCTGCTAAATGAACCTGTGTAGCCCACAGCCATATGGCATAGCCAGATCAGGGCCTAACATAAGGACAACTCAGAGTATGCTATTGTGTTCTTCAGAATACATTTTTTTCATATCATGTTTCTTTAGACCTGTCTAAAATATATAATAGATTTATTGTGATGGTGTAGGCTATATTAAATTGATTTATTAGACTTTTTAAAATGTAGATGTTCCAATGGTCTGTATCAGTGGATTGTTGGCTATGCATTGAAGCCAGGAGATGCTAATATGTTTATGTTAATTAACAGTCAATTACCATGAGACCGGCAGTAATTTGCTTGACAATCATCGGCTGACAAAATGTCATGACCACCACAGCCCTAGGGGGGACATGTCCCCCCATCCCTAAGGTGTAAGAGTGGAGGTGAGAGCAAGAATCCTTGAGAAGCCCTGGTGCTGAGGGATAAAGAATCTAAAGGGTGTTTTCCCAGCTTCACGTGTTGCATCCTGTTGATTAGGAAGTTAGTGATCCACTGGCAGATGGAGCTGGACACGTACAGCTGGGAAAGTTTGTCTTGTAGCAGTTCTGGGATGATGTTATTGAACGCAGAGCTAAAGTCCACAAACAATATCCTTGCATCTGTCTTTGGGTTATTGGGGAGTTGACAAGACAGCACAAAAAAACAATCTGTGACCAGGCTACATCATCTGCAAATGACAGAGAATTTCTAGTGTTTTCAGGTCAGGTCCGTAACCGACTGCGCCAGACAACTGTCTTTTTGTGATGCGAAGTCCTCTGGCTCTGGGTCCTGTCTCTTTCAAAATGACTATTTTTTTATTTTACCTTTATTTAACTAGGCAAGTCAGTTAAGAACAAATTCTTATTTTCAATGACAGCCTAGGAACAGTGGGTTAACTGCCTTGTTCAGGGGCAGAACGACAGACTTTTACATTGTCAGCTTGGAGATTCAATCTTGCAACCTTTCGGTTACAAGTCCAAAACTCTAACCACTAGGCTACTTGCCACCCCACCTGCAAGCTTCAACAGAATATGACAGGTAGACTACATGGCTGATCCTGTTACAATTAATGAGCACAGACCAGACACACATGCATGCATGCACATAGGGGAAGAGTGTTTTAATTTTATTTTTATTTAACCTTTATTTAACTAGGCAAGTCAGTTAAGAACAAATTCTTATTTACAATGACGGCCTACCACGGCCAAACCCTAACCCAGACGACCCTGGGCCAATTGTGCGCCGCCCTATGGGACTCCCAAGTTGAGCTAAAGGGGTAAGTTGTTTTTAGGAAACCATACCAAATTAATAATGACCTAAATATTTAGGAAGAGGTCATCATTTCATGGAGTCTGTCAAGGAAGAAACCACATGGAAAAAGTAGTAAGTTAGGTTAAAAAAAATTATTTTCACCAAGTCAAATGAATTTGTGTTAGAGGATTCATGATGCTTGTATCTAAACCAAAGTATATCATTTTAAGGTTATTCTATAAATCAATTGGGGTTTCTATAAGCTTCAATATGAGGTCCTAAACCTAGCATGAAAGTGCATCCTTGTAGCTGTGTGGGCTAATATAGTCAAAATGTTTGCTTGGGTAAGTTGAGCCAATGGCAAGTTGAGCAAATTGAAGTGCTTTCTTCCCAGGTGTAATGCAAGGCATTATCTCTGGGATATGAGGTAACAACAGGGCCAAGTATTTGTTAGGTGTTAAGTCTGTGTTGAAAAATACTTAAAATTATTAAAAGACAAAAAAGCGATTGTGATTGTGTTTAGAAATAAAGATAAATATGGTTTTAAGAATGTAGTGGTCATATTTCATTCAGTACAGAAATGTGTACACGGCTTAACTTACCCTGTCCCGCGGCTCAATTTACCCCATATCCAGGGTAAGTTGTGCCAAGAGACCACTTTTTAGGACAAGCTGTTTTCTTAACTGTAATGTTTACATTAATTCTGATTATTTCCAGGGATACACAACATCATAAAATATATGTAGATACTGTATCTCAATTCAAAGACTCTTCATTCAAAGTCTCAATCATGGACACTCTTACTGACAGTTGTGGCTGCTTTGCATGATGTATTGTTGTTTCTAGCTTCTGGCCCTTTGTGCTGTTGTCTGTGCCCAATAATGTTTGTACCCTGTTTTGTGCTGCTACTATGTTGTGCTGCTGCCATGTTGTGTTGCTACCATGCTGTGTTGTCATGTGTTGCTGCCATGCTATGTTGTCTTAGGTCTCGCTTTATGTAGTGTTGTCTCTCTTGTCATTATGTGTGCTTTGTCCTATTTTTGTATTTATTTGTAATCCCAACCCCCGTCCCCGCAGTCATTGTAAATAAGAATTTGTTCTTAACTGACTTGCCAAGTTAAATAAAATAAAAAATCTTTGTTAGAAATAATACTATATTTCCCTCAATGGAGTGATGCTGAATGTAAAAATTCTTAATTTACCACACTCTCCCCTACAGTATAATTCTAGCATAGAATAGGTGTCATTGTTCGAAAGGAGTTATTATGTATCCTCGTTGACAATAATGGGAATCCACCATAGGCAGTTCCTTTCATGAAAGGAATCCCCACGTGTGACTTCATGTGAAACGAAAATGAAAGGGGTGTTGGATAGTCCGGTCGTTGATAGATCAGTTTCTCTTCTCATATTTTAGCTCTCTTCGTTATTAAAATCTGAATACCAAATTATAGTGTAAACATTTCCCCTATGTAATCATATTAGGTCATACGTGTAGCTATTGTTCGAACAATTTTCCTCTATTCTGTTGACGAAATATACCAAGTCTAAAGGGGTTAAATTATGAGGAATGCATTTGAAAAGGCTAATATAGAGCTCGAATAATGATGATCCTAGATAATACATCGACATAAAATTGTTCCTTTCTTTCAAAACTGTGTAATGTATTATATATGCAGAACGATTTGCATTTAATCTATATTGATATAATAACCCACCCGCTGATGTATAAGTAGTTCGTTCCGAAAAGGTGGGGGGTTTCCCCTCCGCTGAAAGTAATGCGCTGTTCTGCGAGCTACGGTCAACAACACTTTACTGCCCTACAGGCGCTCAAGGACTGAGGTGAAGGGAATCCAAATACCCGCGAATTCCCCTGAAGATTTGACAAAGGATTACAAGGTAAATGGCCGTTAGACATAATAAATAGTTAGCTACATCGTATTACATTGCCACGTTTAATCGCTACTATCATTTTGTTTGGCTCCTGCTGGACATTATTCATCTTGACGACCAGATAATGGGTCACGATTCAGTTAACGTTATCTATGTTGGCTAGCACGGCTAGTCAGTACTGGCAGCAGCAAGTATCATAACAAGGTTTTGCTAGCAACAAGCTAAGTCGTCTACAGTAGCTAGCTGCTTAGCCATTCACTCAGCTAACTACCTAACTAGTTCAATGTGTTGGTATCTAGCTAGCACTATACCGGACGCCACCCGTACTATATAGGGCTAGCTAGCTAGATGGTTAGTTTGGGAGCTAGCTAGCTCTTGATCAGGACTCAATAACAAACAGTACGTTACACATGTCATTGGATGAAGGAGTCTTTATAGGGTTAGTGTTCCAACACAGTCATATCTCCATGCAGGGCCGGTCCTTGCCTTTCTGCTGCCCTAGGCGATAATATAGTAGAAGCATTTCGCTACACCCGTGAATGTTAATTTTTTTTAACCTTTATTTAACTAGGCAAGTCAATGACGGCCTAGGAACAGTGGGTTAACTGCCTTGTTCAGGGGCACAACGACAGATTCGAACTTGCAACCTTTCGGTTACTAGGCCAATGCTCTAACCACTAGGCCACCCAATGTGACCAATAAGATTTGATTTGATATAGGTAAAACATACCCGTTTTCCAGATGTTGGGTTAAATGTAGGTTCTGAATGAAAGGTAAAAAGGTATGTTTAAAATGCACATTTTCCATGACATTGAAAATGCATCTTTTCCAGATGTTGAAATTGGTTCATATTAGGTTCTGGATGAAAGTTGAAAATACTTATTTTCAGGGGCACTAGAGAGTGTGCTATGGAATAGACGTGTTTTGTTAGAGCTCTGCAAAATTGAAACATTCATATTTATCTTAATCTCTCACGGCCTTTGATTTCAAATCATTGTCTGACAATATGACTAAAGGAAAAGGCACCAAAAAGGGGTGTTAAACAAGATAATTTGGACGAGACAGACAACAAACCACATCGCTGACACACGAGGAGTTAGCTGAAGATACTTGCTCCCCACAGAACCCACTCCGATTGACCTACTAGCCGCTATAAACTCACTAGGCGAGAAGGTGGACACAAGGTTGGCTGATATCTCAACGAGTCTTGGGACTTTGACTGAAACTGTGAAGGCAATCAAAAAAAAAAGTTTTTATTTAACTAGATAAAAGTCTTAGTTGGGACTCCCAGTCACGGCCGGTTGTGATACAGCCTGGAATCAAACCAGGGTCTGTAGTGACGCCTCCAGCCCTGAGATAAAGTGCCTTAGACCCCTGTGCCACTCGGAAGCCCGAAGTGCAGGGTGCTTGAGGTCGAGCAAATGACAGTTGATCACGAGGCCAAAGTTTCCCCTTAACTACAACGGAGCCAGGGTGTCTTTCTATCCAGATCTTTGGCGGTGATAAACCAACGGAAAGAGGATGATGAGTTGCACAAGAAATGCAGGGCGGCCAACATCCGATATGGATTCCTCTTCCCAGACCGAGGAATCAACATGCACGTTTGATACCCCAAAAGAGGCTGAACTGTTCTTTTTATTCAAGCTCCCTGGCTGAGTATACAGAACTGCTGTGTCAGCCGGCTAAGTGGCCAAATATTGGCCAGGGATGGCTGAATTTCCTGCCGATGTCTGTCTTATCCATCAGAAGATCAGAAATTGGGGTCTATAATGATGGGTGAGATTGTATTGTTTTATATAGCATTGTTTAGCCTATCATGCTTTAGTCCCACCCACTCACTAACTTGACAGTTAAGTGTTATTTAGTCGTTGTTTACATGCAGAAAATCTATAGATGCATAGTTTCGGTTTTATGTCTAGTCACCCCAAGCTATGTTAGTTAATCAAGGAGGGCTTCATTTGGGGAAGTCACTCAGTAATGGGATGTGGTCTGTGTTTTATGTTCACTTTTAGTACAGGTGGCATGACAAGATCCCACATGTTTTGGGTTTCATATGACGGCAACAATTTGCTCTAAAATAAGTAACGCCACATAGTGACCGGGCACAGCCATGCCTCCTTGCCTGTCCAACGTTTCCTCATCTCCCAGCCCTTCTAATGCGACTAGCCCCAGTGCTCCTCACTCTTTTCCCCTTGCCCCTCTCAGTTTCTCCCTGCAGGCAGTTACTGAGTCCGAGGTGCTGAAGGAGCTCCTTAAGCTTGACCCCAAATTAACATCTGGGTCAGATGGTTTAGATCCTTTAAGGTTGCAGCCCCTAGCATTGCTGAGCCTATCTGACATTTTTAACCTGTCTTTCCTCTCTGGGGAGGTTCCCATTGCTTGGAAGGCAGCCACAGTGCATCCTTTATTTAAAGGGGGAGATCAAGCTGATTCTGTTATAGGCCAATTTCTATTTTTCCCTGTTTCCCAAGGTCCACCGGAGCTGTTGCCAGAGAATTTTATGTTCATTTCTCTACCATAAGCCGTCTCCATTGTTTTTGAGAGTTTGGCAGTACGTCCAACAGGCCTAACAACCGCAGACCACATGTAACCATGCCAACCCAGGACATCCACATTCTGCGTCTTCACCTGTGGCTTCCTCACCAGCCACCCGAACAGCTGATAAATCTGTTTGTTTGCACAAATGACAAATTTCTGCACAAACTGTCAGAAACCATCTCAGGGAAGCTCATCAGTGTGCTCGTCGTCCTTACCAGGGTCTTGACATGACTGTAGTTAGGTGTCATAACCGACTTCAGTGGTCAAATGCTCACCTACGCTGGAGAAGTGTGCTCGAGTCCCATTGTCGTGTCATTCGTCCAACGCTATCACCTCATGTTTCAGTATAATGCACAGCCCCATGTCGCAAAAAGATCTGTACACAATTCCTTCAAGCTGAAAATGTCCTAGTTCTTTCATGGCCTGCATACTCACCAGACATGTCACCCATTGAGCATGTTTGGGATGCTCTGAATCGACGTGTACGTCAGCGTGTTCCAGTTCCCGCCAATATCTAGTAACTTCGCACAGCCATTGTGGAGGAGTGGGACAACATTCCACAGGCCACAATCAACAGCTTGATCAACTCTGCAACGATGTGTCGCACTCCATGAGGCAAATAAATGGTGGTCACACCAGATACTGATTGGTTTTCTGATCCACGCCCCTATCTTTTCTTTAAGGTATCTGTGACCAACAGATACAAATCTGTATTCCAAGATGTGAAATCCATAGATTAATAAATGTATTTAAATTAACTGATTTCCTTATGAACTTTAACTCAGTCAAATCTTTGAAATTGTTGCATGTTGTGTTTTTATTTTGTTCAGTGTAGAATATTCAGATGAAAATCTGTCGCCAATTGGATGGAAACCTAGCTACTGATACTTTTTCATGGCTCTCTTGTCCCTCTGCAGGAGACATATGGTGAGCAATATGTTTGGAACATTGAATTGCAATAAAATCTGTCGAATCGCAATTGCTTATAGAATCGTAAGGATTGCAATGCGTATCGTATTGGCAATTAAAGTATTCTTACAATATCGTTTCGTAAGGTCCCTGGCAATTCTCAGTCCTATTACATACACATTTTCACTTTTTACAAGGAGTCGTTTTCAAATGTCAAATGATGCTGATAATATTTAGGAACAGTGTGAAAGAAGAATGGAAACCTAAAATATGTGCCCCTGCTTATTCATTTTAATCTCATTTTGCAGTTTCGTTCTGTAATCATTAGATAAACGCAGGGAAGACAAGTGTCCTGGAACAGAAATACTAACATAATTATATTCACATTGTAATGAATAACCCCCTTGGTTATCACATTCTGGAATGGTCACCTTATGAAAGCCGGGGTAAGCTAATTTACCATTTACATGGGTCACCAGACACACTATTTTCTTTCTCTGTGAGATCACTGTTGGGTCCTCGTTTACATGGCAGTACACCTATGACTTTTTCATACGCGTTCTAAAAGTTGTTTCATCCTGTTGTCACCTGAAAATCAGCAAAAATCTCTCCTCAGAAAATGTGATTCCTATCTTCTTCAATGTCTTGATATTTCATTAGGCATAATGCTTACAGGGCACTGCCTTGAGCAAACGATAACTCTCGCTACTATCAGCATAGTAATGATATTCTCGTGATGAGCCACTAATGTGTTATTTTTCCATCTAACTAATACAAGCCAAGACGTTAGTTTGAAAGAGATTCTGTTCAAGAATGAAGGACTCTTGACTTCTAAATGTCAAAACAAATGTTGGATGTTGTGCAAGCCCTTCATGCCTCATGTCTTGCTGTGTGCTCTTGTCTCTGTTTGTTTTTCCCTTTTGAGGCAGAATGGACAAAGCGGAGCAGTTTGTCAACATCGACCTAAACGACGACAACATCTGCGGTGTCTGCAAGCTGGAGACCGACACGGGGACCATGTCCTTCTGCCATGTCTGCTTTGAGCTTAGCATCGAAGGTGAGAGAGGCGCCAGTCCCCAGGGCTTGTTTAGCAAGTGGGAATGAAGAGCAAACAAAGTGGTCAATATACAGTGGGGTCTGAAATTGACACCCTTGATAATGATGAGCAATATTGACTGTATAAAATAAGTAATTAAAATACTGAGCTATATTGTATGTGCAAATGGGGTAATTATTTTATACTATTACAATAGTTTTAGTTTAACAAGTAATTTATTTATTTTTCTCAAAGGTACTGGTCAAAATTGACATCCCTAAATATTCTTATAAATAAAGTAGTCAAAAGTTGAGTATTTGGACCCATATTCCTAGCATGCAATGCCTTCACGAATAAGGATGAGTGAGAAAGTTAATGAGGGGCAAAACTTGAAATGGTTTCGAATTTTTTTTACTGGCTACTTCTGCATTCTTGCAGGGCAGTACTTGAACCACTAGAAACTGTGTGTAGGCCTACACGTGGTCTCAAGTTTCCAGGAGGATATAAACACATTCTCAAGTTCAGTTTTTATAAATGCCAACTTTTGCGTCAACTGTCGCACACATGTTTTGAGGCATATTTTGTGCGTATGTAGCATTAATGAGGCCCCAGGCGTTTACATTTTAAAACAAAGCTCTTTGGCGGCCACGCACACCAGTGGTGGGTTTTGCATCGAAAGAACGATGCATAAGCAGGAAAGACCCCATACCTTCTGTAAAATATGGTTATGGATCTTTGATGTTACGTGGCTATCTTGCTTCCACTGGTTGTTAAAGTCAACAGCATCATAAACTTTACCAAGTACCGAGACATTTTTGCTAACAACCTGGTTGGCTCTACCAGGAGGCTGGAACTTGGCAACAAGAGGATCTTCCGGCAAGACGATAAGCACACATCAAAATCCAGATGTAAAAAATTTGATTGACCACAAAATCAACATTTTGCAATGGACGTCTGTCTCCCGACTCAAATCCCATTGAAACCTGTGGAATGAATTGAAAGGGCAGTCCATAAGCGCAGACTAAGGATATCAAGGATCTGCAAAGATTTTGTATGGAGGAATGGTCTAAGATCCTTCCCGATGTATTCTCCAAACTCATAAAACATTTCAGAAAAAGGCTCAGTGCGGTTATCCTCCCAAGGTGAGGTATTGTTAATAATCATTTTGACCCTCAATGTTTTTGAGATAGATTTTGTTTAACAAGTAATACTTTTAATTTCTCTGAGCAATAATTTACCCATTTTGTTGCGCATTCAATATACACTATATATAATAGTCTGTGGACACCCCTTCAAATTGGTGGATTTGGCTATTTCAGCTACACCCATTGTTGACCGGTGTATATAATCGTGCGCACCGCCATGCAATCTCCATAGACAAACAAGCATTAGAATGGCCTTTCTGAAGAGCTCAGTGACTTTCAACATGGCACCGTCATAGGATTTGGAGGATGCCAGGAGAAGGCTACCTGCCCCAATGCGTAGTGCCAACTGTAAAGTTTGGTGGAGGAGGAATAACGTTCTGGGGCTGTTTTTCATAGTTCTAGTGAGGGGGAATCTTAACGGAACAGCATAAACTTTGTGATAACAGTTTGGGGAAGGCCCTTTCCTGTTTCAGCATGGCAATTCCCCCGTCCACAAAGCGAAGTCCATACAGAAATGGTTTATCGAGATGACCTCAACCCCATTGAACACCTTTAGGATGAATTGGAACACCGACTGCGAGCCAGGCCTAATCGCCCAACATCAGTGCTTGACCTCACTAATGCTCTTGTTGATGAATGGAAGCAAGTGGCCGCAGCAATGTTCCAACTAGAGGTCGACAGATTCTGATTTTTCAACGCCGATACGGATTTATTGCAGGATCAAAAAAAGACGATATCAATTAATCGGCCGTATTTAATTTTTAATTTTTTTTTATATACTTTAAAAAAAAGTTATTATTAATATATTTGTAATAATGACAATTACAACAATACTGAATGAACAATGAACACTGATTTTTAACTTAATATAATACAGAAATAAAATCTATTTAGTCTCAAATAATGAACATGCTCAATTTGGTTTAAATAATGCAAAAACACAGTGTTGGAGAAGAAAGTAAAAGTGCAATATGTGCCATGTAAAAAAGCTAACGTTTAAGTTCCTTGCTCAGAACATGAGAACATATGAAAGCTGGTGGTTCAATATTCCCAGTTAAGAAGTTTTTTAGGTTGTAGTTATTATTAAAGGAATTATGACACGTCGACTATTTCTCTCTATACCATTTGTATTTCATGTACCTTTGACTATTGGATGTTCTAATAGGCACGTTAGTATTGCCAGCCTAATCTCAGGAGTTGATAGGCTTGAAGTCATAAACAGTGCTGTGACGCAAGCATTGCTAAGAGCTGCTGGCAAATGCAGTAAGGTTTGAATGAATGCTTACGAGCCTGCTGCCGCCTACCACCACTCAGACTGGTCTATCAAATCATAGACTTAATTATAATATAATACACACAGAAATATGAGCCGTTGGTTATTAATATGGTCAAATCTGGAAACTATAATTTAGAAAGCAAAACGTTTATTCTTTCAGTGAAATACGGAACCGTTCCCTAAGTCTAAATATTGCTGTTACATTGCACAACCTTCAATGTTGTGTCATAATTATGTAAAATTCTGGAAAATTAGTTCGCAACGAGCCAGGCTGCCCAAACTGTTGCATATACCCTGACTCTGCATGCAATGAATGCAAGAGAAGTGACACAATTTCCCTAGTTAATATTGCCTGCTAACATGAATTTCTTTTAACTAAATATGCAGGTTTAAAAATATATACTTGTGTATTGATTTTAAGAAGGGCATTGATGTTTATGGTTAGGTACATTCGTGCAACGATTGTGCTTTTTTCGCGAATGCACTTTTGTTAAATCATCCCCCGTTTGGCGAAGTTAGCTGTGATTCGATGATAAATGAACAGCCACCACATTGGTTATATGCAACGCAGGACAAGCTAGTTAACCTAGTAATATCGTCAACCATGTGTAGTTAACTAGTGATTATGTGAAGATTGATTGTTTTCTTTATAAGATAAGTTTAATGCTAGCTAGGAACTTACCTTGGCTCCTTGCTGCACTTGCGTAACAGATGGTCAGCCTGCCACGCAGTTTGTGGAGGCGTCCAAAAATGCCGATTACCGATTGTTATGAAAACTTGAAATCGGCCGTAATTAATTGGCCATGCCGATTAATCGGTCAACTTCTAGTTCCAACATCTAGTGGAAATGCTTCCCAGAAGAGTGGAGGCTGTTATAGCAGAAAAGGGGAGACCAACTCCATATTAATGCCTATGATTTTTAGAATGAGATGGTCGATGAGCTGGTGTCCATGTACTCTTGGTCATATAGTGAAGCTCAGTATGTGTATTTTTTTGTTGTTGCTCATCTTGATTAAGTGTGCCAATAATTTTGGACCTGACTGTATGTGCTTTGCATGCATTGAGCCTTTATCGAATCCCGGAACTGTGGGAATATATCCTGACTGAAAAGGGAATATATCCTGTTTGTTCCAGGCGGAGTTTTTATTGATTATTGTACTGCGGCAGGGCTTTATTGTGAGTCCCAGAAAGAGCAAGATTGTGGAGTTGAGCATCATGTGCAGATGCCCCAGTCTGTCACAAAGTGTTACCATTGTTGCTCCACTGTGTGTCTGTATCTAGATAAGCCTGTATAGGCTATTGTTGCAGAGATTTTGATACAGCCTGTGCAGCCTCTGGCCATTTAGCAGTAGTTAAGAGGCAGCCAAGGATGGCACGTGGGGGTGGGGGCAGCAGTAATAATAGTGATATATGGGAGAGATCTGTGACTAGGCCCTGCTTTCTGTTGAATCTCTCCCTGGCCATGCTAGGCTACATGCTCACTGATCTTCTAGGTTAAATGCCCATCTAGGCTAATGCCCACGGCTCATCTGATTCTGCTTGACTTCATTAAGGTAGACTGGGAGGGAACAAAGAACTGCTCTCTGTCCGAGTTGCTCAGAGTAGAGGAGGCCATGCGTAAGTACAGGGTGTTTCTCAATATGCATACTAGCATGTTCCACACTCATGCTCAGAGTACACTCTCTGAGGAAGTTCTGTTGAGCACGTTTTTGTTAGGACGAGAGTGTGGAGAAAGCATAAAACATTACATTTGAGAAATAGTTAACTTTTGGGTCCTCCTGCCATTCATATTTTTTTACCAGAAAAAATATATTTTTTCCTGTTTAGAATTACACCAACAAAACACAAAAAACAGATGAGCATGCTTTGTAATATTTATAAAATAATTGAATTACTAGTAAGAAGTAATGTGGTATATTTTAATAAAAAAATGTGTAACTTTCAACCAAAATATCACAGATGAGTCAACATTTTCACCTGCCCCTTTTAAGGGTGCGAGGTTGTGGTAGCGTGACTCTAGTCATGTTTGTGCCTGTGAGATTGAGTCTGACTTGTAGAAGTGTGGTCTTCTCTTCCCTTGCAGTTGAAACTCAAACATAGAAAAACAACCTAGCTTGTGAACAAATTAATGTAAATAGCCAAGAAACACAAGGACAAAGTCTCACTTCAGTAGACTTTAGTTTCAAGTAAATTAGACAAACTTTTATGCCTGTGCGCCGCGCTTATGAAAATGAATCTTTCACTCAGCTCTTCACGTGTGCACAGTCCCCAGGCAGTGTTTCAGCGTGAGGTGGAATAGGCTATATAGGATTTGTAGTTCTTTGACTTTGTGCGATTTTTAATTTACCAGCTATGAAACAAAACGGCAGAAATACTTTGAAACCGGCTACTTCAGCATTTACTATAAATGTGATCATACTTTACTATTTTTATTCACAAATGCAAGTGAAATGCTCACACTGTGGAGCCCTGACCAGCTGCCAATGTGGCTAGTGAAATAGACATCTTACCTGCCAGTGCCAAAATCTACCTGCAGGTGTCGGGTGTTAATTTTAGGGCCTGGTTGGTAGTGATGTTAATCGGTTAGCTCAAAAAGCCTGTAGGCTACTGGAGTGAAACCTGCTGAATTAATGATTTTTTTAAATTTATTTTCGTGTCAAATTGGCAACCCATCCCTTATGGGATTTATTGACAAATAAACAAAAATTGCAATAATTCACTATGGTTTTGAAATTGTCATTGCGCAACAATGCAATCGCGTGTTAACTTTGGTGGCCATGATTTACAAGGAGCTCAATTCGTCGTTAAAGCACGCATCCCATTCATCTTTCGGGTACATAAGCTATATACAGTGCATTCGGAAAGTATTCAGATGCCTTGACATTTTCAACAAAAATCTTTTTCCTCATCAATCTACATACAATACCCCATAATGATGAAGCAAAAACTGTTTTTTAGAAATTGTTGCACATTTATAAAAAATACCTAATTCACATAAATATTCAGACCCTTTGCTATGAGACTTGAAATTGAGCTCTGGTGCATCCAGTCTCCATTGATCATCCTTGATGTTTCTACAACTTGTTTGGAGTCCACCTGTTGTAAATTGAATTGATTGGACATGATTTGGAAAGGCACACACCTGTCTATATAAGGTCCCACAGTTGACAGTGCATGTCAGAGCAAAAACCAAGCCATGAGGTTGAAGGAATTGTTTGGAGTTCCGAGACAGGATTGTGTTTGAGGCACAGATCTGAGGAAGGATTCCAAAACATTTCTGCAGCATTGAAGGTCTCCAAGAACACCGTGGCCTCATCATTCTTAAATGGAAGAAGTTTGGAACCACCAAGACTCTTACTAGAGCTGGCCACCTGGCCAAACTGAGCAATCGGGGGAGAAAGGCCTTGGTCGGGGAGGTGGCCAAGAACCCAATTGTCACTGACAGAGCTCCAGAGTTGTTCTATGTAGATGGGAGAACCTTCGAGGACGACAACCATCTCTGCAAAACTCCACCAGTCAGGCCTTTATAGTAGAGTGGCTAGATGGAAGCCACTCCTCAGTAAAAGGCACAGGGCAGCCCGCTTGGAGTTTGCCAAAAGTCACCCAAAGGAATCTGACCATTAGAAACAAGATTCTCTGGTCTGATGGCCTGAATGGCATCTGGCGGAAACTTGGCACCATCCCTATGGTGAAGTATAATTGTGGCAGATTCATGCTGTGGGGATGTTTTTCAGCGGCAGGTACTGGGAGACTAGTCAGGATCGAGGGAAAGGTGACCAGAGCAAAACACAGAGATCCTTGATGAAAACCTGTTCCAGAGCGCTCAGGACCTCAGACTGGGTTGAATGTTAAGCTTCCAACAGGACAACGACCCGACGCACACAACAAAGACAACGCAGGAGTGGCTTCAGGACAAGTCTCAATGTCTTTGAGTGGCCCAGACAGAGTCCGGACTTGAACCCGATCGAACATCTCTGGAGAGACTTGAAAATAGCTGTGCAGCGACGCTCCCCATCCAACCTGACCGAGATTTAGAGGATCTGCAGAGAAGAATGGGAGAAACTCCCCAAATACAGGTGTGCTGAGCTTGTAGCGTCATACCGAAGAAGACTCAAGGCTGTAATCGCTGACAAAGGTGCTTCAACAAAGTACTGAGTAAAGGATCTGAATTCTTATGTAATTGTGATATTTCAGTTTTGTATTTTAAGAAATTTGCAAACATTTCTAAACCTGTTTTCGCTTTGTCATTATGTGGTATTGTGTGTGTGTGTGTGTGTGTGTGTGGATATATTTTTATTTTATTAAATCAATTTTAGAATAAAGCTGTAACGTAGCAAAACGTCAAAGTCGAGGGGTCTGAATACTTTCCAAATGCACTGTATAGCCTGCCTAACGTTGACTATCAGCGCGTCACCCACCACTTTGCAATGTGCGCTTGATGCAGTATAATTGTTTGAAACCTGGACGTTTTACTTTACTTCAAATAATGAGGCATGTCTTACCTTGCTTCAAAGTAGCCTTGTGGAAATCCATAGAAAACCAATTATTTTATAAAGAATTCCTCAATCCATTAACAAGCATTTCTCTCCTGTTCTATTGCTTTTCATATCAACATTCTTTCGTTGTCCAGAAGCCAAAGACACAATCTTAGTGATATTAGCAACCCATCATAGTTGTTGCTATTAGATTCCCCCTCTTTCGAAGTTTCTAACAGATTTTCATCTCACATATGGAACTGCTCGCATTAGGTGCTCTGTTTACAACACATTGAAAATGACATTTTATTAGCTGCTTCATTACAGGAGTTGCATCTTCAATAATAGGCTATATAGCCTTTTGACTAAGACCACCGGCTTGCTATTGTTCCATGTTTCCATTAAGCTCTTAATGACACATTTCGTGTGTGTGTGCACATAATATCAGAGCGTAAGAGGCGAAGCGAGAGGTTTCACTCTCGACAAAATCTGTCCAAAATAAGCCCAATTCGTTTCTATGGGCTTATTTTGGGCCTAAGCTTTTTGCCAGCCCTCCCGCCTTGGGACGACTCCCATTGTTGGGTCGGAAACATATAATGACGAGACGCTTCTACAGATCTCTGATAGTATTTTCTGTTGGTCACGTCAACCGCTTGTTGACCGGTTAATTAGGGTCAGTTAGTCGGCAGCAAAATTGACAAATTTGCATCCCTGCTAGTTAAACTAATGTTATGCAAGGTAGATGTCAATTCTACTTAGGTAGCTAGCTACAAATTCTTTGTGGCTAGCCAGTTAACCCTATTGACTTACAATGGACTTATGATTCACTAAACCTTCTTCCAGCCAGGACAATGACATTAAAGACAAAACAAGATTATACATAAAGCAAATGTTTTACTTCATAATTATCAGCTAGATATATATGTGAATCGAGCTGACAAGATAGTTTAACAGGCGAATATGACCTACAACTAATGTTATGCAAGTTTAGATGTAAATTCTTTGTAGGTAGCTAGCTAAGTAACAGGAACGTTAGAAGCTAGCCAGTTTGCCCTATTGACTTACTATGTGCTTATGATTTACATACACTACAGTCTGTATTGTAGGCAGGTAAACATGCCAACATTAACACAGTGTGTGTTTATTAACGTATCAAGATAAAATATTGTAGTCAGGCAACATATGAGATGTGAATGGGCAACATTTAATTCCGAAATCAGTTTATTTTATTCTCGCTTCAGCTCAAATAATCGGCAGCATTAATTTCAAGAAAATGTGCATTGCTTTTACGGGGTTGCGTCATATTCCTGTGACTACTTTCCGTTGAAGCTTGCATCTATGCATGCTTCAAAATATGTACAAATGGAGAACACATCCGAGAAGTGCCCTCTGTGCACCGTTTCGCATACTTTGATTTGGACTCATAATCCAATACTCCCATGCTCCAGTTTTCGTGCTTGGAGCACGGTAGTATGCATTCTGAGAAACACCCACAGTGTCTCGCTCGCTCGGACTCATGGGTGAATTAGCGCTGTTGAATATTCATCAACGCGACACCACATTCTTATCTACTAGGATACACTTGATAGTTCAAGGCAGATGTTATCTAGGCCTACATGCTCGAACAAAAAGACATATGTTGCCCTTACACAGTGTGTATACCGCAGCAGTGCACTGTTGTTGGAGGGTAGGCCTATAGGGCTGTTTGTGCGTGTCAAACCACTTTCAACTCCACACCCACAGCTTCCCCCTAACGTAGCACGAAGGATAGATGTTCAGGCTTGTCTGTTTTTAGCTGCTAACACGCACACTCCTTACATGTAGCTAGAGTCAGACAACACACTGCACCGACATACAGCACTAACAAGCTCTAGTACACACACACACACACACACACACACACACACTGTAGCTAGCAGGAAGACTTGTCAGGGTCCAGTGACAACATATCAACTCAACTAAAAAAGAGGCTGACGTTGACAGACACTTTGTTGTTGTTGTGGTCATTGAGTTATTGACTGTGGAAACCACGCAGACAACAGGGCAGGTCCAGTAGGAGCAGTAGCAGTCTGTTGTTGTGGTCATTGAGTTATTGACTGTGGAAACCACGCAGACAACAGGGCAGGTCCAGTAGGAGCAGTAGCAGTCTGTTGTTGTTGTCATTGAGTTATTGACTGTGGAAACCACGCAGACAACAGGGCAGGTCCAGTAGGAGCAGTAGCAGTCTGTTGTTGTGGTCATTGAGTTATTGACTGTGGAAACCACGCAGACAACAGGGCAGGTCCAGTAGGAGCAGTAGCAGTCTGTTGTTGTGGTCATTGAGTTATTGACTGTGGAAACCACGCAGACAACAGGGCAGGTCCAGTAGGAGCAGTAGCAGTCTGTTGTTGTGGTCATTGAGTTATTGACTGTGGAAACCACGCAGACAACAGGGCAGGTCCAGTAGGAGCAGTAGCAGTCTGTTGTTGTGGTCATTGAGTTATTGACTGTGGAAACCACGCAGACAACAGGGCAGGTCCAGTAGGAGCAGTAGCAGTCTGTAGTTTTGAATAGGTTGGAAGAGGGAACTGTGCAGCCTGTCTGGCCCCTTCAGTGTGAAGAAAGGATATGAAGAACAAGCTCTGTTCTGTCATGTCTGAGTGTGCTTGCTTATGTTTGGTCTTAGAGGTCTGCATAACATTTAATGCTCGTGACATTCAGGCCCTACCCTACCCAGTCTGATTGCTTCCTACAAATTTACGGCCCTGCCCTGCTGAATCAGAAATAACTTCCTCCATATCCATTAGCTGCTTGTCACTGTCTGTCCCCTGCTCCCTGAGCTGCCGCTCTGCGTGTGTGCATAGCAACGGTTCCGCTTTGGGCTTCTCAATGACAAGACGTGAGAGAGCTGTTAGCTAGCTACTTTTCGTCACTCTAAACTCGCAAAACATTTATTTTCTGTGAAAGACTCCCCTGTCAGCTCAGAGAGTGTTGTGGTCACCTTTTATGATCTTAGTCAGATATGACTGTACAGATACATTGCGCAGCAGGGCAGAAGCAAATATGTGATCAATTTAGTAATTCTTGAAAATGATATCTGAGAGCGTTTGATGAAAGAACATGCCCTACCTGGCCCTAACCCAATGTCTAGTGTTGGGGGCCGTCCAGCTCAGGTCCTGTAGCAAAGCTCAAGTATGTTTGTGTCCATGTGCTTCTGTCAGTGGCTACAGCAGTAATGGTAGTGGCTATTTATACACTGCTACTTCAGTGCTAGCTAGGTGTTTTTCCTCTCCTCTGTTTCCTCCTGCACCAGCTGTGTGTGGCGATGCTTCATGGAGATTAGTTGCTGCACTGGGGCCCAGAGTATTAACACAGTGCAGACAATGGAACATGACTATTACTGCAGTCCTTCCCTCACACCCCCAACACAGTCTTCCAGGTCAGACAAGCTACAGTTTGATGTTCCTCTGTGGGAGAGATGAGGCTGTTTTTAAAGTAGTTCTGGTTGGCTATAGCCTAGCCTATGTTTTGTCTCTGTCTAAGCCAAACTGATATTGTGCCTTTTTTATATTTGAGTTTAGGGGACATTTGAGCGATCTTTTTTTGTTTATAAGTGGTGTTTTTTGCACCTCTGAGTGCCATTCACCACAGCAGTGAGTGCTCATCCCTCTATGTAAATGGTATCCTGGGAGCTCTTTCAGAAGAGCACTAAACGCATTCGATATCCTTTGAAGATTTAAACAGCTATGAGTCAGAATACATAAGTTTCACAACTGGAGTTTGTTTTTCCCAGGAGCTGACAGGCCTCCGGCTGTTGAGTCAGAGTAGGCTAACCACCTGAGAGAGCCGCCACTCTCTAACCTGAGCCAACATCAGAGACGAGAGAGGCTCAGTCGGACTTAATACACTGGAATGATGGAGCTGATGCTGCCGCTATGTGCTGCTGTTAGGGGTCATTGTGCTGCTCTCTGGTCTAAAACGGCCTGCTCATTGTGGCTGAACTTCTCACCTTGAGGTGCAAACCGCTCTGATTAGCCTATGTTAAAGGCTGATCCCTCCTGGTGACCTGGAAGGAGTTATGTGATCCTTCCTTAACCCATACGAAGTCCCATCCAGTTGACCACCTCTTCAAAATGATGAAAGTCTTAAATGGCGCTGCTAGGGATGTGCATCTTTCCCCTTCAAGACGATTCGATACATATGGTTGCGATACGATACAGAAACTATACGTTTTAGTTTGAAATGATTCAGTTCGATTAGAGGAACGAATTGCACTAAAATTTGTACCATAAACACACACATACATTTTTCATTCTAAATTAAAATCTACTGCTGATGAAGCTCATGAGCTGGCCCTCTGAGCTGTGTGTGTGTGTGTGTGTGTGTGTGTGTGTGTGTGTGTGTGTGTGTGTGTGTGTGTGTGTGTGTGTGTGTGTGTGTGTGTGTGTGTGTGTGTGTGTGTGTGTGTGTGTGTGTGTGTGTGTGTGTGTGTGTGTATTAGATCTATGGTCTATGTAGACACCTTAGCTGAGCCATAAGGGAAACTGGGAATCTACCACCCCACACTATCAGTTAGGGGAAGCAACTTTTGATTTGAAATCACCATCGCCCACTAACTAATTTGTCACTTTTAGAAATTAAAAGTGTTAGAGCTAGTGTGTATCAATATTTATCTTTAAAAATAATTTATGCCATAGCCAATGAATAAATATTTATATCACACACCGTTCAAAAGTTTGGGGTCACTTAGAAATGTTGTTGTTTATGAAAGAAAAGCAAAAATCACATCAAATTGATCAGAAATACAGTGTAGACTTTGTTAATGTTGTAAATGACTATTGTAGCTGGAAATGGCTGATTCTTTTAATGGAATATCTACATAGGCGTACAGAGGCCCATTATCAGCAACCATCACTCCTGTGTTCCAATGACATGTTGTGTTAGCTAATCCAAGTTTATCATTTTAAAAGGCTAATTGATCATTAGTAAACCTTTTTGCAATTATGCACAGCTGAAAACTGTTGTTCTGATTAAAGAAGCAATAAAACTGTCCTTTAGCCTCTCTAGGGTATGTGGGACGAAATCGTCCCACCTACTCAACAGCCAGTGGAATCCCGTGGCGCGATATTCAAATACCTTAGAAATGCTATTACTTCAATTTCTCAAACATATTACTATTTTACACCATTTTAAAGACAAGACTCTCGTTAATCTAACCACACTGTCCGATTTCAAAAAGGCTTTACAACGAAAGCAAAACATTAGATTATGTCAGCAGAGTACCCAGCCAGAAATAATCAGACACCCATTTTTTCAAGCTAGCATATAATGTCACATAAACCCAAACCACAGCTAAATGCAGCACTAACCTTTGATGATCTTCATCAGATGACACTCCTAGGACATTATGTTATACAATACATGCATGTTTTGTTCAATCAAGTTCATATTTATATCAAAAACCAGCTTTTTACATTAGCATGTGACGTTTAGAACTAGCATACCCACCGCAAACTTCCGGTGAATTTACTAAATTACTCACGATAAACGTTCACAAAAAAACACAACAATTATTTTAAGAATTATAGATACAGAACTCCTTTATGCAATCGCTATGCCAGATTTTAAAATAGCTTTTCGGCAAAAGCACATTTTGCAATATTCTGAGTAGATAGCTCGCCATCACGGGCTAGCTATTTTGACACCCACCAAGTTTGGCACTCACCAAACTCAGATTTACTATAAGAAAAATTGGATTACCTTTGCTGTTCTTCGTCAGAATGCACTCCCAGGACTTCTACTTCAATAACAAATGTTGGTTTGTTTCAAAATAATCCATAGTTATGTTCAAATATCCTCTGTTTTGTTCGTGCGTTCAAGATACTATCCGAAGGGTGACGCGCCCGACGCGTTTCGTGACAAAACATTTCTAAATATTCCATTACCGTACTTCGAAGCATGTCAACCGCTGTTTAACCTGTTAGGGCTAGGGGGCAGCATTTGCACGTCTGGATAAAAAAAATGTACCCGATTTAATCTGGTTACTAATCCTACCCAGTAACTAGAATATGCATATACTTATTATATATGGATAGAAAACACTCTAAAGTTTCTAAAACTGTTTGAATGGTGTCTGTGAGTATAACAGAACTCATATGGCAGGCAAAACCCTGAGACATTTTCTGACAGGAAGTGGATACCTGATGTGTTGTATTGACTTTAAACCTATCCCATTGAAAAACACAGGGGCTGAGGAATATTTTGGCACTTCCTATTGCTTCCACTAGATGTCACCAGCCTTTACAAAGTGTTTTGAGTCTTCTGGAGGGAGATCTGACCGAACAAGAGCCATGGAACGATGATGTCCCATTAGACACCTGGCGCGCGAGTTCATGTTGGGTACCCTCGTTCCAATACGTTATAAAAGAGTATGCATTCGTCCACCTTGAATATTATTCATGTTCTGGTTAAAAAAGGCCCTAATGATTTATGCTATACAACGTTTGACATGTTTGAACGAACGGAAATATATTTTTTCCCCTCGTTCATGACGAGAAGTCCGGCTGGCTTAGATCATGTGCTAACAAGACGGAGATTTTTGGACATAAATGATGAGCTTTTTTGAACAAAACTACATTCGTTATGGACCTGTGATACCTGGAAGTGACATCTGATGAAGAGAATCAAAGGTAATGGATTATTTACATAGTATTTTCGATTTTAGATCTCCCCAACATGACGTCTAGTCTGTATCGCAACGCGTATTTTTCTGGGCGCAGTGCTCAGATTATTGCAAAGTGTGATTTCCCAGTAAGGTTATTTTTAAATCTGGCAAGTTGATTGCGTTCAAGAGATGTAAATCTATAATTCTTTAAATGACAATATAATATTTTACCAATGTTTTCTAATTTTAATTATTTAATTTGTGACGCTGACTTGACTGCCGGTTATTGGAGGGAAACGATTTCCTCAACATCAATGCCATAGTAAAACGCTGTTTTTGGATATAAATATGAACTTGATAGAACTAAAAATGCATGCATTGTCTAACATAATGTCCTAGGAGTGTCATCTGATGGAGATTGTAAAAGGTTAGTGCATCATTTTAGCTGGTTTTATGGTTTTGGTGACCCTGTCTTTGACTTGACAAAACATTACACACAACTCTTGTAAATGTACTGTCCTAACATACTCTAAATTTATGCTTTCGCCGTAAAACCTTTTTGAAATCGTAAAACGTGGTTAGATTAAGGAGATGTTTATCTTTCAAAGGGTGTAAAATAGTTGTATGTTTCAAAAATTTGAATTTTGACATTTATTTGGATTCAAATTTGCCGCTCTTGAAATGCACCTGCTGTTGATGGAGTGCACCACGGGTGGCACGCTAGCGTCCCACCTAGCCCCAAGAGGTTAAAATCAATTTTTATGTGATTTTTCTCGTAAAAAAAGCGATAATATTCCTACCGGGAGTCGTTGTTTTCGTTCAAAGACTAAAAATCTAAAATGGACTCTTCTCGTGCACACGCGCCCCTGTCTCATTGTTCTCTGATCGACCACTATCCAAATGCGCTACTGTTTTTCAGCAATGGGCTGCAAAGTCATCATTCAACGTTCTGCCGCCTTCTGAGAGCCTATGGGAGCCGTAGGAAGTGTCACGTTACAGCAGAGATCCTCAGTTTTCAATAAAGAGAGAAGGCCAAGAAGGCCAAGAAATGGTCAGAGAGGGCACTTCCTGTTTGGAATCTTCTCAGGTTTTTGCCTGCCATATGAGTTCTGTTATACTCAGACACCATTCAAACAGTTTTAGAAACTTTAGGGTGTTTTCTATCCAAATCAAACAATTATATGCATATTCTCGTTTCTGGGCAGTAGTAATAACCAGATTAAATCGGGTACGTTTTTTTATCCGGCCGTGCAAATACTGCCCCCTACCCTAGAGAGGTTAGACTAGTTGAGTATCTGGAGCATCAGCATTTGTGGATTCGATTACAGGCTCAAAATGGCTAGAAACAAAGGACTTTTCTTCTGAAACTCGTCAGTCTATTCTTGTTCTGAGAAATGAAGGCTATTTCATGCGAGAAGTTGCCAAGAAACTGAATCTCGTACAACGCTGTGTACTACTCCCTTCGCAGAACAGCGCAAACTGTCTCTAACCAGAATAGAAAGAGGAGTGGGAAGCCCTGGGGCACAACTGAGTAAGACGACAAGTACATTTAGTGTCTAGTTTGAGAAACAGATGCCTCACAAGTCTTCAACTGGCAGCTTCATTAAATAGTACCCGCAAAACACCAGTCTCAACGTCAACATTGAAGAGGCAACTCTGGGATGCTGGTCTTCTAGGCAGAGTTGCAAAGAAAAAGCCATATCTCAGACTGGCCAGTAAAAATAAAAGATTAAAATGGGCAAAAGAACACAGACACTGAACAGAGGAAGATTGGAAAAAAGTGTTATGGACAGACGAATCTGGGGTGTTCGGATTTCAAAGAAGAACATTCGTGAGACGCAGAAAAGATGCTGGAGGGGTGCTTGACACCATCTGTCAGTGCATGGTGGAGGCAATGTGATGGTCTTTGGTGCTTTGGTGGTGGTAAAGTGGGAAGGGGAGGGGATCTTGGAGAAGGAAGGCTATCACTCCATTTTGCAATGCCATGCCATACTCTGTGGACGGCGCTTAATTGGAGCCAATTTTCTCCTACAACAGGACAATGGCCCAAAGCACAGCTCCAAACTATGCAAGAACTATTTATGGAAGAAGCAGTCGGCTGGTATTCTGTCTAATGGAGTGGCCACCACAGTCACCGGATCTCAACCCTATTGAGCTGTTGTGGGAGCAGCTTGACTGTATGGTACGTAAGAAGTGCCCATCAATCCAATCCAATCCAACATGTGGGAGGTGCTTCAGGAAGCATGTGGTGAAATCTCTTCAGATTACCTCAACAAATTGACAACTAGAATGTCAAAGGTCTGCAAGGCTATATATAGTTGCTGCAAATGGAGAATTCTTTGATGAAAGCAAAGTTTGAAGGACACAATTATGATTTAAATTAAAAATCATAATAACCTTGTCAACATCTTGACTATATTTCCTATTCATTTTGCAACTCACTTCATGTGTGTTTTCATGGGAAAACAAGGACATTTTTAAGTGACCCCTAACCTTTGAACGGTAGTATACATGCATGCGTACAGATTGTTTCAAGCAAAACTATTCAGGTTCACCCTCAGCAATAAACTAAATAAAATGTAATGTAAGCCCTGATCAGCATGTAGCCTTCCTATAGACAGAGGAGTTGTCTCCGGTGGTAGCTTAGGCTACTTTTATTCCGGTAAAAGACCATTTTCAACAGTGCATTTGATAACAATAACCTAGCAAATTACATTGGTTGTCACTCCAACAAATAATGCCTAATATTGCGCAAGCCATTTTACAAACATTTGAATGCTGAAGGTGATGCGCAGTTGTGCCAAATCAGGAATATGCCTCCCTCTCTTTGGTCAGGGTGTGAAGATAGTCATAGCGCACAGTTTGACTATTTACATTACATTTAAGTCATTTAGCAGACGCTCTTATCCAGAGCGACTTACAAAATGGTGCATTCACCTTATGATATCCAGTGGAACAACCACTTTACAATAGTGCATCTAAATCTTTTAAGGGGGGGGGGGGGGGGTTAGAAGGATTACTTTATCCTATCCTAGGTATTCCTTAAAGAGGTGGGGTTTTCAGGTGTCTCCGGAAGGTGGTGATTGACTCCGCTGTCCTGGCGTCGTGAGGGAGCTTGTTCCACCATTGGGGTGCCAGAGCAGCGAACAGTTTTGACTGGGCTGAGCGGGAACTGTGCTTCCTCAGAGGTAGGGGGGCCAGCAGGCCAGTGGTGGATGAACGCAGTGCCCTTGTTTGGGTGTAGGGCCTGATCAGAGCCTGAAGGTACGGAGGTGCCGTTCCCCTCACAGCTCCGTAGGCAATCACCATGGTCTTGTAGCGGATGCGAGCTTCAACTGGAAGCCAGTGGAGAGAGCGGAGGAGCGGGGTGACGTGAGAGAACTTGGGAAGGTTGAACACCAGACGGGCTGCGGCGTTCTGGATGAGTTGTAGGGGTTTAATGGCACAGGCAGGGAGCCCAGCCAACAGCGAGTTGCAGTAATCCAGACGGGAGATGACAAGTGCCTGGATTAGGACCTGCGCCGCTTCCTGTGTGAGGCAGGGTCGTACTCTGCGAATGTTGTAGAGCATGAACCTACAGGATCGGGTCACCGCCTTGATGTTAGTGGAGAACGACAGGGTGTTGTCCAGGATCACGCCAAGGTTCTTAGCACTCTGGGAGGAGGACACAAGGGAGTTGTCAACCGTGATGGCGAGATCATGGAACGGGCAGTCCTTCCCCGGGAGGAAGAGCAGCTCCGTCTTGCCGAGGTTCAGCTTGAGCTGGTGATCCGTCATCCACACTGATATGTCTGACAGACATGCAGAGATGCGATTCGCCGCCTGGTTATCAGAAGGGGGAAAGGAGAAGATTAATTGTGTGTCGTCTGCATAGCAATGATAGGAGAGACCATGTGAGGATATGACAGAGCCAAGTGACTTGGTGTATAGCGAGAATAGGAGAGGGCCTAGAACAGAGCCCTGGGGGACACCAGTGGTGAGAGCGCATGGTGCGGAGACAGATTCTCGCCACGCCACCTGGTAGGAGCGACCTGTCAGGTAGGACGCAATCCAAGCGTGGGCCGCGCCGGAGATGCCCAACTCGGAGAGGGTGGAGAGGAGGATCTGATGGTTCACAGTATCAAAGGCAGCAGATAGGTCTAGAAGGATGAGAGCAGAGGAGAGAGAGTTAGCTTTAGCAGTGCGGAGAGCCTCCGTGACACAGAGAAGAGCAGTCTCAGTTGAATGCCCAGTCTTGAAACCTGACTGATTAGGATCAAGAAGGTCATTCTGAGAGAGATAGCAGGAGAGCTGGCCAAGGACGGCACGTTCAAGAGTTTTGGAGAGAAAAGAAAGAAGTGGTCTGTAGTTACTGGTCTGTAGTTGTTGACATCGGAGGGATCGAGTGTAGGTTTTTTCAGAAGGGGTGCAACTCTCGCTCTCTTGAAGACGGAAGGGACGTAGCCAGCGGTCAAGGATGAGTTGATGAGCGAGGTGAGGAAGGGGAGAAGGTCTCCGGAAATGGTCTGGAGAAGAGAGGAGGGGATAGGGTCAAGTGGGCAGGTTGTTGGGCGGCCGGCCGTCACAAGACGCGAGATTTCATCTGGAGAGAGAGGGGAGAAAGAGGTCAAATCACAGGGTAGGGCAGTGTGAGCAGGACCAGCGGTGTCGTTTGACTTAGCAAACGAGGATCGGATATCGTCAACCTTCTTTTCAAAATGGTTGACGAAGTCATCCGCAGAGAGGGAGGAGGGGGGGGAGGGGGAGGAGGATTCAGGAGGGAGGAGAAGGTAGCGAAGAGCTTCCTAGGGTTAGAGGCAGATGCTTGGAATTTAGAGTGGTAGAAAGGGGCTTTAGCAGCAGAGACAGAAGAGGAGAATGTAGAGAGGAGTGAGTGAAAGGATGCCAGGTCCGCAGGGAGGCGAGTTTTCCTCCATTTCTGCTCGGCTGCCCGGAGCCTTGTTCTGTGAGCTCGTAGTGAGTCGTCGAGCCACGGAGCAGGAGGGGAGGACCGAGCCGGCCTGGAGGATAGGGGACAGAGAAAATCAAAGGATGCAGAAAGGGAGGAGAGGAGGGTTGAGGAGGCAGAATCAGGAGATAGGTTGGAGAAGGTTTGAGCAGAGGGAAGAGATGATAGGATGGAAGAGGAGAGAGTAGCGGGAGAGAGAGAGCGAAGGTTGGGACGGCGCAATACCATCCGAGTAGGTGCAGAGTGAGAAGTGTTGGATGAGAGCAAGAGGGAAAAGGATACAAGGTAGTGGTCGGAGATTTGGAGGGGAGTTGCAATGAGATTAGTGGAAGAACAGCATCTAGTAAAGATGAGGTCAAGCGTATTGCCTGCCTTGTGAGTAGGGGGGGAAGGTGAGAGGGTGAGGTCAAAAGAGGAGAGGAGTGGAAAGAAGGAGGCAGAGAGGAATGAGTCAAAGGTAGACGTGGGGAGGTTAAAGTCACCCAGAACTGTGAGAGGTGAGCCATCCTCAGGAAAGGAACTTATCAAGGCGTCAAGCTCATTGATGAACTCTCCAAGGGAACCTGGAGGGCGATAAATGATAAGGATGTTAAGCTTGAAAGGGCTGGTAACTGTGACAGCATGGAATTCAAATGAGGAGATAGACAGATGGGTCAGGGGAGAAAGAGAGAATGTCCACTTGGGAGAGATGAGGATTCCAGTGCCACCACCCCGCTGGCTCGATGCTCTAGGGGTATGCGAGAACACGTGGGCAGACGAAGAGAGAGCAGTAGGAGTAGCAGTGTTATCTGTGGTAATCCATGTTTCCGTCAGCGCCAGGAAGTCTAGGGACTGGAGGGTAGCATAGGCTGAGATGAACTCAGCCTTGTTGGCTGCAGACCGGCAGTTCCAGAGGCTGCCGGAGACCTGGAACTCCACGTGGGTCGTGCGCGCTGGGACCACCAGGTTAGAGTGGCAGCGGCCACGCGGTGTGAAGCGTTTGTATGGCCTGTGCAGAGGGGAGAGAACAGGGATAGACAGACACATAGTTGACAAGCTACAGAAGTGTTGTTTCTTGTATTATTGTCTCCTGTGTCTTTAGAGAACTGTTTCACTTTGATATCCTTTTTCTTCTGTCCTGATTTTCTTTCTTTTCTTCTGTTAACTAGATATTCTTTGTTGTTCTTCGTTAGCTAGCTAGCTTCTTCCAAAAGAGTCCCTAGCAACTGCTTAGCAACTGGTAAACAATTCAGCTTGCTAAGATAACTACAAATTTATGAAAAATAGTTATTTTTCAAAAGCCTATCTTCTTTGTTTGTTGCTTGTTTTTTCTCCTATTCAGTCTTGCAGTTTTCTTTTGCTTTTTTCCGATGTACTTCACTCTAAAAACCATGTAAATTTCAATATTTGTAGGAGCTCATTTTTCAGCTGCTGCTGCTCAAATTGGAGTTCCGGAACTAGGCTAGGCTACTGATGTTGTCTGGGGTTGTTTGACATTCAAAATGACTTGTAGATCAATGACTGTCAACATAATTAGCACGACACTGGAGTGGACGCAGTTGTCACAAAAGATTAGGTATTTTCGTAAGGTAGAAAAAGTTATTTGAACAAAAAAAATTGTGGACCTGCGAATTGTGTAACAGATTTTTTGACCGACGCATGCAACATTTGGTTCGTTTTGGGTCCCAGGGACCAATGCACTCATATCTTAAACATTTGAACACGGGGACCGATGCATATCGGTGAATCGTTACATCCTTAGGTGCTGTCCATGCTAAAGCTTTTGGGCACTAGACCTCTCTCTCTATAGTTGGAGATTGAGAAACATGCTCTCTTTGCCGTAGCTGAGCCCAGAGCCACTATTCCACCACCCCACTGAGCATGAATGGCTTTCAGCGTATTTATTTTGGGGTGGTAAAGCGTAATCTGTGGCTTTCAGTACTAATTCCAGCTTTGGACCAAATGCCTTTTATGAATTGTGGTAATAGGCCTATGTTTTGGGAATACAGTAGAATATTTAGGCTAATACATTAATCATTTGCACCATATGCTGTTCAGCTCTATCTAGATGGACCTGCCTAAATACACTATCACCCATATGAATGCAACATAAAAAGGTAATAGATGTCTGCTTAACCCACTATATGAACGTCTTGGGTTAGTTTTGGTTCTCCCCAACCAGTTAAAAGCCCTTCTTCTTCCCCATCTACCACTCAGTAGAGCAGCGGCAGGACCAAAGTGTGACCAATTAACTCTCTGGTGTACTGTACTGAGCTCTCTGTTCTCCAGGGTTAGCTCTGCAGCTGTTGACATCTGCTACACTTTCAGCCATGTCAAGTTCTATCTGGACATGATATCACCATGACCCCTGCCCCATTTCTTACTACCAACTTCCTAGCCCGGCCTCAACGACTCCTAAACTGTGTCAAGAATCGAATGTCCTTGCCCAATGTAGGCCTACACACACAAAAAGCAGTTACCTATAGCTGAGGGAGTGTTACTAAGTAGGTTAAACCAACGTCACATCATGATAGAATTCAACTCATTTTGCCAAGAACACTATAAGGAACCGTGAGTTGTTTTCAGAAAACAGAATTTCCGTCACCTTTTGTTCTAAATGGCCTGTTAGTGACATGACCAGTAAACAACTACACGTCTACAGTAGTTTTACAATGGTGATATTCTATCGATCCTCTGAAACTAAGCCTGGCCATGCCTCTAGAGAAATAATCAGAGGTGTGGCCTACTATCTCCAGTCCAGGACAGCATTGATGAATAGTAGAGAAGGGAAAGAACATGTTCTGATGGAGTGAGCGAGCCTGAGCCATGAAAATACGGGCTGTCTGGTCTTAGATTACATATGATAAGATTAGGTCTACGGTTTCCATGACAGCCCCCACATTCACTGACCCTCCCAGCCTCCAGTCTGGAGAGTTGTGGCAAAGTGTGTTTGCTAAATAGACAGAGCAGGATTAGATCAGATGGATAGAGCACGACTTCCTTACATGCTGACCTGACCGGACACGTCACGTGCACGAGCGTTGCAAAATACATTTAGGAATCCATGTTATTAAATTATTGCACCACACTGCTCGCGTGCGCCAACGAGCGTCTGCGTTGCCAAGGGCTAAAATAGAAGTCATTCCTATTTCTGACGCAGATCGCGCTGCAAGTCCTGCCTCTCCAATCTCCTCATTGGTTTATAGAAGCAGGTACCCACGTGCCATCTCCTCATTGGTTATAGCCACGTGGGTGATTGAAAGACTAAATGTGTTGCCGGTTGTCGCGGTAATACTATGAAAGTTTAGATGCAAATCACCATATAAGTTCAAAGATGAAAAAGCCTGGAAGGAGGAGAGATGACTAGAAACGATTCGGTTGGCCGTTTTATGTGTGGATTAATTGTCGGAGTAGAAGACCTTGTGCATTTCAGGTAAAATAACAACTCAATGTTTATATCCCAGGACAAATTAGCTAGCAACAGCAAGCTAGCTAAATAGGACAAATTAGCTAGCAAGTGCAAGCTAACTAGCTAAATTGCCATACATGTTTAATGCTTTTTGACCTGTCCTCAAATTAATGTCATTGGTTCAGAGTTTGTTTTGATACTTTAACCTGCGTGTCGTGATCGCGTTTGGTGTAGGGGGACAAAATAAATGTATGCACGATGGCGCACGATGGCACACGCACACAGCCGGTTTGGGTTCCGTGTTAGCCCCGGGGATTAGCTGTAGCGTTTCTGGTTGTAGTTAGTTACTACTAACCATGGCATGGTGACACATCATTCTTCATGGAATGTTTGCCTGCTCTGTATATGCTCCCTTAGCTTTTACTCTGACACCATTCAATTCAAACAGGAGTTACCCTACTCACTGATTGTTTGCTTTTTCCTGTCCCATCTATGCTCCCTTAGCTTTTACACAGACCGATACCATTCAAACAGTACTCTGACTCTGAGGGCATGGTGGATGGTTTATGCAGTGCTCAGATGAGGTTGTTCTGTGGCTGCTCTGTGGCTTTATTTCTCTGAAGGCCAGGTAAATGGCTTCCACCGGAGATGTGCTAAAGCCAACAAAAGGATGATTCACAGGCCTGTGTTCTGGAGCCTATTTCTCATCAGTGTCGTGCTGCTGCTTATGCCTCTGACGAGATGACTGCCACTGCGGAAGACATTGACTCGCCTCTGAATTGTGTGTGTGATAGAGAGTATTGCTAGCTAGCTGCTAAGCTGCTTAGCACATGGCTGGGAGCTTAGCTCCACTCTGTTTGGCTGGTGGTACACTGCTCTGGTTGTGGGCCTGTGATTTGACTGTTGGGCCTGTGTTATTTTGTGATTGGATGAACCAGTCGGTGGTCGAAGCCTGATTATCTGATCGGCTTAATATATTGCTTTTGGCTTGGTGGTTTATGAAGCCCCTGGTAACTGGTGTGCAGGTTGGACTTAGGGAAAGTTCAGTAGCCAGGGACACACACACACACACACACACACACACACACACCTGTCCCATACCAGCTCTCCAAGCCTCTAGAATTTTCTAGCCTCACAGCTTCCTTATAAGACTAATTCACCACAGAGCTGTCTGTTTCAGGGTACACACACACTTATTGTATAGGCATAATTTGGCTTGTTCTTAGTATAAACAGTGTGCTTGTGTGACGGGTTGGTTAGCACAAGCAAGTCAGCTGATGATCATATCTTAAAGCCTACAGTGTTGAACAACTCGATGCTTTTCTGTTTTTTGTGACGGGCAGCCAAACTGCTCAGTGTGTTTTGTTTTAGCGTTGGCCGATATATCGTGAATGGGTATGGATCAATGTACCGGTATGGATTTTTACAATACCGTTTTATAACAATATTTTGATAGTGCTAAATTATACAGAACAAAAATATAAACGCAACATTCAACAATTTTACTGAGTTGCAGTTCATATAAGGAAATCAGTCAATTGAAATAAATAACTTGGGCCCTAATCTAATGGATTTCACATGACTGGGCAGTGGTGCAGCCACCCACTGGAGTGCTAGGCCCAGCCAATCAGAATGAGTTTTTCCCCACAAAAGGGCTTTAGTACAGACAGAAATACTCCTCAGATCCAGCAGCTGTCCAGGTGGCTGACCTCAGACAATGCCGCAGGTGAAGAAGCTGGAAGTGGAGGTCATCGGCTGGTGTGGTTACACGCTGTCTATGGTTGTGAGGCTGGTTGGACGTACTGCCAAATTCTCAAAAACGATGTTGGAGGCGGCTTATGGTAAAGAAATTAACATTAAATTCTCTGGCAACAGCCCTGGTGGACATTCCTGCAGTCAGCATGCCAATTGCTGGGGCGGCAGGTAGTCTAGTGGTTAGAGCGTTGGGCGAGTAACTGAAAGGTTGCTGGATTGAATCCCTGAGCTGGCAAGGTAAAAATCTGTCGTTCTGCCCCTGAACAAGGCAGTTAACCCACTGTTCCCCATAGGCCGTCATTGTAAATAAGAATTTGTTCTTAACTGACTTGCCTAAGTTAAATAAATAAAAATGCACATTTTAGTGGCCTTTTATTGGCCCCAGCGCAAGGTGCACCTGTGTAATAATGATCATGCCACACCTATCAGGTGCATGGATTCTCTTGGCAAAGGAGAAATGCTCACTAACAGTGACGTAAACAAATTTGTGCATAAAATGAGAGAAATTAGCTTTTTGTGCATTTGAAAAATGTATGGGATCTTTTTATTTCAGCTTATGAAACAGGGGACCAACACTTTACATTTTGCATTCATATTTTTGTTCAGTATAAATGAAAAGTTCTACAAATTGGACAACTTCACTGTCAGTTTTGTCCAAGTTTGGTTGAGTATAAAACTATCAGAATGGAGAAAAACCAGGGTCATGCACTAATCTTAACATATTTCAAACTTTTATTATTCAGAAACATAAAATACTGCCACACCGCCATAAATGAGAAAAATATTGTGATATGATATTTTGGCCATATCACCCATCCCTAGTGTTTGTGTGAGAGCTGGGCTGGCTAAAGTTCTTGGCCTCCACTTCCTCTTTTTTTCTGGGAAATGGCTTCAGTTAAGTGTCTTCCTGACATGAACGTAAAAGAGCAGGAAATAGCCTTATCACGTTGACATGATTTAGTTTGAGCTTTCATTCTTTATCTTAAAGCTGAGGCGAATGCTTTCTGATGACTGATATTGACTGAACTTTTTGGGGGTAATTTATAGGCCTAGCACAGTAGACTCGTCATTTGGTGGCCGTATGCCATCTTTACCTCTTCTCTCTTTCCTGGAGAAGTGTTTGAGGTGAACCTACCTATTAAGAGCATCCGTCTTACTGCCTTGTACTCAGTCTTGACCTCGACTAATCCCCTAGCTGAAGGCTCCAGCACGTCTGTCTGCGTGATATGTAGGCTGAAGACAAAGCCTGTACAAACATGCTCGCTTGTTTGCTCACTTTCTCTCTCACAACACATGCACAAATGAACACACGCTGCGCGTGTACTCACACACTGTGTGCGCTCCATTCAGTGTTTACATGATTGCCAGTGCCCTCGGTTTACTTCAAGGTTAGTTTGACTTTGGATGTGGTGTCTGAGGTAAATTCCCCTGCATTTTCTCTGTGTGTTAAATGCGTTAGAGAGAATGGCCTCTTGCAGTCCGAATTGAGGAAGTGTTGTTAATCCCAGGTGATCCTCTCCCTCTGAGGAAGCTGGAGGTTCTAATATGACTCAACCCAACGCTCACAGTCTCTGGAGAGCTCACACCACAGCAGAGCAACTTCTTTCTTAATAGTTACTCAATAAGATTCTTCAGAAGGATTTCAGAAACATCCTTAAAAAGGAAGGTCTGCCTAAAGAATTTATCTTTGAAAATGATGGTACTTTGTTAAATTCGGTTAACCTGAAATGCAGTAATGGCCTAGTTTCTTTGAAAAGCTCTTTTAGATATTGAGAAGATGATAGCTAGTCATTTAGGTTAGTCTGTGCTGGCAGGTCACTGCAATCTTTAGATAGGAGAGTGGTCTCTATTAAAATGTGTAAGTTCAGCCCAGCATATCTGTGCATTATAAGATCGGTCAATCTCCCAGCCCTGCTCTCTCAATGGTTCAGAAGATAAGCCCACTATAAGCAGCTTTCCCCTGGAAATCAAAATACTTAAATCTGCCTATTTTAGGCTGCTTTCAATGGATTTATTCCAAAAAGGAAATGTTTGTCAGTACTGCAAGACCGTTATAGTTTTATGTCCTTCTAGAACAGCATCTAGCGCAGGAAATCATTGAAATCTGCAGTGGCTTGACTTTGAAAAAAGAGCAAAGCCAACAGTCCTCTTTTTCCTAGAAATATGTCCCTCAGTTCAATACCTTGAAATACATATAGTATTTATTGCTAAACAGAACATGTAGCTAATTGTCTTCTCTAACTGATTTACTATGTGTCTCGCTCTTGCTCTGCTTGCTGCAGGTGTGTCCCATGCCACTCTCCTGCACTCCAAATCCCTACGGGGTCACCGGGAGTGTTTTGAGAAGTACCACCTCATCGCCAACCAGAAGCTGTCCCGCTCCAAGGTCTCCCGCAGTGCCTACGAGGGCATGAAGCTGGCCCTGAGCCAGAAGATCAGTCGTATTGTTCAGTACGCCCAGAACAAAGACTCTGTCAGCTCAGAGGGAGGTCCGGGCCGCCGGGGGGGCAAGCACCAGCTCCTTTGCTACAGCCAGAATGGAGACCGTAAACTTCTTCCCCAGTCAGACGCGCAGGTGCCTCGCTACACCCCATGCTGGAACCAGGGGACGGGGGCAGGAGGGCTGCCGGACTACGCCACAGGCATGCTGGAGTGCCACTCGGCCGAGGGGCTGGGGCTACTGGAGGGCGGGCAGGGCCTGTGGGGGTCCACAGGGAGGAGGGGTCTTCATCGCCACAGCCAGTGTTCTGGAGGAGACCACCAGCTGCTGCACTCAAACAATGGCCACAGCAGAGACGAGTGTGAGTTCTTTATACCAACTGTAATTCACTAACTGACTTCCTCTATTCCCAACACACCACACTGGCTGTGGTCAGATGTTCTATCCCTCTGTTCTCCAGAAGTGAGCTCTCTGCATTAAAAAAAGACATTGTATTGATGTAGCCTAAGCATGGGGCTAGAGGAAGCCTCTGGGAACGAGTGCACCATTTTAGGAGGGTAGAGGAGTCAGACTATAGCCAGTGTTATTTAGCCCAGTCATCACTGGAGAGGCTTCAGGGGATCTGCCTTCCCTGCATACATTCCCTTCATCAGAGACATCTCAAGGCTGGATCAGAAGGTGTCTGCCTCTGTGATGAATGGCATTGAGTGGGAGGAGGCGTGTTGAAGAGGGAGGAAACGTGGGAGGGAGACAGATGGGATGCGCCGCATCCATTTCTCTCCTTCTGATCTGTTCTCTGATCTTTGTTATATGGACTCCTATCTCTTCCGTCTCCCCTACTACTCATTAATGGCACACAAGACAATGTAGTGATGCAGGCAAGGGCTCAGTTTGTAGAGCATCCTCCTCACACATTCCTCCTCGACCACCACTTTCCCTCCTTTCCCCACACCATCACACTCCAGAGAAAAGCTTTCTCTCTCCTACCTCAGTGTCCATGTCCCGTCCCTGTAACAGCACCAATGTTTTTTGTGCCTGCTGCACGTCCTCTGGGAGAGAGGAGGGATATCTCCCAAGGACGGTGGCTCTTTCATGCCATTCTTAGAATTCCATTCCTTTGTAAATGACGACAGTGTTGCTATATGACTCTTCGCTCTGCGTAGTTCGTTGTTGCTATGTGTTAAGTCCCTGAGGTCGCGTTAGTTGTTTAGTTAGAGGACTGTTCTGAACAAGTTTGCTTTACTTTATCACACATGCTGTGTTGCTCTTGTTTTGTGACCCAATCTGTGTTTTATCTTCCAGTGATTAAAATGAGTGTGGATGAACTCCACCAGCTGAATGGTCAGCTCCTGCTACAGATTCAAAGTAAGAACTTCAATAGATGGCTATTAAAGTGTAACTGTGACCAGATGTCTGAATTATTGCTTTGCATTTATCTATATAGGAGTGTATGGGTTTGAAATGTCTCTTGTTTTAAATGACCATAAATGGAAGGAACTGAATATGTTTTGTCTCGTCTGTGCTGGTGTCTTTGTGAGGTGGTATTATGTTTTGCTGGTACTGTGTTGTCATTGCTGTCTGCCCCCTCTGCTTAATTTATTTCCTTTGTCACAAATTGTCTTTGTGTGTGGTCCCTGGCTTGCAATATACTGCTTTGCTCTGTGATCTCTGTCATGCCATCCTGTGTGTGTGTGTGTGTGTGTGTGTGTGTGTGTGTGTGTGTGTGTGTGTGTGTGTGTGTGTGTGTGTGTGTGTGTGTTAACCCTGTGCTATACTGACCTCTGCCTCCTCCTCTACAGAGGTGTTTGAGGAGCTGACGGTGGCTGTACAGGAGAAAGACTCGCTGGCGTCGGAGCTGCACGTTCGTCATATCGCTATCGAGCAGCTCTTCAAGAACTGTGCCAAGCTTCCCTGGCTGCAGATCAGCCGAGCCGGGTCCGGGGTCAAGGCCAGCAGCAATGCCCCCGTGGAGTGAGGGGAGTCTGGGGGTACCTACCTGGCTTGGCTGCCTCTCTCAGGGGGCTGGCTGTCTCACTCCCAGGGCTACAGACACAGACTGGCCTCTCTAGCCAGTGCCCTTTGTATTGTGAAAGACTTGCTGCGTGGTGTGGTTTGTCTCAGATGAGTGAGGAGTAGACTTGGCCTCCTCTCATCATGCTTAAGGCTTTCTGACTGCAATACTTGAATAAAGGGCTTGAGGAAAGGCAATAAAATTGAAGGACCTTGGGATCCATCGACTTCTAAATGGGAACTGTGGATTGTTGATCCCCTCTGGTGGACCTGTTGCCTATGCAGAAGTATGTTTTAAAGAATGCCTATTCAAATGTATTTGATTCAGTGACGTGAGCAAGATGTTGTTTGCATATCTAGCGAAAGTTTTCTTTTCACCAACATTTCATTTTTTGGTTTTCATCTTTTACATTTAGCCTTCTTTTGTTATTTTAATCACACCATTTCCTCGCTCCTCAGCAAGTATTTGGTTGACTTATTCTGTTGCTGTGGTAACTGTTTCTAAATGACCAGTGAGATTTTATTTTGTAATCTGTGCAGTGAAACCTACTCTTGAGGTTTGACGATTCTGTTACATCACCCACAATCTAGTTCTAAGTGGAGGTGGGATTTTAGCCAGTTTTGGATTAGGGTTGAATTCGTTTTTTTTGGTTTTGTATTTTCATTTTTTGTTAGTGGCATGCTGCTTTCTGATAGTCTTAACTTAAGTTCTCTTGATTTCAACTGGTAAGGTATTTTATGGCTGTCGAGCACAAGTCATGCCTATAGTTGAACAAGGGAGTGACATGAAATACATCCTGATAGCAGAGAAGGCACGACTAAGCGTTATATGGTCCAATCGCCAAACCAAAGTATTTTATTTTCTTCAAGGCAGCAAATGTCAGTATTTATTATTTTACTTGTGGCCTACAAGTATAGGCCTCGCTAGACCAACTAGAATTAATAGTGAAATGCAATAGAAATACACTGATACCAAATTCACTTGAAATGTGGCTCAATGACCAACGTGTGATTCTATAACAGGTTTAGCTGTATTGTCCTCTTATGAATCGTTCAACACTTCTCCCCTGGTTTCATGGTCTGTCAAGTTATGTTGTGTTATGAATGTATGTAATCAATTTTTTAAATATTGTTTTACTCTTGTGGTTTTGGGTTTCAAATGTGCTTTGGTTTTTACTTATTTTATAATTTTAGCAAATTGTTTTCTGGGGGTAGGCCTGTGCCTTGTGGAGTTCAAATTTATGGATATGTGAACTCAACAGGATTCGGCAGTCTCGTTAATCTTAACAGGATGTGTCCAACAATAACCCTTGCCTTCTGCTTTAAGGGCACTGATTGGAAGGAACCAATATAGCTGAAAGAAAACCCAAATAATGATTTGTTTCACCTATCCAGCCTGGTCAGATCAGTGATTAAAAGAAGAAAAGAAAAAAAATTGACAAACAAATGAACTGTTCATGAACATTTGGGAAACGGCTGTAGTAAGAACATGAATTGTTATGTTTAGGCACCCTCAGGTGGTGGTTTAAAATTACTGCAGAGGTTCTTACCACTGAAGTGGAGCCTCTTAGGATAGTTCTATAATTGGCCCAACATGAATTTGTATATTTTGGGAACAAAGAAACACTTCTAATCAGGTTGTGATGTATTTGAATCTCCCAATGTCAGTCTCCCTCTTTATAAGAGATCAGATTTGACCCCTTTGGGGTTTAGACAAAAGGTTTTAGCTCCGCTGTGTCTCATCCTGGTTTTGTTTGGATTAATAAGTGTGTTCTTCTGAGCATGAGTTGCTGATTTTTAGATACACTTAAAATAAGGGATGTGTTTCTACAAATCCCTGCAAGCTCCTGCACGTCATCTCTAGCTGACACCCTTGCTAACATGTATTGTCAGGCTAAAACTTGCACAAGACAGTTTACAGAATTGTTGATTTTTAAAGAAATGTAGCCAATTAATTACTACATTTAGCTAACATTAGATACTTAATCCAGAGATTCTTACCTTTTCCTCAATTCTGCAGTCTCACCAAGATTATCATGCCATTTGTAGTTCTTCATGATAGCCACATTAGCAGCTAATTTAGTGTTTCATTTTTGGGGGTAAATACAGGCAAATATATTGTTAAAAGTTGCCTTGTCCTAGAGAGATTTACATGGTTATAAAAACATCACACCAAGATAAGCCTACATGAAACAGCCCTTATTTTTAGTGTTTCTAAAAATCAACTATGGGGAAAAATTAATGGTGGAAGAACAATTTCAAACATTTCCCTGTTTGATCGCTTGTCTTCACGGGTATTATGACTCATACTGTGGTACTCTATAGTGTACTTATGCTAGGGGATGGGGTGCCATTTCAGTTTTGTCCACTGAGTGGTTTGTAGGTTTGGTAAAATGATATGTCTGAACGGTTGCTTACCAGGTTGGAAAGACCTGTGAGCCACCTGTGTCTGTCTGGGGTAAATGTCCATTAGCTGTGTGTGTGTGTATCTGGATATGTGTACATACATACCTGTTACATTGCTTTCCCCTTTCTGCTAAATTTGACTTGACTCATTATTTACTTGGTCTGATATACATTAAAGGGATAGTTATACCAAATTACAAAATGATATTGCTTTCCTTACCCAGTAAAGTATGACGGCAATCCATGTTTTGTTTTTATTTCCGTCACTGTTTCCCGCATTTGGCATATTAGCTTTCTTGCGTATCATGTCCAACTCTTTCGATGGTATCTCAAATGTATTGTGAAACCCAGTAACTTAGATGATTTGAACATGATGTGCAAAAAATGCTAAAGTTGGTACCAGGACTTGAATGGGATTTGTGCCACAAATGCTCCAACGTTAGCATTTGTAAGTGGTGCCAGGGAAACTTAGCCAAAGCATCGATTGCGGTCATACATTGTCCAATATGTAATTTAGGGGGAACTATCCTACATTTTGTAATGTGTGAACTATGCCTGTGCTGTGTGGATTTCTTTGTAGAAAGTGTTTATTTGTGGAGCTGACTGCCTATATGAAATGTCAAAATAATTGTTTTGTATTTTTTCCAAAATATTTCAATAAAATATTTTTCATACATTTTCTGTTTGGTGTCATATTGTCTGAGTAGATGTAGGCATGGTATGACAACAATTGAGTTGGCTACAGAACAACTTATGAGACCATGTTATGGAATCTAGTCAATTACCAATTGTCTCTAATCAGAGCCCTCTGGTGTTGTGTTCGAGACAGATCCAAGACCAGAGCAAATGAAGTCGAGATGGGGGAGGGGATGAGACTGTCAAGACCAGAAAAATGCAAGTCCAAATCAAGACCATGATTGTAATTTTGTCAAATCACCACCATAACAGTTCAAAATGTCCAGTATTTCTGTGTTCATATTTCTGAACAACAGATGGATTCTTTAGACATGCTATATTGTGAAAGAATGCATGATGAGGGAAAATAGAGCAATTCTACAAATGATTGTTCCCCACTGTGTTTGGGTTAATAATGTGCCTTCTACACCTTCAGAGAAGGGCTAAGGATTTATACAATTATAATTACAAAATTATTTTCAATTATGTTCTGATTTAATCGCTTCAGTTTTTTCTGTAAAGGAAAGGGTTGAAGAGGGGGAAAATCCAATCAGGATTTTTCTTTGCTGGTCTCTGCGGAGATACATAATAGAAGCTAAATAAAGGCATCTGCAATTCAACTGTATTAGGGCAACATTTTGGAGTGACAGTGGAATCAACCAATCACATTTTGACTTAAAGAACGGGACCATTTTTACAAAAATGTATGGAAACTGCTGCTTTCTTGAAGGTCAACAGGTCACTGCGCAATAGTGAGCAGTAGTTTTCCCACAGTCTAGCTGGCTTTTGTTGTCGGCTAGTTTGCAGCAGGTGTTATCAAAGAGGATGTTGTTGCTAGTTTGTTAACTTCTCCCTTTTCAAGAATAACTTTCAACAAGAAGTTCACTTTCAAAAGATCATCATCTGGTGAGTGGAACTGTTTTTTTTTTTATTGCAGCGCGCTTGCTGTTAGCCATCTCTGTGAAAATAACTTATGTGTGAAACATTGTTGCATTTAATGTGGAACTGACACCATTTTAGCAACATGAAATCTTATTTAAAAATGTTCATATACACCCCCGAGAAGAATGGCACTTAAAACAGAAAATCTGCCAAGCGACCACTTAGATATGGTCATTTTAATAAATTCTTAGAATGTTTGGGAATTACGTATACTAAGGCATTTGTGAATATTCTGGAGTGGGAAAGCGGTCATGCATTTGGACAGTTAGACAATGCAGTCAATAAAACCGAATAAAAACATCTGTCTTGTCAGGACCAGAGTCTACACAGAACAGTGCGCTATAGCCAATATGAGTTACCGTAGGCCTTTATACAAACAAGTAATTTGCCTCACGGGCCTGACATCATTCACTTTGAACCATACTGTGTGTTTACAGGCAGTTGCAATAACGCGACTTTAGATCATTAGAACGCATTCACCAAAAGCCACGAAATACACCTGAATGGATTTAATGCAAATGTGTAAACATCATACATATGGGACTTTACAGTCCTATTGATCAAACAACCACGAAAGGGTAGGCTCTCTCTCCCTCATCAACAACAAGATCAACAACTAATGCTAGTCAGAGTAAGATGAGTTCAAATCTAACGAAGGAACATTAGATAAACCCTCTCAAACCTTTTCATCTAGTTGGCCGTCAAAATTGCACTGATAAACAATGGGGAAGTGTAGCCTCCTCGTCCTTGTGCTGCTTGCCTGCCAATGCTTCCTTGTCCCAACCAAGCACTCAAGCTAACTGGCTAAAGTTGGCTAGCCTGCTAGCGAGCTACTTTCAGACACAAATGAGAGAAGACCTCACTCTGACCATGTGACTCGCCATAACAGAGCTGGTTAGTCTGTTGACATGTTATCTAGAGTGTTCTTGACTTAACTATTCCTCCCCCCTACGTTTACTGACACCTGTCATTTCAGAGGGAGTTGGGCATTCGTAAATTAAAGTTGTTCTGCACTCTGGCACACTCAGATGATTGTGCTCTGAAAGCAGAGTAGATAGCCAGAGTGAATTTGCGAACACGAGATAAGCTAACTGGATAACAGTTGTTCAAGTTCTTGCTAACTAACCAAATGACACCTGCATCTCTAGCTGTGTATAGCCACCGAAAAACGACAAGAGGGGAAAACGTTACTCACCCACTCCTCTAATGGATGACATCCTCCTAGCAGTATGTGGACACCCCTTCAAATTGGTGGATTTGGCTATTTCAGCCACACCTGTTGCTGACAGGTGTATAAAATCGAGCACACAGCCATGCAATCTCCATAGACAAACATTGGCAGTAGAATGGCCCATACTGAAGAGCTCAGTGACTTTCAACGTGGCACCGTCATAGGATGCCACCTTTCCAACAAGTCAGTTAGTCAGATTACTGCCCTGATAAAGCTGCCCTGGTCAACTGTAAGTGCTGTTATTGTGAAGTGAAAATGTCTAGCAGCAACAACGGCCATAGCAGCTCACAGAAAGGGACCGCCGAGTGCTGAAGCGCGTAAAAATCGTCTGTGGTCAGTTGCAACACTTACTACCGAGTTCCAAACTGCCACTGGAAGCAACATCAGCACAAGAACTGTTCGTCAGGAGCTAAATGAAATGGGTTTCCATGACCGAGCAGCCGCAACACAAGCCTAAGATCAACATGTGCAATGCAAGGTGTCTGCTGGACTGGTATAAAACTCGCCGCCATTGGATTCTGGAGCAGTGGCAATGTGTTCTCTGGAGTGATGAATCACAATTCACCATCTGGCAGTCCGACGGTCGAATCTGGGTTTGGCAGATGCCAGAAGAACGCTACCTGCCTGGCATAGTGCCAACTGTAAAGTTTGGTAGAGGAGGAATAATGGTCTGGCGCTGTTTTCCATGGTTCGGACTAGGCCCCCAGTGAAGGTGAATCTTAACGCTACAGTACACAATGACATTCTAGACGATTCTGTGCTTCCAACTTTGTGGCAACAGTTTGGGGAAGGCCCTTTCCTGTTTCAGCATGACAATGTTACCATACACAAACGAGGTCCATACAGAAATGGTTTGTCGAGATCGGTGTGGAAGAACTTGACTGGCCTGCACAGAGTCCTGACCTCAACCCTAGCGAATACCTTTGGGATGAAATGGAATGCTGACTGAGAGCCAAGCCTAATCGCCAAACATCAGTGCACGACCTCACTAATGCTCTTGCGTATGGAACGCCGTTTGGGTCTTTGCATGTCAAAAAAGATACACATCAAATAGCACTATTTCACAGTCAAATAACACAACTATATTGTAGAATGTTGTGTGTGCTGAATTTGCACGTGCAAACCAAGCACCACTATTACGATCACTGTCAAAGCTGTATAATACTGCGTTGGTAATATGGCATTATTTGTTCTACCGAATGGGAAACGTCTGTGTGAGCATTTGAAATTAGATCAGTTTCAAACGAGCAGGATTAAACATTTTTTGCTAATATCTTTCATACAGATGTTATTAGCAACGTCTGGGGTAGCTAGCTAGCTTTAGCGTGCTACCTAGCTAGCACCAATGCAACCAGCCTGAAACTGCAGTCATTTTCAATATTCTTAGCAATGGTTTAGGAATCCATGTGACTAAGTATTAGCTAGGTAGCCACTTGTTGTTCTCCTATTGAAATAACTAGCTGGCCAGCTACTTTACTCTGTTGCCCAAAACTAACGTTATAAACAGACAGCTAGCTTAGTCAGGCTAGTATGACTTTACCGGACCAGGTTATGTGTTGTGAAGCTAGCTACAATAAGTATTAGCCACAATAGTGGAATTTGCGTTTTGCCTTCCAAATAAAAGTCCCTCTTTTTTTAAAGTGATTCATGTCATATTGAGACTAGATAATCTTAAACAAGGTTGGAGTGTTAGAGCAATAAAATGGAATATGAGTCTACTTGGTGACACCCACAGAACACAACTGTGAAGAGTTTACGCAAATATTAGCGTCGTAGTAGCTCTTATTGAGGGACTTTGACCCACAAGGGTGTGTGCTCAGCCCCCTCCTGTACTCCCTGTTCACCCACGCCTCCAACTCAATCATCAAGTTTGCAGATGACACAACAGTAGTAGGCTTGATCACCAACAACAACGAGACAGCCTATAGAGAGGTGAGGGCACTCAGTGTGGTGTCAGGAAAACAACCTCTCACTCAACGTCAACAAAACAAAGGAGATGATTGTAGACTTCAGGAAACAGCAGAGGGTGCACCCCCATATCCACATCAACGGGAAAGCAGTGAAGGTGGAACGTTTTAAGTTCCTCTGCGTACACATCACGGACAAACTGAAATAGTCCACCCACACAGACAGTGTGGTGAAGAAGGCGCAACAGCGCCTCTTCAACCTCAGGAGGCTGAAGATATTTGGCTTGTCACCTAAAACCCTCACAAACTTTTACAGATGCACAATTGAGAGCATCCTGTCTGGCTGTATCACCGCCTGGTATGGCAACTGCACCGCCCACAACCGCAGGGCTCTCCAGAGGGTGGTGCGGTTTGCCCAACGCATCATCGGGGGCAAAGTACCTGACCTCCAGGACACCTATAGCACCCGATGTCACAGGAAGGCCAAAAAGATCATCAAGGCCAAAAAGATCATCAAGGCCAAAAAGATCATCAAGGCCAAAAACCACCCGAGCCACTGCCTGTTCACCATGCTACCATCCAGAAGGCGAGGTCAGTACACGTTTTTCAGTCTCAAGTCCGACTGTTAAACAGTCATCACTAACACAGATAGGCTGCTGCCTACATACAGACTTGAAATCATTGGTCACTTTAATAAATGGATCACTAGTCACTTTAATAATGCCACTTTAATAGTGTTTACATATCTTGCATTACTCATCCCATATGTATATACTGTATTTTATACCATCTTGCATCTTGCCTATGCCACTCAGTCATTGCTCATCCATATATTTATATGTATATATTGTTATACCATACCTTTACTTAGATTTGTGTGAATTAGGTAGTTGCTGTGGAATTGTTAGATATTGCTACACTGTCGGAACTAGAAGCACAAGCATTTGGCTACACTCGCAATAACATCAGCTAACCATGTGTATGTAACAAATAACATTTGATTGGATTTTTGACTGTGGGAAATCACCTCCCCAGTCAGCCTATTGTGCGTATTAACATTGATATTGCACTGTACAGCCTTACCCCATTTCATTGATCCCCAATCCTTAGGTATCAGTCTACTCAGTACCAAAGTGCTTTTTTCCCAAAGTCCTCCTCAGAGTTATCAGGCTCCAAAACATCCAGGTTGTATTGTTTTTCCTCTGGAATAGTGTTCAATACACATAGTAGGTTGACTGGTATAATAAATGTGGCTCAATTCACAGTGGTTTCAGAGTCCCGCAATAAGAGCTATGACGCTAATGTTCTCTGGGTGTCACTGAGTAGACTGATACCCCATGTCATTGATCCATAATCCATAAGTAAGAATGTACAGTGAAATAAGTATGCCCCCAATGCAATTCTAAAGTCTAATACATCCAGTGTGATGAACAGATTTTTGTCAAATTAACAAATTATTGGCTTTTGATGAATTTATATAAGAACATTCCAAACTTGTAGCATTATTCCATTATGGCATGATTCCACTACTTGTATTAATCTGTATCACTTTCAATTAGATAGCTCTGCATCTGTCCTCGTGCTCCTAGACCTTAATGCTGCTTTTGATACCATCGATCACCACATTCTTTTGGAGAGATTGAAAACCCAAATTGGTCTACACGGACAAGTTCTGGCCTGGTTTAGATCTTATCTGTCGGAAAGTTATCAGTTTGTCTCTGTGGATGGTTTGTCCTCTGACAAATCAACTGTACATTTCGGTGTTCCTCAAGGTTCTGTTTTAGGACCACTGTTATTTTCACTATATATTTTACCTCTTGGTGATGTCATTCGGAAACATAATGTTAACTTTCACTGCTATGCGAATGACACACAGCTGTACATTTTGATGAAACATGGTGAAGCCCCAAAATTGCCCTTGCTGGAAGCCTGTGCTTCAGACATAAGGAAGTGGATGGCTGCAAATGTTCTACTTTTAAACTCAGACAAAACAGAGATGCTTGTTCTAGGTCCCAAGAAACAAAGAGATCTTCTGTTGAATCTGACAATTAATCTTGATGGTTGTACAGTCGTCTCAAATAAAACTGTGAAGGACCTCTGCATTACTCTGGACCCTGATCTCTCTTTTGACGAACATATCAAGACTGTTTCAAGGACAGCTTTTTTCCACCTACGTAACATTGCAAAAATCATAAACTTTCTGTCCAAAAATGATGCAGAAAAATTGATCCATGCTTTTGTCACTTCTAGGTTAGACAACTGCAATGCTATACATTCCGGCTACCCGGATAAAGCACTAAATAAACTTCAGTTAGTGCTAAACACGGCTGCTAGAATCTTGACTAGAACCAAAATATTTGATCATATTACTCCAGTGCTAGCCTCTCTACACTGGCTTCCTGTTAAGGCAAGGGATGATTTCAAGGTTTTACTGCTAACCTACAAAGCATTACATGGGCTTGCTCCTACCTATCCTTCCGATTTGGTCCTGCCATACATGCCTACATGTACGCTACGGTCACAAGACGCAGGCCTCCGAACTGTCCCTAGAATTTCTAAGAAAACAGCTGGAGGCAGGGCTTTCTCTTATAGAGATCCATTTTTATGGAATGGTCTGCCTACCCATGTGAGAGACACAGACTCGGTCTCAACCTTTAAGTCTTTATAGAAGACTCATCTCTTCAGTAGGTCCTATGATTGAGTGTGGTCTGGCCCAGGAGTGTGAAGGTGAACGGAAAGGCACTGGAGCAACGAACCGCCCTTGCTGTCTCTGCCTGGCCGGTTACCCTCTCTCCACTGGGATTTTCTGCCTCTAACCCTATTATAGGGGCTGAGTCACTGGCTTACTGGTGCTCTTCCATGCCATCCCTAGGAGGGGTGTGTCACTTGAGTGGGTTGAGTCACTGACGTGATCTTCCTGTCTGGGTTGGCACCCCCCCTTGGGTTGTGCCGTGGCGGAGATCTTTGTGGGCTATACTCGGCCTTGTCTCAGGATGGTAAGTTGGTGATTGAAATTATCCCTCTAGTGGTGTGGGGGCTGTGCTTTGGCAAAGTGGTTATATCCTGCCTGTTTGGCGCTGTCTGGGGGTATCGTCGGATGGGGCCACAGTGTCCCCCGACCCCTCCTGTCTCAGCCTCCAGTATTTATGCTGCAGTAGTTTGTGTCGGAGGGCTAGGGTCAGTCTGTATTTCTCCTGTCTTATCTGATGTCCTGTGTGAATTTAAGTATGCTCTCTCTAATTCTCTTTCTTTCTCTCTTTCTCTCTCTCCGAGATCCTGAGCCCTAGGACCATGCCTCAGGACTACCTGGCCTAATGACTCCTTGCTGTCCCCAGTCCGCCTGGCCGTGTTGCTGCTCCAGTTTACACTGTTCTGCCTGCGGCTATGGAACCCTGACCTGTTCACCGGACGTGCTACCTGTCCCAGACCTGTTTTCAACTCTCTAGAGACAGCAGGAGTGGTAGAGATACTCTGAATGATCGGCTATGAAAAGCCAACTGACATTTACCCCTGAGGTGCTGACCTGTTGCACCCTCGACAACCACTGTGATTATTATTATTTGACCCTGCTGGTCATCTATGAACATTTGAACATCTTGGCCATGTTCTGTTATAACCTCCACCCGGCACAGCCAGAAGAGGACTGGCCACCCCTCATAGCCTGGTTCCTCTCTAGATTTTTTCCTAGGTTCTGGCCTTTCTAGGGAGTTTTTCCTAGCCAACAAGCTTCTACACCTGCATTGCTTGCTGTTTGGGGTTTTAGGCTGGGTTTCTGTACAGCACTTTGAGATATCAGCTGATGTAAGAAGGGCTTTATAAATACATTTGATTTGAGATACTTTTATTTTGAGAGTGAAAAATGGATGGTCTAAATCCACAACAATGCTTAAACCACATCAATACAGGATTAAGATTGAATTCTACTACACTGGATCTGACGCTCGTCGGATGTGGCAGGGCTTGAAAACTATTACGGACACAAAGGGAAACCCAGACGCGAGCTGCCCAGTGACGCGAGCCTACCAGACGAGCTAAATTAAATGCCTTTATGCTCACTTCAAGGCAAGCAACATTGAAGCATGCACGAGAGCACCAGCTGTTCTGGATGACTGTGTGATAACACTCTCGGTAGCCGATATGAGCAAGACCTTTAAACAGGTCAACATTCACAAAGCCACGGGCCCAGATGGATTACCAGGACGTGTACTCAAAGCATGCGCCGACCAACCGGCAAGAGTCTTCACTGACATTTTCAACCTCTCCCTGACTGAGTCTGTAATACCTACACTACCGTTCAAATGTTTGGGGTCACTTAGAAATGTCCTTGTTTTTTAAAGAAAAGCACATTTTTGTCCATTAAAATCACATCAAATTGATCAGAAATACAGTGTAGACTATGTTAATGTTGTAAATGACTATTGTAGCTGGAAACGGCTGATTCTTTTAATGGAATATCTACATAGGCGTACAGAGGCCCATTATCAGCAACCATCACTCCTGTGTTCCAATGACATGTTGTGTTAGCTAATCCAAGTTTATCATTTTAAAAGGCTTGATCATTAGAAACCCTTTTGCAAGTATGTTAGCACAGCTGTAAACTGTTGTCCTGTGCTGATTTTAAATAAGCAATAAAACTGGCCTTTAGACTAGTTGAGTATCTGAAGCGTCAGCATTTGTGGGTTCGATTACAGGCTCAATATGGCCAGAAACAAAGAACCTTCTTCTGAAACTTGTTGGTCTACTCTTGTTCTGAGAAATGAAGGCTATTCCATGCGAGACATTTCCAAGAAACTGAAGATCTCGTACAATGTTGTGTACTACTCGCTTCACAGAACAGTGCAAACTGTCTCTAACCAGAATAGAAAGAGGAGTGGGAGGCCCCAGTGCACAACTGAGCAAGAGGGCTAGTACATTAGTGTCTAGTTTAAGAAACAGATGCCTCGCAAGTCCTCAACTGGCAGCTTCATTAAATAGTACCCACAAAGCACCAGTCTCAACGTCAACAGTGAAGAGGCAACTCTGGGATGCTGGCCTTTTAGGCATTTGTTTTGTACACTGCTACTACTAGCTGTTTATCTATGCAGTCACTTCACCCTACCTACACATACAAATTACCTCAACTAAGCCCTGTATGTAGCCTCATTATTGGATTACTTGTAATTTTTTTGTTTTTTTACTTTAGCTTATTTGGTAAATATTTTCTTAACTCTTATTTAACTGCACTGTTGGTTAAGGGCTTGTAAGTAAGCATCTCATGGTAAGGTCTACACTTGTTGTATTTGGCGCATGAGACAAAGTTTGATTTGATTTGAATCTGACTGGGTGGGCTTGTCATGTCCAACCATTTCTATGCCACTGATGCAAACAGCACATGACGACAATTGCTCATCACTCATAGCTTACTAACCAACACTTCGGACTTAGCCTAATATGCAAACCAGGTATTGAAAAAGTTGTGTGCGGCGCGCATGTGAATATATTTCACGTGCTTTGTAATTGTGTAGGCTACTTTGTGCATGATTTCGCTGTTTAACTACATCGTATACTTCCACTACATACTTTGATACGCATCAATAGGGAATAAGAATGGACTATATGCAATGGTCAATGAAACAAAAGTGGGTATACGGTTTATACCTGCTTATACCCTCCACTACACCCTTTTGTGTTTTATAAAAAAAAGTGCTCTCCTACATGAGTGCGCTGGTATTACGGTTGCTGTCCTTTCAGAATCACGAACCTGTCAAACACTGAAGGCCTATAGGTTCGCCACTGCGCAAACATGTCGATAAAATATATAACGGCTATTAAGATAATGTTTATTTTTTTCCTCCCCAATTTCGATTTTGTCTCATCGCTGCAACTGCCCAACGGACATTAAGATAATATTTTAAGAAAGGAGTGTATATATGGTCTGGCGAAGAGGTTTAATGCGCTAACTGAATGGAGGCTGATAATTCTGAGTTTTTTACTCGGCTGGTCTCGGGAAGAAATTACGAGTCCTCACTGTCCCGAGATCGAGTCAAACCCGAGTACAAATGTATCCGACACCGAGACACTCAATATATGGTCTCGAGACCCTGGAGCCCTCTAAACCTTTTTTGATAACTCATAATCCAAACTAAGTACAGTCTTCTACCCACTCTGATTTGATACATACAAGCCGTTGATTTAGATGAAGGTTGAGCACCCCCCTGTGGATATTATTTGTACATTTATTTCACCTTTTGCAGTTGTATTTTGCTTCGCATAGGACGTGTACTAATAAGGAAGCGCAGTTAAAATATAGTACGCTCTTTCATAGTTTCAAACAACATTATTACATCCACATTTACATTGTTTAACTTTATTTTGTAGCTGAAGGATGATTTCAAGTAAGCCATTTTAGTCACGTTGCTCAATGGGGATGACGTCGGATCGTCACTAGTTACCACATCCACAAAGTCACATAGGCTTGCTATATCGTAAAAATTCATTAAAACAAAAAATTGCTTTTTGGTCTTAATTTAAGGTTAAGGTTAGGCATAATGTTAGCAGTTTGGTTGCGGTTTCGTTTAAAGTCATTATAAAAAGAGACATTGTAGAAATAGGCGGGGTTTAGCCACAATTAGACTCTGTGACTGTAATAACTAGTGACGACCGTGACGTTGGGCTAGTCCAGAAAACGCGCGCTCCGCTTCCCGGGCAGGTTATGCTCTCATACGGAGGTTCAGACATTCATGAGCTAAGCTGGCAACAGTTTTCCACATGGTGATGAACAGCAATTACGGTAATATGATGGCCTTTTAATTGTTATTTTGGATAATCAAGTAACATGTTTTGATGTGTAGTTTACTTAGTTAGTTGCCCGACGAATTGATTATTAATAGCATGCTTTTTGAACCTTTTCTCTTTAGCCTCAGTAGCTAACTAGGATGACGTTAAGAATACTTCACTTGAAAAGTTTTGTCACAAACATCTGCAATTAATATATATATATCGGTTATGTATATAGTTTTTACGTTTTTGTCTGGGTTTTGTTGTTGGCTAACACTGAGTTAGCCAGCTATGAATGATTGGCAGTCACATGGCTAAACGGAAATAATGCATCACAGCGCGCCTTTCTGGAAGATGTCCCGCCAGACTGGAATGTCATTTGGATTTAACAATGGTTAGCACACTAAATTAGCTGAATATTTACTTTCAACGAATTCTTGTCAGCTTGTTTTGTGTTGCTAGGTAGGCTTTGCTTGCTACATAGTTAATGGATTTTGGAGATTAATTGATGGGTGAAACTTAACCATGTTCTGTTATAATATCCACCCGGCACAGCCAGAAGAGGACTGGCCACCCCTCATAGCCTGGTTCCTCTCTAGGTTTCTTCCTAGGTTTTGTCCTTTCTAGGGAGTTTTTCCTAGTCACCGTGCTTCTTTCACATGCATTGCTTGCTGTTTGGGGTTATAGGCTGGGTTTCTGTACAGCACTTTGAGATATCAGCTGATGTACGAAGGGCTATATAAATAAATTTGATTTGATTTGAAACCGCTGTTTCTAGGCTAATAACTTGTTTGTGAGTTTACTGTTTGTGGTCAATTTGTGCTACTATTCCTCATATTTCCAGAAGTTGGACCATCGTTACAGCACATCAGTGAAACATGATGAAGAAAGAGATTGCAGCAGTGGTGTTTTTCCTGAAAAGACTGATCAAAAAGGTGGAAAGGTTAGATACCCAGAAAGTGGACTTGTTTGTGGAGCGGTTGACTGTTGCCCTGCAGGAGAAGTTCAGGGGGCATTGGTATCCTGACAACCCCAGCAAAGGACAGGCCTTCAGGTAACTAACTATGGATCAGATACCTGTCTGTGGCCTTGCTCCCCCTATCTTGATTACCTTATCAGTAGCTTTATCAACCTCTAGTCTAGGGCATCATGCCCTACGAAGAATAGGGTATGTTTTGGATATGCAGTGATTTGTATGATTGGAGTTATTGAAGGTCTATTGCATACTCTACTACTTTGCAGGTGTATTCGGGTGAACAGGTTGCAGAGGGAGGATCCAGAGCTGCTGCGGGCCTGCCAGGAGAGTGGGGTTCAGTACAAGGACCTTGGCCTGCCCAGAGAACTCACCCTGTGGGTGGATCCAGGGGAGGTGTGCTGCAGGTCAGTCTTATTTAAAAGCATTGAATTGGTGTAAGTATTGGCTGGAGGGAGTGCACACTTTGGGAGATGGGCAGACGCAGTTTTTCGCACAAGGTGCTTGAAGTACAATGAAATTCAGGTCCTGGAATACCTTGAATACCCGACATTTTCACAAGTTGGTACTTGAATAAAAATGAGGAGAGCAGGAAATCTTAAAATATGTTCATATGAATAATATTACATGTATTGGTTTTAAGAATTAATTTCCAGAAGTTTTTTTTTCACTCACGTGATTTGCGCTCAGGTTGCAAGGCGAGCTTGCTCATTCCACTCACACTGCCACTCAACCAGGCAGGTACAGAACTGACTGAGGCGCCGCCAAAACGTCACATCGACAGCTAAAATGCCGGACAAATGTAGATTAAATCCTGCCTGGCAGGATATTGATGTTTTATGAATGGGTTTTGCCAGACCCAACCAACCCACATCATGCAGGGTGTAAAAAAATCTATCAAAGATGTTGACCTTGCGAGCATGGGTGAATTTGCCCCGAAGAGCTACATGAAGAGGGGAAAGACATAAAGCTGCAGCCCAGGCTAGCACCAGTTCTACATTGTGACTTTTTCTCTGCAACAACCTCCAGAGCTTCAGCAGCATTGCACAACCAGACCAACCGCTAAAGAAACGTTTCAGACGTGAATTATTTCTGTTAGCTACATTTGAATAATGTAAAGAGCTAGCTAACGTTAGTAAGCTAGACTTTACCAGCTAGCTAGCTAGTTTTATTAGCTAAGTGAACTGAAGCTTGAGTATTACAGAATTTCTCAATAATTATAGCACTTTATCTATGCCTCGTTCAAGGCTGTTGATCTGGGATATTGAGTGTTGAATGATTTGGGCGCAATGATGCTAGCCAGAAAACATTAGCCAACTTGGCAAAAATAGTGAGCTAACTAGCATTGCGTAGTCTGTTTGCAAACATTTGGCTAGCTAGTTAGCTTGCAAACTCTACCACTTAATTTCTGGAAACAGAACAGTAAAGTTTTCCATCAAAGCCAGCCAAGATCTGCTGACTAATGAACCAGGCATCATCATTCAGCACCACTGTTGCTGAAAGTAGTTTCTACAGCTGCACCTAATGGTAAGCTATAACGTTAGACATTTAATACATTTATCTTTAAACCATGGTTTAATTACCATTGTTCTATTTGTTTGTTTATTGTCTGTTGTAAGGTAAAATAGCTACAGGCATTGATTTGAGGGGGACATTTAAAATGTTTGTAGCATAGGCTATGTGTTTAAGAGTTGAAGATTAAATGTAAGGGGTAGTTGGATCAACACTGAGCGTACAAAACATTAAGGGCACCTTCTAAATATTGTGTTGCACTACCATACCCGTTTCAAAGGCACTTACAGTTGAAGTCGGAAGTTTACATACACCTTAGCCAAATACATTTAAACTCAGTTTTTCACAATTCCTGACATTTTATCCTAGTAAAACTTCCCCGTTTTAGGATCATCACTTTATTTTAATAATGTGAAATGTCAGAATGATTTATTTCAGCTTTTATTTCTTTCCTCACATTCCCAGTGGGTCAGAAGATTATATACACTCAATTAGTATTTGGTAACATGGCCTTTAAATTGTTTAACTTGGGTCAAACGTTTCAGATAGCCTTCCACATGCTTCCCACAATGTTGGGTGAATTTTGGCCCATTCCTCCTGACAGAGTTGATGTAACTGAGTCATGTTTGTCGGCCTCCTTGCTCACGCACACTTTGTCAGTTCTTCCACACATTTTCTATAGGTTTGAGGTCAGAGCTTTGTGATGGCCACTCCAATACCTTGACTTTGTTGTCCTTAACTTGTTATGGATAGGGGGTAGTATTTTCACGGCCGGATAAAAAACGTACCTGATTTAATCTGATTATTACGCCTGCCCAGAAACTAGAATATGCATATAATTATTAGCTTTGGATAGGAAATACTCACGTTTCTAAAACTGGTGTCTGTGAGTATAACTGAACTCATTTGGCAGGCTAAAACCTGAGAAGATTCCAAACAGGAAGTGCCCTCTCTGACCATTTCTTGGCCTTCTTGATCATCTCTATCCAAAACAGGGGATCTCTGCTGTAACGTGACATTATCTAACGCTCTCAGAAGGCGCCAGAACGTTGAATGATGACTTTGCAGGCCATGGCTGAAAAACAGTAGCGCATTTGGATAGTGGTCGATCTGAGAACAATGAAACTGGCGCGCGTGTGCACGAGTAGAGTCCATTTTACTTTCTCTGTCTTTGAACGAAAACAACGACTCCCGGTCGGAATATTATCGCATTTTTACGAGAAAAATCGCATAAAAATTGATTTTAAACAGCGTTTGACATGCTTCAAAGTACGGTAATGGAATATTTAGAATTTTTTTGTCACGAAACGCGCCGGGCGCGTCACCCTTCGTTGCCCTTCGGATAGTGTCTTGAACGCACAACAAAACGCCGCTATTTGGATATAACTATGGATTATTTGGAACCAAAACAACATTGGGTAATGAAGTAGAAGTCCTGGGAGTGCATTCTATAATTCTTAAAATAATTAGTTTTTTTGTGAACGTTTATCGTGAGTAATTTAGTAAATTCACCGGAAGTGTTCGGTGGGAATGCTAGTTCTGAACGTCACATGCTAATGTAAAAAGCTGTTTTTTGATATAAATATGAACTTGATTGAACAAAACATGCATGTATTGTATAACATAATGTTCTAGGAGTGTCACCTGATGAAGATCATCAAAGGTTAGTGCTGCATTTAGCTGTGGTTTTGTTTTTTGTGACATTATATGCTAGTTTGAAAAATGGGTGTCTGATTATTTCTGGCTGGGTACTCTGCTGACATAATCTAATGTTTTGCTTTCGCTGTAAAGCCTTTTTGAAATCGGACTGTGTGGTTAGATAAAGGAGAGTCTTGTCTTTAAAATGGTGTAAAATAGTCATATGTTTGAAAAATGGAAGTTTGCGGATTTTCGAGGACTTTGTATTTCGCGCCACGCCCATCATTGGATATTGGAGCAGGTGTTCCGCTAGCGGAACGTCTAGATTTAAGCCATTTCGCCACAACTTTGGAAGTATGTTTGGGATCATTGTCCATTTGGAAGACCCCTTTGTGACCAAGCTTTAACTTCCTGACTGATGTCTTGAGATGTTGCTTCAGTATATCCACATAATTTTCCTACCTCATGATGCCATCTATTTTGTGCAGTGCACCAGTCCCTCCTGCAGCAAATCACCCCCACATGATGCTGCCACCCCTGTGCTTCACGGTTGGGATGGTGATCTTCGGCTTGCAAGTCTCCCCCTTTTTCCTCCAAACATAACGAAAGTCTTTATGGCCAAACAGTTCTATTTTTGTTTCATCAGACCAGAGGACATTTCTCCAAAAAGTATGATCTTTGTCCCCATATGCAGTTGCAAACCATAGTCTGGCTTTTTTTATGGCGGTTTTGGAGCAGTGGCTTCTTCCTTGCTGAGCGGCCTTTCAGGTTATGTCGATATAGGACTCGTTTTACTGTGGATATAAATACTTCTGTACCTGTTTCCTTCAGCATCTTCACAATGTCCTTTGCTGTTGTTCTGGGATTGATTTGCATTTTTCGCATCAAAGTATGTTCATTTCCAGGAGACAGAGCGCGTCTCTCTTTCCTGAGCACTATGACGGCTGCGTCCTCCCATGGTGTTTATGCTTGCATACTATTGTTTGTACAGATGAACGTGGTACCTTCAGGCGTTTGGAAATAGCTCCCAAGGATGAACAAGACTTGTGAAGGTCTATAATTGTTTGTTCTGAGGTCTTGGCTGATTTCTTTAGATTTTCCCATGATGTCAAGCAAAGAGGCACTGAGTTTGAAGGTAGGCCTTGAAATACATCCACAGGTACACCTCCAATTGACTCAAATGATGTCAATTAGCCTATCAGAGGCTTCTAAAGCCATGACATAATTTTCTGGAATTTTCCAAGCTGTTTAAAGGCACTGTCAACTTATTGTATGTAAACTTCTGACCTGCTGGAATTGTGATACAGTGAAATAATCTGTAAACAATTGTTGGAAAAATTACTTGTCATGCAAAAAGTAGATGTCCTAACCCACTTGCCAAAGCTATAGTTTGTTAACAAGAAATGTGTGACGTGGTTGAAAAAGTGTATGTAAACTTGACCTCAACTGTACATCTTTTCTCTTGCCCATTCACCCTCTGAATGGCACACATACGTACTCCATGTCTCAATTGTTTCAGGGCTTAAAAAATCCTTCTAGTATGTCTCTTCCCATTCATCTACACTGATTTTGAAGTGGCTTTAACAGGTTACATCAATAAGGGATCATAGCTTTCACTTGGATTCATCTGGTCAATCTATGTCATGGAAACAGGTGGCCTTAATGTTTTGTGCACTCAGTATGAATGTCAAGTAAAGGGATATTTCATTACAAATACAACCTAACATGAGTAGAAATGTATTGCTTTCATTATCCTCCACCTGAGTTATTTTCAAAGCTCTCTTCACGGGTCCGAAACAATGATTCATGATGCGCAGAGATCCTATGGACAATGAAGTGTCGCCCACTACTCCTGCAAAAGTGCAGAAGACAACGCCACAATTTTCCCCTGGATGTTTCCTGACAGTGCTAATGCCAATTCATATTCCTGTAGGGAGGAGAAAACTGCCTACGTGATCAATCATGGTCTTGCACCACCTGGACAAGTTGCCGAAAAACGATGGTTATGTGCTGCTTTTTGACGAATTGTTGAAAACAAAAACAGTTCAGCTGAAGGATGTCCACGTAAGGTTTTTAGACCCCTACTACCAACAAGGTTACCACACAGTACCTGGACTCATCCTTCATGGGACATGGAACAACTAAGGACTCTCTCCAGAGTTGACAGAAACTTAACATGTCTCACCCCCTATACATTTTGATGGATGGACCAAATGTTAACCACAAGTTTTACATCTGTCCTTGCAGAAGACAGACTTTGAGCTAATTGATATTGGAACATGTTCCTTGCGGTGTCCACAAAGCGTTTCGAAATGCATTTGACTTCATAAATTGGAACGTAAAGAGCATTTTAAATAGTTTATATAGACTTATGAATGACGTCCCTGCAAGACGGGATTATTTTGACACAAATCACAGGCTTCTCAGTTTTCCCTAAAGTTTTGTGGATATCGTTGGGTAGAAAACAAGGTTGCAACGAGGTTTTGCCAAACCTATTAACATTTGTACAAGCAGTCGAAAGCGGCAAATCCTGCAGAACACGGACATGCATTACATTCACAGCTTTAAAGGAAGTGATAGCAGACACTTATACTACAGGGTTCGCACAAGGTGCTTGAGGTGCTTAAAGTACTTGAATTTGGCACTCTGTAATTCAAGTACTGGAATACTGTTCCTTGCAAAAGTATTCATCCCCCTTGGTGTTTTTCCTATTTTGTTACATTACAACCTGTAATTTTAGTGGATATTTATTTGGATTTCATTTAATGGACATGCAAAATACTCAGAATTTTGAAGTGAAAAAAAAAATAAAAATACGAAGTGTCACATGATCTCAGTAAATATACACCTGTTCTGAAAGCCCCCAGAGTCTGCAACACCACCAAGCAAGCGGCACCATGAACACCAAGGAGCTCTCAAAACAGGTCAGGGACTGAAACTTTGAACATCCCATGGAGCTCCATTTATTAAAAATAAAATGGAAATGCACTGCTCAAAAAAATAAAGGGAACACTAAAATAACACATCCTAGATATGAAATAATCTTATACTTTTTTCTTTACATAGTTGAATGTGCTGACAACAAAATCACACAAAAATAATCAATGGAAATTCAATTTATCAACCCATGGAGGTCTGGATTTGGAGTCACACTCAAAATGAAAGTGGAAAACCACACTACAGGCTGATCCAACTTTGATGTAATGTCCTTAAAACAAGTCAAAATGAGGCTCAGTAGTGTGTGTGTGTGTGGCCTCCACGTGCCTGTGTGACCTCCCTACAACGCCTGGGCATGCTCCTGATGAGGTGGCGGATGGTCTCCTGAGGGATCTCCTCCCAGACCTGGACTAAAGCATCCGCCAACTCCTGGACAGTGTGGTGCAACGTGGCTTTGGTGGATGGAGCGAGACATGATGTGCTCAATTGGATTCAGGTCTGGGGAACGGGCGGGCCAGTCCATAGCATCAATGCCTTCCTCTTGCAGGAACTGCTGACACACTCCAGCCACATGAGGTCTAGCATTGTCTTGCATTAGGAGGAACCCAGGGCCAACCGCACCAGCATATGGTCTCACAAGGGGTCTGAGGATCTCATCTCGGTACCTAATGGCAGTCAGGCTACCTCTGCCGAGCACATGGAGGGCTGTGCAGCCCCCCCAAAGAAATGCCACCCCACACCATGACTGACTCACCGCCAAACCGGTCATGCTGGAGGATGTTGCAGGCAGCAGAACGTTCTCCGCGGCGTCTCCAGACTCTGTCACGTCTGTCACATGTGCTCAGTGTGAACCTGCTTTCATCTGTGAAGAGCACAGGGCGCCAGTGGCGAATTTGCCACTCTTGGTGTTCTCTGGCAAATGCCAAACGTCCTGCACGGTGTTGGGCTGTAAGCACAACCCCCACCTTTGGATGTCGGGCACTCAAGTGGAGGTAGCGGTCCTGCTGCTGGGTTGTTGCCCTCCTACGGCCTCCTCCACGTCTCCTGATGTACTGGCCTGTCTCCTGGTAGCGCCTCCATGCTCTGGACACTACGCTGACAGACACAGCAAACCTTCTTGCCACAGCTCGCATTGATGTGCCATCCTGGATGAGCTGCACTACCTGAGCCACTTGTGTGGGTTGTAGACTCCGTCTCATGCTACCACTAGAGTGAAAGCACCGCCAGCATTCAAAAGTGACCAAAACATCAGCCAGGAAGCATAGGAACTGAGAAGTGGTCTGTGGTCACCACCTGCAGAATCACTCCTTTATTGGGTGTGTCTTGCTTATTGCCAATAATTTCCACCTGTTGTCTATTCCATTTGCACAACAGCATGTGAAATGTATTGTCAATCAGTGTTGCTTCCTAAGTGGACAGTTAGATTTCACAGAAGTGTGATTGACTTGGAGTTACATTGTGTTGTTTAAGTGTTCCCTTTATTTTTTTGAGCAGTGTAATATGGCACAACAAACCTGCCAAGAGGGGCTGCCCACCAAAACTCACGGACCAGGCAAGGAGGGCATTAATCAGAGAGGCAACAATGAGACCAAAGATAAGCTTGAAGGAGCTGCAAAGCTCCACAGCTGAGATTGGAGTATCTGTCCATAGGACCACTTTAAGCCGTATACTCCATAGAGCTGGGCTTTACAGAAGAGTGGTCAGGGGAAAAAAATAAGCAAACACGTTTGAGGTTCGCCAGAAGGCATGTGGGAGAGTCCCCAAATATATAGAAGGTACTCTGGTCAGACGTGACAAAAATTTTATGTTTTTGGCCATCAAGGAAAACGCTATGTCTGGCACAAACCCGACACCTCATCACCTCGAACACCATCCCCACAGTGAAGCATGGTGGTGGCAGCATCATGCTGTGGGGATGTTTTTATCGGCAGAGACTGGGAAACTGGAAAACTCAGAATTGAAGGAATGATGTGTGGCGTTAAATACAGGGAAATTCTTAAGAGGAAACCTGTTTCTGTCTTCCAGAGATTTGCGACTGGGACGGAGGTTTACCTTCCAGCAGAACAATGACCCTAAGCATACCGCTAAAGCAACACTCGACTGGTTTAAGGGGGAACATTTTAAATGTCTTGGAATGGCCTAGTCAAAGCCCAGACCTCAATCCAATTGAGAATCTGTGGTATGATTTAAAGATTGCTGTACACCAGCGGAACCCATCCAAATTGAAGGAACTGGAGCAGTTTTGCCTTGAAGAATGGGCAAAGGTCCCAGTGGCTAGATGTGCCAAGCTTTTGAGACACCCCAAGTGACTTGCAGCTGTAATTGCTGCAAAAGGTGGCTCTATGAAGTATTGACTTTGGGGGGGGTAAAAACTTGAGCGTGCATAAAGTATATATATATATTTTTTTTTTGGGGGTCTAATTTCTTGTTTGTTTCACACACACAAATATTTGTATCTTCAAAGTGGTAGGTATGTTGTGTAAATCAGATGATACCCCCCCCCCCCCCCAAAATTTTTTTTTTATTCCAGGTTGTAAGGCAACAAAATAGGAGAAATGCCAAGAGGGTGAATACTTTTGCAAGCCACTGTTGGTACTTTAAAGTACTGTAATTTCCGGACTATAAGCTGCAACTTTTTTCCCAGGCTTTGAACCTCGCGGCTTAAACAATGACGCGGCTAATATATGGATTTTTTTTTCTTCCCGCTTTCATTTTTTTTTTTTTTAAACACACTCTGTGACGTGCTAAGTTTTTTTGGCGGCATGAAGCTTTCATTAGACCAATGAAATTGCCGAACGGGTTAAGGTCAAACAACTTCTTTGTTTACTGTTTAGATTAAATTGAGCGCTCTCAAACTTCCCATCATTCTGATTACGGTAGTCATTTTGTCACCCTGATTCCTGGGGGCACAACAAAGTATTTGCATCCACTTGACATCTGTGTAAATCGTGCATTTAAGGTGGCGCTCCGTGTTCAGTGGGAGGCTTGGATGACAAGTGGGGAGAAATCCTTCACTAAAACGGGCCGCATGCGAAGAGCAACTTATGGTCAAGTCTGCCAGTGGGTCCTGACAGCGTGGAGCATTGTCAAAAAATCCACTGTCATCGACGGGTTTCGAAAGGCTGGACTGCTGCCTGTTGAAGAGGGCTCAGCGGGGGATTTGCCTCCGGATGAAAGTGACGAGAGCGACAATGAAAACGATCCAATATCGGATGAGGCAATTCTGAGGCTATTCAACTCCGACACCAAAGGAGATGGTTTCAGTGCACAGGAGGAGGAAGATGGTGACCAATGACTTTCTTGGTAGGCTACTGTTTACGGCTTATTTTTTGTTACAAGCCGTGTTTCGTTAAAGCCTGTGTAAAGTTCATTTGTTTCAATGTATGGGTAGGCACCTGCGGCTTATAGACATGTGCGGCTTATTTATGTTCCAAATAATATATCTTTTTTAAATTCAGTGGGTGCGGCTTATTCAGGTGCGCTTAATAGTCCGGAAATTACGGTACTTGAATTAATATGAGAGGAGAATAGATGATGATCAAATATGTTTTATGAAATATATTACAAAAAATGTGTTGGTCTTGCAAATTATTTTCCTATCAGACTACAGTTTTATTTTCTCACATGTTTCATGCTGTGGATACCAGGCGAGCTCGCGCATTCCATCCACACTGCCACTCAGCCAGGCAGGTACAGCACTGACTGATTAGGCGCCGCCAAACGTTACATCGATGGCTAATATGCTGGGCAAATTTAGATTCAACCCTGTCTTGTGCATATGGAAAATATTGTATTTTATTTCAGCTCATGAAACGCTACTTGTTTTATATTTTTGTTCAGTGTAGTTTTATCTACTTTTTTTACCACTACATCACTGGACCCAAGGTGAAAAAAATGAGTCAGACATTGAAAGCATGGGTGAGTTGGCCCTGAAGAGCCACATGAAGGGGAAAAGACCAACGCTGCATCTTGCGCTGGCGGCAGTTCTGCATGTGACTTTCTTTTTCTATGCATCAACCTCTAGAGCTTTTTTGCCAAATGCCTCATTCATGGGTGCCTACGATATTGCGCTTTATCACGTGTCAGCCATGCTCCTGCCATTGACGTTCTGTTTTCCTCACGCAGCCCACCTGACCGGCAACACTTAAGCTGCCAGTCGGAAGCAGGATGCTTTTTTGTAGCTATTAAGTAGTAGATTCCCAAATGCCCAATAAAGTCATTATGCTGGACTTGTATAGAAATGTGAATAGGAAATGTGTTCACCAGTAGGCAAAATCATCATTACTGACTTACCACTCATGGTAGTGAAACATATTATTGAGTACAACTTGTAAGGTAGTGATGAATACTACGTTTTTTTCCCCCATGAGGCTACTGCCAGCTGGTGGCAACTAGAAACAATTTCACAGTAATATTACAAACTGATGGGCCTTGAAAATAAATATTAGTGCTTGAAAACGTACGTAAGTCCTTGAATTTGACTTGCCACTGTCTGTACGAACCCCGCTCCAAGCAAAACAGATTTTCACATTTGTTGCCAAACGCATTCAAGGGTACCTTCAAAACTACCAAACCGACAGTCCCATGGTCCCATTCCTGACAGCAGACTGGGCAGACCTATTGACTAATGTCATGAGCAGAGTCTTGAAGAAAGAGGTGACACACTTGGACTCCCTGAAACGCACTGTGACAGAGGATGAGGCCATGGGCCCCTCAAGTTGACATTGGGTTTTCAAAATGTACGGTGCTAAAACAAGTGTCTAGCAAAGTGAGTGAGGGAAGGATGTTTGAGTGACAAAGTGCCTCGGTTGATGCACAAAACCCCAATCAAGTCCAGTTTTGTGACGAAAGGCTACTTATCTTGTCCCACAACAGATGACGAGGAATCCTGAAGCATGCGAGCGCAAATTCAAACGTCTTCTCACACACTTAGTTGACCTGAAGCGTTTTCCTGGGGCATGATGTGACGATGCCCAGAGGCAGTTGAAGTTCTTCATACAGCAGGTGTTGAGACGTCACTGTCTGTTCAGAGTATGATCTGCAGAGAACTGCTCTGGACACCTTTTTCTTTTTAGAGCGTCTGAAGGGTAAAGAAAACAACCGAGACCTCTGGCCAGTAACTCATTGTCCTTGTGTTCTTCCATGGACAGGCCTCGGCAGTCAACTCCGCTCTCACTGTTGTCAAAAAAAAGTAGCAGTCCTCCACAGCACAGACTGGTGTATGACTCTTAGAGAATGTAGGAGGACTAAAGAAAGTCAAAACGCCACCAATGATATCTTTCTGCAAATCAGCAAGGCAGAAATATCAAGACTACCTAGATGCACAGCAGGACCACGAAAAGGGAGAGAACAAGAGATGCCTGGAAAAGGACAACTATTGCAAAAATACATGGAAAAGGTAGCTGCAGAGGTGGAGACCTCAGTCCGGAGAATTCATAATCAAGTTCAACAGTTTCCAAAGTTCAATAGAAGATAAAAAGGCTGAGCTTACTGGACTGTTGTGAGCACTCACTCACTCAATGAGTACGTTTACATGCACATAATAATGTGATAGTGGCTAGATAGTCAGATTTAAAACGTTTACATGCTTTGCAAGAATAACTTTCCATAATCTTGTTTACATGGACACATCTGAAGTCAGGCTACCTGATGGCACGCTGATAAATGCAGACAATCGGCTTTCAAAATAAATGTTCTACCACAGAGTACGTTATTTTTGGGAAGCATATTTGATTGAGTTCGAAGACGATTTTGGTCTGTCCTACAATAAAGTAGTTTTATTGTTGTCATAGTTTAAAACTTACTCAATCATGTTGATCTCATTGACTGTCCTGATCTTTAATGCATAGCTGCATTTTATGGATTTGAGTTCTCCAGCAATTTGTGGCTTCAAATTATTGCTGCTACAGTTTATAAATAAAATGATTAACATAGCACAATATCAATTAAACAATGTTACATAACATCAGTGGTGTAAAAATACTTCAAAGTACTACTTAAGTAGTTTTGTAGTATCTGTACTTTTCTATTTATATTTCTGCCAACTTTTACTTCACTACATTCCTAAATAAAATAATGTACTTTTTACTCCGTACATTTTCCCTGACACCACCTGTTTTGACAGAAATGGTTCAATTCACGCACTTATCAAGAGATCATCCATGGTCATTCCTACTTCCTCTGGTCTGGCGGACTCACGGAACACATGCTTTGTTTGTAAATTATGTCTGAGTGTTGGAGTGTGCCCCTGGCTATTCGTCAATAAAAAATATATTTGTGCCCTCTGGTTTGTTAAGGAATTTGAAATGGATTATACGTTTACTTTTGATGCTTAAATACATTTTAGCAATTCTATTTACTTTTGATACTTAAGTATTTGGTTTTAAGTATACTTAAGGCTTTTACACAAGTAATATTTTACTGGGCGACTTTTACTTGAGTCGTTTTATATTAAGGCATCTTAACTTTTACTCCAGTATGATAATTTGAATACTTTTTCCACGACTAGAAACAATTGCGTAATAGGAACTACTACAAATGTATGGTCCTTAAATAAATATTAGTGCTTAAAAAAGTACTTCAGTCATTGAATTTGACTTGCCACTGTCTGTACAAACCCTGAGTCATTTTGAAGCCTTGTTTGTCCATTGTTTACCTCTTAACTACACCATTCATGTTAAATCCCTCGGTCACCAGTCGAGGCACTAAATTGTTGATATACATTCAGTGACGACAAATTCTTGTTGGCTTCTTTTCCTCTCGTGCAGATATGGAGAGAGAAACCTTGCTTTCACTGTTGCCAGTTTCTCTGGTGATGACAAAGAGGATGTGACTAAGAAGGTGACCAGCGCTGTTGAGAGGGTGACATCTGACTACCACTCCTGTTCCTCCTCAGACGAGGATAGTGGCCTCAGGGAAACCCGTCCTCCCCCTACCTTCCCTCAAAATCGCCATAAATACCAGGTACAACCAGTAACGAACATAGAGGTTGCGTTGCCACAATTTCGTGTTCCATACAGTCTTGTCTGAATACCTCCTTGGTCGGCTCTGACAATGGGGGAAATATAATTGAAATTGACCCCTGTTTTATTGTTCAAAGGTGATCTACCCAGCTACTCCTTTGTGGCGTCCTCCAGTGCCCAAGCAGAAGATGTGGCCAGGTAAAGGATATAATGGACCTCCACGTCCTCCTCACTATAACTTCAGAACCCAAGGTAGACCCACCCAGCCCTTCAGACACAATGACTGGGCCCCACCTGGCCACAGAAGGTGGCACGGATACTGGGGTGTCACTCCAGGCCTGGCTCACTGTTAGGGACCACTGTAGCAAGTGTGCTGTTAGTGTTAGCCTGTTCCAGGTTCCCTGAGCTGTGAAAGGGTGACCACTAGAGCAAGCAATATAGTTATTGTTGGAGGAGAATGAGGGCAAACTAAATTCACTAACATGACTGACCACATTTTAAAAAACTATTTTAGTAGTTTAATAGTCACTCTGGAAACTCTTGAATTTGATAATTTTTTTTGTTTTGATAAGAACATTAACTCTTTGCACTTTAGATCATTTGTAATCGTGTGAGTAAAGGAATCTACAGTTGTAATGGAGAAGGAATATTGGAATTAGTATTTTCATGTATTTTATAGCTATGAAGATATATGTACTGTATTTATATTTGATGGATAATTGTATGTTACCTACTGTACTGTCCATCAGTTATGTTCTAATGAGAATTTCTTTTATTTATTCAGTTTACTCATGAATTGTGCCAACCTCTTAAATTATGAGACATTAAACAATTTTTCAAATCATACTCTGTTGCTGTTTTGATATTTTACTGCAGTGTAATTTGAATGCTTGTTGCCTTCATCCCATAGGCTTACAGTAAACACCATATTATATGCAAATACAATATGTTTGTCTATGGCAGACAAATAATGTACATATTTGTATTACACCTGTTGAATTCAGACGTTCTGATCAAATGTGTGCACTGTCATTATAGACCTACATTGTAAAGCTTTTCACAACTATATTTTAGAGCTTTAGCTTGGTCTTGTTCTGTGTTTCAAAGTTGAACAGTAAATGTACTATTTCTATAACCATTGATTAGAAAGCGGTGTCCTTTCAGTGTTGTGAACGCATGTAATACGGCAGGGGGCGTGAAAGTGTCTTCGGAAACACGACTTGGGTACTGTCCGGAAATCACGTGTCTAGACTCCAGCTCCTATAATGCACCTGCTGAGGCGTAGCGGGATCGGTGAGTTTTGATGCTTCGGGAGAGTGCTCTGGCAGTCGGAAGCACCGCATAACTTTATTTTTCACCTGTGTTTTGAAAGAAAATTATTGGAATAGACCGAAAGGAATGGATTTCACGATACTCCACCTCTGCTGTGTATTGATTAGTCTTATCGCAGGTAAGTTTGACATCCACCGGCTACTTTTTTTTTATCCTACATTTTCATAAGCGCGAGCGAAAATGCGAGTGCTGGCGACGAGCACCATGCTAAAAAGTTAAGATGTTTGCGAATAAAACAACGAACTGGTTGTCTGTTCTATTGAATAACATGTCAAATAATTACTTTAGATTATACAATTTGCTTACGAGTGTTTTTACTTATAATATTGAAAATGGCTAGCTAGTTTAGCGTAGTTCTAACTAAGGAATTCAAAATTCTATCAAACTAACTAAATAACACTTGTCAAAATGTGATAACCCAAAAATGATATCCTTGAATTCTGGAGTCCCAAATGTAGGCGCACTGTGCATAAAGTAACGTAGATATTTATTGTTGAAATTACTGGAAATGCGTTTGACTTGAATAACATGTATATGTTTCAACACATGGTTTATTGAACTCACATTATGGATAATATGCTAGAACAGTTTAATTTTTTGTACTGTAAACATAGTTGCTAAATTGATAGGTTACATCGTGGTGAGATTTTTTTTCCCTACACTCAGCAAAGCATTTTTGAACGCTACCTAGTTGTTTTTGTTTTGCAACTGGTAGTTAACAGTCACACAATAGCCTGATCCGCCTTAAAACCTGTAAAGAGCTTCAAAGTGCTGCGTTTTCTGTCTGCCATCTGCCAAGACAATTTAAACTGTATTCGCCCCTCCCGCGCTAGGCAGGAGTCCGAAGGTCTTAAATGACATGTAGGTGCTTTCTAAACCCAGACAGAAATGAATCTTAATCACATGTTGGTCGCTTACTATCGACTAGATTTATGTCCCTGAAATATATTGTTACTCTATGTGAGTGGGAACTCTCTACAATTACGCCAACAGTAAGTGTAGCCCATTTTGTTTTCTTTAGTCTCATGGATGGAAAACAGGGCCTAATTAGTTTTAATTCACAATCCTTCACCATTTTATTTGTTCAGGTCCATTTTCTCCTGACTGCAAAAAATATCCCACACTTCTGTCACTATTCCTCCCCAAAGTAATATGCCACTACAACACACAATGTCCTGCTTATATGAATCAGTGATGGAAAAAAAGATTGAGGCCATCGACTCATGGCGTGTTCGATGCAGTGGTATCATACACGCTGCTGGAACTGTTGAAATGGGTTTTGGCTCTCACATCATCTAGTTGGGATGGAAATCACCCTCTTATCAGCAGGTCAGGCAATTCAGATGGGTTGTTAACATTGATTACCAATAAAACTAAACAATACAGCTAAAACGTTTGTCAACTGGGATGCACTTTAGACAGTGTGTATTATTGCTAGTGGGGAGCTCACTGCTACAGGGGAATTCAGCACTCCTATTATTATTTGTGTGTCACTTGTAGCTTGTCGCTGTCCTGGAATTTCCACTGAAACCAGCCCCTCCCTCTCTCACCACAGGAGTGAAACTATGATACTGTAGATGGATTGTGTTACTGTTAGTATCAGCCTGTGTTCTGTAGCTCAAAGGTTCCCTGAACTTTTAAAGTGGAGCTGCCACTGCAGATGGAGCCATGGTTAGGGCAATGATATTCCGCTCCACTGGTTACTGATAAACCCCTGCAATAATGAAGTGCTTCGTTTACACAGGCAGGCACAACTCTTTCTGCCGTGTTCAAGCCCTGGCACAGTGAGGGTAATGTTTAAAAGTCTGGTTAGGGGTGTCGTTATACTTGCCCACCAGTACATTTTTCTGTAATGCAATACATTTTTGTACATGAGTAGATTTTTGTACCATAATAATGGCTTCATGGGCTCATCATCTGGAGTGCTGTCAGGCTTATCGTGGCATTCATCTGACATTGCACAGGGCATCCTCTTCACAATGGGGATTCAATGCAACTAGGACATTTCTAGCCTATATGTTAGATTTCATGAAGCTTTCATTATATTATTAGGCTGACCTAAATGCTTCAACAAAAACATTTACAAGCAAATATCACACTATATAAAGCAAAGGATGCCTAGCAGGTTATAGTTAGTTTCTGGAGATGTGATGTAACGGTTTCTTAAAACCGTTCATATAGACTAGCTTTGCCTACTGAAACAAATACGTTTTTACAGGGAGCTCAATGTCAAAGGTGATTCTCCTCTTTCCGAGGCTTGTGTCAAGGCTGTGTCCAAGGCGCTTCTGTATTTGTCATGTCAGAAACATATTCTCTATATCTTCTCCATAGTCCCTGACAGCCCTGTCTAGTCCTGGCTGCATTAAGCAGATGCCAGTAGACATCCTCCAGCCAGTCAGCACTTTTGATGTTTGTTTAAGTTGTGGGGCCTGGATGGTTATTTTCTCTGAAACCTGAGGAGGTCTCCTGTAGAGCCAGCTCTGATCCTCCTCCCCCTTCACCCCTAGCCTACTCTGCCCCCCTTCATCCCTGGCTGTGGACTGGTCAGCGCTGAGTGAAGCTTGGGACCTAGGGTAAGGTAAATGCAGAGAGACTCAAAGTGCAGCAGACCAAGGATGTTGTTACCTGATAAGCTTGCTGCACTCCATGCCCCGCTGGGAGCTCATTGCTAGGATACCTTTTCTAAACATGCAAATCAATAATAATTTGTCACATGGGTTGAGTACTACAGGTGTCAACTTTACAGTGAAATGCCTACTTACGAGCCCTTTCCCAACAATGCAGAGTTAAAAAGTAAGACAAATTTGCTAAATAAAATAGTAACACAATAATGAGGCTATATACAAGGATTACCGACACAGAGTCAATGTGCAGGAGTACAAAGTAGTTGTAGGTAGAGGTAAAAGTGATAAGGCAATCAGGATAGATGATCAACCGAGTAGCAGCAACGTATGTGAAGAGTGTGTTTGTATGGGGTTTGTATTCTTGTGTTTGCATGTGTGTGTTGAAGTGTCAGTGTAATGTGTGTGGGTAGAGCCCGGTGAGTATGTAAAAATTAAATAAACAGGTCAGTACTAATAGTCTGGGTAGCCATTTGATTACCTGTTCAGTAGATCCTGGGGGTGTCTCTGTTTATATTGGTGGGTCTGAAGGGATTCCTTTTGTCACTCATCAAAACAAAATTCTTAGACACAAATGCATTTTTTAATGTTCACTTAGTCTATTGTTCGCTGATCATGGCCAGGGTGAGGTTCCTTTGACCTAACTTAAACTCACCCTTTCTGGTTTCAACTCAGAAACAAGCATATCATAATGTAGTATGGGGTTTCAGGCATCCAGCCAGCCTAGTTTTCAGTTCTGCTCTCTGAAAGAAATTGAGATATATTTGTTCAGGTAATAACACAATTGCACAAGAACATATAATTTTATATTTGATGGTTTGCAAAGTCTGGCCCTTTGATAAATCTAGAAAGTGACACGGCAAGAGCGATAAGAGAAGGCATTGTGTACTGTTCAACCTGCGCTATTGTCATGCATGGACCCAATGTAGATGAGCAGCTTTGGCTTGAGGTCATGATTTCACATTCAGTTCTCGTGACATGGCTGAAACAGTCCCATCCCTCCTCTCGCTTCAAATACGCTCTGGTAGCAGCCAGCTTCCCCTCCAAACCAAAATCTGCCTTCCCGGCCCCACTCACTCTGCCCGAAGCCCCTGGCTTTATTAGAAAATAAAGCAAGAACACGTAGAATCAGATTGCACTCCAGGGACACCGCTGCTGTGTCCTCCACAATCGAATGATGACAACGAAGGCACATGAATATTCAGAGACCCAGGCGGACCCTAAATATTTTAACATGCCGAGTCGTGCAGGCTCCTTTTCGAGTGACGACTCTTGTTCCCTCGTCTGCATGGGAGTGCGAAACGATGCTGATCCCTTAACCCGAACACATCCCCTAACCCTGTTCCTTTTTTAAAATGTAATACATTTTCGATTTAGAGAGCGAGTGGACCATTTTTAGGCGTGCCGATTGCATTCCATTACGGACAATGATAATGATTTAATAGTAGCTTGTGTTTTCAAGCCCTGTTTTTAAAGGCTGGTGGTGAGACCAATGTTTTCAGAGTTATTCCTTATTCACAGGTACTGGAAGCAATAATTCTGCCTGCCACTGGGCCGGCATCCGAAGCACTACATGGAGAGGAGATGTTGGTAGCCCTTCACTTGAACCCTCCTGGTCATTTTATATTATCAGATGGTGTTAGTAGTCATACCAAACTTGTTTGAACTTCTGGCCAATTATTGAAGAGTTGGTCGTCTTGACCATCAGTTTTTTAATGAGGGCATAAAGTGATGTCACTGAGATGTGATTGGTAAGGGAGAAGGTGAGATTGGAATGGGGTCGTGCCAGGACAACAACCTCAACGTGAGCAAGAGAAAGGAGACGATCGTGGACTACAGGAAAAGGAGGGTTGAACACGTCCCCATTCACATCGACGGGGCTGTAGTGGAGCGGGGCAAGAGTTTCTTGCTGTCCACATCGCCAACAAACTGTCATGGTCCAAACACACCAAGAAAGCAATGAAGAGGGCACGACAACGCCTTTTCCCCCTCAGGAGACGGAAAAGATTTTGCATGGGTACCCATATCCTCAAAGGTCTACAGCTGCACTATCGGGAGAATCCTGACTGGATGCATCACCGCCTGGTATGGCAAATGCTCGGCATCCGACCACAAGGCGCTACAGAGGGTAGTGTGTACGGTCCAGTACATCACTGGAACCAAGCTTCCTGCCATCCAGGACCTATTATACTAGGCGGTGTCAGAGGAAGGCCCCAAAAATTGTCAGACTCCAGTCACCCTCCAGTCATAGACTGTTCTCTCTGCTACCGCACGGCAAGCCATACCGGAGCGCCAAGTCTAGGTCTAAAAGGCTCTTAACAGCTTCTACCCCCAAGCCATAAGACTGCTGAACAATTAATCAAATGGCCAACTGAACTATTTGCATTGACCCCCCCTTTGTTTTTACACTGATGCTACTCGCTGTTTATTATCTATGCATAGTCACTTTACAAATGACCTCGACTAACCCCCACCCCCTCACATTGCCTCGGTACCGGTACCCCCTGCATATAGCCTCATTGTTATTTTATTGTGTTACTTTAGTTTATTTAGTAAATATTTTCTTCACTGCATTGTTGGTTAAGGGCTTGTAAATAAGCATTTTGTGGTAAGGTCCTGTTGTATTCAGCGCATGTAACAAATACAATTTGATAAAACGTACTGAAACAGGGAGGGCCTACTTGGACTAAAATAAACACTCCTTTTATTTTTTGTAAAACGTTTATTGCTTGCCTAATGATCACAATCCAGATGTGCCAAGTTGGTGGATGTGCACTTGTGAACGGACCAGGAGGCAAGAATTTTCCTGCTCTCTCCCTCTCTCCCCCTCCCATGAATAAAAACAAGGCCACGGTGCTGCTGGTTCTCTCCACTCCCATCAATCATCAGGCCGTCGGTCCGTTAAGACGATAAACACCCCACCACATGACTGAGCCACTCGATGTTCACATATGCTCAGCCCCTCAACACCCTCATCCCCTAATGAGGAATAATGGTCACCCTGACGGATACATGGCTAACTGTGACGGAAATGGGATTTTTCAAATAAATCTCTTTTGATATTATCACACAAACTGCCCTACTGTAGATGAATGAATAGGCTAAAGGACCCAAGGAGCTTTATCTTGCAGAACTTCTTTGCCAAATTTGGGCCATCTTTTGTTATCCACTTCTCTTTTATTTAAAGATGGCGCATGGATTTACTGTCAATGGCAGAATCCTGAGGTCAAGTGTGCAGGTCTCTAAAAACCTTAAATAAATCTGCCTCTTTTCCTTTTATTCCTTGATAGAATTTATGGTAGATTATACAACGGGTGGGTCTAATGCTGATTGGTTAAAAGAGCATTCCAGCGGGTGTCTATTCCACAAGTTACCACCGGCTAAATCTATGACGTTAATGCCTATTTACTCTGTTCCATCTGACTGCGCAATCCACTGTCTCATCAACCCAGGCAGGGAAGTTATAAACTTCATCTCAACTATAAAAAAAACATCTAGACATTATCTCCCATTTCTTTTCGACTAACATTTCGTTTTTCAACAGCAGAGATGTGTATAAACCTTGCTGTCTCTCTCCGAAATTTGCAACATTGTTTCAATTCGATCTCCAACTGTCCAGTAGTAAGAACTTGTAGGGGTCGAGACGAGAGGCAGGCAGCGTTTCTCAGCCAGTTGAAATCATGATTCAGCAGGCATAATATTTATGTATATATACAAAGAAATGTCAATTGAAAAAAGGTAAAACGAAACGAAGTGCAGCTAATTTGCAGTCTTTCCAGCTGCAGTTTGAAGTTGTTGTGTCCTAACGAGAGAACACATTTTCTATGCCAGGCGAAATCGTGCCTCATTAGCTCATTGTTATGGATGTATCCAAATGAATGCCTCCAGAAAACAGCTTAAACAAATGCAGCTACTGTTGTTATTCTGTCTGCACTGTTTGATGTGACTGTAACGCTTCGATCACACCGACAGCGTAATTGCATTTTGGTAGACCAGAATTACATTGATTTCCAATAAAACACTGCGTTTTCCTTGCAGCATTGTATTGCAGAGGCATTTGCGAACCAATAGAACGAACGACCAGCCGGCTTGGGTAGCAACCCTAGATTTGTGTCGGGACTATATCTTGTGGAAGGATGAAATAGGATGAATACATTTATCAAAATAACATCATATGTTGGTAACCTGTTGTATAAAAGTGATAATGCCCGAGAAGCCGGTGTTTGGAGGATATATCGACTTTCTGATTTAATGAGGGAAATAAGTATTTGACCCCCTCTGCAAAACATGACTTAGTACTTGGTGGCAAAACCCTTGTTGGCAATCACAGAGGTCAGACGTTTCTTGTAGTTGGCCACCAGGTTTGCACACTGTTCAGGAGGGATTTTGTCCCACTCCTCTTTGCAGATCTTCTCCAAGTCATTAAGGTTTTGAGGCTGACGTTTGGCAACTCGAACCTTCAGCTCCCTCCACAGATTTTCTATGGGATTAAGGTCTGGAGACTGGCTAGGCCACTCCAGGACCTTAATGTCCTTCTTCTTGAGCTACTCCTTTGTGGCCTTGGCTGTGTGTTTTGGGTCATTGTCATGCTGGAATACCCATTTTCAATGCCCTGGCTGAGGGAAGGAGGTTCTCACCCAAGATTTGACAGTACATGGCCCCGTCCATCGTCCCTTTGATGCGGTGAAGTTGTCCTGTCCCCTTAGCAGAAAAACACCCCCAAAGCATAATGTTTCCACCTCCATGTTTGACGATGAGGATGGTGTTCTTGGGGTCATAGGCATCATTCCTCCTCCAAACACGGCGAGTTGAGTTGATGCCAAAGAGCTCCATTTTGGTCTCATCTGACCACAACATTTTCACCCAGTTGTCCTCTGAATCATTCAGATGTTCATTGGCAAACTTCAGACGGGCATGTATATGTGCTTTCTTGAGCAGGGGGACCTTGCGGGCGCTGCAGGATTTCAGTCCTTCACGGCGTAGTGTGTTACCAATTGTTTTCTTAGTGACTATGGTCTCAGCTGCCTTGAGATCCTTGACAAGATCCTCCCGTGTAGTTCTGGGCTCATTCCTCACCGTTCTCATGATCAATGCAACTCCACGAGGTGAGATCTTGCATGGAGCCCCAGGCCGAGGGAGATTGACATTTCTTTTGAGTTTCTTCCATTTGCGAATAATCGCACCAACTGTTGTCACCTTCTCACCAAGCTGCTTGGCGATGGTCTTGTAGCCCATTCCAGCCTTGTGTAGGTCTACAGTCTTGTCCCTGACATCCTTGGAGAGCTCTTTGGTCTTGGCCATGGTGGAGAGTTTGGAATCTGATTGATTGATTGCTTCTGTGGACAGGTGTCCTTTATACAGGTAACAAACTGAGATTCGGAGCACTCCCTTTATTAAGAGTGTGCTCCTAATCTCAGCTCGTTACCTGTATAAAAGACACCTGGGAGCCAGAAATCTTTCTGATTGAGAGGGGGTCAAATACTTATTTCCCTCATTAAAATGCAAATCATTTTATAACATTTTTGACATGCGTTTTTCAGGATGTTTTTGTTGTTATTCTGTCTCTCACTGTTCAAATAAACCTACCATTAAAATTATAGCCTGATCATTTCTTTGTCAGTGGGCAAACGTACAAAATCAGCAGGGGATCAAATACTTTTTTCCCTCACTGTATATTGAATGCAGGTGCTTCTACACAGGTCTAGTTCCTGAGTTAGTAAGTAATTAACATCCCATCATGCTTAGGGTTATGTATGAAAATGGTGGGCATGCCAATATTTTGGCAAGAGATGACAATGCCCCCATCCACAGGGCATGAATGGTCATTGAATGGTTTGGTAAGCATGAAAACGATGTAAGCCATATGCCATGGCCATCTCAGTCACCAGATCTTAGCCCAATTGAACACTTATGAGAGATCCTGGAGTGGCTCCTGAGACAGCGTTTTCCACCAACGAAACACCAAATTATGAATTTATTTTGTGGAAGAAGGGTGTCTCATCCCTCCAATAGAGTTCCAGACACTAAGCCATAGACAAGTTGCATTGAAGCTGTTCTGGCTTGTGGTGGCCCAACACCCTATTAAGATACTCTATGTTAGTGTTTTATTTATTTTGGCATTTACATGTACATTATTTTTGCCTAAGAGAGGAAAGCAAACAGATCAGTGAGGTCCCCAGCTGGCTGTAATATTAAGGCTCTTTGTGTTTGTTTAATCCTCTCAGGGAATGTTGCTTTTCTGAAGATGACGTTCATCAGTCCAGATGAAGTGTCTTCAGATGAGTAAAAGGAACAGGACTCACCGCTTTGGACAGGGTTAATTTCTTAACACAACTTCGGCCCAAAGGCTAAGGACAGCCCTTCCCGATCCGCTTATTATGTAAACCATCATTGTCTTTCTTTGGTTGAACTCAGGTTATTCGGCTTATTAAGGACATTTATGTACATGATTCTAGTATTCTAGGTTAATACAGGTCTCTTCCTTCGCTGTGCATGTTGGACCACCACAGTGTGATGGTACACAATGCGACAGGCCTTGCCCCAGGGTTCTGCATCTGCAGGTGTTTGTGAGCAGTCAGCTGCTCCCTACCTGCCAGCTAGATCCTGACCAGGTCTCTCTTGCACAAAAAAAAGACTAACCTGGAATAATAAAGATGGAATAAAAATATAATAAAATGGGTTCCACAGAAGACTACCTCTATCTATTCCCTGGCATATTCAAAGCAAGAACCCCAGCCATGCAGTCATTGAGCAGCCTTTTAAGGTGTGTGTACTATTGTTAACATGTCCACACATTGTCTTTTACACAGCATAGGCTATTATATATAATACTCTCTCTTCCAGCGGTAAGCCCCTCTCCCACTAAGAACAGCTAATTGCAAGTCTAATCTTAAAATATGGCTCAGAAAATAAGCAGCACAGGCAGGTGGGGCTGGATTAAAGAGGGGAAGGGGGAGTTGAAGCAGCTGTTGGAGGAGCCATTTTTAGCGCCTGTATCTCATTGAGAAACATTATGCATTGTTGACTGGCAGCACACGGGGGAGAAAGGCAAATATGCACAGACTAGGTTAAAAGCTTCTTCCTTGATTCAAAGCTCCCCCTCTACTCCTACACCCTGGCATTGGTTTTCAAGTCATTCCTTGTCTAGTGTTAAATCGATGCAAATTATTATTGCGTGTATATATCTGTAAATGACCCCTGTTTTCATGCGAAAGTGATTTGTTTTCCCCAGATGACTTTTAATATGCTCACATTTCCTTTTTTGTCCTTTATTCTGAATACTCTCCACGAGTATGATTGCGTTCACTCTTTAGCTGTGATTGCACAAAGCTGGGTAACTGTATCATGACATTTTACAGTATAACCTTTTGTTAAGACCTCTAATCTGTTCTGACTTGGGAGTATAAATAAATCAGGCAGAGCTTTCATGTTCTGTCATCAAAGAGCATTACATTTCAATTTCTGATTTCTTGAATTCAAGGGAGGTTAGCTTTAGAGTGGCAGAGTGAGCATGGAAGTACAAAGCCCTGGTATACATTTTTAATTTCACCTCTTAATGGGTGTTCAGTGCATTTAAACAAGTTTCATTTGAATATATTAGTACTCTATGACCTTAATCACTTGCATGTTCTCTTGTTTTGTAACATAATAGTAATATATTTTATTGCAGACACTTGTCGAACACGACTAACTGTACAGTGAGTATGTGATCACTATGGAAATAAGAACTTGGTGTTGGTAGCGCCACACTCTTACCAATTTAGCCACAATGTAATATGAAGGCACAAAGAGGTGACTGGGTGGAAAACTTAATGTGTGACCTAATCTATGGAATTATTCACTGGAGTTGAGGTCAGAACAGAATTTGGTATATTCCAATTTGCTGGGGACCAAATGTTCACTCGCATCAAAACAAAAATGTGAACATTTTGTTCTTGGAATTCAGGGAGTTGCTATCGCAACATGGAACACTGTTTATTACTGTCAAATGCCCAACAATGAACAAGGAGTATTTGACAGATATTTCCGTGAGTACACTCAGTGTATCACTTCTGAAATGGGTAGAGACACATTCTTTTAGAATGTTTTGCCCATATATTTATAATTGGGAAAAATAGCCAAAGTCAACAATACAATAGCTGATTACATGTGTTACACAAACGTTACACGTACGTTACATTTCTTTAGATTGTCCAGGGTAATGTTACATGTTTTATCAATGTTTTGTAAACTACCTCATGTTTGCTACATTCGGTAGCTACAGTGCTTTCTGAAAGTATTCACATCCCTTTACTTTCTCCACATTTTGTTGTTACAGCCTGAATGTAAAATTGATTAAATTGAGATTGTCACACAATACCCCATAATGTCAAAGTGGAATTATGTTTTTAGAAATTTTTGCTAATTTATAAAAAATGAATTAATTGGCTTGAGCCAAGTATTCAATCCCTTTGTTATGGCAAGCGTAAATAAGTTCAGGAGTAAAAATGTGCGTAACAAGTCACATAAGTTCTCTGGACTCACTCGGTGTACAATAATAGTGTTAAAATGGTTTTTGAATGACTAACTCCTCTCTGTACCCAACACACAATTATCTGTAAGGTCCCTTAGTCGAGCAGTGAAATTAATGCACAGATTCAACCACAAAGACCAGGGAGGTTTTCCAATGCCTCGCAAAGAAGGGCACCTATTGCTAGATGGGTTAAAAAAAATAAGCTGATATTGAATATCCCTTTGAGCATGGGTAAATTATTAATTACACTTTGGATGATGTATCAGAGTCACTACAAAGATACTGGCATCCTTCCTAACTCAGTTGCCAGAGAGGATGGAAACCCCTTGGGATTTCACCGAGGCCAATAGTGATTTTAAAACTGTTAGAGTTTAAAGGTGCTACACACTTTTTGCACTGTAATTTCAGAAAATCTCCATAATATATGCTGCTAGTAACAGTGTTTCACAGTATTACTTACCTGCCAGTGAAGTGATTGGCTGCGATATTTGCCTATTGATGTTTTGCAAATATTCGACGCTTTTTTCCCATTTCAGTTTATGTAAGGAAACAAACACTGAATAGTATAGGTATTCATTGTACCATCTACATTGCTGTGAAATATATATTTTCAATAACACAAAATATTGTTTTTACAGCTGTTTTGAAGCTGATGGATCAAAACGAAAGATAGACCTAAAGAATATTTGCGTTCTTCATTTCCCGTTACACAATGTTTCATTATGAAGCTTACCCATAGTCCCCAGTCACGTGGTGTTTGTTTACAAGCAGACAACGACGAGAGACCGGAGTCTTGTGAGTCACTCACTGTTGTGCAGCACGCTCCAGGTGATCTTATTGAATTGTGGAATTCACAACTAAATGTTTGCCAGCTAGATATTTTATAAGTAATAAGTTAACTGTCTAAAATGTGCTAAATGCTCTGCAGTTGTGCATTTGGTTTGCTAATTTAGTAGCTAGTTAGCGATCTAGCTAAGTGGTTAGCTTCTTACAAAAAGTTCATTAACAAATACAAAATCAAGCTTATTTTGGTAACAGCAGAGAATCCCCTCCTGGGTCGAGCCTTGCTGTCTAATATTTGTTTTGTGTGTGCAGCATACTGTGAGTAGCATTTTTAAATTACTTGTATAACTTTGAGCTGGGATGTCGGTCCTGCAAGTACTTTAGGTCAGAACTGTATAATTGCTGCAATGCGCTCGTTAGCATTCTCTATGGGATTTTACATGTACTTTATAGCATTGTTAACCTTCGGATTCCAGAGGCTGTGTGGTTTCAAAATAACACCCTTTGTGTTCAGTGGCAGTATTACCGAATATCCTGGCATGGCACAAGGTTGGTATGACATGGCACGGCACAAGGTTGTTATGAAGGTATGACAATCTGTATACCGTCCAAGCCTAGTGGTGGCTGCATCATGTTATGGGTATGCTTGTCATCGGCAAGGACTAGGAAGTTTTTTAACATTTTTATATAGGATAAAAGAAACAGTATAGATCTAAACACAGGTAAAATCCTAGAGCAAAACCTGGTTCAGTCTGCTTTCCAACAGACACTGGGAGACAAATTCACCTTTCAGCAGTACAATAACCTAAAACACAAGGCCAAATATACACTGCAGTTGCTAACCAAGACTACATTGAATGTTCCTGAGTGGCCTAGTTACAGTTTTGACTTAAATTGGCTTGAAAATCTATGGCAAGACTTGAAAATGGCTGTCTAGCAATGATCTACAACTAACTTGACTGAGCTTGAAGAATTTGTGCAAAGCCTTTACAGACTTACCCAGAAAGACTCACAGCTGTAATCGCTGCTAACGGTGATTCTAACATGTATTGACTTGGGGGTGTGAATACTTATGTAAATTAGAGATTTCTGTATTTCATTTTGAATACATTTGCAAAATTTTCTAAACATGTTTTCACTTTGTCTTTATGGGTTATTGTGTGTAGATGGGTGAGGAAAGAATCAATTTAATCCATTTTGAGTTCAGGCTATAACATAACAAAATGTGGAATATGTCAAGGGGTATGAATACTTTCTGAAGGCACTGCTACATGCTCTCCTCATACAGTTGTATAGTATGTTTATGCTCCTTTCCTACCTGATAACTAACTTACCAGACTGACCCAGGGTGCTCTATAATCAGTGTAGTGTTGTCTGTCTGGACCACTCACGGCTCAGCCCTTTTAGATGTCATTAGACCTGGAGAGTTACCAGATTGTCTGGGAGTGTGGTTGCACACAGCTCAAATGTTAAAGCAAAGCACTCATACCTGGCTGCTAGATTTCTTCTATCAGTTTAATATAGTTTCAGATTGAGGCATAAAACTTCAAGGTTGATATGTTAGCTGCACTGACCTTGCGAATTTTGTTTCTGTTGTTGCTAGCTAAGCGTAGGTATTTCATACAATGGAGGTTTTTTGCCTTGATTGATGAGTGGTAGGCTAACATTGTTGAATTGTGTTGGACAACAACGGCCATCTCAGTGTGTGTTCCCTGGGGTGTTTGACAACATTTGGCTAGTAGTAATTCAGGTCATGGCGGGTGTCTTTTTAGTGAGTAATATTTCACTGTGAGGCTGTGAAATATCAAGATTTGTTTTTATTGGATAATGCAGCTGTGTCAGGCCTTGGCATAGCCTATCCCTAGGTATGTAGTCACTTTCTAGGTTTGGCGACAGATTTTCATGCAAATATAAAAAAATCTGCATAAATTATATTCACATTTTCCTACCAGTGGTGTTTCCACCAAACGGTCTTGTTGCTGACTAAAAATCAGTGTGTAATGATGCACACAATGTACGTTTTCTCTTAAGTTTTCATATGCCGAATAAGGGTGTTTCCATCGCATTTTTAACCGTACCGATAGCTTTGTCACAAATTGTTGCGTTAAATGGCAAATGTACCTACTCTGGTCTTGGCACGTGCGCTCTAGCAACCACTTGCAGATACAGTGCGGGTATAGTCTACTTGATGAAATTATTATGGTAAAAAAAAAAGCAATATTTTTAATTGTCAAACAGCAGCCAAGCATCGATCATCATGTCACCAGAATAAGACCCTCAATATTCATTGGAAAGGAGCACCAAAATCACTATGCACTTTCACCACCCTGTGAAGTTCATAACTTATTTAATCTGTAGCCTAATAAACTGCATGGTTTCCCGAGTCGTAATTGGAGGACCACACACCAAGTTTACTTCAATATGATGGTAATTATACAGTGCATTTGGAAAGTTACCTGACTTTTTCCACATTTTGTTAGGTTACAGCCTTATTCTAAAATTGATTAAATAAAAACAAATCTTCATTAATCTACACACAATACCCCATAATGACAAAGTGAGAACCCCCCCCCCCCCAGATACCTTATATACATAAGTATTCAGACCCTTTGTTATGAGACTTGAAATTGAGCTCAGGTGCATTCTGTTTCCATTGAGCATCCTTGATGTTTCTACAACTTGATTGGCATTCAATTGATTGGACATGATTTGGAATGGCACACACCTGTCTATATAAGGTCTCACAGTTGACAGTGCATGTCAGACCAAAACCAAGCCATGAGGTCGAAGGAATTGTCGAGGCACAGGTCTGGGGAAGGGTACCAAATTTCTGCAGCATTAAAGGTCCCCAAGAAAACATTGGCCTCCATCATTCTTAAATGGAAGAAGTTTGGAACCACCAAGACTATTCCTAGAGCTTGCTGCCCGGCCAAACTGAGCAATTGGGGGAGAAAGGCCTTGGTCAGGGAGGTGACCAAGAACCCGATGGTCACTCTGACAGAGCTCCTGAGTTCCTCTGGGGTGATGGGAGAACCTTCCAGAAGGACAACCATTTCTGTAGCACTCCACCAGTCAGGCCTTTTATGGTAGAGTGGCCAGATGGAAGCCACTCCTCAGTAAAAGGCACATGACAGCCCGCTTAAAGTTTGCCAAAGGCACCTAAATGACTTTCAGGCCATAAGAAAAGATTCTCTGGTCTGATGAAACCAAGATTGAACTCTTTGGCCTGAATGCCAAGCGTCACGTCTGAAGGAAACTTGGCACCCGTACGGTGAAGCATGCTGGTGGCAGCATTATGATGTGGGGATGTTTTTCAGCAGCAGAGACTGGGAGACTAGTTAGGATTGAGGGGAAAGATGAACAGCGCGAAGTACAGAGAGATCCTTGATGAGAACCTGCTCCAGAGCACTCAGGACCTCAGACTCGGGCGACAGTTCACCTTCCAACAAGACAACCACCCTAAGCACACAGCCAAGACAATGCAGGAGTGGCTTCAGGACAAGTCTCTGAATATCCTTGAGTGGCCCAGCCGGAGCCCGGACTTGAACCCGATCGAACATCTTTGGAGAGACCTGAAAATATCTCTGCAGCGACGCTCCCCATCCAACCTGACCGAGATTTAGAGGATCTGCAGAGAAGAATGGGAGAAACTCCCCAAATACAGGTGTGTCAAGCGTGTAGCGTCATGCCCAAGAGGACTCGAGGCTGTAATCACTGCCAAAGGTGCTTCAACAAAGTACTGAGTAAAGGGTCTGAATATTTATGTAAATGTGGTATTTCAGTTTTTATTTCTTATAAATTCTAAACCTGTTTTGCTTTGTCATTGTGGCTCCTCATTTCAGAGGCAATTCAAAGCAAATGTCATGCTCTGGAGTCCATTTGAAATGGCTACTGAATGTCAATGTATATTACTTTCTGTGTATTTGTTATGGAATATGTTGCCCCCTGCTGCTAAAGGGTAATTGCCAGCCTTTTACAGGGTTTCCACAGGCGCTTTGAGCCACTGAGATAGGACCGGCTGACCCTATAAAGTTTGTCAAAACCACAACCTATAACCGATTCACCGGTTATATCCTGGACCCGTGTGCTCCCTTCAGGCTCTGAGCTCTGCGGCTTTAAGGGTCTTACTGCATTTATCTCTGCCGTCCAGATTCTCCTGTCCTTTCTTTATCAGTCTGACAAGCCTCATCTCGCACGCGCTGTAATACAACGCCACATCAACAATAAATACCTCCAAGACTAGATGTCATGGCAGAATCACAGAGGGAGGGGGGAGCGGACAGTGGGTAAAAATCTTTTGCAATATCGCTTTGTGCAAGATTGCTTAATTAAAGCTCTTGCTGTGAAGATTGTTTTTCTTTCTCTATTGCTTCTTGTCACTCACTCACTGAATAAGCCAGGGTGGGGGGTGGTACATTCAGGCTTTCTCATCATGTTCAGGCTGACAATGAGAGCTGGAGGAGGGATGAATATACCCAGTGGGCTCCGCGGAGGGATGCTGCACATCCATTTTGAGGTGATATTGATCTTTTGTGGTTACTAGGTACTTTATCAATACACCATTTGCCAAAGTCCCCAAAGCCCCATCATTGGAAATAAATTTTTTTTATTGAATTGTGTAGGGGCCATTTCCATCTAAAAGGACCCATGAGAACCAACATGTGAAGTAAATAAGAGCATGTCAAATGATAGCAGAGTCTATATTTTTTAGAAATTAAATTTTGGTCAAACAGATGGAAACGGGATCTTAGACAACATCTACCAGAAAACGTATTCAGAAGGTATTAGAAATACATCAAAGCATAATAATGTAAGTAAAGACCCATATTTGGTTTTGGAGAAATTAGTTCAGTAAGTTTAAGAAACATTGCCTTGTGACTTGTAATTCTGTTACCAAAAACCCACATCTTAGAAGTAGGTACACCTACCAATTAGTTAGTGTTTTTACTGATATTGTTTATGAATTAAGTGATTTAAACTCATAATTATTTTACAAACTCGGTAATGGAATTACAGAAGAATCTGTAACAGAATTACTGCTGTTGAATTATCATTTGGTGGTCAAAGCAGGACTGTTTTTCAGTCGGGACAACTCCTTCCTCTCTCTCACACACACGCTCGCTCTCTCTAACAAGCATTCTCACCCCCTGAGCACCGGACATCCATGGACGTAGAAACCAGCTCTGAACCAATCATAGACATCTATCTATATTTCACAAGTTTGGAGAGTACAGTAGAACACATTGGACAACAGCACAGTGTACTGTACTGAACATATGTGCTATGATGTCCAAACTTGGGAAACAGATTACTATGATTTTGTCTGATCCGGACCAACCAAATGTGATCTTGTTTGGGGGCGGTGCGCATTTCAATAATAATATGTAGGATAATGCCCAAATACGCAAAAGAAGGATATTGCATATTTCTGCCTTTGTGTATACATATTCACCATGAAGAGAAGGTTATTCATATCCATGCATTTCTGTATAGTACAGATCAGGGGCCCATGATGTCAAGTCTGTTATCGTAATTCCATTGCCAGATGTAAATACACTTCACCTACTGTAGGTCAATAACAAACTCTCTTTTTTTTTAAACTGAATTTGTCATGTCATAGCTGACACCCCATTCTTTCTGCAGACATCTTTGATTCTTAATTTGGAGCAGATATTTAAGAGTTTTTGGAAAACGTGGTCGCCTTAAAAACTGATGGAGATTTGACCTTAATTCTGTGCAGTTGTTTCAGCAAATGTGTTTACCGTGGAATTGCCCTAGGCTATATGTTGCCAATACTAGTCGTAGACTACCTACCTAGCCTACATCACATGGACACACACATTCATGGTGTTGTGTGTATTTTGTCTCAATATGTCCAGAGGACCACCATGCAACAACCTGGGGTGTGGACCTATATTTAGACCAGAATCTGGGAGGGGGGAAGCATGAGCAGGACAGACTCATCATTGGCTCCTGCTAGCCAAACCGGCTGACAGTAATGGATGCTCCTGTGCGGTGTAAAAATAGGTTACTGTGTAAAATATGCATAGAATAGATGTTAATAGCTTAATCTGCATGAAATATGCACATCAGTGTTTTAACAACATGAAACAAATAAGATTTCTGTTGCCCTAATTATTATATCAAATTTAAATCAATTTAGTTAGACACCCTGGACCCACTCCAATTCATAAACTGCCCCAAGCAGATCCACAGATGGCTCTGTTGCACTCCACACTGCCTATGTAAGAATGCTGTTCATTAACTACAGTTCAGCATTCAACATCATATTCCCATCCAAGCTCAGGACCCTGGGACTGAACACCTCCCTCTGCAACTGGATTCTGGACTTCCTGACACGCCGCACTCAGGCAGTGAGGGTAGGCAACAACACATCCACCATGCTGACCATCAACACTGGGGTCCCTCAGGTGTGTGTGCTTAGTCCCTCCTGTACTCCCTGTTCACCCACGACTGCGTGGCTGCGCATGACTCCCAATACCATCATCAAGTTTGCTGATAACACGACGGTGGTAGAACTGATCACAGATGACGATGAGGCAGCCTATAGGGAGGAGGTCAGAGACCTGGCGGTGTGGTGCCAGGACAACAACCACTCCCTCAACATCAGCAAGACAAAGGAGATTATCGTGGACTACAGAAAATGGAGGGGTGAGCACGCCCCCAAAGACATTGATGGGGCAGTAGTGGAGCGTGTCGAGAGCTCCAAGTTCCTCGGTGTCGACATCACTAATGAACATGGGCCACACCCACACAGCGCCCAAGCATGTCTCTTCTTCTTTTTGGCATTCTTTAGTAGTGTTTTTTTGTTGTTGCTGTAATTCACGCAGTCTCCTCTGAACAGTTGATGTTGAGATGTGTCTGTTACTTGAACTCTGTGAAACATTTATTTGGGCTGCAATCTGAGATGCAGTTAACCTGTTAGGGCTAGGGGGCAGTATTGACACGGCCGGATAAAAAACGTACCCGATTTAATCTGGTTACTACTCCTGCCCAGTAACTAGAATATGCATATAATTATTGGCTTTGGATAGAAAACACCCTAAAGTTTCTAAAACTGTTTGAATGGGGTCTGTGAGTATAACAGAACTCAAATGGCAGGCCAAAACCTGAGAAGATTCCATGCAGGAAGTGGCCTGTCTGACAAGTGGTGTTTCATCTTGGCTCTTTTTATTGAAGACTGAGGATCTTTGCTCTAACGTGACACTTCCTACGGCTCCCATAGGCTCTCAGAGCCCGGGAAAAAGCTGAACGATATCGAGGCAGGCTCTGGCTGAAACACATTATCGCTTTTGGCAAGTGGCCGATCAGAGTACTATGGGCTTAGGCGCGTGCCCGAGTCGACCGAATGCTTTATTTTCTTTTGTCTGTTTACCTAAACGCAGATTCCCGGTCGGAATATTATCGCTTTTTTATGAGAAAAATGGCATAAAAATTGATTTTAAACAGCGGTTGACATGCTTCGAAGTACGGTAATGAAATATTTAGAATTTTTTTGTCACGAATTGCGCCATGCTCGTCACCCTTATTTACCCTTTCGGATAGTGTCTTGAACGCACGAACAAAACGCCGCTGTTTGGATATAACTATGGATTATTTTGAACCAAACCAACATTTGTAATTGAAGTAGAAGTCCTGGGAGTGCATTCTGACGAAGACAGCAAAGGTAATAACATTTTTCTTATAGTAAATCTGACTTTGGTGAGTGCTAAACTTGCTGGGTGTCTAAATAGCTAGCCCTGTGATGCCGGGCTATCTACTGAGAATATTGCAAAATGTGCTTTCACCAAAAAGCTATTTTAAAATCGGACATATCGAGTGCATAGAGGAGTTCTGTATCTATAATTCTTAAAATAATTGTTATGCTTTTTGTGAACGTTTATCGTGAGTAATTTAGTAAATTCACCGGCAGTGTTCGGTGGGAATGCTAGTCACATGCTAGTCACATGCTAATGTAAAAAGCTGGTTTTTGATATAAATATGAACTTGATTGAACAAAACATGCATGGATTGTATAACATAATGTCCTAGGGTTGTCATCTGATGAAGATCATCAAAGGTTAGTGCTGCATTTAGCTGTGGTTTGGGTTTATGTGACATTATATGCTAGCTTGAAAAATGGGTGTCTGATTATTTCTGGCTGGGTACTCTGCTGACATAATCTAATGTTTTGCTTTCGTTGTAAAGCCTTTTTGAAATCGGACAGTGTGGTTAGATTAACGAGAGTCTTGTCTTTAAAATGGTGTAAAATAGTCATATGTTTGAAAAATTGAAGTTTTTGCATTTTTGAGGTTTTTGAATAACGCGCCACGGGATTACACTGGCTGTTACGTAGGTGGGACGATTTGGTGCCACCTATCCTAGAGAGGTTAACTCTAGTGAAATTATCCTGTGCAGCAGAGGGGTCTTCCTTTCCTGTGGCGGTTCTTGAAATTTCCGGATTGACCGACCTTCATGTCTTAATGTAATGGACTCTCATTTCTTTTTGCTTATTTGAGCTTTTCTTGCCATAATATGGACTTCTGTTTTTTCTAAATAGGGTTATCTTCGGTATACAACCCCTACCTTGTCTCAACACGTCTGATTGGTCAAACACATTAGGAAGGAAAGAAATTCCACAAATTAACTTTTAACAACGCACACCTGTTAGTTGAAATGCATTCCAGGTGACTACCTCATGAAGCCGGTTGAGCGAATGCCAAGAGTATGCAATGCTGTCATCAAGGCAAAGGGTGGCTACTTTGAAGAATGTCAAATATACTAATCAAAATATATTTTATAACACTTTTTTTGGTTACTACATGATTCCATGTGTGTTATTTCATAGTTCTGATATCTTCAGTATTCTACAATGTAGGACATAGTAAAAATACAGAAAAACCCTGGATTAAGAAGGTGTGTCCAAACTTTTATAGAGATTTTTTTTATTTTTTTATCTTACTCTGCATTGTTGAAAAAGGACCTGTAAGTAAGCATTACACTTTTAGTTTTATCAAGCATGTGACTAATAAAATTTGATGTACATTTTTTTTTTTTTTTTAAATGTCCTGGAAAACTGAAAGTTCCATGTGTTCTTTAAAAAAGATAGAAGAGATCCTGCCGTAGTTGAAGATTCCTCTTCTCTTCCCTTAGGGAGTATCCTAGTTCCCTAGTAGTATTTGGATGGAACCAGTTGTGCTTAGTACATCAAGTCTTTGCATACCTCTGTACTGTACTCTTCACATAGCCTAGGCCTCCCATCCTTTGTGTTTGGCAACCAACCATCACCGTCTTTACCCCTCCCTTTGTTTGTGTGTGTTGACTTACTCATAACTGGGCTTAAAGGATACTTCAGGGTTTTGGCAATGAGGCCCTTTATCCACTTCCCCAGAGTCAGATGAACTTGTGGATACCATTTTTATGTCTGTGTCCAGTATGAAGGAAGTTAGCGGTAGTTTCGCGAACCAATGTTAACTAGCGTTAACACAATGACTTGAAGTCTATGGGTATCTGCTAGCATGCAGATACCCATAGACTTCCAGTCATTGCGCTAACGCTAGAAAATTCAGCAGTATTCCTTTAAGTCAAACTGTAGGGTCTTAGTGGACACATGTAACCTGAAAGCCCTGTCTAAGTATGCGTCATCTAGACAAACACTGCCGGCATGCCTCAGTTTCTATCATATCACGTAAAGGAAAAAACTAATCTCAAAAACTGACCTGCCCTGCTGTAACAGGCCTGATGCAATCTGACCAATTGCCTTTTTGCTGCTTGTTCCATCAGAGTAGATACCGTGGGGATGAGTAAAGGAGTTTGACTCATTTCAGACATGGCTGACCTGTGTCTGTTGAGCTGCGGAGATGTCTGAGGTTAAGCCGAGACCCCTTTTCAGGCCAGTCAGCCCGTCGGTCTGTCCCCTTTTTCCTAAACTCCCGTTTATTAATACGTTGAGAACCAGGCTTGTTATGGGTGCTAGCGAGGACTCTTAATCCTTAATTGAGCCTTGCATTGCAAGGATGAATGTTCTGGTATGATATTCACGCTTCGTCAGTCTAAGTTGGTTACGTCTGTTCTGCCCCCTCCTCCCTTTGCCAACATCATTAGGGACTGTCTTGAGAAACGTTTTTCACAGCATTCCATTTTCAAATTAACCCATAGATGGCACACAAAGTTGAATAGAAACACAAGGTCCACTTTCCCTATTCCTCTAAAGGGGTTCCGGAACACATTTTTAATCATTTGTACACTACAAATTGACCACAAGTAATCCCAAAAATAGATTTCAAATACTATCATTTCATATCTTGATTGCATTGAGACACAATCACAAAAAGCACATAGAATCGGATATTTCAAGTCACATTTCAAACCACCTTCGTAGGTGGCTTGAAGTCAGATACAAATCTGATTCCTGGCCTTATGACTTGTGGCTGAATGGTCAAATCTGATTTATTTCCCCTTAAGACTGTTATTTGACATTTTTTGTTGCTTGCTAGCTGCTCTGTTGACAGCTACCGCATTCTTGTCAAACTAACTAGTTTCATTGTTTACAAGCAAATTAGTGAAGGAGCTAAACAGTTAGCTAGCTGGATCATCTTGTCCTTTTTGAGGCTTTAATTATTCTTGCACTATGAGTTTGACCATTCAGAGCAACTGGGAAACGTCTATGACAGGCATTGTTGTCACCTAAGCTTGATACTTAACTTCTGAGTGATAGTAACCACGAGCACCACTACCAATCAGTCTACACTACCCGTCATGACTATGACAACTAGCGTAGCCATATGACTGCTGTCTGAACACACACATCCAATTTGGTCACTTGTAACATGCTGTTTAGACGGTCAGTATTCCAAAACAGATTAGAAAAACTGATTTGAGCATTAAGGCATGCAATGTGCACAAGGCTTTTGTCGACTGCCTGTTATTTTTACATCTCCCTGTCTGTTGTCTGCATTTCCCTCTCTGATGTAGAGCGATGGTGTGTGACTCCATTGGCCCTCTGTCTGAATGAAGCGGCTGTGGTCAGCAGTATGCCTCTGTGTTTGAACAGTGACGCTGTCCCCCCAATCAAAGGGGCATTGTGCCCTAAGGCCCAGACAAAGGCTGGGGGATAGGGCTGGGGTGCAGAGAGTGGCAGACCTGGGCCCTATCAGGGACTATTTGTTTTGGGGGATGGGAGGTAATCTAGGGTGAGCAGGGGAGGGATCTATTTTACCCCCTGTCCATAGCTCTTCCTGTGTCTGGAGAGAGCTATGGGATACAGGCCAAAAACATGTGGCTCTCATTTCTGCCCTAGTTTGAATTGTTGAAGCATGAGTCAGAAGGTCCCTCACCTCCTGGAAATTCTCTCTCTACCTGCTTCCACTTCCCCAAAATTGGTAGTCATGGATTCTAATTCTCTTGCTCACTGGCTCTCACTCTCCTTTCTTTTTCTTGTTTTTTTTTATCTCCAGTAAAAATGGGATCCTTTACCAAACTTATACTGAACAAAAATATAAACACAACAATTTCAAAGATTATACTCTGTGTGTGTGTGTGTGTGTGTGTGTGTGTGTGTGTGTGTGTGTGTGTGTGTGTGTGTGTGTGTGTGTGTGTGTGTGTGTGTGTTGTTTATTTATACATATAATACACACACACACAGTTGAAGTCGGAAGTTTACATACACCTTAACCAAATACATTTAAACTCAGTTTTTCACAATTCCTGACATTTAATCCGAGTAAAAATTTCCTGTCTTAGGTCAGTTAGGATCACCACTTTATTTTAAGAATGTGAAATGTCAGAATGATTTATTTCAGCTTTTATTTCTTTCATCACATTCCCAGTGGGTCAGAAGTTTATATACACTCAATTAGTATTTGGTAGCATTGCCTTTAAATTGTTTAACCTCTCTGGGCTAGGCGGGACGAATTCGTCCCACCTACGTAACAGCCACTTGAAGCCTGTGGCGCGATTTTCAAAACCTTAAAAATCCTATTACTTCAATTTCTCAAACATATGACTATTTTACAGCTATTTAAAGACAAGACTCTCGTTAATCTAACCACACTGTCCGATTTCAAAAAGGCTTTACAACGAAAGCAAAACATTAGATTATGTCAGCAGAGTACCAAGCCAGAAATAATCAGACACCCATTTTTCAAGCTAGCATATAATGTCACAAAAACCCAGAAGACAGCTAAATGCAGCACTAACCTTTGATGATCTTCATCAGATGACAACCCTAGGACATTATGTTATACAATACATGCATGTTTTGTTCAATCAAGTTCATATTTATATCAAAAACCAGCTTTTTACATTAGCATGTGACGTTCAGAACTAGCATACTTCCGGGGAATTCGCTAACATTTTACTAAATTACTCACGATAAACGTTCACAAAAAGCATAACAATTATTTTAAGAATTATAGATACAGACCTCCTCTATGCACTCGATATGTCCGATTTTAAAATAGCTTTTTGGTGAAAGCACATTTTGCAATATTCTAAGTACATAGCCCAGGCATCACGTGCTAGCTATTTAGACACCCGGCAAGTTTAGCACTCACCATAATCATATTTACTATTATAAAAGTTTGATTACCTTTTGTTGTCTTCGTCAGAATGCACTCCCAGGACTGCTACTTCAATAACAAATGTTGGTTTGGTCCAAAATAATCCATCGTTATATCCGAATAGCGGCGTTTTGTTCGTGCGTTCCAGACACTATCCGAAATGGTAAAGAAGGGTCGCGCGCATGGCGCAATTCGTGACAAAAAAATTCTAAATATTCCATTACCGTACTTCGAAGCATGTCAACCGCTGTTTAAAATCTATTTTTATGCCATTTTTCTCGTAGAAAAGCGATAATATTCTGACCGGGAATCTCTTTTTCGGGCAAACAGAGGAAAAAATCACAAAGACGGGGGCGGTCAGGTCACGCGCCTAAGCCCAGAGTCCCTTGATCGGCCACTTGAGAAAGGCGATAATGTGTTTCAGCCTGGGGCTGGGATGACGACATTCAGGTTTTTCCCGCGCTCTGAGCGCCTATGGACGACGTAGGAAGTGTCACGTTAGAGCAGAGATCCTTAGTAAAAGATAGAGATGGAAAAGAAGTTCAAGAAATGGTCAGACAGGCCACTTCCTGTAAAGGAATCTCTCAGGTTTTGACCTGCCATTTGAGTTCTGTTATACTCACAGACACCATTCAAACAGTTTTAGAAACTTTAGGGTGTTTTCTATCCATATGTAATAAGTATATGCATATTCTAGTTACTGGGCAGGAGTAGTAACCAGATTAAATCGGGTATGTTTTTTATCCGGCCGTGTCAATACTGCCCCCTAGCCCTAACAGGTTAACCTGTTAGGGCTAGGGGGCAGTATTGACACGGCCGGATAAAAAACGTACCCGATTTAATCTGGTTACTACTCCTGCCCAGTAACTAGAATATGCATATAATTATTGGCTTTGGTTAGAAAACACCCGAAAGTTTCTAAAACTGTTTGAATGGTGTCTGTGAGTATAACAGAACTCATATGGCAGGCCAAAACCTGAGAAGATTCCATGCAGGAAGTGGCCTGTCTGACAAGTTGTGTTTCATCTTGGCTCTTTTTATTGAAGACTGAGGATCTTTGCTATAACGTGACACTTCCTACGGCTCCCATAGGCTCTCAGAGCCCGGGAAAAAGCTGAACGATATCGAGGCAGCCTCTGGCTGAAACACTTTATCGCGTTTGGCAAGTGGCCGATCAGAGTACTATGGGCTTAGGCGCGTGCCCGAGTCGACCCCATGCTTTATTTTCTTTCATCTGTTCACCTAAAAGCAGATTCCCGGTCGGAATATTATTGCTTTTTTATGAGAAAAATGGCATAAAAATGGATTTTAAACAGCGGTTGACATGCTTCGAAGTACGGTAATGGAATATTTAGAATTTTTTTGTCACGAATTGCGCCATGCTCGTCACCCTTATTTACCCTTTCGGATAGTGTCTTGAACGCACGAACAAAACGCCGCTATTTGGATATAACTATGGATTATTTGGGACCAAACCAACATTTGTTATTGGAGTAGAAGTCCTGGGAGTGCATTCTGACGAAGACAGCAAAGGTAATACAATTTTTCTTATAGTAAATCTCACTTTGGTGAGTGCTAAACTTGCTGGGTGTCTAAATAGCTAGCCCTGTGATGCCGGGCTATCTACTGAGAATATTGCAAAATGTGCTTTCACCGAAAAGCTATTTTAAAATCGGACATATCGAGTGCATAGAGGAGTTCTGTATCTATAATTTTTAAAATAATTGTTATGCTTTTTGTGAACGTTTATCGTGAGTAATTTAGTAAATTCACCGGCAGTGTTCGGTGGGAATGCTAGTCACATGCTAGTCACATGCTAATGTAAAAAGCTGGTTTTTGATATAAATATGAACTTGATTGAACAAAACATGCATGGATTGTATAACATAATGTCCTAGGGTTGTCATCTGATGAAGATCATCAAAGGTTAGTGCTACATTTAGCTGTGGTTTGGGTTTATGTGACATTATATGCTAGCTTGAAAAATGGGTGTCTGATTATTTCTGGCTGGGTACTCTGCTGACATAATCTAATGTTTTGCTTTCGTTGTAAAGCCTTTTTGAAATCGGACAGTGTGGTTAGATTAACGAGAGTCTTGTCTTTAAAATAGTGTAAAATAGTCATATGTTTGAAAAATTGAAGTTTTTGCATTTTTGAGGAATTTGAATAACGCGCCACGGGATTACACTGGCTGTTGAGTAGGTGGGACGCAAGCATCCCACCTAGCCCATAGAGGTTAAGGGTTGGGGTTAGAGGAATAGGATTTTTAGTGGGAATCAATTGTTTGATCCCCACAAGGATAGTAAAACAAATGTGTGCGTGACACCTTCGCCCCGATCTCATAATGACCCAGCCTCCACAGGACACGTTGTCATTCTTACGCTGTTAAACTTCCTAGTCTTGTGACGTGCACTCAGCTATTTCTAATGGGAATGTGAGATAACAAGTTTCCAAAACACCTGACCGACTGCCATTTTACCACTCCTTGTCACTGTCAGTGACGTTGACCACTATGGAATGTGCTGGAACCTGCTTACTAAAGTTATTTTTAAACTGTAACTTGCACCGTTCCACACTATTAGTTAAGTTTAACTCAAGGATCTATACCACTCCTCTGACTTTACATTTAATTTGTGCCCTGCTTTCACCAGCTTGAAATGTACTGAACCGTAAAGCATTGTTGTAGTTTGAACTACTTCGACACATTCCATTCCATTACTATTCTTCTCAATTCATCCTCAGTTGGTGTTGTGTGTTTAGTAATCTGTCACAGGGAACAGTTTTTCAAATTTTTCACAGGAATGAAGATGACTCAATTTAGTAATTACTTCAGCAGTTAGCTCCCCTGACTGGAGAAAACACTCTGAATGTGTGTATGTTTTGTTTGCATCCCCTCTGCCTCCAACTAAATCTACAAAGACTTGTTTTTTCTAAACAAGGTAACATACTGGAGTCTCCAGAGATGCCTCTGGATGCATTCATAATTAAACCTGCTCCTCTCCTTTGTCTTTTCCTCCTGTCCCCCACTGGCTGTTGTCTTGTTTGTGGTTCCCATGGAGGTGTTATCAGTGCTCCCTGGGCTGGCCTGCTGCCTATCAGCCCGTCTCCAGAGTCTGCCTCCCACCGTCCTGTCGCAAGCACACGGCACACACTGTCCCTAAGGTGTTTCTGTCTGTGTGTCCAAATGAGAGCACAGGGGAGTGGGGAGGAGGGACATGAGAGGGGGCGCTGTTATCTGACTGTCCAGGGTGCTTAGATAAATTAACTCCCTTCTTTTTCCTCCTTATTTCATGATATCCAATTGGTAGTTACAGTCTTGTCCCATCGCTGCAACTCCCTTAAGGACTCGGGAGAGGCGAAGGTCGAGAGCTATGCGTCCTCCGAAACACGACCCTGCTAAGCCGCACTGCTTCTTGACACAATGCTCGCTTAACCCCGAAAGCCAGCCACACCAATGGGTTGGAGGAAAGACCGTCCAGCTGGCAAACGAAGTCAGCTTGCAGGCGCCCATCCCGCCACAAGGAGTCGCTAGAGTGCGAATGGACAAGGAAATCCCGTCCAAAACCTCCACTAAGCCAGACGCTCTCGGCTAATCTTGCGCTGCCTCATGGGTCTCCCGGTCACGGCCAGCTGTGGCACAGCCTGGGATCAAACCCGGGTCTTTAGTGATTCCTCAAGCTCTGCGATGCAGTGCCTTAGACCCCTACGCCACTTAGGTGGCGAACTCAGATCTTCAAGGGATGGCAAAAGGAGAGGGGGATGGAGAGAGGGTGGGTAGTTAGGTATTGGTATTTTATTAGGATCCCCATTAGCTATTGCAAAAGCAGCAGTATGTAGTGTTTTATCTCCAGAGCAGAGACCGAGGGTTAGACAAGCAGCAGCTGTTGAAAGCCCGCCAAATTGTAAGATGATAATGCAGAGCAGCTTATAAATAAGCATCTATTCCTCCCAGAGACATGGTCTTAAGGAGTCAATGGAGTAAGCCGTCTTTCGCCTTTTGATTACTGGACCATTAAGGGAGTGTGTGTGAGAGAGAGAGAGGGCTAGAGGCATCTTGTACTTTTCACTGCTTATTTGCTCAGCATATGCCGTTATCCAAGTCTGATTTGCATATTACCCCTTAACAAGAAAAACAGCAAATGTATTAAGTGAATTAGGCTACATATGGCTGTGGCCCTGATACTACTTTATTAGCTGCTTTATTAGCTTCTGCAACACACACCTATTTCTCAGGGCAGCAGAGATGGGCTGTTAATAGTAATAATTCCAGGCTCCTTGGTAAGACAGTTCAAGGCTGTCACAGCTGAGGTCAGTGTCATGATGATGTCCTCCTGATGTCTCATTGTCAGCCCTGTAACGTAACCCTGGAAACATTCTCTGGATGTCTTTAATCCAGTGGGACTAAATGCGTACACTCCCATAGGCATGCGTTCCTCAGTGCTCTGTTTAATGTACTGTAGTGGGGAAGTAAAACGTACGTCATTTGTCAATTATGTCCAAACAGCCTTCAGGTCATTCGCTCTGAGAATTGATGACATTGCCATGTGGGTACCTGACTAGCTGAGCTTTCAGCCTGCATTATAGCACATTGTGTATGAATCGCCAATTAGCCAACACAAAACAAACCACAACCCACAGAACACTGAACACATGCAGATATGCTACAAATTGGATTGGCTTCACTCGCTGGGGAGATGTTTGGCGGTTGGTGGAGCAGTGTTCACGTTCAACAGTTCTAGTGCCATGAAATCATGTCCGTAATGCACAGGCCAGGCGGAGGAGTTGACAGGCTTCAACACGGTCACAGAGGGTCTGTGAGCAGAGCGTTAATGGAAGAAGTGTTATCAGTAGCTGTTTAATTTGTTCGCTACAGGGGCCCCAGACTGCCATGAGAGCTTAATCCCAGCAGAGCAGCGACAGAACAGACTCAGCCCACCCAGGAAAAAGAATGTGCCGCCAGCCACGCTCGCTATTCAAAAGTCCTGTCACTGAGGGCTCTACTCAGTTAAGGAAGAAGCTCCTATCTATTGCTGCCCTAAAATAACTCCCACTTTTCTTGAAAATGTTTCTTTATAAGAATGAAGACCAAATCTGTGTGTTTAAAAAAAAAAGATTTTATTACAGGCTCGTTAATTTCCCAGGCGGTATCTTGCTGTCTCAGCGTGAGGAGCAGGATGTTGTCTTCCTACCAGATCTACAAACATATTCCCCCTCCAAACACACACACTTGTTTGTTGTCAGTCACCCACTTTTCTTCTTAACAGAAGAATTGTAGCTCTACATTTTTTCCAACAAGACCTCTCAAAGTAATACGGCTTTAACTTGGTGTTTTTACATAAACGGATGGAGACATGTTCTTCATGAGACACTTTTGCAGAGATACAAAGGCTACCTCAACAAAAGAAAACGCACACTAGCAAACACTCTCACCCTGCCTGACATGCTTTAGTTCTCTACATGCTTGTTTCCACATCGTTAGCCCTGGAGCCTGAAATAGCCTGATCCTAGAGGCCTATAGCCTCACAGTCTATTAGACCCATATACACACACTGAGGCTCTTTTGGGTCAAAAAGTAGGTTGTGAAAGAGGCTTATTGTCTGTGGTGGCCTCAGCCAGACGATGCAGCCAGCGGTTGATCGGAGGTCTTTATCTTGGCTAGCAGAGCCAGAGCAGGGCAGATAGACTGTCGTTGGGCTTTAGATTCTAGGGTTTATTAGTGTCTGTTGGATCTAGTGCTGCTGCTGCTACTCCCACTGCGGCACTCCCACTGCTGCTCACTTCCTACTCTAAGACCTCTCAGGATCAAACCGGTTCGATGACTTACAGATGCCAGCCAACGCCATTATGAAATATTGTAAGTCGATAAGGAGGATAAGAGAACAGAACAGCGTTACACCACTGATAGAATGTGTTCTACTGTGAGGACATGATGCTGCTCCAGTATCATCACGCTGAGACACTGGCATGTGTTGTCTCACTATTTTATCTGTGTACGTGTGTAGGCACTGAATGTGTGACAATGTTATCTGTGCTAGAATATTGTTTTATTAGTATAGTAGCTAGCTGTGTAGAGTGCATAGGCACAGAACATCTGGAATATGCTGAATAATAGTCGCCACTTGACTGACATTATTTTCATCATGAATATATTTGAAGGACAACTGAAAACAACATGGTTTTAGTCGTTGTCACTGGCACTTCAATTTGTGGTTGCTTTCATTGGTCTCTATCCTCCAGGCCCCTGCTTAAGATCTCCGTTTTAATAAAGGCATCTCCCTCCCTTGACTGGATTCCAGCCGATGATTCTTCCTTCCTTTACCACAAAGATAATAAACCTCTGCGCAACATGTCATTCTTTCACAAATCCCCATTCTTCCATCCTCCCCCTGCTTAGCCTTTCTCTCTTCTTTCACCTTCCCCCTCTCCTCTCTCAAGTGTCATAGCAGCAGCAGCAGCATTCTCAGTAGGATCAGTTGCCAGGAGACAGGATTCTCTCCCCATTGTGCTGTGATAAAGGGGGTCTACAATCAGCAGGACTGGGGAGAATCTGGGGCCCTGGGGACCTACACTCCACATTCAGGGGTGTAGGTGGGAGAACTGCTGGGGGGGACAGAGGTAGGAGTAGAGGGGGTACAGGGTGGGGTTGGGGAGGCTCTGACACACAATTCCCATCAGCCAGTGCTGGTCACCATGTAATCCTGCTGGGATGTGCTGTGTCAGACAGACACAATTTGTGGGGGAGAGCAGCCAGTCACATGGAGGGAAGCAGGCATGAATAGTCATTCAAATAGTTTTTAATTAGCTAATCAGTGTACCTCTGTTCCCACTGTTCGCTTCCCTCCCCCTCTACACACACACTCAACAATTCCCAACTAATGTGGTCACAATTTTGCAAGGATTGTGTGTGCATTTACCCACATTTACCAGCAGGTTCATCTTCATAGTGGTCCTTTTCTTGAGACCGTAGTAATAGGTTCTCTTATCACCCTCTATTTGCTGTTAGAGACTAGAGTCGTTTCCCTGAGCCAGGCTGCCGTTACACTGAATAAAGACAGAAGGAAATCCCATATTATAAACTTGGTGGTTTGAGCCCTGAATGCTGATTGGCTGACAGTCATGGTATATCACACCGTATACTACGGGTATGACAAAGCATTTATTTTTACTACTCTAATTACGTTGGTAACCAGTTTACAATAGCAATAAGGCACATTTACATTACATTTACGTCATATAGCAGACGCTCTTATCCAGAGCGACTTACAAATTGGTGCATTCACCTTATGATATCCAGTGGAACAACCACTTTACAATAGTACATCTATATCTTTTTGGGGGGGAAGGGGGGGGGGGGGGTTAGAAGGATTACTTAATCCTATCCAAGGTATTCCTTAAAGAGGTGGGTTTTCAGGTGTCTCCGGAAGGTGGTGATTGACTCCGCTGTCCTGGCGTCGTGAGGGAGCTTGTTCCACCATTGGGGTGCCAGAGCAGCGAACAGTTTTGACTGGGCTGAGCGGGAACTGTGCTTCCTCAGAGGTAGGGAGGCGAGCAGGCCAGAGGTGGATGAACGCAGTGCCCTTCTTTGGGTGTAGGGACTGATCAGAGCCTGAAGGTACGGAGGTGCCATTCCCCTCACAGCTCCGTAGGCAAGCACCATGGTCTTGTAGCAGATGCGAGCTTCAACTGGAAGCCAGTGGAGTGTGCAGAGGAGCGGGGTGACGTGAGAGAACTTGGGAAGGTTGAACACCAGACGGGCTGCGGCGTTCTGGATGAGTTGTAGGGGTTTAATGGCACAGGCAGGGAGCCCCGCCAACAGCGAGTTGCAGTAATCCAGACGGGAGATGACAAGTGCCTGGATTAGGACCTGCACCGCTTCCTGTGTGAGGCAGTGTCGTACTCGGCGAATGTTGTAGAGCATGAACCTACAGGATCGGGTCACCGCCTTGATGTTAGCGGAGAACGACAGGGTGTTGTCCAGGGTCATGCCAAGGCTCTTAGCACTCTGGGAGGAGGACACAATTTAGTTGTCAACCGTGATGGCGAGATCATGGAACGGGCAGTCCTTCCCCGGGAGGAAGAGCAGCTCCGTCTTGCCGAGGTTCAGCTTGAGATTGTGATCCGTCATCCACATTGATATGTCTGCTAGACATGCAGAGATGCGATTCGCCACCTGGTTATCAGAAGGGGGAAAGGAGAAGATTAATTGTGTGTCGTCTGCATAGCAATGATAGGAGAGACCATGTGAGGATATGACAGAGCCAAGTGACTTGGTGTATAGCGAGAATATGAGAGGGCCTAGAACTGAGCCCTGGGGGACACCAGTGGTGAGAGCACGTGGTGCGGAGACGGATTCTCGCCACGCCACCTAGTAGGAGCGTCCTGTCAGGTAGGACGCAATCCAAGAGTGAGCTGCGCCGGAGATGCCCAACTCGGAAGAGGGTGGAGAGGAGGATCTGATGGTTCACAGTATCAAAGGCAGCAGATGGGTCTACAAGGATCAGAGGAGAGGGAGTTAGCTTTAGCAGTGCGGAGAGCCTCCGTGACACAGAGAAGAGCAGTTTCAGTTGAATGACCAGTCTTGAAACCTGACTGATTTGGATCAAGAAGGTCATTCTGAGAGAGATAGCAAGAGAGCTGGCAAAGGACGGCACGCTCAAGAGTTTTGGAGAGAAAAGAAAGAAGGTATACTGGTCTGTAGTTGTTGACATCGGAGGGATCGAGTGTAGGTTTTTTGAGAAGGGGTGCAACTCTCGCTCTCTTGAAGACGGAAGGGACGTAGCCAGCGGTCAAGGATGAGTTGATGAGCGAGGTGAGGTAAGGGAGAAGGTCTCCGGAAATGGTCTGGAGAAGAGAGGAGGGACGTTAGCGTCCCACTCTATTCGACAGCCAGTGGAATCGCGTGGCGCGAAATACAAATACCTAAAAAATGCTGTAACTTCAATTTATCAAACATATTACTATTTTACACCATTTTAAAGACAAGACTCTCGTTAATCTAACCACATTGTCCGATTTCAAAAAGGCTTTACAGCGAAAGCAAAACATTAGATTATGTCAGGAGAGTACCCTGCCAAAAATAATTACACAGCCATTTTCAAAGCAAGCATATATGTCACAAAAACCAAAACCACAGCTAAATGCAGCACTAACCTTTGATCTTCATCAGATGACACTCCTAGGACATTATGCATGTTTTGTTCAATCAAGTTCATATTTATATCAAAAAACAGCTTTTTACATTAGCATGTGATGTTCAGAACTAGCATACCCACCGAAAACTTCCGGTGAATTAACTAAATTACTCATGATAAACGTTGACAAAATACATAACAATTATTTTAAGAATTATAGATACAGAACTCCTTTATGCAAACGCTATGTCAGATTTTAAAATAGCTTTTCGGCGAAAGCACATTTTGCAATATTCTGAGTACATAGCTCGGCCATCACAGGCTAGCTAATTTGACACCCACCAAGTTTGGGGTCACCTAAACTCAGAATTACTATTAGAAAAATTGGATTACCTTTGCTGTTCTTCGTCAGAATGCACTCCCAGGACTTCTACTTCAACAACAAATGTTGTTTTGGTTCCAAATAATCCATAGTTATATCCAAATACCTCCGTTTTTTTGTTCGTGCGTTCAGGTCACTATCCGAAGGGTAACGCGCGAGCGCATTTCGTGACGACAAATTTCAAAATATTCCATTACCGTACTTAGAAGCATGTCAAACGCTGTTTAAAATCAATTTTTATGCTATTTTTCTTGTAAAATAGCGATAATATTCCAACCGGACAACGTTGTATTCATTCAAAGACTGAAAGAAAAAAATTGAGAAGTCTCGTGACCGCGCATCTCAGTCTCACTGTCCTCAGGCAGGCCACTTACAAACTCTGCTGCTGTACTTTGCCCAGAGACAGGAGACACGTCATTCCGCTTTCTGAACGCTTTAGAGAGCCAATGGAAGCCTTAGAATGTGTCACGTAACAGCACAGATGCTGTAATATCGATAGAGATGCAACAGAAGGACAACAAATTGTCAGACAGGGCACTTCCAGCATGGAATCTTCTCAGGTTTTGGCCTGCCATATGAGTTCTGTTATACACAGTCACCATTCAAACAGTTTTAGAAACTTTAGAGTTTTTTCTATCCAAATCTACTAATTATATGCATATTCTCGTTTCTGGGCAAGAGTAGTAACCAGTTTAAATCGGGTACGTTTTTTTTATCCGGCCGTGAAAATACTGCCCCCTAGCCCCAACAGGTTTTAACAAACGAGGATCGGATGTTGTCAACCTTCTTTTCAAAATGGTTGACAAAGTCATCCGCAGAGGGGGAGGAGGATTCAGGAGGGAGGAGAAGGTGGCAAAGAGCTTCCTAGGGTTAGAGGCAGATGCTTGGAATTTAGAGTGGTTGAAAGTGGCTTTAGCAGCAGAAACAGAGAAAGAAAATGTGGAGAGGAGGGAGTGAAAGGATGCCAGGTCCGCAGGGAGGCTAGTTTTCCTCCATTTCCGCTCGGCTGCCCGGAGCCCTGTTCTGTGAGCTCGCAATGAGTCGTCAAGCCACGGAGCAGGAGGGGAGGACCGAGCCGGCCGGGAGAACACGAGGCACATCGGGTGTGTGTTGCGGAGTGCCTGGATACAGCCCCTAGCCGTGGTATATTGGCCATATACCACACCCCTCGTGCCTTATTGCTTAAATATAACCCATTGATTATGCGCGTGTACACACACACACACACACACACAGAGAGCCCTATCTCACTGTGCCTCAGTCACAGCACAGTGGAATAAAGGCCATTTCCCAATCACTTGCCTGTGTGTGTTCAGTGTTAATCAGTAACTACCAACCTCCCTGTCTGTCTGTCAGTGTTATGCAGGGTAGGCTGTTTTGTTACTCTGGTGTAAGTGGGTGTTGTAGTGAGGTGATTATAGCATTGACTAATTATGTTGAAATTATGTTCCAGCTGTTGGAACATCCACATGTCATAGAACCATAGAACTGTTCTATCTGGCAGCTCTGGGTTCCACCTACTTAGTACGAATTGTTGTCCTTCATTGTTATGGCTCTAGTTGCAGCGTGAAAGGATCTAGCATAATCTATCCGCCACTACTTTCATTGTCCGTAAATATATATTGTTTCCCATTTCGTGTTTCATCGTTATTTACTTCCCAGGAATTGAGTTCCCATCGGCTTATCAAGCAGATAATCTTTGGTCAGAGCTCATTGTCATGCTACACCATGTGATGCCAGTTAATTCCCATTCTATTGCTTGTTTATTAAAATGATTGGAGATATGAGCACACTAAACAATCTCCATTACAGTAATTTGAATGGTCTATGAAAAGCCACAGCCATCTGGGTGTTTTTATATGTAGTGTGAAAGATGTCCTGAATGTCTTTTCACTACATTAATTACGAAGGGACTTGAACAGTGGAGAATACAGATTGGCTCATAACCCATTAGCTTCACTTGCATTTTTATGTGGCTATTACTGGCTAATCAAAAATCAGACATGTCCCCCGCCTTTCTGCCCAATGGTTTTAAGTGGAGTTCAAAGTGTCTGTCTGGTGGTTGAGGGAGAGGGAGGTGAGATCTTTTTTAATGTCAGTTGACTACTTTCCTTTTTACTTCTGTAGTTTAAGGGTACTGTATAGGCATGTTTCCGAGCACTGGGAGTAGGCTAAGGGAGAGGGGAGAAGAGAACGGGATACAGCTAATTCAATCTTGCTTCCTTTTCCGCTGGAAACCTGATGTGGGAACTCCGCTCAGGCTTTTTCTTTTACGCCTGCTAAGTTAGGTTAGGGAGGTAGTGTTGGTCATACATTTCACTGCACTGTTCTCATCTGAACCCTCATAACACGCATGGCAGATTTACTGGAAAGCTTAAATGTGATCAGATGATGGCATGAAATACCACTTTTCCCCTAGTGTGCGTGTGTATGGTGGTTGAGAGGGGGAGAGACGTCCGTGAGTATCAACTGTAATAAAGACAAAAGCAGCCCAAGGTCATCGAGGTCCCAGACTCATCAATTAGATAAAAAAAAACATTGGTGCCCCCTGATAAAACGTCAGAGAAAACAATTCCCTGATAAACAGTTCCAGCTGAATGGAATTTGTTTTGAAAATGTCATTTTCGTTTTTTGCATGTAGGCTGTTTCTCTGGTATTCACCGATGCCTGACGATAAATTCATACATAGCTCTGTCACATAGACGTCAGGCTCTCTGTGTTGACTTTGATAGACATTCATCTCACTTTGTTTCTATTGCTCTCATTTCACTGGCATTGTTGTCTGCTGCCCAGGACTGTTTCTGAGTCGCTGTGAACAAGGACGTCTGTCAGATCCAATGGACAACAGAATCAGGTACCGCAGCAATGTGGGGTTCATGGCTGTTAGAGCTTAGTGTTCTGTGACCATATAAAATGCTCGGAGGGCCTTCTCCCTCTCCACAATAGCGGGTGTGACTGAGACTGGGCTGTCTGGTGTGACCCCAGTCTGTCATGCCCCAGAGGGAGGTGAGGCGACGGGGTTGGAGATTGAGATGATGAGGGTCTTAAGCGCAGTGAGGGCGGTGCACCTGTATCACTAACTAGGCCTAACCTCCAGGACTGGACAAACAAGCTCCAGGAGGTTGGCAGCATCATTGTGCTGACAACACTCTCACCACAAACACAATGTGCCTTCAGTTCAAAGAATGACACAAGGGATGTTCCAAGGGTAATTTAAGGGAATTCCACTCCTATTTGCATTGTGCTTTTCATTCTTCTTCAACATCCATTATGTAATGGGGACTATACAGTATTTGAGTGTTATATATATTTCTCATCACCATGGAAATGAGAATTTTGGAGCTTGTGTATGTGATATGATATCCCTTGTCTGTCTAGGGTGGAGAAACATCTGCAACACACAGAACATCCCTCCACACAACCCTCCACATTGCAGACAAACGAGGGGAGAACTGAAAACGGACTTTCAGCATATAGGCTTCATAAAGCATTCATATAGGCTTCATAAGCACTGCATAAATGGGTCACATCATCTGTAACCATATCTCCATATTTCATGCTCTATAAAATATGAATAAATGTGAAAAATGTATTGATGGTTGTCACATAGTTATGCCACATTAATCTTTATAGAGCGTGATATGGTTATAGGTTGATTTGTGAAGCATCAATGTAGTGCTTTATGAAGATACCCTTCTTATGTCTTCTGTAGGGGTTCTTGGATGCTGCGTGCCCCCTAGCACGACAAATCAAAATGTATTGGTTACATACACATATTTAGCAGATGTTATTGCGGGTGTAGCAAAATTCTTGTTCCTTGCTCCAACAGTGCAGTAATATCTAACAATTCACAACAATACACACATCTAAAAGTAAAAGAATGGAATTAAGAAATATATAAATATTAGGACGATCATGTCTGAGTGGCATTGACTAAATACAGTACAATAGAATACAGTATATACATATAAGATGAGTAAAGCACTATGTAAACATTATTAAAGTGGCCTGTGATTCCACGTCTATGTATATAGGGCAGCAGCCTCTAAGGTGCAGGGTTGAGTAGCCGGGTGGTAGCCGGCTAGTGATGGCTATTTAACAGTGGCCTTGAGATGGAAGCTGTTTTTCAGTCTCTCTGTCCCAGCTTTGATACACCTGTACTGACTTTTGGATCATAGCGGGGTGAACAGGCCGTGGCTCAGGTGGTTGTTGTTGATGATAATTTTTGGCCTTCCTGTGACGACAGGTGCTATAGATGTCCTGGAGTGCAGGCAGTGTGCCCCCGGTGATGCGTTGGGCAGATCGTACCACCCTCTGGAGAGCCCTGCGGTTGCGGGTGGGACAGTTGCCGTACCAGGCGGTGATGCAGCCCGACAGGATGCTGTCAATTGTGCATCTGTGAACGTTTGTGAGGGTCTTAGGGGCCAAGCTGAATTTCTTCAGCCTCCTGAGGTTGAAGAGGTGCTATTGCGTCTTCACCACACTATCTGTGTGGGTGGACCATTTCAGATTGTCAGTGATGTGTACGCCGAGGAACTTGAAGCATGCCACCTCTCCACTGCGGTCCTGTCGATGCGGATGGGGCGTGCTCCCTCTGCTGTTTCCTGAAGTCCACGATCAGCTCCTTCGTTTTTACGTTGGCACCACTCCGCCAGGGCCCTCACCTCCTCCCTGTAGTCTGTCTCGTCATTGTTGGTAATCAGGCCTACTACTGTTGTGTCTGCAAACTTGATTGCGTTGGAGGCGTGCATGGCCACGCAGTCATGAGTGAAAAGGGACTACAGGAGGGGGCTGAGCATGCACCTTTGTTGGGCCCCTGTGTTGAGGATCAGCAAAGTGGAAGTGTTTCCTACCTTCACCACCTGGGGGCAGCCCATCAGGAAGTCCAGGACCCAGTTGCACAGGGCGATGTTCAGACCGAGGGCCCCGAGCTTAACGATGAGCTTGGAGGGTACTATGGTGTCCGTGTAAGCGTCAGTATTTGGCTTCTGTCTATTTGAGCTCATCAGTCTGTTGGTAATCCTGTCGAACGCGGCTTGTATTGTGTAGTGGAGCTGCATAAGTGTTGCTCTCCACTTTCTGGAGGATCAAGTTTTGAAATCAGTGGAATTAGAGTATGATCGCTGAAGAGATGGAGAAAACACCAGTGCACATTGAACATGGTTTGTTAGCTCCCAGCACTGTGGCATTGTTGGTACTGTGTTTGTTGTTTAACTAGCTAACGAGCCAGCCAGCTAACGTTAGCTAACGTTACGTGCCGTGTGTGAACTTACACTTTGTTTACTTAGCTAGGTTCATTGTTTACCTAGCTAGCTTATGTCTTAAGCTAACGTGCACTGTTAGCTAGGTAGCTAACGTTAGCTGGCTGGCTCCCTAGCTGATGTTATTCGTATCCCAGAGCCATTTACTTTTCTAGTTACAGCCTAGCTAGCAAACATTGAACCTGGTTGGTTAGCTTCCAGCGCTGTGGCATTGTTGGCACTGTTCATTGTTGTTTAACTAGCTAACGTTAGCTGGCTGGCTCGTTAGCTAACGTTACGTGATGTGTGTGTACAACACCCGTTGAATATGGCCAGTGTCAGTAAATGTCTGCAAAAAAGCGTGATGAAATTGTTGCCAGCAGAGCTGGTTAGGCTGTTTTCATGTTATCCATGGGTAAATAAAATCATTGGTCAGAACGTCAAGTGCGTGCTCCGAGAGCGAAAGGAGATGGGTGGGGCTAAAGCTTAAGTGGGCGTGAATGATGCTGAATGGGTGTAGATGATAAAGAATAGCTCTTCACTCCGTTCATCCACCTCTGGCCTGCTCGCCTCCCTACCTCTGAGGAAGCACAGTTCCCGCTCAGCCCAGTCAAAACTGTTCGCTGCTCTGGCACCCCAATGGTGGAACAAGCTCCCTCACGACGCCAGGACAGCGGAGTCAATCACCACCTTCCGGAGACACCTGAAACCCCACCTCTTCAAGGAATACCTGGGATAGGATAAAGTAATCCTTCTAACCCCCCCCCTTAAAAGATTTAGATGCACTATTGTAAAGTGGTTGTTCCACTGGATATTATAGGTGAATGCACCAATTTGTAAGTCGCTCTGGATAAGAGCGTCTGCTAAATGACTAAAATGTAAATGTAAATGTAATACCAAAACATTCAAAGGCCATTTTCTCAAAAGGGAGTTTACAAGTTGATCAACTTTCAAAGTAGAATTACTTTCCCATTGTTCCTCAAATGCAGTGTGTGATATACCATTTTGTAGAGTCTCTACTTTTATCCAATGTAAAAAAAAAAAAAAAAAACACAATTTCAAATTTTGCTACATCCAGGTGGTTAGTCACAATTGCCCTGGGGGGTATGAACAAAGGATCCAATTCGGGGAAAGTTGTATTCCTGGTCGTAATGCTGGTGACTTACTGCCGCTCTGATATCCCAAAGTTATTTCCGGCTGTATGTAATAACACAAAAAAAACGTTCTGGGCTAATAATGTAAGAAATAACACACAAAATACTGCAAAGTTGCTTAGGAGCTAGAAGCAGAGCAGCCGTGACTGTCGGCGCCATCTCCTTATCTCCCTACCACCAAATGATACACAGATTACTTTAAAACATTGGGCTGGCAGAACATGCAGCAGAGGCGTACGATTGATGTAACTCACTCTGGGTCTGAACTGCCCATGGCCCGCATCCAAAACCTGGTCCAGCTCCCTGCTTACTTTTAGATTACAGAATGCAGTTTCAATCCAGGCTCTGGTCTCGTGTGTGTGTGTGTGTGTGTGTGTGTGTGTGTGTGTGTGTGTGTGTGTGTGTGCGTGCACACCTGCGTGTGTGCACTAATTCAGATTTGTTTCACCAGGTTGTAGTAAAAATGTATTTTTTGTACACAGTATCATTTCGATGGTATTGAATTATACACAACTAGTAATCTGTGAGCTACATCGAGGGGATATAGCCTAGCAGACTAGTTTTAAAAAAGCTGCATTTTTAGTTTTGACAGTGGAAGCCGACTGACTGTCAAAAGGATTTTTCTATGTGGCGGCAGCATGTGACAACTCCATTCTCTATGGACTGTGGTTCCATGCTGAGGGCTTAAAGCTCTTATTGAATTGAATGGAGAACATCTTTAGCTCCGTTGATGTCACCAGGAAAATATGTTTATTCATTCTAAGAATAACTCCTTGAGAAATATAATGCTCCATTTGCATGATGAGCAGAGCTACACTTTTTAGTTTATTTTTTCTTATACATAACCTACAGTGGGGGAAAAAAGTATTTGATCCCCTGCTGATTTTGTACGTTTGCCCACTGACAAAGAAATGATCAGTCTATAATTTTAATGGTAGGTTTATTTGAACAGTGAGAGACAGAATAACAACAAAAATATCGAGAAAAACGCATGTCAAAAATGTTATAAATTGATTTGCATTTTAATGAGGGAAATAAGTATTTGACCCCCTCTCAATCAGAAAGATTTCTGGCTCCCAGGTGTCTTTTCTACAGGTAACGAGCTGAGATTAGGAGCACACTCTTAAAGGGAGTGCTCCTAACCGCAGCTTGTTACCTGTAAAAAAGACACCTGTCCACAGAAGCAATCAATCAGATTCCAAACTCTCCACAATGGCCAAGACCAAAGAGCTCTCCAAGGATGTCAGGGACAAGACTGTAGACCTACACAAGGCTGGAATGGGCTACAAGACCATCGCCAAGCAGCTTGGTGAGAAGGTGACAACAGTTTGTGCGATTATTCGCAAATGGAAGAAACACAAAAGAACTGTCAATCTCCCTCGGCCTGAGGCTCCATGCAAGATCTCACCTCGTGGGGTTGCAATGATCATGAGAACGGTGAGGAATCAGCCCAGAACTACACGGGAGGATCTTGTCAATGATCTCAAGGCAGCTGGGACCATAGTCACCAAGAAAACAATTGGTAACACACTACGCCGTGAAGGACTGAAATCCTGCAGCGCCAGCAAGGTCCCCCTGCTCAAGAATACATTTACATGCCCATCTGAAGTTTGCCAATGAACATCTGAATGATTCAGAGGACAACTGGGTGAAAGTGTTGTGGTCAGATGAGTCCAAAATGGAGCTCTTTGGCATCAACTCAACTCGCCGTGTTTGGAGGAGGAGGAATGCTGCCTATGACCCCAAGAACACCATCTCCACCGTCAAACATGGAGGTGGAAACATTATGCTTTGGGGGTGTTTTTCTGCTAAGGGGACAGGACAACTTCACCGCATCATTTGACGGGGCCATGTACTGTCAAATCTTGAGTGAGAACCTCCTTCCCTCAGCCAGGGCATTGAAAATGGGTCGTGGATGGGTATTCCAGCATGACAATGACCCAAAACACACGGCCAAGGCAACAAAGGACTGGCTCAAGAAGAAGCACATTAAGGTCCTGGAGTGGCCTAGCCAGTCTCCAGACCTTAATCCCATAGAAAATCTGTTGAGGGAGCTCAAGGTTCGAGTTGCCAAACGTCAGCCTCGAAACCTTAATGACTTGGAGAAGATCTGCAAAGAGGAGTGGGACAAAATCCCTCCTGAGATGTGTGCAAACCTGGTGGCCAACTACAAGAAACATCTGACCTCTGTGATTGCCAACAAGGGTTTTGCCACCAAGTACTAAGTCATGTTTTGCAGAGGGGTCAAATACTTATTTCCCTCATCAAAATGCAGATAATTTTATAACATTTTTGACATGCGTTTTTCTGGATTTTTTTGTTGTTATTCTGTCTCTCACTGTTCAAATAAACCTACCATTAAAATTATAGACTGATCATTTCTTTATAAGTGGGCAAACGTACAAAATCAGCAGGGATCAAATACTTATGTCCTCCACTGTATTCGGTCTGCTTGATAATAAACCTCTTCCCTGAGTAGTTCACATTTTACAAAGATGTGTTTTGCTTTTATTGAAGTAGCACTTGACCTCATAATAATATGTAATTTTATGAAGGCTCTATTTCGAATATTTGAAATAATCCAGTTAACCAAAATACTGATTTTAAACCTTAAAGTAACTGTCCAGTGAAGATCTGACTTTTTAAATGTTATTATTCTGTTAACTCATACTCAAATAATGTTGTTGACTCATCCTATACTCGTATTTGTGGCCAAAGCATAAATTGGAGAAAACAAACCCTACCTCAAAGTAGGACTGGGAAATACGGCCTAAAACTCAAATCTAAAAAAAATTTTCAGACCGTCACGATATATAGATTGTTTAAATATATATTTTTCTCTCTAAATAAGATTTGTTGTACAATTTAAAGGTCAAATAGACTACATTTAAAACAGTCAGCAATAATCTAATGAATTTAGGGTTTGTGAAATTATACCTAGACTGAATTTACGCTTTCCACAACCATAAGACATTTACATTTCAGTCATTTAGCAGACGCTCTTATCCAGAGCGACTTATAGAAATAATTTGTTTTACCTAGTCGGCTCGGGGATTTGAACCAGCGACACTTTGGCTACTGGCCCAAAGCTCTTAACCACTAGGTTAAATAGTTTTACCTGCTTTTTTTTTGCAATAATCGCTGATCTGGCTTTCGGGTCTGTCTTTAAAAATGCCTTTTTTTGTTACAAATTTAACCAGAACCATTATAGAAAATGAACACAGGTCTCATAAACAATCTCTCAAGCACCATCCCTCATGCTAGTGAGTAGCCAGCCAACTTGGATCTATTTGCTAGATATCAGTGCAAAACAGTTGAATGGTTATGAACACACCCTTCTGTCTGTCTCCAACTGTTTGAAAAGCATGCTCGCCTATCCACTTAGTTCAGATGTTGAAATCAAGTGGCCTACCTTATTTCTCAGAATAAGAACGAGTTGGCAATTTATATTTTGTGCTTTTTGCACGTTTATAAAACAGACTAAACAAATGGTATAACAATATTTATTTGACAAAAATGCTGCTAGCAATACGTGGTAGCGTAATGCGCGCGTGACAAACTGGGCATACATTTTCCAGAATTAATGTTCATTGGTACATCTGCTTTAGTAGTGTCTGCTCTGCTTGAAATTTGAGGACTTGAAAGATGAAAGATGAACTTCTCTATTACAGTAAAATAATGTCTCAATGTGTTTTGGTGTCCATGTGAATGATTCTGTTAGACCGAACCTCAAAAGCAAATAGCAATTTGAAATTGCTTGTCAGAGACGAATAAGTGATCTCTCATCTTTGTTGTTGTGAGTGGTAGAGGGAGGGGCTTTGGGTGTTATGTAAACCATAGAGAAAGAGACAAAGCGAGAGGTTTCTCTCTCACCAAAATATGTCCAAAATAACCCCAATGCGTTTCTATGTGCTTATTTTAAACATAAGCTTGTCGCTTGCCTTCCTGCTTTTTGGGACAACAACTTCTATTGTTAGGGTGGAAACATGAGCATCTCGTCATTATACACTGCTCCAAAAAATAAAGGGAACACTTAAACAACACATCCTACATCTGAATGAAATAAATAATCTTATTAAATACTTTTTTCTTTACATAGTTGAATGTGCTGACAACAAAATCACACAAAAATAATCAATGGAAATCCAATTTATCAACCCATGGAGGTCTGTATTTGGAGTCACACTCAAAATTAAAGTGGAAAACCACAATACAGGCTGATCCAACTTTGATGTAATGTCCTTAAAACAAGTCAAAATGAGGCTCAGTAGTGTGTGTGGCCTCCACGTGCCTGTATGACCTCCCTACAACGCCTGGGCATGCTCCTGATGAGGTGGCGGATGGTCTCCTGAGGGATCTCCTCCCAGATCTGGACTAAAGCATCCGCCAACTCCTGGTGCAACGTGGCGTTGGTGGATGGAGTGAGACATGATGTCCCAGATGTGCTCAATTGGATTCAGGTCTGGGGAACGGGCGGGCCAGTCCATAGCATCAATGCCTTCCTCTTGCAGGAACTTCTGACACACTCCAGCCACATGAGGTCTAGCATTGTCTTGCATTAGGAGGAACCCAGGGCCAACCGCACCAGCATATGGTCTCACAAGGGGTCTGAGGATCTCATCTCGGTACCTAATGGCAGTCAGGCTACCTCTGGCGAGCACATGGAGGGCTGTGCGGCCCCCCCAAAGAAATGCCACCCCACACCATGACTGACCCACCGCCAAACCGGTCATGCTGGTGGATGTTGCAGGCAGCAGAACGTTCTCCACGGCGTCTCCAGACTCTGTCACGTCTGTCACGTGCTCAGTGTGAACCTGCTTTCATCTGTGAAGAGCACAGGGCGCCAGTGGCGAATTTGCCAATCTTGGTGTTCTCTGGCAAATGCCAAACGTCCTGCACGGTGTTGGGCTGTAAGCACAACCCCCACCTGTGGACGTTGGGCCCTCATACCACCCTCATGGAGTCTGTTTTTGACCGTTTGAGCAGACCCATGCACATTTGTGGCCTGCTGGAGGTCATTTTGCAGGGCTCTGGCAGTGCCTCTCCTGCTCGTCCTTGCACAAAGGCGGACGTAGCGGTCCTGCTGCTGGGTTGTTGCCCTCCTACGGCCTCCTCCACGTCTCCTGATGTACTGGCCTGTCTCCTGGTAGCGCCTCCATGCTCTGGACACTACGCTGACAGACACAGCAAACCTTCTTGCCACAGCTCGCATTGATGTGCCATCCTGGATGAGCTGCACTACCTGAGCCACTTGTGTGGGTTGTAGACTCCGTCTCATGCTACCACTAGAGTGAAAGCACCGCCAGCATTCAAAAGTGACCAAAACATCAGCCAGGAAGCATAGGAACTGAGAAGTGGTCTGTGGTCCCCACCTGCAGAACCACTCCTTTATTGGGGGTGTCTTGCTAATTGCCTATAATTTCCACCTGTTGTCTATTCCATTTGCACAACAGCATGTGAAATTTATTGTCAATCAGTGTTGCTTCCTAAGTGGACAGTTTGATTTCACAGAAGTGTGATTGACTTGGAGTTACATTGTGTTGTTTAAGTGTTCCCTTTATTTTTTTGAGCAGTGTATATAGATCTCTGGTGTAAATGGTAAGGTGCACAGTACAGAAGAAGCAATCAAGACAACCAAAAAGTCAACATGAGAACAAGTGGACATAAATGCTAATAAAAATGAAAAATACAGAAAACCTTGATTCTGCAATACTGGCATTTGGAATATCGCGAGAACATACATTTGTATTAATTTTATATATCACCCAGCCCTACCTCAAAGTTGCGTCTACATTTTAGTCATATAGTAGACACTCTTATCCAGAGTGACTTACAATTAGTTAATTCATTTTAAGATGGCTGGGTGAGACACACATATCAGTCGTAGCAAGTATATTTTCCCTCTAAAATAGTTAACAGCAAAGTCGGTGCTCTTTTTGTTTCTCTTTTTTTGTGGGGGTGCCGTGGGATTCATTTAACATACCCATTAAAGAGGTAGGGTTTCAGATGTTTTCGGAAGATGGGCAGTGACTCTGCTGTCCTAGCTTCAGGGGAAACCTGGTTCCACCATTGGGGTACCAGGACAGAGAAGAGCTTTGACTGGGCTGAGCGGGAGCTGCCCTCCCGTAGGGGTGGGAGGGCCAAGAGACCAGGGGTGTCATAACGGAGTGCTGTGGTTGGGGAGTAGAGTTTGAGCACATAAACTAAGTAAAACAAAAAAAGGATCTCAAACGAAGCATTTCAAAAAGGCTTGCTATTTCCTCAAATAGGATGATGTCATCCTCGTGAGCAGGATGAGCTGGCCAATCGGCGGTCTACTCGCATTAATATTTCTTATGACTGGTATACGCCCACACAATTGTGTTGGGGTACGATGACACCATTCCAAGACACACAAAGCTGCCTTTTAACATAATTGAAAAACATTTTTTCACTCATATTATAATTAATTATAGATCATATTTCATAGAAATCTGGTAACACCGGACAGTTACTTTTAACTGAAACATAAGTGTGAACAACGAGGCACTCAGATGGAATCCTGATTTGTTTTAGAAGTAACATCATAGACTTAGTCATTCTAATTCGATCTTTAGCCCCAAGGTGCTAATGAAGGGAATGCCATGCAATCAGTGTGTGCTATTAGGCTAATGAACTTCCTCTCCCTCCCTCTCTGTGTGTCCAGGTGTTGCCCATGGCCTGGAGATCACGTCCCAGGGACCCACGTCCATAGAGAAGGCCAGCAGTGAGAGTGTCAAGCTGGATTGCCAGTTTTCTCTGGCCGCTGTGGACTCTGGCCCCCTGGACATCGAATGGAGCCTGCTGGCCTCCGACAACCAGAAAGAGGACAAAGTGGTGTGTGTTTAATGGGGTCCTTCCGAGTGGTGTTTGTTCTTTCATCCATGAAAAAGGGTTTGGGGCTTATTCCTGCTTTTGGTATGTCAGAATTCATCATTATGTCGGAACTATCCAGTGTTACAACTGAAGTGTTATGTGAGAGCTGGGACAATAAACCAAAAATTAGCGACATTGGCTTCCTTTTAGCGAAGCATTTTGCGTACGTCAGTAATTTGAGTTGATTTTGCTACACAACGTTCCTGTAGATTATTCTAAATCCATTATTTGGTCAACAGTAATAGTCTATGCATTATGTTGATTCTGCTATGAATGTATCTGCCTGTCCCTCTCACTGTCGGCTGCTGACTCTCACTCCCTCTCCCCACTGTGCGCACGGTGGAGGGCGAGATGCATTCTGAGAAGCACAAAATGCTATTGCGGGAAAAATACTGTTCTCTTTACAGAGAAGAGAGTCGCAGCTTTCTGTCAGTGTCTGTATATATAATGTATTTCTCACCTCTGGTTTTGATGCGCCTGCAGACCGAATAGGCCTACATCAACTAGCCTAGCAATGGAACGTCTAGCTAAGTGTTTTGAATTCCCACTTCCTCAGGTGGTGAGTAATGTAGCCTATAGTCCAATAAGCACAAAGATGACAGCAAATTCCCTGAAGAGCCACAAATATATCTGATCATTCTGGATCCTATTTTGACAGGTTGGACATCAAAATGCATGCATTTCCTGGATATGTTAGATGAAATACAATACATGACCAAAAGTTTGTGGCCACCTGCTCGTCGAACATCTCATTCTAAAATCATGGTCATTAGTATGGAGTTTGTTCCCCCTTTGCTGCTATAACAACCTCCACTCTTCTTCAAAGGCTTTCCACTAGATGTTGGAACATTGCTGCGGGGACTTGCTTCCATTCAGCCACAAGAGCATAAGTGAGGTCGGGCACTGACGTTGGGCGATTAGGCCTGGCTCACAGTCGGCGTTCCAATTCATCCCAAAGGTGTTCGATGGGGTTGAGATCAGGGCTCTGTGCAGATCTGTCAAGTTCTTCCACACCGATCTCGACAAAGCATTTCTGTATGGGCCTCGCTTTATCCACGGGGCATTATCATGCTGGAACAGGAAAGGGCCTTCCCCAAATTATTGCCACAAAGTTGGAAGCACATAATCATCTAGAATGTCATTGTATGCTGTAGCATTAAGATTTCCCTTCACTAGAACTAAGGGGCCTAGCCCAAACCATGAAAAACAGCCCCAGACCATTATTCCTCCTCCACCAAACTTTACAGTTCGCACTATGCATTTGGGAAGGTAGCGTTCTCTTAGTATCCACCAAACCCAGATTCATCCATCGGACTGCCAGATGGTGAAGCATGATTCATCACTCCAGAGAATGCGTTTCCACTGCTCCAGAGTCCAATGGCGTTGAACTTTACACCAAACCAGCCAACGTTTGTTTGGCATTGCGCATGGTGATCTTAGGCTTGTGTGCGGCTGCTCGGCCATGGAAACCCATTTCATGAAGCTCCCAACAAACAGTTATTGTGCTGACGTTGCTTCCAGACTTCGTTTGGAACTCGGTAGTGAGTGTTGCAACCGAAGACAGATGATTTTTACGTGCTTCAGCACTCGGCGGTCCTATTCTGTGAGCATGTGTGGCCTGCCACTTCGCGGCTGAGCCGTTGTTGCTTCTAGACATTTTTACTTCACAATAACAGCACTTAAAGTTGACCGGGGCAGCTTTGACGAACTGACTTGTTGGAAAGTTGGCATCCTATGACGGTGCCACGTTCAAAGTCACTGAGCTTTTCAGTAAGAACATTCTACAGCCAATGTTTGTCTATGGAGATTGCATGGATGTGTGCTCAATTTTATACACTTGTCATCAACGGGTGTGGCAGAAATAGCCAAATCCACTAATTTGAAGACGTGTCCACATACTTTTTATTTATTTATATATATATATATATATATATATATATATATATATATATATATATATATATATATATATATATATATATATATACACAGTTGAAGTTGGAAGTTTACATACACTTAGGTTGGAGTCATTAAAACTAGTTTTTCAACCACTCCACAAATTTCTTGTTTACAAACTTTAGTTTTGGCATGTCGGTTAGGACATCTACTTTGTACATGACACAAGTAATTTTTCCATCAATTGTTTACAGACAGATTATTTCACTTATAATTCACTATCACAATTCCAGTGGGTCAGAAGTTTACATACACTAAGTTGACTGTGCCTTTAAACAGCTTGGACAATTACAGAAAATTATGTCATGGCTTTAGAAGCTTCTGAGAGGCTAATTGACATCATTTGAGTCAATTGGAGGTGTACCTGTGGATGTATTTCAAGGCCTACCTTCAAACTCAGTTCCTCTTTGCTTGACATCATGGAAAAATCAAAAGAAATCAGCCAAGACCTCAGAAAAACAATTGTAGACCTAGTTCATCCTTTGGAGCAATTTCCAAACACCTGAAGGTACCACGTTCATTTGTACAAACAATAGTACGCAAGTATAAACACCATGGGGCCACGCAGCCGTAATACTGCTCAGGAAGGAGACGCGTTCTGTCTCCTGGAGATGAATGTACTTTGGTGCGGAAAGTGCAAATCAATCCCAGAACAACAGCAAAGGACCTTGTGAAGATGCTGGAGGAAACGGACACAAAAGTATCTATATCCACAGTAAAACGAGTCCTATATCGACTTAACCTGAAAGGCCGCTCAGCATGGAAGAAGCCACTGCTCCAAAACCGGCATAAAAAAGCCAGACTATGGTTTGCAACTGCACATGGGGACAAAGATCGTACTTTTTGGAGAAATGTCCTCTGGTCTGATGAAACAAAAATAGAACTGTTTGGCCATATCGACCATCGTTATGTTTGGAAGAAAAAGAGTGAGGCTTGCAAGCTGAAGAACACTATCCCAACCGTGAACCACGGGGGTGGCAGCATCATGTTGTGGGGGTGCTTTGCTGCAGGAGGAACTGGTGCACTTCACAAAATAGATGGCATCATGAGGTAGGAAAATTATGTGGATATATTGAAGCAACATCAAGACAACAGTCAGGAAGTTAAAGCTTGGTCGCAAATGGGTCTTCCAAATCGACAATGACCTCAAGCATACTTCCAAAGTTGTGGTAAAATGGCTTAAGGACAACAAAGTCAAGGTATTGGAGTGGCCGTCACAAAGCCCTGACCTCAATCCTATAGAAAATGTGTGGGCAGAACTGAAAAAGCGTGTGCGAGCAAGGAGGCCTACAAACCTGACTCAGTTACACCAGCTCTGTCAGGAGGAATGGGCCAAAATTCACCCAACATATTGTGGGAAGATTGTGGAAGGCTACCCGAAACGTTTGACCCAAGATAAACAATTTGAAGGCAATGCTACCAAATACTAATTGAGTGTTTTGTAAACTTCTGACCCACTGGGAATGTGATGAAAGAAATAAAAGCTGAAATAAATCATTCTCTCTACTATTATTCTGGCATTTCACATTCTTAAAATAAAGTGGTGATCCTAACTGACCTAAGACGGGGAATTCTTACTAGGATTAAATGTCAGGAATTGTGAAACTGAGTAAAAATGTATTTGGCTAAGGTTTATGTGAACTTCCGACTTCAACTATATATATAAACTCAGCAAAAAAATAAACGTCCTTTACCTGTCAACCAGATACTATTTTCAGCAAACTTAACATGTGTAAATGTATGTATGAACATAACAAGATTCAACAAAACAACTGAGACATAAACTGAACAAGTTCCACAGACATGTGACTAACAGAAATGGAAAATGTGTCCCTGAAAGGGGGGGGGGGGGGTCAAAATCAAAAGTAGCAGTCAGTATCTGGTGTGGCCACCAGCTGCATTTAGTACTGCAGTGCATCTCCTCCTCATGGACTGCACCTGATTTGCCAGTTCTTGCTGTGAGATGTTACCACAATCTTCCACCAAGGCACCTGCAAGTTCCCGGACATTTCTGGGGGGAATGGCCCTAGCCCTCACCCTCCGATCCAACAGGTCCCAGACGCGCTCAATGGGATTGAGAATCAGGCTCTTCGCTGGCCATGGCAGAACACCGACATTCCTGTCTTGCAGGAAATCACGCACAGAACGAGCAGTATGGCTGGTGGCATTGTCATGCTGGAGGGTCATGTCAGGATGAGCCTGCAGGAAGGTTACCACATGAGGGAGGAGGATGTCTTCCCTGTAACGCACAGCATTGAGATTGCCTGCAATGACAACAAGCTCAGTACGATGATGCTGTTACACACCGCCTCAGACCATGATGGACCCTCCACCTCCAAATTGATCCCGCTCCAGAGTACATGCTCATTCCTTTGACAATAAACACAAATCCGACCATCACCCCTGGTGAGACAACCGCGACTCGTCAGTGAAGAGCACTTTTTGCCAGTCCTGTCTGGTCCAGCGATGGTGGGTTTGTGCCCATAGGCGAAGTTGTTGCCGGTGATGTCTGGTGAGGACCAGCCTTACAACAGGCCTACGTGCTATCAGTCCAGCCTCTCAGCCTATTGCGGACAGTCTGAGCACTGATGGAGGGATTGTGCGTTCCAGGTGTAACTCGGGCAGTTGTTGCCATCCTGTGCCTGTCCCGCAGGTGTGATGTTCGGATGTACCGATCCTGTGTAGGTGTTGTTACATGTGGTCTGCCACTGCAAGGACGATCAGCTGTCCGTCCTGTCTCCCTGTAGCGCGGTCTTAGGCGTCTCACAGTACGGACATTGCAATTTATTGCCCTGGCCACATCTGCAGTCCTCATGCCTCCTTGTAGCATGCCTAAGGCACGTTCACGCAGATGGGCAGGGACACTGGGCATCTTTATTTTGTCTGTAGAAGTCCTCTTTAGAAAGGCCTCTTTAGTGTCCTAAGTTTTCATAACTGTGACCTTAATTGCCTACCGTCTATAAGCTGTTTGTGTCTTAACCTGTTAGGGCTAGGGGGCAGTATTGACACAGCCGGATAAAAAACGTACCCGATTTAATCTGGTTACTACTCCTGCCCAGTAACTAGAATATGCATATAATTATTGGCTTTGGATAGAAAACACCCTAAAGTTTCTAAAACTGTTTGAATGGTGTCTGAGTATAACAGAACTCATATGGCAGGCAAAAACCTGAGAAGATTCTGAACAGGAATTGGCCTGTCTGACAAGTTGTTGTTCATCTTGGCTCTTTTTATTGAAGACTGAGGATCTTTGCTGTAACGTGACACTTCGTACGGCTCCCATAGGCTCTCAGAGCCCGGGAAAAAGCTGAATGATATCGAGGCAGCCCCAGGCTGAAACACATTATCGCGTTTGGATAGTGGCTGGTCAGAGTACTCTGAGACTCAGGCGCGGGCACGAGATGTTTTTATTTTCTCTCTCTTTGTACGTATACACGCTTTCCCGGTCGGAATATTATCGCTTTTTTACGAGAAAAATGGCATAAAAATGGATTTTAAACAGCGGTTGACATGCTTCGAAGTACGGTAATGGAATATTTAGAATTTTTTGGTCACGAAATGCGCCATGCTCGTCACCCTTATTTACCCTTTCGGATAGTGTCTTGAACGCACGAACAAAACGCCGCTATTTGGATATAACAATGGATTATTTGGGACCAAACCAACATTTGTTATTGAAGTAGAAGTCCTGGGAGTGCATTCTGACGAAGAACAGCAAAGGTAATAACATTTTTGTTATAGTAAATCTGACTTTGGTGAGTGCTAAACTTGCTGGGTGTCTAAATAGCTAGCCCTGTGATGCCGGGCTATCTACGTAGAATATTGCAAAATGTGCTTTCACTGAAAAGCTATTTTAAAATCGGACATATCGAGTGCATAGAGGAGTTCTGTATCTATAATTCTTAAAATAATTGTTATGCTTTTTGTGAACGTTTATCGTGAGTAATTTAGTAAATTCACCGGCAGTGTTCGGTGGGAATGCTAGTCACATGCTAGTCACATGCTAATGTAAAAGCTGGTTTTTGATATAAATATGAACTTGATTGAACAAAACATGCATGTATTGTATAACATAATGTCCTAGGGTTGTCATCTGATGAAGATCATCAAAGGTTAGTGCTACATTTAGCTGTGGTTTGGGTTTATGTGACATTATATGCTAGCTTGAAAAATGGGTGTCTGATTATTTCTGGCTGGGTACTCTGCTGACATAATCTAATGTTTTGCTTTCGTTGTAAAGCCTTTTTGAAATCGGACAGTGTGGTTAGATTAACGAGAGTCTTGTCTTTAAAATGGTGTAAAATAGTCATATGTTTGAAAAATTGAAGTTTTTGCATTTTTGAGGTATTTGAATATCGCGCCACGGGATTACACTGGCTGTTGAGTAGGTGGGACGCAAGCGTCCCACCTAGCCCATAGAGGTTAACGACCATTCCACAGGTGCATGTTCATTAATTGTTTATGATTCATTGAACAAGCATGGGAAGCAGTGTTTAAACCCTTTACAATGAAGATCTGTGGAGTTCATTAATAAAAATCCACATTTCTTTGAAAGACAGGATCCTGAAAAAGGGACATTTCTTTTTTTGCTGAGTTTATATGAAGCATTTAATCATAGTCTAAGGCTACCATCTGTTGTCTTCCTTGGCACTAGAAAAAAAATAGTCTAGCCAGGGATAATCAACTAGATTCAGCCGCGGGACGATTTTTTTATTCTTGAGTGGATGGTCGGGGGGCCGGAACTTAAATACAATCACTGGCTGCCAGTTGTGGAACCCTGGTCTAGAGCCCTGCTGCTAATGTACATTAACTGTCCATTAAAACATTTTCTTTATTGTTGTATTTGTTGTTATCCTGATCACTTTCTGTCCATATCGGCCAGCTCTAGCCCCCCCCCCCCCCACACACACACACACACAAAATAAATGTAATCGTTATGGCACAACCATTTTCAGTATATCACTAATTGGATTTTTGTCCTTAACGCCCAGCTCTGTTATGCCAGTGTTAGTGTTATTTCATAAGTAGAAACCTGAACACTACGGTTAACTGGAGCCATATACCATATGTGTTGCTCTATGGCGCTGTGGTTAACTGTTTTTTAATGAAACACTATCATGTCAACTTTGATACAGCGCCTGTCAGTTGAGAAGTAAAAGGGAGATGTCAGGTTTTGTTCCTTTTTGTTAACCGTCGATGGAACCATTGAGTTCTCTTATATGTGTGGTAAGGGAAAACTCCCACACAACCCCCATGACTATAAAAACAGCAGTTCATCTTTTACTTGGTGCATGTTTTTAAAGCGTTATAAAATATCCCACATGGGTTTGAGTGGCATCGCTCTTTCAGTGTGTGCAAGCGTGCACTGTGAAAGCTCGTTAGTGCGTGAGAAGGGGTTTGTGGGGGTGTGTCAGTTGGCTCTCGTGACCTCACCCACCTGCTCTCTGCATGGTACCTCTATTGAGTGGAATGCCACCTTCCAGCCATGCTGTGAGAACCCAGCAGCTCTGTGTACAGGCTGTGTCATGCCTCTGTAGTCTGGAGGTATGGGGTACACAGGGCTGCTGAGAGAATAGACAGATCCACATAGCCCATGCATTGCCTGAGGGCATGTATCTAGAAGCTTATAGAGGGATAGATGGCCTCACTCCAGGCCTCTGAATGGTGGGGGAGTCTCTCCTGTGTCTCTCCATTCCACTCCTCCGCAAGTAATGCCTCTGCATCCTCTCTCTCTCTCTCTCTCTTTGTCCCCCATGGCCTGAGTTTTTTGTGTCCAGGGCTAGAAGGAGATCAGTAGGAGCCCTTCATTAGCTGTCCCTCTCACCATTCCTCCCTGGCTCCTACTTCCAGCCCAGCCCTGCTCTCTCCTCTCCCTCCATTGTCTCTGCTAAATTCCGTTTTTTTTAAATTGGGGAGCTGTGCCTCAGGAGAGCTCTATTTGTTTTTGACCTACTTAATTTGATTTAGAATGGGAACCACTGATGATTAATTGGGAGGGGTGGGGGTGGAAGAAGTGGCGTATTTCCCCAAAAATAACATTATTGTTATTATTATTATTATTATAGAGCCGTCATTGTACTCCCCAGGTTTGGCGTTTCTGTGTAAAGACTACAATGCTCATGTGGATATAACTGTAGAAGCCAGTTGTGGGTGGTTTTCCGTTTGTGGTCTACCTCCTCCTCTCTAGTTGTACTCAGCTGTAGACATGTTTTGAATGTTCCATACTCAGAGTTTAGCCTCACTGCTCATTATTTTGTCGTTCATTGCGCCTCAAACAATTTCCAATCTTTTACAAGAGCCACAATCTCACCAGACCATTTCTTCATTCACAACGGCCAAGTTTCTATCTTCCTCTGAGCGGGTAGATATTAATTGACCAATCAGAGGGACACTCAGTGCATAGACAGACACACACGCGCACAGCCTACTTGCGCCCTGGTCGGGTGATGTCATGTGTATTATCAGTAATTAGTGGCCTGTTAAGTTCACTGGCTGCAGGGCTGGCTTGGTGTATGTGACAGTGCCCAGTAGGATTAGTGCTGGCCAGAGCTGGGGCTACACTGTACTGGCAGGCTGGACTACTGGACGTCCAGAGAGTGAGAAGGGAGGGGTGATGCTGGGGCTACACTGTACTGGCAGACTGGACTACTGGACGTCCAGAGAGTGAGAAGGGAGGGGTGATGCTGGGGCTACGCTGTACTGGCAGGCTGGACTACTGGACATCCAGAGAGTGAGAAGGGGGGAGGGGGGTCATGATGGGGCTGGGGCTACGCTGTACTGGCAGGCTGGACTACTGGATGTCCGGAGAGTGAGAAGGGAGGGGTGATGCTGGGGCTACACTGTACTGGCAGGCTGGACTACTGGATGTCCAGAGAGTGAGAAGGGAGGGGTGATGCTGGGGCTACGCTGTACTGGCAGGCTGGACTACTGGATGTCCAGAGAGTGACAAGGGAGGGGTGATGCTGGGGCTACACTGTACTGGCAGGCTGGACTACTGGACGTGTGGTACTGATCTACTCTGCTGGAAGGGGGGAGGAGATGGAGGGAGAGTAGAGGATGGGATATATGACAAAAGGAGATAAGGGGAAGTAGCAGAGGAGAGGGAGTGGAGGAGAGCGTGGGATGGAATGGGAGGCGTGAAGAAGATATTGAGTGTAGAGGTAGACGGGAGGGGGCGGACCCTTTACGTACCACTCCCTATGACAGACTACTTTGAGTTTGCACAGTCAAACTGGCATTTTTGTATTTCTGAAGTAGAGATTTGGGAGTTGTGGTCTGTTTATATGGTATATCTGAATTCAGGGAATCAGTGAACCATAGCTAATGCACCTCTTTGTTGGCCTGAAATGAAGAAATGCCATGCCTACAGTAAGAGATAATTAGCATTTAGCGCTCATCGCGAAGACATTACAGATAGGCTGGAAGCAGGGTGCGACCTGAGTATTGTATTCTCAACTAAGATAATGGTAACTACAGTCATGAAAATACATGAATGATAGTTGCCTTTAGCGCTATATTCTCAAGGTTAGCTGGGAGAATGGAACAGTAGCTAGCTGCTTTAAATTCCTGGTGGACTGATAAAGGTTTGTGTCCTTGAGGAAAGCACTAGAGCTTTGTTTACTGAAGAAAAGCTGACATGAAAGTGTAGTGGTTCAGGTTAAACCTTGAGATTCAATTTTGAGCCAAGGTACATTTCTGAAACTGACTATAGGGGCATGGCTGAGTCAGGAGAAAAGCCTGACTTTACCAAAGACGCAAGAACACTGTCGCAAGAGTCAGACAGACCGGGACATTGAGTGTAGTGTACACAGGTGATGCCACTCCCTGTTTTGCCTCTCAAATTAGCCCCACCCTCTCCGTGCAGGGGAGTCACATGATGATGACCTCATCTTTTAAATGGCCCCATGTAAGTAACCAAACCTTTGTCTCACTCCTGGTGCTGCTACAGCCAGTATAATAGAGGTTGTTTCCCTTCTGCACTTTCTACTATTTTCTTTATTAGTTCATTACTATTTAAGGTGACTTTAAATGTCCACTAAGGTGCCACCCTAACTAATACAATATACTATTATAATTATGAGAAGAGGTCCCTTAGTGCAATATTTGTCCACAGAGACTTTCAGTCTGACCTCACCAGATGGATACTGTAGTACTGGTCTACCTGTTCTGAATCAGAACTCAGGAATGTGTCCTTGTTTTCAACTCTGCTTGTCTAGTTCTCTTCTCACTAACGTCTGCCCTTTGTTTTCCAGTACGTAGGCCCTCTTGGAGTTTTTATAAGATTTGTTTTATTGAGCCACGTTATTACATGTGGTATGTACAAGATTGTAGTCTGTGTGTGTCTGAGATTGTGTCTCAGTGTGAGAGGGAGTGCGTGTTGCCTGTCTTTACCCTAGTGCCTCAGGCAATTTAATTTCCTCTCCTCCACCTTCTCTCATCGCTTTGTTATTGCTGCCGTTGCTCTGATCCCAGTGAAGTTAGTTTGAGGGCTCCATGTCTCTCCTGGGATCCAGGTGGAATGCATTACAGTTTACGTGTCTAATAGGTACAAGATGTAGCTTAGCCTACACAGCCTTGGCAGCCCTGCCGTGGGGTCAACAACAACGCTCCCCAGCTGAGTTGTTAGACATCTCACAGCCCACCATCCCTCCGGTTCTCTTTGTTTTCTTTTCTCTCGCTCCCTCACAGCCCACCGTCTTTCCGTTCTGTTCGTCTCTCTTTCTTTGTTTTCTCTTCCCTTCCTCTCTCCCTTGGAGCTGGCTGCTACCGCTGTGTTCATTAGGAGGCCTACTCAGTTTTTTCTCTACTCTCCTCCACTGCGTGTGTATGATGGTGATCATTGCACACAACACAAGCCCCCGTCTCTGACAAGCTCCATGGAAAATGTTGAATATTATGCCTACCTACGTGTATGTGTTGTCTGCCTGCGATGTGAGAGAATTGTTTGGCTTTCCCTCCTTCGTGCCGTGGTGTTTTGTTTACTTTGCCTCCGTGCTGCTCCTGTGCGGCTCGTTGTCCGTTGGCTCCACCTTGACTCCATCTTCTGGCTTCTGCTCTGAGCGCTGTGTTGTGGGGGAGAGACAGACGGGCTAGGGAAGGTGAAGGTAGGGCTGGGGGCTGCTGCTGAGCTCAGGTCATAGCTTTCTCTATCTCTCTGTTGACACAGCAGGTGTTGCTTTGACTCCACAGTAGGGCTTTGTTTGTTCCATGCCATACCTCCGCCGCACAGAAAGGAAAGGTCAAAAACAAGCCAGAACCAGGCATAGGACATTAGGGAGATAACAATACACTGACTCTTCATTTCAGTGTCTGTTGTTTTAGTAAACAGAGACGGGGGGTGGGGTGGGCTTTGCACTCACTCTTAATAACCAGCTTCGACTTAGATTATTTATCCAGGCTTGTTTTTCTGAAAAGTTGTAACTTCTTTACACCCAGCTATCTCCCTCTAATTCTCGGTCTATTCCCTCCCTCATTTTCTCTTCCTCCCTCCACCCCCAGGTGATCCTGTACTCTGGGGACAGGGCCTATGAGGACTACTACCCTGCAGTGAAGGGGCGGGCCCACTTCAACTCACCCGACCCAAAGAATGGTGACGCTTCCATCAACCTGACTGGTCTGAAGTCCTCAGACACGGGAACCTACCAGTGCAAGGTGAAGAAGGCCCCGGGCATCCGCAGCAGAAAGATGCTACTGACCGTCATGGGTGAGTGGGATGCCATGGGTGACATTTTTACATTTTAAACAGCCGCTACTTTGCTATCTACAGTTGAAGTCGGAAGTTTACATACACCTTAGCCAAATATATTTAAACTCAGTTTTTCACAATTCCTGACATTTAATCCTAGTAAAAATTCCCTGGTTAGGTCAGTTAGGATCACCACTTTATTTTTAAAATGTGAAATGTCAGAGTAATACAGTGAGAGAAAAAAGTATTTGAACCCCTGCTGATTTTGTACGTTTGCCCACTGACAAAGAAATGATCAGTCTATAATTTCAATGGTAGGTTTATTTGAACAGTGAGAGACAGAATAACAACAAAAAAATCCAGAAAAACGCATGTCAAAAATGTTATAAATAGATTTGCATTTTAATGAGGGAAATAAGTATTTGACCCCTCTGCAAAACATGACTTAGTACTTTGTGATTACCAACAAGGGTTTTGCCACCGAGGTCAGACATTTCTTGTAGTTGGCCACCAGGTTTGCACACATCTCAGGAGGGATTTTGTCCCACTCCTCTTTGCAGATCTTCTCCACGTCATTAAGGTTTCGAGGCTGATGTTTGGCAACTCAAACCTTCAGCTCCCTCCACAGATTTTCTATGGGATTAAGGTCTGGAGACTGGCTAGGCCACTCCAGGACCTTAATGTGCTTCTTCTTGAGCCACTCCTTTGTTGCCTTGGCCGTGTGTTTTGGGTCATTGTCATGCTGGAATACCCATCCACGACCCATTTTCAATGCCCTGGCTGAGGGAAGGAGGTTCTCACCCAAGATTTGACGGTACATGGCCCCGTCCATCGTCCCTTTGATGCGGTGAAGTTGTCCTGTTCCCTTAGCAGAAAAACACCCCCAAAGCATAATGTTTCCACCTCCATGTTTGACGGTGGGGATGGTGTTCTTGGGGTCATAGGCAGCATTCCTCCTCCTCCAAACACGGCGAGTTGAGTTGATGCCAAGGAGCTCCATTTTGGTCTCATCTGACCACAACACTTTCACTCAGTTGTCCTCTGAATCATTCAGATGTTCATTGGCAAACTTCAGACGAGCATGTATATGTGCTTTCTTGAGCAGGGGGACCTTGCGGGCGCTGCAGAATTTCAGTCCTTCACGGCATAGTGTGTTACCAATTTTCTTCTTGGTGACTATGGTCCCAGCTGCCTTGAGATCATTGACAAGATCCTCCCGTGTAGTTCTGGGCTGATTCCTCACCATTCTCATGATCATTGCAACTCCACGAGGTGAGATCTTGCATGGAGGCCGAGGGAGATTGACAGTTCTTTTGTGTTTCTTCCATTTGCGAATAATTGCACCAACTGTTGTCACCTTCTCACCAAGCTGCTTGGCGATGGTCTTGTAGCCCATTCCAGCCTTGTGTAGGTCTACAATCTTGTCCCTGACATCCTTGGAGAGCTCTTTGGTCTTGGCCATGGTGGAGAGTTTGGAATCTGATTGATTGCTTCTGTGGACAGGAGTCTTTTATACAGGTAACAAGCTGAGATTCGGAGCACTCCCTTTAAGAGTGTGCTCCTAATCTCAGCTCGTTACCTGTATAAAAGACACCTTGGAGCCAGAAATCTTTCTGATTGAGAGGGGTCAAATATTTTTTAGCCTCATTAAAATGCAAATCAATTTAGAACATTTTTGACACAAGTTTTTCTGGAATTTTTAGTTGTTATTCTGTCTCTCACTGTTCAAATTAACCTACCATTAAAATTATAGACTTTTTTTTTATTTACAGTTTTTATTTATTTCATCACATTCCCAGTGGGTCAGAAGTTTACATACACTCAATTAGTATTTGGTAGCATTGCCTTTAAATTGTTTAACTTGGGTCAAAAGTTTCAGGTAGCCTTCCACAAACTTCCCACAATAAGTTGGGTGGATTTTGGCCCATTCCTCCTGACAGAGTTGGTGTAACTGAGTCAGGTTTGTAGGCCTCCTTGCTCGCACACACTTTTTCAGTTCTGCCCACAAATTTTCTATGGAATTGAGGTCAGGGCTTTGTGATGGCCACTCCAATACCTTGACTTTGTTGTCCTTAAGCCATTTTGCCACAACTTTGGAAGTATCCTTGGGTTCATTGTCCATTTGGAAGACCCATTTGCGACCAAGCTTTAACTTCCTGACTGATGTCTTGAGATGTTGCTTCAATATATCCACATAATTTTCCTACCTCATGATGCCATCTATTTTGTGAAGTGCACCAGTTCCTCCTGCAGCAAAGCACCCCCACAACATGATGCTGCCACCCCCGTGCTTCACGGTTGGGATGGTGTTCTTCGGCTTGCAAGTCTCCCCCTTTTTTCTCCAAACATGACGATGGTCGATATGGCCAAACAGTTCTATTTTTGGTACAATATTTGTCCCCATGTGCAGTTGCTCAACCGTAGTCTGGCTTTTTTATGGCGGTTTTGGAGCAGTGGCTTCTTCCTTGCTGAGCGGCCTTTCAGGTTATGTTGATATAGGCCTCGTTTTACTGTGGATATAGATACTTTTGTACCTGTTTTCTCCAGCATCTTCACAAGTTCCTTTGCTGTTGTTCTGGGATTGATTTGCAGTTTTTGCACCAAAGTACGTTCATGTCTAGGAGACAGAATGTGTCTCCTCTTGAGCGGTATTACGGTGCGTGGTCCCATGGTGTTTATACTTGCGTATTATTGTTTGTACAGATGAACATGGTACCTTCAGGCGTTTGGAAATTGCTCCCAAGGATGAACCAGACTTGTGGAGGTCTACAATTGTTTTTCTGAGGTCTTGGTTGATTTCTTTTGATTTTCCCATGATGTCAAGCAAAGAGGCACTGAGTTTGAAGGTAGGCCTTGAAATACTTCCACGGGTACACCTCCAATTGACCCAAATGATGGCAATTAGCCTATCAGAAGCTTCTAAAGCCATGACATAATTTTCTGTAATTGACCAAGCTGTTTAAAGGCAGTCAACTTAGTGTATGTAAACTTCTGGCCCACTGGAATTGTGATACAGTGAAATAATCTGTCTGTAAACAATTGTTGGAAAAATTACTTGTGTCATGCACAAAGTAGATGTCCTAACCAACTTGCCAAAACTATAGTTTGTTAACAAGAAATGTGTGGAGTGGTTGAAAAACGATTTTTAATGACTCCAATCTAAGTGTATGTAAACTTCCGACTTCAACTGTATCTATTCAGTAAAAACTCCACGCATAATGCCTTTTGAAGGGTACATGTGGCAAACTAGATAAGTGTTTATGTAATACCCCTCTAGAATGGCTTGGTGATATGTTTAATATTCCTAGTGGTGTGTATAGATCTAGAGTTTTCCTTGATATTGCAATCCAATCTATATACGGTAGGGAAATGGCTATGTCAATATCAGATGACATCAAAATAGCCTACTAAATGTAGTAAAGTCTTGTAAAATGTACATTAATGCTGCCTTGTTCTGAAATGATGTATGCTCAGTGTTTTGCTTTGCCATTAAGTGATGGTGTGATTGATGAGCATCACACATAATGTAATGTCACCTCAGCCAGCTGTTCCATTGTTGTTGCTAAGTGACAGTAAAGTAGTGTAAAATGAAGTGATTTGGGCGTTATGACAGCCACTCAGCTAGCTAACTGCGTATCATAAATGACAGTGGGTGTAGAATAGGCAGAACACTCTAGTGATGTCTGCGCAAACAGACTTGCCGTGTATGGCTGCTCGGTGACTCAACTTTACTCTGAACATACAGAAACTCACTCAGTCACTCAACCAGTCAGCATATTTACATATGAAAAGTTGTGTGGGCTGACGGCTGTGGTCAAACAACATATGAATTTTATTAGAGCCCTGCACTGAAGAAGGACTTCTCATAAACGTTGTGTTTGGCTGAATAAAATGTGATTAGGACACGGTTGTTTTCCTGGTTAAACACATCTCTCTATTGACAAACTGGTTGGTGTTATATTTACCTTCCTTTACCAGGAACTAAACAAAAACAATGTCTTTTTAGCCATTCCTTTACACCAGCAAGGCTGGCTCGAAGTCTCTCTCAGGTCTACAGGAAGGAAGATTAGATTTGTTCAGTGTACCCGAGCCAGCCAAGGAGAGATGGGCTTGAGCTGACTGGAGCAAATACCTAGGCAGGCCGATGGTGATGGTCCTTAGGGAGCTGTGCAGAGGAATTTCTTGGCCACAGAGCTGGTCATCTAGTGTCTTTACTGGTTTAGTGGGTCTGACAGGCCTAAAGGCATTGAACCCTGGGGCAGAGCTATTCCTATTCTAGAGGAGAGCAGTGTGACAAGGAGACAGGAAGACATCTTGCCTGCACCGCAGTTTACCTTCAGGTCAATATCGTCACCAGAACGTAAATGCTCCCGAGCGCATTGGCAGGGATGGACACGGTCACACACTCTCAGGAAGTAGGCACACACACACACACACACACACACACACACACACACACACACACACACACACACACACACACACACACACACCACACCCCCCCCCCCCCCCCCCGGGCATTTGTCCTGAGTGCAGGTAATGTTAGGAGCTGTGTGCGTGTTGTGTCTCCCTGTATGAAGATCGACAGTGAAGGTAACAGAAGGAGAGGGCACACCTGCAGTCAGTACAGCACCCCGGACAGGCATGTCAGCAACCCTCGCAACCAATCAGTGTCTGCCGCTACCTCACTACAGCTTTCGGCAGCCAATCACAATTCCTCTCTCCCTGGCCTTAGTCCCAATCACTGTCTCATTACCCATACGCCACTACAGTATTTAACATGCCAATCGCTCCCTGACCTGAGTCCAAACAACCAATCAGCCCTGCCTAGACCTCTCTAAAGCCAATCTTTCTGTCTCCCTGGCCTCAGTCCCAACCAATCCCTCATTGTCTTTATAGCCACCCTACTGTGGTCTACCACAATGTATCACTCTCCCTCTATCTATACTGTGTCCTATCAGTACCTCAATGTAGTCCAGCACAGCCAATACATCTCCTTATCTTTAGCACTTCATATTATACCACATCCATATAGTCCACCACAACCAATCTCACACTCTCTACAGTATCTGTCTCAAGATATTATTTTTCTCTTTCTACCTCCTCTCGTTCGTATCACCCCCCCCAGTCCATCAGCACTCATTTCATTTATCTTCCATTTATACTCCCCTCTCTCGTTCTGTCCATCCTGCCCCCTGCCTTTTAGATTAGTATGGGCTGGGCACTGCACTATGTGCTGCCGTGTCCCACAGGACAGGGCTGTCTGGTGTTAATCCACATGGTTCTGCCTGATAAGTCCCTGTCCCTGATCTCCCCTCCCTCTCCTCTCGCTCCCCTCCCTTTCCCTGGGCTTTGTTGTTACAGCGCCCATTACCAAACCATGATGTCAGCGCTCCAGCACAAAGCTCTATCCGAGAGACACACAGAGAGAGCGAGAGATGCACACAGAGAGAGACAGAGCGATATACGCACATGCACACACACATTCACACACGGCCAATCAGGCTTCCTAAAGACGACAATATTTAGAATGCCCCTCCACCTCTCACCCCTAGCTTAGTACCCATACCTCATCCCACCCCCTCCACCTCCCACCCCTAGCTTAGTACCCATACCTCATCCCACCCCCTCCACCTCCCACCCCTAGCTTAGTACCCATACCTCATCCCACCCCCTCCACCTCCCACCCCTAGCTTAGTACCCATACCTCATCCCACCCCCTCCACCTCCCACCCCTAGCTTAGTACCCATACCTCATCCCACCCCCTCCACCTCCCACCCCTAGCTTAGTACCCATACCTCATCCCACCCCCTCCACCTCCCACCCCTAGCTTAGTACCCATACCTCATCCCACCCCCTCCACCTCTCACCCCTAGCTTAGTACCCATACCTCATCCCACCCCCTCCACCTCCCACCCCTAGCTTAGTACCCATACCTCATCCCACCCCCTCCACCTCTCACCCTAGCTTAGTACCCATACCTCATCCCACCCCCTCCACCTCCCACCCCTAGCTTAGTACCCATACCTCATCCCACCCCCTCCACCTCCCACCCCTAGCTTAGTACCCATACCTCATCCCACCCCCTCCACCTCCCACCCCTAGCTTAGTACCCATACCTCATCCCACCCCCTCCACCTCCCACCCCTAGCTTAGTACCCATACCTCATCCCTCCACCTCCCACCCCTAGCTTAGTACCCATACCTCATCCCTCCACCTCCCACCCCTAGCTTAGTACCCATATCTCATCCCTCCATCTCCCACCCCTAGCTTAGTACCCATACCTCATCCCACCCCCTCCACCTTCCACCCCTAGCTTACCTCATCCCTCCACCTCCCATACCTCATCCCTCCACCTCCCACCCCTAGCTTAGTACCCATACCTCATCCCACCCCCTCCACCTCCCACGCCTAGCTTAGTACCCATACCTCATCCCTCCACCTCCCACCCCTAGCTTAGTACCCATGCCTCATCCCTCCACCTCCCACCCCTAGCTTAGTACCCATACCTCATCCCTCCACCTCCCACCCCTAGCTTAGTACCCATACCTCATCCCTCCACCTCCCACCCCTAGCTTAGTACCCATACCTCATCCCTCCATCTCCCACCCCTAGCTTAGTACCCATACCTCATCCCACCCCCTCCTCTCCTCTCCAGCAGACAGACAGACGGTGAGTTCAGTTGGTCTGTTCGTCTTTGCCTTGCACTGGATCCGGCCTGGTTTCAATTTGGAGCTTTGTTTGCTTTTGAATTCTCATCTCATCTCCTGCCAACAGACTGAGGGAACTGTTTGCGTACGCTTGGGGTTCCCAGAGGCCCTACCCCATGTTTGTGTGTGTGTGTGTGTGCGCACGTCACTCTCCAATCTTCATCATCTTTAGTGACAGCACCTGTAATGACAGCAGCTGTATCAATTACCCTGATTACTGCTCTCATTATGCTGATGACTGCTGCTATGAAGGGGACACACACACACACACACACACACACACACACACACACACACACACACACACACACACACACACACCACACACACACACACACACACACACACACACACACACACACACACACAGAGAGCTCAGCAACCTGCCAGGGGGGTGTGCATTGGAAAATCAGGAAGGGTTTGTGTAGCTTCAAGCTAATTTCTTTTTTCCGCAATGTATGCCATCTCTAATAGCTTATGCCCTCTCCCCCTCCTCTCTCTCCCCTGGCAGTGAGGCCGTCCAAGCCCAGATGCTCTACTGAAGGCCCCACCCAGGAGGGTAAGGACGTGGTCCTGAGGTGTACGTCCAGTGAGGGGACCAACCCCCTGCAGTACACCTGGGAGAAGACCAGTGACAACAAGATTCTGCCTGCCTCAGCCGTGCTAGGTAACACACACGGGATGTAATTATACACTGAGTATACCAAACATTAGGAACACCTTCCTAATATTGAGTTGACCCCCCCCAAGTTGGCTGGATGTCCTTTGGGTGGTGGACCGTTCTTGATACACACAGGAAACTGTTGAGCATGAAAAACCCAGCAGCAATGCAATATTTGACACAAACCGCCTGGCACCTACTACCATACCCCGTTCAAAGGCACTTACATTTTTTGTCTTGCCCATTCACCTTCTGAATGGCACGCAATCCATGTCTCAATTGTCTCTAGGCGTAACAATCCTTCTTTAACCTGCCTCCTCCTCAATCAGCTACACTGATTGAAGTGGATTTAACAGGTTACGTCAATAAGGGATCATAGCGTTCACCTGGATTCACCTGGTCAGTCTGTCATGGAAAGAGGTGTTCTTAACATTTTTTATACTCAGTCTATTTATTGAAGATTTAAAAAAAACACAATGTGGTTACACAAGTTTTTACCATCCTCAGATTGAGCAGATCATTTCAAACAGAATGGATATTCACTGCCAACTCAAGTAAATGGCCAGAAATGTTTCCGGAAGGTTTTTGGCTTCCTGAACGTGCCCCTGTAACCTCTCTGTCTTGTAGACCCTGTGGGAGGCACCATGAATGTAAGGAACGCGTCCATCAGCTCCTCTGGAACCTACCGCTGCACTGTTAAGAACCACGTGGGCATGGAGGAGTGTATTCTACAGCTTGGCATCACTCCCCGTGAGTCCCTCACCGCCCCTGATTCACCTTTATCTGGGCTTTAATTGAACACTGTCATTTATTTATTTATCAGGTGTGGATCTGTGCTTGGCTCTGTATTGGCTGTATAGAGTCAAGATGGTGGAATTGTGTCATTTTATCAAGTATTATTTTTATGATCTGTGGTCTAGCACCCAACACTGCTGGTATCATAGCTGGAGTCATCATCGCTGTGCTGCTGGCCCTCATCATCATCGCCATCATCCTCTTCTGCTGCTGCCGCGCCCACCACAGGAAGAAGTACGAGAAGGAGATCTCTTACGAGATCAGGTACGGTCGCTGCATTATTACACCATTGTACAGCACTGGCATAAACTGCATCCAGCTGCTATTAGATTAGATATGTGTTGGTCAGATGTTCACAGACATTTGCTTGACAAAAATGCACTGCAATAGAATGGCCAGACATAGTAAACATACACATTAATGAAGAACAACAGAAATGACAGCTTAATGACTTGAGCCCTCCCTTCCCCATAACATAACTACCCTCCCTGCCGCCCTCATATACTCAATACTGCACATCTCCTTGGTGTCCAGGTCACTGAGCACAACACTAACTTTCAATGTCCATGATTCCACATATAACCACATATAACAGGGTAGTATACAGTACATTACAACTATCTTAATAGCATTGTGGGACGAGTGTATAGGTTCCTCTAAAGGTTTTCTTTTATTTCGGTAATTTGGCTGCTGTAGCCTGCAATAAATGAAAGCCAGCGTGACCGTGCCACGTTCTCTGGCCCCAGCTCCTCCCTATCCGGTCACGGACCCGGAAAAACGGCTGTCGCACCATCAGCGGTTTTCTCTTTTTTCCCTTCCTCAAATTAACGTCTGTGTTAATCAGTTTGGGTGGTTTATTTGTTCTGTGGATCCTGTGTCTGTCCTGCCCAGCCCCCCTGGACACAGTGTTCCATCCACTCTGTCTCTCTGTCTTTGGGTCTGCTAGCGTCAGCCTGGACACTGTCTATCTGCCTGGCAGCGCAGCGGAGCATTATAAGAATTAGCCCAATGAGCACTGTGTCTGTGTGCCCAGTCCTGACACACACACACACACACGGCGGCACGCATACAGACACTAATACACGCTTAGGGATATTAATGTACTCACAAACACTTGTGCACACGCATTTACCAACATATTCAAAGCCACTGGCCCCTCAGGCTCAGTTTGATTGAGCTCTTTAATGGATTATTGCAGGTTATTATGTGTTAATTGTGTTGCTCTGGGAGTAGAAAGGGGTTGGTGGGAATGAATGTTGCTTAGTTACCACTGTTGAGAATCTTACTGTGGCTGATCAGAGCTGGCACATCTAGAACTACATTCCATCGTCACTAGCTATAATCTTTTTCACTACCTTTCACCCACACTGTCTCTCCCTTCTCACTCTCTCCTTCTGTCTGTTTTTCTCTCTCCCACTCTTTCTGTCTCTGTCTCTTTCATTCGCCTCACCCTCTCTCTTTCAGTCAGTCTGTCCTCTCCCTTTTTCTGCCTGTCTCCTCTCTCTGTCTGTTTCTGTCTTTCACCCTCTCTTTCTGTCTCCCTATCCCTCGGTCTTTCTCTTATATCTCATTGTTTATCTCTCTCTGACTCTGTCTGGCTGGACACCTAGGTGAAATCCCAAGTGAATGTGAAAGGGGAGTGGAAAAGCTTGTCTCTTGTTGTTTACATGCCCATCTCGCTCTCTTTCCCCCCCTCTCAGAGAGGACGTTCCCCCTCCAAAGAGCCGCGTGTCGACGGCTCGCTCTTTCACCAGCGTGGGCAGCCAGCGTTCCTCCCTGGGCTCCATGTCCCCCTCCAACCTGCATGAGTACGCCCTCAAGCCCCAGTATGACAAGATCCCCTCCGTGGAGGAGTATGAGAGGCCCCCCAGCCACACACCCCTGCCACCGCCTGTCGCCAGCAAGATAGCTGGCCGTAACCTCAGCCGCATGGGCGGCATCCCCGTCATGATCCCCGCCCAAAACAAGGACGGCTCCATTGTGTAATGGAGAGGGGGAGAAAGGGAGGGGTGGGACTGGGGTACACTAGCCAGAGAGGAGGTGGGGGGCTGGTCTGACAACTGGAGAGATGGAGGGAGGGACTGGGGGACACTAGCCAGAGAGGAGGTGGGGTGGCTGGGCTGGGGACTGGGCTGACTGATTTTATGTCCTCCACCACTCATAAGCTGTGGTGCCGTACTGAGGAGAAAAGAGATGCAGTACTGTACCATATCACATCAGGCCCACTATGAACTATTTACTGAAGGCAAAAAACAACAGATCATTTTATGAATTTTACTTCCTGATCTTTCTGACAAGCAGACACAAAAATACTAGGGTGGCTAGCTACATTTTAATGGTCAATTCAGAAAGGTTGCTTTGTATATAGTTGAATGCATGATGCTTTTTAATCTAGCTGGCCCTGTCCTTAGAGATGTGTGCAGAGCAGACCAAGGTCTCTGATTGGCCTATGGTGGGTTTGTACTGTGACAGTATGACAGCTGTATGTGTGTGTTTCTGGGCGTGGGAAATGTACACTTCTACTCCAGTCTTTGGATGAAATGCCAAAAATATAATCAGACAAAAGTTTTTATCAAATCTCTCAGTTACATTTTTGAAAATATTTTGCATATTTGACAATAACCCCTCCACACACATATTTGTTAAATCTATTTTAAGAATAGGGGTTGCCGAAGGGATTTAAGATTTCTGCTTTTCAAATGAGTTTTGTTGTCATGTGGTTACCTTTATAAAGATGTTTATTCCACTGGTTGGACTGGCTGATGTAATGGGCATGTTTGGACTGGCTGATGTAATGGGCATGTTTGGACTGGCTGATGTAATGGGCATGTTTGGACTGGCTGATGTAATGGGCATGTTTTCCAGCCCTGAGAGCAGTTGGTCCAGCTTGGGCTGGGAGGGACGGACGGTCAGGGTTGGTTAACGACACGGGAGGGGGAGTTAAGCCACCCCATCTTGTGATTGGTGGATTGTTGTTTCTTTGCCGGGCTTACACCCCATCTTCTCCCTTTCTCCCCACCCCTCTCTACAAGTTCCTAGAACAGGCAGTGTTTTGGAGAATAGGGGGGTGTGGCTTCACTGAACAATCATATTTGATTGTGTTTCACTGCCACCAGCTCAGGCCCCTAACCCTTCGGACTCCACCAGTGCACCCCTCCCCCAACACACATTCTGTATTAGCAGGACGACCACGGTTACACTGTTCGCTATTATTAACCATCTCTGTTGTTTAACCATCCAACCCAAAGGTCTCCCCACAGTCCTTCCCAGAAAACATTCTGGATTTGGAACCGCATACCTAGGGTTCAATATCGCAACCTCTTTCAATGGTCATTATTAAGTTTATTGGTTCATTCATGCATCACCGTTTGTGAAGGATAAATGAAGGATGTACATGTATGTTATAGTATGTTAGTAAGTATGTTACATGATTTATGGAAGGAAGTGAGTGTTAAGGGGAAGAAGTCAACATTAGAATACTGAGTCACAGGTGTTCACATGTTTAGGCTACAACTACAGTCCAGTAACTGTTCTCTAGGGTTCCCATGCTGTACCCTAGCTCTATCACTCAGTCAGTCACAACAGGCTGCTCCCAGTCTTACTCACAGCCTCAGTGCTTCTGCTCAGCCCAGATGACTTGTTTCTGTGATTGACATCACTGTGCCTTGTCTGTACTGACTTGTATCACACACATACTGTTGTAGCCACAGGCCCCTAAGTAGGTGTCTGTGTCTCAATGGATCCCTGGTTGTGTGCTAGCCTTTTAACGTTGCTGTGCGCCATACATGTATGTTTTGTAGCTAACGATCATTGCCATGTATGGTGCTTGGCACAAGAGTTGGCTTCAGTACATATAGTTTGGCTATAATGGACCTGTAGTACCAGGCCTACATCAGGCATAATAACCAGTCCACTTTACATGGTTTTGGATCCTGTGTAATACTGCATCGCAGTTTACATTAGCTCTGTATTTAAACTGTTGCAATGTTTAAAACATTTCCCAAACATTGATTTATACATTTGTTGCTTCTTTTTTAAATTCATTATTTAATTTTTCTGTATGAAGGCTTTGGTTGTATGTGTAAATATACTGTAAAAGTGACACTATCTCTAGAACTTATCCCACCACACTTACTCTAATGCTCTGTATGTATAATGATGCTCTGCAGTACTTTTCTTGGTTAATGTGTATCTAAAACATGATCGCTGGGTGTTATCAATAACAGTAGAGGGTGAAAGCCTGCTCATTCAGCTGGGCACTACTGTAGCTCTGTTTCAGGATCCACATTAGCATCTTACTTAGAATGAAGATCAATGATTATTTGATGGATCAGCCATGTTATGGATTGTATAAGTTTGACATGGATGTGTGGGTGTCCAGATTCTAAATGGTATACTAGCATGGTTATTGAAACAGAGCCTGATTCTGTGTGTGTGAATAGAATGTAGTAGATTTGGGGTGGATGAAGAGGAGGTGATGGGTATAGAGCGCTTTCTGAATTGTACAGTAGCCCCGCGCCTCTCCTCATTGTGGCAGGTGTAACTTCACACCCATGGGACAGCAGCCACATCCAACTGCTGCACCGAGGCAGGATGTGGAGAAAAACCCACACCATACACTACCCCAAGTTGGAAAAGCTGTCAGTTCTCTCCAAGCCCAGGGAAGTGTGTGTGTGTGTGTGTGTGTGTGTGTGTGTGTGTGTGTGTGTGTGTGTGTGTGTGTGTGTGTGTGTGTGTGTGTGTGTGTGTGTGTGTGTGTGTGTGTGTGTGTGTGTGTGTGTGTGTGTGTGTGTGTGTGTGTGTGTGTGTGTGTGTGTGTGTGTGTGTGTGTGTAATGTCTGGAGGGGGCCCAGATATATAGTATTTTAGTAGAATAGACCTTTGACTGCTGACAAACTACAGAGTCATTAGGGAGTCATATTGTACAGTCCCTCTCAACTCCGGAAACTAATGAGAAGAACTACTAACATGATATTTACTGTAGCTTTTAAAAGAAGTGTACTAATATTGTATGAATATTTTTCTTTCGGGGGTTTGTTTGCACATTGGGTGATCAAACCTGTTTTAATTTTTCTTTGTGTGTGTCATTTTTGTGCTGTATTTTTAAATAATAAAAGGACATAAAATGAAAGAAAGAGTCCTTTCTTTTCCATAGCAGCAGCTGTTGACTTTGTCTTAAATCATAGTGCTTTTCTCTAACCAGGTTTCAGCAGCCAGCCTATCTTTATCCTCTGAGGCCCTGGCAGGCCTCCTGCAGGCTTCTACTCTGATTCATTTTAATCAGGCAGTGATTTTCACCCCTAACGCCAGTTGAGGTGACTTTCTAACCTCTAATGACTATAATTAATCAATGAAGCACAGAGGCACTACGATCAGAAACCGCCTGGCAAAAATCCACAGCTTCATTGAAACAGGCGGCACTAGAGCATTATATATACTAGCCTGATTCACACTATAGGGCCGAGCTGTACTGGACTGGCCCGGGTACGCATCCACCAGCGTTGCTTGAGCCATGCTGGAAAGGACAATGTGAAAATAAAATACCAGAGCCAGCACAGTCTGGTTCATGTTGGGCATATCGTTTGAATCAAAACTGTGTAGGGGAGACCGGTGAAAATTGTAACAACTTGAATTTCTCCAAACAGAAATAAGCTAGAGTAATGAGACTCACTCAGTACATGCCTGTTTAGGTTCTCTCCCTACTAGAAATGTTTTTGCCAAATATCTACATTTGCTCGTTTTATATGCAAATGTTTGGTTTTTAGGCTGTATATATTTTTTTGTACTGTCCAATATTTCAAACTAGCATAATGTCACAACTCTCTTGAGTTTGACTGCTGAGGTTGGGGGCAATTGTAATGGAGTGTTAAAATGGCCCTGAGCCAAGCAGCCAAATGATAAAAAAAAAAGCTATTTTAATTTTAAGATGATATGAATTATACCAATAATAACTTTAAATAGCCTTGGCGTCCTGTAGCTTTAAGCAAGAAGTGTTCTGGTTCCATTTGTTTCTCCAAACATTCAAACTTGAGCCGCCATTGCAGTTTTTTTCTCTCTATCAGCCATCTTCATTAAAGATCTCTTTTTATTATTTTTTACCAAGAAGTTGTAAACAGATGTGAACTGAACCATCAGACTGTTCAAGATGTTTTGAGACTGAATGGCCATGCACAAACGGGTGTAACTGTAAATATTGGTCATGTACATAAAAATACATATTTCTCGCAGAATCATTACATTCTCTGTCTGATATAATTCATAAACAATGTTTTTTTGTTAAGGTAAGTGCGCTAAAGTGTACAAATTCCTCTTCTTTCCTGCCTAGCAATTCTCTGCCAGCCTCTAGCTGACTCGACGGTTAACCCATCAACTTCTACTGAATGTTTGTTTCATTTCAACAATTTACTTTCTGTGATTTGCTAGATAACTTGAAAAATCCACAGGCTGATATCCTTGATCTATTTTTGTTGCAGCTCTCTGCCCTCCTGATTGCTGAATCATTAACCCATATTTTTAACCTGACGGTTATATCTGGTACTATCCCCAAGATTTGGAAGGTAGCCCATAGAATATTAGAATCCTTGATTCATTCTCAGCTGAGATCTTTGTTATGTTTGAAATGTATTACTAAATGTACATCAGTTGAGTTTTAGACCAGGTCATACTACTATCTCTGCTGCATCCCTAGTTATAAATTATGTGTTTAACTGTATGGATAAAAGGCAACATTGTGCTACCCCCTTCATTGACCTGATACGGTTCATCGCTCATTGCTAATTCAGAGGCTTTCCTTAATTGGCCTGGAGCAAGCTGCATGTAACTGTTAAAGAAATTACTTGACAGTTCGAACTCAATGTGTATCTACTGATGGTGTTAAATCAGGTTTCCTGGATATTACAAAAAGGTGTCCCGCAGGGGTTGATTCTGGGTCCTGTACCTTTTACTGTTTACGTTAACAATATCGACTGTAAACAATTGTAACCTGTAAACGTATGCCGATGATACTGTGGTGTATGTTATTGCCCCTATGGTTGACCAGGCTCTATCTGAACTTCAGTCTGCCTTCATTGTCTTACAGAAAAACTTGACCTGAAATTAATATTGAATGCAGGTAAAACTAAGTATATGTTGTTCTGTAGAGCGCATAAAAATAACTGATTTAAGCATATGTACTTTGGATTATGTCCATATTGATCTTGTCCCTACTTAGCTTGACATCTATCCAGATATTTGTGTCTTTTAAAAAGCATATTGAGAAGTTGAGGATAAAAATGGGCTTCTTCTATAGAAATAGGTCTGCCTCTCGCCAAATAGAAAGCAGATTATTCAGTCAACAGTCCTATTTGTCTTAGACTATGGCAACGTCATATGAACGCAGCTGCCACTTCATAAAAAGCAATTAGATGCAGTTTATCATAGTGCACTGCGCTTTATTACGGGCAACACTTTTTGCACTCATCACTGCATTCTCTACCAGAAAGTTGGTTGATTGTCACGTAGGTTATTACATTGCTATGTTTTCATTATAAAGCCCTTTTGTAAAAAGTCCCCCTGTACCTAACATCATTGCTAAAGAACATTTTAAAGCTGATATACCTAACTCAGTAGAGACCAAAGGAATTTCCAGAGTTAACGTTGCTGAGACCGTGGTAACTCGTAACATAGTTAGGTATATCAGCTTTAAAATGTTCTTGTTTTGGTGCCTCTAGGGCAATTCAGAAAGCTGATTGAGGACCTTTTTTAATGATGAATGTGTTTTTTTTATGACTGTGTTTTTCTTTCTGCTTGCATTTTGTATTCATATTGATGTGTGTTTTTTCTCTAATTTATGTATTAGTCAAAATTTTGAAAAGTTTTTACTATTGCCTACATTGTAGAATAATAGTGACGACATCAACTATGAAATAACACATATGGAATCCTGTAGTAACCAAAAAAGTGTTAAACAAATAAAAATATATTTTATATTTGAGATTCTTCAAAGTAGCCACCCTTTGCCTTGATGACCGCTTTGCACACTCTTGGCAAGGAGTTCCCACACTTGTTGGCTGCTTTTTCTTCACTCTGCGGTCCAACTCATCCCAAACCATCTCAATTGGGTTGAGGTCAGGTGATTGTGGAGGCCATGTCATCTGATGCAACACTCCATCGCTCTCCTTCTTGGTCAAATAGCCCTTACACAGCCTGGAGGTGTGTTTTGGGTCATTGTCCTGTTGAAAAACAAATGATAGTCCCACTAAGCGCAAACCAAATGGGATGGCGTATCGCTGCAGAATGCTGTGGTAGCCATGCTGGTTAAGTGTGCCTTGATTTCTAAATAAATCACTGAAAATGTCACCAGCAAAGCACTACACCTCCTCCTCTATGCTTCACGGTTGGAACCACACATGCGGATCTCACAAAGACACAGCAGTCAGAACCAAAAATCTCATTTGGACTCATCAGACCAAAGGACATCTTTCCACCGGTCTAATGTCCATTGCTCGTGTTTCTTGGCCCAAGCAAGTCTCTTCTTATTATTGGTATCCTTTAGTAGTGGATTCTTTGCAGCAATTCGACCATGAAGGCCTGATTCACGCAGTCTCCTCTGAACAGTTGATGTTGAGATGTGTCTGTTACATGAACTATGTGAAGAATTTGCATTTCCCATTTCTGAGGCTGGTAACTCTAATGAACTTATCCTCTGCAGCAGAGGTAACTCTGGGTCTTCCTTTCCTGTGGTGGTCCTCATGAGAGCCAGGTTCATCATAGAGCTTGATGGTTTTTGTGACTGCACTTGAAGAAACTTTCAAAGTTCTTGAAATGTTCTGTATTGACTGACCTTCATGTCTTAAAACCTGTTGGGGCTACAGGTTAGCAATGAACCCCGAGCCGGGATTGCTAACAAGGCTGGAAATTCAAAACATCAAAAATCTAATAATTTCAATTTCTCAAACAATCAACTATTTTACACAATTTAAATGATAAACATCTCCTTAATCTAACCACATTGTTCGATTTTCAAAGAGGCTTTACGGCAAAAGCATAAAGTTAGATTATGTTAGGACAGTACATAGCCACAAAAGTACAAACATCCATTTTCAATTCAAGGTCAGGCGTCACCAAAAGCAGAAACCAGCTAGAATTATGCACTAACTTTTGTCAATCTCCATCAGATGACACTCCTAGGACATTATGTTATACAATACATGCATTTTTTGTTCCATCAAGTTCATATTTATATCCAAAAACAGCATTTTACAGTAGCGTGAAATTCAGATTTTTTTCTTCTCTGAAATGCTTCCGGTGAACATAACAAAATTACTATTCGAAAACATTGGTAAATTATAATATTGTCATTCAAAGAATAATATATTATCATCTCGTAATTGCTACCGAATGGCCAGATCTCAAAATAACTTTACTGGGAAATCACATTTTGCAATAAACGGGGTGCTATGCTAAGAACAACAGGCTATGCTATACAGTTAGCATCATCTAAAATCGATAATAACATTGTAAATATCCCCTTACCTTTGATTATCTCCATCAGAAGGCAGGCATCCCTGGTCCGGAAGGCATCCCAGGTCCGGAACAAATGTGGTTTCTTTTGACAAAGTTCATAATTTATGTCCAAATAACACCAAGTACTTAGCGTTCATTATGCTCCCACAAAACGTGGTGGGGGGAGTGTAATTCACGCCGAAAAGCTAAAAAAAAACTAGTAAATAATCTATTTATGTTCGTTCAAACATGTCAAATGTTGTTTAGCATTAATCTTTTGGTCCATTTTTAACGTTAAACATCAGTAATATTTTCACACAACCTATCCTATGTCTAGATAAACAATGAAGACAAAACTCACGTTTCTCAGATTTATGCGCAGGTGCAAAAAAATGAAGTGATGACATGTCAACTTCCTTGGATTCTAATTTGCTCTCTGTTTATCATAGACGCTTCAAACAACTTTATAAAGATCGTTGACATCTAGTGGAAGCCGTAGGTGTTGCGAAATGAATCCTTTCTCACTATGGTATCTATAAAACAATGACACTAAATAGTACAGTCACAAAATTCACTTTTTTTTTTGATCTATTTTTCACAGGTTTTTGCCTGCAATATGAGTTTTGTTATACTTACAGACACCATTCAAACTGTTTTAGAAAATTCAGAGTGTTTTCTATCCGAATGTGTTAATAATATGCATATCCTAGCTTCTGAGTTGGTGTAGGAGGCAGTTAAAAATGGGCACATATTTTTTTCAAAATGTCTCAATACTGCCCCCGAGCCCCAACAGGTATTAAAGTTATGATGGACTGTCATTTCTCTTTGCTTATTTGAGCTGTTCTTGCCATAATATGGACTTGTTTTTTTACTAAATAGGGCTATCTTCTGTATTCCACCCCTACGTTGTCACAACACAACTGATTGGCTCAAACGCATTAAGAAGGAATGATATTCCACAAATTAACTTTTAACAGGGCACACCTGTTAATTGAAATGCATTCCAGGTGACTACCCCATGAAGCTGGTTGAGAGAATGCCAAGAGTGTGTAAAGCTGTAATCAAGGCAAAGGGTGGCTACTTTGAAGAATCTCAAATATAAAATATATTTTGTTTTGTTTAACACTTTTTTGGTTACTACATGATTCCATATGTGTTATTTCATAGTTTTGATGTAAAAAATAAAGAAAAACCCTTGAATGAGGAGGCATGTCCAAACTTTTGACTGGTACTGTAATTCAGGGCTTATCTGTAAAATATACCTTGGTGTTAGTATGACTCCCTGATAAAATAAAGATAAAATCAAAAATAAATTAAAGTGTGTTTATTTAGTACATTTTTTAAGTGTTACATTTGACCTCAACTACTGTTTGGCACGGCGCCAAATGTAAAGTCTGGACTATTCAGATTTAAATCAATATTGTGATTCAACCATTTTATGTACAGAGATTTAAATGCTACGAATGATTAGGAGACAGATGCAAATTTCTTATATAAAAAAATGACTGGCCTAGTTCAAGCGGTCTCAGCAATAGAGTAAAAGGCCAAACAATATACAATTGCCCTGTCTCCCCCTGCTCCAGGCCTGGTTTGACTTTAGGGAACAGGGGAGTAATGTCTTTGCTCTGTGTTTCACCCACCGACTTGTCCTATAGCCCTTCCTGACTCATTGTTATTCTCTGGTATAGTGTAGCACTTTGCCCTCTCACAACACGTCATCACTCCTCTACTCTGTGAAAGGACTGAGGGAACACTAGAAGTGAAAATTTACTTAGCCACTTTCAATTATAGACAATTTCCTGTCCTAGTTAATGTGGTTGCTAATTATCGGCATGGCGAGTCACAGCTAATAAGCAGTGTGGTACAAAAGAGCTCCGATAGCAGCTCAACTGAGTTGGATACAGTGGAGTAACTAAGATGAATGATTATTGGATGGATCAGGCATGTTATGAATTGTAAAAGTTTGACTTTGATGTGTGTGCGTGCGTGCGTCCAGATTTTTAACATCTGTTTTTATGTTGCCCTCTAGCTCATGATCTTGACATATGGATGGCTGGATCAATAGCTCTGAGGGTCTGTTGTGTCTGTCTGGGTAGGCAGGCCGAGTGTTTCACTGGTGGCCAATAAACCGACTAAAGCAGAACATCCATAACTATAATTGGGTGCTTGTTAATGGATAGGACCCCAGACCATTGATCTGATCTGCGGTGAGTGTTTAAATCAATCATGGACCCTAATGACTGGACCCGATAGCTCTCTAATTACACGCACGCACGTACGCACACACGCGCACACACACATTGGGCTAGGCAATGGGTTTGTTTATCTGGCCTTGAATTATCACAGTCATAGCCATCATCGTAATAGTCCATATGGATTGTCTACTGGCATAATAATTACACATTTAGAACTGTGTATTCACAACATTCATTCAAAAGGCATTCAGTAGTTGTCGCCTATATTGCATGTGGGATTCAATTTATGGGGTTATGTATGCACCATTCCATTCTCATTTAATTCCCTAGTCCTATTCTGTCTTTAATATATTTTATTGAAATGTCTTTTCTCATTCCATTTTCAATATGTGACTAATTCTACTTCCTCATACAAAGAGAGAGAGGGAAAAGACTGGCATTTGTTAAGCACCTGGGGATTTGTGCAACCTACCTTCCCAGCTCCCTCCAATTTGCCTGCTAGTCAAGGTATTAATTGTTAGCACATATCGGGGTTTAGGGGGGGAGAGGGGGAGAGTGCTTATTGGTTCTCCAGGAGGGTTTCCTTGGCAACGTTATCTGGTTGTACACAGCCTAAGCCGGCTGCGTAGCTGGATGATTTATCCTGTAATCGTAATTGCTCCCTGCTAACAAAAGGACCCTCTAAAAGCATTGGTCTAATCAAACTTACTCTCCTCCAATTTGTCACTGCTTCACCTGCTGCTGCCACAGCAAAGCCGTGCAGATTTTAGCAACAGTAATGTTGGAGGGAGAAACAATTCTACATTATGTAATGTCTGTAGAAAACCTCCCTTTTTAGACCAGAATCATAGTCACGGTCACTGTGGTAGAGGGAGGAAGTGTACACCACCACTCACTCCCAACATATTGCATTTAGAATGGTGGTGATTTTCCCAGCTGCTGAACACTCATTAGTCGTATCCTCCCTCTTCCCAGACATTCCTCCTATTTTATCTCCTATTCCCAGAGGGGGAGCACATCGCCCCACTACCATTTGGCTACTAGTATCATCTAGCTGAGCTAGATCAAGGATCATGCGTTATTAGCTGAAGCTCATTAACTAAAGTCACCTCTGACATGACCCTTAGTGACAAGACATTTTGGTGACAGATATGCTTCTTATAAAGAATGACATCCAGGTTGCTTTGACAAGTGCTTCCTGTAGTTACTGTACTGTATGAAGGACTACAGTGAAGTTAGGAACAAGGAAGTTAGGAACCAATATACACAGGCTGTTAGGAAAGCAAAGGCTAGCTTTTTCAAACAGAAATTTGCATCCTGCAGCACAAACTCCAAAAAGTTCTGGGACACTGTAAAGTCCATTGAGAAAAAGGGCACCTCCTCCCAGCTGCCCACAGCACTGGGGCTAGGAAACACTGTCACCACCGATAAATAAACGATAATTGAGAATTTCAATAAGCATTTTTCTACGGCTGGCCATGCTTTCCACCTGGCCACCCCTACCCCTACCCCGGTCAACAGCCCTGCACCCCCCACAGCAACTTGCCCAAGCCTTCCCCATTTCTCCTTCACCCAAATCCAGAGCTGATGTTCTGAAAGAGGCAAAATCTGGACCCCTACAAATCAGCAGGACTAGACAATCTGGACCCTGTCTTTCTAAAATTATCAGCCGAAATTGTTGCAATCCCTATTACTAGCCTGTTTACAACCTCTCTTTCATATCATCTGAGATCCCCAAAGATTGGAAAGCTGCCGCAGTCATCCCCCTCTTCAAAGGGGGAGACACTCTAGACCCAAACTGCTACAGACCTATATCTATTCTACCCTGCCTTTCTAAGGTCTTCAAAAGCTAAGTTAACAAACAGATCACCGACCATTTAGAATCCCACCGTACCTTCTCCACTATGCAATCTGGTTTCCGAGCTGGTCATGGGTGCACCTCAGCCACGCTCAAGGTCCTAAACGATATCATAACCTCCATCGATAAGAGACAATACTGTGCAGCTGTATTTATAGACCTGGCCAAGGCTTTTGACTCTGTCAATCACCACATTCTTATCGGCAGACTCAACAGCCTTGGTTTTTCAAATGACTGCCTCGCCTGGTTCACCAACTACTTCTCAGACAGAGTTCAGTGTGTCAAATCGGAGGGCCTGTTGTCTGGACCTCTGGCAGTCTCTATGGGGTTGCCACAGGGTTCAATTCTTGGGCCGACTCTTTTCTCTGTATACATCAATGATGTCGCTCTTGCTGCTGGTGATTCTCTGATTCACCTCAACGCAGACGACACCATTCTGTGTACTTCTGGCCTGCCCTACCCGCCAGTCCAGCATCGCTACTCTGGATGGCTCTGACTTAGAATATGTGGACATCTACAAATATCCAGGTGTCTGATTAGACTGTAAACTCTCCTTCCAGACTCACATTAAGCATCTCCAATCCAAAATTAAATCTAGAATCGGCTTCCTATTTCGCATCAAAGCATCCTTCACTCATGCTGCCAAACATACCCTCGTAAAACTGACTATCCTACCGAACATTGACTTCAGCGATGTCATTTACAAAATAGCCTCCAACACTCTACTCAGCAAATTGGATGCAGTCTATCACAGTGCCATCCGCTTTGTCATCAAAATTCCATATACTACCCACCACTGCGACCTGTATGCTCTCGTTGGCTGGCCCTCACTTCATATTCGTCGCCAAACCCACTGGCTCCAGGACATCTATAAGTCTTTGCTAGGTAAAGCCCTGCCTTATCTCAGCTCACTGGTCACCATAGCAGCACCCGCCCGTAGCATGTGCTCCAGCAGGTATATTTCACTGGTCACCCCCAAAGCCAATTCCTCCTTTGGCTGCCTTTCCTTCCAGTTCTCTGCTGCCAATGACTGGAACGAATTGCAAAAATCACTGAAGCTGGAGACTCATATCTCCCTCACTAACTTTAAGCACCAGCTGTCAGAGCAGCTCACAGATCACTGCACCTGTACATAGCCCATCTGTAAATAGCCCATCCAACTACCTCATCCCCATACTGTTTTTTGTTGTTGCTCCTTTGCACCCCAGTATCTCTACTTGAACATTCGTCTTCTGCACATCTATCACTCCAGTGTTTAATTGCTAAATTGTAATTATTTCGCCACTATGGTCTATTTATTGCCTTAACTCCCTTATCTTACCTCATTTGCACACACTGTATATATACTTTTCTATTGTGTTATTGACTATATGTTTTGTTTATTCCATGTGTAACTCTGTGTTGTTGTTTGTGTTGCACTGCTTTGCTTTATCTTGGCCAGGTCGCAGTTGTAAATGAGAACTTGTTCTTAACTAGCCTACCTGGTTAAATAAAGGTAAAATATATATATTTTTTTTAAACAGTGCTTGGGGTGTAGACTAGAGGACGATGGTGGTCAATGGATCAGTATGACATTATAATTACTACCAAGAACGTCATTAGACCAGCCTCACCACAGGAATGGAGAATGCACTGCGTGAGGGGAATTATTTTAATCAGAGAGCTGCTCTTCACTTCTGTTCCATATGGTGGCGAAGGAGAAAATAATGTTTAAGAATCCGGAGAGGAGATGAGGTCAGTGGCAGACAGACTGGGAAGTGAGGGTGGGTGAGCTGGTTTAATATCCTCTCAGTGGTGTGAATCACAGCAGGCATGCAGGGAGAGATCCCAAAAACAGAGCTGCTGAGAAAGAGTGAGCTGCTGAGACAGTGAGACAGAGCTGCTGAGACAGAGTGAGCTGCTGAGACAGTGAGACAGAGCTGCTGAGACAGAGTGAGCTGCTGAGACAGTGAGACAGAGCTGCTGAGACAGAGTGAGCTGCTGAGACAGTGAGACAGAGCTGCTGAGACAGAGTGAGCTGCTGAGACAGTGAGACAGAGCTGCTATCTGTACATCTACATCCCACAGCAGCAGTTCAGCTTCATGGTGTTATGTGTAACAGCTAAAGTTTGGAGGGAAAGACCACACCTGAAACATTTACTCCTCCCCTCCCACTAATCAATCCGTTTACTACTCCTCCCATCACCAATCAATGCCTGTATATACACTCACCCTACCCAGTTCCTGTTATTGTAATATTTTGTTGCATTTCGCACCCGCTCCCGTCAGGTCTTGTTCACTAAACCTCTACCTCTTGTTTCTCGCTGTTGATATAATAATCTGTTATGTAAAAAAAACACTTGTTCTTAGTTAAGGCTGACGTTTATCTCAACGATTAGCATCTCAAAATACAACGGAAATAGAACCTCCAAATCACCTAGTCATTTCCGACAAAAACATATCAACAAAATAGACTGTCCAATCCATTATATGAATCATGGATGCTATACTAGACAATCAGTGCGGAACACAACACTCGCATCACGGACTAGCAAGCTACCTGCCTTCCTGACAATTCCTTCCCGCCAAACCGGCCAGGTCAGGTTTGAAGACATTATTCACCTCCGCGCATCAGCGGCCCGTTCTCAAGAGTGCTCTCCCATAGGCAGCCTAGCAATTAAGAGCGCTAGACCAGTAATCTCTGAATCCCAGAGATGACTAGGTGAAAAATATGTCGATGGACCCTTGAGCAAGGCACTTAACCCTAATTGCTCCCGTAAGTCACTCTGGATAGGAGCGTCTGCTAAATGACTAAAATGTAAATGTAATGCTCCCCCAGTGCTCTGCCTCTGACCCGGCCCCACTTGTCTTTGTCCCAGCCTTTGAGCCAGCCTCATAAGGCTTCGACCCAGCCTTCACTTGTCTTCAACCCAGCCCGGTCGGCCATCGACCAGGCCAATATTTTAAAGCCATAAATCAACAGAAGCCTATAGCTTGGGTCTCCAAATTTCCTCCCAACAAATTATGAGGGCATACAATTAAAACTCTGAATATAGGCACAGCTATTTATAGCCTACTTCACTGTGGGAAAAGGGCTGCAATACATGTCATGTTGATATGACATTCAGTTTGCTTCCATATGACTGGTTTCACAGTGGTCTCCAGGGATCATAAGGAAAAATCATCTAAAATCAAATTAAATTGTATTAAGCACATGTGCCGAATACAACAGTGAAATGGTTACTTACGAGCCCCTAACCAACAATGCAATTAAAAAAAATATGGATAAGAATAAGAAATACAAGTAACAAGTAATTAAAGAGCAGCAGTAAAATAACAACAGGGAGACTATATACAGGGGGGTACCGGTACAGGATCAATGTTCCACCATTGGGGTGCCAGAGCAGCGAACAGTTTTGACTGGGCTGAGCGGGAACTGTGCTTCCTCAGAGGTAGGGGGGCCAGCAGGCCAGAGGTGGATGAACGCAGTGCCCTTGTTTGGGTGTAGGGCCTGATCAGAGCCTGAAGGTATGGAGGTGCCGTTCCCTTCACAGCTCCGTAGGCAATCACCATGGTCTTGTAGCGGATGCGAGCTTCAACTGTAAGCCAGTGGAGAGAGCGGAGGAGCGGGGTGACGTGAGAGAACTTGGGAAGGTTGAACACCAGACGGGCTGCGGCGTTCTGGATGAGTTGTAGGGGTTTAATGGCACAGGCAGGGAGCCCAGCCAACAGCGAGTTGCAGTAATCCAGACGGGAGATGACAAGTGCCTGGATTAGGACCTGCGCCGCTTCCTGTATGAGGCAGGGTCGTACTCTGCGAATGTTGTAGAGCATGAACCTACAGGATCGGGTCACCGCCTTGATGTTAGTGGAGAACGACAGGGTGTTGTCCAGGATCACGCCAAGGTTCTTAGCACTCTGGGAGAAAGACACAAGGGAGTTGTCAACCGTGATGGCGAGATCATGGAACGGGCAGTCCTTCCCCGGGAGGAAGAGCAGCTCCGTCTTGCCGAGGTTCAGCTTGAGGTGGTGATCCGTCATCCACACTGATATGTCTGACAGACATGCAGAGATGCGATTCGCCGCCTGGTTATCAGAAGGGGGAAAGGAGAAGATTAATTGTGTGTCGTCTGCATAGCAATGATAGGAGAGACCATGTGAGGATATGACAGAGCCAAGTGACTTGGTGTATAGCGAGAATACGAGAGGGCCTAGAACAGAGCCCTGGGGGACACCAGTGGTGAGAGCGCATGGTGCGGAGACAGATTCTCGCCACGCCACCTGGTAGGAGCGACCTGTCAGGTAGGACGCAATCCAAGCGTGGGCCGCGCCGGAGATGCCCAACTCGGAGAGGGTGGAGAGGAGGATCTGATGGTTCACAGTATCAAAGGCAGCAGATAGGTCTAGAAGGATGAGAGCAGAGGAGAGAGAGTTAGCTTTAGCAGTGCGGAGAGCCTCCGTGACACAGAGAAGAGCAGTCTCAGTTGAATGCCCAGTCTTGAAACCTGACTGATTAGGATCAAGAAGGTCATTCTGAGAGAGATAGCAGGAGAGCTGGCCAAGGACGGCACATTCAAGAGTTTTGGAGAGAAAAGAAAGAAGGGATACTGGTCTGTAGTTGTTGACATCGGAGGGATCGAGTGTAGGTTTTTTCAGAAGGGGTGCAACTCTCGCTCTCTTGAAGACGGAAGGGACGTAGCCAGCGGTCAAGGATGAGTTGATGAGCGAGGTGAGGTAGGGGAGAAGGTCTACGGAAATGGTCTGGAGAAGAGAGGAGGGGATAGGGTCAAGTGGGCAGGTTGTTGGGCGGCCGGCCGTCACAAGACGCGAGATTTCATCTGGAGAGAGAGGGGAGAAAGAGGTCAAAGCACAGGGTAGGGCAGTGTGAGCAGGACCAGCGGTGTCGTTTGACTTAGCAAACGAGGATCGGATATCGTCAACCTTCTTTTCAAAATGGTTGACGAAGTCATCCGCAGAGAGGGAGGAGTGGGGGGGGGGGGGGGGAGGATTCAGGAGTAAGGAGAAGGTAGCAAAGAGCTTCCTAGGGTTAGAGGCAGATGCTTGGAATTTAGAGTGGTAGAAAGTGGCTTTAGCAGCAGAGACAGAAGAGGAGAATGTAGAGAGGAGGGAGTGAAAGGATGCCAGGTCCGCAGGGAGGCGAGTTTTCCTCCATTTCCGCTCGGCTGCCCGAAGCCTTGTTCTGTGAGCTCGTAGTGAGTCGTCGAGCCACGGAGCAGGAGGGGAGGACCGAGCCGGCCTGGAGGATAGGGGACAGAGAAAATCAAAGGATGCAGAAAGGGAGGAGAGGAGGGTTGAGGAGGCAGAATCAGGAGATAGGTTGGAGAAGGTTTGAGCAGAGGGAAGAGATGATAGGATGGAAGAGGAGAGAGTAGCGGGAGAGAGAGAGCGAAGGTTGGGACGGCGCAATACCATCCGAGTAGGGGCAGAGTGAGAAGTGTTGGATGAGAGCAAGAGGGAAAAGGATACAAGGTAGTGGTCGGAGATTTGGAGGGGAGTTGCAATGAGATTAGTGGAAGAACAGCATCTAGTAAAGATGAGGTCAAGCGTATTGCCTGCCTTGTGAGTAGGGGGGGAAGGTGAGAGGGTGAGGTCAAAAGAGGAGAGGAGTGGAAAGAAGGAGGCAGAGAGGAATGAGTCAAAGGTAGACGTGGGGAGGTTAAAGTCACCCAGAACTGTGAGAGGTGAGCCATCTTCAGGAAAGGAACTTATCAAGGCGTCAAGCTCATTGATGAACTCTCCAAGGGAACCTGGAGGGCGATAAATGATAAGGATGTTAAGCTTGAAAGGGCTGGTAACTGTGACAGCATGGAATTCAAATGAGGAGATAGACAGATGGGTCAGGGGAGAAAGAGAGAATGTCCACTTGGGAGAGATGAGGATTCCAGTGCCACCACCCCGCTGGCTCGATGCTCTAGGGGTATGCGAGAACACGTGGGCAGACGAAGAGAGAGCAGTAGGAGTAGCAGTGTTATCTGTGGTAATCCATGTTTCCGTCAGCGCCAGGAAGTCTAGGGACTGGAGGGTAGCATAGGCTGAGATGAACTCAGCCTTGTTGGCTGCAGACCGGCAGTTCCAGAGGCTGCCGGAGACCTGGAACTCCACGTGGGTCGTGCGCGCTGGGACCACCAGGTTAGAGTGGCAGCGGCCACGCGGTGTGAAGCGTTTGTATGGCCTGTGCAGAGGGGAGAGAACAGGGATAGACAGACACATAGTTGACAAGCTACAGAAGTGTTGTTTCTTGTATTATTGTCTCTTGTGTCTTTAGAGAACTGTTTCACTTTGATAGCCTTTTTCTTCTGTCCTGATTTTCTCTTTCTTTTCTTCTGTTAACTAGATATTCTTTGTTGTTCTTCGTTAGCTAGCTAGCTTCTTCCAAAAAAAAAAAAGCACTTTCAAAGCACTTCATGGCTACAGACGTGAGGGCTACGGGTCGGTAGTTATTTAGGCAGGTTACCTTAGAGTTCTTGGGCACAGGCACTATGGTGGTCTGCTTAAAGCATGTTGGTATTACAGACTCGGACAGGGAGAGGTTGAAAATGTCAGTGAAGAGACTTGCCAATTGGTCAGCGCATGCTCATAGTACACGTCCTGGTAATCTGTCTGGCCCCACGGCCTTGTGTATGTTGCCCTTTTTGAAGGTCTTACTCACATCGGCTGCGGAGAATGTGATCACACAGTCTTCCGGAACAGCTGGTGCTCTCATAATTGTTTCTGTGTTATTTGCTTCGAAGCGAGCATAGAAGTAGTTTAGCTCGTCTGGTAGGCTTGTGTCACTGGGCAGCTTTCGGCTGTGCTTCTGTAGTCTGTAATGGTTTGCAAGCCCTGCCACATCCGACAAGCGTCAGAGCAGGTGTAGTATGATTCGATCTTAGTCCTGTATTGATGCTTTGCCTGTTTTGATGGTTCGTCGGAGGGCATAGCGGCATTTCTTATAAGCTTCCGGGTTAGAGACCCGCTCCTTGAAAGTGGAAGCTCTAGCCTTTAGCTCAGTGCGGATGTTGCCTGTAATCCATGGCTTCTGGTTGGGGTATGTATGTACGGTCACTGTGGGGACAACGTCATCGATGCACTTATTGTTGACGCCAATGACTGATGTGGTGTACTCCTCAATGCCATCGGAGGAATCCTGGAACATATTCCAGTCTGTGCTAGCAAAACAGTCCTGTAGCTTAGCGTCTGCTTCATCTGACCACTTATTTATTGATCTATTCACTGGTGCTTCCTGCTTTAATTTTTGCTTGTAAGCAGGAATCAGGAGGATACAATTATGGTCAGATTTGCCAAATGGAGGGCGAGGGAAAGCTTTATATGCGTCTCTGTGTGTGGAGTAAATGTGGTCCAGGGTTTTTTTCCCTCTGGTTGCACATTTAACATGCTGATAGAAATTTGGTAAAACTGATTTAAGTTTCTCTGCATTAAAGTCCCCGCCTACTAGGAGCGCCGCCTCTGGGTGAGCGTTTTCTTATTTGCTTATGGCGGATTACAGCTCATTCACTGCTGTCTTAGTGCTAGCCTCAGTCTGTGGTGGTATGAAAACTCTCTAGGTAGATAGTGTGGTCAACAGCTTATCATGAGATACTCTACCTCAAGCGAGCAATAGCTCGAGACTTCCTTAGATATTGTGCACCAGCTGTTAATTACAAAAATACATAGTCCTGCCGGTACGGCGTATAACCAGCCAGCTGTATGTTGATAGTGTCGTCATTCAGCCACAACTCCGTGAAGCATAAGATATTAGTTTTGAATGTCCCGTTGGTAGTTTAATCTTCCGCGTAGGTCATCTGTTTTATTCTCCAAAGATTGCACGTTTGCTAGCAGAATGGAAGGAAGTGGAGGTTTATTCGATCGCCTACGAATTCTCAGAAGGCAGCCCGCCCTCTGGCCCATTTTTCTCCGCCTCCTCTTCACGCAAATCACGGAGATCTGTGTAATGGGGTGAGTGACTGGTTGCCGGGAAGTCAGGCGCAGGAGAGCAGAGATGGGTGATAACAGGAGAACTTTAATATACACCCTGGCCCAAAGGCACAGGCGAGGCAGCACAAAGCAAAACCACGGTAACATGAACCGGATTAAACAAAACAAACAGACCTAGGTTTGAAAAAACCTAGCGCAAGCCAGCCTGTAGCGTAACACCCTACACAAAGAACAATTCCACACACAGACATGGGGGAAACAGAGGGTAATATACATTTAGTATGATGAGGGAATGTGAACCAGGTGTGCGGGAAAACAAGACAAAACAAATGGAAAATGAAAGGTGGAGTGGCGATGGCTAGAAGACCGGTCACTTCGACCGGAAGTGACCGGCCGCCTGAACAAGGAGAGGGACTGACGCCGCCTGAACAAGGAGAGAGACTGACTTCGGCGGAAGTCGTGACATTCTGGACCTGTTTGCGAGAAAGCAGTATATAATTCGCGTCGGGCTTGTCAGACTCATTAAAGGAAAAAAAGGATTCTGCCAGTCCGTGGTGAGTAATCGCAGTCCTGATGTCCAGAAGTTATTTTTGGTCATAAGAGACGGCAGCGACAACATTATGTACAAAATAAGTAAAAAATAATAAGTTACAAACAAAAAACCACAATCGGTTGGGGACACGTAAAACGTCAGCCTTCTTCTCCGGCAACATTGTTACAATTCTAAAACAATTGCTATGTGTATTTACAATCCCTTTCTTTAAACGGATTGCTCATATACCTAGCTCTTATCATTAGCTTTTATCAATTTATAAATTACAGTGCATGGAGAATGCTGTTGTTTCTATCGGATAAAAAAAATAAAGATGCTTTTTCCACTTGGAAACGGTAGGTTCGCACGACCTTTTTCATGGTCTGTAGACACACCTCCGCCACACCTCCATTTCTTTGATCTCCACACCAAACGTGCATCTTGCTGGCACTGATCATTTCCCCATGCTTAAATTCAAGGTTAGAATACTGGTAGAGAGAAAAGTGCAAAAAAATGAATAAAGTTACATTTACACATGCTTAACTCAGGTCTGAATTTCCTCCCTAGTAAATCACAGATTGGAAACTCAAATTAGCCCTGGCTGGCTACTCACCCTGGAGATCACAGACCCAAACATTAGACCAGACCTGCTGGGTTCAAATAGTATTGGTTTTCTTTCAGTTTCTTTGACATTTTAATTGATTGAGCCTGTCTGGCCGGACTGGGTGGGTTTTTTCTTTTTGGGTCTATTTCATTGGTTCCATTGTGCCCAGGCAAGGTTAATCAAGCTCAGATAAAGTAATTGAAAGAAAACCAATCCTATTTGTAACCAGGTTCCCTGAACCCTGACAGACAGTGCCCTTCCCATTACAGTCTTTTACACAGTGATTTGTGCTATTAATCTGCACCTCTGCTGGACTCAATTACAAGTGATCAACCTCCAATGCCATGTAATCAGGAGGGTACAATGGCAAAGGGAATAAAATGTAGACTTGGCGACGGAATGTGATGTTTCCTTTTTCCTCGCCTTAATTGGGGTCATATCTGTTATTACCATGGTGATGTCAATGATAAATCTGTGTGTTTATGTGCGTGCGTGCGTGCGTGCTTGTCTGTGTGTGTCCATACACTGTGCAGTACCATCACCCTAAGTCGCCACAGTATGGGTCGTAGGTCAGGGTGGTGATTTAGTCCCTCTCTCTCCACGGCCCCCTGGAGATGAGAGCAGCCCACCCCAGGCTTTTTCCACCCAGGAAATTAGAGTTCCCTGTCCTTCCTTCCTTCTCCATGCCGCACACGTACTGCTGTCCAGCACCACAGATTGAGACCTCCCTGGTCCCCGCAAGCCTACCCATCAGGGCTTGATCGGACACGATACAAAGGGTGGTGGGTGATGGGGGTTGGAGGATCGCAAGGTGATTTTGTTGCCCTCAGGAGAAAGATTGTATAAATTGTTTTCATGTACTGTAGGACCCAGTGGTTCCAGGGGACAGAGAGGGGTAAGAGAGCAGACGTGATCAGAGGGAAGATGAGACTGTGGGGCACTAGACCATTAGATGTGACAGACAGAGAATTTGATGGGGTGGAGGGATCAAGAAAGGAAGACTTACTCTGCAGGAATCTGCACTATATACAAAAAATCTGTAGCACTTCATTTTAACATGTAATTACACTAACAAGTATTGTAATTAATTGTAATAATTAATTGTTACACTGTACTAACAACAAACTGGTGATAATTGCAGTCTGTAATTACAGAGGTGAAACAATGAATGCTTGTCACCATACTTACAAATGCTCACATTTGCAATAGCATCTGAATGCACAATTTTTCAGCCTGCACAAACCATGTTACATGTGTCATCAAACTGAAAACCAAGGTTTTGTGCAAAATCAAGACATTGACACTAAAGAAACAAAGTGTTGTAGTCGAGACAAAAAAAGATCCACACAGGAGAGAGAAGGTAAGCGCTACAGTGAGGGGAAAAAGTATTTGATCCCCTGCTGATTTTGTACGTTTGCCCACTGACAAAGAAATTATCAGTCTATCATTTTAATGGTAGGTTTATTTGAACAGTGAGAGACAGAATGACAACAAAAAATCCAGAAAAACGCATGTCAAAAATGTTATAAATTGATTTGCATTTTAATGAGGGAAATAAGTATTTGACCCCCTCTCAATCAGAAAGATTACTGGCTCCCAGGTGTCTTTTATACAGGTAACGAGCAGAGATTAGGAGCACACTCTTAAAGGGAGTGCTCCTAATCACAGTTTGTTACCTGTATAAAAGATACTTGTCCACAGAAGCAATCAATCAGATTCCAAACTCTCCACCATGGCCAAGACCAAAGAGCTCTCCAAGGATGTCAGGGACAAGATTGTAGACCTACACAAGGCTGGAATGGGCTACAAGACCATTGCCAAGCAGCTTGGTGAGAATGTGACAACAGTTGGTGCGATTATTCGCAAATGGAAGAAACACAAAAGAACTGTCAATCTCCCTCGGCCTGGGGCTCCATGCAAGATCTCATCTCGTGGAGTTGCAATGATCATGAGAATGGTGAGGAATCAGCCCAGAACTACACGGGAGGATCTTGTCAATGATCTCAAGGCAGCTGGGACCATAGTCACCAAGAAAACAATTGGTAACACACTACGCTGTGAAGGACTGAAATTCTGCAGCGCCCGCAAGGTCCCCCTGCAAGAAAGCACATATACTTGCCCGTCTGAAGTTTGCCAATGAACATCTGAATGATTCAGAGGACAACTGGGTGAAAGTGTTGTGGTCAGATGAGACCAAAATGGAGCTCTTTGGCATCAACTCAACTCGCCGTGTTTGGAGGAGGAGGAATGCTGCCTATGACCCCAAGAACACCATCCCCACCGTCAAACATGGAGGTGGAAACATTATGCTTTGGGGGTGTTTTTCTGCTAAGGAGACAGGACAACTTCACCGCATCAAAGGGACGATGGACGGGGCCATGTACCGTCAAATCTTGGGTGAGAACCTCCTTCCCTCAGCCAGGGCATTGAAAATGGGTCGTGGATGGGTATTCCAGCATGACAATGACCCAAAACACACGGCCAAGGCAACAAAGGAGTGGCTCATGAAGAAGCACGTTAAGGTCCTGGAGTGGCCTAGCCAGTCTCCAGACCTTAATCCCATAGAAAATCTGTGGAGGGAGCTGAAGGTTCGAGTTGCCAAACGTCAGCCTTGAAACCTTAATGACTTGGAGAAGATCTGCAAAGAGGTGTGGGACAAAATCCCTCCTGAGATGTGTGCAAACCTGGTGGCCAACTACAAGAAACCTCTGACCTCTGTGATTGCCAACAAGGGTTTTACCACCAAGTACTAAGTCATGTTTTGCAGAGGGGTCAAATACTTATTTCCCTCATTAAGATGTAAATCAATTTATAACATTTTTGACATGCGTTTTTCTGGATTTTTTTGTTGTTATTCTGTCTCTCACGGTTCAAATAAACCTACCATTAAAATTAGACTGATCATTTCTTTGTCAGTGGGCAAACGTACAAAATCAGCAGGGGATCAAATACTTTTTTCCCTCACTGTATCTAGCTAACTGGATAACACAACAACTAGGTAGCTAGGCCTAGCTACTGTATAAGCCTAAACCCTATGATAAATGTGATGATGACTAGCAGAGATATCGTAGGAAGGCTTCTATACCGTCTCTGGTGATAGCTAGATATCTAGCTAGTAGGCTAATTGTAGAGTGGCTTTGGTAAATTGTCATACATTCTTCTTCTCTACCACAGATTCCCACAAGGTCTCAGACTCCAGGATGGGAAAATTCTTATAAGAAAAACATTTATGAAGACAGACGTTGTCGATTTCCATTGTTCCTTGTAATGTTAAAAAGGGGAGAAAAGACAATCCCATTTTCTCTGAATTAGCTATCGTTAGCTAGTTATGGTACTCACCGTACTTACTATAGTCCTCAGATTTTTCACCAAATAGTTATTTTATGTTATTGAGTAGGCCTATATCTTTGTTTAATCTAATTCATCAAGTTATTAATCCAACAATAAAACTCCTTATTAAATGTAAGGTATTTTTACATGTTACAATAAAGTTTGGTAAAGTTGAAGCTCATCTTTTGTTTGTAGGTATTTTCCCTTGGTAATGAGTAGAACAGTTGTCACGTGTGCTCCCTCTCCGGCTTCTAGGTTACCAGGCTGCTCGTTATGGCGCACACCTGTCACCAGCGTTACGCGCATAATGACACTCACCTGGACTCCATCACCTCCTTGATTACCTGCCCTTTATATGTCACTCCCTTTGGTTTCTTCCCCAGGCGTCATTGTTTCCTGTATCTGTTTCATGTTGGTGCACTGTTTGTGTTTTGTTCATTTATTTATTAAATGTATTCACTCCCTGAACTTGCTTCCCGACTCTCAGAGTACATTGTTACAGAATGACGACTCAACAAAGGGAAACATCAGGGAGTATTTTTTTCTTGTTTGTTTTGCTGTTGGAGGTGATGTCGGGTCCGGGTGTCCGAACCGGAGCTACCTGGGAGGCCTCAGCTGGCCCGACAGGTTTCCATACCTCAGTGGGATCGATAGGCTCCCATGCCTCAGCTGGCTCGACAGGCTGCCATGCCTCAGCTGGCTCGACAGGCTGCCATGCCTCAGCTGGCTCGACAGGCTCCCATGCCTCAGCTGGCTCGACAGGCTGCCATGCCTCAGCTGGCTCGACAGGCTGCCATGCCTCAGCTGGCTCGACAGGCTGCCATGCCTCAGCTGGCTCGACAGGCTCCCATGCCTCAGCTGGCTCGACAGGCTGCCATGCCTCAGCTGGCAGCCGAACGCGTCGGGGAGGGGGTACTGTCACGTATGCTCTCTCTCCAGCGCTCTAGGTCGTCATTCTCCCGCGCCTCAGCCGGATCAACACGTTCCCGCGCCTTAGCAGAGGTGACCGGTCTGCTCCTGATCCCCGGGATCGTCATCTTGGTCGGCATCCTGTGGCTGGGGCCGCGTGTCGGGGAGGGGGTACTGTCACGTGTGCTCCCTCTCCGGCCTCTAGGTCACCAGGCTGCTCGTTATGGCGCACACCTGTCACTAGCGTTATGTGCATAATGACACTCACCTGGACTCCATCACCTCCGTGATTACCTGCCCCTTATATGTCTCTTCCTTTGGTTTCTTCCCCAGTCGTCATTGTTTCTGTTTCATGTCGGTGCGCTGTTTGTGTTTCTTGTTTTGTTCATTTATTTATTAAATGTATTCACTCCCCTGAACACCCCTGAACTTGCTTCCCGACTCTCAGCGTACATCGTTACAACAGTAAGTATATGGTAATTGCTCATAGGTCAATGTGTAGGGGTACATTTAGGTAGTGGTAAAAATGACTAGGCAATCAGGATATAATAAACAGATTGTGTGTGTGTGTGTGTGTGTGTGTGTGTGTGTGTGTGTGTGTGTGTGTGTGTGTGTGTGTGTGTGTGTGTGTGTGTGTGTGTGTGTGTGTGTGTGTGTGTGTGTGTGTGTGTGTGTGTGTGCGCGCAGAGTCCAGTGAGTATACATAGAGCCGGTGCAAGTGCAAATAAAAAGAGGGTCAATGCAAATAGTCAGGGTAGCCATTTGATCAACTGTTCAGTAGTCTTTTGACTTAGGGGTAGAAGCTGTTCAGGAGCCTTTTGGTCCCAGACTTGGCGCTCCGGTATCGCTTGCCGTGCGGTAGCAGAGAGAACAGTCTATGACTTGTGTGGCTGGAATCTTTGACAATTTAGGGCCTTTCCTCTGACACCGCCTGGTATAGAGGTCCTGGATGGCAGGGAGCTTGGCTATGCAGGTAGCGTACTATGTAGGTACACAATAATTACAAGTAAATACCCCTCAAGATACACTTCATTTTAACTAGCTAAATCCTGTGTAACACCTAGTAATAACGTTGTACTTAGGCAGATGTTAAATGTACTCTATGGTGTACTAGTGTGTTTATCCTCCCACTTAAATGGCAAGGAGGTACAGGTTGTCATAATGGGTAAAGTAAAAAAAAAACATTGTAATCTGGGATGACACTGGTATGACAGATGCCAGTCAGTGAGGTTGACCTATAGACGGGTTAGCGGACAATGTCAAGAAATCTATGTGCGTTATATGGGACAGAAGGCCATGTGTTGTTATGGTTGTGGATGGCCAGATAGCTAGCAACAATGACTAGAAACTGCCATGTAGTGAATTCGAAAGTGGCTGGTTTCAGCTCGTTTGATCTTGTTCTTGATACCATGTTTTGACTGATGTCACGTATATGCTTATATGGCAAAAATTTGCTAGCTAGCTAGCTAACCAACAACTATAACGGTGTATTTGAGAGACAAGTGCTCATTGTGCAACTTTATTTATGTTTTAGATCAACAATCTAAGCCAACCCTGGCTGTTTTACCTTATAGTTGCGCACGTATCGGTTTTGTTGCTAAACAACCAACTCGTCTATATCTGTTTCAAGTTAACCCAGAATGTACACTTTTGGGGGATAGTGCTAGGACCAACACTGAGTGGGGACTTTGGTACAGGTAGGTAATTAGAGCCTATTGAGCCTCCAACCTTTGTGATCTTGGACATCCAGCACATCTGTCAATGAAAGATAACCTTGTGACAGTTGTAACTGAAGTGAATGCAGCTGAGAAACAAAACACAAAATTGATGAATTTTGTGTAAACTTGCACTTCGTAACAAGCATGGTAACAAGCATTCGTGTCAGCTCTCCTAGCTATTTTTGCAGAATCTAGCATCTGCACCAAGTAACCAGTACTCTAATGATGCACCATCCTCCGTGGTTCGAGTGAAAAGGTTATTTTCTGGTCTGGAATGACCCCTGCAGCCTACACGCTAGAAACTGAAGAAAAATAAGTCTCTTCAAACATTGTTTTCACGGATGAAAAATAATTCCTACTTTGAAATTACATTCACAATCAAAGTTGACATGCAAGCTTTCACAATATGCAAGAGCTAGTGCTCCACCTTGTAGAAAAATCTACTCTGCTCCTCTAGCTGCTATTCATGAACCTCACGAGGAACTCATAACAGGTAAGAAAAGCTAAATCATTGTGAACACTACACACATTTTCCCTCTCCTGGAGGGAAAGCGCTTTCTCCAACTTCATGAATAAAGAATTGTTTTCTTGGCACGGCTGAGGAGCGATGTCATGCAAATGAATGTGCCTGGCGACGATCAATAATTGATGTATTAAAGCCCCTTGTCTCGTCAAGGCTGGAATGAGTCTATCTGCTTAGTATTGGCTAGTTGTATAAGGACCAACTACTGCTGCTAAGTTAATTCATCAAGTAGGAATCTAATTCCAAGACCTGAAAAAAATGTGTTTGCTAGTCTACCACAGTATGCTGTTGTTGTAGGTCTACTGGCATTGAAATGATTCAAACCTTAAACATTTACAGAGAAACCATACTGATGCTGGATGATTCGTGTTGAGCTATTCCTCTGCTGTGTGGTGTGTGTTATTTCCAAAATGACTTTCAGTAGAACATAACAATGTAGCAGTCTGTCTGATGACCTTGTAGGCTTCCAGAGTAAAAGGATTGCTCTTGCCCAAAGGGAGGCTGCATGGAAATACTGGCTGAAGCAGTGTGTGCACATTTTGACCATAAGCTGGATGTCAGGTACCTCAGGCTGATTTAGGTTCAAACAAGAAACCCCTTCCGCTACTAAGGGCTCTATTCAATCTGTATCGAGATAGAAATGAAAAGTTAATTTCAGATGGAGCCGGCATATGCAGCGTTTACCATGCTGAACGTCCACTATACAGATGAAATAGAACTATTGATCATCCTTGAGATATTTCTACAACTTGATAGGAGTCCACCTGTGGTGAATTATATTGATTGGACATGATTTGAAAAGGCACACACCTGTCTATATAAGGTCCCACAGTTGACAGTGTATGTCATAGCAAAAACCAAGCCATGAGGTCAAAGGAATTGTCTGTAGAGCTCAGAGACAGGACTGTGTCGAAGCACAGATCCGGGGAAGGGTACCAAAAAATGTCTGCAGCATTGAAGGTCCCCAAGAACACAGTGGCCTCCATCATTCTTAAACGGAAGAAGTTTGGAACCATCAAGACTCTTCCTAGAGCTGGCCGCCCGGCCAAACTGAGCAATCGGGGGCGAAGGGCCTTGGTCAGTTAGGTGGCCCTGACAGAGTTCCAGAGTTCCTCTGTGGAGATGGGAGAACCTTCCAGAAGGACAACCATCTCTGCAGCACTCCACCAATCAGGCCTTTATGGTAGAGTGGCCAGACGGAAGCCACTCCTCAGTAAAAGGCACCTAAAAGACTCTCAGACCATGAGAAACAAGATTCTCTGGTCTGATGAAATCAAGATTGAACTCTTTGGCCTGAATGCCAATCGTCACGTCTGGAGGAAACCTGGCACCATCCCTACGGTGAAGCATGGTGGTGGCAGCATCATGCTGTGGGGATGTTTTTCAGTGGCAGGGGCTGGGAGACTAGTCTGGATCGAGCAAAGTACAGAGAGATCCTTGATTAAAACCTTCTCCAGAGAACACAGGACCTCAGAGTGGGGCGAAGGTTCACCTTCCAACAGGACAACGACCCTAAGCACACAGCCAAGACAACACAGGAGTGGCTTCGGGACAAGTCTCTGAATGTCCTTGAGTGGCCCTGCCAGAGCCTGGACTTGAACCCGATCCAACATCTCTGGAGAGACCTGAAAATATCTGTGCAGTGACACAAGAAGCCTTAAGGCTGTAATCACTGCCAAAGGTGTTTCAAGAAAGTGCTGTGTAAAGGGTCTGAATACTTATGTAAATGTGATATTTTAATACATGTTTTATATTTATACGTTTGCAAGTAGGCAGTAGGCAATAATTTCCTTTCTTTTTCGGCATCAGACATGACTAACTCTCACTTGAAACATCGTTTTTGTATTTAACAGGCTAAATTACACTATGTTAACATATGAACCCAACGTGATCTCTTCTCCCCGGGCGCCGAAGACGGGGATGTCGATTAAGGCAGCCCTCCGCACCTCTCTGATTCAGAGGTGTTGGGTTAAATGCGGAAGACACGTTTCAGTTGAATGCATTCAGTTGTACAACTGACTAGGTATCCCCTTTTCCCTTTCCTTTTTCTTGCAATTTGTAGTCTATGACATTTCAGATTTAAATCATAATTTTTCACAAAGTAATTTTTATGTATAGAAATACTTTTTCAAAGTAACTTTAGTTAAGTAAACTATATTTTTCTCAATGGTAGCTTAACTTCTTTCTGTGTAAAGTAATTGAACGCTTGGTAAACTGTATTTTCAGTATAGCTTTCCTGCCACTACACAGTGGACATAGTGTTATACAGGATCTCCCACATACCATATCTTTTGTATTTTTCCACATCAACTGTCACCGTCCTGCCCATCCTTTCTCAAAATATGCAGGCAATAATACAAAGGAATTCCTATTGTTTTAAACTTTGTCATGAGCGCAGACTGGGTGCATTTAGGTCTAGTGTGAGGTGAGTTTGGTATAAAAAAGAAATTATCTGTGATTATAGCCAATAGTACCTATAGCAAAGAGGTAGGTTGACTACAGTTCCTAATGGAAAAAAGTATGTTAAATGCTATTGTGCGAACAATGCAATGCATGTTGATTGAATATTGTCTTACAATCTCTGTTATGCATATTGAAGTCAAAATGCATAACATTTTCCGTACACACATTACCACATGCCTCTCCTCTCTAGTGATTTAAGAACTGTACAAAATAAATATCTTTCTAGCATCACTTTCATTTTAATAGCTGGAGCACCAGCCGTAATAGAGCTCAGATTAATGAGAGCATTCTGAGGGGTGAACAAACATCAGGGGAACATTACCACGAGATTGCCAGGGATATTTGACCATTTATAAGAAGGGGAAGTATTTTTAAGAGAGTTGGAAGGAGCGTGTTCGATTGGATGTGATTAGGATTGTTGTCAGGGGAAATATCCTGTGTATTCCCACCTAATTACCTTTTCTATAGATTTATTTAGGCTGTTATGGGCAGTCAGTGCATAGGATAGTAATCGGCTACAGATTATGCATCTGAGGGGTAGAGGAGCGGTAGTACATTTTAAACATGTTTAAGTTTTTAGGCTCTTCTGAGGTCCCTATGGGTTATTCTGGGCCCCTCCCCTGCCACAGAATATCACAATAGGAAACCACTATAATGGCAACCTATGAAGAAGGAGGGAAAAATAACTCCTAGTGAAGCTTATCGCATGACCTCCACACAAATGCCTGGCTACCTCTACTGCTGTAAGTACTACCAGTATGGTTAGGGGTATGACTACCTCTACTGCTGTAAGTACTACCAGTATGGTTAGGGGTATGACTACCTCTACTGCTGTAAGTACTACCAGTATGGTTAGGGGTATGACTACCTCTACTGCTGTAAGTACTACCAGTATGGTTAGGGGTATGACTACCTCTACTGCTGTAAGTACTACCAGTATGGTTAGGGGTATGACTACCTCTACTGCTGTAAGTACTACCAGTATGGTTTGGGGTATGACTACCTCTACTGCTGTAAGTACTACCAGTATGGTTAGGGGTATGACTACCTCTACTGCTGTAAGTTCTACCAGTATGGTTAGGGGTATGACTACCTCTACTGCTGTAAGTACTACCAGTATGGGTAGTGGTCTGACTACCTCTACTGCTGTAAGTACTACCAGTATGGTTAGGGGTATGACTACCTCTACTGCTGTAAGTACTACCAGTATGGTTAGGGGTATGACTACCTCTACTGCTGTAAGTACGACCAGTATTGTTAGGGGTATGACTACCTCTACTGCTGTAAGTACTACCAGTATGGTTAGGGGTATGACTACCTCTACTGCTGTAAGTACTACCAGTATGGTTAGGGGTATGGCTACCTCTACTGCTGTAAGTACTACCAGTATGGGTAGTGGTATGGTAAACCTCTACTGCTGTAAGTACTACCAGTATGGGTAGTGGTATGGCTACCTCTACTGCTGTAAGTACTACCAGTATGGTTAGGGGTATGGCTAGCTCTACTGCTATAAATCCCATTTATTACTAGTTTGGGGTTAGGATTAGGGTTATGGCTATCTCTACTGCTGTAAATACAATGTATTACTAGTTTGTGTTAGGATTGGGGTTATGGCTAGCTCTACTGCTGTAAATAGTAGGCCTAGTATTACCAGTCAAGGGTTAGGGTTAAGGCTTGGCTGTGTGTGCGTGTGCACGTATGTCCATGTGTTTATGCTTTTATGTGTGTATTTGTATTATCTCAAGGTTCTCTGTTTACTTCTCACCAAAGTCAATGTAAGGTTAACACTTTTTTTCCCCTTTCTCTGTTTGCCATACTGCTGCTCTTCCAGTTTGACAGCATACATCGCTGCTGATGACAGTATACATTTCCACTTCAACAAAATACCTGCCAGACTGGTTCTTTCTCTTTATATGAAGAAGATGAGGTGGAAAGACATGAGCACAACTCTACAGCAAGTAATTATATTCTGGGAGCTCTTTGCCTTATTGTCCCTCTGTCTGCGCTCATGACATAATTTTTTATAATACTTTGTCTCCATCTAGTGTTCGAGCAGGAGAGCACACATTTTCAATGAAACCATTTCCTGAACTGTTCTCCATACATACTAAACTTTTCAGAGATCAATATGCCCCATGCCATGGTGTTTAAAACAAAACAAAATTATACAAACAAATATATATTGGCTGGTTTAGTCATGTGATTAAGAGGAAGAATCCTACAAATAAGACTGTCTATGCTTCCAGGAGTGATTCCGACTACGCTTGGACCATTCTGGCCGCGCGCTTCTGGGACCGTTCTGGCTACGCTTCCGGGACCGTTCTGGCTACGCTTCCGGGACCGTTCTGGCTACGCTTCCGGGACCGTTCTGGCTACGCTTCCGGGACCGTTCTGGCTACGCTACCAGGACCATTCTGGCTACGCTACCAGGACCATTCTGGCTACACTTTCTGGGCCATTCTGACTATGCTTCTGGGGCCATTCTGGCAACTCTGCCTCTACTCTGTTTAGATGAATTACTAGAAACTGCAGAGTGATAACTGCCACCTCACTGTGCTCATCACGGATTTGGACAACATGCTATTTAAAGGTAATTTAAGATGACATATGCAGGGTTTACTATGAATCTGGTCTCTGCGAGCGAACTCAGGAACTTTGCCTTTAAAAGGTGCATTGCATACATTGCTGATTGGTTAAAAGTCAATTCCACAAGTCACCACCTGCTAAATCTATGATGTTAAAATGCCTATTTACTCTGTTCCATCTGACTGCGCAATCCACCGTCTCATCAGCCCAGCCAGGCAATTTATAAACTTGATCTCCACTATAAAAAACTTCTAGACATTATCTCACATTTACTAAAGATTTTCATTTAGTTTTCAACAGTGGAGATTTGTAATAACCTTGCTGTCTGTCTCTCCGACATTTGCAACATTGTTTCAATATTAAAATTGGATCTCCAGCTGTCCTATAGTAAGGAACGTGTCGGGAGTCAGGACGAGACAGACAGACAGACAGGCAGCTTCTCTTAGCCAGTCTTGAATTATGAATCAGCTGGCATCATTTTTATGGATATATACAAAGAAATATAAATTGAAAAAAGGTACCGCGAAATGAAGTAGTGCTAGTGTGCAGTCTTTCCAGCTTCAGTTTGAAGTGATTGTGTTAGCTGTGTTGGCTAGCTCCTGTGAACAAAAGTATCCTGATGAGAGAGCACATTTTCTATGCCAGGCTAAATTGTGCCTCATTAGCTCATTGTTATGGATGTATCCAAATAAATGTCACTAGAAAACAGTTTAAACAAATGCAAATGCAGCTACTGTTATTCTGGCTGCACTGTTTGATGTGCTGTAAATTAGCTGTAGTTGACTAGCTAGCAAGCAAGGGATAAGAACGTTGCCAGCTAGTATGACAATGGAACATTTAGAACGGACAACTGGGTCGCGTCCATAGATACAGAACAAAAAGACTGAACGACTGGTTCGCATCTCTGGCAACCGAATCGATAGAACAACCAGCCGGCTTGGGTAACAACCCTAGATTTGTGTCGGGACTATATCTTGTGGAAGGGTGAAATAGTATGAATAAATTCAGCAAAATAACGTTTTTAATTAAATTATGTATATCATTATTTGAATATGTTGGTTAACCCTTTGTATGCCCTCAATATTTTGGCACGGTTTGCTGGCCCTGGACTTCGTCTTGGGCCTAACAACACCCGTGCCAATATATCCTCCAAACACCGGCTTCTCGGGCATTATCACTTAATTATTCTATCAGCATTGTGCAATGGGGATAACAGTTCTAACTACATATAGTACAACAACAATTTTTTTTTTTTAAATAATGAAATGTATGCATTCACTACTGTAAGTCGCTCTGGATAAGAGCGTCTGCTAAATGACTAAAATGTAAATGTAAATATAATAGATAATCTTTGCTATATTACAAAGCATCATGCCCCTAAGCCCGACATCCACCTGGCACAGGAAGATTTAAGTGTCCTCCCCAAGTCCCTCCCCAATAGTACCCGCAAAACACAAGTCTCAACGTCAACAGTGAAGAGGCGACTCCGGAATGCTGGCCTTCTAGGCAGAGTTGCAAAGATAAAAAGCCATATCTCTGATTGGTCAATAAAAAGAAAAGATTAAGATGGGCAAAAGAACACAGACACTGGACAGGGGAACTCTGCCTAGAAGGCCAGCATCCCGGAGTCGCCTCTTCACTGTTGACGTTGAGACTGGTGTTTTGCGGGTACTATTTAATGAAACTGCCAGTTGAGGTCTTGTGAGGCGTCTGTTTCTCAAACTAGACTCTCTAATGTACTTGTCCTCTTGCTCAGTTGTGCACCAGGGCCTCCCACACCTCTTTCTATTCTGGTCAGAGACAGTTTGCACTGTTCTGTGAAGGGAGTAGTACACAGCGCTGTATGAGATCTTCAGTTTCTTGGCAATTTCTCGCATGGAATAGCCTTCATTTCTCAGGACAAGAATAGACTGACGAGTTTCAGAAGAAAGGTTTTTGTTTCTGGCCATTTTGAGCCTGTAATTGAACCCACAAATGCTGATGCTCCAGATACTCAACTAGTCTAAAGAAGGAGTTTTATTGCTTCTTTAATCAGGACAACAGTTTTCAGCTGTGCTAACATAATCGCAAAAGGGTTTTCTAATGATCAATAAGCCTTTTAAAATGATAAACTTGGATTAGCTAACACAACGTGCCATTGGAACACAGGAGTGATTGTTGTTGATAATGGGCCTCTGTATGCCTATGTAGATATTCCATAAAAAAATCTGCAGATTTCAGCTACAATACTCATTTACATTAACAATGTCTACACTGTATTTCTGATGAATTTGATGTTATTTTAATGGCCAATTTTTTTTTGCTTTTCTTTCAAAAACAAGGACATTTCTAAGTGACCCCAAACTTTTGAATGGTAGTGTACTTAAGTATCAGAAGTATTTTTTCTTTGTTTAACCTTTCTTTAACTATGAAAGTCAGTTAAGAACAAATTCTTACTTACAATGACAGCCAAAAACTAACCCGGACGACACTGGGCCAATTGTGCGCCGCCCTATGGGACTCCCAATCACCGGCAGTTGTGATACAGCCTGTAATCGAACCAGGATCTGTAGTGACACCTCTAGCACTGAGATGCAGTACCTTAGAGCGCTGCGTCACTCGGGAGCCCAAAGTAAATGCTGTAAATCATATATTAAGCAAACCAGATGGCACAATTTAATTTTTTTTCATTTACAGACAGCCAGGGGCACCCTCCAGCACTCAGATATCATTTACAAACAAACAAAGCATTTGTGTTCAGTGTGTCTGCTAGATTAGAGGCAGTAGGGATCCCCTGTTCTCTTGATAAGTATGTGAATTGGACCATTTTCCTGTCCTTCTAAGCATTCGAATGTAACGAGTACTGTTGGATGGCAGGAAAAATGTATGGGAGTAAAAAGTACATATTTATTTTAGGAATGTAGTGGAGTAAAAGTACTCAAATCTATAAATAGTCAAGTAAAACTGGGGTGAAAGTAACACCGGGTAAAGTAACACGCCCATTTTCTCAGATAACACAGAAACTGGAATGACGAAGTGAAGTCCGCAAGTTCCTAATGTGGAGGACGAGCTCCCTGCAAAAAAAAAAAACAGTTATCAACAAAAAGTGGTTTTGAGCGATGTATGTTAAAAAAAATGGACCCAGAAGTATTTTTCAGTCGTAGTGTTGTGTTTAGTTGTTTAAGATTCCAAACATGTCATTTTCTTAACCCATCTAGTGACTAAATGACAGAATAGGTTTTAAGTATCATGCTAGCTAGTCTTGGGTGTTAGCCTGGGAGAAGTTACAGGAGAGAAGGGTGGGACGAATGCAACAACGTAAACTGATGACCTGGAATAAAAAATAATAAAAAATACAATTGTTTAAGCACAGGCCATTGTCTCCCCTGGTTCAAATTGCTTTTATAATGTTAGCAAAATATCAACAAATGACTGAATGTTTAAAAGTTATATGACATCATTCGAATTATGCCCTAATCAATTGCCTTAATGGATCAGTGAGAACACCTAAACTTTTATCTGCAGGTAGCCTAGTGGTTAGAGCGTTGGGCCAGTAACCGAAAGGTTGCTAGATCGAATCCGAGCTGACAAGGTAAAAAACTGCCGTTCTGACCCTGAACAAGGCAGTTATTCCACTGGTCCTAGGCCGTCATTGTAAATAAGAATTTGTTCTTAATTGACTTGCCAAAAAAAAAAAAAAAAAAGATAATTTTTTTTTTTTTTATTTCATCGGAAGGTTAGTGGTTAAACATATATGATTACGTGAGTCAATTTCCTTATGTCATGCCATGTAAATGTGAGAAGCATAATAAGTTTACCATTTGTGAAGAGAATAAAGACGTTTATTCTGTCAAGAACTAAGGAGCGCGCATGAAAAGGACAGCTGTGGGGCACCTGATTGGTAGCGCTAAGCATGAATAGTCATTTCAAATGGTGAAAAACATATCCTACTACATTCCCATTAAAGTGAGATGAGAAAATAATGGTTAATATTATAGTCTGATTTTAGTATGGCAAAATAGTGGTTGCGCAACATTGCGATGTTAACGCTTGGTTCATTTTTATAAATTTCGAACCTATTGCATTAATTATTCAAATCGTCACAAACATGAACTTATGTCTGATAGTACATTTGTTGAAAGCAATGAGCATTACAAACCAGAAACATGGAGATAAGATTTTGTGCACTTCTCGCCAGCTGTTACTTCTGTCCCAAGGCTGTCTTACTCCTGTTACGAACCGGCTCAGAGTTTGCAACAAAAGGGAGACAACGTGTAGACAAGAGTATCAAAATATATATTTATTAAATAAAGTAACTAAGTAATTAACAATGGTGTGTGTAATCAGTAATCAGTAGTGTAAGTGAGTGTTTTGCATACCTGAATGTAATAATGCAGGGTGTTGAAAGGTGCCAAAGCAAATAACCAAAAAACTACACAACCAAAATCAACAAAGTATCTGCGTGGAGAGAGTCTCCCCAATGACTGTGGAAGAGGTGCCTTTATCCTGGGACACACCCCAGCCCAGGTGTTTCCCATTTAGCTGACGACCCTTCCAACTCCGCCCACCGGCATCCTAATAAAGAAACAAGAACAAAGAGAGAGAATACGGCAGACAGAGTGGGAAGGTCGTCACACTCCCTTCCCTTACAACAGGTACAAAAATAACATTGTGTTAGTTCTGTTCTCGGTTTATATCATTTCAACTCATTTACCCCTAGAAATGCAATTACAGTTCCTAATGGTAGAGGCATACACTACATGGCTAAAAGTATGTGGACACCTGCTCCTCCAACATCTCATTTCAAAATCATGGGCATTAATATGGAGTTGGTCCCCCCTTTGCTGCTATAACAGCGTCCACTCTTCTGGGAAGGCTTTCCACTAGATGTTGGAACATTGCTGCGGGAACTTGCTTCCATTCAGCCACAAGAGCATTAGTGAGGTTGAGCACTGATGTTGGGCGATTAGGCCTGGCATGCAGTCGGCGTTGCAATTCATCCCAAAGGTGTTTTATGGGGTTGAGGTCAGGGCTCTGTGCAGGCCAGTCAAGTTATTCCACATTGATCTCAACAAACCATTTCTGTATGGACCTTGCTTTGTGCACAGGGGCATTGTCATGCTGAAACAGGAACGGCATTCTCCAAACTATTGCCACAAAGTTGGAAGCACAGAATCGTCTAGAATGTAATTGTATGCTGTAGCATTAAGATTTCCCTTCACTGGAACTAAGGGTGCTAGCCCGAACCATGAAAAACAGCCCCAGACCATTATTCCTCCTCTACCAAACATTACAGTTGGCACTATGCATTGGAGCAGCGAGCGTTCTCCTGGCATCCGCCAAACCCAGATTCGTCCATCAGACTGCCAGATGGGGAAGTGTGATTCATCCCTCCAGAGAACGCATTTCCACTGCTCCAGAGTCCAATGGCAGCGAACTTTACACCACTCCCGCCGATGGTTGGCATTGCGCATGGTGATCTTAGGCTTGTGTGCGGCTGCTCAGCCATGGAAACCCATTTCATGAAGCTCCCGACGAATAGTTTTTGTGCTGACATTGCTTCCAGAGGCAGTTTGGAACTCGGTATTGAATGTTGCAACCAAGGACAGTCGATTTTTGCGCACTATGCGCATCAGTATTCGGCAGTCCCGTTCTGTGAGCTTGTGTGGCCTACCACTTCGTGGCTGAGCCTTGTTGCTCCTAGACGTTTCCACTTCACAATAACAGCACTTACAGTTGACCGGGGCAGCTCTAGCAGGGCAGAAATTTGACTAAATGACTTGTTGGAAAGCTGGCATCCTATGATGGTGCCACGTTGAAAGACACTGAGCTCTTCAGTACGGGCCATTATACTGCCAATGTTTGGAGATTGCATGGCTGTGTGCTCGATTTTATACACCTGTCAGCAATGTGTTTGGCTAATTTGAAAGGGTGTCCACATACTTGTAGTGTATATAAGTTGTTTGTCAATACATTTGGTGTCTCTAGCTCTATTGATCTCTGAGTAATTAGGGAAAAAACTGAAGTGTTCTCTGCTACAGATACCCCAAAAACCTACAGTTAGTATCTAGTATAATGTTTCCACCATTTGTAGCGCGACACATCTCCTTCGCAAAGAGTTGATCAGGCGGTTGATTGTGGCCTTTGGATTGTTGTCCCACTCCTCTTCAATGGCTGTGCGAAGTTGCTGGATATTGGCGAGAACTGGAACACGCTATTGTACACATCGATTCAGAGCATCCCAAACATGCTCAATCGGTGACATGTCTGGTGAGTATGCAGGCCATGGAAGAACTGGGACATTTTCAACTTCCAGGAATTGTGTACAAATCCTTGCGACATGGGGTTGTGCATTATCATGCTGCAACATGAGGTGATGGCGGCAGGTGAATGGCATGACAATGGGCTTCAGGATCTCATCACGGTATCTCTGTGCGTTCAAATTGCCATCAATAAAATGCAATTGTGTTCGTTCGTTGTCCGTAGCGTATGCCCACCGCCACCACGGGGCACTCTGTTCACAACGTTGACATCAGCAAACAGCTCGCCCACACGCCAAAGTTCTCTAAAATGACATCAGAGGCGGCTTATGGTAGAGAAATTAACATTCAATTCTCTGGCAACAGCTCTGGTGGACATTCCTGCAGTCAGTATGCCTTTGCACGCTCCCTCAAAACTTGAGACATCTGTGGCCAAAACATTTTTTTAGGGTAGCCTTTTATTGTCCCTAGCGTGTGTAATGATCACACTGTTCAATCAGCTTCTTAATATGTCACACCTGTCAGGTGGATGGATTATATTTGTCACTAACAGGGTTGTAAACAAATTTGTGCAAAAAATTATGCTTTTTGTGCGTATGGAACATTTCTGGGATCTTTTATTTCAGCTCATGAAACATGGGACCAACACTTTACATGTTGCGTTCATATTTTTGTTCAGTATATTTATTTTACACCACTGATGTCGGGTCAGACATTATGTTTACATTTCTAGTGCCGACCGCAATTATTTACCTCTCATGATCATAAAAAAGCCAGTAGACATTTTTAGTTCACATTTTTTAATAACATGGCACAATTTACATAACACAAGTTTAAATGAGGAGCATGCTGAAGATTCAGTCGCTTCTTTTTTTTGGTCTTAAATTATTATTTTTTTGATTCTAGAAATACTTTTTTTACGTACATGATTAACAGCAAAAAACGTTTTTCTTGTTAACAATCTCTCTGCAATACGCATTGACTAACCACTACGGCTCCAGTGGACGTTTTTAATGTGGGGTTAAAAAAACACACTGCACAACATCTGGCTCTCACAGAGTTTTGAAGCGCACAACTAAACCTTCAGTGGACTACTAAAATAGATCTCTGCTCATTAGAAACAAACTGTCCATAGTTTAGACCATCTTTTTTGTCTTTTTTATTTTTTGTAGATACAACAACTTAGGATAGCACTTTAATACACTGTTAGATAAACATAACTTATTTCCAAACACATACTTTACACTCCTTTAGAAGGGATAATGTGCTGTATTTTTGTAAATGTGCTGTATTCTCTCCAAAACAAGACTAGTAGTGGGAGTAGTGGGAGTTGAGTTGTTGGGGTAACTGATAAGTAAGGGATCTCTCTCACTTTAAACTGTCTGTTCGGCGACTTCAGGCATTGGACTTCCTCTGAAAATAAAAATAGCTCTATAATAGACATTTTAAGGATTGTCACCACAACTTTGTATAATTTCTAAGAAAATTGTTTTACGTTTGCACAACCGTTGTACGGTATAGTGTTTTTCTACGAGCACTATTTCATTTCAGTGATATATACATTATTCTGGTTTTGTGAGACCTTGGTTGTGGAGAGAATACAGTGTTGTCAGAGTTAGTTGGGTGGTGACCAGGCTGGCTTTCAGAGTGTAAGCCCAGACATTTGTTGCATAGTTGAATGGGGGGTATGGTGGTCTCTGGTACAATGCTGCAAAAAGAACATTCTACCCTTCCTCCTTCTTAATAATAGTCCTCTATTTACATTTGTTCAAAGTAAAGCTTTCAAAACACCCTTTTGCATATTTGTACCTTGATTTGTTCCTTAAGAAGTGAGCATGTTAACTGTACACATATCTACACACTTTGCTGTCTGTCAATGCATTGAAGTACCTGTACATTCCAAAACGTCTGTGAGGGATCCGTTTCTATTAACCTACACACCTTCAGGGTATTCCAGGCCGCTTTCTATACAAGAGAAGAATACACACAAAAAGCAGGAGCAAACTGGAAAAAAGAGTTTAGTAAAATCTCTTTTTTTTTTAACATAATTTCATCCCCCTTTTTTTCCATTTTTTTTTTTTTAAAGAAAAACATCATCTGTGGGTGTGTTTTTCAACCACATATTATTCACAGCTATGGTACAGTCTAGTTTTCCCAAAGCTAAGTGCTTGGTGTGAGTTCAGTGTTAGTAATTCTGTCAGACACAGGGTATGGGGCAGAATCTGCCTGTAGTCCAGGGTGAGGCTAGGTTTGCACCCCGCTCCGTTCACCGTGCCTCTATGTCTTTGTGGTTGTGGGCTGACGGTCTGTCTCTGATGTCTGTGGTGAGGGGCATAGTCCGTCTGGGGGAGCCCGGCCTGGCACCCAGCGTGGGGATGAGGGGGGGCGGGGCGCTCAGGGAGGCCGTGGGCGGCGTTTTGTTTAGGATACCATTCTGGTGGGCTGCAGCTGCAGCAGCGTGGGCGGCATACGCTGCAGCGGCGGCCGAGGGGCTGACCCTGGAGTAGTGCATGCTGGGTAATCCGGGGGCCATGAGGCCGGGGTGGGGGTGTGGCAGGTGGCCTTCCAGGGCCGGGTGGTGCATGGCGACGTGCAGGCGGCCGTGCTCGTAGTCCTCTCTGAGCATATGCAGGCGCTCGCGCTCCTCCAGGTGGGCCCGGGCCTCCTGCTCCCGGCGCTGCTCCAGGGCTAGAGGGTGGTGGTGGTCACGGTTAAAGTCATGAGACTCTCGGTCCCTGTAGGAGCGTTCTGCCTCGTAGAGGCGCTGTCCGGCCAGCCGGTGCAGGGGGTCGTTCCTCAGCAGCAGTTCCCTGGTCAGAGGGTCCCGTCTGTGGATGTCCAGGCCCCTGTAGGGGTCCCTCATGGGGTCCCAGTGGAAGGCTGGGTAGGGGAACCTCTCTGCCCCTGGGATGGGGCTAATGCCCATGAAGGGGGCCACCATTCGAGTCCTCTCCAAGCCGCTGATGCTGTTCATGGGGTGGACGCCCGCCATGCCCATGGGCATCGCCATGGAGGAGGCGGGGTGGGTGTGGAAGCTGGGCGTGGGGGGCACCTGGGGTGGGTGTGGGTGAGGGTGTGGGTGAGAAGGGGGCCTGTCCCTGTCCGTAGGGCTGTCCTGCTCCTCTTTCCTCTCCTCCTTTACCTTCACCTCGTTGTTGTTCTTCTTGTGGTGCTCGTAGAGAGAGGGCAGCTCTCCCTTCTTTTCCATCAGGGCCTCCCTCTCCCCCCTCCCCAAGCCCCCGTTGGGCCGGTCCAGGCTGGTCTGGCGGATGTAGGGTGAGGTCGTCCCTCTGCCATTGCCCTTGTCCTCAGACACCCGCCCGTCGTGGATGATTGGCGTTGTGTCCTTGTCGCTGTGGTGATTTTCTTTGAGCTTGTGCTCGTCTGTGCCGTTGTCCTTCCAGGAGTCGGGGTGCTCCCTGTCCCTGTCTCGGTCTTTGGGCTTGTCCTTATCCCTGGGGGGTTCGCTGGGGGGCAGGTGGTTCCTTGGGGGCTCCGGGGGACGGCTGTGACCCAACAGGCTGATGGGGTTGATGGGGACTGGGGACGGATGGGTCTGGTGACGCTTCTCCATGGCTTCCCTGGATGGACACACACAACAATGGGCTTTAAAGTCATATTTCAATTTGTATCACTAGTTCATTGTTTGTCAGTGGTATAACTTTAGGGTACATTCAGAGTTGTCACTTCATAACACCCACCTCTCCTTGTCATCTTTGTTGACGGAGGAAGTGTCTCGCTTGTCTGAGTCTCGGTCTCTCTCGTGGGAGCTGACTGAAGCGCTCCTCTCTGAGTCGCCAGGTTTCAGCCAGGGTGGAGGGGTGGGGAAGGAGGGCGGCGTGCGGTGCAGCCGGTTCCACGGCTCGTGGTTGTTGCTGAAGTGCTGCTGTGCGTTGGGGCTGTCTTTATGGCCAAACACAGAGTTAGGCGCTGTTAGGGATTCAACACACGGAAAGAAGAAAAGACCAAAACACAAGTTAAAAGGCATATCTCCCTGGTGTGATGGTCGGTCAACACTAACGTTAGAATCCCATGAATACCCCATGCAACGTTCGTTTTTCATTTTCATAATCTGACAGGAAATCCAAAAGATTTGTTGTCAAATACACATATACATTGTTGTCATGGAGATGAAACTCACTTAGTGCTGGGTTTCCAAGCCCACCAAAGGCTGCTGTGCTGAGAGAGGCGAGTCCTCCAAATGAGGGAGGCCTACTGAATGGCTCTGAGGGAGGGAGGGAGGGAGAGAGAGAGAGGGAGGGAGGGAGAGAGAGAGAGAGAGGGAGGGAGAGAGAGAGGGAGAGGGAGAGAGAGAGAGAGAGAGAGAGAGAGAGAGAGCAAACACAGTCAGCACCCTCTATATTGCTCCTTTACAGTGTCAACCAGCTTCTGACACAGACACTGTACTTGTCAGTGCTCCATACACCCTCAAAATCAATTGATGTTTTTGTTTATATCTCTTTAAATCAAGTTTGACTTGACTGTACTGTGTGGGCTGCCTCTTACCTAAGTGAGGTGCAGGGGTGAGGAAGTTGCCAGGGTGGTGGGACGGGTGGCCGAACGGGCCGGCTGACGGGTGTGTAGAACCTGACATGGGAAAGAGAAAGAGTTGATGTAAGACATCTTCATGATAGAAAAACTAGATATTCATCTCCCTTAGCTTAGCATCATAGCTTCCCTAATGATTTTGAACTGAGATACAATGTAGGAAAGATAAGCAGGATGCGTCCCTTTTTAGAGGCAAGAGCATTGATCTCAACCTGTAATCTATAACCTATGTGGAGACCGGTGCTTTGCCTTGACACGCCATGTTAAAAATAGACCCCTCCACGGGGCCAGTGGGATTGATCTAGCTCTGTGGGGAGAGGAGGTCCTGGAGATAGTGTGTCAATCATAGAAATACAATGACCCATGAGTGTTCCAGTCAAATTGTTCTGGTCTGAAGAGCTTTGTCCCTTCTGGTAATCCAATTTCTATGGTGACAATCTACCTCTACCCAGGACACTAACCAACTCGCACTCACCTGCTGCTGAGAAGAGTGTGGCGGGACGCGCTAAGTCGTGGGGGTGGTGCATTGCGCCGAAGAGGCTGGGGCCGGGGGGTCGACTCAGGAACTCCGGCTTGAGCCCGAAGTCCAGCTTGTGTGGGTCGACCTGCATCTGCTGCTGGAAGACGCCAGACAGGGAGAAACAGCACATGAAAAACCCATCGCCTACACAGCAGCAGAAGGGGTTCACTTTTGTTGGTTATCTGAGAGCTCAGCATGAAGCTGATCGCCGTATGCGAGTAAAGTAACATTTCCTATACTTTCATTGCATATCTGCAAAAGATGGGTTAACGCTCGTGCAAATAAAAAATATGTGTAAATGGCATTTACCCTCCAGTACACCACTGAAGGTACCACAAGATGACAGTCCTCTTATAAGTCTCTCTCTCTCTCTCTCTCTCTCTCTCTCTCTCCTGCTCTCTCTCTCTCTCTCTCTCTCCTGTCTCTCTCTCTCTCCTGTCTCTCTCTCTCTCTCTCTCTCTCCTGTCTCTCTCCAGGAGGGGAGCTGGATTATACTACCAATTTAACTGGCTTGGGGCTTAGATGATAGAACATTGGGGTTTAGAGAACCACACTATAGTGAAGCACAACAAACAGTGTTTCTCTACAGTCTGTGAGTGGAAGGAAGTGCAAAGGGGAGGTCTCACCTTGACTTTCTGCTGGTGGTGGTAGATCTGCCAGGCCATGTGGACATGCATGGCACACCACTTCCCCGGTTTCTGGACAAACGCAAAACAAGAAGATATGGTTAACCTCAAAGGCAGGATTCTCAAGGACACATTACGGGATGTTTCTTTTTAGTTTTCTTTTAGGGGAGAGAGAATTAAAGCATTCCTACCCTGAGAATGGGCCGAAATGGATCCGTCAGCTAGAGGGGATAGAGAGATGTGGGGGGAGAGAGGTGGAGAGGGGGGGCTCAGTTACTTTCATGTCTCTCAGGCGTTCTTAATTAGCAACTAGGCATGGCTTCACTATTGACTGCGTGAGTGTGTCCAGACAGGGTGCTTACCCTGGGGTCCTTCTGTAAGAGTGTGTGTGGGACGGCTCCAGGTCTTGAGGCCACATCCAGTGGGTTAGAAGTCTACAGAACACAGAGAGAGCTCATTGTGAGAGGAGGTATGGGGAGCACCGTCTCTGTCTTTAGTGTGTACATGCACGGTTTCCAAGTCCACTCCCTATTCTGATAACGTATGTTAAGCTGTGTGTTGGCCGTCAGAGAGAACCCTCTACAATGAAGATGTGTTTGTCATGTTCACTCCTTGTGTGTGTGGTGTTGGCCTGTGGCCCCTACCTTGGGCTGGAAGGCCCCCTGCAGCGAGCCGAATGGCCCGTTCGGAGGGATCACTGGAGGAATGCCGGACACGCCCGGGGGGTAGGAGTGGAACAGCTGAGAACAGAAGAGAGGAGTGAGGATGGGTGTGGTGTTGTTCCGACAGAGGAGAAGGACAGCAGCTGTATGAACACTGAGATGAAGGAGGGAGGGGCCATGATGACATGACATGGTACAGGGGGGAGGGAACAACGTGACAGACGTGATGATGTCACAACAAACCCACCATAACTAGGGGTCAACATCCAGACCGCCGTCAGTCAGGTAGCTACAACTGTCACTGTCCTTAGTGCCTCAAAGTGTTTCACAAAACTAAAACACTTACTAGGTATTTACTAAGCACTAACATGGAAATTACAGAGTAATAACCTATGAATGACTTATTAGCCACTAACATGGAAATTACAAAGTAATAACCTATGGATGACTTATTAGCCACTAACATGGAAATTACAAAGTAATAACCTATGGATGACTTATTAGCCACTAACATGGAAATTACAAAGTAATAACCTATGAATGACTTATTAGCCACTAACATGGAAATTACAAAGTAATAACCTATGGATGACTTATTAGCCACTAACATGGAAATTACAAAGTAATAACCTATGGATGACTTATTAGCCACTAACATGGAAATTACAAAGTAATAACCTATGGATGACTTATTAGCCACTAACATGGAAATTACAAAGTAATAACCTATGGATGACTTATTAGCCACTAACATGGAAATTACAAAGTAATAACCTATGGATGACTTATTAGCCACTAACATGGAAATTACAAAGTAATAACCTATGGATGACTTATTAGCCACTAACATGGAAATTACAAAGTAATAACCTATGGATGACTTATTAGCCACTAACATGGAAATTACAAAGTAATAACCTATGGATGACTTATTAGCCACTAACATGGAAATTACAAAGTAATACCCTATGGATGACTTATTAGCCACTAACATGGAAATTACAAAGTAATAACCTATGGATGACTTATTAGCCACTAAAACAAATCTACAGTTATTAGCTAGTCTTAGCTAGTGTTGAGAGTAAAACTCTCTCACCAGAAAGAATCCTACTATACAATCCCAACGGGTGTCAGTCTGTTGAGGCTTACATAATATACTTCCACATTAATGAACTCATTTTAAATAGGGTTACCCAGCCTAACGCTGGTGATAGCAGTGAGATGAATTAAGACCAAACTCTGACTAACATGTAATTGCTACTCTGATTCACAACAAGCACAACAGTTGAATGCCTCTGAATAGCAGAGCAGTAATTGAAGGCAGAGGTCAAGTGTGGTGGAGACAAAAGCATTTAGCGGCACACACACACACGCACACACACACACGGTACAGCCATTGAACTAAATTGAGAATTTGTCCTATTCACTAGGGGTTGCAATGATTCAGCCAGGATCCATCGTGTGAATGGTACAGTAGTGAATGATTCAGCCAGGATCCATCGTGTGAATGGTACAGTAGTGAATGATTCAGCCAGGATCCATCGTGTGAATGGTACAGTAGTGAATGAATGAGCAAGCAAACAGTCGTGTTAGCAGACAGACAGGTTGTGATGGGTAAGACAAAAATACAGCCTTCCTGGACAGACAGGATGCTGTATTCTCTCAGAGCAGAAGCAGAGGTGGAGGCATGGGAGCTACTGTATAAATACACACAGAAGTACAACATGAACTAGCATGGATAGAATGGGTGGAGAGGCACGTACTCAGTGTACAAACTACCCCACAAACACACAGAAACTCACGCTGTGTCTGTAGAAGGGGTCAACTTTTGTTGGGAATTTTTCAAACTGTAGAAGGAAGGAAATAAACAGAACTAAGAACAAGGAAAGAATATTCCAGCAGCTAAAGAGAAGCTTAATGATCTACATGTCAGACTGGGCTGTTTAGTGAATCAAGAACACAGAGGAGCCATTTGACCACATCGTTATCCTCAGCCTTTAACAGCCTCTCCCTGCCTCTCGCGCTCCCATTTCGTGAGCGACTGAAGAGCTCATAAACTATGCAGCTCTATGTATCCCTGTGTCTCATTTGGGTTCATTTAGTGGTTTAATGTGGACCTAGGGAATACATTTCCCCCAGTCAAGTATAAACACTGCGGTCTTAAAAACACTTTAATGTCCTCATTAGCTGTCAGAGTGCTAGCCAATCTGTCTTTGAGGAATATCTTCAGAGCAATGTCAAATACTCTGCGGTTACAGTAGGCGTGTGTGTGTGTGTGTGTGTGTGTGTGTTTACATTACATTTACATTTTAGTCATTTAGCAGACGCTCTTATCCAGAGCGACTTACAGTAGAGTGCATACATTTTTACATACGGGCCCCCCGTGGGAATCGAACCCACAACCCTGGCGTTGCAAGCGCCATGCTCTACCAACTGAGCTACAGTGTGTGTGTGTGTGTGTGTGTGTGTGTGTGTGTGTGTGTGTGTGTGTGTGTGTGCGTGTGTGCGTGTGTGTGTGCGTGTGTGTGTGTGTGCGTGTGTGTGTGTGTGCGCGCGCGTGTGTGTGCGCGTGTGCGTGTGTGTGTGTGTGTGTGTGCGTGTGTGTGTGTGTGTGTGTGCGTGTGTGTGCGCGTGTGTGTGTGTGTGTATGGTCTTATTCTTCTATCCTTGTCGGGACATTTACCACGTTCCCACGAGGACAAAGGATATTTTAAGCTTAGGGGTTACGGTTAGGGTAAGGTTTAGGGAAAATAGGATTTTGAATGGAAATACATTTTAGGTCCTCACAAGGATAGAAAAACAAGTGTGTGTGTGTGTCTGTTGTCTGGGACCATGGGTGTGTCTGTGTATGTGTGTGTGTGTGTTAGAGAGAGGGCTGGTGAGCAGGCCTGTACCAGAGGGACAGACACACAGTGCCTGTGGCCCCAGACAAACAGCGGGGCTCCAAACCCAAAGCATTCTCCTATAATGAAAACTCAACTAACGACAGTACATGATGTCATTTAAGGCAGAATGATTAAAATGGTATTATGTTCTCAAAGCTGGCCCAGAATTAAACAGTTATTGCCAATTTAGCAAAAGCTGGATTCAAGTTTGGGGTGCCCAAAATATTCCAGAGAAAACACTAGAAAGAGTTTTTGGGAGAATAAAGGCATCATTGTAGTAAAGAATGGAGAAACACATGGTTACTGTTAGAAGGCACGCCACAAAAAAACTGTTTTCCTCCAGCAAGACTAGGACTACCTTATAGTACCAATACTGTATTAAAACAGCCATGTTCAAAAACACTACCCTTTCCACCCCATTGTTAATGCATATACACCAAGCACTTTGAGGTTTTTGCTATAAAAACTTAATAAAATAAAACATCAAACATTGTTATCATTACACACCCCCCACCCCCCAGTCCACCGCCCCTCCTCCCTAAAACCCCCAACCCTCTTCGCCCTCCCTGGAGTGGTGTTCTACTTATCCTCACATTTCTTGCTGGGGTACGCACCATGGGGGGTGCAGGGGTTGGCATGATGGCGTGGGAGAAGGGGGTGAAGGTGTGCTGGTGGGTGTGCTGGTGCGTGTGTTGGTGTTGGTGTTGGTGCTGGTGCTGGTGGAGCTCGGTGCGCAGGTAGGGGGGCGGGCCCAGGGAGGCCCCGCGGTCGGCGCTCTGCGAGGCGAGGAAACGGTTGTTGAGCTCCTGGCGCAGCAGGTCTTGTTCTGGAGGAGAGAGAAAGGAGAGGGAGAGAAGAGGAGGAAGAGGAGGAGGAAAGAAGAAGACTCGTGGTCAGGACCTGTGTCTGTTTGTCTGTTCCAGATCTGTTCTATAAAAGCTAAGGATAAGACGAGGAAGAATACCCATGATGGCGAAGGTGTCTGCTCCAGATCTGTTTTAAGTGAGAGTAACAATATCCATGGCGGAGCAGTACAACCATTACAGAGGGTCTATGGTGTTAGTCCCATGTCACATTAAAACCAAGATAGAGAGTCAGGATGATCTGGATGACAACGTCCTTGTATCGTCTTCACTATGGGACTCACACAGGACATTCCTGAACGACGAGTCAGCAACTACACTGCAATTATATGAAAACCTCTAACCCCATTTTAGACCAGAGCTGTTCATTAACTGACCAGCTCACAACAGGTTGAGGAGAAATAGACAAATGCATTTTACGTGTTTTTCAGAAAATATTATTCTGTATTGACTGTTTTGATTTTCGGTGAGATGAACACATTTCCTTGTGAAAGTGAGTATTGCTCAGAGCGATACCATTACTAAATCATGATCACATTTGATCACAGTTTGGCACGACAGGAGAGGGCATAAGCACTTTCATCACATGGCCTGATTGGAAAGATAGTGTGTGTTGTTTGAGTAACCAAATCAATCAATCAATTAATCAAACCCACCAGAATATAGACAGTGGGAAGGACAGGGCGCCTGTCAGCACCTACTGCACCACTATAGACAAACACAGACGGCACAGAGTGCAGCTAACACAATCCTGAGACGTCAGTCTCTGTCTCCTAGAAATTAGCACCAAGGTAACCTTATGTCCGTCTCTCTCGCTCCCTGTCACAGTTTAACACGTCTTGTGCTCCACACGCACCTATCATGCCACAAATGACCTGGTTTCTGCCACAACAGCCATGAGAATTTAGAGCTTTGCACTTTGTCTTGCGCCAGCTGTTGTTGTGGTGCAGTTCTCCTGCCTGTCCACGTGGGGGGCAGCCTGGTACATGTGCCTACCTGAGTAGGGTGTCCCAGCGGCGGGGTGTCCTCCGGGGACCGGCAGGGTGCTAGACGTCAGTGGCGGAGGTGGGGGCAAGACTGCTGGAGGCGCAAACATATTGGGGTGATGGGGGTGTTGCGAGGACTGCAGGGCGGTGGGGAAGCCGTGGGGAGCAATCTGATTGCCTGGGAGGGGCAGGGGGAAGGCGGTGGCTGCTGCTGCAGCGACTGAGCCGGATGGCGGGTGGTGGGGTAGGTGTGCGGACGGGCCAGCGGGGCCGTGGGGCCTGGTGCCGCCCGGGGTACTACTCCGACTGCTACTAGAGAGAGAGAAGGGGAGAGAGAGATAAAAAAAAATGATATCACTTCCACATGTCAACTTCCCCCTGTTTATAGTAGATATGAAGCTCTAACAGACAGAATGGTTTCACATACCATTAAATGTTGTGTCATACCCGTGGTATATGGTCTGATATACCTATGGCTGTCAGCCAATCAGCATTCAGGGCTCAAACCACCCAGTTTATAAGTGCAATTATAAACTCAAACTGTGGTTTGAGCCCTGAATGCTGATTGGCTGACAGCTGTGGTATATGAGGCCGTATACCACGGGTATGACAAAACATGTATTTTTACTGCACTAATTATATTGGTAACCAGTTTATAATAGCAATAAGGAATCTCTGGGGTTTGTGGTATATCATTGGATGGGGCCACAGTGTCTTCTGATCCCTCCTGTCTCAGCCTCCAGTATTTATGCTGCAGTAGTTTATGTGTCGGGGGGCTAGGGTCAGTCTGTTACATCTGGAGTATTTCTCTTGTCTTATCCGGTGTCCTGTGTGAATTTAAATATGCTCCCTCTAATTCTCTCTTTCTCTCGGAGGACCTGAGCCCTAGGACCATGCCTCAGGACTACCTGGCATGATGACTCCTTGCTGTCCCCAGTCCACCTGGCCATGCTGCTGCTCCAGTTTCAACTGTTCTGCCTGCGGCTATGGAACCCTGACCTGTTCACCGGACGTGCTTGTTGCACCCTCGACAACTACTATGATTATTATTATTTAACCATGCTGGTCATTTATGAACATTTTAACATCTTGACCATGTTCTGTTATAATATCCACCCTGCACAGGCCAGAAGAGGACTGGCCACCGCTCATAGCCTGGTTCCTCTCTAGGTTTCTTCCTAGGTTTTTGGCCTTTCTAGGGAGTTTTTCCTAGGGAGTTTTTCCTAGCCACCGTGCTTCTTTCACATGCATTGCTTGCTGTTTGGGGTTTTAGGCTGGGTTTCTGTACAGCACTTTGAGATATCAGCTGATGTACGAAGGGCTATATAAATAAATTTGATTTGATTTATATGGCCAATATACTACGGCTATGGGCTGTTTTCAAACCTCCGCGTTGCGTCGTGCATAAGATCAGCCCTTAGCCGTGGTATATTGGCCATATACCACACCCTCTCGGGCCTTATTGCTAAAATAACCACCACTGGCAAACATTATAGAACAGAATCTGTGTTTGAACGCTTCTCTAGTTGAAGAGATACTTCGGGATTTTGGCAATGAGGTCCTTTATCTACTTCCCCAGAGCCAGATGAACTAGTAGAGACCATTTTTATGTCTGTGTCCAGTATGAAGGAAGTTAGCGGTCGTTTCACGAGCCAATCCTACTAGCTTTAGTGCAATGAAGACTGGAAGTCTATGGGTATCTGCTCGCATGCTAGTAGATACCCATAGACTTCCAGTCATTGCGCTAACACTAATTATCATTATCAAACTACCGCTAACTTCCATCATACTGGACACAGAGACATACAAATGGTATCCACAAGTTCATCTGACTCTGGGGAAGTAGATAAAGAACATCAGTGCCAAAATCCCAAAGTATCCCTTTAATCAGCTCCAGAGGTACATGCATAAAGAAGGACAGAGAGAGAGAGGAAGAGACCAGGCAGAGAGCCTGTTGTTGTGTGTGTGGGTCTCTCCCTCTGAGACTCATGTAGCAGTATCTTAACAAGCTAAGCCCCAAAAGCTTATTAGCAGCTGCCGCCTGTCTCCGTAACCACCATGTGATTATTCACAGAGGCTGCCAGACCCGTTGGCACACTGGCAGAAGGTTCCAGACACAGAGCCAGCTCCTTCCTGAGACGGAGAGCCTTCGCTGGGACTGGGGCTGAGTGGGGCTCATAGAGATGGGTAAAGAGCTGTGACTGGTAGGTAGAGAGCTGGAGGCTACTATCAGCGGATGACAATGTGGGTGGTTAATAAATCCAAGCACTTATCGCTCAGCTGGAGAGACGGTGGCTTAACTACCCTGGTGAGAGTCAGCGATGTTATCTGGCTGGAGGGTTTCAGCGCATTACTAATTCAAGGTTTGATCTTGCCAATCATTTACACGCTGACATAAGATAAGAGTTTGAATACTTTCAGGTAAATAGACTTGGGACTCACCTGAGGCCGTTGAAGCTAAGGCTATTGCTGTAGGCAGACAGGGGGCGAGGGTGTGGCCCACAGCGTGAGGGGGGGCGATGAAGCCCGGCCTGGCTCTGGCTGGGGTGGTGGGCCGGTAGGGCGGGAGATGGGGGGTGTGGGTGCAGGCTGGCGGTGGGCGGAGGCCGCGGGTGGGGCAGGGGCTCAGGTTGGTGCTGGGGCCGGGGTTGGGGGGGCTGCGAGGGCTCTTGGCCCTGAGCGAGAGGCAGGACTTCGGGGATCTGAGGCCTGAGGGACGCCTCTGAGCGTGGGGGCTGGTGGACAGGTACCTGGGCCAGACGGGAGCTGGGGGGAGAGGGCTGGGCCTGGGAGGTGGGTAGGGACAGAGGCAGGGGGCGGGCAGCCGCGCGGGGCTGCGGGGGTAGGGGCTGCTTGGGAGCACTGGGCGCGGGGGGAGGCACGAGGGCTTCCCTGCAGCTTTCCAGGCTCTTCTCCTGGCTGCGCTCTAGGCCTGACACCTTGGAGAGGCCCAGGCCGCCACGCTCCTGGCTGTCATTGGTGGAGACGCCATTGATGCTGAAATCTGGAACTGTGGACAGAGAGAGGGAAACACAAAAAGAGAGACTGGTCAGTACTTCAGTCACAGACACAGTTCATATTGAATCACACAGACTGCTCACTCCAACAAATAAGAACTCCACAAGAGCTTCCAAACACTAGACAAACTCTGCTAATTTCTACAGAACAGTCCATTGATAAAGTCCATTAATAATACCATATACAGGATGCAAGACCTAAACAGAGCCCCTCTACAGTGCTTGTACATGGCAGGTAGGTCCTACTCAGACAGACACTGTGCTGTAGCATCAGCAGTCAGCTCTCTGCATGGTGTATGAGCTGGGGCAGGAAGACTAATGGAGGATGACAGTGCATACACAACCAGTAATTAACGTTTCTCTCTGGGCTTCTGGGGGCACGCATGCACGCACACACTGGCTAAATCTCTGCAGAGCTGATGATTGGGCCAGTACCCCAGGGCCGTGGCAGTGAGGCAGGCAGGCAGGCCTCTGGAGCTCCATTATAGCAGACCAAGGCCTCTGAGGTGGCTCTCTCTGTAGTATTGTTGCTAGGCTGGTCCCAGGGGCCCCTGGCCTCATAGAGGAAGTCCCAAGGGCCCCAGGGAACAGCCTAGCAGTAATATGACAGAGAGCCAGCTTACAGACAGAGAGCAGACCACGCCTGGTCACCTGTCTCTCCGCCTGCCTCTCTCTCTCTCGGGCTCCATACAAAGCATTCCATTACCAGTAGAATGTTAAACAGGGATTTAAGCACCAAGGCACATGTGACACCATCATTAGGGGTCAGGCCAGATAATGCCTGACCAGCAGCAGATAGACCAAGGGATCAATATCTATTATCTGCTGTAACAGCTATTGACCACCGCTGCTCCCCGGAGAGAGGAGACAGTGCAAGACATCTGTCAGCGGGAGAACACAAAAGATACACACACTTTGCAGATAAAGTGTATCCTTCTGAACTAGCACACTTTGTCAGATCATTACGACATTTCAACATAGCCTATATCAGGGTTCACCAATTGGCAGATTTTATTCGGCCCCCCAAGTGTTCTGAGCAACAACATAAACGAGTTCATCTTTCTGTTTTGTTTTTACATAAAAGACTGTAAAAACACCAGGAAATCCGCTTCAAGTGATTTTAATTTTGGAAATCTGTTCAGAAGTATTCCCACGCATAATAGAGAGATACACTGTATGAGATCGTATACAAATGTAAGCAAGGTTTGAAAATATTATGCTTTAGTCAAATATATTATCAGATCCATGCCATAGTCCACGCCAATCTGCCCCACTCGCCCACGCCATCACCTTCCACAGAGGCTCCTTCTAGATAGAAAACATGCCTGGCGTAAGAGATGGACAGATGGAGGGCGAGCTTCCTAATTCTCCATCCCCCCTTTCTTTCCCCCTGAGGTCCCTGGGCTTGTTTTGAGAATGTGCTAATAGGAAACGTTGAAAAGAAGGTGTCTCTTCCCCTCGTAATGAAGACTCCTGGGCCAGCAGGAGGATCGAAGCAGAGGAGATGTGAACACCTCCTCCCATGAGAGGTCATTTATCAGTCTCCTTGATCCCTGGAAACAAATACAACCCCCCTGTTGTTTCCTTACAACAACCAGCCCTGCTGTTTTCCTATCCCAACATGTCATTACCTTGTGTTTTTAAGTAGTTGTGGGGCAGTGAATGTGCTGGTTTATATCACATTAGAATGGGGCAGAAATGAAAGAGGCCTGTTGGAGGGGATGTATTGATTTCTTACGGGTTGAGGTGGTGGTGATGCCAAGGGCTGGATTTAAGGCTCAGGGGAACTGAGGGGCTTAGAGCGGGGTCAGCCGGGTGGTGGGCGAGCAGAGAAAAGCAGAAAAGCCATTCATTAAGACGGGTGTCTGGGGACAGAGGCGAGGGGTTTAAGAGCACCGCTCATTATCCAGGGGTGAGCCCCTGTAACCCCCTCTAACCACTTACAGAACATTAACTACACCCCCACTGCTGCCACTGGGACTACATTAGACGAGGGGGGGATGGATGTTCAATAAACAAAATAGAGAATGCAAGACTAGAAAAAAGCGTGAGTGAGGGGACTAGCATTTCAGCATTTATTTTAGCTCTGATTGCGACAACCGCACCCTCCCTCCCTGTCGTGTAGCCCATGGGGTTGGACAGAGTGAGTCCTACACCTGGAGACTGTCCTGACAGATTTATAGGGGTACAGACCTCTGGGGGTACAGACCTCTGGGGCATCCCAACACTCCGTCCCTGTCCCCTTCTCCCTGCCTCTCTGTCCCATTCCTCCCCTAAATAGCCCCATCACACATTCTTAACCCACACGTCATCCCTTCACCCACAGGATCCAATGAGGATCCCACAGGATCCAACGAGGATCCCACAGGATCCAATGAGGATCACAGGATCCAACAAGTCAGGGGTTACATCGCTTCAATCACACAAAACCATTGCAGCAAACAGCCTAGCTATGAGCTATCAGCTCCAAACGTCCAGATGGACATCTTCACTAAGTCTGTCTCTCTGTTGGCCCGGGGATAGCCTAGTCCCAGATCTGTTTGTGCGGTCTTACCAACTCCAACTCCTAATGCGCGACAATGATCATAAGAGTTGACAAGACAGTACAAACAGATCGGTCGTCAGGCTAGCCCGGGGATAGATTGTGGTCTGACACACAGTGAGGGAAGACAATGATGAGAGCTGAAGTGAAGCTAAGAGGCTATATATCCTTATCCAAACTCCATGATGCAAGAGACAGGAGCCTCAGAGGACACCAAACTGTCCAGCCTGCTCAGTGTCGAACTCCCAGCATCCAACAGTCGTTAGCAGCAGCAGCCGGTGTGCTCCAGTGATGCTGAGGCCTACTGAGTATGACCCTCATGGTTCACAGAGGACACAAAACATTCTCATTGAACAAACATAACTCTACAACACTTAGGGTTCAAAGACCAGAGATAGCAAGCTAGAGGGAAGGTGATCCTTTTCATTTAACCGTTCATTTAACCATCCATCAAGCCAAGAGCTCGGTTGGTTAGAGTAACTAGAGAGTGCTGTGCTGTGCTGACATCTGTGCACCTGTTGAGAGGTGGAAGGAAACAGGTGCTACTGAAAGGAAACACGCTGCCAGGAAATGTGGGGGAAAAACTGAGCCAACTCTGGTTAACCCTGCTTTGTCTGAGAGAGAGAGAGAAAGGGGGAGAGAGTGGGAGAGTGGGAGAGAGAGAGCGGCAGAGAGAGAATGGCAGAGAGAGAGAGGGAGACAAAGAGAGAAAGGGGGAGAGAGAGTGCAGAAGGCGATGCAACAGCAGGTAACCTGTGGTGGGTGCTGCACCATGTTGCAACATACCTGCTCCTTCTTCTCTCTCTGTCTGTTGGGGGAAGGGGAACCTAAAAGACCGTGGTCATGACTCTGCGGTTTCAGGGGGACGGTAAAAACAGCCCACCTTGGGAGAACTGCTGACAACCATAATCCCAGCTGTCTGTCACAGCTGACAGAGACCTTCAAAGGCCTGGACTCACCCCCCTCCCTCCCTCTCTCTGTCTCTTTTTCGATTCCCTATATCTATCTCCTCTCTCTCCCTTTCTCTCTGTATGTCTTTCCCTTTTCTTTCTCTTGGCATCATTAGCAGATTCTGCCCCACTCACTCAGTCAGTCAGTAACATTGCTTCAGGGTTAACACACCACTCTGCATCCTGCTTAGAGTTGTAGCCAACCAACGCAACGTTCTGCAAGGACTGCACTGCACTTCAGGGATCAGTCACAATCATAAGAAACAGATTAATGCGGTCTAGACAAGATCGTGGGCGTTTTCTCTATCCATTTCTCGCCTTCCAGCCAGTCCAACAATTATGCACTTAAACAATGGTCGTGTTGTTTCGAGAGACTGCTGCTCTTTTTCCCCCCCGACACCTTCCATTTCCAACCACTCCCCCGCTCCACCTATCCCTGCTTCCTCCCTCCAAAAACAGACAAATAAAATCCAGGAAAGCTGTTTCAAATCAATTAAAGTACATACAGAGCTGAATACCACCGACTACAGCCCGGCCCTCCTCGAAGAGAAAATTACATTTCGCATTTGTCTTCTGTGTAAACATGAATTATAATCAGAGACCCCATACCGAGGGGTCTGGGGAGAACTCAAACTACTCTGTGTTTTCAGTTGCACTCTGAATCATTTATTCTACTTCAGAAACACTATTCTATAAGACACTATGAAATGCCTTTCCTACACACTTCTCAGTAGTTGGTATCAGTTACATGTATTCATGGTTGCCAGGCTTCCCCCCCAAAAATAACCAATAAAAATTATATTTTTTTAATTATGTAAAATTCGCAATAGGCTGACTGTATCTCACCGGAGAAAGCATCCGAATGGACGAAACAGCGCCCGTCTCAGTATGTGTAGCCCATCTATCTGATGCTGTCTGGTCAAAAAGAGTATGACATTGTTGCCACCCGCAGCGTTGAATGCAAGGGAAGCCAGAGAGCATTTGGCCTCCCTTGATAAAAAAAGAACAAAATAATAGCCAATCAGCGTTAAGCTAAACTGAGTGAGCTCAGTTGTGAATGGTCCTGGCGCACCCAAAAAAAGCCAGTTTAGATTTGGCTTCATACCAATCACATCACATCAGAAGCCAAACGTCATTGACAGAAAACTTGAATTGTTGCATCTCGTTTGGTCATTGTCCTCCGGTGGCTAGCTACAGTAGCTAGCTCAATCACATGTTTCATTTATTTATTTTATTTCACCTTTATTTAACCAGGTAGGCTAGTTGAGAACAAGTTCTCATTTACAACTGCGACCTGGCCAAGATAAAGCAAAGCAGTGCGACAAAAACAACAACACAGAGTTACACATGGAGTAAACAAGCATACAGACAATAACACAATAGGAAAAAAAGAAACTCTATATACAGCGTGTGCAAAAGGCGTGAGGAGGTAAAGCCATAAATAGGCCATAGTAGCGGAGTAATTACAATTTAGCATATTAACACTGGAGTGATAGATGAGCAGATGATAATGTGCAAGTAGAAATACTGGTGTGCAAAAGAGCAGAAAAGTAAATAAAAACAATATGAGGTAGGTTAATTGGGTGGGCTATTTACATATGGGCTATGTACAGCTGCAGCGATCGGTTAGCAGCTCAGATAGCTGATGTTTAAAGTTAGTGAGGGAAATATAAGTCTCCAACTTCAGCAATTTTTGCAAATCGTTCCAGTCATTGGCAGCAGAGAACTGGAAGGAAAGGCGGCCAAAGGAGGTGTTGGCTTTGGGGATGACCAGTGAGATATACCTGCTGGAGCACGTGCTATGGGTGGGTGTTGTTATCGTGACCAGTGCGCTGAGATAAGGCGGAGCTTTACCTAGCATAGACTTATAGATGACCTGGAGCCAGTGGGTCTGGCGACGAATATGTAGCAAGGGCCAGCTGACTAGAGCATACAGGTTGTAGTGGTGGGTGGTATACGGGCTTTGGTGACAAAACGGATGGCACTGTGATAGACTGCGTCCAGTTTGCTGAGTAGAGTATTGGAAGCTATTTTGTGAATGACATCGCCGAAGTCGAGGATCGGTAGGATAGTCAGTTTTACTAGGGTAAGTTTGGCGGCGTGAGTGAAGGAGGCTTTGTTGCAAAATAGGAAGCCTATTCTAGATTTAATTTTGGATTTGAGATGTTTAATATGAGTCTGGAAGGAGAGTTTACAGTCTAGCCAGACACCTAGGTATTTATAGTTGTCCACATATTCTAAGTCAGAACCGTCCAGAGTAGTGATGTTAGTCGGGCGGGCGGGTGAAAACGGTTGAAAAGCATGGATTTGGTTTTACTAGCGTTTAAGAGCAGTTGGAGGCCACGGAAGGAGTGTTGTATGGCATTGAAGCTCATTTGGAGGTTAGTTAACACAGTGTCCAAAGAAGGGCCAGATGTATACATTTTAATCAAATGTATTTATAAATCCTTTTTTCTATCAGCAGATTTCAAAGTGCTATACAGAAACTAAAACTCCATCAAACCCCAATGGAGACGTAGAAGCACGGTGGCTAGGATAAACTCCCTAGAAAGGCAGGAACTGGCTTCCCCAGTGGTTTTACCCACATACCGCTACAGGTTGGTATTCAGACTTACCTTATGCAGTCGCGTAACGGGCTTTGCAGGCGCGGTTCGCTTGCGCTGGCTGAATACAACTCTCCCATTTTCTGGCAAACAAAGTTTTCATTCAATAGAGTTTATTACATTTATCTTAATCTATCCAGTTAATTCCATTTTTTTCGACAGACTCACTAGAATACACAGAGAGAACGGGTTCAGAACATTAGGGATCAACGAAAGGAAGCCATTTAAATATATGCATATTTGTCTCCGTTTCAGCTGGTTGAAAAATACTCTGATCTTGTAGATTATTTAGACACATTTTAGGGTTAGGAAAGTATGTATGACTCATAAAAAACTGGTTTGGAGAGCCTTTATGCACAAAATATATTTTATTCATCCTAAAAGTTGCCATATCAAGTTAAATCCATTAAATATTGAAAGGTGAAAAAAAGTGTACAATACGGTTTGAACAATAGGCGAATCCTATAATCTAACCGTAATCCTCATGAATCATGGAATTGTAATGACAACGATCCAATCATGAACTGTGCGCCAGCCTCCAGGTTTAACCTGCTATGTGTGGTCTAGGTTCCATAATGATTCAAATAGGCTACATGTCCCAAATTATTGCACAACGTTAACCTAATATGATCCACTAATGTTAGTGACCCCCAGGAACAACTACATGGACGTGACAAAGAAAGAAATGTAAGCGGAATGGAATGATGCAAAATGTATGCTACAAGTTGAAGGAAACTAACACTAAAGATACAGTTATAAATGTATGTTGGTATTACTGAGTGTGACTCCTGACAGTGGCTAATATTTTACATGATACAAATTGTCAAATAAATCTGAGAAAAGCCTGGGCATATAATTAAAACATTATAAAGCGCATAAATCAACTTGGTCGGTTCGGCGCTACAGAAGCCTGTAGCTTGGGTCTCCAAATTTCATCCCCACAAATTATGATGAAATACAATGAAAATGTGGTATAACGACACAGCTATTTATAGCATACTTCACGGTGGAAACGGGGCCGCAATACAATATGATGTTGATATGAGTTTCAGTTTGCTGCCATATGACTGGTTTCACATTAGCCTCCAGGGATCATAAGGAAAGAAACAAGAAACTAGTTGCACTTTCAGCTTCGTATTTGGTTAGACAGCAAAATTGGGTTCTAATTTAGCACCAAGTGAGCTAAATTCAGTGCCCTCATTTTCAGCTTTGTGTTCCCCTGGGGCACCCTGAATCAGTTAGTAAGAGTAGATGTGTTTATTTGTTCTTAATGAAGACTGTATTCAAGGCGAACGGCAGACATCGCTAACACCTCCCTCTCATATGGAGCAGAAGCAACAAACAACCAGACAGCCTCATGCACTCCCAAGCCTCACGCAGAGCCACACACATTCCCACACAGGCCCCCAGTCCCAGCTAAGAACCCCTCTGAGCCGACACACACGCAGTCTCGAGCTACATCTCTCAGCATACTGTAGTTCTTCGCGCTCTCTCCATCTCTCTCAGGACCCTCTCTTTCTCCAGGAGCTCATATTAGCAGACGGCTGCTGACTCCAACTCCCCCACTGAGCTCTCTGGTGCTCCTAAAGTACTCCAACATGGTAGACTATAGGGAACCCTGGCGCCACAACAGCCTATCTGGTGGTGCCATGAGGGAACCTCCAAGCTGAGAGAACACTTCCTGTTTCGAGGATCAGCATCTGTAGGACGCAGTACTGTACTACACCTTTGTGATGGGGTAAAAATCTATACAGTTACATATCACAATATTACATGGATACTTTGACTCCAAGTATCAATAAAATAATACATAAATATATACTGAACAAAAATATAAACGCAACATGCAACAATTTCAATGATTTTACTGAGTTACAGTTCATATAAGGAAATCAGTCATAGTATTTAAATAAATTCAATAGCCCCTAATCTATGGATTACACATGACTAGGCAGGATCGCAGCCATGGGTGGGTCTGGGAGGGCACTCATTGGGGAGACTGGCCCAGCCAATCAGTATGAGTTTTTCCCCACAAAAGGGCTTTATTACAGACAGAAAAACTCCTGTTTCATCAGCTGTTCGGGTGGCTGGTCTCAGACGATCCATCAGGTGAAGTAGCCGGATGTGGAGGTCCTGGGCTGGCGTGGTTACACGTGGTCTGCGGTTGTGAGGCCAGTTGGACGTACTGCCAAATTCTCTAAAACAACATTGGAGGCAGCTAATGGTAGAGAAATAAACATGAAATTCTCTGGCAACAACTCTGGTGGACATTCGTGCAGTCAACATGTCAATTGCATGCGCCATCAAATCTTCTTTTTCAGCTCATGAAACATGGGACCAACACATTACATGTTGCGTTCATATTTTTGTTCAGTGTACTATATATAGTGTATACAGTGAGGGAAAAAAGTATTTGATCCCCTGCTGATTTTGTACGTTTGCCCACTGACAAAGAAATGATCAATCTATAATTTTAATGGTAGGTTTATTTGAACAGCGAGAGACAGAATAACAACAACAAAAATCCAGAAAAACGCATGTCAAAAATGTTATAAAATGATTTGCATTTTAATGAGGGAAATAAGTATTTGACGCCTCTGCAAAACATGACTTAGTACTTCGTGGCAAAACCCTTGTTGGCAATCACAGAGGTCAGACGATTCTTGTAGTTGGCCACCCGGTTTGCACACATCTCAGGAGTGATTTTGTCCCACTCCTCTTTGCAGATCTTCTCCAAGTCATTAAATTTCGAGGCTGACGTTTGGCAACTCAAACCTTCAGCTCCCTTCACAGATTTTCTATGGGATTAAGGTCTGGAGACTGGCTAGGCCACTCCAGGACCTTAATGTGCTTCTTCTTGAGCCACTCCTTTGTTGCCTTGGCCATGTGTTTTGGGTCATTGTTATGCTGGAATACCCATCCACGACCCATTTTCAATGCCCTGGCTGAGGGATGGAGGTTCTCACCAAAGATTTGACGGTACATGGCCCCGTCCATTGTCCCTTTGATGCGGTGAAGTTGTCCTGTCCCCTTAGCAGAAAAACACCCCCAAAGCATAATGTTTCCACCTCCATGTTTGACGGTGGGGATGGTGTTCTTGGGGTCATAGGCATCATTCCTCCTCCTCCAAACACGGCGAGTTGAGTTGATGCCAAAGAGCTCCATTTTGGTCTCATCTGACCACAACACTTTCACCCAGTTGTCCTCTGAATTATTCAGATGTTCATTGGCAAACTTCAGACGGACATGTATATGTGCTTTCTTGAGCAGGGTGACCTTGCGGGCGCTGCAGGATTTCAGTCCTTCACGGCGTAGTGTGTTACCAATTGTTTTCTTGGTGACTATGGTCCCAGCTGCCTTGAGATCATTGACAAGATCCTCCCGTGTAGTTCTGGGCTGATTCCTCACCGCTCTCATGATCATTGCAACTCCACGACATGAGATCTTGCATGGAGCCCCAGGCCGAGGGAGATTGACAGTTCATTTGTGTTTTTTCCATTTGCGAATAATCGCACCGACTGTTGTCACCTTCTCACCAAGCAGCTTGGCGATGGTCTTGTAGCCCATTCCAGCCTTGTGTAGGTCTACAATCTTGTCCCTGACATCCTTGGAGAGCTCTTTGGTCTTGGCCATGGTGGAGAGTTTGGAATCTGATTAATTGATTGCTTCTATGGACAGGTGTCTTTTATACAGGTAACAAGCTGAGATTAGGAGCACTCCCTTTAAGAGTGTGCTCCTAATCTCAGCTCATTACCTGTATAAAAGACACCTGGGAGCCAGAAATCTTTCTGATTGAGAGAGGGTCAAATACTTATTTCCCTCATTAAAATGCAAATCAATTAATAACATTTTTGAATGCGATTTTTTGGATTTTTTTGTTGTTCTTCTGTCTCACACTGTTCAAATAAACCTACCATTAAAATTATAGCCTGATCATTTCTTTGTCAGTGGGCAAACGTACAAAATCAGCAGGGGATCAAATACTTTTTCCCCCCACTGTACTATTACTTATTTTTTTGCTAGGTAGCGCTAGTCGGCTGTTCCTGCGCGAAACGTATTAGATAGTGAGCCAACATGTTTTCAGCATTTTTATTTTCATGACTGATCAAAACTAATTTTCTCATGATCTCTCATTCCTCTGCAGCAGACATATAGTGAGCAATATGTTTGGAACATCAAATCGCAATAAAATTGCAGTATTGAATCGCAATACATATCGTATCGTGATAATATCGTATCGTGAGGTCCCTGGCAATTCCCAGCCTCACTAGACTTTCACTGCTGCTTTAAAGTCAGACAGATCACTCAAATGTTTACAAGGCCAACCACTGTAAGCCAAAGAACTAGTAACTTGTACTTGTTAATATCAACTTACTGAAGAGTCTATGTCAGTAACCTTACCAGAAGGCAGTTGGTTGGCCTCATCTCGTGGTCTGTGCCAAAGCAGGCAGCCAGAGAATCCCGCAGACAGTATCATCCCCTCAGCTTTAAAGACTTTAACGGCATTAGAGGGGGTGACAGTGGTAACACCATGCCTCTGATTCCTTATCCACGTCTCTAGAGTGTCCTGGAGCACCCAAAGCTATGTGCAGACTTCACTCAGGCATGCATGTCCTACATGCCCAGGACGGGGGCCCGCTGCTGGGCCTGACAGTTATGGAGGGTCCCCTGGCTGGCCCCTCCTGGCCCGGCTGTGCTCCGTTATGTCAGCAGGGCTCTAAATGCAGGGCCAGAGGGGTGTGGGTTACACCCCGCTGGGTACCCAGAGCTGTTAACCGTGGCAGAATGGAAGCTAAACAGAAATAAAGCCGTGGGTAAGAGAGAGAACAGGACAGCTATTCTGGATATGCGTCTTGGGAAGAGTGTGACACGTGTTGTGTTGCAGTGTGAATACCAAACAGATCCATGCATTCCTCGGTAGTAAGGCACACCCCAACATTAAGGACCTGCGATGATGATCAGGCAAAGGGCAAGATGTGGAAAAGACATAAGAGCTGAAACTGTAACTCATGTAATCCATCAATGTCATAAATTAACAAATGAATCTCAATGGACATGAATGTCACGTAAGAGGATATTCCTTGATGTATGTATTAGTGATAACGTGCGTGTGTGTGTGTGTGTGTGTGTAGTATTAGCACTGTGTGTGTGTGTTTGTACTTGTTAATATCAACTTACTGAAGAGTCTATGTCAGTAACCTTACCAGAAAGCAGTTGGTTGAAAGTATCATCCCCTCAGCTTTAAAGACTTTAAGAGCATTAGAGGGGGTGACAGTGGAAACACCATGCCTGTGCTGTGTGTGTGTGTGTGTGTTGACTGAGTGAGGAAGTGAACTCCCTGGGTGAGAGAGTGAGGCTCTCCTCTCCTCTGATTCTGACTGATGGATATAGCTGTCATTCCCTGGGAGTGAAAAGGCATCAGCAATCTAGTGTAATTGGGCCTATTAACCCACTGACTGTTGTTCTAAGCTCTTGGGACAGATGCATGGCCATGCGAAGGGGCTCAGAGGACAGACACTCACACTGCCAGAGAGAGAGGGAGGAAGGGAGGTAAAGGGAGAGCACCGACAGACAAGCCCGACACAGAGAGATCCAGAGAAGGGAATGCTCACCCACCCACCTTGCTAAACAGTTTATTTTCTTCCATTCACACATATAATCTCTTGACACAAACGATCAGTCTCAGTCCTCATTATCGTAATGCAGCCATTACCATTACCGGGCCTTCTGAGGGTCAGCCACCCACAGCTCATTCTGATTACTCCAACTCATAAGGGCTCAGTCTGATGGCTGCCTGCGTGTCCACTTCTCACTCCAGCAGCATATGGGATATGTGCTGGCTCCACTGTTGGCCATCTTAACACCGCAGGTCTGAGTACGCTGTCCCCCTCACTCCCCTAGGTGTGAGGATGGAGGGGTGTGGGGATGAAGTAGGAAGACGCTGGCCTCGGTGGCAGTAGTGGGTATCTGATTTCCAGGCCCGGTGGTGAGGACAGTGTTCACCCTTTAGAGAACAAATCTTTATATATCCCATGGGGGGGTGAGGTCAGGCTCTGGGGCTGGGAGGGTAACTGGAGGGGGCTGCTAGCCTGCCACGGGGCCCTGATGATGGGCACACTGGCACAAGTGGTGGTGCCCACAGGGCATACTGCGACTGCTCTCCTCTCGCTAGGGGCACTGGGCTAGGGGGCTTCCCTAAGGGGGGCAGAACCAGAAGGGGTTGGATGTTCTCACACATAGAAATAGGATGTCAAAACATTGACTTGAATGGGAATGTCTCAGTCTAGTAATTCTATTTCTATGTTCTCACACACAGCATGGCCTGGCTGACAGATCTATACATCTCCAACCTGCTGTGAAATAATACCATAATCACCGCCACCATCACACTAAGTGGATTACAGTGCTACTTACTGGCTGTCACAGTGGAGTAAAACTACACCAAACACAGAGCAGCTGTGGAGCCAGAGAGAGTGTTGGACCTGAAAGCAAGGCAGCTGAGATGTCTCCTTCCAGGCCCTGATATCTTTACAAGTGAGGAGTGAGAGATGGTAGGTGGCCCTATCCCTCTTTCTCTCTCTCTCTGTAAACCTTGTATCTCTCCTGGGAGAGAGGAGTTGCTGAGAGAGGCCCTCACCACCACAGAACAGTCCAGTCCTGTCAGTCAGCGGTGGGCTTTACCTCTCTAGCCACCCATGACGCTTCTGTCACTCCTCAGCCCATTCACAGCCTGGGCCCCAGAGACAGACACCCAGACTGAGACAGGACAATACACCTCCATTACCAGAAAGCAGTCTGAGGGTTCTACTCAGGTTATAGGGATGTCCTGTCTAATCCTTCTCACCATTAGTGTCATTTCAGAATCTGCCCGTTGACTTTTACCACAGCTACATTTTCACTGTCCCCACAACACAGCCTGTCATGTACTGTTCACAACACAGCCTGTCATGTACTGTTCACAACACAGCCTGTCATGTACTGTTCACAACACAGCCTGTCATGTACTGTTCACAACACAGCCTGTCATGTACTGTTCACAACACAGCCTGTCATGTACTGTTCACAACACAGCCTGTCATGTACTGTTCACAACACTGTCATGTACTGTTCACAACACAGCCTGTCATGTACTGGTCACAACACAGCCTGTCATGTACTGTTCACAACACAGCCTGTCATGTACTGTTCACAACACAGCCTGTCATGTACTGTTCACATACAGCCTGTCATGTACTGTTCACAACACAGCCTGTCATGTACTGTTCACAACACAGCCTGTCATGTACTGTTCATAACACAGCCTGTCATGTACTGTCCCCACAACACAGCCTGTCATGTACTGTTCACAACACAGCCTGTCATGTACTGTTCACAACACAGCCTGTCATGTACTGTTCACAACACAGCCTGTCATGTACTGTTCACAACACAGCCTGTCATGTACTGTCCACAACACAGCCTGTCATGTACTGTTCACAACACAGCCTGTCATGTACTGTTCACAACACCGCCTGTCATGTACTGTTCACAACACAGCCTGTCATGTACTGTTCACAACACAGCCTGTCATGTACTGTTCACAACACAGCCTGTCATGTACTGTTCACAACACAGCCTGTCATGTACTGGTCACAACACAGTCTGTCATGTACTGGTCACAACACAGCCTGTCATGTACTGTTCACAACACAGCCTGTCATGTACTGTTCACATACAGCCTGTCATGTACTGTTCACAACACAGCCTGTCATGTACTGTTCACAACACAGCCTGTCATGTACTGTTCATAACACAGCCTGTCATGTACTGTCCCCACAACACAGCCTGTCATGTACTGTCCCCACAACACAGCCTGTCATGTACTGTTCACAACACAGCCTGTCATGTACTGTTCACAACACAGCCTGTCATGTACTGTTCACAACACAGCCAATCATGTACTGGTCACAACACAGCCTGTCATGTACTGGTCACAACACAGCCTGTCATGTACTGTTCACAACACAGCCTGTCATGTACTGTTCACAACACTGTCATGTACTGTTCACAACACAGCCTGTCATGTATTGTCCACAACACAGCCTGTCATGTACTGTCCACAACACAGCCTGTCATGTACTGTCAGCTGGGTGTGTACATTCAAAGACATACACATGAAAAAGGCTTCTGAGTTTTAACTTGCAACATGCACTCTCTGTCTGTCAACACTAAATAGACACAGCTATTCGCTATTAGTAACACAGTAACAACTTCTCTGTCTCCCTCTCTCGCACACACATCTCTGAAACACACATACACAAACAAACACACACACAGAAACCCTACCGGTCTACAGGTCCAACTGCCACCTCAGTCGTGTGCTTGTGCTGCCATATGTTCTCTACGTGGTTCTATTCTCTTATTCTCTGCAGACAGACCAAGGCTCCTCCAGCTCCACAGTCCGAATGGGGTCCCAGCAGCCTGTCAGCTTAGACCCAGCAGGGCAGCTCATACCACACACACAACCATGGGGGTGACCCACCCAGCCCAGCAGGTCATACCACACAGACACAGCCACGGGGTTGACTGCCGTGCGTCCTTAGAGCAGGGCTACTCTAACGGGGCAGACGGCTCCCTCAGTCTTTCTCTCTCTCTCCAGCAGGCAGCACAGAGGGGCTTTAAACTTGGCTCGCCTGTGGTGTCGAGTAACAATCCCTCTAGTGCCCCCCCCCCTCTCTATCTCTACTCCTCCCTCCCTCCAACCCTCTCTCTCTCTCTCTCTCTCTCTCTCAATTCAATTAAATTCAAGGGGCTTTATTGTCATGGGAAACATATGTTAACATTGCCAAAGCAAGTGAAGTAGATAATAAACAAAACATTACACTCACAGAAGTTCCAAAATAATAATGACATTTCAAATGTCATATTACGTGCAAATAGTTCAAATACAAAAGGGGAAATAAATAAACATAAATATGGGTTGTATTTACAATGGTGTTTGTTCTTCACTGGTTGCCCTTTTCTTGTGGCAACAGGTCACAAATCTTGCTGCTGTGATGGCACACTGTGGTATTTTATCCAATAGATATGGGAGTTTATCAAAATTGGGTTTGTTTTTAAATTCTTTGTGGATCTGTGTAATCTGAGGGAAATATGTGTCTCTAATATGGTCATCCATTTGGCAGGAGACTAGGAAGTGCAGCTCAGTTTCCACCTCATTTTGTGGGCAGTGTGCACATAGCCTGTCTTCTCTTGAGAGCCAGGTCTGCCTTCGGCGGCCTTTCTCAATAGCAAGGCTATGCTCACAGTCTGTACATAGTCAAAGATTTCCTTAATTTTGGGTCAGTCACAGTGGTCAGGTATTCTGTCACTGTGTACTCTCTGTTTAGGGCCAAATAGCATTCTAATTTGCTCAGTTTTTTTGTACATTTTTTCAATGTGTCAAGTAATTATCTTTTTGTTTTCTCATGATTTGGTTGGGTCTGATTGTGTTGCTGCCCTGGGGCTCTGTGGGCCCCAGGGCCATCTTCAGGTTAATTTCTCTGTAGGTGATGTCTTTGTTATGGAAGGTTTGGGAATCGCTTCCTTTTAGGTAGTTGTAGAATTGAACGGCTCTTTTCTGGATTTTGATCATTAGCGGGTATCGGCCTAATTCTGCTTTGCATGCATTATATGGTGTTTTACGTTGTGCACTGCACTATTTTTGCAGAATTCTGCATGCAGTCTCAATTTGGTGTTTTCCCATTTTGTGAATTCTTGGTTGGTGAGCAGACCCCAGACCTCACAACCATAAAGGGCAATGGATTCTATAACTGATTCAAGTATTTTTTAGACAGATCCTAATTGGTATGTAGAATTTAATGTTCCTTTTGGTGGCATAAAAGGCCCTTCTTGCCTTGTCTCTCAGATCTCTCAGATTGTTCACAGCTTTGTGGAAGTTACCTGTGGCGCTGATGTTTAGGCCAAGGTATGTATCGTTTTTTGTGTGCTCTACGGCAACGGTGTCTAGATGGAATTTGTATTTGTGGTTCTGGCAACCCGACCTTTTTTGGAACACCATTATTTTTGTTTTACTGAGATTTACTGTCAGGGCCCAGGTCTGGAAGAATCTGTGCAGAAGATCTAGGTGCTGCTGTAGGCCCTCCTTGGTTGGGGAAAGAAGCACCAGATCATCAGCAAACAGTAGACATTTGACTTCAGATTCTAGAAGGGTGAGGCCGGGTGCTGCAGACTGTTCTAGTGGACTCGCCAATTCGTTGATATATAAGTTGAAGAGTTGTGTCTTTAGCCAGAGGGGTGTGTGAGAGTAATTGACTGGCTGCAATTAGAGGAGTGACGGCTCTAGTCGACACACTGACACCACCTGATTGCAGTGAGAGGGAGAGGGAAAGACATGCCCCAAGAGAGCCATCAGTCTAGCCCCTCTATTAAAAATGGGGGAAGGAAGGGGCTAACAGTGTCTATACCCTCAATGATTATGACTGGGGCTAAATCTGTCTTACACAAAATGTTATGCCTCATACAACATATTATGTAGCTCCTTTTCATAAGATAATTATTGTTGGAAGAGAAAACTAGTGTGTGTGTGTGTGTGTGTGTGTGTGTGTGTGTGTGTGTGTGTGTGTGTGTGTGTGTGTGTGTGTGTGCGCATGCACGTATAAAAAGCTCTCTCATTACCCCGTGCTCAGGTTTCAGAGTGGCTGGATTACCAGAACACCCAGGATGGAGGACAGCGAGCACACAAACCCTGGGCTGTTAATGGTCACCCCCCCCCCCTCTCCTCCCCCTCCCTGCTTCCTGGAAAACCTCCCCTCCCCCATGCATGGCCTGCTGATGTGTCTGTAAACCTATCTACGTATTTATCTATCCACCAGCAGCACCCAGGGAGGGAGGGAGGGAAGGGAGCCAAGTAATTGGGCCACCCCAACTCTGTTCTCTCTCTCTAACCCCCCCAGAGCCCTACCACAACCATTTCCCCTTTAAAAAATAACACCGCAAATTAGCGGCTGGATGGCGGCGAGTGGGCGGGTTGGGTCGGTGGGGTTTGATGCTGATGAACTCTGGCTGTGTGATCGCTGCCTTCTGAGGCTAGAATGTCAGGGGGTTAGATGTGAACTGTTTATTTGAACTGAGCTGAGCAGTCCAAACAGAGCTACCTCGCTCCTCTCTCAACAAGCCCCTCGGCTAGGGTGGGGGGGTGGGGGGTAGCCCTATATTCCCCCTCGGAATTGCGGCGGGCCCCGGGTAGGGTTACGTTACGGTGGACCGGTGGGAGAACAATGCGGCCTCTGTTGCCGTGGCTTCCTCCTCAATCCTCAATTCTCAGAGGGAGGTGTGGGGTTCCAAATGGCCCCGCCGGGCAGGCAGGTGGTGTCAGGGCTGGCTGGGGGATTCATACATCATAACACTGCATGGCAGAGAAAGAGAGGGGCTTCTGGGACTTTGGGAAGGGCCTCCGCCTCGCTCTCCGCGACTTCACAGCCCAAGAGAATCAACCAGAACAGCCCCAAAGAAGTCTCAATGCAGCCCCAATAAGAGCGTAAATCAGACCAGGGTCTGACACCACGGCAACGGCCCGTTGGCTTTGCTTTCCCTTTGAAAAGGCCTGAAAAAGCCCCTCTTCTAAGATGTCGGCATTGGGACGGCGGTGTTTACACAAAAACTTGACACATGGAATAAAGCAGGAACTCTAAAACCCCGAAATCAAATAGCTCCCGCTAGGAGAGGCCTGAGCAGAGCGGAGCGGAGTAATCTCTAACAGATGGCAACGATCCGGGGGATGTTGATGTGCTTCAGAAGACATAAAATCCTGGCCAGAGACGGAGAGGGAGAACCAATGGGGCTGCATGGTAATAAAATTGAACATTTCACAGTTCATTAGACCTTGCTTATATCAAATACACATGCTAGACTTTCTTTTCCAATTTATATAACTAACTTTACACACATACTCACATAACCTACCACAGATTAAGCATGTCCTCTATGCCCTCTCTGGAAACACATGTAGGCCTATCTGGGTCAGGTTTGAGCTGCTAACTAACAGCACAGAGGTGAGGTCGTGGCTGCTGGGTTAACACTGTAGTCAGGTTTAATCCGACTGACCCTCGGGCCCTTGCTTTGAATCCTGCATATTTCTGAGTCAGAGAAAAGAGAGAGAGAGAGAGGGGAAAAAAGCTAACTTCTTCTCTTGGGGGAGCAATTAAAGCAATGCTTTCATCAACCCGGCCAGATCCCCCCTCACCCTCTCACTCCATCTCTCCCACCAGCTTGGGCACCAGCTGTGTGTGTCTCCAACTTTATCCTCCGTCTCCAGAGTTCAGTGTTTAGTGTTTCAGCCCCCCTTAACCTGTAACCCTGCCCGTCCTCTGGGACCACAGGGGTGGACAGGAGAGGGATTGAGATGGGGTATCCCACCCATGTGTTGTGCTTCTCCCTCAGCCTGTTCACAGCGGGTACCTGTCCCCCTACAGAAACACAACCTTCCATCTCTGAACCCAGATGGCTGTGTGTAACAACAACATTGCCTGGGTTCCACTTCCTCTAGGCTGATGGATCTAAGTAGACTGGAGATCCCATATCTCAACCAGGGTTATACAGGGACTGTGGAGATTTCCATCAGGTTTAATGCACTTCACACAGGAAACTGCTTCCATATGAAAGAAAATCCTGGCTGCCCAGACACACCAAAACCCCTAAATGGTGTCTCCGTTTCTCTAAACTCCACACAGCCTCCCTATGGGGCTTGCAGTACAGTACAGCACTGGTAGGCTACGTTTACTAAGAGACTTTACCCTTCCCAGATCACACTCATCCATAGCACAGCTCCAATCCTGCTTCACACAACGCAGAGCACAGCCACGGGTACTGCTGATGTCCTCAGGGTGAACCTCTTGACAGTGAAACAGTAATCTAACAGTAATCACAACCAGGGAATCTAATCCTGTGTGTTAATCCCATAATGTCGGAGGATTTCAGTCTGCCAGGCTGAATACGCATTTCTGTGGAGCTCCAAGTACCCTCCAGTCATAACATGTATCCACATCTGCATTAGACTGATATCAAATAGCAGTTGTTCGGTTACAGAGAGAGCAGGAGACTGACAGATATACTGTAGGCTGTTGAGGAAACAGGAGACAGGAGAGGCTAGCCTGCTTCGGCTGGTATTGGTAAACAAATCCATCCAGGCATCGGCATGGTAACGAGGGAGGACTGGTGCAGACCAGTTCTCCTGACACACATTACACCTCGGCCACCATGACGCCACATTAGGACAAACACACATTCACGCATACACACCCTGTAACGTCAGATCAGTGGATGGATGCTGACCTGTACGGGGTGGGGTGGGAGGTGGGGGTGGGGTGGGGGGGTGATGTGACAGGGTTCTCCCTGAGACTGACAGTGGTGCTATTTTCTCATCACCTCCACCAATCAACAGACCCCCATCCATCACACACACTTCACTGACACACCCTCTTGAGATGGCTCACTAAAATCACCCCAAAAACCATACTAGAGAATTATGTGGTTTGAAAATTGATTAAGCACGTATTTCCCATCTACAGGTCTTGTTGATAAGCTTCATTTGTATTTCAGTTCCCTACAATTACTGTCTCTAAGGTTGTAAAATACATTTATTGCAAAATGTTGCCATGGCTGTTTATCCAAGTACAGAGAGAACAGAGAGAAAAGTACACTTTGTACCAGCGCAAGTATACAGTGTTATAAATCCATTATAGTATCCATATCACAAACAATCTACAAATAAACTCTAGAATCACAGTTTCCTCCGTTCAAGTCCAAAATCCACACTGACTTACAAAGCCAAGCCTAACAACATGCAAATTTGTCATCATCAGCTCCAATATTGTCTTTGTAACCAAACTCCACCAGTTGAGTAGAGAGCTTGGCACTGAAACAGAGACTAATGAGGGTATAGAGAATAGCTGGCTTTCCTTCAACCCCCCCCCCCCCCCCCCCCCCCCCCCCCCACACACACACACATATCTCCCTGGGGCAGGCAGACAAGGGAACACTGAGGGGTTTTAACTTTGATCTCTGGAGTGTGGCCCATTCAAACGTTTGTGTTTGAGAAGGTAGCCTTTAATATGGCCTGTGATGGGTTCCAGGCTCTCTGGTTTAGCGATGGCATGTCGGATATTGGAGTGTTTACACAATCTCCCTGCCTGCCTCCCTCAGTCCCCGCTCTGGTCTGCCTGCTACAGCGGTCCTGGTGGTGCGGAAATAAGTGAATGAAGATGGATGGATTTACTTAAGCCTCTAACCTCGGGACTTTGGGAACAAACTCTCAATGACCTCTTTGTGTCAGGAGAGGGATTGGGGAAGGAGAAGGGCCAGATTGGAGCGCTGTGTGTGTGTGTGTTTCTACACACCATCACCTTCAGATCTAGTAAATGCTCTACCACTGAAGCCTCTTCACTAACAGGCTCTCAAAGCAGCACATTCATTACACCAGGGTACAAAGCCTGCCTTAAATGGGAGAAATAGTACAATTCTATTCATTTCACTGCTTAATTTGAGTATAAATATAGATATAGTGGTAGATATAGTTAACAGCTCATGATGAGAAAGAAAAAGAGAAGGGAGGGAGAGAGAGCGAGTGAGAGAAATCAGGGGGTGGCCATTGTTTGTGGCAGTGTGTGGCAGTAAATCAGCCTAGTGCTGGCCTTGATTTGTTAACCTTTTGTGTGGCTGTGTATCAGTGGATGGCTGGAGCGGCTCCTTTCACGGCCCTGAAATACAGCCTCTCTTTACCCTGCAGCCACAGGCACGACGAAGGGGAGGAGGGAAGTGGGGCAACATCTACCTCCACACACACAACACAGGATATTGAGCTAACCTATACGTCCATAGGGATAGATTAAAAGTAAAAGTAAATACAGCCAAGGAGAGCTCTTTGGAAGATGGAATAAACCTGGTTTTAGAGACAAATCATCTGTACACTTGGAGATTGGATTCTTCCAATTAAAGCTAATGGATATGTGGATAATATAACGGACCTCTGTGAGCAGTGCTTCACTCACTGTAGTGGCTGTGTAGGTGTGTTTATATAACACTAACAATAACAGTGCTTGTATACTCCAACATTGTTGTCTTTTTTTCTACAGTGTTGCGTCTGGAAGGGACAGCTAGCGTCCTCTGAATGACTTCTCAACCCTACCAGATGAGAACAAGTTGTCCTTGGCCAATGCCGTGCCTCGGAACACACAGAAGACCAATCAGAGGCAGGTCATCTTTCCACTGTGTACCAGGTCAAATTCTGTCCTAATCTCCAAAACCCAAACCCGCACAGAAGGTTGAGGTCAAACGGAGGACATAGCACAGTAAAGCCTGTGGCTGCTGTAGTGTAAACCAATGCTAGTGCTGCTGTGAAAGGCTAACTGACCCTCCTAATCCCCTGCATGGGTCATCATCATCTACACACTGACTGTTGCTCCAGCTCAGCTGTGTAATGGATCCCTAAAGCATCTTTACAACATCTGAGATTATTACAGTAGAAGGAGGCAGCCCACAGCTCATGAGTGATACAGTACAGCCAGAGAGAAAGGAAAGTCAACCTTTCAGTTCCCTCCCACACGAGTAAAACACTCAGAGGCCATTCCGCTGCCTGAAGAGCTCTCCATGACAATCCAGGGAGCTCTTCAAACCGTTATCTGCCACAAAGTTCCCCTCTGCTTTTCTCTCTTTCCCTCGCTTCTTTTTTTCAAAACAATGTCATCAGCGCTGCAAATTACACCTTCACATTTCTCTCGCTCTCTCTCTCTCTCCCTCTCTCTCTCTCCCTCTCTCTCTCTCCCTCTCTCTCCCCTCCTGAAGGCAGACACACTCGACGACGCACGTCTCGTCTGGCGCTGGCGCCGCTCCCTTGGTCTCGCCATAGCACCTTTTGATTTTCACATTAGCTCCAGTAAAGTGTTGGTGAAATCAGCCATTCAGCTGAAACCCAGAGACAGGAGGGGAGACAGAGCAACCACCCTCTGTCCTAGTATTTACCCCCCCCCCCTACAGACTGAACCTTCTATCATATACAATGAGCCATGGGAAAGACCATTATGTCAAACAGGGGAATTGTTTATGATGAAATGTTATGAAATAACAATGTAATTCATTGGTGGCTAATTTGTAATTATAAAGTATTACTGGCTGAGAAAGAATGACATTGTCTGAGATTCCCTGTATTCCCCTGTATCAAAGCAAGCAAAAGAAAATGCTACTAACGTAAATCAGGAATACACATCATCAAATTTCAACCGTATCATCTGGCATACACAGTAATCAAATTACCAACGCAATGTCACTATATATTTTCTCCCTCTCAGTAACAATGATATAATCCAGTCAGTGTGTGTTTTTGTCTGTGTGGGGTCCTGTGCAATACTGAGTCAGTCTGGACTGAAACAGACCTATGACTCATCATGAACCTTATTTACAGATGACAACCATCACTAGAGCACTCATCACAAATGGTTCTGTCCTGCTGCTTCTAAAAAAACATTTAGCATTAGCTAAACATCATTACCTCATGGGGCCTCATTACCTCATTACCTGCTCGAACAAATCAGCTGTAATCTGTTTAGGCTGTGGTCTCCAATGACATAACTGCGTTCAGGGTTGGGCTGGGCTGTGGGGCCTGACAACATCATAAAGAATGTCAGTGTTACAGTGCTGAAGAGAGATTACACGCGTGGGACTGGACCTTTAATCATTTGATAAATCTATCTACAGAGGCTTTTCTCCTGATATGTTCTCTTATTACAGACAAGGCTTTGACACACTATAATCCTTTCCTGGGCAGCCCGCGCACGCACACAGTCTCACACACACACACACACACACACACACACAGTTACACATAGACGCACACACACACACACACACACACACACACACACACACACACACACACACACACACACACACACACACACACACACACACACACACACACACACACACACACACACACACACACACACACACACACACACACACACACACACACACACACACACACACACACACACACAGCTAAACTAGGCCTGGACACCATCATATAGACCTCAACATCAGTTAAGGGTTGGAAACCAACCAGACAGCCTGAAGACTGCATCAAGCTCTTTCAACTGGCCCAGCATATGGCTGGTTTGTCTTTCTAATCTTCTGCAGGAGACTAAATGAATGAGGCTTGCAGGCAGGCTGACACCTGCGGGCGCTTTGACAGGCTCGGTAATTAGATCTAACGTGTAATGATTCTTCCTTAATAAAGGCTGCGCCTAGGAAAATTGAGCCCAGACAGAGGAGAGAGAGGGAGGGAAGGAGGAAGAGAGAGACTGGGGTGAGGGAGGAAGAGAGAGACTGGGGTGAGGGAGGAAGAGAGAGAGAGACTGGGGTGAGGGAGGAAGAGAGAGACTGGGGTGGGGGAGGAAGAGAAAGAGCATCAGAGAGTGGGGGACTATGTGAAGCGAACACAACCGACAATTCCACACAGTGGATATCAGTGGTGAGGCGTGAGGAAGGTGACACGAGGCTGGAAGCAAATCAACATCCAACAACTAAAACACTGAAATCAGTCAGGAGTTGGATTTCTTTGCAAATACGCCAGAGTCAGAGGCAATAAGTAGCCAGTGAGGTGACTGGCTAGCTGTTAGGACTGTGCTGTACTGTACTGTGAGTGGTGCTGCCTGCCGCCAGGCAGGGCAGTCATTGTTGGGAGGTAGAGGCTGCCGAGAAACTGATTAGATGAGACTGACCACCACTGTGAGCTAACAGTCAGTAATCAGACCAGAGAGACACACTCCCATGGTCTCCCACTGTACAATAGAGGGAAATGGTGAACTATGCATCTGGTCTGGAGGTTTGAAACACCACAGGGTGGTCTGTAAGAAACAGGCCAGGGATGTAGCAGCAAGTAGTCTCTTTTTGAGGGTTGTCGTCACCCCTGACTGTCTTACAGACCAGACCATACCTGAGTCAGGCATCAACAGGCCAATCACAACGCTCTGCCAGGTTTCTCCGATCTAGGATTTCTATGAAATGTCAGAAATATATATGATTGTTGTTGATGAGAGACAGCTCCTGATGACTGTGCCAGCCAGACTTCCAGTGTAATTAAAACAATGTATGTTACGTCATTATATGCACAGAATAAATTGAATTCCTATTTTCAAATAATATGCTCTACTCCTCGGCAGACATCTTGTCATTTTAGTTCAATTTGATTTAATCAAGCTTCAGCTGGTTGTCTTTCCTTTATAGTTTCACTAGTCTAGGTGTGTTCATATCACCAAGCAGAGCTATGTGCTCCTCCACAGACAGCAGCAGTGAGGTTGACTTCCTCCTGTCTATGGAAGTGCTGTTGCTGCTACCATCAGTTGACCTCTTTGTTTCCCAGTGCCGTGGCTGGGCCCTCCAAGCCCCTGTTGAACATTAACAACAATAAGCATTTGATGTGTGCCAACAAGAAAGCACAAACCACCAAACAAACAGAGACCTTTTGCACCTGCCCTCGGGGCAAATACTGACATTCTTCTAAGCTTTTCCCTTTTTTCCTGGAGTTGTTTCTTGTCCTGAGGCGGTTGGTCGCTCGGTCGGTGCATCGTAGTATTGGTAGTGGTGGTAATCCCATCGAACAAAAAAACACACCACTCCTTTTATCTCAACACTTCCCTCAATAAAAATACCAATGGCGTCTGTTCTCCTGCACCTGGATTCTTTTACTCACCTTTTGTGATTGCAATAGGAATTAGCATTTGGCAGAGTGGAGCAGGAGGAGGAGGGAACTTGGATGTTAAAAAGAAAGAAAAGGGTCTTATATTTAAATGGAAATAGGGGCCAAGAGAGTGGACTGCCTATTATCCACCAGGGAGGGAGAGAGTGCATTTGTGTACTGTTTCCCCCTTTCACTGAGGGGTAAAGAGGGCGGCCCGTGTTGATTTAAGACGCACAAAGGGGGTCTTAGTCCTTTCAAGGGAACCAAATCTCCTCACAGAGAGGTGCCTTCAAAAGGAAGCCTCCCTGTCAAGCATGGCCATTGAGCCCCCGATGGACGCCGCAAATCAAGCCCTGGAGGTAATCAAAGGCCAGAATGTGGGAAATGTGTTTGGGGTCCTAGGACTCTGCGTAGAGCACAGTGCAGGAAGAAAGAGGGAGAGGAGGGAAACAACAACCTATCTGCACCAATCAGCACCTCTTTCTCCTGCTCTCTGAAGGGGTCATAACCCCTGTTCCTCCAGCCCCTCCTCTCCCCTAACACTCCCCCCTCCACCCCCATCAAAGCCTATAGTAACCCACCATTACAGAGGAATGTCCATTCAACACATTATCTGAACGTAGAAAATGGGACTAGCTGCTTTTAACAGCAAATTAGTGACGTGATAATGAGGTCATAAACAGATGCCAGGCCCTCCTTCTGACTTCATTTCCTACTGAATTAGCACTTCCTGGTTCCTCCTCCTCTGGCTCCTATACAATACAACACTAACCCTCCTCCTGGCATGTTAACTAACTAATACTGCTTCTCAATGCTCTGTGATATGGGACGTTAAATGTACCTCAATGATTATTACTCTGTGTTTTTGTCTTCCAGAATTCTCATTTATGCTTCAAAATAGATTTTTGTGTTTATTATTTCATTTTCAATGTATTTCCCTTTAAAAGGACTAGTAAAATATATTTTGGCATATCAAAACTCTGCATGGTGTTTATTTGAGTGAGTAACTAATATGGATTTTCTCATTCATCACACTGTATCCAATTCGATTCCATTTAATAGACCACCCTAAATGGATTTTCAGTCACGTCTAGACGTGAGTGAACACAGATTGATATTTCACACCTGTGTTACACAGAGCTGCACTGCAAATGGAAGCTTTTTTTCGCCTGAAATGCATTACCAAGCTCTGGTTCTGTTGGATATACAAATAGACTGCAAAGACATGCCTCTCTCGGCTCTCATACACTGAGCCAATGCAGAATTACAATGACCAGCCAATGTCCTAATAATAATAAACAATGAAACTGAATACACATTATGATTCTGTCATATGAAAATTATTTTGCCATTATATAAAATTGCAACATAAAACACATAAGAACTCATACCTTTAACTGCAGCAGTGCTGAAGAATTTCTCTGAGCTGGCATCAGAGCCCTGTGTGAGAGAAAGACGATATCATCAGCACATCTTCTTAAACATGTGGGCTTCATAGTCAAAGACCCAACAGGCCATACGTACCATCCATCTAACGGGAGCAAAACATTCCGCACTGCACATCACGGCCACTTGATGGCACTGTTGGTCCATGACACAACAGCACATTTCATCTCGAGCCCGGTGTGGCAGGGCGTACATTAACATTGCTAGGTTATTGTGCAAACATTCAGTGCTAAGAATTTACACAGTATTAGACAATTAAAGTGTTTTTAGGTGACAATGTGCTGTCGAAGAGGCGTTGGCTAATTCAGTCCCACGAATAAGGTGAAAGACCGACTTGTTACAATCCCTACGAATGTATGCGTGCCATGGATGAGTCTACTAGGGAATAATAGATTGAACGCACTAGTTTTAAATGTCACTTTCATAGCGTTTTCACTTTTTGTCGCAGAGAAGTATAAAACCAGATGACAGTAGCCTATTGAAAGATGCTCGTTTATATATTAGATATTAGTCGCGGGACGTGAATTTGACAATGAGCCTAATTCAAAACAACTCAGAAGACATTATCACAGAAAATGAAGACTCCACCGCTTGTCTGCAAATGGACAGTGGCACGGGCTCCGTAACTGAATGACAATTGCACAAATGTCACATATATCACATTGGCTAAAGCCTATCAATTATTTTCTATACAAACATGATACGCCCCTGCTGAAGCCAGAAAACATTTAAATATTAATTTGCTTAGGGTGCAGTACATTCCATGGTAAGAGATAGGCATTTCAGTATATCTATTCATCCGAATTAAAATGTGTAGGTGCATGGAAAGCAGAAAGAGGTTTTGCCATTCCATAAAATATAATTCTATCTCGTAATTCCAAAAACTAAAACGAGAGTAGCATATCAAAGAGTATGACGGCAGATTGAAATAGACAGACTTGATTGAAGCACATTCAGTTCGGATATTTCCCTTTTGCACACAGCAAATATACAGATAGACACCATTCAAATACTAACGGTAAAAACGGCCTTTTTCACATAGGAATATTACACATTTGCGTTATTATAAATATGTTTATTAGTAGCCTATAAAACGAAATGCTGCAATAGCCACACAGATCTTACACATTTTATTCTGTTCAATAAAATCTATTGATAATACACAGTATTCGTCGTTAATATACATAAACTAATAACCAAACAGGCAAATTCATAATAAGGTAGACTACGTGAATAAAGAAACGCGACGCGCATACCTTTGATGTGGCGAAACTGGCAAGAAGGAAAATAACAAGTCAAATATATGACTTTCGTGGTCTAGAAAATACGGCCCCGTTTTACATTCTGCTCGTCGAATAATGTAATCCACAAACAGGCGGCGAATTCAACTCCGTTTTAATTGATGACAGCCATGCGAAAAGAGAAGCCCTTTCCAAGACAATTCCAACGAGAGACGAGAAGCGCTTAAAAAGCTACCGTTCCTCTCGGACAAAGGAAGACGTGTCTTGCCAGCAAAAGCATCAGCAACAACTCTGGGTCGCTAAATCCCGTTAAGTGCGTTTCGTGTCCAGTTCAGGGTGGAATACAAATCTATTTCGCAATATTCTTGTATTGAAAATATCCGAGATTCGAATAGACAGGATCCTTGGGAGAATGTGTATCTGGACGTGTAAAGAGGCTGCGTCCACAGACACCACAAGAGAGTCGACAGCTCGCTCCTACAGAGCAAAAAAATCCAACAAAGCGCAGACCAATTTCCTCTGTTGCGAAAGAGGGAGACAAAATCACACTTAGAATCACCTTGAGCCAAAAGGGGACTCCACATTCATTATATGTTCAGCTGGTAAAAGCGTATGTCCTGTGGTAGCTAACGGTTCCGTCGCCGACAGAGCCTCTCCTCATCCGCTCCAAGCATCAGACAAACTCCCATTCATCCAACGGCTGCCTCAGCGATCCTCGCTCAACGATCGGGTCCTCCCACTTCCTGATTCTAACCTGACTTGGGTTCGACTTCTCTCCCGAACACAAACACACGTGTGTTTTCTGCTTCCGAGTGTCCGAATACTGTTCCAAAGACCGCGCGCTGCTCGGGACAGTCGTGCGTATTTGCGTAAATGGAGCTCAGAGAAACTGCTTGGCATTTCCAGAACGAGAGAGGGAGAGAAAGCAAGAGGCGGGAGGGAAGGGGGAGGGCCTGAGACTAGAATGATATTCTTTCACTGTCAACAGTGTGAGATGATGTCAGCGGCTAATGAATTTCCCAGTAGGGTGCTGCAACCGTGAGGGGAGGAAAACAAAACACTCTTTATAAGCAGCAGTGCACCTCCTCAGAGCTCACAGCCGTTCTCTTCCTGTTGGAATAACCACCACTCTACTGTCCTGGAGGAGATTACATACCCACACCAGCTACTGGGCCAACCATGGTGAAAGACAGGGATCCATCCATGCTCACCTATGGTGCCCACTTAATCAGACCTGATCCAGGGCTCAAACGCAGACATTGACAAGTGATTTTCTCATGTTCAAACCATCTGTATTTGTAAGAGGATCACCAGCTTTAGCATTCTCCCTATTATTAAGCAAATTTCTGATGGGACTATTTGCTTGGAAGGCGAAAGAGAGAGCGAGAGAAAGCACCCCTCGTCTTATCTGATCCATCTCACTAATCTGGCGGACTATGGACACTCCAGACCAAAACAATCCTGCAATCTTCAACTAATGCTGGACGTTCCTGGAAAATCCCTTTAATCGCACGTTCCCGTGTCCTAGCCTCGGCTAATCAGCATTAACCCACTGTCTGGGAGGTCAATGGATCAACAATGGAGTCACATTGGAGGGAGGATGGGATCTCTTTCTCTCTCCCTACAGCACCCAGCCCCCACAGAGCAGAAAACAGACTTAACTCATTGCTGCAGGGTGCTAATCCATCCCTCTACCCTACTGTATGTGCTGGAGAAAGAAGGAGTGGGAGAAAGAGAAAGATAGCGACAGACAGACGCAGACAGAGAGAGGGAAAGAATGGCCGAGTGTTATAACCCTGTGCTCCTAGTCCTCTATATACAAGGACATTGGATGTCATGGCCAGATAGATGACTGTCAGCAGGGAGACGTGGCTGGCTGAGGCCCCAGGAGACCATTCAAAGCCATACTGCCGGGCCCCCAGGCCCCAGAGAGCTAAACCTCATCCCACAATGGTCCCGCGAAGAACACAGCTCTCCATTACAAAGTGTTCATTGGGTTAGGGGCTCACCTTGATCTCCAATATAAAGTGTGCAATGGGTTAGGGGCCCCATCTTGATCGTCAGTGGGCCCATGTCTAATATATGATGAAGCCATGTTGACAAATGTCTGCTTTGAACATCAAGCAGCTTCTATATTGGGAAGAAGAAAATGAAAAAAAAATGTAAGTGCCCGTGTCCTAATACCCATACTTGCGTCCTAAAGAGTAGGCTGTTTGAGTATACGAAAAAAGAAAGTTGAATAGTATGCAACATTTAGGAAATCGAGTATACTTTAAATGCCCGGATGTCATACTCATTTCGGCTTTGACAACAACTGATCAATTATATATGGGGATGCACTACCAAAATCAACGAATAGCGGGAAACTGCAATCAAGCATGACACATTCTCAGTATGTGAAAATAGAATGTTTAATAGTATGCAACATCTTGAAAATCAAGTATGGTTTAAATGCCAGGATGTTATACTCATTTCGACTCTTCATCTAGTAGAATTCAATGCACACTTTTCCACGATGCATTGGAAGAGGTGGGCTGCGAGTGACAGGTCCTAGTTCTCTTCAAGTAGCCAAACAACAAAACAAGTCTTTTTTTTTTACACAAAGTGTATTTCTGTTTTCTCACTGAAGTGTTTCTTGTTCTCTTGGCCTTCGTCAGAACTTTTAACCTAATTACTAAACCATCTTTTGATTTCTGTGTTGGCATCGAGAACTTGGGATGTGGCTGAGTTATTGATGTCATGTTAATCAGGCCTTTTGATTTACACATATGGATTGTAGGCTAAGTAGGCTAGGCTACCTATTTAATTATTAAAATGTATGGATCAAGCCTTAGCAGTCACTCTGATCTTGTTCCCAATGATCAGTGCTTTCGTGTATTATGTTGCTGTCCAGCGGTTCTGAATTTGCGATGCATGGACTGTCCATGTGCCTTTTGATTTGAACAGTTTTGGTGTGTGTACTAGGATATTTGATTTAATGTATATACAGTACCAGTTTTATGTTTGGACACACCTACTCATTCAAGAGTTTTTCTTTATTTTTGCTATTTTCTACATTGTATAATAACATTTTATAAAAATAAAATGAAATAACACATGAAATCATGTAGCAACCCAAAAACTTTTAAACAAATTTAAATATATTTTATATTTGAAATTCTTCAAAGTAGCCACCCTTTGCCTTGATGACAACTTTGCACACTCTTGGCTTTCTCTCAACCAGCTTCATGAGGTCGTTACCTGGAATGCTTTATAGTATGCAACAATGAGTAAAAGCATGCAGTTTAGCTTATTCCAAATGCTAAAAACAACTGGACAAATTATGTTTCAAATTAGTTATAGTACTGGGTAGTTACATATTATTACATAGTAATTGCAAGACATTCCAAGTAACTAGATGGCATCGTGCTGTTTTGTTGATAAAACGAAGATGTGTATGATGCACTGAATATTTATACTACTTTCTGCAACCAACAAACATGGCTGCCTGTTGTTGCACCGGTTTAGGAACAGAAGCCATTGTCCTTAACAGTCATTATCAAATGTATTTATTTATTTTTGTTATTACCCCTTTTTCTCCCCAAATTTGTGGTATCCAATTCATAGTTACAGTCTTGTCTCATCGCTGCAACTCCCGTACGGACTCGGGAGAGGCGAAGGTCGAGAGCTGTGTGTCCTCCGAAACACAACCCAACCAAGCCGCACTGCTTCTTGACACAATGCCCACTTAACCCCGAAGCCAGCCACTCCAATGTGTCGGAGGAAACACCATACACCTGGCGACCGTGTCAGCGTGCACTGCGCCCGGCCCGCCACAGGAGTCGCTAGTGCGTGATGGGACAAGGACATCCCTGCCGGTCAAACCCTCCCCTAACCCGGACGACGCTGGGCCAATTGTGCGCCGCCCCATGGGTCTCCTGGTCGCGGCCGGCTGCGACAGAGCCTGGACTCCAACCCAGAATCTCTAGTGGCAGAGCCTTAGACCACTGCACCACTCGGGAGGCCTCATTATCAAATTTAAGAGAAACCTCAGGTCTGTGATTACAGCTCAACCACCAGACAATCTACATCCGGATCTCTCACTGCACATTCTTTTTTAATTCAAATGAAACGCTGACAGAGACGAACAGAAACGAGAAAAAAAGCTGTGCATGCTGTAATACCGCAGCCAAGAAAAGAATATAAAGTGGCACTTTTCTATGGAAAAGCACTTGATGCCGTTGCCAGAGACTGGAGATCAAATATAACGTCTGGAGTTATGTTATGTATGCCAGTAATTGGTGTCTGTGCCTGTAAATTCTGTCTATACACCATCAGCCCTTTCTCTCCGCTAAAAATGTTTAATCATAATTCAATTTTTTGGGGCCGTGATCCTTCGCATCAAAGCATCCAGAAGAGAATTTTTCCAACCTCCGCAATGGCGGTTTAATTTTACAGGAACTCTTTTTTTCTTCCTAGATTGCAATCACAGGAGACCGGCTCTCTTTTTCATGAACCTTCCTGCCATTACGGAAAAACCTCCCCTCATTTAAAATATTACCGACAAGTGTAACGAGTGTAATACGTTAAAAGCTCTTATATAGGGCTCAAGATTTCCCGGGGTGGATGAGGAGGATGAGGTGAGGCAATAAAAGGAAACGTGTCTTGACAAAATTGTAGAAATGTTCTGAGGAGAATAGCAGCTTTTTCCTGAGATAGATAGATATAGAGAGGTTCCAGGCAGGTTGACATGGAACAAGCAGTTAACAATGGCCGGGCTGTGAAGATGAAGAACCGTCGGGGAGAAGAATCAGGTATACAGTTTAATGGCTGTGATAGAAAACTGAGGATGGATCAACAACATTCTCGTTACTCCACAATACTAACCTAATTGACAGAGTGAAAAGAAGGAAGATTGTACAGAATAAAAATATTCCAAAACATGTTTCCTAATTGCAACAAGGCTCTAAAAAAATATTGTCAAAAATGTGTCAAATCAATTAACTTTTTGTCCTGAATACAAAGTGTTATGTGTTGTATTGGATTTGCTCCAAACATTACTGAGTACCACTCTTCATATTTTCAAGCATAGTGGTGGCTGCATCATGTTATGTGTATGCTTGTAATTGTTCAGGACTGGGGAGTTTTTTAGGATAAAAAGAAGCAGAATTGAGCTAAAAACAAACTAAATCCTAGAAGAAAACCTGGTTCAGTCGGTATCCACCAGACACTGGGAGATTAATTAAACTTCAAATTCAGCAGGACAATAACCTAAAACACAAGGCCAAATCTACACTGGAGTTGCTTACCAAGAAGACAGGAATGTTCTTGAGTGGTCGAGTTAGAGTTTAACTTAAATCTGCTGGAAAATCTATGGAAAGACCTGAAAATGGTTGTCAAGTAATTATCAACAACCAATTTGACAGAGCTTGAAGAATTTTGAAAAGAATAATAGGCAAATATTTCTCTTAGAGACTTACCCAGAAAGACTCACAGCTGTAGTCGCTGCCAAAGGTGATTCTCACATGTATTGACTCAGGGGGTTGAATACTAATCTAATCAAGATATATTACTGTTTTATTTTTCAAAAATGTTTTCTAAATGTTATAATTTTGAATCCACTTTGACATACCAGAGTATTTTTTGTAGATCGTTGACAAAAAAATGACAATTCAAACAATTTTAATCTCACTGTAACAAAATGTGGAAAAAGTCAAGGGGTGTGAATACTTTCCGAAGGCACTACATGTATTTCGTAGACATGATGTTTACTATGGGTAGTTTAGAAGTCTACTATGGACAGTGTGGATTGCCAGAGGGTATGGAGAGAAGTGGCAAGGACACAGGTTTTAATAAGCACATGCTTATTAAACACTTAAAAAATACATACATTATTTGCACCATTCTCAATAAGATTCATGGCCTGATATTCTATCTGACTGTAAAATAGGTAGACTACCCCTATATGCCATGGAACATCCTATAATCAAATACATGCACAAATACACACAAAGACACACACCAAAATCAAAATCATCTACCATCTCTTTTCTGTGCCTTTTGAAAGCGAGGTGAGGATGCTTTTTACAGTCATTACATCCAGCCTTATCTCAGTGAGCCTGAGCCTGCACTAGGCTGCCATTGACAACTGCTTCTAATCTCACCCCCTCCCGACAAGCAGCTCTGAAAGCGACAGCGCCTTTCTTCCCAATTCCTCAGACACGTAGCCAGACATATATTCATCTGTCACTCATTGCCTGTATTAATGGGGAGATGACACACACACACACACACACACACACACGGCAAAAAGATGAGCCATATTTCACACATCTTTCACACTGATTTAAACCTGCCTTTATCACACAAGAGGGATTGGTAGTTTTTGAATATTAAGGCAGACACAAGACAGAGGGAGGGAAGCATCTGTCTGATATAGCCTACTAGGACAACGGGAATTGAAAAGTAGCAGATCGTTTTTCCTCTACGGTAATATGTTTCCTTGAGCTAAGAGATATGAAACTCACATCATATGTCACTAAGTGAAGCATAAAGTATTTCTTCCTGGTGTTCGACCTATAAAGTAAAAAGCCTATAGAGCAACTGGTGTAATCTGGTCTGCTATCTCTCCCAGTCTGCTTTCAGGAACCAGGCCGGGCCGTCGGTTGGACCACTAGGCGAATGGGGATGGATAATGTTAGACCTTATCTCCATCTAGGAGGTCAATAATCACTGAGAGTTGACATAGCAGTATATAAGCACTGGTCTGTTAGCATGAGCAGAGCCACTCTACTGCCTGGCCCTCGAGCCATCAGTCCTCTGTCCCCTTCTCAGGGACTCTGCTTTCAAAACAAACCAGGACAAGGAAATTGGTTTAGGCTAACCTTCCCTCCTCAAACGCTTGGGTTACATCCTTAATGCATTTTTTGCCTTTTTTCCCAGTCGGAGTAGAAACGGGAACGGGAGGGAGGCCCTTTTGTCACAATTCTAGACATGCCACAGAGCGTCGGCTGCCATGCCGCAGGTAATTTCAGGCCAGTCAATCCCTCCCTCCCCATCAAGCAGACCAACACTGAGTACCACTCTACTGCAGTGATGCACAAACACACACACAAACACATTTGTACATGTATACACACACTCGTATACACTCGGTGGCCAGTTTATTAGGTACACCCATCTAGTAGGGGGTCGTACCCACCTTTGCCTCCAGAACAGCCTGAATTATTCGGGGCATGGCATTCAATCGTGGCTTAATTGGTATCAAGGGACATAACGTGTGCCAGGGAAACATTCCCCACACCAGTACCCCACTGCCACAGCCTGTACCGTTGACACCAGACAGGATGGGTCCATGGACTCATGCTGCTTACACCAAATCCTGACTCTGCCATCAGCATGGCACAACAAGAACCGGGCTTCATCGGACCAGACAATGTTTTTCCACTCCTCGATTGTCCAGTATTGATGATTGAGTGCCCACTGGAGTCGCTTCTTCTTGTTTTTAGCTGATGGGAGTGGAACCCGTTGTGGTCGTCTCCTCTAATAGCCCATCCATGACAAGGATTGACGAGTTGTGCGTTCCGAGATGCCATTCTACACACCACTGTTGTACTATGCTGTTATTTGCCTGTTTGTGGCCCGCCTGTTAGCTTGCACGATTTTTACCATTTTCCTTCAATCTCTCTCATCAACGAGCTGTTTTTGTCCACAGGACTGCCTCTGACTGGATATTTTTTCTTTGTCGCACCAATCTCTGTAAACCCTAGACACTCGTGCGTGAAAATCCCAGGAGAGTGATCTTTTCTGAGATACTGTATCCGACGCACCAAGCACAGACGATCATACCACGCTCAAAGTCGCTTAGGTCACTCATTTTGCCCATTCTAACGTTCAATCGAACAGTAACTGAATGTCTCGATGCCAGTCTGCCTTCTTTATATAACAAGCCATGGCCACGTGACTCACTGTCTGTAGGAGAGATACATTTTTTTGTGAATAGGGTGGTGTAGCTAATAAACCAGCGACTGAGTGTACGTACACAAAGATATATGGAAAATACACACACAGGTAGGCTTGGGCGGCATCCAGATTGCCATACCTTCATACCGATCTTGTGCCATATCGGGATATTCAATAATACCGGCACTGAACACAAGGGTCACTATTGATTTTGGAAGAAGCTAACCACAAATGCACAACTGCAGAGCATTTAGCACCTTTTAGACAGTTAACTTAATAGTTATAAGATATCTAGCTGGCAAACATTTAGTTGTGACCATAATGTAATTAGATCACCTGGCGCATGCTGCACAACAGTGAGCGACTCACAAGACTCCGGTCTCTCGTCGTTGTGTGCTACAAACACCACGTGACTGGGTACTACCGGAAAAATGATGTGACAGGTGAAATGAAGAATGCAATCGTCTTTATCTCCTAACATATTGCACAAGATGACCGCAGGTATTTACTTAAAAAGTAGCTAGAAATATTCACATTTATAAAATAACTTCAAAGAAATAGTTTATACGGTATTGACGGTATTGAAAAACCATCCTGTGGCTATTTCCAAATACCCGGTATACTGTACATACGTTATACCGGCCAAGCCTACACACAGGACTGTGTTGTTAATGTTTCCTTGCGTTGGTAAGGGGTTAGAGATCTCTCATCTGCTCACTGTCATGGCTGACAAACTGTAAATGCCATGAGAACTACAATATAGCATGCAAATGTTGGCAAAACAACTGCTTACCCTTCTGATCAAATAATTTCAAATGAAGCTGGTCCAGATACTGGTTTGATCTGGTTTGCAGTGATATTGAGGTTGGCTTTCATGAGGATCCCCTGTTAAAAACCAGGCGATAGCTTTCAGCTGTTTACGATGGAAAATAAGGGAAATCCTCTCAATATTCCAACCTGATTCCAGTTCTCTCAGAAGTCTTGCAGTGGAGCCATGCACCCCAGACAAACCCCTAAATAAAAACTCTGAATATCAAACCCTAGCTTTAATTGTTCTCACTAATAATCTCCATAGTCACGGAGGCACGACAGACATCAGCAATGACTTAATTCCAACCCAGAGCTACTTTGGCTGGGATTATATTTTTCCTTTTGTTACTTTCTTGTGCACCACACTGGGAGTGAGGAGAGATGGGGAGAGAAATAAGAGGGAGAGAAACAGGAGGAGGAGAGAGTGACAGGGAGAAGAGAGACAGGGAGATTAGAGAGCCAGACAGCCAGGGGGAGGGGAAATCGAGGGGGGAGAGAAATTGCCCCGCTGCGTCTTTAAGAGGAATCACGTCAGGAAAGCACTGAGGAAATCACCAGGAAGGCCTGTATTAAAATGTGTCTGACCCCTGATGGACTCCAAACTGCAGCCCAGAGCAATCTGCCTGCCTGCCCGGCTGGAGAAATATGGTCAGAGAATTGTGCCACTGAAACGCTCCATCAAGACCATTCTGTCAGGTACGCACTGAGACAGACCACAGCCCAAACCTCTCCTCCCTTCCTCTCTCTCTCCCTCCCTCCTTTCCTCCTCCACTCTAGGGTCGTGTTGAACTGCGCCAGAGTGGGGTCTAATGATAGTCTCTCTAGTCTAGGGGGACATAAGATGGGCCCAGACTTCAAAAGCCAGCAGGGTGACAGACAGCAGGGAAGTCTCTCTCTCCCTCTTCCTCCCCCCCCCCCCCCCCCCCCCCCCCCCGTCTCAACCCAGGCCCACTGGCCCAGGAGGGGTTTCTAATTGCATTTCACAAGGACTGAACTAAATAAGGGCCTTGTTCTGCCTACAGTAGCCACCCTGCTGGGCGGTGGAGAGACGGGAGGAGGGAGGAGGATGGGTGGGGGTGAAGAGAGAGATTTGAGCCTTCTCTGTGTGTGACAGAAAGCTTTAACATGTCAAGCTCCACAGAGAGAGGGGTAGGATAGCCGCTCCACCCCAACTTCCCCTACGGTAATGGTAGAGCATAGGAGACTGAACAAGAGAAAGAATGTGTGTGTGTTTGAGAAGGTTAGAGAAAAGCGGGAGAGATTTAATCCGCAAAATGCCCCATCCCCTTGTGGCAGGCAGACAGGCAGTTCCCCTGCCAGAGCCCCTGGTTGTGACCTACATGGTGTTTGTGGGCAGGGACTAGGGAGGATGGTGGGGTGTTTGTGGGCAGGGATTAGGGAGGATGGTGGGGTGTTTGTGGGCAGGGACTAGGGAGGATAGTGGGGTGTTTGTGGGGCAGGGACTAGGGAGGATAGTGGGGTGTTTGTGGGCAGGGACTAGGGAGGATGGTGGGGTGTTTGTGGGCAGGGAGGGTAGGGCCATAGGAGGTCTGTGGACAAGCAGGGAGCCTCCACTCCACTTTGAAGCTCTCTCCATTTCAATATTTCATGAGCCTCATCTCATCTCCAGCTCCTCTCATCGGATGTGTGCTTTTAGCTAGACAGTGAGCAGCGATCGTATACCCCATCACAGTACCATAGATCTGAGGAAACAGAAACACTCTGTTTCTGCTCTGTGTACCCAGTCAGTCTCTGGGCTTTGGGCTTTTGCATATCTAAGGGACGATCTCGTTAAATGCTTGTAGCAATTACAACAATTAGAGATAAGCTAAGTGTGTCAAAGCCCTGGCGGAGACAACACCATGTTTACAATGATTAACATGCAGTGTTATCGGTGGGGATGGTAATCAGGCAGCCAGCTAGAGCCTGACGCTCCACAAAATCACAGGGGCTTTATCTGTCACTATCAATGTGAGGGCAGGCGTGAGGCAAGCTGCAGGAAACGCAAACATGGTGGGAAATAAATGGCGGCCATACTTGTCAGCATTGTCACGTGTACAGCTGGTTTCAAATGATGCCATTTCCTCATTCAAGTTAATTCAAAGTTCACCAGGTACAGTATAATGGCTTGGTCAGGTCACATGGTCAGGAAAACTACTGGCCCTAATGATGGAGTATTCTGCACGTAATAAGATATCATGTAATAAATATGTAAAAGCACTGTAATAAGACTTAATATTCAAATACAACTGATCCGCATTTCTATCAAGCACTATCAATGGGGTCAATGGGAGTGTGTGTGGCGTCTGCCAGTACATTTCCATGAGGGTGCATCGTGTTGGCACTCTGGCCTCTCCAGCCCTCTCCATGTCCTCCGCTGTGACCGTGACATAAGGTCTGGTTGTCTGGGGCTCTGGGCTGTAATAGAGATGCCTTTGAGAGGGGCCTCCATCTGGCAGACCGCGGGCCCTGTGGGCCGGGCAGGCCTGCATTCCATGCTATCCTCCACAAATTCACACCATGCCAGCCGGAGACCTAAATGTCCACATTGTGAGTCTGAGACCCACTCACTGCCTGAGAGAGAGGCTGAGAGAGAGGCTGAGAGAGAGGCTGAGAGAGACAGGACATTCACCACGTTGGGGTTATTTGAGTGAAGGATCCCAAAGCACAGACGTACTCAGTGTGTTCTCTTCTCTCTGCTCTCTCATAGTGTGTGTGTCTGTGTCTATGTCTGTTAGTTTTGTATAAGTGTGTATGTTTTTTTAGCGTTCATTGTGTTGAATGAGAGTCTGTTTATGTCCTGTTTTGCATTTGAAAGTAACCGTGGAGAGGAGTGGGCATAGGAGAGGATGTGTGTGAATTTGAGAGCATGTATTAGTGTTTGCCAGCCAGTCTGCCTAGCTTTTTTTGTGTTTGTGTGTGTGCTTTCCTATGTCTGTCTGTTAAGGTCCAGATCTCAGTAGGGCTGGGCCGCGGGCTGGCACAGAGCACGAAGAGCCAAGTGGCACATCATTTAGCACTAAGTCCAATCATCAGTGGCTGTCTCAGCTGGGCTTAGCATGCGCTCTGCTTACTAACATGGCCTCAACAAGAGGATCTGGGACTGCTGCTGCACGCGCCTGGCCCAACTCAGACAGACAGGGTCTGTAAGAGGATTTCACACTGGCAAACAGGGACAGCCTGCGCTGCTCCCTCCGCTCACCCAGAGAGAGACCAGACAGCTGCACCTCCACACATCGCTGTGGATGCATGCACGCACGCGCACACACACACACACTGGCTATCCCCCCAAATCCCTGCATCGGGGGACAATATCAATTGAGCGAGCTCAGGGATAATCCTTCCAGGAAACCTGATAAAGCAGCTGGGTCGGAGTGCCAGGCCGATTTGACGGTGGCTAAGACACAGAGAGACACAGAGGAGACTAGCAAGCCCGCCGTGGAGCTGGCTGGGTGGACCAACAATAATATCATACGATGTTCCATCATGCAATAACGCGCAGGGAGATTTGATGGGTTCTCTAACCTCAAATGCTCCACTCACAGGGTTAGGACAACATGAAAGATAAACATTGTACAGCAGCATCTGAAAGACAGAAAGTGAATGATGTTTTTCCTGGAGCACTACTTGGCTTGCATGACGATACTGCTATTACTGAGGATATCACATGAGAACATAAATATGAAAAATACCAAATATTTTGGACTCCAAGATTTAAGAGAAGACTGGTGGTTATAAGAGACAGTATAAATCAATGCGAGAATTCTTCTGATGCACACAGTACGTGTTGCTATGACATAAAGGCCCAGTTTACAGCAGGCCCACAGAGCACACACACACACACACACACACACACACACACACACACACACACACACACACACACACACACACACACACACACACACACACACACACACACACACACACACACACACACACACAGGAGAAAACGGCCCTGGTCCACTGGGAGATACAGAGCAGTAGGGGGAGACAGGAAGAGAGGAAGGGGAAACAGGCCGGGGCATTTCAACACACAGATGAAGACATCCCTGTGCAGCAGCAGTAGTTTAAAGCTGGTGCAACAGCACAACAAGGTCTCTGGGGTGTTCCATCCTCTCTCTGTCGCTGTTGAGTTCCTCCTGTGACACGGAGGTAAACAGTTTGTTGTGGGAACAGCTTTGGATTCTCCTCAATAAAGGCGCATAGACAATGCAATCAGCCAGAGGGTGCTCGGAGATCCAAACCAGCCAGGGAGTTAGCAACGTTAGAGCCCGTTTAATTGAGTCTGTTCACAGATGCCGCCTCTGGCATGGTTCTGGGAGAGGGAGAAAGGGGTCTTACACACACGCACACATGTACGCGCACACACATCTTTGTGGTCTTCTCTGGCGTGGACTGATTAGTGTGCTCTGATGACCACATTGTGGTGTGACGGAGGAATGCTGTTGGCTACCCTTCAGGAAGTCTTTTGTGGACTGGACCAATGGAGAGGGAGCCTGCCAACTCCCACCCAGGCCTAATGATACAGTATTGGATTAGAATAAGGGCTCTCAGTCACGCTCTGTTGGAGCTTGAACTATGACCTCAGTGATGCAGAGTGTACCGTACAGCTATCTTTGACTCATGCTGTGGTTCAACTAATGCTTTTGTGGGTACAGTACAGTAGCACCTGACACTGCTAATGAATTTGCTTATAAAGCTGCACACACACACACACACGCACACACACACACACACACACACACACACACACACACACACACACACACACACACACACACACACACACACACACACACACACACACACACCACACACTGCTAGACGGGTGAGGTGACTGAGGTGACTGAGGAGACTGAGGTGACTGAGGTGACTGGAGGTGACTGAGGTGACTGAGGTGTCTGAGGTGACTGGAGGTGACTGGAGGTGACTGAGGTGACTGAGGTGTCTGAGGTGACTGAGGTGACTGAGGTGACTGAGGAGACTGAGGTGACTGAGGTGACTGGAGGTGACTGAGGTGACTGAGGTGTCTGAGGTGACTGGAGGTGACTGAGGTGACTGAGGTGACTGAGGTGACTGAGGTGTCTGAGGTGACTGAGGTGACTGAGGTGTCTGAGGTGACTGGAGGTGACTGAGGTGACTGAGGTGACTGGAGGTGACTGAGGTGTCTGAGGTGACTGGAGGTGACTGAGGTGACTGAGGTGTCTGAGGTGACTGGAGGTGACTGAGGTGACTGAGGAGACTGAGGTGACTGAGGTGACTGAGGGGACTGAGGTGTCTGAGGTGACTGAGGTGACTGAGGTGACTGGAGGTGACTGAGGTGACTGAGGAGACTGAGGTGACTGAGGAGACTGAGATGACTGAGGTGACTGAGGTGACTGAGGTGTCTGAGGTGACTGGAGGTGACTGAGGTGACTGAGGAGACTGAGGAGACTGAGGTGACTGAGGTGACTGAGGTGTCTGAGGTGACTGGAGGTGACTGAGGTGACTGAGGTGACTGGAGGTGACTGAGGTGACTGAGGAGACTGAGGAGACTGAGGTGACTGAGGAGACTGAGGTGACTGAGGTGACTGAGGTGACTGAGGTGTCTGAGGTGACTGGAGGTGACTGAGGTGACTGAGGAGACTGAGGTGACTGAGGTGACTGAGGTGTCAAAACAACGTCTTGGTTTCTCTCCACTTTGCCACTGGAGTGTTGCTTTGTTCCTCTAATCCAGAGAAGTATCCTATCTGGTTTGCTCTGCATATCCCTGATGCATTTTTCACCAGTTACTTCTAGAAAACACTGTGTTCCCCGGCATTAAAAAGCAATTTAGCCCTCGTAGGATTAAAAGCTCATGTTAAATTGAAGGCTACACTTGGCATGGGCATGAAAAATGTAGCAGGTTCTTATATTTACCAAGGCTGAGGCTGAGCGCTGCACACACAGCATTTAAAAGACAACATGGATTATTTTATCTGACTACAGGAGAGCTGAGGTTGGATGCCTGATGCCTCACTTAGGAATAAACCTTTACATGCTTTTACAAACATTACCTCCAGCCAAACATAGGTTATGTAACAGGTGTATTTTACAAACATTACCTCCAGCCAAACATAGGTTATGTAACAGGTGTCTTTTACAAACATTACCTCCAGCCAAACATAGGTTATGTAACAGGTGTCTTTTACAAACATTACCTCCAGCCAAACATAGGTTATGTAACAGGTGTCTTTTACAAACATTACCTCCAGCCAAACATAGGTTATGTAACAGGTGTATTTTACAAACATTACCTCCAGCCAAACATAGGTTATGTAACAGGTGTATTTTACAAACATTACCTCCAGCCAAACATAGGTTATGTAACAGGTGTATTTTACAAACATTACCTCCAGCCAAACATAGGTTATGTAACAGGTGTATTTTACAAACATTACCTCCAGCCAAACATAGGTTATGTAACAGGTGTATTTGACAAACATTACCTCCAGCCAAACATAGGTTATGTAACAGGTGTATTTTACAAACATTACCTCCAGCCAAACATAGGTTATGTAACAGGTGTATTTTACAAACATTACCTCCAGCCAAACATAGGTTATGTAACAGGTGTATTTTACAAACATTACCTCCAGCCAAACATAGGTTATGTAACAGGTGTATTTTTACAGGTTCTCTCTTAAAATCCCACGAGTAAATTATTCATATACAGTACATTGCGGTGTACAATTATCCATCATTTATTTTTTATCTGAATTTTATTTATTTTATTTGATCTTTTTCCAAATATTTTCATGATTTGCCCCTGAAAAAAAGTGCCTTCGTCCCTCCGTCAGTGTTGTCTCTGTACAATACATCACATCCATATTCCTCCATTACATCTATAATCATCTACAAATAGAGATTTTAGCCAAAAAGAGTGTACAAAGCTTTGGACTAGGAGACCATTCATGCTCATATACAAATCAGAAAAATAGCCACTGAATGCATCATCCATGGGATGCCTCTTACTGTCAATTCAATTCAATTCAAAGGGTTTTATTGGCATGGGAAACATATGTTTGCCAAAGCAAGTGAAATACATAATAAACAAAAGCGAAATAAACAATAAAAACAGTAAACATTACACTCACAAAAGTTTCAAAGGAATAGAGACATTTCAAATGTCATATAATGGATATGTACAGCGTTGTAACGATGTACAAATATGTCTCTTCCATCTCTCCTCCCCCTGTCTAGTGTGTCACTCACCCCTGTCGAGGGGGAGGGGAAGGGAGAGACTGTGGGCATTCTCTCCCCTGACTGCTCCCTTGTCTCCCTGCTCCCCTGTCTCCCTGCTCCCTTGTCTCCCTGCTCCCTTGTCTCCCTGCTCCCCTGTCTCCCTGCTCCCTTGTCTCCCTGCTCCCTTGTCTCCCTGCTCCCTTGTCTCCCTGCTCCCTTGTCTCCCTGCTCCCTTGTCTCCCTGCTCCCTTGTCTCCCTGCTCCCCTGTCTCCCTGCTCCCTTGTCTCCCTGCTCCCTTGTCTCCCTGCTCCCTTGTCTCCCTGCTCCCCTGTCTCCCTGCTCCCTTGTCTCCCTGCTCCCTTGTCTCCCTGCTCCCTTGTCTCCCTGCTCCCCTGAAATGTGAACTCATTCTGGGCTGAAGCCATCCGTGAGGACGTCTGGCTAAATATGAATACCGGTGCTTGTTGTCCCACTGGGTTCCTGGAAGTGGCAGACTAGAAAACCCGTTTGGGTTGGCTGTGATACCAGAACGAGCACCCTCCCCTCCCCCTAATCACATGCCAACCCACTACCGTCCCAAGTGGGCTTGCCTGCACACATCCAGCTGAGACACCACGATGGGCCAGACCACACAGGAAGACAAGGGGAGGGAAGTAGCTTTTTACTGGACTGTAGGCTCTCATTTAAGCATAAT